>NC_141393.1:24967266-27467266 GCF_034619465.1 Leptosomus discolor | reverse complement strand
AGTGTAGCTGATGCCTCAACTTTTAGCAGACTAAATAGCACCTGTCAACTCAAGCATGATAAAGCAGAAAATGCCACAGGTGTAATACACAGTACTAGCAGTGGGCAGTGCAAGACTCCAGAACATCACAGAGGAGAATCAAATGAACAAGTTTTTTTCCTCAGTAGGGATTGCCCCTCATGAAGAGGGCACCTAGATATCTGTGCCCAGTGTACAGCTAAATAAAAACAGTAAATAAGCAGGTTCCACAAGGAGACATAATTGAGTGTGATTTTTAGGTGCTCTCTGAATATTCTCTTATCTGGTTTGTTTGACTTTCATGAGTTTTGTTTGTTTTTCTTTAAGGAGAACAAGTGTTGCAAGAACCAGCACTGCAAAGTCTCCAAACTGATCCCAGAGGACTTTAGGCTGTGTGGCCCAGAAGGAAAATAAGACATAGGATGGCAGATCAGAATAAAGTAAGGAATGATATCAGATGAAATCAGCAGCAGCTCGGGACAGAATGATGTGGGAGCAGCAGAAGTGTGAACTACATGGAAAAAAAGATCAAATATATTTAAATATAATTATTGTTAATGAAATGAACAATTTTCTCCACAAATGGAGAAGAAGTTCTTCAGCAGTTCTTGGATAAAATTGCTTCTTTGGGACTACAACTTTGGTTTTTTTCCAGCATCTGGCCTATGCACAAATCTGTAAAACCAGAAGGAGAAAATTTCACTTCTTCCATCACACAAAGTGTTGAAAGATATGAACATCAAATGTTATTAAGTCAATACACAGATTACCACCAGCAATCTGTCCACTGTCTCACTGTCTGCACACAGACAAATATATTAACCTGGATCAGAATGACTGTACACCATCATTGTTCCAGTCTGGAGGTTTTTCATGCCAGTTTTGCATGGTTAGGTAACCATGGTAAGGGTAATGACATGCTCAGTTGTTAAGGTTTTATTAAACTTCATCTTGCTTTGTATAACCGGCATCAACATTAAGTCACATATCTATGTTGGTTTTTAAATATCATTGAAGATTATATTGGATAATTTTATGAAGTTTAGTTAGTGCTGTGCAGTTTGCGTGTACTACTATAACCATTTCTGTAACATTAGTCAACAGTTTCAAATATACTGTTTAAAGACATCGCATAAGCAAAACTAATTGCTTATTATTTTACAGTAACATGTGAATCAAAACAGAAAACATTAAACATTTTTAAAGGTTAAATACTGCCCCAAACAGTTCTGTAAAAGCTATAACTAGGAATGACTTTAAACTAATGTTTAATTATTTCTGCCAGTGAAACAGCAAGAAATGTATGCCAGCCTGTCTTTCTTCCCTGAAACTGTTTCATAATAGACTATCAATATTTACAAATTTGCTTGTCATAAAAAGAGCATATGAGCACTGATTTAATTGCTGAGACACAGTATGTTCACATATGCTCTGGACCAAATCTGAGCTGTTTTTCAGAGACTATCACCATTGGTTTTCCACAGCATCCACACACACAAAATGCCAAAGTCTACTCTTCTTAATACAAGACCAACAAAAATTTTCTGCTCCAAAGGGGCCCCACATTCACTTAAACTCCTATAGCTTCTCTTACCAGCTCAGTATTCATTTCTCTGTTCACATTTATCCCTTGAACTTACCTGAAATGCCCCCTAGGTAAGAGGAATAGAAATGCCACTGACAAGGCTGCAGCAGAACCTGGGTGACTGCCAGAAAGCTCTCAAAGGAAGGGGAGAAAGCCACAGGCCAGCACAGCACAAAGTTAATTGATAGCTCAGAAACACAGCTCTCGCAGACAAGGGAGCAGACGGGTTTCTACCTACCTCAGACTGAAAACAGAGGAAGGAATAAAGCCCTCTGCAACTAAGTAGAAGGCTACAACAGCTCTCCTGCTGTCTTCTTTCAGCAGTCCGCAAAGTCAGGGATCTAATTCAAGTTCCTCAAGTTAATCGCAACTGGGAAAGCAGAAACAGGACTAGACAAAGCGCATGAACAGCCACTACGAAGTACTGCACGGGCTGACACAAGAGAAACTGCTCCACACTACCTGATGTGCCATCACATTTTTTCTCTTGTATGTGTTAGATAATATACACAATATACAAGCAAGAGAATGAGAGACTGGGCACCTTCACACATTAGATGAGCCACAGTTTGGCTTTTGATGAGGAAAGCCAAAACTCTTAAGTGTTACATGTTTTCATTGATTATTTTTCATGTCCCTTTCTCTTCTATGAAAGCCAGTGAAGAATTTTATTGCTTCCAATTCCATTCCTTTTTTAGCTTGACACAGCTTTTCTTACCAGATACTTATTTTAAGAGGTTATTTCTACTTTGCACTGCAAATTTCACTAAACAAAAGAAATCCCAAGTATGTTCTTGTAAGTGCTTACTTGTCTTTACTACACTGATTAAGAGTAAATGCGTAAAGCCAGCATAGAAAAACAAATTACTTCTATAAAAGCCATGTAGCTACATTCTTGCAGATATCAAAACTCTCCCCTCCATAAATGAATCTCAGTGGTTGTGCAGAAAGACACAGATTACCAAGAAAGCATCAGAAAGGCACTCTTTGCTTGAAGATGTGCAGTCATTGCTCATCTCCTGCATTCATAGCTGCTCAGCAGATGCTTAGCCTGAGGCACTAGGCTGCTATTCTTCAGCTGCAGGAAGCACATGCAGAGAGGACCTACTACTGAAACAGCCAAAAAGCACTTTTCAGACCTAGCCACAGCAGTTCTGCCTAGTGACATGTATTTGCTTGTTTCAAACCCGTTCCCTCCCTCTTGCTACCCTTTATGCAGTTTGCTTCCTTGCCCCCTGTTCCCCACCCCTGCCATCCACCTTTGGCACAGCAGACAGCTTATCTTGAAAGTAACCTATTTTTTTATTGTGTGTTTTATAAGTGAGTGAATACCTTCCCTCCACCTTCAGGAAATTAATTTGATGCATGTGTGTCATCACCTCCCTCTCACTCTGTTATATCAGGATGGTCTGACCTCAGCAGCAGTTTCTGTCTACATCCAGGATCCAGGGGAACCAAGCAAGTAACGTCCGCTTACTTGGCAGCAACTCAACTCCAGTCTTAGCAGCAACTATTCCTTACCTCAGTGACAAAGGTACCTGCCTGTATTTGCTAAGACCTGATGCAAAAACCCAGCCTGCTGAAGTATCAGAGAGCAGGTAGCTATTCTTTCCTCCCTCCTGATCCCAAAGCCCATTTTCCACCCCTTCCCAACAGCCTGGATCTATAAAAAGAGCAAGCACGGTCATTCAGTGGTTTGGGCACCTTTTGATCTTGCAAGAGGTGTTTCCCCACCTGTTCCATGAAGAATGGTGAGAGACTAGATGGAAGTCCTGTCCAACCTATCTGCACTGCAGGTCTGGGTGTAACAGTTCCAGGCTGAAGGAGGCTCGAGTTTCTTCTCTCCCACCTGCATGTTTTCCTAAAATGAAAATTTCACCATGGATTTGAGCTCAAAGAATAGGGACATAATGCAAATTTAGGTTTGCAATCACAAAAGGTATCAATCTTCCTCACATATAGCTCAAGTTTTCAGGAAACATTTGATTGATGCACACAGAAAGGTACATGCAGATAGGCTTTGCATATTTAATTACATATTTCTGCTAATTCCTTACAGGATAAAGCACACGAGAATGCAGATCACTAGAAAATACACTACCTGGCTATAACATCCTCCCACTCTGCTCACCTTAACCTGGAAGATGTAAAGGCATCTGTGACAGCAATAATTAGGAAGACAAAATTCCCTTCTTTCACTAGATCTACAAACTAGGACAGGTTTGGGGGTTTTCCCCCTTTTACTTCATTTTTCTTTCACCTCAATTTGTTAAGTGGAGATTAACCAAACAACCAAAAGCCACCACTGACCATTATCTCTCAGGAGGGAAAGTCTGTAAGAATACAGCAAGTTGAGTGATACCTTCTTGGTTCCCATACCAGAGGCTGTAGCATTGCATTTAATAGAATTTGAGAAATCTTACTAATGTTAGTTTGCACAAAAGCTGTTGCCTCTCCATTTCTGGAATCCCATGGAAAATCTTGCTGAGACATATGTAAAAATTCTACTTTGTTGTTGTTCATTTAAACTTGCTGCTGGGTTGTTCTTATGCTGAGCAGTGGATGATTTTTATATATATTTATAACATTCGGAATTTTATATGCCTTTCCTGTATCTGCCCCCTCTCTCCCACATTGAAGACTACGCTGTTTAAACTTTTCTCATGAGAAGGGCCTTGAACTGTGTGATGGATGAGATACAGTCTTAGAAAACAGCTTAACGATAACCTGAGATTTTCTGTTTGCTTCTTTCCTACTATTCCCTAGTACTTTTGTTGTTATTTTGTTACCATGAAGCCCTGAACTGACTCTTCATAGTGTAAAGAACAGTGATGCCAAGTTCTCTTCTGGGTAGTAATAGGTAGCTGAAAGCTCCTGACCCACGTGCAGAAAGAGATAACACAGAGCCTGAAACTTTTGACAGCCAGCTTTCATCTGGCTGCTTTGAAAAATCTGTGTTGTTGGTAAGTTTTCCCCACATCACTGCTCAGCTCCCAGTATTACATGTAAGCACAATCATGATTATGTCCAAGTGCTGATCTTTCCTAGGCTCTAGTTGTATTCTCCTCTACACTGTTAAGCATGTCTCTATTACTCCCTTTTCCTTTCTCTTTGTTAATTTCTTTCCTTAAAAAAATCTAAAGACAAAAGGGAAAGTTTTCTCACAGATTAAGAGCTGGCTAAGAAACAAAGGAGGACTGGAATAAACAGCTGAAGCCTTCTGCTGCAAGTATCTGGATGTCTTCTGAGTATTACACTTTCAGCAGTTTGCTTTCTTAGTTCTAGCCCTTCCCTCAAAAGCATGCCCAGACACCTCAACCCACCCAAACCTTCCACTATGCCTTCTTCCTTATTCTTTGTGAGCCCTCTGAGTGTCTCTTCTGTTAATTTCCTCTGATTTTTTTCCCCTAGCTGCTGATATTTTTCTACTCTTTTTGTCTTTTTCTTCCTGTCCTGAAATGCAGAGCAATCATTTCCTTTGCATTTCCATTACCAATCACAATGGAATAATCATCAAGACTAGTTTATCTCTATTGCCCTGTCTGATAAGTACACCCTTGAACCATTGCTAGTCAAGGGGAAGCATGTACACAGTACAGCAGCTTTCATAGCAACAACTGTATAACAGCAACAATGTTCATGGGAGTACAGTTTCTTTTTATTTTTAAATTTAAAAAATTGTTTGTTTACTTCTACCTAACCCTATTATGTCATGCTCTGTCACTGATCTTTTTAGGAATCACTAGACTATAATAAGTAATGTGGAGTATCTGTTCAACTCTCAACTGAAAATCCCAAAGCAGACATTGAAAGAAAGCTGTCTTCTGTGGCACACCAATGTTAAATTTCTGCTTCACAGCAAAGAGGAATATAACAGAAAGGATAATTTGTAGCAGTCAATAATATTCAAGCAGAACATATAAAGACAGTTCATTAATAATACAATTTTCACAGTTTGTAATAGAATAACTACATTTTAATTGGAATATTCCTCTCGGATTTGCAATTCATGAGACACTAAACACCTTAACTGACACCACACACTTCTATTCTAGTGTGTTTATTCCCACCTGGGTATTGCAGAGATGGTAACTTCTAGAAAAACTTGCCTCAGGGTTTCCAACCGAGGGTCCTGTTTTCAATGCTGATAAGCATCCTGAGCTGTACCAAGTGTGTGCTTTGGAACAGCATATGGAAATTTTCAATTAAAACCATGCCTTCATTATGAGAAGGAACTAGTAGAAAAAATAAGTATTCCCCCATTTAACTTGAATGCTTTCCTCCCTTTTGAGAAAAATATGTTAGCCCTTGACTTGAAGAAATCTCTCCAGAACGTGCTCCTCTTGTTTACAGTTGTACATTTTGCCATAAAAATCTGACAAGTACACAACTCCTGTGCATCAGCATGTGCCATCTTCACAGAGCAAAATGCCATCCCTTTGAAGAAAGTAAGCCTCTCAGAACTGGGAGAACTGTACTTTTCCTGCAGCTTGTATTCCAACTAGTAGGAGTTGCTGTGGTGTCTAACATGAAAAATGAGAGGAAAATAAGCCTTCTTATGGCTGGTAGCCAGGCTGTAGTAAAGGTACATATGACGAGTTTCATTAAATCTGGATTAAATGAAGAACTATGAATCATATGAACAATTGAGGAATATATGGAGATACGATTAAACAGAGGTACTGTCTTTGCTTAATTGTACTCCCAGCGTCTCAGGCCCAACAATTTGTGAATCACGAATTTTCTACACTAGAGATGGTTCATGTGCATTTTATAATTCTACAGATTCCTTTCCTAATAATTTGTCTCTTACTTCCTTACAAAACAATGTGCCCTTGAAAGCCTCCAGGTCCACATTAAGAATAACAGCTATTCCAGCAAATTTTCAGTTCTAGACATGTGTCCTAGATTCTGGATGCAGCTCAAAGTCTCCAGTAAGGTAACACACAATAGATTTTTTTAATTGTTTGGTAATCTAGGAAAACACAAGGCCAGTATGTCAGTAGAACACAGACTAATGCAAAATAAGCAGATCTCAAAAGATGCTAGGATTCATATTGTCAGTGCAATAGAAGTTCATCACCTCTTCCATCCACACTTAGTCCTTCGAAATCCGAGTTCACTACAAACGATGAATCACAAGTGTGTTGTGGTTGTCCACAGAACCTCGTGCTCTTTTTTAAAACAGAAACTGAAAAATGCACACTGAATATTGTAAGTGTGCTCACAAAGAGATTGGTTCTATGGTTAAAGTAATTCAGCTTCTGAAGTGTGTATCCCTGCCTCTGTCACAGCTAATCCAGGCAAACCTTAAGCTGCTGAAGTCAAAGTATTCTTCCTCATTTTCTAAGTGCCTGATTTCAGACACATATATTGAAATTTTCAGAACTGTGTGTTCCAAACTGAAGTTAACAGAATACATGTTTTGTGTCATGCACATTAGGAAGCCTAAGGCAAAATAAGTCTTGCATGTCTCACTAAATCTGTCCTGCTCACAGATATTAGATTGTGATCAAAATTTCCAATGAAAGTTAAAAAAAAATCTATATTATGACAATATTTAAGATTTTCCTGAAACTGATGATTATCAGCAGACATTAAAGTCTTGCTTCAGATTTACCCCCCAAAAATTGTTTCATTCTTAGTTCATTGTGTATCACTATCAGCTGCCTTGGAACTTCTATCCTGGATGTTTTCATAATCCTGCTGGAGACCCTTGAGTGAACAACTGCTGTCCCTGTGCAGCCTCACTTATGCACTGCAGGAAATTTACTCCCACTACAGAATTGCCATAAACCTTGATGTGAGCCAGAATACATTCAGATGTGTTGAACATAGGAAGGAGATACAGAACTTTCTCTGATTTTTTTTTTCCCGGAAGGTCTTTCCAACAAAATGTTAAGAATTCACTGATGAATTCATAATTCCATTTACTGTAATAAACAAATGTTCTCAGTCTCACAAAAATTAGATCACTCTCTATGGTGCTAAAAATCTTTCCTGGGTATTACACTATTTAACCTAGACTAAAATGCAAGAAAAGACTATTAAAATCACTCATTACACTAAAAACTTTCAAGACCACTCCTTGCAGGAGAGAGATGTGGGGAAACACAATAAGTAAGTGCTACAGTAGCCAAGCTAAAAGGAAAATAAGTCAATAATCAACTAAAGGTGAAAGACAGCATTTAGACTACAAGCAAATGCGTTAAGTCTAAAAGTTGTGGTACTTTAGGAAGCACAGTGTGTCTAGCTAAGTACATGAAGGGGAAAAAAAAGAACACAGAATAAAGAAAAAGTAACTGAATACATTATTTTAATTATCAAAACTATTTTTTCTTTTTTTCTTTAGGAGAAATACTTTGGCTGTGTGGAGCATACAACATCTTGTACTGCTATAAGAAAGGAGAAAGGGACAAAACAAGTTAAAATTTAGTTGAAAGATCTGGAAGAGTATAATCTTTCTGAGAATGAATAAACCCATTCAAGATTACTTAATTAGCTTTTCTTTACTTTTCTTTAGAACAAACTATGTAATTTTTTTTTAAACATGTCAAAACTAATCTGGGATAATGTTTGGTTTGTTGACTTTTGAAAGTACTCATGTTAAAGACAGCAACAGGAATTTAATAGTCATTACACTTTAGACTGAAGCCTCGATTGAAATACATCACTCCCGCGTTCAGTCTCACTCAACCTGAGTTCACACATGATACATTCCTTTGCCTATCAGCAGGAACTCACATGAACTTAGACACAATCAACTTTGTTAAAAAGAGAAAATTGATCCTTTCTACGCAAGAAGGCAGTAACCACCCCAGCCAGCCTAAAAGACTCTGTAAATAGGCCCCCCAAAAAAAGGCACAAGGAACCAACAGTGGTTTGGGCTCTAAGAAAGCTCCATCTTCTCTTTTTCTCTCGTCATAGAGAACACAGACTCCACGTATCCGAGAATCTATTTGAGCATAGATTCTTGGATATGTAGAAGAGTGTATTTTCCCACGTACAGAAAAGAGATAATTTTCTACGTGTTTTCTTAGCTTAATTTTGTCATTTCTCAACTAGTTTCACTCTCCCTTCTTCCTTTGAAGGATTTATTTTTGTTCTGCCCAGACAGGAATATGTGTAATGGACTAAGATCATGAAAGAATCACAGTAACTACGGTTTTAGGGGAGGAAGAAGTCAGGGGACGACTTCAGTCCAACAACTGTTGAAGGAAACTGTGCAAGTTGTGTTGGATTTAGTTTTGTAATTTTTCCAATATACAATTAGCTTTTTGGAAAGGTTAAAAAAAAAAGAAATACAGGACAGCTAGTAATACACAATTAAGTTTTCATTAATGCTATGCTCTTCAGGTTACATGGTGCTAGCCAGATTAAGCAAGAACAGCAACAAGTGGGCCATGTGTAAACACACAACAATAAATCCATTTAAACAAACACATCCAAGAGACTTCTGTCTGATATGATACAATATGACTGTCAGTTGCTATGATAAAAAGTCTTTTTCCTTAATATATTAACTTTTTCATGTATGTCTCATTATTTCTTCGTGCTGCTTATTCAGTGGAAGTGTTGGATTCTATTTAAGGCTATTGAAAAGGTCACAGACAAAAGGGAGCTTGCGTCTGTTTGCCATTTTAAAAGAAAACTACCACACTAGCGTTAATATTTGCTTTCACTTACAGCAGTGAAAGTTACCTGAATAGCAAATCATGGTGGGCAGTGTGAATGAAAAAGTACTGAAGAGAAGTTATTGGCCTCAGAAGAAGGATGTAGACATGTAACTAATTTTTTTTGACAGAAACTTCTGAAATATTTGGGGGGTTGTTGTTATTGTTGAAAGCTATTGACTTATCAGCTACCCATTGCAGAAAAGAGAAATGGCTTTTTTTTTACCTGATATCCAGAGAAGTAAAATAAGTCATCAGAACATGCAAGTTAAAGAAAAAGCTATTATAATAATTGAAATAGAATGCAAAGTAAACAATGATGGTAAATAAAAGATTTATTTCAAAAAAAATTACATGGGTAGAGGACAAGAATGACTCCTGGGTTTGGTCAGCTGCTTGATCACTTTTGCTGGAAGGAGTGAAAATATTGTGAGAAGAGTTTTGGCTGCAATTTCACAATTGGCCTTAATTCACCAGACAGACATTTTTAAATGCAAATATTACTGCTGCTTTCAAAGGATGGTGCCAAACCAGATATTCTAATAGATAAAGGTCAGGATTTGAGGTTTGCTGCCTGGACCCATTTATAACATTTACTATGACTGTCCAAATAAACGATGCATTTTACATTGTGAAGAATTATTTTTGAGAATATTTCATAGCTTTCAGAAGTGCTTGTCATTTACATATGACAGTTTGCACAGGCTTTAGAAAGGGCTTAGGCAGGTCAGGATCTTCCCAATTAGGCACTGACAGACGAGGTGTTACTTACATCACCTGCTCTGCCTTGACACCTGTCTTAGTTGCCAGAAGTGAACAAAGCAACATACCCCTTCCAGCATGAGCCTGTCTCATGTCCCAGAACAGTTCATCCTTTTCCCATCTTCCCAGTCTCAGCTGTAAATGGGAGCCAACAGAACTGAAGCACAGGAAGGCCAAGACTTCCCCCGCCTCCAGTTACCCAACTCAAGCGCTACAATGTATATGAGCTAAACTAGCTGAACAATAGATGAGTGGTGAAGTTCAGGATGAGAACCGCCATCCAGCCCTTCTGCAGAAAGCTTGTAAGCATAGTGAAGAATGCACTGAAGGAATATGCAAAGGATCATACTAAAAAATGTCGTTATGCTCCTGCTAGCAGCAGAATGTTAGGAAATTGCATCTTTGAAAGGTTAACACAGGACAGCATTTCCTCCCACACAGCTTTGATGCCAATGTGCCAGTGCTGTATATTTGACAGTAGCCTGCTCCAGCCTCTGCATCTGTGAAAGCCAGGGCATGGAACAGCACTTAAGATAGCATTTGCTTAGTATTTTAAATTAGTATCTAAGGCTTCATAGATGTTATGGTATTAAAATATGACGCTGATATTAATTACTGTCCAACCTAAGAACACAGTTAAACTGAAGTTACTTATATGAAAATTGAATCCTAATACATATTAGACTTTACCTTTAGACATATTGTCTAACAGACATCCTACAAATCATGCTTCATACATCAGGAACGTTAAGAAAATTTGTGATGTCTAAAGATTGCAAGCCATGGTCTCCTGATGGGATTTATGTAGGTGTTATTTTGTTTTCTTCAAACTAGATTAACTTCTTTGTTGCTTTTTTAGGCTTTTAAATATCTGTAAACAACAGCTTGGTTCAGCTGTTCACTGCAGATTGATTTATTCAGTCCAATTACTTCTTTTATGTTACATGAAAGGGTTATTCACAAGTGCAATTGTACTGGATGACTGATCTAAAAATATACCTGCCTCTCAGGCCCACTTTACAAACTGTATGAACAGATAAACAACAATTCGCTTTCACAAAAGGTACTGTCTTTAAGAAAATTGTACAGTTCAGTCCACAGAATCAGTAAATTAAGTTATACTGATTAAAAAGCACATAGGTAGTTTTGAACTCTACAGAGAATGAGAACATAGAAGGCAGTTAACACAAGTTTCAGACCAGAACTACCAACCAGGGAACAACATGACATGGAGTGGTAGAGGAAGATTAGGGGAGTTCAGGATTGTGTTAGAGGGTTCTTTCCAGTGACTCAGAAGAGAATAGAGCTTCCCTGTATTACCTAAGAGTGCCTCTGAATTCACCCGGAACAGGGAACATTTTCTGTAGCCTGACCAGAATGCCTTTGTCCAGAAGATTGTACCCTGTTTCCTCACCCCATGGCTTCTCCCAAAAGCACATGATCAAAATGTACCCTACCCACTCTTAAGTACTCTGGGGAACAGGGCATAGATGAGGAGAATGTGTTCACGCCCAAAGACAGCAAATAAAGTCACAGTCACCATGTCCTCTGAAATAGCAACTCAGAAGAAAACCGCCCCTTACTTTCTCCATTCCTATCAACATACATATTTTGAATCAACTGCTTTCACAAGGCATCGTTTTCACTATACTTGTACTCATGTAGGCAAAACACTCAGGTCAGAACCACAGAGATGAAGAAGCAGTAAACACAAAGGGGGAACATCTTCATCTTTGTCAGGTCTTCTCTTCACTTGTCATTATAACAATGAAATTGTTCCTGTTGAGCCAGTGTGAGTTACTGGTTTGAAACATTTCAGGATTATCCAGCAGGTTAGGAATAAGAATAACATATATCCAAGACTCACAGTACAATAGCTTATACAATTTTACTTCTTTTAATAACTCACAGTAGCTTTTATCATCTAACATTCTTCAGCCTATGAAGTGTTTCCAAAACAAATTTCAGCTTCCTTAGTGTAGTGCTGCTTTTTTTATTGTTTTCATTTCAGTTTTCTCCCTTGCACTAAGACTCCACCACAGAACTCACATAGCCATTCATATTTTCAGCATGGCTAAACAGTTACTGGACAAATCTCAAACCATCTTACTGTCTTGGGGCTGAGCAAAGGAGTTTTCACATGTTTGCAAGACAAAAGTTCTTGGGTTGGAACTGACCTTGAGATAGTTCATATCATGTCACCTTTTCCCGCTTACTAATTTCACTGTTTGTTTCCAATCATCATGTTCCATATTGAAGTATTTACACTCAAAAGAGAGATTAATTCTGCAGCCACATGTTCAATCTCAGTAATTTCAGTGACTGGCACACATCACAGCCAACTTTGACCCATTCTTAGAATTCCACTCTCCCACAAGGAAAAAAAAAGAGAAAAGAAAAACAAAACAAAAGACAATACAATTTCTGCAAGTTTCTAGAATGAGATATTTCAGTCTTTCTTTCTGACATTAAGCAGAACATGTAGGTAAACATTTTGCAAAAGGGTAAAGAAGTATCCCGGAAGCCTAAAGTGGTATCTCTACAGGCTTCTCCAAGAATGGCACATGAAACAGCACATGGGAAACAAAGGAGACAAAGCCTTTGAACATCTCGTAGTACAAACCACTGCAGTATCAAAGCACCATAATTGTACCACCCTAGGAAATAAATTGTGTGGCAAATACACAAACAATTTAAGCTTGTTTCTTCTACTAGCTAAAAGAGTTGCTTCCCTCATTTCAAAAACAAGTGATATAGGTTGCAGCAAGGACAGCAGTTTCCTACACAAAAATCCTTAAGTTGAACAGAATCCATGTTTAATATTACAGTTGTATGTTCCAAGTCACAGAAAGCTCAGGCTCACAGGTCCAGGATAACTGCTATTTGTGAAGCTCAAAAACTGGGTCTTCCCACCCTCAGCCCTGACCCTACCCTGCTAGTACAGTGTGTTCCTAGATGAGTACCAGAAGAGAGTTTCAATCATGAACACTGTTCTGACTCAAGTAGAACTGCAGTTTTACTGAGCACCACTTGCTTACTCGACCAACAATTTCCATAGAATTATAGAACAGAATCATAGAATCATTTAGTTTGGAAAGGCCTTTAAGATCTTAGAATCCAACTGTAAACCCAACACTGCCAAATTCACCACTAAACCGTGTCACTAAGCAATACATCTACATGTCTTAAATACCACCAGGGATGGTGACTCAGCCTGTTCCAATGCTCGATAACCCTTTCAGTGAAGAAGTTTTTCCTAATATCCAATCTAAACTTCCCCTGGTTCAGATCCAGAAGGGAGAATGGCAAATGTGACACAGGTAGGAACATTAGTTTTACAAAGCAGTAAGAAAGAAAACTACACATTAAATACTTGCTAAGTAAAAAAACCCTAAACATTAAATACAAACCTAAAGAAGGACTGAGATGATAGTTTGATTACCTGGTGATGTGCAGACATTGGAAAAAGATAATCTTTAAAAGTCATCTTTAAAAAACTGAGTTTTCACCTCTGGGTTTGTTCTACATTTACTGTTTCCTTTAAAAAGCTATTTATAAACTAGCATTAATATAAAGAAGAGATTACTTAGGAAGCCATATCATACTGCTGTAGTATTTTTCTTTTTAAACCCATCTATCATAAACCATTCTTCAAAACGGAAGTCTTTCTCAGAGTAGAAGTAGTGACCAAAGATCACTGCATTCTTTCAAAGACTGCTGGAACATCTGAACATGAAGAAAATAGTTTATGACCCTTGCAAAATGACTGCATAATTCCCAAAATTTTTTTATTTCTTAGCAGAGATAAAAATGTATCTGTACAAAACAATGGATACCTGAGGACAAAATCATGCAGCCTGGAACCTGCATTGCAAGCCAGCTTTCCACCCTGTTTTATAGCCTTCATCTTTCAACACAGTCAATACAGTCAGACATTCAATCTGTTGTTGCGGTATAATTTGACTTTCTTGTTTTCTGTAACGAGCTTTTCCTTTCCTTCTTATATTCTTCCTCTGTCATCCTAAGGCTTCCTTCACATAGGTGCCTCTTTCAACTATGCAATAAAACTACTTTTTCTGCTTTTCACTAATTTTAATTTTTCTCTTATTTTCTGCAGGAAACTCACCAGAAAACAAATTCCCAATTATGTTTGCTGATGGCAGCAGATTCTCCTTTGTCCTAATCAATTTTTTCTTTTAATATAACTGAAAATTTGTTCCTTTATTCATATTTTCCTCTGAGATAATACATCTACATCAATATTTCACGATGTAGTTGACTTGAAATTTGGGGATTATGTGTTTAGGTTTCTCACAGTAGGTATAACTATTCATTTCATGTTCAGAGAATGAAGTGACAGACCTGCTGAAAGTCATTATGCCTTCCAGAATAACAAGGGGAGACACTGAAACATTAGTTAGTACAGGTGCAAGCAAAGGAGTTTTTCCTGAACAAATATCCACAATTATTGTAACCCATCTGATCCAAACAGCTGACTAAAGTAGCAAAGGTATATGGGTTGATTTTAGTTAAGATAAGACTTTCATAAGAGTCTGGTATCTTTATTTACAAGGAACACACAAAATCCTGTTTCTTCAGAGTGCAGGAAGAATCAAAAGAAAACAAAGTCTTTTCTCCCATCTTGAGCTGTTTTCCATCAGTCAACACCTAACCCTCAACATTGAAACAAAATTTCTCTCAGAAGTTCTGGATTCTGTAGGTGTATTTTAAATTTTCTCCTTTCCATTGTTACTTCATCTGACACCCACACATTTGCACATGCTGACTTTAACATCTTTTGTCCAAACCAAAAAATGCTCTGGAACTTCTACATTAGACATACAAGGAATGTTAACATAGCTCTTTAGTCTTGACGTGAAACAGTGCAAGTATGCAAAGATAAACAAATTCATCTGCATCCTCTGCCAGTTACTCTAGAAACAAGCTCATGATTTAGCCATCATTAGTCCGTCAGCATAGGAAATCTAATAGTAAGTCTTACTGCTTGCATTGCAGTAGCAGCATGGACCTTTTGTTGCCACCATGAAGTAATGGGAATACAACTGCTGCACTAACTCACTGCAACAGTTGTAAAAATATTCTATAAGGTTGGCTAAAAGGACCATTTGCATTCTTGAGTCAAGGATTACAAGACTAATGTTTAAAAGTATGTGTTAGCCAGATACAATATTCTAGAGCTCTAACCCAACTTTTTAAAAGAAACAAGTATTCTGTCTTGGGTACCACCAAAGTTTCCTGCTGTTGCAAGCTATTAAAGATCTGTGTAAAAGTTTTTAGCAAAATACCTTGAAGTCACTTGAAAAGTGTTTCTGTTTTCCTGTATTATTGCAGCCATTAGCAAAACAATATAAATTTCCATTTATCTGCTCTAGAGCAATAGCAGATGCTTCACTCAAATTGCAAGTCAAATATTTGCCAATTGTTAAGCTACAGCTCCTTGACATTTACCAATGTCATCCAGGACTCTTCTATCCAACCATTGGGTCCTGAGAACACATAAGATCAAGTGTTTCCCGTGTTTTAGGGAAACCATGTGACAAAGACTAACCCTTAGGCTATTTGAGATGAGCTTATTGGCAAGCACCCTTCCCACAAAAAAAAAAAAACAGATTTAACTATTTTTTAAACACTCCATTTCAGAAAAAAATAGTACACATGCAATCTGAGTGGGTTCTGAAGATGTCAGTCCAAACCAATATCAAGAAAAAATATCCTGTTTCAATGATAAAAATGTTACATTCAGTTCTTTTCCCAGATCTTTGGTTATTTATATTTTCTTCCAAAAGATTAATCAATTTGAGGAAGATCTGGGAAGAGAATAATGGTCATTAGTATATCCTGTAGTTGTTCAATCTTACAAAATAGTTTTCCCTGAAAGGAAAGGAAAATGACATGACTTGCCATAATGCAGCTAACTATTTGACAGAGGAGTCATGTGATAAGATTGAAGTAGTCCAAGTCATGCACTTACTAATCTTTCCAGAGTCAGAGAAGCAACAAGACTAAAAAAAAAATCTAGAGGCAAAGTAATAACTCAAAACTCTCCTAGAATATTTGTTCCTTAAGTACCAAATACTATCACAGATATGATACAGTTTCAGAAGTTCAGTTGCTTTCAGTTCCCATTCCAATTTTGTGCAGTTTCATTTATTATAAAATTCTCTGGCTTAGCACATTTTTCATCATGGACCTCACTGTAGCACTTTGGAAATACACAACCTCATAGTTGGAGGTCATCAAGCTTTGTTCCCTCTTTCATCTCTAGTTTGGTTTTTTTTTTTTTAAATATTTCTTCCCCAACTGAAAGAAAATGGATTTAAGACACAGGCACTCAAAAAATGAAGCAGGAAATCTAGACTAGAGAAATAATGATTCCCTAGTTTCATAGTTTGACTCATTCAGCAGGATTTTCAAAATTTTCACGGGCCCCTGGGCAATGGAAGCTTATGCTATGAATTTAAGGCATAATTTTACAGACTACTTACTCTCCTATTCGTCATACTGGAAAAAATCTGGCCGCACACAGCTACAGTAATTTTTCGCCACCCCACACACAAAAACACAATCACAGCTAACACTACTAACAGAAAGAAAAATATAGGAAAGCCGAGTAGCATAGAGACCAATTCTAAGTCAACATAAACAGTGAGCTTTTTGTGACTCCAGCTAGAGAACAGACACCTTCCCACCATGTTTTTAGAATGTTCTGCCTTAGGTAACAAATACATCATGTTCATTACCTATTTGAATTTCTACCTAGAAAACATTGGCAGTGAAATCAGAACTCACTTGTTCCCAAGAAGGTCATATGAGAACTACTAGGAACTTAACAGCTTATTAAACATTCTTGTACCAGTAAATTCTTTTAACATCTGTGTAAACTGAAACCCTCACAATGTCTCATTGAGTTACTTCTGCCTCATTGCACTTTTGCTTATAATACAAGGCTGTATTTTCAAGTTGCAACTGTGTCTAAATACTCCAGACTAAAGCAAAACAAGCAACATTGCACACTGATTAAGACAAAAAGAAGTCACCTGATTTCATGGGGGAATAGTTTAGAAGAAAAACACTGTGATTTCCTAGAAGTCCTAGAAGATATGCATTAAGACTGAAAATAACACATTTCTTCTATGAAGTATGCTATACATCTTGTAGTATTGGCGACAATTTCTACAGAGCAAAAGCCAAATCACACCTGCAAGATGACCCTCTCATTGACGCCACAGACCAATTTTCTCTGTCTCTGACACTTGATATTTATTGATATTTTACCAAATCTGTTCTAGGTATGGCACATGTTTTTCCATAAAGAAATACATACAAGCAGCATTCCCCAAAGAACTAATGAAAGCCTGTGTTACTCAACACTTATTTTTTCAACAACCACACAGCATTTCTTCTGCTCTGTAGCAGAGCTGCTTACTACTTCCTAGACAAGATAAAAGCCTCAGGAGTTGTGGACCATCTCTGATGGCCTGACCTTGCAGAGGACATTCTGCAGGTCTATTTCATCAGCAGATTTAGAGTCCTAAAGAAGTCCAAAGGACAAGCTCCGGTACAGGACTGCAGCTTGCCCTCAGCATTTTGCTGTCACCCTGGCACAGTTCTGGCATACTGGAACTAGTGTTCCCCACAATGCACAGACTCAGAGCTTGCATATCTACGCCCAGATCCATTCCCCATTGGCAGAGTGGACAGGCTGTACTAAGTTTGGCTTCCTGCCATCCTCCAAAGCTGTCCCAGATAGCTTTGCAACCTAAAGCATACCTGCATGTCCTCATGCCAAGTCCCAGGTTTTCATGCTACAAAAACACGTCATTTCAGAGGCTTTGGACTCAGCATTTCTGCCTGGGATTATATTTTAGTGGCACAGAGGCTCTGTATGGAGCTTGCAAGAGATTTATGGCAAGTACTACATCATCCAAGTACCTCCACACTGTGGTCCTTGGCCTCAGTTCCCTACAACAGTTCCTGGCTCCATTTCACCTGGAACAGGCACAGGTTTAGATTTCTTCAGCCTTGCAACAGAAAGGCAAGCAAGTCAGCAAGATTTGCACTGCTTTCAGAAATGCTGCCCTCATTCCCCACACCAATTTTCACCTACACTCTCAATATACGTGAAGGACGACAGATTGTATGCTCTGTTGTCACTCATATTTCATCTATGCTGTGAAATTCTTTGTTAGGTGTCAGGTTAATTCTGTGAATCTGTGAACTGTTGAAGTTTTGCACCGACCAGTGCAAGTGCCTTTATTGCTGTCATCAGATCAGCTGTTCATTCCCTAAAGGAACAAATGCATATGTTTGTTTCATCCTTTTCTCCATCAATTGAGTTTTTAGCTGTTGAAGCACTCCTAAAACCACATAACAAACTGAATTAATTTACTAAAAGCCTTAAGGCACAATCTCAGCATACTCGAGATCTACCTATAAGAAAACAGATTCACCACCTCCAAAACAGACATCAACACTGCCAAAACAAAAGAATCTATTGTACCAAAGAAAAAACATAGTAAGTTCCAGTTACATGCTTCTACTGAGATTAAGCACAGCCACTGGCCAGCCAATACTTAAAATGCCAGTATGGAAAGTGCATAAAAGGTTAGATTACTTCCTCCTTTTAATAGGAGTTTTAAAAAGAAATGGTTTCCTTTTTCCTCCCACCAGTACCTGAAAACTTTGTCCTAAAAAAAAAAAAAAAAAAAAAGAGAGGGAGGGGGAAAAAAAAACAAAACACACAAACAGTCATAGAAAAGAAAACCTGCCACCCATCTTCAAAAAAACAAATAGAACTTGAAACTTAAAGCAAAATATGTTTGGGGAACACATATTTAACTGAAAACCTCTTCAGTGTTAGCTTAGAAAACAAGTCTGACAAGCTCTCCTCCACCTAGCACCAGCTAATGCTGTAAGGTTTCCCGGCTCCAAACAGCTATCTGGCTGGTCACAGTGGAAGCAGGGAAGATGTACTCAACTCCACCTCTTCTAGAATGTCTGACTGAACCTGCTGCAGCTTGGTGTTAGTGGGTCATTGACTAAATTTAAACAAACTAATATCAATTTTATTCCATTTTTCAGAGCTCCACTTAAGGGCTTATTTCACTAGGGTCCGCCAAGTACACAGTTCTGCTTTCTAAATTAAGCAGTTTTACAACACTATGCCATAATAACACAGGCTCTTAACACTGATCACTGTAAAAGGCAGAAGGAATAATGTGCTACTAAATGCCAGAAGGAGAGGAATAGGGATGCACAGAAAGCATAAACCAGCCTGTTTTAGTGGAAAGTGTAGAGGGCAGCTGGTAAGGGAGGCAAATGCCAATCCTGCCTAGCAGCCCAGAGCTCCCCAGCAGCAGCACAGACTCAACACTGCTGCAACAGCCAGAGCAGGTAAGCCTAGGTGCTTGCTCTTACACGGTGCTGCACAAACATGCAATTATACTTCTACTGGTCCTTTGACAGAATAGACCTACCCGTTTCTGACACAATCTGCACAGTGCACAGCCATTGCCAAATGCTTACACAACATTATCAGCCTAGTTACTAACAGAAAGGTTGTTTCTGTTTAACAAAGATAAAACCAAAGCTGTTTTTTAAGCATGAGTGAAGGGAAACGAAATTACAAATACACCTTTTCTCTTCCAAAAACCAACCAGGAAAATAAAATACAAATATAACAGCACAATTTATAGATCGCTTTTCCTTTTCTCAGGGGAAGGTCAGAAATAGCCACAAATAGATTTATAGACAGACTAACCCATTTAAATGTTAAATCGCAATCCAATCTGGCGTGAGCTAGAACACTACGTGTCTGGCTTTCCTATCTGTTGACACTGCACACAGCAAAATTTTTGAATTATAATAAAATTGCTTTTCTGCTGGTGACAGGGAAAGGAGTTAGGGTGGGTGGGGTTTTTCCCCCTTCTAACTCAATGCTAAGGTTTCCCATTGGCCTGGGCAGCCCTAAGGAATTAACTTTTCAGTGATTTGCCTGTTCCCTTTCCATGAAGAGTTCCACCATATTTGCTCTAATCAAAAAGGCTCATATGAGCCAGTTTCATCAATTGCCTTGGTTTGGTCAGGAGTCAGACTCCAGTTCAGAAAGTCTCAAGGAGTTAAGGTAGGTGCATCTGTTCAAGTGATCATTACAACAAATGAGAGACCACTCAAAAGGTCTGCCTTTTATGTGTGGTTCATAACATCTCATAATACTTGTATTTCAGGTACTTCATACCCTCGGTTGTTGCTATGGGTAAAGCCTTTCAAACAGGCCCAGTCTCCCATAATGCACATGTGATAGAGCACAGAGCTCATCACTCCAAGGGAGTACACAGGGCACTAGTAAAGAGCATAGGGACAGAAGTTACAACTCCCTGGATAAACTGTGGAACTTTGTCATTAAAACACTACATTGCAGCTATGTAAAGCCAGTGATTCAATTAAATATATAATTTCAGGTTTCCTAGAGAGAAATCTAAATATTTCAGCAAAAGTGTCAATGAAGAAAAATTGCTTCACAGCTCCTTCCTATATTTCATTTAGAAATTCCCAGCTAGCCAGTAGAGGTCATAAGGATAGATTGGATGGGAGGCTGCAACTTTCAGCATTAGCTTTCTTACTGATTTATAGTGAAGCGTAAAATGCAGGTCAACACAGGACTCTAATATTTAGACCAGAAGTCACGAACCCTGCGATGACATATGCAGAATAAAATTGTAAATTATGATAAATGAGCATGTAAGCAAAAAAACCCCACATCACTATGAAGCCAAGAACCTCAGCACATTCTTGAATAGTTTGCTTAAGCAGTTTTATCAGATGATCTTTTCTGCTCTCAAGGGATGCAGCAACTCAGCAATAAGTGGGTGCCATTTAGATTTGATTTAGAATCTGCTAGCCAGCAGGCAGAAGATACACCCATTCAACAAGTAAGCCTTATAATACTCTTCAATTGCTTTTCCATCCCAACACCATCTATATGGGCTAAGTATCTTACTAAGTGTATCACAAGGCACATTTCTTCAATTATCTTAGTATTGCCTATTAAGTTTTCCTTCTGTGGCTCTCAAAGTTGAAGCACTCCTTGCCATTTTGCCTGGTGTCATCTGTTTATTAGAGGAAATCTCTCACCCATGGAGATTCCTCTGCTACCAAGTCCCACAGTGGCACTTCCCATCCCCTGCAAAAAAATGATAAAATATGGATATATCACATCAATATTTTCCAGCTACCTTGAAAAATCATCCTTAAAGAGAAGTCGTGCTACAAATTAAATAAAAATCATTAAAAGGAAAACATAGGTAGTTTCCAGACTTTTATATGAACAGAAAGAAAAATTAAACGCTTTCATCTTCCTTTCCTTCAAGCTAGTTCAAGAGGTTTGTCTCCTTGTGCCAGCTAACTTAAAAGCTATTTTGAAGTTATACCTGCACATAGAGATTATTTCCACGCTTTCCACTTCCCCCTCAATACTCACTGCTCCCCAAAATATTAATACACTTCGCACAGCTAAGTGCAAACATCTCCCATCCTGGCAGGAAACAGAATCTGTAACTGTCCTGAAGGTTACTAAGCTAGAAATAAACTTTGTATGGTTATGTGAGTGAAATAAACATAGAATTTCATTTTCCATCTCAAAATGGCAAAACAGACAAAAACAGAATTAGTGCTGCCTTGTTTTCATTGCTCTTAAGTGAAGCTGCACAGTGGTAAACAAGTACTCGATGTTAGAGATGTACTTCAAGTGACTGATCCCAAGTCACCATGAAAACCGTGATTATCTTTATTGCTTTGTAAACATATTTACTGTAACCACATGTCAAAGATGTTGAGAAGGGCTAATAGAATAGAGGGCAAGAATAAAAAGGTAATTTCCTTCTTAACAGGAAGTACTGAAACTAGGGGGGGGGGAAAGACAGTCATGCAGATAAGCAGGGCCAACTGAGAATGACATGAATGAGAAAACACTACTTTAAAAACCCAAGGTGAAAAACACAACATCTACAAATAAGTTCAAGGTGCTGGAGATGCTAAGTCTGACCTCACCATCTGCAAGTCTTCCAGCTTCTGAATCAGCCCAGAGATCTGTCCAGAAACCTCCTAAAGAGCAGTCAACCATCAAAACACACATACCAGTTATATCAAGGATACCATATCTGCAAGGCTTGTCCTTTAGAAAGCTGTGTAGTACTTTGTGTGTGTATTCATTGAAACTTGAGGGGGGGGAAATGTACTTTTTTTTGATTATTTAGCTTTATATACCACTCCATTATATCTGAAATCAATTTATTAGAATAAGTCAAATGGAATACTTATAAGCATCACACAGCACTTCCAAAACAAGAAGTGTTTCTATTTAATTCTTTGTGAATGTGTCCTTAACCAGGGCTAGATAAAACATGCCATTGTGTTAGCCAAAAGGAAACTAACTGGAGAATTAAAATCCTTCCTATTACCAGAACAAAATTCATTCTAACATACATCATTTGTAAATTAACCGGGATACACCATCACTTAGAACACCAATCTACTTAACAAAACTTCTCTAATGCTGGACCTGTCACTGAGCCATCATCTCCCAATCATTGTAATTAGCTCCCTGTCAAACATACTAGCTTCCATTCAACAGCATACTTTAGAAATGCCTGACTGTGTACTTTGTGACTAGAAATAAGCTCCCATTTCTAAGGAAGAGCTGATAGGAAGAGGGCAAAGAGTGAAAAGAACATTATTAAAACAGTTCAGTCAATATAGTAAACTTAAGACTTAATCTATTAGATCTCAGTCTGATCAGCACACAGGGAAGATTGCCACTTTCTTTTCCTGTGGGAATTTGCACATGGGCAACTACTGTAGAGGAAAGATCTTGTCTAGTAATGTTGTTTTACTGCCCTCACCTAAGAAAAGAGATTTTCCCATATTCCTCAATGTGATGGGATCAGTACAAGCTACTAAAGATGGTCAGAAATCTGTCCTGCATAAGCCAACTAAAAGGAAAATACAAACAGTAACATTTACAGGGTCTTGGCTGAAGGCTGAAAGAGTTACAAGGGCAGAAATAATTTACTGTTATTTATTGTAACAAGATTGTCCAAGATCTAGTTGCATTTTTATAATGTAAATTTCATAATACTGCATTTACATGAAAACTTAACTCTATCATTAATATTTCCTATCTTTGTTGCCGTTTATATAGGATTAGCTAATAAACAGGTCTGCTTCACTCACTAGAGCTTCAGATTGAAAACTACACAAGAGTTGAGGCTGGTGACCTTAAGAAAAGTGGGCTACATTTGAACATTTAATTGCAGCTCTTAATTTTATCAGCGTTAGTGAAACTGTTGTGCAATAGACAGAGAACAGGTCTTCAGGAACATAGCAGCAACATAGAGCAGTCCTGGAGGATATGTTGTTATGCATGATAACACACATTTTACCCCACCTTATCTTATCCCTGAGAGCTAGTGAAAAGGAGAGCCCAGGCTGAATCCCAGCACAAGTTAAAGTAAACTTAGGTTTATTTTAACTAGCACCAGAGGATGGCATTTCAGGCCACAGTCCTTGCCCACAGTGCACAATAAAAAACCTGGAAAATTCATCTGGAAAGATGAAGTTAGCATGATGAAGATCAAAAGGTATTTGGATAGAAAATATGTTGCTCTTAGAGGTAACTTAAAACCCCATATGTTTGAAAAAACATTTCACATCCACTAAGTCTGCTGTTTACAGCTGTATTTGTAATAAATGTTTTTAAAGAAATAAAATGGTTTTATGTTGGTGTGTTCTGGAAGCCAACCTTATTTTACCCATCTTCTGTTCAGGGCCTTATGCTTCTCCAAGCATACAAAAAAATCTCTCAAGAACTACCAAGTTATTTGGAAATATTTTTCTTCTTTGACAGAAGTGCCTATACGGGTATGCAGGGTCTAAGAAGAGTTTGAAGATTTCACACATGTCCAGTGCCACACTGATCATTAACCAAATTGCAGGCAGATCCAAAGTTTCCTAGAACAATTTTGCCAATACAGCTAAAAAGAAAAAGAAAAAAAAAAGCTTAAAATAAGTTTAAAGCTTGAGGCTAAATATGTGTAAGTTATTATCATAAAACCTACTACTAGCTTCTGCTAAAACAAAACTGGCTGGACCACAGCGATATTTACGGCCTAGGCATAAGCTACAGACCCATTTTTACAACAGACAAGCTAACTGTATACCTTTACTCAGTTTTTAATCAATACAGTGACATCAATTGAGATGCATCCCTAACTGCAGTGGACATACTCTAGGCCGTACCATGTCAAGCAGTGGCAGAATTTAGTCCATACTCCATAAAAAGTTAGAAGGCAACCTTAGTAACTGTGGCTCTGAGGAAAGTAACAAAATATCTCACCAATAATCCTATAAGAACTTTGCATTTGGAGAGGAGCTGTACAGATAACAACATTCAGCTTTGTGTTTGTGCATTTGAAGATCATTACTACATCGCCATACATGCCAGGCCAGAATATTGATGTGTCACTCTTTCCCCTTGACATGTTGGGGAGCATCCACTTGGGATCAGATTATCTTCCTCCTGACTTTGAAATTGTAGTGCTGCAGAAAATGGAGTTTACTTACGTACCAGTTTGTTTTGGTTTTACTTCTACAAGATAGCACCAATAAGACAGCCAAAGGAATTGAGGAAGATCTCCCCTCTTGGCATGTCAAATATGAAGACCGTACTTGGCACCAGTTGTGCCTCTGATTCCTCAAGGAAGGTTACTTGGGAGCCATTGCCACTTAGTGCTGGCAATTTTTTCCCCGCCTGCTCTCACACACCATCCTTCCCTTGAGTTAAGGAATATCCAGTGGCATAGATAACACCTTCCATGCAGCCTACCACATCATATTGTACCCAGAGGAACCTCCTAAGGAGTGGTCTGCACAAACAAGCTGAAGGCAACGTGCACAAAACACATGGATTTCTAACCACAGATGAGATGTTGGACTCTTCATTAAATATGAAGGATTACAGTACTCTTCCTTTTAAAAGTTACACTGTATTTAACTATTTCAATTTGTTGTCATCAGTGTCTACTACTTGCTATTCTACTCTGCTTGACAAATGACGTGGTTTCACTTTCACACCATCTGATCATTTTTACTTGCAGCCTTTTTAATTATCTTAAGAGCGCTGCAGATTTTTTGAAGGCTCCATGACTCCTCAAAGGTCTTATTTCATACAAAGTGCCCCAACAGCAGTAAGCATACAGAACTGACTGGTACCCAAATCTGCCACAGGAGTCACAACATAAGCATAAGGTGCATTTATTGCTTTTGTAACAGAAATTGGTCCCTGAAATTGGCATATTCTGAGTATTTGGACCTGAAGAATATACTACAGGGATCACTGTTTGCCAACAAAGTATCCTAGGAAAAAGAAAAATGTTTTAAAACATTTATAATTTTCCATGTGTCTGATTCAATGTACCCTCAGGCTAAAGAAAACCTGAAAGAGTAATAGTTAGGTGTCTAGATGGGATTCACTCGCACATTCGAAAAGCACATTCAAAATAAATCTATTCCTAGCAGTGTGTTAACATGCTACAATTTGCAGTGGATTTCTAGAGAAAGATGCCTCCTTAAAGTTTCTATTTCAGAGTTCTTCCAGGTAAGATTTGATGATGAAAAGGATTTGTGCATATAGACAACTCATAGGCCAAGAACAACATTCAACAACATACCTGTCAGCCTGTTCCCAGTAAAGCAGAATTCACATGTCTCCATTTAGCCTGTACCTGGGGCTAAACTGTAACAGTCACTACCACCCAACAACCCCTCACCAGCCAGGGAGGAGAACTAGCAAAGAGGAAACCATTTGGGTGGAAGTGAGAACAGATTTTAATGAGATAACACCAATACCCACAGAGACATACAGAGTTATACTCTGCCAAATGAATATCCAGTCCTCAGGAGCAGGGAGAAGCCAGAGGAGGAACAGGAGGAACCCCACAGGAGCATCTTCTTAGCAAATCTTCCCCCTTTATAATGACCATGACATTATGGGATGGGCTACACCTGCAGTTAACTCAGGTCAGCTGCCCTGGCTGGCTTGAGCCTGCCTAGCACAGCAAGCCAATGATTCTATCCCAGCCAAACCAGGACACATGCTCATTTAAAAGTTGGGGAATCAGCTCATGTTATTATCCAGCTGCCTCCAAATTACTTCATGCCTAAGGTAGAGAAGGAATTGGAGTTTCTTCCTGACACTTCTCCTGGTGAAGCAACTATGATTTGAGAGTTGGTTTGGAAAGCAGTGTCCCCCTGAAGGAAGCAAATGCCAAGGACAGTCCAGTTAAACTGGTGAGTTTCCAGCATAAATCAGTATTATTTGAAATTCAAATCTGTGCCTATTTCCAGACATTCACTGGAATTTTACTAGCAGATGCCAAATGGGAGATACATTGCAGTTAGGAGCGCACAGAGTGACACCTGTGTCCATCTAAGTTTACACAGAGGTTGCAATGAAGATGCAGCAACATTTTCTTCGGCACAGGCTGTGTAAGTATGCCTGTGCTTTTCTTACCACTCAAGATCCAAGAGGTACCTCTCCAGTGACTTAAATTGAGCTGTCTGGGTGTTCTACTGTAAAACTTTATCATAAAATATGAAACATGAGATTTTATTGAGTGAGGAGAAAAAAAGCCATAGCTCAGGAGAAGTCTATCATTTTGACCAGAACATACCACATATCCCTGAAAATGGAGTGAACTAAATAGCATCACAAACCATAAAAAAAGAAAAAAAAAAATCAGACAATGCTTAACTGGGTATCAGAATACAGTGGTTAATTGAGTCAAAACCCTTTGGAAAGAAAAACATGCCCTTTTTTGTTCAGCAGTTACAAGGCATCAGTCCATACTCAGAACCCTTTAAAGGCATGCAGAATGAGAGGAACTGTAACAGGAACGCATCACAGAATCTCATGCTACAGATGGTTAGTTTCAAGAAGCTTTTGTAGCTAGATTTGATACATTGTGGAAGTCAAGAGCCTTTTTCAGAGCACAGTCCACATGGGATCAAGTATCACCTGAAGGAAGATAAGCAGGAACTATTGGCTGTAGGTGATGACCACTTTGCATGACAAGGAAGCAGACTGCCTTTGCGGAAGATATCAACATCACCAAACAATAGCTTTTTTAATAAAACGAACACCAATTGTTTGCTTCCTCTAAAAGGAGATAATCCCTTCTCTAATCAATTAGAGCTCTAAGCTTTTTCAGCCTCAGATAGATCTTATACTATGGGTGTATGTGTAGATCTTCAGGCACTATGGAATTCATTAATGAGGAAGTTGTGCCACAACAATACTGTGAGAGGAAACATCCTCCCTGGGTGTTAAAAAAGTCAATACAACTGATAATTTGAGGGGCAAGGGCTGTTTAAATCTTGCTTGAAGAAAATGGAGGGGGCAGGTGGAAGTGCAGGAAGGACAAGAATTTCCTTAACCACCAACATACAGATTTGCATTTAGAACATCAGAGGCTTACCATGACATTTCAGCCTGTTCTCTGGGAGGTTTGCTCTAAGTGCAACAAAATTGAAAAAGCTAGCTGCAAAGAAGCACAAGTTTCAGAAGTTTCTGTGCTCAAAGAGTTTTCTGTGCCTCTGTCAGTGCCACATTTGAGGACAATTACCCCATAAACCCCACATAGTGAGTTTATCCCCCAATTTGGGCTGTTTCCTGGACTCACGCATATGTCAGCAAACTCAAGAGCTGCAGAGCAGTTGTAACTCAGGGTATATAAAACACATTAAAACAGCAGCCCTTTTTGGCATTAAGGAGCCCTAGACTGTAAAGAGTAGCAGCAGTTTGGAAGTTTTAGTCAGACAAATTCTAACATTCAAGACATTTTAAGCCAATCCCTGTTCTCTGCCCACTTACTCTGTTTTAAGGCTCCATAACTAATAAAACACCTTTCATTTCAGTCCCTTTCGAGGTATCCTGCAATCAAAGTTATTAAACAAAAAGACATCTAAGACAATTAGTTGCTGATGTTAAAATAGACAGCCTCAGTGTTCAGAATCAGAAAGCTGTTTGAACTGGCGAGCCTGCCAGCCCACCTGGATAGATGAAGCAATTTGACTCACATTTCCCATATATTCACACATTTCCCCAAGTTCACAGACACTTTTGTTCTCTAGCTCTCAGCCTCACTCCTCCTCGTTGCAGCACTCCTGTTGTGAACCCATAGCTTTTGTTGTCCTCTGATGCTGGAGGGGAAAAACATTCATTTTTTCCCACATTGATGCTAAAAGATAGCACCAGTTGATCTTGCAGCTCAGGGGGAAAAGGGATATCAGAAGTCTTTGTAGATTGTCAGCTGGGGAAAAGAAGTGTTATGAAGACTGATTACTACATGGAGGACAAAATGAATACCAGCTGTTTTGCCTATGTAGTAGAAACATCTGGGATGTGACTTGGCACTCAAGACTCATGCATACACATGTCTTCAGCTATCTGCATGTCCTGACAGCCTGAAGAAGAAAACGAATCTTTTTCCACATTGAAGTATACAGAGTCTTCAACCACACATGCATGCACAGTTAGAGCTACAAGGACTTTACCACACCAATCTCAGACCTGGAACTCATTGTTCTGAGACAATATTCACCTGCATCAAGAGTGACAGGTCTCATAGGACTGGATGAATTCTGAGTGACAGTGTTCATAGTCTTTAATCCTACAGGAGCTCTATTAGTCTTAGAGAAGGCAGGAGCATAGATTTAGGAACAGGTTTCCATATTCCTGATGTTATTTTTGGTTAACAGCATAAATCCAATGTTTGGAGTAGTCAGACACCTGCACAAGAAGATCCAGAAGACAGACATTCTTGCTGAGGTCAAGCTGACACTTGCAGCTCTGTCAGTGCTCCTGCTTTTTAGGAGTTTATGCCTAAGACACAGATAAACCAGGCATCTGAAAAACAGAATAATGCAGGTAAAGGACTGGAGGATAGATACTGTTAATTAGTTCTCAGTAGAAGCTAAGGCTGATAAAGCTGCTGAAAAATTAAAGATCTTTCATAATTGTCAAGTTGTTCAAGACACATACCAAGACCATCTACTCCTCAAAACTGCATCTCTATGTTAGAGTCAGAGAGGTTTGACACCACTTTGAATAGCACCTTCTGTCAGTGCACAGGTTTACTGTTAACTGAACTTCTTACCAGCTCTCATTTTACCAGTTTCTCTGGTTCCTCAAAACCCTCTCTTCATATGACAAATGCTAGCTTTACCAAGTATAAGAGCCAAATAGTCTTGGCAAAATTACAGTATCCTTGCACAGACTGTCAGGTAAGTTTTCACCTAAGAACTCAGCAATAAATTAAAATATATCCTGATTTTGCCAAGGAAAGGAGTAGTTGCTGCTCAGGACTGTCCAACTTCAAAAGACCAGAGCTTCAGAAAGGGCATTCCTTGACCACAGTCACATCTGTACTTGGCATTAGCTGTTAGACAGGCTATGGCACATAGCTACAATCAGAGTTCAGACTTTGAGATGGGCCCTAACTGTGCAAAGATGAAAAACAGTAATGGGACACTTCAACAGCAGCAACAAGATTCTGCACTGGCTCTGCTTGGTTTGATGGACTACTGGAATTCCTGGTGGCAAAAGAAATAAAATGAAAGGGCTTGATATATAGTAGCAGATTAACATAGGAAGTCCCGGTAACCTGAGCTGCAGCTTTACAAAAGACTTTCTGTGGTGCTACGTGGCATAACACAAACATCCACAGTGGGGTAAGATTTGGGTATACTTGGTCAGCTGTAATTACAGATCAGCCAGTTTAGGAGCAATGATATTCCAAGCACAGCTATTATGCACATTCTAGCAACCACAAAGCTAAAGGCTCAGTACGCATTTTAATTTTGTCAGCTGTGTTCTTTAGTGACACACGAAATGTTTAAATTCAGCATAAGATCTCATCAGCATAAAGAAGCATTATGCACTTAAGGATTTCTTTTTTTTGTGAGTGTACAAGAAGCTGACAATACATCAATTGGCAAACAGCAGTAAAAGCATCTGCAGTCCAAGAAGAAACAATGGAACTATTTAAAAATAGAACCTATATCTACTGATTTTGTTTCTTTAAGCTTCCTCACTTCAGATACATGACTGGACATACCAATAGCTTTTCACCTCAAGTCAGCTGTGCTTGGCTGTTGATGAACCCTTGACCTCCCAAATCCAGTAGAATTTATAGCACTTTACTACTTCTCCAAATAGATCCCTTAGCATGTTTTCAAAAAAAGCCCAAAGAAACCCACTATATATCACCATCACTATTATTACTATTATTCAAACCTCCCTATTTGACAGGCTACCTCTCCTTCCCCATTCCTCCACACAAGCTGATGGCTTAAACCTTCTTATCATATTTTGCTATTTGCTAAAGGCCCCTCCATGCATTTTAAATAGACAGAAGATGAAAGAGGTGCTGTTTCTTACCCTTAGTAGTTAACAGGATGCCCTCAGAGAGTCTAAAACAGATTTTGAAGATGATAAATGCTCCTGAGCTGCCAGAGATGGTCTGAGCAGACATACAGTAAAACTGCTTACTACAGCAGTTGAAAGCATACTCTTACCACCAGAAGTAGCTACTATATTCTTTAGATTCATCACCCAAAGGTGTAAGAAGCCACTACAATTAGTTCTGTTGTATTCCTGAAGTGGTCAGCTACTGAAGAAAGCCAAAGTCAATGTCACTCTTTATCTCCGAGTAATTTAAGAGTATTCAGGGTCAGTACATCTCCTGTCAGTGTCAGCAGGCAGGAGATTTCGCCCTTTATGTCACTGTCTTTTTGTTGTCTGTTTTTAGCATCACATCTGTTACCAGGGGTATCTTTTTCTAGAAAGCTTTTTAAAAAATACTTTCTCTATGCAAATAGGTTACAAACTCTTTTAGCTAGTTCATACGAACAGGCCATTTATTCAAGGTTGTTCCTCTCTTCCAGTATGAAGGCCATTGGATTTGCTAATACCAATACAATAGCTAAGTTATCACACCATCAAAAACAAAAGTATCACTATCTGTTTTACAATCTTTTTAATATCCTAGGAAAAAAGTCTGATAAAAACATATCCGTTGAAAATTGTAATTTGAAAATATTATTTTTGTATTCATCTAAGTCATTTACTGTCATTTACAAAATACTATGAAAGATAACCTATCTGTATAGCTACCACCTTGTGTTTTTACATTTCATTTACAGTAGCTTTCACAATTTTTTTTTTTATTTCATGACTCCATGGAAAATCGACAGATTCTTTCAGCTTGGTATGCACAGTCAATAGTCTCCAAAGACATTATTGCTAATTTATAATTGCACAAATCATTGCTAACAGAGGAAATTAAAGGAACACACATTCAACATGGTTCATAAAAGTTGCCTATTAAATAGTTAAAGATTAAATCTGAGAAGTCAACATGAAAAATACATGTGTAATGTGACTAAGACAAATCACAGGTTTATACACCTACCTTATGTTTATAAATGAGGTAATCTTCCTTAAAATACTTTGTGAAGAGACCTATCCATATTGTTTTAGACCAAGAATCTCAGTTATCCACCTATACTTTTATCCAACTGCACCATAAGACTGCTCACCTCAGGATATTACAGTGCGTGGACTGCAGTCACTAAGAGAGGCTCCTGCCTAGTGCACGTTGAAACTACTGAAACCCAAATACCTCACTGAAGATGGTATCCACTCTCACCTTCCACTGACTGCAAAAGAACCCAGCATACCCTTAAAGAGTTAGTATCCCGAAGGCTTTTAGTTGCAGACATTCAGTGGTCTGAAATATTTTGAAATATTTTCCTTCCCCTACTATTATTTAGAGATGAGATTATAACTCTGTTCTAACCTGAAAATAAGGTGGCATAGCAAGAGCCATATTCCCGAGAAGAAACATATCTGCAGAAACGTATTCACAATTAGTCTACTTAAACTGAACATAGCCAGAGAATCAGTGGTGACCCAGAATTAAGCTGAGGCACTGAAATTTTTATGCTACAGGGAAATGACTTTCCATACCAATATGTTGAATTGGCTTGCTTGCAGCCTTTCGACTGGGTCACAGGAGGACACAGAAAGGGTAACCCTCTTAAGGTACCAGGCTAGCATTCACGACATGAGAACACAGTCTCTGGCAATGCCATGACATGACAGACTCCTGGTTGAGCCTGTTAACCACTTAGTACCAGTATCTATAGAAGAAGGATAACACTTTCTAGAGTCAGAAGGAAGTCACAACAAATTAATCAGTGTTTGTAATATCTTCAAATGTTGATATTTCCTTTATTTTCTATTCACTACCCACCTAGATCATAACTGGAAGCTGTAATCTCACTACTTCTTTCAGCTGGGTATTCAACCAGTGAGACAGTTCAGGAGTTCCTTCTTTCTAGTGTCATTTGGTGACTAAGACAGTTATATCGCTTTGAGAGTTTCTAAGTGGCATTTGCAAGTGAAAACAGAACAGCAAATACAGAAGTACTGAGCCATGACAGCACCTAATCTGCTATTTTAGGTACCTACTCTCCCAGTTCTTTTGCTAATCTTACTATCCTGTAACTTCATTTAACTCAAAAGGATTCCTTAGGTGACAATGGTGACAGTACAAACAAACTAGCACTTGGTCTCTTGCAAAAAGTCGTTCTTGTAAACACTCAGCTAGGCAGTAAGCAGTAGAAACTACTCAGAAAATATTTTTTTTCATAATATCTCTACCCTTTGATGATTTTATTTAGCTTCACCTAAACTTATGACTTTTGCTCTCCAAGCACAGCATTACCACATTACAAAAGCGACCGGGCTACTGCTACTTTCCACAACCTACTGGGGAAAACAAAGTACAAATTAAGCCTTTATATAATCAGCTTTTGTCCTAATCAAATTTAGGGGTTTTCTCCTTTTGTAACAGCTTTTATTACATAATATAACAGTGCAATAACAGTGACACCTTTAACAAAGGTTTGTGATAGGTTTTAGCCCATTGTATTTACTGGGGGAAAAAAAATAGAAAACTGATGCAACACAGAGGGCAACATCATAAACCCTAGGGTTCACCTGTTTAATCATATAAAATACTTGTACCTACAAGCAGGTGAAGGAATTGATTTAATAAATATGTCATAAGACCTTTTAAAGATTTAGTCTGTTTCAACTCACAGGGTAAAACTACAGAAAACAACAGAAAATCCATCCCTTGAGCACTTATTCCAGTGTGAGAGTGCTTTATAACATTCTACAACTTGAATCTGGACAGGAAAACCCATTTCATTAAAAAATGAAAATCAGTACGAGGACACCACTTTTGAGGTTAGCATTTACTCCTTACTAAAGGACTAAAAACTGGGTCATTAGAGCATTAACAGCTCCCTCACGACAATTTAGTACCCTTGGTTATTGAGCTAGTCTTAGTTAAAGAATTGTTGTGGCTCCCTAAATCAGAAACTCTATTCAAAGTTTCTCCTCCAACAAAGAACTTTCACCAGCACATTCTCTCAAAATATTTCTGACCAACTTGTGACTACACAACAAACAAACAAATCCTATACTGCAGAGCTGTAGTCCTTTAAACATTTCAGTAAATCACTATACCACCACAACAAACAAATATCCAGATTAGGCCCATTGTGATGCAAACCTACATCTACATTTAGCCTGTACCTGGGGCTAAACCATAACAGTCACTCTATCACCCAACAACCCCTCACCAGCCAGGAAGGGGAATTGGGAAAGAGTAGAGCAGACCCATGGGTAGAAGAGAAACAGAGTTTATGAAACACCACCAATACCAACAGCGACACACAGAGTTTATACTCAGCCAAAGGAATATCCAGTCATCATAATCAACCAGAGATCAGTCCTCAGCAAAAACCAGAGGCAGAGCAGAAAGCAGCCCAGCAGAAACCCCACCAGAGCTTCCTCTCCTCAGCAAACCTTCCCCCTTTACAGCAAGCATGACATTCTGGTATGGGCTACACCTGTAGTTAACTCAGGTCAGCCACCCTGGCTGATGCAAAACTGCTAATGGCATGGCTGGCCTAGGATTCTATCCCAGCCAAACCAAGGCAATCTACTAAGATATTCAGCATCTATAAGCCAGAGTTCTTAAGATAACAAGTTTTGGCCTGTTAGGACTCAAACTCACATAAACTTTTTCCCGCTCTTCCTGGAAAAAACAGTTTCACATCTTACCAGATCATAAAAACAGGTCTGCTGCCTGCTTTGCCCAACACAAATTTGCAGAATTCTGCTGAAAGTTTACCCACACAGTGTTGCCCAACAAAGCCCACAATGTCTCTAAGGGCTTTGCAGCTACATCTGCCTTTGTTGCTCACACACTTGAAAAAGCAAAGGGAATAATGCATCACTGAATGGACTATGTGGCCGCAAATACTTGAACTGCTTGAAGGAAGAAAGGTAATCAAGGAGCAACCTACCAGTTGCCTTGACCCATCTGTATCTGAGATCTTGTGGGTTTTCAGTTACTTCTATCTTCTACCATGTAAGAGTGTGGAGGCAACATAACATCATTTATCTCTGTTACTTTTTTGATCACCTCTATATCCAGCTCATAGCCTACTTAGACCAGTAGCTTTAAGCAGGCAAGAGGTCTGTATCCTAGATGCTTTTATTTGTCTTTTATATGTTTTGTCCCATTTATTTCAAAAGCATCTTAATTTCTGTAGTTTGTGACTGGCAAAAACCCTAGATAATGGCAATTCAGACCTCCACTGGATGACTTCACTTTTTATTTAATTTAAAGAAAAGTCAGGTCAGGCTATATTCCCAAAGCCATATACTCAATATACAAGGAAATAGATGGGTTTGATTTTAATCAGCATTGCACTTCAAACACACTGTCACCTAATCCCATTTGAGGATGCAGTCACACTGAATAAGGGAGCCACACTGAAGGAAGCACAATGCTGCACAGGAATCTGCTGTACTGCTTCAGGCCACAGTTGCAAGGTATTTTACAGTAGTACAAAAACTACAAAGAAGTTAAACTATTGGTACTTTAGAAAGCATGCAATTTTCTCCAAATTATTTCCTTCCTTCTTGGGTTATAGGATAATCTCTAACACTGCCCTTAGTTCCAGCAAATAACATGTCAAGTGCTCTTTTCTGAGCTCTGTAATAAAAAAATCACCGTGAAGAGAAGAGCTGGGTTCTACCCAGTGCTCAGGTGAAAAACAGCAGCATCAGCATAAGAGCAGCACCGTACACAGACCTTGCAGACACACTTTCTAACCTCCCCCTCACTGTAAAGTTACACAGCAGCTTTAAATAAAACCTTCTCTCAGGTCCTGCCAGTACATTTAGGGGAGTCTGGGGACACCAGAAATGCACAGCCATCCTTGCCTTTCCTCGTGCATTTGACATTCATTGTGTCACCACGCACGCAGCACCTGAAGCCTGGGCAGACTGTTGGTTTGGTGACCACACTCTAGGGAGAAAATGGCCGCACCAGCACCTCACCAGCGAGGAGCCCTTTATCTGGAGATGTCCTCCTAGAGCAAGCAGAGGACCTGGCGTTTAGCCCCTACCATGGCACCACAATAGCTTTCCAACAAGGAGGGCATTTTTGTGCATGTGGTATCCACAGTGAAGCCCAGGACTCAGCCTTGCAGCAGGGACAGGAGCCAGTGTGTGCCAGACATACCCACCACAGGGTCTGCTGTGGGACTGGGGTTTCCTGCCTTTCGCGAGGGGCTGAAGAAGCCATATACCTCTGTTTTTGCTGGGATGCCCCAACGAATGCCTCTTCCACCCGAAACTGAAGCTAGAGCAGCCAGGCCTGTGCCTCCCTCCCACCACGGAGGAGGGTGGGCAGCGGGTGTGTAGCCAGTCCCCACGCAGGGCAGGCTGCACTGGCCGGCCTGAGGAGCAGTACGGGTAACGGGGCTGGGGCAGGAGCGAGGGGGGTGAAGGCTGGAGGACAGCAACTGCGGGCCGGTGCCTCAGGAGGGGGCTGCACGCAGGGGTGTTGGTGCACAGAGGTCCGAGCTGGGAGACCAAGCACGGCAGCCTTGACCACAGCAAGCTGGTTGCAGTGACCATGGCCTGATGCTGGCGAACAAATCCTTGGACAGCTCCACTGCACGCTCAAGCTAGCAGGCAGGCCAGTAGCAATGGCCGGTTTCTAGAATTCACAGTCCTTTTTTTTATTATTATTAAAAACACATTAAATCTCCAGTTGTCTGTCACTGAAGTTCCCCTTTCTTGAGGCAGAAAAATTCTTGCAATTGTCTTGAAATTTCCATTCACCATAAGCTTGCAGTCAGCTTGCCTTCTCTGACAAACGAAGCTTTACTAGGGAACATATAAACAGCTCAATTTCAAACTGAGCTGCTGATGCAATATCATAAACAGAAATGAGGTATCATACAAAGCAACTGTCTCACTGCCTGTTCCCATAGCTCTGTTGGTTGTTCACAGCTCAATCCCTCTAACAGATGTTTCATGCTATAAGTCAAGCCTGAGCCTCTACATTTGCAGCCACGGTTCATGAAATCAGCTAATTCAATCGCACAGTGAGAACGGCTGCTTCATGGCTGCAGCAGCTTCTGCAGTCTAACCCTTGCATACAATAGCTGCTTGGGAAGTGAAATCAAATCCTGCCCTCACTGAAGTCATCATTGAATGGTGCTGTAGTAGAAGGTACTTTTACATTGCTTAGTTTTGGTTTGTTGGGGTTTTTTATTACATCATTTTCTCTGTTTTGAATGATACCTTAAAAAAAAAAAACCAAAAAAAACAAGCAAGCAACTTTCCATTCTATTTCCTGTCTGCCCAGAACAGAGTCAACATATTCTTTCTACTAGTAATGAACATGAAAATTCATTCAGTGGTCACAAGTTACCACTAACACCTTGTTCATATCTATTTTTACTTCAGTCAAAGCCACATCTTTTTTTCACTGCCGAACCCACTCTCCCCATTACTCTTATGGTGCAGAACGAGTCTTGCCTTCACACTACTCAGCATGCTAACCTTCAGTAACTCCTTTCACCTCAAAAAAATATTCAACTCTGTTTGATATGGGAAGAACTTTACAAGGTCTCTAAAGGCCTCACATATATAAAACCTATCAACATGAAGTTCTTGCGGCCTGAGCCTTCCAAGCTGACTAGGCACTCTGAGATTTGTGGAACAAAGACTTCCTTTTCCCAATTAGTGTACCTCAAGTATTGTGTTCAAAGAGAAAAGCATTGTTTTATCAAAAGCTGGGACGACAAAAAGTCATGCCCTTATGCAATATTCATGTACGATAAACACATTCCAAGGTGTATGATACTACAGACTTAGAAGTATTACAAGTATGCATAAGTGATCAGGATAAAGATAGGCCAGCTGGATCTGAACTACATTTGTTTCCTGCAAAGGTTACAAGTGAATGTCGTCTTAACTACATCTGCATTGCATTAAGGCAATATTCCAAATTACTGAAAGAAGAAACAGAGGGGATTAAAGCGGTTCCTGAAGGGCAGGATTGTCATAAAAACTGGGTCACAAGATCTACAAGTTGGCCAATGGCAGAACTTAGTCTAAAAATAATAAAAAGATAGATGTGCTAACAAAATACCCTCTAATTCTAATTAAAGGCTGAGCTGATTTTGTATACAACCAGAAATTTCGGCAGAAGGCCCAATTGGCAAAGCAAGGAGCTGTTAATGAATTAAAATGCAAAAAAAAAGAAAACATACAAGAAGCAGAAACAAGGACAGGCAACAAAGGAGGAGTATAAAAGCATTGCTTAGGCAATTAGGGATGGCAGGAAAGACAGAGTCCAGTTGGAGCTCAAGCTGCTGAGGGGCATAAAGGGTAAAAGGAAAAGAATTCTGTAAGCATGCTAGTACCAAACTGAGGTTCAAAGGAAATGTGAAGCTGTCATTGAATGGGGGAGAAAACCTGGTGGCAGACAATACAGTGAAGGCTGAAATACTCAATGATTTTTTTTGCCTCAGTCTTCAAAAAGTTCCCAGACTTCCATACACACCTGCAAAGTTTGAGAAAGGAGGAAACACAAAAGCAGGAGAGTTAAGGACTATTTAGAGAAACTGGGTGTACTCATGTCTACAGGGATAGATGGGACCCATGGAAGGATGGTGAAGAAGCTGGGTGATATGATTGTGAAGTCACATCATCCTCAGAACATCCAATGATTCAGGGAGGTCCATGGAAAGGGGCTAAATATTACAGTTGTCTTTAAGAAGGGTGCAGAGAAAGATGGAGGAACTAAATTCTGGCCAGCTTCAACTCAGTGCCTAGAAAGACCATGCAGCACATCCCCTTACGATCCATTTCCAAACAAATGAAGGACAGGAAGGCAGTGAGGAAAAGTGTGGATTTACAAAGGGCAGATCAGCCCTGACCAATCTGGTTGCTTTCTCTAATGAAATTACTTGCTGTGTGGACAAGGGAGGGAGCAGTGAATATGATACACAGACCTCAGTGATTCCACACATCAAAGCCACCAGTTTTATCATTGCAAAAACCTCTCCCGGAATGCCTACAAGTCAGAAGCAACTTTCCTCAGTTGCAAAGACACCTGTGGCTGCTCGAGCCTTCCAAGATCATTTGCTTCTCTTTCCTGACACTTTGGAGCTTCTCGATCAGGTTTGCTCGGTTTAGCTGTTCCGTGTCATTGGACAGCTCCCCGTTGAGTATTCTGCAGAGCTGCTTAGCTCATTTGTACAACACCTGGGACAGTGATTAGGTGCAATGATCTTCTTGTTCTCTGAATCAATAATTCCTTGTATATTCCATGGGGGTTTTTTTCCCAATTAGTAAATGAACCTGGAGTTATCAGAAGCGTTCCTTCAACACCAAAAATGCTAACTTAACAAATTTTCTTCTGAACCTCCAAGATAATTGTCTTCTTCATTAGTTCCAGTTGGTGAACCTTTTGGGCAAGTCTTTGTCCAGCCACAAAGATACAAGACATCTCATTTCCTTTAGTCCATCACAACCTGCTTTACTCTTTTTACAGATGGGGAAAAAAAAAATCATGCAAATCAGTGCCTGTACATTTAGTTTCTTCTTATTTTGTATTCTTTTTAGAAGATGAGGATCAAAAGATGATCATTCTGCTGAATCCCCTTTCCTGTTTTTATTTGTGCACATTTTATTTTACAAGTTCACCTTTTTAAAAAGAAGATACTTTGTTACACTTATGGGAGTTTCATCTTATTCCATTGAACTATTTTAAATCAGTTCTTTGTAGCTCTTCTTTCTAGATAATTTCTTAAAACATCAAAAATGCTTATGACAGGTTGTTTACTTTAGAGAGTTGTCATTTTTATCATAAAAGTTTAAACTGAAAAAAGAAATAAAATATTGCTCTGTTTTTCTAAGTGAAGGTGAATTTAACTGAAAATCTACACTGACTGGGCCCACATTTATACGGATGTAAAAGAGGAATAATCAAAGACACTTGACGAGGCCAGTAACCAGCATAATTGGAACAAGAATCAGGCCAGACGCCTCGTGCATCTACTGCCCTCTCGAGGTTTGCCAGCGGTAATGCCAGCAATCAACACAGTCCCTCTCGCTGGGAAGCCGCGACTCCCCATTTTCTCTGTAGCTGGCCCGCTGCTGCGGTCCTACAAAAACACGGAATTGCAGCCGAAGTGTGGCAGGGCTTATCTGTTAGCATTAAGTACTGATACTCATCTCAGAAGAAAACATCTTCCTTTAAACAAAGCTCTGGTCCCGCAGGGGATTAGCAGCGCGTTTGATCTGCACACAGCAAAGTAACCACTTATTCCATCGGGATCAAATTTGCAAAAGCAAATTATTCCATTTCTTTGTGGGATCGGAGGCAGAAGCTGTAAAAGTATTCTTTGCTTCTTGTAAGGATATGGGAACTGTCAATTGCAATGTGCAATGCAGTATTTCAAGTAATACATATTTTTAATACATATTTCTATCAGCAAGTAAGACAGTTGTGTCTAAGATTAACACGTTGCAGAAAGCTGGTTAAAACAGATGTCCTATTTATTCTGTTCAGCTTAATTCCAAGTTATTTCAAGCTCTGCTTAGAGTGGCATTATGTCATACATTACCAAATATATCATCTCAAAAAATAAATCCAGACTTATTTACACACATTACTTAACAAGCACAAAAGATATTTTTCATTCAGATGCAACTGGCCTATGCTGAGGACCTGTCACTTCCTGGATTTCAGATACTTACACACAGGGGATAATTTTTTGTTTAATCTGCATTCAGTCTACTGATTAAAATAGATTTAGCCTTTGGAAGTGTTCTGCCCACGTTATCTTTTCAGTTAAAATCACTTCTCAGAAAATATTCTTTGCCTGTTCACACATGTAGTTTGGCACAGTGCCACAAAGACAGAGACTGATACAAGGAGCAGAGAGCTCTGGGTCCATCTCCTCCATCTTATGGGACTATCTCCATTAGGGCTACAATTCTGCTGGATAACAAGTAGCCTGTGCAAGGACCTGTCTTTAAATTTGTCAATTTTCAAGTCCTTTTTAAGTCAAAAAAAGCCATCTAGACAAGGTCCTGGGCAACCTGTTCGAGGCGGCCCTGTGTGAACAGGGGTGTCGGACAAGACGACCTCCAGAGGTCCCTGCCAACCTCAACCTTTCTGCAAGTCTATCAAAAGTAACACATTGAGCAATGGGACTCTCTGTCCCGCAGTCTTGGTAGATCACATGCAATTGCCAAATCCATCTCATTTTCTACAGTTATCTATCAGGTTGTATTCTTGCTTTCTCAAGAAAAAATCATTCATATCCCTTAGCCAGAAAGAGGTTATTAGGTTTCAAGTCATTTAAACAATCACTTCAGTCTGGAAGTTGCAGCTGTCAGTTTGTGCATCTGTGCTCAAAAGCATCCTGTCAACACGTGACTAACACATCTGATAAGTACAAAGTAAAGCAATTTCAATTACCAAAGCAAAGGAAGTAACAGCAGAACATTTACACGCTAAAATTGCACCGCAACCATCTTCTTCATTTTAGTCAGCCAAGTTATAAAAATAGCAATCACAGTGTACTTGGGTCAATTTACCTTTGACGGGCCAAAAATCAGAAAACAGATTTGCGTAAAGATCTGTCTGCCATGAGCATACTGGATAATCTATTCTGCAAAGGCTGCAGCAGTCTGCTCCTCCACCCACTCATTGCACAGCTTTGCTTCTGGGGCATTTTTGTCTGCCTTGGAAACAGCCACTAACCACTGCTTGCTTGTTCTGGGATGCCAAACTGGTGCTCGTAATCAAACGAAAGCTCCAGAGTGTCCTGGGGTTAAGTCAGCTTCCTCTTTGGAAGCTGGCAAGGATTTTTCTGCTCAGATTAGATTGGCAGGGACTACCAAATTACTGCATTTCACGTGGCCAACCTCCTCCTGTCACCTCAGCATTTCACTTAGAATTCTTTGTTATTGCAGAGAACCCCTGACATTGTCACATACTCTTGATCTCTGCTGATTTTTCTCCCATGACACAGCACAAATTTCATCTTGCATTTTTGTGAGGAAAATATGAGTTCTGCAACAGATGTTAAAATATCTTTTGCGGCTGACAGCTCATTCACAGAGGAAACGGCACAAATTAGACCCGCCTGAGCAAAGTGTCTGCTACACAAGTACTGTTGTGGGAGATTAGCTCTGATGGCAATCTCTCTTTCCAGACCTGTCTTTACTCCAGTGGAAAAACACCGTATCTTCTGCAAACAGTTTCAGATTCAAAGAATCTGTGATAAAATCCTCATTTTCTAAAGGACAAAATAAATACTCTGTTAAGTTCTGTAACAAGTTAGCTCTCTCATTTTCTGCTTTTACAGGGACAAAAATGGGGTACTGTTCCATTGTGTGGTTCGGTGCCATCATTTAAAGGGTGTCATCTCCATTTACCTCCTCCTCCTGCAGGGGAGTAGAAGCATGTCTGAAATGAGAAGTTATATGCTCTCATGCTGTAGCACGGCTCACGCCACAGTGCTAAATCCACCTGGGCTATTTTGCCCCTCAATGCAGTGTGTAAACACCTAGAGTGGGAGGATATGTTATAGTAACTTGCACGGGAGGGCCACATTTTGATCCTAACTAGACTGGCAGCATTGCTTGAAACCATGAGCTCCTCAGCTGCTAATATTGCCAGCTTGGTCCTTTGCCTGCCAGCCCGCCTGGCTGTCAGCGCCTCTCCTCATGGCCTGCCTTTCGCATCTGCTCTTGGACAAACAGGAGAGGGGCTCAGCAGCTGGGCTTCCACGCAGACAACGACTGTGGTAACGAGAACAGATCTGAGGGTCATTCACTGCTCATTTAGCTGTTTCATGGCACACCAGAAAAATGCAGGTGGTATTTTGCCCACCTATAAACTTCCTGTGAGTTTTCTGGAAAAATTCAATACAAGTCCTTCTGAAAAGCAGTGCTAATAAAAATACACTTGCTCCAGGATGAATAAAGATCAGCAGTACTACAGATCACTTATAAGTCTACCTCATTAGCCAGGTGTGACATGTCTGTACATTAGGATCGCTCAGTTTAAACCATCCACGTTTCAATTAGTAATTCAAGCCACCCTGTAATGCTGACATATCTAGAAGGGAAAAAAAAAAAGAAAAAAAATCCCTGTCCCACTCTCTTCAGGTCATACAGGATAGGGTCTTACACGGTTCACACCAGTTCAGAGCCCAGGCTCAAACATGTCTGTGCTGCTACAGAAAAATGAAATATGTACCAGCCCCCAGAATGCAGCTGAAAAGGACTTCACAGTTGAAGCCTAGAAATGCAACCTCCTCTTCTTTGGTACTTTATTAATTACATGGGCTACTTCACAGCATGTAGTGTCACCTAAACTTTTCTGGGTCTCCATCTAGCTTGTTTTTCACAGGTGGCTACACTCCCTTGCTAAACTTTTATTAATCACCCAATAAAAGCAATACAGTTCCACATGCTATCTGTAGACTATGAACTGTGGCCCCTCAGTCACTGGCATCTGTCCCGAGGTTGAAAGGTTGGCAACCACACAGTGGTGAGTTCTACCTAGAAGAAAGTGCATGTTCAGGGACCTCAGCGGCCATCCCCACATTCTTTTGACCCCACTTCAACAACCATTATGGTTCCAAGTTACCCTAATAGCGTAATTTATATGCATGCTTTGAAAGTGACTAATCCCTTGAGTGGTTGTTTGTTCCTAGTATCAGGGAAAAGAGGAGAAAATTACAGGGCTGCCGTGCTGGGCTCTGTGAGACACAGGCTCTTCTTCTAATAAGGTATATTGGTCTTTGGCCATTCTCTAGCTAGAGAAACACCCCCTGAATGTGTGCAGTTCAACGCATTATGCTGACTGTAGACCGTGACACAACAGAGGTGTTTCTCCCCAAGAAAAGCAAAGGACAGCCTATAGCTTGTTCCACACAAATCAGCTTCCAAGCAAACTTCACGGCAAGCGTATCACACAGCTGTATACCTCCAGGCAATCATGGAAGAGGATGGAAAGACACGTGCAATGGACAATCTGCAGGTGTTGGCGACAGCCTCCAGTGTTAAAGTATGTAGTGATTATTTTGCTTAATTTTTGCTAAATTCAATTTATGGACATGGATTTAATTGTTTATCTTTTACCATCCCAGTCCTTCCTTCGGACAAGAGCTTACACTATTAGGCACAATCTGCTATTTTAAACAAGATTTTACATTAAACTCAGAGCAGAGAAACAGCTTCATTAATTTTTCCATCTGCTCTCTTCAGGCTTGCTGGCTTCCATGTAACATTTAACTTTCGTATGAACCCAAAATGCCAAAAGCTAAACTGAGCTCAATTCTATTGTGCGTCACAATCTGACAGGGGAATAAGATAGTTGTTTGCCTCAGACTTGGTAGAGGAACAGGATAGGATCTTGGTCACTGTTCATCAAATATTATTTTTAACCAAGAAAAAGAGAGAATATTGGTAAATGTAATTTTCCAAATGCGCCATTGTGTGTTGGAGGCAGCCATGGGACCACCCATTGATGTCGCAGTCTCCCAGACCAAGCTATGAGGTTCTAGGAATTTGGCAATATTTGTATTTCTAGGCAAATCCGCCCACCTTTATATCAATTTAAGTTCAACTTTTGGTTGAGCTTGTTAATCTGTGTCTAAACCTGGTACCTTGTGAGTTATCCCATCCAAGCAGGAGATGACAGCATAGTGTTAACTATCCACCCGCTACCTTTTCCCAAGCAAGAGGAAAGCAAATTATTGACAGTTAGTATTTAAATAATACAAAAGATGAAATAAACAGAAAGTAGCTAGAAAAATCCTCAACTCTCAAAAAAAAAGAGGCCCTGAAACTGCAATGTAACATGGATTTGATTACTGTAAAGCATTTCCAAAGGTTCTTAATGCACAACAGGCTGTGCCAGTCCCAGACCTGTGAAGTGGGGGTAGAGAGGCCAAGCCAGCACATTCACCAGAGCAGCTCACAGCCAGCAAGAACCAAATGGCAGAGGCTTGCTGTCTCGCCAGCGAAGAAGCAAAGCGCAGTCAGGGGATGTTCCGACCTTCTTTCCAGCATATTTACATCTCGGTGTGGATGGAAAGGAGTCTGGGTTTGAGGTTCGGTCAGAAACATTTAGAGCTTTCAGGTTTTTATACATATAAACATGGAACCATCATCCATGTTTTAGATGATGGCTTCTATTGCTCTAAAGGGCTCACTCCAAAACAGACCTTACATACCATTTCTTTTCCTGAATGAAGGGCAGCTCTCACGCTTACGAAGTCCACCAAACTTTTACCTGATCTTTAACATGCTAGCAGAGCTTTGTGTTGTGGGTTGATGTAAACACATGGATGGCACGTGGACGTAACAAACGGACTGTAAGTACAGAACTTAAGGTAATGAAAAGAGAAGAAAAACGCAGATGCTTGTGTAGCACATACAGCCTGAAAAGCTGCCCAGAGAAAAAGGCAGCAAGCTAAAAATAAGCGCCTTATAGACCAGGCACTACGCAAGGACTGCCAATCACAATGTGGTTTTCTACACGACATCCAAACACCAGCAACAAGAATATCTAAGAACACGAACAGCTGTTACATCGCTATGAGCCTCCATCTGATTTCATGATCCTGGCAAAACATTAACTTCAGATTCACCCATGTTGCTCTCCAAGACAAATGTACTTCCCAGATGGCAATGCTTCAGGCACACATGGGACCAGTGAGGAATTTTGTATCAAGAACAGATTTCGTAGTGTTCTAAAACCCGCAGGCTGCCTAACAAAGCAGAGAAAGCAGCACCCAACTGCTTGCTCCCCTACCTGTGACTGCTCATGGATAATCTTCAGTCTTTGACTTCCCCGTCCTTAACAGAACAGCCAGCAACTGTTTTATCCCTTGTCCTGCAGAATGCTACTTCTTGCAAATCTAAGGCCTTGTGTTTTTCACAAAGAGATTTGGCCAACTCTTCCTCTGATCTCCAATCTGTGTCCAGCCAAAACCCAATACTTAAAGCAATCATTGCAAAGACTGCTGTCCGCTAAACAGGTCAATCCTTGTGATAAGCTGGCTGTGCATCGTGGATATCGCACAGATCAGTAGCATCTCTCCACCAGGAAACCTAGTAATACAGATGCTAGCAAAGACAGCAAATAGCAGCAATTTATCTTTTTTTTAAACCACCTTCTCCTGTAGCACAACGCTACAACATCTTTTGATTTACATGTTGATCAATTCTCAGTCATAACAAACAGCTTGCTTCCCCTGCAGTAGCTCACCTGACCTATGTAAGCGTGCAAGAGTTATTAGATCAAGTAGATGAATGAAACATTAACAAGTCACCAGGACTGGATGGCCTTCACGCAGGAGTTCTGAAGGAAGTGAGATACCGAAGGGCAGAGGTGCCAGAGAACGTGTGTAACTATCATCAGACAGTCGCTGTGCCAGACGCCTGGCAGACTGCTGCACGTGCCGCTCTCCACCACAAAAAGGGCTGTTGAGGGAATCCTGCAAGTTACAGACTGGAGTCTGACCTCTATTCCTGGTAAGACGGTAGAGGCTGTAATAAAGAGCAAGACTTAAGAGCCTATGGAGAGACATGGGCTTTTGGGAAGGAGTCAGCATGACCTGGGAAGGAAAATCCTGTCTCACTAACCCACAGAGTCTTTGGAAGAGGTGAATAAGCGGGAGGATAAAGATAATACATCAGATATATTTGGATTTTCAAAAAGTCTTTGACAATGTTAAATACCTGAAGTTACAAAAGAAGCTAATGTTGCCAGGAGATCGCATAAAAGAACCTATTACAAGGTGAAAGCTCGTTAAAGGGCAGGAATGAAAGCACAAAGAAACCCGTCCATTACCATAACTTGGTGATGAATCGATTTATTAGTCAAACAGTATTTAACTGCCAAATAAACTGGACACAGTGTTACAAGAAAAAAAATCTAAGCTGTTTATTTGCTAAAACAAAACAAAGTCAGGAGGGCTACTGAATTTTTATCTCCTGAAACTGCCACTGGTGTGAACAGCTCAGTAGTTCTGGAAGTTAAACAACTTTTATTCATGTAATGACTGGTATCAAAGTGGTGAAGTTATTCTAAATTCTATCATTACTACTTTTATTTCCACATTTCATTTCAAGTACCAACAGAAACCAGCACAATAAATACAAAAAGAGAGAGAAAAACCTGTATTTTATTTGTATTGAGGCATAAGGAGCTCTTCTCATTTAAATCAAAGAAACAGAGAGCAACTGATTTTACCAAGTTTTTGAGAATTTACAGAATACAGAAAAACACCTCATGCTTATCACACCAGTATATGATTGCATTTCCTATGTCAAAACTCCCTCTCTTCCTTTAGTCTTGGCACAGTTTTTTATTGCCCACTACCACTTTTTCACATCTTCTCTTGCCAAAATGTTCTATTACCTATGTAAACATCTGGTTTATGTGTAAACTTCAACAAGTAAATGGGAAATCCTACTAATGCATCTACCCCCCAAAAATCAAGTATGAACTAAATATCAAATTAATTACATCATATTCTATATAATACTGTTTCAACAAGAACTGCAGCCTGTTGAATTCACAACAAAAAGGATGCAGAAACAAAAAGCAGATGTGCAGTGTCATGCATTAGTGTAATACACTATAAGGCAATAATAAAAAAGGTGAATATATTTTTTTTAGAATTATACTTGACAAGACAAAAAAAAAAAATCAAGGCTGTACTCTCAGTTCACTTTAGTAGTGTAGGATTTCTTCTTAGCTGAAGCTAAAAGGGTTAACTTTTGAGCATATTCAGCTGTTACTGTGTTTGATAACAGATACTTTTGTCAAAAATACAACATGTGGATCTAAATTTTGTGCAACAACAACATTTTTACTTTTTCAATTCAAATTCTTCATGTGGAAATCAAGAAAAACTCTGTTCCCAAAGAATCAAGTAAGGCTAAGTGGGAAGAAATATTTGAAATTAAATACTCCTAAAATGAACAACACATGAACAATATATCTCTGCAGGAAAGAGAAGTTGGGCAGCCTAAGTCAAAAGACTGAGTTAATACTATTTTTATACGCTTTTTGTTGCTTCTTTGTTCACTTCGTGCTCAAATTGACTAAGCAAAAGTAGCCACGTGTCAGCCTGGAAAGCCCGACATCACCAAAGATTTCCTATATTGTTCAACGTGCCTTTGTAGTGCAGAGCAGAAACAACCTCAACCATTTAAAAAGAAAACTGAAATCACATCTTGAAGTTGTTATAAATGATCTCAAAGTAATTATAGTATCACAGTAACCAAAATGACTGCTCTTTTTTCCTCTAATTATAACTTAATCTACTACCTGTCATTTTTACAAACTGCAGTTCACATTAAAACATTTGCTGATAATAAAAGCTTTTCTTTGAAAACAACACTGCTTTACATCTAGTCAGGCAGCTTGTGCATATCAGAGCATTCTTTCAAGAGAGACATGGAAAAGGGTAAAGGATAAAAAGCTGGAATACGGCTACAGCTTATCTGTGCCTTTAATGCACTGCAGAATCTCAGGCAGCACTAGAGACAGCAAGTTTCTTCAGATGATCCATAAATACTTGCAAGCTGACATCATCAGTAAGAATAGGTGCTCCAGATTCCTGTAAAATAAAAGGAAACAAGGAGAGAATTAATTATACGCACTGTGAAGAAAAAGCATTTTAAGGCCCAGTATGTTCCATTAAACACTTTATCAATTTAGGAAGACCTTAGAAGCATATCACTGCTGAAATCCTCTGAGAAAAAAACAGCAGACTGTACATTTACATAAATTTTCATATGTTTACATAAATTCAGGCGTAAACCACAACTATACTCTCTTCCATATTAATGCACGCGGCAATGAGCTCCAGTATAGCAAGATACTTACATCAACCATACAAAACTCAAAAGAGTTTGACTGCTGCCAAACACTAACTTACAAACTTTTAAAAGTAAATAAAGCTTCCTTGCCACAGTTCCTCTATGTTCCTACCTCAGTGGATCAGACAAAGGGGAAGAGTAGCAGAACGACACAACTAACAAATCATTATCCGTCAGTAAAGCTCAGGCATATCAAAATGGGGAAAGGAGGAAACAAACGCACTAAGGATCTGATTTGACACTGAGTGAAGGTCAACTAGTGCTCTCAAGGAAAGCTGGACCAATTCTCTTCTACAGCTCTGTGCCACCTCAGAGAAAAACCAAAACCCGTATCTGAAGGTCATGCCACTGCAAAATCAGATCACAGAAGATTAAAAAACACCTTTTGGGTGGATTTTTGCAATTTACTTTTTGATCGCAGCTGTAATTTCAGAAATCCAAGAGGTCAAAATGGTGATCTTTTAATTACTGTTTTTAAACAAATCTACAGTCTAAACAAAACAGCAGTTGGCAACTCTGCAAATGTTACATAGTAACTCTCTTAAGTCCTCTGAAACAAATCTGCCATTACTTCCACTTACAGGTGTAGGAAGAATTCCTATAAATCTCAACAATTCAACCTTTTCAAAGATACTAAGCACCCCAATTGCCCAATGAAATCAGAGCTGTCTGAATTCCTGCAAAGTCTTCCAAAACACAGACATGAAAGTCTTAACAAGGATACTTAGAACTGGTGCCTGTTTTTGAGAATTGGCCAAAACCAGTTCTTAGTTAATGATCACAGGACAAATCCAGGAGCAGTAAGAGTTACTTGCATCACTACGATACACCTGTCACAATACACAGCCACTCTCAGGAGGCGCACTAAATTCTCTATCAGCTGACAGTGGCAAGATGAGAATAAAGGATGTTCTGCTTCCAAACCTGCCAAATGCTAAGCCCGAGCTCTCTTATTTAAGAAGCCACAAGGGAATTAAAAGTAGTTGAATTCTGGTGCAGGATACGATTTGCCACCTTGTGTCTTACACACAGAAGGACAGTACATCATCCCCTAGTAAACAAATCGCCAAAGGAGCTGACAGACCCCTAAGAAACGAGATCCCTCTGATAACTGCTAGTGGTAATCCACCATAATTAAAACCAATGCACAGACTCTATTCCTGAAGATGAGCACCTCATCCAACACGTGCACAGGCAGCTGCTGTCACCACCACTACCACCAACAGCAGTTGCTTTACTCTGAAGACTGGGAACCCTTCATTCTAGTAGGTAAGGCAGCAGAGTATTTTGTTTGCTGGGGAATAAAATGAAAACCAGTAAGGTCACAATGTACAAGCCCGAAAAGTACCTGAGAATTAGCCTTGATTTTTCACAGACCACCTTAAGTTTTGTTTTCTGTTCATTCAAAATTTTGATCTAAGGCATAAAATGAGAATTTAAATGTAATAACAGTAATTCGGTGACAGCTAGCCAGGCATTTGATAAGATTTGTACCACTGACCTTTTCTTTCATTTCAAATTGCAAATTCCCCATAGTTACCAACACAAAACAGATTTAAAAAAAAAAAAAAAGCTGAAAAAAGGCAGTCTCAAATGTCATATCCAACAAAATCTGAAAATTTCAACTGCATCTTCAAATACTAACCGACATCATAGAGCTGTATGAAAAGTTTACCCTTATTTTCTGAAAATGTTTTCTATATTATATAAGGCACCTACCTACTAAAGTTTAAAAAAATCTTTACTTACAATATCAAAAAACAAACTAGTCGAATTCATCACCTCCTGAAACATGGTTTCAGTGGTGTGTGGGTGCCCTCTCCAGGTCAATGTGGACCAGCAAATTCTTCTGTAGACTTTCAATTATGCACAAAATAAAATTACATGAAACAACCCAGGAAGTTCATGAGAAAAATAAGAGCAAAACCAAACAGTTACACGTCTCACTTCATAATTTGTAATTGGTTTAACTTTGTTCACAAAAAAACCCACAAACACAGGGGGATATTATGTTGAGCACACACGCTGCAATGCCACTGGGGAGATGAACACACCATTTCTTATAGCACCCTAGAACTGAATTCTTTTCAACGTTAGAAGAGAAAACTGTCTTTTCTAAGATGCATCAAAGAGTCTCACTTGTCCAACATGAACAATTTTCTTAGAGATCAGTTCAAGAATTGTTTTGTATTTACATTTACATTTGAAACACAGTTTCATTTGCTTACTAATTGAATGAGCAGGAAACAGTTGTCCTGTACTGTTGGAAATGTCAAAACTTCAAAAATTTCCAGGTCATGTTTAGATAAAAACAAGACCTTTCAAACTACAAGATTTGTGTCTATGTTGTGGATGAAACATAACGAAGAGAGACACTAACAGTTTGCTGGTTAGGTTATTGACTTTGGAGGCAAAAGAGCTGGGTGCAAATCGTGCTTCCCTGACTCGGTACAAGTTTTCAAGTATCTTCACTCTGGATTTCAGTGCTCTTCACTGCCAGAAGCTTCATTAGAACCAACATGACCCTATGAAAACACACCCTGATAAAACTTAGTTGACAAAAATCATTGCCATAAAATTGTTACAGAGCTCTCACTCATGGCTTGAGCCCTGTATGCCCTTTAGCAAAACACTCTAAAAGTACAGTTAATATGTAGCTTCAGCTGTCTGATGCCAGTACATTTTCACGAGAAAATTACACTGCACTACCATTCACCACAGCAGTGTTTCTCTTCCCACTATAAAGGCTGAATACAAAAGGAGAAGGTGGAACTGGGATGCAACATTCAAGAATACAAGCTGCTCCAGACAGTTTAACTTTTACACAACCTCCTTCCTGAAGACAAGATTTGAAAAAACTGACTCTTGGTCACCCGGGACACAAAACTTCTGGAAAACATCAGTACACTGGTACTGGTGTATTTTTCAGTTCTCGCTTATAACTAACTTCAAAATTTATTTCCCCTGTTGCAAAAAGGTCCCTTTGTCTTTACGTGCGGTAAGTGCTCTCATTCTAAGGAATCTGAAGGTATCTGTCTAAGAAGGATGGCTAGACATGAACGCAGCCTAACAGAAGCTTAAAATAGCAAACCAGATCATTTTCATCTGAAGAAATGAAATCCATTGTTCTTAACTTTTGCAATTTTGGTGGTGTCATCCCAAAACTGCCTTTCTTTTTCAGTTTGAAAACTTGGCATTATTACTTACATGTTACAGAATGTGTCACCTAATTTCTGAAATAGGGCAAAAGAAAATTGCATACAAGCTTCATCAGAAGATTCATACTCACCTGTCCCCAAGCATACATATTGTTATGAGTCTGAGAAGGATTCACTTTTGAAAGCAGGAAACGAGCCTTTAAAAAACAAAACACAGGCAATAAATTAATCTCCTCAAACAGAGGTTTCTTGTACTCAGAAAAAATGACATATGTATGAGATATGTAAAGCCTATTATTTGGAGGTAAATATGTGCACAGATACCTACTCAGAAAAGCAAGTAGCACCTATAAATAAAGCCACTCCCTGGATTCTATAGCTATAATGCAAACTGCAAACAATGTTTCAATGCAGCAGAAAGTAAGCTTGGTCTTTTCCAAAGCACTAGCAAAGCAAATGTTAGTATCAATAACATATTTATTAGTCAGTTTAAAAAAAAAAAAAAAAAAAACAAAACCAAAACCAAAAACAAAAAACACAAAGCATAATTCTGGTATTGGTCCACAGACCCTTGCAAGTACTATCTTTTTTACCCTACGCACCTCACACAGGGAATCTGAGAGTCCAAGTCAGTATGGTAAAATATTAATAAATAACAGGATTCACAGATTAGGCAAGAAGCTACCGTTAAATATCTGGCTCTATAAAAGCTTTGAAATTCAAAATGTTCACTTGCAATTTACATATATGTTAGCACAGAAATGCATGATTACTACCACAAAAAAAAAAAAACCAACTCATGACATTACTAACACATCACTTCTGAGATTATAGAATATATACTTCACCATACCTGGCTTCCTCCATGCTCTGTATCAATGTATCTGGGCATCGGAAATCTGGAATGGAGAATTTCCTGGGCATCATCTATTGGAGCTTGCAGCAAGTGGTGAAAATTTTCATACTCTGGCATATCTTGGTAACCTGATTTACGCCACTGAGCTATGGTCTGGGGATAGGGGGAAGAAAGAAGTTTAGAACTGATTCACTAATCTTTCTTAGAGGATACACAGGGCTCTTCAGAGGAGAATGCGCCATTGCTGGCCTCTTTTCTATCACTCACCCCTTTCTGTACTATAGCATGCAAGTTAATTTTTAAGAGCCAAGATGTGGAAGTAACATGCCAATAATAATTCTTAAAAAAAAAAAAAAATCTCTTAATGATTTGTGGTTCTTCTGTATTTCCTTTTTTTGGTCATCCTTTGTATGCTAAATATTTAGTTCATGAGGTCAAGGGTACTATTTACAGTTCTCTAATATACTTGTCTACAACACATAAGAAATAAATATTTATACTGATACGTAGGAGACTATCTAGCAGAGAGAGGGTATACCTAATATGGACATAAAGGAAATAAGGGGTGGATAGTAGGTACTAACAGACACTGTTGCATAAGTAAGGTAACTGCATGCTGGGCGGGTGGACAAAGCGGGATAGCCAATCTGAAAATGCGTGATCACACGTATGGAAATAAAACAGTATATAAGGTGCAGCCAAACGTTCAATAAACAGCTTTTGCTTGAAACCATATTGGTTGGTATGCAGAGTCCATCCTTGCACAACTTTACTGATATTTATCTTTCAGGGCCTGTAGCGCAGCCTCCCCATCTCCTAGGAGGAGGGAAGCTGCCTGCTCAAAGTCAGCTCACTGATACAGGCTGTTGTTAGGGAAGACCTGGAGGGTTCTTCCCCACTCCTTTGCTTGGCAACTGTTTTAAGCTGAGGCTCATTCCTGGCTCCTGCCTGAGCTGCACTGCAGCCATGCCTGTACCTGGCCATGTACCCCCCTGCTCTGGACCCTCACCTGGGGACTTAACTTCCTGGCTTGAACCGGGATCTGCCTCATCCCCATCCACTGTCTGGACTGGAGGCTGAGCCTGGCTACTGTCTGTAAACTGCTCTGCTTGCCTTGCTCAGGTATGGTGGGGCCAGGTCCTCATTGGTGAGGCCTCCACCTGCCTTGCAACCATGCTCATCTCCCTGTTCCCCTTCCCTCAGGGAACAGCCTGCCCCTGCTGCTTCCTGACAACTTCTTATAAAAATACAGAGAACATTTTCCTACTTAAGAAGCGTTAAAGTTCAGTAACTATTTTAAAAAGTGCAGCTATGAGGACATGATCCAGAACAGTATTTCTCAAACTCTCAGCTGTGAACTATTTACAGTTGCAAAGCCGTAAAAAGCAGCAGCTCAATTCCTCCAAGGGAGCAGAGCACTAGCAAGCCACAAGCATTTAGATTTATATTACTAGGGAATGTCTATCTACCTGACTGCCAGGAGCAGTTCCATTCCTCCAGGACAGTGCAGATGAAAGGTGACTATAAAAACTTGGTGTTCTGACTCCCTATCCCCGAAGAACTAATTTAAAGGTCTAAAATCAAGTGGTGAAAACCAGGGCGGGGTGCAGGGAATAACACACTCAAATGTGGGAAAAATATTGATCTAAAACAAATAACCTGCATATTGAAGCTAATTCATCTTAAAACCATTGTAACAAGCAGGACCGAAACAACAAGTCATGTCAGGTACCTGTGAACAGGCATGTTGGGTTACCAAACTACAAACATGAATTAGGAGTCTGGTGTCAGCCATGCAGATGAGAGGTCAAGCATTGGAGTGCTTTAGAAATGGGGCTTGACTTTCCTAATGTAGCACTCCAACAGAAAAAAAAGAGTATTTATGTAGGAAATGACAGATCTTACCTCTCCATGATAAATAAGGATCTGGAAAAAGGTGTCCATAAGGAGAATGCGGTCTGGTAAAATGCTGCTGCTATCCAGAAGAACAGGCTAAGATTTAAAAATAAATAAAAATTACCAACTGATGTAGAACTGAGCAATCAGATGGTATTATCAGCTTTTTGAATCAGTCACTGAATCTTAGGAACCTTTTCAATCACTTACTAACGCTTCATATTTGCTCGTTTTCATGTTACACATCTACAACCCACACAATCTCATTCTAAAGTTATCCAGCTTGATTCTGAATATATAACTTCATGAAAGTAATAAAAAACGTATTCAAGAGCTGAAACCTCCTTCATTATTATGCACTTTTCTAGTCTTTCAAGTACCTCCATATTTACCTATGCTATTAAATTGAATGATATTTGAATGTATAAATATTCAGCAGTTATTCAAGTATAAGATTTGGGGGTTGTGCATTGTTTGGGCTTTTTTAGTCTTGTCCTTGCAGCTATTACTACTGTGCATATATATGCACCAATACTGTATCTAGTAAATTTATGACTTATGCACGCAATGATTTAGGAAATCTAATGTAATATTTAAGGGTTTAATTCATCTTTTTAAGGGCAGTGACACTATATTGGCACTACACGATTTAACTGAATCAATACCATATGACTTAATTGAATCAATCTTATGAGGGATACCAAAAATATGAACTATTCCAAGAATCAAAAGAAAAGATTATTACTTATTCTGTACTAACGTGTCAGCTCCCACCTGATCATGCCTCTCCTTTGCACGACCCATGTGACTAATGGTTATTCATACATGTGAAAATGATCTTTCACCTGTGAGCAGCTCTTCACAAACCACCTCGTTAATTTAAACTTCACTTTTAAAAGTCTTTTTTATCCCCGTGACAGTCTAAAAAAAAAAATCCTAACAGAAGATAGGATAGAGGGAATTTTGTACATTAAAAAAAAAAAAAAAAAAACAAAACACAAAACAAAACAAGAAAACCCACAACCCAACTTTTCTTTCAAACTCTACAAAAAAAGTACATTTTGAAATAAAAACATTTTTATTGATGTTTACATTCTGGCACTACAAAACCAAAAGCAAAGCTCCTATAGCTCTCAAACTAACAAAAAAAAAAATAGCATTCCTTAGTTTAAAGCATCATCTCTTCACAAAGTGACTTTTGTTCTCAAGACTACACTACATCAGAATTCTTAGCTATGCCTTGTTCATAGTACGTTCTACATTAAATAAATATTCTCTCATGCAATAAATTTTTAAATAACTTGTAACAGTGAGGACAACAACCAACTCTCTTGAAACAGCACTTGTTAACCTACTATTATGTATATATAAATGATACCTCTGGAGGTCCATTGAAAGAGTAGGCATAAAGAATTGGCTGAACCATGATAAGTGACTGCGTTAGATCTTGACGCATAAAGTGATGACGATAATATGAGCTCTCGTCTGGACTGTTGTTAAAAACTTGTAAGAAAGGAGATCTTCTCAAGTGAAACATAAACTGCAAAACAAACACCATTTGTTTAAACTTTCACAGATAAAAAGGAGAGTTGTACAAGGAAATGTTTTCCACAGACTACATGAGACCAATGCTGCAACAAAACTGAATTCCAAGTCCTTTAACATTCCTAACTCGTACATGCACCCTTGCCAGTTTTTATATATCCTCATGAGAGTAAGACAGAGAGATCAGAATGGATAAACCTACAAAGCAGCTTTGAATTAAGAGAAAAATTTAGTATTTCTTCTTCTCCAGTACTAACTGATAAACAGTATGACTGAATATCGCCAAACCCTTCCTTTATTGCAAGTTCTACCGTTCCTATGAGTGAGGCTGCTGTGCTTGAACACAGAAGTTATATCATGTGAACAGAAAAAACAGCATTAATCACAGCAGCAAAGTTGAACTTCGTTAGTAAAATAGAAAAAGGAAATCCTTTCATTGGTGAATCAATCTCTCCACATGCTGAATCAATCCCTCCACAACACTTAATACCTTGAGACACATTGGTATGTAACTCAAACACAAATATCATGGAAATCTATGAAGAGTCCAAAAGCAATATATCTGGAGCCATCAGAATGGAGGAATTTATCAAAATGGGTTATTAGTAAAGGAACTGTTCAAAGTTTAATATAGTCAAGCTCAAGTTAACTTCACCAAAGAAGTGTTTCTTTTCAGGCCAGTATTATAAATCACGCAGGAAAGAAAACAACAAAGCAAAACTGTATCTTTTCTCACATTTTCTGAATTTCTTCCTCAAAACTGCCCTTAAAAAAAAAAAAAAAACAAAACCACAACAGTGTCGTCACATGAACTACTCAGGTAAGATGAGGATTCTATTACAGGAGAAACAAAACTTACACACAGTTAGAGGTAAGTTTAGCTGTAAGGACAAAGCGCAAAAGGGGACACACCACCACAGACAACAGACATGATTGGCCTAATATCACATGCCAGACAGTAGCTGAGGGCAGGGGGTCTCTTCATTGTGGTACCCAGTGTAAAGCCTTATTTTACTCTGTGCTACAGTGCCTCTTCCTTCACTGTGCATTCTCCTTTTATGCCTTGTAGATACACCTTCCTTCTACTCACCTGTGGATAAAGTGAAAAGGTTTCTGAAAATCTGAAAGAGCTTGGATCATCCTTGTGATATTCTCCGAATTTCTGACACTGTAGTAAAAGAAAAACTTACCTAAATTAAGAAACATACCTGTTCAGTCAGAGCATTACTCTAAGTTTGTTTAACAGACACATGAGTTGAGCTGCTTACAGCCTTGCAAGCTAACAGAAACCTAGCAAAAACACTGACAAGTTCTTTTCATAACTTTTCATATGACTTCCATTCATATGAGGCTTTAATGGCTTTTTTTTTTTTTCCCCTCTCAAAAATCACTGAGCAGAGTTAGATGATTGAACAGCCCTGGAGAACATATTTAAAATTAAATTATTAAGAACTATGTATTTACAAGAAATAAAAAAACTCAGAAAATTTAACTTTTGAAAATAAAAGAAATCCATATGGTTTTCTAGATACTTTGACTTTTTGCTAAAAACATTTCATGTACAATATCATTATAGGAAGCAGAAAGTAGAGAAAGCTTTAATTTCTGCTAATCTCATGCTAGAATTTCTCTCAATTGCTGGCAGTTACCAACTGCTGAGGACTGAGGAAACATTAACAAATAAACTGAAAACATAGCTGCTCTTTTTTCCATTTAAAATACAAAATCTTAGTTAATTCTGCATACCTGCTTGTGGAAATGAAGCACTCAGTCCATTTTTTTTTCTTAAAGAAACAATCACTGAACACTAGCCATTTAAGAACAGTATGTCTGAGACAAGAAACCATTCTGACTCTTTTAATATAGTCCTTTTTACCAGCCGTATAAGTTGTCTGTCCAGCCATCTAAGCACATCAGGCCCCTCTTCTGTCTCTGCCCTATACACTGCCAATCTAGCCATGAGAATCGCAGCAGCTTCTTGGTCAAAAGATGCAGCAATGTTCTGAATCTGCGTCTGTGCATCTGCCCAGCTGCAAAAGAAAAATACAAGTATTTGTATGACAGTGAAAGGAAAGACATCCAACCTCGAAATATCCCTTCAAAATTAAGGCAAAGAAAGCAGTGTTAGCTGTTCAACAAACTCATGCTGGAGCTTCAAAAATCTACTGGGTGTAAATGAGCAGCCTCTCAGTTAATCATTCTTAATTAGAAATGCTCCTTATCTGTACAGCTGCCGTGCAACCACTGAAATAAAATATAATGCCACTTATAAAAGTTATTATATTTTTAAAAAATTAATTATGAAAATTACAGAAAATATTATCCATGAAGCTAATCACACATTCCCACACACTAGCAGGTTTCTTGTGCACCTTGCTTGGTCTTTTCAATTTACAAGGTGAACTATTAATCTGTCGTTTATCCATCACAAATAAGATTTTACTAATGTAACTAAGACATTCACTTAACTAAACTAAGACATTCACAGTAAGGGCAATGCTTTTTTTGATAAACTGAATTTTCCGTCAGATTAACCAATCAATAATCTCCTTCAGCTTAAAGGAAATGTCACTGGACACTGAAAAATGCCTGCATAATATTAAATGACACTTTTAGAACTGTGAAGTGAATTGAATCAAGGAAGCTGCAGGTAAAGATTATACATCGAAGAACAAGTATGTACACCCCCCTGAACTGCAGCTAGCACTCTCAAGTTAGGGAATGACAAAGATCACTTCATAAGTCCGATCATCTCCTCAGTTTAGTCCACAGAATTTCACTCAAAGCTTCCTCTTCATCTAAAATCACTTGGGTTACTCCAGAGGACTCCCCGTAACATCATTATACAGCCACTGCAACCTCTCGGAGAATAAACAGCCCACAGAACAAGAGACGCAACTGTCTCAAAGGGTATGATCATGCCTTCACCATCTGTGGCACCGCACATCCCAGAACAATAGACTGGTTACAAAATCTAAAGATTAAAAGGCAAACATATATCCTGCTTTTTTGAAAATGATTCATCACAAGTAAAACATACTTTCTGGCAACTGTGGTCACTCTGATACGTCTCTGTCCACTGGAATGCTGGTACTGAGTCACAAACTGGATTGCACCACGTCCTCCTTGAGGAATGGGAGCGTTGTGCTAAGTACACGAGGAAAAAAAAAATTAGATGGAGGGAAATCTCAAGATTTTACAGCGTAATGTGAAAATTTAAAAATTCATTACTAGAAAATGATAAAACTCTTTGCAATAGGCAGCTCCAGTTATATACATGCATTGTCTGGTGCTTTCATTATGTTGAGTACCTTTATTAAACACGGCTAATAAATTTGTAAACTGTTAAGGGATGTTAGGAGCAGTTGCTGCCTCCACCAGATACCCTTAAAACAACCAATGCTCTCTCCTTCCACATACCCTTACAGAGACAATACTTTCAAAGGGGCTGTGTTACAATTGCCGATTACATTAGATTCTAGTCACGTGATTCACTAGAATTACAGTGCAAAAAGATCTGATACTACTATAAAATGTTGATTAATGAATCCCAGAAAGTGCCACTGAAAACTTAAGCTTGGAATCCAGGTGTAAACTGAAATTTCAAAACTCTGGGCAGCAGAAATACAGATTTATACACTGCGAACAAGGTAAGTGATTCCAAAAGAGAACGACAGTTGAAATCAACTATTACACACCAGGACCAGACCAGTTTTATAGCTACTAATAAAATGAGACCAAAATAAATATGCAAAGACTTAAATGAAAAACGGCTAAGGTAAGTTACAGTTTTCAAATCTTTGCACAGGTTATACAGTATGCAATATAGCATACTAAATATATAGAAACTACAGTCAGCTCACATAGTTCCTGAGATTCAAATACCTGAAAGAAGGGAAAGTATTAGAAGGAAGTAGCACATTTGCTTGTCATGTTTTTATCCTCTTCCCTAGTACACCCTCAGGGAGCAGGAAACGAAGCTACGTGCCCCGAGGCACTTCAGTGAAGCCAATCTTTACTTGCAAATACCGAGCAATTAAAGCATAAATTAAAATGTAATATTATGGAGTAACTACCACGTAAACAAAAATATCAGAGAAATACTGAAAAGCACTTTTAAAAATACAGATTACAGTATTTTCGTATATAGCAAGTGAAATACATTTTAATAAGTAACACCCTGAAAAGAAAAACTGGACTTAGATTATGCACTGTATCCAAAATTTGTAGAGCTCTGTTTCCCAGTTTCCCATTATCATATTAAAGAAGATTAGCTCATCATTAAACTGTTGGTGTCCATCTCTAAACTTCGACAACACAAAATGGCAACATTGTTTGTATCCCTGCTACTGTGCTTGAGGGAACCACACAAAAATAGAGGCTTCAGCAGTCACATAAAGTAAAAATACTGTGCTTAGTAGACAAGAAGACAAATATTTATTACCTGGTTGACCACCTCAAAGTACAGTGCAAGTGTTGTAGTAGGATTAAGTCCACAAATCTTCCACTGACAAGTACCTCCTGTTCCAATCTCCTGTAGAAAGATTTTATACTACTTTTACAAAACACAAGTATTACCTTGACTGTGAAGTATAATATCTGGCCATTCTAGGCAATTGTTTACGACTACTATCACAAGTTTTCTCCCTGCTCGCTCTGTCAGCTTCTCAAACACACTTGCAAAACAACTGCAGCATTGGACGCAGGAATAATAAGGAAAAAAAAAGGGGGGGGGGGGACAGTTGCAAAAGACTAAACTATTAGAAAGACAAGGAGATGGTGTTAGGAAAATGGAAAAAGCAAGTCAGAAACAGGAAGAAGCACTAGACTTGCTTAAACAGTCCCAAGAAAAGAGGCAAGAAGCACATGTAAGTGGAATGACTCTTCTAAGGCACACCAGTGAAACGTCCAAGTAGAGACCTTGCGTAGTGCACAGTACGGGGTTACACAGTCTCTAGCAACAAGGTAACTGTATGCAGATAACGATGTATTTCAAGTGACAATTCCTTTTTGTCATCCAAACAACACAAATACCCAGGAAACCAATTAAAAGAATCAGTCATCCACAATGGACCCAGCAAAACCAAACAAAACATTCTAGGAAAACTACACTGGCAATATTGTCGCTGTGCTTGTATTCACCGTTAAAAGCATTATGGTTAGAATAATTGTCCAGTTATCACCTTAAACGAGCTGTACACATCTATGTTTTATTCATATATTTTACCTCAAATTTTAATTCAGGAATTTCAACACAAAGGTGTTTGGAATAGAAATTAATCGTGATATAATTGCAAGGCAACAGACACGAATTCGCAATTAAATTTTCTATTACCTCCTATGATTTAGATACGTAGCTTACATAAGGAGATGCACACTTAATTGTTTTTTGGCTTTTTAAACTTTTACAGTAACACATGGGGTCCTTCAGGTGATGAAATAAGAAAGCGTCTCCACCAGACAACTAAACAGAAAAAAAATGCTGATTATATTGAGATTTTTCGTTCACAAAGATGCAACCATAAATACAAGGAAAATTTAGGAATGAAAAATGCTTGATTAAAGTAGGCCATTTGTAAGTATTTTCATACCACAAAGTGCTTTATTATGCAGGCTGTTAGGAACAAAAGTGAGACTTTTCAAATCTAAGACATTTTGGTTACTTGCAGGAATGTTTTTTTTATTAGTAATCAAATGCAAAATTAAGCTGTAATAATATTATTTGATAAGAAAATAAGTAATGGCTTAAGTTTGATGTAAATTTAAAGGAGTTACTTCAGCAGCCTGGAGCAGTTGGGATATTCTAATCAATTAATTAAATGTGCATTTGGTGAAATAGCTATCGAGATGGCAAGACAGGGTCAAGATAAAGGGGACGTTTCCATGGTCTTGTGTCCTCCTGTTCTCTCAAGTCTTTCTAAACAAAGTATTTTTACGGTTCTCTTTGGATAAAAGGACATAACTCTGATTTTAACAACAAAGCACACTAACTCACTTTCTACTTGGTTTCTGCTATGCCAGCATGTAACTCCTCTGTAATAATTTTAAAGCAATCACTTAGTGTACAAACCTAAACAAGTAACAAGGAATCTTTAAGGTCTAATACAACTTGAACCTAATCTAGCAGTGAACTGGAGCTTATCCAACAACAACAACAAAAAAATCCTTGCATGTATTTAATTTAAAATTGGTTAAAAATGAACGCTATTTGATCGATTTATGGAAAAGTTCCAGCCTCTCTTCAAATCCAGAAATCCTAAATCCTATTTTTCCATAGTAAGGTATTAACTTCATTTTCAGCAACGTTTACTTACATTTTCTGAGACACAAGGTCCTTTAGAGTTGAGAGACACACAGGGTCCAATCGCTCCAGAAATCTTTACTTCTCTTGAAGTCTTCATATTTAGAAGAAAAACATAAATTAATATACCACACTAAGAAGAATTCAGTCTTCTTTTATCACTAGTTAGTGAAAACCTCAATGCATACGCTCTTGATACCTTTATGAAAGGTTATATATATACACAAGCTTGACACGTTTAAAGAAACTTCTCACCTGCTCACTTTCTACACTTAATTACCTATGTTTGCTATACCAATTAGTACATCTGAAACAACAGCATGAACTTAAATTAAAATACAGAGAAAAGTTGCTGTTATTTACAAACCTGAGAGCCTAGAAAGTATACTGAATAATGTCTATTTTCTAGCAAAGTAATTAAAATATTCACAAGATGAGATTAAATCTGAAGACTGGCAAGATAAGCCTGTACAGACCCCACAATGAATTTATACTCTATCTCCTAAACATATTTAGCTAAAAGCCAAATCCAATTATTTACATTCTTCCAATGTCATTTTTCTGTTTGTAGAAATTTGCACATTACTCTAGAACTGGGGGTCTCTTTTTGCATTTTTCAGGATCTTCCAACAAAATTCACAAGAGCACATACATGAAAAAAAGAGGATGCAACTATGCGTCCCAGTAGTAAAATCTGAAATAGAATTTTACTGAACAAGAAAATAGCCCCATATTCTTCCACAAGGCAGGATTTGTAGTATTTTGCAAGAAACATCATGGAAGACAGTACCTAAACCTACAGCATACTCAGCTCTAAGTTTCTCATATGACTGGATGTGAAAATTGACACTGTTAAAATGCCAGAGTGGATTCTGATGAAGATGGAAAATGAAAGGAAAGCTGTCCTGGACTATGTAGAGGGCCTGCACCTAACACCGGGAAACATTCACTACCAATACCAAAATCTACGCACGCAGCATTATGAGTTTCTACAGAGACTTTTATTTTACTTTAGTCTGCCTTTTAGCTGTTGTTGAATGCAGGATAAGAAGGACTTAACATAAAAACCTAACTCACATTTACAGAATCGTGGAGCAGCAAAAAAAAGATAGCCAAGCAGTACAGCTATGTCCAAGCCAACCCTAACACATTCGTTTAGCGTGTTCCTAAAAAGTCCTTAAAGGACAAAGATTCCACAGTTCATAGCCATCCTATTCCAGTGTTTCACTAAAACACTCCAGTTTTGCATTCTTACCTTTATTTCTAATGTGCCACCAAATCCCATTTTAAATTGTCCTTGCACATCTTTCGTGAATACTCTCTGAAAGGTTTGTTTGAATAAAGATGTATTGAAAGAGTCTCCCATTACCATGTAGCCTCTAGACAACAACAAAACAAACAAAAAAAAAACCCTGAAGTTAAAAAAAGTTACTTATTATGCAATAATTTAGCACATGGGATTTATATAGCTTATTGCTATTAAAGGCTAAAACTAAAGACAGTTCATTGCAAGGTACATTTTTGCCTTCTTAAAATGGACTATCATTAAATTATTACTTTAATACAATGTTAGCAATTAAATTTTTAAATGAGCTTCTTGCCCAATCAGCATCTTAAGGTCACTGCAATTATAATATATAACAAAATCTTTCATTGGGAAAATACTACACTAGATTTCAACACTGCCTCAACCTTCTCACACAGTCAGCTTACTTCTAGTATTCAATATTCCAGACTTATTTCCACACCATTTTATTTTGTGTAGTTCACTCATTATCTCAGGCTTAAATCTATGCTCAAGAAGCATGGTTTATTTTTATGCTTAGCATTATTCTGCGGATGTAACTGCAATAGTTATCACAAAATACCATACACTGCATTTAGGACATAGTAATAGGAGATTAGTAAAACATGTTAATAGGTCAAACATTACACCTGAAAGAAGTTTTGTAAGTCTTCAGGTGGATAGTCAAAGATAGAAGCAAATAGACATAGATAGAATCAGAAATTCCTCCCTGTATGCAGGTATGTAACCAAACAGAAAATAGGCACAGCTGTAGGAGAAACAGACAAATTATACATTAACGCTAGTTTTGCTGGAAGAGCAGAAACAGCATAAGGTGAGTCACAAGAACAGACAGAAAGCAAAATTAACACTGTAGTATATAGAAAAATACAGCTGGAGTTTGATGCAGAGAAGCAATAGGAGTCAAACGTGCAGGTAAAGTCATAAACTTAAACATAAAGATCCCTAGCAGTGAAAACTCCCAAGCTAAGGCTATACACACAGCTCCGAGAAGAAGCAATCCAGCAGTGATTAGCACAGCCAAGTTGGCCTGCAACTCAGTAGCACACATTCACCACAACCTGCGGCTGCATCTCTCACTCTTCTGGGTACACCTGGATATGTAGCATGTGCTTAGGATCCTCTGTCGTATGAAGATATGGACAGGCAACTAAGAAGGCCCATTACCCACTGACATACCCGTTGTTAAACTGAAAACCAAAGATGCTTCATTTAATTCTACCTGCAGTTCATACTGCAGAAAAACAAGAAAAACAAGCTTGGCAAAAGAATCCAGACTGAATACAGAAGTCTAACCTAAAAATCAAACAGTATGTAAAGCAGGTGGCTATACTAGTAAAGGTTAAATATTGTGGGTGTAGAAAAGACTTTCAGAAAGAGAAAGGACAGTTTTTGAAAAAATACCGAGGAAGTATTGGCAGGATTTACAAAATGAATGAGGTACTTCAGCAAGCAAGAGACAAAAGCTATCCCAGACTGCAGATCTGCTTAACAGGAAGAGCGAAGGTGTCATTCAGTGACAGAGAATAGGGGAATGTGAAAGACTAGAACTTGCTTTCACCACATTAAAGTGAACTGATGGCAAGATAATCTGCATGGAATACAAGACCGTGTCTGAAATGTAGAACTTGATAGAGAGAGCAAAAATCAGGAGCAAGACGTACCTGATAATCACCTAAAACAGGATTTGAACCTATGAACAACAGCATACAGATGGGAATAAACATGACAGAAAGAGTAACACAGGGTTTTGTACCACTCTGCACAGCAAGAAAAAGAAGGATGACAGGTCTTTATCTTTACTGGAACCTGCAGCTTACATATACACACACTGAAAAACAAAAATAGCAACAGTGCACAGGATAAATTGCCCGTTTAAAAGATATCCATGTTATTTGCAACACCAAACCCCCTTCTGACTAAACCCACAATAGTGGTGACACATTTGCCAGAGGCTGAGAAATTCCAAAATTTCAGTACAAATGCAACCATCACAGTATATTCAGAGTGGGTTTGGGCACTTTTTTTAAAAAATTAGCAGAACATTTTTGCTAAGTGCTTCCTGTTAAACAATTTAAAAAAAAAAAAAAAAAAAAAACCTGCATCTTCATATACTACTTAAAAATGAACAGGCACATACCCAGTGTAGTTGGGACAACACTTCATCTCCAGGAGACCAGTCTGATCCAATGCACATGCATATATGTCAATAACATGACCATTTGTTGCAGCCCGATTAGCCAGGGCTTCAAAATGCTAAATCCAAGATGAAAATACAGTTCATAGCAATTTAGGACGTGAACTCTCCTCATCTTCATATTAAATCCTAAACTCACAAAATTTTACTAAAACAACATCAGACTTTATTCACACCATATTCTAATACAAGCTAAAAGACTTTTTTTTCCTGAAGTTAAAATTAAGACTGGAATTTTCAATACTTGGGCTTGTTTTCTGACCAGATGAGAATCTCACTCACACTAGACAGACCAGTGGTTGCTATTTAAACTAGAAAATGGCCCTGATTTTTTCTTTTTAAACTTTGCATTAAGTACTAGATCCAACACAGAACTGAATTTACCTTTCTAATCTCAAGTGTCTATAATGACAGGTGCCTGTGACTAACCTAATCATTTAAGCTGTCATTATAATCAGTTAAGATGAACTCAACAGGTTTTGGATGTAGTTCACTTGCCCAAATGTACATTTAAGATGAAATAAACTATGCCAAAACTGTATTCCTAACCCTCCCCCAACTACAGAGACACTTTTGAGCAGCTGCCTTAGAAGCAGACACCCTTACTCTAGAGATACCGTTTAGTCAAATAAATCTTCTCTGACTTAAACCGAAGAAACACTCCAAGGAATTTTAATGTGAGCAAGACAAAGTCCTAACTCAATAGACTGAAATTTCTGAAGACATACCACTGTTCAGAGACCAGAAAACAAAACCACGCAATTACCACCTCTTTGTGCATTTGCTACTACTAACTATTTTACAGTGCCAGGCAATGTAAATGTTTACTTACTGGTAAGATGACTAAAATACCACCCGTGATAATCTCTTACCTTAGTACCCTTTTTAACATATTTAGCGTTGTCTTTTTCAATGTCATGCCACGATCTTATAGGTAACTTCAACTCATCCCCTACAACCATGCCAGGCCCTTGTGTAGCTGGTCCTCCAATGAACATCATTATACGTGCACCAGTATTAGGAAAAGTGCACTGCAGGAAATAAAATACAAATAAAACCGTGAGGTTTTGCTACAAATGGAACAAAAGAAATAGCTATGCAGGTATTTATCACATTGATAGGATTCTAACAGTAACTGTAATTTTTCCCTCCCCAAACTTAAAACTGCTGTTAATTCAAAGTCTCCAATTTGCCTTATTAAAATGTGTAAACATTTTATTCTACACAGTTATTCTAGGCATGTAAGCGATGACATCCATCAGAATCACCATATAAATCAAACATGCATTGATTATTAAGGTTTTTACTTATTGATTGTAGCAGCTTTTCTGCAACAAAATGATCTATCTACATATTAGCACACCTGTAGTTAAAGCTATTACCTCAAGGAGCCCTACAGCTATAGAAAGAGCCACTCCAGAAGAACGCAAGGGACGTTTTCCTTGTGGAACAGGCCAAGGATCCCGTTGCAGTTCACCCAAAAGATCAGTAAGATTCATATCAATTTTCTGCACTGGTTGCAAAAATCTGTAAACAAATACATGGAATTAGTTTAGATTCAAAATGTTACATAAAAATTTTATCAGTTGCTCACTAGCGATATATTAGACATATATTAGCAATGCCTAATTCTAGATTCTAGTCTCAATTCAGAGCAATGCCTCACCAAGATAATGCAGTTTGTTATTACTACACACACAGCACACTTGGATAAGAAGTTCAGCAAAGAGCTGGTAAAACAAAAACTTGCTGACTTAAGAGATATCACCATCTCCAGAAAGAACCTCGTCTACTCAAAAGAACACAGCAGATGATGACCTATGAATCTCAAGTTGCACTACTTCAGTGAAAATCAAAGATCAGAAGAAAAATTTAATGTATAAATAATTTTCCATGCTCTTTGCTACAGGCTGTCTACAAATGCAGCTAGTTACTGGAGGGCAGAGACTGCAAAATTGTCTCTATTTTTTATCATTTCATCAGTTCTTTTATGTCACAGTGGAATACACAGGAGAATCAAACATCCACCCACAATTTCCAAATGACAGACAGAAGGCGAGGGGAGAGAAGCAGAAAAGGGAGAAAAAGGGAGGGCAAAACTGGACAGCCACATAAGGGGCAGTAAAGCAGCTATTAACAGTTCCCAGCATACCAATCAACAGAAGCATCATTATTTACATACCTATAACATGCCTATATAATGCTGTTTCAGAACATTTCCAAAGTGATTTTACTATCACCCATTAAGTCTTTCCTTCCCCATACAAACTGTAGGAAAGAAACAGGCTATAACCAACAGTCTTCTGGTAAATTTGTGCCTGATCAAAAGGTTCGACCGCCAGTTGCTTGTTTTCATGGTCATAAAACAGAAGTTTTCCAGTAAGTCAGTGCAGTCAAGGTATGTCTTTTGAAAGTTTTAAGCACATTACCTGTTACAAGGTGGTGGCTGCTGCACCTGAGGACCCCGACCGACTTGTGAAACAGCTACTTTTGTAAGCCCTAGCATTTCCTGTAGTCAAATACATAAGATTTTATTACAAAATTTGTTTACAGACTATTTGAAGTTCTTCACCATAATTACCTTGATGATTTCTTTTTGTTTGCCTTTGTTCATTACCTGAAGCTGCTTTGCAGATAGGTCCTTTGTTCCTCTGAAGACATAACTCTTGGAAATTCCTTCACAGCCAAGCTCATGAACTTGCACCATTCGGCCAAAGGTAATGAGACCCACTAATGCAGTTGGTGGCAGGAGACTAAGCGACATTTGCATGGATTCCTTCAGAGCTTGCAAGTCTTCATCTTCCATGCATGTGTCCACAACATAAAGAAATATCAAAGGCATCTGAGGACCACGCTTTAAGAAACACAAATATAACCACATGAAAAACAAATCTTGCAATATTTACAGGATCAAAAATGAACAAATAAAGTACATTTTGCAAAAGTTTTAATTTTAATCATACCAATAATGTCAATGTTCCATCTAACTTTGCTCCCTCTCAAGTAGTAATCAGTATCTGGGGACAAAGGGGACCAAAACCCCTACCATAATGAACTCTGCACAAAAATGCAAAGTTTACTACAGAAGAAAAAAAAAAAAAATCCTTTCAGCCTGTGGCAATCATATAAAGCTTTTAATATGCAATGAGCTTTTTATTGCTTCAAGTGAATGGAATAGTCATAAAGCTATTCACAGTTATAAAATATTCCAACCTGATGACATTCCATGGCATTTCACCTCATAATTTTACTCTAGAGATCATCAGGTTTTTTCATTCTTTCTAAACTAATTTTGCGGTACTGTAAGCAAATACCCCCTTTGCTTTGCGTTATAAGAGTTGGCAAAAAGCAGACATTCTGTTCAGTCTTTGATCTTTTCACAATCTGAATGTCTCACTGAAGTCTTACAAATTTTAATCCTCAAAAATGCAATTTAGAGATTTCAAATTTGCAATTGCAAATGTTTGCAATTTTGGGGTTTAGGTCCATTTTTTATTCCTATTCAAGTAACTTCTATCCTAAAAAAGGATAAAAATTAAAATTCGAACATCTGAATTGAATATGTATTAGCTGTTTTCTCTGCACCAGCCAGCCCTAAAACTAACTCATAATCACTCATATACAAACTTAAATTCAAATTATTAATGAGAAACTAATCAAGTGTCAGCCAAATTGGAACTGAAATCGTTTGAGCAAGGAACAGCAGTAAGCAAACCCCCAGCACAAACACAAATTAAACTCCTGGTAAAGAAACAGACCTAACAGAAATTAAATACTGCCTTTAGAAGAGACCTCTTTTTTTTTTTCTTTTTCTTTCTTTTTTTTTTTTTTCCAAACCAGTCTTATTAGCCATCCTTATGTTCTCAGAAAGTTGTTTTCTATTTCCAACTGATGACATTAATGTTCAATCTACTAACAAGCACATATGGACTCACAGTCATTAAAATGCAGTGAAGAAATAAAATTTAAATTAATTCTTTTCGTACATTGCAAGGCTATGTTAAAGATTTTGTTTAACGACTTTACCTGCACTACATACTCAATGCTGGAGAACTGAGGCAAAAGTTCAGCTGGCTGATTCATTTCAGATATGCCAGCATAGGTAGGAGGAAACTGCAAATAAAACCACAGAAATTAGGTATAAATAAAAGGCTACAACTTCTACGAAAACAAACAGGCATATGGACTACTTTCCTCTGCAACAGATGTTCACTACTGCTGTAATGAAAAAAAATCTCAATGCAATCTCTGAAGACATAGCTGAACACACTCACGCTCTTGCTGTCAATTTTAGTTCACAACTACAAGTTGAAAAATGAGGATTTTCACTTTTACCTTATCAAAAAAAAAAAAAAAAGATTTTCTACATCCTGAATGTTTCATTTTCTTACCTGATTTCTCTGGTAACAAAAGTTGCAAGCCCAGAGTTTTGCTCGATAATCCACTTGGCTATAAAAATACAATAAGAAAAGTTTATATAGCATGAACAATTCCTTTTCCTCCAATGACCCCAGGACACGTTTCTTCTAATTTTTCAAAAACACACTGACTTTGAAAAAGCTTCCTCCTAATACATTTTCTCCTAAATACCCATATTACAAATTCAAAATAAGTGTAGTCTTACACAGGCAAATTATTGCCTTTAGAGAGGAAGAATAGTCTTCAAGGAAGAGGCAAACAAGAAATTGAAGAAAACAGACTCAGCACCTTTATTAGAGACTAGCTGCATGGTTTTAGGGAAATCATTTTAACTCTTCCTGCTTTTGCGTTCTTCTCCTTTCTCAGCCTATGCCTATCAGCTGTCAGAGTCTGGGACTATCCTGAATATGTATTATGCCCTTAAAAAAACAGGTTCCAACTTAACAGCTAACTCTCTAGTGAAAACAATTTTTTCCAATTGATGAGCCTACTTCCTTTTATCTACACTTTAATTAGTATTCAGACAGTTAAAATAAAAAATGCAACTTGTACCTTCATGCCACACAGACATCTTACAAAGTCCTACTCGCATCTCAAGGGAAAGTAAACTTTATATGGCTCCAATGCACACTTCTTTTTAAAATACCAGTAAATCTTTGGGTAAGTCCCAGCATGCTGCAAACACAACACAGCTCTACTGAAATCAATTTCAGGGACTGCAGACTATCTAGCCAGATACACTGTGCCACACAGGCTTCAAAAGGTCCCCCCAAATCGAGTCTCTAATCACACCTTGTAAAAAAAAAAATGAAAATAAATAAAACCCAAAACAAATCCAGTCATGACTTGCGTACATGATACAGCAAGAATGTACACAGTTCACTGTTCACAGTTCACTGGACCCTTTACAGCTTTGTCTTTCCATTATTTTTCTTCCAGCTCTCAATAAAAGCTAATGCTTCAGAAAAAGTCATCTTCTACTAAGTCTGACTTCCAGTATAATCAGCCACTGAAACACAATTTTACATCGGCATTGAAAATATCTTTTCTCCTAAGCAGGGACAAGTGGTTCATAAATTTCATTCTACAGGATCTTTTCCATCATGTCTGATCTCTCACTATCACTCAGTACCCTTCCCATGCCTGTCACACGCCACCTTAGAAACTGTTCTGTTTCTTTTCCATACTTATGTGATTGGAATGACATACAAAACACTTCCTCTGCTTCCCACCTAAACTTAGCCATGAGCAGTCCACAACCGTTTGTGCTTGCGCCAATACCACCCTTTAGCTTAAACAGCTTTTCACCCTCTCCCGTGCCTACTTCCGATGTATGTATCTATCTATTTGTCTATCACATTTTTCAGCTTCTCTTTTGGTAAACTAAACCAGCCAACCTCCTTTGCCCTACAAATGAACTAAGGTCAGTAATGTACTTTATTTCACTTAGAAATGAAATTATATCAGGGTCCAGTAGTTAAAAAGACACATAGTAACTTTTTACCCAAGTAATTTTCTGAAGACAAAATGCCAGCGTACACTAACTCACAAGATGTGTGGTTCCAGAAAAATAACATACCTAATCGTTAATTAAATGAAGCACGTTGAAAAGACTGGTTAAATGAAAGCTATGTGTTAAGTATATATGTTACATATGCAAATCCATGTGCAGAAACTTCTAAGATCTAGAAGTTAGAGCTGTATGCTCATGTAAGGAGTACCTGAACTTCCACACACCAGATCTTCAGCACAGTTTAACTGGAACTATTCCAAGGACTGTTTGAAAGGTAAAATAACATGCACATAACATATGCATTAGGTTTACCATAAGGGATTCAGAACAGCTCGACACGTGGTCCTACTGCACAAAACTGGCTCATATTGAATAGGAGGCAAGTCTGGCCGTTCCTTCAGTGGCGTGAAGAGGGCAGCCACCGGGACTACCATTCTTGTGGCTTCAAGACGACTTGAAGGCCAAACATTCCAGCTGAATCTAACTCCATCTCTGTCCTCATTCTGCTGGATAAATTCCAGGAAGGTTGTCATGGTCAGCTTCTCTGTTTATCACTAAAATAAAAAGATAACCGTTAGCAGAATTTTGACATGCAAACATTTTTAACCACTAAATACTGAAGGCACTTTCACATTCAAAAACTGTAACTGAGATACAATCAATAAACACTGAGTAGTGCTTCTTCAATCCTAAAAGCAATGCATAGAATTCCAAGGTGAAACCAAAAGAAATTAGGACTCCTAGGATGCAGCAACCTCTTCAAAATAACAAATATTTGACATGTTTCAAGTTAAATACATAGTGTTAAAACAGTCCATCTCCTGATCACTTCTTGACTTAAGCAACAAACTCAGGCAAGGAATGATATAACTAAAGCAATTAATTCTAGGGTAGGTCAGAGTACAGAACATGCAGCACACTAACCCTATTAAAAAAAAAAACAACTTGCTTACAAAAAAAAATACACATTGCTTTAAGAACTTTCACTAATGTATTTAGTTATTCATTCTGTTCATTATTCAAGAATCATTGATTCTTGAAAACTGTTTAATCCTCTAACTTCTTTTAAGAATCAAATAGCAAAAAGTATTTCTCCTAAGTGTACTTGTTTTATGCCTTCTGCTATATCAAGTTTTTAAAGAGTTTTCTAACTGTATTTTCGGTAAGTTGGGATGCAGCCTACATGCAAACACAAAGGAATAACATGATATTCCACGAGTACATTCCTACAGCAATGCTAGGAAATAACTTTGTAAGAAAAACAAGGGTCATATTCCACTACATTATCTATCAAGACGCTCCTTTCAACAATTGTTTGAACTCAAATTTACCATTTTGGGCACCAATGTAAGGCTTTCAAAATTTTCAGCTATGCTTACTCAGAAGCTGGAGCACTGAGGAACACAGACATACCTGAAGAGCTCAACAGGTACCTGGGAACATCTGGGAAAAGCAGCAAGAAGTGCGGTCCCTCCCCCAACCCAAAAACCCTCAGCTATACACACGCTGTTCCTGAATACCTGCTGCACGCTTCCCAGTACATTTTATAGCACCTATAGGACAGGTTTTCCAGCAACCAGGACATCTAAACTCCCACTGCCTAATAATTAAGAATTTACTGTAAAGTCTACATGAACCATCTAAGAGGCAGTCTGAGAAAACATTCCTAGGTCTCAGTTTAGACTGGATTAAAATAATGATCAGCTTTTTGAAACACTGGAATCCTCCTGAATTGGGATTTAAATCAGGAATTCCCACAAGCTCATTGACCTTCTTAGTCCTGCAGTTACATACACTAAAGGAGACTCCTGGAAAACTCTCCATGTATAAAGACCTTGCTCTCTTTACTAAAATTATAATGGCATCACACCTTTAGTTTGTATTACAGTCAAAAACTCTTCAAGTTCTTTTAAATTACAGTTTAACTTAACGGTTTTATTCTAACGCTGACTTTTAAGAAAAGGAATTAACAATATCCACAAAACAAAGAGAAGCCCCATATTTCACAGTTAGTATCATCAGGAAATAATCAACTGTCAGCAGGAGATGAAAGCTACAGAAAGCAGTCCCAATTGTTCCTATAAAATACAGACTGACAAACTTAATTCTCTAGAGCACCCTGCTCCTAAAGGTTTCCACAGGTGCTTTCACTATCACATATCTCCACATTGTAATAGAATTACTACGATAATTAGTCTGCCAATAGTTTAATGGTCTTACTGATATTAGCAGCAAATCTACATGTCTGGCAATTGTGTCACAGGAAGGCATATGGGACTTTGTGCAGAAGAGCACTTCCACCATCACTTTTACTCAAATTGCTGCAAGGCCATCGGGCTGAATGAGGCCATTGGGCAGGGGACAAAACTAAGTAAAAGCAAAGGGAGAGAATGTCTGGAAATCATTATTAGTACAGAGAGATCAGAGACAGAAGATAATCTAGCTAAGAGAGGAAAGAATCACCTGGTATTTGAAAAGGATATAGAATTTAAGAAATTTCCCTCCTAATACATCAAAATAATACATCAAAATCCATCAGATGGACATCACCCCTGAAAAATGGGGTACTGATACAACAATCTGCATGAGGCAACTATCTCAGCTATAACCACAAACTGAATAATTTCTCCTTTTAAAATTACCTCCAGAGAAGATAGAGAAAATTGCAACTTAAGGACCATTTCAGTCTTTCCATAGGCATCTGCTACAAGGTCCACCAACTCCATCTCCACACACTGCAACGTGAACGCCCACTTTTGGTACTGGACTTTTCCCCACATTTTACTCTAGCTATGTTTGAGATGGTTTTAAGCGTACAGTATTTTTATCACTCAATTACTGCTCCTCAGAGGGCAATGTACAAACACCAGTGTGCAGTGACTAATAAAGTGCACGTATGTACATAAAAGATTCGTTGGATTTATTAAGTACTTTACTTTCTAGTAAAGTATGTATTTCCTATTCAGAAGGCAGAACCTGATAATAATCAAATCTTCCTCCATCTTTTCTTCCACCTTTTTCTTCCTTTCCAAGAGCCAATAACACGAATTTCATCATTCATCAAACGTGAAACTCATGGTCTGACAAGTTACATTCCGTTTCAATACCACTGTTAGAGGTACGCAGGCATATTTTCTGGGATACGTGGAGATGTGTTACAGTAGACCAGAACAGCAAACCCTCCTGACCTACAGGCTACATACCAAACTTCATATGCCCAAATACCACAACATAGATATTGCCCACCCCAGAAAACCACAGAGAAGTGATTTTCAGAACAGCTGAACAGCAACAGCTCCCATGTTGGGGTGTCACTGGTTTAGCTTTGCTGCAGAACAGGACATCCAGACAAGACCAGCAGTCCTTCCTGTCTTGCTTCCTCCCACCCGCTGCTGAAGCTGAATTTACCTTGCACCCCTGCACGAGGGCAATCTCACTCTGTGCCACACAAAAAAGCCACACCTGAACTGCATAAAGAGTCACAGGCTGACTATACCTGACTATGAAGGCTTGATTCTTAGGTAAATAGTAGTATTCATGTAATTACTCTGACTACATGCAAAAGTTCAGTTAGCACTTTCTAACCATCACACATCAAGTATGTTTGAGATATCATTCAGAAAACTACCCTATAGCTGAATAAATGGTTTTGAAATACATTGCTTTGAAATGACCTTGTTTTGAAATGCTTCTGGAAGCAACTGCAAACAGTAACGATAGTTTCTTCAAAATAGATTATTCTAAAAGCTCCTCCTTCATCTCAGCACCTTTAAACATTTACACACCACACGTAAACATGTCCCAATACAGAAGATCACCAAAATAACACCCGCTAATCCTTGGAAGCCCATACAAACAAAACCAAAATATTTCTCTCCACAGCATTTTAAGAGTTCCAGCATAGATGGATCAGAGTGCCTCATGTGACCATGTATTTAAATACCACTAAATCTGTACAGTTCACTGTGCCCTTTTCTTACATCAAACCTATTCTTTCAACTTATTATGCACCAAGAGTCTGGTAAAATAAGTGAAACTAATAATAAACTTTTAATCATTTTTTTTTAGCCAAAATCAGCATTTCAGATATAAATCTATTTCAGTTCCAAGGAGGAACTCAAATATACGACAAGAATGACTTAGTGCTTATCTAAAGCAACTGCAAGCTGTCAAACTGACAATGTGAGAATTTCATTTTCACTACTCAAACACAGCCGCCCTCCAAACCTGCTCTCCCAGTTTTCTTCACCGAGGGCTTATTTTTTTAAACAACCAGCGTATGTAACAGACCCCCTAAATTAAAATAAGCACACACTCAACCGCAGTAGGACCTCCCTAAACACCATTTTTGTGTGGCGCTACCTCTATCGCAAGGCGGCCCCGTCGCAGCCCCGGCAGGGGCAGGACGACGCGGGTACGGAAGAGCTCCGGGGCAGCAGCGCTGCCGGAGCCAGCCGCACTTCGCACCCGGCGCAGCGGCGGCCGTGCCCCGCCGGCCCTTCCCGAGTGCCAGCGGCTGCTCTCGCCGCCCCAGCCGGGCTCCGCCGCGGCGGCCGGGCTGGCCGCTCCGCGCCTCGTGAGAAGGGGCGCCCGCTCCCCTGCTCCGGGAGGCCGCGGGCAGCTCTGACCAGCCGCTGCCGGTACCGCCGGCCCCTCAGGGCCGCCCGGGGATCCCCCAACCACCACGGAGGGCGGCGTGAGCGCCCGAGGCCCCCTGAGGGGAGGCGGGGGGGGGGGTCCCCGCGGCCCGAGGTACCCCCCGTACCCACGCAGCGCGGGGAGCGCGGCTCCCGCCGCGGCGCCCCCGAAGGGCTCTCCGCCCTGTGGCACCCCCCAGTTCGAACCGCCGGCTCTCCGCTGCGCCCCCCCAGCCCGCTCACCCCGCGAACCGGCCGCCGCCGCCTCTCTCGCTCTTCCCCGCCCGCACGCAGCCGCCCCGGCGCTGCCGACGCAGCCAACATGGCTGATGGGAGAGTCCGCGCCACGTCAAGGGGCAGAGAGCGGCCGGGCCGGGGGCGGGCAGAGTTCCGCGGTCCGTCCCCCCCCCCGCCGCCGCCACCCCGGCGCAGGGGGAGCCCTCGTCGCGCCCGGCGGCGGACCCGCTCCCGCCGGGGCAGCCCCGTGGCCCTCCCCGGCTGAGCGGAGCGGAGGGGCCCGGTGTCGGTCATCCCACACCGCTGAGCTTCGCTTCCCCGACCTGACGGCTCCTGCCCGCGGCGCGCGTGGTCTTTTCTTCCCCCTTGGGCTTCCAGATTTCTTCTAGAGGTCGTCGGTCTCAGTCTTGTTCCTAAAACCCTTCGGAGACGGAGGCGCCACCGCGGGGCGCAGCTTTGCTTTCTCTCCCCGTGGGCTGCGCCTGTGCCCGCAGGGAACGAAGCCGCCCCCGCCCGCGGAGGTACAGCTCCGCTCCGCTGGCCAGCGGCTCCTTCGGGGAAACTCCCGGGACCGGGCCCGCAGGGCTTCTGGGAGCCCTGGAACTCACCTGCCTGTGTCCGTCTTCCACCTTCTGTATTCATGGCAACTTTTTCATCTGGAAGATTGTTCACATTTCTTCGGACTGCCTGGGAAAAAATACATTGAAATTATATTCCTGGTCGGTTTTAGCCCGAGACAATACCTCACATTTATAAATATTTAGAAATATAATATGTTTTTTCACTATCTGCACAATAGCTTTCACACAGCCATAACTGTACAGCTTTGTTCAGGTTTTTGTAAGTGTGTTTTGCTTTTTTTTCCCCCAAAACCCAAGTTCCAATGTCGCTTTGGAAGCAGGGCACTTCAGAATGGTTTCAAACAAGGCTGCCACAAAAGGCTGGCACAGTAACTTTGGCCTTTCCTGAGATACCTCAGCGCAACCAATCCAGACATGGAGGAAGACTGGAAGACGTTCTGCTGACTACCACGGCCTCCTTCACTGTGACTCTGAAAACATGCTATGACCACCAACCAAATATAAAAGACGAAAACACCCTTATCCGCTTTTCTTCTATGTCAAATGTAATTATGATAGAATTTCTATGCCATTACAATCTCCAGTATTGTTTGCCAGTCTAAAAACATGAGCAGGTAAACAATAGCAGAAGTAATGGGAGGGATTTTAAACTTCCACGTCCATAAATCTCACTGCCAGTTGTGGGAGTATTAAGCAGGAGCTTGCCAAGGACATGCAATGTCCTCAGTTTGTAAAAAAAAAAAAAAAAAAAAAAAAAAAAAAAAAACACAAAAAAACCCACAAAAAAAACAAACCACAACAGAGAGAACTTCAAATAGATGCACAGAAAGCAATTCAGTGTTGTAATTTCAAAAACATCCAAATACTGCATGAAACATTTTCAGAAAGTTACATTGTAAGGAAGCAAGTCCCAAAGCCAGAACTGCAGGATGAACTCTACAAATAAGAGAAAAAGAGGCAACTGACACTTAAAAGGGAAGAAGGAAGAGCAGGACACTATTCCAAAAGTTCACAATAAATAAAATGTATACAGTATTTTTAATCAGTTATTAGCACAATTAAATTTCATTACATAATGACTCAACCCAATGCTCTAAGCTTCAAGAAATGCCTTCCAGCTGTCAAGATGGTGCAAACCATGAAGAAAAGCAAGGAGAAGCAAAAAAATAGAACGGAAAATGGGATCCTACATGGTGTATACTCATTGTAAGAAAATACTTTATTTATATTACCCAGTATTAGAATGTACAGTGAACGTGTTTCATTTTTCTTAATGCAGAACTTTTAGTTTATGTGTTAGATTTTTTTTTCAGTCAGCAGTACTCATCCAATGATGGCAACTCACCCTTTCTTTGGAAAAGTACTCTTCCATAATGCCTAGGCAGTTGAGGAGGAACACTATTCATTTCCAGTTTCTTTTTCCTCTTCCTCCACTGCATCATGTTTGCTAGCCACTGCATCAACACTGTTAGTAAAACTTGCTAGGAATGATTTAATTATCCGTGGAAGATTACCTGTAATAACTAAAAATATGTTACTTCATTTAAAAAGTACCAATGGAAAGTTCCAGAAAAAATAACCTAAAAATAGAAAGTATATTTAAAGTATATTTATATCCATGGATCCTCTTTCTGATCATAGTTCTTGACTTCATGACAAATAGGAAAAAATAAGTTCTGAATATTACTGAAGTACTAGAATAGAACTTTTTACAGATGGACTCACCAAAGTGTTTGCCTTGACCATGGGTCGGCCTTCCCAGGGACACAGCTGTCGTTTGGGCTAAGCAGGGGTGATTTCTAGTGGCGACTGCAATGGTTACGTGCTCAGATAGGACGTTAGATCCGGGTTTCAGAATTAAAACTCCCTGTTACACATAGGTGGTTTTGGAAACACCTTAAAACAAACAAAAGGCAGTGGAGAGGAGGAGTTAGGGTAGGCGTTTGTTCCGAGCTGCTAAAATACAGGGGAAAAAAGCATTGCTTTTCTTGAACTTATGTCAGCAGTATTTAGAGCTGCTCTGATCTACTAGATGGACTGTGGGTAGCACTAAACTGACTTTGGATGCAGAACCAATAGGAAAAATAATGCAGAATTGGTATTTTGCTAACAGAAATTTCATAATACACAACATAATTACAGCGTTATCCTTCCGCTGTTTATCCTGAGAAGCAACCCCCCTTTGTGCTAACCCTGCCTTACTTTTGATTTGACATGTGGTTACTGCCTTGTAACAGCATTTAGATAAACCCATACAGCAACAAAATAAACTTGGGAATTGACCCTTCCGGAATGAGAACTCTGTTTAAATTTGTAGCAATTAACTTTCATGTAAGTGGTTTTGACCATAGATCTCAAAGCATTTCAAGGAAGGGACAAGTATTATTATTATTATTACTGGATGTCCACAGGTCGGATAGGAAATAGAAATGGACGAGTTTTAGAGAACCACTTGCAAAAACAACGACGTGTTGAGTGACGGCAGAGGGCCCAATCAACACGGCTGTTGAAGGCCACAGCGTCCCACCGCAGAAGCAGGCCTGGCGTGAGGGGCAGTGAACTGGCACAACCACCTCCTACCCGAGCCCCTCTTTACTCCCCGGGATCTGGGTTCCCGGGGTACCCACACCCTCCAGCGCAGGCCGGCGCCCGGGCCTCGGCGTTTCTCGCTGGCGCAGCCCCAAGCGCACCGCGCGGGCACCGCACCGCTCCTCCGTCGGAGCGCGGCTCCAACGCACCCCAGCAGGGCGCAAGGGCCGGGGGGGGGGCGGGGGGCAGGAGGCCCCGGGCTGTTCACAGCAGCGGCGCTCCAAGGCGGCGGGCCCGGCGGCACCGCTCCCGGGCAGGCAGCGGGCACCGCCACAGCCCCCCGCTTCCTGCCGCTCTCGCGAGCGCCGCCCGCGCCTCGCGCCGCCTGCCTGCCTTGCGCCTGCGTCGCGGCGGGCCGGGCCGGGCCGGCCCCGCCCCGCCCCCGTGGCGCCCGATCAGGCGGCCTCCGCCGCCGCGGAGCGGGGCGGCCATGGAGCCCGGCGCGGAGGAGTTGATGCCACGGCTGCTGCCGGTGGATGACTGTGACTTGGCCGAGGACTTCGACCCCGCGGTGCCTCCCAGGACGCCCCAGGAGTATCTGAAGCGCGTCCAGTGAGTGGCGGGGCGGAAGGGCCGGGCCCGCCGCCCGAGCCCCGCCCCGGGCCGAGAGCGGCGCGGCCGCCGGTGCTGCCCGGGCCGAGCTTCGCGTTGGGGCGGGCGAGGGCGGCTGCGTCTTGCTGCCATTAACCTGCGGGCCGCGGCACTGGATTTTCTCTTGTAGGATTGAAGCAGCTCGATGCCCAGATGTGGTCGTGGCACAAATAGACCCCAAAAAATTGAGAAAGAAGCAGACGGTAAACATTTCCGTAAGTCTGAGAGCTTTTACGCGTTTTGAGAGACACAAAACTCCGGAGAAAGATGTTAATACAATGTTTGCACTAATTTTGGAGAGCGGTTGGCATAACTAAATAGCACTGCTGGTCTTTAAGAGCATCTACGGGATTAAATGTCTGGGTTTGAAGAAAAACCTGTTAACTGCAAGCTAACAGTCTCTGTAACTGATTCAAACTGGTGATATCCATGGTATTTGATACACAGCAGACTATTGTACCGATTTCTGAGGAAATCGTGTTGCATTAAGTTTTACAAATATTTAATCACAAAACCTGCAGAAACTTTAGAAGAAAGACCTCTCCGTACCTGTAGTTAGGTTTAAACACATCTCTAGAATAAGGGTAATAAGCGCAGCTAAGCTTTACTAAAGTTAGATGAAATTCTAGCACCACATCTTTTGGTTTTGGTGAAATATTCTATCGAAATTTTTCCTTGCTGCCTAAGCAGATTTTTCTGTTGTCACGTTTCCCTGCCAGCTTGGTTTTTAATCTACTTTCAAACAGTTCGAGAGAACAAGTTTGCCTTTCTCTAGTGAAAACTGTGTAATCTGAAATTTCACTACTAGATTGCTTAAGAAAAGTTTATAGTGCTGACACATGACCATGTAACTTCTGTGACCATTCTTTTGTCTCTTCTCTTTGTAGTGGCATTCTTTAAGCATTTGTAGAAAGATTATTTTTTTCTAATAACTTCTATGCTAATCTTTAAAGAGATTATACCTACTTAACTGTTAGAGGTAATTCCCTAGAAGATACTTTTGTCATCTTCTGTCTTCCTCAACTTATTATCTTGGCAAGTAGAATGCCTAAGACTTGTAGCACCTGTCCAAGATAAGGAAACAGCATCCTGTTTTAATAAATGGGGAAATAAGGCAGAACAATTGCTAATTGCTAAAAAGATGATCTTAAATGACTCTTTGACAATGTATTTTGAATGCTTAGTTTTCATTCTTATTTGCATATGAGAAGAGTCAAACAGAAAAAAACTTTGTCTAAACCAACTGTTAAGTCAGTCTTGGATGTGGTCATGAAATTTCTTAAATGAAGATTTAAAGGATATTGTTTACCTGATAGTAAGTATTTACGGATTCTCTTGTTCTTAGGATTCTTCTTATAAAGCTTTCTTTACATTATAATTATTGCTGGTGTTTTCTTAGATTTCTGGATGTCAGCCTGCTCCTGAAGGATACTCTCCCACGCTCAAGTGGCAGCAGCAGCAAGTGGCCAATTTCTCAGCTGTTCGTCAGGTACAAAATGGTGTGTGTGAGGGGACTCGCGCTGTCTAGATAGAACACATCTGTGCTTTACGGGGGACAACCTTCTATCTAGTATGGAAATGTTAACGATTTTACAGTAGGACAGATGTTTGTAGGCAAATGTTTTCAGTTCTTGACAAAGAACTGAGTCTATACTGTGTGGCTTTTAAACTTCTGATAAAACTCCTGTCAAGTTTAAATAAATTCAGCAAAAATATGTCAGTATTTAGATTGAATGATATAGAATAGCTGAGGGAGGACAAAAATACCTGTGATATTATGCAGTTGTATTAAAACTTAGTGCTAGCAGGAATGTTCTACGGAACTCAACAGTAACTGAAGAACAAGTGGATTCTAACCCACCATGATGCTCATGTACGTAGAACACGCTGTCATTTAGGATACTGTTGATAGTGGTGGCACCCATTATGAGGGGAAATATTGATTCAGTAAAATGTATTTTTTGACTTGAAAGAGTCCAGCGCAGAGCCACAAAGGTGATTAAGGGGGTGGAACATCTCCCTCATGATGAAAGGCTGAGGGAGCTGGGTCTCTTGAGCTTAGAGGAGAGGAGACTGAGGGGTGACCTCATCAATGTTTATAAATATGTAAAGGGCGAGTGTCAGGAGGGTGGAGCTGGGCTCTTCTCAGTGATGGCCAATGACAGGACAAGGGGCAGCGGGCGCAAGCTGGAGCACAGGAGGTTCCACATTAACATAAGGAAAAACTTCTTTACATTGAGGGTGGCAGAGCGCTGGAACAGGCTGCCCAGAGAGGTTGTGGAGTCTCCTTCTCTACAGACATTCAAAACCTGCCTGAGCGTGTTCCTGTGTGATCTACTCTAGAGGGCCCTGCTCAGGCAGGGGGGTTGGACTAGGTGATCTTTCAAGGTCCCTTCCAACCCCTGACATTCTGTGAGTCTGTGATTTTGTATTTCTAAGGTTGTAGTGTTAGCACAGACTTAAATCTTTCCTACCGCATTTGTACCCTTAAGTAACAGAACAAAACTGGAGAATTGAGCAGTCTCTCTCTATATCCACAGTTCAAACAGGGTGAAATGCAAAACGTAGTGAAGATGTAGGTAGAGATCATCTACGACCCCAGTACCGCGGAAGGCCTGTTTACAGTGCATTGGTACTGCGCTGTAGGAGGCCACTGAAGTAAATCAACTGCACTGAAGCTGCTGTAGCACTGAACTTTGCATGAGCTCATTTGCCCTGTTTTTTTCAGGGAGGTAGATCAGTGAAGGTGGAGATCTGTACTACTGCATCTATGTTGTAAACATGAACTGAGGTAGCCCCTATTCCTACAAGGTGTCACACCACATACTGTATATTAGGCATAATCTAAGGTTTTAGTAGAACTAAGGAAACTGACATCTAAGGGCATATTCGCTCTACAGGTATTTCTTTTACACATGAATCAATTGTCCTCTCATCTGTGCCAGAATTAACACTGTCAAGTATGAGAATAGCCTAAAAAGTATTTAAGAGGAAAAAAAAAACAGCATGAGAAGTCAGTTGGTCAAACACTACATATCAGCTACTCTTACAGCATTTTTAGTGGTCATTTTACTGCTACAGTAACAATTGGATTGGGGTGAAAATTTTTTCTGTTACAAAAAGTTTACACCTCTGGACAGGAAACTGTCAAGCAGACAAATTTGTCTTATATGGCACCCCTGTAGGGTAGAAGAAATATATTGGGAAAGCACGCTTGCTGTCTTGTAACAGTTCTGTAGACATCCGATGCAGATACAGACCACTGTTGGAAACAGCATGTTGGCTTTATGTGTGCTTTTGGACTAATTTTTTTTTTTCCTTAAGCTTGTTATACCAAGAAAAGTCTGGAAGACTTTTAAAGCTTACTACATCAACTTTATGGAATAGGCTTTAAAATTCCTTCAGCTTTATCATACTTCCAAAAACCCAGCTTGTGCAACTTACTTTTATACCAAGAGGCATATTTAGGCACTTATGCCTCTATTGATTTATAGAACATCGTAAAATACACTTTTATACATTTTAAGAATAATGGAGAACAATTATGGCTAGGATAAAATAACTGCAAAATTAAACTGTGATTTGGCTTTATTTTAATTACTCAGAGCCTGAACAAGCACAGAAATCACTGGCGGTCACAACATTTGGACAGCAATGTTACTATGGTGAGTAGAATTCGTAACAGTGCTGTGCGTTTTTCCCCGGTCATTAAATCCATGGTTAATCTTGCTTTACAGTTTCATGCAACAACTTGTGAATATTACCAAGTCTTTTCTTCAGTGTCTTCAAGATAGCAGTTTTCATTTTTTTATTTATTTCAGCCAAAATCAGAGGATGAAGAAGGCTGGAAGAAGTTCTGCCTGGGTGAAAGAGTATACTCGGAAATAGATGCACTATCTGATAATGAAAATCTAGGAATTGATTACATAAAGGTGTGTATAGGACTTCTGTCTAATTTTCAGCAGCTACTTTGAAGAATAAGTGCCAGAAACAATCCTATTGTTTATTACTGCTTTGTGCTAAATAGGAAGTAGGGTGTCTGCTGAGCCCAGAAAGTCCCATTTTTCTTCCCTTTTGAGTGGAACCTGAGTGAAGCAGAGAACAAGTCTGTCCCTTCAGTCAAAAAGTTGAAGAGTTTCTTCATCTGTTGTCAGCTAAAGTGCATTACTTTGTTGCTGACTGAACTGAAAGGAAAGCTTTGTGCATAGTCTGCTTTAGTGTTTTGTTGCATCAATACGTGTTTCTGCTCCTCACACATGCTGTCCTACAAACATGCTCTTCACTGCATCATTTCGACAAAACTGTAACAACAGTAAAAGCAAGGTTCTTTGATACCAAATTTGACCGGACCTCATCTTGAACTTACTTGAAGATTTTTTTTTAATAGATTTGAAAGCTCAGAACGGACTTTCCAATCACTACAAATGTCTGAACATCACATCAAAACGTTAGTGCATTCTAAATTAGAACAAAAATGTTTATGACAATGTCTGCATTTTCCAACTTGATTTTTTTCAGGTGGGCTTTCCCCCTTTGCTAAGTATTGTAAGCAGAATGAATCAGGTAAGCCTACCTCCTAGAATCGCATAGTGACACTGCATATATAGTTATTTCTCATATTCTGTCTGTTGCAGAAGTCTTATTTTTCTGTGCTACGGTAGGCAATTGTTTATTACAACTGCTATTCATTGTACACTTCCAAGGAAAACTAGTCATTATCTTACCTTCAGCTACAAATAACTTTACTAGTGAACGTTTATCATGACTAGTTTTAAGAGTATTTTGTCCTTGTAATTTCCCTATAGGACATTTAATGTTTGAATTTTTGCTGAGTGCCCCATCAGGTGCTTGACAGCATTTTTAAGATTTCTTATTGTTTTAAGTGCAGTCCTCCAACTTGATTGTAAACTCTTATGTACATTGCAAGGCTGGAAGAATCACACTTACCTTTCCTTTACTGCTATGTTTCCCACTAGTCACCTTTATACAGTAACAACCAGTCTGATGCCTCCTTCCTAATCTGTAGCTACTTATCCGTAAGTTTTTATTAATACAGAAAATGACTTCATTTTATATAAAGTTCTTTCTAGGAACTGGTGATTTGATGGTTACTTTACCTTTATATGTAACTTCAGCCTGGAATAAATATGCTATAGTATCACAGTGGAGTAGAAATACATAATGTGTATATTTTTTTTAAAATCACATTCCTTTTAATAGAGTATTATCCTTCGGGTAGAAGGACAGCAAAATAAAACACTGCAGGTATTGAATTGTCTTTTTCTGTTCCTCTTTTGAAGGCAACAGTAACCAGTGTCTTAGAATACCTGATAAGCTGGTTTGGAGAGAAAAAATTTACTCCGGAACTGGTAATTTTTAATTTATTCTAACTACTTGCATATGAACACATTATAAAAGGGATAAATTGTTCATAGTTTTCTATGAAATTATTTTAATTTCTAAAGAGTTCTCTAGATTCATGTATCAGTTACTTTCAAAACTTTCTTGATTAGATAATAAAATAAGTATTCACCAAACTTTCTTGGAAGGCTAATTACAAAACAGAACAGATACAGATCTATCAAGTAGTGCCAGCTCACCACCACCCTTTTTATTGCTCCGTGCACTAACTTAAACCACAGGGTTGGATGAGCATCGGCGCTGGGGAGAGGGTCAGACTGCAGCAGCTTTGGTTCTGACCAGTCTATGCTGTTGGGTGCTGCACACCGTATTGACCGACGCCTTCATTTTAGTCTGGAGATGCACCACAGTGTGCTGGCAAAGACACGTTTTGTCTTTCTATGTGCAGCACAGACCAGGAAGCTTAGCTGCGTTACTGTGGTGACAAATCAAACCTAGTAAGAAATTGATTGACAGGGTACATGAGCACGGAGTTTGGCCACAACTAGATTGACTAGCTACATAATGGCATCGTATCTACAGAAGACCTTGGTGGTTGCATCTCATCTCATTCAGTACCACAAAGTAAGAAAGTAATGAAAAATTGCTTCCATAATACTGAACACAGTTTCACTATTTTTGAGTCACTGAAAGGCCTCTCATGTGCTGTCCTTTTCTGTAGGACTGCTTTCTTTTTAACCAATATGCTGCAGAGAATGTGCACATTGACTTTTAGTTTATTCCTGTAATGAAAGCCACTGCACACTGGAATTAAGAACTTAGACTGGTAACAGAAGTTGTGTTTGTCAGAATGCAGTGAAGTAAAATGCGAAGGACATGTTTTCACAGTGGTGCAAATCTTACAGCTTATCTAACATCATTAATTCCATAAAGATCTGACTTGATACATTCACTCTTCAGGAATATTTTTCCACAGTTTGTGAAGTTCAAAATTAATAGCTGAGTAATAATCTTTAGATATTACTAAAATTACCCTTCCCTCAGACTTTAATAGTGTAAGCTGTATTAATTTCTATCTTGGCCAGTATTCCAGAAAATACCAGGAAATTCTGGAGTACTGCTTACAAGAAGCTTATCTAGAGGCACAAAATTATATTATGTAGGGTCTAATTTGGCTTTCAAACTTTTCAATTCTGGCAGTAGCACTTAAATGTAATTTTATGACCTACACTCCAGGCCTGCTCTGTATAACAAGAACTGTCTGAAACTTCAAGGAAATGCTCATAATTAAAACTTTGTTAATTAAATCCACACAGGGTAGATGGCTTTACGCACTGTTGGCATGCCTTGAAAAACCTTTGCTACCTGAAGCTCACTCCCTTATTCGACAGCTGGCAAGACGATGCTCAGAAGTCAGAGTACTAGAGGTAAGATTTAATATAACATTGCACAAAGGACTTGCTGAACTTTGCAAATTTTAGGAGGATAATTTTTCAGATCTTGAAGTCTTGGTAAGTAATGTTTCATGTCTTAAGTTTGCTCAAGAATGAAGGGAAGACTACAAGCACATAACACAGCATGTAACAGTTTTTCTATTTGACATGGATAACAGAACTGTTCGGCTATTTATTTGTCTTTCAGGAGAACAAGAACGAAGAACAAATATCAGCTCTGAACCTGATAATCTGCTTAGTTAGCAGGTAATGCAACTTACATACCTAAACTAGTAAAGTATGTCCAGAATAAATGTGTGATTGCTCTTGTCCTAACCTAGATTCTTTTACAAGTTGAAGACAATTCAAGTAACCTGGGCCTATGTAGCAAATACACTTAGCTAAAAGGACTTAAGATGAACCTAAGAGTAAACTTATTGGTTTCCTCATCTGAGTCCCCTGAACTGCAAAGCTCTGATTATGATAAAAACATTAGAAGAAGAGCTAGAAAGCCAGGGGTCTAACAACTCTGAGCACAGTAAGGAGTACGTTGCATTAGAGGTTTGTTACCGTATTTCTACTTCTCCCCACTAGGTACTTCGATCAACGTGACCTGGCTGATGAGCCTTCCTAGACTGTTCTGAGAGTATCGAGTACTTTGTGTTGCCGTAGTACAAGCAGCATTAACAGTGAGACTGCACTGTTCAGACCTGAAGTACTACACAGCCCTTCAGAACACCCTCACGGTAATGCATTTGGGACAGCTATGTATAACTTAAGCTGAGCTTTAGTATGAGTTTCTCAGTATTTCCGCTGTCATCACCACCGTCATCGTAAAATGGTCAGTGAAGTGTCTGGCATCATCTCTCAAGCTACTGTCTGTAAACTACAGTCTTGGTTAGGAATTTCTACCATCTGAGTAATCCGGTGGACACTGCTATTAGGTGAAGTCTGAGGTTACATTACAAATGATTGTTCTTTATCCAACACACACCCCTTGAGGGCTTTTTTAATAAAACTGAAGCATTGTAACATGTTCTTAAATACTGTGGCTTTTCTCATTCTTCATACTGTTCAACAGCAGCCTTACTACAGAAATCTACAAAACTGGGACTGAACGTGTTTTCTGAAGCTTTGGTTCCTGAGCTTAAGCACTGCTGAAAGCTGTTCAGCTATAGCAAGTAAATTATTGAAACAATTATTTTAGTAAAACATAAACATGACAAAGTAACAAAGTGTAGTAACACTCTTTTTTAGAGAACAGTTGCAAAAACAAGTGAAAATTACACAGCTGGATTGAATGCTTTTAGTAGGAGCATTTATTAAACAGAACGAACAAATTTACTTTCTGTATAGTATCTTGACAACTACATTAGCTCACTTATTTATATATTTAACATGGAGTGCTTTGCCAAGAGTATCAGGATCCACTTGGTACATACCTGACTCCTTCTGGTTCTAATTATCTTCAACAATTGAAAATCCATGTTAAGGGAACTACACATTCTGCTGATAGCAGCAAATTGATGCACAACATTAACAGACATCTGCTTTCTGCATATTATAGAACTTAAGTCCCTCCCCTTGCTATTAAAAATAATCATTAACCAAAGCCAATTGTTGATAAGCCTTTAATATGTCTTTGAATGATTGGCACTTTTGCATCTGGAATGGTCGTCTTAACTGTCAAGTGAAAAATCGAAGTGAATTACAGTAACTACTAGAGTTTTAGTTCAGGAGAGGCAAGTAACAATGATTCTGTATATGCTGATACTGAATGTCTGCCACACTGCAGATGCCTCAAATGTGCAACATTGAAATGTCCATCTATTAGACACACAGTGCAAGTTACTTCTAGTCTGTTTAGTAAGGTTTTGAGCATGTTGAAAGCAGGATGAGTTGGCAACTGAAGAACACATGAAGTGCAAGAATACTTGTTAGCCAATTCTCTAGCCCTACAATTTCAAAAAATCTGAGTGAGGAAGGTGAACAACAGCCTTCCTATAAACTTACCAGTACAAGAACCCAACATTTTCAGTCAGTCAAACTGAAACACGGAGTACTATGGTAGGTACTTTCATCTTTGCTAATTCTATGAACAGTAGCACAGCATTCTGCTAGTTCAAGTTCTACTCTAGGGGTTTCCTACAACTGTCAAGTTACTCAGTTACAACTGATCTGAACTAGCATTCACAGTACCTGAAAAGATCAGAATTTGGTCACATCTTACACTCAAGTATAATAAGCCCCTGGTTATTACATTTATAATCTACAGCTTGTAGCAGCTATCTAGAAAAGGCTTGATCCATCACAAACGTCAGGCCTTCCCTAGAGCTTTGGGAAGATCAGCTTCCACTGTTCTTGCCCACCGTGCAACTGGACAACATACACTTCTCCCAACACACAAGATAGTTACAACAATGAAAGGTGCTATTTTAGCACATTAGTTTGTCTAGTTAGCTTGCTACTGACTGGTCTCAAAGTAGAAACACTATCACAAGGCATTCTCACACTTCTGAATAAAGTAAGTTTCTATCATGATTCATTTGAAAGGATAAGGCCTGAACCTGCCAACAGAGAAATCTTACAGCAAAGTTCACATAAAGCGTTAACGAGGTGTTTCCATGCTTACCTACAGCAAGGTATGTATTGCTACGCAAATCTTGTAACAAGCAGTGTCTAGCAAACCCCAATGTCCAAGAGTCTTGGTGATGTCTTTATAGCTTCTTGCAGGCCTAATCATCTTCCTGCACACTCATTACAGAAGTGAGTTGTAGCTAGCAATTAAAAACAATTACATTAATACTGAGTTTATGCCCAACAAGCTAAAACAAATTTCCTTCTTTGGCCAGTATAGATGACCTCAGCTGTAAAATTGTTCTGACACAAAAAACAGCTGCTAATTTTAGGGAGGCAGGAGAAACGGTTTAACTATGTAGAAGTAAGTTATCTTTTCTTCTGCCTCATATTGTTCCTAGGAAGGAATTAATGCTCCACTGAACATCGTTAATGAAGGCTGTTGGTTCATGTGCTAATCACAGTTTGGAGTGAATAGGGAAAGGCTGCAGTTGGGCATTCGTGTTAGGTGACACAAAACACATTAATTTCTTATTCCAATTTAGTCTTGGTCAGGCTTTTACTCTGTTCTCAAAATGTGCCTCTGGTCTTCCATATGTGCTGTTCTGGTAATTGAAATATTTTGCTGAAAACTTTTGAGTAGACAGTCTTTACCACGTGGACATTAATACCTTGGTATCGAATAAATTTCATACCAAGATACAAGGATAGTGTTAAGTTATTTTGATGAACATTTATTACATATTTTGGAATTGTGCTGCACACCGCTATAATTTACAAACTACATACAAAGCTGAACCAAGGTACTGAATCCACACACAGGATTTTTAAGGTAGATACCCAGACTTCAACGTGCTCTACATCTTCTGTATCATCACCTGAAATTTACCTGCAAAGGAAAAGCAGAGTCAGATCAAAGTATCACCATCAGAGTTATTTTTCAAAGTAATTATTTTCTTGTAATCATTTTGTTAAAAGAGATAGTAAGGAACGTTTCAATCTTATGGTATCATTGTGAACAATCTAGCCATTATTTAAATTTAGCATTTAAATTTAACTCCAGCTGAACAGCTTTTTCTTCTTTTGAGTTCATCCATGTCCCACATCACAACAGTTTTGTCAGTTAAATTTCAAATTTGTGCAAAGTCTGTGGAAATTTTTAAGTCCACCTTAACTTTCTTGCCGACTTCTGTAGAGAAAGACCATGTATCCGTTTATCCTCACTTGTTCAAACAGACTTCTGGACGTACATCCTTAATGCATTTGATGCTTCCAAACGCAAATACAACTTTTTAATTTCGCGTTCCACTCCGTATCATGGAGGCTCACCCTCTGTCAGTATTTGCTAAACACTAAAGCATTTAGTGACAAGCCATATCCTTAAGTTCATACTGACTCCTATGGCCCAGCAGCTTCAAACTAATCCCACCTTGATACATGCTACGGTGATGAAGTCAGTAAGGGAAGTTACCAAGTGAGCTAATGTGAATGTGAACTACTTACATGCAGGCATTGATGAAACTTCAGCTGTTACAATACTCTTTATTCCCAAATTCGATAGGCCTCCTCTGATTAGTCCACAGGTAAATGCTAAATACTAAACATAAAGTTGCACTTTAAGTAAATGTCAACAGTGAAGCTTGTCGCTAAAGATTGAAACTAAGTACTCAAGAACAAGCCTTAACACTTGGACTACATAAAACTATGGAGGTTTTGATACCATGCTTGAGAGACTTTGTCATGTCCCCAGTAGATGAAAGCTCCGGTATTTGGTACAGTGGCGCTCACAATACACCTTTCCCTTGTTAGAGTCACTTGTTTCTACTTCCATTACACTCATAGGAACTTAATATTCTTAAAACAATTATTTCCAAGACGTGGCTGAAATTAGCAACTGGTAATAAAGACGAAGGAGAAACAGTCCAAGATAGCATTCTTGCACAGGCCACATCTTAGCATACAAGGGCCTGCAGATATTTAGAATATATCATAGAATCATTAGGTTGGAAAAGACCTCTAAGATCATCAAGTCCAACCATCAGTTCAACACCACCATATGTTGCAAAACAGAAGAAACATCTCCCCAAACACCAAAAAAAAAATCCCAAGTAGCCTGCAACTGTAATGACTGAGAAGATCAAGAATTAAGAAAACATAAAATGGAACTGAATGCCCCATTTCTTACATCCACCTGAACCAAAGTGCTTTATAAGAGGTTCTGCAGAGGCACTGATTTTACCTACCCAAATTATGACCCTAACTCAGCATCAACACTCAAAGCTATTTTTAATGGGTGGAAGATCTTTCTGAATGTTCGTATAATCTCAGAAGCTTGTTCTAGGTAACAAATAGCATCCTCCAAATATGTTTTGGAAATTTTAAAAAAGCTTCTGAAGCTTTCCAAAGAGAAAGAAAGAGTTTGTGTGATAGTGGCAGACCAGCTCCTACCATCAAGCAACTCAAACGTGACAACTGCGAGTTTCACAATGACTATGACCATTTCTTGAACCATAAATCAAATCCACTGTTCCAAAACAAGGTGCACTTCTAAAAAGCTCAGATTTTGGAGACTAAACTTCAGCTGCCACTTTGAAGAGTTTGTATCCATTCAATCACAAAATTTAAAGTTATTATTAATAGATCAAGATAATTCAAATCAAACTGGTAGATCCCAAAGATAAAACAGAAGGATACCTTTGGTGCATGTTCTAGATACTGCTTTCCTGCAGACATTTGTGTCAAGAGACGAAATTTATTGTCCTGAAGGACATAAATACCCTGTTTAAAAAAAAAAAAAAAAAGTTTTGTAGTTGAATATGCAGTAATATGTAATCAATATTTTATGTGAAGGGATTTGATTTGTAGATACATATGTGATTTAAGTTTAACCTGTATTATTTACTTACATGAAATATCAAAACAAAAGAAAAGATGCTTGTGAGTTTACAACAAAACCCCTAGATAATAATATTATCTGTTAACCTTAAAAAAAAATTTATTTACATTCTTCTTGGAAGAGTCTTTCCAGTGCTCAGAAACAATAGTTCCATATTAGAAAGTCTTTGTTAATATATCAAATGCATGCTGGTTTTTCCATTCCAATCTCAATCTTCATTTGGTATGCAATTCACTATTCTTGTTCTCAAATTCAGTGAGAATTATCTTTAACAGTGATACAGGCAGCACCACCCAGCAGATGATCAAATGAAGTCCAGTGTTTTCTACATTACAATTTTGTGCCACAATATGCGTTTTAATAAATTAAGTATGAACACAGTATAGCTTAATCTACACCTCTTGTTTTAAACTTCTTTCATAATGACTGTGCTACTTTGGAACTTCAGAACCCTTGGCATTAAATTAAGGCTGCATATACAATTGAGACCTAAGCTAAATACTGCAGCTTTCTTTGAATTCAAAAACAGATTTCTAAGGTACTTACTATCTGTTAAGTTATTACTCGATAAACAGCTCACTGAAAAATAAAACCCATTTTATTTGGCACAGTCTTTGTACAAATACTCTTGTTCTTACTGTGATAAAACAGGAAAATGTCCATAAGAAAATGAAGCCTTTTAAAAGGAAAAAGATTTTTTTACTCTAGTAAAATGGCTCCTTATTATTATTAATTATTTTGATCTTGCTTTAAGAACTGTGGCTGTTGAAATGGGAAAGGGCATAGATAAAACATAACGTCACCAACAGGCAAATCCGAGAAGTTTTTCCGCTGTTTCCTATACAAGTATGTTCAGTAGAATGCAACTGTCTCAACTGCTGAAAATTCTAAATATTCTTCAAAATAAAAAAAAAAAATTACTTCAAGGCAGCAATTCTATTTAAACAGATGTTAAGACAACACTTAGCACTTTCTCACACTACTTTTCTACTAAAATTTATTGGAAGGTACATAAGAACATTCCTGTTGAAGTGTTATCAACTGTAACCGTTACTGTCCTGACAGTTTGTAACTCCACCACAGCACATATGAAATTCAAAGCACTTGGTCATTTCAAACAAGGGTGGCAATAAAGATATCTCAAGCAATTATTAAATTGAATTCTGAAGCTACATGCTAATATGAATCTTTAAAACCTCCTTTTAAAACAAAACAAATAAGGTTTTTGTGTTTCTTATCAGGTAATTAATTCTAGACCAAGAAAAACAAAAATGTGCTAGTAACTCAAAACTGTTACTGATTTTGTAAGTTAAATCTTATTCTGCAGTATTAGTACCTGATGATTAGTCCTTAGGTTATCTATTTGTTTTTTGAATACAGTCGTCCAAAAATCTTTGCAAATGAACTTCATAATATCTAATTCATCCTTGAACCTGGCAGTATCTTTTGTAAACCTAAGAGATAAATGAGAAATATATGAATAATGAAGGTACACACAACTTGATCGATTAAACAGAAAAAGAAAATTAAGAAAAATGGTACTATGCAACACTACTTTTGAGGCTGTTACTGAAATCAGTTTTCCAACCATTGTACAATTCCAGCATCACTCTGCATTCATCAGATATTTCAACTTCACTCTTAGCAACACAGTGGTATCTTAATACCTGCCACATGACAGCAGAATAAAAAGTTTTAATTGCATGATTACTAAAGACAGTTGAAGTACAGAAAGACACAAGGCACTCCCACCAGTTTTATCTTCAACTAAATATCTAAACAGAAGATAAAAAGCTCACACCTGTACTACTGCTCGGAAGGAGTCCTTCAAATATTGAAAAAAGCGCTAACACGTAGGAGCAAACATGTAAAACTTGTTCCCGTTTCCTCAAAAGGGACCTCTTGCTTATTTCAGAACTCTTTCCCTTTATGGTCCTTGAGGATCTTTATCTGGCACTAAAGCACCAGTTCGTTCAATGACAGCATGACTTCAGGCGCTCAGGAGTCTCCACACGACCTCAGAACGAGGGCGCTGCAGTTGGAGAAGTCACCGTGCATCCCCGAAGGGAAAACGAGGGGGCAAAGAGCTCGGCCGCGAAGTTCCGTGGGCTGAGAGACAGAGTGCTTTAGAAAAATGAAATCCAGGAGCAGCCAAGCATATAAAACTATGTTTAAGAGAGAAATCTTTAACAGAAGAAAAATCACGAAACGTACCAGAAGTAGGAAATGTGCAAAAGCAGGTCTACACAAAGTGCAATTAAACAGGATTTTAAGTATTACGAGTACTCACATACCCTGACTCAGTTTTCACGACGGAAAGCACCGGGAAAACACATACTCCAAAACTGGCCTGAGGTATTCAAACCCGGGTCCCCGCAAGAATGAGACGCCAACCGAGGATGCCAGAACGCAGAGGAAGAGCAGCACAACCCTCTCTCCGCTCTCCACTGAGCGCGCAAAGGCTCCGTGCCCCCGTAGCCCGGGAAAGGCGGGGGGGGGGGCGCTCGCCGGGCAGACGCCGGCGAAGCGCCCGAGGACGAGCACCGCCCGCCGGCCGCGGGACGGGGGGACGCTGCGAGAGGCCGAGGCCGCAGCGGGGACTCACCTCTCGATCAGGCCCTGCCCGACGCGGAAGCCCATGCTCTCCAGCTTGGTGGTGCAGCGGCCGTTCTCCTGCAAGACACAAGGCGCCGCCGCCGCCGCTTTAACCCGGCTGCTGCCTGGCGGCCCCCGGAGCGGCCCCGACCCCACTCACCCCTTCGCCCTGCTCGGCGGCGCGGTACAGCCCCGCCACCATCTCGTTATGCAGCAGCAGGAAAAGCGCCTCGTCCGCCATCTCCGCTCCGCAGCGGGGCTCCCGCCGCGGCAACGGCCAGCTGCCGCCGGGGCCCGCCGCCGCCGCGCCGCCCCTTCCGGATGCGGTGAGGGCCTCGGGCCCCCTCACCCTCGGGTGCTCCCGGCCCAGGCGGAGCGGCCCAGCAGCGGCGGCCTGATCGGCTCTCCCCGTCAGGGAAGTGCCCGACGTTCCTGCCCGCCGCCGCCGGGGGAGGGCTTGTCACGGCCGGCTGGCGCCGGCCGAACCCTCTCCTGAGGCGGGGAAGGGCCTTCTACGTGATCGCTCTGCAGAGCCCGCTGCCTCGGGCGGTGGCGCCAACGGCGGCTGCACAAGCGAGTGCCGTGAAGAGGGACGGGAGCCGGGGGACAGACCTGGGGGTCCCTCGCGCTCCCCACTGCTGAAATCGGGTGGAGGGAGACGGGACAACACGACACACACACGTGGGGCTTTTATTGCCTTCAGAACATCACTCGTTCGTTCGCCCTTTCCTGCCGCTGTGACCCGGCAGCCAGCTCCGCGCCGGGGGACCCGCCCCAGCCTCCCCACAGAAGCGGCACCGGCTGTCCGGCGGGGACGAGCGCGGTTAAAAGCCTCGCCACCGCACGCGCCGGGAGCAACCTCCAGTAACGGCCCTTCACAGCCGCTACCTACAGCGCCCATGGGCGAAGCCCAAGACCCGAAGCTCCGGCTGACGGGCGGGCGCGAAGCCGGCAGCGCCCCCCAACGCGGATCCGCCCCTGAGGCTGCTGCCATCCCCCGCCGCGGCCTGCGCGCCAGCGGGCAGCGCGCCAGCCCCCAGTAACGTCCCCGCCTATTGGCTCGCCTGGCGCAGCGGCCTCTGTAGCGGGGCGGTGATTGGCCCTCGCCCGAGCCGCCTGCGTGCTGGCTTGTCGGCCACATAGAGCGTGGGGAAGTAGGACGCGTCCTAAGTGGGTGGGGATAAACGTCCTCGAAATGGCTTTCTGATTGGGCTGCGGGAAATTGACGCATGAGTTCTCGTTAGCTCTGAGTGATGTCACTCCGGCGGTCCCGTTGGTGATTCGTAGGGCTGGCAGGCAGGGGCTTTCAGTAGTTGGTCGCTCGGGATGCCAGTCTGCCCCTGGGCCCTGTGATTGGTAACAGCCTTCAGCGAGCCTTTCCTGCGGGGCGTGCTCTTTCCCCTCGTGCCCAATCATTGGCGGCCGGAGGAGACCGCCGAGGGGCTATTGGCTGCGCCGCCCGGGCCCGCGGCTGCCGGAGTGGTGGGCCTCCAGGCGGGCCGCGCGTGGGCGGGGCCTCTCCCCGCCGTTACCCAGCGGTGCCTTGCGCTGGGCCCCGGCTAGGCCGCGCTGCGGGCGGGATGGCGGTGGCGGTGCGTGCGCTGCAGGAGCAGCTGGAGAAGGCCAAGGAGAGCCTCAAGCACGTGGATGAGAACATCCGCAAGCTCACGGGACGGGACCCCAATGACGTGAGGTGAGGCGGGGGGGCCAGCGGGAGGAATGGCCCTGCCGGGAGGGAAGGGGAGGGGGTTGTGAGGGGCTGGCCTGCACCACGCTGGTGCCCCGGGGCGGCGGGGGGGGGCTTAAGGGGCGGGCGGCGAGGAGCTCTCGCGGCCGTCGCCGCCCCCCGCCCTTTTCCGGCCCATCGCCGCTCCTCTGGCGGAGCCCCCGTCCCCCTGGTTTGTTGGCGGCGTCTCCCCGCCGTGGCGGGGTGGGGGCGGCGGGCAGAGCCGTGGGGTGCGTGAGGGAACGGTCGCGGCCACGGGCAGCCCTGGCTGGGCGAGCTGCAGCGCCCCGGGGGGGCTCCCTGCGGCGGGACTGGGACAGGAAGCGCTAACGGCACCCGCGGTCTCTTGCAGGCCCCCTCAAAACAGACTGTTAGCCATCACAGGCCCTGGTGGAGGTAGAGGGCGTGGGAGCTTATTACTAAGGTAAGGAGCGGCAGGAACGGGCCGCGGGGTTTGTCCGGGCATTGGCGTGTTTTGTGTTGGTCGTCTGGTCTCGTTGGTCATTGTACGGCTGTTTCAGTAAGCAGGCACCAAAGGTGACCTGCAGGGCATACAGGGTTTTTTTTGTCCCAGGGTGAAATTTAAAGTACTTTCTCATTCTGAGGTTTAAACTGGTGGTTTTCCCTAACCCGTTCAGCCGTTAGCCTGAAAAATAAGGGGGAACATCAAAGTTAAGGAAGGTGTTATGTGGTGTCTAGGACCTTGTCCCTTTAAAATCGTCCAAAATCAGTCTTTCAGTAATTAAGAAACCGGTAGCTTTCCCAGGAAGAATAGGAAGAGTTGAAGTCGACAGGTTGTAGGTAAAACCACTTGTGTTTTGTTGTGGGGTTTCCTTTTTGGTGTTTTCCTTCCCCCCACTATCTTAAGTAGAATGAAAAGGTCAGTTTTTGTTCAGGAGGTTTTTTCTTGGTGAACTGTGTAATGGATTTTTTGTTGAATTTCAGTATTAAACTGCTGGTTAAGACAATACATCTTGAAAATTATTGTAAATATGAACACTTGAACCTAATGGAGCTCCTTGTTCGAGTGTAGCTACTCAGTTGAATAAGTGCAGAAATCCAAGTTTCAATCAGTTGGTCCCCAAGCAGAATGTTCAAACTCTGTTGCAGTAGTAACAGTAAATTATGATAGAGCTGAGTAAAATTTGTTGTTACATCATGGCCCCAAAGCCAAAATACAGTTTGATTGTGTAGGCTTAAGGTGCACCTGGGGGTTGGCTAACTTGTTCTGAGATCACAAGTGTTTTCTTTTTAGGCGTGGATTCTCGGATAGTGGAGGAGGACCCCCAGCCAAACAGAGGGATCTTGAAGGGGCAGCCAGTAGGTGGGTACAAAAACTGATACAGAGAACTTGCTTTATCAGCATTCGTAACAGTGAACTTAAAATACTTAGATTCAATAACTGATGACTTTCACAGTCTTCTTTAGACATTACATTTTCAATACATTTCATTCAATACATATTTCCATACATTTAATTTGTTGGAAATATACTTGGGTGACAGCAATTGACTCTGGTGAAATCTTTCTTTTCTCACACCTTATAGCAATGTGCAGGTTATAGCAATACAAAGATTCTTGGAATTCTCTCTTTTACTTGGTGTACAGTCTGCTATATTATATTCTGCTTAGTAGCCCAGTTTTGTTTTACAGTAGACGCAAATTGAATTGTGGCTGGGATCTCCCATTAAATAAATGGAATGCATACAGCATGACAATAGATTCAGATTTGGAGCTTTCGCGTCTGGATGCAGATCTATCAGATGTGACCAATTGTAGTGAGCTTCATTCTATGGCACTTAGGTGCAGTGGTAGTTCTTGACTAAAGCAAGGCTTCCTTTTGAATTTTTGAGTTAACACAAAATGAATACTGTGAAACAGCTTTCCCAGCAGTAAAGTGCCGCGCCACAAAGCTGGGACTGAAAGCTGAAAATAACTTTTTGTTAACACATTGCTTAGTTGTTCTTTTTAAAGCCTCAGTTCATCCAAGTTCTTGGGTCCTAAGTGCTCTACCCCTCCTCGCCCGTTTTCTAGGTATTTAACCTGGTAACTGAAACAGCATTTCCCGTCTGAAAAATGATCCCAATCTCTATATCTTGAGGCATTTAAATGGGTCTCATGATCCCCTTGTACCAGTAGCCATTTTAGAGATTCTGGAACAAGAGAAGTGCAAACATGGAAGAAAAAAAAATTCCAGAGGTATTCTAAAAAAGCCAAATATGGTTGTAATGTGGGCTGTTCTCTTCCAGTTTGAATACAGCTTGCACGATAAACTTGAACTGTTTTCTCTCACTGATTTTTACTATCAGTAGACTCTGTAAAATGCTGCTTACTGGTCACTGGAACAGTGGGGAGATTTTTACTGGAAGTGTTGGTTCTTTTGACTACGTATGCTGACTTGTATTCTTCTCATGTTAGAACAGATGCTGTCCTAAAGGTATGTTCTCTAGCAGCCACTAATGCTTTTTCTTCCTCAGGCTGGGTGGAGAACGTCGGACAAGAAGAGAATCACGCCAAGAAAGCGACGCAGAGGATGATGATATTAAAAAGGTAATATGTGATAAATGGAGCTGTGCTTATCTGTACTTACCTGGAACACGAACAAAGTAGCTTCTTTTTCTTCTTTGTAGCCAGCGTTGCCATCTTCTGTTGTTGCTACCTCCAAAGAGCGAACACGTCGAGACCTTATACAAGATCAAAATATGGATGAGAAAGGAAAACAAAGGTATGCAGAAACCTCTTTTAAGCAGTAACGTGGTGCTTCTGAACTAGCATGGGAAATAGCTTTAGATTTAAAAAGTGTGTACAGATGCTGTTATGTATCAAAGATGATGTTGAAGAAGTGCCATAACGGTATAAAATTGATTTTAAAAAATATTCTCTCAAAATATTTCACAGCAGTAACAACATATCGTCACTTCACGCAAGACGGGGGTTCTGCTTCTCAGGCCACCTACAGGAATAGGTTTGCCAGTGCTGCTGTAACTGGTCATCTTTGAGCAAGAGAGAAATGTGTATATATAGCTGCATTGCTTACTTAACACTTTGGGCTGGTATAGCGTCTTGGTACATCATTTATTTTGTGGCTGAAGGAGGTTTCTGGGTGTGGGTGGGTTTTGTTGGTTTTTTTTTAATAATGCAGTAGTTTAATCATTTCTTTTCTCTTATTACTTTCAGACTCATTATTGTGTGTACAGTCTGACCTTCCTTTTGCCTGCTTCTTTTTAGATTCCTCCTATGTACATCTCCTTTTTCCTATATTGTATTTGTGTTGGGGTAGCTCATAAAATTTCTTGCTGAGATGCAGTTCTATTGGAAAGAGGTGTTGGAAAAGCAAATTTGCAACTGTGTCCAACTTCTTGGACTCCAACCACTTCAGTCTGTAGCTCACCTGGTGCGATAATAACCCACACCTCAAATAAATAGAAGCATGAGAGCTGGAATAAGGAACTATAGAGAGCTTCTCTGATAAGGACCACAGATCAGATTGCACAGAAAAGACACTTCGCTTGCTTCTTTCACAGCTACAACACACTAACAGGCTGCTGTTGCTTCCATCGTGTTTGCAACTGCTTTTCTTACAGAAAGACTTTCAAAATTCTTAATGGAGTTTCTGGAGCTTCAGGCACTAGAAGTTTGTTTCCTCAGAATTGTAGTTCTGCTGCTTTGCACTTGAGTAGCCTTCTGGGGAGATGAGAAAACCAGTATTGATCTGTGTGACTTGCAGTGGAAGGAGGCTCTTTAAGAGCCAGCATCTGTTGAACTCCTGAGTTTGCTCGGTGTCTTCTGGGATGTCATTCATATACGAATACACTTTGAGCAATCTCTAGCTCTCAATTCTTTATTTGTTCCTATTTCTACCGTTCAGTATACAAGTACCTTTACCTTTCTGTGTCAGGTTTGTGCCACTGTTGTGGAGTGGCACTGGGTGAAGAGAGTAGCATTTCCTTTCTCTCTTAATTGGGTAAAAGCTTAAGGTGAATAAGAGACACTGCCTCTTCCTGTAATGGCTTAATTTGGGACTAAATGGAAAGAAAGAAGAGGTGAAATTCAAGAAATTGGTTCTGGTTCAGAAGGAGGGAATTCCTTGAAGAATTTTGCTTATTTAAGGTTTTCTCAAAACAACACTTAATTGGATGAGAGCAATTCTGGTTTCATCCCACAGTGCAGTGTCTCATTGTAGAAGTTGTTGTTAGGCAAACTGTGACAGATAAGCTTTCACTCCCCTCGGGCTCCATTTCTCCTTAACCCTCCAAGTGGGGCAGGGGTTTACGTTTTTCAGAAAGCCCAATGACCTTCCAGTTCACTGCCTTATTGATAGCTGCTGCTGTATTTCCTCAACCTTTTCTTCAGTACTCTCTGCTTTTGGATTTTTTTTTATATTTCCTTAGTGTCATGATTTCCAGATGTAAAATGTGCAGGCTTCAAATTTTCCCAGTGCTAACTGTGCTGCGTTATGGATAAGAGCTGTGTCTTACTCTTAAGCGAAGTATATGTCACTGTAAATTATATCCCTGACTGTTGGCACAGTCAATACGTGTTCTGTTGCTAACGGCCTTGAGTAATACTGAGCCTTTAAAAATAAATGTCACTCAGGCGGAAAGCTTCTCTGATTGTTTATGCAAATAAAAATCTTAGTACTTGAACTGAGTCTCAAACTTCTTTTTGTTTTTATTCAGGAATCGACGTATATTTGGCTTGTTGATGGGCACTCTTCAAAAATTTAAACAGGAGTCCACAGTTGCTACTGAGAGGGTATTTATTTTTGGTTCTATCAGATTGTAAATAATAAAGCAAAATTGTGTGGTTAAGCTGCTTCAAATAGGAGTGGTGTAGGTTGCAGGTGCAACAAATTGGTATGAGTGCATGTTTTCGTTTGGTTTAGTTTAGGGGAGTTGGGGTGGGAGGCAGGAAAGGGACTCTTAACAATTTCATGACTGTACAACCTTATTTCTGACCATTGCAGAAGTGAAAGGCCAATGTTTTGTTGGTTGGTGTGGGTCTTTAATTGGTGTACGTTTTTAAAACATGTAAAACAAAATATATTTTTTTTCTTGTTTGGGGATCATTTCAAAGTAAATAGAATTTAATCAGGTAACTACTTCATAGGTCATAGGCTGCATCTGTAAATAATGGTGATTCAGGATTGCTGAAGCAGTACCCACCTTGATGTGTTCCTGGTGTTTAAATTACAACCAAGTATAGAGAAATGTATGGTTGTAGTACACTGTCTGACTACAAATGGCTTCCTCCTCCCAGTATAGATAACGAGAATTCCTGTTTTCAGTAAATGGAGATGTGACTGTACTGAACTGAAGGCTGTGCATAGCTCAGTGGTAACTTCAAAAAAACTTGTGTATAGGATGGCGGCAATTTTATTCCTAGGGTGCCCTTTTAAATTGTGGAGGGTATGGTATTCCCATCCTGTTACCCTAAATGGGTATTCAGTTAATACAATTAACCTTTAGATTAAAAACAAGTGTTTGAAAGTGCTACTTTCAGCAGTCCAGTGGAAGCAGATACAAAGTCTTTAAACTTAAAATCTTTCCTGTGGAGCGTTCGCATAGCTGGCTTGCAGTGTTGGTATTGATTACTTTCAGATTCAGTATTTGGACGTCCTGCTGTTTTATCTAACTTGTCATGTAGCACATGAGAAAGGACCAAAGTTCTCTGTTGCCTGCTTGCCTTTAGAACAAGAAACTATTGTTAAAGGATGGTCTAGAAACATGGAGTCCCTGCCTAATTTATGGTTGTATGAGTTTGCATAAAGAGACTTTGAGGAGTTACTGCTGTTTGCAGCATTTTTCTGAGAATTTGTATAGGCATTGTTCTCTTCATACATAAAAACTTACTATAAATCAAAGTAGAGGCCTGAGGGGTTTTCCGACGTGGATATTTTGTTGTCCAGATACTGAATGGTATTTTTGTATTGTACAATCTGAGCATATGGCTGTCTAGGATGTACAAACAGGGCATTCCTGGATTAGAGTAATATATCTAATTAGCCATGAATATACCGGAAGTATTCCAAATGTAATTGATTTTTTTGGTCACAAACACCAGTCTGCAGTCCTCCATTTGTTTCTAGGGGAGTTGATTTTTTTTTTTTCACTCCAAGTGGAATACCTGAAATCTTCTTTTTTTTTTTTTCTGCCGTTGTGGGGAAAAAAAACCCCAAACCTGTTGAAGCTTGTATTGAAAATTCAAATCACAAGTGAATGACCAAAAAGCAGACAGAAATCCACAGGGACCTGTAATTTTATAGTTAACCCACAAAAAATTGGGTGCCAGCAAGCAGTGACACTCTCCCGTTACCTGTAATTTAGGCGATATTTCTTAATGTGTTTTTAGGAGTGCCTTTAATGGTGTAAATAATTCAAAATTTTAGTTGGACCAAGCTGGAACACTTGCTTGATCTAGAAAAAATACTTAAGATACTTTATGTATTTCTCTTAGCAAAAGAGACGACAAGAAATTGAACAAAAACTTGAAGTGCAGGCAGAGGAAGAAAGAAAACAAGTTGAAAACGAAAGGCGAGAACTGTTTGAAGAAAGACGTGCTAAACAGACAGAGCTGCGGTTACTGGAACAAAAGGTTGAGCTCGCTCAGTTGGTGAGTTTTAGTTTTGCTCTGGATCTTTCTCTTGTTTAAACTATTCTTGTGTGTCTTACGGTTATTTTCTTTTGTTTGTCAGCAAGAAGAATGGAATGAACATAACGCTAAAATAATTAAATACATAAGAACGAAGACAAAACCCCACTTATTCTACATACCTGGCAGAATGTGTCCTGCTACGCAGAAGTTGATGGAAGATTCACAGAAAAAGATGAATGGTAAGTGGCCTTGGTGATGCAAAGGCCCTCGTTCTTGCCTCCTGATGTTGGCTGTACAAATTTCTTTTAAGTCTCTCTGCTTAAATACATGAATTTCACGGTTGGGACAAACTGTATGTTCTTGCGTGGGTGTTCGTTAGAAGTGAACATTACTCTTTCAGTGACTTACTTTTCTGTTGGATGTGCTTTGATTCTCTTATGGTGTGCTTTGATTATCTTACAAGTCAAAAGAGGTGTGTGCATAATCTCAGAGGTATGTGTTTAAAACGTAGTCCTTTGTATTAGCTTTAGTACCCAGATGTATGCCAGTGCAGCAGCTTAGTGTTTGAGAAGGCAGCTTCTGTGGATTGAAGGCCGAAGGAAATGCAGGTTTTTATAAAGGATTTGAGAAGCGTTTTTTCTTAAGCACAGCACTAGAACTTTAGGATGATTTTTTGTTTTTACCTTAATGTGTGTTCGTTTCTGTTTCACAGGATGACTATATTTTTCTTTTGGAAAGCAATTTAAAATACTGCGGTTGATGGTAGTCCTACTGTTCTTTTTTTATTAAACTGAGAATGTATTGTGGTTTTTTATGTTCTTAAGGAGCTTGTCTTAATTGTGTGGGGTTGGGGGATAAGAGAAGCTAGCTCACCTGTCTGAATAGCTTACATTATTTAAGCTTTCTTAATACCTAACCAGCTTTTTGCTATTTCTTACTGTCTTTTGTTTACCTTAGGAAGTATAACCTTGTTAATATATAAATACCAGGAAATTAAGGTATTACTTTGATATCCTGTTGGTTGGATTGATTTTAATGAAGTAAAAAACTCTTTGTTAGCTTAGATTTAGGGCTTTAGTGTTCTGACACTCAGCTGAGCTGACTATCCCCTTTGCTTTGTTTTCTTAAGGTAACTAGCAGTCTTCTTCTTTATGCATGAATGGCTTGCTACTTCAAAATGAATAAGGACGCAGTATTTATAAGTTAAAACAATTTGATAGCTTACTAGCTCATAGTTAAGGGGAAAATAGAATTCAGTGTCTGTAGATTATCTGAAACTATTATTTATGCATTTATTCCCTAGCAATCTTTGAAAGCAGGCGAAATGAATTTGCAGAGCAGATTAACAAAATGGAGGCCAGGCCCAGAAGACAATCTGTGAAGGAAAAAGAACAGCAGGAGGTGCAGAATGAAGAAAAGAAGCAAGAACTGAACAAGGAGCAGGAAGAGGGTAAGGTGGCTCAGCAGGTGGAAGAGTTGGAGACAGGTAATCAGCACAATGATGTAGAAATGGAGGAGGTAGGGGAGGAAAAGGGAAAAACAGGTTCAGGGCATAGCGATGCAGAGAAAGAACAGGAAGAGGATGAACAGAAACATGAAATGGAGATTAAAGTAGAAGAGACTACTGAGGTGAGGGAGAATGACAAGCAACAGGATGGTCAGCAGGAAGAGGTCCCAGTTGTAAAAGAGGAGAATGAAAACATTCAGCCAGTGGATAATGAGCAGGATGTGGCTGAAATGAATGAGGCAGATAGCGTAGAACCTGTAGAAAATGAAAATGGCAAAGAAGTGGAACCAGAAACAGAGTGTGATGCTCAACCAGAAAAAGTGTGTAATGCTCCTTCTCCTGAGAAGGAGAAAGGTATCAAACTGGAAATTGAAGCTGAACCTGAAGAAAAACAGGAGAAGGCACCTGAAGCTCAGCCGGAAGCTGTGGCTGAGGCTCTCTCTCAGCCACAGTCTGTGCCACTGCCACAGTCACCTCAGTTGTCTCAGTCCACTCAGGATGCAGAGCCCCAGGCAGACAAGGATGACAACACTGTGGTGTCTGTAAAGGTGGTTGAAGCACAGACAGAGCAGAGTCAGACACCGAGTGCAGAAATCAAGAGTAAGACTAGGAGTAGAAGCAGGGGTAGGGCAGGGAACAAAACTGGTAAGAGTCATAGCCGTAGCAGCAGCAGCAGTAGTAGCAGTAGTACTTCAAGCAGTACTACTACTGGAAGTAGTTCCAGCACTGGTAGCAGTAGCACTCGGAGTACTTCCACCACCAGCAGCACTACAAGTGGAAGTACTAGCAGGGATAGTAGCAGCAGTAGCTCTAGCAGTAGTGAAAGTAGGAGTCGAAGCCGAGGAAGAGGGCATAACAGAGACAGAAAACGCAGAAGGAGCACGGACAGGAAGCGAAGGGATGCTTCAGGAGTAGATAGAAGTCACAAGTCCTCAAAAGGTGGGAGTAGAGATACCAAAAGCTCAAAGGATAAAAGTTCAAGATCTGACAGAAAGAGGTCTATATCAGAAAGTAGTCGGTCAGGCAAGAGAACTTCACGGAGTGAAAGAGACCGTAAATCAGACAGGAAAGACAAAAGGCGTTAACAGAAGAGACCAAGCTTCCTTAGCCTAATCTTTGCAGCGGAAGATTATTTGAGTGAAAGGATTCCTTGTAAGGAGGAGGAGAAGGCTGCCTTAAGAATTGCATGCTGTAAAAAATCTTTTGGAAAAAATGCAGACTGTTTACCAGGCATTCTTGTACTTTTTACATAATTTTGTAAAAGGTTACTTACCAAAATTATGTGGAGTTCCTGAAAATGTAAAAATAAAAGATTAACACTCCTTTGCATCTTTTTTAAATATCCTGTACTCATTAAGATACTCTGTATATTTTAATAGGTAGACCTTTAAGTAGATGTGATGGCTTCTGTATCATACACTTTTTTTTTGTAGAAATAAATGTGCGTTTTAAATAAATGGTTTGAGATGTCTTGTTAACAATGAAATTCCCCTTTTAGATCATATGTAGGGAGGCAGTGTTGCAGGAAATGTAAAATTTTGCTTTTCCCTTCTATTCCTTGCAAGAATGGCAGTCTTAAGACCCAGTCAAGGGAGTAATCTCTCCAGTGCTGGGTAGGAAGAGAAAGTAATTGATTTGGATCTATACTTCTTGTTTTCTTCTGTAATCACAAGCTCTTACTCAACTCTATCTTCCAGTTTTATAAAACTATTTCCTATTATAGGCAAGCAGTGATTAAATGGGAATCTTAACGCTGGCTCAGGTCAGTCTGGAATACCACTCTTATCTGCCTTCTGCAGGTGCTTTGGTAGTACTTACATCTATGTTCTGGAGACAGTTAATCTGTTTAATGATGTTCCTTGCTTTGCTGGCCAGTGGAGGAGAGACTTCAGCTTCCTTCTCAACCACAGGATTCTTTTTATTTTAGTTGCAGACTAATCTTTGGTCCCTTCATACCACTAGGAATAATTACATTGCAGTGTTGGAGTTACCTGGGACTACCTAATGCTAATGTTGTGTGCGTGCAAGAATGCTTTCTGAATGTATTTAATACAACTCAAAGTGGTATGGTGTTATCTATGAAGGTGAATACTGTTTTTATATAATTTTGTATGGAAAACAATAGTATCTGTTGCTCTGTTCTGTACATGTGCAAATAAATGTGGCTTTGTAGACTACTTGATGCCTGTGATGTGTTCTGTAACACAGGTGTACTACTTTCGTCTTCCTACGTTTAAAGCATGAGTCATAATTGCAGGTGACTGTACCTTAGAAGCTCTGTATCCAAAATTGTTCTTATAGGGTTTAATTAATGCCTACTAACTGAATATAAAACACTGTGACAATCTGTGTTGTCTTGGCAGGAAGAGAATTCTCCTCTCTGGTATACTAATTCGCAGACCAGGAAGTCTTAGAAAGATTCTGGAATGGAGATGACATGTGAGCTTACTGTAGTATGAAATGCCATATATACCCCGTTTTTCTGGAACATAGAGCAGACTTTTGCAAAGTTCTGGTTTGGCAGGGTGTCAGTTTTTTGCTTTTTGATCAGAACTTGGGAGTAGTGACAGACCTCTGTGTTCTGACAGACCTCTGTGTTCTGAAGTGCTGAACTTCCTGGCTCAAACAAATGTGACTAGCAGGGGATGAAGTGGAGGTGGAGAGTTCCTTGAGCACAAATAGACACAGTGGGAGAGCTTGTCAGGCTTCCCCCTTCTCAACAAGTTCAATACTTTATTTTGATTCTTCAGTCCATGTGCTACTTCAGTATCCTGTCTGCCTCTGCTTCTCTGCAACTGAGAATCATTTTTAGTTCTTGTCAGTAGTCTCCAACCATACTTCTTTCCCTTCAGAAGAATGTGGTGGTTTAATGTGCCTTTTTTGAAGGACAAGTAGAAGTTCAGATGCCTTACTGAAGGTGATAACCAGCAGTTTACCACAAGGAACAAGCTTTCATGCTGAGCAACTGAGTTGATGTTACTGGTTTGCATGTTTCAACTAATTTCACATTTCAAATTGCCTTTGGAAGCCATTTTAATTTTGTTGATTAATTATATGTTTTTTCCCTGAAGTGTATTTTTAAGGTCTCTTATTTTAAGATTGAGTGACTCAATTGCCGTAGTGTATTTCCTGTACAGGTTTTAATGGCTGACACTGAAGTCATGCAAAGCCAAAGTAGGTTGCTAGTCAGAAGCCTGTGTTTCAGAGAAGCACATTAATAGGATTTATAAAACAATGTGGTGGGTCCTGGTAACTGAACTAGGAAACGGATTGCCTTGTTTCAGGGTATATTGCAGGCAGCAATGTGTTTTTGACCAGGGGAAAATACAGGAGTTTTGTTACTGGGTACAAAGCTGGTGGTGTATTTAATAGTTTAATGTTTGTTAGAAGAAACTTACTGCTGTGGTTAAACTGTGCTGTTAGTTCGTAGTTAGCCTTGTTAAATCTAAGCAGATCAACGCAACACAAACACCAGTATGTGATAACTTCGTAAGAATAAAGTTTTCCAAAAGCTACATATTCCATCCAGTGTTCCACTACAGAAATAGTGTAAGATACAGTATACTATTAGGGCAGTATTACATAAAGACCTGTGTCTTCATAAAGCCGTGGCATTTCTAGTAATTGTTACATTTACCCTCAAGGTCTCATCCTCTTACACTGAAATAATTTCAGAGCTGTGGACAGGGCTGAGACCAGGGGTGCAATTTTCTTCCTTGGTTCCCAGTCTGCTGTTTCAGATAGCTGACAATTTCAAGACATCAAATTTCAATTTGATGCAACAGTTCAGGGTTTCTGGGAGTTAAGTACAGATAGCATAGGGGTAGGAAATTATTAAATACTTTCTTATTTCCCTACCCCATAGTGGTGAGTAGAGAGCAAAGGAACCATTGTTCTCTTTTCACTTGAGTAATGTGGCAAAGGAACGATCGAAAAGGGGAAAAACACAGAATGCAGTTGAGATGCTTTCTGTGAGTGGGCAACGTAGCATGTGTGCTCTATGCCTGTCTTGGGGGGGGGGGGGGCTTCTGTCAGATGGTCCTTTCTAGCTTTAAGTATAACTTTAGAAGGTGGTTGTTGGGGTTTTTTAGAGCTTTTTGTACTATGCACTGACTCTATCCCGTTTACTTGTCTTTTTCTTCAGTCCTGGTGCACAGATAGACTGGAAGCCTCCAAGAATGTGTTTTTTCTATGATGCTCCACTCGGAGACCTTGTCAGAGTAGATTTCACCCAGATTGTTCGTTAATTATAAGCTTAAACATGACTTTGTATAAAAGGCACACCTCTTCAGATTCCTGCTTCTTTACTTAAAGTGATGTCTTTGTGCTTAGAACAGCTTCATTGTGTGCATTCAAAGGAAATCTGAAAATAATTTTTCTGTGGAAAGTAGGTATTAGTGAACTAAACACCACCCTGCCAGCAAAATTAACTTCCAAACCCAGTAAATTTGCAAATAAATTTTTAGCGTGTTTTGTTTATCAGGAACGTAATGGTCTTGTGGTTAGGTCCCAGTTATAATTTTGAGGTTCAGCTGCTGATTTTGTAGCAATTACTGTGGTACAGCAGGACAAACCTGTTCATTTTATGTATGTTCCAGATCTTTAAAATGAGTTTCTCTGCTCAAAGAAGTATTTGTCTGAGACTACATGTATTTATTGTGGGACCAAATGCTGTGGCAGTGATGTATGAGTAATATAGAGAGATCTGTTTTGGAGGGTGTAATCTCACTTTCAAACTTTTTTTTCCCCTTGTTTTTATAGCAAACCTGTGTTTTACTACAAAGCTAGTTCAGGCACTTGTTGTTAGGTGACAGTGTCTATTATATGGTAAAATGTGAGGCATTCAAAGCTGGGAAAGGTACTAGCAAGATTCAAAGTAATAAAAGTCACAAGTTCCATGATATTTAGAACTGCACTCTTAGTCTCATGCTTGGAACCGTTTGTGTCATAGGGAAGTAATAATGGCTTTTTCTTGCTATTTGTTAACCTGGCTGAAAAAGTTGCTTTAAATCTGTCTGATGAATGACTGTAACCTGTTTAGATTTGTCTATCTGGGAGAGTGAATTAGTGTTTCTTTTCTTCCTTTGACTTACTAATTTTTAAAAGATATTTGTTTAAAAAAATATTTTTGGCATGACATTTGATTCAATGTAAAACTTGATCTGTATTTTCATCCAAACATCCTAAGTCAAGAGAACTGTATTTTATTTTTAAAGTGCTCTTGCCATGGACTCTATTCTTCCATGTATTAGTACAATGTCCTACACAGTGCGACTCTACATTCTGCATGGAGCCTTTCGGTGCTATCATAAGAATATAACCAAAGCTGTACGTACGGTTGTTACTATAAAATTGATGTTGACTTTAATGTACTTGGGAAAACTTTCACCAACTTCTGATTTGCTTTGGTTAATGCAGATACTGAGTAGTCTAGGAAATGCAACATCTCTTGTCCTTACACAAAATCATGTCTTAAAAGAGCCATCCAGTGTGCCATACTGCTCGGGTTATTTAAATCACACCATTAGTTCTGAGTTGATCCTTCTGTGAATTTTGGTAGATCACAAGGGATCTCTGCCTTTCTAGCTCGGTAGTTAAAGTTACTATAATAAATAAAAAGCTAATAGTTTCACCCTAACAAAAGCTGTTGGAAATAGATCTTACTTTTTCATTAGCAATGTTTGTCTTTGCATGTGTATCAGTACTTGCATTTGTTGCTGCAGTTCTGCAGAATAGAGATTAACTGATGTCTCATTCTATCTGCTGTAAAGCTTTCAACTTTGTCCTGTGGAAGCCAGCTGTCATAAACTCCATGAATCTTTATCTTTGACTTTAGTTCAAAGGTGATTAGACGTTATGCTTGTATAACATCTGTGAGTATAAGATTTACACCCGGAAGAAAAGAATATTTGATATAAATACAATTTATTATTGAAGTTACTAGAGGAACAAATAACACGGAACAGAGATCAGAGCAGTGCTCATCAGCCTTTGAACAGCTTCAAACCTAAAAGAATTATTGTTGAGACTAAGCTACACAATGAGCAGTGCCCAGAATAACTTGAAAATTGTAGATGTAGATTAAATTGAGTAGCTAAGATGAGCTGTAACATTTTATCTCCTTATAAAGACTTGAGAATTAGTTTGGGTATCCGTATGAAACTGAAGTCAGAGAGCCATTTTCAGAGCTGTTTTGTAATAATGTGCAGATCTTAAGCTGTGGGTCTGATAGTTTGTTCTCCCAGACAAACTTGAAGTACGTAATTTTAGATGTCAGAATACCTGGCTTTTCCAATTTTAGGTGAATCAGTTCCATGATGTTCAAAAATGGACTGTTAATCTTTCTAGGCCCAATACTGGGTTTTGTCCCATGTTCCATGGTTAGTGTGCAACATTATGAAAGGCTCTTCTGACCAGTTGTTAATCTTGGTGGGATAAAAACAGTGTCCTTTTTTTGATTTTATACAAGACGTAGTATATAAAGAGAGTCCCCTCAATATAAATTTCATGTATATTCCTTCTCACCAATCTGTCCTAACCTGTAGAAAACTGTGAATGAAAAAAATAAAAAAAAAGGCCCATCTTACTTTTCTGCTCACCAGGTTTCTTTGCATTTGCAATGTTTTAGCTGCTTGGTAGTCCGCTTCTTCCCTTTCACCTCCTACAGATAAACTCAGAGGACACCAGGGAAGGTCCAAAATCACTGACCCTCTAAGCCACACAAGATCCAGGGGAGTGAAGAGGAGAGAGTGTTGATACTGGGGATGGGGCTGCATCAAAGCAAGGCAAGGGGCTGATCTACAGTGTGTTTTCCCTGGCGCACAAGCTCTCCGGGGGATTACCTAACAGCAGAGGCAGCTGGTGTGCTAGGTCATAAGATAGGCCTGTCTGACTATCGGGTCATGTGGCAAAGGAAGGGGCCAAAGTGTTACATTGCAACTGGAGAACGAGTCATCTCCTGTGATTTTTTTTTTGTTTGCAGGACATTGCTGGTTAATGTGACCCTGGCTCGCTTTGTGCCCTCTCTCCCAGCCTCCAGTAGCTGATCTGTTTGCTGGCTCAGTAGCTCAGGCTAAGCACCACTGTCTGGCAGGTTGGAGTTGTAGAGCGGGAGGGAGGGGGAACTGTGCTGCAAGTAGGATACAGCTTGGGTTCATGGAAAGCGGAGCAAATTCTGCGTGAGTCACGCTCGGGACGGAAGGAGGGGCAGGCTTACTAGGAAGTAATGTGACTGCAAATACCAGGTTGGGAAGGAATGCAAATTGTTTGGGTGCTATCAAGAAGGGCAAAAGAAGAGGCTACCTCATGCAGGAGAGTGGGAAAGGAAAAGTGAAGCCCCTTTTGTAGTTAAATTAGACATATTGTGTTTAGGTCACCAAGGAAGTGCAGGACAATGACGTGAAGCCTTTGAAGCAAAGCTTGCTTCTAACGCAAACCTCTGCAAGATTTCATTTGTAGCACAACTTCATACCTATATAACCAGTGTATACTTCCCTATGTAATTACTACTTTAAAGCATAACCTGTATTTGAGAAAACTTAACTCCGCATTGGATAATAGATTACCAAGAAACGGAGAGTATTCCTTAAAAAGCAGGACATATCATCTGCTTAGCTTTGATATATTGGTCTGTGATACATGATGTAGAAATAGCATATGGATTTTCTAGTTATCTTAAGAGCCCGAAAACTGCCAAGCACCTTTTTAAGTCTTTGGAGTTGACTAAGTGTTCCCCATGCTAAAGGACTGTACTTAGCATCTAGTGCATGAGAAAACTCCAAAAGAGTATATGGAAAAAATTCTGTTCCGAGTTCCCAATGACAACCTATAAATAATCTAAAATGTATCAGTGCGCACAAAATATAGTTTATTAAACAAAAAAAAATAGAAAGCAGCAGCTATGTTGGCAACATGCAAATCAATATAAGCATAAAATTGATAGTCCATCTTAAAATCAGATGGAAGATGTATATTAAAAATGCATTCATAATCCAGAAAAAACCCTAATAGAACTCTTGTTGGATTTCCCTTAACAGAGTCTTCCACAAACTCAGTACAAAAGAACATACCTGACAGAATCTAATTTTTTATGTGACCAGAACTAGTTTCTTTGTATTCAAAACATCAGTCTAGCTAGCAGAACAGAGTTAATTATTAAACGTGTGTATAGTCAGGACACCTGACTTTGCAGATTGTTAGCAGGTTAGCATAGTGTACTTCTGTTTAAGCAGATGAGAGAAGGAAAATAGGATTATAAGTTTATTTGCAATGTTTTGTTAGGCTAAGGAAAACAATGTGGAGTATTCTTGCTAACTGCACATCAATGCAGTTTCCACAGTTTCAGTGCATTCTAGATTTAATCTAAAATGTCAAGGATCTTGGATCAGAAAATTTTGCTGTTAGTAATTTCATTTTTAACAAGTCTGCAGAGCACAAAGGTACTTTCAGAATGGAAGAAGTGTGGTGATCGGGAATGTGAGAGTAAGTAAAAAAGTTGTTTGTTTGTTTGTTTCAAAAGGAGTCTGTGGTGTGTGCAGCTATTAGGAACCATAATGTTGAAATTAGCAATGAAACAGACTGAAAATGAGTAGCCATAGAAATTGTTTGTTGTCAATATACTAAGTTTATGAGCAATAGGCTTAAACTTTTCAAACAAATTAAGAAAAAATACTTGCTGGATTGTTGTATAAGTATATAAAGATCAAAGTTCTGTAAAAATACTCTTGAATAGCTAGTTTTTCTCAGGGTTCCTCAAAACTGGCAGTATAAAGCAGCTTTGAAATATTTTTAACTCATTCTTTACAGGTACAAAAGAAATATTAAAAAAAAAAAACAACCAACCAAACCAAAAATGGTAGGGTATAAACTGAGAAAGAAGACTCTATATCTTGTGTTTATAGTATATTCACAGCCCATTCTGCAAAACCCTATTTTTTCTACTTATAAGCAAACTGTTTGGTTTGGGTTTTTGTAATCTTTCTTACAAAAGACCCTGTTAATATATCCCCTTTACTTATTTTTAGTTCTTTAACATGAAGTAAAAGCAGTAACTAGTTATGGAGTTCCTGGGGAGTAAATAGCTCTGCAGGAGGCAGAGCCACTGAATCACAAGTGGGCAGCAATAAATAATGCCCCATTTATTATCCATTGCTTACCATTGTGAAACCTGTCATAATCATATGTAGTTGAAGCTGTTCCTAAGCTGTCTCCGTTGGCTTGGCAGCCTTAATTGTTGCATTTTCAATGCGGACAGCTTGTCCTGAAGTGAAAGAGACCTTAGATTTCCTCTGCTGATGGATCTGTATTTTCCTGTGGAGCCATACTGACTTCAGTGGGTTCTGGATGCTCAGAGATGTCTGTCTTTGTGGAACAGCGTTTGGAATGGGCTCCAAACTGACTAGAGGACATCAGTAGTGGTTTCTGTGGGGAGACGGGGTGGAGACAAAGAGAATTTAAAGTCATTCAAATTGAATCAGAAACTTTGGTTTTGGCGGCGTGTTTAAGGTTTATATTGCTTAAACTTACCTATTTTCTTCATAAGATAAATGTATTCAAAATAGAGGACAAAATCCCTGAATTACTAGATTTTAAATTAGTAATTTTTAAATCTAGTAATTACTAGATTTAACTTAGAATTTCTAAAATATACAATTAAAAATATGCTTGGGAAATATTTTTTAGCTGTTTAGATCTGGCTTTAGTAGTTGAACTTCCTAATTCTCCACATGTATTTCAGTACTGAAAGCTTGGCTGAATGAGGACTGGAAAATGCCCACACAGGACAAGAGCTGTTCTCCTCGATGTCTGTAGTAAATAGGAAAGGAAACAGGATAGGGCTGCTTTCTGCATTAGTTGCTTTCCACTTGATAATGTAAAAGGATTAGTATCATAACGAAGCACATATTGATGTATTGACAGACGTTTTAATGTATTATATATAATCAGCCTTCTTCAGTAACCTATCTGACTTCAGACAAAATGGCTGCTATACTTATTTGTTTCTTTCTACATACTATTCCAGCGGCAATGAGCAGAGTTCAAGCCACTACAGACTACTTAGGGCCTGATTGCCGGTATCTTAACTTCGAAACAGGGGAAGAGATAATGGTATACTCCAAACTTTCAAGGAAAAATGAAAACTTGTGGACAGGAAGTGTAAGTACTTCAACCTGAAAGACTTTACCCATAAATAATTTAGATAGTATAATAATGACGTAACAATTGCAGTCTGCTTGCTTCTAAGGATCTTCCATCTGTTTTTAACATTAACCAGTCATGGATCAATATAGTATTTGGGAGACGGGTCATTGTTATTATCTTTATATAGAAAGGGAAAATCAAACCATGGCCAAGATCACTCATGGAGAAAAAAGTCAAGATCAGAATCCAAGTTTTCTGCCTCCTTCATCTAACCATTTGGCCATAATGATTTCATCTGGTTCCCTTAAAAACATTCAGGTCTATCAGGTCAGGTACCTACCTACAGGTCTGTGGGTAAGAAGGTTTTACAGTTGCTTAATCACTGATCCAGTATTGGGACCTGACTGCACAGTCTGGTGCTCAAGGAAGGTTCCCAGAGAAGTTATCACCCATATTTAATGAGTTGGAACAACTGGTGATGTAGTTAGAACAGCCATGTAGTTCTGTAATAGCTAAGAAGGAATAGATGCATTGATCCAAATCCAGCTGCCAATAAACCTGTGCAAGTGCTTCAAAACCAGACAAGTTTACCAAAAATGGTAAACTCTTTTGTTTGTAAATGATCTGTCACATTTATTGTTTAACAGTGAAATTCTGTCTTCCTTTCTTTTTCATCCGAGAGTGTCTTTGCAGGTACCTCACTCTTCCTTGCTTTCCAAGATGTATTCCTCCATTAAAGGCTATGTACAATGGTTTGATGTAAAGCTAGTGGTTGGTTTCTGGGTCAGACTGACCCTTCCTCAATTCTTTTGGGCATTATCATCAACTTATTTTCTGTAGTGTTGCCATCTTCATTGCTATTTTCTCTTCAGCTGCAGCTGGCCTCATACCTGAATTTCATATCCTACTTTTTGTGTAACTTACTATGGGTCATTAGTTATTAAGGCACGATTTTTCTCCCACTTGAGTCAATGGGAAATTTTAGTAGGAGCTGGCTGAGACGATCTGTGCACACAACACTGTCTTCAGCTGAAGCAGTGTTAAGGCTACCGGTTTGCTTCTGCACAAACACACATTCACAAAAATAATACAGAAAATAATAGTATGGAGTAGCATACTTCCCCTTGCTTTCTGAAATGGCAAATGGAACACTTTTGTGAAGGAAAAATAAACCAGTCTTTTGACCAAATAAAATGAAGGGGGTAGGGGGCAGTCCTATAAACTTACTGTTTATTCATTTTCTAGCATATATGCAAGCACCTGACGTACTTATCACTGAAGTTTAAATGCTCTCATTCCCTTTATATTTTTTACAGAAAGGAAAGGATTTTGGATATTTCCCAAAAGATGCTGTGAAGGTTGAGGAAGTTTTTGTTGCAGAAGAAGTTGAAGTGCTCACTAAGGTAAACCAACATCACCAGATTTTCCAATGTAGTTCACAGCAATTGAAAAATCTAATATCCAATTAGAAATTCAAGTGGCGATGCATATTTTATTTCAGATAATTCAAAACATTTTTTTTCATTATGGCTCCATTTGCATGTTTATTGTTCTCTAAAATAATTTTTATCTAATAAATTATATAGAACCATTAGGAATAATATAATTACTTAATAGTCCTTTGTGTAAAGTTATATATACGTACAACTACACAGAAAGAAAGAGAATAAAGATACAGTGCTGTGCTACACAGTGCTGTAGAAAATTACACATTAAAACACTTTAAAAGTTGATACTGTTCTTTTAGGAAACTGATTTCCTCTGCCTTCATGGAGATAAGTATGCTTTTGAAAATGAAGACAGTGCATTACTTGATCACAACAAAGAAAGTGAATATTCATCATCTGATGCAGAATCAAACCTGCATGAAAATGAACTCTTAAAACATACAGGAGACTCCACGCAAAAGGAAGAAAGAGTTGAATCAGTTTCTGAAAATGATTCCAAGGAATCTGACACTCAGGAGGAGTCTGCAAGCAAAAAGTTGGTTAGAAGAAATGAGAACAGAGAAGATGATACTGAAGAGCCACAAATGCAAAACAGCCACCCACTAGAACCCATTCCAACACAGTCCAGTTGGATTGCAGCATGGTTTACCGCAGGAAGTGAAAACAATGAAGAGCCCTTAAAAGCCATTACTGAATCTTTAGAAGAAAATACATTCCGAGGCAGAAAAATAGTGGTAGCTGCTGAAAATGACTTACAGGAGCCAAATGATAAGGAGCAACAAGAACCCCCAGCATCTGTTTGGTTTCAAGGTGGACTGACGGACTTTCTGTATTTTGGTGAAGAGAATACGGATGTTGGTTTGGCATCAGAAAAAAAGGATCCGGAAATCCAAGATATTTCTGGTGTGTCTGGACATTCCAATAATGAACAGGAAACAGCAGTCACAGAGTTATTGACAGAAGAAGAGAGTGAAAGACAAGAATACAAATCGAATTGGTTTAATTTGGATTTAAGTAATGTTCTTCATTTTGGCCATGCTGAGAAAGATACAACTGCTATGGAAGACCAGCAAAGCAGAGAAACAAAGGATGAAGTGAATAAGAATAAAGAAGTGCAGACTTCAGACCAGAAAGAATCACATGTGGACAAAGAATCAAAGGAGACAGTTAAAGCAGTGGCAGATGAAGAAGAAGAGAATCATGCAAAAGAAATAATAGATTCAAACAGTAACATGCCAAATCCTGGGGAGATACCAGGTGTGCGTACTCTTAATGACACCAAAAGCACCTCAAATAGCACAGAATCATCTTTTGATATACTAACAGGTGACAAAGAGAGGCCAATTGAACCTTGCAGTTCAGAACAAGACTTGGTATCAGAAAGCAAACTGCTGACAAACACTGAATCTAAAAAGAGAAATCAGGAGTCAGAAAGCAAACATGGACAGTCAGGTTGGTATACAAATATCTATAATAGCTTTATTAATTATAATATGGACACATATGATAATGAACAGGGACACGAATCAATTGCATCAGATCAGATTTTTTCTTCTCCTAGCCCACCTCAGAATTGTGATCCCTCAGACACAAAAAATACAGAAGAAAAGCCTGACATAGCTGAAGAACAGAGCCATTTCTTCTCTTTTAGTCATTTTGCAGACATGCTGACGTTTCCGAGTTCAACAGCCAACAAAGAGCAAGTGCAGAGTTTGCAAGATGATGTGCTTTTTCATGAAGAAACCCCTCAAACTGAAAATGATGATGAAATATTAGAAGGAAGTAGTAACAGAGCAATGAAAGTACAAGTAAATCAGAGAGTTAGTGAGGAGCTGCCTGAAAATGATGAGGGTACAATCCAAGAAAGCAATCTGTTTTCTGCACTAGCTGTGCAAAATAATGAACACAGTAATGAAAAAGCAAAACATTTTGCCAAATCAGTTAGCGATAGTGATGCTTCACAAATTTTATCTGTTGAAACACTAGTGCAACCTGAAATATCTCAAAGGCAGTATGTACCCTTTTTCAGTTATTTCAGTGCTGAAGTACATGTTTCTAAGAGTAGTGAAAATCAGGAAAATGCCAATCTAAAAGGTTATTATAATGACCCTGTCTCCAAAGATCGTCTACATTTACCTTCAAAATTAAATTTTGAAAATACAGTGGAAATTGGAACTCATGTGCAGGGAAAATCAAAAATGGAAACAGCTGAAACAGTGCAAAAAGAACAAAATAATGTGAACACTTTTATTCAAGAATCTGTAAATTCAGACGGCGAATTACCAAGTTATGGTGAACTACCAGGAACTGCAGATAATCACCTGGGCATCAAGAAGAGCCCATGTGACAGAGAACCGAGTGTTACTCTGGAAACACCTGAGAAAGGGAAAACAGTTGGATGCTCTGATACAGAACAAAATTCAGCTTTGAAAAGCCAGTTCAAAATGGATGGTGATGTAAAAGAGAGAACTCACAAACCAGAGAATAAAATCAACCCACTGGGTTTTTACGAAAACAACATCAAAGGGTTCAGTCAGGATATTTTTGATGATGAACAGGATCAGAAACCTAAGGACTCCAAAGAACTCCCTCCAAACCAACCTTTCTCTCCTCACCCCTCATCTACTGGCTTCAGTTTAACAGGTACCAAAACTTCTGAAGAAATTGGCCACTTGGAAGACACATGGAGTTTCAGAATGGAAGGTAAAACCTGCATGCTGAGAATAACAGAACTCAGCTTCCATAATGAAAAAGGCCTCAGTATAAGCCTTGATAATGTACTATGGGGAAAAGAAACTGAAGGCACCTCAAATCAGAAGGTTAAACGTAATAGATGAGGTAACAGTAATGTGGATACCTCCAAAGAGAATGATCTTTCTCTTCATCTGGCAGTGAAAAATAACAAACAGGGCTGTGGAGGAAAAGAAACCAAACAAAACCTACCAGATCCATGCAAGATAGGACAACACTTTACGCCCTTGCTGATAGCTTGTCAGGAGAGAAGCTACAAACCGAACAAATTCCTATGAACGTGCAATGTTATCAGAAAAGTGAAGCAGAAATAACACAGGAAGATTCATGTTCCAAATATGAGCTTCTGGTACCAGAGAATGGGTCAGAGGACAGACTTAATCCACATTTTAGAAAGAAATATAAAAATCACATGTGATACAGTAAAATAAAAGATTATTCTGTATCATCAGGTTTAGGCCCATCAATTCAAGCTGTTAATAGGGCAAGATACCAAACCAGAGAAAATTAATACAAGGTTTGTAAGGCATCATCAAACACTGCTTCAAAAGGCACAGTAACACTAAAGTCTTCAGCTGAATCCAAATTAAATAAAAAATTGTAAAGAAAATTTATTGACAATAAAAGCAACAGAGCAGTCATGTGATGTTAGTCTGACTGAATGTGAACTTTCACCCTAGAAGCCCCCTAAAATAGAAGACAATTTTAAAGAAAAAAAAAATAGTTAGTGTCTCCTAACATCTGCGAACTAGAACGCTAGACTGCTATTAAAAAAAAACAAACAAAACAAACAAACAAACAAAACCCCAAAATCAACAACCAAACAACAAAACCCCCCCAAACAAACAGAAAAAAACAGATTGATTAAATCCTGGCAACCTGGGATTGCTCAGAAACCTGGCTGATAAAAGTATATGTTGAAAAAGAAGTTACAGTTTTAACTGAAATGAAGGATGATACTGAAAAATTAACTGCTGCTACTAAATCAAGATAGAGTCTTTCTTTCCCTCTCCTGAAAATCAGGAAGTCAAAGTCCAGAAATATAAATAATAAAAATGATATTTTAACAGAAAGGGTTCCAGGTATTATTTTTACCAGACCATCAGGATTCTTTGCAATTACATTTAGTAAAACTAACAGTAGTAGTGGAAAAAAGTCTGAGGATACATGTTTTGTCAAAAAACCCCACATGAAAATAGGGATGACACTAGGACTAGAATTAAATACTGTACAGGAGAATAGGATGGAGTTAAAGGAAAAAGAATCAGAACAAGAAAAAGTTCCTACTAAATGTGCAGAAAATGATGAAATTAATTCAGAAATCATGCAAGAAATTTGAGGAAGGACAGCTTAGTTTTGGAAAAAATACTGCTGCAGAATCCAGCAAAAACAAGGAACTTGACAAAATCATAGTAGGGCAGAGTTCATGTTCCAAAAACCAAGCAAAACCAGGCAAATATTGCATGACAAACACTCAGATTTACCAAACCCATTGATTACTTTCCAACGACTTTACTTAAAACGTTAAGCAACCCTTAGAGGATCTCTGTGAGGGAAGCAAACTGATGCAGCTGCACCAGCAATTTCAAAAGATTTGCCATGAAATCACGGCTTACTCTTGTAAAGACAGTGTTATGAAGAGGGAACAGGTGATTGTGTCTGCACAAAAGGGGCATGATTTTGACACTGGGCAGGGAAAAATGTATGGAAAAAAGGAATGTTCTTGTAGAGCTGCCACAGCTTTTGTCTCCTCTAACAATTAAGTGTGCAGCCCAAGCTGCAGCTAAAGGTACTGGACTAATGCTTCACTAACAGTGATTCAGCAAGAACAAAATAGGCTTTGTTTGAGGATAAAAATACAACAGATACAACACTGTCTCCTTCTAGTGATTTAAAATCAAGAGGCAGCAAGCCTAACTCACAGTAGTTAATGACTGATTTATGATATTTTGAGTCGCTCATAACACAGAATGAGTTAATATAATGGTAACAATTTAAGAGCCAGTTACTCCTTCTGACTTTTGACTATTGGTCTACTTGTCATGGGTACCTTTGGCCAGTATTGACTTGAAGTGTAGAATTAAAAATTTGTAAATGGCATTTTTTTTTCCTACATGGGTAGGCAAGGTGTGGGGTGTTTTTAAAGCAGTATTTTATTTGCTTCAGGAAACTTACTCCAAGTCACTGAAACGGAGGCGGCTAGGTGCCCTCAGCCATACTGCTGCATGAACATGCCTGTGGTTTCTTGTATTTTGCAGTGAAGTTTTTTATCTTGGGAGAAGTTGTTAATCTTTAATCCTACATGGCATTTTTACTTGTTCTTTTTGTAAAGCTTTTCCCACTTGTGTTTGGATAGAATATAATAAACAGACTTACTAACCCTGAACAGGGAATCTCTAGGCTAACTATCAAAACCAGACCTATTTTTTCCTGAACATCCATTTTAACTACTTTACTGCAACGTCAGTTTTGCTTGAAGCTCTATCCTCCAAACTCTGTTCCGAGACCATTATTTGAGCAAGTATTTCTTAAATCATAAATCTGTAGCACATTTTACTCTGATGTAGCACTTCAGTGTTTGGCTTCAAGTTGAGGAAAATAAAAATTTAAAAAATCAAAATCTCTGTAGAAGTTAATATCTTGGAAAGTGTGTGTGTGTGTGTAAGTTGAGCCCCCTGGTAATAAGCATGATTTCCCTTCACAATTATTTGCAGGAGTAGGCAGCAGAAGAAAGCTACTAGAAGAAACACCGGAGAAGGAACATGAAATGAATGCAGCTGTAGACAGTGAATATAACGGTGATGAACATTCAAAAGCAATAGTGATTCCTTCAGTAAATTCTGAAGAAAAAATGGAGAGTTCAGTAGTTGACTCTCCATTTGATGTCAAAAAGCCTTTCTCAGATGCCATCCAGAACTACATTCCAAGTAATAGTAAGTATTAAGTTTCTTAATTTTAAGGAAAATAAATTTGCAATCTTAAAAACCCAAATAGTTGGAATTCTATTAAGTTGACAATTGTAACATAAACCCTTTTTTTCCTTATGAACAAACTAGATGCAGGCTGGATATATCAGATACTTCTGTGCTTGAATGCTCCTGAGATTGGCGAATTGATAAAATCTGTATTTTCAGCAATTACGAGTATTATCAAAAAGGTAAGAATTCTTCATGTGATACACTGCTGACAGTAATGCAAAATTAAGCCAGTTACTGGTTCTATTCCACAATGAAGCTACTAAAAAGGAAAGAAAAAAAGAACCTTTCAAATAAACTCTCTGCAGTCCCCTTCCTTCTGGGGGTATCTGATGCTAAATGAGATACAGATAGAACAAGAAAATGTCAGGTTAGCTGCTCTTCATCTGCCTCTGTTGTTTGCACAGCAGAATCTGATGAACTTAGTGTGCTGGTTTTTGTTTGTTGTTTTTTTTTTTTTTTTTCCAGGAAAGACCTCAGTGGTCAAAATATCTTTTTGGTTTGGGTTGTTTTTTTTGGGGGGGGGGGGGGTGTTTTTTGGTTTTGGGGGTTTTTTCGTTGTTTTTTTTTTTTTTTTAATGAAACTCATAGCGCCCTCTAGTTCCCATGACAGTCTAGATTAAATTTGCTTGGACTTAGAAAGTTTTGATTAGGATGAGTAAAATAACCAGAACATTTCCATTGTTTTTAAAAACTAATTTCAAAGCCTTGAGTCCCAAAGATTCCTATAGTTCATAATTGCATTAAAAATACTTTTCTAGTCAAATATATAAAATACAAAATAGGATTATGATTGCTATGGGGGAGGTCTTAAATATCAAAATGTAGGGACAGAGTAAAGGTGGACCTTACTGGACATAACTGCACAAGAAACAGTGCTGGCAGAGGAATGTGAGAAAAGGTAGATGGTGTTGCACTGTCCCCTCTAAACAGAATATATAAACAGGTAATATCAGGTAAAGAGGTGTATGGTAAATTTCATTACTTTTGGTACTTTGGTTTAATGTTGTTTAGATTGGGTAACTGAAGTTTAAGAACCGTCTAAATTTGTTCCTGATTTCCAGTGTACTTACATAGATTCTGGCTAAACTGCAGCCTAGTAGACAAGAACTTTAAGGCTTTGGGTTTTTTTTCTCATGAACCAGACTGGATTTCAATGCTTATTCATAGCTCACGGCCAAACTCATTCTTGTATTGTTTGATACAGCTCAAAAAATCACTTCCACCTGTCACTGTCTCTTAGGTGGCACCACCTTCACAGGCAAGTCACTCCCTTGCATTGTGAAAATTCAGCTAGCATACGTTAAAAAAAAAAATGTAGTTAACTGCATATCAAAATTAAGAAAAGAATGTAATACAAAAATAGTCCTAGCGAATGAGATGAAAATGAACCCATTGCTACGTGGCATTGCAGCTACCGCTTCTCCCATCTTCCCTTATGTTTGTGTACCAGCGGCCCCAGGACGCTCCATTCTTAACAAAGAAACGTAGCTGAAGAAACCTAGTCTAAGCCGTGAAGAAACCTAGTTTCAGCCGAACCACGCCCGAGCACCCCGCGGCCCCAGGCCAGGCCCGCCAGGCCCGCCCCGCCTGCGCCGGAGCCGCCGGTCGCTGACCCACCTGTTGGCCCCCGCCCCCGCCCGGCAAGCACCAGCCCCGGCTGCCCCTGTGGGAACACGAGGCCTGTCCCCAGGCGGCCAGGCCGGGGTTTTATTTGTGTAAGGACCTGCCGCCGCCCGGGTGCAGATGGAGGCGGCAGCCGCCGAAGGGGAGGTGAGTCTCCCTGCGCGGAGCGCTAAGAGGAACAGGAGTAGGTTGGTGGCCAGCGGGGCCATGTCAGTACTGGGGGACGGCGGCGGGCGGTGAAGGGAGCCGACTGTCCTTCCCGCCCGCGGGCGTCATGCGAAGGGGAGGCTCTGGCGAGAAAGGTCCCGGAGACCTGCGGCTCCTTGGGACCGCAGCACGGCCGGGCGGCCCCCGGGCCGGCCGGGCGAGGAGAGGACACCCACGAGGCGCACCTGCCCCTGGGCCCCGCTGGTCCCGAGGCACCCCCGCTCTAGGCCGAGGCGGGGCGGCGAGGCCCGGGGCCCGCTGCCGCCGTAGCGCCCTCACCTCGCCCGACAGTGGTGCTGCGTCGCCATTCATGCCCCAGTGGTGCAGCCCGCGGCCCCCGTCAGGCCGCCCTGGCTGCTCCCACCTCTGCCCGCAGCGTTCCCCGCGGCAGTAGTGGTTCCCCCCCCCGCGGCAGTGGTACAGGCCGGTTGTCAAGCGACGAGCCGGAAGGGGCCGCGCGGTGGTGGGCCGGCGCCGCCGCCTCCCGCGGTAAGATGGCTGCCGGCGGCCGCGGCGATGCTTCGGACGTCGCTACCGCCAGCTTGTGGCTGGGCCTGCGGGAGAGCGCGCAGCGCTACTGCGGGTTGGCCTTGGAAGGGGCGCGCAGGGTGAGTGCGGGACCCGCCCGGGGTGGGCTCCGGCGGACCCCCGCGAGGGCCGGGGTCTTGTGCAGCGGCGCCTCGGCGTTGGGGGAGACGGCGCTGCCGGGGGTGGCGAGGGGAGCTCGGGTCTGAGAGAAACGGCGCCGCAGCGCAGGGCTGCGGCACGCCAACCCGTGCGCGGCGTCGAGCCGGGCTGTCCCTTGCCGGCGTGCGTCGGGGCCAGCAGCCTGCGGGGAGCTGCGGGGCCCGAGGGGCCGGGGGAAGCCCGGGCTGCCAGGGCCCTGTAGAAGCTGGACGTTTCTTCGAGAATAACAGGTCTCAAAAAGCCAAAGCAGTGAAGCGAACGCTCTCTGGTTTCACACCCACCCCTCTTGGCTTGAAGCGGGGGTAGTCTGGCCGTTTTGTTAAAGTAGACGAGATTAAGACTTTATTATGCAGTAATGTGTTCTTAAACACCGGTGACACTATATTAAGCAGGTTGTATCTTTGAGACAATGGTGATACATCATTTTACAGATAAACTGTAAGTGTGTTTTAAGTGTTTAAAGTGTGTTAAGTCATTATGTTCAGTATGTTATTTTAGCATGAAGTTGGTTGAGTAGGTTTTTCTACCAAACAAATTTTCTACCACTAAATCATAAAATACTTACTAGTATTGGTTCTTCTAGCAGTGAAATGTGTAGACAGCTCAAAGGAGAATTTACCATAATTGGTAGATTCAGAAGGAAAAGTTTTCAGAGCTTTATCTGTTCATCATATTTTGTTGGAACTTTTCATACTTTTTTTCTTCACTTGGTAAATGTTTAATTTAAAAATCAAAGGCTTCTGTTAACCGTTTTCTCAAGAGTTTTGGAAAAAAAATAGATGTACAAGCCTTAGAAGTAAACTGAGTCAACATGTAATGTCTATTTCTGTGGAAAATATTAAACTCTCCTCCTTTATTTGAAGCTTTTTACTTTATTTTTCAGGCTGTGGCTTCACTGCCTGAAGATATGAGACCTGGTGCTGATCTGTATGGTTTCCCATGGGAAATAGTGATTTGTGCTGGCGTTGTTGGAGCCCTTACAATTCTCTCATTCCTGTATAGAAGTTACCGATCAGTAAGTATTCAAAATACATGTAGATATGTAGAGTGCATTAATTATTTGAATTGAATGGTTTGACTTGAAATTGTTATTCTGTTCAAGGTATGTAATGCTTCAGAGTTTTAAATCTGTTGTGATTGAATTTAGAATTCCTCCAAAATAAGTTGAGAAGTAGTCTGGTTTTCTTAAGCCACTAAGTGTTTGGACATGTACCGAGTGACTATTGTGATTAGAGGAAACGTAATGAGACTAGCTATAGTAAGGCTTTCTTTTTCCATCCCTTTTTAACTTCTACACCAGACTTTCAAAGTCAGCCCTTAAATTGTTTTCATGGGATATAGAGGCCTTCCCTAGGGCGTATGTGTGTTGGTACCTCTGTGACTACACTGGCTATAGCCAGACCAGTTCATGTCCGTCAAAGTAACAGTAAGCAAAAGCAATCCAGATGGATTCCCATCAAGGGAGGCATTTTAAAACTTCTTGGACAGTGGCCTTGATTCTGTTTATTGGAACACTGAACCAATTTTACTGTGTGCTCTTTGTGAGCACTAAGCTGATGACTTTGAGAAATACAGTAGTGAAACCTTTTAATGCACAAATCAGATTATATTTTTGAGGTAAGGGTTGCCTTCTATTGTGAGTAAGTAAGGATCTGAGTAATAACAGCAGTAATAACTGCCATACTCTCCCTGCTAATGAAATGGAGTCAGCGTGCATAGTTCAGTATTCTAAATTTCTGCTCAGTTTTTGCATACTCTTAAAAAGACAGAATGTGATTTTGGTGCTAGTTGTAACGATGCTCACGTTTGAAGATAGGTTGCATAGCAGTTTAGTTTTTCAGATATGAGCAACTGCATTTTTAGCGTTCTAATGTCAACCTAGATCTGGAAGAATGCCGCCTTATTCTGCAGCAGTGATTCAGACTGTCTGGAAGAGGATCTGTATTTGTATAAGCTAATGTATCTATAATTCAGATCATTCCTTCTGTTTTCTAGCAGCATCCCTCTAGGGGGTACGAAAGAGGCGTTTCAGCTGAAATCCATCAAGCAGCAACCCTAGTATTGTTTTCCTCCTGCACGTGTCACTAAGGCATTATATATTACAGGAGTAATTGATAGCTTTTTCAGTCATCCATACTCAGAACTGCACTAACTGCTTTTTCACGAGTTAGTGATTACTTACTCAAAAGTAGTGGGGTTTGGTTTGTTTTTTGGGGGGGGATGACAGGATAAGGTGTGCTTATGACTTTATTGATAGGACGTGGGGTAATGATTTCAAACTGAAAGAGGGTAGATTTAGATTAGATATTAGGAAGTAGTTCTTCACTGTGAGGGTCGTGAGGCACTGAGCAGGTTGCCCAGAGAAGCTGTGGCTGCCCCTCCCTGGCAGTGTTTAAGGCCAGGTTGGATGGGGCTTGGAGCAACCTAGTCTAGTAGAAAGTGTCCCTGCCCATGGCAGGGGGGTGGAACTGGATGGTCTTTAAGGTCCCTTCCAACCCAAACCATTCCATGGTTCTGTGATTCCCCTTTTTCTGTCGCTTGGGCTCCTTGACCATCCCATGGCCTTTGAATGAGGAGAAAACAGGGAAGATCTGAGGGACCCATTGTATGTTAGGCACATGATCCTGGCCCAGCCTTGAGAGGAATGCTGTGTTGTAAAGTTTTTGTGGGTTCAGCCAAGTTCTGCATCTCTTGTCCAGGCCATTGACAGATTTTGTTACACCGTTTGTTAGATTTTGATTCTAGGGCACTAGACCCCCACGTGGCAGCTGCTGATTTGGCACCTTTTGCTGAATTGCATCTGGGCAGGATGCCCATCGAGTAGTACCCTTCCTGCAGCTCTAACTGTTATATATTATATGTAACATATACATATTCACATGAGGGGTTTTTTCCTCATGGGAAATTGTCTGAGCTTCCCCCTCTCTCCTTTCCTACTCTTTTGGCTGTGCAAGTCCACTACCATTTTGTGTTGGAAGTCGTGGTTATGTGATGACTATACAGAGGTGTGTTATTAAAGTGATCCAAGTGAAAACTAACCTACTTCCCCTCTTCTTTCTGGTAGATTATAGTGGGAGAAGGACAGGCCAAACACAAAGCCATGGAGGGGATAAAAGCAGAGGGTGCAATTGTCCATTTTTGACAGCAGCTTGTTTTAAGTTCCATGGAACCACAGCTTAAAAGATTAGTTTTCAGATACTATGCAAGAGTAATTGATCAGACATTTTCAGTATTTATTCTTTTTATTTCAGGTTAGAAGTCGACTTTATATAGGTAAGCTTATTTTTCATACTGTTTCTTTGGAATATGACTTTCTTTTCCCCTTCTTTTTTCTTTTCTTTTTTTTTTTTTTTCTCCTTTTAGGTACTTAGATGTTGCAACATTTAACTGTCTGTCTGTTTTTTAGGAAGAGAAAAACAGCTTGCCAGTAAAATTGCTGAACTAGTTGAAGATAAATGCAAAATTCTTGAAAAACTCAGCCTTTGCAAGAAGGAGGTAACGGTCCTCATTTATTGCTTTCAGATGTGTCACAGAAATGGGCTTAATTTATCAAGTTTCAAGTATTAGATTTAGCTAAAAGTAAGATGTTCAGAAGCTTTGAAATGATTCTTCAAATGCTTTTTCCTGTCAGTGCCTTTAAGTGCAATTAAGATGTTAGCAAGTTCTGCCTTTAACTCTTAATATGATGTATTTCACTGGAAGCAACTTTGGAAAGTATTTGTTTTATGCCACTGGGATAATATACTAGGTCTAAGGCTTTCCTGATTTCCAGCAAGATGCATTTGTGATTATTTGAGTGATGGCTATGTTTGAGACTAGAGCATCATAAATTAATGCATTATTTAAGGAATTCTTTACATACATTCTGACAAAGTATTTCCTTTTCAGTTTGAAGATTTAGAATTGTCTCTGAAGGATGATAATGTTATGAAAGAATCAACAGACACATCTTTTTTTGAGGTAAAAAAGATAAATGGAAATTGTTATTTCTACAATTTTAAGACAATAGGTCAGGAAAATGCTGCCCTTTTTTATTTAAAAAAAAAAAAAACAACCCACAAACAAACAGAAAAACAACCAAAAAAACCCCCCAAAAAACCCAAACAAGCAAACAAACCCCAAATCCACCAAAACAACAACAACAAAAAACCACCAACAAGAAAAACCCAAACCAAAATCCCCAAAACCTTAGTTTTTGAGAGCATTGTTATTTTAGTCCTGGGCTACTGAAAATTACATAGAAGTGAGGCATTTAAATTAAGAGAAGTTTTTGTAACAGCTGCATTAAAAATGATTGATACTAGAGCAAATGGCATATTAGACAATATTTAATTTTTCAAAAAGTAAATTGTTCGTGTTTCTAGGGGAGAGAGAGTAGTGCATGATAGATTTTTTTCTCAATTCTGATTTAATTCAAATATATTTTATAGTCTGCTGAGCACAGTTGTAAACAAAAATTACCACTGCATTGTTCATATCACCCAAACTCAGAATATATTTATAAAAGAGTTCTAAAAAAGTGAAGGAAATACCTAATGGGCTCTATAAAATTTATGTAATAAAAACCCCAAATAGATTCTTTCCTTCTGCCCTTCAGTTCCTGTAGAGCTAATTGTTACAGGTTCTGTTAGCATGTGAGAATCTTTAGAGTACTTTGAGATTTATCCTTCATAGGGTGAAATTTGTAAATGTATTTTTCTGTCATTTTAAAAATCTGCTTGTCTTCATGTGTCGTTAATGTTGAATGTGTTAACTGTCAAAACAACTTGATTTAGGAAATGCATGAAAAACTGAACAAGTCGAACTTGGAACTCAACCAAGAAATAGAGAGTCTAGAAAAAGAACTGGAAGAAGAAAAATCGAAGCAATCAGAAAATGATAACTTGGTAAGACTAAATAGAATCCTGTCTTTGTTACTATTCATTTAAAAAAAATTTTCCCCAAAAAAATTCTCCTTGGAGAAGACAAACTATTCTTTTTGGGTTTTTTAAGCCAAAACTACTGTTCCCGTTTTGTCTCCCCTCATGCTCCCTGTAGCATATTAGAAAAATGACACCCATAAAGGAAAATACTTAACAAAAGCTGATTTTACTGATTTGGCAGTAGAACCTTCTCAGTTTGAAAATTAAAGTAACTTTATTAATTGCCTAGACGTTTTCAGTCTAATCTGTGGAAGAAGCTGTATGACAACTAATAATTTTCAGGTGGCTGAAATTCAGAAGAGAGTGGAGTCTTTAGAGAATGAAGCAAAATCTATCCAGTCACAAATTGATGAGGTATGTCCAATCTTTATGGTATCTGTTTTCAAATCTTTGCAATTTCTCTATTCTCTATGTAGTTACTGTTTTATTTTTTTTCTTCTGTTAAGGGTGCAGAAATAATTTTCTGTGTAATCCAGAAGGTTTTGTAAGGGTTAGTGCTTCCGTGTGACTTGATTTAGCAACTTTGAATTTCATATAGTGATGGGCATTTATTGGGAAGTACAGTTACCTTATCTTTTCTTTGTCTTCTTATGCCACTATGATACGTAGTGTTGCAAAACTCCAGTCAGCAAAAACTGTTGAAATTGTAGGGAAAATGTGAGAATACATATATAGCACAGCTAGAAAACCTAAGAATAAGTCAAAGAATACTGTCATGACCCCACTTACGTCTTCACCTATGCTGTTTAAACAACACACTTCCTTATTTCTCTTAGGCCAAGTCCACCTTAAAAGTATATCAAATTAATACAGAGAGACTCAAGACATCTGTTCAAGATGCAGTAGATGAAAACTGCCGTCTCCAGGAAAGTGAGAAACAGGTAGGTTCTTCCTAGTTATCTTTAGAAATACTATATTTTCTTATGATATTATGTAAATATGATTTCTCCAAGGATCTCATCGTCAAGGTGTTTGTTAATACCCCTTGTGTATTCTAGTAAATGGAATGAGGAAGAGGACATGGCTTTAAAATGATTTTGTGTTGGAATAACTTTGTCTAAGGTAGTCCTGTTTTGAAAGAAATTTAAGAATTGGAGTTTGTGGGGAAACGTGCATAGAGTTCAGTGAGAAAAAAGAGTGTATGGTAGTGTAAGGCTAATAACAGTTTTGCTGAGACCTGGAGGAAAGCAGAAAGATTTGAGCAAGTCCACAGCTAGGATCCTCTACTTGATCCAGAAAACAAAAGAAATCAAGAAATGGTAGAGTATGCAAAAAGCAGGTAAAAAACTTATTGTAGTACCATTATGGATGAATTAATGGAAAGTCAGGTAAGTAATACAAAGGACACAAAAGACTGTTACTTCCCAAATTTTAGCTGTTTTTTTTCCTCAGTACCATAGCCAGACCCCAAAGAATGCTGGTTATTTTAAATTGTTCAGCATATGCCATAGTTGTCCTGTGCAATAACTGGTTTTACAATGAAATTATTCTGTTGTTGTTTTTTTTTTTTTAACAAAAAGATACTCTGTCCGAACATTAAATGTTCCATGGAATGTTTTTGGTTTTGAGGGAATTTGGGTTTTGTTTGGTTTTTTTAATGGATACATTATTATTTTCCTGACTGACTGATGGTGTCCTTGTTGTCTGAACAGTAACCTGATAAGATATCTTGCAGCGGGCAGGAGTAGAAGTACAGGCCTGCTGGTTTTTAGCAGTCTTATAAAAAGCTGGGAAGTGCTTTAGTCCTCTCTATCAAAACATTGTGCATGAACCAGACTTAACTGATCCAGGAAAAAAAAAAAAAGGTACTGGAAATAGAAGATTTTCTGCAGTAGGAATATTTCAGTTCTCCACAACTCTGTTGTCAGTAAAACTTCGTGTTTTTCTCTAGTTTTAGAAGGAGTACATGTTTGTGTCCTGGTTTGGCTGGGATAGAATCACAGGCCAGCCATGCTAGGCAGGCCGTTAGCAGTTTTGAGTCAGCCAGGTTGAGTGTTAGCTACAGGTGTAGCCCATACCATCATGTCATGGTCATTATAGAGGGCGAAGGTTTGCTGAAGAGAGGGAGCTCCTGTGGGGTTCCTGCTGGGATTTCTCCTCTTCCTGCTGCTCCTCTGGTATCTCCCTGCTCCTGAGGCCTGCTCTCCTGTCTGTTGTGACAACTGCCTGTTCATTTGGCTAAGTATAGCTTTGTATGCCTTTGTTGGTATTAATGCTGTTCGTTAAATCTATTTTCGCTTCAGCCCATGGGTCTCCTCTCCTTTTCCCAGTTCTCCTTCCTGGCTGGTGAAGGGTCAGTGGGTGACAGAGCCACTGCTATAGTTTAGCCCTGGATACAGGCTAAGTGCAGCCAGTTTGTGACTACAAAAAAAGGGAAGACAATTTTATTAGATGCTGTGAGTGGAGAAATAGTAGATTAGTTAGCACTGTGAGGAGAAGTTGCTTGAGAATTACTTTTATGAAAGAGTCTCTTTTTTTTGGTCTAATCTATACTTCCTTTTTGTCTGTTCCTGTGAGGAGGAAGGGTCTGGTCTTGGTGCTGTATTTCAAATGTGACAGTATACTTACGTAATAAATTTTGAGAAGCAGTGCACAAAGTTCTAACAGAGAGGGTTTTTTTGTTTGTGTTTGTTTTTTTTCTTTGGGTTCAAACAGAAGTAATCCGACTATTTGTGTGTGTATGAAAAGAGCCTTCTTTTTCTTTCCTTTTATGAAAAAATAATACTTAGAGTAAGATAATACTAACTGCTGACAATTACGTTTACGTTTTGTAGGCAACCATTTTCTATCAAGCAAAACCAGGAAAAAAAAAAATGAGTAAAAACAACTCCCAGGATGTAATTAACTTGCCAGGTTCCTAGATAAAAATAAGGTTTTTTGCATTCCTTTGAGATAAAATAACCTAGGTATAGTATTTCCTTAACCACGTTATTTAGGGTGAATTACTACATTTTGTTGTTAACTGAGCTTTGTTGCAGCTTTTAGAAATTTGAGGACATTTTTGTATATTGTATTTTGCTGTGCTTTTTAGTAGATAAATAACCTGATCAACCTGATCAGAGTTGATGGAACTTATAAGGAAAGAAGATAAAGTATCTGATTTACTTATTTGTCTTCTCTTTTATGAGGTTGTCGTAAGCCTGTGAGTTTGCTGTTATTAGAATATCCGTACCCCGTTTTTATTTTTCTTTCTTATTTTTTTTTTAAGATGGAATTTCACTTATGCTCAAAAGGTAACAAAGGTGTTACTTGTTCACAGAAACTAGAGTACTTTCTTCCTCTGTCCATTTGCACTAATGGGTCGTAATCTTCTGGCACATCATAGCTTAAACGTTATAACGGATGTGCTGTCTCAGATTTATGATGTGTCAGAGAGAGGATTGGGCCTTTTAGTTTGAACAAGGGAACTGTTACTGAACTCCAAACTTTCTGTGGTTTGTTTTTTTGCAGGAACATTAGAAGTATCTATTACTTTAGCTTATTGCAAATCCTTGCTATTTGTCTTTATTTTAATTCTTACAGGTATATAAAGTCATGTCAATTTATTTTCTCTTTGGCTTCATGAAGAAGGAATCTCTTAAACTTTAGCTTGCCTTTGAGGATGACAATTAATGATGAAAGTACTTACCTGTGTATGGCTTCTGAGCAGTATTAGCATAAAGAGTATTTTTGTTTTATCTGTAATACTTAGTTTGCATGATGCTGCAAATTCATACCTGGCTTTTACTGCTTGAAAGGTGCAGTCGTGTGCCAAGTGGGGTTCATCCAATTCTAGTCACATACCTTTTTGTTTTATGCCTTCTAGTTTATCTTTCATAAATAGTGTTCAGTCTTGCTTGTCTATTTGCATGGCAGTTCCCCTGTTTAACTACCATTTTCTGGTTTTATTTTTAGTATAACTGGCTGTTATGTTCTTGTTGCTCAACCTAGTTATTCCTTTCTGTACATTCACTGCTTTTAAATTGGTTGCCTGTTACGCAACTTTAAGTGATGTTCCTTTGTCAGACATTTAAGATAATAATCTTTTTTGTACTGTACCCCATGTTTTTGTACTGCGTGTTCTGTCTTAACGGAAATTTGCATCAGTTCCATTTTGTTCTCACAATACGAAGGCATGGTTTAATTAGTTAATATGTTGCAGTGGTTATTTTAATGAACTGTGCTTAAGTGTACTGGTCCCTTTACTGCTGTAGAGTATTTTTGTGAAATGGGATTTTACTAGGGGATGTCCGTAAGATGTAACCTTGGAATCTCGCCTGTCTCTTTAGTTAAGCACAGTTAACTTACAAAGATACATACTAGTGGGTCTTGTTTACGTATTGTTGGTGTGACTTTCATTAACAGGGAAGCTTTTTAAAAACAAAATTAAAAAATTACTTTAAGTGGTATGGAGGAGAGGAGGAGAAAGAATATAGTTTTGCAAGTCACATGAATTGAAATAGCTGTCTAAAAAGCTTCCTGGTTTCCCTTACCTCGCCAGCCTCTTCTAGGTTAAACAGACACAGGTACAATTTCAGAAGCATGTGTGTATGTTGGGGAATGGACGTTCTCCTCTCCATCCTCCCCAGTGTTTGTAGCTGTTACTCAAATTCTCACTATTTTGTATCTATTGCTATTGTCACATCAGGGTTTTTAAACCAAGTGAAATATTAACTGAACCGTTCTTACAGATGTTTAAAAATATCCTGATACCTATTTACAATAGAGAGCTGTTGCAACTAAAGCAACTGGACAATAACATAAAGTCTTATTTTTCAACTCTTGACGTTTAACTGTCTTGTATCTATCTCTGTTAATTCTTACTGATGGGCGAGAGGTTAAAATTCTGCTTATGTATAGATAGTATACGTAACAGGCTCAGATACTATTCATCCTTGATTCTTGGTTGTAGCAAACAATCACACTGATCTGGTTTTTCCTTTTTTAGCTTTTACAAGAAGCTGAAGGATGGGGTGAACGATTTAGTGAACTAAATGAACAAACTAAGATGTTTGAATCGTCTAAAGCAGATATAGAAGAAGTATTGAAAAATAAAGAGAGTCAAGTCAAGGTAAAGTATGACTGACAGCTAGCATTGAATCAAATTACTCAGACTGATGCTAATCCCCGAGTTCCAAGAAAGTCTAACAACCTCTCCTTGTCTTAATATGCCTTGAGCTGGTTTGGGTTTTTAGTTTGTCTCCATCCTCTAATGACTTGTTTCCTGCTAAGCAAAACAGGCTGCTTAGCAGCACAACGGAGCAGTGCGATAGCCTTGGAAGCCAGCACTTAAATAAGGAAAAACTTTAAAACTTTTTCAGTTCTGACAGAGTATTTGCTTTTTTTTTTTTGATTTGGAGTGTGGGAGTTGGGAGTGTGTCCTTACGTGTCTGCACCGTATATACACAAGCCCTGCTAAAAGCATGCTTGCTTGGCTGTCTGAAAAGCCTTCACAAAGGCACACCTGTTGACCTGCAGGTATATGTTTTAATAGTAAAAGTAATATCAAGAGATCTAGAATCCTGTATATGGGGCTTCCTTAATCTACTAAGGGAACTAAATAAAGGACAGAAATCCTCAAAAAGTAATTGTAATAGTAACTACATTTTCATTGCTTGTATTTATTTTACTGTTGGTGTTTTGTGGCGGCTTTTTCTTAGTCACTGACACAATACTTGCTGAAGATGAAAGACTGGAGTTCAGCAATAAGAGAAGATGATAATGCTGAAGATGATCACTGGGACAGAGATATAAAGGGTGAAACAGAGAATGGAGAGCACTTAGGTATGGTTTGTATGTCTTCCCATCTTAAATACTAATTTAATAGATGTTTTAGAAATACAGAACCGACAAACTTCCAGGAAAGTTGAAAGATGAGCTTTGTACAAGCTGGGTTTTCAAGACTCCCCAAATGTTACTCATGTCAGACAGTTAACTGATGCTTGGACACTGCTGGAATAACAACCTATGCTACTGTTTAGCGGTGTGTGGATATAGCTGAAGCATACATTTTATCATAGATGTAAAGACTCAGTGCTCAGTCCCTTCCAGAAAGACTTCAGCCTATGTTAGGATTCAGCAGTGATTCTCAAACATTTTTAGGTGGAAGCCTTGCTTTCTTGAAGCTCCTCCCATCAGTAGCTCTGTGGGTCCTTAGAGCCTAATTTCTGCTTCCTTGTCCTTGCGCAGGTGTTACTTGTTGCAGGCAGTATGGTAGCACTGGAATCAGATGGGTCTAGATGTGAGTCCCCTCAAAACAACAGCACAGAAGAGCATTTCTTCCTCTTTTTTCTTGCTGCAGCTTCTTTTTGTGCTGGTGCCGATTATACCATAGGGCACACCCCAGTAAATCTTACAGGGTGTATTCAGCATCTCACTTTTAACATGAGCATTCTGAGTCTGACTGACAAACAAAGCACTAGAATACAGCACGCCCCACCCACTTTTTTTCTTTTTCCTCAAACTATGCCAATCATGGAATGTTGGGGATTGCTTTTTTATAAAACCAAAATAATAGTAGTAAGCTCTGTCACAACCCTTTTTGTGCATTTTATGTGATTTATTATTCTATTCTGTCAATCAGATGATCAGCAAAAACGAACTGTAAAGAAATTGATCTATGCTGCAAAGGTATGTGTTTTTAAGAAACTTGTGGATGGAAGGGGGGAACTAGAGGGAATATATGCAATTTTTATGGTAAGTTTAATTGCATATATATATCCGAATCACAGAGTTCAGCATCTTTTAATGTTTCGTTAGATGTTTTTGAATGCAAACAGTTTCTGGTAATCTTAAAATGCTAATTTTTAAAAATTTTGTTTGTAGTTAAATGCTTGTTTAAAGACTCTGGAAACAGAAAGAGATCAAATGTATTCAAAACTGTCTGATGAAAATAAAGCTAAAGGAGAACTTACAGGTAATTAAATGTTGTTTTACCTTCAAGATTGATAAGATGCTGCTTTTGTAAGATAGTGTTACAGGCTGTAAGTATTACTTCCACTAAAAACTGAATTAAGTTTACATTAATATGTCTACTTGATTTTTAAAATGCCTGTTTAAGTTGCTTAGCTATTTTAAATGGAGGTAAAGCAGTCGAAGTTGCTAAAGCACCATTTGCAAATTTTGTTGTACTCTGTTGGAGTATAGTATTCTATAACTGTTAAGTTACAGAATCTTAAAATACATGGGCAATGTGATGTTAATAAATATGTAATACCTTCTTTATGTAATTTCTGGGCATGAAGCAATGGAGTTTTAATCTAAATTTTAAAACCATCTATTAAAAATGGTAGCTTAATTGTAATTAGTTTGTAATGCGTGCAAGCTAAACACTTCTTAAAATCGAAAATGCTTTCAGGTTTAATTCTCTAAATGCAGTATCTTGCTGTGGTTTTTTCCTTCGTTTTATAGGACATGTTGAAATTAACCTTATGACATGAAAACACTGCCACTTGAATTCAAATTAAAGCCTGTAATTAGCTATTGCTTTCGTAGATAACAGCCGGTAGAGTAGCCATCTCATTTGAATGTACCGTGCTTTGTCATTTGGCTGATGAAATGCTCTGTAAAACTGTATTTTTCGGTTTTCGATAGTCTTTTAAAACGATTCTTTGTGCTAGTGTGTGTTCCAAATTGGTTTTAACAGTGTCCCCTAAAGAGATTCAAACTTACTTGAGGCTTTCTATGTTTCTTGAAGAGAGGCAAAGGGTAGTAAATAGGAAACGAAGCATGACTGATTTCGATTTGGAAAGGTAAGGTAGTTTGACAAATCTGAGTTATCCCTTCAGGCTGCTCAGCCAGACCTCGTCTGGGTGAATCTGCAAGAGTGTATGATGGTACTGATTTTACTCCTTCAGTAGAAAAATTGCAGTAATAAGAGCCCTAAATGAAAATTTACATTGTGAATTACAAAACTGTTGTTTTCAAAGAAGCTATACAATTTGGAGCAAAGGCTAGATGCAAGCTGAGAGCTGCACATTGTGGGAGGTGGAGAATGTAGTTACTGGTTTCCCATCAAAAGAAGCAATATTGCTTCTCGATTTGGATAATTAGTTGAAATATATTAACATATTATTGTTTATGATTAAATGAACTAGGATCAAAGAGGTCTTTTTATACTAACAGACATTTTTATACTAAAATATTGCAAATATTTTAATTTTGTAAATTGTGCGTTGTCTCAATATAGTTATCTCTAAATTTGACAGAGCGTATAGAAAACCTTCACAGTCAACAAGCTGCCTTGCAGTCTGAAAATGAACGTTTTGAAAGTGAAGTTCAAAAGCTTCAGCAGAAACTTAAAGTAATGACTGAGCTTTATCAAGAAAATGAAATGAAACTACACAGGTGCTGGTTCCTCTTTTTATATTCAATGCTTACTATTTGATTTGAATGTACCTTTTTGATTTGGAGGGCTGAAAATTATTGAAAATTTGAATACTGCTTTCCAGAGTTTTCTGAGTTGTGAAGACCCTGTTACATTACACCTTCTTGTATCTTTGTGATCACAGTAATTTTATAGAAATTGTTTCCATGAAAGTAGTGGTGTATTATTTTAGGACTTTTCCACAAGCATGTACAGAAACAAAGATAAAGTGAGAAGTACCAAATTTGTAACCTATGAAATAAGGTGGGGACAGTTGGAAAGCTTGGGTTTTTTCTTTCTTTTTTTTTTTTAGTGATTTCAGATATGATGTAATACAGCTATCAAAGTTGCTGAAAGAAAGATAATCAGCTGCTTTAACTATGAGGTATACTTTTATATGGTAAAGAGAGCTAGTAATGTCAGCAGAGGAGCGATGCTATATATAAAACTAAGCTTAGAGTTGAAATGTAGGCAAGTTAACTATTACCAGTAAGCAACACCGAACACCTGTGAATCGGGCTTTCTTCACCAAGACAGAGACAATATGAGGGCTGTACTGTCTGCCTCGCAGTCAGGATGACAGTAAGGATTATGACTTACTGATGGAAATCAGGAATGTGTTGAGGACTAGAAATAAAGTTAGTAGGGATGGGATGGGGTGTGTAGTAACCATCAGAAGTGTGCGTGGATGGAGCAGGGAGGCATTGTTTTAGGACATGAAGGTAAAATTATGGTTTTACTAGCCAGAAATTATTCAAGGAGCAGGCATAATCTTGAAGGCAGCAAGAGAAGTGCAGGTCTTGATCCTGTACTGAGCAGTATGCAGGACCTTTTTAAAGTATTACTTTTAATAATTTGCTCTGTAGTGTATGTATTTTATAGATATTTGGTGTCTTTGTAGATGCAACAAAACCTAGAAATCCACTATACTAACGTTTTACTTTTAAAAAGGGTGGGTATGAGCATATTAAAAAGAAGCTATGATGGGTATAGCAGAAAGGAAAAATGTTTGCAGACTGTGTGGATGATATTTAAAAATAGCACACTGAAGTTCAGCAAATGTATGCTGCTTATCAAAGATTTTAAAGAAGCCAAAAAGCAGTGGGGAGAAGCTGGTGTGATGAGATAGCAGAATGAAAGAGGCTATTAGTAACAAGGCATCTTTTAAAAAGATGGGTGTGTTCAAACAAGGGAAATAGAAAAGTGGGAAATAAAGATTGAGTAGAAAAGAAGTTTAAATCGTGTTCAAAAGATCTGTGATTAGGTAGTTTGATTGCTAAGAACTGCTGTTTACAGGAAAATTTACCAGTTTATCCATTCAGGGCTGTATGCAGTAGTAGTATCTCTGTTCTGCAGAATTACCTTGTGCATAATCTGTGGACTGGAATACAGGATTTCTCTTCTGTAGTGCCAAAAAAGGTGTAAAAAAAGAGGGACCTAGGAAACTTTTTTTTATTAACTGTTTTTTAAATAGCTAGTAACAGCCTTTTTCTTCTCCAGAAAATTATTTTAAGATTTAAAAAGTACCAGAACAAATCACCGAAAGTTAGTGTAGTTTGTTTTTTAGTTTGTTTGATTGATTTGTGGCTGCTTCCCTCCCTTGGTAGAAATATTCTTTGGCAATATGGATTGTCTTCCAGATTCCTTTTAAGAATAGTGCTAACCTAATTGTTTTGTATCAACAGTTAATGAACTGAATAAACTAATATGGATACAAATTGGTGCTATTTATGCCGCTTCATATGTTTCCTATAAAACTCTATCTGGAAAAATATGTATTCATCACGCCTAAATAATTGGAGAAGTTTTTCTTGGCAGACCAGCTACAAAATTGTTGACTTGAAACAGAATTAACCATAGTCTTTGAATTTACTTAAAGGAAGCTGACAGTAGAAGAGAGAGAACGCCTACAGAAGGAAGAAAAGCTTTCTAAAGTAGATGAAAAAATTAATCATGCTGCTGAAGAACTAAATAGCTACAGGTAATTACAGATTTTAGTTGCTGTAATCACTTGTTCCAGAGTGAACAAAGGGCAACAGAGAATTAACAAAAACACCAGCATAAGTTAATGTATTTTCTTCCAGTTTCTTTGGTGTGGGTGTGTGTTACATGCTAGTTTGCGTATAATAATACATTCTAAGAGAGTTTTGTGCTTTGTTAAAAAATTTGGGTATGGAAGATCACTAGCAACTTTTCTTCCGTGAGAATGCTAGTTATATTGACGTGTTAGCTTTAATGGAATGGTGGAAGTGGGGCTCTAATCTAGTTGCCTTTACTGAACAGAGATAAAAATACAAAGTTAAGAGAATGCTGTGAAATAAATGCGACATTGAAATAAATGCGATGTTCAGTTTTCCTATAGATCCTGACATATTTATGTGGTATAGTTACAGTATTCTATTTCTGTATCTCTAAGCTGGTCAAATAGTACTATTGTTTAGAAATCCTTTACTAAAATACTGTGATATGGGGATATTTTCTGCAGTTGTTTTTGAACTGCTTTGCTCTGTTTTGTGTTACACCACCTGTGTACCTCTAGTTTGTTTCTGTGGTTTCTCAAACTATGGCACGGTGCTTCAGTCTGTAATGTATATTCCCCATCTTCCTTCAGTGTTTATGGGAGTATTGACTCTAACTGAACTATGCTGGTCAACAGTGCTTCCTGAAGAGTTAAGTAGATCAATGCTTTCTCCAGAGTGTAAAGTTCCTGTAGACTTTCTTCAGTATTCATACAGGAAGACAAAGTTCACCCTTCTTGATTTACTTGGAACGTGAACTTTGTAGACACCTTAATTTTAAAGAGAATTTTAATATTGCAAATGGAGTATAACTAAACCTGCTGAGAGAGTGTAGAACCTAGAGAGGCTGTGCACAGGGCAGCTGGAAGCAAAGGTGACATTATACTTTCTGTGGTCTTGAAATCACTTTACTGCGAGTGACTGTCCCTCAGGACTGACTGTGGTAGCCTGCGACAGCAGGATGCTCCAGCCGCATCGGTACGTTTGCTGAGCTGGGGGAGGCTGGCTGTTAGGCTGTATGTGGAGGGATATCCTTTCTGTTGGAAACGTGTCACAGATCACTGAAACTGGGGAGATGTTGGGGTTTTTGGTTCTGTTCTTTTCTTTACATTCCTGTTTGCACTAATCTGGTGCCTAGAATTTCCACTGCTACTATAATTTTTGTGTTCCGTGGGCCTAAGTGACAAATACTGTCTTTTGGATAAAAAAAAAATTGTAATTATACCTTGTGTTTACTGTATTAAAAGTTACTTTCCTTCCCATTTTATTATGATGTCATAAATGCTAATTTTGTTACAGACAGCGAGCAAAAGATCTTGAAGAAGAGCTAGAAAGAACCATTCGTTCTTACCAGAATCAGGTATGTGCTTTGTGTTACTTACCTCCTGTGCCAAGTAGGAGAGACGTTACTGCAACCAAAATACCACTTTCAGCTAGGTTGTGGTATTGTATTTGGCTTGGTTTCATTGGGTGGTTTTTTGCCCTTTTTTTTTTTTTTTTTTAAATCCCAATCTTAATGCCATCTGGTTTTGACTGACACAATTTCATAGCAGAGGTCACCAGATTACTTTAATAAAAAGTTAAATTTTGAATTTACATGTCTCATTATAAATTATCCACACACGTTAAATTTAAGAATAAGAGCATATACTCAATCTTAAATTTTCTTCTTCAGATTAATAATGATCTAATGAATCTCTCTTTCACAGATTACTTCACATGAGAAAAAAGCTCATGATAATTGGGTAAGTTCCAAATACTGAATTTTCTGAACTTTGTGCGTATCCTTTCTCTGTGGTTTGAATAGCTTTCTTTATCACTTTTTTGTTTCCTATTAAAAACAGATGATCAAAATTAACCTGTCACCTTTAAACATACAGATTTCTTGCAGAAATACATAAAAGCATGTTAAAAATACTTCTATCATAGTTGGAATAATTAAGCTGGATCCCTATGAGCACAGTAGAATGATATTACGGTATTATTTGCTATAGCAATTAATCTGCTGAAATAACATGTTACCATTTAACAAGCGTGTGACATTTTGCTAATAATAAAACCTTTTGGCCTTGTTTCAATGCCATTTTTATATTTTCCCTGGATGTGCTTCACTCCTTTTTATCTACTGATAGAAGACATTATGTCCTGTGAGAACAGTATGTTCCATTGACAGCTTCCAAACAATGTTGCTACAAAATCCATTTTAACCTTTTTTTCCAAACAGGAAACTTTAAAATATCTCCTGACTAGTACATTCTTCAGTTTCACAGAATGGTGGATATAAGACAGAATCCTGTTAAAAGCTGTGGTGCTTCATGGTCATAATTTTACAGTTTTTAACTATATGGTTTTAAGATAAAACTTTCTTACCTAAAATTTGAGACTTTAAGTCTTGTGAATATTCTGCAGATGCTTCAAAGCAGCTATAGCCCAAGAATTTAATTTCTGAAGTTTCAGCAACCTGCAGGAAAGCCATATCATTCCTGAAAAATTTGGTTAGTAGAGCTGCTAATGTCATTTGGTGAGGCTCTGTTTTATATGCTTTATACACAAGTGAATATATTTTGTGAAAATACAGTCTGCGCATTTCAGATAGGAAAAAAAAAAAAGTCTTGGATTTAGGACCTGTCACATTTAAGAAGTATTTAATTAATAAGTAGCAGTATCTAAGCATCTGATTTTTGTCCCTCCCCAAAGCTGACAGCCCGAGCAGCTGAAAGACACCTCAATGATATAAAAAAAGAAAATGCACATAACAGACAAAAGTAAGTGCAGTCCTGATCTAATTCTAAGCAAATGCAATTTGGCATGCGGGTATGTTTTGCATTTATGCAGTTTGGTGTTCTCTAGACCTATGTTAATCCGTTGTGGCCCAAACAGGGCAGAGAGAGCACAGTGTTCCATTGGAGTTCTAAAAGAAAAGGAATCATTTGAGTGTTCCTGTAATGATAACATGCAAGAAAGTAAGAACTTAAGAACTTCGTAAAGTATTGAAATATTCCAGGAAAGAAGCAGAATGTAATACTAGAACTCAGAGGTTTTGGGGGTTTGGTTTTCGTTTGTTTTAAATAAGTATGTATCAGACAGATGTCATGGTTACCTAATGATTTTTATATTGTTTCGGAAGTTAATACTGAGCTGACAGCTCAGGTGGTGGTGGTTGAATGGAACTTTTAGGTGTGAAGTTAACTAATGCTTGGAATGTAATTTAGAGTACTCAGGAGAGTTAACTCCATGGTAGGAGTTGTGAAACCTAACCTGCCACTTCAACTGCTGAATTACGGTTTAAATACAGCAGCATAGAGAAATACTTTCAGGAATTCTAATCCTCAGAGTTCTGTGACATCTTTTGTCTCCTTCTGTTCAGGGAATAAATAGCTTGCTTTATTAACCCTTTAATTAGAAAGCCTGGCAGTAAACAGTGCAGTCCAGCAAAACTTTGGCACTTCTTGGTTATTTACTACTTTTTTGTTGTTTATTTGCAGATTAACTGAAACAGAATTTAAACTTGACCTTTTAGAAAAAGATCCTTATGCTCTTGATGTTCCAGTTAGACCATTTGGCAGAGGTACAGTATTGAATTGTAAAATAGAGCCTAATTCTTTTGGTTTATGGGTTTGTTTCCCAAGACCACACATATGTAATTGTTCGAAAACTGTCTTGGCCATGTGTATGTACAAGTAACAGTCATTTTAAAAAGTAATTGGGTCATAAGTGACTCTAGGTCATGTTGAGTATTTTGCTGAAACTAAGAGCATTTGTAGTGTCGATAAGAGTAGACTGGGAGTATGATACACATGGTGATTACAGCACCATTTTCATTTCACTTATACAATTTAGTTTCAAACTTCACCTGAGAAGTTAATTACTTTATACAGTTTGCTAAGCTCAATATTGTGAACTTGAGTATTTTGTTTTAACTGTTCCAGAGCATTCCCCATATGGACCCTCACCAATGGGCCGGCCTTCATCTGAAACAAGAGCTTTTCTTTCCCCTCCAACTTTATTGGAGGGTCCTTTAAGGCTTTCACCTATGCTTCCAGGTGGAGGAGGAGGAAGAGGTACAATTCTTAAACTTGAAAATGTATCTATTCTGGATTTCTCTCTCCTCTACTATAAACCTGTCACACCTTTTCCTCTTGCTGGTGACAAAAAGTATTCAACCAACCAATTCAATATAAATGGTTAACTGGACAAACTCTTCCTGTTTTTCAACTTGCTTCTAAAGCCATCTAATGTGTAACAGTACAATGGAAAATTACGTTGTTACTAGTAGGTTGGTCAGTGGATTCACTTTAGAAGCATGGATTGAGAAAAGTGAAAAGCCGAACTTAATCAGTCTTGGCTTATATCTTGGACAAATGGGGTTCTGCTGAAGTAAAACTATGATTTTAAAGTAAAGAAGAGTCAATTAATTTTCTGAAGAAAGAATACTGCGACTTCCATCTCATTGGTCTACAGCCAGTGAGAGGAGGAGAGGGTACCTGCATTGTCAAAAACATGAGACAGTTCTGTTGGGGGTCATGAAACTAGAAAGTTACTGATTCAGTAAAGTGTTTTTCTCCCTTTATTCTAAATTTGAGGCAGTCATTATGAGTGGAGATAGTTTCTTCCCTAGTGATAAACAGGACCAGGAAGTTTGCATGCAGGGAGTAAAATTCAGAGATTGAGGAGTAGGGGAAGGCAAGCCGTGGCGTCATGGGTTGTACAGGAAGAAAAACTATTCCTTCGTATTTTGTTGGTGTTGATGGAAGTAGTGTAGATAAATGCTAGAGTGGAGTTCAGCATCTTACAGGTCATAAAGAAGCTACTGTTTAATTTACTACTACTGTTACACCTGTTGAATCCGGTACTTATTTCATGGGAAATATGTCTAAATGTCTCTTCTGTAAGAATTTCACTAATGAACATCAATTTCTAAAAGACCAGCATGGACTATTTATTTCCTTTAATTCTTTGTAAAAAGCATATCCAGGTGCATATGCAAGTTGATTCATTTTCTAAGTCAGAGAAGCTTGAGATTGAGCATTCAACTGTAGCTACACCAAACACAAGCAAAATCATACTTGACAATTTATTTGTGTACAGTCAGTAAGTAATGAAACTGTGTATAATTAAACTATAGCTGGGCTGTTGCTGGTGAGGAAAAGTAAAAACTGGATTTCGTGATGAAGCGTTACCAAGGAAGGAGACTATGCAAACGCGTAACTACTGCCCATTTCACAATGGAGCTCTAATGTAACTTGAGTAGTTTAAACGAATGATGTGTTTAAGTAATGCCAGCTACAGAGCCGTTACAGTGCTCACCTCACTTTGCCCAAGACACAAAATGGATTCAGATTTTAGGTTTAATTTTAGGAAAGAGAGAATGACACCAGAATTCAGTATTTCTGTCACTTTTCAGACCAAAGCTATTTTAAAGGAAGCTTGCAACCTTAAAATCAATCATTGTTACAGTTTCTCTTGCACTTGGTTGTGTGTTGACCCAGTCTTTTCAAGTTTTTTGCTTGAATAAAGAACTGGAAAGCAGCAGAAGAGAGGTGAATGCAACGTGGATATTCTATTACAATGAGGGTATTAACTTTCAGTGTGCTACTTTTTAGTTTGGTTAGCAGTAGGTTTTTTGCACTGAGAAGATTTATTGTGAGGGCACTAATTTCTCTGATTTGAATAACCAAAAGTTAAAATTATTATTTAAAAAAATTGCAGGTCTCTAGATTGAACTTTCTTGAATTGAGACTCTTTCATTCCAAACAAACCTTTTAAACACTTCTAGTAAACATAGCTGGTCATCAGCGAACAGCTGGAGAGTCCTGTGGAGCCATGCGCCTCTCGTATCTTGACAGTGTTGGCATTCCGTGGTTTATTTTACTATTTTCAGGCTTAATGAAGAAAGCCGTAATAGAGGATTTAAAATACCTGGGTAAATAGCTATCTGATCTCTTTGATTAGGATCAAGAGGACCAACTGCCATGTATGAAGCTAGTAATGAGAGAGGAGAGCTGAGTTCTGATAGATTAACTGATCCCCACAGGCCACCGTCGGATACTGGATCCCTGTCTCCTCCTTGGGACAGAGAACGCAGGATAATTCTGCCTCCACCAGGTATAAAAATCTTCTTAGCTACTGCATCTATGGAAAATGAAGTTACTGACTTGCAGTGTAGATATTTAAGTATTTTTTGCTTAAAAATGTGAAATGTTTTCTTGGAACTGCATGTGCAACTGCACTGGAAAGATTTTTTTTAATAGTAGTTTTTTCCCCTTCTTGAATAATGCGGTCCACTTGTGCTTGTTCTGCGCTGTCTTTTAAACTATAAACTGGTACTAGCTGTGTACAATCCACTGCTCGGTTTCATCGTTTCACTGGGGGTTTGTTTAGTGCATCAAAAGACCTGTCTGGGCTGGATAAGTAGTAAGAGATCTGAGAAAGTAAAAAACTTTAATGATACATTGGCCTCAAATAAAAAAATAAAAGCTAGCTAATGTTGAAAAATACTGTGTTTTTCAAAAAAACATTTATATTGATAGTACAGGAGTACCATGGTACAGTCATTCTGTTCAGTACCTATTTTCATGTTGATGCTGCCTCTTTGATAATAACAACAAAATCGGTCTTCACTGTCACTACTTCAGCTAAACATCTGTGTTACACATTACTACTCCAGGAAGACAGAGATTAGTCAAAGAGGATAGTATTGATATTTCTTAGGTAAACAATGCAGGGAGAAGGATGACCTTCCAGTATACCTGTGATAAATAAAGTTAAAAGTTAAAAAAAAAAAAAAAAAATTAGGTGAAGTACACAGATCAAAGTACCTCAGTTAGATGCAGCAAGTGGTATCATAGTTGCTGCACATCTGTCTGAAAGCCTGATGATAAAACTCAAAGTCTTCTCAGGATGCAGTTTCTCATTTGCCAGGTCCATGTATTGGCAGAATACTGCAGAAGTGGTCTTGTTTCCTTGAGCTCAGCTGTGTTCTTACCCCGTCTTTGCACTTGGATCTCACTGATACAGTTGGTCTTGTAGCTGCTTGTTGGTTGCTAGGGCTGATGCAAGGAAGTTGGTGGAAACACATTACAGCTCTATGAAACATAACAGAAAACACGCTCTTATCTAGGAATAGTCTTTGACCTTCATTGTTATGCTGAACCTTTGTTTCAAGGCCCCACTGTTTAAAACTTAGGCAATCATAACTTTCAAAATTCTACTGTATGTTAAACCAAAAATCAGTCAACTTTTCTCTTTTGCAGCTCCTTAGAAACATAAACTGTAGTACATACCTGGTGGAGTTCCTGTGTTTGGGTTTTTTTAAGATTTGTTTTCTCACCCTGACTAATAGTCACTTTGGATATGTACACGAGCGTAAGATATCCAGAGAATTTGCTGGTCTAAAATTGGATGGAATGGGTGGAATAAATCTTCACTGACCTGCTTTGTGATTTCTTCAATGTTAGGTGAGCCTTACACTGATCCAGTTCTTCCTCCTCGAAGACAAGAAAGATTTTTTCCTAATCCTCCAAATACTGGAAGACTTTCTGGACCAGCAGAACTACGAATTTACAACATGCAATCTTTCGATAAAACAGGTGAGAATTGCTTGCATGATACTATCAAATGGAGAATCTCAGTACAGGTTGGCTATGTGTAGTAAGCCATGGGAAGAGGACAACTTTACAGCTACCACAGATCTGATGTTTTGTTGTGTGAAAACAATTTAACACCAGCTAGCCTTGATGCAGTCTTTCCCTGTGATCAACAATAGCAGTCTCCTCTGTCAGGTGGGTGGGATTCAGTGAATCACAGAACGTTAGGGATTGGAAGGGACCTCTGGGGAGATCTAGTCCAACCCCCCTGCCAGAGCAGGTTAGCCTAGAGCAGGAGGCACAGGATGGTGTCCAGGCGGGTTTTGAGTATCTCCGGGGAAGGAGACTCCACAACCCCCCTGGGCAGCCTGTTCCAGGGCTCTGCCACCCTCAATGTAAAGAAGTTTTTCCTCATGTCGAGGCGGAACTTCCCGCGCTACAGTTTGTGCCCGTTGCCCCTTGTCCGGTCACTGGCCACCACTGAGAAGAACCTGGCCCCATCCTCTTGACGCCTGCTCCTTAGATATTTGTAAGCGCTGATAAGGTCCCCTCTCAGTCTTTTCTTCCTCAGGCTAAAGAGCCCCAGGTCTCTCAGCCTCTCCTCGTAGGAGAGATGCTCCAGCCCCCTCATCAGCTTTGTAGCCCTCTGCTGGACTCTCTCCTGTAGTTCCCTGTCCTTCTTGAACCGGGGGTCCCAGAACTGGACACAACACTCTGGATGTGGCCTCACCAGGGCAGAGTAGAGGGGGAGAATAACCTCCCTCGATCTGCTGGCCACACTCTTCTTAGTGCATCCCAGGATACCATTGGCCTTCTTGGCCACAAGGGCACGTTGCTGGCTCACAGCCGACTTGTCTGCCAGGACTCCCAGGTCCTTCTCCGCAGAGCTGCTCTCAGCAGGTCGACCTGCAGCCTGTACTGGTGCGTGGGGTTATTCCTCCCCAGGTGCAGGACCCTACACCTGCCCTTGTTGAACCTCAGGGTAGTCATGAGTTTTTTGGGGGTTTTTTTGTCCACCTTCACTGTTCTGTATGTTAACCATTCAGGATTGGCCTTGAGTCTGTTTTGGTCCTTCCCATGGGGCTCACCACAAACCCTTACGTGCATTTCCATGCCACATTTGGTAAAGTTAGAGTCAGTAAGACTGAAAGAATAACAGCAAAATTTTTAAATATCCACTGGCTTTGCGTACTGAAGGAGCAGGTCCTGTGGTCTCCTCCTTCAAACTGTTTACCGTACTTGCAGCTTTTTGTAGTTCACAGTGCAGTTGCCCCCAGATTCATCACACATTTCACTAACCCAAGTGCCATTTGTTTTAAATTGGCCAATTATGCAAATTCTAGTTTGTGATACTTAGCAACAGCCAGAAGCTCAGAGGCAAAGTTTTGGTGACTTAAACCTTATCACCGAAACAGTTTAAGAGCTTAAAGCCTTAATACTTAATAAGCAGTTTTCATCCTTATTTAATGCCTAGTGGATCACTAGGCTGAAGCCATTAAACTCAGAACAGAAACTTTGCCACCCAGTATGCAGGTGCTCATATGGTTAGTGGTAAGTTACCATCTTTGTTGCCTGGTTTCTGGCAACAGGAGAGAGAACCTTTGTTATTTGGTGTCAAAATGTGAGAACCGTGAACGCTGAATCCTGTTTCCGGTTGAAAGTTCAGGTTTTACAGGGACTTGTTCTCTACTGGAAGACAATTCTGTTCCTGCACAGCCACTCACCTTCCTACCCCTGCTCCCAAGCCTCTCTCTGTTTCACTTTTGCTTTCTAATACTTTGTGTTCCACTGGGGTCTTTCCTCTAGCACCTGGACACTGACTGAAGGGCAGGAGAGTGCGCTGTCTTTGCATTCACGTATTGCATCCACTTTTACCCTTTTCTTCAGCTGCTGGCAAGCAACAGTTAAAAAACTTTGGCCCAAGACCTGAATACAGCTTTTACATTCAAAACCTGCTTAATGTACACAGGGTTTTGGATGACCTTGCTGCCAGCATTTAGCAGGTCATTAGGCATATGTGTACATTGCTTTTTAGAGGCGTATAGTTTCCCTAGACTTGGGTAAGTATTTGTCAAAATAGCCAAAAACCTCCAACAAATTAAAGAAAACCCACCCCATCCAGCACTTACCATCTGACCTCAGAACAGCAATGTGTTTCACAGGACTGAAATCCAGGCTCCAACTCTAAAGAGTGAGTGTGCTATGCTTCCTCAGCAACGTGATTGGAATGTTATTTAAAAGTGAACAAAATAACGTGCATTTTCCTAAGCTGGGGTGGCTGACTCTGCAGAGACTTTCAACCTGAGGCAGGTACCTGGAACAGGAAACTTTATGTCAGAAAGAAGGGCTAGAGCTAGGCAGAGTTTGGGAGTGACTTCACAAAGATTTAAGATGGAAAATGTAAGCAGCCTAAGTATCAAGGCGTGAATACTCTCTGTGTGACACAAGCGGTTGAAATGCTTCAGATTGTGAAGTAACAGTATCTTCAATAAAGACAGGGCCTCCTTGAAATGGCAAATGAGTTGGGTGTTTGGAAAAGACCTGTTCATTGAGAAAAGAGTTTGTTTGTTTCAAAAGAGAAGAAATACAGGGTGTAGATGAAAAATCTGTCACTTGTTAGAAGTGCTTTAGTATTGTTGTCTTTATTCAGGCAGAAGTGTAAGAACAGTATTTTTCAAATTTCAGGGGCCATTTTTTGCATTTTTTTTTTTTTTAAGAAAGGAGTACGTTCAGTGTATGTATTTAATATATTTATATCCAGTCAGATTCTCCTCTGACAATTCCCTTTAATAGTTTTCTGCAGTTGTTACTGGAAATACTTGTTCTCAGGGAAGTACAAAGGTAAAAATACTGAAGTTCCTATTTATCTCTTAATTCATAATGTGCATACAGCAAAGGCAAGGATGATTACTCTTATTTCTGAATGCTCATCCAGAACTGATGTGATTCTGAAAGTCTCCTTGATGTTTAGCAACTAAGAAAGGAGCTGGGTTTTGTCAGACTTGACTAGGATTGCTGTCGAGCTCTACCAAGAGTGTATCATAGCGCAGTCATTGCCAGAATGGGATTTAGCAAACAAATAAAGTGTTAGCAGGAGGGAGGGGAAAAGGGAACTGATGAAGTAGTGTTAAGATGTATCATTAGGAAAATGCACTTGTCACTTCTAAAAAAACCAAAAAAAACCAACAACAAAAAAAAACAAACAAAAAAACAAACAAAAAAACCCCCCAACAAACTAAAATGGAAGAAAAAGCTTTATTTGGATACAAGAAACTCTGGTAAAAGCTGCAACCTTGTGAGTCACATGCAATGTGTACAGAAAGTGTAGAAAATACTCAGGCATAGCTTTGTGTTGCTCAGTTGTCTTTCAGTTTGCCTGCAGAATAGTTGCTTGGTACAACAATGCTGCTTTTTTTTTTCTTGCCTGTATATCCTGATGTCAGAAAAAATACTGAAACTGGCAGAGAGGAGGAGTTCAGCACTGAATAACTTGTTTAACTTTTGCATACAGATGGACAAATATCTTCAGAAAACAGCCCACGAACAGAACCAAGTGGAAATGGGATGAAAGATCATTCTAACCTTAGTGTAAGTAGCTAAACAGAAACTTGACTTAAAGAAGCTTTAATTTCCTGTGAAATATTTAGGAAAATCTGTCTCTGGTACATTGGTCACGTTACGTTGCCCTGTGCAGTCCAAATTATAAACTTACACGTATATTTTTATCACAGCACTTAGTGTCTTGTGAGTTAGTTTTGATGTATGACTAACGTGATCCTTGCTTGAAAATTAATTACGACCGCAAAGTGCACGCAGCCAGCCTTGCTCAGGATTATGCTGGAGCCCAGGCAGAGTTGGAACTGGCGATATTCCCTCTCCTTAGCCCGATTTCATTGTGTTGCAGAACTCGCTACCTGATCAGCCGCTGGCATCCGAAAGTGAAGCCGTCTGTTCAGGGCTTGCTCCTCCCCCTTTCCCTCCCGTCCGACCTCCGTTGATGCCTGTGGATCCTAGAGCACCTTTCATGAGACGAGGACCTCCTTTTCCTCCCCCTCCTCCTGCTGGCATGTATGGGCCACGTGAATGTTTCCCAGTACGAGACTTCGGGCTTCCGCGCCCTCCACTGCCAAGTACGTAGCTTTTGCCAGCGCTTCCTTTGAGCGGGTGAACACGAGTGCTTTGGGCAGGTAGCGACTCACCACGCTGGGTGAACACTTACATCTTCATCTGTGCCTGCTGCTTCTCAATTCAGCTAGCAGGGAGCACCTTTTCTGGTTAAGGTTCATTGCGTTGTACGCTTCCTTTTCCACTGTTGCTCATGCAGGTAATGTTTTTACAAATACTGGCTTTGGCTGGAAAATACACGCACACACACTGTTCAGCATTTAAAGGTTCTTTTTTGGAGTAGGAAAGCAAGTACATGCTTACCTTAATCCTTTTCCCCCTAGAGGTTGCATCATACAGGAATCTTAAAGTTTTGTCCTTTAGCTTTGAGGTGTGCTAGTGTCCATGCCAAGGCATGCGTTTGGGACATACCTCTTCAGTGGTTTTAGTGGAGCGAGATGTATCAGACTGAAGGGCTTCTTTCTGCCTCCTGCTGTGCTCTGACTAACCTGTGGGGAACAGGGCTGTTTAGCTGTAAGGTACGACAGCCAAGGGCTCTGCAGCAGCAGCCCCTGAACCGCCGGTGACTGGCTGCTGCTGTGATCCTGTTGCAGGTAATGGCTGAGAAAAGGGGTCGCTTTGCAGCATAACACCTAACCTAGGTCTGCTTCTGCTTCAGTAGGCCGTTGCGGAGCACTAAGACACAGGGGGTGGGAGGAGCAGGTAAGTGTTTACTGTTGTGATGGATAGTAACTGGACTGCTCTGCTTCTCTCACAGTAAGAAATCCATTTCCAATGAGATCATATCCTCACTATCCACCTCAACGACCTGGATTTTTGCCTCCACCACCTCCTCCTGAAAACAGAGTTGAGCCCCCTCAGTCAAACCCAGCAGCTGTAGAACAACCAGAACCACAGCAGGAGACTTGACAGAGTCCTTTGAGCAATGTGCTGAACTCCCCTAATGGCATTTTTCCTTCTGTTAAGTAACCATTGTTACTTAGGTATATATAAACTACCTTGCTCAAATTGAAGCTTAATAGGAAATTCTCAGGATAGTATTTTGTAAATAAAGAATGAAGTAACTATGAATATTGTGAATAAGTAATTCTCATTGTACAATAGTCATTTTAAATTAAGTATTTCTAACTTGAGTAATCTCTTCAGAGGTGTATAAAATTAAGTCATGAACAGTATTTTAAAAGTCCAGCTGCTTGGTCCTTGTTTAGCTGTACAGAGGATCTCTCTGCATGCCAAAACTGGTGTTTGCTGCTTTATGAATAGAATGTGAAAACAAACTGAAACAGTTAATAAAAGTCTACTGAAAATGAAAGCAGTGTCACTGTTAATGTGGTACGATGGAAGCAGCTGAAGTGAAGAGGAAGTAGTGTCATTCCCTACCACGTACATACTCTGTTAACAACCTCAGAGGTAAACTGGCAGCTGTCCTGCCACTAGTGGGAGGGAAGGGGAAGTGGAAATGTAGAGCAACTCTCCCATCGCTCTTCAAAACCGATAGCATGGGGCTGTGTTTTATTAAAGAGGTGTATGGGGGGGTTTTGATGACATGGGAGGAAGGAGTCACAGCTCTGTGATGCTTCAGCAGCCCCTGACCCTTCCCTCTGAAGGTGCATGGCTGCAGCAAACACTAAGGCTTTTTTAATTCAAAAAAACAACCACCACTTTCCAATTCCATCATCAACTCTGACGTCAGAAAACACTCTGCATTTATCAACAAAATGGCCACCTAAGCTGGGGCAGGAGATTTCTGTGAGCATGCTTATCCCAACACCACCTAGCACAGATAATTAAAACTGCAAGGCAAGGTAGAATTATTTCTTGTCTAGAACAAGCACAGAAGCAAGTATACCCACCGCACTCAGCAACAAAAGCAGTCAAGACCGTGCTGCCACAGCAAACATTTAAGAAACCCAAACAAACAGAATTTTAGGCCCTTACTTATGTTTTGTCGCAAGCGCTAGGCTTCACAGAAAGGCAGGGGCAAATGGCAGCACTGATGATTTTGTGCCTATAAAAGCAGTTGGTGCATTGTCTGGTCCGCCTCTTCGCCTGGGGTCACTACGTGCTGCTTCCCTCTCAGCAATGGCCACCCCAGCGGCCACATTGCACTTACCTGCAGGCAGGGCCCGGCCTTTCAGTGCCGCACGGGATCTGGGCAGAGCCTAGCGCCACGCCTGCCAGCGCTGTGCCACCTGAAGACTCCTGCTAGAAGCTGCCGGCTCTTCTGACGCTTTGGCTTTGGCTCCAAAGCCCCATAGTGACCCACAACACAGTCAATAGTCAGGGACCCTTTAAGATACAGGAAGGAACCCATCCTAGACAAGGCCCCGCTAGCAGAAGCAGCAGCAGGCAGCTCAGCTGCCATCCCCCTGCTCTGCGCATGCACACACACACACACACACACACATGGGTTCAGCCTTTACTGCAAATGCAGCCACCACACCCCATGAAAAAGCCTCCAGCCCACTTTTTTTTTTTTTGTAATTGCTTAGGTCAAGTCTGCCAAGTGAGCTTTTTCTTTCACAGCTCAGTACTCCTGCTCTTATTTCCAGAGGCCTAGTGCAGCTGCAGAACTCTTCCATGGCTCCTTCCTGCAATTGCCTTATTCTCCTTCCGACTTCCTGTTTGGTCTCCCAAGAGCCTTTATCTAAGCCTATCCTTGAATGGATCCAGCACAAAAAACTTGCAACAACAACAGACATTTTAAAGCATCATCCATGTTAAATTGGTTTAACTGCTGTTGAGTTTAATTCAGCGATTGCATTGTTTTTAGCCAATTAGTTGTTTTCTGAAGGTTCTAAGTTTGCCTGAGAAAGACTTCACCAGGATCCTAAAAGGAATGACTCAGTTTTACCCTTGCCCTTGATATCAGTCCTCAAACAACCAGAGCTGCCAGCCATCAGCTTGCCCTGTACGTAGAACCAGTGGATAGCACTGAGGTCCTCAGTTCGGTAATACCACCACCCTAAGAACCCTTTCTCCAGCTCACCTTAAGGGTTGCAAACTACTTATGAATGTAACTATTTTCTGAACAAATACAGTCTTTTCTCTGGATAGGTTAAATATTTGTTCTAGCTGGTAACTAAGTTAACCGACTGCAAAACCGATTCTTCCCCCACCAGAACAATTGGCTCCATGCCCACAGTGATGCTGCAGGCCAAACACAAGTTACCTGGACTGAGGTAGTGTGGGACAAGCATGGATTAGATGAGCCTGCAGAGTGAATGGAATCATTTCAGACCTTTTTTTTTTTCCCCTCCACCAGCAATAGCCCAAAATTTTATTTGCAGACAAGCAAATCAAAATCACGCTCAGGTGTCTGCAATAGGAAGCAGGGTGCAGTAACCCGACAGATGTATTTCAGTATGTTTAACTGAGAAGGGTCACACAAGTGCGTACGCGGGGAAGTCCCTGTTCCCCCAAAAGAAAAAGCAACTCAGTTTTAATAATCAAGGGCTTGTATTCCAAGCTCCTGCTGCTAAATCTAGAATGTGGCAAGACTAACTTGACATCACTGTCTTTTTAGGAAAAAACAAAGAGAAACAAACAAACAAAAATTTAAAAACCCATCTGGGATCGTGCAAACTCAGAGTAATCCCACACAGTTTGTAAGGTCCCACTCCAAGCGCACCTCCCCCGTTAGGGCCACCTTAGATTCCTAAGACTTGACTTAAAATGGTCTCAGCTTGAATCCCTTCATCCTGGTATCACCAATTCAGATTATTGCTAAAAATACAAACATAGAACAAAACCAACTTTTATTTATTTCTACGCCATCGGAACAACGAGAGGCGTGCCTCTCCAGCACCGCTCAAGGTGTGGGTTTCACCACACCCTCACGCCTCACTGGACTCCCTATTCTTGTAAGGAAAGACTGTAGAAGTCTGTCTGTTTTCAGCACACTGACTTCGTACCTGGAACGCAAGCCATACGCAGCGATCAGACTTCAGACTGCACGAAAAAACCCAGCCCCGGAGCACTAACAGCAGATCTGCTGACGCAGCCTGCACCAAACCCTGCGGCCGTAACCGCAGCCGGTGAGGGACTGCGCTTCTCTCTACCACAGTCAAGTGGCCTGTTTCTCTGCTCGTCATCTCACCTTTCAAGATTAAGTTAATGAAAAACAAAGCAGAAAATAGGTTAGACTAAGAGAGAAACACATTTATTTAACAGAAAGGTAAACAAGTTACTTTCCAACTGTGTTAAGTAAGGCAGTTATCCACAGAAACACATTAGTCTGCAGAGATAAAATAACACCCTGCAACTCTGTTTAAACCAGAAGACATAGCATTCGCTTCAGGAAGTCATGCAGAAAAAGTCAGAAAACTTGATCACACTATGACCAAATTTAAGGCCCAGATGATGCTGAACAACCCCCACCAGATTTAACTCTGCATAAACCTCCCTCCTGAGACTGAGCCCCGAAAGGCACCAAGACCAAGTCCCGTCATTTCATTTTACCGCAATATGAAAAGCTGTAACTGTATTTACCATGTCTTTATTGCCCACAGCAGCCCTTCCGTAAGTTAGCAAACGATCTTGCTTACCAAACCTCGCAGATCTAGGGGACCACGCAACCGACCAACAGGGCAGCTCTCACGCCAGGTAGCGGCTTGGACCATCACAAAGTGCGGTGCAGAAGCTGCCAGTAAATCCGTGCTCGGCACGCGCACACTGACCAGCCACTCCGGCAGCTCGCACGGCACAACCAGCCCTTGCAGGGCCCGGCAGCCCTCCGACAGCTCACCAGGCCTCTGCAGCTCTCATTCAGAATGCACAGCTGGGGACTCCTGAGTACAGATAAAACGTCAAACTGAAGCGTTGCAGGTATTCAGAATCTATTTAATAGTGGGACACCAAAGAAGTACTACACATTTTGCTTGAGCACATTAGATTTTGATTTAAGCAATTGCAATGGATGCAGGAATTTCTCAAAAATAGTCTTCTATATTCTACAATCCACAGTTTACTGTATCAGTCTAATAAGTCATATCATGATATACTGTTTGTGCCAACTGGTCTGATCGTCTGATCAGCAAAGCATCCTTCCCCTTCCTCCACCCCTCAAAAAAAAAAAAAAACCCATTGACATAATTCAGCCAAATTAAAAAAAAATTACTGTACGACTTATTTTAGACTCTTTTGTTGACCTAAACACAACGGGAGCTACCAGTTATACACAGCTTATGAACGATGTTGCGTTTTAATCCTAAAAATCTTCATGCTGATACAATAAAATATTTTATACAGCGATCAATTTTTAATGCTTTATTCATTGATTAAAAGAATATACATTTAACATAAACCATACAACATCAGTCATCAATTCAAACATTCAGCTGGTTTCCTTACATTTTCTGTCAGGAGTTTTTTTTTATCTGATCACATTTATAAGGTAAAATCTCACCACATCTGGCATATACACACACTGTGCCAGTGGATTCACTCTACTGATGTACATATAAAATCCGCATGGTATGTGCTCACTGGAGACAAAACAGCGCACACCTGTCAAAAGGTCATTTTAATATAAGATGGTAAAACCATTTGTAAAACACATATAAACTTTTTCCATAAATAGAATCATATCTGGACATCTGTTGCATAAATTGTGTTTTCCAAAGCTTACAATATAGCAGCCAGGTCTCAGCACTGCTGGGCACCCACGTTGGCCACTTACTTTATTATTGCAGACTGTCCTTTAAACATTAAATGCACAACATTCGTACCACTTAAAACTGGGGTCAGGTGGAAGTCTCACAGAGACCACGTCTGTACCGCGGTTGCCCTGAAACAGTTAAGTCGGCTTTTAAAGCCTCTCAGATATAACAAGATTTTAAAACATACTTCATGGAATGTTCTTCATGCATCATAGCAGCTCATACCTGTGATAGAACAAGCTCTGTATTTGTTTCCTTTCCTTCCTTTACATTCACTATTCACAGTGAAACAGGTGCATGTTTGTTAAGAGTTCTGAGGTTGCTGACTGAGCCACAGCACAGCTGTGTACCACAGGTCGAAATTCGACCTTATATATTACAATCTAGCAGTATCTGGCTGGCCAAGAGTTGGCCTGCCCCTGCCAGCATGTGGGCACTTCTTCGTTTTTAATCTATTCTTTGGCAGCTGACACAGGCGCTGACAGAGAAAATCCAGTGACTTGGTTGCTAGGGATTTCACGACTAATGTTTGTTTGCAGGTGTATACCTTTGTACTGAAGTCTTCACTGTTATGTTTTTACCCCATCGGAGTGCACGTTCTTGCTTTTTTCTTTTAAACTTTGGCCCAAAGCTAACTTTTAAGGAAGATGACAGAACATGAGAATAACCAAGGAGGAGTTTGCAAAGAATCCAAAAGACTAGAGCTTATGGAGTGATTCCGTAAGCGCAGGTACCTGAAAAGCTAGTGTTGCACACCGCCACTTAACAGCTGGGAAAAGCTGAGAACGGTCCTAAGTCATGCTTCAGAGTCTGCACGTGAAATAAAGCAAGGTGAGAGTCTTGCAATGGACAGCCCCGGATAGACTTCTCTTCCTTTAAGCCTATTAAGTAGCAAGCTACCTGATTAAGCACACAATGACAGCAGAGAAATCCACTGGGCTATGGATATGGGCATTAAAAAGAGTTGGCTCCTGAGCACAGAACTCCGATATAACAGTAAAATCATTCCAAATGCAGTTACTCAATAAAAGTAAAGTTAGCCGGCAACCTCAGACAGCCTTTAGCTGTATCTCTGTAAGGTTTGGTAGACAAGTCCATTAACCGTGAAAGCCCTAAACACTGCCACTTTCAGCTTCTAAACCAATACCCGACTACGTTCTTTGATCAAGAAGTAGAATACACATATATAATTCTATATAGCTAATACTGATTAAACACAGCACGAAAGGGGTTAATTCACGCTACTGAAAAAACATAATAGGACCCTACTTGCATATGTAACCACAGGAATTGTAAATAAGGAGCTAAATGCCTTCACTGAAGCTTTGCATCTCTCTGTAAAAGTGACGAGTAGGCTCAGTGAAGACACCGAGCAGCTCTATGTCCATGACGGCGTGCCAAGGTCGACCCAATCCGAGAGATACTTGCTCAATGAGATTGTGTACTGGATCCACATCCTGATCAGCCAGTTCTCCTTGGTCAAAATCAATGCTTTCTTCTGTGACTTCCAGAACTTTCAGGTCAGAGCCACGAAGACGAGCAATTGCTATAAGATTATGAGCCCAGACTGTGTAACCTAGGGGGGGAGGAAAAAGAAAGTTGCTCTGTCATTTTGCTACAAGGCATTTTTTTAACTGAAGTACTTAATACCAGAGCATCTCAACATCCTTCCCAACCTATTTTGTCATCTTCCCTCTGGCAGAATTCCCCTACCGCACAGAGGTTTTTTGGTTGTAAGCAGTAAAGCCCCATTTTATATTCTGAATAACAAAGTATCAAAAATGTTTCAGGTAGTTTGACCAGGCTATCTAGATACAGTTTCTTCTACCGTGGTAGAGAAGTGGACTCCTTTAAGTTAAGTTTTAGCTACAATTTCAAACCTCCTGTGATCTACTTTGTAGTATAAATAGACAGAATTTTAAAAGCAAGTAAATTATTTTAAGTGAATGTACAAAAGGACTGTTTTAAAACTGTGCTTGTGCTAGACAAAAAAAAAAATCTGAAGTTTGCTTTTGTTGCATTAGAGGGAGACTTAAAAACAAAAAAACCCACCAAAACAAACTAACGAAACAAAAAACCCCAACACACACAAACCAGAAGCCTCTCCAGGAAATAGGTCACACCAGTATATATATATAAAGCAACCACTCAAATCAACCCAAAACCTACATATATCTGGTTATTCTATCCAAGCTTAAACATAACAAATCTTCCCTCTCTTCCCACTAGTGTATATTGGCATCTCTCTTTAAAAACATCTACTCCCCAGTTACCTATCAGCTCTCTGTACCCCGGCTAAGGCAAAAAGCTGAGCTCCTCCTTATTCAGGTACAAACTACAGATGATCCAGGAATTTCCCTTTTTGGGAGCTCTGCCAGGCCAGCCCTTCCATTGGGAAAGGAAAGGCCCGTTTCTGCCTAACTGTCACTCTCACAGGTGCAAGGCTCTTGGTGAGATGCCCAAGCAAAGCTGCAGTCTGCACAGTATCTGACCTGCTGAGAAATAAAAACTAACCCTGCTTTGGTCTTCACAATGCAGTTAACGTGCTCTACATCATAATTTATCAAAATGACACAGATTGTTAAAGAATGAGGAAAACTGATGTCAAAGTAAAAAATAAAGGAGAATTTTTCATTCTGTTTTCTTTTGCTTTTTCCTACTGTTTGTCGCCAAGGTTTTAGGCTTGTGACAAACAGTCGGGAAGTGTTGAAAGTTTCAGGCTTGCTGATGGTAGGTTTTCCACAAAGAAGCCCGTATGGCTCATTGCTGGTATATTAACCATCAGGAACAAATTCCCACAACTTTCATCTGCAGCTACTTCACCTCCAACATGACTGTCCGCAGAAGATGAAGCTGTCAATAAGGCTGTAGGACATTAAACCAAATGGAAAATTCCACCTGTGTGATAACACTCCCCTATCAGGATTTGAAGGAGCTCACACCACCTTCCAGTTATCTCAATCGTAAAGGAACTTACTAAAGAAATCCTTTCCAAAGTGCAAGAATAAAGAGAACACCAACTCCAGCTGAGTCCCCTGTACCATCCTTGTGGTTCAGGCATATAGCTCTTGCTGTAACTTTTCACAGTCAGATCCTCTATGCTCTGGAACAATCATCTTATTCACAACTTAATCTCATTTTAAATTCATTCTCCTTTCAAAAGTTTTGCCTGAAGTTTCTCAATAATCTTCCAACAGCCAAAAAGCCTCTGCCCATCTTAAGCATTTATTCAGAGGTAACAGGCAACAATCACTTCACCACAGGTGTCACTGAACAACAAATTCACCAGGGGCAGCACCGTAATTTGTTTTTCCTTGCTAGTGAAAATTTAAACTTTACTTTTGCTCAGAATAAAACTAAGAGTTTCATAGGTAACACAACATGTTTATAAAATGAAGTCTCAAAAACCCACGTGAAGTGTCCTTCTCTTAATGAGGAAAAAAAAAAGTCTTCAGCCCCCATAGATGGGCTGTGTTTTTTATTCACAGTGCCAGATCATACCACTCTGGCTATCCTACCATCCCCATCCCAAACAACCACACACTCTTCACACCCTTCCTTCATCCTGCAAGAATGTATTTAATTTCCTTCAATCAGCTTTCCTCTGCTCCTGAAGATGCTACCTGGGTGGAAAGATGATACGACTTCCCACAAAAGACAGAAGAGAATCTCAAGGCACCCAAGGAAAAGAGTATCCTTAGCGTACGTTTTCCCCCTCCTCTTTTGGTCAGTGACAAGTGGCAGCCAAAATTATACGTAAATCAAAGCCTTTTTCAGAGCAAACTAGTAGCAAAAGCAGGAAAATGGAAAAAAGAAAAACACCAAAAAACCCACCCCTGAGAAGTATTGGAAACTGAAGAATAACCACTTCAGGAGACACCTGAGCACTTATATACAAAGCAAATTATGGCACCTTGAACAAAATCACCACTTTTTCCTGAATAGTATCATGAAGAATAGAGCAAGTGGAGCCAGAAACCATTATTTGGTAAAGTTCAGAAAACACAAGCATGAGTCTAAGACACAGTACTGAAGCATCACAGAATTCTAGATCTTTCTTCCTAGTCATGGTCTTCTCACAGTTCCTACTCTACAGGAAAGATGCTTATGCTATAGTACCAGAGGAGTCATATTCACAGCTTAAAATGATCAGGAGGCATTTATAAGCAGCTTAGCTTCTGCTGCAAGGAGGGGAGAAAAGAAGGTGAAAGAACCCAAGTCGCAACACCAGATCAAGGGTGATACGCGGCCATTCCTTCCCCAGGTATATACAGCACCTCTCCAAAGAGAGAAGGTGCAGCAACAAGCGTTCGCTACACAGAACTGTAGAAGGCGTTTGCTTTCCCAACGCTCTGCACCGAGTAATACCTGCTACTGAACAGACAGGCGCTGATGCTAAATGATACTTGTGCTGGCTTATGTTCAGATATTTTACCACCTTTTAAAATTTAGATTAGAGGACTTCCCTGTAGTAAGAGGATAATTTAAAGTAACACGATAGGTCCTCAAACTTGTAACCAGATGTTAAAAGAAACATCTAAAATCCACATTTAGAGTGGTAAGGTCTGAAATCTGTCAGACCTGGAAACTATAAAGGAGAGACAGCCGAATTGAATTTTTTTTCGCCCTCCAATGATTTTTTAGTAGAAGACAGTGGGAAAAAAAATTCTAGCAAATACAGCAGGACCTGCTGACTTCAAGCAATGGAAATCTGAATGTACAACCTCTGCTGCTGAAGGTCTCTCCTGTTTGTGCTGAATGACTGGAGGTTTACTCCCCCAACCAGTTTGAGGAAATGAATTCATCCTTATGCAACACAATACAGAGTCATCACTTAACTCCTTCATGCACCAGCAAACTTGGTCTTGGTAAGCTGATTCCATCACAAACAAAAAGAACTACTCTGTGCTATTTCAGTTTCAGGTGTCTTAAAATTTGCCGAACAACTGTAACTTCTAGCAAATCCTGTACTCATGACGAAACTGAATACAAATGCACACTTCTTAAAATGTTATTTTCCATTATATGGCAAATAAATAGATGGGATAAACCTAGCTCTGTTGTTACTGGTGAAATCAATGCACTCAGCAAGGCAACCTCCTCCACATTATATTTTTCAGACTTAATCTGCTGGAAAAGTCTTACCAAACTGGTAACAGACTCCCTCCCCTCAGCCTTGGGGGACTTAATCTGTGTTATTTACAAACAGGAAGCACAATCATCTAATCCTGTCAGCACAGGAGCTCACAGCAGCAAATGTTTTCAGCGTTCACATAACCAGCCACTTGGTGGAACTTGCACGGTGCAGACCACTTCCAGGGTAAGCCTCCTGGAACGCTCATTTCTTAGTTTTCCTCATTTTTGTGAGCAGTCTAATAAAACCCTATGTGACTTCTCCATAGAAGTCAGTAAGCTACAACTATGTTTAGAACTTGCACACAATAAACACCTTCATATTTTCAACCATGAAAATACCCCTATAAGGTACAGCAGCGCACACAGCAACTGTGCGTCAGACTTTTGAACACCACTGCACCAAACCACATCATGATTAGAAAGGCTGAAGTGTTGCAAGTATTTCAAAGTCACATACTATGCCCATGCAATGTATTACCTACCATGAACAGCTAGGAGAGACAGTCTTGTGCACCTCCAGGCTAGTAAGACAAGTGGATCTTCATTCCGGTTGTCGCTAAGATCTGGGAAGCCAGACATATCTATCACATCATTCATTAGTATAAAATGAGTGAGGAACTTGTCATACTGCCTGGATATGAGGTCAACAACAGCCCCTGAAACACAAGTGATGTAGCTGTCAAAGTGAATCCTCTCTAGGGGGATACTTGGCTTAAGAATCCTTAACATATCATCACTCTTGACATCAAAAGCCATTATATAGACCCGAAGATTAGTGCTGTTGCGAGTCAGCGCCTTCCAATTTTCATCTTCTGGCATACTGTCCAATGACTTGTGCATTATGGAAACACTGTGGACCAGGAGAGACAGTCGATGCAAAGGCACATGGTTGCTGTCAGCCAGGACTCTTGCCATGTCAGCTGTAAAATCACAGAAATCCAAAGCGAGCGAACGCAGATTCACAAAGCGCTCCAATTCGACCGCAGTGATAAGAGTGGTATTACCAGGGATGTGGTTGTCCAACAAGCTCAGATGTTCCATGGTGTTGGCTATGGGGTTTGACAAGGAGGACAATGATGTGGGAGTTACTATTTGCAGCATAAACCCACAAGACAGCCATTTCAATTGCCTGCTATTGCCTAGTATCTCTTCAAACAGCTGTTGGATTCTGCAAGTAAACAAAACAGACAATGATCCTATTAAACATGGTTTAGTCTTACCAGTTGCATCCCTTTCTATTTTTTTTATTCAATAATTATTATTCTTCTTTCACGTATGGCCTTATTCTGCAAGAAGGTGCTATTATTATGGTTCTTCTGAACTACAAATATTAGAACCTGACTCTGCAGACCTCCCACAGCAATTTAACCTTCACTGCACTTAAAAGGTTAAAACTGTAAACTAGCTTGAGAAAAATTATGCGCTTTGTGTTTCAAAAGCAGTGGCTCGCTATGAACTTCCATTTCATGTATTTTCCAGCATATATTTAACACCCTCCCACATACATTTTAAGGTTATGCAAATAAGAAAACTTGTAATGCTTTTAAAACACAGCTCTTGTTTTTAAAAACAGCTTTTCATATTTGCTAACCTCTCCAGAAGTGCAAATTCAATACAGAAAAAAAAAGGTCATTTTCAATGAAAGGTTGCAGAAACTTGACTTCGAGCATAAGTTAGAATGATGTGAAACTACCTGCTTGACTTTGCTCGTTAGAGGGCAAAGAACAAACATACAGCAAGATTCTTTAAATCATTCCGAATGTAGAGCTAACTGGATTTTCAAGTGTCAACACGTTCAAGTTTTACTGAAACAACTTCGACCTGGTAACATTTCAATTTCAGATTATCAGTGCCAGATGATTCTGGCATAAGGATTCTGGCAGTGCCATTTATTACACTGCATGATTACTATGCACTTACTCTGATGCATCCCACATCTCCTACCCCTTTATTTTTTAAGGAAGGGATGTTCTTTAAGTTAAATATTTAATTCTAGAAAGCAACAAACGTATTTTAAGATAAGATTTTGAATACTAAATTCAAATAGTATAGTTAAACTCTACAAAATTTCTCCAAATAAATTTTTTTCCCAGTCTTCATCCCAACAGCTGCTAAGGCCCAAAAGAGTCCTCCTGCCCAAATGACAAGTGCTCTTTCAGCACACACATTTTAGGACACGTGTAGCTGAGCATTTGATCCCAAACCCTGGTCAGCCAGAAGGAAAGATCAGCATTTAAGGGAAGCAGTTAAGCCAGGCCATGACAGTTCCACAAAATGTCAAGAAATGAGACGTAAACACCTCCAGTCCAAAATTAGCAGAAATCTTTCTGCCTCAAATCAGGTAATGGTTTGCACAGAACACTTTTTCCTTTATTGTTACAAATATCTGTGTACTTTTATACATCCAAGCAAAACAAGGTTACATAGTTATTATTCTCATGAATGTATCTTTGAGATAATGTCCAGATAAAATTAAAGGCTTATTTAGTCCAGTATCCTGACTGACAGCAGAGAAACACTAACGCCTTAAGAAGTATGACTAAACAAGGAAAGCACATCAGGATATTTCTCAAATATCTCTCTAGTTTCCAAAAATTTGTAACTCAGACCTCCTGAGCCAAAGGCGGCTTTCTGTATTTAGTAACCCTCAGGGACCTCATGTCTACAAATTTATCCAGGTTCCTCTTTGAGCCAAATAAGTGTTTAGCAACTATAACATCCAATAATAAAGATCTCTGCAGTGTGATTCCCCCCTCTTCTTACTTGCTCTGAGTGTCACCTACTGCCTTTGATGCCCCATAATCCTTCTGTTGAAAGAAAGTTAAAAGAACAATCCCTATTCACCCTCTCCCTCTACAAACCCTTATTCTTCCTCTGCCTTGCCTGCACGTGCCTTGCTCCTTCTCCAAAGAATGTACTGGGTTTGCAAGGCCTGACTTCTCTTTGTAAGTGGAAAAGTTGGTGTGGTTATTGTATTTATCTATTATACACCTCAGAATAGTTCCCAAGGTTTTGCCTAGTGTAGTCATCACGTTTAAAGACTTCAGTTCTTCCAGATCTTCTCTGAACGTGTTTGGTTTTGGTTTTTTTGTTTTGTTTTGTTTTTTTTTTAAACTGAGGACTGGCAGCTGTGACACAAATGCAGCTTTAAACAACATGTCAAGAGTCACAGTTAGTGTAGTTTTCCTATTTTATTCCCAAATTCTTTTACAGTTCAGATGACCCTGTTTGTTCCTGGCAATATTTGTTTCATTATTATTCCTGCCAATGTCTAAATTGAAGGCAGATTCTCTGACAGTCCCCCAAAGGAACAGATTCTACCACAGGAACCTCTCTAATTTCTTCCAATGAACAAAGACTCTTCCCTCCCCCCTCTCACCATACACATCTACAAAAGGTGCTGTAACAGCTACAGTGACAGTAGAATTCATTTTGTAATAGTCCAAGTAGTCAATCTTATTAGTGCTTATAATATTTCACAGAACAATTGAAAAGATGACAAATCAATTGAGATGCTCAGTAGAATACTACCATCTATATACCTCACTGCACTAAAAATCTGTTTAAATTGTGCTTCCGATACAACCTAAACATCTAAGCTTAGAAAAGTACTGCTCTAGTACTCAACCTGCACAACTTAATGAAAAGAAAGAGGATACAGAGCTCTGCAGATATAGAGTGGGTTTTCTGCCCTGTGGGAATTGCACTAAATAACTTTCTTTTAAAAGAGAGATACTGATTTAATGCTATCTACACATCAATTTTTTAAGGCAAGCCCCAAAGCATTTATACAAGTATTTAGATTTGTGCTGATAGTCTACCAACCCATAGGTCCTAAGAAAACTTTCCAGCCACCCTCCCCTAGTTCTTTGCCAATTTAATGGAGAGATCAAACATGTCAATAGAGAATATTTAACAGTGACAATTTTGGGATTGTTTTTAATACCTGCTTTATATAAGGCCAGACGGGAAGCACAATATAAACCAGATGCCATTAGTTTTAACACATTTCAGATATATTTTTCCAACGCTCTAACAGGCGTTTTTCATCCCCTGCAAATTCTTATGCACATCCTATTTGTCATGAACAGACGGCATCTAACTGGAGTTTGCAAAAACAGTTTGACCTGTATTCTAGGAATTTAGACACATTGTGTGAATTCTTGGGAATTAACACCAACTTTATTATAATTCTAACTTGAACTTTACTTGCCTACTGTGTAGTACATTTATCCTAACTTACACACGGTTATCTTAAAGCTCGCTTATAAATCTGAAGTTTAAGCATAGTTTAGTAAGTATAACACAAAATATAAGCAGAGCTCAGCACATGCAAGAAAGCAACATGTGATGCCTCAACAAGTGTACTTAATCAGTCCCCTTTGCTCCCTGTAAACAGCAGTTATAGGATGCTCATCATCAACCTGCAGCCTACAAATGATCATACTGGAGCAACTATTTCAAATATAAAAACCTCAAAATAAATTACTTTCACAACTAATGCCCCAAAATGGTACTTTCAGCGAGAGGACAGACTGAAGCCTGACTAGACATGTCAGCTGAATTACTATTTAAGCCTCAAAACCAGTCCTGACCAGTATTGAAGCACATCGATGGCCCTGGACAGGAAACAAACATATTACTAAGGTCCATATGGAGCCCATTTGTTTAATTAAAGACTATCAATCAAAACATTTTGCTTAATAACAGAGGCTAAACTGGTTTCTTTTGGAAACCAAACTATCTGAACCACATGGATCAATCATGCGAAGCAGATTTCAGAAAGTCAAAATTTTAAACAACTACCCTTTGTTCAACTCAAGACAAATGCATTGTTTACGCTGAGCTTCTCAACAGTAATGAACCAAGTTGTAAAGCGAATTTTAGAAAGTAAGCAGGGACACATATGCTATACAGAAAAAGAACAAGCATTACAAGCCCATGCTGATCACTGCAAAAGTACATTTTTGAAAACATGATCCAAAGCCTCCTCTCCCTCAGAACAACCCTTAGCCTTAACCTGGGGGAGTATCCTAACGGTACTGTGCTAGCTGAGATTTCACCCACTGTATGTTACACTCAACGCTATGGACTTAAGGAAGTGTCACATTTTCTTCCCTGACTGCTTTAATTTCAGGAAGTTCCTGAAACAGCTAGTAAGGTTTATCACCATACGGGTTCCAAAAATCCTCAACTACCAATAACGCTGTCTCCCAAGGTTGCTCAATATCCTTCAGTGTTAGTTATCAGTACCCATGTTTTGCATCCTCACTGATGCAAACCCCAGGTGCAAATGACAAGACTAAGGAGCCATAAAGATTTACTTCCTGAAGTAAAACTGCTGCTAGTGCTAATGAACATGAGAACACCGAATAAAACACTGCCAGCTTTCCTTTAATTTAGAAAAGAGCTACAGGAAAGATGAGGAGGGACTCTCTATCAGGGATGATAGTGATAAGACAGGGGGTAATGGTTTCAAATTGAAAGGGGGTAGATTTAGATTAGATATTAGGAAGAAGTTCTCCACTGTGAGGGTGATGAGGCACTGGAACAGGTTGCCCAGAGAAGCTGTGGCTGCCCCTCCCTGGCAGTGTTCAAGGCCAGGTTGGATGGGGCTTGGAGCAACCTGGTCTAGTGGAAGGTGTCCCTGCCCACAGCAGGGGGGTTGGAACTGGATGGTCTTTAAGGTCCCTTCCGACCCCAACCATTCTATGATTCTATGACCAGAGGGTCCCAAATACATTGTTTTATTCTATTGACAACACCCCCACCCAACTAAACAAAAAAGAGGTAGCATTTATTTGCTCATTCCAAAACATGCAAACGTCAATATTCACCTAAAAGACCACCTTCAAATTAGGTAATGAGTTTTGAATGGTTTATGGCTCTGAAATGTGCTTAGAGGGCTCTCTTCAAGCCCCTTGGCAAATATTTGATTATATATTCATGTTTTCACAACAAAGGATATGAAAAAAAGGAGCTTTTACTGAGTCAGCCTTTTACCTACACTATAGTACATATGTTAAGTAGAATCCTTAATTGTTCCAAGTTCTGCATTCTAAGCATAATGGATGACAAAGACACAGTATGTGACACACATCTGTATTTGCACTGCTTTGCAAATTTAACTCAGGACCAAAGATTTAGTTCAACAGTTGTGTTCACCAACATACACTGACAGGATAATATACCTACACTAGTTCTAACACCCCTCAAAAACTAATAGTAAAGATCTAGAGCGGCTGTACTTACTCCATTCCCAAGCTACTGGAAGAAAGATATTTAAACTGACACAAATTAAAATTATGGTATTCAGGTTTTATCTAGATAGAAAGTTTTAGCAGAACTGTTAAAAGTTACCTCAGCATCACTTCCTCTGTGGTAATTTATTCCAAAGTCAGCAGCTTTTTACATTCTATTTAACCTTTTCCAAAGAAGAACTACCTATTCTAAGCGTTCAAGGACCGTACCGTAATTAAGCCAAGCTAAAATACACCCCTGAACTAAACAAGTACATTGTGAGCTATGATCTTTGTATTCTGCAAATACATAACCTAGTTTTGAGATGCAACTTGAAATAAGTTGTTTGTGTTTATGTTCTCTTTCAGGTTTACTTGCTACATGTCCTTGATTCTTGTGTAATACAACAGATCACTTCCTTTTCTAATTTTTTCCATGTACAGTAAAGCAGACGTGCCGGTAACAACCCTGTATCCCTCCTCCCCTTTTGTGCCATCAACATAATATTGTTTCTAGAAAAGAGGAAAGAAAGGATTCTCACCCTGCTAAGAAGGGGAAAAAAAGGCACAAAACCAGATTACTTCATGTAAACAGTAGGAACAGAAATCAACTCAATTTAAGAATTTAGATTCTCATCCTATTAAAAAACTTAAAGCTTTCTCAGTCATGTATTTCAGGGATAAAATCTGTACTCTGTCATCTGTTTTTATTATTTTAGTGTATTTGATAATTTACAAATATAACTTACTGCTTAATCTTCTTGCCATCAGGGTCAACCTTGCCGAGGTATGTATTTGATATACTTCCATGTTGCTGCAGAATGCTTATATCCCCAAAGAGACTTAACTTCTGTAGGTTCCTGTGAAACAACAAAATAAAAAGGAATCTGTACACAAAATTAAAACACTGTGAGGAATCATTCTGGATAAGACAAACACAGGCAATAAGAACACATTATCACACGGAACCCATAGTCTGTTTTGGGAAACACCCTACCATCCTGGAACACAGGCACACATGGAACTACAGCAAATGAAACTGAAGTGTAAAGGGGAAAAGGACTACACAAACTGCTGAATCCAGCTGTAAAAGCAAATGCCAGTTTTCAGTCACCACAGGAATATTTTCATAAAGAAAACTTTCAGCAGTGCTTTCATGCACTTTTTAATCCTTGGAACATGTGTATTAAGTGTCACAGATGAAAACATCAAACACCTATTCCTTTTAACATTTAACGCCCAAGTAGAACGCAACCACAAACAACCCTGTCTGAGCACTTATGTCTTGCAGCTGGGCTACAAACGGGAGCCCAAACCTGCCTCAATCAAGGCAACACAAACCTCAAGAGAGGAAAAACAAAAGCTTCCCACACCCTAATCAGTGTCTAATTTCTGTTCTATCAAAGCAGGGGAAGCTGTTCTAGTATTTCCCATCAGTGACCAGAAGAGGATTAGTGGTCCACCATGACATATAATTTTAACTTTTAGAAGGGATACCGAAGAAGTGGTGAAAGAACCACCTCTAAGTTTATGCTGGACATGACTCGGTGTGCTAGTCAGTTTTCCTTTCCATAGTACAGTTTCTTTCTCTGACTTGCACCTTTTCTATTCCCCAAAAAAAAGATCAGGCAAGAGATACAAAAATGACTGCAGCTTTTGAGTAGCTGTGTGGCATTTACTTTTAAGATTTTTATTTTTTTAACTGACTAAGTTTCAGGTCAACTTTTTTTTTTTTACTTATACACGCTGTAAATTAGATTTACTCTCAACATGCAAGGACTAGTCTGCACTTGATAATTAACATGGCAGAAACTCCAGTTTCATCACAAATGGATACATGAGTTAAATTAATCTTAAACAGGAGAAGCCAATTAACCTGTAGCTGACAATTAAGTAAGTTACATAAATCCTTATTTCTGCTGGCTTACAAATGATATGCTAATATTTCAGATCACCTTTGAAGAAAATACAATACAATTACAATGCTCAAAGCGTAGGGAAGCTCTGGTGCCAGTTCACTACCTCCACAGTATGAGCTGGTCTTCTACCAAGAGGAAGGGCAGGAAGTACCAAGTAGTCAAGTTTTACATTTTTAAGTAAGTATGAATAGCAGTCTGCCATTAGTATCTACCATAAGTCATAATTTTCCTGTTTTGAAGTTGCTGTATTCAATAACTGTACACTAGTTTCCTGAAATCTATCCACTCTCGCACCTGCTACTTTTCTTCTGTAGGTGAACAACAACTTAATAGCAAGATCCACAAGGTTCATATTGAGTCAGACAAATACTGCAGCAAAATACCTAGATCTTACAACTGTTTCAGAAATTCTAACAACTTAATATTCAATCTTTTAAATACAGGACTACCGGACTAATGATACATTAATATAAACTAAGCCCCGACCATATGCTCAATATTCTATAAAACTAAGATAATGCCTGGTCATACTGAAGAATAAGCTTGGCAGGGAAATCTCAAGACTCTGGCACCACCACCGAGAGGATTTTGGGCTCTTCTTTCCTCAAAAGCTGTAAGAGATAGTCTGGTATGACAGGGAAAGCAGCAGAAATCTCCACCTGGTGTGAAAGGCAGCGTTCACAGCCAATGCTATAATTAAACTTTTATCTTCTTATCTCGATGACTTAATTCCGAGAGCCAAGACACAAAATGCAATCTTCAGAACAATTCTGAATCACCTGCATATTCACATCACACAGAGGTCTTGTTCTGCTACTCATACCCCCAGTGAATGCTACTGTATGCAGGTATTAATTTTAGAGCCACCGAACTACAGGACACACGAAACGCTATTTGCTAGTATCCCACACATTTTTACTACATCTGCTTGACTGCTATTTTATGCACTACAGAAATGCATGGCAAAGTTCTCTGCCTCAAAACTTAAGCAATGAAAACATCCAATTATTCTCCCATTCACAGCACAGTTATTACCATCAACAAACCCGATCATGGTTCAACACAATGTTAGATTTTTGCTACTATTCGCAATGTCATATATTCTCTATGGCATTCAGCTCACATCTCATCTTTATTTCAGCAAGTTAGTAAAGTGATTGCTATTTAAAGAAAATCATTTAGAAGTTAATTGTTATCTTTTGCTAAAAGTCATTACGGCATCTTAATCCTATGTACTATCCATACACACAGCTGGGGAAAACACATGCGTTTTGGGGGGGGGTTCTAAACCACTTATTTACCACTAGCTCAAAAAGCATATTAAAAGTAGTAAGATTCTTACTAGGTTCCACCTTCAGTTTTGGTCAGTGAAAAAAAGAACAAAATGGCCTTGCTTACGTTCAACATGAACAAAGCAGTAAGGCACATACTGTATTGTTATACTAGGTTTTGCCAGTTTCAGCTGCCTGCTCAGACCAATAGAAAAGAGTCATTAGAAAACCTCAAATACAGATGCAGTCTACTGTTTTAAGCGACTCACCAATTTTTGGCAACTCCAAGACAGATACCGTACTCCACCGAGATACCATATCTGCATGTTTGTTTCCACAGCAAAGATCAGACAAGTCACACAAATTCACATACTGCAGAGGAAAGGGGGGGACAGACACGGGGGGGGAAATCACTGCCTTCTTATCTTCTTCCTTTGCAAGCAGCTAGAGGAGACCACACTTTGGGATTTCAGAGTTACATAAAAACCACAGAATTTTCCTGCTGAATGATCAGCAGTTGCTTATTAGCTGCTGTATGCATTGAAATGACTCACAGAAAGTTTGTCTCCCTCCCACCTGCGTTCCAGAACTTAGTTTTGAAAAATCAGTTTGAGAAGGCGCAGATTATTAGGATCTCTTCAGAGCCACTAAGAAACAACTTATCCCTCCTGATACTGCTACAGAACATTTTGCCCACCTGCCCCCTCCTTTTTTCTTTTTTTAATAGGAAGTAGAACGCTAACTGTTTAAACAATAAGATCCTTTGTTATTTTGCGTCATTTACTGTCATAAACATAATAGCTCATGGAAAAGTTACAGATCACTATAAATGCTCCTTTAGTACCTTTCAATTAAATAAATTATAGATTTTTACAACTCATCGTGGTCCCAGTGCTATTAAAGCAGTATTTTGGGAGTAATATGCTGCCACCCACAAAATAAAGTTTACGGCAACTTGGAGCTCTACCTTAAATGTGAGACAGACCTAGAACGTACCTTTTTGGATAACTGATTGCCAGCAGTAATACTTGTCAGAATACTATCAGTTGTTTTTAAACCAAATTGCAGACGAGTAGTTATTTCCTTAATTCCACCAGAATTAGCAAGTGTCGCTCCAAAATATTTTTTTAGAGACTTAACATGCAGATTTGCTTTGAAATTGGCGATCTTATGTTGTACAGAAAACGCATTTATTAGCAAAATACTCATCATTCTCCTCTACTCAAGAAAGCATCTAGAAATTGCATTACCTTCAGTCATTACTTTTCTTAGGTCCTGTGGTATTGTAAATCCTCAAGGACTTTTAGAGCCATCTAAAGTACTTTTTTTTTTTTTCCCTGCAAAGAGGGGGGGTTGTTACTGTATTGTTTAATAATAGATTTAAAAGCCTACAACAAGATTACACAGTTAAGAAAGAGTATACCATTTCAGAAAAGTGAAGTTCTTCCTCCCCAGCTCTGAATATAAGATGGAAGTTCTTTGAACTTCTCTGCCAAAAAGCTAAGGGCTGACAGGAGTTATGAAAGAACGATCCTGTTTTAAACTTAATTCCAAAAGGAATGCATTTACAGTGATTCAGCCACTGGAGAAGTTAAAAATGCTGCTTTCCAGTATTTTGGAAATTACAATAGCTATCCCATGTACAATGACATAAGGCAAACACAAGAAGGAATTGCTAATTATCCTTGAGTTACAGATGAATAAATAGAAGCAGAGAAATAAAGTGAGGGGACTGCGGCCATCCCTTAGACAAAACCAAGCATCAGGCAGGTGACAATGCCTCTGGTTTAGACATGCGGTCACAGGAAGAACTACTAGGCAGCAATTTGGCATATGTTAATGCTCCTTCCCACCTCATTTCAATTTAAAAACTCTACTTAAAAAGCTAAAACCAAATGTCCTACATGCAAACTAACTGGCAGTTACTTTGCAAAAAAAAATACACCAAAATAAACCAAAAACCTCGTTCCAGGGTCTATTCAGAAAGTAAAGGAGACTACTCTGAAAGTAGATCTGAATAAAAGGTCGTTTAACATAAATATTCCCCCCCCCCCCCGTTTTTTAAATGCTCACTAAAAGAAAGACTGCTGTAACAACCAGGTACCTTGTGTTCCCCACTCATACATCATTCATTTCAAAACAAAAGAGCAGCGTGCAAATGATTTGAAGACACCAAGAAAGCACAGTAATGCAAAATTCTATCCAAGTTTGTAACTTCTCACCTCTGGCTTACCACCGAAATGATACTAATCTACCAGAGAACAGGTACTGGAGAAACAACTACTCCTACATTGTATTTTACTGCAGTCCTGAGCCGCACCGTGCATACAGAATGCATAAAGGCGTTTAGAAAGTAAGTGTCCTTGTCCAAGTTTCAGATAAGGCCACGGAGAATTAATTTTTTTCAAAATAAAGTGTACCAAAAGCCCTCTCAATGCATTTAATTTTGACAGCCTCATATTTTAGCGAGACAGAGGAAAAAAAAACAAAACACATTCTAGTTTTTCCAGTGAAACCCTCAGGCAACACCTCCTGCAGATACTATTTATTTTAAAATTCCAAGTCCGTGCAGCGATATTTGTCTCAGATCAGATAATTACCACATCACTTCAACAGTTTCTCCACTTAGCTGGAGTTCCCAAAGATCCAACAGAGAAGTGAAAGTTCCTTAAAGGCAAGAGAAGACCGATCGAGACAGATGATCATGATTTGCACACCGAGGATTCACAGGGCAAGAAATATATTCAGAGAAAGGTGAGCTGGGACCAGCCAGCCGTTTTCAGAAGCGAGGTCTGTAACTCCCGAGTGCCGCAGCTGCACCGCAGGAAGTACCTGCTGGGCACCACAGAGCAGAGGAACTGAAAGTGAGACTTCACACACCACATTTGCATTCACCTCAAACCAATATTTGAGGAATTACATTTAAAGTTCTCTTGCTACAATTCCAAACAAAGAAGCAAGGAAGGCCTCAAACTGCTCTCTAACCCCTCTGGAATCAAAGAGGGGCCATGACTAGACCATGATTCAGTGCAGACAGTTTTCCAAAGGCCATCCACAAGGTTTAATTCATCCTAAAGATACCCCAAAATACTTGCAGCTTTTTTTTCTTCCTGATCAGTGAAGCTACCTACGTGCACACAGATGGGAAATAATATTAACCATTTCCTATCCTAAAGTCCGCAAGGCTTTCCAAACACATCGTAACCTGACTGTAACGTCCTTGCTTTCCTGTCCTAGGTGCTGACTAGAGACCGTATCTTAGAATATCTGATTATTATCCTTTTTAGAAGACATTTATCCTGATCACACACACACGGCAAAGAAAATGTATTTTATTTTAAAAGAACTCCAACCTGAGGAAATTGTCTAACCTGCCAAAGGAAGCCTATGAAAAAGCAGATGTAAACACATCTTAACTCCAAACCACAGGAAAAGATTTCTATCATTTAAATTTAATTTGGTCAAGAAAGTCCTATGTCTGAAGTATTTTTTTTTTCAACAAATAAACATAAAAACCTCCTCCTAGTTAAAACTGAGTCCAATCTCAGTTTAGCAGGTAACACGAGTGCTAGCATGAAAGCTCAGCTCTCCAACAGCAAAACCCCTCATAGCTGGAGAGGTGGAAGCATTTCATCAGGGCAGTGCTCCATCCCTCTCCTTCCAGAAAAACACCATTGCTGTAACCTAACCCCCCTACTAATTTCTCATGACTAATTATTTTTCAATCACACATAAGAGGCCTAAAGCCTGTCCGTAATAAGGCTTACATTTTAAAGCGAGAGAGACGCCTTGTTAGGCACCAAATTCAAACTCCCAGCTGTCGCTCGCTCCGAGCTGCATCCCCCCTTCCTTCAAAAGGACAGAGGAGTTTTTTTATCCGTGCAGCTCTATCTGTTTTGCATCTTGACCAGCCGCTTGCCAACTCAACTACAGAATATGATAAAAACCGGGTAGTTTGAAGCAGCGCGCCTCCGTTTCTGCTCAACTCGCAGCCGCAGGGACACCCTACCATCGGGTCACCCGAGCCGGCTGCGCAGGCCCCCCCGCACCGCGCCCCAGGGGCTCCAGGGCCGCAGCCCCCGCAGGAACCGGCCGGCGCGGGTCACCCACGGGCGCCGTTGCGGGCCGAGACCGTCACGCTCCCCCCCCACCCCGTCCCGCCCCGCGGAAGCGGACGGGCCGGCCAGCCCCCGGCCCCCCACGGCTAAGGGGGGACTCAGGGCTCCGCCCGCGCCCCCCAGCTCCCCCGCGGGCCTGCCCCCGCCGCCTCCCCTCACGCTCCCGCCGGGCGGGGCGGAGCGCGGCCCTCTCCCGGCCCGGCGGCGATACCTGTTGTTGCGGATGCTGCTCAGGACGCACAGCACCAGCTCCAGGTACGTCCTCAGCAGATCGAGCCAGCGCGGGCACAGCGGCGGCGCCTCCCCGTCGCCTGCCGCCGCGGCGCCCTCGCCCGCCGCCGCCGCCCCCCCTCCGCCGCTGGGGTAGTTATCGGCGGCGAACTGTACGCGGAGCTCACGGACGAACCAGCCGCACTTGCGCATGAGGAACTCGAGGCGCGGGCGCTCGGCCGGCGAGACGCGGAGGCTGAGGCGGAGGCGCGGCCAGAGGGCCGGGTAGAAGAGGCACTCCCGCCAGTGCGAGCAGGCGGCCGAGGCCCGCAGCCGGTCGGGCCCCGCCAGGAAGGAGAAAATGTGGACCACCAGCTCGCTGGGCAGGGAGCCGGCGCCCACCGCCTGCCCGCACACCGACATGCCTGGCGCCGGCCCGAGCCCCGCTGCTGCTGCTGCGGCGGCGGCGGCCCCAGGCGGCGGCGGCGGCGGCCCCGGCCTCGCCTCCGGCTCCTGCGACAAAAACAACAACATCAATGACAAGGCGGAGGGGGCGGGCGCCGGCCGGGACGCGGCTGCTGCCGGGACGCACCACCCGCGCCGCCGCCGGGGGGGGGGACGAGGGGCGGAGCGGGTCCTACCACCGCCCAGCGCGGCTGGGAGGGGCCCGAGGGGGGGGGGGGGGGAGAGGTGGGACGGACCCCCCCTCACCCTCCCCGCCTGCGCGGCGCCGCCTGAGCCCTACCACCCAGCTCGGGGGAGGTGCATGAGAGAACACGCCTCCGGCGCCGCGCTCTGTTCCTGCGGGGTGAGGCGCCCTGCCGCGGCGGAGGGAGGAGGAGTTACCCCGCGGGGGGAATGGAACGTGCCACCGGTCGAATGGGAGGCGGAGCTCGCCCAACGGCTCGCGCGACCCGCGGGTGGCCGTTAACCCTTCCGTGCCGGCAGCGAGTGGCCGCCGCCGCCCCGTCCCGCAGCGCAGCCCGGCAGCCCCCGACACCAGCGGCGGGGGCTGCGCGCCTCCGCCTCAGCCCCGCAGCGGCGCCCGGGGCGTCCGGGCGCCTACCGGCGCGGTGCCCTGAGGGGCTGGCCCGGCAGCGCGGCCCCTCCGCCCTAACGCAGTGCGGCGGGAGGCCCGGGACCAGGGCGAGGCTCTGGGACCAGCTCCCCTGCGGGCTCCGCGGCCGGCCGAGCCCCCGCCGGGCTCTGCGGGAGCGCTGGGCGCTGCGGGGGGAGGCGCGGGAGGGCCCCCGCCGGCCGCCCCTGGCCCAGGCGCCTTGTGTTCGGGGAGACTCAGGAAGGGTGTCGGTGGGGGCGGCCCGTATCCGACCGCACGTCCGCCTCAGGCGGCGGCATGACCCCGGCAGCGTTCCAGCTGTCGCTACGGGAAACGCGCTGACTAGGCAAGAAAGGCGAAGCGCGACGGAGGGCCCGACGTGAGAGAACTGGCTGCGAGCCTGAGGGGATGCAGGAGGAAATGCTCTTCGTTCTTTCAGTTTCTTAAACCCCATCCGCTTCGTAGCGCCCGTGCCAGCGTCAGCTGTAGGTGTGGAAAGATCACTTCTCTTGTGCGTACTGGCTTTTGAGAGAGTTCAGAAATCTGTTATGTACTGATTCTGCAACATCGATGTGAAGGTAATTGCAATTGTACATGTAGGTTTCACAGTTTTAAAAACCTTATTGAAATAAAACTGAGTGCTGCCAGTGTCTTGGAATAATGCACATGTCTGATGTTATATCAGAGTGTACAGAGATGTACACATGAAAGAACCAAGAGAAATAAAGCCTCTTTGCATTCAGAATATGGTCCCATTATAAACAGATGTATCAACAACCAAATCTAAACCGGCTCTCTCCCTTTGCCCTATGACTAGCTGTTTTCTCTGTCTCACAGCAGGGGTGAAAAACCCTTTATCTTTTCTCTTGAATCTGGTCATGGAGGAAATGTGACTGAGTCTTCTGTTTCTCCTTGATTAGAGAGAAGGATCCTGGAGGGGCAGATGTTATTGAGAAAGTGAGACTGTAGGAAATTCCCAGCCAGACAAGTCCTCTGTCATCAGGGACCAGTGCTCCCTCACACACCTGCGCGGGTGACTTGGACCTGCGTAAACAACTCAGGTAAGCGCTGCGCTACTCCCGCTGCAGGTTCCCCGACAACAGGCTAAAACTCCCCAGGCAGTCAAGATGCAAGCGCTGAGGCAGCCAAACTCATCTGGCCTGGAAGGATACAAATGAAGGGAACTTGGGTGCCTACACGTCTCCGTGTTTTAATACCTGCTCAACAATTCCACCTTGCTGGGCTGACGATGAGTCAAAGGACTTCTGAGATTACTGAGTATCTTAATGTAGCAGAATTGAGCTTTACGAGTCAGTGCCCTGGGATTACCCAAGCGGCATCAAGAAAAAGTGGTTTGTGAAGTAAGGAGTTGTGCATTGCTGGTTGCCTTTGTTGGGTTGTATTGGATCAGCAAACATGTGTACTGGGATAATAAACACAGGGAAATGGTCACTGACTCAGCTCCAGTTTATCAGGGTTGTGTTAAAAAACTCAATCTCGGGAGTATTACCTTCAGTTTTGAGGCTTGAGTGAATAAATGGGTCTGTCTAAGGCTTCAGGTCATGACCACTACGGCCAAGTGGTCTCACACGGTAAATGTGAGACCTTGTGAGGTTCCCTGATTCAATCCATCTGCACGGCCGGTGTGGCACTGAGGCAACCAAATCTCTGAGGCTGCCAGTTCTGGGTGTTGAATCACAGTTTTCCCTGACTTGGACATCAGAAATGTGCTGCAGCTTGACAGATCGTTGATTTCACAGTGCAGGCTTTTGTTAATACTAGTGCAGTGGCTGTAAGTTGATGGGATAATATCTTTGAAAAGAGGTGCACCTAACCTGCTTGCAGACTACAGAGTTACCGGGTAGCTGGTTAATGGTCATTTTGCTGAAGCCCTAGGCTGTCAGTATGACTCCAGCGCACAACGCTCCATGAAGCCACTCACCGAACATTTAAAGCCGGGGGAGGTAACTGTGAATCTTTAAGATGCAAATACAAATTTCCAAATGGCTGAAAGGCAGAGGAGCCATACCACACGCTCGGAGGGGCTGCAAAGAGGAAAGCATTCCAAAGCCATTCACAGGCAGGTGACAGTCATTTCCTGGGAAGTGACCACAGGTTCTTGCAGTCAACCGTGGATCAGAACAGGCCGTGCGCCCAGGGACCCGCAGGGAACCTGGTTTTTCCGGCCTCGACAGTTGGGTTCAACCTTGCATGTTGCCGGGATTCTCATTGCTCAGCAGCGCCAGCGCCGTCCCACAAGTGGCCATTCTGGTGTGGGAGTCACACGTGGCTCCAAAGCTGTGGGCTGGCCGTAACCAAGGTAAAGTTTCCTGGACCTGAAGGTCACCAGTTGGGCAGCCGATGTCACAACCAGAGGCTGCCAACCCTGCTGCGCCGGGCGCTCTGTCCTGCTGCCCTGCAGATACCGAGATAAGGCTCATCAGCAAAACCCAAAGTACAGGCTTTTTGAGCAACTCGGTCCCTTCTTGGGTTTTACGTATGTTGTCAAGACATGTAGTTTCTGGACCAGTAACTTGGTACATGCCATTAGTGAGCTGCTGTGAACTCGGGAGTTCTCCGTCACCAGCTGCAAGAACAGACACACCAGGTCAGAGCAAAGCAGAAACAGAAACCACATACCAGTAGGAAACCAACGTTTCCCCATGTGCTGTAACAGACTGAAATAACGTGTCTTCTACATTGATTTATGCTGAACGAAGGAGGAGCTGAGCGGCTAAACACTGAACTTGACCGGGAGGTTCCTGCATCAGCTTCACCTGCAAAGTGTTCTCCGTGTCACAGCTATTTGAAGAGGAATCGGGCTGGAGCTGAACACTGCTCCCCTGGTAACGATCCCGATGGAACCGGGGAAAGCCCGAGCACCGAGCTGCTACTGTTCTGTCTTTCGGGGCTGAGGGAAACGGCAAGAAACCTGCCCCCGGGACAGGCGGGGGTTCCCGCACGGGGCAACGCACATTCCCGCGGAAGCTCCTCGGGAAGGCCGGGCCCAGGCAGGCACCGGCGGAGGGGGGCCGCGGGAGCGGGTAGCGCCATGGCGGGATGGGTGGGAGGTCCCCAAGGGAGGCGGCGCTGCCGGGCACAGACGCCCGGTAAGGCCGGTGTAGGCGGCGACAGGCACACCCCGCAGCCGCCGCTGAGCGCCGGCGGCGGCCGGAAGTGGGGGTGGCGGGCGGAAGCGGCGCTCCTCACAGCGCTCACCATAGAGCCGGAGGAGTGGCACCGCTCCGCGAGCCTTTGGCATTTCCGGTCGAGCCTCCGTCACATCCGGGCGGCTGAGATGCCGGTAAGGCGGGCGGGGGTAGGCGGGGGCCTAGGCGCTCCTCCAGGACTCGCCGCCCTCTGCGGGGCACGGGAGCCGTGGGGGGCCGGGGAGCGGGGGTGGGCGGCCCGGCCCTCCCCACCGCCGGGGCCGCCCCTCACGGCGCTGGACCGGCCCCCGCGGGGGGGTAGGGGGGGCGCCGCACCTGCCCCGCGAGGGGGAGGGGCGCGGCCGTAGCCGGGCCTCGGCGCTCCGCCCTGCCCCGTGTCGCCAAGGTCTTCCTCTCCCCGCCACAGGGCTCCGGTGCCCGCCCGGCTGAGGCGCGGGCAGCCGGGCCTGGCAGCTCCGGCTCCCGTCGCCGTGGGTCGCTCGGGGCCCGCCCTCCCGGGCAGCGGGTGGACAAGCAGGAACATCCCCGAGTCCCGGCCTGCGTGCATCGGTCTGAGTCACTCGGCTTTCGCGGTGTTTATTGTCTTGTCCCTTCACGGCAGAAGGTGAAACTGCTGTGCAGAGTGTCTTGTGCCGCGCTGCTTGCTGTCAGGAGTGTAGAGGAAAGCTGCTCTTTGTAGCTGATCCAGTGTTCTCGTTATTTTTTAACATATTCGATAGATTTGTGGTTGTGATGGAAGTGAGGGGAAGAACTGTACATAGTTCACTTTCTTCTTCCATTGCTAGTGTCCGAGTGCTTTCCCGGTAGGCAAAAATAGATACAAACTTGTTCTCATTTTCCCTTATAACCCAAAGAAGAAACATTCTATGGGTGTTTGTGAAATAAGTTCTAACCAGCCTGTGTTCATCGAGATATTTCACATAATCAGAAATGTAACAACTGACAGGAAAGCCAAAGGTGTGCTGGTGACAGGTTGGTTGTATATGGTTGCCGTTCATCGACACTTTGGATCATTCCACTGTTTTGCAGACTGGGAATTCAGCCTCCTTGTCTCTTGCATGCTTTATGTGACTTTCAGTTTCCAGGACAAACAACTCTATTTTCCATTGAAAATGAGCTATTGCAAAGAAAACGTGGTAAATAGCCTTTGAAAATTAATTTTGCAGTGTTAGGATGTTATTTTGCTGACTCAGTGACAACAGAAACGCAAGAACCTGGGTGAATGAGTTTTCCCAGTACTTCAAAGTATGTTTTACAGTTACATGCAACATCTGCTCACTTCTTTTAGCTTTGCTCTCATTTTTTTGGTTCCTGTCTCTTTATGTTTCCTTTTTTGTTGTTTTAGGTTAAATTGAGCATTTGTGCAACACAGCTTCTTGCAGAAGGACCACCACACTGGTTTACACTTAGGAAAATATGAGAATAAGCAGGGAGTGTTCTCTCTGAACTAAAAAAAAAATAAATCTGTGCCTTGCTGAGGACAGCTGCAGGAATCGGACACTTGAATCAATGTTATCGGATGAGTTAGAATCCAAGCCTGAGGTGAGCAATTATGAACTGGGTTTGGTTCCCAGGAACATTTATGGGCAACACTTAGAAAAAGTTCAATGAGTTTACTCAGTTTGCTGCTTAAATATTAATTATCAGAGTGTTATCAGTGGCATCTTCTAATACTTCCATGTTTTGATTTGAACGGTAAAAGATTAAATAATATTGCAGATTTTTTCCCCCCTCCTTTCAAGTGTCAGCCAATACTCTTGCCTGTTCTCAGGTTACATTATTTTTTGCACTATTATAATGTTCTTTCTGTTACAAGAATAAAATAAATTCCTGTATTGACTATTTCTTTCCCTCAAATCAAAATGACTTTATTGGTTTTTGGGAGTCTGGGTTATTCTACTGGCATCAGCCAGTTCTGTTTTTTGAAGCACTCGTGTTTCCATTAAGCGGTTGGCAGAAGTGGTAGGCAGCAGCGCCCAGGGGATCCTGGTTGCTCGGTGTGAGGCTGCTGGACCGTTCCCAGGTTCAACCAGTAGCGCGGCTGAGCGGGAACGGCAGTGATGTACGTGTGCACGCACAAGAGCGTGCACAGCTGGCCGCAGACAGGTTAACAGGTGCGCAGGTCAAGTACCTTTAAGAGGTAAACACAAACAGCACAAACAACTGTTAAATTGGTTAGTGGAATGTATCTGCCCTCATCACTCAGCCCTCATGCATAGTCACGTTCACAGATGTCTCTGCCGGGCCTAAAGTCTTTCTGGTATCTGCGCATTGATCTAGAGCTTTTTAGCCAGTTTCTGGCTGGAATTTTGTGGTTTTTTTTCCAGAGTATGGTTGCCTCCTCCTCACACGTTAGCCAACTAGAAGTTCACTAGCAGTGCACTCACTTGTGAGTAGGGTAGAATATTTAGGAATATGTTTAGTAAGTATATAGAAGGGACTGCAGTGATCAGACACAGCACTGTACTGACCAGCAGCCAGCAAACATATAACTGGACTTTGATTCTCACCCTAAACTAATAAGTTTTAACTAATAAATTTTAACTAATAGTAAGTTTTGCACAGCCTGAAATCCCTGTTACGTAGGATTGTAAGTTTGGTCTTTCCTGTGAGACCCATTCAGATAACGCAAGACAGTTTTGTTTTCTTACCAGTTAGAAAAGATCTGGTTGCAGCTTTTCAAGATTTCACTTCAGCAGTGGCCCATTGATCGGAGTCTGAGGAGGTCTGCTCGTTGTTACTCTTGCCTATAGGTTGCTAGATACAGCGGTCTGCAGTTTGTTACATTATACGCAATCGTATCAGTGTGTTCAATTTATTACCTCTCCTGTTTCTTGCCTTTGTCTTTCAGCCTGAAGAGCCATTAGCCAGCTATCTGTCCACTTAAAAATGCAGAGGAGCTTTGTGTCCTTGCTTTTCTGGTTCCCAGCTTTACCTCTTCAGAAGGCTGAGGCCCTAGAGTAGAGGACTTAGTACTGCTGTGAAGTACCTTTTGGAGAAGTTCGCAAGTTTAAATGGAATTGTTTTTATTGAGCCTTCTGTTTCTATCCCTCTCAGTCCATATGCAACACAGCAGGTGTCTTAAACTAGTACTCTAAAGAGAATAGTGATTGCATGCTGGTAATTTGTCCCAGCCCAGGTCATGTGGTAGGGTATTTGTTCCTTAGGGGAGCAGCCAAAGCCCTTCCAATCACACTATTTAGGAAAAGTAACTGCAAATTTGTGGTAGCCCAGAGTAGTCTCAGCACGGCTGCAAGGATTTCTTTTCTCTTGCCTTGTGGTTGCTATCTCATTATTTCTACCCAATTTTCTCCCAGTTCTGAATGATGAGGTGGGGGAGTTGGTTACTTCAGTCTGTGTGTGGGTGGCTTCTCATATATTATTTCTGACAGCCAAGGACCAGGACAGTTGGAATGCTTGTTCCCTTGTTCCTCAAATAGGAGCTTAAGTGGGTCTTTTCTTGAGTAAGGTATTTGTTAATTGGGCATGTTTACATAATAGTCCTGTTTCCCCATAGCAGAGTGGCATTTCCTTCCCAGCAAGCCCAGAACAGAGTAGGCCATTCTCCAGTGGGAACAGGCCTGATACATGGCAGCTATGGTGGTTGCAGAGGGTGTCCTTTCCATAGGTGCTGCCTTCTAAACCAGGTTCCTTAATCTTGATCAAGGCTATTTTAGAGTACAAATTTGGATTCATTTGCATTGTGGGTTACCCAATCTATTCACACCCTCTTTCTGGTTCTGATTGTAAAAGCTGAATGTTAAGTTAGTACTATTTTTCACTCCTTTGATGTGAAGCTGGTAGATAACCTCTGTACACCTTTCACAAATAGCAGTTTGAGTGTCTCTGAAAGCCAGTCATGATTTTATATCCTCTGGTGAGCTATGGCACCGTAATTCTTACAGCCACAAGTGTTCTTTCAGATCCCCTACCATGTCACACAGGTATTAATTAAGAGCTAACTGTATTTGTGTAACATCTAGATAATCTTGTCTATTCAGATTCACTATGGATGGATTGCATAAGCTTCTTTGCTACTGGTTTTATCCCTAAAGAAGCCACAAACGTGCTGGTAAATGTTTAATACTTGAGTAGAGGTGAATCCTCCTTTCATAGGAAGTTACAAAGTTGCCTGGAGACAGTTTGTACGGACAGATGGATCTGCTTTTTCTTCTGGACTCCCTGCCCCCAAAGCTGTATTACCAGCATTCCTCAGGGAACTCATTAGATCTGCATTTTGCATACTTTAAGCCTTCAGGGTGCTTTGTTATAGCTGCAAATATTTCCAGCCACTTCCACTGCACTGGTCCATTGCAGGGTGCTTTCTGCTGCTTGGGGTAACTCTAGCACAATCAAGCGAACTGCAGCTCTGGTCTATGAATTGAACTGGCTGTTGAAAAGTGGGTGGAGGGAGGTATTTTAGCCTCTTCTTTCTCTTCTCATGAGCTCCTCACGAGGAGATGCTCTCGTGAATGAATTAATTCCCCAGAGTTTTTATGGGAGGAGAGCATCCTAGTTTCTAGCTAAGACCCTCCTGCCCTCCACACCCTTCAGCTCCAGCTGCTCCTTTCCCCTCCACTCCTCCCCCTCCCCTAAATGTTCTTTTGACCTCTTTATTTTGTAGTAGTTCACTGGTTAAATTTAGAACAGAAACAGTATGGATTAAAACCATGGTTCCTGCTGCTCTGGGAGTCTCCTCTAGCTCTCCAGGGATCCAGTTGGAGGATAGATCTGAAAGTTAGAACTGGAGAATCTTCCTCGTCCCTCCCAGCCACCCCCACCTCAAACAAAGCAGCTGCCTTGGCACTTCTTGGCTTTTGAGTTATCTGATGAAGGGGGTCTGTTATGGGTCACAAACTTCAGTCCAATCCATCCCAGATGGCCATATTTTCATTTGTTTCTGTAGTGCTTTTTTTTTTTTTTTTTTTAAGGTTCTCTAGGACGGGTTCGCAGTTCTTCAAACAGATTTTTTGGGGTTTTTTTGGGGGGTTTTTTTGTTTGCCTGCTGCGCCTCCCCCCCCCGCCTTGGGTCAAGGACATTATCCAAGCTTCTTTGTAACACAAGCATTCTGCGCTGCTTGCGGTGATAGACCCTGGGATCATCCTGTTCAGCCATCTGTTGTTGACCAGCAGAGATGACAATTATTTTTTTAGTGACAAGAGTCAAGAAATATTTTACATTTTTTAATACATACACTATCTATATTACTTAGGGGATTTTCAGAGGTACGTGGTGTTTCAGCAGGACTAAAATCATCTCTTGGTCCTTCACACAAGAGACTACTGGGCTGTTCCCAGGTGCACACTGAAGTGAGGCTGAGCCTGAACTGCAAATATGTGCCTGTGCACACATAGCCAGTACAGACATGTATGGCTGTAAACACTAACACATGGCAGGGCAGTACTTTTAGAGGCACCCACAAACACAAATGGCATTCACATGGAACAGGAAGGCCATAAATTGCCTAATCCTGTTCCTACTCCTCAGGTAACCAGGCCTGAAATTTGCTAGCATATCACACACGTACCCTCACTCAGCTGACAGGCGTACTCACAGTCACACATCTGTCCAGTCTCTGCCAAACCCTGAGTCCTTCTAGTATCCATCTCCAGGCCCTGGGCTTTTTAATGCAGCCACTGGCCAGGATCTTGGCGTTCCAGATTGTGGTTTCCTCCTATTCACAGGCTAGTCGAACATGAAGTTAACTGGGTGAACATACTCGGAAACTATTTAGGAGCAAATATCATTTGAGGAGAAGATGGGATAGACTACAGTGATGAGGCAGAGTGGTGTACGGACCTGCAGCCCACTAACGTGGTCAACCCATATTATCTCCCACCCCTTTCCTGTTCTCCATGGTTGTTCCTCTCCTATCCACCTTGATCCCTCCCTTTCCCTGCCTTTGATCCTTCCCCTGAACATCCATCCGTAAGTTTTCACATTCCCACAGCCTCTACTTAAGACATCTTTAATAAGTTTTACCTGGTTCCAGAATTTCCCCCATAAGAAATTTGCTCTTGTCTATGAGATGTGTTCTGGTAACCCATAATAATATTGCTCCTATTTCTTACAAAGTTTCTGCGTGAATTTCTTCAAGGTCACGCTCAAGTTGTTCCTGTAATGGCCCATCCATCAGTGTCCCAGGAGTTCTGGTCTTTGTTTCTCTTTCTTATCTGCAGTTTGTTAGAGTTTGTCTGTCTGCACATTTAATTTATCACGTCTCCTGTTCCTCGTTTGTTTTTTATGCTGAATAGCCGATTACCAGATACCCTTACAATTTCCTGTTTGTTTTCAGCTGCAAAACCAAATTAAAAGAAACTTAAGAAAGCATGACACAGTGTTTGTAACGAGTTTTTTCCCATATTCCAGTTGCTGTAGTTGTCCCAAAGGTATTTAATGGTTTTGAACAGGAAGGTAGGTTTATGAAAGTATTTAGCTGTCAAAATACAACTGTCAAATTAAAATTTTTATTTTCTCTGATTTATTTGATGTAGAGTTGGTGATTGGTTTGCTTTAGTTTATGGGAAGCGTTGGGGTTTTTTTGTTCCAAATTTTAATAATGAGCATGATTCATGTCCTTTTGTTTTTTTCTGCCCCCTTTTAATTCTCCGTACTAGCTTGTTATTTCTTTACAAAGAAAATTAAAAGGATCTCTTCTCTTCTGAGCATCTGTTTGTGGCTGCTGCATCTTGCTTGTCCCTAGTGGCTTAATGTTGCTGTGTGGAAGTGGAGGGTTTTGAAGCAAAGCCTTCCTATTGTAGGAGGAAAGTTTTATCTAAGGCTTTCTGTATAAAAATAGAAGAGTCCCTAAAACAAGTGTTTCATGGTGGAGTAGGCAGCAGTAGGGATCATGAACAGCTTTTAAATGAAAGACAATCCAGTAATTAGAACCATCTTGCTGCTCACATTTTTTGCTCCCAACTTCTTCCTTCTCATTGCCTTGCTCTGTTATTCCTAACTCTTCTCTTTTTACCCCTCATTCTCTGTTTCTTTTTTAATCTTAAATTAGAATGCATGGCCTTGGGGGAAGGACTGTCTCTTATTGCCTATGTAATTTTTTGACAACATAAAAATAGTTCCCTCTTCTGACTGGGGCCTCTGGATAATCTTATAATATACTGAAGAAGAAAAAATGCTAACCTTTCAAACTGCAGTCTGGCTTGTGGCCTAGTTCAAATGGCATATTGCCACCTGAATGACTTCAAGACTTAATTTTTCCTTCATAATTGTCAGCGAGGACACTAAAAGGAGGGTGAGCTGGCAGCCAAGGGTGATCCCAGCCCAGACATTGCCCTCACTGACCAGGGCACAGTCCTGCAGCACCTGAGCACGGTGGGCAGAGGTGGGTGCTGGTGACAGGGTCCATCCACAGCCCCAGACAAGGCAAAGTGATGAACCAGGTCTAGGGTCTACCCAGAGAGTCCAGTCAGTAGCAGGAGATGGGGCTGGAGGCCCTGATGTAGTAAAAGTCTGAGGTCCATCCAGGAGACAGGGCTTGAGACTGGCAAACCTACAACAGGACTCAGGAAAGGACTAGGGAGTACAGGCTGAGCTTAAATGGAGCCCCTGGGCAGAGGGTGGGGGCCCCAGGTGAGACCACTCAGGGCAATGAAGGCTTCAGGGCTCTGACAGCAGTAACTCTTGCAGGTAAAACTGTTTGAGGAAGCATCAGCATTTCTAGTGTTTTCATGAGAGGAAATAAGCATAGAGAAATCAGAGCCCAAACTATTAAATTTTCTTTTCAGTTTCTTTGGTTTAATGAACTATGTCCTGATGTGGGAGAGGCTCCAAAGGCTGGTATCTGCTATAGAAATAATTTGGAATTGGGTGTCAGTAGTTCTGAAAATTGAATACTACGACAATCACAACATACAAAATAAGAATCAAATTATTAGTGACTGTTGGGTTTTAATCACAAATATACCATAGGTATATCATGCATTTTTACTGTTTCTTTCGACACTGCTGAACCACCTCACTGCACAGACAACTTTGTCTGGGCTCTGTGTGAATGCGTGCTAAAATGTGTCTTGTACGGTTTCCTTCTAAATGCCAAAGATAAAGGAAGTCTGTTGCATACAGTTGTTTGCTAGACAGCAGCAGAATGTGGAATCTTTATGTCAAGGAGTTTCCTAGAGATAAGGAATAGTGACTTGAAGGTTAAAGTTTTTGGTCTACTGTTATTTTCCGTATTTCTTTCATCTGTGCTTTTTCAAAATATTTTGAGAATGTGAGTATAGGAGTAAGTCTGTTTAACAGAACTTATAGCCAAATAAATAGATCTTGTATATGGTTTTTGAAGGGCATTTTCTCTGAAATGTGGAGTATGTGTCTGGGTCTCTTACAACTGACCTCTTTCAGTCTTTCTGGTCTCCAGAAGTTTAATTCAGTACAGGGGAGGGATTTGAGACCATATTTCTTAATAAAGCTTGTGGAGTTCACAGAAGAATTAGATCAGTCCATTGCAAAAGTTGGGCAGCGTTATCTCCTAAATCCCAGCAGCAATTCCTTTGTTGAATCAGAATATTTTAGTATGAACTGCTGTGGCACTGGTAACGGAAAAAAGAGAGTCTTATTTCTGTGTCTGTACCTTGGAGGTAAAGAAGAGTCGAGTTATATCTGGTAGTCTGACAAAAGCTTGAGGTGTTGTCAAGGGGACAGAATGAGTAACCAATGCGCATGCTTTGCTGCTCTGAACTTGGTTAAATATGGGAAGACTTTGAGGGGTGAGGAAAAGCATTTCTCTGACTTCCAGTTCCTTTTCAAATGTCAGGTTCCTTTTTTATAACTCAAGATTTTTAGGGGCTAGCCAGAAGTAATTTTTGCGTTGCCAGAGCTGACTGATGTTAAGGGTAGCTAAATCTGCTGTAGTGAACGACACAGGCATCTCTCACCTCCTGGGCCTGTCAAGATGAGGGCTGCTACCTACTTCTGGTCTTAGATCCAGCCACTAGTGAGGTTTGGCACCATTTTCAAATAGGTGCATACACACGCGCGCTGTGCAGATGTGACTGGCACCAAACGGATTAACACAGGCAGGGCACTCGTAGCTTTACCCACATAAACACAGGCAGCACAAAATGCCTGAGTCTGTTTCCAAGGGTTGGTGCCTAGAGAAAGCCTTCATGGTTTCTCCAGGATATGTTCCCACACTTCTCGTTCTGCTTGCCAACTAGTCTGGCTTGGAGCTCACTAGCATAAGACACAGACACTCTAGAGAGCGGGATCACACAGGAAATAGTTAGGAATGGAGTTTAATAAGAAAATGGGATGGGCCGCAATGGTTAGGCTACACCAGACAACTGAATGGATGAACTTCCTGCTTATATGTAATGGGCCTCTTTTATCCTCCCCTCTCCATTTTCCTGTGTTTGCTCTGCCCTGATCCACCTTGATCCCTTCTTTTTTTCCTGCCTTTGTCTTTCCCCTTAAACAAGGCATAGTAAGTCCTGTACAATCCCCCAAATCTCTTATTCAGTCCCAAAGTCCTCCCCAGGGAACACATCCCAGTAGAAGTCCTATATCTCCTTATGCAATAGTCCCCCTTATTTTACATAGTATTCTGGAGAGGGTTTCTTCTGTTGAATCCCCTTAGTGGGTGGGTTTCACACGATGGAAATGGCTTTAATTGTTCATCTTCGATGGTCTTAGGAGTAGCTGGTTTGGATGGATAAGACTGGCTGTGTTCTACCCCTTGTCATCCCAACCTTGTTCTTCTGATCATTATCTGCCTATTTTGAATAGCCATTAGCTACACATCTTTGCAACCAGTCTTTTGCTTGCTTTTTTAGTTAAAAAAGGCCAGCTGTCCTCCAGTGAAGTAGTTAAAGACAATCATTTAAAAAAATACCTGAACCAAAGACTGAGCATGGAAGACATTTAATTGGAAGGTTAGAACATAGTAAAGTATCAAGTGGTAAAAGATTAATTAAAAAGAAAGATATGCCTTAAAACATGGCATATACTGGTAAAATTTATCTTGCTAAAGATTAATTAAAAAGGAATATAGCCTAGATAGCCTTCAGAGTAGTCTGCAATGATCCAGAGCTGTTTATTGTATGTTAAAGAAATGAGAATTTTATAGGTACTTCAGAGATGACAAATACAAACAATTCCTTCTTTGTCATTAATGTAAATTGAAAACCTTCCATTTACTTTGATTGTATTCATGGGATTATATTCAGTGTCTCCTACAAGACAGTAGGGGATAATGGACTGGGTTTAGTACCTTTTTAGATGATTTGTGCTGCTCTTGACCAAATCTTCAATATCTTCTTTCAGCTGCTGGTTCAGTTTGTTCAGAATACTTCTATTCCACTGGGGCAAGGGCTAGTGGAATCGGAACCAAAAGATATCACCTGTCTTTCTCTCCTTCCTGTTACTGAGACCTCAGAATGCAACAGGCTCATGTTGCCAGGTAAGGTAAAATCTCTGCGGCAGATCTTTGCGAGCGTGCCCTTCATACAGCTGTTTCTGCTGCACCACTGTGGCCCACTGCCTCTTGCTGATAAGGCATTCCAGGAATGGAGGAACAGGTTCAGAAGGGTGACTGAAACTTTTCTCATCTTACAGTGAAGTCTGACTAGTTAGAAAATTCCTTCCTCCTTCAGTCTCTCTCAAGTTCTACTTTTTTTCTAGAAAAATAACTTCATAGGTATCTTTTACTCATAGTGTATTTATACGTTTATTTACTCTGTTTTCACTTTCTTCATTAGATGATGAAAGAGATCTCACTTCTCCAAGTCACACTAATGCTTCCAAAGATGTTTCTTCATCTGCTGTCTTGAGAAGTCTCCAGGTAAATGTGGGCCCTGATGGAGAGGAAACAAGGGCACAGAATGTACAGAAACCATCTGAACTTCTGTCAACTCCAGAGACTTCCAGTTTATTGCAAGACCTCCAGCCCAGTGACAGCACTTCATTTATTCTTCTCAACCTAACAAGAGCAGGTAATTCTCCTTCTGTTTGTTAGCTGGCTGGATATGTCTCAGACAGCAGAATGCAGGAGATACAAGTACAACTCTGCTGCTTATGAAGGGGAAAGAAAAAATTGCTGGGGGTTATTGGATATTTCAGGAGCATTTAATCATCAACAGCTTTCTACAATGTAGAGGTCAGTGAAGACCTTTTCAGTGCAGCTATTACATGACATGAACACTAGCCTTTGGGAAGCAAAAGAAGTTTCTGTCTGTTACATTATCCTTCTGTTTCATGAAGTTGTTGTCTTTTCTAGGGCTGGGGTCTCCAGCAGAGCACTTGGTGTTTGTTCAAGATGAAGCAGAAGATTCTGGGAATGACTTCCTCTCTCATGATAGCACAGACAGCAGTACCCCATGGTTCCTGCGAGTGCAAGAATTGGCCCATGACAGTTTAATTGCTGCCACTCGGGCACAGCTCGCTAAGAACGCCAAAGCAAGCAATAATGGTAGGAAATACCCTGATTCTGTCTCAAAAGTTGAATATTCCATACAAGGCCCTTAGTTTCAGCTTGTTTCTTCCTCTCTTTCATTCTCACTTGCTTTTAATCTGCTCTAACATCTTCAAATCATCAGTGACAGAATTATACAGAACAATTTTTTCTGCAGTATAAATAGGGTCCGCAGTTTTTCTCAGGGAATGAACTTCAGTGGAGCCAGTATTTCTGTTGTAGTCCACCTGTTCTCTGGTACATGTAGAGAGTATCTTCTTTCTGACTGCAGCTGCTTGTATTTCAACTTTCATTTTCACTTTCAAGTGTCTATTTTTAATGCATACTGTAATTCATACTTTCTTCTTAGCTCCACTGGGTTTGGAGATCAGCTTTCTGGAGAATACGTAGTTGGATTTAGTCACATGCTTTGTGACTTAATTATTTTAATAAATAATTGTGAACAAATGCAATCTCTTTTTTTAGCTAAGGTGTTTTTTAAAAGTTATCCTGGCTGATACTTAAAAATTGGTTGGTTGATATTGATATGAGAGGCCATTTTTACAATTTTTGATCCATTGGCTTTCTGTTCTTCTTGTGATAAGCCTCATCTGGTAGCAGCTGATCTGATAGAGATAGCTTGTTGGAAATAGTTTATGGGCCTGGTAAGGTTTGCAAATCTGTGTCTTATCCCTGTTACAGGCTAGGCAGCAGCATGTAGGACATGGTAAACAATTAGTAGCCAGGCACATACCTGCTTTACAGTCCTATATGATATATGATGCTGGTTTTATCTATTAAATTTTGACACATTATAGTAACCTGTATCTCTTTTAGATCTTGGTGGGCTTTTTATTCCAGGTGAAAATGTTCATCTTTGCTCAGGAGATGGGCAGCCGAAAGACTCTAGCCCCATTCCTCATTTATCTCGCGTGGAAAGGAAGCTGAAGTGCACAGTTGAGGGCTGCGATCGGACATTTGTGTGGCCAGCTCACTTCAAGTATCATCTGAAAACACACCGGTGAGCAGAATAAAGCTCTGTGTTGTCACGACTTTGAAAAACTGTGCTCTGTTTTAGGGATAGTGTTAGTTTTTGACATCCAGAAGCTGTGAAAACCTGATATTACTCTTAGAAATACTAGGCCTGTTGCTTGCTTTAGGTCACTTATGTTGAAACATTTTGACCAGATTTAGATTATTTTTGCAGGTCCTTGTTACTGTTTGGTTCAAAATATTTGTATTTTAATAAGTGCTCAATAAAGAGCATCACTATCACTTCTGTGGTATTGCGAACACTAGAACTTGTAGGATGCTGTCATGTTGTTATATATCCTTGAAAAAAGTTGCTTACTCTAACAAATGACCCTGATCTTTTTCAGCTAAGAAATTGGCAGTGTCTAAGGTAAATTGTAGATGGGAAGCTTAGAAACTGGGAAGGACTCCAGTAGACATGAGCCCATCATCTTGCCCTGAGACAGGGCCAGAAGTAATTGCATGTTATATTTACACATACAGTCATTTTTGATCCTCCAGTGACTGAAATTCCACAGCCCTCCTATATAATCTGTTGCCCTGCTTTACGGAATCATTCTGGGTAGGGAATAGGCAAGGTAAGATGATGCAAAGATATTATCCGAACAAATTCTTCCAGTGGACCACCCCGACTCTAGTTCCTTAGGGCCAATTTAGGTCACTCACTTTGGTTGAGTCTCTCCATTTTCTGATAAAATTAATTTTGGTTTAAATGTTTCTGCTTTTTGTTTAGTCATAAAAAGAAGTCAAGTGTTCGTGAAAAATATATTGCAGTACCTGGTAATGAAGCAGCTGTTCTGTTGCCTTCCAGTAATGACCGCTCCTTCACCTGCCCAGCAGAAGGCTGTGGAAAAAGTTTCTACGTCTTGCAGAGGCTGAAGGTGCACATGAGAACTCACAATGGTGAAAAACCCTTTGTGTGCACAGAGCTGGGCTGTGGGAAACAGTTCACGACAGCTGGAAACCTGAAGAACCACCTACGAATTCACACTGGTGTGTTTTAGACCTCACCTATTTGCGGTCTGCAGGGACTTTAGTGAGGAGTAAACCACTTTGTTCTCTGTCCTCAAACTTTTGAGAATATTATGTTGTTTATCTCTGCCCTTCATTAATGTCCCTTTTCTGTCTATTCACATTGATCTATAGGTCGAATTAATCAACTGTTTACCCCCTTTACTATCCTGTATGATTTCACATGGGTGTCACCCTTCAAATACTATATGATGATGCTGTGCTCTGCTCAGACTCGTGCTCTGAAGATTCCCTTCCCCTCTCAAGTTGTTTGATGGAGGGAGAGGTGTGTGTTGTTTTGGGGAGAAACAAGGCTGTTCCCAAGGGAATAGTTAGTGAACACGACTGCTTGTCCTGTAATTGGTTTTTATAAAGAAGCCTGAAAGGCACAATAGCTTAGATATTTCTCCATTGTGGAGTCCTGCTGGATGCAGTCGTAGCGGTACTGACACCTGCTGAATCTGACTAGCTTATGTTACCTACGCTGCTTGTACAGTGACTACATTTGAGAAATTTAGGGAAATGAGGAATACAGTGGAATGAGTAGCAAAAACAAGGTAGCAAAGCCTAATAGAAAAAGGCAATAACTGCTCTGTTTGTGCTAATGCTAATTTGGGATGTTACCATATGCTGAAGCCTATGTACTCTTAACTCATGCTCAGCTTTTTGTAGTAAATAAAACAAGAACCTTTAGTTCATAGTGCTGTATTTATACATGGTTCGTTTATGCTGTCTGCTTTGGAGCGTTTGATCCTGCCTTGTCAGTATTTTTGGAAGTTGGTGTACCAGTCTTGATAACTGCATAAAGTGCTTTAGATGTTTTTATCCTAGAAAGTTGTTTGAGAGAGGCACACAAGCTACCGCTGAAATGATCAGCAATGTAATAGTTAGCAAAGTTCATAATGAATATTCTGGTGGGTTTGTTTGTTTTTTAAGCCTCAGGGTTATCACACCACTTAACAAATGGCCCAGTTCAAGTCTTTCAGAATATTGTTAGGCATTCCCTGATGGCCTAGGAAGGTAGCATTGCCTTACAGTTGGTTAACGGTTCAAAATAACCTTGACAACTATGAGAGCAGGAGGCTTCTCTAGTAAAATGAAATCGCAGATTATGTGGGCTGCCAGCAGCTGTTTATGCCTTCTGCCTTGCTTAAGCACTGCCGTATGGTATGTAGTTTGTAGATACGCAGGGAAAAAGGTTGCTATTTTAAAGAGTTTGCAGTCTAGCTAGAACACATGGTTTGGGGGCAGATGTTGGGATGTAGTTAAAGATTATGTATACCAATAATAGAATTTTGAATGTGTAGTAATAGCAGCCATAGTTTTTGCAATTTTCTTTCACACTTAAAGCTCCCAGCCAAGGTGCAGATAGAGTTGATAGGCTCAGCTGACACATGCATAATCCTCCATGATAAGAGTGAGTGTTCTGCAACCAACAGAGTAGTAGCTTCTGGGGGGAGTAAATAATAACGTTCTTAACTGCAAATTGCTAATATGCAATTAAGAGTTTGGTCAGACCAAAGGTGTTATAAAACTGCAGGTGTAAATAGATCTAGGGATTCTTACAGATGGAATTGTGTGCTGTTGTTTTTGCCAATGGTAGCTTTTCTTCCTTATTTCCAAGTTTTAAATATATATAACAAGCCAGAAGGTACAATCAGTGTTTGAGAATCTTCTACGTTTCGTAACATCAATCAGAACATGCTATGTTGATCCTTTTTGCTCAGATCTGTTGAATGCTCTAGTAAGTAAGAAGCTGAGAAATTAACTGTAGGGAGAGGATTTCTAAAGGCAAAATCACAGTACAAACAACTTTAAAAACAAGTTTACTCTGAAAGAACTATGTATATGTTAGACAATAATACAGCTAAAATAGCTTGCTTAATCTTCTGTGGACTTGTTGTTACTCTGATACAGTAGTCTAGTTAAAGACTTGCAATCATAGTGTTAAACATGGTATATTGAGTATTTTAGTGGGAGGTTGCAGAGGCAAAAGTTGCCCCTAGTTTTATTTTAAGGCTTTATTAAGAGGGTGTTTAAACAGGTTAATTATATTGCATTGCATTAGTGTAGTCACCTCCCAGTTTATCATCATTTAGACAAATACAAAAATAACTGTCGAGATATATAAAAATAACAAATTTCAGCCTATGAGAACAAATCGTGCCTTGAATTACTGTTCCTCCACACATAAATATAAATGACTGACACATCTCTCATGGGATTTTGGCAAGTTCAGCCTGATCTGAAATAAAGTATAGAATCTGATACGAAGGGAAATACAGTTAATGGGATTTTTGGCACTGAGAGGCAGAAAGGGAACAGGATTGTGGGAGCGCATGAAGCAGAGAGCTGGTTATTAAGAACTGCATACAGAAGATATATCATAGTCCAGGTACTTTTATATTACTCTTTTGGTATTGGAAGATCTATTTAGAAACAGTGGACCCTTTCAGTGAATGATCATCTAAGAATATTTCAGTAAGAATGTCAGTGTTTCCTCTTGAAAGCTGATTAAGAGAATGTTTTAAAAGCCTTAGGAGGCGTATGTGTAATTTCCGTTGAACTGTGTTGCATGTAAGGCCAAAAGGGAGAATGAGGCAGAGATCTCCAGGCTGTTCTCAGGGACTTGGACAATCAGATCAAGTTGTAATCCCCAAATCTAAAAACTTACTTTTCCCTCGTAGGGGAAAAACCCTTTCTGTGTGAGGCACAGGGATGTGGTCGCTCTTTTGCTGAATACTCCAGCCTTCGGAAACATTTGGTTGTCCACTCAGGTAAGAGTCTTCATCTGACATTCTGTGACCTATCTGAGAAAAGATCTTTATTGCAAGACTTTGATTTCATTTCCTTAAGAAAAATCCCCTGTTTTTTTACGGGACTTCTGGTCATAGTGTTTCATGGCTTCCTTTATGTGGTGCCTGTAGCCTGTACACCTTAATCTTTTCTGTTGTTTCTGTTTCTAAATTCGAATTACATTTTAAGAATTGTTTCTAAAACATCTTGAGTTGGATATCTGTTTCATAGCTGCCATTTTCTTATTTAAAAGAGAGAATCTAGCACCTCTGTATATTAATTAAAGCCATTCAAATCTGAAATCTCCTACGAGTGTGTTTCTGCCATAGGTAGGGTTCTGCCTTTATTTTTTAATACTATATACTTGTAAATGGACAACACATTAGATGGAAATGTATTTCACAAGTGTTTCAAAGCTTCTGCCTTCTGTTTTGAGTGACCTATCTTAAACATCATCAGCACATGATGAATATGGCATGTTTGGGGAAGGGGAGATTTTGTTGGGGTACTAACTTTTGGGACTACCCAAGTTCTCCACACTTTCTTTCCTGTCTCCTTGGCTTCCATGCTATTTAGCTCACATGTATGGACATGATTGACTGGTCTGTAAAATGGAAATCCTTTCACAATGACAAGTCATCACCAGTCTCTGCTCAGTAATGTAAACTCGATGCTGCAATTTGTTGTGTGATGGCAGGAGGTAGCTTTCTTGTCTCTGCTTCCTTGCTTTTGGTCATTTTATTCTAGGTGTGGGCCATCAGATACTCTCATGTCGCTGAGTAAGAGATGCCAAATAACTTGTTTCCTGTCATAAATCAGACTTGAAGACTTTATGTTACTCTTCAGACTTAAGTTTTCCAACAGCTGGCAATACTGATATCTAAAACTCTTCTGTTCTAAAAGCTTATTGCTCTCCAGGAAATGGGAATATTTCTCATTTGTTTTTTTCACTGATAATTAGCACCAGTGGTGTCAACAGCCAGTTCAAAATAGTATTATTGGCTTCTTGGTTGATGAGGTCTTTATTCCCAATTTGGTAATTCTTGGGATATTTTCCCCCCTTCTACTCCAAGGAGTGAAGCCCCATCAGTGCCAAATTTGTGGGAAGACATTTTCCCAGAGTGGTAGCAGAAATGTGCATATGAGGAAACATCACTCCCGAATTGGAACAGCTGGCAGCAGAGAGCGAGAACAGCCAGGTAAGGAAGGGAGGGCACTCGCTGTGGGGGAGAAGTACAGGAGAGAATTAGTGTATGGCCAAAGAGAAGGGAAGATGTTTGTCCTGAAAATGCGAGACCACAAGCCAGTAAAGGCTCTTCCTCTTGGAGGTAAGGATGGATTGCTCACCCTCCCCTTCTCTAGGGTAGAAGACAAAGGTGTATTTCTGTAATGTGGTCACGGGGCAGGTAGGTTTATTGTTTTCAAAATCAACATGAGTCTAGTATCTCCTTTTTTACATGGAATTTGTACCCTTTGTTATGTATTCCTGTTGTAAGTAGCCTGGTTTTTTATGCTATGTGAATTATTTAAAGAGAAAGCCAAGCCTGCACGAGATCCTGCCATACTGAGGCTCAAAACAATAAATATAGGAGTTACCATCCATTGGAGTGCCAGATGCCCAAAGAGTAGGAACAGACAAAGTAGGTGTCTAGGGAAGAACTCTATGTGACTTGAAGGGGGGGGGCGGTGCGTGCAGGGATTGTATCTTATGTTTCTGTATCATTACATCATGGGAATTTTGTTTTGCACTTTTTTCACAATAGAGTCACTGATGGGCAGCAGTTTGCTGGAAGAGTCTACAGTGCATAGTAAGAATCTCATCTCCATGAACTCTCAGCCGAGCCTTGGTGTTGAGTCTCTGCACCTGCCAGACACCGAGTCTATTATTGGAGTAGAGGAGGGTGAGACCAGCTGCTCTTTTTTCCGCCCTCTTATATGTGGTGACTGAAGTGGGATTGGTCATTCCTCCTAGAGGCTCACCATTTTGCAGTGGAATGAGTGAACATTGCTTTAACTGTGCACAGAGTAGGTGGGTAGATGGAGAATGAATCATAAAACTGGAGTTGGAGAAGACCTACCGGACCAAGTTTCTCTCTTGCAGAGCTTAAAAGGTGAAGTCTGCTGCTTAGGTGTCATTAGCCCATGTCGTGGAACACCATTTCAAAACTGTTTATGCAGTCCCTTCTCCCAAAGCCTAAAGTGTTTGTTTTGCTGGAGCACCTAGGAGCCCCAGTTAAGGACCAGGACCTCGTTGTGCTAGGCACTGTACAAACATTCAGTATCTTGAGCAACAGGCCTTCCTTCCATCCTTTACCTTCAGAGACTATATTCTAATACATCTCACTGTCAGAAGCTGACTTACTATCTGAAATAAATGTACTACTTGATATCATTTAATTATATTTGCTGTGTTCTTTTCCTGCTTTCCCCAGTCACTTTTTCCTTCAAAATATGTTTGGTATATCAAGCTATTTTTAATTTTTGTTAATTTAAATACTTTCTTCAAAATTGTCATTATGAACAATGCAGATGCTATGTGTCTATAATAGCTCCTACACAAAGAGAATGCTTTGAGTTTATATTGCTCCCTAGCTGAATGTGAAGGTAATGCTGCTGTCAGTAAAGGTATTGTAATTCGGAGGTTCTTGCAGAAGCTCCACTAGGTACCTGTGAGTCAAGATCTGATGTGGGTTGACTATCATGTCACCAGTTGATTAGGGGTGCTCCAGTGAGATGTCTCCTTTACTACAGTATTTTTATAGTTAGCTGAACAGGCTGTAATTCTTTTAACTAAAAATAACAAAATATTTTCATAAAATGCAAAAATGGGAATTTCATAAAAGAGCAAAAGTTGAAATTCTTTATTTCCATACCATTTTTGAGATACATTAAGAGATTACAAATCTCTTTTAGGATTACAGAACTGTAATCCTACTTTCAGAACAACACTTTGTTTAGCAAGAAAGGTGCTAGTGAGTTTCAGTTACTTAGCTTGATGCTTTTACTTTCATCACCATTTCAGCAATTTCTGTTTAGGGACCAATATTAAGGCTTGGATTTATCTGTTACTGTACTCATGCATGACACTTTAGTATTTGTTAATGGGATATGGCATAATATCATATATTAATTTGAAGTCGAGCCTTTGCTCCTCCTTTCTTAAGGTTTTCCTTTACACTTCACATACTTGGAAATGTCATTATCTCAGTTTTATATCTTTATCTAATGTGGTAGCTCTTACCTGTGTTACTTACACGTAGTGTATTTCTGATTTGATGATAAGGTTTCATTATTACAGTGTAAGGAGAAATGAATTGAGGTAATGAAGATTGAGAGACACAGCTTCTATTTAAAAAGTGAGGAAAAGATGTTTGACAAAGAATTGGAGAATGCAGAAACATGACAGCCATTTAAAATCTTTTAATCTCAAAGTGCTTTGATAACACCATTCTCAGAAAACATTCCAGGTGGTGAGAGTTGGTATTTTTGAGCTCATTATTACTGTCAGGTAAAGGAAGACCACTAATGTGTGAACTACACCATTCAAGATGTGCCAGGCATTTGAGTGCAACGTGCCAACAGGTAATACCTAATCTTTCTCCCACCAAAGTCCACCTTTGATATCACAGTAATAGTAGAATTACGACAACAGCAGTCCAAAGTGATGCACTGTTTTAATTACAACCTCCTTCATAACTTGGTTGTTTTCCAGGCCAAATTAATGACCTAAATTGGTAAGATGTTAAAACCATTTCAAATAATGAAATATGGGAAAAGACAATGGCTTCTTCCTAATGGGAGGAAGGAGCAGAGCTGGTAATGAGTGAATGAAGTGTTAACACCAGAGATGGACTTCCCTCTTGAGTCTTCTCCCAAGGTAGGTCAAATCATGCTATTTGTTTTTTTAGAAATAACTTGTTTAAAAGCATCCTACACATACATGTGTAAATCAAGGTTTAGCACACTGAAAGGCATTCTCTCCCTCTGTGGGCTTCTGTGGCATGAATGGAAGGAGCTGACACTACAGGATGCACCACTTCAATCTTTCCTATCTAGTTTTATCCAAAGATAGTGCCTCAACCTTTCTAACTTGCTTTGTTTCCTGTAAAGAAAGGGAAATGGCTCACACGAGGAACACTTGTGAAGACAAAAGGAGGCTGCATGGTTTGCTGGGCTGGACAAGACATGCTCTAAACAACAGTTGGTCTTTTTTTCCTTTACTAAGTTCTTGCATCTCACCCCAGAGCAATTCTTAGGTGTCAGCCTAAACCATAAAGTTCCCGAGGATTAACCTGGAGAATCCTGAATTAAAAAAGTGAAGAGATGATCGATGGATTGTTTTGCTAGATCTTAGGGTGCCATTTCCTTTCTGCTCTGTTCCTCTTGAGGTTCTCCTTCCTGTACAGTACGGTTGTCCTTTTCACCCTGAGGCTTGGGTGCTCTGCAGAAACAGTGATTGTCTCACACCAGACACAGTTTGCAGTGCTTACTTGCTGCTTTGCCGCATGCATAAGAAAATAGAGCGCAGCCACAGGAGTTACAATAGAGAAGCCATGATCTTAATAAGAGGAGTGAAGTTGATTTTATTTTGCCTACACTAGATGATACAAACTGGAAGGCTTTCATGAACAAGGAAAATATTTTTAGTCAAAGGCCAAAGAGCTGTATTGCATTGTTTTTATTACCTGTGAATGTCAGATTCTCCTTCCAGCACGTCAGTGGCATCTTTCCCTTTTTTCCTTACAAATTCTTCACTTAGCCCAACCTGCTGGAGGGTGTGTCTGTAGCGACGCTCTGCTCCTTGACGAGCACCATGCTATGAAATCAAAACTCAGAGGGTAAGCATGTAGAACTGGGGCTTCCCCAGAGCAGTCAAGTTGTTTTAAAGTTCATGGCTAACACTCCTAATGAGAACAAGAGGACAGCAAAGCCCCCATCCAAAATTTTTGTCACCCATACAATACAGTGCCAAACTGGAATACTACGACAATGTCCCACATCTCTCAAAGCCAGAGCTCACCTTTTCCTGCTTCTGTTCTTTTTCTCTTCCTTCTTCTTTCTCCTGCATTCCAGTCTTACCAGACTAGCACACTTGTGTCTGAGTCCTGACTGTGACACTCACATTGAGAATACATGCAAAAAAGGGTTGGAAGAAATTCTGGAAGTGTGTTTGCTTGTAATTTGTAAGCACTAACAACAGTGGAGTTCAATAAATGGAGAGTACCTGTGAAATAGCTTCATATCATCAGCTCATCTTAATGAAACTGAAAACCAGGCATCCTGGATCCTATATCCTCACTGCCTCCAAATAAACCTTGCAAATTAATGTAGTCTGAGATGATGGTTTTCCAGAGGGACTGGCCAGTTCCTAAAGACAAAGGTGTTCTACATGGAAGGATAGAAACCTTGTCTCAACAGGAGTGAATGCTATTCATACTGGTGAATTCTCACTAACCTGGCAAACAGAAATGTTACCAATATTTGTCATACAAATGTCTTCTCTGCCTCCATTAACCACTCATCTGAAGAGAAAGTCTGATCCAGGAGGATACTTTCTATTGAGAAACCTTAAATCAGCATATTGTCAATGTATTCTCACTATGTCTCTAACCCAGGTATCAGCTGTGCAAAGAGACAAAACTGAAAGAGAAAACCCAGGGGAAAAGGTACTTTACAGAGAATAAAGATTGTATCTGCACCTGAAGTGCAACACAGATTTGCAGCTGGTACTGTGCGATAGATGAGATGTGCTGAACACAACCCCAGATAGCAGAGCTTGCAAGTGATACAAGCAGAACAACGGTCATTAATGTTTTTCTATTAGCCCTAGAGGTACAAAGAAAAATGCTCAACTAGAGAGGTTTTTAAGAAAAAAGGTTTAAAATTCCTAGACTGTAGGCTATGGTATTCAGGTGCAGAATAGGTATTCATATCATTTCTGGTGTGACAAGGCCTTGATTTTGATCAAACCATATATTTTGATTGCAATATATATACTAGGGACTGGAAAGCTCAACAATCAAGAAATAAGTCTGAGTCTTTTTTCAAGTGCTGAGATGGAATTTAAATTATACTTGGGTGGCCCTTCCATGTCTTATTTTGAGTATAGTCAAGAGACTATGCAACCATTTTCACCTTCTTATCTGTGAATTAACTTGAGACTAGATTTCTTAATGCCTGCCTTATATGAAAGACAATGTATCCCGTCGTCCAGAAACACTCTGGAACTTTGACCAGTTACCTTGGTGACCTGTTCAAAGAGGTATGGTCTGTTCTTGACTCGCAGCTGCATTTCTTCCAGCTCCTTTTTGTATTCCTTTGTGTTCTCTCTCATATTTTGCCTGAAATGGAAAAGTTGCCTGTCAAATCGTGCCCACTGACTACAGCTGATCAGGAGCGAATTCTCAATAACTGTTTCATCCTTTAAACACCTCTGGTAATTCTCTCTATTCTGAATGCTGGGTAAAAAAATCCTGTTGCTGGCAAGTTCCAGACCCAATAGCAAAGCTTCACTACCAGACTGTGAGCAGAGAGCCAGCGTTCACATTTTTAGAAAACCTTGTCTTACGCATGCTTTACCAAATGACAGGTTTCAGTTGGCTTGTTTGTACAATTAGTTTCTACAGATGTTAATCTAAAGGAAGCTGTTCTGTATGGAAGGAGTAGTGTGGAATTGTCAAGAAATCCAAATGAATGTGGAATGGGTATGACAGACAAAAAAGCTAGGCTAGGAATGTTCTTAGACCCAATGCCTCCTAAAGAATCATCAGATCCCCAGTTAGTAGACCAAACGATTATTTCTGTGCAGAACAGGATACTGACCAGTTCTGTTTCAACTTCTCCTTGTGTGTTTCCTCCAGACTTTTGTGTGGATCCAGGGCTTTTGCTCGGCTGTTCACTGACTTTCGGATAGCCTGACATTTCTTTTTCTGTTTCTCCAGCCAATAAATTCCTTCTTTGTCCCCCTCCTTTTTGTTATCTTGGGAGTATCTATATAGAAAAAAATTACTAATGAGCTCATTTAAGATTGCCAGACTACGTGCTAGCAGGGAATTTCACTTTTGTAGTCCTCTAAGGAGAAAAGCAAAATTTCAGACATACGAGTGTGCAGCTCCCAAGTCAACTGGGAGGCAGGGCAAGAATTAGCAAAGAAAGGAGACAGAAACATTTAGGAAAAGTATTGTCGATGTAGTTGACCTGATGAGGGGAAACACCGCCTTTGGTGTATTGTCTTGTAGGCAAACTTTTCTACTTACCTAATAGCAGATTCCCTTTTTCTAGTTGCATCTGTAATATGCACTGGAAGGGTGTTGGAAGAGAGAGAGGAAAGTCCAGTCAGAGAATGACTTTTTTGCACTGAAACCTTGGAAAGTTGCTGAGAATCCTGGGAAAAAAATGGAACTTCATTCAGTGTATTTGTTCACAGTACAGAATCTCCTCTGTTCTTTTTCTACCAAAGAGAACAGCTGGGGTATGTGGGCAATGCACATTCTTCTCCCTTCCATCATTAGGGATTTACACAGGGAGGGGTTGAGGGCAAGGAGATGTGATTAGGAGTATGGATGGGTGGATGAGCCTTAGCTGTCATAGCTCATCTCTTTGTGTAGAAGTTTGCTCTCTGGTTTGTCCTAGAATTCTGGAGCACTCCCCAGACAAGGGCAGAGGTCTCAGGACATTAACCATCCATAAATAAATGCTGTAAATTTAAGAAGTTGCTATCTTCATCAGAGAAAGCAGTACCAGAGAAATATCCAGTCATCTCACCTTTATCTTTTCATTAGCCTGCCTCTGCCTGCCACGGAGATTGGAGGTTCTTAGCTTGAATGGCTTATTACGAGTTGGCTCTTTGATTTCTTGTCTCCTTATTGCTTCCCTCTGAAATGCCCAGTAAAGTCTTTCAAAATCTGGTATTGTTGGATTAATCCTTGGCTTGAAGCTGAAACTTTTGTCCTCCAAGAAGCCAAGTCTTTCCTGCTTAGTTTTAGTGGCAGTTCGGGACTGAGGCTCCCTCCGACAGTTGCTAGTATCTATAGGAGCTATGGAGCTCTCAAGCAAATCCTTCGCTCTCATTTGAATGCGGATTTCTCTGTAAAGTTCAGCTTCTAATGAATCAAAAAGCAAAGCAATGAGAAGAACATGAGTAACATAAAAGGCTGTGAAATCGCTACTGCACAACTCTATAAAGTTTTCTTTATGATGGCAGCTACACATACAGGAGAGACCAGTCATCCTGTGTTCTCTTTCCCCACTTACCAGCCTCTCTCTCCTCTGCCTCCCAGGGAAAAAAATTCAAAGATACCAGAAAAAAAGATGGTAGAGTCTCTCTTAGGCACTAATCTCTAGATATCTCTTTCACTTATATCAAAGTAAGTTGCTGAACAGGCCTTCTCCTCCTATGCCTGTGCTTAGGGGTACCAGGTAATTTGTGCACAAGGTCTTGCAGAAGTGTTCTGTTAACAAAGGTTCTGCTTTTCACCTGGGACTTGATGTCATTGTGTTCACTGTGTGATCCAAACGGGCTGTTCAAATGCACTTGTAATGGGTGAGGGCTTTTCTGTGTAATAACCACAGACACATTTGTCTATATTGGAAAAGATTTTGTTAGGAGCATTTGGTGGATGGATCATGTCTTGTGACTTCTGTGACAAACCTTCCATAGAAAGAATGTGTTTCAGGGTATAGCATCCTGTGCAGCCCTGAATATTTGTGAAAGTGCAGAAGACAAACAGTTGGCTGTGGGTTCGTTTTTTACTTTTAGAAAAAAAAATCACTATTGCTGTTTGCAAAATAAGACTTTGAGTCCATTTATAAATTTGCATTGACTGAGGTATGAGATGTTCATTCCTCCTCCCTTCTGATATACCAGATAGGTAAAAGAGAGCAAGGGACAAACCATTGTTTGTTTCTTTCTAATCTATATAGTTTAGTACAGCACAACAGAATGTTTTCTGATGAAAACTGAACTGGTGTCTACTCAAGAAGAAATCAGTGGGAAACAAAAAAAAAGAAAGGGGTGAGAAAAGCAATGAGAACTATCAAGGACTGGTTTAGTTCCTATATTCAAGCGTGAAGTCTGTATTGTTTATTTCAGACTTACAACTTAAGCCATCTGAAAGAAAGCGAGCATCAGGAAAACTTCCTTGGCTGTCCCTCTGACTAGAATAGTGCTGCCACCTACTTCCCCAGTTTTAGCACTGAAGAAGGCAGAGAGTGAGTGGGAAGGTAACTGAAAACATCAGAGAACGGCAGGAGAGGCTGGACTTACTGCTCTATCACAACTGAACTAATTGCCTGTTTGGGCTTAGGAAGTATTTTTCTCCTAGGGGTTCTGTGCAGCACAGATCACTTGGGTGGGAATAAAATTGTCAGTTCCAAGATAGCGCATGGACCTTGGACACTTCTGGCGCTACATCTGTCTTCCCGTTTTTGCCACAAATCATCCAAGTCCCTCTAGCGTAACCAAAGGTATGGAATCCAGCGCAGGGAAGGATTCCCAAACTGAATTGCAGCAAAAGGGGTATGGAAATCTGTCTGAAGAGCTCAGTGTACCCATGTGTGCTGGGCAGTGGTAGAGAACTGCTGCTGCTAACACTGACACAAGACTACTAAATTTAAGACACTCGACTGTAGGGGTATCTAGATGAAATGTAATGATCAGTGACACACAGAAGACTAGACAACACCAGGGGATGTAATGATACTGGCTTTATACTCCAAGTAACGCCCTATGGGCCATGATCCTCGCTCCTAGCATGGAGACAGCGAGGGACAGGCAGGGAGTTGCTTTTACAGGAAGAGCTCTGGCATTTTACCTTTGAGTTTATCTCCAAGAAGTGGGTCGTAAGTAGATTTAGGAACTTTTTTACTGACTTGCTTCTGTTTGGAGCTCTCATTTGAGGTTGCTGCTGCCAGGAACTTTTGTCTGATAGCTTCTTTCCTTTTCTCCTCCTTCTCCAGGAAACTGAAGGGCCGCTGGGTTGAAAGCAGCAGCTCCTTTCTTTTCTGTGTTGCTATTTGCCTGCGGATCTCATTCTGCTCCATTATTTCCTGATAAAGGGGCAGAAACACATGGGCAGGTACAGGCTGTGCCCGGAATTGTTTCTGACATTCAGCTTCATCCTGGCTTTGCCTTTTGTCTCTCTGTTCGTCTAGTTCAAGGAACATGTATGACTTCATCAACTGGGACTTTTTGCGAGCTTCCCGCAGTGTCATTTTGAAAGGCTGAGGGATGGTGATGGAAGGAATCCAGGGAGATGAAGCGCTTTTTGGCCTCAAGTGGGATTTAGGAAGCAAGTGAGGCTTTTGCTGATCCCAGGTACTGTCCGAGGTGAGGTCGATCAAAGAACTGGACTGCCTTTTGTTACCAGATGTATGACTAAGACAAAAACATCATGAAGGGGAAATAAGTGAAATTATTAAAAAACAGAGTTAAAAGAAGGGAGACACTGTTGATTAAGAGAAAGATGCCGTAGGCTGAGATGGTCGTTAAAAGACAGGCCTAGGGCTTATCATTCTTGGGCTCTATATTTTGCTTTGCTACCAAAGTTTGTGAGCAGAGCTTTGCTTGTTTTCCATTTCCCATGTATAAAATGGCGGTTATGCCTACTTAGCTTTGATTTACTATGCTGCTAGCACTTCATTGCCAGAAAGGCCACAAGTAAAACAGAGAGTTCCAACTGCAGGGATATCTGGCTGATAGCTACTCAACATAAAAGACAAACTCAGGAGAGGCAAGAAATTAGGCACACAGATGCGCAAATCCTAACAAACATTCCTATGATGCTGTTGGAGGGGCCATTGCAAGGAACTGCTTTAGTGCAACCCTTAAGAGGTTCAGCTGGAAGCTTTGTGGCTGATAAGAAGACCATATAATTGATAACACAAAAAAAACCCCAAGGCCATCATGGGTCTCATTGAAACAGCGAACTTCTCAGAGGATGTTTGAGGGTGATTGTGAAACTGAGTAAAAGAGATATTAGGGAAGGAATAAATGCAGGTAAAAGGAAGGATCAAGGTGAATCAGGATGGACCAGGAACAGGAAACTGGGAAAAAGGGGGGAAACAGAAGGTGCCGATCATGCGTAAACAGGCTCCTGGTCAATACAGTTGCCTGGTGATTGCTGGAGTTCTTCATAAATTAACTATTTCCTTTGTAAGAACGTGTGTGTGTGTGATCTGCTAGTGAACTTCCAAGCTGGACTAACCACAGAGAAAGATAAAAGGTCCGAGAGACCACAGCTCTGAAGACTGGATGAGGGATAGAAGCGTGTGATCTGCTAGCAAATTTTAAGTGTGATTAGCTGATAAGCATGAATGGGATTCGTGCCATTCATGTTTTATGTGAATGCTGCTTATGTGGGCACCTGTTGGCCCCATCCTCCCATCTGTGAATACATTTGTGGCCAGCATTTTGGTACTATATACATGCCTCTTGGGACTTCATGCTCCACTGGTCAGAAGCAGCAGGAATGCCATTCTGCCACCCTTACCGGGTACTATCCTACCTGAGAGCCTCCCACAGCTTGTCACGCAGGACTGCCGCCTCCCGCCTGAAACCCTCCAGTTCCTCATCCTCTTCGCATACCCCGAGGTCACCCTTTAACTTTGCCTGGTACGGTAAACCCGGTTCTAACGGAGACCGCCGGCCTCCCATCCCGAGAAACCGCTCCCACCTCCTCCCCCGGTTGGCGGGAGACGCAGGAGTCGGTCGGTTACAGCCTGAGGGGATGTCGTGGCACCTGGAAGGAAAAAAAAAAAAATCGAGAAGTGCTTGTTTTGGGGGTGCGACCACAACCTCCATGCCCGGTCTCAGCCTTCTCGGCTCTGCCTCAGCCCTGGCGGCGGCCGCCGGCGGGGCTGAGGCACAGCCGAGAAGGCCGAGACCGGGCCTCTCCCCTCACCTGCAGGCCGCCGCCTCACCCTTCCAACAGCACCGATCCCGGCTCGCACCAATCAGGAAGGTGGCAGAGCTCTAGTCCCGCCTTCTCGGCCTCAAGCAGCCAGTCAGACTCTAAGGCGGGCGGCACCGGCCGCTTGCTCATTGGTGCTTTCCGTGCCGCCCGCTCCCAGGCAGGCAGCGTTGTCATGGTTTCCCGGAGCGACTTCCGCTCGCAGGGGTCGTCACTTCCGCGGTGATGGCGGTTGTGTGCGGCAGGGGGTTGCTGGCTCCGCTCGCTGGGCGGTTGCGGGCCGGCCCGCGGGTTCCGTTCCGGGCTATCGCTGCCGCCGTGCCGCTCTACGATGTGGTAGTGTCGGGGGGGGGGATGGTCGGGAGCGCCATGGCCGCCGCGCTGGGTAAGGCTGTGACCTCCTCGTCCGCTCCGCGCCGCCTCGCAGGTGCCGTCGGCCCGACCCGCTGCGGTCACGGCCGCAGAGCCGGCGGCGATCTCTTCCCTGCCGCGGTGGTGTGAGGTCTCGGGGGTCTTCGGGCCTCCCGCGCCGTGTTTTGCGAGTTCAGGGAGTCCCGGCTGTTGTGTCCCGCTGGCCTCGCTGTTCCACGAAAAACTTAAAACTGGGATCTTTCCCCAAACCTTCACGTTTCAGTGTGTGGAGTGTCACGTACTTTTATAAGTCGACCTTAATTATTCATCAGTGTTGGCGATAGTGTGAGATAACTACGTAATTACCGTTTAGGATCTTAATGTTCAAGATCTTATTGTGGAATTTCCTTATTCCTGCGTCCTCTTGTGACAGCGCTCTGAAGTGGCTTAAAGCTGTTTGGACAGCTGATCGTTATGATTGCCTTGTCCTGTTCATGTGTGTATATATATGTTAACGTAGCCATTACTTTGAATTCTGTAGACTACCTGTAGTGTTTGTGTCAAACACGGACACCCTTAAATCACTGATGGATAATTTCAGCCACAGCTGAAAATGTTTTTCCGATCCTAAGTTTCGTTCTCTGCCCCTCTATTTTAAGCACTGGAATACCAAGGTAAAATGGATTTGTGTTTGGTTTGTATCACTAGAGATCCTGAGAGTACTGGCTGCCTCTTTATTGGCAATGTTGATTCAGAAGGGTGTAATAGTGACAGAAGCCTCAAGAAAAGAGTGTGAAGAAGAGCAAAAGAGCAAAGATCCTGAGCAATAAGTGCTTTGCAAGTATAAGGTTTACCTTGCAAAGTTATCATTGTTCTGCTTATATTGTTAAACAAAACCACAGTGGAATTGAGGGAGTGTAAGGGTCCCCTCCAGTAGCAGTATTTAAGGCCAACGTGCAGGTTAGGGACCTTTCAAGAGATGAGGTTTTGTTATGCGTAATCTGGAGAGTATGTTCAGGATCCTGCTGTTCTTAGGACTGCTGCAGTAGTGAACTCTGCATGTTACAAGGACGCAATTTCTGGTGTCGGTACCTTCTGCAGCCATAGCAGTCAGATGCAACAAGGCTGGCTAATTCAGCTGTAGTGTGATTTACTCTTTACTTGAGTCATCTCTTCATTTTTATTTTTTTTTTCAGTTCTCTTTAACTGAAAATTAGAAGTCTAAACTGCCTGTGCTATTCCGCTGTCAGAATATAGGGATAAAGAAAACATTAATGTAGTCGCTAAGTGTCATAGAAGTTTTGTTTTGATCTCTTGTTCTAAGAGGTGAGTTTATGTTTAAGCTCTGAAAAATGTGTTCTGTGTGTGGAGTAAACATTGCAAATTTCACTCGTTAATACCTGAACAATGGACTTTCATAATGAAATAGGAACAAAATTGTACAAAAATGTAAACTTCGTACAAATAGAAAGCGTTTAATCCTTGCTTGAACTGCAAAAGGGTAACAGGATTGTAGTCATATAGCTTTAAAATAAAAAAGTTTAACTGCCTGGTCAAACCCCGTGTTGTAAACATGTTTCTTAATAAAGTTTTGCATCTACTCTGTCTTACTACAAAAATGCATAGGCATTATAGATACAGAAATAAGAAATGAAATTTTTGGCAGGAGCATTGTAACAAAGCATTTATTTGTCTATTTTAGGGCATGATATCCACTTCCACGATAAGAAGGTTGCTCTGCTGGAGGCTGGTCCTAGGAAAGAATATGATCGAGTGCCAGACAGTTACAGTAACAGGGTCAGTTCCATCTCCCCAGGATCAGCAACCCTCCTAAGCAGTAAGTAAGATTTCTATCATTTGCATTTTTAACAGTATGTTTGAGCTGCTTTTATTTCGTGTGAACAAAACCCCTTTGCATGTGTGCTGCCTTCATCCTAAACTCAATGGAATCATTTCCCTTTGTCTTGTAGTGCTCTATATGCTGAATTGTGGTGATTAAATTGGGCTTCTCTCGATAACACAGGGATCTGTGTTCTGGTATCTTGGCCTGATTTGTTACAGAAATGTTTGTGATGTTAGGCTAGTGAGACGTTGTAAGGTGCTCTCTACAGCATCTGGAATGTTCTGTTCAAAAAAGAAGCGTGTACTGAGTGCTCTCTAGTCTGATAACTCACTTATCCTGTTTCATTTTCATTTTAAAGAGAGATCTGAGCCTTGATTCCTTATGGGGAAGGCAATGTTCTAAACAATGATGGCCGTGCCTTTCCGTGTCTATGTTATTACTCAGTGTTAGGACAGTGAGAGTTGACTGTTAAATGTCAGCATCATGGAAAGTTCTTGTTTCTTTTCTACTGGCTTGTGTTAAGAGTAAAATAATGCAATGCTGGAGCTGTGAAAGTATTGAGACAGACCTGGCCCTGTCTAGGGATGGTGCAAGGCGAGTCTCAAGTGAGATTCAGTTTTGTTTGAGCCTCAGTGTCACATGTGGACCTGTATCTCTATGCATTTGTGTCTTTTTTCTCTTTCAGGTTTTGGTGCCTGGGATCATGTCTGCAGCCTGAGGCTTAAACCGTTCCGGCGAATGCAGGTGCCTTACTTAGGGTTGCAAATATACCCTGTGTCTAATTTGAATTCTTAGAAGTACTTACATTAACAATCCAAAGGGTTTTTTTCTTTGGCAAAGGGCAGGTCATGCTTATGATGATTCCTGTTACTTTTTTTTGGGGTAGCAATCTACTTGGAAATAACTGTCCTCAGAGTCTTGATGTTACAGGATGAAAGGTCGATTCCTAATGGAAGCTGTAGATATTGAGGCGTGGGTATTGGTCAGGAAATAAAGGTAAAAGTGTGTATTGGTTTTGGCTGGGATAGTTATTTTTCTTCCTAATAGCTTGTATGGGGCTGTGTTCTGGATTTGTGATGAAAACTGCTGATAATTCAGGGATGTTTTAGCTATAGCTGAGCAGTGCTTACATAGAGCCAAGGCCTTTTCTGCTCCTCACACCACCCCACCAGTGAGTGGGCTGGGAGTGCATGAGAGGTTGGGAGGGGACACAGCGGGGCAGCTGACACCAACTGACCAAAGGGATATTCCACACCGTATGATGTCGTGCTCAGCATATAAAGCTGGGGGAAGGAGGAGGAATGGGGGACATTTGAAGAGGTGCTGTTTGTCTTCCCAAGCATGAGGTTAAGCATGAGGGAGCCCTGCTTTCCTGGAGATGGCTGAACATCTGCCTGCTGACGGGAAGCATTGAATGAATTTGTTGTTTTGCTTGGCTTGCACATGCAGCTTTTGCTTTACCTATTAAACTGTCTTTATCTCGACCTACAAGTTTTCTCACTTTTACCCTTCCGATTCGCTCCCCCATCCCACTGGGGGTGGGGCAGTGTGTGAGGGAGCAGCTGCGTGGGGCTGAGCTGCCAGCTGGGGTTAACCCAGAACAAGGTGGCAGGGTGGCTTTGTATGTTAATCATGTAACAGGGAAGTAGGAATATAAAACTTTGCAATTAGTTTTTAAGATCAAGCTAGATCATTGTATGAAAGGAATTATGTGATGTACTTTAGTAGCTGGGAATGGACGGTAATCCAGGATGTTTCTTCTAGTTCTGTGTTTCTAGATTGCTGCATCCTTTTCCTGTTCAGATGGATACATTCATAGTTCCCAAAAGGAACAGCTCTTCTTTATCATGTAGCTTCATGTAATGTATTTTTTCTTTGTAGGTGTGGGATGCTTGTTCAGAAGCCATGATCGTTTTTGAGAAAGATGACTTAGATGACATGGGTTACATAGTGGAGAATGATGTCATTATGTCTGCTCTCACAAAACAGTTAGATGCGGTAGCAGGTAGAGGACAACTTCTTTAATATTTTATTTCTTGAAGAGAGCTTTCAGATACTTGCCTTCTGTTGTGTGCGCTAAGTTATGAGAGGGAGAAAGATAATTCATCTAACAAGTAACTCTGAGACATAGGCAGCTTCTTCAGTTGCGGGGGGAGGGAGAAGTCTGTCTTCCTGCATAGCCTTCGCATAAGCAGTTGCATATGTCGTTCTCTGCGACATAGTTTCTCCAAAAATGGACTTAATTAAAACATCTGTAGCTTTCTATCCGGAGCAGGCCTTGCAGTGACAAAGGGTTGGTCAGATCTGTTCTTTCAGGATGCCTTCAGAATTGTAAGGTCAGCTCTTAGGGTGCCATTAAGACGTGTGTGGCCTTGGCTGTTGTAGTGATATTTCCTTTTTTCATGTCTGTGTCGTGCTGTGACCATGGTACTTTGTGTTCCCATCAGACCGGGTGGAGGTTTTCTACGGGAGCAGAGCAGTCGGGTATACCTGGCCCCTCCCCTCTCACAGCTGTGACACAAGCCCTTGGGTCCAAATTGAGTTAGCTGATGGACGCAGACTTCAGACCAAACTGCTGGTAACTAAACTTCTTATTTCTGTTGATCAGGCATCATCTCACCCAAGTCCTTTCCACTGGATTTGGTTCTGATTCCGTGTGTGCCGCTCCACCCTCGTGGAGGGCTTGAGTGAGGTGAGTGGCTAACGCTGTCAGAGACGCTATGGGACATGGTGCATAGCCTTTTCTGTACCTGATGCAAGAAGACTGGGCTGAATGGGACAAGAGCAGAAGGGGCCACCTCTTCTAGTTTTTGGGGAGTCTTCTTTTTTTCTTTTTTTTTCCCCTGAATAAACAAAAAATGTGTACCGGCAGGCTGAGGTTTGTAGACTGGAATCTTGGCTTTCTTAGGAGCTGCTGAAGAGGTGACATTGTATCTCTTCATTTTGCAGATTGGTGCAGATGGTCATAACTCCGTAGTCCGGAAGGAAGCTGAAATTAAGAACATTGAGCATCGGTATGACCAGTCAGCTGTGGTGGCAACTCTTCATTTGTCTGAGGTGAAATTCTGCTAATTGACTTTTCTGTAAGCAGCAGAACAGCTTAAGCAGGTCATCCAGGTCACTAGTTTGTAACTATCCACTTGCTTCTTTCCACTGTAGGCCACAGACAATAATGTAGCATGGCAGCGGTTCCTTCCCACAGGGCCAATTGCGCTTCTTCCGGTAAGATGACTTGTGGTCTCTGTATTTTATTTTTTAAAAAATATTTTGTAGTCTGTTCTTTTCTAGTAACTTCATTTCTCTCTGTGTCCTTCTGTGTTGGTTCTGTCTCTTAATTTGTCCATCTGCTTTTTACTTTTCAGTTATTGCATTTGTTTTCCTTTCCTGCCCTCTCACTTTATCCTTGGTATTTGCCACTGGTAGCCAGTTGGGCTGGAAGAGTAATGTGCAGAGGGACTGAGGTGGGCCAGGGAGGTGGGGAAATCCGTGCACTGATTGTTTAATTTTGCTTCTTTTTTTCTTGATACTTACCCTTGACATTCTCTTAAACTAGCTGTCTGACACTGCCAGCTCTCTGGTCTGGTCTACATCTCATGAACATGCATCAGAACTTCTCGCTATGGATGAGGAAAGTTTTGTGGATAGCATCAACTCTGCCTTCGTGAGTATCAGCCTTGTGGTGTGTATGAGGCTGACTTTACTGTAATCACAAGAAATAAAATGGAACCCTATAGTTTAAAGGATAGTAATGGGAGAGGGGTATTCTCAAGTTCCTTCCCCTGGTGAGGATGATATTAAAAAGGCACTTAGCAAAGACAGAATGACCCCTTGGGACTGAATTCGGTTAGTTCTGAAAGTCATGGGAGTTGTCCTAAAATGATAGTTTCTTCTATTGTACAGTTTTGTCCAAGTGGATAAATTCAGTATTTGGAGCTCATTCAGTTTTTTCCCAACTGGATTCTTTTCTGTGTCTGGTGTGGATTAACATCTAAAGATTTGTTTGTTTTTTCAGTGGAGCAACGTAAACCACTCTGACTTCATTGATACTGCTGGGGCCATGTTTCGATCTGCTATTTCACTCCTGAAGCCCTCGGGGACGGCAGTCCGTCAGCTGCCCCCAAGCGTTGCTAAAGTAGATCCAGAGAGCCGAGCCATGTTCCCCCTTGGAATGGGGCACGCCATAGAGTATGTCCAGCACCGTGTGGCTCTTATCGGGTAAGGTCCCTGTGGTAGCCCTTGTGTGAGTGGGTGGCATGTGGTTAGAAATGATGCAAGTATAGCGACTCCCGGTCATCAAATTAGATGGTTAGAAATAATTCGTAGTTTCAGATTGACTTTATCTAGGCCCAGTTTGTACCATGTGCTCTTGTGCCAACAAAGTCCTTTTGTATGAGTAGCTCTCTGTCCATTCTGTGTGCTTTCTATGTAAATTGTGAGATAATTATTTCCCTTTTCTTGTTTGTATAGTCCAGTGAAACAGTCCAGTATCTCATGCTGGACCTGTACTTCCCCAAACATTGTAGCAGCCATTCTGTGTACCAGTTTGAGTTTTAAACTCACCTTTCTTGAACACAAATGACAAAACTTACAAATTATTCTGGATGGGATGTCATAGGGTTTTGTACAGTGATCTACAGAAATAGGAAAATACCTCATTTTTTACATTCTGACCTTGCATGTACTTTTTTTCTCTGCCACAGCTGCCATATACTGGTAGCTTATAGTAATTCTTGGATGCCATATTAAATTTCAGCTTTCCAACTTGGGAGCCGCTCTGTGATTGGGAGCGCTCTGTGCTTTATAGCATGTTAAAGTGCATGATCTTACACTTCATACCCAAACTTCATTTCATTCCTCTAACTTTAAGACTCCCTTATCAATATGTCTGGCTTTGTCCTTTACAGATAAGCCTGCTCATAAAAGAACCCGATTTTGTTTCTGTTCAATGATATTCCACTTCTTCTTTGTATTCATGATGTCTGTCTACTTTGCGTTTGTGAAATATGCCAGTGATGTACCTCCTGTTGTGCCGAGGTCACTAACAGAAACATTAAGGCCTGTTCTGCACATGATCTGAGAGGACTTTGGCTAGTCACCTCTTTGTAATTTTTCCTTTGAGAACTGCTTTTTGTTATTTCCCCTTTGTCTTGCTTCTTACAACTGGAGAGGCAGTCAGGTGGTTCAGCATAACGTGCAAGGAGGTAATGGATAAAGCGTATATGCTGCTGTAAGGCGGTGTTCATTGCAAACAGGTGAGGAGTGCTATACTGGCCCCTTCTGGGGTTTGTCAGCCATTGTGGCTTTCTGCAAAAAGGGATATAAGTTTCTGTCTTCTCTTGCTCCAGGGATGCAGCACACAGAGTCCACCCACTTGCAGGACAAGGTGTAAACCTGGGCTTTGGTGATATCGCATGTTTAGCTCATCACCTCAGTGCAGCAGCCTTCAATGGGAGCGATCTGGGTAAGGAGCCAAGGCAACGAAGTGGCAGTAAGATGATTACAGGCCTTTGCTGCCTAACCTCAGGACAAGCATTACCTCTGCTGCAGGTTAAGCACGCTGCTATCTTGCGTTTGAACGGCACAAGCATCTCTGAGGCAGAACCGTTCTGATGTCCGTTGGCTGTGGAGCAGTTAAAAGATTATTGGATGCAGTTTCCATTGCACAAATCTCAAATCTGCTTTTTAAAAAAAAAAAAGTTCTGCTGGATGGTTGTTGAAGAGGTGGTGAGGTGCTGACCACTGGCAGATGGAAGGAGGCCTTTATTAAGATGGACCATTTCTCTGTTCTCTTTCTGTGTTTTCAGTGGTCAGTGGAGACTGCTATATAGATAAGATGCACAAGTGTTTGTGCATGTAAATTTTAATAGAGATTCGATTATCTCTTCCAGGCTCCTTAAAACATCTCTTGAAGTTTGAGACAGAACGTCAGAGGCACAATGTCTCCTTGATAGCTGCTATTGATGTGCTAAAGAGGCTTTACTCCACGAGGCTGGCTCCCTTGGTGTTGCTGAGGACATGGGGATTGCAAGCCACAAATGCCCTACCTCCTGTCAAGGTAAGAATCTCACTTTAGTGAGGGCTGTAGGAAGAGTCCAGAACTATTTGTGAAACACATACAAACTGTGAAGATTTTTTTCTTTCAAATGAAACATTTTTGGTTGGAAAATGCTACTTGTTCAAACTGACGTTTTCTGTCCTAAATGACCCTCAAGAGTTCCTAAATAACTGATGGCTCAGTAGTAGCTGTTTTCTCCTGCAGCACAAGGGAAGATGAGGGATCTAAGTGTCTGTACTCTGTACCAGTAGTCAGAAGTTAGAAATCATTAGAAGTTTCTGGCTTTATTTTGCTATGGAATGAAAATGTGGAACCTTGCACTGCATTCCAGAAATGCACTATGAAAAACCAGCCCTATGAAGACACATCTTCACTAAGAGTGAGACATCAGGTGACTTGACAGATGCAGTGTGCAGCTCAAAGAGTTATCCATTTCAGTGCTGTTTTTCTTTGTGAAATTGTTCCCTCAGGGCAGAAGTGCAAGTCTCTATACTGGAAATTACCTGGGGAAGGCAGCAGTGAGGAGGTTCAGTCTTAAAGCCAGACCCTGTCTTTAGAGCCAGTCTGCCTAAACTCTTGCACCATCTTGACCTAGTTGCTGGATTTTCGTGAGGTTCCTTAAGCCACCTGCTCTCAAAGCTCAAATCAGATTCCTTGTTTCTGGATTGGAATGTTTTACTCCACAAATCAAGTCACCTTCTTCCTATTAAACACACATGGTCTGTTTCCTTTGCGTTAGGGTCACAGTTAAGACACTACCTGAGCTGAAAAGCAGTAAAATCCTGAGGCGTGGTAGCTGCTACTGGCAAGATGTCTGTATTAGTTGCACTAAAAAGAGGACTATGCTGCTGTGTCAGCGCTCAGAATTTTTTTTTTCTGTTTAAAGCAGAAAACCAAATGATGGCCTCTTTTCTCAGCACAGAACTTGTTGGTAACACCTCTGTTTTGTGCTGCTTGGGAAGGAAAGGAATGCTGCAACTTCTTTAATTTTCTAGCATACAGGGGTAGGTGCTCTGCACTTGGCTAGAAAGGCTGGTGAAGAACTGTTGTCCGTATATATATAAGGGAAGGAGACTGTAGCTGCTTTCTAGAATGTATACTTATTACCAGTTTATTAATTACTTATCTTTTTCTTCTCATCTTTTAGGAGCAAATCATGGCTTTTGCCAGCAAGTGATCTGTTGTCAGTTTGGAACAACAGCTTGCCAGTGAACACATTGCCCTTCTAAGGACTGTGACTGACTTGAATCTTTGAATTGTGCTATTTTAATTTAACAATAAAACTGAGGGATTGAGCTGTGTATTACATCATCCACTGGTTTATGCAAAAGTTCTCATTTGCTCTCCTCAAGAGGATTAGGGTCTCTTCCTGTAGTCCCATGATGTCTTCAGCCACAGAACTAGCTGCACAACATGCTTTTAATTTGGGCCTTTTGAATTGAAGACCGAGGTGGAAACAGCTGTCTGTCTTTTGGAAAACACAGTCCTGAATTTTGCCAGCTACAGCTTTTGCTGCTTAATTACTTTCAGTTTTCTCCAATGTGGTTTCTATAGCGGCTGGGTTCTTAGCACTTCCTGGACTCAGAAAGGAGGGGTAGTTTTCAGCAGACGGAGACAACTCATGGTGCCACACATGTTTTAAAGCTCTAATCTGTCTCTCTCACCCTTTTCCCTGCACTTCTCTTGGTGCTTTATTGAATAATAGTGTTTCTTGTGGAACTGGTCTTAAAGGCTCCCTGAAAAAAAAATGCAAGACAACAATAATATCTAGGAAAGAAAACTGCACCACGATGTCTTGAATATTGTTAAAAATGCTTTAATTACTAAAATAGACATTGAAGATATTCTGTCTTAGGTTCCAAACACCAGCCTCCTGCATTAGACATTTGACACTTGGAAAATTAAGTGAGCACTGCCTATGGGCAAGATTTACACATACGGTTGACCAGTATCAGGAATTAACATCAGAAAGAATGAAACAAGTTTTGAACTGAAAGCCATTACTTGTGCTTCTTCAGTCACTTATATTAGGCAGTTCCTGTTAGTGACTGGCTAAAAGACATTACAAAGGAGGAGATAAAAATCAGGGCTGCAAGTAGAACTCTTCTTTTAAAAAGACTGCTTCATCTTTAGTTAAGCTAATAAATAAATCTCATTGCACTAGGGTAAGTGTGAGGACTTAACTGGCTTCTCTAGATTCCCCACCCACCTTGAGTAGTTCAGATGTAAACAGCAGGGGCTCAATTCTGCAATTTCTTGCAAAAACCTTTGAGCAGAGTTTGTGTTTCTCATGACTGCAGGATTGGGCCCCGAGTGAGAACAGCAGTTTTGCTTCAGTTAATGAATTGTGCCACTGACAAAGGAAGGCCCTGAGCATTCAGATTTAATGCAACTTTGGTGCTGGGAAGCAGATCTCCCACCGAGCATGTGTAGTACCAGAGTCTGAGGCAAAGAACACAGAAAAGAAACTTTCCCCGTGTGTTAGCTGTCTTGTTCTAGACCATCCTCCCTTCAGACAAAACCCTGAAGTACCCCTCAGGGCTAGCATCAATTCAGTTGGCAGATACACTGCTGCTGCTTGTTCCTCACATGTAACATCCCACCTTCCTTTCCTGTTTCAAATACAGCCTCGTTGCTTACAGCTCTTAGCCCCAAGATCTAGTAAAAGTTTGTCATGGCACTGGCTCAGACTGAAAGACGACTTTTGGATTATTAGATTAGATAGTTCTCAGGTGTAACACAGCCTGGCTGGTAACCACTGCACCCTACTTTGTGTTCTCTGAGACTAAAAAAGTGAATACAATTTTTAACTGAAGACAAAATGAACGTGTTTGCAGTCACCTTGTCGTGCAGACCAGACCATATACTAAGTTTTGAAAAACACTGGGAAAGGGAATATGAAATGTTTGAGGCCACAACTACTTTTCTTGTGTTGAAACAGAAGCTCCTAGTGAGGAAGGAACAGAAGTTTGGTGTGACACTGAGGAATTTCCCAACATGGATTTCAAGACAGATTCTAGTATGGATGAGCATTTCGTATTTCAAAGAAACAGCCTGAATTTACAGCAAGGTGAAGGTGGCACAAGTATGGGTAGCTCCATCCCCACCCTTGCACTCCTGTTGCTGACTGAACTTGTTCAATCAAAACCTGAGATATGAAAAGGGGGTGGCTTAATCAGCCACAGTCAAACTTGTGCTGCTGACTAAAGGAAGTAGACTTATGTTCACAGTAAGGCAAATTTCTAAGTCTCCAAACTGCTTGGCAAGATTAGTAAGGGCATGAGTTGCACTACTTCCTCCTCTTGCCGTGAATTGCTATTATTTTCAAATCCAGTTTGCAGAGAAGGTAGCGTGAGGGTAGTCTTTGGTATTACAGAAGTGGGAAAGGTGTGTTATAACAAACAGGTAACTGCAAATGCCTGACAGGAAAGTGTTTCTCACAAGAGATCAGTGGATAAAAGCTTCCCTTAGGCATGTAATACCTCTCTTCTTACGACTGGGGTAGATTAATCTTTACCTTACACGTTCCACGGTGAGTAGAAGATAACTAATTTTTGATGAGCTAGCTGCCAGAAGTTTTACAGGGTGGAAAAAGTTGTCTCTACAGTTGTTTCTCCTTATGACAATGCAAGGTCTGTACTGGGAGCCTCAAGGTATTTGAGCAATCTTGATGTTCTGTACAGCCAATTACACATGAAAACCAGGATCCCACAGCCCAGCTTTCCAGCCTATCTGACAAGTTGCTTTATTTAAAATACTGATCTTTCATTGCTTCTATGTGTTTGGTGTGAAAAAGATGTAATATTCACTTTAAATTGTTACTCAAATAGCTTCACACAATCCTGACAGGAGTCTTGGGCTTCCTAAACAGCGGCAGCCCCCTCATTGGATGCACTGTTCCTAAAGACCTGCTGTATATATTAAAAATAATTCCAGAGCAATACAGGACTGCATATACCATTTTATGGGTCCAACTCCACTATATTGAAGAGAAATGAAGTTTAAAACAACTTAAAATGGATAAGGGATAAGCAAACAAGAGATAAGAAAGCAAAGCTACTCTCGTTCTCTGTTTCTGATGCTAATTCTGCTCTCTCCCTATTTTCATCTACTAAACAACTGAAAAAACAACTTGTTTCACCACAGCTCTGCATTCAGAGGATGTTCCTAAGGAGAGCACAGGAAGCAATAAGCCCAAATTTTCAGATGGGAAACCACACCTTAGCTCACTCCGACAAAATGGGCTATGGTGTTCTAACAGCTTGCTGGCCCGATTTAACTGAAGTTTGGTGCCATGAATTGGTTCACCAAAGAACCTGAGGAGCACCAGCATCAGAGGAAAGAAGGGTCTGGGAGTGCCTTGCTGAGAGCAGAGAAGCAGAACTGCCTCTCACAGAAAAGTGAGCTAACGGATCAGCCATTTCATCAGACTGCACCCTTAATGTCCTTGTGGGTGTAATGTGACAAGCATTTCTTTTGGCAGTGGAGTTTAAAACAGCTGGCACTGCTGCCTAGTTGTGCCAGCACAACTCTGTGTTATGACTACATGCTAAATGAATCAAGTTATCAGGTTTGGTAGCCAGAGGTACTATAGCTGCACAGACTTGTAAAGGGCAGCAAAAAGGAACACAAACAGTCAGGCATACGTTCTGCTTAGAAAAAGACTGCTGCCTAAAGAAATGCTTGGTAAGTTACAACCCATGTTTTAGCCAACACCTTTCCCAAAACCATGCCCAAAGTGTGCTTCTGGCAGGCCCCTTCTTGAACGATTGGAGTCTTCTTGCAATGTATTAGCTAAGCTAACAGCCGGGTGCTTGGAACACTGAGGCTGGCAGCACTTGGAGTTTTTCACTTTTCTCTGAATGACTGTTGATGCCATCTTTAATTTCTGTATTTAACATCTCACAAGCAAACTTAAGTTACGTATGTTTAAAATAAAAGGGGGAGGGGAAGTCATGTGTCTGTAGTCTGTCACCACGTGCCAGGTACTCTGTGCGTCTAGCAATGGGATGCGATTACAAACGTGCTGGTGAAAGCTGGCTTTGAGCCCCTTGCAGATATTCTGCTGCAGTTTAGGCCTTTTGACTTTCAGAAGGCAGGTTCTGGATCATTTACGGCAATCACAACTACAAATCATACTGTGGCAACTCTCATTATGCACGATGCCAATCTGGGGTGAAGGTCTGTTCTATAGCTTTGGTCCATGTTCTGCTCTGTGACCAGCTCCAGCTGAACAACGTACCTGGAGATTTCAATTTGCTTTCTCAGCCTTTCAGAAATGCTGAAGTCCACAGGAATGTCCCAGCTCAGTAGGTTATCCCTAGAGACTGCAGTAGGTGAAAGGTAGCACCCAAAGTCCAGCTTGTCTCTATATTGTTCACTTTCTTTGTTAACTATAAAGGAAGAAAAAGAAGTTGTTCCCAAGAGTTCTCTAGATTCATATGTTGCACAGATGACAGCAACTACATGTAGCTACCCTGGAAAGACTCAGTAGATAATTAGCCAGAAGAATGAGCTAATGCAGGTTGATAGATACAGAAATTGGGAAGCTGGCTTTGGGATTTAACTGTTTTTCTCACCTGTAAGAGCGTGTTGTCCCTAAATCCAAAACCTTCCTTCAGTAAAGCAGTGATGTAAGTGAGATCCATGCAGAGGAAAGGACTGGCTGAGTTGTACCTTTCCATGTTATCACAGACTAGAGCAGGAAGAAAAAAAAAAAAAAAAAGGATCTCAGCAAAATAAAGGAGCTTTTATCCACATTATACATTTGAACTGACCTTAAGCCAAAAGGTACTAAAACGTGCCCACCCACTTCTATTAACAGGTACATATGATACATGCTACAACAGCTGTTCTATAATGGTGGAGAATAAACCAAATAGTACTTCCAGTTTCTCTTAACTCCATCAAAAGTACATCTTTTGTTACAGCAACATAATCCACATAACTCTTTTGAAGTCTGAATCTCTGTTCAATTGATAACTGGCAGGGAGTTGGCAGATTACACACAGCATCATTTGTCTTCCTTGTGTAATCTCCAAGGATGGCTCCAGTAAGGGACTCTGCCTTCTAGGATGGCAGCTTCTTTTATTTTTTTCCAACCACACATGTCCAAGGACATGGAAGAGGCTATTGCCCAACCAACCACTCTCTTGCCGCAGCTAAGTCAAGATTCCACAGTAAGGGTGACAGTGACTGGGAAACGGATTTACACCAAGAGTTGTCTTCTAGATCTACTGTTGTTATTGCCCTGTTCTAGAAACATCAAGAGCAGCGTTCACTTCTTTTTCACACTGATAAGCAGCATCCTCCTACTATCGAAACGAGAAAGAGGAGCATTAATTTAGGATGACAGAATTGATCATCTGATGCTCTAAAGCCAAATAAATGGTTTGATGGTGTTAGATAATATCTTAGCAGAATCTTTGGAAATAAGCTCTCACAGTATCCAGGAGAAAAAAAACAACCAACCCACACTCAAACTTTGGAGCCTAATCCCCCTAGTCAAAACCATCTGAGTTTCTAGGGAGATTAAGTTTTACTGAAAAATCATTAGAATTTAGGTCCTATTTTAGAAAAAAGTCAGTCCTGAACTACATAATTAAGCATCTTCTGGTGAAAAATAGAGTCTACTAATCATCATGAGGATGATCACAATTCAGAGGTAATGTCTTGCTCTTAGCCATCAGCAGCATGGCAAGGTGGGAGCTCTTTTTTTCACAGGAGGAGGTAAAAAACTAGAACAAGCGTTCAGGAAAAAAGTCAGGGAGAGGGAAAGGAATGCAGAAGAGGCTGTCAGTCTTAAACAAACTCTACTATCTCCCTCCATTTTGTTAGCGATTAAAAAGGATTTAAGGTGACAGAGAAGTCAGTGCTCTCCTGTACTCGGAGTTGCAGTTTGACAGAAGGAGCTCTTGATACAGCAAATTCACTTTCTTCTGTACTGCCATTTATGAACTAATCTCCCTTCTCTCCTGAACAGAATTGCAAAGCCACTAACACTGTGTTTCCCCCCACTGCTCTATCAGTGCTTTCTTCTGCAACAGTTACAGGTGTTGGCTAACAAAAGTAACATGACAGGGAAGGTATAAGTGGAATAAAGGTTAAATAAACTAGGGTGTTTTTTTTAAGTCAAACTCACATTAGGTACTACCTATACATTCATATTTTTGTTATTTCTCATCCACACCAGTTTCCCAAGTTTCATGAGAATTACCTTCTTTGGCTTTTCTTTCAAAATCTCTCACTTCCAAAACACCTCCCTGTTCATAATCTGAAAAGGAAGAGGTGAAAAAGCATCATCATAGACCTGAAAGCATTTGAGTTCTGTATCTAAGCTGACCCTAGAGTGCAACTCTCTGATGCTGAGCTAGGAGCGAGACCTGTTGGTAACAGAAGACAGAGCTGCAAGTATAACTGGGGCTCAGAGCACAAGTCTCATCTGCTGAACTCTGAATATCAGACTACACTGATGGATACACATTCATTCCCTGAAAGCATTTTGTGTATTTCCTCTTTCTCAACACCATTCCTTTCTCCTGCTCCTCTGCTCCCCATGGCTCCAGGGTTCCTCTGTCTACCTTCTGGTTGACCTGCTCACCTGTAGTAGAGTACCCCAAACCAATTTACCAATTAGGTCGGTGTCAACTGCTCGATCATAGTAATAGGAGAAAGCATAAAAGGAACTTCCACGAATCTCATCTGGTTGGTGCAGTTTCCCTTTGACAACCTTGAGTACTTCCAAGTAGCAAGGCCTGAATCCTGTTTCTCCTGTCAGGACAAACACAGATGCGGTGAGCCAAAGAGGCACATCCAGGAGATGGAAGAATTAGTGGCAATAGGATGGAAAAGGGAAGAAGGAGAGATTAAAGCATCAGAAGAGGTGAGAAGAGCTTAGATATCCTTTCTGTAAACCAGTGTGGCACCTGCATGCAGGTAAGGACTCTAAATCACCATCATCAAGTGGAAGTGGTTAGAGCAGATCATAGCAATATCTGAAAGGCATGCTGCACAAACTGGTGTAGGTGCACGAAAAGCTTCCTCCACATCAGGTGAAACTCCCATTGTTATGTTCTGTGGTTGGCAGAAGCTCACTTACATTTGCTACCACCTGCTAGATAAACCCTTACTTTGTCTCCCTATCACATTGTAATTTTATCAGTCCACTCCACACACACCAGATCTACAACTCAGCTCTCTTGTTCCCCACTGCAAAGCAAAGCAACACCAGTCACCAGCAGGGTCTGTTCTAGCCACTGATGGTAGCAGCTTTACCCTCTGTATGCAGCGTTAGGGATGGTATCTTAAGAAACAGTTCCACAAGTAAGATACATGTTGGCCTACCAGTTACTGTACCCTAACATAGCCTGAGTTTTTGCGCTTAGCTCAAAGCCTCAGAAAAAGCTCTCTTACTTGCACAACTCTTAACGTTTCCTATAAAATGCAGCATTTGTAATAAGAGATCACAGCCAGAGTATGGAGAGTACAGGCCAGCTATTCTTACAGCTTCAGATTTTTCTTTGGCTCTATCAAAAGTCCACATCTATGACTGGACAGGTATCTTATAACCCAAGGTAACTGGGGGAGTATTTGCCAAGGAAAAACTCAGATTCTGGAGATGAGACTTATCTCACAAGAAGCAACAAGTCCCCTTAGTTTACCTTCTTTGTTGCCACCATACCGGTATTTCACTCCCCCAAAATGCCACTCTGCCTCCAGCTGCTTTGGCAAACAAGAACTGCGGAACATTTGTCCATCCACAGCTGGAATGAAACCAGAGGGGAGAATCAGAAGGGATAAAATTTAGTGCAGTTACCGATCATTATGCAGAACCAGAAAAGAAAAGGCTGAAACACCTTCATTAAGGTCTTTAAGCAAAAGTAACGAAATCCGAATTGATTGATCCTGCACATGATTATGAATTATGGACCAGTCTCAGTCTGGAGAAGTTATGCCCATTTTGTCCTGCAACCTGCAGAGCAGCTGGGCTTGTCATTTGTTAATGAGAGATAAACGCTACAAGGGTAGCTGGATAACGGCTGTTCACCATAGAAGACAAGAAACAAGAGAGGTAATAAACTAAACACAGAGGTACACAAACCCTAACAAACAGCAGATAACTGAGACAAACAAAGCAACTGAGCAGTGAAGACAAAAACTCCTAAGACACTGATGGGTGGCCGTTACAGGAACCACTGAATGTACCCTTGAAGGGTTCAACCAGAAATACTGTAACTGATGAGAAGAAAACATGATTATTGTGGCCAGCACAGGTCTCACAGAAAAAAACAAACTTCTTACAGAATGGTTGAGGAGGATCGTGGGACTGTGCAATATTTATTATGGGATGTTTAGGGGAAGGCTCAAACGCAGGGAAAGGGGAAATCAAGGGATTAGGGAAGCGGAAGTATGGGAAAATGGAGGGGATGATAAAAGAATCCAGAAGGTGGAAAGACCCCAGGTCCTGGCCAGAGACCGGACAAAAGGCCCAAGGTCTGGACACAAAGACTGGAAGGACTTAACATCTGGGTCAGGGACTGTGAGTATGCATTCAGGTTAGTGAGTGAGAGTGTGCGATACGCTCCTGGACTTCTAGCAAGACTAGCTAGGAGATCTAGGGGAACAGATAGGCCAGGCAGATACCAGAGAGACCTATAAAGTGGGTTTGGCCTAAGCAGCAATACTTAGAAAAAGGATCTACCCATGCTGTTTGTGTTTCTGTGGATGCTCATAAAGCTGTGAGTTTGTGGCTGGCCATGTCTATATGGTGTTTGTATGTTCCCATGTGTGCATTTCTGGAATCTGCACTCACTGCTGGCTGAACCTGGAAATAAGGAAAAGCAGCTGCCTCACAAGACAATTCCTTAACAAGTGGTAGCCTGTTTCCAGACAGATCTATATCAGTGAAAACACAGAAAAGCACAGGATACAGAAGAAGACATGGGAAACGAGCTGCTGACAGAGGACTATGTCTAACCATCTCCTCAAATATCTTGGATGTTTTATCATATGAACATACCTTCCATATTCAAAGCTCCAAGCGTTGCTAGTCTGGCAGCTTTTAGTCCAAACCCCAAATAGCTGCAAACAATGAAGAAAGACATTGCACTTTTAATTCTTGCACATCTGGTATGCTTCACCCCTAGCCTTTTCCTAAATCCTGGAACATCCAAACCAAACTTCCTTCCTCTGCTTCCCACAAGTCTCCCCTCTCTAAAACAGAGGGTTCCCTTTGCCAGAATGATTCCAAGTATCAAAAGAGTGATATAAACCCAAGAATTACAAAGAGCTTCTGTAAAATGGATAAATGTAAAACTGCAGAAAGTGATTAGAACTGATGTGACATTTCTACAAGGCATTCATAAAAAGCAAAAATGCACAATCTTAAAAGCTAGGGAGAAAGAAAGCTATGTGAGGAGTGCATGCGGAACAGGATGGCCATTCTTATGTCACACACATAAGACTATGTGCTCCTAGGGCACAACTAATAGGGGAACTGCAGAACCTCCCACTAAACGGGAGCTGTGCCTTTGTGTGAAATCCATCTCTGTTTGACTCCACACAGTACCACTACACTCATTACAACCTAGGATGTGAACAACATTCAAGGGAATATAATAACACATTGCTGGCTTCAGCAACACAACTAAATTAAAAACCTGTTGGCCTTTCATTCCCATCTCTCTGTTTGGCTACTTACCCCTTTAGTCATGTCAATATGAATGTTTACAGAATAATCAGAGTCAAACTAACCTCCAGCTCCCTCATTTTTCAGGAGATGATTTCCAATCCCCATTATTTTAAGTGATCTAACAGACTGTAATGGTGAATACAGCAATCAGTTACATCAATAAATGTAAGCAGTAGGAGAGGAGGACCACTAAACCAGCTTTGCTGTCAAGTAAGCATATTCTGTAACTGACTGAGATTATAATCTTCACCCCACTAGTAACAGGCTGAGACCAACTCTATTATACATAGTCAAGTTCTCATTGGACTAACTCATGGAGGTGAACTCTCTGGATTTCACTGCAGACATTTCAGAAACTTGTCAGCTTAATGCAGTAAGCACAACTATATTATTCCAGGCCAAGTATCCCCTCCAATTGGTTCGAGAATCTGTTGTGCTCCATGCCTGTGGTTGTCTCTCTTTGGCTTACATCAGTCTAGGTTTTACTTTTTGTCCAGTTGCTGATGGACAACTTTGAACTAATAACTAAGAAGGAAGGTCCTCTTTCCAAACCTCTGATCAGGTTTAGTTCTGACTGGCACGATATCCACCCTTCTGCTTTGTCCAGCATATTTGGCTTGAATCCAGTAATAAGAATTCTTCTCCTTAAATATAGTGACTCATAATGCCTTCTCTTCATTTGACAGACTGACTAATATTCCTTCACAGTGATATGAACTATGAACCTGGAACGTTTCCAGTCAACTAATGGCATGTTCCACTTCAACTAATGTTTCAAGCAGATAAGAAAACTAGTAAAAAAGTCATGGTCCCAACAGCTGGTAACGGGATGACATGGCGGTTAGCTCAGGGGCTGCAGAAAGACTGATTTCCTCAGCGGAGACAGCGGCCTTTTTGCTCCTCACCTGTGGGTATAGAGCTTGTAGGTACTATTAAACATTTCAAATGAGGTAAGAAAATCCCCAGGGGTTTCCTTCAAAGTTTCCTAAAAGTTAAGAAGAAATATTTTAGTTTCTATTATGCAATAAAGAATGACCAGCTTTGATGTAGTATCACAGATATACCCATAGGGTTTACTGCACACTCATGTGATCTGCTTTGAATACAACGCAAATTTTTCTAATGGTGCCCACTGCTGCGAGGTCTGCAGCTTTTAGCACAGAGTTTATTTATATGCATCTTTGTGTTACTTCAATGTATAATAGGGAAGTGCAACAGATCAGGATGAAAATACTTTCTAATTCAGGATACCTGAATTTTTCAGAGTACTTACGTGCTAGTCTTTATACACAGAGTCCCATCAAAATCAGCTGCACTAGAAACACTATGAACTGTCAGTCAGACTAGACATCTCAGTGCAGGATCTCAAAATAATTAAAAACGCAAAGTGAAGTACAGGCCACATTTTCACCATGTTAATTGTCATGCTAATATTCAAGGAAACACTGTGACCACTCACTCCCAGTCTTAGGGCTGCTTCACCTCCTGGTTTAAGTGCTTTCTTCTAAATTAACCTCTTGTCTCATCACCTCCAGTTTTCTGCCTTTCATAGTCCTCCCTCTGTGCCCACCTCCGCCCCACAGGTACTCAGTCCCCACCTTCTTGCTAGAGTAACTCTCATATTCTTGTAAACTTGAATCAGTTTAGGGCTCATTTAGTGTTCCCTTTGTTTCAATCCTAGTTTCTGTCTTTCATCTGCTAGTGACCTCATTCTCCGATCACTCCTTGGCCCTGTGCATTCATATGAGACACTCTGTTACTCTGGGCCAAGCAGCAGAATCTCAGAGAGGACTGATGCTGCAAAGTCCCTGGAGTTTCCACTCAAGTGACCAGATACAGCAAAAACCCACCAAACAGATTTGGAATTGTAGAGCCCGAGACAGAAACCTGCTCAAAGCTGAAAGAGGTTTGGCAGTATTGAGCTTGAGTTTCTCCTGAACAAACACAAACGGAAATTTGTTTTGGGTGTCAGGTAGATTTTCATTGGAATGGCAGTCACATCCTTGACCCAACACACCCAGACCCTGCCATATTTTGAGTTTTCCTAAACCCTACATCACAAAATCTTTTAAAAAGGAGAAATTCTGAAAAAGAAAAAAAATATTTGGAGAAAACAAACTGTCTTTTTTCATGCCTTGCTTTCACAAAAATTTAGGAATCCTCACACCCCTCCTAAATGAGGCAGGCACCAGACAATTTCATAATGATTATGATTGGTTTTCAGTTGCTTATAATACCATGAAAAAACATAACACTAGCTTAAACAGCTCCATGCAGTTACCATCGTATGTCCTCTATTTGCTTGTCCTCTATATTTCATTAATGAGTATTTTGTTCAAACTGAATACAAGAGCAAATGTGACTGCCTCAGTTTGCAGGAAGGGAAAAACACCACTTTACAAATCAAAGGGGGAAATCCCTGCTAATTCCTTCAAATGGGAAAAACTTTTCAGAACCTACTGAGCTACGTAATGCTTTTTTTGTATGAACTTGACAATGCAGGTGAGAAGCAGTCATAGTGTACAAGCAGGCAGCGTGATCCTTGACTTCCACAGTGCCCTACGAATTCTCATCATTGGTCCCGGTCGGCAGCAAACCCTGGAGACCTTTTCCTGCAAGGCTCTAAGGAGTCATTTGAATCCTGAGCTGCACTTCAGCCTACTTCACAGCTCTATTTATTCTCCAAAACCCTGACATGCAACACCCTTTCCTGTTGGTCTAGTGCCCACTTCAGCAGGTGTTATCAACACAAAACAGAGGGCAAGCTCAGAGTACTTGAGGCTTTGCTGAACAGGATAAGGTTGCACGTCATGTTTCAACACGACCCACCATTGCAAAACTAAAACATCCTGATAAGAAAAACATGTGTTTTGTGGTCCCCAAACACCCCATAGAATCTCAATTTCTGTAAACAAAAAAATGTTAAACTTCAGAAACCAACTGGTTTCTGTTGGCAAAACCAACTTCATAATATCAACATACAGAATGCTACAGTGCCCTTCCAATACCCATGTAATTTTCCCGTGCAAACTTTAGACTTGGGTCCCAGTTCAAACTGTTTCCAAAGAGCTACAGAATTTCTGACAAATCCAGCAGAGATGGACTGAGGGACAGAGAGGGAAATTCTCAAAGGAAATGAGAAGAAATCAGTAAGAAAACAGGATTGATTGTGCTATTATAAAAGATGTTTGCCCCATGGGACACTCCACTCCTCTCCAAAACTTAGTGAGGATCTGTTATCAGACTGGAACGGAAAGAAAAAAAAAAAAAAAAAAAAAGCTCAGAGCAGATCCTAAATTTCTTGTAATATGCAAGAATACTCCCTGGAAATGGTCTACATTTATTGAATACAAAGTAATATCTGCATTAATGGGGCTTTCTCAGCCTGGGTCTAGAAAACAAAAGCTGTTTCTCTTTGGTTTTACTCATTTGCTTTCTTTCTTTTTGTTTCCTTGTTATCCAGGCTCCTTTGTTTGCAATTGCCTATCAGCCAACTGCTGATGTCAAAGGGAACAGAAATACAGATGTTCTGTACACCACAGATGTTCTGCTTGTGGCAGTGCTGACAAAGTGACATCAGAGAGCACAGCAGTGCTCAGGTCTCTCCACTGGCCCTGCAGTCCCAACCCATGGACTCTTAACCACTCCTCACCTCAAACCGCGGCAGGAATGTGATTTGAGTTGAGGCTCCTCCCAAGTCCAGAGTCCCAACAGTATGCTGGTTCTGGCCAGACAGCTGCCCTGCAAACAACATCATGTTCAGGCAGCCACCAAGTTATCACAGCAATACAGGAGGGCTGAGCTGGCCTTCAAAAACAAAGAACATCGCAGAGAAGAGGTAGGCAAACAGAAAAGATTCATAGGATTTTCATCCTTGATTCCAATTTCACCTCCAAAGAGACAAAAGTAGATAAATATCTAGGTATCCAGCAAAAGCTGTCAGGGAGAATACTTAAATTCTGCAATGACCACATCGCTGGTCAGGAGCAGTAGGACAGGAAGAATAGTAAGAGCACGACCAGCTGTTACCCTTTCTCTTCACCCACAGCAGCTTTTTTGCTTGTTCATCTATCTACTAGAGTACTGATTTTCTTTTCTCTTCATTAGATTGCATTCCCAGATGTTCTTAGAGCCATTAAGGCTCAAGCACCAGTGCAGCTCCTGTTACACCATTTCCGTTGCATAGTTTGCGCTGGGATGAAGAACATTGTAAAACCTTGTTTCCCGCCTTCTGACAGATTAGCAGTACCGCTCCCCTAGGTATGTTACAGAAACCAGCTTGCCAATGCCTCCCAGACCCGAGCAAATCCTGGCACCTTCTGGATCAAGATGCCCCCTTCTTACTACAGAAGTGGCTCACCCTCTGGAACAGTCTGCCCAAGACAATCCACTGCTTTATCACTGGTGCCACAGCAGGGAGGAAAAGCAGACATAGCAACGAAGGCAGAGGAACTCAGGGTGATCACCTCCACAGAAGAGACTTAAGTTCATATTTAGAGAGAAGTTATCCAGAATTAACTACCTGTCAAAAAGTTCACAGTGATCCAGGCTAAAATTCCTGCAAAGAGTTAAAAAGGGGAAAAAAAAAAAAAGTCAAAAAGTCACCACTGAATACTCCCACAACCTCCTGCTCAGCATTACCACCCCTCCACATGTTATATATTTACCTGGAAATCATTACTAACTTAATGCAACCACCTCACACTTCAGAGATTAATTCAAATTTACAATTATGTGATATGATGCATTATTGATTCATTAAAATCTCATAAGCTGGGATAGGTAGAACATTTGTAATATCCATGCAACTGCAGCATGCACAAATCATGTCTATTATCCCAACAATATACAAAGAAGTAACGAGCTGACACAATGCACAAGTTTCCTTGGGCACTTTCCCCCCCTGCCCCCAGCATTTCAGTTCCTAATCCGAAAACTGCATACACACCGCTCTGTGTTTTAATCTTGTGGTTTCTGCAATTACACTACAGACACAGTGGCAACCAGTAAAACACAAACAACTCCTCTGGCTCCAGCAGCTTGCTTGATTGTCACCCAAATGTAGGCAAACATGTGATAGCAGCAGAGGTGGGATTTTTAAATAAACCCTGGCAGGCTACACTATGCTCTATTATGCCTCATCGGTCCTGCTCCCTGTCAATACAACACTTCTCCCTCCTATACAATTCACCCACTAATCCTAGTGACATACTATGCATTGCACCATACTTCAAATACTTGCAGACTTTATGTTACTTCTCTTTTTCTCTTGGCCCACATGGACAGATTTTGCTCTTTAATTTTCCTCCATTTATTAGTTGTTTAAGCGTCATGGTAATTCTTTTTCTTTCCTTGAACACCTTCCAAACTGGCTATATAGCTGCGATAATGAAGTGTTCAGAACTGAATGTAACATCACAGATGGCTCTTATCAGGCATCCATACAGAAGGATTATTACCTGCCTATTCTCCAAGGTAATATGTTTGGATATGTAGCCAAAATGTTACAGTGCTCTGTTCTGCACTGCAAAATCATTGCTCATTCCAAACCTATAACATATTTCACCTTTTCTTGTATTTTAGGTTACTTTCCTATTTTTCCAATCAGAATATTTTTTAAAAATTTATTATTTTACTATGTATTGCATTATCTATTTTTTTAATACATGCCAATTATCCTTCATTCTTCTCAGATATTCACAATGCTTCTAATCTTAACCTGTAAATTGATGAGCTAATCATAATAGATTGTTTTTAATACTGATATTGCTGAATTTACAAGGCACTTTCCATAAGCTTCTTAGCTTGCTATATACTGTCACGTAGCCTTTCAGAGGTAGACATCATCTTTTTTTCATCAGTTCCCCAAAACAGGCTTCAGCTGGTTAGTCTGCATACTTGTTTCTGAGATGAGGCTCTCTTCTGGAACCTCAGAAGGTATTGGATGAATCTTCATCTAGCTAACTTGTAAAACTCTTTGTGTGTCTGCATTTGTAGTCTAATAGATGACCAAGTAATCAAGACCTCCTAGGAAAAGCAGGATTGAATTGTTTCAGACAGAGCTAGAAACTATTATATTTTCCCTCAGTTTAGTGACCATTTCTTTTTCCCTCTCACATGCATAAGTTATCTCCCTCTCTTTCCCCACTCCTCTTTGCTTTCACTTTTTCCTCCTTCTAAAACGTACCTTCATAAGACCCGTCCATGATGCTAACACTGTCCTCTGGAACAAGAAATGGTGATTCCTCAAAGACTTCTCTCACCTGAAGAAAGAAATAAGGATTATATTCCTTAGTCTTAAGAGTCTTGTTCTACTCTGATGGCGACAGAACAAGCTTTCTTTTTCACAGCAGTATAAAATAAGACAAGTGTGTGGAGTAGACAAAAGAAAGAAAGAAACAAGTATTGTAGGTCTCTCTCCCCACACCTTCTATCCGCATCGAGACAGAGGATTTCAGGACCATACAATGCAAGTCTATAAAGTTCGTGAGTTTCATGCTATCATGGGATTACAGTCAGTTTTCACAGCTGAAATTCTCTTATGCTAAATACAATGGAGAACTGAGTCATGAAAGATGAAACAGGGAGAGCAATTACTAGTGCATCCAAAAGATCTTAGTATTACCTCTAAAAGCAGAGCCTGAGCTTTTTCCTCTGACAGCAAGCGCAGTCCAGCTGTGGCTTTTAACACTACTGGGGTCTTCTTCCAGAGGTGAGGTGGCACAGCATCTATGGCCATGTCCAGCAATCTTTTGACAGATTCAGCACCCTGAAAGGAAAAAGATGGGTTTTTTACGGTTTCCTCTTACAGGCCATCAGAAAATAGGCCTCCCAACTCCCCCTCAACACCAGTAAAACCAGTATTCAATAGCAGAACTTACCTCACCCACACCCAAGATAAGGATAAAAACTGTGCTAGACATCTAGTAAGAACCTTCAAGAGAATGTCTGCATTGGAAGGACGAGTATATTCAGAGACATATCTTAGGCGAGAGAAATGTCTTTGTGGAAAGTATTATTTGAAACGATGGAGGGAGGCGAAGGAACTGAGTATCTGGCAAACCCAGACATCTTGCAGTATGACGGAACTAAATGGTACAGTTACTGACTGAAGCTGCAAAGGTCAGGCAGGATGTCTGTAGATTTCACTAAAGGCAATATAAGAATTCCAAGTGCGTCCATAGCAAGTACTGTAATTAAAATGCCAGCTGGAGAATGGTTACCACACGAGGTACGGACATCACTACTGGGGTCTCAATTATTTACACTGCTCTAACAGTTACAGTTTGGCATCAGCGATAAACATTCTCCTATGAAATATCTAGAAATTTCTTTTGGGGTGAATTCTTCTCCCCTCCTATCCAACAAACAAGGCAATTTAGTGAAATAATGGGAGATCTCATCAAAGTTTAAAAAAATCTAAAAGCCATTCACTTTTCCATAAAATTTCTCACTCAAATTCCTGTAGCACTGAATTGACACTGAGCAAACTGGGAAACCTGCAACTCCCCCTACGCTAGGCCCCCAACTCGAAGACTGCTAAAGCACATAAGGTAGAGAATCTAATCTCTCATTTCTCTGGCACCTCCTGTAGCTTGTGAAAGAGCTTACTGTCAGTGCAGGGGATCTGGAAAATGGCAGTTTCCTTCAGAACTGGCCCCGTGTATCACAACAACGGGATTATTTTAGCGCTCTCTGCTCTGTTGTTCATTTCTGACTCCTGATCCAATAGAGTGGCATGGGAACAAGTGTACTGTGCATGAATTCACAACCACTTTGAACATAAGAAGGATGGCACCTAACTTCAATTTCTTATTAAAATTATGAATTTATATGTTAATTAATCTATCTGATTGGGGAAGATGGAACTGTCCCGAGGCGGTAGAAGAGTAACTGCCTGTACCTAAATCATCATTCAGCTAAAACTGTAATCAACTATTTGAACTAAGCATGGCTGAAGTGAGTCCTACGTATCACTGAGCACTGGCTTCCAAGCCATGATTCCAAAGACAACAGCAAAGAATTAAACCAAACAAATTATTGGAAGTCTGATGACAGAAACAGAGAATACACTTAGAGAAATATTAAGGCTTGACTTAACCTGCTAAGTGCATCTTTATTCTTCCCCTTCTCCATAACTTGTTAACAGAAATTAACTTTTGTAGATCTGACTATAAACACACAAAAAAATTAAACATTTTTAGGAGTCAGGGAAATGAACCCTCTTTGCTTGTCAGTGTAACATGACTAAAAAAGAAAACCCCTGCAGTCTTAACACCTTACTTCTAAACCAAACAAATCAAAACAAAATATGCTCCTTTTGAACTGTGACCAGCATGGAAAATATCAACCAAAATGAAAAAATGAGAAAATTATTAGTAAATGAAACAGGAGTATATATTTACTCATATTTGGGGTAGCTATAGGGGAAATAAACTTTGAATATGGATTCCACTAGAGCCGAAAAATCACTTTGTCTTTTAAATTCTTAAAGGCATATAGTTATATATAGCATTTAAGCAATTAATTAAGCCATTGTTCCATTGAAGAAATATATAAAGCAGCAGCTCCCATTTCACTGTGTAGAAATTAACTCACAAAAGCAGAGCAACAGGTTTAGAGAGCCAGCAGGAGAACATTTACTTTTTTTTTCTTGCCTCTGCAATTACTATTAGTAACACTTGACCTGCTTGGTAGAGTCCAACTGCTATCAGCAGAAGCAACACCAACTCACAGGGAATGAAGGAGAGCCTTACCTTTTCAGGCTGATCAGCATATGCAGAAAGACCTGGCTTCACAGACTCAAAGATTTCCCCTTCCAACTCTGGAAGTTTTTCTGCACAAATGGAATATTACAAGAAACAGTCAACAACTTGAACCTTTTTCTTTAGTCTCAAAAAGGTTGTCTGCGACCCCTGTAAAGTGACTATTCTTGCTTTCCCCTTGCAAACAATACTATTCCCCTCCTAAAACAAGCACTGCTCCTTCACTTCAGGAACATATTTAACACAATGTTGCCCTTGTATCCTCCAAGTTCATGAACAATTTATTAAGAACACATCATTACAACTAAAAGTATGTTCATTTCACATTCGTGAACTACAATGAGTTATTGCAATGTAGGATGACTTGCCTAATCTTAATAAAATTTCTTTCCCTTTCTGTCCCCAAGCTAATTGTGAAATACTAATTCATATTAAGACATACAGAATCAACTCCTGATTATCCAGGTGATTCATCCAACTCACAAACACAGAACAGAGCTGACTGGGCTCAAGCACTTGGCTGCAAAGCCAAGCAAGTGTGACCATTGCTCCCAGAACAGCTTGGGTCTAGAAACTATTCCTGAGTATTGCACATTACAAGTCAGGGTGAGCCCACCAGAGCTGGACGTTGTACTAGTCCTTCCAAACTAAGGCTGAAATCATGTGAAGCTACACAGGTACCACGCGTGGCCCCGCAGGTCTTATTAGCAGAGTCCCATCAACCAGCCTTCAACCTTTGCAAATCTGCCGGCTCACTGTACCCACGCTCAGCCACCCTCCTGGATCCTGTGGCATGTGCAGCCAACTTGGATACCTTTGCACTATGTCAGATGCAGATATACTGGAGTGTGGTGCATCGGCACACAGGTGCTCTCCTGGAAACCGCTCAGACCTTCAGTGCTTATAACTCTTTAATTTACTGATTTTAATTTGCTACAAAATGTGACATATAAACATACACAGAATTTAAGTATCTCTTGATACAACTCAAGGTAACACGCAACGTAACAAAAAACAGTGTAAGCCTCTTTCCAACTCAATGTGACATTTCTTTAAACAGCCACATGGTGAAAATCTTTGGAAATTCAGAACTCTCCAGTATAGCCAGAATTAAACCTCTGAGTTTCAAAAGATCTACAAAAAAATTTTCACAGCAAAACACCACCACAAATGGACAACAATCATCTGTTTGAGAGCCATCTGAAGGACAAATGTAGAAATCTTCAGTTGTTCCCAAATGTTGCGTTGGGTAAAAAGACCTCATTTGGGAAGCTGGAACCTAAGTGAACATATCCCAGTGCATCGACTGACAGGGGGTCTTACCTGGGCTCTTCTGCACAAAGGCGTAAATGTGAATCCGGGTTCCAGTGCTTCCTGCGTCAAACATTATGCCATAAAAAGTGTTGGCTTTGGCATTTATAGGGCACACGTTAGGTGGAAAGAAATCCTGAAACCACATCTCCCTGTTGGAATGGGAAAGAACGAAGGACAAAGAGGAAAATGCCAATGCTAGAAGGATGGGAAGTCTGGAAGATGCCATCTTGCCAGGACCTCCTGAGGCAGTCAAGCATGGGTCAGCAATCACAGAGCTGCAGTAGGTCCTGTAGAGAAAAAAAAGCACAAATGGAAATTACCAAGAGCTCTCTCCTTAAAAAGTCTGTAGGAAACAAAGAAAACAACCAAAAAAATCTGTACACACATATATTCTGCCTTCTAGATGCTTTTCAAGACATCACACAAAAGATGTGATTTACTGCACTTAGTGCTACAACTACATCTAAGTGATTTGTTCTTCCAGGGCAAAGGTTTCTCCATTTCTCAAACGCAGAAGAGTTAAAGTAGTTGCCTCCCAGTATTTCTGATTTTGGCTTTATTTAGACAATTTTTTTTCTCTGATTTGGCTCGAAGGTTCTCGACATTGAGAGTCCCCAGAACCTCCAAGAAGCCCAAATGTTATCTGAAAAGCATCACCAAAGGGAAACTCAGGGCAGAACCACTTTACCCTACCATTTACATACTTGAGATGCTGTGGCAGAACACAAGTGTTATTCAGAGTCACAAACAAAGAGAATTTCATCCCGGGCTAAGAACAGCTGCTGGGAGAGATTAGCACACAGAGAGAGTGAAGGCATATCCTTCCAGTAGCATCCTCATCCCCAAGAAAGGCCTGTGCTACACAAGAAGGACTAAACTGTAAGGTGCACCTGGGCTCTGCCTCTTAGAATTTTTCGTACTTTTCCTTCTGTCTTCATTATGTTTTTTCATCATTTTCTCCTGACACAGCTTTCATTTTCAGAACTACAAAAAAACCCAGCAAAACCCCACCACGCTCTCACACCTAGACCAGTTGCCCTGAACACTCAGGTTGCCTACACAGCTTCTAACAACAGCTTCAATAAGCCAAGGCCTCAAAGTTGTGTGACCCAGTATTGGACATCAGGGTATGACTACACCTCCTCTCTGTTAACACGTGTCTCTTTGCATATATTTCTCCTAAGAAATGCTAATAAAGGAAAGATATGGACACAGAAATGATAGGGTTCATTAGGTGCCCAGGTGAAAAGGAGGAGAATATACACAGCTATCTGTTATCTGCATTTTAAGAGCAGAAAAGAGCGTGTGGCCAGACGCCCCACCATATGCAGTACTGCCTCGTTGACAGACACGCAGAGCGCTCAGCACGCAGAAGGCGCAAACAGCTCCTTATCGTTCTCCAGACACTTGGTAACACGTCCCTCCACCCACAGCACTGAACATTCTATTTCGTAAGCCTATTCATCTGCTCTGCCTGAGACCCTCATCCACCTCCAGCCCTTACATTTGATTGTATTTTAGCCATCTGCTCAGCCCCACTATGTTCATTCTCTCAACATCTTTATTTGCTGTCTCTGTCTAACATTTATTCATTCCCAGTCCTAACCTCTCTCCTTTCCCTTCTATATGAACCTGACATACCCTCTACTCTCACACACCTTTCTCCCATGCCCAAAGAACTCACTTATCCTCCACCACCTTTTACCTCAGATTTAGCCCTTGTACAACTTTTATTATTTCCTTCCATCACCTTTGTCCCCAGTTACAGCACAGTGAGATTAACTTCTACCCATTCTCAGTAAACAACATGACACTGCATCATTGCTCGAGCCTCTCTCTAACCCACCCAAGCATTCAGCTATCTTTAGGGCAATCAAAATGCATAGCTCACTGCAGAAGGGTAACCTTGCCTGTCTTCTGCGACCTCTATTTGTATCCTCCCCTTCCTTGTAAATGCAGCGAGCTGCAGGCAGAAGCACAAGCTCTTGATCCACTCAGCCTTAGAAGCACACTCTGAGAAGAGGAGGAAGTGACTTTACGATTCCACAAACAGGCAATGGCACTGGCCACCCTCTGCGACAGATCAGCTCCAACTGTAGTAGTTTCTAAAGCATTCACATTTTATGTTGAAATGAGTAAAAACTTAGTTCTAACCTGTGATAACTTAAAAGTCCTATCCTAAACAGAGCTCATGAAAAGCACTGAGCTGTCTGACAGCTTCATAGCTACGGATTTGCACTAAGATGCAGCCAGCGTTACCCACGTTTGCTTCATCGAGGCAAGGAGGTCTACTGAAAATCCAAGAAGCTGCGCTGGTTTAACAGAACATAAGCCACATCAGCGGGCACTAACTTCCAACTGATCAGAAGAGGTGGTGTTATTCTTATGCAACATAAGGATTTTGCTTACTGAACCACCACAAATACAACCCAAGCACCTGCCTTCAGGACAAACTCCCGAATCCTATTATGAAGGGCACATGCAACACTTACGCAAGCCTCAGCACCTCTGATGATCCAAAAATATCTGAGCAACTCCCATCATTAACCAGACTTTTCTTACCAGCTCTGCTAGTGGATGAGCCTTAGCCTCCCATGAAACACTCCCTCACTAAGCTTCTCTTCTCTATCCCTTCTCAGACATCCACCACTGTTTCACACTTTCTGCTCTCCACTTCTCTCCTGACTTTTTTCCTTTCCACTTTTATACTCATAAGGACAAAAAAAAAAAACAACCCAAACCCAAAATACATCTTGGGATTTTTATTTTTCTCCACCCTTATTAAGAATGAAAAAAGCACATTAAGCCTCTTTGATGAGTGGTGAAGACCATTTAATCAAGCGCACTAGCAAAACAGTGTCCACATGAAGCACAAAAATAGATATGGAGAGTAAGAAATGAGAGACGAGGGAGAAACTGGCATAGCATTAACAGAAATGGCAATGGGAATGGAATTTGGAAAGAAAGAGTCAGAAGAAAGAATGGGAGAAAAAAATTTAGGGTAGAGATAGCAATAGATTAGCTACTGAGAAGGAAAAATATTTCCAGAAGAGATCCTCTCAAACAACTTCAGATCCTAGCTGCTGTCAGAACACAACAGGACAGATAAAATGAACAACAAAGAGAAAGGAGAAAACAGAGTAACAGTAACATGAGCACAAGTTCACTAATATAACACGCGGTTCAGCAGGATCACTGTCAGCGGGCTCCAGCTACTGCCGTTGTCAATGAGCAGCAATCATCAACACGTTCGGCACACACCTGAAGCAGGATGGAAGCAACAGCTGTTCCACTGCAGAGATTCCCAACGAAACCCACTTGGGAGCGCCGCGACAAGAGACGCTGGGCCTGCACTTCTCTTCCTCACCTCCGCTTTCAGCTAGTGGGAGTGGACCACGTACCAGGCAAATGATACGGTCATGGAGGCACATGAAATTTCAGTCGAGTCGCTTTATTCAAATTTGAGTTTGTCATTGCTCAATACAAGCAGTGAAACGCGCTCAGATAATTACACAGGACAAATTTCAAGAAGTTGAAAGTTAACTGAGCTCAACAAGTTGGTAAAACATTGACACAAACATCACAGCTGACCCCAACAGCACTGGCCCGAGTCCAGCGACGCATTTCCCAATCCAGAGAAACATGACTAAGTATCATCTGGACAGGGCAGGTTTTAGATACTAAACCAAAAAGTTGAAGCACATCCAATACAAAGATTTGGGAGCTACACAGACTGCACGATACAAAAATCCTGGGATGCTGCATAGAGACTGCCAAGACTGAAAGCATAAATAGGAAGGAAAAAAAACAAACAAAAAAATAAAACCCCAGCCGAACTCTCCTTAAACAACAGAAGTAAAACCAAAGCCAGAATAATAATCAGAAACCTTAAGACAGCAAAACACAACCTTCCTTCAAGTTCACCACGCACAGAAACACTGGTCATTTTCAAGACAAGCAAGTCTCACTCACATTCTTGAGTGTTTCTGACAAAAGACCACGCCAGACCCAAACCCCAGCCACAGGAGCATCTCCCTGTCAATAGGAACCTGTCTGATCCGAGACACACTTCCCTTCTGTTTCCTAAGTCATTATCAGGAAATATTTGGATATAAAGGAAAATATTAGAAAATAATTAGAAATATTTACAATACATACATATTTCGGCAAATATTTTAGGAAACAAAATAGATGAAATATATAATTCAATTCAGAGTTACTTATTGCTTAAGCACACCAAAATCATTCAGAATGGAAAGTACTTTCTGCACTAAGCCAGTAACAAAATCTATTTTCCAGATGAGCAGCTCTTATGGTAACAAGATCTATTTCCCAGATGAGCAGCAGCTTTTACGCTTAACACTCACGGCTAGACAAATATATTTTAACCTCTTTTTTTCCAGAAACAAAAAGTCATTACATTTTTTTTTCTGGACTTATTTTTATCTAGTAAAAAAAAATGCTTTCTTGGATTGTTTTCACAAAAATGTAAGCTTCTTAAAAGTACACAGTTTAAAACTCACAATAGGAAGAATAACTGAATTCATGGACAGAATTCCCCAGCACTCCCATAAAGAGAACGGCACAATATTATTTGGACACTTATATTTTCGGTAAGATTCTGGACCTAGAGCTATAAACACTAGAAAAAACCAGAACCAACTCACAAACATGTGTTATCAGCAGTTTGAATCTTTTTCCTCGCACTGAGGCTCCAAACACACATTATTTATTTATTCTCATTTCTGGCCAAGCGGGCTTTCAATTCCCCTATTTAATTAGACCCCGGCAGCTTCCCGAGGGGCTGCCGGGCGCCCCGCTCCCCCGGGGCTGCAGCTGCTGCTGGGCCAACCGGTATCCTCGGAAAAGAGACTGGGTGCAGGGGGGCTTTGGGTGCAGGGGGGCTTTGGGTGCAGGGGGGCTTTGCTTCAGCCTAAGCCTGGGAGAGCTCCAGATTTCAGCCCGACGCTGCGCGCCCCGAAGGCGCTCACCAGCGCCTCACCGCGCGCGGCCCGGAGCGGGGCACCCCGGCGCCCCTTTCCCAAACCCGCCCGCCGCCGGGCTGCAGCGTTCCGGGCTCCTCCGCGCCCCCGAGCCTGCCCTTTCCCCGCGATCGAAACCCTCACTCTGAACACGCCTAAAAACATCCGCCCCCCCCCCCCCCATCACGTCCCCTCCCCGGGCACGACCCCGCCGCTCCTCCCGAAGCCAGCACCGGTACCACCGAGCAGAAGCACCTATTTCCCCCTCATCAGCCCCCACAGCCGTTACGCGATCGAGACCGGCCGTCTCTCTCCCCGCCCCGGGCGGCGGAGCCGCCGGAGTAACGGAAACGCCGCCGAGCCCTCGGCTTTCGAGGGTCTCACGCCGCTCCCCGACATCTCCCCCGCGCGGAGCTCCCCCTCCGGGGCGCCGGGAACAGCCGCGGGCCGGCGGCGGGGGATGTCCCGCCGCCTCGGAGGGGCTCTCTGCCCGGCGGGAGGGCGGCAGCGCCGAGCGGGCTCCGGCAGCCCCCGCGCTCCTCACCCCGCCGCCGTCGGCGCGGGGCGGCGGGGGGGGGCGCGGTTTCCATGGCAGCGCGGCGCTGTCACACACCTTACCCTCCCCTCCGCCCCCACCGCTGCGCGCGCTCACCGGTGGCTCGGACCGCGGGCGGCGCCACATCTCGCCGGTCCTGCGCGTCACGTCGGCGCGGACACGTGACGCGCCCGTCGCGGGAGTTGCGCGTCGCGGGAGGGCGCATTCCGGTTTCCATGGGAACGGGCCTCCGCGCGTTCCTGGCTTCGGTGGCGGCGGGGTCCCGAGGCAGGCGACGCGCCAGGCGGGCAGGCGGCCGGTAACCGAGGCAACGGGGCGGGGCCGCCGCCGTAACGGGCGGGGCGGGTTGCCGGGGAGACGCGGGGGCGGTGGGGGTCACGGCAGGCGGGAGTCCGTGGCTGCGCCGCGGCGGCTCCTTCTGCTCCCGCAGGCCGGCAGCGGCGGGGCAGGCGGCCTGGGTGTCTGAGGAGAAGCGGGATGAGGCTGACGCGGCAGCGACCGGGGCGTCCCGGGCCGAATACGGCGGAACCGCCCGCCAGCTGGCCACGAGCAACGCGGGGCTGCTGTGGCGGCACCTGGGCGCGGGAGGGAGGCGGCGGCCGTGACGGCTTTCCTCACGGAGCAAGGCCGGGAGAAGGAGTGCGCGCAGCCGGGCAGGCCCCTCTGCCCCCGCCCTCCGGACGGAGCTTCCCGGTGCGCAGCCGGCCGTAGCAAAGCGCCTCACGGCAGGTCCTGCCCGCCCCCACGCCGGGTGCCGGTGCCTGCGGCGGAGGGGCGCAGGCGGGAGGGCGTCCCTTCCCCGCAGCCGGGGCCCGCCCCGCCTCGCCGCGGTGCCGGGCGGGGGGCGCGGCGGGCCGGCAGCGGCGAGGAGGCGGGCCGGGCTGCAGGGGCAGCCGTGCTCCCGGTGCCCGTCCTTCCCGAGGCCTGCTCCTGCAGGCGGGAGCCGGGCGGCTTGTTTTGTGCCCTCTCGGTGCGCCGGAGGGGGCAATGTACCGGAGCGCGTTCGGGGACGGGTCCCCGAATCGGTCGGGGTCTTCAGCAGGTGGTGTACAACGAGAGGCTGAAGCGTTTGTTCAGCTTGGGGAAAAAAGAGAAAGCGAAGGGCGAATCACCTGGTTTTTGTACCTGGAGAAGGTTTTAGAGAAAATAGAGCCAAACCTTACTCAGAACACAACGAAGAAGGAGCCATATGCTGTAGCTTCCATTTCTTCTGTCGCAGGTTATTTCGCTTTAATCCTATTCCTACCTTTCTAAATCCAAGTACCAAGCAAAACCCTTTTTCAGTTAGAAAAAGAAAGTGAAAGTGAAAACCAAAATTAAACTATCTTAACGTCCTCTTTATTGACTAAGAAGGTAAAAAGCTCTGATCCCCCATGACACCGGTGAGGACAAATGGTAGCAGACAATTTTCTTGCTCACATCCCACTGTTTTCTTTCACCTATCCAGTCCAGAAAGTCTCGCTCAGACCTTTTTTCCAGCTTTGCTCTCTGCATCTCTCTTTTTTTCCTCCTTTTCTAAAATGCTTCTTTAACGTTGCACCACTATCCAAAACAGTGAGGAAGAAAACCCTCCGTCCACATAGTTTTAGTTCTTCACTAGGGTCACAGGTCTGTTTTTATCTAATATGTGTGGGGTTTTATAGTTGAAGCTTACATTATTTCCTATGCTTAACACAAATCAAACTGTTTTAAACATGGTTTAATTGACCTTAACAGTGATAAGAGGGACCTTTCCCCTCTTTCTGTGTCTTCTCATAATTAAATTTGAAGAGAAGAACACAACAAGGACACTTTATTGCCCCCCCCCCCGGTTATTGTTTCTTGATTTTTCACAGATTGAGAAACTGAAGCAGGAGCTGATTGATTTGAAACAGCGAGTGCAAGGAGAGAAGCAGCAGCTGTTGCATGAACTTTGCTCTTTGTCCTTAGAACAGTGGGATCTTCTTAGCAGGCTGAAAAGTAGGTCTGATTTCAGTATGAGGAATGAGCTAGGGTGGTTAACTGTTATAGGTTTTGATGCAAAAATACTGTATGAAGAAAAAACTTGAAAAAAACAGTGATGATGTGGGAGTTATCCTGTGACTCTGCAGTATTATTTCAAATAGTAGTGGGAATATTTGATAGCATCTGAAATAGTATTAGGAACCAGCTAGGTAACAGTGAGGCCAGAGGCACAGCAAAAACATGTTTCATTTTTACTGAGATGAACAGTAACTACTTTGAATTCTTTTATAGTTCTTCATGCATTACTGTTGAATCAAGAATTCTTGAAAAGAACTCAGAAAATTATTATTTGTTAATCTGGCTTCAATAATAAACACAGAACTGTGCTCATCTGTGCTTAAACACGGTTATCTCCCATCAAGCAGACTCCATGAGGAACTTTCACCCTCAGATTATAAAGAGCAGAAAAGGCTGTAAGATGATAGATGTGGTGGATTAACCTTGGCTGGATGCCAGGTGCCCACCAAGGCCGCTCTGTCACTTCCCTCCTCAGCTGGACAGGGGAGAGAAAATATAAACAAAGGCTCGTGGGTCAAGATAGGGACAGGGAGAGATCACTCAGCAAACACCACCGTCACGGGCAAAACAGACTCAACTTGGGGAAATTAATCTAATTTATTACCAATCAAATCAGACTCAGATAATGAGAAATAAAACCAAATCTTGAAACACCTTCCCCCCACCCCTTTCTTCTTCACAGGTTCAACTTCACTCCCAATTTCTCTGCCTCCTCCCTGCTAGTGGCACAGGGGGACAGGGAGTGGGGGTTGTGGTCAGTTCATCACACATTGTCTCTGCTGCTCCTTCCTCCTCAGGGGAAGGGCTCCTCACACTCTTCCCCTGCTCCAGCATGGGGTCCCGCCCACGGGAGACAGTCCTCCAAGAACTTCTCCGACGTGAGTCCTTCCTACGGGCTGCCATTCTTCATGAACTGTTCCAGCGTGGGTCCTTTCCACAGGGTGCAATCCTGCAGGAACGGACTGCCCCAGCAACGATCCCCCGTGGGGTCACAAGTCCTGCCAGCAAACCTGCTCCAGCGTGGGCTCCTCTCTCTCTGTGGGGCCACAGGTCCTGCCAGGACCCTGCTCCAGCGCGGGCTTCCCACCGGGTCAGCTCTTTACGACATTTAACAGGAACATCCAGTAGGTGGCAAATCCAGTCTTTTTTCAACTGTTCTGTAGCCCCCGCTTTGCATCGTGCTTTCAAAGGCTGTTTTCCTCAAGCTTCGTAATAATCTAAAAATTAAGTCATTACATGAAATAGACACTGACATATCAAAACCAAGATCACATGCAGTTACAGTGCTGATTGACAATTACATTTTATAGTAAATAAAACGAAATCTCAGATCTATAAGTATATCTCAGAATTTGTATTAGGATGCAGCTTAGTTTAAATTAGGGCTACCAGTGCTGCAGTGGCCAGGACTACAGGTCTCCAAACTCCTGCTAGAAATCTGTGCCTACAAATGGCAGCAGGGTCCAGGCACTTGGATTTTAAGGCATGGAGTTAAGGTCCCCCATTGCTGAAGCCTGCATACAGCCTTGGTGAGGGATCAAAATCAGCCTACTCTCAAACAAAGTGTTTGCCTAGTATGCATTGGCTATTGAATAACTTGGCGACACACAATCAGTCAGAATGCTTTGTTCAGGTCAGGTTATCTTATCTCAGAAATGCTACAGCAGAAACACACCATGAAAAATCAGAGGTGAAAGTAGTTACTAAGAAAGCTTCTCCTTGGAGCAAGAAAAGGGGGAGACTGGAACCGAGAATGAAAATCAGTTATACGTATTGACCCTTCTGTGTATGAGCAGGAGAAGCAAGGGAAGGACAATGTGCTTGAAACTAATACACGTTAGTGCTAACCCTCCCCTTCCCACTATTTGTAGCCACCACACTTGTAACAGAAGTCACTGGCTTTGTTCTGCTTAGTTTAGAGAACCATAGATTTAGAAGTTGAAAAGACAGCACTGTGTGCTCGGATTTATTTTTTGAATTTACATGCTATGAATAGCTGAATAAGAGCAATACAGAGCGAGAATTTAAAACCTGTTGTATGCATAAAGAATCCATGAGAGATATGCCTCTGAAATTTTCTTTGAATACATTGATCTTTTTTGTTTTTCAGGGAAAAAATTCAGTTTGAAAAAGTGGGTATCAGTGAGTTGACGTGGGATCGAAAAGAACGTGTTCTGTGATTGCTTTTTGCCAAGATGAATGGCACAAATCCACGGTGACCCTCTGTGTCTTCAGGAGATGAAGGCTGAACTTTCCCTGCTAAAGACCTGGGCTGATAACTTCAGGTCAGGAGATTCTGAGAAACTCTGAATGTAACATAAGGATCTAGCTAACTGTGTGGCTTGGTGTGAGTTACTTTACCCTTCTGAAAAAAGGTGAATTAACCTTGAAGAAGTTGACTTACTATGTACTAATTTTGCACGTGCACCAGACTATACTGTTAGATCTTTGTGCGCAGTTATCGAAAGAAAAGCAAGTGGAAGTAAATTTTGGTCGTGCTGAGGAAGAGAGGAGAAATGAGGAGAATAACTTCGCTCAGTGCAGTGGGATTAATTTTGTTCGATCATTAATGAATCCCCAGCCATCTTTACCAAACAAGTAATGTTTATGGTGACAATATACAAATAATGTATATTGTGACAGTAGCACTCCCCACATACATTTCCTTTTAATAACAGTACTGTAAAGCAATCTGCCCAGAATTAGAAAGTACAAATATCCACAGCCAGATTATTAAAAGTGTGGTTACTCTCTGGCTCTTTGCTGTCTGCATAAGAAATTTGGTAGCATGACTTTAGAGGTACCTAAAATACAGCTTACACTGGAAATTCAACAGCATTCAATATATTGCAAGATATGTTATAAGCTGTAAATGGGGATAGAGAGGCCCAAAGGGAAATCTAAAATGCTATGATTTTTAATGTAGTTTGGGGAGACCTAATGCTTAGGGTGGAATATCAGAGTCTCTGTGTTAAAAGCCTTTATTTATTTTTTTAAAAATTAAATTTAAAATTTTGTTAGCAAAAGTTACATTAATGGAATTTTAGCAAGTTTTGTTAATGCTATTACAATGGAAGTAAGAAATGTATAATTAAATGATTCATCCATCAGCTTTTATGGATGAATTTAACTCCTTTTATCGGTATTTGCCAACATACGAGAGCACACATAAAGCTGTAGAGGATAAAAACTTGAAGAATGGAATACAAATGCTTCATTTTAAGTTGACTTATGATTAAACTCAGTTTTTAAAAAAGCTTTTTTTTTGTTTGTTTCTCCTTATTCCCTTTTAATTGTAATTATTTTGCCACACAATGCAGAATTCCGTAGTGAACTGAACTCCTGTTGATTCACAGTGTTGGATTTTGGAGTGTACTGCAGTAGCTGAGGTGCCCTGGCACTTCTTGCTTGCTGTTCGTTTTAGAAAACAAGTTTAGTGTGGGATGGAAACCTGTCTGAGCGTGAATCACTGTTAGATGAGGATTACTTTGCTTTTGTGTCTTCTGCACAGGAAATGCATCAGAGTTTTGGCTACTTCAGCTCCAGCTCCTGACGATACTAAAGAAGAAAGCAAAATTTGGTACGATACTAAATTATACCACACTATCTAACATCTCCTCAGTCCTGGTTATATATAAATGGATGCAATTGTCTCTGTGCCATCCCTCCCACTTTGGAATACTGTGGTTTGTCTGCAGATTTGTATCAGTGGGTCTATACACAAATAAATGTATGTGTGATGAGAGAGGAAGTTTTAATTTATTTTAATTTCTGGTCATGTTGATTTTTTAGCAGCAGCCATTTAGACTCAGCTCTCACGAAAAAAAATTGATCTCATGCCCCCCCTAAAGCCACCTCTTATTGAAGAGCAGTTTATTATTTTTGGAGGATTCTCTTGTGAAAGGCCATGATCATGCAAGGAGATGCATTTTCAGCTAGCCCAGCGAGTTTTGATTAAAAGGCAAAATCTATTAAGCTGATGTTGTGTTCAGTATAGAATCACTTAGAGAGAATGGACCAGGACGAAGACTCCTATGCCTGATTTTCAGATACAGACTCCCATACAACTATACAGCTAATTCTAACACCCCAAGGCAAGCAGTATCAATGTACCCTGGAGGAATAAGAAGGGAGGGGTTCTGGCATGCCATCATGTGAGACACGAGGCAGTCAAGCACACAAAACAAAATGTAATACTCAGACATCAAACAACCAGCTAAAGTTCATAAGCAGGAGCCCTGGAGGGATTTATATGGAAAAATGAGAGACACCTTTGGAGAAGCAGACCACCACTTCCAGAAATGGGAGTGGAAGTGAGTTATAGCCTTTTTTTTTTGCACAGACAGGGAAAAACAAACAGAAGTGGAAGTCACCGGGCCCAATCCTCAAAGGTTAAACCATTTTAACATAATTTTTTGACTTAAGGGCATCAAATAGCTTTGAGAATCTAGACTGCAGTGCCTTCTAGGCAAGAAACAATTTTTAATAGAGTCTAAAGAAATTTATTATAAGATACTTTATACTTAATTATACTTTTGTATAATATAGAAGATATATTCTTTAGCTTACTTTTTTATAGTGAATGTTGAAATAAAAAGGAGAATACACAGGTGGGTGGAAAGCAGTAACAGCAGTGAGATGAGGCAGGTACATCATGATCAGTCAGCATCTGCAGCTTGATCTAAAAAGGCATTTCATTAACTAAAAAAGGCAGGTACAAGATTTGCATTTCTAGTACCGTAGTTTAAAACCATCTGTTTAAAAAATGCTGTTGGAAAGGCAGATAATCAGAAAAGATGTTTGCAGACAAATGAAAAGATTATGCAAGTGTCTAGGACAGGTCTGGAGAAAGTGGAGGGATACCCCAGCAATTCTTCAGGGAGCAGGTAATCTTGATAATAAAGACTGCTTTTGTTATAGGAGAAGCTGGATTTTAGAATTTCTAAAGGAAAGCTATAATGGGTTTTAATAGGACAACAAAAGTCAGAATAGCAATCCTGATGAGGAAGAAAATTAAGGCGTTTTGAAAGTGAATGACTGTAGACGATATTAGAGGCTGTTAATTAATTAGTATTCCTTTCCCAGGTATGTAAATGAATGCCAATGTCTTAGTGGTGATTTACCTAGAATATTTTACCTTGCAGCACAGAAAATTCTTCTCCAATCTAATATTCATTACACAGCAGGCTGAATTATCCGATTCATCATCTTCTGCAGTAATCCTGCCGCCTATTCAGGTGTAAACCCCACTACTGACAGAGTAAGGCCGCTGTACACTGTGCATGAACCACAGCCACAGCAATTACCGACTCATCTGCACTTTTCATTTTGGAAGTTATCTTGTGAGGAATGCTGTGAATTCTAAATCCCCTGTCTGCTGCACTGCTGGTTTGACTATGCGTTTGAAATCCATCTGAAATACAGTTATTTTCCTCCTTCGTAAAGATTTTATTCTTCCCCAAGCCAGGATCTTGGATGACCCTGTACAAAGCAAGAGGATTTGGACTAGTGGTTAGAAGTCTGTATGTATGTGTTGCTGTAATTTGATGAAGATATATTTAGTTTTCAGCTTGTAATAGTCATTTGTGTGAAGCTTAAGAGCTTTTGTGATCAAATGATGTGTATGTGGAAACAGAAAACAAGGCATTCCTTGAAATGCTGTATGGGGAAATCCGCACAGAGGTCCCTGAAATACTGTAAAAGGAAGATGTATACATGGGTTACAGGAGTCACAGACCAGCCTCTGCAAAGAGGGGAATAAAGTCAACATCACACCTATATAATGTCTTATCAAGGAATGGTCGTATTCTGCAGAAATGCATTAGCATGTTTTTAATTTGTAATCAAATTGCAAGGTGAGAATTTCCCTCTAGGGTACAGCAGAGGAAAAAAACAAGATACAAATATTAGTGTATGCACCGCAATTGCACTAACACATAACTGTCAGTTACAAAGCATCTTTACCAGAAGGCAGGATACAAAGTGTTCACATTCAGGTTGTTAACTTCGAACGATTAATGGTTACAATCATTAGAATAATACTAGTTCCCACGGGTGCCTGAATGAGATCCCTGCAGATCCCTCATGGCTGCATCATCTTCCAGGAGCCAGGAATAAAAATACAGGCTCTCCAGCTCCAGATGCACCGATTGTTAAAACCAGGGTGTATCAAGTCTTACCCTTCTCTAGTAAGGGGACCTGCAGTCCCTAGAGAATGTGACTGTGTTTGAGCAAATGTGACAAGGAGTCGATCAATCAACCCAAGCAACGCAGCTATAGTCAGGAAGAGAAACCAACAGAACAGACCTGGCTGCTCTGTGATTAAAAAAAATGTTCTTCTTCCCAGTGACCCGCCTACTCACTCTCTCTTCTACCCAGGCCCACATGATGCTGTGACATGAAGAAACATACATGTGCTTATGTTTCTGCTTCCACAGTTTCATTATGTTACAGGACTTGCAGGCATATACATATCTGTTAGCACAGTAAAAAGGCACCAAACAACTTCCAGGTATAAGGGAATTGATGGCAAGCTGGAGAGTACAAACCACATGCACAGGAGGAACAGAAGACTTCAAGTTGTCAGAGGCACAGTGAAGGTCACTGTACCGTTCAGGAATTTCTTTCATCCTCAGACAAGAAATCACATATGCTTTCCTGAAAAATCCTTAGAAAGCTATTTCCCAAGTGTTTTGGAAACTGCTCAACAGATGAAAGACTGACATTTTCAATTCCCAAACTTGCTGTCTTCAGTTTATGTAAAGTCACTTCTATGAGACACCTAAGGTCCCAGTTATGTCACTCAAAATGAGTACTCATCTTTGAGTAACGTGAACTCGAAATCTTAACATGTAAGATAAAGAGGTAAAAAAAACTGCTACAAGATGTAGCCAGGAGTGAGTCACTAAGGCTACAGTGGAGACCAGAGTAATGTTCAAGTTCAGAGGGTCTGGAAAGTGACAGAAATTAAGACCAATCTCAGTGTCTGCCCTTTCAATTACAAAAGGTTGTTTCATCTGTGATAGGAAAAAACTTGATTTCAGCTAGCCAAAAAACACTGACAGCAATGTAAGACCCAGACTGTGCGTTACGTAAGCCTGCCTGATCTGCACAGACACAGAAGTCCTTGAGAAAATGGAGCTTTCTATTCATTCCCAAAGAAATGGTGATAGTCAGGACAAAGCTGGGAAGTGCAGCATAGAAGAAGGGCACCAGGAACAGCAACTGCAAAGGCTGATTTAGTTTCCCATAGTTGGCATAACCACAGCAGGCTTGGTAACAGTAGCATCTTCCTCTTTCCATTGAGAAATGATAGTTTTCAGCTGTGTGTAGAACTGCACTCCCTAGAGGAAAGGAGAGACCCAAGGATAAGATGTTTGGCCTTATGAATTCTTCAGGTCTGCACTAGCGGTGTATCAAACAGTTTTTGCTTATCTACAGAGGGCTGAGTTTTCCTCTGTGGGAACAATTCTTGTCAGCCTGTTCCTTTTACCAGTTCCTCAAAGATTCTGGTTCTATGAGAAAGCTTGCTACTTAGTTCTTGCTCCCTTCTCAAATCTCCAAAAAAAACCCTTGCTTTTTTACATCTAAGGAAAAAAATCAGTGGCTATAATCACTGGCTGGTCTTCAGCTTCCTGGTTGAGACAGCTTCAGTCTCCTTACTAATGAGGCCTGACGACCATCTCCCCATTGCCATTTGTAATGTAATTTATCACAGTTCAACCCAGCAGAGTACTCTCAATCAGTAGGTTACCTGCTTGCCATAGAAATTGGTGTCCCCTCTGAAAGAAGCACGAGAGCCGGTGAAAGAGAACATGGGCAGAGGCACTGGGATTGGAACATTGACGCCCACCTAAACCAAAGGAAAGCTGCCATATTAATCACAAGAAGTCGCAGATTGCAGAGTACCCTCCAAAAGCTACTGCATTTTGTTTCCTTACATCTGAGGCCGGGTACTGCTGGCTGAGCAGTCAGCGATTAGCCACTACAGCTGGACGGCTACCCACTGTAGATGGTGAGTACTAACAGCAACAATTCTAGTTTGAACATACCTGCCCCACATCTACTAAGTGAGAATATTTCCGAGCTGTGGCTCCATTGGTGGTGAAGATTGCAGTTCCATTTCCATAGGGGTTATTGTTCACCATCTCAATGGCATCATCCAAGGTGTCTGCTTCCAGAACCACTAAGACGGGCCCAAAGATTTCCTCCTTGTAGCAAGTCATGTTTGGCTGCCAAGACAAACAGCAGAAAAAGCAGCTTGTATATAGGACATAATAAAAATATCCTAGTAAATAGGATATAATAAACACACATGCCGCTAATGCTGAGGATATTCCTAGGATCACCCATCATAGTGCATTGCCACAGGCCATCCTTCAGTCCTCCTTGCCTTTTCACCATTTCCCATGCCCTGCCATCTACCTAGTCCACTAAAGAGGGTACCACTTTTCATCCCCAGAGAGCCTTCTGCTTTCACAGCCTGCCTAACCTCACTTACAGGTCTACTCTGACCAAGGCTGATCAAGACTGGGATTAAATCAGGATAGTTTACTTCAGTTCTTTGTTGACAAAGTGACTAGAACCTGCTAGCCTTTCCAACTCAGTGTCCAGGATTTATGGCTGATAACTAGCAACATCTGACAAATACAAAACTATCAGCTGGAGAGTACTTTAATCGCTAATAGCTAATACGGCGAGCTACAAAATATTCATTTGACAAGTTGTAAGTTTTATGTGCCTTACCATAGTATTAACCACTGTATAAGAAAACTAAGAATCACAAAATCTCAGTGAAACTTTTACTTTTGAATACCTAACAATATTTATGACACATCCCAGGAAAGCGAAGCATTTTAAGATATTTAATGAAAAGAAGGCAAGAAAATTCTGAGAGAGATTAAAAGCCTGAATTATATAATAGCATAAGATCAATAAAATCCCAAGAATACGAAGTACAATAGTAGCATTGTCAAGATTGGTTTGCTATCATGGAATCACTCACCAAAAGGCCCATGAATACTTAAATATTAAGGAAATCAAACCAGTTAATTGCATAAACATAAAAGAATGAATTTAGGTACGAAAACTCAAGTGGATGTGTGCCTGGCAAAGAATACTCCCCAGTAGTTGTGTCCATCTGTGCACACCATCCATTTTATTGAGAGGCTGACTCAATGAAGTTGTGAATATATTCAACAACAAAGAGATTTTGTATCTTATCCTATATTATTCTCGTGAAGATTTCCACAAATAATTAACTTCTGTTTCTGCAAGTCCTCAAATTGCAAACTGCAGCAATGTATAACGGAGGAACAAAAACTGCAAGTTTGGTTGTTCATCATACTCTTCCTTAGGCACCTGCTGCTGGCCATTACTACAGAGAGTACACTACGCTTGATGGACATTTAGTTTAACACAGTACAAACTGCCCATATCTTCTTTTAATTAGCTGCAACCCATTCAAGTTAAGATCATTAACCTTGTTCAGAGTACCTTGCACTACTGCAAATCCTTTTATCCCCCCCACAACAGCATTACAATGAGCACTTCATTGGAATTGTGCAAGGGAAGGCTGAGCCACTTACAGACTTTTGACCTGGTGATTATTGATTACTGACTGATTTGGGTAACCCATTTTTCAATTGACCCTGCAATATACAGTATCAAGCACTGGTTTTGGTCCCCTTACCTTGACATTGGCCAGGATTGTTGGCCCAACAAAATTGCCATTTTCATAGCCCTTCACTTTGATGTTGCGTCCATCCAGAAGAAGGCTGGCACCTTCTTTTACTCCTTTCTCAATCAGATGGCAAACCCGTTCCTTAGCTTGGGGACTGATTAGGGGCCCTAGATCTGCTCCAGGCTGGTCTCCTGTGAAGAGGCAGATTCATCACATTTTTAACCCTAACAGCTTCCTCTTCACAGGCATCATGAAGGTAACTACTCTGGCAGGAAAAATCTGAAAATCCTGATGTTTCCGAGACACAGAACAAAGATTTGAGACATTAACAAACAGGACTAATACCCTGCAACTCTCACAATCAACAAATAAGAGAAATTGTAAGCATAAATATAATTTTACATCACCAGGAAGCCAAAATTCAACAACAGATTCTTCTCAGAAAGGAAACGTTTCCCCTTTGCAGGACTTATTGAACATAAACAAAAGATAGTTCTCCTAGAATTAATAACAATCTAGTTTTTCCAAGGTACTTGTTTCCATTTTTCCTTTTTATTGCATGCTTACTACAAATTGGACGGATCTCTAAGTGAGGTTGCTATATAAATGGTAGGTTTGACTTAAACACAGGACATAATCTCAAAGCTCCAGTTAAAACAAGACCGACCTTGTAAACCGTGCATCACAGTCGTACTGCCAAGCCTTCCTACACATTCCTAACTCCAAGCCTAGGGCTGTGTTTCCCAATCCAGACAATCTGCTAGCTCCTACCTCTACACCCCAAACCCTTGGTGCCAACAGCTCCAAGGGACACACTGTAGTATGGCAGATACACTGACCTAAAAAGCTACAGTTGTACAGAAGTGAAGTACCTCGTAAGAAATTATCACGGTCTGTACCTGCATTTACACGTAGATTTTTGGCTCTGTCCACAAGCTCTGGCAGCCATTTCTGAGCTTCTCCCACTAGAATTGCTGTAGACAGGGCCATGCAGCGTTGGCCTGCGGCTCCAAAAGCAGCTCCAACCAGCTGGTTCAAGGTGTTCTCTTTATTGGCATCAGGCATCACCACACCATGGTTCTTGGCTCCCTGAAATATAACACATACACAGTCTCCCATTATGAACCACCCCAACCCACTTCTTCTCTAGCTCTCTGGCAGTATCTTCACACAGTAGCTATGACTCTGCTACCAATAGGCTGGCAAGAAGGGCAGCCTCATCACTTAACTACCAGTAGCAAAATCAGCTTCTGCTGCTGAGCAGCATGGTCTCTCTTTAACATTCACAGGAGACAGAGGCAGTCTATGTGCTGAAGAGTGCTCCGTTCAGAGGCATTACCATGTTGGCCTGGACTCTCTTGCCATTCCGGGATCCTCTCTCATAGATGTACTCGCCAGCCTGATTAGATCCCACAAAGCTGATTGCTCTGATATCCGGATGGTCACAAATGAAATTCACAGCTTCAAATAGGAAATAATACATCATAACTGTGGTGCACAAATGCTCCCCTCTGTTCCCATCCCCACAGTGCTAAACCTATGTATCTTTCTTCTTACTGAAATTTTTGCCTCTGTGTTCCCTACATCTGAGTTTCCCTACTGCCTGCCTATGCATCTCTCCACTAATTTCTCAGCACGTGTACTCCTGCCCCTGTCCTCATATACCTGGCTCTTTGCTATCTCTTCACGTTTTGGGCATCTCCCAAAGTGCCCAAGCAACTGAAGCGAAGTTACTCTTGTCTATTCGTATCCTCACGTTCTGAAGCTACTTGTGTGCTGTAAAAACCATCACATTAGCAACTAGAATACTTGCATCCACTGCATATTCAGTGAGGCATTTAATTCTTGTTCAGGCTTCCTTGGGAAACCAAGATGATTTATCCACTTATTTCAGTTGGAGCTTAGGTTGCTAAATAGAATTTGAGCACTTACATGCCTCAGGAACTCTGACCCAAGCCCCTAAAATCTTGTCCACCATATCTCCTGAAAGATTTCATGCAAGATGGCAGAGAATCTCCCAGTCATCTCCCTTCACCTCCACCAAGAGGTCTGAAACATCTGTCAAAATCTATCTAACAGCAGCAGTATCAGACTCTCTAAATGATACCTCCACTGAACATACACCACAACACTTAATACACTCTGGTCATCTCCCAAGAAGGACTATTATTACCTTCATGTTGTCCATGGATGATGTTCAAGGTCCCATCAGGGGCACCAGCATCCTGAAACAGCTTGGCAAGGAACATGAGTGCTCCTGGTACACGCTCGGATGGTTTCATCAAGAAGGTGTTTCCACAAACCATAGCCATGGGGAACATCCAAAGAGGAATCATGGCTGGGAAATTGAACGGTGCAACTCCAGCGCACACGCCCAGAGGCAGACGGTAGGTACAAGTGTCCATGTCTTTAGTGATGGAGGGCATGGTCTCTCCCAGTATGAGGGATGTCACACTGCAAGCATGTTCAACCACCTCTGCAGCAGAAAGGGCAATATGCCGCTGGATGATCAGTTAACAATTAGTCCCTGAACTCCCTTCTCACCACTGCCTTGACCCAAGTCTTTCTTCCAGACTCGCTTCCCACAACTTAAAACTCACTGTGCTCCAGAAAATCCCTTCGCTCTGACAAGCATTGTGAGCTCATAGTGAATGGATTCTCTCGAGTGCATTATATGCCACTGTGATAGGAGCACAGACACAACAGCCCCAGTAAAAGAAGCGCAGTATAGTATTATTGTACCATCTGGGACTCAGCCTTAGACATCTGAGCACAAGTGAGAAGTTCTTATCCCTCTACAACAATTTGTAGTCACTCCTAGGAAAAGGAAGGATCTAACAACTTGGAAGTGATTTAAGGAAACTCTATCTAAGGGAACTTTTCAGGTTAGAGTTACAATTGCCCCTTTTCTTTCAGTAGGAGGCTGTGAAGGGAGCTACATGTACAGACTCCCAGAGCAATCAGTTGCTCAGGAGACATCCTCCCTTCCTGTGGGTCCTCAAAGCCCCTTTTTTAACAGGAGGAGCCAGCAGCTTACGGAGGCCTCGGAACACATCTCCCTCAGCATCAGCCAGGGTCTTTCCTTGCTCAAAGGTGATGAGTTTTGAAATTTCTTTCTGAAAACAGAAAACACGAAGTTTATGAACATTAGAAAGGTGTCTGCCCATGAAATAATGTGTAAGCGTAAGACAGTTTAACAGAGTTGAACATCACAATTGAACAGACTGAGCAGAACCTGGAAAAGCCTACACTGACTGACTTGCTCCTTGTAGACAAGAAGCCAATAAGCCACAGAGGTAACATTTAGAAAAAACAACTGTGGATTGGGTTGTATGCTACAGCTTTCGGGTATCACACCACAGACACACCGAAAAAGCAATCACCGAAAAAGACATAGTAACATACTTCTCCCACTTCTCTCTATCAACTGGCACATTCTCCATCAAGGCTGAAAGTTCCTCTTGTGGTCTTTTCGTAACGGGACAAATGCAGAATAATATTCCCTAAGAAGCACTGCCTCTCTGTCCCCATTTGATGGAGAATGCTTTGCTACACCTCTCAACAACAGTGTCTCAGTTGGCTCCTCAATGATGGCAACAATGCCTGACCAAGAACTCTGTAAACCCAAGTCTCTCAATTTCATTCCTAAAGTCATCTGCAACGCATTCAGCAACAGCCATCACACACAGCCGTGGTGTCTCACCAGATTGTCTTTGATGAGTTGTTGATAACGCAGGAAGATTTGCTGGCGACTCAAAACAGATGTTTCTGACCAGTTCCAAAAAGCCTTTTTGCAAGAAGCCACAGCTGCCTCCATCTCACTGGCTGTGGCTTTTGGTACACGGCCAACCACTTCATTTGTGGCCTGAAGGAAAAAACAAACTGTGTCAAAACTCAGCTTTTTCCATCTGTTCCTGCCAACCATTCAATGGTCCTTTCACACCACACGCCTCTTATCCTTGTTCTACAAGGAGCTGTACTTCTGAGGGGAGAGCCCGAAAGAGACTCCTTCCTTGGTACACGCAAAAGGCCTGGACTACAACTGGAATAGTTCTGAAAACCTGCACTCTACCATCTCAAATTAGGCACCCAGAAAGCTGCAAATGCAGCGCTGTATTCCGAGTTGTAGTTGAAATGACTTGTCTACCTTGAAGCTTCTAGAAAGCATAAGGCAAAGGTTTCTGTGGACTATAGTCTTTTCCCTCTGCATCATCTTGGCTCACCTGCTGTCCCTCTTGTGCATTAAATGAAGCAAGGTTCCTTTGGAAAAAGCGGTACGTGGCTGTGCAATTGGCACTGACGCCAGTTCACCTGGACCACTAGGCCAAAGGAAGATTTTTACAAGCAACCTTAGTTCTACAGTATTTTACCTTTAAAATCTTGTCTTTATCAGTTTAACCTCCTTCTAATGCACTCTTAAAAAATTTAAGTCTGTTTGGATAACACAAAAATATCAGGTACATCACTAAGAGAGAAACTACTCAAAACAAGAGAAAGAAAATTAAACAAGAACATTGGTCGCCACATAGAGACCAAGTGAGCTTCATGAATGTGGCTCACTGATCACTTCCACAAAGCAAATCAAAATAGGGCTTTATAGAGAAAGTTTTAGAAACTGCTGTGCAAATGCTTACCAGGGGCGTCAGAAGGCTCAGAATTCTGAGTGCAACCTCATTTCCACCTGTCTTTGGTGGAGGACTCGGACAAGTACAAGTGCTACTAATCTAAGGTTATTTTGCACTGCATAGCACCCAACCTCCAAATTCACTGTGAATATTGTGGCTCACACACAGAAGCTCTCTGAATGGAAAGGAACTTCAGCTGTCAGGATATTGTACCTTGGTCTGAGAGTGAAATCAGTCTCTATCAAGACTTTACATTCAGCTGGCATCAAATCACACCTGGTTGATTTCACATATAGGGTGAAAGAAACCCGTCAGAAATTTGGCATACTGATCACAGAGCCTTTCTATGAGCAAAAAAAATGTAAGCAGAGTTTAAGCTTCTTTTCCGGAGATCAGGGTTTTGCTACACAGGCGATACAGGAGGTCACCACTTTCCCAATTCCATATAAAAAAGAAACCGAGAAGCAATTACACAGCGCTAAACCCACCCTGAGCTCCAAGTCTAAGCCTTTCTCAAGAGATGTATGTACCTTCCCCTTTTGCCAAATGCTTGAACAGAGGCACAGAGACTTGTTCCACAGTGATCACCAATATATAAGCTGAGACCGTTTCACTTACCGGGTTGTGGATATCAATCCATTCAGTAGTTTTGGACTCAACAAACTTCCCATCAATGAATAGTTTGGTTGTTGGCTGTGGAGGAAAAAACCACTGGACAGTGAGTGCTCTTTGTCTCCAGGTGCCTAAATACCAGTGTGCCTTACAACATGCAAGCCTTCATCAGTTACTGCTATGCTGCCCACTACATACTCTAGATCCAGTATTTACAGCAAGACCCAGGTAACTGCTTAGGTTGAAATTTTTCATGCTCTCTGCTCCATTTTCCTCTCACTTTACTCCAAAATGGCCAAAATTCTTTCTAAAAGCAGTTATAGAAAAAATACATTGCTACGCTTATGTCCGGAACTATTTCAATCTATTTAATCACCAAAAGTTTACTAAGTTAGAAAACTGAAAAACTGCAATTCATAGATGTTCAGAAGAACAGTTCATCCCCCTTGTGAGAATTCCATGTACCCAGTGCATACTGTACTGTGTGTTTCCTTCTCACCACGCCACTAAGTGGGTTCGCCTCCCCAGCTCACAGCTACAGGCATACAATTGGACTTCTCCCACTCCCCACTTGGTCCTACAACTAAAAGCAAGGCATCTGCATCTGCTGAGTTCACCGTGACTGTCCTGGCAGGCAGCACAGAAAACAGAACTTTCCAGCTCAGATGCAGAGAAGAGAAAAGGGAAATCCGGAATAAGGCGTTCAGACAAACATAGGGCAGAAAGAAAAGCAGAGGCAGAAGCTGTAACTAGCTCTGGATAGGAAAAAAAATTACATCATGCAGGAAATCAGATCGGGACTGTATAAATTAAGAAACTAGAAGTTCGTATTGGGTACAAAGGAAAGAACTAGGAGAAAGCAAGAACCAGTCAATCATGCCACACAACAGTGCCTTGGGGAGAACAGATAAGAGGAAGGGGAAACTGATCTGCTGTGTGAAGAGCAGAAATGGGACAGATGAACATAACTGGGATATAAACCCAAATACATCAGGAAACTCTTTGAAGAAATTAGGATGTGGAATTATGAGAAGGAGATGAGGATTTGGATGCTATCCAAGGTGTAATGAAGGGAAAGAGATCAGAGGAAGAATCAGGAATATAAATGGTGTTGGCTGGACAAGTAACGACAGTGAAAAGTGCATGAGAGTGAAAAAAGTGAACAGCAATGAGAGTTGGGACAAGCTGAGAAAGCTTGGAGATGAGAAAGCTAGGATGAGAAGTGAAAAGTAAGGCTGTTAATGGATAAACAAGACCTAGTGATTTGGAAGGTAACACCAGGAGTGAATCAAAAATCAAAAGCTGCATATGGTTATGTAGCTGGAATTACACTTGGGCAAGAGAGGCAGAAGTCTGTGCCTATGAAAACGCAATCCCCTCTAGAGCCTGGAAGGAAGCACAGAAAATCCAAGTCCCTTGATTGAGTTGCTTGACTGTCAGAAAAGGTCTTCTAGTGCTGGCTTAAAGAATGACAAACTCCTACTGCTATCAGTCACTCCATTGGCCCAAGTGCCATGTATCTGCCGTGGCTCCAATGCTCCAGTGCTTTATGACCCATGTAGACTTCAGTGCAACAGAATTTATGTTTCTACAAATTGCTTAAAAAAGATATCTAGAAATTGCACAGACAAAGAAAAAATATTTTAAGCAAGCCAGGAAATGCTGAATTAAGATTGACCACACTTTCTTCCATAAGATCACCACCTTTATTCTGTAGAGAAGGAGCCTGCTGTGGGAACAAGGACTGCGGCAAAGCAGACTATTTGGAGAGTCATGATTTAGCTGTTCAGAACTTGGAGAGCATACAGCCATGGATACCGGACGAAAAAAGGCACTCTAACAGTTAAAGTTGTTTGATACTGCCCCAAGGAAAACGGATCCTCTCTCTGCCATGAATAGATGACATGAAACCAGCCCATAGAGCTTGAAACAATCTTTTATCACACATTATCATTAGTCATATATTCTGCATTCATTGTGGCTGATCTTACTGAAGAGATATTATACATGGTAAAAGAAATCTAAAAATCGGGAAAAAAGTTGGCTGGTGTGCATGTAGCACAATGCGTGCTACTTAAGGAACACGGAGAAAACGAGTCGGGACGCGATTAACTGAGCTAACAGCTCGCCTTTAGGTGCCCCTGCTGAGCCACTGACAAGAAGTAACGCGAGGCGACCCCCGGGCGGCTCCCCCGCGGCCGCCGAGGGAGCTGCCCCAGCGAGCAAATCCCACGCTCAACGTTTTTCTCCTTCCCTCCGCGCCCCGGGCACGGGCAATCCCAAAGGGCTCTTCCAGACACACCAACGCGGAGCCACGGGGAGGGCACCGGAGCTGCGCTGCGCTGGCAGAAACGACCTTACGAGGGAAGCCTCCGGCCGGCCGCGGAGAACAGCGGCGGCGCCCGGGGCCTTCCCGCGCCCTTCCCCCGCCCGCGGCCTCCCCCCAGCCCGGGCGGAGCCGCCCCACAGGCCCCGCGGGCTCCCCCGCCCGCGGCCTCCCCCCAGCCCGGGCGGAGCCGCCCCACAGGCCCCGCGGGCTCCCCCGCCCGCCGGCTCCGCTCCGCGGGACGGTCACTCACCACCGAAGAGGAGGAGAAGGAGGCGGTGGCTGAGGCGATCCAGGGGGCACCGGCTCTCCGCGGCAGCTGGGAGGGAGGGGAAGCACAGACCGGCCCGGTTCCGCAGGGCTCCGCACCGCCCCCGGCCAACCCTTACCCCCCGCAAGTCCGGCTAGCATCCACCCACCCCCCGCCGCGGCGCCATCGCCTGCTCCCCGCTCGGGACCGTCCCACCCACGGGGCCCCGAGGACAGGCGGGCCGCGATCCCCCTCCGCCGCCCGCGCCGCGGCCCCCCCCCGAGCCGCGGGAGCCGCTGCGGGACCAGGGACCGCCGCCGCCCCGCCTCACCCTCAGCGCCACGCGCCGCCGCCCGCCCCAGGCGCCGCGCGCCATCGCCGCCGCCGCCGCCATCCTGGCCGAGGGTCGCTGCACCGCGCCCCCCGACGGTGCCCCTCGCCCCGCCCCCGCCAGGGGCACCGCCCCCGCGCGGTCATTGGTCTCCCGCGCACCGGCCTCGCCCTCTCCGAACCCCGCTCCGGCGGGGCCCTCGCGGTCCGCAGCCAACCGCCGACAGCAAACCCGTCGGCACCGCCCATCGCACCCCCCCACCCCCCGTGCAGAGCCGTGGATTGGCCGCGAGGATCAGCCGAGCACCGCCCCGCGGCAACGCCTCCTGGCGGTGGCGGCGAGAGCGACACGTGGGGTTTGGGGCGTGGTTTGTTGTTCCTCTCCCTCTCGGGCTCGGCCGTGGGGGTGGGGTCCGGGGAGCAGTGGTGGCGCATCACGTGAGGCGGGTAAGATGGCGGCTCCCACGGACGGTAAGGCGCGAGAGCCGGGCGGCGCTGCCGCTGCTCCGCTCCCCTCCCCGTCCCGCCGGCGGGGCCTCACTCACTCTCTCGCTGTTGCAGGCGCCGACCTGGAGGCCTCGCTGCTGAGCTTCGAGAAGCTGGACCGCGCCTCCCCGGACCTGTGGCCCGAGCAGCGTGAGTGCGGCGGGCCCGCGGCCGTCTGTCAGCCGGGGCGGCGGGGAGCTGCGCGGGCCGGGCGGGGTGGGGGTGGGGTACTCCGGCGGAGGCGCTCACCCCCGCTGCCCTTCGCTTTCTCTCCGCAGTGCCCGGTGTTGCCGAGTTCGCCGCCTCCTTCAAGAGCGTGAGTGATCGCTGCTTTCCCCTCCGCGCCTCCCCTCCCCTGTGGCGGCCGAGCGGCTGCTCCCGCCCGTGGGCTTCACGGCTTTGTGCTGTAAAGCGTATCTCAGTTAGGGCTTCTGTGTGTGCCAGCATAATGCTTTCGGTTTTAATATCTCTTTTATTAGTATTTTTTTTATACCTTATGCATTTACTGTGGGTGCGAATTACACCTTGGAAAAAATACAAGGCTTTAAACTTTAGGAAATCCTGCTTTTCATATTGACTTTGGCTTGTGGTTGGTAGTGTGCCGTTTTTAACTCTAGAAAGCCCAGGGGAAGCTAGAAAACAAGATTAAACATAAAAATAAATCTCTATGGAGCACCTGGAGCTTTTATTTTTCTGCTGTCAGTGTAACTAGTTTTCAGTATGAGGTCAAACTTCTTTGTGTAATTCTAAAAATGCACTTGACTGAGTATGGTGTTTTTGTTTTTTTTTTTTCGGAACAGCCTATTACAAGTTCTCCTCCTAAGTGGATGGCTGAATTAGAAAATGATGATATTGATATGTTAAAGGGTGAGTATGGACACTGCGGGTAGGAAGTAAGGTTGCCAAAGTAGATGGGAATTCAGTACTTAAAAGGCTTAAAACACTTGTTCTTTAAATGTTCTGGAGGTGGCCCTGTGGTCTCAGATATCTTGCCTTCACATTTGCAGACTCTCCAGCTCGGGAGTCTATCTTGTTAATGATATACATTTTTCATTAATCCAGTTATCTCTAAGAGAATATCCAGATGCCAGTGGCAGCATGGTTTTTCAAAACAAGCAGGAACTAGCTGAAGCAGCGTAACATTACATATATTCAGTTATGTCGCTTACCAGTCTCTCACCACATAAGTGTAGCGGGGTCTGCTGTATTTTGAAAAGTAGCATGAATTTTTTGGTGGGCCTCAGCTGATCAAACTCGGTGAGCAGCCTAGGTTTGTTGATTGGCTTGCGCAGAGGTGCTCTATGTGTGTGTCTTCACTCAGAGATCCAAGATCTCTAATTGAACAACAGGGCTGTATGAGCAATTACAGAAGGGCTAGCTACCATGTAGATTTGCTGCATGTTACAGCTGCTAGTGTTCAGTAAACATCTTTGAGCATGCTCTGCCTCTCATGTGAATGCAGATAAACTATTACGAAGTGAAAGTGGGACAAATTAGCTTCGACTTGCTGTGAGAAATGTGCTTAAACACGCATTATTAATGTATAGTAAGTCCATTCCCTTGCATCCTCTTTTGTAGCTTGTTCACATAGCAGTACGAACTTAGAAGTTCTGACTTCCAAATTTAGGGGCAAGTTGCTCATTGCCATGGTGGCAGATGACACTATGGATCAGATCTATGGCAGTCTTTTTCAGTAGCAAAAGCTGGTCTTTTCTCAGTATTAAAATTGAGGGTGGCATCAGCTTGAATTTCAAACATACTCTGTTCGCTGGAAATAGATCGTGTTAGAAGCATGACTTGAACATGCTCTGTGAAGTAGTAAACAGGTAAACCGTCGCTAGAGGGCTATAGACAGTGTTAAAATTCAGTTTTTTCTCTTCTTAGAGTTGGGGAGCCTCACTACAGCTAACCTGATGGAAAAAGTTCGTGGCCTGCAGAACCTGGCTTATCAGCTGGGACTGGATGAATGTAAGTGCTGTACGCAGATGTGACTGACTGCACTGCAGATCACCTCACTAATGGGTGCGCTCATGGTACATCTGTAGCTAGAAGAACGTGTTGGCAGATTTGGCAAATGTCTGACAGTCACAGTTGGTGACCTTCCAAAACAGGATGAGGGTGAGCTTCCATCTCCCGTTTACAGCCTACCTGCATAGGGGAAACAGCAGAAATAACAAGAGGTTGTATGTCAGTCTGGTGTTGTCTAGTGGCACATAGATGTCTGTTCCTGACTTAACATTGCCTTAGATAAATCAGGTCACTTTGCTTGATTTCCCACTCGGAAATCAAAAAAAAAAAACAAAGCTATTTCTCAGAATACTTGTGGCAGTACTTCTGTCAAACTTCATGCGCTGCCTCCACAGTGAAACTTTCACTTGTGTATGGGATCCTCCTGTCACTTAGTGTTCATGCTGTTTTCTGCTTCTGTAGCTGTTATTTTTTTCTACACTCAATTGTGGCAGGAGGTGATATCATTGAAGTTGACCTTCATCCCGCTTACAAACAGTCAATTTTTATCAGTTTTTTGAAGGAGGAGCTGCCTTATTGATACTTCACTTTTTCAGCTTATTTTGCACTAGCGCAGACCTTGGTTGCAGTTACTCTTGGGCAACACAAAGCACCAAAAGCTTTAAAACTTAGAGGCCTTTCACCTTCCTTTCAGAGGATAACAAAAAGCAATAATAGATCTACCTTTAGAGTCTTCCTGACTGTAAACCGAGGATATCCTGATGCTTTCTTATTATCAGATCATTAAGCCTATTTTAACACACTCCCTGCAAGTTTATTTTAGTTTCAGTGCTAACATCTGTTCAGGCTGTGTAAAGCATTTAGTGGAGTAGAAGTTAAACAGTGTACAACTGAGTCAAGTGCGAAGACTGACTGATGATTTGCTTTCTCGGTTAAGCTCTAGGCCTAAGTGTCAGACAGCTTTGTCCTGCTAGATGGAGTTTAAGCAGAGCCTGAGTTACATTAAAGCTAACAAGGTGGCTGTTTCCTTAGCAATATTTGTTGCATGCATTTCTATTTATTTTTTATGAGAACAAATAAATATGGGAAGAAGACAAAGTGAGCGAACAAGGAAATATCCGGGGTCCAACAGTTACAACCTTTATAGTAACTGAAATTTGAATTTTCAAGCTTTATGAAAGCTCTCGTGTTTGTTACTTCTTGTCACTGAAGTCTGTTTTCCTTTAGGCTATGCTACTTTGCATGTTTTGTGTGTCATAATATACATTTATCGTAGGAAAATTTTCGCAGAAAATTACGTGTGGAGTTTGAAAAGAGCTTCTTAGGACTGTTTTTCCTAACACTGTCTTTAAGTTCTTTTCTCTTACAGACTTAGGTAAGTGAGAGAACAAGAAGAAAAATCCCAAAGATCTGTTCGTTAAAGTTAAGGGACTTGTGATTTTGGTCCAGAGGAATTGTGTATTGAAATTCAATAGTGCCCTTTTGACTTGACTGTTGATTGGCTGCCCAAACAGGGTTAAACCCACTGCTGGCCAGTCCCCTCTAGATGGCAGCAGGAGGCTTCCTGGAGAACTCTTCGCTTTTTTTGTAAAACTGTATAGTTTCAGTCATGATTTGAAGTTCTTCACAAGATTGTTTTTTGTAACATGTTTCCTGTTCTGAATATAGTTTTTTTTTTTTACGGTATTTTCAAACGTTTTATCTGTGTTGTGAGAAACAGTTCTGCTCTACTGTGTTAACAACTTACTTTTCCTTCCTACTCTCCCCTTCTACATCCCATCTCAAGTCATGTATATTTTCAGAGACTTCTGTTTTCATCCAAGTTATTGATAAAATTCTGTGCAGGACCAGAGGGATTCCTGCCACCCTGCATGACAAATGTGTTTATTGAGTGACTTTGTAATGACGTTGTGAGATCTGTTTTTGAACCAGTTCACAGCACGCTCAGTGATGATTTTGCATTAGAGTTCATTAGGCACAGTGACATGTGGGACTGGGTGCCTTTTGAAAAGTTTGTTCATCAAGGTACTATTGCAACACTAAAATTGAAATCTAAGCAATTGATTTGACATGATGTAGTTTGATAAATTAATAATTACTAAATTACATGCCTTGTTTCTTAAATTCATATGAACTTACTAGCTTGTCTATGTAAGTGGACTTTCTGACAAATTTGGAACAAATGTATTGAATGCTTTGTCCATCTTCACTGCTTTCATCTAGGAATGATTGAATACTGTTATCTGGTTTCCACATTCTTATTATATATAATTCCTGCTGTCCGAACTTTTTGGCCATGGATTTCTGAGTTCCTCTTTTGGTTGCTTCTCACAGATTTCTGTTCTTTACAACTAACTTTCTCCCCTCCCTTTCCCATAGGGTTACTTTTACTTTTTGTAGCCCTGGCTATTTTGTTGAATGCCTCATGGCTTCTGTGAATCAAATTAATTTGCTAGTGTATAACTTATGTTTTCTTTTCATCTGGTTTGATTTATTTTTTTTCCACTTTTAAAAGAAGTAGCCAGTTTTACAGTTGCTGCTGTTTCACTAGTCTATACTTTAAGCTGTGTATTCTCATGTGATTTAAGTGATTGTATCTTAATTAGTGCAGAGTTCAGTGACAGTTTTTCTGTATCAGGGGAAACTGAACAAACTTGCCCTGTTTGGACTGTAACAGTAAGTTCAAGAAACAGTCAACTAGAAACTTCAGAGGTGCCTTTTACTGCCAGAGGTCTGAGATAGTGTGGATGTCATTCAGGCTGGAATAATGCTAACAGAGCTTCCTATGGTATTTTATGTGAGCATCTGAGGAGTCAGGCATCTTACCCGCTGTTACGATTTCTGTGCAGTATAGCATGTGCCTGTCTAGCGTGCAGTAGCTTTCTCTGAGAGTGTGGAGACCTCTGACAACTGAAATGGTTAATGCTGTTTTTGATAATGCTGGTTCCCTCCTCCTTGTCTGGGGGTTCAGTTACTTCTTTTTGAATAAGGTCTGTTGATCTGTCCATCCACGTATCCGATTCTTCTAGCTTCAGTAGAAGATACCTAATGCAGTTCCTACTTAGGCAAGATTAGTTGCTTATTTTTGGTGATGTTTTACCTTTGTAGTTTAAAAAGAATTCTGTTTGGCACATATTTTGCAACTTTGTAATCTTTTTTTCTTTTTTAACCAAATGCGTGAGTAGCGTGCTTTTTAAAAAATATATTTCTGATTGCTGGTTGCATGATCTCCTGTACTTTCATTTCCCTTTTGGTAAGATGCAGGCCATTAAACTGCCAATAAAAGATGGGCTATCTTCCATAAATCAGAATTTCTCATTTGTGCCATTTAATTTGCTGATGACTTGTGCTGAAGATCTTTTTTGTGTGTCAGAAAGAATCTCCAAGGTGATCATGGGGAATCTCTTCAGCTCTCCTCCTAGCATGTTCGTAGGTGGATTCTTGCTCATTCAGGTCTGTTGCTCTCAGAATAGTCTTCCCTTCCTTAGCACAGAATTCACCTAAAGGATAACCTTCCTTGAATGAAGCAGGATTTTTGTAGCATGAACCAATGATTTATCTTTTTTTTTTTTTTTTTTTAAATTTTATTTTCACTCTCCTCTTAAAGGATAAGCTGTCCTTAGGTTTCTGGTTTGTGTATTTGTTCTTTGGTGTGAGGTGGTTCTGGAGTTCTCCAGCAACTGTCAGGTTCAGGACCTGGCATCAATAATAGAATCTTTTAAAAATAAATTATTTTTCAGAACCTCTACTGAGGTTTCTGCTTGTGTTTCCTTGCTTCCTTTTTAAGCTATGTAAAATTCTACCTTGTCCACTTGCTTCAGTTCTCTCATTAGAGCTTCTGTTTTCCTTCTGTTAAAGAGTCATCTGATTGGTTAGAGTACATTGAAACAATTTTTAGTATTAAAAATCCAGCTTTGCATGGATTTTGCTGTCTGTGTTAATGTGGGTGTTGTAAGGGCGGGAGGAGGAACAGGGCTCAGTGAGCACACCTACTTATTTGTTCACGTAGTTAGGGTAACTTTGGGAGACATAGCATCACTGCTGAACCTGAGCTGCAGCCAGTCAGTGAGTCTCATTTCTGCTGTTGGCAGAAGTCTGGCAGGGGGAGGGAAGAGGTATAGGCATATTGCCTCGCTATGGGCTCTTTTTCCCTGCTACCTTGATTGGAGCAGGGTAGTGCGCACCGCAGAATGAGGGGACCCCAGCTGATGTGGCAAGCAAGAGGGAGGTAGTTCTTTCCTGGGAACCCAGTCACGGATCCTGACTCAGTGTTTGTGACTCACAAAGCAAGTTTCAAAACAGTTTAAATACAGTATAAACAGTGTAAATAACTGCAAATTCAGATACCTAGCTCTGTTTTTCCATATGACCCATTACAGCTTTCAGAGGAACTGAGACAAAATTGACTTTAGATGATTTTTAAACTCTTGATTTCATGACCTAGCAGCTCTGGGAAGGGCATGCACTGCTAGTAAGCAAACTTAACTTGGTGTTAAAGAGATTTTTATTATTCTCTATTGCAGTTATTTTTAAAGATCTGCCTTGTCATCTTTTTGAATATATGTATACAGAGAAGTGTATCTGAGAACTACATACACAGAGAAAAATGTTTTTCTTAAAAAAAAAAGTAAAATAAAAAACTTTTTTTTTTTCCAAACTTTAGAACAAACCTTTGTGTGAAAGTAACAGATAAGCAGGATGGGGAAGCAGAAAAAGCAGCATGTCACTGAAGGAATGTAGTTGTCCAGGCACTTTCTGAAGGCCATGCTATCGCTTCCCTGTAAATCTCTGATATTTTTCAGATAACACCTGCTATACTGGTTCAAAAGTTCTAAAATGTGTGTGTATATATATACATACAGACACCTGGTATCACAGCCATTTTTATAAAATCTCACTGATGCCAGAGAGATGAGATTATCTGGCTGCTATGCTATCACAGTATAGCTTTGGTGATATTGCTAGTGCAAGACTTCCTGAAAAGCCTATTCTTTAAGCCCTAATATGTTTGTGAAGGTGATGGTGCTTTTGTGCAGTATCTGCCTTAAATGTTAGAAAATGTGGGCTCACTGACCCCACAGGTATGAATGCCGTTTCTAATTTCCCTGTCAGTGATTGTTTTGCTAGTCTACTCCATTATGTTAAATTAAATTTTTGTTTGGAGTTGAAGCTGTTTTGTGCTTTTCCTCCTGTAAAATCAGGAGGGTAAGTATGACTGTATTATCCAATGTCAAATCCTCACACACTTTTGAGAGCAATGAGACAGTTACTGAACACGCTCAAACAAGTGTCCCACGTGTTTTTGTGTGCCCTGGCTTTCACTGGACTCTAGCAGCTTTGCTCTGATTTTATTTGTAATTCTGATTTATTTTCTGTATATGTTCAAGCAAATTAAATACCAAGTGTACAGTGGAAGAGCTATTTGATGCTGGCTGTGAAGAGCCTAAGAATTAGACCTGGATGACCTGGGAGATGTCAAGTGAACAGCAAAAAGTTGACCATCTTCTAGTGCCACAGACTGATAAAGGAAAAGACAGCCAGGGTTTAGTCAGTTAGTGGTGGTTTTCCTTAATATGAAGAATGAGTAAATGGCTAGGAGTTTTTTGCCTGGAGAGAGACAACTGGTGCAGTATGTGGAAAAAGATCTGTAAACCTGATTAATGCAGAGGGGGTTTGAACAGGGAATGACTCTTCACTGTTTCTCATAGTACAGGAGCCAGAGAGAATAAAATAGTGTGTCAGGCCAGACACAAGGAGGTGCTTGCACTGTGCATTAAAGTCAGAACTCATTGCCACTGGACGTTGTGGGCACAGAGTTTATCTCACTCAATAAATGAGACAAAGTATTGGAAAATAAATTCATCGAAGGTGTCTGACTGTCATGGTTGGGACGGGACACGACAAGAGTTTATGTAAGAAGGCAGCCTTTATTAAGTTACAAAAGCCAAGACGGCTGAGCTGGCGCAGCAGAAAAAACATACCCTTTTATAACCTTTCTTATCTGTCCACCGGTTCATGCACTAAGGCTGCTAAAACGTTTCACTCCATAACTCTGTCCATTTGCCTCTATTCACATACTGATTGGCTGGAGCTCCTACTGTATTTCCCACTTCATCTACTGTTCTTTTGCCAAATTTCTGCTCTGTGGTATTCACTTGTTTAGTCTCTTCTTTCTCAGTCTCTTAGCACTTACTCAAACCTGTTACAACATTCTTCGTCCACATCTTTTATCTTCTCACGGGTATAGTGGGATGTTGTCGAGGCCAATTTCGTCTTCCTCAGTCAGGCTAGCCCCGACATCTGACCACAGAGAAGTCACCAGCAGCTTGGAAATCTTAGAGATGCAGAAAGCTAGGAGAGATTACTAAGCAGGTACAGCTATGTGCTTCCTTGCTCTTACACTTTTATAGGTGTTTGCCATTGGCATGTCAAGAGTCAGGGTCATGGGTTGGAAGGACTTCTGTTTGACGCTGGTTTTTTTTTATTTGTTTGTTTATTTTAGTAATAGGCTAGACTGCGTGGTAGTTAAGCAATCACTGAGGTGTTCCTGTAATGGAGAGACCCTTCCAGAGATAGCAGGAGACAGATGGGCATGTGAATGAGGAACAGCTACCTTGCTCCCAAGTTAAGCTGTCCTTGGTTGTGAATTGTAGCCTTCTGCAGCCTCTGAAATTTCTGGAAAATCATGAAGGAGTCCTGAACTCCAAGCTATTTAGAGATCACCACTCTTTCTCGGATTGGTAGTCTTTGGTTTTTCATTTCTCTCAGATAAATGCTGTCTAGCATGATCTCTTGCCTGCAAGTTCAGCTTTTTAGTAGGTTTGGAGGGATAGAGCAATTCCATCTCTTTCCTTCAGCAGGATTTAACTGTAGCACATTTTGAAACACGTAGACTTAGTTCTGCCTGTGATCCTTGCAGGCTACTCTTGACATGGATCACTTCAAAGGTAGGATAGCTCTTCCCTACAAGGTTGATTGTGAATTCACTCATTGAGTTGTGTGGTTTGTTGGTTTTGGTTGGTTTTTTTTTTTGGGGGGGGTGGGGTGGGGTGGGTTTTGTTGTTGTTTTGTGTGGTTTTTTTTTTTCCTCCTTTTTTGATGCTGATTGTAGGTAGGATATGTTTAAATCAGGGGCTCCATCTTTGGACTGAACTTGTGTTATCTGTTAAGCTAAAAAACAGGGCATGACAGTTATTAAACTCAAACTTTGCATAAGTTGTTGAATTAGAATCAAAGTAAGGAAAGGAGGGAGGGCAGTGTTACTTACTGGAACATCTCTCTCCTTTTCTGTAATGGATTGTCTTTTCTATGAGTGTCTACATGTAGTACCGACATGCAACCTTTAGGCTCCCTGTAAAACACCTGGCCTTTGTACCCAAACAGGCTTGTACCAATGATATAATTGATCAGATAAAACTATTTCCTGACCATAACCGCTTTTTCTTTAGTCCTGAAACAATCAACACAGAGGCTTTTGAAGCTCAGAAGCCTTACTTCCCGCAGTACAGTTGCCTAGTGCCTTTTCTGGTTTGTATATTCCCTTTCTTTGTAACAAAATGTTTCAGAGTCTTACATTTGTAGGAAATCAACATCTCAACAGGTATGTGTAAGTAAAGAGTGTTTTAATGTTCAGGGTGTCAGTGGTGTGTCTGTCTCATGGCATCTTCTGAAATCTCTTGTTGGTCCATTTTAGTAAAAGCTGTATGTCTGCTCTCTGCAGTCTGGGAAATTGCATGAAAAAGTGAACTGTATTCTTACGGTTTCTTGTTAGCCAAAATGAGATGTTGGAAACTGTAGAAGAGTAGACTCTTTCCTGAAAATGAACTGTTTCCTTATTTCCTTGGAGAAACAGACTACCTGAAGTGTTGTGGTGGAGCTGGAGAAGAGAACGGACTTTCAGAGAAGGAAGAAGGAAATAAAGTGAAAGATCATCAAGTGATGTGGATCCAAATCTAGATCCCGCAGCAGGAGTCTCAGTGCCAGTTATTAGAAAGATATAGCAATGTTGTTAATACCTTGACTGCTGACAAAAGAGTAAGGAGGATGCTCACTTTTCTTTGGTAAGAGCTGGCACCTCCAGTGGTATACTGCTTCTAGCCCTAGTGTGTCTTGAACTTTAGTGTGACCTTGAACTTAAAATACACAGTTTATTTTCTCTTGCAAGGTGAGCTGTCCCACATAGGAGGAAGCGGTTTGAGGTGCATATGCTTTGGTTATTTCTGGTCTGCTTAGAATTTTCTTTGTAGGAACTGTTTTTTTTTTTTCTTGGTTAGTTTCTACATTCCCTGCCTTGCTGAATGAATCTTCATCCTGTTTCAGTTTTGCCTCTAAGCATATTTCTCCCTTATTTTGTTATTTAGTACTGTGTTTGGCAAGTACTTTATGTGAAATAGTATACTTCATGTGCTTCAAAGCTTGAAGGCAGAGTTTTATAGCTGGACAACAAAATTATGCTCTTTGGACACTGGATTTCTGTAATGTGCAGTTAGCTTAAGGACTTACTTAGCAGAGTTAGTCGATTTGAAAATGTCTCACATTTTGAATCGTTTATTTGTGGATTAGGAGAGTTTTTCAGGAACTATGCAATCAGTTGTTTTTGTTTCCCTTAGTAGGAAAAAATATGGAGGCTGTTTTCAGTTTAGTAATTCTTGGTCCTTATTTGATTGTTTCAGAGAGGTGAAAAGAAAGCTTACGCTGTCTGTTAAGGTGTTTATATGGCCCTGTCACTGTGATGTCCATGCTGCTATGATTTCCATGTGAAACCTTGGCTTTTCTCCTGATTCTTTTTATACCCTCCTCCCACGCTGTAGATCTGCTTCTTCATTTTAAGGCACAGTGCTATGGTAAGAGATACTCTGCATCTGCAGAGGGACAAGGAAATCACCTTTCCTTATACTCCTCACTGGGTGGCTTATTTACAGGCAGAATTTTTCTGGGGCAGCTCCTGTTGGAAGAAGAGCAAGACATCAGAATGCCGGCTTGAAATTGCCATTCATACGTGATCTGTGAATTGGCTAATTTTGATATGTAGGTAGTTAAGAAATTATTACAGTCAGAGGAGTCATGACCTCAACTTTTCATCATCTCCATTGGCTTGTGCCCCAGTTTCAAAGTGAAGAAGGTATAGGAAGTTTTAATTGTACCTGTGTGATTTATCCTCAGTCAGCTCTTTAATTTCTTCTGGCTGTCTGAGGTTTCCGACACGCTGTAAATTTCTCCAACTTTTTCATTATCTGCAATTTCTTTATGACTCATGAATCGGAGTGGAGAGAGAGTGTGGATTTACAGCAGAGATAAACATGTCCATAAAGTCTGTATCTGTGTCAGTAATTGTACTGCTGTCAGTGACTGTCCTGTTTTACAGGTCTCTCTTGGGAGAGGAACATGCTTTGCTACCAGTGTTGAGAAGTGTTCGCTTTGATTTGCATTAACTTGCCAGGAGATTAGGTTGTGATGGTGAGGGTGGAAATTGAGTCTGGACCTTGGCTGCTATTGTTTTTTTTAATAAGTGGGTGTGTGGTTGAGTTGCCCTCTATGTGCAGGGAAAAAAAAAGCAGGGCCAGATTGTTCTTAAATACAAAATCAGGGAGATACAGTCTACTGGTGATATCAAATGTGATCCTACCCATATGCATAAATTGTGCATTCTTACCATAAAACAAATGCTGTATCTAGGTAACTGTCATATATGGAAAAAATACTGCATGGATCCTTAGGGTGTTCTCTGTCTGCTGGTGAAGTAGAATAAATATTTCCTTAAGCTTCAAGAAATTTCTGCATCTTTGCCTTCTTCCCCCTCCCTTACTCTGAGGGGAAAGTGCTATTGTGGATTTCGATGGCAAGTACTAATACAGCACCCTAGTCTCCAGGCGTTGATGACTCTGCTTGCTGCAGAAGGAGCTGTATGCTGTTGGAGTTTGAAAAAATAAAAAAATCTCTAAAACTCTCCTAAATGTGTCAAAAGTTCAAGCTTCTGCAATTTTTCATTGCTTTTATGTTCTGTTTGATGCCTGTTGATATTTGTGTATGTGGAATCTCCTTTTGTTAGATTAGATAGTTTGCGTTGGGTTTTTTTGGTCTGTGATTTACTAATTTTTTGTCACAGTAAGAGGGTAATTACTTTCTCACAGAATTATTTTTAAATATTCAAAGTGACTATAAACCCCCAAATTTCCATTATGTCAGGTATGCCTTGAGACCCCCAAATGCAGCTGATTGAATTTGCTGGACACCTTTTACAGAAGGGAGATGATCATGAACAACGTAAATTCAGGGATTGTGTTGATAGCTTTTAAAGTTGTATAGATGAGGGAGTGTTAGAAATGTTAAGATGGCATCTGCTGTTGCGTAGTTGTTAATTCTGGATCCTGATGTTGGAAATACAAAGGCGAGCTTTTTGAGTGATGTGTCCATCTAGCTCTGCTATCTGAGTTTCCAAAGTTATGGAAACCATGTGCTAAGTGGCCCAGTGGCTGGCACATAACTATGCTCTTAAAACTGCTGTTGATTTTAATGAGTGATGCTCAATGCAACAGCAACATTCTAAATAAAAGCTGAGTTACTATGAGATGCTTTTTACCTGATCTTCATTGAAATATCTTTTTTCCTTCTCTTCTCCTCCTCTTCCTCTCATTATCTACATCCCCATACCTAGTTTGTGGATCTGATTTTATTAAAACAAAGGTTACATCTGGAAGGTACTTCTACCAGGACATATTAGTTGCTTTATTAAAACAAAAACCAAACTAAAAAACCCCAACAAAACCCCCATACAAAACGTTTGTGTTATATCCTGGTATTCTTTTCTAAAAATGTCTTTTCTGAAAGTCCCCTTTGGCTCCTATAGTTTGTTTGATAGTAGGAAGAAATACTGCAATAGTTTGATCCTTTCTGGAAAAGAGTTGTTGAGTTTATGTTGATAGGCTGAAGGTTGATCAAGACACTTCCTGTGGTTAAGAGAAGGGAGCCTTTTCAGTGTTAGTGGGAAGAAGAGGAAGAGGTCTGATTCATCTGGAGACTGACCAAACTGCTTTGAAGACTGTGAAATCATTCATCTGATCCATCACCATTAGCTTTTGCAGGATTATTTGTATGCTAAAATACTCTCTAGAAGTAAGTTAATTCAAAGCCTGCATTCCCCAGTCTCAGCTGAACACAGCACCAAATGGTTCAGATTATGAGCTTTGAGCAGGAGATCTGAGGTGCAGCTCTGTGGGCTGCCTCCATGTGAGTGGCCTGATTAGGAACAAGAAACCTAAGGATTCTTGTAATGCAGTGATGGCTTTCATGCTTTTTGGGGTGATGAATGGACTTCCAAATACTTCCATCCACAGAGCTGATCATGAGTCTATGCAGCTTAGGTTGGGGAACCTGTTTTCCTGTGTAGGGAGATACAGTCCATTCAGTATAATTCTTTAAGCAGAGGAAGAGAATGGTCCTCAACATGCACAGAGGTTCTTATGTGTCTTGACTGGAATGAACAATGAAACGACCATCATCTGTCTAGACAAGCAGGGGGTCAATGGGGCTTGACTGAAGAGCTTTTAGCCACAAAAGTAAAGGAATGGGCTGTCACATTAAAGCATTTCTACCTGCCACATGCTTGGCACAGAAAGAAACATGACTACAAACAAAATGTTCTTACATTATACTGTCAGAAGCCTATTTTTTGCTACTCTTATTCTGACAGGATAACTTGTAGACTACTGTCAGTGGAGGAATTGAGGATGGGTAAAAGTTTGATCAAGCATAAGGTTATGTGCATTTTTCTGTTACGGTTTAAAAACACAAAAATGCCAAACAAATCTCAAGAGATGCTCTGGCAGGGACTCTCAAAGCTTTGCAACTGGTCTGTATTTATTATTTTAAATTCTTTTGCCATCTATACCTTTATCTGATTAACACTTTTCTACTTCTGTGTTAATAGAACATTTCCTCTGTATTTACGAATATTGGAAAGGTTATCCCTGTATCACCTCTGTCTGAAATGTTTTCCTATAAATTCCTGCTTCTGGCAGGAGTCAAAAGAGAATTTTCTTCCACGTTCTGAGTAGCTGGACCTGTTTGCAGAGCAGCAGCTGATCTTAGTGAAAATTGCACTAGAGTATGACTTTGGAGACCTTGGTTCCATTTCTGGCACTACCACTGTTCGGCTTGGTTGGTTTATTTGCCTTCTCATGTGTACCTCCCTATTTCACCAACTGTAAGGTGGAGTTCATATTAACTTTCTTTTGCAAGACATTGGAAAAATCAGAATTTTAAAAAAATCAGCATATAAAGCCTTTATTGTTAAGTATGCTATCCTGTATGCTGTTAGTAGTTGTCCCCTGCTTGCTGCTATAATATGCCAGAGGAAGGCATCATTAGAATATTGTGGATGTCGTCAGTAGAAGTAAAATGAGTGTGGTGATGAAACATATCCTGATATCAAGTGCTTTTCAGCCTGGGACCCAAGCAAGGTAACTAGGAAGAGCAAGGCTATTCTCAGCCATTTTCATACATTATTTATAAAAGTATTTCTATTTGCAAGCAGCATAAAGGTTAAGAATTATTAGTATATATCCATACTAATATCAGGGATTATTTACCTGGTTGGTGGCACATTTGCCCTGCTAGCTCAGAGACAGTCTCACTGTTTTGTTCAGCTAGCAATTGTGCTTTGAGAAAGGAAATACAGTGTATTTGTCAAATAGACTGAACATATGTTGGTGGGGTACTGCTGTATTCCTTTTTAGTTTCCTCTATTTTGTATCCGATGATAATGTGTACAAGGCTGTGTGAAAAATCTCCAGCGTGTTGTTGCTTTATTGAGTGGTTTCAGTTGTTCTGAGCGTGGAGTCTTCTGTAAGATCAATAATGGACTTGCCAACTTACCTCTTGCATCTCCAGTAAATGCAGCTCTGAACATCTAGTCTGTGTAGTGTTGCTAGACCAAGTCTGATAGTATCTGTCTCTTATTGCCTCGTTAACTTGTAGGCATTAGAACAAGATAAAAATGCCCTAAAGCCTCTTATCTGATGATTGTTGTAACCTTCTGAGTGCCATTAGTTTAAGTTTGCAATCAAATGCCTCCCCTGAGTATAAGGACAACTGATTAAACATGAAGTGTCCCCAGAGGCTTTTACAGCTGTCATGGGGGCGGTGGCAGCCCCTCTCCAAAAGGAAAAGAGGGGCTGGAGGTCCCGGTGGGGCGGCCACTCTGCAGACCTCCACGTGGCTGCCCCAGCTGTTCCGCTTTGCCTAATGAATTGTTTTACAAGGAGAGGCTGGATATTGTCATCACAAGCTGCCTTCCCCAGGGACCAAAGCCAGCCTGATAATGACTAATGTTAGTGATAGTAATTGAAGTGTGATGGCTCTCCAGGGACCTGCACACGCGTAGAGCTGTCACGCACTTGTGGCTGGTCCAGTCCCATGAATACCTCAGAAATGATTTTTAATTGCTTGACTTTCGTAACTAGTTCCTATATATCTCCTGCAGAAATACACATTTTATGAGGGGAGGGAAAAGAAGCTGAGGACTGTATGACCCTCGGTTTACACATGTTAGTTTACTGCCCTGAGGTGTTTCTAATGAGGATGGCTGTGTGTTCTTGCTCCCGTCTGGTCTTGGTGTGGATCTGCTTGGTGTCTCTGCACAGGCATATACAACTGATTTCACCTGAATGTACCTTTTGTTTTATGTCTAAGCCCTGTCTTCTGTGATACTGAGCCTTGATGCATGGAGATTGTACTTGATTATAAAACAAGGCAATAACTTCATTTCAGAATATTTCAGAATATCAAAGGATCACTGGTATTAATAGCATGGAAGTAATGCTAGCTATTTGCATTTTGTTAGGTATTGAAAACTGGATGTAAGATAGAATAAAAATCTTGTGAAACTGTAGCATGTCAGTGTGCCCCAACAGCACTGGAGTTTATTGCCGTGAGCTTTTAGGGGTTTAAGATGGAGAAGTGACCAATCTGTACAAAACAGAGTGGTTCTTTTTTTTCCTGGAAATTTTCTCCTTTGCATTGTTGAATATAACAGTGGGCTTCAGGTAAAAATATCTGGAATGGGGAACTGTATTCCTGACTTCCAGGATAGCCTTTTTGTGTGGGGGCTGTGGTTTTTGTTGGTTTTGGGTTTTTAAGTGCTGTGTTCGGATTGGCAGATGAAACTGATCGGGTTCAGTTAAACTTTTCTGCCAGTGCTAGCAAAGATCACAACATTATATCAGTTCAGGAAACTATTTTTAACAGGACCGTGAGAATTGCCATACTCAGGCCAGTACCCTTGTAGTTTCTTGACCCCAACAGTGGACTTTGTCAGTGTGAAGAGCTACTCACTGTTCTGCACATTTGCACAAGAGCAGGCAAAGGGAGGTTTCTTGCCAACCCTCCCCAACACAGTTGGTGTATTCCCTGAAATGTGAAGGTTCTATAGCTTTATCTATCGAAAAATATACCTCCTTCTACATTTTTAGGTAATACTTCTTCAGGATTGTGTTAAATTTAATGATATAATGTCATACAATTTTTAACTAAAGAGCTAATAACTTGAGTGTGTGAAAGCTTACATTTTCCCCCAGCTATATCCATTAGGCTAATAATGTAAGACTTTATCTCCTTGCAAATTTTGTTTTGCCTTTATTTCCTCTTATGGATTTCTTTAGACTGATTTCATTATTGTTCTGCTGGGGTTTTTTTATTCATTTCTATACAGGTTGTTTTCATTAAACAAATCCAACTTTAATGGCTATAAAAGGGCTTCTCATGTATGAATTAATTTGATCTGGTGTGATACTGTTGTACTGGACTGAGAGCTCTTGTGGCTTGTTTTGCTATGTTTAAGGCTGGTCTTTTCTGATAGTATACAGTGAAAATAATAGATCTCCTCTGTCTCTGTGCTGGCTTGGACAGAGGAAGAATGAAATTCATATTGCTACTACTTGAGAAAACCGTGAGGAGAGAATGGATTTATTCACAAAGCTGAGTGACCACGATGGGGAGCTTGGAAAAGAGATTAGAAAGGGGAGATGTTGCCAAATGGAAAACATTTTCTTTGTCCTAATTGTTGAGGGTGCTTGGAAGTATATGTTCACCAGGTACCTACCAGTTGTGTAACACTGAGAGATAAAAGGATAGTCTGTCTGAAGGTAGGGTTTTTTAATACTAGGTCAGTGATGGGACTATGGAGAAGATGTACAAGATCAGGTGATAAGACAGAAATGTGCAGGGCGGGGAAGGGAATGAACCTAATTTTTTGGTACTGTATCTCATTTTTGTTTCATCTCTGTGTTTAGATGACTCAATTCAGCCTACTCTGAAGTCAATGTGAAGTATCTTAGTAAATTCAGGACCAGTTAAAATAGATCATACTAATTCATTGCAGCCACTTTATGGATTTAAGTGTTGAAAATAGGGGTTTGTTGCTCTTACTCGTATGTTACTCTGTAAGTGTAGGTCTGTCTGGTTTCAGGCTTAGGGGCAATCTTCTGAGAAGACTAGAATTTAAAGAAAGCACTTCTTTCCAGTCTTTCAGAGCATTCTAAAAGGCCACTCTAGGAAATGGAGCCTAAAACAAATTCGTAGTGATGGAGAATTTGCTACGTACCTGTTTCTTACTTGTCTCTTAAAAATCCAACTCTTGATCCTAATGTGAATTTGTCTGGGTGCTGAGACATTTTGAGTTGTCTCTATCAGTGCAGGAGGGCTTTGTTGTGGCTTTTTGAGTTCTAGTTGGAGATCAAAAAAGGGTGCTTAATGCTATTGCCAGCAGAGTAAACATACTACCTCTTGTCATCATATTCATTGCAAGTTTGTTCTTCACCTCCCTCCTCCAGTGAAGTGCTGGCTCTTAGAAATTTATTTTGGTAATAAAACATTACTTTATACTTGCCCATGAAAGCATGTTTGAAGGCCGTTTGTGGATTCTTTAAAGTGTACAAGAGATTGTTGTTCCCTGAGCACACTGCAAACTCGTATCGTAATTAAGCCTGATGAATTAACACGCAGAAAGTTAAACTCGTAACTTTCAGTGGTTAACTTAGGCTCTTAAAATGTGGAACCAAACCTGTGGCTGGCATGCTGTAATTCAGTTGTCAGTCCCAAAATGTTATGTCTTGATGGGTTTTGGTTCTGAGAAAGTGAGTGGGTTTATTCTTTCAGAAGTTTTATTCTTGCAGAAATTTTTGGTCACAATGAGGAGAGGATAAAGTTGTGTTTACTGCTTTTCACAGTTGTAAGTCTTGACAGTAAAGCCAAAGGATATAGTTCAGTTATTTTCCCGTGATTTATCTTACAACTTTTTACTGTAATTGGGGAGATGGGAATAGGAAACTCCATGCTGTGTAAGTAGAGATTTTCAGTTCGTAATTTAATTTTGAGGAGCTATTTTTACTGATTTGTTGCTACAGCACAAGCACAAGAGTGGAAGTAATTGAAAGGCATCTAGTAACAGATAGGCAGATTTTGCTTGTGTGTTGTTTTGAGAACTGTTTTAGTGAAAGCTAGTGAAGCCTATTATAATGAAGTTCAGCAGAATGTATTTTCCATGTAGAAATTATTTTACATTGATAGGGCATTTCCATATGGAGAAGTTTCTGTGCTACAAAGCGTATATCCACATATTGTTTAAACTGCACAAAGTGGCAGTTATTTTGGTGTCAGTATACACTGTCATGTAAAATCTGGCTTTCCAGATATTTGGTGATATTTTAGAAACATCTGTTATGAATAATGTCTCTCTTTAAGTCCTTGCACAATGTCTCTAAAACCTATTGTTTTAAAGCTTTCTGCATTCAGTGGCAATTCATCAAATACTGGCTCCCATTTCCTTCACATTAAAAGGTGACTTCTGTTTTCTCACTCTAGGGTTTAATCCCTGTTCTACTGAACCAGATAAAATCAGGTCTGGTCAGTAGCTGAAGGGGAATCCATGAAGAGCCCAGGTGTTGCAATAGCAGTGTGGTGCCCTTCTCCCTGTGGGCTGCTGAACTGTTATCCTATGGTAGCTCTAGAGGGCTCTCTGCTGTTGGAAATGTTACATTTCCAATGAGTTATATGACAAAGGTCTTAATAACCTGTTGGTCATTAAAGAACTCATAACACTTTTTTTTTTTTTGCAAATGCTAACCTCATTGTTGTCAGCAAAATGCAGCACATGCAATTAGAATCTCATTTTCTCCAGTGTCAATTAGAGATTCTCATTTTTATTCTGAACCGTGTTCTGCTCTGTGTGTGAATGGCTGTCACTTAAGTTATAGCGTTTAAGTAATGCAGGAAATAATTTCTGTGGATGTGGTTTGCAAAGTCTCTTGTGTTAGTCACTAGAAGTATGAGGTTATCAGCACTGACTATATGTGCAAGAAAGACAGGAAATAATTATCCCAGCCTCTATTGTAACCATACAGTTCATTACTGTAGGAGCTTAGAAGTATATGGGTATTGTTATAGGAGCATTAGAAATAAATTTGTAAGATGGATGAAAGTATGAACAGTAGTTTTCAGCAGAGTAATAGGCATTTGTCATCAAGTTGTATCAAGTGGCATTTAGAAAAGAAGGAATACCTACATAATACTTATGGTTTTTATTTCCAAACCCTTCCTTTGGGTGTTAGACAAGGATGTGAATCCCAGTTCTGCCTTGGCCAATGTGCGGTATTGTTGGCTTTGACTGGGTGTTCTGTATCAGACTTGGCTACATTAAAATGGACTTGAAAATGGTAGTTTGAAAATGAGTCAAGCAGTTAAGATTGTAATCTATTCTCTGTTGTAATAACTAAGTTCTATTCTCTGTAGTTTTGTAGGTTTGCTTTTCCATATACGTGGCTTTGTGCTGACAGTGCATTGCATAAGGGAAGCTGATGGCTTGGGAAGCTAGCTGGTGACATTTGCGGGGGTTGGCAAGCGGATAAGAATGCAAGACAGTTGAGTAGGTAAGCCCTTTTGTTGGGTGTAGCATAAGCAGTGGTGTGTAACTATTTCAGTGCGAACGCTGATGTCTTAAACATAGCCAGGGAAGAAACATTTACTGATACGAATGGCAACGGTTTGCATCTCCTGGAGCAGTTGTCTTTAGTTTCAGAAAACTAGTGCTGCGTTGCTTTCACCTGCTTGTGTTTCGAAAACTGTAAAGACTAGCAATAACATCTGTGAAGACTAGAAATAACTGCAGTGTGATTACAGCTTATGTTCTCCAACACAATTGGGCAGCATGGGTTGGATGTCCATTATGGATGGTGCTGCAGTTTTCTATATGATAAGGAGCTTATGTATTGAGGGAGTGAAAATAGTGTTGAGTTTGATGCTTGGTGAGCTCGAACACGCATGAGTGTCATGCTTTGCCTGCTCCACGGTGAGTTCTGTCTTGCGTACTCTGCAGAGCCCTCGCTTGAAATCACCATTGTGAATTTACTGCTGAAGGGGGAAAAGGTGAAGTATGGCTAGATTCAGAAAGGGAACAGGTTGTTTTATTTTCATTGGTAGCATTTGCAGTTCCCCAAGCAATGAGGGCTGGAGAAACTGGCTGTCAAGAGCCACATCTTGATTAGATGTTTGGGCCTGTTGTAAAATCCTGTGATGTCTGCCGGTTGTGCCAGTGTGGAAATTCTCCTTATACAGTGGATAAAAGGTATTGAGAAGTCTTTCCTGTAAATTCTGGGGTTTTTCCCCCTCTTCTAGGAGCTGCTTTTCATAGTAGGAAAAAATAGGCTGAATTACCCTCGTCTGCGTAAACCACAAACTAATAACAGTTAAGTTATTGATTACTTTTTCTGGCAGTGAAAAGATGTTTCTTGCAGAATTCGTTTCCACACGGCATCCCTGACTTCAGACACCTGCAACAGAGAAGTTCCGTTAGTAGATGAATTCAGATACTCATTCGTCCTAGCCTTTTGGATGTATTTATTGCACGTACTACATCTTTTCGTGTCTGACCAGTGTAATTTGAGAGGAAATCATATCATTGCACTAGTTTAGTTGAAGCGGGGATTTTATATTTGTTTTAATACACTAGTGAAATTTTTGCATAATGAGATCTTAAGCAAATTAAAACCTTGTATGCAACTATTGAGCTTGTGCTTGTAAGTTCAGATAGTAGACATAGGTGTATCCAGTTTTAAACTACATAGGATTTTGGATTGTTATTTGAAATGTATTTTCAAGTAATTGTGATTGAACAGAAACAATTTCTGTGAGATACAGTATTGTGGACTGGTATCTGCATCCTCTGTTATCTATACTTTGACTTGTTAGTTTTGAATACTTTCCTAGTCGGTTAATGATCAGATGAGAGTACTGAAGTCACTGAACTAAGTGTCTCATATCACTCAGTGTCTCAGAATTAGTTTACAGAAATGCTCTCATTATGTTTAAACATACTTCTGTCTGTATTCCATATAACACTGTGCATTGTTAAACCCTGTCAGTTTTGAGATCTAAATAATTTAGGAAAAAATGAATTAAAAATAGCCCTTTTGGCTGTTTAATCTCCCTGAGGGACAGCCTTCTTGTTTGCAGGATTTAAAAATCCCTATGTTTACTTCCTAGTTGAGATGTTCAGAAAAATCACTAAATGCAGAGGGGGATGCAGTGAAAGTTACTTGGCTCAAATTTGTGTGGGGAAGAAAAAGGAAATAAACATTTTTCTGTAGTCTTCCATTCCTTGTTGTTTTATGGTTGAGTAACTATGGTGGGTAAAATTCAGGTGAATGAGTTTCAGTGATCACTACACAGCTGAAAGGGATAAAAAGAAAGTGTTTTTCACCAGTGGTGGCCTTGAACCTTTAGAGGTCTGTGTATAAGCTTTATATTATCTGAAGCTTTATCCTAATTGCCTTAAGATGTATTAAGTGTATGTATGTCTTTTCACTTCAAGGTCTGCTTTTTACCAAGTACTCTGTTTCTCTGTTTAAAACAGTACAGGAGTGACTTCTTTTTTTGTTAGCCATTTTCATTTTCTGGTAGTCCAGCAGCATCACTGAGCTTCTGTGTCTTAGTTTGAAAGTACAGTGACAGTGTTTGTTGCATTTTAAAACCCATTCAGTTGAAACGATTATAGCAAAATAATTTAAAGGTTGTAGCAGTCTGCAGTTTTCAAAAAGCTGAACTTTATATGTAAATTCATATATTAGTGTTACCTGGCGGTTGTTTTCAGCAGTTCTGAGTGTTTTATTGGAACTTTTAAAAATGCTTCTTTTTTTTTAAAAATTTATTTTATTATTTTGACCCAGTTTCATTGCATCACCTGCTCTGTTTAGAGAACTTTTTTCAGCCAGTCCACACGCTGAGCCATCAGGATGGTAATTCTCTAGTTGCAATGGGTGGCAATGCCTACTCTCTGAAGAGCTGGCCTGTGAATGCTTGTATGAGGTTCTGGCCCTAAATCTATTGGTCACGCTAGGGTCACCATAGCGCATTTCCCAGGCTGAAGTGGCAAAGTCCCTGGTCTCTGGGTTGCGTGCTGCTTCCCTGTTAGAATTCAGTGTGCCAGACCCACAGCACCCCTGTCTTTCATGAATGGAATTCAAAAAGACACTTACATTTCCATAAATAAATTAGGAATTCAGTGGCTTCTTCCGGCTAATCAGGGCAGGCTGATAAACCTTGCTAGCTGTTTAATAAATGAATTGTGACTGATTACCTATTAATATGGACGCCTCAGGAATTCACCCTGGGGGAAGCAGAGCAGTGAAATAGAGAGGGGCATGGCCCCCTGGGAAATCAGGGCTTCATGTTTGCAGCTTAAATATCTCTGTGAAGTATCAATAAGGAGGTAATTGAATTTTGAACACAAACATGAGCGCCGGATGGATGAAGGAGAGGGGGGTTCTGATCATCTCTTCATGCCCCTTCATACTCCCCTCCCCTTTCCCTTAGAGACCACTCTAGTGAAGATAGATGCTAAATCCATTAAATAAAGATTAGACTCTGTGGTGGTAGAAAATGGCAGCTTAGCTAGATCCCTGGGCAAATTGGGACCTTTAGCAATACAGAAAATTAAAATATACATTTTTAACAAGTGTGCTGTCGACACAGTAATAATGACTCTGTGGCTTGTGGGGTTTGCTCACCTTTCAGATCTGCTTTTGTTTGGTTATATCACTTGCTCTTGTTTTGAAACCAGCCTGCTTGGTCTCTCTGAAGCAGAGAAGACGCAGGGGAAGGAAGGCTTTTTTTTCCCCACCTTGCTTTCTGTCTTAGGCACTTTTTCTTGGCTTTTATGCTTGTAGTAGTATAGAAGATCAGTACTCTTGTATTTGAGTATGGAAGTAATTGACTTCGGCTCCAGCATGCTCAGTCATATGTACTGGAAATAGTCTAGAGGAAGCATAGGGATGATAACTGGAGAGTGAAATGTAAATGTGATTGGGCTTTTTTGAAAATGGGTTTTATTCTCTAAGCACAGGGCTTGTTTTTTTATTTACTCCAGATCAATTTTTCTGAGTTCTATCATTATAGGAAAGATTAGTATTGGGGTGTTCTTTCTTGTCATGTGATGAATTGTAGAAACACAGCTGAAGTGACCTTTAATAGGTGATAGTCTTCCTTTATAATACTGTGCTAGACGTAGAATGTGATCAGGCCTTCTTCACAACTTTGCGTGCCTTATCCTGTGTTGCAGAAAGTCAACAGATGCTCCTGGGTTTTGCAGACAGAACCTCATCTGCCTGTACGAGTAGGAGACCAATTGCTGTACTAGAGAGACTGCTCCTCATTTTCCAAATATGATCATTCTGCAGAACAGAATCCAAAATTGCTTCTGTCTAATGTTTCTTAACAAGAAATGAGCCTAAACTAATGTGTTGCTGGGGAAAATTGCTGTTCATTCCTTGTAGAAATTTTTCTCTTTACTCTAGATAGGTTTGAGAATGCAAAGAGAAGAAAAGTGTTTATGCTTTGCTGAATTATGTGGACTGAGACAGTAGTAACATGGGGACTTCGTCTATTCTTCCATGACATCTCCCTGACAACGCCATTTTCCTCTTTTCATACTCCTCTCAAATTTTAGCAGTCATGCCTGGAAAACCCTTGGTGCTGCATCTTCAGCTGCTACGAACTGAACACAGCATTATCATCTCTGGTTTAGGAAGAACGAAAGTAGATATTACTAAGTGTAAGAAAAGAATTAATACACATGGGTCCATTCCAGAGACAGTAATGAGCATACCAGGAGTGTCTTGGCTTCTGTTTAACTGAGAGCTACTGGGGACGTGGAAAAGGTTTTTCCATTTGATTCCCAAACTATCATCTGCTTCCACATCCCAGCAGTTTACTTGCTTGTCTTTTGTCCGAGGGTTTTTGCTTTGAGGATCTCTATATTCTTTCATCCAGCCATGCTTCTAGCAAGGAAAAAAATTCTAAGCTGGCTCAGCCTCAAGGATTCTCTTTCATGGTGTTGACACTAAATTGGAAATGAACAGGTACCACCCCTTAGCTAAATTGCAGTAATTGATTGTGTATGTGCTGTAGCCTGTCTCAATTTAAGACGCCAGTTCTCAAACCTGTGTTGGTAAAGGTAGATTACAGCATTGGATTTACCTTTGGCCAAGCATGTTGACCATGGGCTCCTTCTCTCTTGGGACTTCCTGGCGTTTGGCCCCTTGCAAGGGGGCAATTCCTCCTCTGAACCACACCTTTCTCTCTCTCCATTTCTCAGTGTGACAATTCATAACCCATCTAGTTCCCTTTAACCTTGGCTGGCTCCTCTCAAAGATGTCACCATACTGTGGCAACCTATGTCCTTGTTTCTCTCATGCTACTGGCATCCTTAGCCTTACTGTATCACCTGTCCCTCTGCCTATTTTGGAGGTTTTTCTGCTTTCTTCTCCCTGCATGTAAACCTTGACTAATTTTCTAGCTCAGGAGTCTTCCTTTGTGCATCCTCAATTAAAAAGGAGACTCTTGCTAGTTTGTTCTGTAGCTTCTTCTGAAAGCAGGCATGTGCCAGGAACCTCACAAGCTTATGGCTTCCCACATATTAAGGCACTTAGTGATGCAGCATTTTAATTAAATTAACCAGAATTCGTAAATTGTAGATAGACAGATTTTCCAGATCATCTCAATATGAGCTTTTAGAGTGATCAACACTCTGCTGGTGTTTAATCCATCAGACTGCCATATGGAGTGTTGAAGAGCAGCATATCTGTTTATTAACAATTGTTGTTTTTTTACGTCAGCAAGTATGATTTTCATATTTGAGGACCTGGGAGTGCAATCTGTTGCTGTATCTCTTACACGAATTATAAAAACCTCATGCCAGACCCCATTTCATGTCTATCCCTCTTTTTTTGTTACTAAATCTGGGTGATCCAGTAGGCTGTCTAAATGGCATGATAGACCAAGAGGGTCATTCCACCTCTCCAGAAATTCCTTGGTTACACTCACAAGATGAATGTGTCCAGATGTCCCTTATGAGAAGTTATAGATATCTGTAGTGTCAGTGGTTTTTGCAAACAGCTGAGACACATTTAATGAAGCTTTGCAAGTTGAACAACGAGAATATGGATTATATTTCACAAAAGTCAGAAAGTTGTTCCTCATTTTCAAGATCAAGCTGACCTTTTATTCACTCTGTATTGATAAATACCTGTCCACAGATTCTAAGATGTTTTCTGTGTTAGACATCCTTAGCAAGAGAAGTTAATGTCTGTTCAGAGTAGTGTTCTGTTCCATTTTATTGTGACGTACAAGTCTGTTTCCACTCCTTTAGCTGAGTGAACACTGACAATTGTTGGTCTTTCCAATGGGAAAAGTACTTCTCAGGCAAGAGGAAAAAAAACCTTCTTGTCTTGTGACTTTTTCATTGCTGTCTTCAGAAAGAAGTATTAGCTGTTCTAGGATGGAAAATGAGATGGGCCCAGTGCAGAAATGTGTTTTGCAACCTGGGCAGGCATCAGACTCTTCTCACCAAATCTAGTTTAAGATATTTTTCCACTGTCAGAACCCCATGAATTCTCAGCAGGAGTATCACGCAGTTGTTTTTACGCATCCGAATGTTTTCATAACTGTTGGCTTACTTGCTTTCTTGGTTGCATTGACAGAGGGTTGGGAATAACTTGGGTTTATTAAGACTACTTCAGTTTTGATCTCTGTTTAGGTAAGGTAGGAAGAGGAGGGAACTGTTGGTATGTGTTGATGATGGATGGAAAGCAGTGGTTTCTCACCTTGTTAGAGTTGTCCATCTTATCCAGCAGATGGCATTGAAAATGTATCTGCTGCTTTCTCTTCCTGCTAAGCAGTGCCTTAACCGAAATCTGAAATCCTACAGGCTATACTCTTCCCTCTTCTCTGGTGCATAGCTGCAGATCGCTTCCTGATGAGAATTTTGAGTGCCCCCTGCCTAGTGGGTAAAACAGAAGCCAACACATCCACGGATTAATGAGATAGGCTGCTGTGCTGTACCCTGCAACAAAATCCATTTTCAGGATTTCAAAGTATTCTTTCAAACATTTAGCATTTGGGCAAGCTCTATTACTAGTCTTCTCTTTCCTGACTTACATTGTTTGTCTGTCCATCTGCTTGTCTGCCAGTTATCTTGGTATTTGTGTCATGTGGGCAAATAAGCAGTGATCTTTCCATAAGCTCAGCACCAAAGGCAATGTTAAACATTCATCCTTTTCGGTAGTCCTGTGGTACTCGGACATACTGCTGGATTCAAAGAGAAGGCACAAGTTCTCCAAGCCAATGGCAACATCTGTCCCAGTGAAGGGCATTTCTTAAGCTGATGATGGTAGGAGTTTGTAGGCCCTTTGCATGTGAGTCATTGGGAGGAGGAGAGATTGTGCATGTTGATGATATTTAGAGTGAGTATCACTTAGCTTCTAATTAAATCATGAGGACAGTGGGATGAAGATGATGTGTAACGATTCAAATGGTAACTGGCTATGGCAATGAAGCTGAGAAGTGGAAAATCTTTACTATGCATGAAGAGAACGTCAGTTCTCTAGTACTTTCTTTGTTTCCTGTCTTTTCTGTATTCTTTTGTCTTTATTCTTTGTTTTCAGTAAGTAGGCTGTTTAATGTCATTTCTGTACAAGCATTACTGTACTCATGAAAGGTAGTGTTTTATTACTCCTGAGCAGCCAAACAATTTGAAAAAATGATAAAATTTACATACAGCTATCACGTGGAGTTAGCATGAATGTCCATGTCAGAACTATGTAGCCTGGCCTTGTTTGCCTCATATGGTTTATATATTGTTCTGTATTGTGACTGTAAGCTAGCAGCATACCCATTTCAGAGTATTTAGACCACTTTGGGAGCTAATGAACATTGCTACCTTTCTAGAACCTGTGGGATTAAAAATGCTTTTTGCCAGCCCCTTAATTTCCATTATATCTGAGGACCTGAGTAGATGTGGAAACTGGAGCTTTTTACTCTCTGCTCCTCCTATTCTAAACAAATTGTCTGTGGTCCCTCTTTTGATGATTGTGAACACTGCTGCTGTTCTGTCCCTCCTTTAGCCTTGTGACCAATTATAATGCTTGACTCTCAAGCAAGTCTAGGCATCCAAGCTATAACCTAAATCTTCTTCCATTTTTCTGTGTAACACCTATGAAATAAAACTTTCCCTATCTATCCACACAGCTCTTATACAGATTCTTATAATATTACACCTTTTGCAGGATCTCTTACTCTGATCTTAAGAAATCCTTTTTTCACTTGCAAAGATGAGCTCATAGTTTTGACTGTGATCAGGATCACCATACATTTCTCCATACACTTCAGTATTGTGTCAAACCACTTTTCTTTCTCTTCATGGGTTTGGGTTTTTTTTGATGCTTTTTCTAATATACTACATCTAGTAATAGAAAGACCACAGACAAGTCTGTCAAGAGTGCAAATTACTATGAGCCATTGCTGTGTTTTCTAAGAAACTTCTCTACATGCTTTGGAGGCTTACTCTGTAAACATCCGGGGAGCTAGCTCACCCTCCTTCCACCTGCTATACAGTATGTATAGAAATCTTGGTAATTGTTATGATGTGTTGTGAGTGTGATACTTTTCAGTGTTGTCTCATTTAACCCTGTAACTCTATTTTCTGTCTGTATTTATACAGCTTATCTCTAAGCCCCTCATGGAAAAAATAATTTGTCCTGTGTTTGTAATGTGACAGAGTGGGTACTTGATCACAACAAGAACTTCCAGGCATCAAAATAATTATTTAAGATGTACATCAACATTGCTAGCTAGCTGTAGTTATTTAAAGGTATTTGTCAATCTAGCATCCTGGTGGTTTTCTTCTCAATATGTTGACTTTTTTTGAATGTGTTTGCTTCCTCTACTTTGGCATTACATGTCCTAACAGCAGATATGTATGGAATAAACTTTGTGGGGTATTCATAGAATCATAGAATGGTTTGGGTTGGAAGGGACCTTAAAGATCACCTAGTTCCTACCCCCCTGCCATGGGCAGGGACACCTTCCACTACATCAGGTTGCTCAAAGCCCCATCCAGCCTGGCCTTGAACACTGCCAGGGAGGGGCAGCCTGTTTCAGTGCCTCACCACCCACAGAGTAAGGAATTTCTTCCTAATGTCTAATCTCAATCTCCTCTCTTTCAGTTTGAAACAGTTTACCCTTGTTCTGTCATTACACTCACTAATGAAGACTCTCTCCCCACCTTTCATGTAGTCCCTCTTTAAGTACTGGAAGGCTGCTATAAGGTCTCCCCAGAGCCTTCAACAGGCTGAACAACCCCGAGTCTCTCAGCCTGTCCTCACAGGGGAGGTGCTCCAGCCCCCTGATCATCTCCATGGCCTCCTCTGGACTCGCTCAAGCAGGTCTGTGTCTTTCTCACGCTGGGGGCCCCAGAGCTGAACACAGCACTGCAGGTGGGTCTCACCAGAGCAGAGTAAAAGGAGAGAGTCACCTCCTTCGACCTGCTGGCTGCACTTCTGATGCAGCCCAGGATGTGATTTGCTTTCTGGGCTGCGAGCATACCTTGCTGGCTCATATTCAGTTTTTCATCCACCAGCACGCCCAAGTCCTTCTCCGTAGGGCTGCTCTCAATCCACTCATCTCCCAGCCTGTATTTGTGCTTGGGATTGCCCTGACCCAGGTGCAAGACCTTGCACTTGCCCTTGTTGAACTTCATGAGGTTTGCACAGGCCCACCTCTCCAGCCTGTCAAGGTCCCTCTGGATGGCATCCCTTCCCTCCATCGTGTCAACTGCACCACACGGCTTGGTGTTCTCGACAAACTTGCCGAGGGTGTCCTCAATCCCACTCTTCATGTCACTGACAAAGATGTTAAACAGCACCTGTCTCGATACTGATCCCTGAGGCATGCCACTTGTCACTGGTCTCCACTTGGACATCGAGTCATTGACTGTAACTCTTTGAGTGCAACCATCCAGCCAATTCCTTATCCATCGAGTGGTCCATCCGTCACATCCACATCTCTGCAATTTAGACACAAGAATGTCATGGGGGGAGTGTCAAATGCTTTGTACAAGTCCAGGTAGATGGTGTCAGTTGCTCTTCCCTTATCCACCAATGCTGTAACCCTATCATAGAAGGCTACCAAATTTGTCAGGCACGATTTGCCCTTAGTGAAGCCATGTTAACTGTCACCAATCATCTCTTACGGCCATGTACCGTAGCATATTTTGCAGGAGGATCCGCTCCATGGTCTTGCTTGGCACAGAAGTGAGACTGGCTGGCCTGTAGTTCCCTGGGTCTTCCTTTTTTCCCTTTTTAAATATGGAGGTTATGTTTTCCCCTTTCCAGTCAGCAGGATCTTCGCTAACTGCTACGACGTCTCAAATATGATGGACAGTGGCTTAGCCACTTCATCTGGCAGTTCCCTCAGGACTCGCAGATGCATCTCATCAGGTCCCATGGACATGTGCACCTTCAGGTTCCTTAGATGGTCTTGAACCTGATCTTCCTCTATAGTGGGCAGTTCTTCATTCTGCCAGTCCCTGCCTTTGTGTTCTGCGACTTGGGCGGTGTGGCTGGAGCACTTGTCAGTGAAGACTGGGGGGGGAAGTCATTGCGTACCTCAGCCTTCTCTATATCCTGGATAACCAGGTGTCCTATTTCCTTCTTGAGAGGGCTCACATTTTCCCTAGTCTTCCTTGAAGGGCTTTGATGACATAAAACCAGTCTTCTGCAGGAGTGTTCAAGGCTCTTTTGACCAACTGCTTAAGAAAGCAGTTCTAGGAAATGCCACAAAAAATATGCACTTGATGTTTAGGACCACTGTCTGCAGCTGTTGCCTTTTGACAGCTGTCTGGGCTTTCCAAATAAGAAGTAGAAGCATTCAAAGCTGTACATATAGTCAGATCTTAAATAAGCTGAACTGCTGTTTTGGGGGCATTTGTGTCTTTCTGTAGATTTATATGAGGTTCTCAGCTTAGACACATCAGTCTGGAACTTTAATTTACTTGGCATGGATCTAAGCCTTGGATCTAAAACACTATTCATGAGATTAAAATGGGATTTCCTTGTTTCATAATAATTCCATTCCCTCAATCTTTGAATTTGACAGAGAAAATTATATACCAATTCATGGGTGGGGGAACCTGAGGGATGGATAGAGAAGTCACATTAGCAGCAGTGACTGCATCAGCAATAGAAACCAGATTTCCATTTGCAGGCTGAAGTGCTGTCTGCAGGGGCATCCTGTCATTCTAGCCCAATAACTGTATGTGTCAAAGAAAACTTTACCAATAAATAACACAACTCTTGTATTTGAAAGAATGCTTTCTGAAACGAAAATAATATCAGTCAGAACTATTATCAGAAACAGAAGAGGACATACTTGAAGTTCAAATATGGCAACAGTTAGTCGCAGCCTTGCTTTTTCTTCTATTATAAAATGGAAGACAGTATGGAGTAAAATTTTTTTCTCTGGACCTTTACTTTCTTATAAATTGCAGGCTGCTTGAAGGGCCATAACATCTTTAAATGTTTTATGTCGTGTGGGTACATAGCAAAATCTTTTTTTCAAGAAGTTGTAAAGTAACTGCAGTTTGTTGTTAATTCTGGTTAGGTAAGTCTGAGAAAGTTAACAAATTAAGTGTGATCTTTTTATGCGTTTGTAATCACAAAGTTTTAGGTAAACTACACTGATACAGTTTGTTTCCTTAACAAAGATTTGTCACTTTTGTAAAGAGTAGGTTTCAAAATAACCGTCATGAGTTGGATAGAAGGTGGTAACGCAAAGATCTGTACTTGGGCTAGCTTCTCTGTATGTTGTTTTTTTTAATAGGATTTTGATGTTTCTGAACTAAAAACTTGCTGTTTAGCAGGATTTTCTTGACAAATCTATCTAAACTTGCTTACACAAAGTCATTGGAGTTTGTGTGCAGTTGGTGAATGCCACAGCATTTAACGATGTTTTGCATGTATCTGTCAAGCCTCTGGAGCTCCTGGGATGGTCCAGAACAGCCAGGTAGAAGCACAGTCCTCAGCATGGTGAAGCAGAAAGGATTGTTCTACCCCTGTATGTTTTCAGGCTTGAGCAAATCTCTAACACGACAACAAATTATTGTGCTGTTTTCTACCTCTTCTGCTTGACTTTAATAATTGTTTGCGCTTTACAACTTCTATTTCTGCATAAGACTTCATAATCTTTTTTCAGAAAGGAAGTTAGTCTCATTCTCTCTTTTGTGACTTCACACACCCTGTCACTTCAGACAGTCTTTTGGTAGGAGTAATTTTGAGGTAGTGTGAAATACACAATTCACTTCCAAAGAGCTGCTTATAAATCAAGAGTTTTCTTCAGAGAACATGAAAAAAGTGGATCTCTTTGATTATGAAATGTAGCACAATTGTTATTTTACATCTCTACAATTGAGAAGAGAAATTGAAAATTCTTATTGACTCCCAACCCTGAAAAGAGCAAGAGAGGGGGAATTCAGAAAAAAGTAATGGAAGCTAGTTAGAATAAAAGTAGCAAAAAGGGATGTTTTTTACACAATGAATAATTTGATGTGGAATGATACGACAATGGGATTTTTTTTTTTTTTTTAGACCAAGTACTTAGCAGCTATTGAAAAGGAATCAGGCAATTAAATGGATGATAACACTTCCAGTTAGAGCAGAATAAACTAAAATGAAGTAGGAAATATCAACTGCTTCAGGGTATAAAACAAGCACTTAGGAAGAGGAGGAATCTTTGAGACCATTATTCCATTTGTCTTTGTAATGAGGTTCCTTGCCTTTTTTTTTTTTTTTTTTTTTGGTGATGCTTCTGATATTGGGTGCAGTCAGACAGGATACCTGACTGGGCAGATCACTGATCTGCCCTGCTCTATCAATTTCTGTGTTCATTTACAATTTTTAGGACTACAGACCTGACAGGTTCTTGTTTAATAGGAAATAACGTTTCTACAATAGCAACTAGTCGTAGATCCTATCTATTGATAGGATTTTATATACAAGATTTTAGTCAGTGATATAGAATGTAAATTCAGAGCATGCTCTGAGTTACATCTCTAGAGAGAACATTATTATTAAACCTTTTTGAGGGTCCCTGGTGGCAGCTCCATAGAGCAGGTGGCCTGCATTGCACAAGCACACAGGCAGCCAGGAGCCTGTGTCTTATCAGAGCATATAATCTAAAAACCACTGAGCCTGTTTCTCTCTCCTGGGGAGATGGTGACGATGACACAGGACTCTTATGCTAAAACTAATTGTTAACCTGCAGAAGACGTCATTCAACACAAATCCCAACAGTAAAGGGCTGGGTGATGGATGCTTCTGGGTAGCAGGCCAAGCTGTCATTTGGTTTTCAACAGATAGTTCTCTGGGTTGCCTCAAGATTTTCATGCCTAGTACTCAGCTTATTTGAAAACAGAGCATATTATTTTTTTAAAAAAAGTTCTGTTTACTAATGTATACATATAGAACTTGTAGGAACAAACAGTTCCTTCCCTTTCTCAGGGCATGAAATGCATAGACACTTGACTGTGGTGCTCAGGTTTCCTGGAACAATATGCAAAGCGGTGGCTAGGTGGAGGGTTAAAGGCTAGGGGTATAGCAAGTAGGTAATATTTGGGAAAGGAATGTAGGATTGCATATATGTCTGTTGCTAGGAGCATGGCCAGTAAATCAAGGGAGATGATTGTCCACCTCTACTCAGCCATCATTAGACTGCATCTGCAATGCCACATCCAGTGGTGTCCTCCATTCCCTAGCATGAGGAAGACATTGGTAAACTGAAGTGAGTTCAATGGAGGGCCACCAAGATGATGAGGGGGCTGGAGCACTTGCCTAGTGAACAGTGGCCAAGGGAATGGGGCTTGTTCAGCATGGAGAGGAGGTGACATCACATGGACCTGATAGCTGCCTGCTGGTACCTGCAAGGAGGTTATTGAGAAGATGGAGTCAGGCACTGCACAGTGCTGCATGGTGGGAGGACAACAGTCAGAAGTTGACGCAAGAATTAAAGACAACATTTTTTCAGTGTGGAATAGTCAATTATTGGAAGGATTGCCAAGAGAGGTTGTGCAGTCTCCATTCATGGATGTTTTTAAGACTTGACTGGCTAAAGCCCTGAGCAGCCTGTCTGTTCTGAACAGATGGTTGACTAGAGATCTGTCAAGGTCCTTTCAAATGAATGATTCTCTACAGTTTTCCCCATATGATATTGTACTGCATACTCTATCATTTGATCTGTTCTCTTCTCGTAGATTAAATTTTCTTCACTCATCACTTTTTCCTTATATCCTCTTTTTGTTTACACCTCTTCTACTCTGCTGTGCTTTTCTACCTCCAGATATGTCTGATAGTCCCGTTGTCACTGGATCATGGAGTCTTCTGGGTTCTCCTGGCTTCCAAAGTTCTCTTCAATGCCCCTCAGAGCAAACTCACCACTCACTAAATCTGTGGAGACTCCTCATGGCCATCACCATGTTCTGCTTTACTTCCTGAGCGGTCTCGTAAATGATTTGCTCTCTGCTTTGCTGCAGTGCCTCTGTTCTTTGTAAAGGACAGCTATGTCACTGTATTCAGCTTCCGTAAGAGAAGAAAGTTATGGTAGACATGGCCTCAGACCAGTGGTATGCGTGGACTGGGAATAAACATGAGATTTTTGGAATCAAAAGAGTACCGAAGCTTACCAGGCTGCTCTCAGTAGACCTTTTGGAGTCAAAAATAATGTTGTTTTGTTTGTTTTGGCTTGTTTTTTAGGAATGATAGTTGACTAGTATGCTTTGTTTCTGGATTTCAAGGAACTGAAGTTTCTTCTGGCCACTACTCTCAGGAGATATCTGTGGACTCTGATACCTCTGTATTTCTTGTATTTGAATCATACATTTAAGCTTTTCTTCAAAACCCATGGGTACTAGAAGTGTGAGGGTGTTTATGAAAAGTGTTCTAACATTTCTTCATGAGTCTGGGAGGGTTTACTTTTGGGTGCATCTGCTTTTACAACTGGGCCTTGCCTGGTTGCCTTTTTGCTCATTAACAGCTAAATTGTAATAATTGTAGCAGAGCCTGCATAGTTTATGTTTTATATCTATTCCAAACATCCCTGAGTGGCATTACAATTTCATTATCAAGTAGGTCATGTTAAAACTAGGGATAGTTTCTCTGAGTAACAACAATTTTCCCGTGATTTTTAAGTCTTCCAAATACAGATTATTTTTTTCTTTATTCATTTAAACTTTACTCTGGTAGCATGTGGACGCTGTAAAAACTGTAACGTTTCTAAATCAGTGCATTTCCTCAGATGTCTTGTGACCAACTTGGGAGTTGGTACAGATGGTTTTGAATTCCCTGAAACCTCTTCTGGACTTTCAAATATTCCTTAGATCAGGATATTATTGCCAGGAGAAGAGGATTGTGGTGGGCAGAGCATGTGAAACTAGTCAGTAGTATAACTGAAAAAGCTGGACTAAAACAAACAGTGAATATACTGGGAAAGATGAGGGTAGGGATAAGGTTAGTCATTAAAGAAAGTGCTTTTGATTCATGTGGAGGAAAGAATGGAATTATGGAGGCAGTTGTGAAGGTTTTCTTTTGCAGCCCACAAACTGCGTATTGCTCCTCTTCAATAATTCTAGTTTAAGGTTAGAGACTTTGGCCTTGGAACACTGAGATTTCAATTGTTTACTTGTATTTGGTCATACAGACTTTTCACTTAGACTTTTGGAAATTGTGAAAGTCCTCTATGTAATTTAATGTATTGTATCATTGTACTAATGAGAAAAGGAATCTTGGTTTACTTCATGTGTAAATTAAATAATATTGTTCAGTCATAAAAAGTGTGAATGTTCTTTTCATAGAGACCTTCAATATTGATAACTCATTGTCATATCAAGGAATGCAGTCATCTACATGGAAAAATATTTCAATAAGGAATCTTGGAATTAGAAAACATTTAAAAAAAATTAGTCTGCTTTTTAAAGTAAAGACATACCTCTGGACAAATACAGACTACCATACTATGAGCTTCTTTCATCCAGATATCTCTTCCCATGAAACTTGTTGATAGAAGTTAAGTTTAAAAACTCAGTTCTGCTTCACAGCTCAAGGTGTGAGCTAACCTACTGACAGAGGCTTGTTTCTGCCTTTTGGAGGTCAAGGAAGCTGTACCATTCTTGAAGCAGAGCTGCAAGCCTCCCCATAAACACGCCTTGATGTCTTCTATTGGATTTGTGTGCCCTGGCTTGCATAACCACACAGCTTGTATCCCAACATTATTAGCCAAGAGGAGTATAGGGACTTACATAATCATTACACGATTATTTTTCAGTAACTGTACTGTAAATATGTAATTCTCTCTACTCCTAATAACTCTTAATCCCTTTGTTTCTATTGGCTCCTGGGCTCAGATTTTGCCATGGCCTGCGTGCCCCAGCCACTGATAAGACTTGAAAAAATTGTTACTTTCAAGGTTCGCCTGCTTTGCTCCTGACTGGTAATACCTGCTCTCCAGCATAGGCAGGGGCACTGCATCATGGTCTGCTGTTTTGTGGGAGCTTGGGCAGCACTTCTGCTTGCATGCCTTCTGAGAAGGGTCCGTTCACCTCCAGAAACCTTTCATACCCAGCTGCGTGCATGTATATTCAGGGCAGACCTCACTGCCTGGCTTCTTCCTGTGTTTTATGCTCAGGAGTCCTTTGATCAAACTGGTTTTATCTCATTTCTCCATGTTGCTCAGTAAGGAAGATTCCTCTTTGAGATACTGTGGCGAGAAAACGTAAATCATCAAGATTCTTGGTCCTCCACAGGGGTTGGGAGGCCAGGAGGAGTTTATTTTCCTTTTAGTACAAGCAGGTAGGAAAAAAACCCTTTAGAGTGCATGCTGTTAAAACATATCCCATTTCTATCCTGCTATTTGCCTCCAGCATCTGTGGGATTTGGTGGTCAAAGCTCTCCCAAGCTGTAGCTGTTCCAGTGATAACTTACACTAGTGAAGTCCCTTTCAGGTATACTTGAAAATATCCTCAACTTTGATATAAAATTGCCTTTCATACTGCTTTTGATATTAGAAACATAACTTGAATTTCTTTAAGCCTTATAAAACACTTGAACATCATTTTTCTGGGTTTAATTAGCTTCATGAGTCAGCACCTGGTCTTAGGTCTTGACATTTTTGGCGTGTGAAATTTTTCTGTGTATTTGACCTTGGCTTTGTTCCAGAATAAATATTTTAAGCTGCTAGTTGTGTGTTTGTTTTTTGTCTTCGGTCTGAGACTAGGGGGCAGACATAAGCAGCACTGAGAGAAGTGAACTGTATAAACCACAATTAGAATTGCACTGCACAGGTGTCTGAAGATCTTACACAATTGCCAAGCTATTTGTTTCTCAAACGAGAGGGGCTTTGGGAGTGTATTTTGGAGAATAAAGGGAGCAGAAGGCCTTCCGTTTGGATGTTAGGGTTGTGGTTAAATTCTTCCAGACTTGATATCTTTACAGAACAGGATAATGAATGGTTGAAAGTAATCTGCTGTGGCTGCTGATGGAATTTATAACTGCCTTCAGACAGGAATCGGCATTGAAGAACAAAAATTTCTTGTGTGTTAGCTTTTCTTTGACCACCAAGTTAGGTCTTGTGGTTTAAAATCTGAATGCCAATGTTCGAAGTAAAATGACTTGTAATGATATTAAAGGAGAGTGGCTTTAGCGTCAAAGTTATGGGTGAGTTCTGTTGCAGATACTTGAGGATCTTTTTGGGAAGGTAGGCATCTTAAATCTCTATGCTAGTCATATACGAAGTGTTATTGCAATGGAAATATAGTGAAGTGAATAAACAGCAGCTCACAGTACAGGATACTCAGTGTATCTAGAGTCCCAGTGTTCACTGTATTTTGCAATTTAATGTACAATAATTTTTTTAGTTCTGTATTTCTGTATGCTCCACTGTCAGATCTGTATTCTTGGGATGTGAGGTTCCATTAAAAAATAAATAATAATCACAGCCCCCGCTCCCCCGACGTACACTCATTTTCTATAATATGGTAATGATATCACCGTAGCAGTAATTACGGGTCATCTTCATTTCTTTCATCTCTGCTGGTTCTGATGGCTTCATTCCTTTGACGGAGAAGATTTGGCTCTGGGTGCTGTGATTATTTTGTTAAGCATTATTCGAATAGACAGGAGTGAGAGAAATTAATCAATCCAAATGCAATTAGCATCATGTTTAACCCAGTGATGGACGTCTCAAGGTGAGACAGCCGGGGGAGTTTCAGACATTATTATTCAATCCAGTGGCTCTTATCTAAATTATAATCAAGAGAGGTTTTCATTGGCTTCACAGAGAGAAGATGTAACTCTTTCCATGCTTTGGGGGTCAAAGGGATCAGGTCTTTGGCACCACAGGATGTTGGCTGCAGGACTCCTAGAAGAGGGAGGTACTGTAGGAGCTTCCTTTAGTATGGGGGTCACTCAGGACAGAGTGCCTGCACATCTTAATATCCGTGACCTGGAATGTAAGTTTAGTAGCTCCCTGGGCATTGGCAGGGATGTCAGTGCCCCTTGCTTTGAGTGTTTTCATTGACTGGCTTTGCCCATCTGTATGTGAACAAATACTGTTTGTAGTTTTTGCATTCAAAGCTCAGTGAACATCACTGTTTGCAACGGAGTGCAAACAGAATGGTACTGCCTTGCAAGGTAGGGAAATCTGATTAGGAGAACAAGGTAAACTATTCTGCAGAGAAGGAATCTAATTTTTTTTAGAGCGGATATAATTTTAGTATTTATTGATAGCAACAATAACATTTTTGAGGGTATCTTAATCTGCAGCAGATCTGTTATCACCATTCTGGATAATCCTGAATGATCTCTGAGATCTCTTATCAGGTATATGATAAAACACCGCTACTGTAGGTGGAGAGAAATGAGGTGGAAAGAGGTCACATGAGGATTTCATGATTCAGGAAAGCATTAGATATTTGATTCCAATTCTTAAGGCTCTAGCTAACACTCACTAAATGGTTTCAGTGGTTTAAAACTTTATCAGTCTCAGCTATTTACCACTTCTCTGTCAGAGATTACTGTTTTCATGGCACAGTGGAAGGAGCGATCCATATGCCTCACCTGCTCTGATTCACAGCCTAGCTTCGTGCAAGCCTCCATGTTCTTTGGCATTTCAAAACAGGTCATGCTAGACTGTGAACTACAGTTGAAGTAAGGGCAGATTCTGCTGTCTCATTCACCAAGGGAAGGACAGTGATGTTTTGTACTGAGGGTGGTGTCCATATTTTAAAATGCTGCAGCAAGACTTGACAGAGCTCATCTTTCAGAGCCTGAATCTAGCATGGTTGCTGACTCCTTTAGTATACATCTGTACATCACTCCTTACTGAGGCTGTGACCCCATCTGTAAGATGGGAATTAAATCACCGTATGTCTCAAGAATATCGTGAAGCTTGATAAACTTTGCAAGTGCTTTGATATTGATTATTGAAAGATGCTGCAGTAATGCAAGCGTATTCCACTTGAAGGTTTATGCTGATTCTGTCGTCTTACCTGAAAAATGCGTTTCAGGAGTGCTAGATGATTACACTGGTCTTCAGTGTAAATATAACGGTTCCTGAAGCACAGGTCTGAGTATCTGTATGTGCCAGTTCTACCTTCAATAAAGGCAACTGACATTGCTTTTGGAAACCACTGCTCTCCTGAGATGGCAGTTCCAGCTCTTTATGAAATCGGGCTTAGTGTAGCATTCACTGATAACTATTTGTCGAAGGCCCACAGTCATCAAGTAGCAGTTCATTTGACAATTACGTTAAAGAAGTATGCAGTTAGCAGCGTAATTTGAGCTCTTTTTATGAAGGGAGAGGAGCAACCTGCTGCCAGCAGACATCCAGGTGGTGGTAGGATTTTGGGGGTCTGGTCTTGAGATAGAAAGTGGTCCATACAAATCTTTCTCTCTGATAGAATTTCAGATTATGTTGACTGGTAATAATATTCTGTTGGTCTTGTCTGACATGAGCCTCTTTTTTCTTTGAGGGCTGTTTAGTAATAATGTCAGTCTTAAATATTTTTGCTGCTTTTAGATTGCCTTTTTGCCATCACTCCCCCACCCACCCCGTGGCTGATTTTTTTTTTTTTTTTTTTTTAATTTCCCTTCCAAATGCAATACTAGTTGAGCCCAGCCAAAAGATGTGGCTTTGCCATTGGCTTTGCCAAGTCTAGTGAAGGAAGACTCCCACAGTTACTCACAGGCAGATTCCTCTAGGCCTTTTTTATGTCCTACCAACTAAGAAAAAGAATAGTTGTGTCTTCTTGTCCTAACATTGTGTCTCAGGACAAAAGAAATAATTTCTGATACAACAGACCCTTGTGATAGAAGGGTTAAAAACCGGAGGAGCATTCTGCTGTCTCTCTGCCATTCATGTTTTTTGCCCTGGACTGGTAATTTCCACTAATAGTTCTTCAGAAGTAAACCCTTTCAGTTTGTTTTCTGTGTAGTCCTAAGACACACCAGTAGTTTGAGAGTGCATGATTAGTACTTTAAAGGAATCTTTAATGTTGAAAAACAAGTTCTTTAGTTACCGTAAATAGAACTGAATGGGAGGAATAACTGATCAGCTAACCGAGTATGACAGTGCCGAAAATAACCATTTTGTAGTCAAGAATGTAGCATTCAAAGTGTGATACTAGAAGACATTTCAGGGCTAAAACCATGTTCTCTTCACAGGACATTAATTGTATTTCCAGGTTCTTTTAGTAGCAAGACCTTTAGATTTCAACATGGCTACGTTTTCAGGTCAAGAGGAGGAGCACAGTCAAATTTGTCTGCTAAGTTGTACAAGAGGCAGAGAAGTGCTTCTTTAGCGGGTGGCTTAATTTTAAAATATCTGTGATTTAAAGATGCTTACAGGCTTTGTTTTGAGATTTTTAGATAAGCCCAGAAGTAGTAAGTAGTGGAAGGTGTAATGATTGTGGTAAATACAGTTTGTCACCTATATCTTTTACATAGACTTTATCACCACGTGTGCTGTGCTTTTGCATTTAAGTATGTATTATGTTAAAAAAGTGTGTACGTATGTGTGTTGCTTATGGATTCTCCTGGATGAAAGTTGCTTATGTAAGTTTAAATCACTGTTTTCGTTACCGATTTTATAGCAGTAAATCCTTCCATTATTCCCTGGCTATCCAGACCTTACGACACAGTATGTCCTGTGCTGTCGTATGTGTGAGAAGGCTTTTTATGGGGAGCAATCAGTCTGGATCCCAATCTCCAGTGCAGTGTTTTTTTCTAATTAAATTGTCACCGGAAGGAATATCTGGAACAGCGGTTTTCATTTTCAATCGAGGAAAAAAACGTTATGAGTCTTTGTCATTTGATTAAAAGTTACTTAACCTTTAAATTGCTACAGATGTAAAGATAGCTCTGAGTTTCCAATGTAATCGCCTCCAAGTTAAAATCAGGAAAATCTTTTTGTAATGAAACCCATATGTCATAGTGAAAGGATGCAAAGCACTGGCAGAGTGGGCTGCTCTAGCAGGAGATTCTGCACCCAATCTTGTTAACCAGGACTGCTTTTGGTAATCCCTCATCTCCTCACTTGTAGGAAATCAATCTGTACTACTGAATCTTTTCAACCAGCAACCACAAAATTTACTGCGGAGAGGCAACTTGGGGACAATTGTAGTAGAAAAGGAGCCCCAGGCAACAAGGCTAAATGCAGGATTGAGGGATTGAAGTTTTAAAGAGGAGATTATATTAAACCTTATTCTGCTCCCCTATCAAGTAGAAATATCTCCTCCTTTCAGCCCCAGCCTTTCCTATCCAATACCTGTTCTTGAGATCTGCTTGGCAGATCTTGTCAGGCAGCAAACTTAATTCATACAGTACAGCATTCTGTTAATTACAATAGCCTGATACCACTTTTCAATACATTTCTGTGAAAGAATCTATTTAAGCACTTCCAACCAGTGCTGATAACATCTTGTTTTTTCTGTGGTCTTCGGTATCCTCTTCCTCCTCCCTAGTAGGTGAGATTAATTTGTATCCAAGCTATTGCGATCGTATCCATTGCTGATTTTTCTATTGTAGTAGATGCACAGCGTAGGCAAGGTTGTAAGTCATGACTTGACGTGGAGATTCATGTTTCTGTTCCATGCTGCACAGCCTCTGTAGTGTCTGTTTCCTGATACAATGAAACCTGCACTCATGCCCTCCCTTCACTTGAAATCCGTGGTTTAAGCAACCGTTTTAAAGAAAAAGCCCCTAAGGTTTTTCACTACAGTTTTGACCAACCTTTTAATTAAAAAAATCCACCTCTGTCTACTATGCAGCTGGCTTCTGCTGGTCCCTTGGGTAGTTGCTTAAGGCAGGTCGTAGCGTCTCTCTTAAACTGCGATCATATTTAGAATGTGGGTGATGGTTTCTTCATTCACAAGCTCTTCCCTCACTCCAGCAAGCTCCAAAAGGCCCAATTGGAAAAGATATTTGCATTATTAAGAATTCATTTATCAGAAGCAATACTGAGCAGAGGAGTCAGTTTAATATTATAGGCTTTTCTGTGCAAAACTCAAGCTCAAATCACTCCAGCGCAGATTAAAGAGGAACAAAGGGTAAGGAATCGTCAAGATGCTTGAACACAGTACCATGTAATACATATTTGGCCTGTGTTTACCAGGAATACATTGAACTGTGGTTCTTGGGCAGATAAGCAGCTGAAGCAGGGGAAACAAGACTGTTGATGTTTGTGGAAACTTACCTTTAGTCTGGCTGTGATGTTTTTGTAATATGAGGATGTATTTCCTGGCCGTTTTCATACATACACAAAGATGTAAGGTGCTTTCTTTCAGTTTGGCATCATATCTTTAAAAATAAAGCCCTGATTCAAGCCTGAGTATGTGAGGAGAAGAGGAATACAGAATAGCAGAAGGCTGTCTCCTGCTCCTAATGGGATTTTGTAGCAGCATGTGCGAGTTTGTTTCAGAAGTCAGAAATGAACAGATGTTGGTATAAATTACCTCTGTGTCTGATGTCTTGCAAATTAAAAGCGCGGTTGGCATCACTAAACAATTTCACCAGGTTGGGGGGGGAGAGCGGGCGGTGATTATTGTAGCAGGTCGGTAAGAATCTTTAAGCTGCAGTGGAACAGGATAGCAAGGATAAAGGAATGAAGAATAAAATGAGAGGTCTGTGAATTAATCAGAAATGTTAACATCTCCGATGACAAGTGAACAGGAGGGCACGTGCTCTGGAGCAACCCCCAACCCACAGTAATTTCACTCAGCGCACAGAAGGAGTCTATGCTCTCTGCCTGATTTATAGGGTGCAGCCCTCTTTGGGGAAACAGAATTGTCATGCATTCGTATATCTCCTATATGGGACTTGCACTCTGGAAAACTTTCCACTCTATCAACTACAGTTCTGCTTTGTGCTTTCTCTCTTAAGAATGTTCGAAAAACATGCGTTGTTGATGGTGCAAGGCAGGGAGGTGTCAAAGAGCTAGTGCCAAAAATCTATTCCTAGCTGAAATTGTTAAAAACTTGTGGTTTTATTTAATGATGTTCTTTGTGCATAACAACTTAGTTCCTGACAAAATAATAATCTGCTCTGCCCTTCTGCAGCACCTTCTATCCATGTGCCACTTCAGCAGCACTTAAAAGATACAAGCTATCTTGCGGATGGGGAAGTAGGGGTACAAATAAGTACTTTTGTGGTAGTTCACACTGTGAATCAGAAGCAGAGCTGGGAATGGATCCCAGATGATATAACTCACAGCTGGAGACATGAACCAAGCGAATAATGCAGTGATCTGCTTCAGTCTGCAGCCAGTCTGAAGCACGTTCTACTCACGGCATTGCACTTTGCAGCCTATGAATATCAATGTGTACAGACAGTTCATAATACCAGTAATTGTTTTACAGGGATCTTCTTGATGACAATACCTTGTGGTACAATTTTGGGTAGACAAATTAGAATGTAATAATTAAAAGAAGAGGCTTTAAGGCACAAATTCTAACCTTTAGGTAAAGAACAACAAAATGTCTTTACCTGAGGGTGTGTTTTGAGTATTTTAAGTTGAACGTTTTTATTACATTTTAGTTCTGTTCTAACAGATAATCAGTAATGGCAACAGAAAACCTAACGTTAGCAACAAACCCACCTCCAGTTTTTATGCTAATTGTAATTTCCATTGTTCCTCTCAGTAGAGAGATCAGGAATTGAATGGATAAAACAGAAAATTAATTCCCATCTCCTTCCAGAGTCTTTCTAGGCTAGGTGTGGGAAACATGCACGCTTTCATCAATCCTGTGAATAAAAACCTCCATGTTTTGATGCCTGTCAGTCCAGCACAAAGCTTACACCGTTATCTAAAAGAAATGAAGGGAAGCACTGGTGGGAAGATTGTCTTTCTCCAGGACTCAATTGCTAATTGTGTTGTCTTTGATGCATTGTATTGTTATTGCAAGACAAAGATAGTATTAGGGCTGCTCTGCCAGCTTGTGAGCTTATGGGCTCACAAGTCAGAAATGTCTTGTGCAGAAAAGTGGCTGTGTAAACCCTGCTGTAATACAGCTACCAGAGATTGATGATGCCATGAGTGAGAGGCATACATATAAACCTTGCCTTGCTGTATTAAACATCGAAGGACTGACAATGCAGAGAGAGAGAGAAGACCAAAGCTCTATAAACTTTACTTTATTACACCATCCATAGATGAACTGCATTGAAGGAATATAAACCCCATTATATTACAGCATCCAGGGACTGACACTGCTGAGAGAGAGAAAATGCTGTCTAATTTCTGCTGAAGATCATAGCATCCAGGGACCAATAATCCTGAAATGGAGAAAGAGAGAGTTCCATAATCTCTGACGGATTATAACATCCAGGAACAATTGCTCTGAGATAGAGTGATGGAGATCTGGATTACACCATTCAGAGATGGATAGTACAGAGAAAAAGAGATGCTGCAAGAGCATAATGCAGTAGGAATAGAAAGTATAGATTGTATGTAATGAGACAGCCTGTGGGAATTATTGCTGAGTTTAGAAGATTCCAGGCCCTGCCTGCATTTCTAGGATGTCAGGAATTCAAGCTGGAATGCAGTTTTATTTGTTTTCCATGTTTAAAAAAAAAAAAATAATGAAATAATCCTTACTCACTATTGGTATAAGCACTAATCTAAATTAACTTCTTATCCTATGGTTAAAATCTGTAAATTATTCAATTGTTTGGGTTTCTTGGCTTTTATAAAAATATTAATCTCTTCTTCCTCCCTTGTGATTTCAGCTAGAGAAATGACTCGAGGGAAATTCCTGAACATCCTAGAGAAACCCAAAAAGTAGCTGCCACATCTGGAGTTTGGACAAAATTACCTTTGGACAAAATTACTCCAACTAGATCATTTTACGTAGTGCGGATCCAGAGGAACCCCAGCACTTCTAAGAAGTACAAAACTCTTGCTCTAGACCTTCAGAAGCAAACATCTCTTTTTGCTTCCACAGCTCATCTCTTTATGGGGGGGACATACTGCATACACAGGTCACAAGGACTGCATTGGTTCCATGGGAATTCGGACTTTGTCTGACCATAAGATGTCCAACAGAAGGGCTCAGTCCTGACATGCTGTGACAGAGTTACCTGTTTTAATCAGCTCTTCGAAGTGAACAGCCATAGTGACCTTACTCAGTTGCTCTCAGTGGCAGCACCTGTTTGAAGTACACAGCAGATCTGGCACTGACCAGTGTGCATCGTGACGCATTGACCCTTTTGTGTGTCTTTTTGTCTTAGATGCATTGATTTCCTGTGTGCAACTTCTGTGCTAAAAGATTTGAGTAGAGTTTGGGGTGTGGACTGACCAATAGCACTGGTTCAGCAGGAGCATATGCTTTTACTGTAGAAGCTGAGTGTAGTCTGTGCATTAGATTCCAGATACTCACTGCCTTCAGAGAAGGAGAACCTCCAGACCTTCGGTGTGCCAGGAGCTTCATCTCACCACTAAATGCTTCTCTAGCGAAAATGAGACTGACAGACCACAGGGAGTAAAAGCTGTTGCTGTGTCATAAACGAAAATACCCCTATGGAAACTTCAACCAGTACGCAAAGAAACAGCTCTGTCAGTCCACTGCAATTCTCAGCTTCTTACAGAGCCAGAAACTGAAGAACATTATGAAGTTGAAAGGTGGTAATATTTTCAGTTAGCACTCCAAGAAGGAGCAACAGGATTGTTAGCCACATGAACTTTTTGTACAGGATCTTAACGTTTCTGAAAATAACATTTTGTGGTATTTTTAATTACTTATAAACCAGCAACCTCAAAACTTTCTTCCCCTACAAACCCAGAATTTTTATTTTCTGTGATCTTGTCTCTTTCAGCACATGGTTTTGGGCTTTATTTGTCTTACAGTTTAATGCCTTTTCCTTCTGTTAATGCACTTCTACATGTTCACCCCTGAGAAGAGGTAAGAAGCATGTTCAGACTTTTTATTTTGTTAGAGAAGAATTTTTCATTTTGTCTTCTTTTGTTTTCCTAGAAAACAACATTTTAAGCATTAGTAAATATATTCTTTTTAGGGTACAACATAATATTGAATCATTGAATGAAGAGCAGGGTTTTTTCTCTATTTAGAAATGTTATTTTTAGCATGCAGGCTTTTCAAAACTTGTCATTTCCCAGGCTGCAGTCATATGTGAGAGGAGAAATGAATTGAAAATAATACATGTAACAGGCTGTCCTTAGAGCATTGCTTTTTTGTGTCTTTGCAGAGAAGGGAGACTCTTTCCAGATGCGTGTGCAATAAAGAGGAGGAGGTGTTTTAATCAGATAGACTTCTCTGACCTTTTACTAAAATGCTGGTGGCCTGTTGGTTTGCAGTCTGCGGTCTTGGTTATTACCAGTCAGAACTAGGCTCGTTTTGGACAGCTCCTGATAACTAAGCTTAAGCAGTTAAATCCCACATCTTGGAAAGACCCTGCACAAATACTGACTATTTAGGAATGTCAGGAGTCTGATTTTAAACAATGGATTTATTTCTGTACTTCACAGTTTAGGCAGGGCTGAGCTTAACAGGAACTCCATCCCTTGAGAACATGAGAGTTAAGACAGATGAATGTGAAGAGAAGCTGAAAGTGATAATTCAGAGACAGGAGAAAAAAACCTGCTGGTGCAAACTGCTGTTGATGTAGCTTTAAGTATTAAATTATACATTTTGAATGCAATTTTAAGTTTGTATACTATATATATAATATATATACACCTATATGATGTAATGGGATACTTTGTCTGTATCACCAATATGAGTTTGTGTATTTTATAGAGGTTCGTTGGTCCATTAAGGAATCGAAATCTGAAAGGAGCGGGAATATAGGAGAAGATATGAAAGCCTGGCATGGAAGTATATGTATATTTTCTGACATGTTCAGTATGGAGTTTCGAACTTTAAGTAGTTTTTAGTAACAAGCATGTTTTAAAAAAGCCAACCAAACAAAAAAATGCCTTTTACCATATGCAGTACTTATCTTCTATAGGGCAGCCAGTAACATATGCTTTAGAATTGTGGTATTTATTGGCTTTGTACTTGTCATCTGTAGAGATGAGTCAGTGATGTATCTTGTTAATGGTAGTATTTATATGTATTTTTGTGTGTTAGCCGGAGAATTGTAATCTGTCTGTTATTGCTTTGTGGTTTGATAATAAAAAAATGTAAAGCTTGGAGATTCATCTGGGTTTCCAAAATAGCCCTCTGAAGTGCGAAAGATTTTGCCTAGCCACCTAGGCAATACTCTTCTTCAGGCTCTTCTTCACACTTGTGCATGCCACCACCTCATGGTTTGGCCTGTGGAAGCTCTATTCCCATCAGTAAATAAATATTTGGCAATATGCAAATGGTACTAAGGGTTTTCATACCCTTTTGAACCCTATTTTTTTCCTTCAGTGATGTCCTTGCTGACATCCCTGCAGTATCTATCTATACAGGAAAATCTGGGTAACTTTTTGTTGCTGATAACCTTCTGTATTTTGAAACAACAAAAAAGTTTTTATAAATTAAATTATGGGAATGAAGAGTATAAGAAAATCGAGATTTGGTAGTTTTAATCAAGCTAATGCATTGCTTTATAAAATATTTTCATGTGTTGGTATGTTAAATGTTACTGTGAGGTTCTTGGAAATAAACCCAACATGTGTTTAGTTCTTTTAAATGACAGTGTTACATATATTCAGTTGTAAAGTCGCTTCAGTCTTGGAGTATCAAATGCTTTGCTGTTTAATCCAACTGAGAAGAAATTCTTGTTTGTTATGTTAATCATTATCAAAAGTCTTAGTTGCGCTGGCAATTGAAGAGCATAGTATTTCGTTTAACTCAGTGTTTTGCCGTTACAAAATGAACAATTTTGGAACAATCCTATAACCTACAGTTCTCAACTTCGCTTTGTATTTCCCACAGGAAGTCAGCTAGAAATAACAGATTAGTGAAAACTGACTAATCCAACTTGGCGATAGTGTTTGAACCTTATTCTGGTTTATTTTACTGATTTTTACATTACATGAAAATGTAAGGTGCTATTACAAGTCAAATCACAAGCCCGTCTTACCTGTAATCTTCTCTTTGATTATAAACAGTTGTAGAAGGATAGGGAAGGATATAAATAAAAAGCTTACACAGAGTGATTTTGCTTTAGGGTAACTTACACAGCATCCAGCAATCTTTTTTAGTTGCTTGTGGTCTATAGTAGACCCTACCCTTCATAAATTTGTCTTAGTCCTAATTTGTCTGTACTTCTGGCCTCTAAAATGCCTCTGGACTGCAAGTTCCATAATTCAGTTATACAAAGAAAAGTTTGGGGAAAAAAAAGGGGGGGGGGAAGTAATTGGGATTTTTTTAACCTGCTTGCCTGATAATTCCATTTTGAACCTTTCATTTCTTTTATTGTGAGAAACAGTTGTTTGGTTTTTTTCTTCTTTGCTGTCTGTGTACTACTCATGATTTTTCAGGTCCTGCTATGTTTTTGATTCCATGGTTATGTTCACCTTATGTTCACAATGTTCAACTGTCTGTCTTCTGTTACAGCCTGAGATGGAATAATCAAAATTGCAGAGTATTTAGAGTGTGAGCATACTGTGGAGATGTGTAAGTCCGAATTACAGCTTGCTCCTCTGCTGTTTTCTCCCACATCATCATGGGCTAAATCCTGTTTTGTGTATCTCCAAGAACAGGATCATCACTTGTATTTGCAGTCTGTGCATGGAGCTAATCTCATCCACTTCATCTTCACCCACAGTAACTTGTCTTAGGCAAACAACACTTCTTCCAAATCATGATGACACTTACACCAACCACTTCATGTTGAGGAAGTGATACTGGGTAATTCCATCATCAGCCTGTGCAGTACATAGAAAAGATATATTACATCTTTGTCATATGGTCCAAAATCCTGGACTCCTACCACAAGTTCAGTGACATTGCATAAACATTTCTGTAATATCAAAGTAATATCAATTTTTAGACATACGCAATCAAAAGAAAAAGACAACTTCCAAGTTACTATTGCAGAAAATCCACGGACTGATAACTATGCTTTCCTAAAGCCGGCAGTCATTCAAAACACTGGAAATAGGATCTGGATAGAGGTATTTCAGGCATCCTCATGTTCACTCTGAGTTCCTCCTAAGGAGGAACCCCAGGCAACAAGGGTGCTCACAATGGGGAAATGCATCATGTCTTTGAACTATCTGAACATGGCATGCGATCTTAACAACGTGAATATAATCCTCACTTCTTGGTGCTGTACCCTCATTTTCATATGCCATTCTGTACTGACACTTTAAAAAAAGTCATTAAATAATCAGTCTTTACTAGAAGACATCAATTAATTGAAAGACAATTTTCCAGAAGGTCCTTACTGTATCTTCAGCCCAGCAAAATCACAGGTGGACAAAAACTTCCCGTGGACCAACAAATTCTGAACTGAATGAAAGTGATTAGAACAACAATGTGCAAATCTTGTAAACACATTTCTGTGATCACTTCAGTAAAAACTTCCCACCACAGAAATGTCAAGCCCCATGGTTCCTACATGCAGATCTCAGCACATACATCAGCCAGTGTGCCAAATACTTCCAAAGGTGTTGTATGTGTGATGCCAAATATGCATCGCCCTGATAAGAGATGAACCTTGATATTTTTTAAAAGGCAAGAAAAGGAAAAAAAAAAAAAGAAAAAGAGAGAGAAAGAAAATTAAGGAAAGGGAAAAGGAAGTGAAAAAGACTGATTCCTTTTGGTTTTATATAATACTGTGATTTCAGTCAATCAACTGAGCAATAGACGTTCCCTCTGCTCCATCTACTTTCTGTAACTTTTTTTCTTTTATCTTGTGATGATTGGCCCATAAACATGTTAAACATATTTTGATTGGCCTCTGGATTTAAGTCAGTCCACTTCTTGGCTACTTCACATAATCTCTCATAGAAAGCCGATGGGCTTTCTTTGGATTCTTGTCTAATTTCATATAATTTAGACAGACTTTTTGTTTTGGGGACCCCATGCTATATTCCGTATAATACCAACTGCTGGTGCTGTTTCAGTTTAGCTTTGGAATCAAGAGATGTGTTATCTCTGTAAGCCAATCTTTACATCAATCCTTTGAGTTTCTTTCAGGAGGATGTGAGATGCAAAATCCTGGTGTCAATCATGGCCAATCATTTGAAGTCCACGTAAAGACATTTAAAAGCTTAAGTGGCCAGAGGAGTATGCCTGATCGAGTTTCTATAGAGTGTAAACCACATTCCGCATAGAATAATATGCAATAATGCCATTTTTATTTTGATTGTGCTAAATTTTCAGCATGGCAGGATCTCTTCACATTTTTAGTCTATCATCCGCTGAAACTGCCGATTTTTAGACTTGACCTTTTCCGTCATGTCCCTTTGAGCAGGATGACTGACTCCAGGCAGCTGATGCATGTACAGAATAGGCGTTTTCTTGTTGGGTTGGTGTGGTTGACCTCTGGCCTGCCTGCTGATTCCTATAATACAGATCAGTGACCAGTGAAGCCAGAACACTCCCTGCCTGTCTCTGTTATAGACACCTCAGTAAGGAACAGAAAAGAGGAAGAGGGCTGAGCTTGAAAGCCTTTACTTAATTGCTAGTAGAAAAAATGGGTAATAAGAATGACCTTGCACCTTATTTATTGACCAGACCTCTGGGGGGACAAAGTACTTGACTTGGTTCTGTATCACTTGAAAGGCTGGCTCTGTGGCCGATAGCTGAGGAGTAGACGTAATAATATAGGGTAATTAAATTTTGTGCTTCCAGGCACTTAGATGCCAGGGAGGATCCCCCTCCTAAAAATACCAGGCCCATCTAATACCTTTCCTCAAAATCATAGAATTTTAAAGCTAATTCTGAAGCACCAAAAATTTGCCATTTGCTGTCTTCCATTTACCACAATAGCCCAAAACGAGCAGGTTATGTATGAAAATGCAGGAAGAGGGCTCATCAGCTACATGAGAATGAGGGACAAGAGACCAGCAGAGTGACCCAGGCGATGACGGATGCTCAGGTTGCCTGGTTCTGTGGCCTTTATTTTGTTTTCCTCTCCCTGTATTAAAGTAACTTACTAGTTACAGCTAGTTTAAATTTATTTATTTATAAGTCTATATATATATACTGATTATCCTAAAATGCCTTTCAGGATGATCACCAGTGCCTGTCTTTCTCTTGTACTCTGCATGGATCAGTTTGTCACCCTGGCTTAGGTTTCTTCCCCTGCTTAGCACACCAAAGCTGAATAGCACATGTAAAACTGGGGGACAAATCACTTCTGGTGAGGCCTGTTGCAGAAGGGATCAGGGTGAGCCCTGGTTTGCAGGAGGGATCAGTCTGTAATCAGCTACAAGGAAGGCAAAGGGATCTGCAGGCCCTGAGTATCCTTAATAGGATCAGCTGAGATATTCTCAAAATGATCTTGTCACCAAAAATTAGGGAAAATTTTTTGCTGAAAAATATTTGGTTGATAACAGTTTCTCAAGAAAGTGTTGGGATGAAAGTTAGAGGGAGTATGTGTCTGTCTTTGCCATGTTTTGGTCAGGGAGTTCGAATGAGGTTTCCTACCCACCTCATAAATCATTCTGGAAGTTCTTGTCTTTTTAATAATTTTCTGGGCATCTTTAGAAACCTGTCTGGTGAAACCCAAGGCATGTTCCCTGCCACGGGAGCTGACAGGGTCTCGTTTGCACCCATGCTTCTTCCCAGCCTGAACACTGAGGCAGACCCATGGCATGGCCTCACTGGAGAAAAAGCACACGCCAGGTGCTGCATTTCTCTAAGGGTAGCCCCCAGTAAGCCTTAGCAGAGACTTAAGGCAAATCTTTGCTATCAAATGTTTGGTTTTGGTGGTGCATTTGTGCATGGGAGTGCGGGTACCTGTGTACCGCTGAAGACGAGAAAGGAGAAGGCAGACGAGACAGTTTAACGTGGGTTTCCACCACACAGGTGGACGGCGGCAACAGAGAGGATAGAGAAGGTCCGTGTCCCCAGCTAATGGGTGGCTGCTGCCCAGTCACCAGCCCTGTGCCGTGTAGCTGGGCCCCAGCGCCTGGGCTGCTTTTCTGGCTGTTTCTCCCTGTCCCCCTTCTCCTCCCGGTGCCCGAGAGGCGGCTCCCCGTCCGTCTGCGGCGCAGGGAGTGCTGGCTGCCGCTCGTTAGAAGAATTCCCCCAAGTCAGACCTATGGTACGAGCCGTGTGAAGCGGAAGACAATTAGGGGCTTATTAGTGTCCTGGGGAGACGTGTAACTTGTGTTGCTGGGACTTACCAAAACAGCGAGAGTCTTACCGGCAAGCTCCAACCGAGAAAAGACTGAGGGATTGTCTCACCTAATTACGGGGAATGGGCCTCTTTGTGTTTGTGATTCGGTACGGTTGTCCGATCGCTTTTCTCTGGCTGCTGGCTCAGGCCGAGCTGGAAGTGTGCTAATTAGAAGAGAAATGGACGTAGTGATCCTGTCAGCTCTTGTTACCGGCGTGGACAAAGCCGAATATTATTCTGAGGCAGTGTTTTGTGAGTGTCCCCCTTCCAGCTCTCATTAAGGGCAAGGTTGGTGGACGGGGAGGGGACTCGACCACATGGGTTGGCTAATGGAGCACAGTTACCGTTACTGTGCTAATTAACGGGCTCAGGAGGCAAATGTTTCTCCAACCAGCAGTCCCAGCAGCTGCACCTGGTGCTTCCAAAACTCAACCATCTCGCTGGGCAAGCCAGGCAAATGCTGTGTGTACAAAGGGAATAGGGTTTATGTATGATGCATCCATCAACCATCCAAAAGTGCAGAAGAACCATTAAAATGGTCAACAGAGAGAGGGAAAGGGCATAGCGCTGCAGCAGCAGCAGGTCAAGCTCCAGCAATCCCTTCTCCCCAGTGCACCTTCACATGGAGTGCGAAGCCGTGTCTTCTGCCCTGCAGAGGTGGGAAGTGGGCAGTGGGGAGAGACTGGAGGAATCGCCAGGGCCTTCAGGTGCCATCAAGAAATATATCTTCTGTGAGTTGTTGTGATCTTCATAGGTCCTGGTGTGGCCAGGAAGGGGAAAGCCGGAAAGACTAGAGGTGATGTGGAGGTGAATCAGATTATCCCTCTCAACGCTGATGGTGGGACACTTATGGTCTGAGGTGAGAAGCAAGATGTCTGTACGTATGAGGATGTTTCTTTTGCCCCAGAAAGGCAGCTAGGCATAGGTTAAGGCAGATGAAGCTGATGACCAAAGGAGCCATAGGAAACACTAAAGAAAATATGTACGCTTTCATGCCATTAGCCTAAGTCTGCTACAGTGAAAGTAGAGAGAGTGACGGGAGACATGGAAAACAAAACGGGAGCCACAGCAGGTCCATAGTATCACAGCAGCTGAGATAGCCTCAGCAGAAGGGAAGAACAGTGGGTGCTGAGGAGTGTTAGTGGAAGTAAGTAGTTTTATTTACTTGTCACACAGACTTTCATATTAATGCATTGGGTATTTTTGTAAAGGAATGTGTAAATTGCAGAAATTGCCTGTTGATGTTTCCAAAGTTATGGAAATGTACCAGAGATTGTCTGATTTGCATGTTATGGTCCTTCTAAAGGTTCTTATTTAATCAGTCTCTTTGGGACAGATGCAGTAAAACATATAATTATGTCTCAAATCTTTCAGTTTGCTTTCTCTGCCCTCATGCATGCTTGGGTACTGTTTTTAGATGTATTTGGTTAAGTGTTAAAGCTACAAGAGGTTCCCCTTTTCTTTCTTGGGTTATTTGTGAAGCTGTTCCAGCAAGAGGGTTAGTTGTGTCTTTCCAAGGCTCCAGCAACAGCCTCCTGTCATCTTGGCTGGAGCTTGAACTCTGCTCTGTGCATGTGCCTCCTTATTTTTCTATCTCCGATAGCTGTGAACCCAGCAAGGACCGATTCCCCATGGCAGCATGTATACTATGTCCTAGTCCTGCAGAGCTATAAAAGCCTTTCCCTTTTAACTGGGGTTCATTTCCTACTGGCTGCTGAGATGGCTTGAAACTTAGGAGTCTTGATGCAGGGACTGATCTCCAAAGAGGGCTTGAGAAGTATCTTCTGTGCAAAGAGGTTTAGTCTAAAAGGTGGAGATATGTAATCCTCTTACTAAAACCTAGAGATGAAAGGTGAAAAGCTTTATTGCTCCTGCCTTACCCCAATGTGCTGGAAGGTTTTATACTGCCTCACGAATAGAAAGATGCAGAGACAGAAACACCTGAGTGCAATTACTCCACCTGACCTGAGGTGCTCTGGTGAATCCTCAGTGAAACTCACATCACCACTGCTTTCAAGTGTCCCAGAAGAACAGATCCATAACACCAGTTTCTGAAGAGGAAAAACTAGTGATACTGCCTGTTACACTGAGTGGCCTCTTACCTTGCCTTCCAGATGCTTCAGTCTTGGGCTAAGGAGGAGTCCCAAATCAATGGCAGAAAACTGAAGACCATCATACTCACCTCTGTTTTCATGCTCTGGAAGTTGAAGAGTCGAGGCATCTCCCTGAGTAAGGGTTAGTGACGCTTCCCATGTCAAGCTTCCCTCGAGAGACTGGACCTCGCTGGCAGACACCGGGAGAAAAATCTCCAGGAAGACATATTGCTGGTTTTCCCCCTTTATCTGTTTCTTTGCCCAAAGAAATATTAGGGTCCTTCTTTGTTATACCTCTATTTCACTGGCCTGTCATCTTGCTATGTAAATGGTATCATGCCAAATTTCTGACTTCTAAATGCAGATAAGGATTGACTGAGTATAAAAGTGTGTTGGTTTTGTGTCCTTATGAGGAGGACATTCTGGTGAAGAACGTCCTTCATACAGATTAGCAGCACCTGAGAATATTGTGAAGACAGGTGAAAAATATGCAGATGGAGGGAAAAGGTGCGATGGCTTCTTGTGTCCTTTGCTAAGGCCTGGCATTCACATACTGCTTCCTGATTGTACAGTACCTGGCCTGTGGGCTGGAGTTGTGGTTGGAGGACATCTCTTTAGCAGTTTATGTTATCAGTTGCATTACAGTAGTCACCTAAGGCACCGTACCCTCAGGAAGCATCTAAACTTTATTATGCTGTGAGTCATAGAAACACGTAATTAGGTGAATGAAGGTCCCTTTCCTCGAGAGCTTATGAGCAGATGAAGCAGTAAAAGAGGAGGAGAAAAGGAGACATCAAGATGCAAAGAGACTTGTTAGAGTTTATCCAGGAAACACAGCTCAAACCCTGTGACTTCTTAGCCACAGTCCGCTGCTAGCCATCTGCCTTGTTGTTTCATTAAATAGATGTGGCTTTAAAAAAAAATGACAGGCATTAGCAATTTAAATAATAATAAATTGCAATGCAATACCAGACATTTTAATCTTTTTTTAAAGACCTGTAAGAACTATTCAGAGAATTAAATTTTTTAAAAAGTCACTTTAATGCAGTGTTAAAGATTAAGAATTTAAAACCAGAACGCTAAAAGTGAAGGTTTCTCGCAATGCTATTAACTACCACAGTGTGCATAGTGTACATGCATTTAGAAGAGCTATGAGCATTACAGAAATCCTAATAATAATTATAACATCTTCACTGATGTAGAATGCTTATCCTGACCTTCCCAAGCCTTTCACACTCATGCAGAGAGGGTGTAAGTGCTACTTTCCAGATTTCATGTGATTCTACACATGCTCAGTCCAAATGTTTGCTGACAGGCCAGGGCAGGAAAGATGTAATTTTTCTGATTCTGCCACATTGAAGTCTTTGCTCTCGTTCTGATGCTTTGTGGGTCTGATCCTGCCTTCACAGAGAATGTTATTAAAGTGTTCACTACAGCTCTCTAGGGAGCTGGAAACTATTTGCTCTACCAAAAGAGAAATCGCTTCTCTGATTTACTTATTACAATAGTTTTGGAAAGGGAGGAACTTGCTACAATAAATATTGGCCTACCCCTTTAGTGTAGTGCGTCTGCGTAAGTTTTACAGCAGTTTCACTAGCAAGTATCAAAATATTATTAGCAACCTATTTTGGTGGAAGAGGGCTGTGGAAATGGAGTGATATGGAAGACTGAATGAAAAATACAGGGAAATGAGAAGAATTTAAAAATAAGGACTTAAAAACAGGGAAGAGGAGACCAAGAGAGGTAAGAAAGAACGTTTGAAAGACAGCAAGGCATGGGCAGGAGTGTGAGGAGAATGCAAAAGGGCGAAGAAGGCGTACTGTTACAAATGCAGTTTAAGAAGAATAGTGAGAAAAGCAAAGCGGAAGGGCAGCAAACAGGAATAGGTAGTGGTTTTCAGCAAGGAGGTCAGGGGAAAGCAGATGTTTCATGAGCAGTGGAACCAGCCAGGGAAGTGTGGGTTTCCTTGTGGATGTGTATCTCAAGATTGCATTATCTGTGGATTCTCTGATGCCTACAGAGGGTGTGCGCACACTTCAGTGAGTAGTTGGATTTCTTTCTTTTGTCAGCCACTTAATGTAACAAAACATACAGAAATAATATTATCTGCCTTCCACAAAGTTGTCTGAAATTGGCCTACAGGTTCCAAAGTTACTGCAACACCCACAAGCACCTGTGGATGGGTGGTAAGATGAAATGGTGAATAGATGAAATTGCAAATGGATTGAGTGAGCGATAGAGAAAGGGGAAAACATTAGGAAAATGGGGATTTATGTTTGCTATTAATGCATTTAATTTGCTTTACTGCCATTTTCTTTCCTAGTTTTACATTTAAAAAAAAAATAAAATTAATGGGGATCTACTTGAAGCCCTCCTCCCAAATCAGACTGATTTCACTGTGAGTGTCTGCACGGGTTGTTCCTGGGGAGAAAAATCTCTTCCTGCAGTTTTGTCTCCAACACGTGATAGAAGAGACTCCAGCAGCTCCCCTAACAGCTATAGCACCAAAACCTGCCTGGGACCTTGTTGACAGCATATGTGGAACACAGATACTGCAAAAGCCTTGCAGTCCTTCCATACTAGGATGAATTGCAGGTTTTTTACTGAGATGCTCCAGCTATTTTTCTGCTGTCCTTCACTGCAAATTCCCATCCCACTGATTTCTGCTGCCGTGATTCTCATCTAGTGTTTTCCAGGGACCTCTTCATGACTGGATACTGTGGTTTGGATAATATGTGAATTTTTACTGGGATCCCATTTTATTTTTAGCCGGTCTACCCACATGTCCTTCTATATTTCACTCTCTTAAAATTTCCTGATTTCCAGGCAGAAGGTGTCATGTCAAGAGGTGTTGAATAGGACAGAACTGACTGCTGATCTCCGGGAGGGAGGGAGACCTCTCCCTCCAACACAATACCTTTTTATGCATCATTATCCTTTATTTGCAGGTCTCCGGCCAATTTTTCATTCCATGTGGTGATGTAGCCAAGCCAATTTGAATTAATTTTGAGTAGGATTTATTTATCAAATCTTTACTAAAATCCAAATGTATCAAATCCATCGTGTTCCCTTCATCCACTAATTTTATAATTCTATTAAAAAAAGCAATCAGGTTTCTCCAGCACAATTTGTTCTTTATAAATCCCCAGTGCTGATAATTGTTTTCTTGTCCTTATCCCTAGGTGGTTAGTGATTTTTTTCTCCCGTTTTTTTATTCTGTTATTTTACTGGCAATAGATATTCCCGAGAACTCTAAATTTGCCTTTTTCCTTTTTAATGATCAGTGGCACAATTCCTTTAATCTCCAGGCAGCTCCCTAGTTTTTGTAACTTATCAAAATTATTGTCTGTGGTAAAAAAAGTGAGTTTGTCATTTTCCTTCGAGCGGATGGATAGATGTCTCTTCATCAGAAGCCCCAGTCCTGAAAACTTGAATGTACAGACAGAGTGCTACATCTTCAATGAGCCAAATGTGCTGTCAGTGAAACAAATGTGTGGAAATCATTAACTTCTTAAGTGAATCCAGTCAGGCTTTTTGCCTGCTAATATCCATTCTGGGCAATTGTTATTGCCTACCTAGGATGTATCAGGAGGTATTTGTACATGTTTTTTTATTATAACGTTCATAAAAGTCTTAAACTAAAATGAAATAAAAATAGCATCCAAATAAGCTACATACATATTTGTATACATATGTAAGCTATAAGTATTATTGAGGGAAACTAACAAAAAGAACACTATCTTATCAGATCAGTAAATTAATTTAGTCTCAGCATTGGATTGGAGATCAGTCATCAAACTAATGCCAAAATAATCAACCTCTATAAATTCTGAGAAGCTGTCCTGATAAATTGGTTATAAATCCCAGCTTGGAGTTATACCAAAGTAAACAGAATCTGTACTTTGAAGGGGCGAGTATCTGATGTCTTTTAGTGTCTAGCACCTACACAACTTCAACATACCTTTATTTGGGAAAAGGTGTGGATAGATTGTCTGAATCAGCTGTCCCCTCACTCCTTTCCTCAGACTCGCTTTCCCAGATCTGCAAGAGATACCGTCAGTGCCTTAGTCAAAAGACGGTGCACAGGCAAACCTTTTACCGCTTGTGCCTGACTGCTGCTGTTGGATGGCAGATCATGTGGTACCCCCGTGCCAGTCCCACAGTTACCAAAGGTCCCTCTCCACGCTGGACTTGAGGTCCTCGCATATACAGAGAGGTGGATCCTAGGAAGGAGAAACTCACTTGGTGGCTTACTCTTTCCAAGGTAACCAACAGCTCTCAGGGAATTCAGGACCCTAGTCCTGGTGAATTGCTGATCTAAAAAGAAGAGTTTCCTTCTTTTTGATTCTTGTGGTTCATACTGTCTAGCAGCACCTTCAGACAAATTAGATATGAGGTCACCCTTGGGACTCTTCAGTTTAATTCTAACAGGTTTGCAACAGGTCAGCACTGCTGCGCATGAACATAAACAGTCGCATGTAAGCTAAGTGTTCAGAAATATTTACTTTCTACAGCATGGAACCTGATGGCTTTTGGTTCTCCCCTCACCTCAAAATGTTAAAACGCAGATCACATTAAGAATAAAGTGGGTTTTTCTTATTTGGGTCAAATGTCTTGACAATTCCAGCATTTTATGGAAATTTTAATGTGAAATTCCTGCAGAAATAATGGGAAAAATACTAGCACAAAGGTCAGTCATTCAACATTTATTCATCAGCAAAATAAAAATACATTTGGGCTAATGATAAATTTCACAATTGCTATTTCTTCTGCTAACTTAAAATGAGATAAATGTTCTTATTTTTCTTGCAAACAAGATAATTACAGTAACCCTCTTACTCCTGAGGAAGACAATCGATCAGGCAGATTCTCTTCTGAAACCCAGATATTGATAGAGGGTAGTTACTTAAAAGCTCTTCAAGATGAAATATGTTCAAGATGATATAAAAAGCCTGTGCACCTGTGTACACTCTTCTGCTTCTCAGGCACATTAAGTTAAGCATGTGTATCAGTAATTTGTGCACCACATGCTACATTTGGGTTGTATGTGTAGAATTTTGATGCTGGGGTCTCATTTAAGCTTAAAATACGAGCTGGTTTGCTGGTGATTGGGAGCTATGTCCCTTATGTAGGTAGCACCTGAAAAATATCTTTCTTTGGACTTCAGAACTGGGTAGTTGACCTAATCAGTGTAACCATGGGTTAAAGATATTTGCGGCAGTTTTTGAAGCTGTTTACCAGGATCTTGACCCAAAATTCAGAGATGCCACTACCAGCCTTCTCGCTGATCTGGAAGAGTTGTCATTTCAGCCTCTGCAGAGTAGATGCTAACATACACTGTACAGACATGGGCATATATGCATGTACAGTAGTTATGACCTGGATTTTAAAGCAACATTTCATCAAGCTGCTGTTGGCATCACAGCCTTGTGTTAATTCACACAGGCCCTGCGAATCTGGAAAAAAATTTACTTCTGGAGCAAGACTCAATAGAAAGAGCTTATTTATAGTGGCCACTCTTTCCATATCTTACAGAAGAGATTATCCTGGGTAAGAAAAAGTGCTGGAAATATTTCAGAAAACTCAGACCTAAGAAACCCTCTCTCCAGACATTCATACTCCTTGGGCTCAGAGCAGTCCTCTTGGCCTGTTGTATTATTTCAAGCCGCAGAGGTACCCAAATTAAATGAAGACATTGGAGAACCAGTAGGTCGCTTTTCTGTCACTGATTACAGATAGTGTTGTGAATAAGTTCAGACACAGCTTCAGCTGCAAATGCAGTTATGAGGTAGGCATCTATGGCTGGACGCATGGTCCAGGGATGTTAGTGCTGAATGACATTTCATGCCTGTCAAATCGGAGAAGAACAGATGAAGATTCAAGAAAATCTGGTTTAGATCAAACACTCTTCCTGAAATGGCCTGAGCTATGCTAAAATGATTTGCTGAGACCTTCCCCTCTTTTTTGGATTCCCAAGAGCCAGAGGATTCTAAAGCAAAAAATTCTGAAATAAAAAGCAAATTCAATTCAAACAAGTTATCCTGTCTTTGATCTCAGCAATAATTTCCATTCTGTTAACTTATTTAGAAAGCTTGTGTGTAGTTTGTGTAGGGAATACTTGCACTTCTTCTGTAAAACAGACTACTAGTATTATACACCTCCCTTTGAGTACTGGTATCTTTCCCAATTGTTTTTTTCTCCAGCATCCACAGACAATACAGAAAGGAGATGGCCTAAATTTAATGAAATTCTGGATATCCAAGAGACTTGTATTCAAATATCAATAACTTGTTATGAACATACACCAGTAACCAGTTTCCCTCTGAAGTGACATCAGTTGAAGTCAAAATATACAGCTATAGAGTGAATTTCTCTGAAGAACCACCTCTCAAGAATGATCCTACGCTATCCTGATTGAAAGATCTGATATGACAATCCTAGCGAGGCTACTTAGCAAATTTCCTTGTGGACAAGAGTGACTCATATATTTATGACTCAGTTGAGTGGGGCCTCTTGCTTCTTGTGATGACTTGGGAATTCAGGGAAATATTCAGTACCAAAAAGGAAGTCTTCCTAAAGCCTTGGAAGCGTCACGGTCCCCATGAAACATTTCTTCTTCAGAAAGGCACTCAGCATCACAGTGTGGTGCTTGGTGGGTGAGGCTTTCTATAACAAGACAGAGCTCTAAAGGTTCAGTGAGTTAAAAGCACTTTTCCTATCTGGATTTACCTCAGGCATCCTGTTAAATGTGGGCAACTACTTAATCTACCTGCGTCTTAGTGCTCTGTCTGTAAACTGATGATAACATTAAACAATCTCTTAGAAAATGTATATGGTTAAATGTATCCCTGTTTATGAGACTTTCATGCACTATTGATGGAATCTGCGTCAACACAGAAAAGAGGAAGAAATTCATTACTAGATAGCCCAGCCATACCTAATGCTTAATGTCATTGCACCAATGTATAGTCTTTGTATTTACACTAGAAGGCAACAGCCTTGTGATAGTCAAGATGAGAAATGGTCAAGGTTTAGCCAATTTCAACAATGGATCTGGAGAGAAAAAGAGGAAACTACCTGTCTGGGCTCCTCCAAATAACTCCTCTCCCAGGTTCTAAGTGATAAATACCATAATGAAAGTTGTTGGGGTGTTTTCCTCCCAAATCCAACTTAAATTATGGACACCTTCTCCTGAAAGAGACAGACACGGGAGAGGTTCTGAGCAGGTGAGCAAAATTTATTTGTCACACGGGTCCATTTGGCCTCCGTACCATGAATCTTCACCAAGTCTGGGTGTCTTTATGGTAGAAAGAAGGAACAACAAATGGGAGAAGGGTATTAAATAATGATTGCCATAAAGATCAATCAGCTCTACTCAACTCCATGAAATTTAAACAAGAGAGCTTAGAAAATGAAACCCCAGTACATTTCAAAGGATAAAAGACAGTGTGTAAGTTAACTGTGGAATGCAATAGCTGGATATCGAAGCAAGTTTTTTAGTCAGGTTTCTAGAATCTACTGTCAGCAATATGCAGATGAGACACCTCTATTTTTCATCCCTTCTGATCATACCAAGAATGTGAGGATGGCACAGCACTTTCAGAGGAGCCACAGGCAGAAGTAAGGCCAAAGTAAGGCAGAGAGATGATGCCAATGGCTGAAGGGAAGAGTCCAAGAAGGCTGCAGCTGCAATGCAGCTTCCTTTGCCTGAAAAGCCCCAGTGGTCAGGTCAGACTGTAGCTTATGATGATTTTTGGGATTCTTCACCAGACTTCCATACAGGCACCGAGGAAGAGCTGTCTGCAATTTTGACAGGAGATCCCATTCCTTCCACTTGCGTTATCCAAGCCTTCATTGCCAGTAGCAGTGCTATGTACCTTGCTATGAAGCCTGTGACTGCTTGGACAGTCCAGCTATTACAGTGTCCTGTAGTCACTCTGCTCGCAGGTGTGGCTTACTTTTAATTCAGCCTCTCTGCCACTTTCTGTACTAGCTTATCACTGAATCCTGAAACAAGCTTAATAGTCGGTTGTTACGTCCATGATGTACCACATCTGGGGCAAGACTTCCAAAAGATGAGATGGAGTCCGAGCGTGGTGAGCACTCCCTCAGCAACAAGCCATCACAAACCTTGGTCATCCCTTTGTGACCTTTCAAGTACATTTCTTCAGCCACATCCTGCTTAACATAATTAGACAGCAGCAAGACATATAGTTTAAAAAGGCCTTCTCTGCCCTCTCCCCAGCATGGCCAGGAACATCCCACACTGCAGCTGCCTGTCCCCCAGGAGAAGAGTGGCTGCAAGGCCAGGCCTCTGACAGGTGTCAGTCATGTTCAAGTAACACGCCTTGTGCTTGAAGAATATGGTGAAGCTGGTTTTATGGTCAAAGCCCTGGGTTTAGGGCTCAAAAAGCTGGATTCAGCTCTTAGATTTTCAGTGTGAACTTGGTTATGTCATTTAGCCTCTTTCTATGCAGGGATCCCGCCTGCTCCAGAAGGGCAAAATAAAGATAAATTTGTAAATCCAGAGGACATGCCCAAATTCCAGCAAGGGAGATTGTATAGGATGCTAGATAAACAGCCCTCTCTTGCTGTCTCATGATTTGCACGTGCTAAAGAGCAACTGAGAAAAGTCTTACTGAAAAAAAAAATCCCTGTTTTCAACCAGTAGTTGTATTCTCTGATGTAAATATGAAGCGACTGACGATGCCTCGCAGTGACCTGCTGCATGGCAAGCATGGGTGTTTGCAGCCTGCCAGCAGCAGCTCTGAGGTCCTGTGGGAAGGGAGGGCTGGTGGCACCCCCTCCACTGCCACAGACCCCCACCAGGGCCACAGGCATGGTGGACACTGCTGGCTGATGTTATAGGGAGCCACAGCCTTGGGAGGCCTCACCCCATCCACGTCCCCCTCCCCTCCTACCTGTGTGCTTGGCTGTTTTCTCCGAAGCCCCCCAGCCCATCACTGACCTCCAAAACCCCTCTCCACCCAGACCCTGCTTTATCACTGCGGGGAGCCCTCCTGTCCTGCAGCATCCCTCACGCCGCATCCCCTCCGGGGGTGTTTGTCCTCCCCGGGCGCCTGCAGCCATGGCCCCGCAGCATCCTGGCTCCCACGGGGCGGCCTTAGTTGTCCCCATCCCCAGGCCGCCCAGGTGAGCAGGAGCTGGCGGGGGGGCTGCACATCACCTGACCCCCTCCAGCCGATTCCCTCAGACAGGACGTCAAGTTAATGAGCCTCCAGGCCTGTAATTAGCTGTCAATTACCTCAAATTAATCAACTCCTCGCCTAATTAAGCATAATCGGCAGGTGGGCAGAAAACGGGCCATTGTGCGGGAGCCATGAGAAAAGCATGGCTGGCAAACTTGGTTAGGATCAGCGGCGCATTCCCGGACGCCGCGCCACCGACACCCGGGCGCCCGCCCCGCTCGCGGGCGCCCTGGCCCCCGCTGCCCCCCGGCCCTGGGGCCACAGGGACGGGGGCTGTTCTGCCCCCGACAGCGTGGGGCAGCCCCTGGGCGCTGCAAAAAGCCGTGGCATGGGTGATGGGTGCGGGTTTTTCTTGCTTAATATTTGTGCCGCCATGCGTTAATATATCGTCTCGCCCTCCCCATGTTCTCGCCCTGGTTTGCTGTGATTTCTCCACTCGTATGTTTTTAATATCTCTCTGGGGAGGGGGACTGAAACACATCCTGTGTTCACTGACCCAGGCCCACCTCAGTTATGAGCACACCTACTTAACGGCATGAAGGTGTGTGTAGATGGAAAATGGAGTTTCAACAGGTATTAATTACCACCTATAAAAATGAGTCACATTGCATTAATTTTCGTGTGGAATTAACACAACCCCAAAAATCCCCCATCCTCCAGAGCTCTATTTGGTGGAGGGGAGACGTTCCCTGCTGGGGCCGGGGAGGGAGCAGGGCTCCTGCCAACTTTCAGATGTCACCGGAGCGCAGGACGCGAACTGCTCTCTGCTGCGCCAGGGCTGAATCCTGCACCCCACGCGCTAAATCCCAGCAAGCGCCAGCTTTATTTAAACACAAACAGAGCACAGTATCTTTCTGAGCCACAGAGAAGAAGGGCTGAGGGAAATGCAATTTCACAGTAGAAGTATAGTGTGCGATATTAAAGTGAAAGGTTTTGATTATGCCTAGAAAGTCCCTTTTTTTTTTTTTTTTTTTTTTTTATGTAGCCAGATTATCACCCAGCGCGCTGGATTTACACTGCATTAGTGATCGCCAAGATTAGAGCAGAATCCCTGGATAACAAACAGGAACACAAGACGTCAATTTATGACATAATAGCAATAGTAATGCAACAATAATCATAGTCAAGAGAAGAAGGATGCAGTGGAGGGCAAGCTGGATCTTTTCATTCTGAAGAGAGAAGCTGCCTACATTGGAGTGGTTTTGATTAAAAATCCCTCTGTTGTGTCCCAATGGATGATTTTATACTTTACTGCTGACAAACAGGAAAAGCAACAGCCCAGCACAGGTCTGGCAAAGCTGGTGCATGAAACAACCAGCAACTAGGGGGGCAAGTTAGGAGATACAACCTGCTCCCTTGACCCTGCTAAGTGTCCATGCAGGTACCAAAAGCCCCCTAGACCTCTCAAGAGAAGGTACACATCAAATGTGGTATTTCTGTGCCTGCAGCTATTTGGAGCACAAGCCTCTAGAAGAGAGGCTGCAGGCAGCCCCTGCCCTGCAAAGGGTGTCATAGGGTGATGAGAGAGGGGCTGAGGTGCTGCTGCTGGGGAATGAGCCGGATCCTGGCAGCTGGCCTGGCCCCAAGGGATTAGAGACTCCCCCACCTTGCCGGCTCACGGAGTGGCACATGCTGCAGTTGGGCCCATGAGGCCCCTCTGTTTTTTTCTGCCTGCCCTGTTCTTGGTCAAGTGCTTGTTACTGCAGCAGGAGGTTTGGGCAGGGACACCTCTGGACACATAATGCAGCTGCCCATGAGATGCTGGGGGACACAGTGTCCATTCTGTCCCCTTGGCAAAGCCACCACTTTCCAGGGCTTCTCCTGCACCTGCCATCTCAGGGTGACACTCCTGGGGGAACAGCTCTTTTTTGGGGAATCAGGAACCACTCCGGTGTCCTCACTTCCCTCCATTTATGAGTGTTTTTCTTCCAGACTCCCCTCTCCATTACATGTTTTCCTTTGGCTGAAGCACTGGCGCTGCTCTTTGGGGTCCATCAGCAGATTGCCGAGGAGAAGCTTGGGAGGGATGCACTGTGGGAAGGTGTCACAGATGATGACATGAGCTGCGGGCAAACAGCGCTCTCCTGCAGCTCCCTGTTTATTTATGGGCATGCTGCAGACAGACATTGATTTTGCCAGCTCGTTCCGATTTAGAGCTGGAGCGCTCAAATGACTTACATCAAGGTTGACTAAGCATTTCTATTCTCAGCTTTCTTCTTAATCACTCATAACTCTTTCCGTCTGCGAGTGTGAAGTTCTCCATATCTGATCTCCACCTAAGGAAGAGGCGGTTGCTTTGACTGTGCTGTCTTTGAGCAAAAAGGGCTGAGGTGTTTTTGAGGCTAAGTGCGTGCCCAGGCCACAGAACCCTTACCCCATTATAAACCAAAACTCTATCTTTGTGGAAAAAGGAAAAAAAAAAAAAGAAAACCCATAACAGAGAAGAAGGCAGTAGAAATCTGTTAGGGCTAGACTGATGGAGCAGCTTTCAATGATCCACTGAAAATCAATTGCAACAGGGCTGAGTTGTTACAGGTCAGAAAATCGTGCTGAGAGAGGCAGTGTTATTGCTGGTGGGGCGCTGCTGCTGCTGCTGCTGCCTGGAGACCTCCCTGCTGATGGGGCTGCAGGCAGACAAGCGTGCAAGGCACTGTACGGCCGAGCGCTGCCTCGCTGGGGAAGCCAAGGGCCTGGCTGGGACCGCACATGGCTGCCTCTTAGGGAAGCACACCCGGCGCCTGGCTGCTGGCTGGGGAAGTACCTTCTGGAGAGGAGGAGGGAGGGCCCAGGGGCAGTGCCAGAGTAGATCAGAGGAATCCAGCAGCTATTCAGGTATGAGACGGAAAAAGAAAATATATTTATTCCTATCCATGACAGTGTTTGAACCTTACTGGCCACTGCAGCTGTACCAGGCCCTGCTGTCCTGCAGGTAATTTCCCTGCCCCAGCTGGGAAAATGCTTTTCTCCCCTTGGCACTGTCATAACAAAAACATGCAATAAAACCCCTGTGTGAGCAATGAAGCCGTGCCACTTTCTGAGTCCAAAACGCAAAATCTCTAACTATTTCATTAATTGTTTTGGCCAATGAGTTAGAAACAACAGTAGGGAATTCACAAAAACCCACCTGTCATTCTGCCTGTATGCAGTCCTGGGTGTTTGTAAGGATCATGACCACCACCTCATTTACTTTGCATAATGCCATAACATTGAGGCCAGACACGTTCCGGTTTGGTTGCTCCTTGCCGCACTGCCCTGGAGTAGCAGAAGTGGTTTGAGGGGAAGGCAGTGCTGCTCTAAACAGTTGATCTTACGAAAGCTGTGAGCTTCTCTGGACTTGACTAACTGGAGCAAAGTGGAGGGTGAGCTCTTCTGACCAGCCCTCTGTGCAGCTCAAGATTACAAAAGATTATAAAACTAAAGCACTCAGGTTAGAAAGTACTTAAAATGTGCGTTCTCCTCCACCTGTTCATTACAATGCAATCTGCAATCACGTCTCTGCAGTGCTGCAGTCTCTCCCTGGTCATGCGTGAAACTAACTTCAGTGATAACTGGGTAACCTCACTGAAAACAACAGCCAGTCCCCCGCAGGCCAGGGGTTTTGGGCTAGCCTAGAGCGGGCTGCCTGTCCTGAGCTCCTGCTGGCCCTGGGCCCCATGGAAAGGTGCACAGCAGCCTGTCAACATCAGGCACTTAAGAAAACCATGAAAGACAGTCACAAATTTCAGAACTATTCAGTGTCCTGTGGTAGCACCTGGTGAACCACCTCATTCTGGCAGTAAGGGTACGTGCACACGTGCGTGTGCATGTCTACTTAGCAAGGTGCAAGTGTGCTGCATTCCTGGGCAGGAGCCACCTTGTGTCCAGGAGCAGCTGTGCCCCCAATCCAGCAGCCTTGAGGGAGACCAAGGCATGAGGCTGGCTGTGGAGATGCTCCAGGACAGCTCCACGCTGCCAGGCTGGAGCTGACTGCCAGCCAGAGCAAACCCGCATCTGTCCCTGCTTGTCTGTGTAGGCACACACTTAATAACCATTACTGCTTCCCAGAGCAAGTGTCTGGGCTTCATTATATTTTCACTTGTCTTGCAAGGGATACAGCAGGCACTCTGATAAATGAAGAGAAAGGGTTGATAGCTTTGCAGGGGATTTATGTGACAATCTCTCTCACAGCCCACGAAATCCTTCGTGCTGTTCCTCATGGATGGCACCCCTAGCCAGCTGCAGATGGGGTGCACAGGACCCAGGGAGCTGGCAGACGAGTGCACGGTCACTGTCACTGTGCTCTCACCAGCAGCGTTTGCCCCAGGGCCGCAGCAGAGTTACCCAGCTGAATGAGTGCTACTGAAAGTTCAGACACCGTGCTGGTTTGTTTCCAGCGTTGCTCCTGTGACCTGATCTACCCTTCACAATCAGGGTGGCTTCAGGAGACCCTTGCATGAGGAGCCCTCGGTGCATCAATGTCTGTGCCCGTGAGTGTGGCCGCTGGACAATCCCTGCACATCCCAGTCCCTCACCGACTGTGGATGCTGAAGGTTGCAGGGTCTGTTGGTGGGGACATGACGCTGGATGGGGACACCACTGCTAAGGGGGCAGAGAGCGCAGCCGGCCCAGGGTTAGAGGCTGCGCAGCCGGTGCAGAGCATGCTGCCCGGTGTCCCGAGGCTGTGGCGCGGAGCGAGCAGGGACCATATGGAAGGTGCCGCCAAACGAGGCCGTTGAAGCAAAGGCTGCAAATGAGTTTAGTAGACAGCCAGACATTTTGAGGAGGGGGGAGGCAGAGGGGGGAGAGGAGGAGAGCGGGAGAAAGGGAGAGCCTGGCTCCATGGCTGAGAAGGACCCACCGGGGCACACAGGCGTAGTGGGCAGCACTCCCTCTCCCCCCACCCCACACCTTCTCCCAGTGCCCTAACTTTAAGACCTCTCAAATGGAAGAGGGGACCAAGGTGTCGTGGCCCCTTCTTTGTTTTTAATTACTTCCCATTTTAATCTTGATTTGCACGTCGATCTCTCAGAACTGGGCCAGGGACTCTACAAAGCCCTCGTCAGCAACTCCCCCAATAATAAACAGGAAAAGGCTTAAGGGGCAAATCACTTGCATGTTAATGAGACTGTTTGCTGGAGTCAAGAGAGAAAACAGCAAACAAACAAATGGACTGAATTCCAGCGGCAGCTGTTTGCTCCTTAATCTCGGCTCGTCAGAGCTGCCCTTTGATGGGACACAATCTACACAAACGATTGTGCTAAATCTTCTAATCTACGTCCTCATTATTACATCCCTTCTTACGCATGTAAATCAGGGACAAACTCATTTTAATATGTAGATAGATTATGGAAGGGAAGGGGAGGGGATTGGAGGGGAAAGGAGCTGCTGGTGGTGTCTGTGCCTGCAGGTTGGGAGGGGTGTTAATGAGGATCGCAGGGAGGGAGCTGTCTGCACAGACCCCCAGGTTACCAGGAGGAAGAGGAGGACCTGTTGTCAGGGAAAAAGGGGAGGTAAAAAGGGGCAAGGACACTGGCACTGTGATGCTGGAGAAGACATGGGCATGGGGCAGCATTGGCAAGGCAATGTGACAGGGCACTGAGCAGGACCTCACCCTGGCATCCCCCCAGGCCCTCTGCCCATGCACTCAGCCGCCGGCTTTGTTGAGGTGGGATGCTAGAGGAGGGCTTGGTGGTGTACAGGAGGGCTTGGCAGTGGCACAGCAAGAGGTGACAGGGCCACACTGAGGGGGCGTGCTGGGGCCTTGGCATTGTCCCTGGGTGCCTCACAGTTCAGGGCCTCCTTGCAGCACAGCACCGTGGTCTCCCACCCCTCGCCAACCTGCCCATTCATGGCACTGTTAGTCAGTGGACTGAGGATCAGACCAACCAGCTTCACCCAGGTTGGAGTCGCAGGCTAACACCTCAGGCTTCAGAGTCCAAGGATGCAGCCTACACTGCCTTTAAACAAATGTCGTCAGAGCTATGGTTATGGTCTTTAATAGCGTTCAAAATAGTTGCTTTTACAACAAGCACAACTGTGGGAAAAGGAGCTCTCCTGCATTTCCCTGCCTCTGGCATCTCCTAATCCAATTGCCAACCTGCCCCTTAACCTTCTTCCACTTGAAGAAGGCAGGGGAACAGCGAGGTCATGCAGCACCAGCCTTATTTATATGAGCTACCTCGTCCACCTCTGCTCCAGGAGGGGCAGCCTCCTGGTAAAACAGGAAAAAATATTTTAAAAACAACATGGTTAGTGCATGAATTCCCCATTGACCTCACACCTGTGAAAGAAGGATGCAGAAGATAAGCAGTAGGTTGGAGCACAAAAGGTGGGTATACCCAGCAAAGGCATGCAGGAACTTAGTCAAAAAGGCCAAGCATAAAATAAGTTTGCAAGTAGCAGGATAATCAAAGGGAACAAGAAATCATTCTGTAAATTCATTAGTAGAAAGAGGAAGACTAAGCAAAATATTGGATCACTGCTTAACAGGGAGTGAAAATTATTGACAGATGATAATATCAGAGAAACTAATAACAGTGATAAAGAGGTGAGATCTTGGCACAGAATAAGGAAAGAGTATGGTAGAGGTAATGATATTGAGTTAGATGCATTCAGATTTATTTGGTGTAATGAGCTTCATTGTAGGTACTTAGAGATTTGGCTACAGCAGTCTCAGAGTCAGTAGTGGCTGTCTTCCAGAACCTGTAGAGATGTGGTGGAGTACAGGAAAACCACAAGCATCGCTCTTTAAAAAGTGAAGGAAAGGGCGATGGGTAATTATGGACCAATCAGCTTAATTCCCATTCTCATTACAATTCAAGTTATCTCTAAATATCAAAGGCAAAATGAGACAATCAATTGCATTCAGTATAGATTTGTCAAGGATCAGTCCCGTGCAGTCACTCTAATTTCTTGTGTCGCAAGGCAAAAGGTCTTGTAGATAAGGAAGGAACAGAAGATGTTGTGTAACTTTACTTCAATGAGCTGTTCAGGCTCCATTTCAAAAGCTATCCTTATGAGTAAACTAGGGAAATATAAATTAGCAGAAACTACTCTTAGAGAGATTAAAAATTAGTTGAAAAACTGTGCTCAGTGAATAGTCCTCAGTGGTTTACTATCAAAATAAAGGATGTATCGAGAATGGCTCGACAAAGATCTATTCTGGGTCTGGTTCTGCTCACTGATTTAATTAACAACATGGATGACAAAAGAGTGAGTGGGCACATCAGGAAGACACAGACCTGGAAGGCACTTTAAGTACACTGGAGGACAGGCTTAGCATTCAAAATCATCTTGGCAAATTGGGAAAGTGGTTGAAAAAACATAGATGAAAGTCAGTAAGAAACCATGCAAAGAATGTCAGTGATGCAGAAAAAATGAAATGCATAAACAGGGGTTGGAAAATAACTTGTTAGGCAGCAATTCTTCCAAAAAAGCACTAGGGGTTAGAATGGATTAAGCCTTGTCAAAAATAGTATACTGTTGCAAAAAAGTAAATCTCCTACTGTAAGGAATAAATAAGACTACAGCTGTCAAGACCTCTGGAAATTTTCTTTCTAATCAGCATTGGTGAGACTTGAGTGTCTTGAGCCCAGTTTTGGCATTGCCTTTCAATGTGGACCCATTAGAGGGTGTGTAAAGGAGGGCAACAAGAAAGATCACAGATCTGAGACATGTCCTGCAAGGAAAAACTGAAAAAAGTTGTGCTCTTGAGGAGGGTGACTGGGAGATGATAAGATAAAATCACCAGGCACTAACGTTGTAAAAGGAGAGGGAAAAATCTGCCCTCTGTGCCCATGGCAGGCAGGTTAAGTCCACAGGAAACTGTAGCAAGAAAGGTCTGTGTTATACAGTAGGAGTGAAATTAAGAAAAAGGGGAGGAGACAGTGGAAGAGATTGCTTAGGTGCTTGTCCAACTTTCAAGAATGAGACAGGTATAGCCGATCATGTCACAAGGCAGAGAGGAGGAAGAGACTGGGTCCCTTCCAGTCCATCTCCTCGTTTCTGGTATCCACCATCTAACCTTCAGCAATATTAGAGATGGAACTACACAGAGAGGGATGAGGCGTAAGGAAGTACCACGGGTTCACTGAACACATCAGTGCTCTCCTCGCTCACACCCCAGCGTATGCTTACTAACCAGGAATGATGACCAGACAGAGACCTGAGAGATGACTGAACACTTGAGACGGACAAACTGTTGGCCCCTACCATCTCCTGGGATCTGGCTAAAAGAAAAGGGAAGGGTATACCACCGAGCTCACTGCCATGCCAGCCCGTGACTGACTGAGCATTGCTGCTAGAGACAAAACACTGGTGTGAGCAACTGCCTCCCTGTTACCACCAGATAACTGACCTGACTTCTGGTACTGCTGCTCCCTGCTAGGAAATCTAAATCAAGTGATTGCTTGAAGACTTGCTATAAACTGTCTATATACCTTAATAGAAGTATCTATTTCTGCAACATTTCCTTGGGGAAATCTTGAGAAGTTGGAAATGTATCAGGCTGGAATGAGTATCCACCTCAAGTACTGGAGTTTCAAATAAAGGTTGGAAATTTTTTCCTTGCCCATTTCTCTCTATTCCCAGCTATTTTCAGTCCGTATGTTCATCCTCTGTCACCTCCTTTCCTTGGCCCCATGCATTCCTGTTCATAGAGTAAAAGCGTAGAATCATAGAATCATTTAGATTGGAAACGACCTTTAGGATCATCGAGTCCAACTGTTAACCCAACACTGCCAAGTCCACCACAAAACTATGTCCCTAAGCACCACATCTACACATCTTTTAAATACATCCAGGGATGGTGAGTCCACGACTTCCCTGGTCAGCCTGTTCCAATGCTTGACAACCCTTTTGCTGAAGAAATTTTTCCTAATATCCAATCTAAACCTCCCCTGGCACAACTTGAGTCCATTTCTTCTCATCCTATCACTTGTTACTTGAGAAAAGAGACGGACCCCCACCTCAGTACAACCTCCTTTCAGATAGTTGCAGGGAGCAATAAGGTCTCCCCTGAGCCTCCTTTTCTCCAGGCTAAACAACCCCAGTTCCCTCAGTCGCTCCTCATAAGACCTGTTCTCCAGACCCTTCACCAGCTTCGTTGCCTTTCCCTGGACACGCTCCAGCACTTCAGTGTCTTTCTTGCAGTGAGGGGCCCAAAACTGCACACAGCATTCGAGGTGCGGCCTCACCAGTGCTGAGTACAGGGTCACAATCACTTCCCTCATCCTGCTGGCCACACTATTGCTGATACAAGCCAGGATGCTTGTATCACACCCTTCTGTCACACTTGGTGTTCCACACACCCTTGTCTGTCTGAGAAGCACAAAGACTTTAATGCTTTCTTTTGAGATGAGAGATGGACCATGAGAGGGTCATGGTGCCTTGGCCCAACAGGCCTTGGACTTAAATTCACTATATCTGGGATTAAAGGTGCACACATTCCCAGGCTCCATGTCTTTTTGGGGTGCTATGAGCACCTCACTGTTGTGTTCCAGTGGTCATGCTGATTTTCATGTTGCATTGTCTGTCAAGCCGGGATACTAGTTCTGGTTTTCAAAGCTCTCAGAGTCAATTATGTTTGAGTCTGCATTTTCATCACAGACCACCTGCTCCTTTGGGAAAACGCAGTTGACTAAGTCCATGATGAAGTGAGGGAAACTGGAGATGAAACAGAGATAAATGTCAAGGAGGTTTGGCTGCTGAATAAGTTTGCAGAGGAAATACACTACTCCAAACTGGATACATTTAGGACAGAGAGCAATGCTCCCTTTCTTAAGAAGCTTTTCCACTATAACAGAAAAGAGGGCTTACTATTATAAAGTATGTTTAAAACAAACAAACAAACAAAACGGAATAGTCACTTCTTAACAGACTGTATCAGCTATTACCAAAATAGTTTAATGGTCAAAAGGAAAAATGGTTTGAGACTCTAAGACATTCAGCAGCCCCCAGTATGCTTAAGCAAAAGCAGTATTGGGAAAGACATAGAGTGTACAGAAGACTGCAGGAAAACCTGTCAAGAGGTTGGGACAGGATGTTGTATATGGGGTAGGAGTTTTCTGCAGTGCAGATGCCTTCACCAGGACCCATATGAGCCAAGCATGCAGGATGCAAAGGGTCAGCAACATTGCACAGCTCCTCTGTCTGGCACTGGTGGATACCACTAGTAAGAGGGCAAGTGTGTTAGAGTGAAAACATCTGATCTATTAAATTTTCCCCATGACAGAGCTCCCACATCCCTACCAGTTCCTCTGGGGAAAGGTCTACAGTCTGATGTCATCCATCCTCTCTCAGTGCTCGCCTTTATCCTGTGTGTATGTGATCTGTGATCTGCATTTCACTCAGTGACTACCACTCCTGTTCCTGCTGCTAGCCCAAATCTTTAGTCTTCCTCACCAGATTTTGTATCTTTCTGGTAGCTGAGGGATTACTGCTCCCCTCCCTTTAGTTATCACTTAAGCAAGTCAGGAACATCTATACATGGCTCACAGACCACAAGTTCCCAGACGTTTTCTTTCCTCTTCTCTAGACTCTGTTCAGTTTGCAGTATTTCCTTAAAAAAAAACCCCAAATGCCCAAAACTGCACAGAAAATTTGAGTCTTAACTCAACATTAGAGTAATGTAGCATTAATAGGCTGCTCCACAATGTCAGGCTTCTGAACCTGGAGCTGTCTCAATCTTTTTTAGAGCTTTGTCATATTGCAAATGTACATTGTGATCACACCAAAGTATTATTTCCAGCTGTTCTCACTGTCCAGCTGTCTCTCAGGCACATTTTTGGCTCTGGCATTTCCCCCTATGATAGTTCACTGAGTTGATTCCCACCTATGTTCTCTTTGCTGCAGCATCGTGGTTCTCTCCCCTGATGGGCACAAATTCTTCCAACTCAGTATCATCTGCAAATGGCATTAATACGCAGCTTGGTCTGCTTTCTTCATTGTTTATGAAGACTTGAAGAAGGGCAGATTTAAACTCTCCTCTGGACAACTTGCATCCCAACCTGACAGTTACACTCAGAGCCCATTATTTACAGTCATCTGGCTGCATTCTCCTTCTCATTAATAACTCCTATCGGAAAATTCACAATAATTTTCCGAGTGGCAATTTCGCATTTTGCTAATTAGAAACTCAAGAACAGACCTGAAAAGGGAATTTTTTAATCAACAAAGTAAACCACAGAGCTGAACAATACCCAGTGTATTTCTAACACTGGGCAAGAAGGTCACTTGAACCAGTTTCATTTCACTTGGATTGTGTCCTTGGCAATTCAATCTGAATTTATTTTGACAAACAAATCTTGTGAGTAGTTTTCCCACATGTTGAATGCATCTGTGGTGTTTCCTTCCTCTAAGAGTTCCAGAATGCTAAGACAATTCAGTATCCACAGCAGAATTCCTCCTGTTATGATAGAGTGATGGAAACTAGATTTTTGCCATAACAATTGAGTCTAGCATTCTTTCCTCCTTTGGAAGATAAATTTATCTATCATGCTTCTTTCTTCAGCACCTAGGTCTGTGGCATCCAAATGTAGCAGAAAAATAATACAACCACAGCCCAGAACAAGATCTTCTTTTTTAATCTTTGCCCTTGTTCTGAGGCAGAGGAATATGCATTTGTGCTGTTCCGTTACTGCAAAGCAACATAATACCTTGTCTCCCTTAGAAAGTGCTCCATCTCGCATGACTTTAAATGCCTACACCTGAGCTAGTCATGGGCTACTGTTGTAGTCAATACCAATTTTCTCAATAAAGTCAACAGAGATGCAGTTCCTCTAATGCAGCGTGGACAACTATTTCAAGATAAGATGAATTGTGCCCTAGGCTCTGTTGAGCCCTTTGACCAGGGCCCTTTGGCTAGAAGGGGAATGTGCTCAATGTAGACTCCCTACACTGCAGGTGTTCATGCTGGGTCTGATGAATCCCATTGACACATTGTGTTCTCTCTCTGCACATTATTTGACTCCAGATGTTCATTTGCTCATTCTGATAGTTCCCATATAGATGACAGTAAGCAAGAATTTTGGGGAAGGTTTTTTCCCATTGCTGCTAACGCAGTCCAGATCTTCTGTGGTGCTCAGCTACTGCCTTTGGTCACGAAAGCTCTTTGAAGGCTACCTACATAAGTTTGCCCTGATTCATAGGGTTCAGGACAAGCAATGAGGGACTAGACCACGTCTAGCAAAGATCACAGAGGCATTTTTGAGGAGTAAGAAATGGTGCACATGGTTAAGATCAGGCCTGCACAAGGAACCAGGATTGGCAGCCAGTTGGTCCTCATCTACCCAGCAGTGCTGGTGGGTGGCTAGCTAGAGAGATTTTAATTTTGCAAGAGAACAGCCCCTGGTCACAGGGGAATGACACTCAGTCACTTGTGAAGCCTGGTGTGCCTGTAACTGAGCCAAGACTGCTCTGTCCCTCGGCCCTGGCTCAGGGCACCCAGCCACCCTGAGTGAGCTGATCTGGGGTCTTGCTGCCTGGGAGAGACCGTCATTGCCCAGGGCCTTTCCCTGGGCTGCTCAGCTCCTCCTGGGATAACTGAGATGGGGTAGTTCCTGCGCTGCTGCCCCTGCCTCAGCCCCACAGTTGGGTCAGTGCAGCGCTGGGGCATCATGCTGTAAATCGGGGTGGTGAAAAGATCTGGGTTAGAAACAACCTCTTCCTGGGAGGCAAGGGGCATCTTCAGATGCTGATTTGGCCAGTGACCTCAGCCTTGGGAGAAATGATGTTCAATACAGGTTGGTCCCTTGGGTCAAGTGAGACGGCTCAGGCTTGATGGCCTTTTGTACGTGTGTTAATATCCAGCACACAATACCCAAATATACCAGCATCCTCCCTCACACCTGAGTCCTCCCAGGGAGCAAGGGCAGCTTTTGGAGACTCCTCATTAGGTCACCGGCCTCAGGAGCCGAAATCTCCCCTCCCCCACCCCTGTACACAACTGTTCCTCATTTACATAAATTATCTCTATTCAATTATCTGTCCAGATGTCCGAATTGTGCCACCAATGATCTGTGAATGAATTAAAAATGGAATATAATTTAATAATAACTGATTAGAAGGAGATTAGTTGTTATATAAAAAGGAAAAACCAAGAGATAGCTAGTTGCCCTTAATCCGAGCCAATCCACAGTAATTATAGAAACACAGTCTCGCTTGCTCGCCTTCCCCATTTCTCTTCCCCCCCTCCCTTTTCTCTCTTTCTCCTTTTCCCTTTTCTCTCTGCCCTTTCTTTCCTCTCTCTCTCTCACCTCTCTTCTTTCTTTTTCATTTCTTGGTCTCCATCCCTCCTGTGCCTTCTCTCCACTTTCTCCTCCTGATTATATGTACCTACGTCAACAGAGTCAAAGCCCCTCTGGCTGCTGATACACCCGTGTAGCTGGGGATGTCCTTGCAGTGCCAACCAGCAAGAGCTTTTGGCTGCATTAATGTCCTATCTTTCAAGCCATGTTAATGATGGTGTCTTTATACTCTCACTTTTCTGTTAAACATTTCTGGAATCTCTGCCTTTTCCCTGGGTGCCTAAGCCAGACTCTTTTCAGGTTTCCCTCTCCATGTCTTTTGGAGTCGTGCAGAGCAATTTCTACATTGTGCTGGATGTAATAAAATCATAAGCATCACAGAGGCTCTGACTCCTCCTCTTGCACCAGGAAGAACCAGCAGCAAGTCCCTGAGCCCCTGTGGTGTCTCTCACTAGAGAAGCATGCCCAGACTTTTCCAGGAAACTTGTAATGGATTTATTTTTTCAGTGATAATTTCTCCTCTCCCGAGCATTCAGCCACAACACCCGAGAGCCAGGCTGAAAGAGGGAGTGCAGCTCTTGTCTAGGTGTTCGAGGCAGAAAAAAATGGAGAGAAAAATATAGCAGCCTACTACCTGAATGCTCCATGGGGGTACCCCCCCTTGTCTAACAGAGCTCCCTCCTTCCTTCCTAGCTGTCACCCACTTATGTCAGCTGGGACTGTCAAACCTCCATCACTTGCTGTGATTTGCAATGGCATGGAGCTCAATAGCTAAAAACTGTTATTATTTTTACTCCTCCTGTAAATTAGAACAAGGAAATAAAAATCATTTGCTGTTGTTCGCTGCTGAGCTGGAGTGGACTGTTTATTTCAGGTAATTTCATAACATGATTTGGAAACTATTGGTTAACAACCTAAGTCAAATTTACTCCCTAGTTCAACATGGAGCTTGTCAGATGTAGGCAGTGATGATTAAGGATACAGCTTAGAGAAACACTCTTTTACAAGAAAAATGGAGCTTAAAACCCAAGTCACAGACTCATCTACCTGTACAAAGGTATCAGATATTTAAAACCTTCAGTGTCTTGGCTTACTATGCAAATGCTGTCTTCCCTGATACCCTATTTCTAAGTTAAAAGCTGTTTCCCCTTCAGATGTCGCCCTTAAGAGCACTGCTCATAGCAGCAGGTCCACCTTTCCCTCTTTTAAGCACTAAGCCATCTGCAGTCCGTATACCTTCCCCCAAAATGAGTCCATAAATGGCTGCTCCATCTCTCAGGGACAACTGCAGCGTTTGGAAAGTCAACTGAACTAGCTCCCACGTTCCTCCAGCATGAATTTAAATCCATGGTCCCAAGCTGCACCTGTGCGAAGATCTCTCCTGTATCACTGACATTGACAAGATCAGATCAGGCTCAGCACTTGCACAGGAATTTGAGGCCAAGATCTTGGCTTTGCTGCAGAGAGTTCTGAATTAACAGGGAGGGGAGGAGGCTCCAAAAGTTTCAGGTATTTGAAATGTGAAGATTTACTTTGTCATTCCACTATCATGCAGTCTGGGTCAATTATCTTGTTTCTCCTGTGGAAAGCCCACCCTGCCCCTCAAAACTATTGCTGAATGTTTATACTGGTGAGCTAGTCTGCTTAAGTGCTGGAAGCACCAGGGTCCATATTTATTCCCTGTTTAGTGAGTAGCTCCAGGATGGACTGTCAGTTCCAAAGCTGTCAAGATCTTGTTAATGTAACATGTCTCCTTTACAGGTCCCTGCAAGCAAAATAATTAATTAACTGTAATTTCTGTGTTGTTGCCAGATTTTACACTGTTGCCTTGCACCTCACTGTATTTGTGGTTTTCACAAAGACCTCTAAGAATCAAGAGATTACAAGATTTCAGCTTTTATTAAAAAGTGTCTCTACCACCACTGCTGCAAATGGTTTGACAGCACCGACTGGAGCCATTCTAATGCTCAAAAGAAGCAGCTTAATACATTATTTAAAGCCTTCCATAATTTTCAACCTAATATATTTATTTTTATGGACTTAATTAAAAAACTTTGGACTCTTGGGCTTTTGCAGTGAGCAGTTTTATATTTTGGGGCATTTTTATATTTTGATAATTAAAATGTTAGCACGCCGTGGCTAGAAGATGTGTTCATCAGACTTCGAAGGATATTATTTACATATGATATGACTTTAATAGTCTTATCTTTTTGAGTAATATTTTACTCAAAAATAGTTCCATTGGCTTCTGTGAGTGTTATTCAATATGATAATATAAGGAGAGGTAGCAAACCTGCCCCTTAGGTTAATGCAAGACAAGCCATAGTTACTGAAGGTATATTAATGCTTTATGTTCTGAAAAAAGTGGTTTGTTCTGTTTTATAAATCCATCTCTGAAGCCCACATGAAAGCATTATGCACCTTGGTATTTCTGTTGCAGAGATTCAAAGTTAAAGGGATTACTGAAATGTTTCTCTACTGTTAATTTTCCCAGGTTTAGATTTATGTTAGAGGATGTGTGAACTGGAAGCATAATCAAACCCTTAACACACATTACCTTTTCGTTCTACTTTTTTTGGTGTTGTTTCCATCAGGGTTTTGGTATCTTCTTTTCTAATGCTTATTAACCTCTGGAGGAACTTCAGTTTGAAGCTGGTTGTGCTGATGGCTGTTATGAAGGTTTATGGGGAAAGGATGTTTATTTACAACGAATCTAAGAACATATTGCAATACCCTGAGCGATGTTTAGCTTTATTTTTCAGTGCAGGTTTTGTTAAGAGTCTGAAGACGAAGGGCAGTGCCATGGCGTGAGCAGAGAGGGACCAGGAGCACTGCGGCCCAGTCTTACCCTGACTTTATTAGAGACAGTAGCTTTTAGTGCACTGAAGCTGGGTGACTTCTCTGGGCCACTCCATCCACAAGACCTTTTCAGCCAATACTCCTGCACTCTACCCAGGAGAGGCAGCGGTGCATCCTGCATCATTGGCTTTGGCCAGCCTCAGCCCTGAGGAGCAAGCACTGCTTTCCTTCCAGGGCCCCCAAACACTCTAGTTCAGTTCAAAGTACTTCCTTGTCTCTTTAACCCGTTCCCATCTAACAAATGTGCCTACATCCCGGCTCATTCCCCTGGGCTCCACCTCTGCAATGCAAACCAAACCTTTGGCAGGTGGCTGCGAGCCAGCTTTGCCCATGCTCCACCACACCAGAGCGGCAGCACTGATAGAGGCTTCCCCATCCCAGACTGTCAAAATGGTCTTTTAAGTCTTCTAGGTTGGGTTGTAAAGAGCCTGGAGAGTGAGACTGTGGTATTTTCAGAAACCCATGCTAACCTGAAGGTGGGCTGTCATGCAGTGAGGTTGCAGTGGTGCTGCTCAGCTCCATCTAAGGATAAAGGCAGGGATGTGTTGCTAATTAGAGGCTATTTTCCACCAGAATGGAACATGTTTTCCAACAGAATGTGATGCACATTGGAAGATATTATGCAAGGACATAAGATGAGAAAAAGGCCCAGAAATGTTCATAAACCATGGACCTATCCCACACAACCCAACGTTGGGACAGACATGAGATATCCCAGCTGCTAATACAGAGTCCGAGGAAACAAAAGGGAGGGCACCCTGAGCTCATTCTGCTATCTCAGTCCTTCAGGTCACCAAAGGGGAAGCAAAGGGCTGATGGGACTCCAGTGATTCAAACCAAAGTGGTGTAAGAGACATCTGCTGATAGATGCCCGGGCAGACAGAGCACAACCTTCCTCCTTGCCTGAGGAGCAAGGGTACCATGGGGTCACAGTGAGCCTCCACACAGCCCTGGTTTGGGATTATTGCCTGTTTACACCTTCCTGGATCTTTTGACTCCATCCCTCCACCCTGATTCTCCATGACCACATTCTCTCTTGGCTCCATGGCTTTGGTTAGACATGTTGCAGCTCTGTCTGCCCTGAAGGTTATCAATTCGTTATGGGAGGCCAGGAGGCACTAATGACTGTTGCTGCTGAAGACCTGGCACCTCTACTGCTGATCTCTGGGGCCATTTCTTTGAATTAGCTCTTTTTTGGTGCCATGGATTGAAGACCTGTTGGCAGCTGTAGGGTGCTGGAGGCGGGGGTGGGCGTACCGCATCATCTTCTCATCCCGTTTCATCCGCAAGGACACCAGGTTGCATCTTGTGAGACCCTTGCTCAATACAAAGCACAGAAATAGGGGTGATAGGGACCTTCATACCTGGAGTGCATTCTGGATCCAAAAGCCTTGTTCAATGTAGACGGACTCACTAGTCATCAAGTCCGACCCGTGCCAAGGCTGTAAGCTTGGTCTGTGCTGGAGCACATATTTTATAAGATCTAAGTGGAAAGACCATTCCTCATGTAAACAGTTTTAATGCTTGGTTGTAAATCAGGTTTTCTCATACTTTGGGAAATTCTCACATTTTAAAGTATCTCCTTTCCATGGAGAATTAATGTTGTAATTTTAAAATACTGGCTTGTAACTTCGATTCTTTTTTTTTTTTTCTGATAGTCTTACAGGTCAGCAGCAACAGCTAACAGCAAGCCCCGCCTGCAGCGTACACACATCTATTGCTGGCAACACACCGTGACTGACGACGGAGATACTGATTCCTTGTTTATATTTTAAAATCATTAAGGTCATCAGAAACTTCATGGCAGATGAAATATTTCACACTTTTGACAGCACAAAGATTCTCCGCTGTGTTATAATGGAAGTATTTTCCATCAGTTTAGTATTCATTCAGTACTATGTAGCAAATGTACTTAACAGTTTGAAAATTAAAATGAAAATAGATTTCAACAATTTTTCATGATATAATGTGATAATAGTACAATAATATGAAATGAAAATGCATAAATTAACATGAGAAAATACATTTCAGAACAATTTAATAAAACAAATCATTTCAAAATATATTGCTGTTGGAATTTCTGTGAGCAAATATCTATTTTTCTGTCAAAATCTCAAACATTTCCATCAAAACAGCTTTTTTTTTCCAACAAGAAGCTCTTTAAAAAATGCCTCACCTGCTCTGTTAATTATCCTCACTGTGAAAAATCCAAGCCTTATATTAATACTTATATTTAATTAAATTAATTATGAATTAGTTAGCTTGACCTTCCGGTGCTGAATCCTGTTATGCCTTTGTCTAATAAATTAAAGAACCTTCCACCCTCTGAAAGCATCTCTCCTAACTACTTACAGAGGGTAACCAAGCCACCTCCTAATTTTCTCCCTAACAAGCTGAATAGATAGAGCTTCTTAACATTTACTGTATGTCAGGTTCTCCAGCTCATGGGTTGTTCCTGAAGCTCTTGCCTGAATACTTTCCAGTTCTTTGATGTTATTTTTGGAAATGCAGACACCAGAAGGGGACACAATATGAATGTTACAGTCTTGGGATGCCACGACCATCCTTATCCTGATAGGTAGTATTTTCTTGCCGATACATCCAGAAACTGCATAGCTCCGATCGAGAAGATTACACCCAAAATCCACGTTTAGTTTTTATTATCTGTCACACCTCCACCCTTCTCAGAGCCACTGCTTCCCATGACAGCATCCCGTGACCTTCATTTTCTGTTCCAAGATGTATGATCTTGCATTTGGCTATATTAAAATCACATATTGTTCAAATGAGCAGAGCCTGCCAAGTGATCCAGATTGCTTGGTATAACTGACCTACTCCCATCACTATTTATCATTCCACCAATTTTTATGTCAAGTAGAAACCATTACCAGCATTGATTTTGTATTTTCTTACGAGTCACCACAAAGATTACAAAGTACGGACCAAGCACCGATCTCTAGGCAACCCATCTTCAAAACCTCTCCGCCAGTGGACGATTCCCCGATGAACTTTTCAGACCCGCTAATTAGTCGGCTTTTAATTAATTTAATGTGTGTAATTCCGATTTCACCTCAAGCTAATTTTTTACCAAGAAAAGTCATGGGGTGCCCAGCAAAGCGCACCTAAACGCGCCCTGACGACAGCTACCTCCACGCCGCTTGACTTCTCCCCGTCCTGGAAAACGAGCCGCGCTCCCAATAACGTTCCCCTTTGGGCACCCATCCTCCGGGATGATTGGGATTGTGGATTTGGGCACCCTCACACACCCCCGCCCCCGTGCGAAGCGGCACCGCGGCAGCCTGGGGCTGGTCCGGCTTCACCGGCGCTCGCCCTGGGGCTGCCCCCGCGGGAAGGCGCTCGCCCGGCTCTGCTGGGGGGGTCCTGCCGGCGGGAGTCCGCCCCAGGGGAACCGGGGGTCCCCCCCGCCTGGGATCCCTCCTCGGCCGACGCCGGAGCTGCCGCCTGTAATTAGCGGCATTAGCGGAAGGAAAGTCGCCGGCTCTGATCTCCCGTCCCGAGGCCACAAGGTCCGCGGGTGCCGCCATCCCGCCGTCCCTCCCCAGCCCTGCCCTCACTGCTCCACTGCGCGCCGGGGCGGCCGCCGCGGCCGCCGCCCCCTTGTCCCCTCCCCGCCAGCCGGGGGAGGCTCCCGCTTGTATTTACCAGCAAATGATTAATTGTTGCTCGGCGCTGGCCGCTAATGCTGCTAATCCGGGCGGCTGCGTGTTCGGCCGCTCGCCCGGTGCCAGGCCCCGCGGGCGGAGGGGGCGCAGCGCAGCGCAGCGCAGCGCCGGGGCCGGGGCCGGGGCCGGGGGCGGGGGTCGGGCTGCGCCCCCGCCTGTAATTACTCCCCAGACAAATCTCTGCAAACAGAGGAGCGGGGAAATCTCTGCCCATATTGCAAGGGGCTGCGGCCCCCACCCGCGGGATAATTTTGAGACTCAAATCCCAGCAAAGACCTGCTACAAATTGCTGCAAATTAAGCTGATTTTGCCCCGAATGAGGGATTTTCTGCTGCAGATCAGCCCTTCCCGGAGCTGATGAGGTGGGGATTAGAGAAGGGACTGAAATCAAAGGGACAGGATGGTGCGGGAGGGGGGAGCCCGAACGGGAGCCCAGCAGTGAAAGTCCTGGAGCATTAACACTTATTGATTTCTACTTTGCTGACATTTTATTCTATTACCAAGTTTCCGATTAGCCTAAACTAGGATCCATGACAGCCAAGGCAGGGTGCGGAGCCCCGAGGGGCGAGGGGCGCCCGCTCTCGGGGTTTGGAGCCTTCCAGCCCCGCAAGCATCTGCTCCGAGCAAATGCCGCCTTCCGGGGGCTGCCTGGCTCCCGGCACTGGGAGGGCTGTGAGGCAAGCAGGGCTTCTGGCCCTCGGAGGGCTGCCAGCCCATTTTGCTCACCAGACATGCCGGTGATTTTGAGGGGAGGAAGGGAGCTCCTTCCAAATTCTGTCTCCTTACAAAACCTCAAATCTTTAACATTACATGTGATAGGACTAGCCAGTTCACCCCCTTTTCAATGTCTGTCTGTCCGTCCGTCTCTCCATCGCTTCCTCTTTCCCTGCCCCCTCCCTCTGGATCCTCATTTCCATCTGTTTAAACAGCAACAGCGATGTATGTTGCAGGTATTTCAAATTGCACCATTAAAGATTTTATGTTGTGGATGTTAAAATTAAAAAGATATATGTGCAAATAGTCACTACGAATTTAATCAACTTGATTTAATACTAATAGGAAACAGCAAATGGAATTTATGACTCAAAAAGAAGTGAGTTTTTTTTAAATAAATACAAGTACTTTGTGCAAAACAGAAAAAAAAATCCCAATCTGAAGAGTTTATTAGAGTCTAATCCCCCAACAACAACTGAAACCGGGGCTGCCCACCCAATAATCCTGGCTGCCATTAAAATATTAAAGATAAATCTAATCGTCTCTTTATCCAAAATAAGCGACTTTTATGTAGAGAGAAAATGTCTAACCCTTTGGGAAGAGAATTACTCCTAATGCATCAAATGGAATTCAGTCAGGATGGCAAAACTAGGTTTAAAAGCAAATGAGATGGTAATAGAGATAAAGGCCAGTATAACAAATTAAAAACACTCATTTACACGAATTAAAATCCCTCCTAAAAGGGTTCTGAGTAAGGAGGCCACTGGACGGTCTTGGGCCTTCTTGGTACGCAGGGACTTACGCAGCCTCTCTGGACACAGGGGAAAGCAAGATGCGGTGCTGAATAGCTGCAGGGAACAAGTTTTGCTCCTGGCCCCACCTCCTTGAGGTGGTTTTTACCACGTCCTACCATGGCCCTGTACTGCATTCCCAAACACATACTCATCTGAGGTGATACCAGCCCACATCTTCTGAATAATTGCCTCTGGCCCCAGCATCCCTGCCCCAGCTGATGCCATGTGCCTGGGATGTCTCTATTCCACCACAGTCTTCAGTCAGGCTGCTGGACTCCCCCACGCTTCAGGAGTTGTAATGCATCGTGGCAGCTCCCAGTGTCACCCTGAGCTCATGCTGGGCATGGCAAGGCGCCCAGCTTGGGCCCTGGGTGATGTCTGCCTATGGGAGCACCCTGTTGAGGAGAAGGGTCCCCAGGGAGCTCACCCAGCTGGACTCCTTGGGCAAAATCACCTCTGGGAACTGGAAACCCAGCTTGCTGGACACTGGAAGGAGGAACTGCACGCAGGGTGGTTACGCTGAGCACAGAAACACCAAGCAGAGCTCTGGGAGCTGTGAGTTTCTCCTTTCCTGCTACCTGAGCAGCTCAAAAGGAGTGGGGCAAGGCAGAAAGGAAACCAATCCCCGCTGCTGGGGCACACTGCTTCCCCAAGCCCCCACCTTGACCTAATGTCCCGGCCACAGAGCTCCTGCCCACAGCTTCACACCCCCCATATTGGAAAGCAGCTTCCAGGCATGACTTGTGCTCGGACCCGCAGGAGGGGGCAGGACCCCATGGCTGGGGCATGAGTGTGGGCAAGGGCAGCACCACAGTTGCTGGTGGGTGCTGTGGTGGGGCTTGCCGCAGCACCCTGCTTCCTTGCGCATGCTCCCCGTAGGCACTGGCTGCAGTGAGGAAGGTTGCAGCTTGTCCTACCACCTTGTTAGATCATTTGGAGACTGTGTGTCCCAGCTTTGGAAACCCCAACCCCTTCCCAGTGCTATAGCCATAAGTTAAATCCAGCCCACAGCACTCCCAGGCAAGGTGCCTGGGTTATAGGCAAGCACATTTGCCAAAGCTGGGAAAATGCTGAGTTCCCTCACAATCCACTTCACAAAAGACATCTGGTAAATTCGTAAGAGCAAGCCTTTACCTGCTCAGACTTCTCCTTCCAGTATGACATGCAAACTTGTTTTCAAAGTGAGACAGTGAAATCTGAACTGTCTCCACTACAATACGTGATGTGAGTAAGAGTTATGGTGCTGGACCTTCAGGCTGCTTAGATTCCCCGGCATCATTTCATGTTCACTTTGTAATTTTAAGATTATTGATGCAATTTTATAGGCAAGATAACTTATTCTTTAGTTAATTTAGGGTCTGGAAAACAAGGTTGCTTGTTCTGGGAAAAAAAGCCACTTGTCTTCACAAATTGGATCACTAGACTTCACCCTTGGTAGAAGGCTTCTGTCTTCCAAATGGTAGTGGAATAAGTGATGCTCTTGGTATCTTGACTTCTTATTCATAGAAACAGCAATTACAGCTCATAAGGCCCTCTAGTCCTTCCCTCAGCTGTAAGTGGGATCCAATATATGCAAACGAATCATTTGAGATATTTGTGTAACGTGCCCTTTAACACACCCAACAGAGGTAGGGTAGATATCTCCAAGATAGGCATCCTATCCCAATGCCTGTCCTATAGAGGATAGGCATCCTGTCCTAATACTCTCCTTACTGTTAGACAGTTTCTCCTGTTGTTTTGCTACAGACTAAGACACCTCTCATAATTGTCCACTGTATCTACTATCCTCAGTAGATATAGTGGACAAATTTTGAAGCTCACAACTGCTACATTTTTTTGAATGTATTTGAAGACTTGCTGATATCTCACTTCAGTCATCTTCTCTCTAGACCAAAGAAATCTGTGCTTTATGAACATCTCATTATTTTTCTCTGGTCCCTCATGAATTAGTCCAGATCTGTTCTGAAGCTCAGTACCCAGAATGGGTAGAGCAGGGTGCAACCCAGGCCATGGACTGGCTAGAAAGTTGCTTTAGATACTTGCCTTTGTCTTGTATATTGTCCCCAGCATGGACACTCACCTGTGGGCAGAAGCTGGGTCTAGTAGTACCTTCTTATATATTTATTTACCTTAAGGCTCCATGCCCTGGAACAAAACTGCACCTTCCTGGATTTCCCCCCAAACCCACACACATGCCTTTCTTTAAACACGGCAGACTATTTGTCACTCAATAAGGGCAAGGACATCACACTGATTCCCAGATTTCCTCTTTCTCACAAACCAAGAAAGGGGAACACTTAGTACCATTAAAGGACAATGCATCAGAGAAAATCCTTTTGCACAGTGTATAATTTACCTGTGGTACTTACATGCCAAAACATTATTTAGAACGGAGCAGAACATCCTCACCAAAAAATTAGTATTAGAATCAAATGGCTAATGAGGTGGCCAACAGTCACAGTGGATTAAGTGAATCTTTATATGCATTCATGGCAGCTTCATTTAAGATGTCCAGGTCAAGCATGGTTACTTTCCTGTGCCACATTTTAGCTGGCTTTAAAATTATCTATGCTGAACAGATTTTAGTCGACTTGCTTGTACCCTGGTATAGCTCGTGTCTAGTCACTTTGTTAGTCTCTAATGAATCAACACCAGAAGCACTTGAGACTGGTTGAAGAAAAATAAGCCAAATTGCTCCAGAACAGCTAAAAGCACATCCACACTGTGGTACTAGCTTGGTACAAAAATCACTTTTAGTAAGCTTCTTTCAAAAGGAGATAGAAACATTTATTCATTGCGTATTATTTTCTTCTGGTTTAGGAGATGGGAAAGAGTGGCAAGAAACCTCTGGTGTTGCCCCATCCAGCACTGCCCCCTATCAGAGAGAGGAGGTGGGATAAGATGTGACAGGGCACCGACATGCAGTACCCACTCCAGATTGGCCCAGAGGGTTAAAATTTTTCCCTCTGATTTACAGATAACTGGGAGTAGCTGATACATTCAGCTAACAGAAAGCCTGGGTGTCCAGCCCTTACACCTCAGCAGCTCCACGCAGAAAAGATGCTGTCTAACCCCTTGTCCTGAGCAGGGCAGAGCTGCCCGGTGCCTCAAGCCGGAAGACGCCAGAGGAAACGTGTCACGAGTTACTCTGTCCTGGCCACAGAAAAACTGCAGGACAGAGGAACAGCCTAGGTTGAGTCCTAGCAGCTGGATGCTCCATGTGGCATTGATGAAGGTGCTCAACGACAGGAGAGAAACAATGGGAGAAATATGGATGCATCTGTGTCAGCAGAGAAGATGAGGTTTAGTGGAAAAAAAGTAAATGCCAGAAGTGCTACATGAAGTGCAATCCTAGCCCTGTCAAGTGTCAGTGACCAAGGTCCCTCTGACTTCAGTAGGACGAGGATTTTACCCAGGGGTTAAGAGATTGCAGCTCAAAACTACCAGTATGGTTCAGAGCAGGCAGAAATGGAGAGGTCTGCTCAGGGCTGCAGTAACTCAGACAGCAGCTGCCAGCTGAGAGAATTTAGCAATGGGCATGACAGGTGCCATAATCTCCTTGTCATCATGTACTTTGTATCCCCAGTGATTATTTAGAAATCAATATACTGACATGTAAAGAAAAAGGCATGTTCAACAGGACACTGGAATAGACATCAGAAGCTTCTTATATGTGAAGGCTTTTTTTTTTTTTTTAGGTAGAATGTATTAACAGGCAATGTGAGCTCCATGGAGTCCAAGATTTTAGGGCCTGAATAGAGCATTACCACCTTCTAGCCTGGACTTCAAGATAAAACAGGCTACAAAACTTCACCAAATAATTTCTGCACCAGGCAAATAGCTTCTGGTTACCTTAAAAAGTATCTCTTCAGACTTTCAGCATTGATTTGAAGACTTCATGTGACAGAGAGAATGTACAATCTGTGGGTAGGTAGCTCTAGTCACTCTTTGTGTCTCAGCAGTTTTTATTAATACAGCAAGTGTTTGTTCTTGTCATATTAGCATTATCATGTCCTATATCCATCTACAGTGCAACATATGGTGGAAGGATAATGTGAAAATGCTTGGTGCCTACAACTTCAGTAGAGCACCAGTGCTCCCCAAAGTTAAACACAGCTAAAATAAAAACATACTGTGAGAGACTTTTATTCAAAGTATTTTTCCCCATGCAGGATTTGAAAGGAGATAGGCAGGAGCTGCATGACCGCTTCCACTGGGAGAACATGAAGAGGGGACAAAGATAAGTGAGGCTGTGCTGGAAGGACCCAAAAACCATTGCAGAGGAGATGGAAGAGCACAGGGACATCGGGTCTGTGACCTGTCAGCGTGAATCCACTGAGGTTTGTCTAGGTGAAGGGCAAGGCAGCTTTGAACCAGGTGCTGAAAGAAATGACACACAATGCACTTATGTGACAGAAATGGAGGAGAAGTGGTGCCTCTTTGCAGACTGAGGGGATGATGACAAACATTGCTTCTACCGGGATTCAGGATGTCCATGGACACAGAAGAAGGCGGGGAGAAAGTCGAGACTGGATGAAGAATTAAATCAGCCCAATATGTATGCCCTGGATGAAACACAGATTTGCAAACAGAAATGGGAGAAGTGGAAAAGTCTAGCATCAAGGATAATGCAGCAGAACAACAGAAGAAGGCAAAGGATGAGCTGGATTGGAAAAATGTGAGAGGATCTGAGGTTGCTGAGGTTCCTCTCACCAGGAAAGCATCTGAGCCATTTAGCTGAGGAAAGCTCAAATAAAGCCAGAATTTCTTCATGTCGAGACAGGTTAAAAATGTTGCCAGAGATTAGTCACAGAGGTCTTGAAATATAAGTAAGTATTGAAATATAAGTTCAGTTTCCTAATCACAAAAGCTTGTAGAGAGGCAAGGAGGAATGAGAGAAGGAATACTGAAAAGCAGACAGCCAAGCACTGAATTTTGCAGCTCAGCGACCAGACACTGACAAAGAACTTGGCAGAGGGGGACAGAGCTGTCCTCACAGCTTTGGAGGCATGGTCAGGAGAACAGAGGGCACCCCCAGGAGGAACAGAGGTGAGGATATGCAGGGTACCATTGGGTGACATTCCACTGCCAGCAAGACACCCCAGCAGGCAGGTGATGAAGTATTTAGAGCAAAGCAATGAAAACACCAAAAAACTCCAGTGTATATCAGCAAGACGCTTTGTCTATACCTCCACAGCCTGGGAGTGCTCAGAGGATTAGTTTTGTATGAACTATAGTGCTTGCTTGAAATCACCAGCCAAGGGGGCACAAAATGGTAGAGGTGACACATGCTGTAGTGTTGACCTCAGGGTAATAAGCTCTGATGGGCTTGTCAAGCTGGGCTCTGTGGCAGACTGCTTGAGCTAGAAAATGTTGTTGTACTCAAATAACCCACACCCCTGCTCCTCTCCTTGGGTAGGCATGCAGAGGTAGGTCTCAAGGAAAAAGGGAAGAAAGGGTGGTGCACAAAGAGGGATGAGAACGCAGGCTCAAGTTGAGAAGCAGCCCCTGTGCATGTCTATACCCTGTGTGAGCCCTGGGCAGTTCTTTAGGCAGAGCCACAGCATGCACCTTCTCATGCTGGTGCTGGTACCAGAAGTAATTGCAACATTTCAGAGGGCTTCAGATCTGGTGGTCCTGGTTCCACAGCAGGCTATGTAACCCAGATAACGCAGAGCTGAATCAGAGATGTGTGGGGAGGAGCTGTTCCTGGAGAAATTTGAATCAGTTCCTGGAGAGCTTGAGAATTAAAGGAATAAACAGAATAAAGTTTTGAACAGTTTATTGGCAACCTGATAGCTTGAATTTTTGCTCTAACAGAGTCAGTCATGCTGAGACTGAGCTTGTGTAACTCCAGGTTGAATGCTGGGGAAGGAAATTGTGTACCATACCTGGGGAGCCCCAGTGGGGTGGGACAGAGGGCAAACTATGCCTTAACTAACACAGACAGAGACACAACCAAGGTCTGAGGTGGTAGGATGACTTGTGGTGACCCTGTCAGGGCCTGTAGTGCAGCCTCCCCACCTTCTAGGAGTGAAGCTGCTCAAGGTCGGCTCACTGATACAGGCTGTTGTTAAGAAAGACGCAGAGGGACGCTCAGTAGCAGTTCCCCCCTCCTTTGCTTGGCAACTGTTTTAAGCTGAGGCTCATTCCTGGCTCCTGCCTGAGCTGCAGCCATGCCTGTACCTGGCCGTGTACCCCACTGCTCTGGACCCTCACCTGGGGACTTAACTTCCTGGCTTGAACTGGGATCTGCCTTATCCCCATCCACTCTGTCTGGTCATCTGGACTGGTGGCTGACCCTGCCTGCTGCCCACAAACTGCTCTGCTTGCCTTGCTCAGGTACGGTGGGATGGGGCCCTGGCTGGGGGGATCCTGCCGTGATGACTGTGTTATCACACTTGGCTCCTGGCTCCCTGTCCCTTAGGGAGCAACTGGACCCCACAGCACCCTGGCAGTCTTCATGTGAACCATTTCCGTCACTGTGAGACACGAGCTGCTTTACAATCACAGCTGTGAATATCTGAAACACCAAGTTGGTACACAACTCCCTCGCAGCTCTGGCAGGAGATGGCCTCAGCAATACTGCCATCGAGGTGGAGGTGCCCTCCGTTTGCTCAGGAAAGGCGTGATATTCAGCATCTGCAGCAGCCCAAATCCTTTGGCAGGCCAAGACTCCAAACCAAGTTTCCCAGACACGGGCTGTGGGCAGTCCAAAACACCTGTAGCCATCCTGGACGGATCCCACCGGTTCCAGAGGCAATTCCAAGCCCTCGCTGTGCCATCACGCACCAGGCAGTACAGAGCCTCCTCCAGACACCAGGAGACCGTCTCCTTCACAGGAAGGCAGGAGCTGTCTGGCCTGATGGACCACCCCAGAGGCCTGCAAAGCTGAGGAGAGGAGGAATGGGGAGCTGCTTCCCCTCGGACCTGAGGCTGCAGTCCTATCCCCAGCTGGGTGTCCCACTGATTAACTGGCCTCATGAGCAGGCTTTAGGAGCTGTACTGTGGACCATTTACCACTATCAAGGTACATGGTGTGGTGGAGCTATTGCCTCAGGTTGAGTGAAACAGGGGATGCCTTGGGCTTTCTCTTAGTTTAGAGCTTTTGTTTGGGGTAGGGTTGGTAGGTCCGAGGTGTGCGGTATCTTGCCCGCAGGTGGTGAAAGGCACTCTCAGTTACTGAAGAACTGTGTGGCTCAGAAACCATGCTCATGGGCAGGGATGTCTGGAGAGTCCAAGCAGCTATTTCACCACCTCTGATGGCCTGAAGCCAGACGTTTCTCCAAAATACAGTGCTTCCAGCTCTACGCTTTCAAGGAGCACTGCTTGGCTTTAATCCTTAGGTTTCCTCTGTGCATCCTTACTTCCTCGCCGACCCGTATTTATCTCAGGATCCGGGGTGAGCAAGACAGCGGGGGACGCCGGCGTTCCCCTGCTTTGCGCATCTCTCCTCAGGGGCCGGTGCCCCGCGCCGTGCGCGGCCAGGCGGGAGCCGCGCTGATGAAAGCAGGGATGCCTCCGTCCCTCCCTAACCCCACCTCCCCCAGCACGGCTGGAAGCGAAGCGGGCCCGGGGCCTGCCCCGCCGGGGCGGCCCTTCTCGGCGCGGGGGCGGGCGGCGGCCCCAGCCCTCCGGCGGGCACCGGCCCCAGCCCGCCGAGCAGCGGCCCCGCCGCAGCCGGTGCCGGCTTTTTGGCATCCCTAATCGCGGCTGGCCCCTGTGATTGGCTGCGCGGCTCTGACCCCGCTCGGGCTCCCGGCTGGGCGGATAAAAGGGGCCTGAGCCGGGGGCTCCCAGGCATTCCCGGAGCGGGCACTAGGGACCGCCGGCCGCAGCATGACGGGCAAAGCGGGCGCGGCGCTGGCCCCCAGCCTGGCCGGTAAGCCCAAGCCCGACGGCGCGGCCGCCGCCCCGCCGCCGCAGCCTCCGCCGCCCCCCGCGGCGGGGGCCAAGCCCAGCTCCGGGCCCACTCCTCCCCGCTGCACCGGCTTCGGCATCCAGGAGATCCTGGGCTTGAACAAGGAGCCGCCGTCGCACCCTCGGGCCGCCCTGGACTCGCTGCCCGCCGGGCACCTGCTGGCGGCCCGCTCCGTGCTCAGCCCCGCCGGGGTGGGCGGCGTGGGCATGGGGCTGCTGGGGGCCGGCGGCATCCCCGGCTTCTACACCCAGCCCACCTTCCTGGAGGTGCTCTCCGACCCCCAGAGCGTCCACCTGCAGCCCCTGGCTCGGGCCCCCGGGCAGCTGGACAGCAGCCAGACGGCCAGCTCAGGTAGGCACGTCCCCGGCCGCCGGGGACCCCGCCGCACCCCGCCAGCGCCGCCGCCCGCCCCCGCCAGCCGTCGGCACCCGGCGCCGCGGCGGGAGGCCCCATGCCCGGCGGCGGGAAGGCGATTTCGTTTCGGTCCCAAGGAGGAGGAGAAGGGCGAGCGGGCGGGACCGTATTCCCTCCCCGTCCGGGGCTGCGGTCGCGGTGCGATGGCGCGGCCGGTGGCGCCTGGCCCGGAGATGCGCGAAGCCCCGGCGGAGCGGCCGCCCGCTGGCCCCAGCGGCCCCAATTCGTTGCCGCAGAATTAGGGGCCTCTCGGCATCCCTTTCCTAGACGGCAGCGGCCGACCGCAACCCTGCCCGCGGGCACCGCTCCCAGGCCGCCTCTGGTTCCCCCGCAGTAGCAGACAGCAGCGCCCAGCCCCGGCCCCGGGGGCACCCCCCAGCCTCCTCCTGGGAGCGGCCGGAGCCGTCCGACGCGGTGCCCGGTCCGGGAGGTGCCCGGTGCCCGCCGTCCTCGCCCGCAGCTCTGCCCGCCGGGCAGAGCGGCGCCGGGGTCGGGCGGGTGGCGGGGCGCCGCGGGCAGGAACGGGGCCGAAGCGCGGGGCCAGCCCCGACCGCCGCGAGGGACAGCGGCGGGCATCGAAATGCGGGTCCCGGTTCCGTCCCCAGGCTGCTCCTTCGAGGCAAAGGCGGCGCCGTCCTACCCTTAACACCCCCCGGCCGGGGCACCCCTGGGGAGCGGGGGGCCGCGGACAGACACCAGCTCTTCTTCTTTTTTTTTTTTTTTTTTTTTTTTTTTTTTTTTAATTGGGCTGGTAGCTCCGTAAACCTCAGGTTTTCCCTCTTCGCTCCGGTGTTTCTGCGGAGAAGTCCGGGCTCCCCGGGCTGGGGCAGGCGACCGCAGGTGCCCGGCCGCGGGGAGGGGGCTGCAGCTCCCCCATTTTCCTACGGTGTTGTTGTGCTTGTCGGGCTCTGCATTTTAGCAGAGGACAACAGCAGCCCCAGAAAACGACTCCGAGGGAGAGAGGGGAGAGCGAGAGCCCGGTCCCTGCCCGGAGCCTTCCCTGGCGGGGCCCGATCGCCCCGAGCGGCCAGGCCGGGCCCCGGCACCGGCGCCGGGGCCGGGAGCAGCGCTGGATCTGGGGCTGGGGCCGCGCCGGGCTGGAGGGTGCGGCCGGCCGCGGGCGCCGGCCGCGGCGCGATCGCAACGAAACCTTCGTCCGGAACGGCCGGAGGGAGGGGAGCCGCCGGGCCCGGCCCTACCCGGGGGTCCCCGGTGGGGAGGGAACCCCAAGCCCACGGCCTCTGCCTGTCTTTCCGCAGATTCCGAGGATGTCTCCTCCAGCGACCGGAAAATGTCCAAATCCTCCCTAAACCAGAGCAAGAAACGAAAGAAGAGGCGGCACAGGTAAGCGAGCGGCCGCCACCCTGCCGGCTCCCGTCGTCCCGCTCCCCAGGGCACCGGGCACCGGCAGCGTCGAGCCCCGCCGGGCCCGCCCGGCTCCCGCCCCGCTCCGGCATGGAGCGAAATTCCCCTCCCGGCACCGGCCGCCGCAGAGCCCCGCGCCCCCGCGGCTTCTCCCCCGGGCCCTTTCCATTTTTTCTTTCTCCCCGTCCAAAACAAATGGGATTTGGTGTCGTGTTTTTAGGGAGCGGGGGATCGGCCACAAGTGTCATTCTATTTAATTTTTCTGGCTGCGGATCCAGGTATCCCGAGCCGCAAACCCGAGCAGCCCCTGAGCCATCTGGGCGGGATGCAGATCACCGGTGTTCGGGGGGAGAAAAAATCATCAACCTGTCTGAAATAATCAAACGCGCCCCTTGCTCCGCATTTAGCAATCTTAATATTGGCTGCCAGCAAGAATTTCTATCAATGATTTATATGTTTCATTACTTATAAATAAATGTTTTGCTAATAGATTAAATAGTTGGGAATCAGACACAGCCTGCAGAGAAGCTGAAGAAAGGTGGAGAATTGGTTAAGGAAACGACAATCACTTTGGGAGATGTGGAGGGGATCTGGTTTCCCCTCCGGAACGGTCAGGGGAATAGACTTTGCCTGACTTCTCCCACAGTTAAAATGGAGTTGGATTGTCTGCGCCTCATAAACAGAAACGAAAAATCCCGTGCTGGGTTCTGGCATTGCTGTGGCCGGAGAGTCAGGACAAAGGAAGGCCAGACACCATCCACCGAGGGTGATTTAGGAATAATTAAAACAATCCTGCAGGAAGGGTGGATTAAAAGATGCCCCAGTGAAAGCTTAGCAGGATGCGGGGTGGAAGGAGAACGACTGTCCCAGAAGACGTCCTGCCATGCGTGCAACAGGAGCCTTGGTCTGGAGGGCTCATCCCAAACACGCGGTCCCTCCCCAGGCAAATGCTCCAGTTTGGGTGCTCTGGAGGAAATACGGGTTCGTTTTCTTTGTGGACTGAACAGGGCTGGGTGAAAACACAGCAGGGGCTGGTGTACAGGTCTGACTGGGAGAGAGCAAATGAAATTCAGGTGTTTTTTTTACAGAATAGAATAATTCAGGTTGGAAAAAACCTTTGAGATCATCGTTTCTGGACAGAAACAGACCTGCGACATTGAGCTGCAGTTGTATATTCTGTACTAAATGGTTAAGAGCTCTAGTTGTACCATGAAAGGGCTGGGAAGTGACAGGCCAACAGTCTGCAAATAGCTGCGGGATAGAAACACCAAAAGGGACAGTGGATTGTGTATTGCGAAAGGGACAGGAGCTACCCAGGGATGAGAACTAAAAGGGGAAAACTTCGGCTGAATGTCAGGCAAAACCCTCCCGCCCGTGAGCCTTGCTGGGCTTCGGTGCTCTTGTCGGAGGAGGGTGGAGGGGAATGCTCGAAATCTAAACTGGATCACAATTGGAATAATTTTTCCTGTGGTGCCTGAGAAAGAAAATACACGGTTTGATGTGCCTCTGCTGTCCCTAGAGTTCACAGATTTGTCGGAGCTGGAGGAAAACTGTTTGAAAAGAGAATGGATTTAGGAGTGAATTTAAAGAAGGGTCTGATTGCAGGCAGGTCCCTTGCATTTGCATGCTGCTTTTGTTAGTAATGTTATCGATCTGGTGGAATCCTTTCGATTCTGAATAGCGGAGGATATTTCTGAGATTTTCTGGTTTATGCTCTCTGGAATTGTAGGGCTTTTCTGAAATTCGAATCTATTTTAGAAAAAGACTTTTCTTCCTACTTTCCTTCCCCCTTCTGGGAGCTACATGTTTCTTAGTTTGATAATATATTTATACGTTTACGTTGAACAAAGGCTGCAATTCGTTATGGTTTTGTATTGTTTTGTTTTGTTGTGTTTTGGGTTTTTTTTCCTATTGGAGTGTTGTTAGTTTTTATCAAAAATTGCGGTTTGTATACCTGGGGCGTTGCAGGGTGGGAGTTTTAACCCTCAGGGGGGTGGAAGTGGTCCGAGACCTCTCTTCCATCCCCTGGAACAGGGCTTTCATTCGTCTCGGCTTTCCAGCTACTGATTTTTCAATCTGGTTGTCCCGAGCTGAGAACTGGCTGTGCAGAGGCGGGTTGGGCTGCTGCCCGCCCAGGGCGGTCCAGGAGGATTTCCAGAGGATAATGGTGTAATGCAAACTGGCAGGGAGCAGCTAATGGGATATCGGTGTGGAAGCAACCAGGGTAAAGGCAGAGGAAGGGAGCTGGCACTGGCTCTCGTGGGGAAGGAGTGGTGAAAAGCAGTGGGGAGCAGAGTGGATAAAACCTTTGGAGGATTCAGCCAAGGACCGGGGCTCCAGGGGAGGATTATTTGCTCGTGGAGACTGAAGAGGCTAAGGACCAGCAGCTGTGGAAGGGCTCAGCACCTCTCCAGATGGGGTGCTGAGGGGACGTTGCTTTATCTCAGCATGGCTATCAAAGGGTTAAGAAACCTCTGGATGCAAGAGGAGGAGCGGGGTGGTTTTAAGCCAGGCCAGGGGTGGGTGCTCTCTCCTGTCAGAGGCGGGGTGAGGGATAGGGACACCCCCAGGATTCTCACAAGAGGCAGCAGGGTCTGAGATGTAAGAGCAGCTGCCATTGCTGCTGGTTGCTGGTGCTGGCTGCTGGGCAGGGACTGTCTCTGGAGGGAAATCCCTAAAGGGAAGGTGATTTGTAACTGTTTAAAGCGCTGTCTTCTGGCATTTTCTGGTTCTCCTTTCACCCTGGTGCCTGACCTTTTGTGCACAGAAACACAGGAGATGGGGGAAAACCTATGTGTTAGCAGGTTACCCAGGTTTCTGTAGCTGCTGTGCCCATTTCTCTGATTCTTCATCACCTTTGCTGCTTCTTATGTTTTTTGATCAAAGAGTTTTACTCCCCTCAGGACAATCTTCACATCCTACCAACTGGAGGAGCTGGAAAAGGCCTTCAACGAGGCCCACTATCCTGATGTATATGCTAGAGAGATGTTGGCCATGAAAACAGAGTTGCCAGAAGACAGGATACAGGTAATCATATCTCTTGGACCCCCTTATCCTCAGCCATGTTCATCCCTCCCTGAAGAACAGGTAGCGGCATGGGAAGGCTGACATTGCTCTGAATAAACCTCCCCAGGCTGTCCACTCCCCTGCTCTAGATGGGTAGGCAGCCAGATCAGCTGTTCTTGGCAGATTTGTATTTGGTGTTTGTATGTTGACATGTGCTGTACCTGGCGTCTTGTGCTGGTGATTTGGGATGTGTGTAACAGAGGGAATCCTAAATCATTGAAAGGGAACTGGTGTTCAAGGAAAGACTGCAGCATTTCGAGGTCTTGGTGGTATAAGCAAGAAAAGAGCCTCCAGAAGAGGAGTGGGCAGTGTGGGAGGGAGAGAGCTCATCTCTGCTCCTTTGGGCACAGGAGGATGCACAGGGATGTCATAGGCAGCTAGTATTGCTGTGGGTTAGGACCGCAGCGTGGGAGTGATGGTTGAGTTCCAGTGAGGTGTTTGCACCATCTCTGCACTTTCACTGTATTTGCCTTCTCAAGTGAAGCTTCCCTGAAAGTTTCTGGGCATAATTTTTTGTTAATGATTTTTAATATTTGGGGTTTAATTGCATGTTATGCCACTGTGAGAAGACATAATGAGGCTGTGTAGAGTGTCGCCACTGTGTGGTGAATCCTCTGGTGGTAAGGAGCAGCCTGAGATGCAGGGCTGTGCCGGCACCAGCCTGTGGCATGCATGCCAGTCAGTATGCAAGCAACCATTACGGCCCAGAAAGCTGGAGAAGACTTACAACTGCTGTGTTCAGCGCGGGAGGCACAATGTGCTTGGGCAGACCAAACATGATGTCCACAAGGGTGGACTCCAGCAGCTTCTGCTGCCTCCCTCCTTCCCATGCCCCGCTCCTACCAGGTTGCTTCACAAGGCACAGGGCCGTAATAGCCAAGCCTGGAATCTGTTTGTGCTGGTGCAGGTGATGTTTCTTGGAGAGCTGGGGGTTAAACTTGCCTGGTCCCCCACGAAGTGGCTGTTTCTGTGGCTGGTACATAGTGGTTTCTGCAGAGGCATCGGCCTGAGTGCCACGTGGTGTTGGGAGGGTCCTGGTTTTTCTGGTTCCTCCTTCTGCTCAGTCCCTCATGCATGCCCAGCACTCGCTGACCTGTTCCTTCAGCCTCTGCTCTTTCTTTGCTAAAGAAACGGCCCAGGATGCTGCTCCCTCGTGGGTTTGGAAGGTAGCTCAGAGGGCACTTTGCAAGGTAATGCTGATGCTGGAAGCTGCTGAGGCATGACCCTGTGGAGGGATAGGGAGATCCTCCCAAACGAAAGTGCAGCCCTTTTTCCCTCAGTCCTGAGCCCCCTCACCACCCTCACTCTTGTGCTCAATCAAGAGTGACATTTTTATAAAATCAAGGTGTGCTTCTTATCCTGTTGTGCTGGCAGGAGTCCTGCTGACCTAACAGCTTGTAAATAACTTGCATGCTGACAGGATTTCCACTGGTCTTCAGAAATAATGGCCCATCATCTGAAATCCTACCTGACACATTAGGATTTTGCTCTGAGCAACAGGCCCTGATTCTTTGCCTCTAGAGAGAGTGAGCTGGATGGAGGACATCAAGTCAAGAGGGGAGAGACCTGTTGGGAGTTTGGTGTTGCCTGCATCCACCATCTCATGCTGGCCTGGAAAGAAGATCCTTTGATTTCCCATAAAAGGCCTTTTCAAGGGAGAGGTTCCTGTAGTGGCACAGTATATGTTGAACTGCAGAGGCACCATTTCTCTGTCCAGAGTGGAAGGCCTTCCCTGTGGGTGAGGCAGAGGGGTATGTCATGGTAGACAGTGCAGAGCTGGGCACTATATGTACTGCTTCAGCATCTGGAGCATCCTTCTAGTGCTGAGACTCAGTGTTTTATCTGATTTGTAGGTGAAATAATGGCTAACGTATCTTAGCCGTCACTGACTTGCTGCCTGCATGTCATTTGGCATCTGGCTAATGAACAACTGCCTACCCTTCCTGTACTGCAGAGTTTTTAAACCTAGGAATGCTCCTTACTGTGACCCCTCTGCCCTAGATATCAGGTTAGACTTGGACAGCAAAAGCACCCTGTGGTGTGCCTGTTTTGAACATCGTGTGTTGCTAATGGCATATGTGTTCCCGGAGAAAGAGCTTGTGAGTTACACTTTTCTTCATCATGAAAAGGGAAATTGTGAGAAACAGCAGAATTTCTGTGGCATCTGTTGTATGAGAGCATGTGCGCCCTGCCAGGGTGAGCATCAGGGTCACACAGGAGTCCCGAGTACCACTGATCTTTCCAGTGGGTCAGCACCCAATTGTCCCTTACCACATATTCTATGATGTTTCCTTATCCATATATTTTTGTGTGTCACAAGCCATGGCAAGATAATTCCCAACCTTGGTTGTGCTTCTTGGTATTTCACCTCATGTTCCTTTTCAACTTTAGCTCCTTTTGTATGAGCCTAATTCTTTCCCTCTTGTTATGATGTTCACACTCTTTAAATAAATTTTAGCTATTTCTTCTCCTAGCTGTCACGTTTGGTTTTCATCATCGCTTAAGCAAGCTGTGAAGATCTTTTGTTAAATCATTCTTCATGAATCACACGCTAGTCTCTTAATCATGTGGTGGTTGTTCTCTGAAGCCCATCCTGCCTGTCAGTCTTTCTGTAGATAAGGGACCACATGCCTACAGCTGCACACTGGGTGTGTTCACACCAGTTCATCTGGACTTCTGAGTCCTTGCAGAAACAGCCTCAGATTAGCACTGGTCTACTTGCTTCTATATTTATTTCTTTCTATTTATCTAATTCAGTCACTCATAAGGGCTTTTTTGGACAGATTTATTTTTTTTTGTCCTCAGGATTTTCCCTTCAGTGTACTGGTTTCATATGGCATTTTTGGCTAACAATCATAACAGCCCTACCAGCTCTGACACTGGCAAGAAGTGGGTGTTAGAGAAGAGTATGAGAGCAGGGCAGCTATCTAGTGATACTTAGTGAGTACTTTGGCAGCCTCCTGGGATTTTGAACACATGTAAATATCTTAATATCCCCACAGCAAGAAGTTCTGTAGCAGAACTGCACAAGTGAAGCAAATCTTTCTTTGAATCTATTAGCATCATTTAATGCCCCTTGGAAAACACAGCTGACAATGGATCTTTATTCCCATCTTCATAATATTTATAATTTCATGTCATCATATTTTTTTCCTTGCATGAGTGTTTAACTGCTCAAGGGAGCTCAATATTTTTGCATTTTCATTGTAGCTTGCAGTATCTCCCATCTTTCAACATTGTTTTCTCCCTCTTGTAGGTCATTAATGAAAGTGTTTTCTAAGCTTGTTGTGAGCATCACATGCTGTGGACTTTCACAGCATTTCATGTGGGTTCCCACTGGATCCACGCCTAAGAGTGATATCTACCCTTTATTTTCATTCATGGAATTATTTCTCAGGAGGTAGTAGTCAAAGAGAAAGTAAATCACCTATGAAATTCAATACGAAAGTGAAATTCAAAGAGCACAATTGAGAGAATGATATATAGGAAGTGCTTACATGTAAAACCTTCAGCAGAACACTACAAATAGCCATCAGAGGCCAAGAAAGTTATTGGTTTGAGAGAACATTGAATTCAGGAAAAAATATTTAAATCCTCCATTTAAAGAGAAGATGAACGTGTATTTTTTTGTCAAGGCAATACTCTTTCACATCGCATGCATCTTCCTCCCATATTGAGCTGGCTGCTCCTGGAAGGAACATGAGCATCATCCCATTGGGCAACATGGGAAAATAATTGAATTTTCCTAGTGAGACACTTTGCACAAGTCAGACCAGATGGCACTGTGGCCATTTTGCAGGATACTTGAAAAAGACTATGTTAATCAATGTATTTGAAAGAATATCCAGAAGATTCCAAGTGCTACTATTAGAACAAGCCCAGACCATTCTGTAAAATCCAGGTAAGGTAAGTAGATTCCTGCAGAGAAGTATATCCTTAATAGACAACTTGAAGTATTCAGAATGGCCTCAAGCTGAAAAGTATTCTGACACCTGACCTAAACCAGTGTGCTTCTCATAACAGATTAAGTGTTATGTATAAATTTGAGATAAGTTATCCCTATTGAATTTATTAATATGTGACAGTTCCAAACTTTAAACACCAGTATCTACAACATTAAAGTTCAGTAATGGTTTGATTTGGGATTATTGAAATGACTGTGTATGTTTGTCATTACAGTACGTCTCCTACTGATCAACCAAATCAATTAATCAGTTCAGTGTTTCCGAAAAATAAGATCCTGACCGCCATTGTGGGGACACTAGATTCACCTTTTAAGGGAACTATTCAATTAAAAAAGAGAATAAAAGTGCTAAGAATTGTCAGTTCTTGTTGTTAAATGATTGTATGGTAATTACATGGATGAAGAAATTTGGGACAAATAAAATTGCTTATGTAAGCAAAAGGAACCCCAAGGACATGCTGGTGCCATGTGTGAGGAGTGGGGATTGTCTGTGCATCCAGCAGGCTTTGTCAGGCAGCGAAGAAGTCAATTTTGGCTAAAAACAAAACAAAGCCAACTAAAACTCTAATTGAAAATGTATTGCTTTAGCTGCTATCAGCATAACACGTTTCAGTATCACTGTGTAGCCCTTTAGGAGCTGAACGGGGATGGAGGAATCAGGAGGAACAGTTATTTGGAGGGAAGCATTCGTACCAAGAGTATTTTTCAAGAACAGAAGGCTTAGCTTACTTCAGTTTTGAAAAAAGGTTCTGAATTTAGATGTGAATGTAATTTGGAAAGGCCTGAGAACCTGTTCTGCACTGAGCAGGAGCTCAGAGTGAACCCACAGAGTCCCCTGGAGAAGCATGATAGAAAGTGTGAAGGATAATTTTGCTTTATGCAGCTTTAGCAGCCCTGGCTTCTCCCTCTCTCGCCAGCTTTTCCTGCTTGCTGCAGGGTGTCGAATTGTTGTCCTAATCCCACAGTGCAAGTGTGGAATGGGGGTGACTGCTCTGTGCAGTTGCTGACCTTTCCTGAATCTGTGCCTGGAATGGCCGCCAAGGGATTCCTTAGTGCTGCAGAAAGTAGTGGTGTGGTTGGTTTTTCTAAGCTTATGCTTGCCACTGTTAGTCTCAATAAGTGAGGACCTGTCTATTCTTGCTAAAATTTGGGTGACTCTCCCACTTAGAAGAGATAAACACCAGCGTGAGACACAGCGCCAGTGGGTTCCCACCTGTATCTCTATACAGCGTGGTCACGGAGATGATGCAGCTGGAGGGAAATTACCAGAGTGATTAGGATGGTTGTAGGTAGGTTACCAAGGTGACCGAGAAGCTGAAAGCGTTGCTGCTATGTGAGCCAACTATTTCAACATCTTACTTTTTAAGAACGCTGCAAGCCCTGCAAGCAGTTAATCATGAAATAGATCTGAGCAGCTAGTGCTGGCTACCTTTGCCAATAATTCCTGAGCACTGGGGCAAGCCACGGCACTGTGATACCAGACAAGTGTCATTAACTTCCCCTATGCTTTTAGAAATGTAGGAAGTGTGCAAGTGAGAGTAATAAAACTAATCAAACTTACTGGCTTGGTGAGAATATTATTATGAGTGTTTCTCGTGGCGTATGGTGCATCTCTGCCTCCATGTCTTTAATTGGTGTGTCAGGAGTTCAGCCACTTTGCTGCCTCTTCAATAACATGCTTGTTTAGTTGATCTAAATTCATATTAATTTCCATTTTTCAATTAAGAGTTGTTTAATTTGGCCCTTTCTGTAATGGAGTGTTTTCATTACCCTTTATCTATGGCCTGTTTTCAGTCCATGTGCTAGAATTTCGTTTACAAGTTAATTACCAGAGCTGAAAACAGAGGGGCTGGGTGATGGGCAAGAGCAGGGGCCCAGGCAAGCCTTCCCGAAGGGATTACTGTCTGAAAAGTCTTGCACTGCATGCCTCTGAACAGAAGAAGAAGATCTGGCAGGAGACAGGGAGGAAAATGGAGGGCTGGGAGCATCTCTTCAGCTTACTGTGAAATGGGGACTCTCCTGCTTCTTGCCAGACCATGCAGGTTACCTGCCCAGCTTGTGGGATTTGCCCTGCTACAGGTGGGGCTGTAGGTGCAGTTTAAAAGGTTCTTTTTTTAGTGCAGAGATGGAGGTATAGCGGTACTAATATTTTGTATACCCAAGTTTATCCCTCTGTGTTCAGTCCCTGAGTTGCTGCAGCCACTGACCAATTTTCTAAACGGGACAGAAAACCAAATAAACCCAAACTTGCCTGTCCTTGCCTTCTCCTCTGTTCCTTGCAAGATGTTGATGGCCATCACAGCATAAGGGACAGTGTGGTTTTGCTGTGTTCCCCCACAGTATTGGGAGGGAAATTGGGCTTTGCAGTGACAGCTCCTCCCTTGTTCTCTTCATGGTTTGGAGAGACCATCACTGAGGGTCGGATACTTCCAAGTACTGGGGCACTTCAGCTCCATGTGAGAGGAAAGGCAGGCAGGCAACAAAATATGCTGTAGCCCATTGCCGTGGAGTGCCTTGGCAAGGACTTTCCCTGTTGTGGCTAGGATAATGAGGAATGGCTCTGCAGGCTTAATGCCAGGCTATGACAACTCAGACTGTCTTCCCCACATTTATCCCTCCATTTTCTTAACAACAGCAGTTTAAGGGCAACACTTCTCTGAATTAGCTTAGGCACTGCAGTTCCTCAATCACTTAAGCTCTTCTGGAAACACTACCCTAAATCTGGGTGCTGGGGACGCTTGTGTTCACTCCTTTTAATGACGAATTTTGTTTTCTCTCCTCTGGTACTGCTACAGTTTTCCACAACTGATTTTTTAAAAAAATAATTGGGCAGCCCAGGAAGTTCAATAGTTAATTACACTCCAGCCTTAGGATGCCTGGCAGAGGCACCAGCTGATGGTTGTGTGTTCAGGTTTTCCTTTAATGACCCTTTATCATAAAGTTTTCCTCCTTTCCTGACTTTGAATAGAGATTTTTTTAAGAGTTCAATAACACAGGGACTTTAGAGACACGGTTAATTTACTCTTCCCTCTATTTCTTAATGGATCTATTTTTCTCTGTACTGTTTATCTTTTACCCTGATAGATCTCAACAAGTTCTCATTCTTCTCCGGCAGCATGAGCTTCCTCTGCCTTTTCATTGTCATTCTTTGTGGGTGTTCTGTGAGCCAGGTTTTGCACAAACTTGTGCAGAAATATAAAAAAATATTACCATCTGCCTCGTGCACCAAGCTGTTGAGAAGTCTAGCTCTCAACAGACATACAGATGACCTTGGTCTCCCTACATGTGATGCTGACAGGTCCTTTTGTGGAGCAGAAAAGAGAAACTGAGTTGGAAAACAAGCTGTTGCTACAATATCCTACAAAAAAGGTAGCTTCCAGAGATCACCTTCATCAGAGGCTGTGAGAAAGCATTAGGTGCTCTTCTGTCTCTGAGTAGCAGTGCCCTGAGAACAGGAAGAGATGTTCAGTTTAGGACCAAGCTGTTGTGAGAAGTACAGTTTTCTCCCTACTTTCTGTTTCAATGGGTTTCTGTTAGGCTCCCAACTGTCTGAGTAAAGGCAGAGCTGAAACTTTGGCTGGTAGTTATTAGAGCTTTCAGCTGCAGCTTTTTCTCCAAATTCATAGCAAGGGAATGCAAGTGAAGCATTGCTTCTACCTGGTCACCCTCCTGTGACTTATATAAAGGCCCATGGCACGTATGTTGCGTATTCATAAACATAGGGATTATGTCCCCTCCGTGGTCTAGATGTAACCTACTGACTGATGCCTGCCCGGCTGTTGGAGCCGACCTGCTACAATGTGGACAAGCAGCAGCACTTTGCCAAGCTGGGTTAGCTCAGTACTGGTGTTGTTCAGACACACCAGTGCAGCCAGGCTGCCCACCCATGCTTCTGGGAAGCTCTGGCTCACCTGCTGCTGCGGGGTCTGCCACTGGGGGAAATTCCTTCTCACCTGTGCTACCCTTTCCTCTCTAAAGGCGCTGCTTGGCTTACCCACAGGGCGGCTGAACTGCGAGTGTTGTGGGGAAACAACCCCTTGGAAGGATCTAGCCAACCTATCCATATAAATGTACATGATGAGTATCTGTGCTGGTCACTGCTCTTAGCCAGATGTGCCAGTGATGTCCGTTCCAAGATAACTTGTTTTATGTCCATCAGGTGTTTGTGATATCTCTAGGTTCCTTCATATCTCTGGCTTCACTGCCGCCATTTCAACCCAGAATCCCCCATGACTGTCACTACAGCATCCCCAACATTTGTTAGTTGACTGAAGAAACTTGTTGAGCTTATATGATGACCACGACCGAGATCAAGGCTTCAGTGGCTAAGTGACAATGGAGGGAGGGTCCCTGCCTGGGAGATCTTAGCTTGGGTGGACTAAGCATGGGGGATACCTAGGCATGTCCTGGTGAGCTCAGATGTCCTGCCCTGATGCAAGCAGCATCCATGAGTGAGTTGCGTGTTGCCAGCTCTGCAGGTCACACCATTACCTGTGCTGTGCACTATCCTGAGCTGACAATGTTGGCTGCAGGCATCAGTGGCACAGTAGCACCTAGTGCCTGGAGCATGAGTCTTCTGCAGCTGTAAGGTGTCATGTGAGATCTCCTGGAGTCAGGAATCACCCAAAGAAGGCTGAGGGTACACAGTTCCTAACAACAGCATGAAGAACATGTAGAACCAGGAGCAGACACATGGTAGGAGTAGAGCACTGAAGGGCCACCCCAGTGTAGCCAACATGCCAGTCTTGACCTCTTGTGTGGTGGTCGGGGGACAGACGGCTGTTCTGGCCTGCTCTTTGGTTCTGGTGGTCCTCCTGCTTCCCTGGATTCAAGAGAGTCTGGTGAAGGATTTGCTGAGGTTGGGTGATTAGATATCTCTTATTGCACGAGGCAAGGAATGGCAAACTCCATCCTTACCACGTATGTTCCTAAGGGAAGGTTGTAAAGAGTGCAACCTTCTTTCAGTGCTCAGTCCAAGCTGCTGCATGGAAACTTATTACAACATGTTACAACGTTTTACAATACGTAACACGTTTCCGTAGATATTGTCCAGCTAATTGTTCAATGCACCAAGACTTCCGTGCACTGGTGAGCCCACGCGGTAGCCCTCAGGGGGACTTTGCAGTTCTGTCCCCATGCACGCAGGGATGGGCTTGAGCCTTATCTCAGGAAACAGTATGCACCAGGTAGTGCTGCAGACACCAGCTCTTGCTGATGCACAGTCTCTGGCTCCAGTTTTTTTTCTGGAGAAGGCCAGGGCGCACCTTTTCCCTCTGCTCTGTGTGTACTGACAAAGGCAAGGCAACATGCAGCTGCTTCTGGCACACGAGGGGCAGCCCCAGAGCACAGGCGGCACTCCACAGCCTCTGAGGAAGGCTGGAGTCCCAAGCTCTGAGTTTGGTGACCATTGAAAGGCATCATGAAGGGGGTGTGACATTTCTTCTCTGACTGCCCTTACTTGCCTTGCTCTAACAGGAAGGTGATAATAGGGTGTGTCCCTGCATGTTCACAGATGGATTGCATATAGATGTTTATGAAGACCTATGCTAAACCTTCCTCTGTGCCAGAGGACCTGCAGAGCACTGTTAGTGGGGGGAAAGGAGGTAAAATTAAATTACACAGGCAGGATAGCAGCTTGGTTAACCGAGTCAGGCACTGCGAGCACGCAAAGGATGGATGCGCACCATCACCTTTTGTGGCAATGACAAATGTCTCCCTGGGTTTGTGTGCACTAGGATGATGGGCACACTCTTGCCAGCTTTCCTGTGACTATCATGAACCCATGACCTTGATGTTTCCTGGTTTTCATTCAGCATGTTAGGAAAAGAGGAACTTAGCTGTTTAGCTGCCATGTCCCAGTATCTGGCAGCCTATACGGAGCTGTAGCTCCAGAAAAGCTGCTGGTCAGCTGGCATCATGGTCTGACCATGATGAAGTTGATATCTCAGAGATGCATTTGCTGTACAGATGTGTTGCACAGATCAAATGTGTGCTGAACCAGTGCTCTCACTATACCTACCATGCACATTGTGTGCACACTTGTTTTTCTTTGGGGAAGATGGGAGCCCCACACCTGATGAAGTTCTCCACTTTTTGAAGGTTACAAAAAATGAGAAAACATGTCACCACATGAGGTGGCAAGGCTAGGTGAAAACCCCAGATTTGCCAAGGGGGCACGCTTTTAAGACGCATACCCTGGTCAAGAGGGATTTTACAGCTTTGGCTGCATAAGTCAGATAAACTGCAACAAGTATCCATACTTGGCCCATGTAGTGCTTTTAAGAGCAGGATTCAGAGGTAGGCCTGGCCTGCAGGACTGGTGGCATGGTAACAGCATGCACATCTTTGCTGCGTGCTGTGTTAAGCCCGTATTCAACGTGTGCCCAGTGCTAGTTTAGCTTAGAAGAAACCCAAGCTTGGATGAACTACCACACCTTTGCTTGAGAGGGATGAGTACTGTCTCACAGCTCATCTCATTACATCTGGTTGGATCTCTTAGCCAAGGGCATTACATCTGGTTGGATCTCTTAGCCAAGGGGGTCAGACATGACTCCAGCTATTAACAGAAAGGGCTCTTGTCATGCTGTGTAAGGGAATTGCTCTTTTTAATGTGAGCTCAGAAAGCTCTTTCCCACTGTTTAGTAAAAGGAGGGATGATGAGTCCCACGATCAGCCATGCAATCCATGTGCAACATTTACTGCTCTCATTTAACTTCATACCCACTTTACACCAGCCATAGAAAGTGATGTCACCATAAACAGTGCCAATAATTTTGACATTACATTTGAAAAGACAGCAATAAACCATTTCCAGGCTTACACAAGTGGTGCAGTCTCCACCAGCATCCTGGGGACAAAAAGCTTTCCTGGGGTGATCGCGACAGGGAAGGGATTCGGGGAAGCCCCGGGACCCAGTCAGACCTTACAGTCTCTTGGTAATTCATTATAAAGCCCCAGGACCTGTGAGTGCAGATGGGGACATGCTCTGAGGAAGATAAGGGACTATTTTTGCAGTGCTCACATCCTCAGATTAAACCCAGCCAGGGGCCACCAGCTCTGTCCGACACAGGGCTGGGAATGTGGCTATTTTTTCAGAGGAGGTTTTAATTCTGACTGCTGTCATTGTAGAGTCTTGGGTTGGAAAGGAAGAAGGTAGAGAGGGAGATGTGTAGTTGTGAGGAGGAACTGAGTGCTGAGATGGCAGCAGGGTCCCGGGTGTGGAAGTGAGCTGCAGGTGTTCTCTGCAGCTGGACCCACCAAAGTGCTTCAAATGGGGAAGTGACAGGTATGCCACTGGGCATGATTTTAGGAGCAGCGTTCTGCTGTGATGGGGATAACAGGCCTGACGAGGTTTTTCTAGTCCAGGAGAGGAGAAACCAGTATGCAGGTAGAGGTGTGAAGAGCTTGCACCGTGAAACAGAGCCTTCTCTGTGCCAGTGCTTTGCTGTGCATATAGTGAGGCGACAGGATTAGTCCAGAGCAGCGTGGCGGGGAAAGGGACATAAGCAACTACAGAGTGTTGGTGTAGATGTCTGGATGTTTCCTGTGGCACTAAATGCTGCAGAGGAAAGAGATCTGGTGGATGAATGTGAGAAGTTCAGCTTCTGTGTGGTTCAGCCCAAGATGGCTGGATCCCTGGGAGAAGTGCGTGGTGCTGGATGGACACGAGTGTGTTGGGTCAGAACGCCATCAGCACCATCACATCAGGTGGGACCATGACAGTGGATTACAACCCAAGGCAGAGTCACAGGAGAAGTCCAGGAAGATCTCTGCTGTCAAGTGTCCTGACTTGAAGAGCTCGGTATCAGAAATGGCTTCTTTGCAGGGATCATACAGAGTGACAGTTCGTCTCCCCAAAGCTGAAGTTTTGCACCAGGGGAATTGTCAGAGAGCAAAGAAGATACACCTGTTAGTCCATGGGCAGGGGAGATGGTCTCAGCGTTGCTACTAGGGATACTTGGAATTTTGCCCCTTGCCTTAGTTGCTGCTTTGCCAATGGCCGTGTGCGGCTGCTCCCCGCAGCCTGGCAAAGCCGTGGGCTGGTGGGGCAGTGCTGGTGTGTCTGCGTGTCTGTGCATGTGTGGACGTGCATTTGCTTGTGGCCATCTAGTGGACATTTCGGCATGCACCGCTTTGGGCTTGGACCATTTTATGCTCCATAAAGCTTGTTACTTGAAAGACCCCTGCTGAAATGCTGTGTCAAAGACTGTATGTGAGATCTGGTGAAGCAAAATTTCCCCATTATCTAGCCTGGATTTTTCCTTTAAGAGACGAGCATGTGTGTGCAAGGAAATTTATTATTTTTTTTTTATTAGAAAGACAAAAAAGGCCACTACCAATTCTCCTGTCGTTGTGCCCCAGCTTGGAAAGTATCAGCCAAGAAAATGAGTGTGACCAGTGAAAATTTTAGGTTGAAACAATACAGAAACAATACACAGTAACACCCTAGATGCCTTAAAATATCCCTGTGCTAATTCAGATTCCTGGCTCATGGCCAACCTCAGGGAGATTTCTCTCTTTAGCAGACAATGTTTCAGGATCTGATTAGTAAACAAACTAACTAATATGATGAATGCAGATAACAAGGACACACTGAGCTTCACGTTCCTTTGCAAAATGAGAGATTCCTCCTACTACAATTTGCTCTTCTGCATCATCAATAATCTGAAGAAGTATCGGTCATCATTCGTGATTCAGAGGAGGAAATTGGCAAGAATAACCTTGCCAGTCTTGGCTCTGAAATGCTGCAACCCTGCAGTCAAGCACAGAGTGCCTCAACTTTTACTGCTTTGGGCACTGGGCACTGAGGGTGAGAATTAGATGATGATTAATGTTAGAAACATCCCCATTTATAAGGCTTTGCAATACTGCTGATTTTGGTAAGGGAGCCTTGGAAGAACAGGCATGTGAAATGAGGATCCAGGAGATGACACTGAAGGTGCTGGCATTTGCTGCCACCTTGGTTCACAGGCTGTGGGGCTCTTCACCAGCTTTGTTGCCCTTCTCTGGACATGCCCCAGCACTAGTGTAATAGTTCTCTAGAGTTTTTCACTTTAGAATAAAATTACCTTAGAAACTAAACAATGCAAACTTTTACCTCACAATAAAAAAACCCCACCAAAACAAACAAACAAACAAAAAAAAAAAAAAAAAAAAGAGGCAGTGTCAGTGTGATGTGCCCAGTGGGGTTAGAGAGTGTGTGGTACTCAGCCACGACCAAATGATAGGGATTGAGTTGATGGGCAGATCCTCTCTGAGAGAGGTGTTATGTTACCACCTTCTATTTGCCTGCTTCATATTGAGAGCAGATTTTGCAAGGGAATGGGATTTAGTCTTGCAGCTTTTCTATGCCTAGAGGACCAGAACCCACGGATACGGAAGAGCCTGCAGTTTCTGCAGGGTGTACGGGCATACCCAACTTGCAGCCTGCGATGTGCAATGAGCATCATCTTATCCTGCTGCCAGTGCACAGGGCGGCGGCGGGGGGGTGGGTCTGGCAGCCTTGTCAGATGCATACTTGCCTGCTGCCTGCAGCTCGGCCACAGCAGTCACCACCCCAGATCCAGCCCTTGGTGTGCCAAGGGCGGCACTTGTGGAGCCTAGGGGCAGCCCAGGAGAGGGCTTTGGGCTGCTAAACAGCAAACGTGCATGCATGGGCTGAACTTAGATGCTAATGCATCTGGTGAATAGCAAGAAAACAAACCTGTCCTCTTTACTCTTGTCCATTTTTTGAGGATAGGGTTCCTGAACGAGCTTCTCATGTTTCACAGAGGGTGATCATGTGATAATAAAAAGCTGTAAATCATCTTAAGATTAGCACATTGGTCCAAAAGACCAACCTATGCATCAGGTTGTGATAGCTTTGCACAAACATCTGACGTGCTTCAGTCTAAAATTAGTTCCACTGCTCATGAAGTGTGGAAGCACAAACACAATCTTTTCACCATACCCTGGGCTGTGCAATGGAGAATGAGATGAAAGGAAGTGAGAAGAAAGGTGTGTGGTACACAGCCACGTCAATAAAGCATTTCACAAAACTGAGCTGATCTACATGATGGGAAGGGGCAAGAGGAAATGTGGACAAACCTAAACATTGCTCAAATCAGACTGAATTCTACAGAGACAGAGGAAGTTGTAGAGTAGGTACCACCAAGCAAAGACAACAAGCAGCCAAAGAAGACACAGAATAACAAAACCATGAGTAAGTGTAAGGGTGAAACCCTCTCCAGGAAAAGTGAGGTGCCAATAACAAATGTCTATTTGGAAGTAGTGGGTGATGTACCAACACAGCCAAAAATACCTCAGAATTACTAAAACTGGTGCATAATTCAGCTCAGAATCAAGGCACAGGAAAATTTTGGTAATGTCAAGAAATTTGAAGGAAGATGTAAGTTTGTCTCCCAGAAGAAAGTCGCACTGATGGAGCTGTCTGAACAAGGGCAAAATCCTGAGAACGGGCCATGGGGAATAATTCTGCTGATGTGAAATGGCATGGGGGCTTCCAGTGCCATGGTAGAGCACTTCCCTCTGTGCTCCTCGGGATGGGCTCGTGGCAGAGGTGCTGGGCTGGGGTCTGATCCCAGCAATATTCAGTATGGAGCACCATTGGTTTCACTTGACTTCATACCTGAGATGAAGATATGGCTCCTGGTATTAAAGCAAGATGGTCAGTCCTCCCGATTTTTGCTCTGCTAGAAATTCCAGGATTTCAAACTTTCCTTTTTTCTAGTCAAAATCAAGAGGAAATTCCTCTTAGGATTTCACTGAGGTGTTGATGTAATTTTGATTTTCCCATTTGACTCTAAAGCATAGATTTGGTATGTCTTAGTCGGCTGAGCTTAAAATACAGCATTCAGAAGTAAACCATAGATAATTTTGATTACGCTTCCACTGGCTGGATGCAGTTTTTCTTGTGTGATTGAATCAGCGTTTTTGGATTGAAAATTTTCCACCGGCTCTAGTCAAAATTGGGCTGCCAGCTGTCAAAGCTCACTTCTGCTTGCTCCAGCATTTGTGTGGCCCTGCCATGGGAAAGGGCATGCTCCAGGGCAGCAGGTTTAGTGGCCGCAGGCCATGCTGGGGCAGGCTGAGACCTCGCCAGGGAGAAGGGCAGGGGACCATGAGGCAGCAGGGAAGATGTTTGGGGCATCAAGGCAGGAGGGAGGGGAAAGGGAGAGGTAGTAAAAGCATCAGTGAAGAGGCACCTGGATAAAAGAGGATTGAGGAGAGTTTAAAAAGTTAACCACTTGGTACTTGATGGAAAAACCTGTTCCTGGCTGAGATCCCAGGCGTGGCAACTGGTGACAAAAGCAGCTGTGCAGAGCAGAGCCCTGCAAGCCACTCTGGGTACAGAGAAAGGTATCGCTGCAGCACTAAACTAAGGCAGATTTGCAGGTGCCAGCCCTTGGGTTGTGCAGGAATTTCTCCCTGAAGCCAAGGGAGATGACAGAGTTCTGTGATGAGGGATGTAACTGTACTGGTTTATCCAGGGCAGAACAGGCAGGATCCCTCTCCTGGCCCCAGTGGGTCGAGCTGCCCACTTGCAGCATGGAGGTGTTGGGGTGATCCTCCATCTGATGGAAGAGAAGGAACCACAGGGGTTTGTGCTGAGGTTGGAAAGGGAGTGAGCTGGTCCCCTCAAGCTCTACCCTCTGGGCTCTGGGAGTGGGAGGATTGAATGGCCTGGAATGAGATACCCTGCCAGCATCCTGCTGACTGCACCATGAGCAAACCCCTGTGTCACCCAGGCATGGAGGAGCGGGCGGAGAGAGGAAGCTGTGCACTCTTGAGGGTCATTGCTCAGGCCCAGGTGGATTCGCTGCTATCCTTGCTCCAGGGGTTACAGATAGGCAGGATGAAAGTGTAAATCAGACTGTTTATCATGCAGAGGAGATAACATGTGGTGAAGCAGCCTGGCTGTAAAATCCCCTCTGACAAGCACAGAGTGTCTTCTGCTGGGAGAAGCTGGGATCACAGCTGCTGGGACCACCACCCCACCCACCCTGCAGAGCTCCCTGAGGGGGCCAGGCCAGCCAGACTCCCAGGAACAGCCAAGGCTGGCTGTCACCAGTGCTAGCAAGCCACCTGCCTACCCTGCAGCCCTGTCCCTGTAAGCCTTCGGTGCTGGCAGATCCCCTTTGCACGGGTAGAAGAGGCAAGCTTGCCTTGCTAGCTGAGAGCCGGACATCACTCTGCGGCATCAGTCTTGCGGTCCCCACAGCAGAGCTGGGGGTCTGCCCAGTCCCCTGCTGCTCCCCACAGCAGCCTGAGCTCCCCCACTGCTATGGGTGGTGGGGACAAGAGAGGGTTAAGCTGTCAGCTCTGTAATGTTAAACAGGTGTCAAAGGCACCTCCATATATCTGCAGATTGAAATCAAATTCTTTGCAGTATAAAAAGATAAATTACCCAGGCGATTCCCGCCTCATCCCACTCATCAGGCCAGCGCCAGACGGCAAGCAATTTTTTTTTTTAATGTGCTAACGACCTAATCAAGCAATCAAGTCGGAGAAGATTGCGGAGTGACCCCGAGCATCCATCTGCCAGCAAGACCCCGCCATTCATTTCCATTCTGCTGTGTACTTTCTGGGAAAGGGAGGGAAAAAAATAGAAAAGAAAAAAAAATCCTAAACAAATTAACACCCAATTTTCTGTGAGTCTAATTAGTTAAATGAGGAGGTGTTTGGGGTGTCCGCAGGGAGGGAGGGGCTGCCTCTCGGAGAGGGGCCTGGTAACTCCATGGCATTAATTAGCGCAGGTCAATGGCGTGGTTCCCTGGAGACCAGCTGCTTTAATTTCCCGTGATATTTCAGTGCCTGAGGCCCATCGATTCAAACTGAAATTAACTTATTTTTCAATCAGGCCTGGGCTGCCCCTGGGGCTGACTCTTCCTTTGCCTCCTTCTGAATAGACCTCGAGCAATTTTTCATCTAAAGCTGATGCCTCTGCTCGGCAGGAAGGGAGGGGAGCTGGGGAGGGAGGAGGGCGAGGGAGACAAGAGGAATGGAAATCGGAGAGAGAGCACTAATAGATTTCTGCGAGCAGCCCCCCCCCCCGTGCCCCACCATCGCCGCCTGCCTCTCTGCTCGCTGCCCCCCAGGTCACAGCTCAGAGATTATTCTGCCAATTTTCTGAGAAGATGAGGGGCTTTTCAAACTGGGAATTCAGGGCGAAGCGCACGGATCAGCTTCCCCCTTCTCCCGCCTCTCCAGAGCATCCGCCCCCATCCCAGCCCTCCCTGCAGGCACCACTGCCCACAGCCCCATGCCACAGCTCAGACACCCAGTAAATAATGAAAGAAAATCCCAGGCACGAGAGCCAAAAGCCATTAGAAAAAGATGCCGTGATGGCAAATTAATTACATCCTGCAGAGAGGGATGGGACCTGCTCTCATGCTTGGCCCTTGCCGCTCCTGCAAGTGAGGGAGGGAGAGATACTCTGTGGCTGCTGCATGGGGGAAGAGGTTGCGATGCTTTCAGGATAAGTGTCCACACATCTGCCTTCATCCCGCTGCACAAGCACACGTGTGTTCCCACGCAGGAAGGGGACTGACACATCTTCTCCCCCAAAAAATCCATGTCCCTCTTTGTCGCCCACCCCAGGTTTGGTTCCAGAACCGGCGGGCCAAATGGCGGAAGAGGGAGAAGTGCTGGGGCAGGAGCAGTGTGATGGCTGAGTACGGGCTCTACGGTGCCATGGTGCGTCATTCCATCCCCCTGCCCGAGTCCATCCTCAAGTCTGCCAAGGATGGCATCATGGAGTCCTGCGCCCCTTGGCTCCTGGGTAAGAGAGCAGCCACCTTTGTAAGGGATGGCGAGTGGGTCGAGACAAAGTGGGGGGATACAAAGAAGAAATTGGAGCCATGTCAAAAACACAGGTGGAGGGTGATGGGGCGAGGTCGCCCCCCCACTGCCACCCTCCACCCCCCATCCCCCAACAGCCCTCATCAATAGGGTCTGACCACTCATCCCAAATCCCTGCTGGTCCTTGGATACTGAGTGCAGGATCTGACTGGGTCAGGAATTTGCCCCCGTGCTCAGGCTGGTGTTAGCTTTCAGCTCTGTGGCATGAGTGTCCCTCATGCCCAGCCCTGGAGCAGGGGCTCTATCCCTTGCCAAGGCAGGTGGTCATCCCAGTCTGACTCCCCCAGCCCTGTGATGCTCTGTGGGGTGCTGAGACCTCCAAATCCACTCTCCTTGCCCGATGTCCCAGGAGGAACACTCTGCTGCCTCCTCCTGGTCTTGACTCCTGGCAAAGCTGCCTATCTGCCTGGCTTTGCTTGGTTTTTTGTGCAGACATGGAGATAGCAGCTACCCTATCACGATCCTCCTCTTTGCTTCCTGCCTTCCGACATTTCAGGCTGGTTCTGCCCCAAAACTAGTGTCTGGCATCTTGACAACGGGCTGTCCTGTCCTTCTATCTGTGTGAAACTGAGAGAGGCAGAGGGGTGGGTTGCGTGAGGAGTGGGTTGATACAGGAATAGGCAATGGGAGATCTTCCTCCCCAGCCTTGGTGAAGCTCAGGCAATTGTGCTGCTGTCTGAGACCCTCGTCCTCATGTGGGGACAAGTTAGCTTTAGGTTCACAGAGAGAAATGAAGGGGAGAGTAATTATAGATCTTTGGGGGCAGCCCCAAGGCCATGGATGCCACGGCTGGGCTGCCCCAGCAGGCAGCTGCCTTGCCGGGGCTGCCCTCACACGGGGGCCAGAGTGAGCGGCTCGCCGTGACTGCTGCGTGAAGCGAGGGTTTCTGCTTTTCCTTAATTCTGGCCTCTCTTTATCTTTGCTGTTTTCAGTTCAAGATGGCTTTCCCATGCCCAGGCGCTTTTCTAAACCCGAATACCAACAATTCTTTTTAGGGATGCACAAAAAGTCTCTGGAGGCAGCGGCTGAGGCGGGGAGGAAGACGGAGGTGGAGCGCCAGGCCCTGCCCAAGCTTGACAAGGGTGACAAGGAAGAGAGGGGCCCGGATCCCAAAACCACCATTTCCCAGGAGGAACTGAGAGAAAACAGCATTGCCGCCCTCAGGGCCAAAGCTCAGGAGCACAGCACCAAAGTCCTGGGGACCATCGCCGGGGACACCCCGACCCCGGGCAGGAAGCCAGAGACAGGGGAGGAGGCGGCAGAGGCAGAGGATGAAAGACAGACGGAGAAGTTGAACTTGTCGCAGAAGGAGGAGAAGCTGATCTAGGGGGGGGAAGAGGCAGCAGAAGCCAGCCCTGACAGACACTGTATCCTCCGGGGGCTGTGTTTCCCCTCGGACTGCCGGGCTACCCCAGCCGCCCCTGCCTGGGTAGTGGGCCCCGGTCTCTGTGTTTGGGGCTGCCTGGCAGGGGTGTCCCCAGCCTGCTCCCCTTGAGCGTACCCCTGCCCCTCACTTCTCTGCCACACTGGGCCTTCCTCAACCCACCCCCCCCCACTTTTTTTTGGGGACAGGGAAGTGTCCCATCATCATCTCCATCTTTGAGGACACTGAGGCTCTGGGTCCCTCTGGCCTCACAACCAGCTCTGGGGCTCTCTCCTCCTGCTCCAGCCCCAGCTTCATCCACCATCTTGGAGTGAGCCTGTCCCCTGCCACCATGCCCCTCATTGGTGCATGTCTCTCCCCAGTGCTGCCCGGACCCCTTCCCTCAGCGTCCTGTCCCACCGTGCCCCAGGCAGATCTGCCACCTTCTCCTGGCCATCACCTCTGCCTCTGGCCCAGGCTGCAGCAGGACAAGCCCATGGCAGCATTTGCATGAAATGGCAACTCTCCGTCCTGGATGGTTTGCACCTTCCACCCATCTCAGCACCCGGTGCTGGGGTCTGTCAGGAAGCAGCTGCAGCTTTAGAGCAGTTGAGTTTTGCCTCTGTTTGGCAGGGAGAGGCAGGTTCAGCCTGCAAGCACGACATGCTGGTCCCACCTGACACCTCAAGGTGACCTCAGCCCATGTCACTGGCTCCTGCAGGGCTGGCCACCACAGCCAGGTCTGACTCTGCCCCAAGCACCAAAGCCCTGCACCCCTGTGGAGGGGCCAAATGGTAAATTTATTTACTGAATACATTATTCCAGGCAAGACAACAACATCTGCCCAATGTATTTACTGAATTAAATTTTTCCAACTCGCCCTCTGAGCATTAAAGGGAATGACAGCCATGCACGTCCACCCCGATACGCCCCATAACGTGTACATACGTCTCCCAGCCAGCCCCATATAAGCACACGCATACGCACGCAGCCAAACTCCCTCTGTGGTACCGTCATCTTCCCATCCCAGTAAGGCACTATTCCCTCCCGAAAGCCGTAGGACAGTGACTTCCAGGTGACCCTTTCTGTCCTGCTTTCAGCTGTGAGCACCCTTTCCCCAGAGCTACTGTTTTTCTTCTGTCAAACGTTAAGCCCCTCCATCCAGCCCCTGTTTGTCTTTGTCCCCCGGTCGTTTGACGTGTTAGATGATAGCCCATGGTGTGTAAATAATGTATATACAGTGAGAAAAGAATTCAGTATTGAGGTGTTTGAGATATGGAGCTGTAACAACTTCTAGTCATCCAGCATCTGTGATTTATGTGCCATTTTCTGTAAAGATATGAACAAGAATAAAACTAAACGGGAATACTGTGTATGAGTCTGGTCACTGCTGTTCAAGGAGGGTGAATTCAGCCAAAGCTGAGAGGGAGTTGGACGTCAGGCTGTAGCCAGAGAGAGGTGGGAGCTCCAAAGCAGCAGAGAGAGAGGTCTGCACCTTCCTCCCCACCCAGTCATGGAGAAGATGGGGCTTGAGTGCTGCTCTCCCTTTGTGGTGAAAGACAAAGCTGAAAGAGGTGTGCCTGTACCTGGGGCAGAAGTTAGGCATCATGGCATGCAACTGGTTAAAGAACAAGTCACTTCAGCATCCAGAACAGCTCTGGTGCTTTGGGCCACCTCATATCACATGTGCCCTGGTGTTAGAGAGCCGGGAAGACCTTTGGGCAGGCTCAGCCTCACTGCCAGGAGCAGGCTGCAGGGCCCAGTTGGCCTGAGGAGCAGAGGCAGCAGCCAGACACTGCAAGTGCGCGGGAGCTTGTTGAGAGGGAAGGGCACTGACAGGGATTTCCAGCAAGGCAAGCTCTGATTTGAGAGCAGCGGGAGCCCGTACTGAGTTATCAGAGAAGGAGATGAGATTTGCCTGCCCTGCTAAGGGCATCTGGGGATGGTCTGATGGAAAAACCTGACATCTTACAGGAGTAAAAGGCTGAGGCAGAGCAGATGTGCATAGGAAATGAGACACTTGTCTTGTGGAACAAAAAGGCTGCTTGGGCTTGACTTTGTGGAGGAGCCCCTGTAAGCCCACAGGACTGTGTTTCCCCAGGGGGACAGAGTCCTCATTGGTCCCCAACTAGCTCTGGGGGCAGCTCTGATATGAACCAGGTGTGTGGTCCGGGATGAGTGCACCTGCTGTCAAATAGCGCGTCTCCCATACTGGTGTCCAGCCTGTTCACTGAACATATCAGCCCTGCAGACCATGAGTGGTGTTGCACCATGAAGAGCAAAGAGGAGATCTACTAACCCTCTCATCTCTGCTGTTGATCCCATTGGTGTGCCTGGCTGAAAACAGACCCGCTTGCAGGGAGAGTCTTTTCCTGCTCTTCTCTTGTGCCCCCTAGGAAGGGAGGGGGACCTGGCCAACGAAATTAAGGAAACCTCCAAGCTCTGCCTTAAAAAACACTATCTATATAGGGCCTGAAAAGAAGGCAGGCAGAAACGAAAGGAAGGCAGAAAAAAAAGCTGTTTGGAGGCAGGGAGGCAGCTTAGCTGTGCTACAGTGGGTGGCGGGAGGTCTTGGTGTAAGGAGATGGGCTGCAGTGTTTCATGTCAAATCACCACCCTCTGCTCCACCATGGCCTCGTTGAGTGCTCCGAGTCCACTCTGTGGTACAGACTGGTCTGAAGTGTTTGGGAGGAGGCAGAGAGCCCAGTCCAGCTTTCTGGAGGGGACAGCTCGGACAGCTGCCCAGCAGTGATGTGGGATGGGATGTGGTATCTCCTTCCCGCAGCAGACAGCCACAAGAGAAAAACCTTTCCTGGCCTACCAGAGACAGTACAGCCTAGTGCTCTGCAGAGAATGGGCCTTAATTCTGGGAAGGGAGTGGTCCTGTCACTCAAGGCTAGCATGGAGGGGACCCTAACTTTACAGGTGAGCTGCCCCAGGCTCCCCTCATGGCTGGCAGAGGACTGGGGGGGCTGCAGCAGGAGGGCTGAGGTGAGTGAGGGGATGGGGATGAATAGAGGGAAGTAGGAGGGAGGTGACTGGGGGCAAAGCAGAGGGGTCTGGGCATGCAGCACAGCCCTGGGAGAGCAGGAGCAGACTGGTGGAGGCTGGCCTGGACACCTCGGTCCCGTGGGGAGCCCAGGTGTAAGAATTAGGACCACTGATATTGTAAGAATTAGGACATGTTTGTCTCAGACTTCGTACCTTGTGATTTTGGAGAGGAAGTAGAGACTCAAGTCGCTATAACGACAGCGCACTGTCTGAAGGCCCGAAGCAACTTCTTAGAAGAACACCTGTTTGTACGCATGTGGTTAGGACTTTGGGCTAGACGACATGGCTTCTTGGAAATATTTGCTTGTCGCTTCGCGGTGACAGCTAAAGGCATGAATTTGTTCGGCTCAGGCGCTGCAGCTTGCAAGCCGTGCAATGGAGGTTGCATAGACTGCCAGCTCGTGGTCGGCGCGTGGAAGCAACATGCCGCTGCTGGATTGGATCTCACTGCTTGACCGCAACACATCACCATCGGATTGGCCTGGGACTATGGTACAAAAAGGACCCTTGGCAGCTTCCCAGTGAAGAAGAAAAAAGAAGAAGAAAAAAGAAGGGGAGCAAGAAGAAGGACCAAAGGGAGCAGAGCAGAGCCGAGAACCTGTCTGCCTGCCTGGACTAGACTAACATTGGAAAAACTCCCAGATCAGAACAACTGGCCCTGGTGGTGACTATTGCGGCGTGCTCTTCTTCTTCCTCTCTTTCTTCTTCCTCTCTTTCTCTTTCTCTTTTCTCTCTCTTTTCTCTCTCTCTCTCTCTAAATAAATAAAAGTTTGTAGTGGTATTGACAATATATGGCCTCATTTGTGCCTTAATCTCTCGACGGGTATTCAAATCAGCAGCCCCGGTAAGAGTTCACCTCTTCTGGACTGTAACATTAGTAAGTGGTGTCAGAAGTGGGATACCCGTTCAAGAGAGTATTGTCTAATACCACCTTAGTAGATAAACTTTGTTCTGGTTTTGTCTGATGTGTAGAAGTTTGATCTTTTTGTGCTGTTAAGGGAGCGAATAGTAGAAGGTAAGTCCGCCCAAATCGTAACTCCCAGACCCACGTCTGTTGTCAGACATGTAGAACTTTGATCTTTTGGGGCTGTTAAGGGAGCGAATAGTAGAAGTTAATCCCGCCCAAATCATAACTCCCAGACCCACATTTGAACTCATAAGGCATGACAGAAACACAGGAACGTCAGGTGTTACTGAATTATTTGGAGAAACAAAAGCCTAAGCCATCTTCTTCTGGCTTAGAATGGGCTCAAAAGAATTGGTTTAATCTTTCAGCAGTGACAGATCGGATGATATGTGTACAAAATGCAGCCCGTGTGTGGGCAGGAAAAGGGAAAGGAATGTTATGTGCCATATTAGGTTTTAATTGCAGCAGTTGAAGAAAAGGAACAAAAACATACGGCAGAAACCCAGTTGATTCAGTCTCAACAAGATTTGATCAAAACATTACAGTGTCAAGTAGAAGAAGAGAGGTCTCAAGCGGCTCTGCTGAGACAGGAATTAGTTAATCGTCTCTTAGCAGACACAGATGACTCTGATGCCATTGCGGCAACCAAAAAGAAAGCCAAGGGAGTTACCCCTCCGCTGATTTATCCCCAAGCTGAATTGTTTCAATTGAAAGAAATATTGGACAAATTAGAAGTCCCATTGAGGCCATTGATTAAAAGTGAATGTATCTATGATGGAGAGGACGACACGCCTCAGGTCGTGAATAAAGAAGTGCCATTTACGGCCACTGAATTGGCAAAACTCAAAAAAGATTTTGGCGGCACATCAAAGAAATCGGAAACAGAATATGTGTGGAGACTCTCTCTGACCAGGGGAGACCAGATCTTATTGACAGAAAAGGAAGCTGAGGGATATTGGGGACCTGGAGTGGTTTTGACTACAGGGAACTGTAGGCCCCCCTGGTCCCTGACTCAGCGGGCTGCTTATTGGGCAGGAGGTCTCAATCCATTGGAATGAGGAGATCCGCTGGCAATCATAGGATCTACAGATCAATTAGTAGAGAGTGTTCAAAAGGCAGCTTGTCTGCAAATGATGTATGATAGGGAATTAAAACCTAATCAGGAGTCACCCATGATGATTCCTGTGGACCCAGAGAGGATGACCCCTCTCATCCGAGGGCTCCCAGACTCCCTGAAGGCCATGGGAATTCAATTGCAAGGCCAAATCAGAGCCACTGCAAGTGACGACTGAGTCACAGCGGCATTGGAGGGAATGGTCACCCCAGAACGCAAACATGCTGATAGAAAAGTATGGACTTGGGGAGAGGTTGCTTAAGAATTAATTAATTATGGAAAAAAATACGGCCCTGTGCCGAGCCACCCCAAACAAGAATCTAAGGGAATCAGGCGAACCAAGGAGGTACCTATTTTGAGAGAAACCCCAGGAAAAGTCTCTAACCATGTCAAGAGAGGGGCAGACAGTGAGTGACGAAGAAAGAGGGTCGATTTGTGGATTGAAGGGCTGAAAAAAGGAATACCTACAGAAATAATGGACAGACAACCCACTAGAATCTTAAAAATATTGCTATCCAATTAGATTAAAGAAAAGCCCAACATCCCCTCTGCACCCTCTTTCCCAATTTGCACCTGTAAGACTGAGGAGACAAAAAATGAGTAGCAGGGAAACGATCTTCTCCTCCCCCTGTAAGTGAGCCGGGGGGAGGAGGGTGACAATATTTAAGGAGGCTCACTGAAAATAAAAAGGGTGATTTGATGATTACTTGTGCAACTGGGTAAAAAAATCTTGGTCTAGTACTAATCAGAATAAGTGGGGATGTAATTGTGTGTGGAAAAGTGAATTGGGGGTGGGGAAATGTAAATATTGTGATCGATATGGAGATCAAACCATTTTAAGAGGATCATTAGGACCGAGAAACATACTGTATTATGGGCAACCCATAGACTCTGAAATGTGGGAAGGTCCCTTTGCTAATGGGACTGGGCTTTGAAAGGGCATTATTGGATATGTGGACAGCATGCATATCAAAGATTGCCGCCAAACTAGTCTGGTATATGCTATGTGGGATACATTAGGCCCCTATTCTTCTTATTACCCTCTGATGAGGGAAACCACCTAGGAATGAGGGTGTACGATGAATTGAAGCGTGAGAAAAGGAGTATTGATACCAGTCCGACCAGAAACAGTGGTCAAAAATGGAGAAAGGATGAGTGGCCCCCTGAGAGAATCATACGACATTATGGCCCAGCTACTTGGAACCCCAATGAACTGATATCGGGAGCCAGAGAACCAATCTATAATCTTAACCGCATAATCCGCTTACAGGCAATATTAGATATCATAACCAATCAGACAGCTGATGCTTTAGATTTGTTAGCTGACCAATCTACCCAAATGAGAAATGCTATTTTTCAACATCGCATGGTTTTGGATTATCTGTTAGCCAAAGAAGGAGGAGTTTGTGGGAAATTAAATTAGTCAAATTGTTGTCTGCAAATTGATGATAATGGGCAAGCAGTAAAAAAGATCACTCAGGAAATGAGAAGATTAGCCCATGTACCTGTGCAAAAATGGAAGGGATGGGATTTCGATCTATTCTCTTGGCTACCCGGAGGACGCGTTTGATGTTTGCAATTTTATGTGGCTTTATGACGCTGTTAACCTTACCCTGCTTAACTCCGTGTCTGATACAAATAATAACATGAACTATTAACAGTATGCACGTAGCTATAGAAGGGCACGGACCAGTCAAAACACTGCGACTCATTACCAAATCAACGGCCAATGTTCCAGAAGAAAATGTGCATGATACATTACTGTAACTTCCCCATCTTTGCCTAAATCCGGGATAGGAGCACGCAGGCCCAAATGGCACATGCACTCTGGACAGGAAGGGGCAGAAGTTGACCCCAACCCTGGCAGACAGCAGACCGCGTGGCCATTGACCCCAACATCGACCACAAGGGCCGCGATCAATCAGCTCCGTAAATAATGAGTAATATGTAAGTGACTATGGCAGTCCATCTTGGGGCTATAATTTTGCTTCTTATTGCTATAATTGTTCTTTTAGTACTTTTTTTCTTGCCGTGTAAATGTCCATGTGGACAATCGTCTCCTAATCTCCCAGAATCATAAAATTGGTCTGCATCATGTTTTGCTTTTGTAAAGTTAGCTATGGTTAAAATGTTGATCTGTTGTTAAACTGTTGAATTATTGTTAATTGGATGTTATTGCGCCTTGTGCTATCTCTGTAACTTCTCTTCCCTTTCCTTTCCTCCTCTTTTCTATTTCTTTTCTACAAAGTTTGAGCCACGGGGTGGAATTGTAAGAATTAGGACCACTGATATTGTAAGAATTAGGACATGTTTGTCTCAGACTTCGTACCTTGTGATTTTGGAGAGGAAGTAGAGACTCAAGTCGCTATAACGACAGCGCACTGTCTGAAGGCCCGAAGCAACTTCTTAGAAGAACACCTGTTTGTACGCATGTGGTTAGGACTTTGGGCTAGACGACATGGCTTCTTGGAAATATTTGCTTGTCGCTTCGCGGTGACAGCTAAAGGCATGAATTTGTTCGGCTCAGGCGCTGCAGCTTGCAAGCCGTGCAATGGAGGTTGCATAGACTGCCAGCTCGTGGTCGGCGCGTGGAAGCAACATGCCGCTGCTGGATTGGATCTCACTGCTTGACCGCAACACATCACCATCGGATTGGCCTGGGACTATGGTACAAAAAGGACCCTTGGCAGCCTCCCAGCGAAGAAGAAAAAAGAAGAAGAAAAAAGAAGGGGAGCAAGAAGAAGGACCAAAGGGAGCAGAGCAGAGCCGAGAACCTGCCTACCTGCCTGGACTAGACTACCATTGGAAAAACCCCCAGATCGGAACAACTGGCCCCGGTGGTGACTATTGCGGCGTGTTCTTCTTCTTCCTCTCTTTCTTCTTCCTCTCTTTCTCTTTCTCTTTTCTCTCTCTTTTCTCTCTCTCTCTCTCTCTAAATAAAAGTTTGTAGTGGTATTGACAATATATGGCCTCGTTTGTGCCTTAGTCTCTTGACGGGTATTCGAATCAGCAGCCCTGGTAAGAGTTCACCTCTTCCAGACTGTAACACCAGGCACCCGCTGAACCTGGCTCCCGTTCAAGAACAGCCGTCAGGAATCAGATTAGCATGAAGGTTATTTTCAGTTAAATATTTCTACAGCCCACCCCTTCCCCCTCCCTTAAAGGGATTGAATTTCTTTTTCCCCACAGTGCTCTGGAAGAGAGGAGAGGAACGAGGCAGGGGAGAAGGGGTGCCCGGGATCCCTGCATGGGAGAGCTGCTTTGTGTCCAGTCAGCCCAGGGTGATATACCCTCAGCTCCCACAGGGGCCCATCTTGCCCAGGCTGGTGTTTCAAGCAGCTGCAAGGGCTCTGGGCACCCATCTCTTCTGTGAGAGGCAGGCGCCCTGTGATGATGGCCAGGCTGCTGGCCAGGGCTTGCTGCCCCAGATCTCTTCCTCAGGCTCTCAGATGCCTCCCTGGGTTTGTGGCTGCCCGAGCCTGGACCCACGGGCCCCTCACTGTCTACATGCCCGAAGCCATCACCTTCCCCAGACTCAAGGACCACCAAGGCTTGTACAAGCTGTCAGTGGAGCAGGGGGACACCTTCTGGGGAGCACTAGGGAGGAGTCGGCTCACCTGGATCACCCCCTTCCACTCTGTCCAGGACTGCGACCTGCACCAGGGCAGGATCTCCTGGTTCCTGGGCGGGCAGCTGAATGTGGCAGGTAAGGAGGGAGACGGACGTGGGAGCCCACCAAACGCCTGCAGGTGCCTCCCTGTGAAGGGCTTTGGCCCCAGGAGCAGATCGGAGGAGCACGGTGTTAAAGGGTTGGAGTGAGGGGGGTCCCCAAAAAGTCCAATTAGTCCTGCGGTGGCTGTAGTATAAGGATGTGGCTGGTCTTAAGGGAGCAACTGGCTTTCGCTGGAGGGGCTGCAGCTGGATCAGGGTGTGCTGGGAGCAGGGCTGCTCTCCCTCAACCACCACGAATCCCACAGCAGTGCAGTGGCTCCTTTCTGCAGGACCACAGGCACCCAACCCAGTGCATTCAGCAGGCAGCATTGCACTAGGTTATCCCTGCCCAGCGAAGGCAGTATGTATCTGCAGAAAGTAAAATACAGGAGCAGTGAGGGGTACTGGAAGTCCCCACAGCCATGGGAGGCTCTTCTTCTACGGGCAGGGGCTACTGCCTTAAGGGGACTACCAGGGGAAGTAGTCACTTCCCCTGGTACACTGTGACACTGTGTCCTGCTCACAGCGCTGTTGGTCCCACTGTTAAAAATACGAGACCTCTCAGAAATCGGGTCTTACACAGTCCATTTGGGCAGGAGAGCAGGAGTTACCTGCCTTTGGGATTTGACACCTTACTGTTCCCCCTTCTGTGTGTGTTTCTTTTTCTCCTGGAAAACGACAAAAGGTCAGAAGAAAAAGGCATTTTTGGTATGTAAACTGGGGCTGCTGCATCATCCCATGACCTCAGTAGCAGGTTTAAGGAAAACACAGAGTGGAACAAGGCTTCGGAGGAAACTGCAGCTGCCAGAAACATGGGAAACTTCTCGGAAGAATTACAGCCAAATCCTCAGCCCACCATGTCCCTGGAAAGCCAGGGGCTGTGCACTTCTGGTCCTGGTTCTCTTCCATGTACAAACGCACCCTGCAGTCTTCCTGCACAGAGCTTCACTTTGTCCTACATTTGTTATTTAGGAGCACTGCCATTAAAAACCTGCCCTAGTCCACCCCAGAGGCAGCTGCAAGGCAGTGCTGGGTGGAGTGATGGCTGAGTTAATGTTTGCCAGGCCCTCTGAGGGCACTGGGGATGTGACCTCCAAAGGGACTTCAGGCAGGTTCTGCTCTGGAGTGCATTAGGTTGCCATTAAGGGGGAAGCTGATAGTGGGGATTGGTAGGTATTGGAGTGGTGAGAGGGTAACGGGCTTGGGATGGTGCTTGTGATCTGCCAGCTGGTAACCATGAAGGTTGTTTCAGTGGATGCACCAGGCTAATGCTGAAAAGACTCACACGCAGCCCTGACTGATTTGAAAACAGGACTGCCAGTGCTGGCTTCATGGGAGCTAAGAGGTACTGAGGGTTGCTCTGGCAATGAGAGTGGGTCGTCTTTTCCAGTGAATTGTCTGGACCGACATGTCCATGTAGCCCCAGACAAAGTGGCCTTAATCTGGGAGAAGGATGAACCAGGAGAGGAGGTGCGGGTCACATACAGGTCAGTACTTATCTCTGAGTGTACGAGAAATGTATTGCAGCGTGCAGGAACGCTGCACAGGGCTGATCTGTTGATGTGCACCATGTGAGGGGATGCAGCATCCCTTCACATAGATAGATCAACAGTATGGCGGCTGTTGGCTTGCCTGTGCTGATCTGAGACTTCAGCCTACCTCTGGGCCCCAAGGGGTGCCTACCCAGCTGAGGAGGCAGATGTAAGTGCCTTGTGGCAGCACTGCAATGCTCGTAGGCAAGACCACATGGGAAAGTCACATGTGCCTTCCCAGCAAGGTTCCTGGTGTCTAAATTTGCAGGTAAACGGTCTGAAGAGAGGCCAGATTCACAGCCGCATGGATGTCGGGAAGTCTCGTGCTCATCTGCATGTCAGCAATGCTGCTGGGTTTGGCTTTCTGGGGGTGCTGCCTGTCGGTCTGGTGCCCCTTCCAGCTCAATTTGCCTGCTCTCTGAGTCTCCACCACAGAATCCACTTAAAACTCTCTGCACACAGAATAAGTCCCTCTGTCCTCTCTGGCTCCAGACCTCACATGACAAACAGGACCATCCACCCCTGCCAATCTCCCTGCATGGAGACCCATTCCATAAAATGAGTCACTGACAGCCAAGCCATGGCTTCTGGGAGGGACACTTCTCGGGAGAGGCATTGTTTTGCTCACTGCTTTCCTGCAGCTGTAGTTCTCACTGGTGGGCATGAGCTCTAGAGGACTTGACCTTCCCAGCTTTAGCAAAGCATAGAGCCCTGTTTTTTTTTGGGGGGGGTGATATTTAACTCCTCACATGTAGCCTCCAGCCTAACACTGTAGTGTGTCCCTCCAGTTGTACAGGCTGGTAAGAAATGTGCAGGCTGTCATTAGGAAAGTTGGCTGAGCTATCATGGGCTTGTGGAGCCAGAGGAATTGCCAGTGGCCATTGCTGGCCCTATGGCTTTCTCCTCATGCTGTCCAGTGAGAGCGTCAGGCTATGTACAGAGACCATTCTGATTTACTTCTTTTCCATAAATAACGGCCCATGTTAGTGACTGTCTTCTTTCCTTCCCACTGACATTCACAGCTCTCCCATGGACTACCAGTGTGGGGGGTTAGTGTGCATAGGGATGTAAGCTGCGTACCTGTGACCCTGAGGCCCCCCCATCTTTATGCGTGCAGGTAAGATCTGCAAGGAAGTCTCTAACTGTGCCATTGCTTCTTTGGGCAGGGAACTGCTGGAGCTGACGTGCCGCCTGGGAAACACCTTGAAACGGCAAGGGGTGAAACGGGGTGACAGGGTGACAATCTACATGCCCCCGTGCCCGCTGGCGGTGGCTAGCATGCTGGCCTGTGCCCGCATCGGTGCTGTGCATGCTCTGGTGTTTGCTGGGTTCAGTGCAGAGTCCCTAGCAGACAGGATCCGGGACGGTAAGAGCCAGTGGGTAACAGGGACATGTATTGCCCTTGGGTGACACTGCTGAGCTTGCTGGTTTGGCAGCTGAGGGGCTCGGGGTTGTGGTGATGGCAAAGGTTTTCTGAGTAAGACTCCCTGGGTTAACTGAGGATGTACAGCCATGGAGCAGGTATTAGCATCCCAGGAAATGGCATGGGCTCACTAAATATCTTCCAGCCCATGGGATGTACTGGTTCTCTCCTTCATCCAAGGGACTGATGGGCTGGGGTACACCATCTCCTCTGAGGGGGTGCAACACAGGCAGGAATGAATGAGAAACAAAGATGCAGGGCTGCTGGTTTTGCTAAATGGAGGACATGAGTAATGGGCTGGGAGACAGAGGGAGAGGTGCAGGGTCATGGCAGAACCAAACTGCTTGTGACTGATGGAGAAGGGCAGAGCTGCTTATGTGGCTCTTCTGCCTTCTGCAGCCCAGTCGGAGACAGTGATCACAGTGAACCAGGGGCTTAGAGGTGGCAAGGTTATTGAGCTAAAGAAGACAGTGGACCAGGCTGTGAAGCAGTGCCCAGGAGTGAAACGGGTTCTGGTTTCCATGAGGACTGACAGCAAGGTTCCCATGACAGCCCTGGATGTGCCACTGGAGGAGGTGAGGCTGCCTGGCACTACTTCCACTTCCCATGGGCAATGAGACTGCTTTGGGAGCAGGGACAAAGGGTGGAGAGAGAGTCCAGGCTGGCCATGGCAGTTTTGCTGGCATTGACACAATGTGGGGACATTGCCCTGCAGCAGCAGCAGCAGCTGAAGCTGCACACAAGTTCAGGACAGTCCCAGGAGCTGTCAGGATGGCTCTTCCCACAGCACCAGCCCTGTACTGTCACGGGCAGGCTGCACAAATCAGGGTTTGTAATAGGGTGGACCAGGTGCTAGAAATGCCCCAGACATAGGCTGACACATTGTGAGCCCAGCCTTGGACTGCCACTGCACTGTCACACGCCGCCCTGCTGGCAGACCTGGCACCTCTGTGAGCGCCGCTGGCAGCTTGTGTCTGAGGAAGCAGGCAGTGAGGTTGCTTGTGTGCCCGTTTTTCATGGCACACAGGATGGCCAGGCTGCCAGCATGGAGCACTGTTTCTGAAGAGGTGAGCCCCTCCCATTAGCTCCCTGGAGCTGCACAGAGGTCTTCCCACCTCTGCTCATCCCATCTGCAAGCAATTGGTGCTAGAAAGGCTTCCAGGAAGACTTCTGTGCTGGTCAGAGCAGCAGCAGCATAAAAATAGCTGCCTCTTACTCAGCAGGTCTGCTCTGGCTGAGAAGAGTATTTGCCAGCTCAGCAAGGCGAAAAGAGAGTTCAGGCTGGCGAGCAAGGGGAGCGGAGGTACAGAGGTGGGGAGGATGGTATGGGGGGAGCGGGGTTGAGGGGGGGCGAAGCTCAGAGGGAGGCTCGAGGGAAGAGGTGCACAAGTGGGTGTAGGGACAACACAGGGAAGCCTGTGAGACCCCAGGAGAGAACTGCTGCGCTCTCTCCTGCAGGAGATGATGAAGGAAGACGCGTGCTGTGAGCCTGCTGCCATGGACAGTGAAGACATGTTGTTCCTTCTCTACACATCAGGCAGTACTGGCAAACCCAAGGGTCTGGTTCATTCCCAAGCTGGTTACTTGCTGTTTGCTGCTCTCACACACAAGGTAAAGGATCCCAGCCACAGAGTGCTCACAGACTACCAGTTCATAGGTAGTGCAGGGAATACATATGCTGCCTTGTTGCGCCGTGAGCTCACCTTTATCCAGAGCAAAGTCTCTGGGAAGCCCTCCTAGAGCATCAGCCCAGTAGCGCACATCTGCCTACAGGTAGTGCGGAAGAGTAACACATGCTCTGGAGCAAGGCCTCCCAAACACACACCTCTCTGAGCTGCCTTCTTGGCTTTCTTTCTTTCACTGCCCTATCCTAGACTGAATCATTGAGTGGGATGTTCTGTCTTGCAAAGGTAATTTTATATAACTGGGTGAGGAGTAAGAAGTCTGTTTGCTCCTAAACCCCCTGGCTTGCTTTCCCTAAGCCCAAATACCCCTTTCCCTAACTACCCCAACTCAGGTGGGAGATCGAAAGCAGTGCTTCTGGGAGGGGCACATTTGAAGACATCTGCAAAAGCTGGTGAGTGCCCTCAAGACAAAGGGTCTATACCTGAAAAGTGTGGGTCATCTTTGGGAAGAGGAAAGCCTTTAACCCCTCGCATGCCCAAAGCAAACTCTTAACAGAGCTGGATAAAAGGGCACTGAGCACAGCATGGAGCTGCACTTGTCTGCAGGAGTGGTTGCGAGGGACATTTCCTAAGATGTTGTATGGAGTCCTCTGGAAGAGGAAATTTCTCCCTGAACGGTGCCTTACTTTTGGGTCTGGCTTTCTCTCTGTGTGACTGAAGTTCCAGTGGCGCCTCAGACCGTGCACCCTATAAGACAGCAAGCTCAGGGCTGGCTGGGTTTTCTGTGCCAGCTATGACTGCTGGAGGACAGACCTCCTGGGGTGTGTGCAGGGGGTGTGTGGAAGCTCTTGGTTTTCCTGTGAGCTAAGCTGCCTGTACAGCTGTGCGCAGCATGACATGTGAGACCATCAGAACTGGTTTTGCGAGAGCCAGGGCTGCCATCCCAGAATGGCAATGCAGGGAGCAAGCATGTGGCCATGTTAGCACTCAGGAGCGCTGGAAACTGTGACGCAGGGCTGGCACACTCAGATCTCTCAGTTGGATTGGGCAGACCACTGCTACCGTAATTCACCGCTTGGTTAAAAAGGGACAGAGCAAGCAGGGGAAGTTTCCATTACAAACATCCTGGAGCACTTGAGGCCCCGGAGTCCCCAGCTGGCAGCCTGCAGACAGGAGTCTGCAGGAAGAGACAGGAAGGTCTGAAACAGCAGATGCCAGAGAAGGTGAGAAGTGATGGGTGAGTGGGACACTGACCCCTCGAGAGCTTTGCTGGTGCTGAGTAAAGGAAGTGAAGGAGAGTGCTTGAGGAAGCTGGACATGTTTCTGCCAGTCTGATGGCACTGTTCTGCCCTGCACAGGGCAGCCATCGTTCCCTCATGCTCCAGCCTTGCAGCCAAGGGTGTCCTGAGGAATAAATAAGGCAGCGGGAAGCGCTTGCTCCGCTTTCTGCCTGCAGGCACAGGGCTGCGCTTACCCAGCTGGGGCAGCTCTGGGCTGAGGCATCTCACAGTCCCTCTGCTTGCTGCCTCAATGCTCCTATGCTTGGCTCCTTGCTGAGCTCAGGGTTTTCCTGAGCTTGGAGCCCAGCAGCGCTTGTGGGTGGCTCATGGAGTCCTCCATCACATTGCCCTTGCAAACAACTCCTCTTCTCCCATGTGGTCATGTAGGTGCAGAGCGGACCATACTCACCCTGAAAGTTCTCCTCTTTTGATGCTACCAGACACTTGGATATCAGTCCTGTCTAGACACCAGCAGAAAGAAGGAAAGGCTGTAAGGAAAGGCTGTAGCTGTCTTCTTAGAAAAAGAGCAAATTTGGCTGTGGTGTTGTTTGTTTGGGGTTTTTTTAAGTGTCTCTCTTGTTCTGCACCTTCATAAAGCACCTGACTTTTTTTTTTTTTTTTTTTTTTTTCCTGATAATGTTTTAAAAAACTCTCTGCAGGAAGGTGTCCCTGTAGGGGTAGTGGGAAGACAAAAAGATGCAATAACATTAGGGCTGAGAGAGGGTACACTGCTCCCCGTTGTCCCCCTACCTGGGAGGGCAAGCCCAGCCTGTACCCCTCACAGCCTCTCCTCTCTTGCACAGTACGTGTTCGACTACCAGGACAGGGACATCTTTGGTTGTGTGGCAGACATTGGCTGGATCACGGGGCACACCTATGTGGTCTATGGCCCCCTCTGCAACGGTGGCACCACAGTCCTTTTTGAGAGCACTCCTGTCCATCCTAACCCTGGTAAGTGAGAAGGTGTCTCAAGGCAGCTAGGACATGCCACAGCCACCCTGCAAGACCCACAGCAGACAGAGAGCTGGTGGCTTGATGCCAGGACACAAGCAGCAATGCTTCTGCTGCTGCAGGAGCAGACAGCAGGCTGGGCCCAGTGGTGAGCTGCAAGGGGAAGAGTCTTTTCCTCTGGTTAGGAAGCCACTGCTGCTTTTCCAGGCATGAAGCTGTTTCTCCCTGTCCCTCCCCGCAACAGGGAGAGCAGCAGAGCTAAGTGATGTGGAGAAAAAGAGGCCACTGCTGCTCCTGGACTGCTTTAGTCCTTCCCAGCATGGGATTAGCTTGGCTGAGGGTCCAGACACTGCTAGAGAGCCCTTGCTCTCACCTCCTCTCCCTCTATATCTTGGTCTCGGGCTGTGAGGACCTGTGTGGATGTTTACTGGCCCTGTTTTCATTCAAGGCCGCTACTGGGAAACAGTGGAGAGGTTAAAAATTAACCAGTTCTATGGGGCGCCCACCGCCATCCGCCTGCTCCTGAGATACGGTGATGAATGGGTGAAGAAGTATGACCGCTCTTCTCTCAAAGTGCTTGGCTCAGGTAAGCTTGGTGGCATGGGCTAGAGCAGCAAATCGTCGGGCATCAGGTTGTGCCTCTTCCCACAAATGCGAAGAGCAGCAGCACACGAGAGCGGAAAGTCAGCAGACTGCGCTACTTGGGGGTGGCTCCATGAGCAGGCCCTTGGAAGCTCTATCTTTGACCCGATCTTTCAGCTCTGTCCCCTTGTCTTTCCCCTTGCAGTGGGGGAGCCCATCAACAAGGAGGCGTGGGAGTGGTACTTCCGTGTAGTCGGCGAGACACGGTGCCCAGTAGTGGACACATGGTGGCAAACTGGTGAGATGCGTATGACCCTTCATCCCAGCTTCTGCTCTCCCAGGCTTTAGGAGGGACCTGCTGCCTTGTTGGCCAAGTGGGAATGGTTGTTACTGACACTCTTGTACAAGCAATGCCATAAGGGCCCACAGGCACCAAAACACAAGAGAAATGGCCTTTAAAGCTAACCTAGAGAAACACGGGGGAGTTGGGGTAGGGAGCAGGTCTCTGCTGAACTAAACCAGCAAGACCATCGTTCTGCAAATGGTCTCCCCCACCTCCCTGGCAAACCCAGCTCCAGCCTGTGGTCCTGCAGGGTGCCATGAGGGCCAGGGCAAAGACTGTTGGCCAAGCAGTGCTACCTGGCTTTCCTCTTGTCCCTGACTTTGCTGAGCACTAGTTTCTTTTGCTTCAGAAACAGGAGGCATCTGTATCTCACCCCGTCCTTCTAATCCTGGAGCCGAAATCCTTCCAGGCATGGCTATGAGACCCTTTTTTGGGATCAGTCCCTCCCTCCTGGACGACAAGGTACATTTAAAACCTGCAGCCCAGGCACTGGCTCAGTCTGCTTCCCCAGGCGCTTGCAGTGTGTACTTGCCAACGGGAGTGGAGGTGTGTAAGCACACCTTTCTTGCTCACCTCTGCTCGATGGCAACCTTCTTTACTGGAAACGGACTAACAGTGAAGCTGCTCTTCCAACTAGTGCAGAAGCTGTTTTCTAGCTTACTCTGTCCTGACAAGACAGGCTGTGGTTGGGCTCCCTGGCACCTGTGTTTCCAAGGTAAGGTAGCTGGGCAGGGACAGCCAGCCTCCCTGGAGGGGCCCTGTGTCCCACCATGGTAGGTAGCTGGTTGCAGATACCTGCTGGGAGAGACTAAGCCTGTCCTCGGGCACAGGATTTTCCTCGCTGCCTTCCCTGATATTTCCATCTCAGGCTTGTTAAACAGGCAACACTAAACATCCTAAGTACCTCAGCCATGGTTACTAAAAGGTAACATTTTACAGGGAAATGTCCTTCTGGAAAACAACGTCTCTGGAGCCCTTTGCATCTCACAAGCCTGGCCAGGTATGGCACGAACAATATACAATGACCACAAGAGATTTCTGGAAACCTATCTGACTCCTTATCCAGGTAAGGAAAACGTGTGGCAGGTCACTGCAGAGGGGTTTGGCTGGGTAGAGTTGGGTCTGCCTGCTGGTTTTCTGCATGGGGGCAGGACTCAGGAGAGCTGGTACTGCTGCTCCATTCTTCTACAGACTCTCCACCTTCCACAGGCCCTTCATCTTTCCATGCCCCATACACTGCCCTGGGAATAGGTCTCTCTCACCAACGTTCCCCATCAGATCACCTGTGATTTAGAGCAGTGGATTTGTCCTTCTGCCCCCAGTCCCCTCAAGCACAAAAAAGCCGCTTGGTGCATCTCTTGCAAACCCTATCGGCTTCTGTCACTCATCCAGAGGCACTGAGCAAGCCCAAGAATGTGTGTGTCTTGACATGAAGCAAACGGGAGAAAGAGCAGGACCACACTGGAGGCAAAGAGCTCCCAGCTTGGGGTGATGAGACAGGCTGGGCATTAACCAGCACACTGCAGAATGAGGGAAGGAGCCTGACGACAGAGCAGGTACCAACAGAGGCAGAAGACTAACAAGGAAGGTAGGCACCTTTACCCTGAGCAGATGAGAAAGGAGCAGAGCACATAAGCCCTGGTGCCAACAGAGGGGAGAAGGGGGCGAGACGAGAGTGTGACTAGCGAGCAGCTTGCATGCTCACTGCAACAAGTGACCATGGCATGGTTCTGGCCACTGCAGGGTTTTTCTTCACTGGGGATGGCGTGTATCGTACCAGTGAGGGCTACTACCAGCTGACAGGACGGCTGGACGACATCATTAACATCAGCGGACACCGGCTGGGCACTGCAGAGGTGGAGGATGTTGTGGTAAGAGGTGTGGGTGGGAGGTAAAGCCACCCAAGGGGACAGGGAAGGCACACTGGTGGTGCTCAGGGAAGCCTCTTTAAAATACCCAGACAGAAACATGCTGCTGCTGTAGCAGCAGGGAACAGTGTTGGACCCACAGCCTGCCTGTGGAAATAGCTTCCCACTCTCTCCCCTCTCATTCCGTCTCTCTGCAGCAAGGGAGGGACAAAGTCTGATAAGGTTGATGCTGTAAGTGGGCAAGTCCCAAAGCGGCAGCCAGGCATGTTAAGGAGGTGCATCTGTGGGCCAGTAATGTTTGTGAGACCTGGTGTCACAGAACAGCGTCTAGAAGGTGCAAACCTAAAGCAGCCAGGGACCAGGGAGAAGACTTGTGTTTGCAGACAGACCTGCTGAGGCAAGGAAAAAGGGCAGAGGCCACCTGAGGCCCTTCCTTGTCTCTCTGCATTACTGTGGGCTGCAGCAGCCAAGTCGGGTCGGGGCAGCTCCCAGGTGGCAGCGAGCCTGCAGAAAGCACCAAGCCAAACGCCAGCCCTGTTCTCTTCCAGAATCACCATGTGGCAGTGGCAGAGTCTGCTGTCATCGGCTACCCACATGAGATCAAGGGAGAAGGTAAGATGCTTGCTTTTCTGCCCCTGAAACATCTCTCCCGGGGCTACTGCACCGCGGTGGGAAGTGGCACTGTCACACCAAGCCCTGGTAGCAACGCTGTGCTAGCGCCATATAGCACGTTAGTGGGGATTGCGGCACAGCCATCACAACCTGCACAAGACCAGCTGGCCTTTGCATAAGGTAGCAGCAGCAGCACCATGGCCAAAAGCACTTACAGCTCAGGCTACAGAGCATCTCCTGAGGCTACCCTCAGAGAGAGATCCCTCCAGGCACTAGGTCCAGGCAGGGTCTCAGGAGCATGCTGGGCACAGTGCTCAGTAACCTGGTGGCCCTTCTGCCAGGAGCCTATGCATTTGTTGTGCTGAAGAAGGACAGTGGCTACACACAGGAGACTCTCACTGCTGAGCTACAGGAGCTGATCTCAAAGAAGATCGCCAAGTACGCGGCTCCAGAGTATGTTCAGGTAACATGTGCAGGCTGGTCCAACACCCACCCCAACAGCCTCACTAACCCCTTTCCCTCAGCTTTAGCTCTGCTCCTCCCTGTCCCAGGTCACGCACCGGCTGCCCAAGACACGCTCAGGGAAGATTATGCGTCGGGTGCTAAGGAAAATTGTGGAGGACAAAGCCAGTGAGCTTGGCGACCTAACCACCCTGGATGACCATGAAGCTGTGCAGCAGATCATAGAGGGACACAAGCACCTGATGAAGGGGCAGAAGAGCTGCTAGCTTGGCTCTGCCAGCAGCCACCTCCTGCTCCTCCACTGCAGAACCAGGGTCACATCCAGAAATGTCACTAAGCAACTGGTGGCCAGTAAGTGCTCAGTGACCTCTCCGCAACACAGGACCCCCCAAAACCTATGGGAGGCAGGGGAGAGAGAACACAATTCATCATAGGCAGAAGGGAAGGTGAGCTCTGTTTCCTGCCCTGAAAGCAGAAGGCCAAAAGCCCTCCTTGGGGTTCCCCGAGCCTTGCAGTAGCTGTGGACGTAGCACAGCAGGGCAGGATTCCCAGCCCTGGTTAGGTATATTACTCCTACCCCTGCTCTCCTCTTCAGCAATAGTCTAGTCTAGGACCATTGCCAATATACAAGCATCTCCTCCAAAGCAAACCCCAGAAGGAAAAGATGCAGCAGTCTGGTTAACAAATAGTGACCCTTCTCCATAAACACTTGGAAATCAGGCCCCAGATTTTAACACAAATGTTCCTTTGACCTGTAACTCTGTGTCATAAGGAGAGCAGAGATATGCTCCTTCTCTGTGCCAGCATTCTCCTCCCCTTACAGTGCATCCCTTGGCTCCTGCTGGGGAGCACAACCCTCAACAGAGCCACAGATACAGAAGTCTGTTCTGCAGAGCTGTGTATCAAAGAGACAGAGGTCCCAGCAATGCACAGAGGGCAGAACAGGAGGCTGCATCCCAGCCTCACACCACTGCATCCGGGACAAGTGGAGGTTCCTCTGGCCATTGCTGCTACAAGCCCCATGAGGCAGCACCTTCTCTTTGGGCAGCCTAACAGCTCAGTCCTTTTCCCCATGAGAGGCAGGGAGACAGGAGAAGGGGGCTGGGAGGACGATGGCATAGATGTGTCTGCTCCTGGCAGAACCCCACACCATGAGTTCAGACTTGGCTCTGTGTCCATCAGCAAAATCCAGAATTGGTCTTGCACTAGATGAATCCTTTGTTGACGGCTGCTGGCTCAGCAGCTCCATCTCTGCTGTTCAGAGCTCTCCCACGTGTGTGCAGGTTCTGCGGCTCACCAGACAAGGGCATGTTTTTCAGCATCCTTCCCCAGCTGGGAGACGCTTCATCTTCTCACATCGAGTGAGCTCCCATCTTCCTTCCCCATGAAGTTTCAAAATCCAGCTGTGGAACTGCAATTCAGTAACACAACAACTGAGGGATGTCTCTATGAGGGCATGCCCTCCCGCAGTGAGGCTCTTGAGCCCCAGTCACTCTGCTCTGCTTGCCTCTCTACCTCCCCTGTCTTGCCACCTCCAGGGATGCATGGAGCGCTGTCTCCCCATCTCACCTTTTCCAGGCTGGCCCTGTGTCCCACACTGATTAGCGTCATGCCCAGCTGAAGGCACACACGGTACAGTTCGTGCTCCACCTCTTCTGTCAGGGCACTGGTGGCTTCATCTAGCACTGAGAGAAAAGTTGTAAGCCCTACAAATCCTCTCCCAAGCAGTCATCTCCCCCTAGGCAAAAGAGCCGCAACTGCTGAGAACATTTCCCAAATTAACCAGAGTTCACCAAAGGCATCTGCAGAAGACAAGTGAGGAGAAGCCTAAGGACTCTGATTTTCCTCTGGCACAGCCGGTGTCAGTCACCTGAGAAAGCTGCCCTTCCCCACAAGCCCTTGAATCCACCCTAACAGCACCGTTCACCTCTTTCCTCTCCCTCAACAGCTGCCTGCCACTGCCTTGTCCCCACTGTTGTGAAACTCAAGACATGACCTTCTCAAGGCAGGCTGTGTGCCAGAGCGCCGGGCTGAGCAGCAGCCTGTGCACCCTTCCAGACCCCACCTGGAGCATCCAGAATGGCCTGAGGCACCTTCCTGTCAGTTAAGGGTAAATACTACAGACCTAGAGCAGATGAATTAAATTTGTTTTATATTATCTCTACAGCTTTTAGTTTGCAATTTGCCCAGACAGCACTGAGCCAAGCTGCAGGCTTCAGGGGAAAAGAGGTACTCACACATGCCTACTCGCTACCAACACTGTCTCTGTTCACTCACACCCACCCTGGCCCTTGTGACAAGTCCTCCAACAGCCCCCCACCCCCCAGCAGTCACGAGCAATCTAGGTGTGCAAAGGAATTATCCCTGTCTGCTAATGGGAGCTGCTTCTGTGATCTCTCAGGACCATTTCTCCCACTGCTCCTTGTCTTCTTTTGCTGCATTACAGCTAAATTTCCCACATTGCTTCCACAACCCTGCAGAGGTTCACAAGCTTCAGTTACGGCAGCTGATGCCATGCTCCCTAGCGTGCATGCTTCTTTACGTGGCAACTGGTGAGCATGCTTAGGGGTGGCTTCTTCAGGTGCCATCAGACCTAGACCAAGAACATTAATCACCAGTTCCCTAAAAGGACAATGTCTTATATACAGCCTCTTGATTTACCACCCTCCACAGAGATAACAAAATGTTTTCACCCCTGAAGCCTTTGTGTGCTACACTGCTAAAACAACGGCTAAGACAAAGCACATTCCTAGTAAAGAAGGGATTTCATGAGCTGTCTCTGTACCAGCTTCTCTTTACACCAAAGGACCTGGCTTTTTTTTTTCCTGCCCTCTTTTCTTTCGCAGTCACTCACTCACCCGCATATTTTGGCTGGAGGTAGAAGAGCCTTGCAAATGAGAGCCTCTGCATCTCCCCTGGGGACAGGATGTCATACCTGCAGCAGGGTTGAGATTCAAAATCTCCCTCAACAAAAAGAGCTTATGGTTGCTGACACTGGAGACCAGAGCAAGCAACTGTCCTTGTGTGTCCCCCCTCCTTCCTTCCCTGTGCACCCCTGTGCTGTCAGCTGCCTGCAGAGCAGCATGACTGGTGATTGCTGGCATTGATGCCTAGGGCATGGAGGCTTTGTCCCTGTATACTGCCCACTTCCCACAGGACACAGATGTTCAGAAGTCCAGCATCAATGTGCATCTGCTTAGAAGTGCTCCCCACCCACAGGGATCACCCAAATTCATGCAGATGTCGAGCTCCCTTACCAGTTCCAGTCCACCTGCCGGTCCAGTCCTCCAGCCCTCACCAGCAAATCAGTCTGCAGAGAGCACAGCAGACTTGTGAACACAGCCCCCAACCCTATCAGCCCACGGCCCTGAACATAACCACTCCTTTCCTGCTACTCTCTCTTTTCCCGCTTGAGCTGAAGTTGCTCCATATCCCTCCTCCTCTGCCTGTCCCATGGACAGTCCTGTCCCAGCTGCAGACAATGTCTCCACATGTGTCCACCACACAGTCACGCTGTGCTGCCACAAAACCTTATCCCTTCTTCCCTTGCTAGCAGCACGAGGAAACAAGGCAACAGCACTACTAGGGACTCACCAGCCCAGCCAGCTCCAGAAATTGCACAATTCTCTCATCATCTGCAGACCCTAGGGGAAAAGGCAGTAAAGCATAAGCAGAGGCAATGTGTGCTGAGGTCACAGCTGCAAGAGGAGTCAGTTGCAGGAGGGAAGAACTGCAGGATCTCCTGAGATCCAGTGCCGCTGACTCAACTGCTTAACTATATCAGGTCCTGAGCTCTGGCACAAAGAGCTCCCCCAAAGACTGACCTTCCTTAAAAACATTAACCACACCTGTAAGCAGCATGCCAGGAGGTAGCTAGGCTCCAGAGATACTCCTGAGACTTGGCTTAGTCCATGGACACAGACAGACACAGCCAGAATACAAGGATCCAGGCTTCAATTGCCAAGGCCCTGCCCACCAGCTGCTCTCCTATGGCTGACTGCCCACCATACGCTGCAGGTGGTGGAGGCATGGGAGCAGGCCTCAGGTAACAGTCAGCAAAAGGATCCTATGTGGGATGGGAAAAACCTCAAGGTGAACCAGCTGTGGAGTAGAACACACACGTGAGCGGGTACAGTCAGCAGCTATGGCAGCTGAGCAGAAGGGCTGTGCATCTGCCATGGATGTCTCTGAAGCTGCTGAAGAAGTGCAGCTGATGGCTGCAGTTACTCTCTGCAAGACTGTGACTCCCAAGTGTTTGAAAGCAGCATGTAACACTGCTTCACTCAGACCAAAACCTAAACCTGGACATTTGCAAGCTGCAGCAGATCACGTGTGGTCTGGCTTGCGATGAGGGCAGGAGAAAGGAATGATCCATGTAGTCTGACCTTGACAGCATACAAGGCCCTGGGACATCATTTGAAAAAGGAGAACAGTGAAAGATGGAGGTGGATGGAAAATGAAATGAAGGCAAATATGGCTTGCCTGAAGGCAGGTTGTACCAGACAGATCAGATGTACCCCAACAGCAAGATGCCTCAACATATATCACACGTCTATAGCACAACATGCAGAGCATGGCCAGCTTGTCCTCACTGTATCAAGAGAATATGTTGTCTCCCAAAACGGAGGGAACACAGAGCTGACCTTAACCTACACTAAGGTAAATCTTCCAGAGAAAAGCAGAGAGCAACAAAAGCAGAATGGATGAGTGCTCCTGATGGGGCGCGGTAGGGGAGAAGCTGCACTGGGTGCAGGACAGGGACCTGACACCACAGGGTTGGCTAATTGCTCTAATGAATTTCCACATACCTGAAATTGGATAGATCTCCTTCAGGGGATAGATCACCTGTTTAACAGAGCAAAAGAAGACACGTCAGCAGGAGCTGGACACAGTCCATCAGAGACGCAACGGTGGTGGCACGAACTCAGGCACGAGGGAAGGGGCGGTCAGAGGCATCCTCCCCTCTTGCAGGCCTTGCTGCAGCATGCAGGTTCGCAGGGCACAACCACAGTTGCGAACATTGCTGGGGCCAAAGTAGAGGCAGCCCCTGGGCTCACCTGCTCACGCAGGCTTCCGTCGGTGAAGAAGGGCCGCTGTGGTAGGAACACCACTCCCCGGGGGCCAAAGCAGGTCAGCATCTTGATGCTCCCTGCACAGAGACACACTCATGTCAAACCTGCAGCACCAGCCAGCAACTCCCCACAGGCCCCTGTGCAGTCCTGCCCCATGAAGTAGCCAACAAATCCCAGAAAAGGTATATTTGCAACACAGGGCAAAGCAATGAGAGCCAGAGCAGAGTATGCAATAAAGACATGGGAGGCTCCAATGCACCAGTGACACATTCACCATCACAAGGTGGCATTGGCCTCACAACCCCACGCTGCCACCTTCCAAACTCAGGGCAGCCCTGGCTAGAGAAAGAGAAGGCTGCGGCAAGCAGCAGTCCTTACCCCGTGTGCTCTCCCAGAGTCCCCCGAGGACCCTCAGGAGAGATGTTTTCCCTGTGCCAGTGTTCCCCACAATCATCACACTGTTTCCTTGTGAGATCCTGAGGTTCAAGTCCTTGATGAGCAGCTTGCCAGAGGATGGCACCGAGAGTGTCACTCGCTCCAGAAGGAAAGCTGTGTCCCTTGGCTCTGGGTCCTCCCCAGAATGGCTGCTGAGCCACCACCAAGGCAAAGAAGGAGAGATCTGGGGGTAAGCAATCATGCTGAAACTGGCAAAGATGAGGCACCTTAGACCTCCTGTGCCTCTGTGACAGCAGCTCTGCCCCATGCACCCCAGGAACGACAAATCACAGTGAGCACTGCCTGCTCCAACCAACTGCATGCAACAGGCTGTGACACAAAGGGCCACCTCCATCCCATGACAGCCCCACACTCTGGTGCACAAGCTGCAAGCCAGCCAGTTGCTGAGAGGAGACTCACCTGTCCAAATCCCAGCTGGCTTTGGCTTCTGAGTAGTTATCTTTTTTTTTTCTGCCAAGGCTCAGCAAAGTCTCCTGCAGCTCACCAATCCTAGACAAACAAAAGTTTGCATGAATGCCAGGGACAACTCCAGCAGCCTTCTCACAACATCCAAACTTCTCTGTGCTTGCTCACAAGCACCTGATTTTTATTTATTTAGCACAGACCTGGGCAGAGCCTTGTCCCACACCTTCCTTTCCTGCAGAGACCTGCCCACAGAGCAGCTCACCTGTGCGTGTAGCCAGCTACGTCTGTCACGGTGCTGGAGAGATCTATGAGCCGGCTGAAGCAGCCGATGAGGTAGATGGAAACAAAAGCATTCTGGGGAGAAATCACATGCCAGAGCAAGGGTCAGCACTGAGCTTTGGCACCCCTCCTCCATGGCTGCAAGGAGGCAGCCAAGGAGGCATGATATTTGGCCACATCAGCAGTTCCAGCAAGATGAACGAGGGGTGGAGAAGTCACTCAGGGCAGTGGGAGTGAAGGAGAAGATGACCATATTTGGATGGAGCAGAGCTTCCCTGCTCAGTACAGCAGTTTTTGCCAGGTGGACACATCTCCTCCCACCCAGGGATGGTGTTTGCAGAGTGCCTGCTGGCCAGCCCGTGGCCTAGCACACTCGCCCTAAGTCATGCAGATCCATGCCACCAGCCCTGCCCCAGCACCGCACATGGCTCAGAGCAGGTGTCTCAGCCTGCAGTGCCCAATCAGCTATTTTTAGATCTGCATTCCCTATCACAAGCCAGTTTTGAGTATGTGGGAACGAGTCAGGTCCGGAAGGAGAACACAAGCCAGCTCAGCCTCACAGGTGGCCAGGCCCACCGTGGTCAGCAGCCCAGGGCCTAACCCAGATCCACAGCACTGCACAGACCCAATTCCCCATCCACACTGCTGAAAGCCAGAGGCTTTCTGACCTCCTGGGTTTGGTTTTTTTTTTGACACAGAGGTCTGAGCTAGGAAACACTTACGTAGATGTGTCCTTGACAGCTCTCATCCCCAAGTTAATCATACACCAGCTGACTCCAAGCTCCCATTACCATGTCACCATGGGCAGGGACAGTCTAACCTCAAGGTCAATTGCTGCAGGTTATCTAGACCCAACGCCAGCAGCCTCACACAAAACCTCCATCCTCAGTGCCCGCTCACCCTCCACAACGGGGTCTGGGAGATGACCCTTAGCTCACCTTGCTGACGAGGGCGCTGAGTTCTGTTGGACTCAGGTCACTGTAGACCCCAGAAAAGATGGGAATGGCAATGACGACATAGCTCAGGATGCTGCCCAGGTAGTCAAAGGTGTTGATCCCAACTGAGCAGAAGCACATTGAGAGAAGACAGTGAGTTAGGGTGTGAACCTCTGTCCCAGCTGGGCTCAAGTGCAGCCCATGAGCCTGCTCAGAGGAAGACCCATAGTCAAGCCTCAGCCCTTCATGATGCACCAGAGCAGAACCACCATTTCGCAGGTCAGCACCAGAACCAGGGTGAAAATCCATTTGCCAAGCAAAAAGCACTTTGGGGCAGGCCCCTGTGCTGAGAAGTATCATCCAGACACACAGCTTAGGAACCACCATGGGGCAAAAGCCACTTTGCCTGCTTGTTTCTATTCTTCAGGTGCCTGGCTGACTCACAAGAGAGGGCAAAAAAAGGAAAATGGTTGGCCATGAAGTCTGTCTTGGAGCACAGGACAGGCAAAAGACTTAAGACCCCAAACTCCCACAGAGACATCTGTGTTCAGGGTCCCTCCCTCAGGTTGCTCAGAAGCTCGCTATGCTAGTAAGATGAGGAAGAGCTGTCTTGACAGTGTTCATTTAACACACAAACATTGACCCAGTGACAATGGGAGAACGGAGATTTTCAGGGGACAACTATGTTCAAGGGACCAGCTCTATAGGAAAGAAGTTTCCACAGCTCCAAATCACACAGTGTCTTCTCCTTCCACAAAGCTCAAGTCTTTCCCTCTCTTCCTGGCCATGGAACACCTGCCACACAAAAAGCCCGGATTCTTGCAGATTCACCTTTTGGGGCTTGCATTCTCTGACTTAGCTGGGTCCTCCACAACATTGCTCTCTATGAGGCTTTTTCATAACAGGACTCCCATTCAGGACTGCAGAAGGCACCCTCTGCTCACCCTCAGGGCTTTCATGCACCAGCAAGAAGCAGGAGAGGAAAACCCAGCACTGCTGCTCTAGCAGTAGGGTTCCCAAGCCTGTGGGCCACCGTGGTGGAGCTACCACATGCCCCACTTCACCCTCCCAAACTCCCCACTCACTGTATAACCACAGCTCCTTGCCTATCAGCTCCCTCTGGGCCCGCAGTAGGCTCTGCAGCCTCCAGTCTGTGCGCATGTGCTCCACATGCCCGGCCCTGTAAAATAAGATTGCAACATGTCATAGACATCCTGGGAGTACTGCAATGAGGTCAAAGCATGGGCTTTAGGAGTAAGGCTTGGAAAGGGTCTGGCACCTTAGACTCCAAGCAACAAGCTCTTTGTTGAGCAGGAACTGAACAGCCAAGAACGCCTTCCTGAAAAGCTTCACCAAGAAACTCTGGCTGAAACAAGCAGCCCTGCAAATCTCTCCCAGAGCCCATGGATACTGCTGTTGCATACAGGAGGAGGTAAGGCAAGGCCAGACACCATCAGTGAGGCCCCAGCCTGGAGCAAAGCATACCCAAGGTCACACACACTTCCAAGCAGAGCCTGGTTGGAAGAGAGGGAAGGCACTGCTACACAGCTGGAGCCAGAAAGGAGAGAGCAGAGGCGAGTCCAGGAGGTGACAGTAAGCTGCCACCACCTGTGTGGCTGGCAATCCTAGTCCACCTCTTCCCAATCCCCACCCTGGAGGAACAGGACATGGACAAGCCGCGAGCAGTGCAGCCCCCAGTGCAGGTGACTCCAGTCCCACAGCTCCCCCTTTCCCAGGGGAATCTCCGCAGGCATCAGGGGGTCACCCACCACCCGAGGAGCGCTCTCACGGCCAGGTTGAGTCAGTAGCAAGGAGGCACATCTTGGCTCTAAACCACCACCGTCAGCAGCAAAGCTCCTTCTGGTCCTTTGCAAGGGCTGGGCTGCCCTCAGGTGGCAAAACGCAGAGAGTGCTCCATGTCTCGCTCCAGACTCCCACCTGCCGCGACAGCTATTGCCCCCACCACCCAAAACACACTCTTGTGCCCAGCACACACCCATGCTCCCATCATGGTCCACACAATGGGAGAGTCACTGGGGCCCGGAGCTGCACAAAAAAAATACAAATCACTAGTTTTGAAGAGTCTCAGTTCTAAAGATTCTCGGTTCTTAGAAAAGTAAATTTTGTTCCTCAAAAATACACACAGTTAAGAATTCAACTTGGCTTTACTGCCCCACAACCCATCTCAGGTAACTACTGCGCTGCAATCTTTGCTGCCAAGTATTCGGAAAGGACAAAGCCTTGGACACAAGGGTGAGGAAGGCACGGGGGACCAAAGCTATTATTTCTTTCACAGATGAGGAGAGATCGCTATATTGGCTTTGGCTTTTCCTCGCATTCAGTTCACTTTTAAAGCAAGTTTGCCAAAGGCTTAGAAACCAAAGAAGTATAAAGGTGACATTGCTCAGGTTTTGCTTCTTCCTTTACCAAAACAATAGTTAGGCAGGTGCAAAAGGACAAGATCTAACAGCTTCTACAAGCTAGAGAAGTCCAGCAACCAAAACCAGCCACTTGCCACGTGCTCCTCCTCTTGCAGGATTCTAAGAATGCAACCTTTTAAAAAATTCCTTTATTTTTAATTAAAATTCATACCATGAAAACACCCGGTTTTGTGCAATTCAATTAAATTCTAGTTTCCCACCAAGGGAAGCTTTCCTACTAACGAACTGTACTGAAGTAAGACACTCCATTTCTGGTATCATCATTCACCTTCCATTTTCTACTTAGTAATGGAATTAAAAAAAAATGCAAAATTGTGAGGAAAAGTACGGCAGTTTAAATATGAGCATGTAATTAGAGAATCTTCTCCATTAAGAAAAAATATCATCAACCAGTAAGAATCAACCTGTCCACAAACAAATAAACTTGCCAATGCAAACCAAGATTGATTTCAAATATCTAAATCAGAGTTTCATGCCTGTCAATATAAATCTTTATGAAATTGGTGATTTTGAATCAAACCACTTTGGGGACAGCACCACCACACTCGAAATGCTCAACGACTACAGCATGAAGTAGCCAAAACCAGATCACAGGCAAGGAAGACCAGAGACAGGACACCCACTTCTTGAATTCCTGGAAGAACTGCAATTTCACAACACACAGGGAAAAGGCAGACACATGACAAGAGAGAAGCAACGACCTCCTGCCAGCAACCAGGTACCCCAACACAAGCTACAGTAAAATTGTTGCCCTTTTTCTCGGTTCTAGCCATTTCTGTGAAACACTTTGAAGACTCCAAACAGCAGCTCCACGGACTTCAAGGCATCACCAAGCAGGGAGGTGCTGCCAGGCTCCCGACTGTGTGCTCAGCTCTGGGGTAAATGGCACTGAGCAAATTCAGAGAGCAGCAGTACAGTGTCAGGAAGGTCAGGGCACAGACTGACCTAGAGGAGCATGCAGAGATAAGGAGGCCAGACAACAGCTAGCATACTCACAGAAGACACACAGGTTATCAGCAGCAGGATTGAGCCAGAAGCGACCTGCAGCAGGTCCCCAGGGGAACACCCTGACAAGATGCAATGAGACCTTGAGCAATCTCACAGGTAAAGACCTGGCAAAACATCAGCAATGGTCTCTAAGCCAGCACCAAATCTGTACCAGGCCTCTGGGGATGTCAGAAGGGAAGCAAAAGAAAAAATAGTTGTCTCCAGCTGCTGCCGAGTATTTCTGCAGACAATACGCAGAATGCAAAGGAGAACAGTATCAGGGCTGTCTGACAGTGCAGCAGGATGGAGAAGACAGAAAGTTCCAACTGCAGCAACATGACTTGGAGTCCTCTAGGATACATCAATACAACAAGGATGCACTGAGCTGGGAGGATCCTCACGAGGATGTAAAGAAATGGATGCTACTAACCTGTAGAAAGCAGCTGGTTCTGCATTTACACGAATCTGCATGTGCTTGAACCTGGACAACCCAAAAAACATCATCAGGATTGTGCACAAATACCCAGCAAATTATGCACACAACATCCTTGCTAGAGAAAACTCATCTTGTGTCTATCAGAGCACTGAACTGAGGCATCTCTTGACTGAAATGCTCAATAGGCTCAAAAAGGCACCAAGGCTTAGCACAACGTGACATCATTCAGGGCCAGCCCAGTGGCACATTTGTTCGGTTTCCCACTCTCTGTTCACATCTTCTTAGCCCTTGGGCCTCCTGTTTGCCAGCCCAGCATCTCCACCACACAAAATCACCATAACCAACTGCCCTGCTCTGGGCTCCCCTGTGCCACCTTAGCTTTGGTTGCTGTCCCTGAATGCCCCGAGCCCCTGGGAAAGCTGCAAAGCCCCTGCCACGCACCCAGACAGGGGAAGGGGATGAGATTAGTTACAAAGCATAGGCAAAGACTGTGCACTGTATTTTGGGTACTTCATGAAGGTGGTGGTGAAGCAGAAACCTGTCAGTAGATGCAGTTCCCTGAACGTGCATCTGCACCCAAGGAAGCTCCATGGGCAGTTTTCTCCAACATACTCAATGCCCTCACAGAAGCAACAGCAATGAGCAGGCAAGCAGCCCGGAGACTGAACCAAGGGCACTGCCTGCCATGACACAAGGCAGTGAAAGGGGTGGCAGGGGTTCAGTACAGGGACCCTGGGGCAGCACTGCACAGGCAGGTTTCTCTGAGTGTGGGGAAAGTCACAGACAAGAGAAGCAGCTGCAGCTGCGTACAGAGCACTGAATGGGGACAAAAAAAGCAGCTTTTGCAGGAGCTGCCAAGAGGTGGTGAAAATGCGGCTCTCCTGGTACTCACCTGAAATCCCCCTCCAGTTTTTCCTGCTGCACAAGTTTAGACACAATTGGGCTCATCAATACCTTGTTGACGATCGTCCCAATGACGAAATACCCAAAGATGCTCACTGGGCCTAGCCAGCCTGTGCTACAGAGGAGGAGAAAGAGAGGTCAGCTAATAATCCAAGCAGAAGGACAACCCAGGAATCCTTGGGCTCAAGCAGTCAGAGCCCTTAACTTTGTCACCTCTCTTGGCTTTCACAGAGGTCTGGGGGCCAGCACTGCACACCCTAGCATCCCCCTGGCAAAATTCCTTTTGGAGTGCAGATTCCACTCACCCACATATACAAGTGTCCATCTGGGGAGTTGTAATGTGGGTGCCGGGCTCCAAAAAAGAGCATAGGAAAGATGTGTGAAAGCAGGGCCAGGATGAGTCCTTACCTGTGGAAGCACTGGTATGTGTAGTAGGCCAGTGTGAAGGGCGAGACGATGAGCTTGCTGGCCATGGAGCTGAGCTGCCTGCAGAATCTCTCCACATCCTGGCTGATGCGCTGGTCCCTGCTCAACACAAAGAGCCATTGACACTGTTAAAGCCCAGGAGCAGAACCAGTACTAACTCCCTAACAGGACAAAAGCCAGGCTGTTTCACTGCCTGAACATAGGACAGGTTGCAGGTGAACAACCTTGCCTGGGAGGCACCTGCAGCTGTGACTCTGGTTCCCCCATATGAGACTACTTCCATGGCCCTGCAGGACCCACCCAAGGGCCTTCCTGGCACCCAGGAAGAACAGCTCCTGCAGTTACTTTCACTCTGTTCCTTGTATTAACCCCTTGTTCCACTTTCAACAACACTGTCCAACTCTGTGCTAAAGGTTTCTGCATCCTTGTCCTTTACTCCTCTCCTGGACCGACCCCTGTACTACAAAAGCTACTGACTCTCCCCACTCCTGTACTACCAAAACTACTGGCTCTCCCCCAAACCTTCAGGACTGGTGCTGCATCTCAGGCACCAGAGCTGCCAGGACTGGCTTCGGGCACAGGCCAGGCCTTCACCAGCTGCTAGATATTTGCAAACGCTTCCATCAAAGCCACCCTTCCACAGTAGCTGGTCCCTTTGCTCTGCATGGAGTGCCCTCTGGTCCCTTTGCTGCAAGAAGAGTGCTTCCATCCAGCCCCATCCCACAAGAGCAGGCAGCAGCGCACCAAGCCTCCTTGCCACATCAGCAGCAGGCCCATGTTTGACAGGCCCTCAAGTCCCATCCGTCCCATTGCTGAGCAGGTGTTGCACTTGGTGTAACTAGAAAGGATTTCAGCATATTTACTCCCTCGGCACCTCATCTGTCCAGCGCATGTGGATGAGGGCTTCAGTCTGATGCGCTAAGCACAGGTGGAAAGGCCATGACTGTGAATGCTGGACGACTCCTGAAGCTATCAGTGCAGATACAACCACAAGGACGTTCATCTCTCAACTCCTTTGCAGTCCTGGAACACCAGTGGATTTAATTCTGGGGTAGCTTTCACCCTGACTAAACTCAGAGTCATCATTTTTCCTTTTCCTTACACTGTAATTGTCCCCATAAAGTTATAATTTCAGTCGTGCTATAGACTCATGCCAGGATATTGCTTTTTATGAGCTATTAAGCAACATGTAATGACAACACATAAACATCAACTCAAACGCTCTGCTAGGAGCTGCAAGTGTTTGTATGCCGCTCAGAATCCACTCTTCATTCTTTCTAGATGGATGATACTGTGCATCTAACACTCGCTTTCGTTTCACTGCATAATGGCAGGTCACTTTGTCCCTCTAGTTCATTCTCTAAGTACCGAATGCAGGAAAAATATTCTCACCAAGCAATTGCAAGATAAAGAGAATTTTTGTAGCGGCACCAAAAGAGACAGTAAACAATAAGGCTGGATGTTTGAGCAGAAGCAAGGTGGTAGTGAAAAATACTTGACAGCAATCCCGCACGTTCAGTCTGCTAAGGTCAGGACAGCTGGCTCCATCACTGTGGAGCAGTTCGACCCAGTTATCTCATGCATTTCACTGCACAACGTGAAAACATTCCCTGGTTAAAAATAAACCTGAGCAGGATAGTCACATGGTGAGGGGCCTCTGTCCTCTCCCCTCCGGCTCCCCAAGGATAGGGCAGGCATGCAGGAACTTCTGGCCACCGCCAATGTACTACACTGTCTGGGAAGCGCTGCATGCCTTGGTGACAGGCACAGCTTTTAACCTCTCCTTTCAACTCCATACCTCTGCAAAACACTATCAGAAATGAACATTTAACGAAGGTGGGAGTAACCCTGACAGAAGCTGCAAAGTGCATCAGCATCATGAAGCTCTGATTTCACTTTTGGCAGTAGGGCTGCTTGACACAAGCTAAGCCCTCTGCTTTCTTCCTGCTCCCCCTGCGCACAGGTGGTGGCTCTTACTCAGGCTGTCTCCTAGCACTGGGCCAGCAGAAGCAGCCTGGGAGCAGGTCTGGCTGAAAAAAGATATAGACAAAAAACCCACCCAAGATACCCAACACAATTTCACCCTGCAGCCACACAGACCACCACGCTGTGCAACAAAGGGGCAAGGACAGGCAGCCAGAAGCACAGAGACTGTTTCAGTTCCTTGAGGTCACAACTATTAGCAACAGTCAGGAGTCCCTGCAAGATTTCTCACAAGGAGAACAGGCTTGATCTGCTCTAATGTCATCAATGTGGGAGATGGCACCAGTGCATGGCTAGACCAGAGGTGCCCTCTCCAGGGGAGGAGAGCTTCGGGTCTCAAAACAACTTGGAAAAAGTTATTCTCTGGTTTCCAGTTTTTCAGCGAGTATTCAATACTAACTTCTTTAAGCTATAGAGCGGGGGGAAAAGACCTCTACCTCTCACATGATACCTAAACGTACAATCTTTAACTCTTCAAAGTGCATAACTATGACAGCAGTGCCTTGTGTGCAAGAACAGGCGGGAAGGCCAGGGTCAGCACACAGTTGTGAGAAAGTGTTCAACCTCTGCCACACAGCCCAGGTAGATCAGCAGCTCTGCAGTAAGCAGGGCAGTGCATGAAGCAAACTGGAAGGGGATCTCAGGGTGAGCTGGTATAAGCAAGGATGGACTGAATGCTCCTCCTTCTCTCATATTAGAAGTCATCCCTGACATTTCCTTCCTAGGAATAGGAAAGGGGAAATGCAGCCCACATACAGTGCAAAACAAAGCCCTTCCAGAACATGGCTCCCATGGGTTATCAAAACCACTAAAACCCCAACAAAACAAAACTGTTCAGCTGGAGACTCTGGTGGCTGAAGTTCAAACAGAACAACAGGGACCGTCCTAATGCGCTGGCTGTGTGAAGGCAGGGAGAGGCAGTGCTCTCTGACTCCAGTCAGGCACTTTGCAACGTCACAGTGTCAAGGGTCGAGTTTACAGATAACATGTTTTGCTGGACCTCCATTCTCCTGGCAACAGAAACATCCTACCCCTAAAAACATCACAACCAGCAGTCACAGGAGTTCCCAGCAAGAGGTACCACCTCCCACCCAGGGCAGATAAGGGTATTTCTGCCTAGATGCCAACAGCTTCTAGGGCTCAAGCCCCTACCCAGAGACACAGAGATGTCAGGAAAAGATGCGGAACAGCCCAGGAGAAGCCAAGCAAGAGGCTGAGAGAAGCCACAGGCAGCCTACGGGTTATCGATGTCCTCGCGCAGCACGTGCAGGCTGTAGTAGACCTGGCCTCGGAAGTAGCAGCTGTGGAGGTATTCGGTGAGGGACTTCCTCCAGGTCACGTACATCATGTTGCAGATAAACTGGTCAAAGCTTTTTAGCTGGAACAAGGGCAAGGAGACAGATGGGAAGAGATGAGTGAGAAGCACTTAGCAAAATGAAATAAAAAGTAACAGTTTGTACCAGTCCCACATGTAGCTACTTAATAGGGCAAGGGCAGACCTAGATCCTTCATCACCAGGATCACGCTGGGAGCCACGGGCAGGTTTCCCCTCTCCTCCCAACACACGGGAACCTCTGGGCTGTCTTACCGTGGAGTTCACTACGATCAGGGTCAGGGCAACGGCAGTCAGTGTTTTGAATCCGGAGAAGTCCTTGCTCCCTAGGACTTCATAGTACTGGCTGGGGATGACGCCGACCTGGTAAATAACCAGCTGCTCTGGAGGAAAGAGGCAAGCACGGCAAGGAAATGAAGGGCAGCGGTGACACGGCAAAGGGGGAGACGGGCAGGGGAGACAGGGGGAACGGGGAGCAGACATGGGGAGCAGACGTGGGGTTGAGCCCCCCCCCATCGCCCGCACCCCACGCTCACCCAGCAAGGCGACGCCGAGCAGCGTCAGGAACATCAGGGCGCTCGGAGAGGGCCACCCGGGGAAGAGCACGGCCTGCAGCCGCAGGAAGCGCCGCAGGAACAGCCCGTCCAGCCGGGGGCCAGGCCTGCAACGGAGAGAAAACGCGGGGGCCGGCAGTGAGCTCTCGGGGGTGCCCACCTCCCCGCCCGGGACCCCGGACGCCGAGGCACCCCCGGCCCGCCCCCTCCTCACCGGCCGCCGGCCCCGGCGCTCCCCGCGCCGCTGCTGCCGCCCGCCATCAACCCGCGGCCGGACCCAGCGGGACCCGCCCGGGCGAGACCGAGGCCCCGCCCCCGCGGGCGCTACAACATGAATATTCATCACCTCTCCTCGTCGTGCATGAGCCCCGCGCCGCCCGCCCGGGCAGGGGCGGCCGCCGCCGGGCGGCCCAGCGCTTCCGGGTGCGGCGTCACCATAGAGATCCCGCCCGCCAGCGCCGCCTCGCCCACAGGCGACCGAGCGGGAGCGCCTCCCGGCCAGGCGCCGCCCTGCCCGCAGGTCACAGCGCCTCCTGGTGGCGCCGGGCGGAGCGGAGCGGGAGGAGCAGCCGGCCCCACCCGGCCCCGCGGCCTCCCCTCGCTGGCGGGGCCGCCCGGGGCTGTGCGGGGTGTGCTCGGGTCCCTCATCGCCTCCTCACCGCCTGCCTGCTCATACAGCCGGCCCGCCGGCTGAGCTGCAGTGTCCCGGCCGCCTGCGCTCCGCCACAGCCAGGGCAGAGGCCCAGAGGCCGTGGCTTGGCAGGGCAATGACTGCCAGGCAGGCTCCAGGGCCAGGCCGCGTCCTGGCCTGTGGAGCCGGAGAAATAGGGCACTGCCATCTCTTCTCCTGAGGAAGGAGCTGGGCAAACCCAAACTGCTCCCTCTGGGCACCCTAGAAGCTGAGGGACAGCCCCTGTGGGCAGCAGGCCCATTGCCCCCTTGTCACAGGGACCATGGGAAAGAAGGAACAGGGCCGGTTCCTGCACATTTGGGCTGTATTAGGGTGGGCAGTGAAGTTTTGTACAATTTGTGCTGGCCACTGTCTGTGGGGGATTTCTCAAGCTGGGACCTCAGGATAAGGCAGCAATCCCCAGCGTGATGGTGAATGGCAGCATGTGCTCCCTGCTCTTCTGCATGAACGGGAACAGGGCAGTGTGAAACCCTGGGCAGAGGATAATAAGGGACTTCAAGAAAGCAGCCATGGACGGTGTCAGTGAATTGGCCCTCTCTAGCTTCTTAGTGATCCCAAGTCAGAAGCGAACTAATTTTTTTTCCGGATTTGGGTAGTCACACAAACTCTGGGTTATGAAATGTTGCAGCACAAGTAAATTTCTGGACAAGTCTGGTGATAGATGAGAGATCCTACGAGCTGGAGTCCCTTCTTTCCTCGTGGATCTCTCATATCTACCATCCTGTTGATGCCATTGCTTCTGCAGAGCTTTTGGGCTTCTGCACATACCTTGTGGGTCCCTCTTCCCATACACCAAGTAGCTTCATTTTCCTGCCCGCTCCCTGCCTCCCAGCCCTCTTTTTCTTCCCTCATCCTCATGTCCGTCATCTTTGCTCTGCGGCTACCTGATCAGGGGTCCAGGCACTTCAAAACACAAAATCAGAGTATATGTGCTCAGGGATGAAAGGAGACGCATTGGTCTGTTTCCTCAGCAAATGGCCCTGTCCCTAAGCAGTGTCCCTTTCTCCTTGCCCTCATCTACCTTCTCTCAGCTCTTTTACTGCTGGAATTCACAATGCTATCAGTCATACCTAAAGGTTAAGCTCCAGAGGGCAGAGATCAGCCCTCTGAAAACCTGACCTCAGCGATGACTAATTTTTATGTTAAAAGGATCGGGTTTTTTCTCAGCTGTTGCATCAGACCTGGGTGATGGTTGCTCCTAGGCAGTCACATCCTCTCACGGTGCAGTCTTGCAGCTGTGGCAATTGTGTGTGTCACCTTGTCAGTGGTTACTGGGACTGAATTGACTCCTTTGCTCCCTCACCCAGCTTATGGTGAGGAGATATTCTTCCCCTTCCCTTCTCTGCTGATGAAATGGCTTCCCAGCACCAAGGGAGTGAGGGGATCTGACAGAGATGAGATGGCCACAGCTGCCTATCCCAAACCCTTCCTCCTACCTCCTCCTCCTCCCTGCCCTTTGTCCTGTCTCTGTCACCCCAGGACCACCACCCGATAAAGCACATGCTGTAAGCTCCCTTTAGGGAATCAGCTCCAGGATTTTTCCTGGGACCCCTCCTAAGGCAGCCAAGATCAAGAACAAAAGAGAAGCGCCTTCTCGGTGCCTCGCCATCCCCCCGCCGAGGCAGTGCCCTAGACACTCAGAGCTGCTCTCAGCACAGAAACATTTACATCTTTTACAGCACTCCAGCTCTACTTCTCACATTTCTCCCCCAGCAAACACCATGGCCATTTCAGAGTGTGCCTGGGGGCAGGGCTTGGGAAAGGGCTGGGGAATCGCGACTCGAGCAGGGTTGTATGGCTCTGTTTACACTGCAGGGACATAGCTCGGCTCCCTGACTAGCTACAGACCCAAGAGAAACCCTGTCTGCATTGCTAACTCATCACTAAATAGTCTGCCATGGACCCAGGGAAAGGAGAGCTGAGCATGGCTTGCTAAGTCCTCAGCTCCTTGTGGCAGTGCAAGTTAATTCCTTGTGGTGTTTAACCCCAGCCCCATCTGCTCCTGCTTGCTAGGTGTGAAACATCCCAGCCCCCACCCTGCCCTGCCTGCTGTCTGATGCATTTTCCCCCTGCTTGGGACCGGTGGGGGAAGCCCCTGTCCAGATTCTCTCGTGCTCCCGGCCTCCCAGCCCCTGCCTCTAGGTAGTCCTTGCTGCCCCCCTGGGCTGCCATTTCCCTGTGGTCCCTCTCTGCCTGCTGGCCTGTAGTTGGGATGTAGGAAGCAGCCTGACAAACCCATCTTTCAGTGCCTTTGGGGAGTGAGTGGCCCTGGGTGCTCTCTGAAACAAGCAGCAGCTGCCGTGACCACCGAAAGAAACACAAAACTGCAGCCTTGACTCTGCAACTTGCTTTCCCTCGGGTTTCCCATCCCAGGTCTTTCTTAATGCTGCCAGGTTGCGTGATGTTGCGTAATGAAGCGCTGCCAGAAGAATATTGCCTTCCCGGGCTTTCCAAAACTGAATCCGCCATTTCCTGCTCATGTTTCCAGTCTCCAGCCTCTTCATATGTGCCTGTCCTCACTGGAGCTTGCAGCTTCTTCAGTTTGAGACCACCTGCAAGCTATAGCCCCCTCTCTGATCCTTAGTAAGGAAGGGGTAATGGAGACTCCCATCCTGAGTTTCAGCTCCGTCTATATTAGGATATGAACTAAACCAATTAATTTTCAGCTGGATCAGCAACTTGAACTGACTGATAGAGTCCCCCACACTCCTGTGCCACCCCAAAGAGAACGGTGGGAATGGAGAACTGAGGGGCAGCGAACAGCAGAGGCCAGGCTCAGCGTGGCTTAAACATCCATGGAGCCGCATCAGGGGCTCCTGCTGTGATATCTTAATGATTCTGCCTTTTCCTCCTCCATGCTCTGTGCCTTAATTAGCCTTTCCCCCTCCTGTGGGCCAAGCTGCTCTGCTTTCTTTTCAGTCCTCCTTCCTCGTGCTTTGCCTCTAACAGTGTCTTTTTACTGTACACTTCAAAGGCTTTGCTCACCGCATCTCCCCGTGCTGGCATCAGCTGGTAACACCCCAAAGCAGGCCAGGTCTGCCGTGAACTCACAGTCATTGAAATGGCTTCGGGCTCTTTGGATCTGGGCAAGAAGCAGGCATGGGGGAGGAGGGGTGGAAGGATTTTCACCATTTCACCTCTGGGAAGAGTTATTAGTAACACAGGAAAAGCGAGGGGGAAAGCAACCCCCTCCTCCACCCACCCTCCCCAGCGGAGAGCCTGCTGAGGGCAGAGTGCTTTTATGTGCAAGTGGGAGAGTGTTAGGGCTTCAGAGGGAAACGCTTTGATCTTGACTTTGAATCTCCTGCAGTTCCCTCCCACCTATGGCCAGGACCCCAGGATGTGGCCAACTCCTGCTCCTTGCCCAGCGCTGTGGTCCTGCGCTTGGTGCTTCACGTTTAATTCCCTCCCGTGTGCTCAGGATCCTCAGGGAGCAAGGGCACGGTGCTGGCACCAAGTTCAAACCTTCCCTCCCATCTCACAGAGCGGGAAGAGGGAGCTCAGCTGGACAGAGGCCAGAGGGGGAAAGAGCCCTGAGCTGAGCAGAGGAGAATTAGAGATGAGACCTACTGTCAGGGCTCCACTACTCCAGGGCAGGGGACAGGCAGACCTGGCTCTCCTGTGCACTCCCGGTGCATTAGACTGGTCAGTCCTGAACATCACTGAGAAGATGAACTGGGAGGCAGCAGGAGAGGGACAGGGTACTCTGGGTGACTTTCAGTGGACAGCACTAAGGTCCCCTGATCCCACAAGGAGGGATCTTAAGTCCAAGAGAGGAGAACAGCAATGGGGGCCCTGGGCATTCTCTATAGGATGGGATGGGAAGGAGGTGGCACTGAGGGGTACTGGAGGAAGGGGAATGACCCCAAGCTCTGAGTCACTGCAGAGGAAAAGGGCGATGGGGTGTCGGAGAGCCTTAGGGGCCTCCGGTCTCTTGTCCAAGATGGGACCTAGTGCCCAGGCCAGCTCCCCGCTTCCCTTGGGAGATAAAACTCCTGGCTGGGCCTTGCTGCCAAGCTGTCTTGAGGTTCAGGCCACATTCTTCTGCACTCTATGCTGTCCCTCTGTCCTCAGTCACACAGCTGAAGTCACCCCTGCTAACTGCTCTTGCTCACTGAGGTTGATGCACTCAGATGTCCCTGCCCACCTGTTCTCACGTCAGCTCCACTAAATAGATTTTGCTCCTCACATCATCTCCTATAATTCAATCACTCCAGCTCCTTTGCTCCTGGCTGAAAACTCTCTGTAGTTTCTCACTCTCCCTCTCAGTGTGATGTTAGCAGAACTGAACAAAACCGTTTGTCTGCTGGTGTCCAGCATCATCCCAGAGTATGCACAGACGGGAGGGTGCCTCACAGGACCTCTCTGCAGCAGAACCCAGCAGTCTGTCTATCTGAGCATCCCTTTAAGGGCTCCAGCACAGACATGAGCATGTGGGTTCAGAGATGATTTCAGAGCTGGGATTGAGAAATATCGGACAATGTGAACTCCAAAACAGGACTTCTGTCATTCAGTTTGAACAAGTTACTTCAAAAATTGGGGCAGACTCTGTGTTTTCCAGGTCCCTGTTGGGCATAGTCGCACCAGAACCACTTGACCTTCCTTCTGCCAAAGACTGGTGGGCAAACTATAGCTGCAGAAACCCTATTTCTGTTGCCAACTCAGGCTGCAAGCTCTGCTCAGTGCTCTTTCCTCATGGAGCAATGCCAGGCACAGGGGAGAAACCCAGCCAAGACAGCAGACACTTAAGACTGGAAGCCCCCATGCTCTCAGTCCTGCTAGCCCCTCAGCAGTCCCAGCTATCCTGACTCCCCAGAGGGATGACAGCACTTGGGTTTAGACTCTGAAGTGCTCTGGACAGAGAAGGATGGAAAAACAGAAGCCAAGGCACTGGCAATGGCTTTAAGGGGCTGGACATGTCAATTCATCTCATTTATAGATCACAGATGGATCATAAAATGTTTTGAGTCAACCTGTTCCAGTTCCAGAGGTGGTTTTGGCAACTGGTCCACAGTCTGACCTGCCCTGAATGGCATTTTGTTGTCCCACGTGTTTCGGCCATATCCTATCCTATTTGAATGGTCTCCTCTGGTCCAGCCATGGACAGCACTGCAGTGGGTAGGGTGCTCTGACTCCCTCCAGTCCTGGAGGTCCCCTAGGTGGGAGTGAAGGTGGGATTCGGGAGGTTTCCTGCTGGCAGGGGGTGGAGGGTAACTGATTGTTTGAATGTTGTCCCCATGTGCGGCACTGTCAGGATTGTCACATTCCAGTGACAGAGCCAGAGGAAGCCCTACCTTATACAAGAACTCAGCACCAAGTCCTTGGGATACCCTTTCTCATGAGGTTCAAACCAACGAGAATTTTATCTGCTGAACATGGAGGTTGCTCTTGACCTGGGACAGGACTCCATGCCCAAACTTGGAGCAGTAAAACCCACCTTCCAGCGCGGCTGGAAACACAGTGCCCTGATACCCATGGTGGCACAGCTGGACATCGCTGCACCTTTGCTCTGGGCCTTATCTGAAAGAGGATGTGCTGCAGCAGGCAGGTTAAAGCACAACAGGCAGAAAAGCTTCTGGCAACCAGAGCTAAATTGCAAAGGTCTCCATGGCCTACTGTCATGCTGAAGCATCCTGCACCAAATCAGGGAGCACTCTGGTCCCCCACCGAACTCCTCCAAGGGACAGAAAAATGCTAACTACTTGTTTATATGCTGGAAGCCGGTGTGTGCAGTCATCTGCATAACAGAACTGCCCAGGCTGTCTCTTTGTGTGTTTTCCAGCTCCTATGTTAATCACTGACCCTGCTGACTCCGGCATTTACCAGTGTCTCACTGCCCTGTGAGCACCGCTTTGCATTTGCAACCAAAGAAGTTAAAAGGCTGAAGGATGAGAAGGGGAGCTCAGCAGCTGTGGATGTGAACACCAGTCTGCTGGGGAAAAGATCCAGGACTGGCCAGGTTGATAGTGAGAGTGGAGCTGGCTTTGGAGATACAAAATTTGCCTGAGGGGGGAAAAAGCTCACCGGGGGATGGTTGAGGTTTCTCTTCCTTGCGCTGTAGCTTTTCTGTGTCCAGTGGGAGTGACCCCTGTGATCACGGAAGGACGGGGTTCAGTGTCAGCTCGGGTGGTGGCTCCTAGCTGAGACTGGGAGGACTCACAAGCAGCCAGTCCACAGCTTCCAGGGAGCCCATTCCTCCTGTCAAACCCTCCTCACCCTGCCTCCCCTGCCTCCTGGGCTCAGATGTGAGACAAGAGAAGTGGGAAAAAATGCTCTGGGGTATGTGCTTCTGGGGGAGGTAAGACGCATAGCAGTGAAGGTGTGCCTTGATGTGTGCTGCAATGCTTGCTCCCAGACTAAAGTGGAAGGGAGGGCAGCAGGAGAGGGAGCTGGGTGCATTTCCCCTCTTTGAAAGGTTTGTGTTTAGTTTTCTTCTCGAATTGCACAAGAATTCCATATGTGGTGTCTCCACGGGCCTTCCTGCTCTCTTGTCGCCAAATGCTGCAGCAGAAATGAGTGCCACGGTGAGGTTCCCCACAGGTGGTGGCATGCGGGGAAAGAAGCCCTTTCCATCTCTGACATCGGGAGTTACTTTGTGCCCCTCACTGGGTGGTGGGGCTATGGTGGTTCTCAGGCTGGTCTCCAAGAGTAGGCTGGGGAGAAGAAACCAGGTGCTGCCTGCAACCAGAGCTACACAACACAGGGAACATGAAGCACCAAGACCATATGGTCAAGAGCCCAACTCTTTCTTCCCTGTATGCCCTTTGTCTTTAAAATGCACCCAGCCCTCACACTCAAGAGCAGATGGGCTCCTGGGGGACCCATTTTGGGGTGGTGTAGCTTGGGATGAGATGGGTCCTGGAGGAAGCTCTAGGGGTTCTGGACTTGTGAAGAGGACATTGGATGGAGCTGGTGTTGGCAGCTTAGTGATGCTGGAGCGAGGTGCCTGGTGTGCGGGCTGTTTGCACAGCCTCACGTGATGCCTGAGAGATGGGATGAACCCATTGTGTGAGCGGGAGTTAAGGAGTGGAACCTCAGCCCTGAGATTAGGCTGGGGAGGCAGCGGGGCAGAGACAGCGGGGAGGAAGGCTGCTCCACCAAGGGCCCAGCCGTGCCTTGGAGGCCACGCCAGGCAGGCAGATGTAAGCCTGTCCAGGAGGCTGCCCAGAGCCAAGGGCAGGGAAAAGGCTGCCATCATTCAGGTGCTTCCTGCGGATGAGAAGGTTTTGAAGGGCAGCACAGCTGAGCTTTGTCAGCCCTACGAGCCTGGGGGTCCCACCAGCCTTGCCTTGCCAGGGGGCGGGTGGGCACCGCTTAGGGAGAGGAGAGGCAAGGGTAACTCTCTCCTAGCTAGCAGCATGGAGGAAGGACCATGGTCTGGGCAGGAGCGAGCAGAGAGAAGGGAGCAGGTTTGCACACGGGCAGCGCCAACTCCGTGGGCTGCAGTGACACCCACTCGGGACCTGCCTGCTCCCCATGGGACATGAGGGGTGCCCCATGCGGGCACACAGCTCCCACCCCGCAGCCCCAGTGGGCTCCGTCGTCCGCCGTGGGGCTGCAGGCCAGGGGCGGGCCGTGGGGCAGGAGAACACTGTGGGGCGGCGGGGTGCCGGGGAGCACCGGGGCGTAGCGGGGCAGGGCGGCGGGAGGCGGCGGGCCCTTTAAGGGCGGCGGCGGCGGCGGGACAATGGCCATTATCACTTTAGCTTTGGAAGTGACCCCCGGCCCGCTCCGCTTTCATCTGGGCCGGGGCCGCGGGGATGGCCCGCTTCCTGGCGGGGGAGGGGAGGGAGGGGGCAGGCGGGGAGGGGCGGCCCGGCCCGGCCCGGCTCGGCCCGGCGCCGCACGCTGCCGCCCGTTCCCGAGGGTCACCGCGGGGCTGGCACCGGGGCGTCGGCGGGTCCGCGCCGCTTCCTGCCCCCGCCCTTAAAGGTGCGGGGCGGCCCAGGGTGCGGGCGGGGCGCGACCCGACCCGCGGAGCCAGGTGAGTGTGGAGCCGGGTTGGGCGCCGTCGGGGCTGCGGCTCCCCGCCGTCCGGTTCCTCTCTAACCCTGACCCCGCGGGCTGCCCCGCCGCGGCGGGCACCTTCCCCGGCGGGCGGGCGCGCGCCCCGTCCCGCCCTGCCCTCGGTCCCTGCTCGGCGGCTGCCCGGGCACCGGCGACCTCTCCCCCGCCCCGGGGCTGTTCGTCCCTTTGTCTCCCGGGCAAGAGGAGCGGCCGCCCGGGCTCCCACCCGGCGCTCAGGGCTGGCCCCGTCCCGGGGGCGGCTGCATGGAGCCGCCTCCGCCGCGTTCGGGAGGGGCGTGAGCACCCGTGGGGCGGCCGCGGGTGCGCGCTCACGGGTGGACGGGGCTGGAGGCGTCTGTCAGTGCCGGGGACGGCTGAAACCAGGCGCAGCTGCCGCGCTTCGGCCTAGGTTAAAGTGGGTCTGCGGCTTTTCTCTCTTTCCAGGCGAGCGTTGCTACATTTCTGGGCTTCAGTGGAGATGCGGGTGCTGGCAGATGGAGCAGGCTTCTCCTGCTGCCTGGGCTGCCGGTGCTGCCCCCAAGCCCCCTGGGATTTCTAATGTGGTATTTCTAGCCTAGACAGCTCCTTGAGATTACGGCTTCTGTTGATCCGTTAAGGTGGTTCAAACCTCCCCTTCTCAAATGAGAGCCTTTGCTGCCAGGGTGGCCTGAGCCTGCAGCTGGGGCTGGGAAGAGAGACACCTAACCCAGCAGGGCTGGGGTGCGTGGGTGCCCCTGCTCCTGCAAGTTGCTAGTGTTCCTGAGCAGGGCGGCAGAGGCCGAGGTCTCTTGGATTCGTGCTGGCGGGAGCATTTTTGGGGCTGGCTCGGGGAACTTGCACTACTGGATGCCACCAGCCCATCAGTTTAGGTGAGGGAACGTGATCTGCAAGTGCTTGCTTATCTGTTACAATGCAAAAGTGGCCAGGTTAGGTAAAGCCTCTTTTATCAGTGGTGAAAAGCTCCTTTGGTCGACTCTCGGTGCTGAGGTGGTTTAGGGAGCACTTGTCCATCGTGTTCAGCTGGCTTCACCGGGCTGTGCAGGAAAAATGTTCCCTTTGCAGCAGGTCTACTGTGTTGAGAGCTGCTGGGTTTCATCTGGTGATGAGCTCAAGCGCTTGGCTTGGCTGACCTCTGCTTCTAGCTGACCTCCAAGCCCTTCTCAACCCTGCCCCAGGAGCTCATCTGTGCTGCTTTAGCTGCAAGTTTTGTCTTAGGATTGCTTTTGTAGTCCTGTTGCTCTGAGCCACAGGAGCTGGCAGTGACATTGAGACGGTGGGGTTAGCGCTGAGAGAAAAGATTAAATCCTTTGCCTCCTTCTGGACCTTTCTCCCCACCCCTCCAAGCTATAAGGGGGTAGGAAATGCCCACTAGGCCATAAAGACCAGGGTTGTTGCTGATGCTCCCTAGCCTGTGTGAGCTACTCGCCCCCTCCAGGGGAAAAGCTTGTCTTGCCTTTCCTGGCTCTACTGGCAGGTGAGTGCTCAGCTGGGCTGCGTGGGATAAAAGGGGCTGTGGCGGCTGCTACAGGGGGAGGTGGACAGCCCTGAGGTGGTTTGGCAGGCCATGGAGAACATCTGAGGGATGCCTTTGCTTCAGCTCCTTGAGCACGTGTTGTTCACCATGGTCTTAGTCAAAACTTCTATAAATTTCTACAGACTTCCAGAACAACAATACTAGACCTGACCCAAAGTGACAACCTTATACTTGCTCAGACCAAGATTTTAGGACAAGTTTATCTCCCCTGCTTCACAGTTGTGTGCATTCTTTTGTGTTTATTGTCTCTGATACGTGATGCCCCACAGCTGTGGGAATAGCTGTAAGAAGGCCCTGGCTGCCTACACGCAGGAGACCCTGAAGGAGTCTGGAGCAGGGGAAGGGAGTTGATTTGGTGATTAGCTGTGGCCTGATTAAAGGCAAGGAGCAGCAGTACAGAGGCTCACTGTGGTGAAGAAGCCTAGATGTGGCTGTGTGATTCTGTGGCACCTCATTTTATTTGCTGTTTGGTCATGGCCAGAGGTTGTAGATGCTATGGCAATAATAACCTTATCTGCAGCAGGGCTGAGAACTGTGAGAGGTCAGGCAGGACATCTGCTTTACTGCAGAGCTGCTGCTTTTCTTGCCTGGCTCTGCTGTTTCCCCATCTCCCTACAGAGCTGTGAGTGCATAGTGATACCTGTGAAGTGTTTTGAGAAGGTGGGCTCCTGCTGGGATGTGAATTAAGTAGACTGCAAAGTGATGCCCTATATGTCAAGGGTGGCATGTAAATGAGCCTTAGAAAATAGAGGAGATTGGGCTTTCTGTCTGAGTGGAGTGTTGTGGTCTCTGGGAGAAAGTTGGTTCAAGAGGGAGAAACTGGGCTGGCTGGTGTGAGGGACCTGAGCTGGCTGGTGGTGAAAAGGTGCTGAAGAAGGTTGCGTTGATGGAGATGTATTGTGGGGTAAGGACCATGCAGTCATGAAAGCTCCTGGAATGGTGGAAGCAGAGCCATGTAGGTGTCAAAAGTTGATAAAGGTGGGGGGGATGTGGGTCTAACCCTTTGGATTGCCTGAGTGGAACTGGTGAGTGAAGGGAGGGAGGGAGGACAGGACTGGGACAGGCTCGGGACAGGCTCAAGCTTCTGAACTATCCATCTAGTGCTCATGCTCTGTCTGCACTTTTGGGTTGCCTCCTGCCTGGTATCTTGTCTAGGAGAAGCCGACCTTTTGTGACTTCTCCTTGGCTGGTGATCTGTGTCTGCTGAGCAGCAAGTGACATCTAGTGTCAGTTCAGGCAGCAGTAACTGTGGCTTGGGCTGGCTCTTGCTCTTCCTGTCCCAGGTTCTGTGACAGCCATTTTTGGTGCATGCAGCGGGTGCAGCTGCAGTGCTTTGCTCTGAGGGAGGGGGCAAGCTGCTTGCCCCTTCTTCTGTTGGGCCAAACACCTTGAGCCAGGTCCCTCTATGCCCCTGTGTAGTGTTGCTCTGTCGCAGGTCTCTTCCTGCATAGGTGACAAATGTTTCCCCTTCAGGCTTTCGTAGGGTGCTGGTAGCAGGGTGGTAAAATGAAAGAGATGGAGCTACTGGTGGGAGATACGGGTGTAGGGGTGAGGCTGGGTGCAAAGCCGGGGTGTAGAGGTAGGAGGTGACCTGGTTTCACACCCCGATGCATGCAGTCACTCCTTAGTTTCACCTAGACAAGTGTCTCTGGAGGCTGTGTGCTGCCCACAGGAGGTCACTGGAGAGCAAGCCGAGCCCATGTCCCTGTCCCGGGTCTGCCTGTGGGGACCAGGCTTCCTGCTTTGTCCTTGGGAGTGCGGGTGGAGGGGTGAGCAGTGGCCTTTCCTTTACCCTTTTCCCCCATCCTGTCCTTTGGGGAAGAGCTGGACCTGGAGGCCAGGACCCTGACAGTCTGGAGTGTGTGCTGCCTTCATCTCTGGTGACTTCTTTCTTTTTGCTGTCTTTCAGGATGATCCAGCGGCACCAGCTGGTGCAGTCTGTGCTGCAGGAGCTGCAGGAAGCCACTGAATGCTTTGGTCTGGAGGGCCTTACTAGTGCCGCGCTGGAGGCAGAGAGGACCCTGTCATCTTTTTCCCTACCTGGCTATTGTGGGAGGCAGTTCCAGGAGGAGCTGGAGGTTGACCGGGTAGCCAGGAGCCTCTATCCTGAGGATGCCCCAAGTAACATGCTGCCTCTGGTTTGCAAAGGCGAGGGGAACCGCCTCTTTGAGGCTGCCAGTGTGCTGCTCTGGGGCAACCCCAGCCTCAGCCTGGAGCTGCAGGTGCGTACAGTAGTGGAGATGCTGCTGCACAAGCAATACTACTTGAATGGTATGATTGACTCCAAGGTGATGCTGCAGGCTGCCCGCTACTCCCTCTGCACTGAGGAGACCCCAGAGATGACCAGCCTCCCCATGGCTATCCTGGAGGCCATCTTCGATGCTGATATCAAAGCTACCTGTTTTCCTGGCACCTTTGCCAACATGTGGCACGTCTATGCCCTTGCCTCAGTACTGCAGTGTAACATCTACTCCATCTACCCCATGAGCAACTTGAAGATACGGCCATATTTCAACCGTCTCATCCGGCCCAGGAAGTGTGGCCCACGAACCTCCACGCTCCACATCATGTGGTCAGGGCAGCAGCTCTCCCGGCAGGTCTTCAAAGCACAGTACTTTGTGGCCGTGGTTGGCCTGGAGGAGGTAGAACCCACAATGTCTTCACCAGAGCCTCCTGTCCAGCCCATGAAGACCCTTGAGCTGCTGAACAGTGACCCCCAGCTGACTTACTCCAACCTGCGTGACCGGTACAGCATTACCAAGAGCACCTTCTACCGTTGGAAGCGCCAGTCTCGTGAACACCGGCAGAAAGCAGCTGCCAGGTTTGCAGCTAAACACTTCCTCCAGTCCTGCTTTCAGGAGGGCAACATAATCCCCCTCCAGCACTTCCGACAAATGTTTCCAGAAATCTCCCGATCCACGTACTATGCCTGGAAGCATGAGATGCAGAGCATGGTCAATGGTGATGCCTCTGCTCTGGCTGAGGCCCATGGGTTGCAGGAGCTTCACAAGGATGTCCCAAAAAAGGCTGATGTGGATGAGCCAGCAAATTCAGGGGGGAGCTTAAGATCCCCAAGTCCTTCCCTAGACCCCATCCAAGCAGGAATCTTCATGCAAGGAGCCAAATCCTACCTGGAGAAATGCATTTCCATGAACACTCTGGTGCCTTACAGGTGCTTCAAGCGCAGCTTCCCTGGCATCTCCAGGTCCACTTACTACAACTGGCGAAGAAAAGCAATCAAGGAGAACCCCAACTTCAAACCCCCCCAGTCTCCCTTGGATAACCAGAAACCTCTAGTGATAGAAAAGCCGTTCCTGCAGTTGAAGCCAAGCAGTGTGCCTGTTAGGAAGAGGCTGAACGGAGACCGGCCAGCACCCAGGAGTCTCCTGCAGCTCAAGCCCTCACTGTGCTGGAGAAAGCAGCTGCGAGATGTGGCCAAAAGGCAGGTCCAGCAATGGCGACTGCCATTCTACAAGTACCGCCTGCGCTATCAGTCTCTCTCCTCCACAGCCTACTGGTTTTGGAAGGGCAATGGCCAGGCACATGGGCAGCATCGCCTGTCCTGGACCAGCTCCAGCCAGCCGTTAAACCAAGTGGCTTCCCTGGCACCTCCAAGAGTGGAGCCGGGCCTCAAGACCCAGTGCCACATGGAGGGAGGAGCCAAGCAGCTGAACAAGCCAGCGCCAGCTGCACCATACAATGCCACCATTTCGGGCTATGCTGTGTCAGAGAGAGCCAACAGCCAGATGTTCGTGATGGATGTGATCGCCACTGCCCAGTTCAAGGCACAGGCCAAGCTGTTCCTGCAGCAGCGCTTTGAGTCGAAGACCTTCCCCACCTACAAGGAGTTCAGTGCCCGCTTCCCACTCACAGCACGTTCCACTTATTACATGTGGAAGCGTGCCCTGCACGATGGGCTGACGCTTGTGGATGCCTGAGCACCAGTTGCCAGCTGGCTTGGCCACAGCTACCCTGCTGACATGCCCTCTGGCTCTCTGGTGCGGTGCCGGGGATGGGGCCCCGCTCTAACTTTTGTTCAGGTTTGGTTTTGTTTTGTTCCTAGTCTCTGGCTTTCTTTTCTGTGTGGTTCAATCGGGTATGGGAGTGTCTGTGCAGTGCCTGTTCCCGGAGACAGGCGGAGTGGAAGAAGGCACTGAGCAGCCCCAAATGGGAGGGGCCAGGGGGTTGCTGTCTTTGCTTGGAGGGTAAGCAAGTGAGGGAGTACCATGTCAGCATCATGCAATGCTGCTGGACCTCTTGAGGTGGAGGTTGTGAAGGTTTCTCTGCTCTGGGCACTTGCTTGAGTGAGTAATGTGGATATACAGGATGACTGTGGAGGTGCCCAGCATCCCCTTGGTGAGCAGATCAGTGCTGGCTCAGCTGCAGGTGAGGAGGGGCTTGTGGAGTGCTCAGCTTTATGGGAGGAGCATCTTTGATCTTGGCTCTTCACAGCTAAAGAGAATAAAAGCTTCATTTCATCAGCACTGATGCCACCTTGGCTTTCTGGCTTTTAATACCTGCCTCTGGCTGCCCTGATCTTCCCTAGAGGGAGCAGAGGCTGGTAAAGGAGGGGACTTGTTTGTGTCCCCACTGTAGTCTGACTGCTGGGAACACTAAGCTAGGAGCTGGTGTCCTTTGCAGGCTCTGGAGAAGCTGTCCCTGACCTTTCTGGTCTTGTAGCAATAACTTTTCACACAATCCTTTACTCTCTCACAGCTGGCTGCTGCCTTAATTTCCTAGGGTCTCTCTTCCCTGGTGCCTGGGAGAATGCAGAGAGACTGAACCTTTTGTGCCCAGTGTCCCCTGTGCTGTGCTGCAAGCTGAATGCAATGTGAGTGTCTCCTTGCAGCAAGCCTAGATGCATATATCTCACTTGTAAGAAACCAAAACAATAAAGACTCTTCCGCTTGTAGTCCTGTGCAGTTTCTTAGTCTTGCTTTTATGATTTCTGGGCAAGGCTTTCCCCTCCATGTCTGCTTCTAAAACTAGCTTGTGGGTGGGGAGAGCCTGCACACACCTCAATACCTGCTCTTGTGAAGGACCTCTTCTGTTTCATGGGACCTGGTGGGGTGTCTGTCAGAGTGGCTGTGCAGGACTGAGCTGTAGGGGGTCTGGGGCTGGCTGCTATCCTTGAGGAGTGTGGTCACAACTGCAGTATCTGCTCTTTATTTCCTGCAAAGCTGCTGGGAGTCAGAGCACCCTACAAATGTGAGGGGAGAGCCTCTGGAGCCCTGCATCTATAAGATCAGACCCTGAGGTTGGGTCTGACAGCAGCGCTGAGTCTTGTCTGTCTTACCCTCAGGTCTTTGCAGGGAATTAGGAACTTGTTAAGAGTTGAGATGCCATAATGCACATTGTGGTCCCCATTTCCTCACACCTATCTTGCTTGCAAATAACTTGTTTTTCTTTCAGCATGTCTGGGGCCTCTCACTGGCTGCTGCAGCCTAGTCCTGCTCCTGGCATAGTCCGGCTTCATTCACCATGAGCCTCCTAGGCAGAGGGGGGACCTACGCTAGCAATTCTGCTGAACTGTCCCTGGTGTCGGCCTGCAGGAGAAAGGGGTGCTCAGAGTTGTCCTGTGGCATTCTTGGGCTTGAGCTATGTGGTGGGGCAGCCCCAGAGGAGCAGTGCTGATCCAGCAGGGCATCTTGTGAGAAACTGTTTAACTCATTGGCCTTGGTGCCGGTGGGTTCTTGCCGCCACCCATCCACCCCAGTGTACCTTGTGTGGTCCCAGAGGAGGGTGTCTAGGGCAGCAGGTGCCCCAGGGAGGGAGGCAAGAGGGGAGCTGGGAGGTGCTGAGCAGTGCTGTGTGCTGCTGCAGAGAGCCCTGGGCACCTGGGCTCTGTGTGTCAGGAAGTAATTGAAGTAATTAGCTGCCAGCGACTTCTCGCCAGCAAACTCCTCCAAGGCAGTAAGCTGGTAATTACTGCAGAATGATTACCTGTGTCTCCAAGCTGCTGGAGGCTGGAGATAGCTGCTTTCAGTGGCAGCAGTGGCTGTGAAGGTGGAGGGCCATGAGACCCCTGAAGCATGCCCTTCCTTAGCTGAGCTGAGGAAAGGAGCAGGGTGGGTTTTCTGACTGTGGGTGCTAACACAGGCCCCATTTTGGTGACTCTGAGGCTGGGGCAGACCATGCCTGGCAGCAGGGCAGTGGCTGGGTCATCCATCGGCATGACACAGTGTGGTGGGTGGCTGTCAGCTGCTGCTAGGGGCAGGTGGGCATCAGGAGAGCTTGGGGGAGCCTTTGTGGTGTGAGGTACCTAGTGCTCTGCAGGGCAGAGCTTCTGCTTCCCATCACCCAACTACCTGAACTGGGAGTGTTGCATGCCTCACACTGGGGTACAGCTGCAGGATGAATCTTTCCTCGGTGCTGGCCCTGGGCTCTCTTCCCCCATCTTCCACCACCTCCTTGCAAGACGTTTTTGAGGAGCTGTGGTGTAATGGTTTAGGCATAATGTTTTTTCTACCCTCAGATGGATCCCTGGGTGGGGCATGGTGGGAAAATAATACTCATCCTTCTGAGGGGTTTTACAAGTGCCCTTATGATTCTCCATCCCCGTGCCTTGATGGCAGCAGGGTCATGGCGGGTCTCTGCCAGTTGGCACCACCTAAATGGTGCGTGCTCATTATTTACTGATGTAGTCTGTGGCTGAGCAGAGTTTAGATGGGGGGGAAACTGTAGCACTTCATTCATATCTGTCATGCTGCTCTTGCATTGAGCTGGTGGTGGGAGATGAATTTGAGGCAGCCTCAGCTGCTCTGCATCATGCTTCTGGGCACAGGCTGATAAATCTCTCCTTTTGCCCGTATGGAGTGAGGTTTAACTCAGGTGCCACCTGAACTTGCTCACAGGTGGGTGCTTAAAAAGCCAGCAAAGATGGAAATTAAAAGGAAACGCAGAGGCTGGGGGTCTGCAAAGCCCATGGGGAGCAGCCCCCCGCCCACCTGCAATTTAGGGCTCTGCTCTGCCACTAATGCACCCTGTTTGCATTTGTGGGAGGGGGTTTGCAGGTGCAGGAGGTGGGCAATGCAGCACAGCAGAGCCTGTCTGGACGCCATGCCATGGGAATAGTTGATTATGCCCAAGTAAAGCTTTGGGGCATTAGCTGGTCTGTGTTAGCTCAGACACCACTTTGCCTCCAGATTTTGCACAGGCAGCTGGTTTGTTGGTGCAAAGAGCAATAGTGTTGGTCTTAAAAGCATCTCAAGGGTTGTGGTTTGCAAGATTGCTCCTGTGGTTTGCTGGGATCATCAGAGTGGAGATGTAGCAGCAGCAGGACAGAAAAGTCAGGGCCACCATTCAAAACTGCTCCTGACCTGACAAGCACAAGAGCAATTCATTGTCAAGAATATCTATGTGGGGAGGGAAGGAAAGAAGATGAGGAGGAAAAGGAAAAAAAGGATCTTTTGGATCAGTCCCCTGCATAATTCTCACCATAGATCTGGGCTACAAGCAACTAGCACTGCTCAACCATTCCAGCTGTTGAGACAAGTCCTTTTCCTCCTGTGCTGCTGGGGTATTTGTGGGGAACCATCTGCCTCTCCCCCAGCAGGTTACAGCAGTCATGGCCAGATTCCCATTCCCCTTTCTCCTACCACCCTCTCTGCCTCTTTCCCATTAAAACCCATCTCTCGTGCTGTAGCTGACAATGTCTCCCGGAGGCCAGCTGCGGCTCACTGCTGCCCTGCCGTTGTCCTTCATGAATATTTTTGCTGAACCAATCTGCCCTATAGATCTGCACGTCAGATTTGCCTTTTTCATGCCAGAGCAATTGGCTCAGGCATTTCCCCCGTCCCTGCTGGCCGAGGAGCTCCCTGCCTGCTGCAGCAATTCCTGCTGGCAACCCCTCATTGTATCTCTGCATTTCATCCCATCTCCACCCCTCCTGCCTTCAAGGTAGTCCAGTTTCTTTGCTATTCTGTATTTTCAAACCCTCCTGATTTTTATCTTATTAGCAAATGGCACCAAGGCACCCGTCCTTCCTATGCTGGCTTGCTAGTGAAAGAATGGAAGATCAGTCCTCATATGGATCCTCAAGGATTTTGCCCTCCAGCACAACAGATCTTCTAAAATATGAATAACCAGTTAATACCTGTCTTAGCTTTCTTGAACCAGCCCCCACCTGACAACTGTCGATCTGGCACCATCCCAGTGGTTTGGCCAAGGTCCAGATGCATTTAATCTCCTAGAAAACAAGTAAACTGATATGTGATGCTAATTTAGCATAGTCAACATCTGTAAAACACCAGAGTTTTGGAGAAAATACTCAGACATGAAAGCACTTGAGGAAGGAAAACCTTCCATCTTTCTAGCCTAATACTGTCAAGAGTTTACTGCCTGTTCTTCCTAGGCTTTGATATACTACTCTTAGGACAGAGTTTTGGCAGGTATTGCATTTATTTGCATTTCATTTCTCCTTCCCTGGCTTCTTCCTTTGCCCCTCTCCCTGTCCCTCCTCCGTTGCTTCAGTAACTGCAGCACTGGGGGAAGGTAGGAGAGCTGCGGTGGCTTGGTCACCTCCCACCAAACTCAGGCACTTGAGAATACAGTTATATCTTCCTAGCACTTCTGCAAGTGCGTGAGTCCAGGCAGGGAGCCTGCCTGTGCAGCAGGAGGGGCTCCTTGCCCATGGGGCTGTCCCTCGGCTCTCAGTGCCAGGAGAAGGCAGCACTCTGCTTGCACTCCAACTTCCATGAGATACTGGGTTTGCTCCTGCCTGACATTTTGATTAAGCAACAAAATTGATTTAAAAATTAAGCCAGCAAACACTGAACAGATTAAAATCCAGTTAAGCGCCATGTCTCCAAAAGTAGAGAGGGAGCCCTTGCAGAGCAGGGGGATTTCTGCTGGGAAGCCTCCAAAAGACTCTCAAGGAAGGAAGTGAGCTGAGCGCAGCTGAGCAGCCCGAGAAGCTCCTGAGCAGAAATGAGGGGCAGTGGGGTTGTGTTGTCTGTGTCCAGCACTAGAGCAGTTGCTGCAGGACACCACGGCATGGAAGTCAGTAATCTGGAAAAGCTCAGATGAACCAGGGACCTTCAGAGAGGAGCAGTGGTGGGGAAGAGATGCCGTACAGGGAGAGTCCAGCAGCTCAGCCTTTTCAAGGCAGCAGAGGTGACAGCGCAGGGAAGGGAACCTGGGCAGACCCTGGCGGCACCAGCAGAAGGAGCCCTGTGCACAAAGGACCAAAGCAGCACATTTTCAACGTCAGTGGAAATCAGCCATGTGAACTGCTTCCCGAAAGCCCGGGTAGCAGCTTCTTTTGCTTGCTGAAAGGAGGTGGAAAAATCTTGGCCATATGGAGTGTGGTGGGGTGTGGGGAGAAGCGAGGCTCTTCCACTGCTGCCCCAATCCCATCCTGCTCTCTGGAGCAGACAGAGGGGCAGCACCAGCTCCTCTGCTTCGGGGAAGCTTCTGCCCATTTGGAGGGGGCAGGGGGGTGGACAGGGACACAGGCCCTGTCTGGCCTAGGGGTTCACAAGTCAGGTGCCTTTGGCACTTCTTAATCTCAAGTCTCCAAAGCCCCCAAAGTCTAACCTGTGAGGACATTTAAATTGCATTTTTAAGATACACCTTCTAAAGGGCAGCTGTGGTTCACCTGCCGAGCCCTTGGCTCTGAGATACAGCCAGCATCTGCCTTGTCCCCAGCAAGATGCCCCCACCTAGTGCTCTGTCCCCGCTCGGCACCGCTTGTCCTCCTGCCCCGTGGGACAGCTCGGCCCCACCAGTGCATTCCCACATGTGGCTCCTGGAGGCTGTGGAAGAGGGAACTGGTACCTGCGTCTGCAGGGAGAGGAGAGGTAATGAGCCTCCTGATTTCACAGCAGCTGATGCCTGAATGATGGCTCTTAATTGGCCTCTCTCTGCAAAAATCTTCTCCCGACGGCCCCAGGAGAGATGACATTGCCACAGGCTGTGCCTCCCTGTGCTTTCTCTGCTGCAGGCTGTTTTCGGGGAGCAAAGGGGAAAGGATAAGCTAGGTGAAGAGATGCACTGCTAAATGCTTTTTTAAAGTTTTTGTGGACAGGAATAGAAAATTTGCCCTGTCTCAGATAATTGGCTGTTTCCTTACTGGATTGCTGTGAAGGGAAAACACTGACTGTGCCATTAAGTAAGGCAAAGGACTTATGCCACCTTTATTTCCTGGTGTTTCTTTTCTCAACAGCCTTCAGAGGACATTATGAGGGTGGTGAGGCACTAGAACAGGTTGCTCAGAGAAGCTGTGGCTGCCCCCTCCCTGGCAGTGTTCAAGGCCAGGTTGGATGGGGCTTGGAGCAACCTGGTCTTGTGGAAGGTGTCCCTGCCCATGGCAGGGGGGTTGGAATTAGATGATCTTTAAGGTCCATTCAAACCCAAACCATTCTATGATTCTATGACAGATGGGGGGAGAATCGAGGCATTTCTGCCCCACCAGCACTGGTTGCAATCTCGCCCCACCAACAGGCACTGCTTGGAGAGCAGGCAGTGGCTTTGCCTCTGCAAGGGGCTGTGTCCTCCCAGGTGGATGAAGGAGCACAGCAGGAAGGACACCCCATGTCCCACATGTGGTTTCCACGTCACCCACCTCGGGGATGACCCCAAGGAGAGTCAGGTTGGCTGGGAGGATGCAGGAGGACCAGTGCCCCAGTGGATTCCTTCAGCCAGGGTCAGGGTCCCGCAGGGGTCTTGTGTCTCCCACAAACTGCACCAGCTTCTTTTCCCTTCTAAGCCTCTATCCTTTCGCCTCATCCCTGTGGGAAGAGAAGCAAGGTCCAGCACGGCCTCATCCCTGCATCCGTTGTCACTGCTCCCCAGCCACTGTCTGTAGCCAGTGGCCCCATTTCAGCACACCGCAGCATTTGCTGAAGGGTGAATGGTGCAAGTGGAGCCGGGGGAAGCAGGTGCTGGCTCAGATGCATTGGTTGCTCAGATCTGCAGCCAAGACACCAGTGCTTTTTTCCTCATCAGCTTTCTCCCTGGCTGCGTCCCAGAAGGAGGCAATATTCAAAGACCAGACCCACCATTGTCACGGGCTCTGTCTGCCCCGTCCTTGGCTGCTTCTGAAGATAAATGCCTGCCGGGAAGTGTTCACCTTGATGTTGCGGAGGTTATGAAAGGAGCACAAGCTGGAAGACAACATGTTTTCCACTGCTGCAAAAAGAAAGCAAAACCCAGCACACCTCAGACAGCACTGCCCCGAGCTCCTGATTGAGTGAGGAACATCTCCAGGGCAGGGAAGGGATGGAGGGGATGTTCAGCCAGCCATGGGGAGCAGGGCTGGCTCCATCCCCAGGCTCTTCTCCTCACAGTGGGAGGGCATCTGGGATGCCTGTTGATGGCACTTCTTGCAATCCAAAAGCTGCCCAGTGTGTGAGACAAGAAAGGGGTATCCAGGCATGGGCATGGGGCGAAGGGGCAGGGGATGGTCTATCTGGTGACTTTCTGTGTTTGTCTCTTAGTGTCACCAGCTTAGGGCAAGGACTGAGGGTACTGGTGGGGCCACGAGGCCAGGGCAGGGGCATTTGGGGAGCAGAGGCCTGGAGAGGGATGGGACAGGGTTGCTGGGGCCAGGGGATGGCAGGACTGTGCCTGTGCTAGGGCTGCCAGTCAACACCTGCATTCACAGGGACAGGCACCTGCAGCCTGCTGGTGGGGAGCTCAATTGCAAATAGATGCCCTAATTTATGGATAGTTAATTACTCCTGAATGGAGAATGGAGGCTTGTTCTGATATATTGTGGGACCCTTAAGCACCTCTTGTGCTTATTTTTTAGAAAATTCTGGGGTGCAGCGAAGGACAGCAGGTTGCTGTACACACCCTTGTAGGACATCACTATTTAACCAATGCCTCCCCACCCCCAGTTCAGAGAATGCCAAATCCTCCCTCACCAGCTACCAGGAATCCCACTCCACCACTGCCCCTCTGCACGGGCACAGACTGTCTCTACACTCCCTGCTCTTTGCATTAGCCCCCACAGCTGCAATGTGCCAGGCCCCCTGCACTCCCTTCTCCTTTCTGGGCTAAACATGTTGCCAGGACAGAATTTGAGGCTATTCCTCTTTTATCCCAAATTTCTGAGTATTCCCTGCAGGATCAGGACCGTTACGGAGCTCTGCTGTGGGGCTGGGAGTCCCGGGTGGGAAAGGGACCCCTCCCCTGGGAGGACAGGAGGGAGGGGGCAGAATCACCTCTTCCACACACACTGGTAGGGTTTAGTTTAACATTATTGTTTTTTTTACTCTCCATCAGATTTCTGGAGCTTATGTCTTCCCCAGCTGCTGTGCCTTGTTGCCTTTTCGCTTCCTTCCCTTCTGCTTGGGCGGCTGCAGCAGACGCTGTGAGTCTATAATAAGTTATTCAGCAGCAGTCTCCATGCTGGTCCTCGGATTTCAATTTCCACATGTTTCCCTTCAGGCTGTTTCCAACTAATTTCCCCATTTGCATAATGCCCCCCTTAGGGATGCTCTGGCACAGCCTCTTCCCCCCTCCTTTGACAAGATCATCAGAGATTCAGGCTATTAGCAGAAAACACTTTAATTCTGTTGGCCCTTTACCCTGGTCCTTCCCCATGCATTGCCAATTAAAAGAAGGCAAAGAGGGGAGTTGGGGTGCAGGGGACCGGGATGCCCACAGGGAATGGGCTGGGGGCTGTTGCAGCCCCTGGAGGGAGCCAGCAGGCAGATTTACAAATTCAGAGGCAAACATAGTTTCTCATTGCCAATTCTGGTCCAGCAGCCCTGATGGTTTTGCCTGGACCAGAATCGGCGGGGGTCCCCCCACCCCCCACCTCCCCCGGCTGGGGTGCTCGAGGGGGAGAGGCAGGGAGGGGTTTAGCTGGGTTGGCACTGAGCTGGAGGGCAGTGGGTCTGGTCACCCCTGCTGCATGGGAACCCATGGACACCCCCTCTCCTGAAACAGCGCTCCTGTCCTGCTCGGTTATTTGAAGGGATGGATGCCCAGGAAGGCTGAGCACAGGCAGGAGGAGAATAAAAATCATCCCTCTGCTGCTGGGTGATGGTGAACCTCATCTCTCTTCTCTAAGCCACCTCATCTCTTCTGGATACCCCAGTCCTTCCCTGCAAATTCCATCTCTCTCTGTCTTCCATCAGAAGCAAGACCTGCTTATTCCCTCCTGATATTTGTATTCTTCTGCCCCTATTCAAGCACATTTTATTTTATGCTTCTACTACACACAAAGCAGCCTGAACATAAACAATGCTGCAGTCTCTATCTCTCCTCCTAATACTTGTCCATCCATACATGGCAAAAAGCCTACACCACCATCCCACTCCCAGCACTAGCTGCTCACTGTGATCTACATCACAGTACATCTCCCTCTGAGTTGCCCAGACACCAGCTGGATTATAACTTCCTTCAGGAACTGCACAAACACCTCCACGTTTAAGTGAGCTCAGCACTCCTGCAAAGCTCACCTCTCCGCTAGCCAGCTCTATGTCCTTACGAACAGAGTCTTTTTTTCCTGCTTTTTTAATTAGCTCTTCCATGTTATAAAACATAATGGGAACTTTCAAATGAGCTTCTGAACAGGTCTCTGATGTGCTTCTCTCTTTCATGGCTCAAGTACAACAACAGTCGCAGACATTAACATGCTTCTCTAGGATGAAATGTACATTTGAATGGCACCCAGCTTGAGGAACATGCTGTGCCTCTTGCAGAGCTGGCTGCAGCCCACCCAGAAACCCTGGTGAGGGGCTGATGGGCACCCAGAGTCTGCCTGCAGCCTTTGCACATAGGGCAAGGAGGCAGCAGGGGAGCCATGGCCAGAGTGAGAGAGGGTCAAGGTGGATGCTGGGGATGGGGATGAGGCAGGGCCTTTTAATGCCAGCCCTTTGGGGCAGTCCTTGCCTTCACATCCACCTCTGAAGCACTTGATGTGTCGCTGACAATATATGAATTAGCAAAAGTAAGATGTAAGTGGGGATGTGTGGGATTTCCTCGTCAGCAGAACCTTTGGATGGATGGATGGAGACATCCTTCTCTGAGGCATGGGAAGAAGTGTGTTGGGGTCACCCCTGTGTCTTGGGTGCCTGCCAAATCTTCCCCCTCTCTGGATCTCATTCCCTCACAAACAGCACTCCCACCCCGGGTTCTGCATGTCATGTCAGCCTTTTCTTTCCATTCCTCTTTGTGTGCAAGGCCCTGACCTAGTGCTGAGGGTGGAGTCCTTCAGGTCCCCACCCCTCCTAGGTCGTTTCTTGGGTAGAAATTGCCATTACAAGTCTTTTCAGGGCCCAGCACTGTGGGATGCCAAGCTTATGGGGACCCCGACTTGCAATTATCATGACAGTCATTATTAACGTGGAGAAAACCTTGTTGTCTTTGCCAGCTTGCTCCAGTGATGGGAGTGATGGTGTGCAACCACCAGCCTGCCTTCCTCCTTGTTTCTTCTCTGTGATGGACCAGTGACTGGGATGTCCCCTGGATTAGGGGTCTGTCTGCAGAGGGATGTGGAGAGTGTGCCCTTTGGTCGTGTCCGTGTTGTGTCCTCCTACTTTGCTGCATCTGAGAGGCCAGGTGCCACTCCGTGGCACTGAAGTGAGAATGTTGTCCCCATCACGAGAATCTGGAGATCCCACCAGGACCCCAGCCTCCCAGTATCATTCCCTGGCATCGTATCCTCTCTCTTCCCTGTGTGCCACCTTCATGGGCCAAGCCTGGGCACCAGCAGTGGATCTCCCAACTGTGGGGCTGGGAGGGAAAGCCGTGGCCCCGGAGTAGGGGTGGTGGCACCAGCCCAGAAGCAGCATGCAGCATCTCTCCTGCACATCCTCCAGCAGGCAGATGTGCTCCTTCTGATCCCAGCAGCCAGGCCAGTGCCCAATTCTCAGCTGTCAGATGGTGGCACCCCACAGCCTTGGAGAGAACGGGGGTCTGCTGTTTGTCTGAAAGGGGGAAGAGCCTGTGCAGGGCATCTAAGCCGGGGTCCGGCTGTGCAAGCAGCCCTTGCAGGCACTGGTGCCCTGTGCTCCATAGGAAAGCTTGATCCCAGGAGGGCCGGTGGCTGGGGCAGTGCTGACATGCAGGTGGCAGCTATACATGGCCCCCTTTGGAGAGGTAAGCAATCAGCGCTACCACCACCCCGACGTACACTCCTGTGCCGATGGTTATGGAGAGCGCGGCGAGGAAGAGAGCTCGGCGGGAGGCTGAACTGGCCAGGTGGAAATCTCCTTTGGAGACAGCCTTGCTGGTCTGGAAGGAGAAGAAACGCTCATTGTTCACAGCAGTACCAACCTGGCCTTTTAGCCTGCGTGCAGTCGTTTCACACCCGAGTCAGGCCCCCTTCCCTGGCCACTGCATCCCATGAAGGCTGGGGACAGACAGCAAGGTGTCCGTCAGTCCAGGAGGGCTCAGCACAGCAGTGCCACCTACACATGTTTCCCTGTGGATTTTGCCTCCAAGGGAAGCATGGGCTTTGTCTGTTTGTCTGGAAGCCCCAGCCATCTGGGCACTCAGCCAGAGCTGTGAGCAGGCAGCTGGACCCTTGGAAGACCAGGCAAATGGTTGGTGCATGGGGTGATGGCTGTGTGGTACCAACTAGATACCAATACACCCTACGCAAACATATAATGAGTACTGCCTAGTCTCAGGGAGCTGGCTCCAGACAGCATGGCCCATTGGTCTGGCTCTGCTGCCACTTGATTTTGCCTGCATGGGGTTTTAGGTGGAAGCCTCTTTGCCACAGAAGAGCTGATGGAGCCAGCAATGGAGCCAGATGTGGGTATTGGCTCTCTGGCTGGCAACTTCCAGGCTCCCGGAGTGCTCAGGGCATGTTCAGAGCTACACTTGATATTACCTACTATTTGTGTTCGAGTTGCCATGTGGAGATCAGGACACTCACTGTGCACAGACACTGAATAAAGAGATCGTCTTTGCCTCACTGAGTGAACAAATGTGGTAGTTATAGCAAATGGAGCTAAATATAAATTGCACCAAGTACATCATCACGTGGAGAGTGCACTGTGCTACCCTGCACCACATGGAAAAATATGAAATCAACCACTCCTCGGGGTCCTAATTAGTTAAAGCTTCCCCTGCTTCTCACCGCCTCTGCGCCAGGTACTCGTGTTATATGCTTTTCCATTTCTGTTTCTGTCCTCTTGATTTAACTTCTTAATGCCTCCCCCCATCTATTCTTGGTACAGAAACATCTATGCAAACGTAGAGTAAATCCCCTGGCTCTGCATGAATTATTCTGGGTCAACAGTAATGTAAGTGAGCCCAGGCTCTGGGCTAAGCCCTCAACAAGGCAGCAGCTCCTCTGAGCTGGTGCAGCCCGAGGGCCACCACCCTCTACAGCCTCTGTCAGCCTGGCGTTGGCTCACACAGCTTAGCCAAGGCATGTCAGAGATGAGTGGAATAGAGGAGCTGTAGCGTGATATGCAGACCAGGCTCCCCTTTGCGTCCAGTCTCCAGAGCAGCCTGACTCCCAGGGCATTAGCTGCCCTGGACTGGGTCATGGTGTAGGATCTCCACACTACTGGAGAATGGGAGGGCAGGTGGGAAAATGCCATTTTCCTGAGCCTGTCTGGAGGGTGAGAACCTGGGCAATAGGCCAAGGGTAGCTCCAGTTCCCTAAAAAACAGCCTGACCTCCAGTAACCCACACAAGAGCTGGAGGGCTTGCAACCCCACAGCAGTTGTGGAGACATCCAGGAGCACCCTTTGCCTTGGCCCTCGGGGTTCTGGACATGGCACAGAGACAAGCCGCAGAGTCAGAAAGGTGCCTGGTCCCCTCCAGGGCTGCTGTGGCTTGCAGGGCCCTTGCTCCAGCACTCAGTGCACACAGGCAACCAAAGGGATCTCTTACCCCTTGGGAGAAGTAGAAGGCAGCAATCCCCAGGGGCCAGAAGCAGCACAGCATGGAGAAAAGGGCCAAGCCCAGGTGATCCCGGGGGGGAAGCATCAGGAAATGATCCTCACTTTCGCTGTCACTGGAGGAGTCGCTCTGCAAAACCAAAAGGATTCAGCACATGCCCACCTCCCCATACCATCCTGTGGGCTGTGTCTCAGCCCCTCTCCTCCCAGCTCCTGCTCTCTCCTGGCCTCATCACTTACATTTCCCACCTGCAAGTTCAAGGAGTAAATTTCAAAAATGTTTTAGCCTCCTCAGCCTGGCTTGATGAGAAAAGATGTAGCTCAGCAAATTCAGGAGCGGAGTGGATTCTCGGCTTCCTGCCAGAGCAAATGTTGAGCTTGCTTGCTGGGGGTCTGGGATTTCCCTGGGAGATAGATAGTCTTAAACTGAAATATCTTCAGCTTTGGCAGAACTGGCTGTTTGTCAGCTTAAAAAAACTTAAACAAAGTGCCTTATCCCCATTAGGGACTAGGAGATCGATTTCCTGCTAAACTGATTTTGCAAGTGAGGGAAAGCAGTTGAATTGGAGCCTCCATCACAGGGGCGACATGTCCTGTCCCCTTAGTGAGCACATTGCTCAGAGCGGCTGCGGTCAGCCCTCCTGCCTTTGGGCATCACTCAGCCGGCCACAGACCAGCCTGGAAGTGATGTGTCTTAGTGAGGAAGGCATGCAGAGGTGGGGACACCCCTGCTGCCATCTGAAAAGGTCGCACCGCTGGCACTGAAAGCAGCAGAGCTGTGCTGGGTCATCAGACATCAGCTCCAGTGGGCTCCAGGGACCTGCTCCCACCTATCAAGGCCCTGGATGTTGTTCCCAGCCTCTGCATCACCGCACGAGCCATGGTAGGGCATAGAGTGCAGCATGAGGCTGCTTTGCCAGCTCTCATTCTTCCTTTGCAAGTTTTATCATGTCTTTATATATAAAGCTTTCTCTCAGCTGCTGCCATCAGGCATGTGAATTTTGCTGTTATGCAAGGATTGCTATGTCCCCTCAGCTCGAGTGCCACAGTGGTGGCAGGCTGCCCTTGTCAAAGGGTCCCCATATCTCAATATCTCAGCAATGGCCCCACCTCCCCTTTGCTGCCAGCAGGCATGCAGCCAGGTTGCCCTCAGGGAAGCTGACCTTCTTCTGAGGTCTGCAGTGAGGAAAAAGGAGCAGAAACTATAAGAAGGAAAAAGAAACACTGGGTGTGCAGGGAGAGGCTGGTGAGGCAGGAGATGGTAGGGTCTAGAGGGTATGCTCTGAGGAAAGAAGGGAGAACAAATGACCAAGAATTTGGGCTGATGGCCAGAGGAGGAGTTTGGTGCCACCCCACCTGGCCAAACTCACCTCGTACTCCTGGAGCTCCTCTTCCTCCACCTCATAGGACACCGTTTGGATGCGGATGTCGCTCTCTACCAGGCAAGACCCTTGCGCCTCGTGCCCGTCGGGACCTTCGGATGGAGCCTCTTTGCTTTCTGTAAAAGTGGTCTCGCAGCTTTCCATCTTGCTGTCCTTGGCCTTGAGAGCGGTCTCATCCTTCACGAGGATGAAATTGGGGCCGTACAAGGCTTCAACAGCCAGCTGCAGGGAACTGGCATCCAGCAGCTGGTGAGTCCTGGCACCACCAGTGTTTTGGAAGATGTAGGAATACAGTTTCCCTTGGCAGCGATGATTGGGGTAGTCCTGGCTGTGATGCTGGTGGTAAGAATAGCTGCTGCGAAGGTGCCCGTTGGCCTTGGTCAAGAGTGGGTTTTGAAGCTCGCGCACGCTCTCCATGCTGCCAGAGGCAGGGGGGAACGATCCTGCGGGAGCAGAGAGTGTGGGAGGGAGGAGGCTGTTATTTCAGCAAGGTGAGGGAGCAGAAAAGCCTCTCGCCCATGCGGAGCCGATGTCACGACGAGGCTAGTGGGAACAGAAAGATTTGGCAATGCTGGAGAAAACAAGAGCCCTCTCCACCTCTCCACGGATTGAACGCTATCTCGGCAAACTGAGCATCTTTTTATCTCTCCCCAGCTGGTAGTAAGATAAGGATGCAGCCCTGCAACAAGATGATCTGATTCAGGCTGGATTAAGATGAGGATTTGCTGTATCTATAATGCATCTTGAGATGGCCACGTGCAGCCTGACAGGAAAGGACCTGCTGCATCTTTTCTGCTGGTTCATAATGTGTGCTGCGACAAAGCCTAACAGACAGCACAGAAGTAGCTAAGAGCCTGACAGACACTTGAGGGGCCTCCCTGACTTCCCAAAGCGGAGGGTTACAAGGCAAATTACAGGCCCCCAGGCATTACACATGCACCTAACTGGCTTTCAGGTACATGGGAGGTTTTCTAGGGCTCTTCCAAGGCTGCATTGAGGCTGGGGCGAGAGCAGTGAGATATAGAGGGAAGCCAGGAGGCTGCTGTGAGGACATGGAGGTGGTGGGGTGGGCAACGTTGGATGCTCAGCCAGCCCTGCAAGGGAATGGAAGGATGCAGAGATTAAAGGGCAGACCCCACAGGGCTTGGTCCACATTGAAATTATAACAATTTAAGTAAACGACCCATCACATCAGAGCCCTGTTTAAACCAGCTCCACCCCTGGGTACAGTGGCAGCTATGCAGCCCTCGCTCCGGGCTACCAGGTTCAGAAAATGCCAAGTCCAAATGGGATCCTCGGCTACAAATGTCAACATGGGTTTCTGCCTCGGGGAAATTCACCCCCCTCTCCCTTCTTCCATTTCAGAGTGCTGAAACCTTGTGCTGCCTTTTTTTTTTTTTTTTTTTATTTCATTAAAATTTCTGAGATGAAATATTTCAACCCCTTTTCTTCAGAGAAGCGTTTTCTATTTTGGCTTTCCAACCCACTTTGGCACAAAGAAAATGTGTAGTGAAATATCAGCATTCCCCAGGAGAGAGAAACAATTACTTTTCTCTCTTCAGTACCTAAGCCCTGTGTTTTACAGCCACTCTCTAGCATGTTCCCAGCTCCTAGACTGTGGCACCTTATTGCCTTGCAACCCCAAATGTTCCTGCCCTCCTTAGAGACCGCTGTCACTGCCTCCTCTGCAGGAAGCGGTGTAGCAGACACACTTCCACCTGCTATAGGGTTCCCTGAGGTGCACTAGGCTTTCTGACAGAAAGCATATCACCTCAGCTTTAAATCTGTCCTCAAGAAGAAAATATAAAGAAATTGGAGTTGAAGACTCCAGAGAGTGAAAAGCCCAAGTGGTCCAATCCCCTTGGCCAAACTCTGCCATACTGTGCAGGTTTGAGTGCCGTACCTGGTTTTAAATGGCCCTGTTGATGGGCTTTGTTCTGACAGCAGTCGTCACATTTTGGAAAGTTGCTCAAGAAAATGGAGACGTTCAAAAGCACTCTCATGCTGTTAAAACTCTGCATGTTTTGGTGAATGCCCTCTACTTCTCCCTCCCCAAAACCGTTCTCTGCTTTCTGCAGTCTCCCACCTTACTAGTAAAGCCTGTAATGGCTCGTGCAGCAGATGGCCGTTAAGTATTTTCAAAATATTTAAGGGAGATGCATATTTGTAGCACAGACGGTTTTATTTCCCTCACAGACCCAGAGAATCTCAAAACTTCATCCTGGTTTTCAGTCAAGAAAAGGACGAGCCCCTTCTTTGCTTACTTCAACATGCTAATTAGATTTCCAATAAAATATCTTGCTTTTTGATGGAACAGTAAGGAGAGACCAGTCACTGACTGTCATTTGAGAGCAGCAGCCCAAGCAGGAGCAGGAGCAACTCCAGCAAGAGAAAGCTGGCAGTTTTGGTAGGGCATCCACACCTCATATCAAGAAATGTTTCTGGCAGCAAGCTAGGGCAGGGAGGGATGGGATCTTGCTGGGAGCTGCTGGAGGGAGCCAGCTCCCAACACACTGAGAAGCACCGGCAGACAGGCTGTGGGCAGGCTGCTGGCCACTGGGCAGTGGGCGCTGCTTGCATGGAGGTTGCTGCTCTGCTCACTTCAGGTCTTCGGCAGCGGGTTAGATGCAGGGGAGAGCTGCGTGGCAAAGTCGTATGTTCACAACAGTGAGCACTGGGAAACACTCAAAGCATGGGGGGGAAAGATGGGAAAGGATATGGGAGGAATTTGAAACCTGAAAGGCAGCTTGGGAGGCTGCAGATATCATGGACCAGGGTGGGAAGAGTGTGTCTATGCAGTGGACTGCTGTTGGACATGGACTCTGCTGACTTTGGGTATCCCAAAAGATGCTGAAGGGGCCAGCTAGTGGGACATGGCTGGCTGACCTGGGCTGAGGGGAAGAGGCAGGGAGGGCTTGCAAGTAGCAAATATCCCAGGGTGAACACACTTTGGAAGAGTAACAGTGTGGGTAGCAAAAGAAACATCACGAAAATACCGCTGAAGCATGGGGAAGTCTCTGTGAATGTGGGCTGGGCAAGGCTGAAGGCTTTGCCCTGGGGTAGCAGCGAGAGCCCAAACTTCTCTGGTCCCTCAAAATGCTCTGGAGCTGTCCCTAGAGCAGGGCCAGGACCTTGGAGGCTGCTGCACTGTGCAAAGTGTGGACAGGGCAGGGCTACAGCTAGAAGATTTTAGTCCATGCTAGTCTCGTACCCTCTGGGGTACCTGTACTATACTCTCTTTTCCTTGCTGCCTTCCACTCTTGGGAGCTGGGGAGGATGCTCTCCCTGGGAGCAGGATGGGGCAACAACAGGGCTGCAGGAACAAGGGGAAAAGTACAGAAAGAGATCTCACTGTGCTTCTCATAAATAGGCAAAGGGACCATCAAGTGCAGCCCTAGCACCCAGTCCCAGCATTTGTTGGCAGTGGGGAGGGACAGAGTCACAGCTTGCCTACGGCAGCATGCTCAGCTCTGCTGGAAAGCAGCCAGCCTGAAACCTCCCTCTCTGATAGCTGGTGTGAAGAGTCTCCGTGCTGGAGGGGTTAGAGATGATTCCCACTCCTTAGTCACCAAGATCACTGCATTGCACAGAGGCCGTGCCTGTGTGCACAAGCCTGCGTGCTTGCCTGCGCCGAGCGGTCTGGGTTTGCAGGCGGAGACAAGGGCCACCAAACCTCTAGGGATGACATTAGAGAGGGAATGGCAGAGAGGGTGAGGACCAGCCCTGTGTGCACATGTGCAGGGAAGCACAGAGACAAACCAGCCCTGCCATTGTCACCAAACCCCATTTGGATTATCTGGATCCTACAGTGAATTTAGCCACACAGGAACTTAATAAAGTAAGCCTGATAATAAAGTAAGCCTGGTAATAAAGTAAGCCTGGTAATAAAGTAAGATTGGTAATAACCAGGCTTGGGGGAAGAGGAATGAAGCCAGCAGATGAAAGCAAGGAATCTGTAAAAGACAAAATTGGCGAAAAGTGGCCGTTCTCCATTCTCATTACCAGCGTGACTGGTTAGCGTGCACGTCCATCAGCCCCACGGGGCTGGTTTGGGCAGTACCGGCAGCAGGTAATGACGGCGAGATGCTGTTAGATGCAGAGGGAGGGTGAACACATACAAGCGTATATGCACGATGTGAACCTAGGGGGAGGGCAAACCTGGGAGGAGGCAGGCTCCAGTGCCCTGATTGAGCAGGACTGTTGCTGCAGCCCTACCGCTGAGACTAACTGCTGGCCCCTGATGAACTGCCTCCCCCCCTGCACGGTTGCTCCTGTACCCACTCAGCAGGGCAGGGCCCCCCACGCTGCCCGGGCCGGTTGCAGTGGTCCCCAGCAGAGTGGGAAATGCACAACCACATTGTGTCCTCTCAGCTTCTTAAGGTGAGTACTGGATAAAAGGAACCAAAAATAAGGCATAAAAATAAAGAGGTAGCAAATTTAGCTTTGTGTTTCACAGATCTCCCCTCCACACCACATACTCTGGGGCAGTCCAGGTCCCCTCAGGATCGTCCTGAGTGTTTTCTCCCCTGCATGAGAGGTGCTCAGGTCGCTGGCCACCCCTGCTGGCAGCAGCACAGCCCTCAGAGGGACCCGCGGCACAGACGCCAGCTATGATAAGCCCAGTTAATGATGAATTAAGTAGCTGTACCAGGAATCAATCATCGTTTAATTGCCCTGTCAAGCAAACACTCTGCCTTGCTTCCCGGGCTCATTAGCAGGTTGCAAATGCGTTGCATGTCCCCAGACTCCCGAGCGAGAAGGTTAGCCCATCCTGGCCGAAGGCTTTCCCCTTCAGGACAGCACCCAGGGAGGCCAGTGCCCTTGGGGAGCAGCGCCCCACTGCGCTGCCATGCCCTGGTCGGTCGAGGGCAGGGGACATTGCAAATGCCTGTTCCTGATCCGACTGATGAAAAGCAGCGTCACAGCCAGGTACAGCTGCCATAGCCCTGGGACAGAGGTGAACCCACTCCTGATGCAGCGTAAAGCGCAGGAGATGTGGCTAGCACCCTTCCCAGAGGCCAGGTCCTCCTGGAAGCTCTCATGAGGTGCTTTGGGGCTTCTAGGCAGACAGCCAAGTCCTGCAAGGGCACAGTTCCTCTGCCTCTGGGCATCCAAGCTTGCAATTCTGCCCAAGAGAAAACCAGCAAAGGCTGCTGAGGAGCAAAGGCAGAGCATTGTAGGGAGGGAAGTTGGCATTTTGGGGAGGAAATATGGGGATGAAGGAGGTGCTGTGAGGGCTCCTGGACAATGTGACTGGCAGGGTGAAATAAGCCCTCTCAGCCCTAGGAGCCCACACAGCAGCATGGATACCTGCCATGTCCCAGCCCTGAGCCCCACAAGGTGAAGAACGGCTCAAGGGGATAAGGAAACCCTTTCATCAGCCCCACAGACATGGATGTGGAAAGCGGTCATGCTCCAGCCAACACGCAAGCCCTCCTACAGGTACTGGTCTCCACACTGCTGCTCCCGCCCCAGCATGTAGAGTGGGAAAGGTTTCTGTGGCAGGAGCATCAGGTGAGGAGGTGGCCAGTGCGTGGAAGGAGCAGGGGGTGGTGTGGCGGAGGCAGCTCTTCACATGGGGCAGGAGGGGAGTGCGGTGAGGCATGACAGCCCCAATGGGGCTGGCAGAGATGGTACGCAAAGAAGCAAAGGGACATGGTAGGGACAGCAGTGGGAAAGGAAATGGTGGGCAAGAGGCATGGGGCAGGGGAGGCAAAGTGACGTCTGAGCCAGGCAGTGAGCTGGGCCCTGGCCAGAAGAAAGGGACTGTGAAGCTGCTGGGGGGGGGGAAGAGTTTGTGAGGACCAGGAGGGAAGGAAGAATGTAACACAGAGCCCGTAGACATGGATTAGAGGGAGGATAGCTGAGGCGTTTGTGATGTAGAGCATCTAATTCACAACTTGGATACAGCTGGTTTGATATAACTGGAAAAGGAGTGAATAAAGCACTTGTTCTGACCGCCTGACAGGTAGAGAGCCAGCGCCTCAGCAATGGTCTTCGGGCTCCAACAGAGACTAAATTGCTCTGAGAATTGGGATGCGATGGGCTGCTTTTCAAGGTTCACAAGTCAAATTGGGCAATTTCCAGGTGGAAATCGAGTCTTTATTCTCCCTGATAAAAATGTTTCTCTGCAGCAGTGTTTCGACCCAGCTGTGCTCAGAGCTAAGGCCTTGCTCCTAATGGTAAGAAACAGCAAATCCACCCCCGGGGCTGGCAGGGAAGAGCCGGGCTGCTTCTGGAGGAGCCGTGCCAGGGGCTCTGCAGCGCTGTGGGCTCCCCCACCGCCCTGTCCCCAGCCCCGGTGACAGCAAGCTGGACACGCTGCCCGTGAGCATCAGCAGGGGAGCAGTGTGAGCTCCATCGCCTCCAAACACTGCAGACACGCTTGTAAGGCTCAGTCTCAAACCGGCCGTCCTTGCAAACGGGCACCGGGGGCGGCGGGGCTGGCGGGGCGCTTGTGGCATACCCCCCCCCCCCCCAGCCCGGCCCGCCCCCCCCTCCGCCCCAGCAGGGCCCGGCGCTTGGAGAGGTGGCCGCTAGATGTCCCAGGCGCTCCACGGAGCGCAGGCTGCCGCTCCGGCCGCCGCACCGCCCCGGGGCCGCGGAGCGCGGGGCGACCCCGCCGCTCCTCCCTGCCCCCTTCCCTGCACAGCACCGGCATGCCACCCCTGGGCCCAGCGCCGGTATGTCCGAATCGTTGGGCACGGCTACGCCTTCTCAACACCCCACGGCTGGCGTCGGTCTTGCCCGTGGGAGCCCAGCGCCTGCCCGGAGCCCGGAGCTCACTGGCACGGATGCGGCCGTGGGACGTGCCCCGCTGGGATGCACCCCTCCGTGCCCCTCATCCAAGAGAAAGGGCTCACCGAGCTGGCAAAGGGGGAAGGAGGAAGCATGGAGGGTGATGGTAATAAAACACATGGTTGTGTGGGTGGCTAGGTCATAATTAGCAGGTTTGGACTCTCTCAGCATCCTTTTTTTTTATCTGGAGATGCAAACAAGTAAATAAGGCAGCTGGCGGGAGTTTCCGCAAGCTGTCCTGGGTGTGGGTCTCCTGGGTGCGTGGGATCAGGGAGGAAAGCGGGCAACACAAGGGGGCTGTTCCTGGGGGCTGCCTCGGTGCCAGAGGGCAGCGAGATGGCCATGGACAAGCTCTGGCAATGTCAACAGTCCCGCTCAGCCTCGGGCACTCCTGCTGGATTTGCACCCAAACAACTTTCAGCCCTGCAGCGCCCTCCACAACAAGCCCTAGTGAGGGACTTTAAAGCGGCACATCGCACCAACCAAAACTGATTGACAGCTCCCACTGAGGGCTTCTTCACAACTCTTGTTTGGAGACCCAGCAGGGTTGCTGGGAGGAAGTGAGGGTCAGGGAGATGACTCCCACGTAGGGAGGCTGCTGGGGCTGTCCCTCAGCATCTCCAGCCCTTTGAGGCATCAGCCAGCGAGATCAGCTTGGGAGGCTGTCGGCCTCTGACATGCCAGCCCAGTGGCAGGGGAGAGTGAATTCCCCTGCCTGCTGCAGCATCCAAACCACTGGCCTGGGGAAACGTGAGCTCAGACTAGGAGATTCAGCCTTCTATTTCTCAGTTCAGGACCACCTGAAGGAAACAACCTAAGGCTGCTGCATGCAAGGTGTCTGGACAGAGGGGTATTGGCACCCTACCCTTAGTGCAGAAAGCCTGCTTAGAAACATCCACATCTGTAGAGCTACTTGGAGTAAAACTCACTGACCCTTGGGCTCTGGGAAGCATGAATGCTTCCAGCACAGAGGCAGACCAGTCCCTCACCAAGACTAGGCTCCCTGTCTGGAGTGCCCAAAGGGGCACCAAACATCACAGAGAGCTCACAGAGGTCCCCCAAGATGTGTTTATTACCAGGGTGTTCTCACTGCTGCTGTGAGATGCACAGAAGCTCGTGTCTGCGGAATGTGATTTTGCTCATGGCTGATTTTCCTACGCTAATGGTTACAGTCCTCAATTTCACATCAGGTTTTCTCTGTCACTATTTATACCCAGTGTTGAACTGAACATGGTGAGTATCCTAGACAGCTCCACACTCTTCTCCCAGCTTGCCTTGTTTCACCCATACCTTTTGCTCCAGTCCCATCATTTCCACTTCAAGGCTCTTCTCCTGCCTGTGAAGTCCCACAGGCCACTGCCCCTTCACAGCTGCTGCTGCCCTGGAACACTGCTCCCTCCCCACAGACCACTCTGGGCTGCCTGGTGCTGTGGCACAGGGTGAGCATCACCCTCAAGGAACAGCGATACCCTGTGCTGGAGCAGACTGATGCCTCATGCTCTGATCTGGGACCAGCCCTGTGACCCTCAGCCCCCCAGCCCAGCCTGCCCCAGGGCTGTGCCCAGGGTCTGCACCCCAGGGCTGCTCTCCCTGCCATGGTCTGTCACCCAGCACAGAAGTGATCTGGCAGATAGGACCTGGCTTTCTTCGAGGTGAGAGATCTGCACTGGCCGAGACCAAGATGGGGATGGGGACATGGCACATTGGTTGGAGAGACAGAGACATGTCCTCCCCTTCTCAGCTGTGGCTTGCTGATAGAGCAGCTTAGCCACAGCACCTAACTCTGTCCTCGCGTCTCTCTGCAAATCCCCCTCCTATCAATTGAAGCTGGCACTGTAAAGCAGCTCTTAAGGACTGCTCATTTGTCTCTGTTTAAAACATATCCATACTCAGATGATTCATAACTGCCCTGAAGGCTAGCGCGTGCTGGCACCCTCCTTTCCCCACTGTCCTGTTTATTTTATCCACTATCTGCCTGCCTTCAGCTCAGGGCTATTTCCACTTTGCTTACTGTGGCCTGATTCTCCCGGGGATTCACAGAGCTACTTTACACTTCAGATGTTTAATTCATTTGCCAATGGTCTGCCTGTTCTTTAAAAATGAACTTACTCTGTGGAGATGACACCTTTCTAGCTTACTTTTCCAAACCCTAAGTTTCCAAACACAGCCTGTATTTATCAGCAGCAAGCTGGTCTCCTCTTCCAGCAAACAAGTGGATCGCTCTTTTCCCACTCTGGCCAATATCTGCAGCCTAAGACAAACTTCAAGGTGTTAAATTATTACCTGAGTCAATAAGTACAATCCAAACCAAATGTTGAGCCTCTCCTTAATATTTGTTGTTGCCAAATAAATTGAATCCTTGGGTGGAGATGTGCCCTCTGTGTTTAAGGCAGAGCACTTCACGCTGGTGGGAGCTATAGGAGAGATTTATTCTGTCTTCAGGAATATGGCTAAAGGAAAGGCAGCAGCTGCCCCTGGCCTTCCCATGGCTCTTGTCCATCCCACAGTCCCAGGGGACCAGGAGCGTGCAGAGGATGATGCTAAATTGTCTTCCATATGGTACGGAAATAGGTGCTACAAAACAATGTCACATTTTCTTTTCCATGGCCCTGTCAAGTCCCAAACATGCCTGGCTGAGGAGCACTCTGGGCTGCTCCTGCCTTTGCCACATGGATGCTTTCCCTCTCTTCCTGGCCTGCTTTTCTCCCCTGCCTATATCACCGCTGGATTTAGACCAGCGCTTCCCAGGACAGGGCTCAGGCTGCTGCTTGTTCCCATCTGGAGTCATAGCATGTCACAGGAGGTAGCTCTGCTCTGGGTGAGCAGCACCAGTGGTCCTGCAGGGGCTGAGTGAGGACACCCTGCTCGTGGTGCTTCCCTCGCAGCGTGTCCCTGCTGCGCGGGGATGAGCCCCAGCACCCTCTGGCTCACCCTGCCCTCCCACCTCGGAAGCCCTGGGAAGCCAGAAGGGTTTGTGGAGGAACCTGCACCCAGCTCAGATGCAGCATCTCCCGAGTCGGTGCACACATGCTCCAGGTCGATTTTTCATGCCAAGTGTTGATTCTCCAGACACAGAGCTTGGGCACCAATCCTGTGCCCGGCTCTGCTTTTCAGAAGATACTTGAAGTGTTTCCCTCTAAAAGGAAGCTAGTTTAAGTGATGCACCTGAAAAATGCTGGGTATCAGTGGAGCCTCCCCTTCCAGGCTGAGCAAAGCATTTGGGCTGGTTTGCAGCTTTTTTCTTGACATACAAGCAGCAGCAAAAAGACAATTTGGAGGAAATCTATAATGGTCTTTTTTTTTTCCCCTCTCTAATGCTGTGGCTTGGCTCTTCAGCTGGAAAAGTCAATCATTTGCCCATCACTAATTCTACAGATAGAGGAGTACTGGCTGAAGACCTTGCCTGAAATTACCCCCTGAAAGCTCCAGTAGAGCCACATCCTGTGAGTGGTGCCTGTCAGTCCCAGGCTTGGGTACAGGGCTTTAGAAAACAGGCAGAAAAGAGCCCAAATCTACCTGATTTAGAGATCATGCTTGCAAGGGAGCTGGAAAACAATTCCAAGCACAGATATTAAACAGGAGGGAGGGCAATGAAGGGGTAAGAGAGACTTGGGAAAGGGGCATGGTGTATCAGTGTCTGGAGTCTAATGCTGATGGGTATGGGGTGGCACCAGGGGCATCCAGTAGGGGGCAGAACTTCAGGCTGCCCATCAAGGTCGAGGATGCCCCTGGGAAGCTGCGAGCACATCCCATCCCATGCAGAGGGACTGTGAAGGGGGCAGCTGAGCCACAAGGGCCTGAAGTGCCCATGCCCACGCTGGGGGGGGCGTTCCCGACAGCCCGCAGGCTGCTGGGCCAGGCAGGACTGGCCCTTTTGGCGCTTGCTCCACCAAGCTTGCAGGTGGCAGAAGGGGATTTTAATGGGCAAATTTTTGCCAAGCGCTTGGTCACCTCTCCACAAGCGATGTTGATGCCTGCAGGTTGGGCTGAGGGCAGGAAGGGGTTGGGTACCATGCAAAAGCAGGGATCTGCGGTGCAAATTCACCGTGCTGGAGCTGCAGCAAATTACTCATTCTTTAATAATGGTGTTTATTACCTGCCTCTGATGGTGGTTCAGGGAGCTGAAGTGAAGCGGATTCAGCTCCCCAAAGCTTTAGCTCTGCCAGCCATTTTCATGACATAAGAAACTTTTGCCAGAGAAATGCAGTCACTACATTTTGGCTTGGGTAATTCCTTCTCCTGACAGCCTACCAAGTAGCCAGCTATTATCTCCAGAGACCAAGGCTTTTTTTTTCCTTGTGCGTTGCAGGCAGGCTCAGACCCCGCTCCTCTGGTTATCCCTGGTATTTACATAGCGCTAGCTTCCTCCTGGGAAAAAGGTTTCCACTGGTGGCAGATCCCAAGCTCATGAAAAGGGAATTTATTTTTTCAGAAGCAAAACAGGCAGCTCTAGAAAGTGGGTTTGGGGAGAGCAGCACAGCTTTTGTGAAACCCGCAGCAGCTTCAGAGAAGGAATTATAAACAGGCGCTGGGCAGAGAGGGAAAGCACTTCCCTTCGAAACTCCTGAACGTGTAGCTCTTCCCCCAGACACAAGCCGGGAAGGTGTCCGCAGGGCTATAGGGAGATGGTGCTGTTCAGGGGAGTCAGTTGCGTGGCACAATTCATGACACTGGCAACAGCCCCCTTGACTGAGGTCCCCGGCCCATTCCCTTGCTCAGGTGCATCTCAGGGATGCGCACCCAGGGTGGCCAGCGGTGGGGTGGCTCTTGCCGGGTGCTGAAGCTCCTCAAGCAGAAGGAAAACAACCCCCCAACTTCAGCCAGCAGCTGAGCTGCCTCCCAGGGAGGGAGACCCAACAGCTGTCTGGGTCCAAGGTGCCATTGCAGTCGCTCTGACCTATCTGGCCTCGAAAACTTTTGCTGAAATTCGTACATTTTGCCCACCCCAGAGCCTCTGATCAGGTAATTTTGTCCTGATTTCCCCAGGTTGCAGGCTTTCACCTTTACAGCCCATGACACATTTCCTGACACCCCTGGGTCCAATCCAAACTGGGCGCTGGGCTGGCTTTTCCCTGGGGACCCACTGCCACCTCACGGGAACAGCCTGCGGACACTGGGGACGAGCACCCAGACCCCCCAGGAAAGCCTCCCACCGGCCTCCGAGCGGGGATGCCCCTATCCCAGATCGGTGCGCGGGTCCTCACCTGCCTGTCGAGGAAGGGCTCACCCGCCAAGTTGGAGAGTCGGCGGCGGCAGCGGAGCGGCGGCGGCGGGCATCACCGCAGCCGGCAGCGGCTTGGCTGCGGGGACGCCGCGGCCTGCGGCCCAGGTGGGCGTCCGGGGGCCCTGCAGCGGGCCTGGCGGTGGGCTGGCGGGAGCGGCGGGGAGCGACGTGGCAGAGCCCCGCCGGTGCTGGGGCGTGCGGCAGCGCGCCGGGCACCGCGCGGGCTGTGCAGCAGCAGCAGCGGCGGCGGCGGCGGCGGCAGCAGCAGCAGCAGCGAAGCCCTCTAGCTGCAGCAAAGCCGTACTTCACGGTCGTGTCCAGGGACCCCGCGCTCGCCCGCTGCCTCGCTCGCTCTCGCACGCTGGCGGCGGCACCGCCGGCTCCTACGGCTCGCTAATGAGAGCTGTGCATCGCTGCCGCTCCTCTTCTCCCGGCGCGATTTATTCCCCTGCTGGTTTAGGTAAGAAGGCAGAAACTCTTTCCCTTCTCTTCTTCATTTCCCAGGACATAGCCCTTCCCACTCCCCCAGCAAGGAGAAGACCCCGTGCCTGCAAGCAGAGTTTAAAAGAAACGGATAAATGAGTTTTCTCACTGCCAGAGCTGTTGCTGAGGGGTCAGGGAGCCCGGCCTGGGGGCTGCATCCCAGGGGCAGCCAGCTCGTTTGCTGGCTCAGCCAGGTATTTTTCTGCCCTGCTCCATAAGGGCCCAGGTGGGATGGTGATTTGCCTTACACGCGACAGTTAGTGGAGTCAATCCAGATTTGCACCAGCACAGCAGGAGTTGACACCATAGCCTGCACAGCCCAATCTTGCTAAACCCCCCTTCAGCCCAGGCATTGCCCCTGGGAAACCGTGCTGCTCTCCCACACTCTGGCAGCTCCCCAAGCCCTGCACTGTCTCCCACCTTGCTTCTAACCTCCCTGAGTGCCCTCCCCGGCAGTTCCCCTGTAGCTCAGGAGCACCCAGCACTGGGACAGCTGGTAACAGATACAGCCATGGCTGAAGCCTGGTCCAGCTGGGGGTACCTGGTCGAGTGTGGGCAGAGAGCTGCCTGCCCTCACTCATCCCCAGTGCTGCTCTGCCAGGAGTAGATCGTGCCAGGCAGACCCAGCTGTGACCCACAGCCACCCGTGTCCACCACCCACACTACCTGGCAGTCACTACTCACAGCCCACACTGAGGCCCCCTCAAGACCACACTGTGGCTTCTCAGCACAATGTGCCTTTCTGCAGGTGCAGTGTACCTCCCGTCTTCTTCCAGGTGCTGAACTGATGGGTGACTGGTTATGTGCCAGGGCAGGCAAGATCTGAGGGCCCATTCCCAGATGGGCTGGAGCTCTGGCTAGGGGAGGAGACGGCAGGGCAGCCCCCCCCTGTGGTCCGGCTCCCAAAGAGGTGCACATCTTTCCAGTAGCAGCAGCAAGGTCCTTTTGCAAAACCAAAGGCACTGGATTGTGTGCGCTAACGACAGGACTGAAACGCCTTCATTCCCCGAAGAACCAGTGACGGGTGGCCAGCTTTCCCTCCCTGGGAGTGATCTGTATGTCCTACTGTTGGCATCCCCCAGCAGGTCTGGGAAGGGCATGAGCCCAAAATGTCAGCCCCAGGGTGGGAGCCTCAGCTGGGAGGCTGCCTTCCAGGATGTCAGCAAGAGCGCAGAGCTGCTGCTATGAATAGAGCAATCCCCAGGGAAAAGGTGTCTCTGTTTGCTAGACCCAGCCAGCATAGCTTGAAGGGACTCTGAGAAAGGAATAATCTGTCCCCATGTCCCTAAGATATGAAAGGATTTAGGATGCAGCAAAGGAGATTTGGCATCTTCATCATCCAAAGTGGTCAGTCCAGGTTAGAGACATCCTCTGGAAATGGCCTTGGCACATCACACTCTGCCTTGGGGCAGAGGGATGGAGCAGATGACTTGTAGTGACCCCTCCAGCTCTGGTGACTCCAACTCAGTCAAATTCCTGGCGGGTGTGAAGCAAAAACCCAGCCGTGCATGCCCCAGGATGTTGGGGTGTTTGCAAGCTGAGCCCAGGTCCCCAGTCCTGCGTGGGTGTGAAGTGAGCTGCAGCCCTGTGAGGGAGCAGGGGAGGCAGTGAGACTTGCCTTTGCATGGCTGGGAATAAGGAGGTCTGGTGGCAATCCCCTTCCCTGGATGAAAGTCCTCATAAGGGTCCTGCTCGTGTCCCTGGGAGCTTGTGGGGATGTGGTCAGCTGGAGCATAGCCCGCCGATGGCTGCCCACTTTCTTGGTCCTCTTGTTTGCCTCAGTTATCGGACCCTGTGCAGCCCTGTCCAGCCAACATATGCTAATTAAAGGCAAAAAGGGCCTCATCACACACGCACAGCCTTTTGGAGGTGAAGGGAAGCGAGACGTGGGCTCAAAACCCTTTCTCTCCATGCTGTGGGGGAGCCTGAAGGAAAAACTCGATTGCTGGATGAAGGATCTTCGCCTATGGTTTGCCAAGGCCCGGAGAGCCACGTTGGCTTTATGCCATGCCAAGGTGCCAAGGCACCTGGCAAAAGGCAGGCAGGCGAGTGGGGAGGATGGCTGACAGAGGCAGCACTGCCACCACGGTGGGCATGGTCACCTCTATCATGGCTGCCCCTGCACAGTCCCCACTGGCTGCTTTTGTCACCCTGGGGCGGTTGCTCCATCCTTCACCGGGGCTGCACACATCGCTGGATTAACATGGAGGCACTGCAATTGCCCAGCGCAGAGGGGGATTAGCCCTCACGAACTTTTACAGATTGACTGCTTAACGGCAGAGCTGCAGTGCTGTTTCTTCTGCTTTAATGATGATAAGGCGACATTAGCATCCCAAATCAAAGTCTCTCTGACCTCAGGCGACTCTGAGAGAAATGTGTGCATGCACAGATATTATATGTACGTGCTAGTGCTTATGGAGGTATGGCAAAACCCAGCCTAAACAATTTTTTGTTTTTATAACCGCAGCCATCCAGTCCAGATTAGAGAGGGGCAGTGTCCGTGGGAGGTGACACAAGGCAAAAGGGCTATGTGACCCAGAAGAGTCAGTCAGAAATGAACCACCTTCAGGGCACTGAGGATAAGCTGCCGATAAGAAACTTTCCCGCCCAGAGAAGGAAAAGGGACAAATTCCGATGAGAGTGCAGCAAAGTGCATGGACCCTTCTGCTTCCCTGAAACTTCTAGTTGTATTTATGCATCCTCTGGGATGAATGAAAGGAAAAATGGATAGTGAGATGCCCCTGTGCTCTCAGCTGCAAGGGTGACCTCTGGCAAGAGCCCATCCAGCAGAAGGAAATGAGATCTCGTTACATTAAATATTAGCTGACACGCTGTCACACTGGACTTGTTATACCAGCTAAACGATGCCCTTCTTCAAAAAATAATTAGAAAAAATGTTGCCATAGACATAAAATATGCGAGCAAAAGGCTTTGCTTGTGTTTCAGGGCTGCCCCGCACAGGAAGGTGGGGTTTTGTTTTTGATTATGTTCTCTCAAACATTAAAACCTCCCTGCCAATATGTCCTGAGCTTCACATGCTTCATCTAACTACAGACATAGCAACAGATAAATACGCCACAACAGATTTGGTAACATTACTTTATTGACAGCCAAAGAAACCCCAGATCACATGAGACTGAAAGCTTGAGCTCCTGCCAAACAGTTGCAAGTGGAGAACTGAGATGAAAGATTTCGTGCCAGAAAGGGACAGAAACTACTAAACCCCCCAATAACTGGAAGGCCTCCACGAAGGTGATGAGCCAGCTGCAGAGCATCCTCAAAGAAGCAGAAACAGAGAGTGGAGGCACGATGAAAGGGAAACAAATCACACCTGAGACAACTGGATGTTGCTGCTTGGGTGGCTGCATCAGTGGGACCAGAGGACATCAGGCAGGACCCGCTTGTCAGAGGTTCTCGGTGCCCCTTGCACTGGCAAAATAAGTAGAGGGACTTGAAGTACCTATTTATGATGACTGAGGGGAGCACTGGTCAGTTTAAAGTTATATTTGCAGCTATTAAAAATAATCAGATTAGTGAAATCTAGGGATGAGAGAGAAGCTTCAGAGGGATCAGCCAAAGCTAATTAATTGGGCAGCATGATGGGAGAAGAAATTAAGCATGGACAAGGAGAAAGTAAAGCATATTGGAAAGGAACAACTTCAACGCTTCATAATCACTAGTGATTTCTAAATTAACTGGAAGCATGAAGGGGAAAAAAAAGATGTGGGCGTATCTGTGGACAATAGAGTGAAAACCATCTGGTTAATGTACAGTGGTGAGGGAAAAAAAACCCCATAACGTGCTGTCAGATTGCTTTCATAGAGGGATACAGAAAATAATAAAAATATTACAGTAGTGTGTTGCTAGTGACTCAGCTGTTATGGACACTGAGGTTTTTTGATCAGAAGACAGATTCAGATCATTTATTGTGAAAAATACTGTTAAGAAAAATAAAGGCTTCTGTAAAAGTGGAGCGCCAAGCCCTAGAGTGCAGAATGTAGTTTTTAAGTGTTTGCAAGGTAATCTGGCTGTTTAGGAGGCAGCAGTAGGCAAGGCATAAACTGCAGGTCCCTTATGAAACACAGCATCCAGCATCAGATTTTGTCACGCCTCTGATATGATTAACACCTGATGACACAGATGTCTCCAACTTCCCATGTAGTTAAAGCTCCCGAGAAGCCTGCGTCTGCAATATATTTGAATAGCATCTTCTGGGATTAGTGTCATTTTCCTCCCTCTCAGTGAATGTCAGCTTCTGAGGAGGCTGAAGACTAAAACTCTCCAGTGTGGAAAAAGTCCTGTCTTACCTCCCCTTGCCCCCATCCCCCATGGCCCTGACGGTGTCTTGTGCGGCCATGTCAAAGCAGGGCTTTCTTCTTCCTACTCTCATCAGCAGTGCTGGAGCAGTATTCAGGCTGCCCAGTGCCAGGCACTTTTCTCTGGCAGACGATGGGTGGGGGAAGGCAGGTGCCTTTGGAAGGCTATTCAGAGCACCTGAATTCTGCAGTAAGCAAGCTCTCAATTGACATGCTGTGAGTAGCCACCCAGTGGGACCTTTTCCTCGGTTCAGCTAGAGAGACTTGTTGGATGCCTAAACTATGTGGCAGCATCTCCAGCTCCTATCGGCATTAGGAAACTCTCATCCTCCTGGACAGTTCCTTGGATGCCCATCCCACTTGGGATGACAAGGCATGGAGGTCATTATGGAAAAGAGCAAGTCCTCATGAGGGCAAGAGATGTCCATGAATTCCAATGTCCCCTTCAGAGCTGGTCTTCCTGGACCAGGGCCAGACAAGGTGTATGTTGAGAGAGCAGGGGAGCAGTGTGGGATGTACAAGGATGTGAAGGGGGGCAAGGAGGGAGAAGGAGGTGGTGTGTATGGGTGCATGCTCATCATGTAGGGGATGTGTTCAGGCAAATAGCAGATGTCTGGAGGACAAGCAGGATAGGGAAGGGAACCCTGTGTGCTGTCTAGCTGCTCTGTATCACTCTGGCAAAGCAAAGCAGCTCTAAACCCAGAATAGCTGGTCCATATGCTTTGTCTGCTTTTGCCCACAGACAGAGCCTTGTGGTAAATCTGGCCATGAAAGATAACAGTCTTAAAAAAACAAAGCTGAGCTTGTGGGACTACCTGTCTGCCATGGATGACACCGGTACAGTCCTTCCAGCCTGATGCACTGTGATTCTGCAACCATGTAGTATTTGGACGGTGTCACTGAATGGTAGAGGCGAGGCTGCTGTTGAAGGTGATACTCCAAGTTATGAAGAAAATCAAGGGGAAAAAGTCACACAAGCCCAAACGTGTACCCCCATGTAGCCTGTACCAAAAAAGCTCAGTGAGCTTCAGATGCAAAAAAAAGTAGATGTGTTTAGGCTAGGGCAGAGTGTTTAAGACTTGTCTGTGCACTTCTGCATCCTATTATGTTGAATTTAGGGCATAAACCAAAGACTTCACTCTGACATAATTCTTCCCAAGAATAGAAGTCTGCAACACGTGCTTGCCTGGCAAATCTTGCCCAGCTCTGATCAGGATGGAAGTGAGGTCAATGGCTGACGGACATGATTCAGCCTTCCTGCTACCAGGGCTGGTTCTGCTGCTGGTACAGACTGCAGCCACCAGTCCCCGGGGCCTTGGAGGGCAAGAAGAAAACAGCAGTATTGAGCCGTGTTTTGAGAGGAGATGACAGAGAGTGAACTCCTCGTGTTCCACAGCTGGCTTTGAGCCAACAGGGTTCAATCCTGTAATCCCACAAGGGCCTGATCTGCAATGTTTTGTTTCCTCAAAGGTTCATCTGCTTCCTTTTTTTCTGTTCCCTCTCATTTTTCAGAGTTGTCCTGCTCTGCACAAAAAGGCTGTGTTGAGTGAGATGTGCACGTGGGAACTGGCAGCCACAGTGGCTGGGGGCTCTTGGGCTGCCTCAGGTTCCACAATGTGGCTGCGAAGGGTTTAAGTCCAGCCCTGGCAAAGAGAGAAACTACCTGTGGTGGCAGCCACCTGCTTGAAAGCAGGTCCCCCACTGACTAATTGCTGAATAAAGTGTCTTTAGAGACTGCCAGACTGAGCCCTGGGGACCTGCTCACTCAGCTATTGGCAGGAGGCGAAGTCTCTGGAAACGAAGCTTTACAAAGCTGCCAAAGCTGGAGATGAAAGGCAGGCAGCAGGGTTAGGAAGAAGATATCAAGGCACAGCTGTGTGAGCGCCACAGGGACCTTCTCCATTTGTGCTCAGTCCCTTGCTGGCTCAGAGGAGGGTCAGGGGTGGGTTTTATCCCTTTATCTTGCAGCCTCCTGCAGACCCCCCAGCATCCCCTTGCCCTCTCCCAAGGGCTTGCGCTTGGCTCGCAGGCAGCTGGGTGTATGGGGCAACCTCCACTTCATGACTGGGGTGGGGAGCAGACCTTGCGCAGGGGTAGCCTCCCATTGCACGCCCCTGCGCATACAGACCTGCAGATCTAGAGGCTTCTCCTGGTTTTCCTCCTTCCTGGTATCAAGCCTCTGGGGAACTAGTTGTGAACATTTTAAGGAAATTCAGCTCAGCAAACAGGAACAGAAGGGCTTTGCCCCCCAAACACTTCAAAAATATTGAAATTCACTTGAATAAGCAAAAAAATGGCTGAACTGTCATGCACAAGGCACATGAATCATCTTCAGGGAGGAAAGCGATCCTGGTGATGTCTGGGCTTGAAGTAACAGTAGTTAACATTATAATGACTCATACCACATATGCGTCACATCGTTTTTCATTAAGAGCAGCATTCTGGTGTCCTGTGACTAACTGGAAGCTGGAATCGTGGTCCTAAAGCCTTGAGCCGGGGACTTGTCTTGCCCATATGCTCTGGCTGAGTGCCAAAGGCTTTATCAGCTGTCAAATATGAAATAATAATAATAATAATAATTCTCAGATCAAACACTTCATTCGAATGACAAAATGAGATGGGCTTTGGAACTGCTGTCCCCAGGGAGTGCTGTGGTTTTAATAGGGAGAAAATGGACAAATTGAGGGCAGGCACCTCCAGAGAGGCCCTTCTTCTACTCTCAGCTCATTAATGCCAAACTGGGCTCTGCAGCCCATTTCTGATCTTCAGACAATGTCAAAATTTCCATTTTTGCCTCTCCATAGAAAGACCTTGTATTCCTTTTCAATAACCCTATGGCCCCCTCAGCATCCTCCCAACAAATCTTTTGATCTGTGCAAATCCCTGCTAGCAAGCCACGGACGTCAGCTCCTGCAGCCCGAGCCACTCGATCAGCATCATCCAGACCAGCCCATGCCCCACCAAGCCTCTTGGCTTGCCCATACTTCCAGGGACCAGAGCTAGCATTGACCTTCTGCCCTGTGAAACAGTGATCTGGAGCCTGGAGGAGTTTGGGGTGACAGAGGTGGAGGGGTACTGGCAGGCAAGAAACGCAATACAATAATGGGTGAGTCAGGGACGGAGGAATGCAAGGGGAGTCAAGGAATGAATTAGTGACAATTAATTGAGGACAACCTCAATTTTTTGAGGGCAGCAGCTGCAGGTTTTATGGGCTCAGACCATTGCACCTGACCAGGGGAGGTGGCAAGGCTCTGGGATGATGACACTTACCCTGGCCAGGCCAGCCTTCTCCAGCATCTAAGCCTTGCTGCTGCCTTGTGAGCTTGGTCAGGCTATTTTAGGGTTTGCTTCCAGTCTGCTTGGGGGTGGGGTGGGGGCAGGGCTGGATTGTGGCGAGCCCACCCAAGGCAATGCTCATGGACTATTGCCTCTGTTCTGATGACAAAATGCTCAGATTATACAAAACATTAGATGAGTGGTGGGAGGAAATTGCCAGGAAATGGGAGATGAAGGCAAAGAGATCCTCAGGAACAACCTGTCACAGGGAAAAATAGGAGAATTGCAGCTCTGGGATATGAGCCAAGGATGTGCTGACCTGCCCGGATGATGGTTTCAGCCATGGGTACGCCACAGTTATGTTTTGGTGGTAGTATAACTCTGCTTCCCAGAGGACCACCATGGGCTTTAAGGCAGAACCGATGTCTCTTGTCATGATTTAATCACCAAAACCAGCACACTTGTTGGCCATGGTTGCCTTGTTTCAGTGCTGGTAGAGCTACTGCACCCATTCAGGGCTCAAGCCCCCTGTGGGGGATTGCAATGAGCAGTCCCTAAACTGACTGCTGGAGCCTGCAGAAGGTCACAGGCTGGGTACCACAAGAGGTTGTACAAACACCTCTACGTGGCTGGGAAACACATCCCCTGCTCAGACCTGCCTTGTGATAAGAGTCTGGAGAACTTGGTCCACGAGATGGGTGGGAAGCCCTGGTGCAGAGCAGTGGCAGCTGTGCTTATAGCAAGAGCAACTTCCTACAGACATTCATGGACTCTCATGTTCTCAGGGCAATGGCTCCTCCAGGCTCTGGGCCCTGCTAAAGCTTGTGCCATCAGCTTAAAACCACTCTGCATAATCAAATTGTCCTCCAGCGTAACATCAGCATTGGACCTAGGTGGAGCAAAGTAGCTGAGGGATATGCTGGAGTTACCACATCAAACTTCAGGAAGAGAAAAAGCACAATCTGGAAGATATCTGTGGTACTAAAACCACTTTACCCTCCCTCCTATCTGAATAATACAGACCAGCCAAACAGATTTTTATCAAACTTTACAAAATATACCACCTATGGGCTGAAGAAAGCAAGAGAAAAATGCATCTCAAAGGGTACTATTTGTATGGAAAGCAATGAACTACCAAAAATAAGTGCTTATAATTGAAGCTCCCTCTCGATCATTGCAGCAAAACAAGGACAGTGATCTCCCCGCTGAAGAGCAAGTGCTATCATGGGTGGCACTGATGCACCATCTGAAATCCATAGCAGGCCAATAATCATTCTCATCAGCTGCTGAAATACCTTGTAGGGGCTAGGTTAACAGGAGGAAGTCTTACAAACCTTGGGAGGTGAGATTGCCTGGAGATAGACACAAAAATACAATAGCAGCGGGGTTTGGAGGGAAACAGTGTTCGTATAAATTGCCCATTCAGCTTTGCCTCTCTAACCCCATGACAACCCCTGAGCTGGACCTGTGACAAGGACAGCATCTGCAACCAGTTTTATATCACACTGGCTCAGACTTGCTCCAAGGTACTTTCACAAGCAGGCAGGCCATGGTGGGGAGCTTTAATCTAAGGAGAAGTAGCCAATATATTTGGTTTCTTGTGGATGCTCGGCTGTAACAGCTAACTGTGCATGAAGTCTGTGCAGCTGCTTGTTTTTTATTTGGGTCCCTTCTCAGGGTTATAGATTTAGCTGCACCAATAACTGCCTCAACCTCAGACTAGAAATCATTTACAAAGAGGAAAGTATTTCAAGTCTTGAGCGTGCCCAGCTATGACATAAACAGTAATAGACCGGAGGGACTTTGCCACAATCAATTGACTTAAAATACTGTTACCTGCGAGACAGTTAAAGATGCAAACTCAAAAGCCCATTTCTAAAAGGTGAGAATACAAAGTAAAAATGTTTTACAAGCCCCTCTGGCTCTCCAAAAGCCACCGATGCGTTTCTAATGCAGCATGTCAAACCCATCAGCACAAATAGCATCACGGCTGTCCTGAAGGGGCCTGCCTGCCTGCCTGCCCTTTTCCTCTGCCTCCCTGCACCAGCCAGGAGGGACCTGCACATGCAGCCCTGTGGGCTCAGGGCCACAGCTCTGGGCCTGAGCAGGTAAGGCCTGAAGAACAAAATGACCACTTAGATTCTGGATTGAGGTGTCCCAGACAGGGTCACCTCATAGCAGCACGCCCAGGACATGTGGCTGGACATCATTCCCAACTGCAGCATCTCTCAGCTGTTCGAAGGTCCCATATTTTTAAAAACAGGCTTCTGCTCCAGACCAAGGTGCCAACTTTGCAAAGGTGCTCTGAGTGGGCTCTTCACAGCTGGGTGTCACTCACCTGCATGGGATGCCACACCAGAGTGGTGGGGTACCAAAGAGCATTCTGTTTGTTTTTACCCAGTTGTGCAATTTGCATAGGCTTTACGCTAATTTACTGCACCCCCTGATGACCTTGTGAGAACAGTAAACATCCACATGGCCATTTGGTTCAATTATTGTGATTCTCTCTCCACAGGGCTTCTCCATCGCGCCTTGTAGGTTGTTCTGGAAGCAGCAGCACACTGGCTTCCTGGCTGGAGCTGCATTGATCATATCACCTTCACTTCTGCTGCCTTTAAAGCACTGGATTGAGAGACTTGGCCTCATCAATCCTTAAAGCCTTCACCAGTGTTTATTGTGAATGTCCTGAAGTCCTGTTCTCCATCCGCACAGGAACTGCCTGCCAAATCTTTTTGTCAAACCTCTGTCCTCACCTTAGCTTACTCTGTTACTTCAGCAATGCTGCTATAGAGCAAGAAGGTCAGGGCCTGGAAAATGCTGCACCGTTGGTATTATTCTTGTTTCTCACATGACTGCAACGTGAACTTCAGTAAATACCATTTTCTAACATACGGAGATGCCAGTGACAGGCAATACTCTGGCAGCAGGTATCGCAAGGACACAAAAGAGGGAAATGTGGGGTGCATATCTGGGATGCTGCACATAGCAGCACAAAGCCAGCCACAGAAGTGCCTTCAGGAGAGCTTGGAGCTAGTGTGGTTGGGAGGTCAGGAAGGGCAATCAGAATCTAAACAGAAAACAAAAGAAGGATAAAGTTAGGAAGGTGAGGATGAGAAGTTTAAACCTGATTCAAGAAGAAGCCAACAGGAAGGAAGCCACTGATGCCACACTGTGGTGACAGAAGCAGGTGCCATTGGGCATGGGCTGAAGAAGGCAGAGATAAAGGAGCGAGGTTGGGGACTGCAGAGCAGGGGCTGCCAAGACATGACTTTGACCAGCACCTGGGTTAGAGCTAAGGCTGTCCACGCAGTGGAGCAAACCAGACCCTAGGGAAGCCAGGCACAACAGATTGGTAAGTCTTGGACATTGTCTGGGTACGCAGAGTGAGGGATAGAGGTTGGATGCAGGTGCCCACACTGGCTTCAAGCTTGGGTCACAGGAGAGGAACATCACAGGAAGGATGTCACCCCACTGGTACAGTAGGTTTTTAGCATTCTCCTCGCCATCCCATTTTTCCCTCCTGCTCTGCCCTAACTTTAATTTGCTCATTAAAGGGAGCTAGGTTATTACAACAAATTGTGGCATTTTCTCTTTAAACTTGTGAAAAAGCTAAAGCCCTGAAATTGCCCTGAACACTAATGGGTACAATCCTGGCTCAAGAGAGTTATTGGCAAGCTTGTCATTGACTCCTGCAGAGTCAAGATTTCACCTCAGACAGAGACTATCTTTCAATTAAAGGTATTACTCTTGATATTCATTAAAATTCTGTTTAATCCAGGCTCTACAAAGGGCAAACCCTGAAATTCATTAAGAGTTGTATAAAAAGCCAGTGTGAAGGACCACAGTCAGGAAAAGTGCCTCATTGCAGAGGCTGAGGAATGCCACCAATTTAAGGCCAGGTCTGAGGACTGAGACAACCTGGTGCTGGAGCCCACTGGGAATACAAGCTCCCAGTGCCTGAAGGGCTGTGGAGCTTGAGTGTCCCCCTCTAGCTCCCCATGCCTTCGCTCCCATAGGTCCCTGTCTTTTCCAAGGGTCCCAGTGCTGAGGCAGAAAAGGGCAGGTAAAGGAGGCCGCATGGAGATACAGCTGCTGTGAAGTGCCCAGCTAACACTCTTGCTTCACTTTCTCTCCTTCCTTCAGCCTCCTTCACATACCCAGCCAGACACGGGCTTGCTCCTGTCTGCGGGTGCTTCCCCCACCTGCCGTCCCCAGCAGCTCAGCCCACAGCCATGCTTCAGCCACAGGGCAGTCTGGTCCAGATGACCCTGCAGCACTCGTCCTTGCCATCCGAGCCTGTTTTGAGCCCATCTGCCATCCTCCAAAGCCTCTCCCCAGAAAAGCCTTGGAGGACCACAGACATCAGTGGCGAGCAGCTGCCACCTGTCCTGCATGGGGCGGGGGCGAAGCCAAGAGCTCTGCTCAGCCGGGGGTCCGGTGATGATCATCCATCCTTCCCCGCTTTCGGACTCTGAGGGTGCAAAGGAAAAAACACTCCATGCACGTGAGCTAGTAACCCCAACCCCTTACTAGCTGTGGGGGCTGTGCCAGGTGTCCCTCCCAAGAACTTCAGCTGCATCCCTAACACCAGGATACCACAGCATCTGCCTGAGGAGTTGGGCTGGTGCTCAGCTTCCCAAGACCCTTCTGGGCTGGAAGCATCCCAGAGGCTGGATCCAGCTCGCAGGCTGCCAGGAGACCTCACTGCCTCTGTGAAAGGAGGATGAGGGTGGCAGGCAAACGTAGGAGCCATTTTGGGTGGCTGCTGCCTACCCTCCTCCAGCACACTGCCTGGCTTTGGACAGTATGCTAAGCAGCCATGTGCAACTCCTTCGCCTTCATGACACTTTGGCCTCTGCTTGCGTGTCAGGAGGTCACCCAAGATGCTCCAAGTCACCCAGAGGCCACCATATTCCTGAAGAAAACCAGCCCTGGTTCTGCACTTCTCTCTGTGAGACACTCCATCCTCACCATAGCCTGCACTTCATTGCACAGTTGTACAAAGACCCATGGGCTGCTCGTGACTTACTGCTGGCATCTGATGGTGCTTTGGGCGTCAAAACCCACACTCACTGAGCCATTGAGACAACACGCTGAGAAGTTGCCCAAGGGTTTGCAGTTACCTGCCTGCAGATGCAGCTCCTTCTGGCAGTGAGCAGGCAGCTGGCAGGGAGAGCCAGTGCTTGCAGCCCTGATGTTAGTGGCTGGGATAAAAAACCTGAAGGTTGTTGAGAAAATGGCTTGGAGGCTGGAAGAGAGAGAAGTGAAATGGAAGAAGCTGGCCAGGTGAACTCTGCGAGGATCACGCCATTCCACAGCAGGTGAGGCAGGCACTTCTGCAGGCCTAGGGCTGGGATCAAGTCATGGGATTAGAGACACTTGGCCAAAAAGCTAATGAATAGCCTCAATGGTGGAGCTGAACCTCAGATACCATAGTATTTTCTGACCCTCAAATGTGAACCAAAGTGACTTGGGTCTGTCCTTTAGGTCACTTTAATTTCAGTGCAGCACTTAGATTCTCTGCCTCTATTTGCAGATGCTGTGATTTTGTATGTGTTTTTGTGAGGCTTATATAAATAAAATACATTTCCTCATCAGATAAGTATCAGCGCATTTTTCACAGCCTGCAGCTTTAGATGGTTGCTCAACCTCTGTGAGAAGCCCTGCTCTGCCACATGTTAGAGAAACGATTTTTCTCTGTCCCTTGTGTTTCTCTGAATCTGTTAATTCCTTTATTTTTATTTCTAAAAGCCATCCCATCACGCTGTACGACTCCTAAATCCCTGTCCTTTCTCTCTGCATTCTGCAACTTGGATTTAACCCTAAGAGTGCCACAGCAACCTGAAGCCAGAAGGCAGGCTGCCAACAGCCCCCACTCCCTCTCCTCCCAAACATCGTCTGCCTTTCCCAGCTGTGAAATACTGCTGGATGAAATACGTTAGGTTCCCTCGATCAATAATCCATCACTACTCATAAGCACTAGGGAAGTAGCCAGCTTCCGCCTCTTCCAGCTAGTTTCCAGAGAACCATTCTCCTGTCTCCCCTGCTGCCCTGCCAGATCCTGTTTCTCTCCATTCCTCCCTTGTCCCTCTGTTGTTTCCAAAGTCTGTCACTGTTCTTCCTTGTGCCTTTTGTGTTATTTCCCTAAACTGCACCCATATTTCTCATACTTCTTGCTCTCTACCTCTTCTCGCTTTCTGCTTCCAGCCTCTCCCCTCTGCTTGTCCTTACTTCTATCTCTCAGTAAATTGTATACTGTCATTTACAGCTGTAATGATGATGAAAGACTCGAGATGTGGAAATAACAAGTGCCGGTTCCCTCCCTTCCCGTTCCCTCCTCCCCTCGCACCTCAGGCATATTTCATTTTTCCAGCTCTCCTGCAGCCAGAGACACGAAGCTCCAGCCTGCCCTGGGAGCATCCACGTTGTGCCAGCAGATGCAAAAGTGATGAAGGATGGCACAAAGGGCCAGCTCCTCTGGCTAAGCTTCTTTGGGGAGCTGTGATGTTACAGCTGGAGCAAGGTGAGGGCTGGCTCTCGGAGTGCTTTCCACCCAGCCATCGCCAAGTGCTCTGCAGTGATAGGCAAATCGCTTTATCTCTGTGACACAGATGGAGAAGCTGAAACAAATCACTGGGCTCTGTAATGAGTGAGAGGGACACAAGCAGAGTGCTCCCCCTTTACACTTTGAAGGAAAATATCACTGAAGGGGACTGGCCTTAGGGACCAACCGCAGCTGAGCTTGACTCTCCCAGTGGGAACACTAACAAACCTTTTCACTGCAGATCTGGAGTCTGCGGTGTAAAATTCAGCCCAAAGTTTGACACTCCTCTGCTCCAGCCTGCTGTTGAGACGGCAGGAGACTGTCTTGCTGGGAGCACCTGCAGAGGCTGGACCTCGGCCACAGCACACAGGATGCCAGGGAAGGCTGAGGGGAGCAGCCCTTTAGTGGGGAAGCTGATGGAGCAGACGAACATGGTGATTGACATGACCATGGCATGGCAAAGGCCGTGAGAGGCAGGTATAGCCCACATAACCCCACACAGAAACTCCCACCTTCACCTTACGCAGACCCCAGGGAGCAGGTAGGTTTATTGGAAGCTGATCCAAGCAGCCCCCGGACAAACCCAACCCAGCATCTCACCTTGGCCATGGCTACAGGTCAGGCCCCACAGGGCCACCAGCTTTGCTCCTGCTCATTCTCTTTGTCCTCGCTTTAAAGGAGTGGGTTTTTACTTGTCTCTCCTCTTCAAATTGTTTTTACCTGTCTCTCCTCTTGAAATACCTGTGCCTGTTCCTACATCACATGTGTCATTCTTGATGATCTCAGTAAATCAAAGCAGGTAGCCAACTGTTGGCTGAACATTAGCCGTGCTGGAGATGCTTTTCCAGTGGTATAAGCTGTTTCGATAAGATAATGAGAAATTAGTCAAGCGTTCATGAACAGATGCTCTTCCTTCTGAAGAACACAGGGCTTGCTTCATTGTTTGAACAAATCTTTCTGCTAAGCCGCTGCTAGCTGCTAAGGTGCTGATTTGATGTGACGCATACCATTCGTCTTCATAACAGTTTCCAAGTCTGTGCTACAAACTGAGGTCTGCCATCACCCGCAGGCTGTTTTGTCCGAGTCAGACACATCTCCAGTGAATGCTTTCAATGGATGGAAAGGAAACTTGAGCTAGTCCAGGAGGCCTCCACACACTCCTCGTTTCAATACCTCCCCACCACCCCACCTGCAATGCCACTGGGCATTTGGCCACTGTGTGTCAGACCTGAAAAGCCTGCTGTGTTGGCCCTGAGGAGCATGTAGGCCAATCCTCTGTTTTATTTCCTCTCTGGAAAGCACACACAGCTCTCTGCAAGGATGTGGTGTGACATGGATACAGCAGGTCATCTTCATGGCAGTGGCACAACGGTGTGGAGACCCTATCAAGAACCAATATCTCTGGCCATCTCCAGTAGTGGAGTGAGCAATTCAGTGTTTTCTCAAGAGGGCAAACCCAAAAAAGCAGGTCAGTGACGGCTCTATCTTGCAATATAATTTCAGGCAGCCTTGTCCTAATCTTTGTAGGGAGGAATGAAACAGCAGAAAACTCCCAAGACATTTTCTTTGTATTTCAGGAATCCCTGTGAAAAAAGAGTGTCTTCCAAAATTATTTTCATTTCTGGAATGAGAGCAAACACTGGAGTTTGGAGGCTCAGTGGCTTAATTCATATGGATCAAATTCTCAATAAAAAAGTTGATAAGTTGATACTTGTGAATCTGAAAGCTGCAGCTCTTCACATGGGGTCTGATCGCACCCAGGCTCTCAGGACCCTTATTTTATATCTGTCAGGCTCTAGTGGTTTAACATATTTAGTCTTGTCCAGCCTCTTGCTCAAAGCTTTATACATCAAGGATGACACAACCACAGCACAGACTCATGCTGCTGGCTCCCCAGGCTCTCATTCCTAGTCTTAGCACAGCTCTGTGCTGCTGAAATCCTGGCCACTTGCAGAGAAGCAGAGCGTGCCAATATATAAAAAAGAGGTTATTCTTCTGGATTTACGGTCTCTCCAAAATCTCTACAGCTCTTACACTGTGTCATTTTTTTTTTTCTTTGGTACCAGCATGCAGAGTGTATGAAGCTATAACCCAACCCATTCTTTTCGTTCAAGGCTGCACACGTGAAGCTCTATTCAGCCCCACTTCTCTTCCTGGGATGTTGTATTTATTCCTGGTTGTTTTCTGACTATCAAAACAAATTCGGATGTGAACTCAGTGATGGACATCATGGGGCACAGGAAACAATTATAAGGAGCAGAAATAGACTACGTACACAGCAGGAATAGCTCTCTGATTCAGAGCCCTTATTATAGATCAGAGCCCGTAAGATTCAAAGTCCGTATAGACCATCAGAGACTGTGCAGTCTCTGGATTTCCTCTGAAACATGCCTTGACAAGTAGAAAAAGACATGTCTGTCATATAGAACAATTTATTTAACCCTTGCCAGCCTGGGATGGACCAGTATAGTAGAAAGAGGGGTATCTGAAGCTCGGGCTGGGTTAAAGGGGGTACATTAGCTCAGAGACTTTTACATCTGGATTCTGAACAAATGACTTGATTAGGATTGGTGGTGGAGCTCCATGGCTGGTTGGAGTAACTGTCTCTCAGCCCTGAAAATGCACCCTCAGCCATTTAAAAAAAAATAGGTTCTGTGTCCATGGGCTTCTCGCACTCACTGATTTCCCTTGTACACTGGTGAAACAGCCTTAATAGGCAAAGGGGTTCATCAGGTAGGACACAACACACTCTGGAATCTGTTTCTGATCAAAGCCATTGCCTTTCCAAAAGCAGAGTTTCCCTGAATCCTTATGAAGGCCCCAATGCTGTGAAAATATTTATGACCTGATTGCTCTTTACTGCACCGATTCCCCCCTGACTTTGCAGTGCAGGAGGCAAGGGGGTATTTTCTTCACCTGTTTTTCTGGTTCTGCCTCTACGCCCAGTGCAGAAGCCGTCCTTTCCTGAGACCACTTCCTTGGGGCGTGCAGAAGCATTACCTGGATCTGCTTTCTGATGCATCATTTGCACCAAACCCAGCGCTTCTTGACCAGCCATGAAGGTAACTGAAGAAGCAGTCCCTCCTCTGTGCTCCTGTTAGATGATGTTGATGTTTGTTATTTCCTCTCTGCTTTTTGCCATCAGAGATTTGCACATGTTACTGCCCCAGCCCAGCAACTCATCAATGCCATCATATGATTGTGAGGCCCATCACAGCCGTGGGATTAGGGCTTTCACAACCCACCAGCTTTCTGCTGAATGCGCCTCCAACTTTGCCAACAAATCTGCAGCAGCAGTGACCCAATTTCATCTCTCTCTGCCACTCAACCTTAGACAAGAGCATGGGATTTATTTTGTTGGGACTTGTGCTCCTAAGCGTGAGGACGTTGCTGTTACCAGCAGTTGACAGGCCATCAAGAAAACATTGCTGTCAAAGTGACAAGCCAGTGATCAGCATTTCCTCAAACCCCTGTTTGTCTGTAAACAACAGAAGTACCACTCCCACTCATGAAAAAGGGCTCTCCCGGGCCTGGGGGGAATCATCCCTGCACGCCCCACCCAGGACAGGACACGGGTCCCAGCCCTGCAGCATCACTGCTGGAGGATAAGCAACTTCTGAGATGGCTGCTGTGCACTGCTGCAGGCAGGAGGAAGCCCTGGCACCTCACTGAAGACTTTTTTGGTTAGTGAAGGGTAAAGATAATCAGTGTGGTGTGGCTGTCCACCACATATGCATCCTGCTTTTTGGAAGAACATGTATTAGGTATGAATAACCTCTAAGAATGGCAGCAGAGGACTTGGCATTGAGCTTCAGGCCCAGGGCTCCCTAATCTGGACACTATCTGGGAGTGGCTACTAGCCAGAAGTCACATCCTTTTTTTTTTTTTTTTTTTTTATCTTTTTTTTTTTTCTCTCTTTTTTTTTTTTCTCTTTTTTTTTTTTTTTTAATTAAAGCAAATTCTTTCTTGTTAAACATCCTTTTTTAAAATTTTGGACCACAATTTCCCCAATGATGCAGATGCTCTTAAACTGTGGCCTCTATTCCTTTGGATGAGGATGTCCCTGACAGCAGCAGCCGAAGGGCCATTGCACACGCGGTGGCACCAGGCTGACAAATAGGAGGTCACCCACAGTTATTTTGCAAAGCAGCCCACATGCATTATTTAGAGTGACGCCCAGAGCGACACCTCCCTTGTGCGCTCTTGAGCTGGGCTGGTGTAAAATGTGATTGTTTGAAATGTCATGTCAGGAGGACCTTTATCAGCAAGTGCTGTGTGCGAAAAAGAGACATTTTGGATGTGTTTTAGCTCTTTTCAGCGGCTGGTCTCTCAGGGGAGTGGGCTGTCTCCATCACTTTGTGTCTGTTTTCATGGGCCAAGCCAGTTCATAGCTGTTTGGTTGCTTTTGATAATGTGTATGGGGTTCATGTCTGAGATGAAGCCAGTGCACGAGATATTTCCCTTAGCATTTAAAGTGCTCTTCCACTAGGGGAGCTGGCCTAAGATTTCAAAGTATTGAATCACTCCCTTTCATTCATGGGTGGTTTTGCCTCTAATAATGTGTCATGAAGTAATGGAAAAAAAAAAAAAAAAAAGAGGGGAAAAAATGCTGAAATCATCTCGTGGCTCAGATAGCCATGGCCAGATATTAAAGATAGGTTTTAGCACTTTATTCCCTCCTTCCAGAAGATACTTCATCCCTGTGAGGTGCTTTGGTGAAGTGCCCAGAGGTATTGAAGGACAAGGGATGATGCATGACCCAGGGTCCAAATGAGCACCCCTGGCTGAAATTTCATCACTGAAGATCAGGAGCCAACTATTTCCAAAATTAGATTTTCTGCAGCCCGTTGTTTCCATCCAGGCAATGTTGGCAGTGTTAGGCAGGACACAGCGTAAGCTCAGGTCTGCTGTAGGCGGGTGGGAGTGAGCAGGAGCCTGCCTCTTTAATGGGGAAGGAAACCAAATTAATCCTTTTCAGACTCAAAGCCTACCGTCAGAGGAAGGCTGAGAGGTCAGCGGAGAACTGCTCTACATGGCTACATTTTTATTGTATTAATTTCCCTGCTGCTCAGTCAGAGGCTTCAAGAGCAAATCCACTTTGCAGTTAACATTTAAATAAGCCTTTTAGAAAACGGTGGGAACCCATATCACTGCAGAGAAAGTCTGCATCTCCCACCTTTGCTTTTCCCAGGAAAGTAAGACCACCTTGGTGCTTGCTTTCCAGGTCACTGAGTGTGATGATGTTAAATTAATATTTCCCTGCTGGGACTGGCTCAAGGTCAATGCTGAGCATCCCACCAGAGCCGCTGGTCCTAGGTGGAGTTCCTACCCTCCTGCCTTATTACAGAGAGCAAAAATGCTGGGTTTTCTCCTAAAACCTTTCACACAACCTCAGTTGGAAAGGAAAGAGTCCATGTTTCATTCAAAGTCAAGAATTCAGAAGACTAGAGAAATAAAGGGTCAATTGCTATTTCTATCAACTAGATAGAGATCAACTTTTTCTGCCCTAAATGAACGTGTTCCTCCTTCTTCCCCTGCTAACGCAGAAGCTTGCAAATCCTGCCTGAAAACAGTTTCCAATTAACTGGTGACTGTATGCATGTTAACTGCTGCATTGCATTGAATTATTTTGCACTTTTTATTGTCATTATTAAAAGGCTGGGGAAAAATTTAGCTGTCGTCTCGTGAAGCCAAGGCTCAATTTCTAGGTTCTCAGTGCTTTGGCTGCTCACCTTTGGAGGCAACTGCACGGATCCAGTGAAGGTGGCACAGAGTCCAATGGCTTGGGAAGGGCAGCAGAGCTAGCAGGGGCTGTTTCCCTTGCTCCATCCAAACACCCTTTCTCTGCTGCTAGTGTGACGGTCTGTGAAGGTGCTCACCACAGGAGCTGCTGTCGCAGGGGATGTCCCTGGTGTCCAGCCTGCTGCAGCCTCTGACATCACCTGCTTGGAAACACAGAGTTTACCAGCAAAAGCCGAGGCTGGTGCCTGCCCTCCCCCTGACAGAGGGGCTTCGGTTCCTGTTTGAACCGTTGGGGTCCAGCAAGGTGCTGGGAAGGATCCAGGAGAATGCAGGGAGGACTGGCACACTTCATCCACTGCCCAGGATGTGTGGGACACTGCATGGCACACCGGCTCTGGGAGGTGACCCCGTAAAGGCTAGAGGAGCTGGGGACCAGGACCCAGGAGCAGCTTTGGCAGAGCCATTGGGACGGGGGAGCTGTAGCTGGGGGAGTGGGGGAGCAATGCAGGCGATTTGGGGGAACAGAGGGTGCTGGGGAAGCATGGCAGTGAGTGAGAATCAAGGTGCGAGGGGAAGGGAAGCAAAACCTGATTGGGATTGCTCTGAGCACCTAAGGAGCTCACAAGTACCCTGTGGTTTATGGTGCTGTCCCCAACCCTGTCTTTAGCCCCACTGCTGCAGGAGCCTGAGTTCTGGGTACCCCTCCCAGGGAGCTCGCTCAGCCTGCAGAGGAGTGCCAAAGAAAGGAGGCTTTACTCCCTCCTGGTTGGTGCTCTGGGGTGCAGGGACAGCTGCAGGGGCAATGACAGGGGGCTGAAGCCATTGCAACCTGCTAAATCGATGCCAGGGCTGCTCCTCAGCATAACTGCAAGTAGGATGATGAAGGGACAACTCTTCTGGGATGACCCCTTTTGTCTCATTTTTATCTCTCTTTTACTACCTTGCCCTGTCACTTCACCTTCAAGAGCTCTTCCTCTGGCTCATCTCCCTTTTCTCCTTTCTGCAGGAGTCCTGTGTCCCTTCTCCCACCTTCTGGTCTCATCTTTCTTCCTCCTCCTCTGCCCTCTCCCTTGCCTCTGTGCCCCCTTATCCATCTGGAGCTTCCAGATGCCCACACATCAATGCTGCATGTGGCCAGGCCAGCTTTTCTGATCCTCCCTCACACACCATCACTGACTTCCAAGGGGCAAGGAAGAGGTGGATAGCTGCCTTGCTGGGAATAGAGAAATGCTGGAGCTGGGTGATCCAGGCATTGGATGCTGTTGGATGGGGCTCAATTCTGACCCAGGGTGGGAAAGCCACTTCATTGCCGTTGACATTTGCTGTCTCTACTGGGCTGGCTCCCATGGTCTCAGCTGAGTGCTTACTAGAGGTGGTCCCAGGCTCTGGGACTGAGCACAGCCTCCCCCTTGGAGGTGGATGGGTCTCCTCTGGACAGGTCTTCAAGGACAGCTTGAAGACAGATCGACGTTTGAGGGAGAACCTGTTATCTCCGCTTTGTGAGGGCAGAGCAGAGCACCCACAACCTGCGATGCCCCCACTCCCAGCCAAAGTGGGGGGGGACCACTCTGCAGCCATGTGGTGGGGCTTCCTGGACATGACCTTGGTGGGCAGCAAGCTGCAAAGGTCCTACCTGCCAGCCTGACCCACACAGCACCCCACCCCACGCGTCTTTCTGGGTCATGCTGGCTGGGAGAATATGTGTGTTGGCATGATTTTACTGGTCCTGTTAGGGGTGCTGAGTTGAGGTGCCCACCAGGGCAATGCTCCCCCACTGCCAGCACACTGCTGGCTGTATGAGTTCTTGCAGCCAGCCCCACTAGCCCCCTCACTCACACTTATTGGAAAAAATAATTGGATGGATTGAAGTGCAGCACCGTTTTACTTAACAGATAAGAAATTTCATATCTGCCCTGATTAAGGGCCAAGAGATATGAGCTCGCTCCAGAGCCAGCAGCGGAGGCAATTTCATTTCACTTCTGCTGACAGGGGAAGAAGTTTGAGGGACTGAGCACTCCCACGGTTCACTGCATTAATGGCACTGCAAAGGGGACCTGCCTGCTCCCAGAAGGCACGGGGATGCTCTGAGGAGCTCAGCCAGAGAGGTGTTGTGCCCCCAGAGAGCCCCTGCAGTGCCAAGCACAGCTGGCTGGCATCTGGCAGTGAGCACAGCATGGGGGCTCGGGGTGGTGTGAGATGCTCATCCTGCTGCTCAGCACCTGGAGGGCAGAGGGGTCCCGAGCCCTTGCTGCCTGTACCGGTGGTACCTGGCACCTCACCGCCTCTGCTCCCTCATCACAAGTGCAAAAGACCCAGACTGGTAAAGAACATCAGAGTCAAGCTGAAGCCATCATGGCACGTAGGTCTGTTTAAGGTGGCAACAGCTTGGCTGTCACCCTCTGTCGAGTGTAGCACTGCTGTGATGTCTTTGGGGCCTCATCTCAAAACGTCTTCACTAGAGGCATTGCTTAAATCCCTTGGGACTCAGGTACCCACTGGTCCTCCTGCTTTCTGGCTGTCTTGCTGCCACAGGGCTGTGTGAAACAGGCTGTGTCACAGCACAGCCAGCTCTTGCAGCTGGGCCAGGACGCAAGCCCGTGTCATGGCAGGTACACGTGCGCTTGAGCATCTCTGTTCACAGCAGTGTTTGGAGGTACCCAGTAAGTTCGTGTACTCACCACGGAAGGCTGGATGTCCTTCACCTCCCAAAGAGGTCAGCTGGAGAGGGAAGAAGTCCCAGCAGTCCTGGTAGCCAACAGGGCAGAGCTTAAATGAGGAAAATTTGAGCAGTTCTCCAACTCTGCAACCAAAGCTGGCACAGGTGGGCGTGCAGGTATGGAGAGGAGACATGGAGAGGAGGACCTTTGCCTGTGCTTAGACTGAAACCAGTAACATTGTTAATTGCCATCAACACAATGACCCAGAGCAGGATGCTATGCTGTGCTGCGGGAAATGGCATCTGAGGTTGAGGTGGCAAAGTCAGGAGGAGATATAAACGACAGCGGGTATGAAGCTGCTCCTTGAATACAGGGTTCTAGCGTGTGAAAAACCAGGGGACAGGGGACGAGGAGATGTGTGGGGCACTGAGGACCAGGCCACTGGTTCCCTGATGGCACAAACACTTGGCATACAGCCAGTGCTGTCAGCCCTCGCAACTTCATTCCTACACTCATGGGGTTGGGCACTCCCCCTTGGGGCCCAGTGTCTACAGGCGTGTTTCCACGAGCTGCAAATAAAAATATTTTTCATATATTTTCATATATTTTCATGTATTTTCATTTATTTTTCATGTATTTTCATTTGATTTTCAACATTTTCAAGATAAAAAAATTTCCAGCCTGTTGGAACGTAAGCTGGGACGGTGCGACTTGGGGGCATTGACAGTGCTGTGTCCTGCATCATGGGCAGGAAAGGGCAGTGGTTTGGCTAAGGTGGCACATCCTTGGGATCCAGTAGCATCTGCACCAGAGGGTGGTGAAGAGAAGACTAAAACCACCACGAGTCCCTAATGGATCCACAAAATGGAGGAGATTAAGCATCCCCTGCACACTGAGAGGCTTTTGGGGAGTTGAGTGTCCCTTCACACAACCCTGCACAAGGTGCAGAGCGGAGATGAACTGGGGATGGAGAACAGTGCAGTGACAAACATCCTCCTGCCGTGAGCCAGGACTGGGTGCTTGTGTTCACAGGAGGAAGCTGGGGGCATTCCACCTCTCTTACAAAACTGATGTTGAGTTTTTAAATCAATAGCTTCACCTTCTAAAATGTTCCAGAAGAGCCTGTAACGATTTTTAATCTATTCTAAATGTCAGAACAAACAGCGTTTTCTTCTGAAAGGCTTTGCAGGCAGCGGCACTGGGAGCCAGGTGGGCAGTGAGTGCAGCTGCTCTGCCTCTCCATCCCTCTGCTCCAGGTTACACAGCTGCCACAGGAGCCACCTCGTACCGATCCATGGTCCTTGGCTGCTGCAAGGAGCCTTGGCCCAGGCTATGGGCAGGAGACAGCTTTATTTCTTGGGCTATTTTCTATTAAGCAGGAATAACTAGACAAAGAAGGCCTGTGCCCCAGGGTGAAGCTTTATCCTATCTCTTTCTGCTACCTGTGGCTTCGTTTGGAGCTGCCAGGCCCCAGGGGATGTTTCAGCTGCCCAGAAAGGAAGGATGTTGACCCTGAAGCCTGCTTTGACTTAAGGAAAAAGTCCCTGGCAGCTGTCAGGTCTGAGGGGTCCTCAGGGCACACATCGTGCTCCCACTGCCTTCCTGCAGCCACTGGTTTGGAAGTGCTGGTGTCAAGCCTGTTGCAGTGAGACAAGGCATGCCCAGGAGCGAGCTGGTTCAGAGGAGACACTTTCAGCAGTCCTCCAGTCTCTCTGGGGATTTGCAGACAGCTCGAGTCACGTCTGCTGCTTGCTTTTTTCTCCCTTACCTTTGCAGATGCATTTTCCTCACACTTCCTCTGCCAAACCCCTCCTTCCCTCCTCCAGGCTGCAGGAACAGAAGTGGTGAAGATGGGGAAAATGCTGAATTCATGGAAATAGGTTAGAGAATCTCAGGTCTCCCAGCATACCAAACATGTTGTCGAGATGGGCAAGCATTAAGCTATTTAAGCTATGGAATGATGCAGAGGGTCCTGCCTGGCACTGCGTTTGGTCACTGTCCCTCCTCAAGGGCATACCTGGTAAGAGTCTTCTTTATTCGTCTTGAAACAAACCCAGACACCCCAGCCCTGCCTGGCGTGGGAAACTGCGAAATCCTCCCTGACACGTGCCTTTAGCACCTCTAACCTGCTGTGGCCCTGGGGTGGGAACTGGGGAGAGGGGTGCTGGTGGCCAAAGCCATGCTCTAGCTGGTGCCTGGCCTGTCACAGAGGTGCTGCGTGAGACCGGAGGTCTCAGAGTACAATGGAACACTGCATTGTAAACGGCAATTTCCTCTTGATATCTTATCTCTCTGGTGAAAAGCATGTATGCTTCTCAATAGGCCAGGCAGTGGTACATGTTCTGTGCCTGTGCCTGCTCCTCTCTCCCTGGTCAGGAAATCACACACTCAGGCTCTCCAAGAATCCCCTTTCGGGAACATGATTATACCAGAAACCTCTGTGTTTCTCTTCCCCGTGCTGCACAAGCCATTGAAGGATGGCTCTGGCTTATTTATAGTTCCTTGCCCCACTATCCTATGCTAAAACTGACCAGAGCCCCAGTTTTCACCCCTGCAGCAGAGCTGTGCCTTGAGCCAAAGGCAGGAGCAGGCACATCAACCCATGGGTACCTGTGCCATCCTTCCCACTGCGTGCAGAGAGGTGCTGGCAGGAGCCGGGTCAGGGCGAAACCCTAAGGCAGCCGTGTGGAGCTGCCCTGGGCACGGCCAGGACCTGCCCAGCCTGTGCCAAGCATCCCTGGGCAGCTCCTCTCCCCTGTCAGGTCTCCGGGTTCTGCTTCGGATGCCACACTTCAGGTGCCTCGGTTGTGCCCAGGAGCATATAAAACATATTTGGCATGTGCCAAGCTTGCCTCAAAATGCAGTTTTCAGGACGCCAAACTTTTCAGTCACATTCATTAACAAGTTTTGTCTGAAATGTATGGGATAATTTTTTCCTGAAAATGTCAAAACATTTTGTTTAGACATTTTCTAAATGAAGTAGCTTGGCTTTCTTTCAACATGACAGTTCCATCTCAAAGCTGACCTATCTTTTAAATCTTTTTTTAAAAAAAAGCTAAATAATATGAAATGTTTGGGGTTCAAATTGACATTTTTATTTTATTTTATTTTCTGAAAGTCCCCCCCAGGTTTTCCATTTGGTTTGAATGAGCAGGTCTCCCCCTTCCTCCTGTGTGGGAAGGGGTGGGGATGGTTAGCAGATGATGAAATCCACTCTCCCCATGGCGCCAAGGGTACAGGGAGCTCTCTCAGGACTCTCTTTCTCTTCTTGCTGGGTCAGTGCCTTGGATACCCATACTCCATTGTCTGACCCTTCTCTCCCTCCCTGAGGTTTTAATCCAATGCCCCATTCCCCCATCTTGGGAATAAAAATACTGCTTTCAAGGCTGTCTGTGCCTCTCTGGCCCCCATAATGTGTTTTCCATTAAAGCCAAAGATTAATTTCTGACTCCATTGACTGAAAATCTGCCAAGGGGTGAAAAACGGAGCAGACTGTGGGGGAAAGAGATGGAAGCTGCGGGAGGAGAGAACATAAAATCAGGAGTGGCATCTGTTCAGTTTTGGTAGCCCCCTGGCAAGGCAAGGAGTGCATGGGGCTGGCTCTGGGGTGCATGCAGTCCCCCAAAACCTGCCATGCAGAGCCCCTGGGGGCTACACACTCCCATTGCACCCTCGTGCCCTGGCCTGGCTGTGGATGAACTGGGGCAGCCCAGGTGCTGCTACCTCCATCAGGAGCATCAGGATACTCCTTTCCTCCTCCCACCCCACCCCACCCCTGGCTCACGATGGGAAGAAACCTTCATTTCCCTCCATTGGCTTCTCCCCGCGCAGCTGGCACCACTGATTGCTATGGAAACCCCGAGGGATGCGGAGCAGGGGGATGCTGCCTGGCTGGGAGGCTCCTGCAGTGGGAAGGGGTCCCACAGCAGGAGGTGTAACGTGGCGAGGCTGGGTGCCTCTGCCAAGCCCCTGCGTGGAGGCAGAGAACAAGCGCTGGCTCGCCCTCCCCATCCCTCTGACACCCCAGTGGGTTTGAGGTGCTAGTTATTGCCTACAGAGGATCCTGCACTTTTCCTGTCTCTGTCTCTGCATCAGTTGTGACAGGAGCTTACAGCAGAAAAGCACCTCCCTTGCCAGCTGGGGACTGTTGCCAGATTTCGGCTCCGCCAGCCTTTCTTCCCCCAGCAATGTACAGAGGTTTTTCTTATATGTGCAGCTCAAAGTCTCTTCTGTTTCACTTTCTTGTGAGGACTATCAAAGCGCTCATGGATTTTTTTCTTCTTTCTTTCATTTTAATGTTTAGCAGCTTTTAAGAGGGGTCCCAGCACAGGCGAGAGGCTCTCATCAGGCACAGGTTCTGCCTTCCCCTCTGAGCAGCAGAAAAGCAGTAGAGAGAAAAAGTCTCTTAATTAGCAAACCAGTGCCCCCCTTCCTTTCTCTCCCTGCCCAAGACCCAGCAAAAGGCCATGAGCATCCATCTGGGGCACCAAAATCAGCTTCTGATGACAGTACCTCCCTTGGCTAGGCACACACCTCTCCTGGCAGCTCCATGAAACTTTGAGGAAAACACAGCAACTTTCTTCTGCAAAGAGACCAAATTGGCTTTATCTACCCTAGGTATATTCGTAGCCCTCTTTCCTCTTAGTATCTCTTAGTTGTTAGTGCAGGCAGGCTCCTGCTGCAGCAAGCACTCTTATCTCTGTATTACAGATCATGAGGTGACATGAGCAAAGGTTATGAGCAAGCCGGTGTTGTTAAGACAAGGTTATCTGCGTAGGCAGTCTCTGAAACAGGGCAATAACACGGCCTGTACTGGGATCGTCAGCCAGAAACATATTGGAGAGGCACACACATCGGGACTCTTAGGCTTTTAAGGATGTCCAGGTTATGTTTCCTCCCTCTCTTCCCCCATTCTCTTTCACCTAGGGTAAATTCATACAGAGAAAATGGTTTCCAGTGTTGCTGGCTCTGCCTGTGATGTACACATGAAGCTGCTTGGGAACAAAACACCCAGATCTGCAGTGACCCTGCTAAGGTGCTGGAGAACCTGCCATCCCAAGATATCGGCCAGGCTACACAGACCTGAGCTGGGGAGAAGAGGCTGCTGCTCAGATCAGACCTGAGAGGCTTTAGTAAGGCAGGAGCTGACTCACCGTGCTGCCTGAGGCAGGGAAGAAGCAGGAGCAAGCCCAAGGGACAAACAAGTGCTGTCTACAGACCTCACTAGGGAGAGGTGCGGTGCCCCTTGCACCAGTTTGGGAGAGGAGGGAGCCAGAAAGGGAGCTGCTCCCTGGCACTCGGCATCCCATTTTTATTCAAAAAGGTGGGTGTAGTTTTGACTTGTCCCCGAATCCTGGCTTTGATGTGACAACCTGCGCAGGGAGGTACAAAAGAAAGGAGGGAGGTCTAGAAAATGTGTCTTGCCTGAGCCAGGGTTTAGTTAGACTCCTATAATTAACGACTGCAGCTCTCCTAAGAAAGATCCCAGCTGCTTTGCTCTGCAGCCTGCTCTATCAATTTTTCTCTCACGCAACCGACACGCACCAAAACTCATTCCTGTGAGGAAGCAAACAAGTATGTATAAATCAAATGCATCTGGAAAACATGAGCAGGAGAAGAGGGGGCAGAGGGAGCACAGACTCCCAAGGAAGTGACACAAATCAGCATCCCTGGGATGTGATCAGATTCCCATTGGCCTGAAGTTGTTTGCAAGGTCATATAGTAAGCCCTTCGCACCTGAGCATGAGGTGAGGAGCTCAGGCATTGAGTGAGAGCTCTCCACACCCTGCATAGCATACACTGTGCAAGGTGTGCCCTCATTTTGTCTTGAGATAAACAACTCTCCTAATAAGCTGCCCTTCTGCTGAACCGCTTTGCATTTGGACCAGCCCCAGGGGGCCTAGGACCTCCCCTCTCCGCCCCTAGCACCAGTCTTGAGAGGAAGACCTCTCAACTGACACCTCCAAAGGTCTCATCTGCCCTACAAAATTATCACATCCAGCAGAGATCCTCAAGCAGCAGCAGTCTGCTTCTTAACTCCTTGCAACAGGAGCTTTTACTCATTTGGAGAACTAGCCCACGCTCCTAAGTATGCAACACATTGACCAAGACTCTCAGTCCACCCTTGCTTTTCAGATCTGCTGTCTTTTCTCCAGGCCAGCAGGACCTAGTCTTTGAAAAGGAGGTAATTTTCCAGTCCTTTGGCAGGTCTGGTTTTCATCTCTGAAACTTCAGCACTTTCTGTTTGCTGTGGGTCCTTCCCTGTAGGCTGTCGCCATCCGAAGTTCAGCCAGCACAAAGCAGAGCGGGTCAGTGGCTTCATGAATCTGGCACCCCCACGGCTGTATCTTGAGAGGGACAGTGGGCACGGGCACGTACTCTGCTCAGCCCCTGCATCCCCTTGGTCTAGCTGCTTACTCTTTGTTTCTCCAACCTGCTCGCTTTTTCCTACATGAACTACACCCCATCCCTTCACCATTACGATACCTGGACAGCTGTATGTGTCCCTCCCACCTTCTGACAGCCACCATCTGTCCACAAACCTGTGCTTCTGTTGGAGGCTCAGCAAGTACCTCCCATTACCTTCCACCCCTGAGCATCTCTCTGGACTACTTCCCCTTCTTCCATACCAGCCTGTTTTGTCTTTGCTCTCTCACAGTACTGGAGCTCCATCTGATTTGCAGACACAATTTTCTCTCATGTAATTCAGCTCTGCCTTGTGAATTTGCTCTTCACTGATACATTTTTGCTTAGCTTGAAGAGGATTAAGTAACTTCTTTCACCACGCAGTCCTATTTCTGGCCTGTGCTTGTTATCTAGGAGCATAGGACAGTGGCAGCAGAGGGAAACATTTTATTAAGAGGACGAGGGATCTGCCATGCAGTCCCACTGCTTCTCTGCTCCCCACTAAGCTTTTGCAGGTGCTGGTAGATAAAATTCTGCTAACAATAGCATCATCCCATTATTTCTGCCTTTGTCACTAAAGACAGCTACTGAATTCTCTTTTCCAAATGCTATTAGTTCTTCCCTGAAAAGTTTCTGTATTTAACATGAATCTTCCAGGTCTGAAGTTTGTGGCAGGCATGCATGGGTAGACAGGGAGGTGAAGGGAAGACTGCCATGCAGTTTGCTGGATGCATTGCCTACAGCACAGCCACCTTCTCCTGGACATAGCACAGGATGCTGGCAAGGACAATTGACCCTGTGTGCCAAGGAGAAGCTGAACAAGGGGCCATGCCACTTCCTCAGTCAATGCCTGCTGAGTTGCTACGGACATGAGGGGAAGAGCCTAAAGCCACCCGGGCTGTGCAGCTCTGCAAGCCACGGCAGCAGGGCTACAACTGAGCCCACAGACAAACCTCCTTATGGTCCTAGCCCACGGCTCAAGCCTGCCAGCCCACAGTGCCCCTCAGCAGGAAGAGCCCAGGCTGTCCCTGCTCTCAGCCTGCATGCAGCAGGTCAGCTCCCCACAGCAGCCAGAAGGCAGACATCACTTCCCACACACAGCACATGCAGCAAATTCTCTGTACCCTCTGCCACGGCACCTCATGGAGCAAGCCAGCCTGGTCCAACATCAGCAGCACATCCTCCAGCAAACTTCTGCCCGTGCAAACCACGCAGAGTTTGTCCCAGCGCTCAGCACCTCAGCTCAGGAGGGAGGTTCCCCACATCTCAGAGACCATTCTCAGTGTCTTCCAAGCAATAGCTCCTAACAAAACCCTGGCAGTGTGTCCAGGCAGTAATTCTTCCAGGGCGAAATCCTGAAGGTTCAGCAATGCATGGGACTCTGTGGTCCTTGCTGTCCCCTTCATGAGACAACATGAACCCAGGCTGACTGCGACAGTTCTTTGTCATGTGCAATCAGTGCTGTGGTAGGCGACAGCAAGGAAAAGCGTTGTGCTTGAGCAGCACCCGCCTCACACGGCTGACCTGTTCTGAAGACCGCACCTGCCTCCATACTAACTCCTGAGTGGACAGAGCTTTGTCATCCTCTGCTGCAGCACCTGTGAAAGGCTACTGGGGCAGTTGTGGAAGGAGAGCTCTACTACATCCTCTCCATGGATGACTCTATTGCCTCAGGCTAGAACAGTGCAAGACACAAGCTTTTTCCCTCAGTAACCAAGATTAGACCATGAATAAGAGGAATTAGCTAAAGGTCAAGCCAGCAAGAACAAGAATAATGAACACAGGCTTAAGGAACAGCTGTGTGCAATTGCTCAAAGTACAGCAGATTCTGTCCTTTTTTTTGACTCAGTGGCTGGGGGAGGCAGAGATGTTAGCAGTGGCCAAGAGCACTTCTGGCCAGGGGGCTGGAAGACCCATCATACAGCAAACACCTGGTTTCTTTTCCCTGCATCCCCCGGGTCGCACACAAAACAGATAAGCATCGCCTTTGATCCCTAACCCTCTGATGGGTATGACCTCCTGGAGCAGTCCATGTTGGCCCCTTGCAAGAAGGTCCCTCGCTCCTGAGGTTAATGTGACATGCCCTGGTGCCTTCAGTCCTAGCAGACAAAGGCTTCTCCTCGGAGTCTTAGACCCCATAATTAACCCTTGGCCCTTCGGACCAAAAGGAGCTGGGACACGTTGACCTTTGGAACCCATTGGAAAGTCCAATTAACTTCAAGGGCCTTTTCTGGGAGTGTCAGTTGAAGAAACAAAGAGCTCAGAGAAATGCTGGAACATTGTCATCAAATTGTTCTGAACGTCTCTATTTTTAGAAGGGTGAAGGAGAGGAGTTGAAGACAATACCTCGGAGCCCCAGCGCACAGGATAGCGGCAGTAGTCATGGGCCTCTTTCCACCCCAAGCCTGAGCCAGAGGAGGAAAGGGGGTGGTGATGATGGTGGTGGTAGTGTCTTTCTTTTCTTTTTTTTAAAATTTAATTTTTTTTTAAGAGTTGAAGTTCCATTTTCACAACCCCACCCCCATGGTCAGAAAATGAGACCCACAGATAGAGCTGAAGATAATGGCAGGTTGCCATGGAAATGTGCATTTAGTCCCACTGTTTCCATGGCAACTGAAAGACATACCATTCTGTTCCTCTGAAGGATGCCAAAGGTAAATGAGCACTGATTAAAACAGGGGCACAAACTTGGGCTCTAATCAACCACAAAGTCTACGGCCATAAACTCTTATTGCTCAAGCAGGAAATATTAAGAGCCGTACAAGTGCTGGGAAGGCCAGAGGCAGGAAGCACTGTGCACAAACTGCTCCCCACAGGGCAAGGAATCACAGCCTTGGAGTAATGGCCCATCTTGCTGTCATTCAGCTGCCTCACCGTGGTGTTTCTGTCCACGGCTGGATGCTAAACCCACCCCAAGTCTGTGCTCTACTGAGCTGTTTCCCGGGCAGGTATCTCTACTGATCAAAGTAAGTTGCAGCCTAATCATGGAAACCATGCAGAGCAAACATACTCCTCAGAACCCAGCAAGATCCAAACTGCACCGTTAATCCTATACCTAGCCCCTAACGGAATTTGGTTCAAGTATTCATCCTCTTTAAAAAAAAAAAAAAAAAGGCAATAAAAAAGATTACCCAAATGGAAGAGTTTGATACAATACAGGTGGCTGCAGTTTATTCTCACCAGTGCTCGGTCTCCTTGAATCATAGTTCTTTTTCCAGACTGGCTGAATCGTATCAAACACACCATTATGCAAGATTATCCCCTTCTCTGCTGCCAGTCTCTGGCAGCTACGGCCCGTTCCAGGGGAGTATGGTGAATGTGGGGCGAGAGCTTCGGCTGGCGTGCATGAAAACAGGCAAAGAGAACAAAACATCAAAATGGTGCACATCCCATCACATCCTCTGCTGATGAACCCAACTGCTGTGTTTGCTAGTGAAGAGTGTGTGGTTTGGTCCTCAAGCACGTGTTGTAGCAGCTCATCCTGGAAATACAGCACTCTTGCTCTGAATTCAATAAACTCCTCTGGCCAGTCCCAGCTAATGGTGTAAATAGTGGGGTTTATACCACTCTGTTTTTTTACTTCCAGCTGCCAGTGGATGTTCTAAACACTTGCAAGGCTGAAAACAGTCTTGATATAAAAGCACTTATTTGCCTTCACAGTGTGGGACATGGACAACAGAAGCCTTCTTTCATGCACTTCTGCCTTCCTGTTATTGCTGCCTCCACCATTCAATGACTTCTCCCCAGGTTCTGTCAGGCAAGGCCTAAGGAGGCAGGAAACTACACTACTGCGTCGGGGAAACAGAAGCCCCAGTGGGTATCATCCAGGGGATACTCCTCACCCCTACCTGTCTTCCCGACTCACCCAACAGCTCTGTACAGAGGTACAATTTCAGAAGGGAGAGGACTGAGCTTAGTGAAGCTTTGGAGATGAAAATTCAGGGGTGAGAGGGCCACTTGTTCCCCTGACATCCACCCTAGGCTGGCCCTCAGTCTCATAGGAGCCACTCACCCCCAAATGCTCTGCTTTGTAGCCAGTGATACCACACAGCAGCCCACCAAGGTGAGCACAGCATTCTCATGCATACCCCTAAACCACAAGAAAAGGGGCATGACAAAAATCTGCCATTTCTCTACCACTGCCTGGCTTGAAGGCTGGAAGAGGGACCCACAGTTAATAGGCAATGGTAGATACTTAATTTGAAGAACAGAGATAGAGTCACAGGCTGAGGATGTGCTGGTCGTCTTCTAACAAGTCCCTGCAGAGCTCCAACAAGCCCTCACCAAAGTGAGGATTTCTCTTCCATCCTCTTCTACCCGCCCGTCAGTGACACTGATGACTGTGCCCTTTTCCCTTGAAGTTTCATCTCAACATAGGTTTCCATAAATATCTTTCTTGATCATTCAGTCCTTGTCAGGTGGGTGAACTGAGAGAATCCTCCTTCTTCATGTGGGAGCAGAGAAAGATTTTCCACTGCAGTTTCTCATTTGCCATGAAGCGAAGGCGGCACCTCCAGCTCCGTACTCCTGCTTTTTCTCGGTGGTTCAGTACAAGGGCTCCCACCTATCTCCACACTACGGACCCCTCACAGGACAGCCTTGGCAGCCCCTCACTGCCCAGGCGGAACTGAATCTCCCGTCTTATCTTCTGTACCCTTCTCTAGGCACTGCTGGTCTTGCCCCACAGCCTACAGTGTGGTGCCACCTTTCCCCTCTAAGGCTATTCAGTGTACAAACCTTGACAGGTATTTTTTTCCCCTCTCCCATAGGAGCCAGCATCTAGCCTTTTCTGCCTACACAGCCAAAATTCACCAAGGTCACCTTCACCCCCCTCTGCTAACATGATCCCCTTTGCTGACTTCCTAGCATGGACAGAAGTTTTCAATTTCTGGTGTACTGATCGACTTTTTTAAGAGTCAGGAAGACTCTGGAGGTGACAGACAGCCTTTGCACCCATTCCCTACCGGGAACTAGAAGGCTAGTAGCTTTGGCCAGTAGGTTACTGCTGCTCCCAAGAAGTAGGACTAGGAGGCCAAGAGCAACATGTTGTACAGCTGGAACCTCTCCAGCTCCTTAGCAGTGTCTCCATCTAGAGACCACACTGCTGCAATACCAGATGAACTCAGCTCCAGCCTGCCTCCCGAACCGACAGCTGCAAAGAAACTTTTGCCCTTGCCTAGGTCCTGTGGGGTGCAGATCCAGCCTCACCCCTGCCAGAAGTCGAAATGCCTGTATAGAAGAGCAGAACTCCCAAGGAGTAAGGGGTCCACCTAGCGCAGTTAGAGCAGTACTACCAGAACCGCAGGCAAAGCAAGCCACACCAACATGCAAGCTTCCCCTTCAGCCCAGCAAGGCTGCCCGTTTTGCTGGTGAGGACCCAAAGCCTCATCCTCTGTACAGTCCCTGGGAGGGAGAGGCAGATTCTCTGAACGGAGTGGCACTCCACATGGACAGCACTTGCCTGACTTACCTCACCAGTGTAGAGTGAGTGAAGGCAGGTGGAACCCGGCTAGGTTGAACAGACATGGCACATTCACCTTTAGTAAGAACAGTAATCCCAGATAAAGGCTGTGTGCTTACAGTGCTGAAAGCAGGCTTTAGTTGAGGGAAAAAAGCCTTGGTAGCTGCTATCTTCCCAGCCCTACTGCTGCACTTTTATTTCCCATAGAAGATCCCAAAAGAGACTTGACCAAGGTTGGACTGCTTGAAATGGATCAAGAACAGGTCTGTACTTCCTGGTTCAGAAACCAATTCCTCCTACCAACTTTCATTGCTCAATTATCCCAGGCGAAAGAATTTGAGTTTATCTAATGTGTCTTCTACCTACACAAGCTTGCATGTGTTGCACTTTTCAAATGCAGTTCTGGCTGGCATCACATTCCAGATCTGGGAGCATAAGGGTAGGGCCAAAACATCCTGCAGGGGTTTAGACAAGTCTTTTGATCTTTTAGTCCTTTTTACAAAACAGGACGGTGCTATGTCCAGCTCCCTCTGATAGCAACATAACTAGGTAGAACGAGCTGCTGCTCCAAATCCCATCCATATTCCCCACATGGCAATGTCTGAGCAGATCGCATATGAACTCCTGTAATATCTATGGATGAAACTGAAGCCAGCCGGCTATCAACTCCCTGAGCGCTAGAAATCAATAGGCAAATCAGTGCTGTACATATGCACTGCTGATTAGTTTAGAAAGGCATCTGGGAAGCTTAACAACAAAAATGCCTATGGCATAGAGTCTTTAAAAGCTCATGATTTGCCATAAGCAGTTTCCTTGAGACCAAAGTCATGCAGTGCTCCCACACTCACATGAAAGACTTGAGTCTTAGACAATTTGGTTATCATCAGATAAAACACAAGAGAGGGAACAAAAATAGCTTCCCCATCTCTCCTTTCACCCAGAAGCAGGTGAATCACTTTGATTTAAAAGACATCTAGTGGCGAATAAAAAACTACAGAAAACAACTAATCAAAAGGATGTTATTCTGGAAACTTCTGCGTTTCCCATGGAATGGGAGTTTCAGAAAGGAAAGGAGCTATTTCATTCTTTCTTCAAACCAGGCACAAGTTAGAGATTAAATGGTGAAGCAAGTTATGGAAAAGATTCTTAGACAACTAAGTGAAAAGGACTTGGGGACCCTCTAGTACTCCGGATCCTCTTCTGCCTGTGTCACCTGAACTTCCTTTCCTTCTGGCAAGGGAAGGCAGATAACACACTATGAAACCCGAGAGTTTGTATGACCTAAAATTCCAAGCCAGGCTTAGGAACAGCCTAAAATAGCACTGGGAGATGGAGGGCACTGTATTTTATTTTTACATATATACAAGCTTTTTCTTTTTTTAAAAAATAAAAGAAATAAGCTATTAATTCTTCCTACCTCCATTTTTTAGCTTCACTTACTCTGAACAAGTAAAAACTTTCATCCCAGAGACTAACAGCAAACCTCTGCAGGTTCCTGGGACTGAGAGAAGCCTGCTGGGTAAGAGAGTGAAGTACCTGGAAAAACCGACTGTGAGTTGGGGAGTGGAAAGTGAGCAGCCCTGGGAGGTGTATGGGAGAGAGACTGCAAGTCCCATTCAGCTGGAAGACAAGGGATGAGCAACAGTAGCCTGAAAGAACCCAAATTCTACCCACATGGGAATGCACAAGCAATACCAATCAATCTCAAAGACTTTTTTTTTTCTAAGAACTTTCAATAAACACACACATATATATATACACAGCAGTCTCTTGCAGAGACAAGCCAGTTAAGTGGTTCCACATTCAGGACAGGGTAGGCGAGTCAGCGCCACCTGGCTGGTGGTTCACAAGGCGCTGAAGATACTCCTGTGTGCATGCTCACAGCTACTTCAGGTTTCTGAAGGGACGGCCAACAAGTCTTGGAGACAGGCTCAGTGCAGACACACACACAGCTGGAGTCACGTGTAACAGCTGTGTTACAGGGTAAGGGAGATGACAGGGACCAGCTGGGAAAAGAACCCACAAAACCCCTCTGAAGACTGCCAGGAAGCATTTGCGGACAGCGTCCATCCATATGAAGTCCAGTCAGATTTTGACAGAGAAGGAAGTCCCACACGAGCAACCCTTCTCTGCCTGGGGGTTGCTCACCACCTGGAAGGAGCTGCGAATCAGCTCCTGGCTGAAGTCCACCATGGAACCTTTCACAAAGGCCAGGCTGTCCACATCCACGACCACACGGGCACCACCTTGTTCAAACACCCTGCAGAAAAGCAGCATATTAAACCATTAACTGTGCTGCAGACCTGACAGAGAAGCACAGCCTAAGCACTTCCCTTATCTCACAGGCTTCTTCCCTTCAATGCAAGGCACTATCGTGTCATGCACACCCTTCTTGTCACCTTTGCAAAGAACAGTCACACCTGACCACCATTACACCCCTTTGCCCTTGCCTGTCATCGGGATTGACAACTGTGTCCAAGGAAAACTTGTACTGGAATCCAGAGCAGCCACCTCCTTCCACCTGCAGCCTGAGAAACTCTGAGCCTTCTGTGATCTCCAGTAGCCTCTGCAAAGAAGTATTAAAACACCTGCTAAACAAACTGACAAACACTCAAAACGCCTCCCCTGTGTGCCCAGGGCAGGCTAGGCAGTTTGGAAAACCCTCCCAGAGGCACCAGAGCTGCCTCCCGGGATCCCTACCTTCACGCAGCTCTCGCTGAGGAAGACCTGTCCCTCGCTGGGGTCGCTTTCTGTCGGGCCCGGCTGGGAGAAGGACGATGTCCACCGCAGCGGGCGACCAACCGCACCGGCAGGACCCGGCGGGGGCATCGCCAGCGCTCGTCCTCGGCACAGCGAAGCGGGACACCAGCTGCCTCAGGAAGAGGGGAGGGAAGGGGGAGCCTCAGAGGGGCCCCCGCCACGGGCAGCCGCCCGACCCCGCGCCCGACCCCCGCCACCCCCTGCCGCACAGCAGGGACACTCGGCGACCCCCGAAGGGCCCGAGCGGGCCCGCCGCCACCGCGGAGCGCTACCTCGTCCGACCACCCAGCGCCAACCTCCACCAGCGCCTCAGCGTCCCCGGCGCCGCCATGTTGGCCCCACCTCCTCACCTCGGCGCTCCGCCCCCTGCTCGCCCATTGGCTGCCCGCCGCCGCCGCTTCCGGCGAGGGCCACCATGGCGCCCGCCGAGGCGGAAGTGCTGAGCCGGCGGGGGTTGCTAGGCAACGCGCTGCCCGCCCCACCGGGCCGGGGACGGCGGCACCTCCGCCGGGCGGGCCGTGTGTCCCGGGAGGCAGCGTCCCCCCGCGGGCAGAGCTCGGCTGCTGGCTCGGTAAAGCCACCAAAGCCGCTGGAGTTTTGCACAAAGGCACGAAGCCGCCGCCCGGCCTTGGGGGTGCTTGCTTTTGCAAGCGGCGATGCTCGCGGAGGGAGATAAACAGCAATAAAGTGTAAGAAAGTAAATAACGCAGCGCTCTCTGGCAGAGCGTGTTTGTCCTGGAGTTAGCTGTGAGGGGTGTTTATCCTGAGCAGAACCCGGAGACCCTGAGGGGGATCAAGGTGCCATCGCAGGGGGAGTTGGGCAAGCGGCGGAGCAAACACCGGGCCAGGACAAAGCGGTTTTAGGGGTTTTCCCCTGATCCTGGCTTTTCTGGTTTGCTCTCCTTTATCAGCCAGGGGCTCTGCTCAGAAATCCCCACGGAGGCCGGTTTTCCTTCGGGTGGGTGTTCACGGCCCCGGTGCTGCGGACGCGTGCTCAGCCTCCTGCAGACCCCCGCCATCCCTCCCCTCCGCTCCTCGCTTCCCTCCTGCCGCAGGAGGGCACCGGGCCGGCCCGGCGGCCTCCCCTGTAGCCGCCTGAGGCATGCTGCGTCCCTCGGTGCTTTCACCTCCTCCTGATCGTCTGACATGTGACGGCAGTCTCACCGGTCTGTCACAGATGTGCCCGCAGTCTTTATTTCTTTCTTCCTAATGTGCTGCTTGGGGGAGGAATCCTGTTCATCACCCCTGGCCAGGCCTGCCGAGAGTCACGCAGTGGGATGGTGGAGGAAAACCAGTCATCCCAGCAGGAGGGGATGATTTAATATCAGGGGACCTTGGGACCCTGTGACGGTTTGCTTTCTCACCGTCCTGCTCCAAGGAAGCCGATGCTTTTGCAACCACATGCTTTTGCTTTTTTGTCCCACCCTGAACATGTAAATAAAGACTGGTTTGAGCTGTTTACTTTTGCTTGCTCTTGGGTTAACTCTGACGATGTTAGGATAAAGCCAGGAAAGTACCACAGGCAGGGTCCGGGGGGGCCGGTGTTAATGCAGGTACCTGCAATCATCAATGAATCCTCAACAGGCATATTGGAACACATCATGTTTTTAAAAAAAATCGTATTGGCGTGTTTCTCTAGTTATTATCAATGTGGCATCCCAAAAGCAGGCAACTTCAGAGGAGTGAATCAAGAACTCTTGGGAGCAAAGGCAGGGGATCATGCCGGCTTTTCCATCTTGCGCCGGCTTTCCTTCTCTCTCCTGCGGGGTGTATTCTCCGGCAGACTGATCCTGCCGTGTTTCCCCATGTTGTGACCACATTCACTGCGAACGCCTGTTGGAGAATGGATGTAGCCCCCCAAAATAGATACTCTTACTTCCTAATTGCCTTCATTTTTACCAGTGTTAAGTGTCAGAAGTATGACAAGTACCTTCAAGGCACTTCAGGATGTTGTTCCGATGGTTACTGCAGACTGAAAGAATGAGAAAGGTGCTAGCTGGTCTCACTCAGAGTTAGTTTAATCAAATTAATAATCCACTATGCTGAGGAGTGACTCAGGTGCTGCAGGCAAATTTTTTGAGCAGCTAGGAGAGGTGGGTGTAACTAAGGAGAACAGCCACTTTGCACTTCTTTCTTATTGCTAACTGGTTTTTTCCTTCTGCCAGCTATGTGGTACAGTGGTGTTTTTCTCTCACTCAGTTACGGTCTAGGTTTTCTTCCTTCCTGGGCTGTGATTTTTGGTCATCTTGTTCCTGATAGCTTGATGTAATCTGTTTGTTGGTTTGGTTGTGTTTCATTTTTTTCTTCATATTCTCGTCTGTGGTATCTGGGTTCGGGGGCTCTCTTTAAGCACACTGTATTGAAGAGATTTGTCTGTGAGTTGAATTCTCTAGATATTTTGCTCTATTCTCCTTTGCGATGGGTATGCTTAAATAGTCTTGTGTCTGTTCTGGTGGAAAACTGAGCTTGTTTCAGTGCTTCAGAAACAGGTGGTAATAAAACCTCTGGCGTAGCGTTGAACACGAGAGCGTCTTGTGCTGCATTGCAATGTGCATTCTGATGATCTGTAGCAAAAGGAGCATGTTCTAGCTGAAAGAACAGTAAAATTGATTAGTCTCTGTACATGTATTTTCTTGAGAACCTGACTCTGTATTCACTGCTGCTGTAGTGCCTGCAGGCGCATCTGTTTACCAAGCTGCAAGTGCAATGCTGTTAGAGGGATTTGGATTCATAGCATGTAGATGGCTCATGAAGTGGAACCTTAGACTTTTTTGTCATGTAATAGAGTTGGTTGGATTTCAGAAATGAAGAACTCAAATATTAGTCTTGCTGGAAAGAATTTATCTATTGGCTTTCTTAGCCTTTTCTCCTGGTATTTCTGCACCTTAGTAGCACAAGCTCCATGTGATGTCAGTAACCTGGGAGGAGCCCTGTCTGCAAAATAATGAGACCAGCCTGAAGTTGCATTGAGTCTTTCTGAAGTATTTTGACGAAATTTTGGGTTCCAAGGTGACCTGGAGGCCCGCGTCTTGTATCAGATGTCAAAAGGGGCAAAGCAAGGTCTGTTTGGCCTACGATGCTTATGCTGCCCTAGGGAATCTAAGCTTTAGTGTTGTTACTGCAAAACTGGCATTATGGTAATGTGCGATACCAGCTGAAAACCTTGGGCAGAAGGTTTTTGCTTCTTGTGTAAAGGTCTTGGCTGTAATTTTACAAACTTATTAGGCTTTTTATTAATCCAGTTCTGGGGAGGAATAGTCATGTGTTAATTCTGATCCTAGATTCAATGATTTTTAGTTCAAAGCCTTTGAAATATGTGTAGACTTGTATGTATGTAGTCGCTGCCACTGTGCAAAAAGGTCTGGGAAGCAGAGATATCTGGGGAGCTGTTTCACAGGGAGGCATCCCGATTTAATGCGTTATGGAATTTGCTCCCAAGCATGACACTGCTTACCCTGTGGACGTGTGACAGTAGTTTATGGCGTTGCTCTGACCCGACCGCACTCCTGTTCCCAGCAGTCAGATGGGTGGCTTTGTTTACCATCTATAAGACCTGAAGGATGGGGGAGAAAGAAAGCCTTTCTAAGGGCACGAGTTCTCATGCACAAGTTACAGAGTGTGTTAGCTGGGCTTAAACAGACGGCTTAGTCTCAGCAGGGACTTCTGGGGTTTTGTTTTGTTTTGTTTTGTTTTTTTATAGGGCTGCTGTAGCACCCTGGTCTGCTTGGTTGAGGCCTCTGCAAACCAAATACTTATTCAGAATCTTAAAAAAAAAAAAAAAAAAGAAAGAAAGAAAAGAAAAAGGCCTACTCTGCCTTCTGAAGGAAGGGATCCCTTTTCTTCTGAAGAGCTAAGCTGCTCAGCAGAGTCGGGTGAGAGCAGGTCCTGCTCGGTCCTGCTAACAGTTCTGGGCTTTCTGGTGCGACGCCCTCTGTGAAGAGCCGGAGCAAAGCATGGGGGTTTCACCTCTGAATCACTTGGCAAGGCAGCTGAAGCTGACTGGGCAGACACCTTACTGGGACAGAGGTCTGGAGGGGGGGAATCTGTGGCAGCTCCGCTGCGGTCCTGCCAAATCAGTGCTCATGCCTTTGTTGGGCTCCTGACATGACACTGTAACACTGGCTACCCTGTGAAACTGGTGAAAAGCTGTAAACTTTAGCTTGGGTCAAACTCTTTGTGAAGAGTCTTAATCATCCTCTGGTTTGTCTTGGCATTCACAGCACAAAGCAGGGAGTCTCCAGCGTTTCACAGGGCTGGAAAGCAGGACCAAATTTGTGTGAAAGGCAGCAACTACACCAATTACTTAGCAGACGTGGCACTTGGGTTACACAGACAGCTTTCGACATGCAGAGCACGAGGTGTGGCACAGTAATAGGAAAGGCCACAGCCTGGTCTACTACGATAGCTTCTTGATCCTTATCTTTTCCCCCTTCCAGTAGCGGCGGTGACAGAGCATCCCGCCCATGGCGCTGGCTGTACGGGAGCACCCAACCCGCCAGTATGGCCCAGGAGCGGACCCTTCCCGCAGCAGCGCTCCTGGAGACGGCGTCTGTCTGCCCAAGCGCTGCGGTTCCAGCGCCGCCCCCGCTGCCCTGTCCGCTCCGGTACCGGCGGACTCACGGCGCTGTACCCGCTGCCCCGTTCCCGGCGGCAGCCTTGCCCTGGCCCACCGCTCCCCTCCCCGCCCCGGGGGCCGCAGGTCACGGCACCGCCGCCCGCCCTCACCCCGCTCTAAGACAACCCGCGGGGGCAGCGGAGCGGGCAGCCCCCGGCCGAACCCCCGCCCCCGGCCCGGCCCCGCTGGGCGGGGCCCGCCCCAGCCGAGCGGCGGGCGGGGCCGCCGCGCTCATGTGACGCCGCGGAGCAGCCGCCACCGCCGCCGTTCCCGCTCCCGCCGCCGCCATGGTGCCGTCCCCGCTCGCCCTGCTCTTGGCGCTGGGCGCCGCCGCCACCGCCCTGGCCGAGCCCCTCCGCTTCGTCGACTGCGGTGAGTGGCTCCGGCCGGCCTCGGGGTGGCGGGGTCGGGGAGGGGGGATTGTGGAGGGGGGTCGGCAGGTGGAGGAGGCCCGGTGAACTCGGCTCTTCCTTGCAGGTTCCAAAGACGGCAGCATCCAAGAGGTGAACGTGAGCCCCTGCCCCACTCAGCCCTGCCTGCTTCACAAGGGGACATCCTACAGCATCAACGTCACCTTCGCCAGCAGTAAGCACCGCTTCCGCAGCTGGGGTGCCGGCGGGGGGTGATCGCCTCTGTGTGCCACTGCGTGGGGAAGGGTGGCTGGAGAGGGGTCTGGGTGGGAAGAAGTGGCCGGGGAGGAAGAGTGTCCCTTAGTTGTGTTCTTGCAGCCTCCCGGGTTTGCAGAGGGGAGGGTGTAAGGCAGAAATGTGTTCCCTGCTCTGGTGCCATGCTCATGCCGCTCTGTATTTTCCAGAGATCGAGAGCCAGGGCAGCAAAGCAAAGGTGTACGGTGAGATGCTGCATGTGGACATACCCTTTCCCATTCCTGAGCCCGATGGATGCAAGTCTGGGATCCAGTGCCCCATTCAGAAGGGCCATTCGTACAGCTACCTGAATAAACTCCCGGTGAAGAGCGAGTACCCCAGTGTAAGTAAGCAGGCAGCTGGTCTGCTCCTCAGAGCTACTGCCCTTCCTAGTAGTCCCACCACCTGCCTTTAAGGAAGGACGCCTTGTCCTGTGGTGGAGGGGAAAGAGGTTAGAAGACTCCTTGGACTATCTGGTGGCACTTCTGCTGTGAGCATGACTCTTGTTTCAAGTTCCCACTTTGGGACAGACCCAACAGAGGAAGCAGCCTGGCTCCAGCTGCTGAGAAGTGGCTTCAGCTGCTCAAGTGTCCTCCTGTACTGTGCCTCCCTGCAGAGCCTGCTGCATTTCGCCAAATGCTCCCAAACTGGGGGTGCTCGGCTCCAGGGTACGGTTCAGCTGGGAGACTGTGGGGTGTTTTTGCTCTCTCCTTCCTCGGAGAGTGGGGAGCCGAGTGCTGTGTGTGGAGGTCTTCTGTGTCACGCAGCAGAACCCTCTATCCGTGTAAGATACTCCAGGAGTCACTGCATGAGTGCGGCCCACCTACTGCAGTGGGTGCAGTGCCACTGTCCTCTTTGTGCAGAGCTCCCAGGTTCCTCCCTGCTCCACACAAGTGACAACTCCCCTCCCCGCGTCCTTGCCTTAAGGTTTCCTGAACACTTTTATTTCCCTCTGCTCTTTTCTCTCTTTCAGATTAAACTGATTGTGAAGTGGGAGCTGGTGGATGACCAGGACCAGATGTTGTTCTGCTGGAAGATACCAGTGCAGATCACCAGCTGAGGAGCCCTGCCATTAATAGGGCTTGGGGAGGGGAAAAACAGAAGACAACACACAGGCCAAATTCTTTTACATAATAAGCATTTCTTACTGCTTCCTTCAGAGCTCTGCAGCCTCCGAGCAGCCAGTACTGTGTTGGTGCAAGGTCAGCCGAAGGCAGAGGGCTTGTACCCCGTTTAGAGCCCCCTGGGGTGTTCTCACAGCAGCTCAAGGGGGGGGCAGTGTCTGCTGCAGGACTGACTGAGCATCATCCTCCAGCTGCTCTGCGGAGGCGCTTTAGTTTTTGAAATGGAGCTGTCTGTCCTCACAAAGGAGTTTCTCTGCGATGAACCTGGCTAGTGTCTGAGCTGCTACCTGGTAACCCTTCAGTGCCTCTTCTAGAATGCTGGCTGCATCATCCACCCTCCTGCACTTCTCCTGCTCGGTTGCAACCGGGATGTCCCTGGGACCTGCATTTGCCATCCACGCAGCTGAAGGAAAGGAGAGGAGACTTTCCCTGAGCTGGCAGCCTGCTCTGTCCTAGTCCCCTGCTTGAGTCGGTGGGATTGCAGCTGGGAAAACTTCCTTTTTGTGGATGCAAAGCCAAATGGCATTCAACGTCTCTGCAGGGATGATTCTTTCTCTAACCAACGGTTTGCACTACTACTAACTCGGAGCTGCTGGGAGCTCCTGAACCTCTTTTTATAACTTTCCTTTTAATAAAGGCCAGACAAAATCTGCTTGTGTTTTCTGTGAGTGGAGAGGAGCAGGAGGAAAAGCAGAGTGGCTGGCTATCTTCTAGTTGGGATTGGCCTGGTCTTATTTCTCAGCGGAAGGCATGGATGGAGGTGGTATGCTGGCCCGAGTGTGGGTGACCTGCAGGCAGCCAGGCATCTCTGCTGCTGGCTGCCAGGGTGTCCAGCTAGCAATGCCTGGCTGGGTTCCTGCCTTGCTGGTCCTGTGCTGCCCTGAAATTGTACAAAGGCTCCCCGAGGAAGTGGTGGTGGTGTAGAACGTGGCCTTGCTTGCTGCAGCATAGGTAAAGGCCTTACTAGTGAGGGCTCTGGGGCTGGAAAAGCAGCTCTTAGACCTGCCCAAGGGCTCTTGCCAACTGCAGAAACCTGCATGTTCTCACTCTTACTGCAGCCCTCTTGGGTGTGAACAGGGCAGCGTGTGAGCAGCTACAACTGCTGTGCTGTTTCTGGGGGCTGGAGTTGGCTCCTGTGGCTGGGGAGATAAGCAAGTATATGACCTGGCAAGGGTCTCTACTCTGGCTCAGGAGCAGGAGGAGGCTGGGTGCCAGCGTGAGAGGGGCAAGAATTGGCTTACAAGAGTGGGGTGGCCTTGCCAGGCTGGACCCAGAGGGAGGATATGGCTTTGGTACCCCTTGGCAGAGGCAAGATAAGCACAGTTCTAGCCAGCCCCAGTGTCTCGAGCCACAGGGGCCCAAAATAAATGTTTTATTTAACAACATGAGAGAAGTTTCCAGCAGACTTGGTTAAAAAAAAAGTCACCAACAACTTTACAGAAAGAAAGCTGGACCTGCTCCCCTGCCTCCCCCTGCCCAGCCAGCGTAGGGCGTGAAGGCAAAGTGCAGCACTAAGGGATGCACCTGGGCTGGCTGCAGGGAGAGGTGGCCCTGGGGCCCCTCTGGCCTCTCCCCCACGCCCCAAGGTTAGGCAGCAGCTTTAGAAAGCTCGGGTTGACTCCCCCCTCAAAGCTCTAGCCTGGCGGCTGGATGCTTCACAAGGAGCAGGGGCAGCACCCGTGGTGTGGGTGAGAGCACCCACGGTGTGGGTGAGGCTTGTCACTAGGTCAGTGCAGCAGTGGTGGGGAGATGAACCCCTTCTCGGCAGAGGGGGGAAGGCTGAGGCTGTGTGTCAGGGGAAGGTGTCCTGTGAGCCTCCACGGCATGGAGCGATGCGACGGGTGCTGGGGGCCAGAGTGGGCTCTGCTGTGGCAGGAGCAGGGGCTGGCAGGGTAGAGAGGGGTGCAGAGGCTGGTAGCTCAGCCTTGGCCTGTAGAGAGTTGGCGAGGAAGTTGTGTGCTTTGGAGGGGAAGGAGCAAAGATCCTCAAAGCACTCAAAGCACCTGCAGCCCCAGCCCCGGGGGGGCCTTTCTCCTTGCTCCCAGGTCCCCAGTGCCAGAGCCACGTGCCGGAGGGGAGCACCCTCACCCCCACTCCCCTAGAGCTACACTGCCGCTGGGCTCTGGGCTGTCTGGGGCACGCAGTGGTGGGGCTGGGCCAGGGCCATGTAGCCTGGCGAGCAGTGGCAGCGGTAGGAGCCCTCCGTGTTCTCACAGGTGCCACCCTGGCACAGGGGCTCAGGGCTGCCCACCTCCTCGCACTCGTTGATGTCTGCAAGGAGGAGAAGGACAGGGGTGAGCCAGTGGCACAGTGAGCAGTCCCAGCCTGCAGGCAACATCTCCTAGTGCCCCTGCCATACCCCTCAGCCCTCTCCTGAAGGTGCCCCATGACGCCCCTGCCTCCTCCAGCACCTCCAGGGTGCCCACTGTGACCCCATCAGCCTCACACACCCCTCAGCACGTCCATAGAGCCCCCTCAGTCCCCAAGGGTGACATCCTCAGCACTTGGCATCCCCCAGCACAGGAGGTAGCCCCCACTCACCAAGCAATGCACACCAGATAAGTACCCTGGCCATGCTCTGGAGCTGGTGACACTCCCAGGTTAGCAGCTTCTTGCTAATAAGTTGTGCTAGTGTAAGATCTGGGAGAAAGGCTGCCTCCAGCCTTGGAAAATGCCCTTTCCTGATCAGACAAGGCCGAGGAGGCAGATGATGGTGGCCCTGAGAGGCCTATTATCACCTCTAGGACCAGAACATGGAGGGACCTCATGCTGTGCAAACAAGGGCTTGTTTTATTAACCTGCAAACTGTGCCAAAGGGCTCACTTGGCTGACTCGCTGCTGGACTAGAGCATGCATGTGAGCCCTACAGCAGCTGCTCCACTGCAACTGGTCTGCTCTGCTAAATGCACTTCCTTGGACACCCTGCTTGAGCTACCCCAACTTGTGGTGGGGCCACCAGCTGGGCAGGCCGTCCCCATGCACTCCAGAGCTCTTGTTTTCTCCCACAGGACCTCCAGAGCCCAAATCCTGCCAAGACAGGTTCAAGCCCTCTGACCACAAACTTCAGCCTCACCCCCCACAGACTGGCAGGGAGCAGGAGTGTGGAGCAGTTGATGGGTTCAGCTGGCCACCCAAGGGAAAACGAAGGCCCTGGTAGTGACTGATGGAGGACTGAAGAGCTCTGCCACCCCGGGGACCTTGGATTATCCCTATGGATAACTGGTGGAGGGGGCCAAATGGCAAAGAAAGGGAAGTGCAGCCCCAGGGAGGGAGGCTGGAAGCAAAACCTCCAGGTGCAGTGGAAGAAAGCACATCAGTCACAGAAGGAAGAAGGAGGAGAGGGGAAACATGAGATGAGAGAACCTGAGGAACAAAGCAGCCTTCACACATAGCCAAAGCAATGGTTGAATGGGCACTGTGGACTTGGGCTAAACCTCAGGACCAGAACATCGCCATGGATGGGACAAGCTTGCTCAGAAGCCCAAGGAGGAGATGTTAGGAAGCACAGGGGTGATGTGCTCCACAGCCTGGGAAGCAGGGGGAGGAAGCCTTGCTGGGGGGTCCAGGGAAAGGTAAAACAGAAAAGAGCAGGCTGGTCTGGCTGTCAACCACCAAATCGAGAAGTAAAACAAGGCTACCCTAGCCCAGAGGCACCCAAAAGCCAGGATCAGTAGAGTAGTGCTAGCAGTGTGCACCAAGCCCTGAAGCCTGCCCACTCAGGCAGGGGTGGGGGCAGGCAGCCTGTCCTGCGGGGCGAGGACAAGCTGTCCCCATAGGGAGGTGAGATGGGAAGCACTGCAGCAGATGCAGGAGTACTCTAAAGGCCTGAAGTCAGCAAGGTAAAAACACGGGGATGACTAAGCACCACGTAGGAGAACTGAAGGGGAAAAAAAAACAAGACAGGCTCCAGAGTAAAATGAGTGCTAGTTAGTCCAGGACATGAAAGGCAACAAGCAAAGGCTCCATAAATATGTTAGCAGGAAACAATGGGCAATGTCGGTCTGGTCCTTATCGGTGGAGGAAACAAAAGCCAGCTGAGCTGGCTGGAGCTGCTAACGAGGGCTTTGTTCCAGCCATCATAAAAATGCTCGTGGTGACCACACAGGGCACAGACTATGTTTGAAGTGTTTAAATGAGGGTGCAGGAGCAGAGGGAGGGAAAGGCCATACTGTGCTTGGAGAGGTTAGATGACAATTGGATAGATAAAGCAGTTACATCCACATTGCTAAAGGCTTGCTGCAACTCATCTTCACGTGCTTGATGCTCTTGCAGTCCCTGAAAAGTTGGCAGTTGTCTCTGAGGTGGAGGATAAAGGAGGTCTCAGATACCTGAGGAAGGGTAAATCTGGTAACTACCTTCAAAAACATAGAAGGGAGAATCCAGAATTACAGGCTGCTCACCCCCATTCCCTTAAGCAGACCAGGTTTGTGAGTGATTAGGTCATAACCCTCCAAAGGATATCAGGGCCATTAAATAGCTGGTGCAGATCTGTTAAGGCCTGATTACGTTAAGCCAATCTAGTTCTCTTTGCTGACCTGATAACTGGTCTGTCAGATAAGGGAGAAGCGGTGGATATGATGTGCCTTGGCCGTGGCGAGGATTTCAACACGCTCTCGCATGACACACTCAAGCAGACTGAGCAAATACAGTCTAGATGAAACTGCAGCAATTGCGAAACAGGCTGCAAAGCTGCATTCCAAAGATAATTAGCAATACCTGTCTGTTACAATAAAAGCCGCTTAAAGCACAGCATGCAGGGTTCTGTCCTGACCCCTGCTCCATCCAAATGTTGTCATTAAGGTGGATGAAGGAAGAATCCCCATGCTTATACAATGTATGATGTGTGCGATGCCAGGCTGCTAGCACTTTGCAGGGTTCAGACTCATTCTGATCAAGCAGAGAAGCAGTCCAAAATCAACCAGACAAAATTCACTGAAGACAAATGCAAAGTACTGTGGCCAAGGAAAGGGAAACCGAGGGCACAAATGCAGAAGAGGGATTAACAGCTCAGGCAGCTGTTCTGCTCGGCAGCATTTGGGGAGACAGAGACCAATAGGTTCTGCATGAAGAAGCTGTGTGATCGTGTCGTGCAATAAGGATGCTGGGAGCTGGCGTAAGTGCCATGCCTAAGCCAAAAGAGGGTCTTCATCTGCTTTGTGGACACTCTGTGGAGTGCTCGGGGCCTCAGCTGGCTTGGGGAGCTGGACTGTGAAAACGATGGAGACACGGCATAGGGATGCAGAGGAAATGCAGAGAGCTTTAGAGACTGTGTCTCACAGGGCACGGTGGAAAGTGAGGAATTTCACCAGGGCAGTGGTGAATGTAGAGGAAATTAATCAGGGATAGAGTAACAGTGGCTAGTGATGTACAAGAGTGTTATGTGAAGAAGGGAGCGATCAGCTGCTCCCCGTAATGCCCAGAGGTGCCCTGATGTAGCTGCCAGCAGAAAGCGGCCAGCTGAACCTCCAGGAAAAGTCCTCCCGCCTCTATGCGAAGGAAGCACCGGGGAGAGCGGGGACTCCTCGGGCAGCTGTCCCGGCCAGCGCCGCCAGAGAGCGGCAGCCGCCAAGGGATGCGGGGGCCGGGCTGCCCGCACAGCCCCGCCGCCCCCTCCGGCAGCCCCCGGGCTGGCCCCGGCCGCCACTCACCCACGCAGGCCATGCGGGTCATGTCCAGCTGGAAGCCGTCGAAGCAGTCGCAGGTGTAGCCCTCCGGGACGCGGACGCAGCGCCCGTTCTCGCAGCCGTTGAGGATCCCGCACTCCTCGGCCTGCAGCCCCTCAAAGCCCTCGTAGAGGCCTGGAGGGTGGCAAGGCAGTGTCAGAACAGGGTGACCCTCCACCCAGCCGCGGAGGGGACATCAGGCATGCGGCGAGACGGTGGTGCTGGAGCCAGGACTGACTCAGAGCAGCCAGGAGTAGAGCTCGCTCCAAGCCTGGAGCACCCTGGCCAGAGTAGGGAGTCCCCATGGGACACAGGCTGGGTGGGAAGGCACCTCTCTGTGTCTCCCAGTACTCACCAGTTTGGCTGGGCCGGTAGCGGGGTGGGGACCACCCTGGACCGTGGTGGAGAGGGCTGCCACGAAACTCGCTGTTGTGGTCCCTCCGAGGGAAACCAGCATCAGGGTTTCCATACTCAGACTCCAGGTAGTTGTAGTAGGGGCCCGTATCAGGGCTGGGAAGGCCATAGTGGGGGTCTTCCAAGCCTGGTGCATACTCATACCTAGGTCCTTCTCGGAGCTCAGCCCCTCTCTCACTGTCTTCACTGGCCCCATTACACAGGAAAGCAAAATCCGCTGCAAGTGGTGAGAGAAAAGGAATGGTCAGCAGCCTGGCTCAAGAGGTAGGTCCACTATGGCCAGAGAGGGTGCATCCGCAGCAGGCCAGCAGAGCCAGGCCTGCGTTCAATGGTGTTCAAAGCTGCAGCTCTGTAGTTTGATGATGGGACCCCATCTTTGAGAAGACCAGCTCCCGTCCAGGGCCAGCAAGTCCTTGAGCAGCAAGAACCCCAACTCCCAGTGTGCTCCTATGTGCTCCTATCCTAAGCTGCCACAGCCTCACCTGTCGTAAGCTAAGCAGGAACAGTGGGATGCTCAGAGAGAGAGCAACTCTCCCCTCAGAAATCTTGGACTCGTTGCAAACCAATTTCAGGTACATCCTACCCGCTGGTGCAGCTCAGCCCTGGAGAAGGGGAGGTTCATCCACTCCTTGGGCTGGCTTTGGCAATGCAGACAAGAGGAACCCCCGCTGCAGCCGTATGCGGCCAACCCTGCATGACATGACTGGCAGCAGCCCAGCCTGTCCCCACCTCTGCTGGGGGATGCTTGCCCATGCTGCCCTGCTCACCAGAGGACCTGTGCGGGCAGAGCGCACAGTTCTGACCCCAGGCTTCACCAAGCCGGCAGCAGCACTCGGTGTACGTGGTCCGCTCGCCATGCAGCAGGTCCTGGCAGATGTAGTCGGCGACGGTCTGCCAGCAGACATCCAGGTGGATTTCGTACTCCTCTAAGGCGTCTGTGAGGGACACAAGCAAAGGATGCCATGAAGATCACCCAGAAGAGTGCCACCCCACCTTGTCCTGAGAAGAATGACTGTGCGCCCTGGCACCTGTCCCCTGTCCCCGCTGCCCTGGCTGCACACTGTGCTGGTGCTGGCACACCCCAGCCAGACACAGACCCTCCACCCGCTGCTCCCTCCCGGGAGACCCAGCTGCAGGGCAGGGTGTTGGATGAAGGTGAACTGCTGTGGGGGCTTGGGCTCACCTGCCCTGCTGGAGAGGTTCACACACCGGTTGCCGGTGGCGTCCAGCACGAGAGGGAGGCTGCAGAAGCAGTGGTAGGACCCGTCCGTGTTCAGACACTCGCCGTTGATGCAGTACACTTCGTTCTGACACTCGTCCTGGTCTGCCCACACACAAGGACAGAGCAATGTTTCAGGCTGGCAGACATGGGCAATGCGACCCTTTCCCTGCCCAAACGAGGACCTTGGGGGCTCCTGCCACCCCCTCTCTTGTTCCCCAGGAGGGTCCTAGGAAGCCTGCCACCCAGACCTGGCCCTGTAGCGTGGGCAGCAGGGACAACCCTGGGTGCAGCAGCACAACCATCCCTCTGTGCACAGTGGGGTGCCCGCTGCTCTTTGAGGCCATCTTACCAACACACTCAAGCCTGCTGGAGTCATAGAAGTAGCCTGTACGGCAGAAGCACTTGTAGCCTGGCACCGTGTTCAAACACTGTCCGTTGCGGCAGAACTCAGAGCCAAATACCTCACACTCGTCCATGTCTGAGGGAGGGAGAGAGCGTCTCAGGGAGTAGAGCCATGGAAACAAGGTGGGCTGGGTGCTGTACCTGTAGAAAGCCAGCACGGCACCTTGGCCTGGGTCACTGGCAGGTCCCTGAGTGAGCGCCCCCCTGCTCCCATTGGCTCCATGCCTGGGAGCAGAGGGGGAAGCATCCACAGGTAGAGCAGGAGGAGGGATGACAGGGAACAGGATACTTTCATAAACAGAAAATTCATGTGTGTTTCTGGAAGGTTGAGAACAAAACGCCCTGGAGGTGAAGTGCCAAAAACTGAGCCAGCCAGCCTCTGGGAGATCGGACTGGTAACTGGAAGGGCTATGTTTTACTGGACCCCATCCCTGATTCAAAACGGGCATGCGAGATTTGCACCAAGAAAGAATCACTGCCATCAGCGAGACAGGACTGGAAGAAGGGGCACTTCCAGCTTGGTGATACTGGCAATCTGGGATTTCTCTGGTTGGAGAAAAGCAGCAGCAGGATGTTAGCATCCCCCATCACACCCCCAGGGAGATATTTCTGTGGATGCATCTCCATGCAGAGCTTTGCAAAGTGCCCTCCCTCTTCCCGCTGCAAGAAATGAGCGAAAATGGTGCTAGTACCTGTGAAAGAGACTTTTCCTGAGAGCAGATCTTCTTGGGGAATATAGCCCTTCCCAAGAGGGCAGATCTCTTGGTACTCCACTGGCCAGGAGGCAGATGTCAAGGGGAGATAGAAAGAATAGAAACAGCTAGTTAGTGCAACCAGTGTGGAGCTGGTGGGCAGAGCACTGGCCTTGCCTGGTGTGGTGGGGCCACAGTCCTACCTGTGCCTGGAATGGGGCAGGGGTAAGTCTCACAGTTGTCACCCCAGGCTGCCCCCACAGTACAGCAGCACTCCTCCTTGGTGATGTTCTTGGCCAGGACACTGTCACACAGGCGAACATCGCTGATGTGGTAGTAGCACTGCTTGCGCTCTGCGCTGTCAGAGAGGTGGGCTGCGTGTGTCTCAGGGCCCTCTAGAAGACAGCAGAGCAGGGACGGGATGGGGTCCTTGGCACCCCAGTGCAGCATCCCACACCTAGGAGGTCTCAGAGACACTCATCACCAGCAGTGTGGCCTTCCCAGGTCCCCACTTTCAGGCTCCTCACCTCTCCCCAGATAAAAGCATGTCCATGCCTCTGTGGGCTTGTACAGCCCTGGCAGCTCCTCAGCTTTATCTCATCCCAGCCAGGGCTACCACGCTCCTGCTCTAGCTGCCACCCTTGCTTCTGTCCTAGCTGCCTACTTACCCATGGCTGCTCGGGGCTGGCACTGCCCTGCCTCTGTGTTGTACTCCTCATGGTCACTGGGGCAGAGGCACAGGAAGGATCCCTCCACGTTCTCACAAAGCGCAGTCCCGCATACAGCGACCATCAGCTCACACTCATTCACATCTGCAAAGCAAGGGGCGGTGACAGGTGGTGGGACACCTGCCTCTGCATGGGCAGCCCGTGCGTGGTCTGCAGCATGAGGTCACCCTTCAGCGGGGAGATGGAAGCTGCTAGGGACGAGTGGAGAGCTCTGTTCACACCGTAGCTCAACACAAGTTTGGCAAGAGCTTCCTACCCTGCTCTCAGTGGATTCAAGGAGCCTAAATTCCAGCTTGCAGTGAGTCACTGGATCATAGGACCATCCAGGTTTGAAGGGATTGCTGAAGGTCTCTAGTCCAACCCCCTGCTCAAAGCAGGGTCAGTTATAGGATCTCACCAGGCTGCTCAAGGCTGTCTTGTTGGGGCTTTAAAACCTCCAAGGGTGGTGACTGCACAGCCATCTTGGGCCTCTGTTCTACTGTCTGCCTGTTTTCACGGTGAAAACATTTTTTTCCCTTATATTACACCCTGCCTGTTCTCTGCAGGCACCCATTAAAGTACCTCTCTATCACCTTCAGTGCCTCTAGCTCCTAAGCACCTCCTTTGCACCTGCACAGAGAAGGGCTCCATGTTCACCAGAAGCTGCTTGCCTTTTCACATAGACCCACTCCTTTGCAGTCCCGAGGAGCTGCTGTGCTAAGGGGAGTGGTTTTCCCTCCATGAACTGCCCTGTACATGTCTGGGATTCTCCATGCTCAGATGCTGTCCCCGTCCATGCTCTAGGAACAGTTACACATCAGGGACGCCAGCCTGGCATCCACCGATGGCTCTCCCTTACTGACTGGGAGAGTGATCACAGGAGACTCACCAACACAGTAGTGCCCAGAGGGCGAGCTCTCATAGCCACGGTCACACAGGCAGCGGAAGGAGCCATCTGAGTTCTCGCAGAAGCCATGGCTCCCGCACAGCGTTTCGTTGGCGCACTCATCTATGTCTGCAGTAGAGCAGAGAGCAGGAATTGCCCCAGGCCCCTCCTCTCCCAATTGATCCCCTCTGCCCAGGCCCTTCTGCTCTGACCCCAAGACCTTGGGTATGGGGCAGGCATTCCTGTGATGTGAGGGACTGGGTCTGGCTGCCCCACTCACTCCCGTGCTATGAGTGTGCAAGTTAAGAAAAGCTTTCTGCAACATCCAGAGCTGCAAAGAGGCCACATGGATGGAGCGACAGGAGCAGGGTGGGAACAGGCAATGGATGGGAAGCATGGCAGGTGGCTGGCAGGGGTGACTGAAAGTAGCACAGGTCCCTGCAGAGGCATAAAGGGACACAAAGCCTGCAGGGTCACATCGGTAGGAGATACAAGGGTGCAACTGAAGTGTATGGGGCAAGTGCAGACAGATCTAGGATGATACCCTCCTGCCCCATTCTTCTCGACCTGATCCTTCTCCAACCGCTATAGCGCCAGGGAGTAATCTCTGCCTTACAGCAGCCCGGTGGGATTGGACGGTGACCACTGGCTCCTCTGCCTACAGAGGGCAGGTTTACAGCCCTGCTGACCGCATCCCACTCCCCTCCTACTGCTGCATGGGAGAGATTTCCCTGAAGCAGCCGGAGCAGCTGCGTGCCCACAGCCCACCGCTCGCAAGGCCAGAAGCAGCTCCACATGCTAAGTCTGAGTCCTGGAGCAGCCCAGAGCCCAGTGGCTGGCAGCAGCCTCTCCTTGCTGCAGCCTTCCCCGAGCCAGAGGGAGACTTAAAAACTGCAGAAACCCCTTTGCTCTTTCCTCTTTGCTGGAGCCTGAACTCCAAACCCAGACTCCCCAGCCTAGCACACAGTGGTACTAGCAGCCTTTCCCCTCACCCAGCCCTGCCAGGCAGGTGACTGGCACAGGCAGCAGCCCCAGCAAGCATAGCTTGCAGGGAACTGCGGTCCAGCCCCAAGCCTGGAATGGCTGTAACCTGTCCAGGACTCTCCCCAAGCGGAAAGCACACAATGCGGTGTCTGTTCCAGATGCCAGGAAGAGAGAAGTCTAGACACAAGCAGGCAGCTCAGCCAAGAAAACAAACTCTCAGCATTATCTGCCTCTCCACCAGCCACACGTTTCCTCCTCCTCCTCCTTCTCCCCCGAGCCCCTGGCAGAGATGTCCCACAGCAACCCTGTCCCTGCCAGGAGGAGGGACAGGGACACCCAGGGCTGTACTCACCGATGCAGTCACCCAAGGGGGTCCAGTGGAAGCCAGGCTGGCAGCCCATGATACAACGGTAGGAGCCCAGGCTGTTCTGGCACCTCCACGTGCCACAGATGGCATCCCCATATTCTTTACACTCATCCACATCTGCAGGGAGGAGGGCAAGTGGATGAGGATGGTCAGATGGGGACCCTGCTTGCTCACTACAGCACCTGGGTCAAGCTCAGTTGGCCGAAGGCCCTGAGCCATTGCTAGTCCTCCTTACAAGTCACCAGCAACTTTGGGTGCTGGGAGCAGAACCACCCTCACCCCTGCACTGGCTGCATCCATCCCCCCAAATCCCAGGTGGCTGGTCTCCCCAACGATGAGCTCTCACCCACGCAGTCATCAGTCTCCTGGGAGTGCTTGAACCCATTTTCACACAGACACCTGTAGGAGCCTTCTGTGTTCAGGCACTGGCCTTGAGAGCACCGGGACTTGTCTGTGCATTCATCCACATCTGCAAAATCAGGCCAAAATCATCAGCCTGGATCTCACAGCAAGGGAGGGAGAAGAGGGCAGGACCTGAGCTATGTCCCTGCCATCGTCCAGCTCACCTTGGCAGCTGACTCCGCCATCCGCATTCGAGAAGCCAGGAGCACAAATGCAGAAGTAGGATCCGTGACTGTTAAGACACTCGCCATTGGGGCTGCAGATCTCACTGTTCAGGCACTCGTTCACATCTGCAGAGGGAGAAGAGTCAGGGCCACGCACTCACCCAGCCCTGGGGGACATCCTTCTCCAAAGCCACATGGATTCCCTCTCCCCAGTCTCTTACAGGCAGCCCTCAAAGGGTGCCTGGCCCCTGGTTTTCTCGCCATGGAGACAGAGATCTTCCCTGTCCACAGTGATCCTGCATTTGGTTACAGCCTTATGATGTGCCATGCATGGTGGCATCATCTGCCTTGGCACTGGCATCCTCCCTGCTGAGAAAGAAGGGGGATCCATAGGGAGGCTGTATGGCCCAGAAGGCTGCAGGGATGGGGTTCGTACCTTCGCACATGGTGCCGTTGACGAGCTCAAAACCAGCCTGGCAGTGGCACTCGTAGGAGCCCAGGGTGTTCCTGCACTCTCCCCCCAGGCACCGAACATCATGGTCCTCACACTCATCCATATCTGCCAAGCAGAATGGCACAGCACAGAGTGAAGCCCCAGCTCTTGCCACCACTGGAGAAGATGCCCACCCAGAGAAGCTGTCACTCAGCTGTTGGCCTGAAAGGTGGGTTTGAGCTGTCCTCCCAGACCATCCCACGACAGTGAGATAAGGGCAGAGATTCGCTGTTACTGGGGTGTGAGGAGTCAACCCAGCCCCTTCACTGCCCTCCATTGTAGGGACCAGGATAAACTGGATCCCAGCACCAAGTCAGTGGTGCCCAGTGACAGGACCAGAGACAATGGGCACAAGCTGAAACACAGGAGGTTCCGTCTGAACATCAGAAAACACTTTTTTAGTGTGAGGGTTACAAAGCACTGGCACAGGTTGCCCAAAGACATTGTGGAGTCTCCCTCCTTGGAGATATTCAAAAGCCATCTGGACATGGTCCTGGGCAACCAGGTCTAGATGGCCCTGCTTGAGCAGGGCAGTTAGACAAGATGGTCTTCAGAGGCCCCTCCCAACTTCAGCCATTCTGTGATTCTGTGCACACAGGAATACTGCTAGCCCCAGTGTCCACCTCCAGCAGAGCTCTGCACTGGGTACCACAACCACCAAGAGGCCAGTGCAGAGCCATAGTTGCTGACAAACCCTCTCTTCAGCCATCCCTACAGGAGCAAACACCAGGAAAGTAACCCAGGACCAGACTTGCCTACAATGTCCATGTTCTGGCAAAGCTGGCTGGGGGCCTACTTCAGCTCTTACCCAGCTGCAGAGCTCCCCATAAACCGTCTCCTACGCAACTCCCCCAGGCCTTGTCCAGAGCCTGCTGGTACTCTGAGGATTTTGCTCAGAGCGGAGGAGTACCTTCCCTCTAACAGAGGGCTGCAAAATGCCAGCAGACTGCCGTTGCCTACAGGCCCATGAGGTAGGGGGAGCGTTGAAGGATGCTTCTAATCAGAAGGATGGGCTGATGTGCAGGCAGCAGAAGACATGCTAGTGAAGAAGGTCCTGCTCTACTCTTGTTCGCTGCCAGGACCTAAAGCCCTGAGACTGGCAGCTCCTGAGGGCAGGGCAGGGACCTTCTCTTTCCCTTCCCAGAGCATTAAGCATGCCACAGGCTTAAACAATCAGATCATCTTTTCCTACCACCTCAGGGCAGGATTCCCAGCTGTTCCAGCTCAAAGGGTTGCAAGTAGCAATGTTCTTAAATCCTTCTGGAGATGAACCATAACCTAGTTTATTTATCACAAAACTATCATGAAACCCTTATCTTTTTTCAAATATGAAACACAGATCCACAGACAAGGCCACCAACCAAGGCAGGGAAGAACGTGCCATCCTGCCATCGTGTCAGTGTGACCCAAACATTATCAAACACTGATAAGGTGCCCTTGTGACACGGCTGGGTCAAGGTGGCTGAGAAGGGGCTCACGTGGAGTCTTTGGAAAAGGGGAAGGGCAGATGGAAGGGCTCAAACCATGGTTCTTACATTGCACCCAAAAATCAGATGGAAAACAATCTAATTTCACACTGGCTTTCTCAGACACCAAAACAGAGAAACAGGAAAGCCTCCCTCTCCTCCCCCATTGGAGGGCCCCATGCAGGGAGGGTCTTCTGAGAGTCACATCAAAGGCAAGATCTTCTGTTTGCCAGCTATGTGCAGGCTGCAGAGCTCTGCAATGCTTCAGAGAGAAATTCACAGCACATGGCCAATCTCTAAAAAAATACCTTTGCAAGCTCTGTCCTCTCCCTTCTCTTGCCCCAAAACAGGGAATTTTCATCAAGCCATCTCAAGCCCAGAACCTCCCCTGGGAGCAGCCACCAGGGAGGTTGCTTCCCTGCCTTCACTGGGGAGGGAGCTTCCCTGCCTTCGCTGGGGCAGCGGGGCTGTAAGGCTGGAACAGAGTGCTCTCATGTCTCAGCAATGCAACCAACAGAGATCGATGCTGGTGTTAACTCTCTGCCACACATACCTGGCACAGCAGAGCCCTTGGATTAAGCTTCCCTTTTAAAACATGTCCAAGTTACATTAGGGGCTGGGGAAAAACGATGAAACCTGTGTGCCCACAGTCTCTCCACTGGCTGCAGACCCAAGGTTTCTCCCTCTGTTGAGGAACTATATTTGGGGCATGTGCTCCCAGGCACACAGTTCTGAACTGAGCCACACACAAATCCTCTCTGCCCATATTTCCAGGCCTCCTGTACTGCTCTGGCCTTTGACAGCATCCCCCAGGTCAGCATTAGTCCAGCAGTCTCATCAATGAGTCTTCCCCCCACACCCCACCCCCACCCCCACCCCCCATTTCCTGTGTGAGGAAGATCACCCTCCTGCTGCTCTAGGTGACATCCGCTTGCAGCCCACCACATTCTTTGCTGATCAGAGAGCTAAAGAGCTGGAGAAGGATCCTGAGGCTAAAAAAGTCACCAGGCCCCACCAATAACCCAGCAATGGCAATGTCTCTTCCCTCATTCCCTCCAGAACCTGCTCGTCTGTCCCTGGGATACCTTCACATGTGCTGCCATCTCTGGAGACAGCGTAGCCTGCGTCACAAGCCATGCAGGAGTAGGAGCCCTCGGTGTTGAGGCAGAGTCCGGAGGGACAGGTGGTCTGGGCCAAGCATTCATCGATGTCTGCATAAGCACATGAAGAAGAGCAGGATGAGTGTGAAGGATGCGGAGTAACCATGACTGGGGCAGGTGTGTTGAGAGAGCCAGCCGACATAGCGGCCAGGACTCAGACAGAGCCAAACACTCAGGAAGAGCCTAGGAAAACTTCTGGACTGGGTGCATGACACTTCAGAGGGCCTGGACCCACAGCTCCCCGGTACCTTGGCAGCTCTTCCCATCAGGTGCCACCTTGTAGCCCCGATAGCAGGAACAGTGGAAGGAGCCATCCAGGTTGACACACCGTCCGTGAGCACAAGTCCCCTCCGCAAGGCACTCATCCACATCTGCAACACAGCAGAGGGCAATATGGCATGGGAGGGTGCTAAGGGCCATCCCTGCCACCCAAGCCACGAGGGCACTGTGCCCTGGCCATGCAGGCTGGCTGCCCAGGAGAGAAGGGTGCTGCCTGTGTCCCTGCTGCTTTTAAGGCTTGCAGGGAGCACTGTCACAGGGGTACCCAGAGGCAGCCTGAGCTCCTCACCAATGCATCTTCCATTCCTGGGCCGGTAGCCATCTCCACAGCTGACACACTTGTAGGATCCCAATGTATTGACACACTTCCCGCTGCGGCAAGGGCTGGGATCCACGCACTCGTTGATATCTGCCAAGAAACACACTCCTTTTAGGCTCCCAAAGGTGAACAGTGCAGCCTTCTCTAGGATGTCCCCTCTGGGGGACAGCAATGCCCAACAGGAGGTGAGACAAGTTTGTCAGGGCTTGGGCAATGTTTCTTATAGTCCCACTTATCACTCAGGATCCTACACCCACACCTGAGGGCTGACATAATCCAGCAGCAAACTCACTGCCACAGGATGTTGCCAAGGCCAGGAATGTGCGTGAGCAGAGAAAGGGATCAGAGAACATCTGTGCAGGGCTGTTTCATCAGGGACTTTCATAACTATGATTAGGATGCAGCCTCCAGCTCAGAAAGTCCTTAAGGCAAGTGTTTTCTGGAGGCTGTGTGTGGGGGAGCAGCATTCTGTGCATGCTCTGTTTCCCATACTGCCTCCTAAAATAGTCTCCCACTCTCTGTTGGAGAGGAGCTACTGAGAAAGGGGGATCTTTGATCAGGCACATTGTATGTTCACAAGGTCGAATGCTCTGAAGGGCCCAGGTCGTGCCATGTGAATGGGATGCTGTGGGGACAGGTGGCCTGAGTCTCTGCAGCCTTCTCTCCCTGCAGTCCACTTGTCAGCACGAGGGTCTGATGACAAAGTCAAAGTGGCATGAAAATGGATGGGCACCTCCTCCCACAATGGGAAGCTGGCATGGGCTGGTCATGGGGGATCTCCCTGGGGAAGTGGGAGAGGATCTTGGGATAACTCCCCTTTCTGCCCAGGAAAGCCTGCCTCTCCTGCAGGCAGAGGAGAGGACAGGTAGCCCTCAGGGAGGGCAAATGCGGGGGTTCCTTACTCCCTTCCAGGAGAAGACGTGGAGTGGTGAGGAAAGAAGGTGATCAGCCCTGCACAGGGTGGTTTGGAGGGACAGGGGAACAGGGAGCACCAAGCTTCACCTTCACACTGTCCTCTGGGGCCCATGGCAAAGCCCTCCTTGCACTCGCAGCGGTAGGAGCCAGGGGTGTTGATGCATCGCTGTCCTCGGCAGGTAGAGGGCTGCTCACATTCATCTCGATCTGGCAACAGACAGGGAGACAGTCCTGAAGGCTTCTCCCTCCAGTGTGGGGAAGGCTGGGTGCAGGAGAGGAGCTGCTCCACCTGCAGCAGGCTCTGCCCAGGGGACCCATGCCAGGGATCTCCTCCATCCCTAGCACCGCCCTTGCCATGAAGCAGGGATCAAGGCTCGTGTCACAGGCTCCTGCCCAGATCATCATGGGCAAGGTCCTGTTCCTGAGCAAGCAGGAGACGGTGTTCCCCATGGACCAAGCTGTCCATGGGCAGGCCTGCAGGGAGGGTGGGTGTGCATGTGTGTGTGCAGGTGTCTGCATATGCGTGTGCATGAGTGCACATGTATGTGCATGTGCATGAGAGTGCAAGGGTGGGAGACTGGAGAGGTGTCAGCCCTGTGCCAGGTGGATACCACTTACCCTGGCAGCTCTGCTTGCCCTCTGAGACAGCCAGGGTGTACCCAGAGTAGCAGAGGCACAAATAGGAGCCCATGCTGTTGATGCAGCGACCTTTTCCAGCACAAGGATCTTTCATGCACTCGTCTTCATCTGTGCTCAGGCAAGGAAGGAAGGAAGACAGGCAGTCACCACCTGCAGCTGCCTGCCAGCCCCGTGGTGCAGCAGGTAGGCAGGGGCTCAGCAGAGCTGCCAGAAAACCCTCTCCCAGGAGCCTGAAGGGCCAAACGGTCCATCGAGGCCTGGCAGGTAGAGGTGGTGCCAACCTACCGATGCAGTGGAGGCGGCTGGGGTCCAACGTGTAGCCAGGGTGGCACAAGCAGCTGTATCCCTCCGGGGTGAGCACGCAAGCGCCAGCTCCACAGGAGAGGGGTGAAGAGGCACAGCTGCCAACCCCTGAGAGAAGAAAGCATGGGGTTGGGGCCAGCACCGAAAGGGTGCATGGAGTCTAGTGTCTGCCTTGTGTCCCCAGCAACATGCCAGGGGAGGCTGCTTTTCCCCTTCTTGGAGAGCGGTGCTAAGCCTGCTGCTCTTCAGGTACCCTGCAGGACAGGGCAGATCATGCTGCCTCCTCTGGCCTGAGACCAGCTAGGATGCCCCAGTCCCCTGCACTGCTCACCTGCATCACAGCCCCTCAAAAGGGTGGTGGGGAAGTCTGCCAGCCTCATGCCTTGTAGGAGGGCTGGCAGCAGAGCCTGGCACCTGTGAGGGAGCTCCTTTTGAAGTGACAACAGGGCTCCCCCCCCCACCGCCCTGCTAAGTGGGGCACAGGTGGCAGTGGGGGGACAGCGGGGCACTACACATGAGCACCCCTAGGCACGGAGCCAGCCGGGGAGGTGGGGGGCAGCCCAACTCCAAACAAAAGGCTATTGAGGAAGACGCATTCCTCAGCAAGGTGCCTCGGCCAGGCCTACTCCCCAAGGTGCTCCAGCCCCCGGCGGAGGGCAGGGGCCACACTCCCAGACACTTCAGCAGTCCTGGAACAAGAGCGTCCTTGTTTCCGTCGTGGTAAACAAGCCGCCCTGGGAGCCACATGCCTCCCCTTGCGCTCCCCCTTCCCGATGAGTCAGCTCCGCTGGGGGAACTGGGCCAAAGCCACTGGAGCGGGGGCGTCATCCCCCTCACCCAGCAGCCACTGCTGCGCCAGGCAAGGGAACTGCAGGCGGGGAAGGATCCAGAATCCAAACACTTTGCTTAAGGGATCTCTCTTGTGCCTCCCCGGCTTTCCCTGGCTGGCAGCAGCTGGGACCAGACAACACCCCAGAGTGGTAGGGCAGGGACTTTTCTTTGGGAAGTCAAGAAGGGCATGTGGGAAGACAGGCTGGGGAAGGGTGAGAGCCCCTGAGCAGAGCTTAGGGCAGAATTTCCCCATAGTGCCAGGGAGAGAGAGGAGGGAAATCCCTGGGAGCAGTGGACACACACCCAAGCCCTGTGCTGGCATCTGTGTTGGAGCAGCAGCATCCCAGGTGGTGGTGGGGCCAGGCTGGTGAGGACCACGCCAGGACTCTTCTTCCTCTGCTGAGGAAGAAGAAGAGATGTGAGGTCCAGCTTCTGATCCCAGGCAGAGGTGCCCACCCAAAGTTTAGCTGTTCTGGGTGTCCCCACACCCACAGCCCCAAGACAGCACATGGGAAGGGGCCACAGGGTGGCTGCAGCAACCTCATCATCTTATTATTTAACATACCCTCTCCTCATCCTTGCTGGAGATCCACCACCTCCCCGAATCCCTACAGTCCCACATCAGCCACCCCAGTGTGGCATTGGTCCCCCACACTGCCCTGCAGCCAGCCCAGCCAGGAGTCCATCCTGCCCAGCACCAGGGGCTGCCATGCTCTCCTCCCTCCTCACTGCCCTGTCATCTTGCCCGCAACCGCCTTGACCTCCCCTCCCGCCAGCCAGTGCTCACCTCTGCGTGTGAGGGGCTCTGCGGTGGCATCAGCAGCGCCCTGACAGACAGAAACATAGGACCACTGCTATCCACATGCATGTAGTTGGGATGCAGCATCCCTGAGACATTTTCCCACCCACCTCCTGGCTCCTCTTATTCCCCAAGACACCATCCTGGGCATGGCTGGGTGCAGCTGGCAGGGACACTCTGTCCTGAGCACATCCTCCTGAGCAAAACACAGCACCTGGCCATGCCTGGGGGGCTGCCCACAGAGGAGCTGTGCCAGCACACCATGCTGGTGAGACCCAGGGCACTGCTACCAGGCAGGCATCTCTGCAAGGTGCCTGGGAAGAGGATCCAGGCACAGTAAATACTGCCACTGTCACCGGCAGCTCTGGAGGGCTGAGGACAGCCGCTGCTTTGACCTGCCTCAAGAGTGCTACCTACTGGAAGGGTGCTTGGTGCTAGACACTCTTTCTCAGCATCCCCTCCTGGCAAACCCATGGCTGCCAAAGGAGATGCTGGAGCACAGCCTGGCTCTCTGCTCTGAGGATCTTTCCTCAGTGGATGAAGAAACATGTGGCTGAGCAACCTAAGTTCCAGACTATTCCTGCTTCAAATTTGGAAGCTTTGGTTCAAATTTCTGCCCTGTCTTGAGATGTCTCACATGTCCTTGGCTAAGTCACTTCATGTCTATGAAGCAGTGACAATGCCACTGCTGTCCCCTCTCTCAGAAGAGCTCCAAGTACATTCTGAGGGCTGGGCTGCTATAGCAAGGGGCCATAGAGATGCTCAGGAGAGATATTGCCCAACCTCTACTGACAGCAGGGATCAAGAGACACTTATTTTTCAAGTGAGACTCATAATAAAGAAACCCAGCCCTGGGGGAGCCTAGCAGAGAATCAGTCCCCAGGCTGCTCCCATCAGACAGGGTGAATTCACACAGCCAGTGTGGGAGACCCCCACCCCAACTGCTCCAGTGGAGTTACTGCTGCACCCATACCAGCACAGGGAGACCTGCCTGTGAGCTGGGCTTGAACATGACACTGGGCTCTGTGAGAGGAGCACTCCTCAAGCTGATTGCTGCGGTTCCCCTTCCCCTGCTGCCCATCAGCCCTATAGCCAGCCCATGCCGACAGCAGGGAGTGAACACGCACACCTCAGCCAGGTCCAGCCTCAGCCTGGGCTGCTACCCCAACCTCAGCAAACGCTGGCTGGAGTCAATGCTGACCATGAACTAGCGCAGCAGAGCAATCGGCTCCTGTTGGTTTGAGCTAATGGCCTCTTACCAAGGGCTGAACAGGCATATTGCACAGTGCCTTCAACCACAGCAACTCAGCCAGGGTGACAGGGTTCTCAGTTTGTACACTGTTCCCTCTGGCAGCAGCTATTTGCTTTCTTTAGTGCTCCCTCTGAACATGTTTCACACCTCCCTGTCACGTATTTTTATGACATCCCCCTTCCTGCCCATCAAGCCACCATAGATGCACCCAGATGTAGCAAGACAAACCTTATCCACTCGCATAGCAGGAGAAACTTCACCTGGAAAGTGAAACAGTGGATGGTGAGTAGAGATAAGGCAGGCAGGCATCCTCCTCAAACCCTGGCTGCCCTAACTTCACCCCACCTTTAAGACACTGCCGCTCAATCCCTCAAGATCCTCTGCAAGAGCTTGTTCCCAAAGCAAACACACCCGGACTCCTCTCTTGGCACTGTGCAGACCGCAGGAGCTTCCGCTCCAGCAGGTGCTGGCACAAGGAGTTGGTCATACTTCCCTCCAGCTGGGCTGGACAAAAGCCCAAGGACTGCAGTGCCAGGGCTGCCACACAGACCTGAGGTCCTGGTGGAGGCAGGCTGGCCAGCCAGCACCAACTGCAAAGATGTGGTTGCAGAAGCCTGAAAGACTCAACCTCCTCTCCAAGGCTTGAAGATGTGGTGTCTCATGGCCCAGGAACACTAGTAGGGCTGAAGAACACGTTACATATTCATAGAGATGTAGAAAGCCTTTATCATCTAGAAGTCCATCCATGGAGGCATGGCAGGACCTGGGAATTTGCCCACCCTGCTAGAGGCCCGCATGGAGAAGCTTTAAGCAGTAGACCCCACACTACCCTCTCCTGCTGAGGTGCCAGGGTGGGGGAATGCCTCCAGGATGCTCCCACGCAGGTTGTCCTGCAGTTGCTGTCTCTTTGCTGCCCGGTCCAACGTCCAGTTGCTGCTCTCCCCTTGCTCTTCCAAGCTGAAGGGCAGCTCTTCTGCCTCTGCCTTCCTCATCGACAGGCGGATATCAGAGCTGGAGTAGGTGTAGCCATGTCCTGCTGGGCAAATCTCCTTGAAGGCTTCTGTGATGGAAAATCAAATCAAAGCTTTATAGGGCAGAGGATGGAAGGAAGAGGCTGGTGCAGGGATCACCTACCTGGCTTCCTGCAGCCAGACATGATGGTGGGACAAGTGGAAGAAAGGAGTGAAGGTGGACATGCATGTATGTGAATGCAGGTACCAGTTTCTCCGATCCTATCATTTTCTGGATATCTCTAAGGGTTAAATCCTTGTAGAAACACATCTGGGCTGCAGTGGGTGGATGCTTCAAGCAAAAGGAATCAGCTCACAGGGCAGGGTGGGTTTCTAACAGGCACTGGCTTGTACTCCCAGAAACCAAAAACTAAATCCCTCGCCTGGGTCAGTACTGCTAGGAAGGGATCATGCCACAGGAAGGTCCAAGCTGAGCAAGGGAGCAGATAAAAACACACCTGTGGTGCTTCGTCACTGAGCACTTTGCACATCACTCAAGATGCTCCGCACAAACCATCTGAAGATTTTTCCCAGCCCTGAGGATTTCAGTGCTTTCCCCTCCACCCTACCCCATGCTAAGATATGCCAAACTCATCCTCACCTGTTTCATCCCAGCAGAAGATGTACGAGAAACAAAAAAAAAAAATCATAGAATTACAGAATGGTAGGGGTTGGAAGGGACCTCTGGAGATCATCTAGTCCAACCCCCCTGCTAAAGCAGGTTCTCCTAGAGCAGGCTGCACAGGATCGCGTCCAGGCAGTTCTTGAATATCTCCAGAGAAGGAGACTCCACAGCTCGCCTGGGCAGGCTGCTCCAGGGCTCAGTCACCCTCAAAGTACAGAAGTTTTTCCCTATGTTTGGGTGGAACTTGCTGTACTCCAGTTTGTGCCCATTGCCCATTGTCCTGTCACTGGGCACCACTGAAAAGAGCCTGACCCCATCCTTCCTCTTGAGACCCATCCTTTAGATATTTATAAGTGTTGATAAGGTCTCCTCTCAGGTCTCTCAGCCTTTCCTCAAGGAAAGCAAACCCAGGCACAGATATGGCTGTGCTCTCCCTCTGGTACAGAGAGGTTTCCCATCAGGGATTCCCAGTATTATCCAGGTCTGCTTCCAGGGCTGCTGTACGCATCTCACAGGCCAGCATTTGCACTGCTCAGCTTCGGGTCCTGCAGCCGTCTGCGTGGCAGCAAGTTTAGGCAAGCCCAACCTCCAGCTTAGCCAGAGCTGAACAAGCCAAAGCGGGCACGTCTCACCTGAGCCAGGCAGGGGGCACTCCTCGCAGTTCTTCCCCCAGCCCTTGCCAACGCGGCTGCAGCAGCAGATCTGCTGGGTGATGCGGTGGGAGAGGGGGAAGGAGCAGATGCCTCCAGCTGCTGAGCGGTAACACAGCCCCTGCTCCATCGACACTGCCTTGTCCGCTGAAACACAACAGTAGGGTCAGTGCCAGACATCAAGCTCTACACTGTCCGAAGACAGAACAGGGACACAGTTTCTCCCCTTCAGGCCTTTCTCTGTGCATGCCTCCCACCCTGTCCTGAGGGCTGCCCAGCCCTCTCCCCAGAACACTCCTGGCCTTCAGCCATTGGGCCATCCTCCCAACAGTGCCAGCCCCCAGCAAATCCAGCTCCTGTGGGAGCTCTCAACCCAGGAGGCTGTGTCCTCTGCTGCTGCACTGCAGGCATGTCCCCTCCAGGCTCCACAGGGGCCATGAGATGTCCATGGAGAAGACCAGGCGTGAAGGGAGCCTGCAGCATGGGGACCCATCCTGGCACAAAAGCAGGACAGTCGAAAGAGACGAGAAGCAAGCTGCAGCCTCCGCTCAGCTGGGGTCCTGCTCAGGCCCCTTCCCAAACTGAGGGGTTCCCTGGAGCACTTACAGATGCAATGGCTACGGGATGGGTCCAGCATGGTGCCAGGCTTGCAGGTGCAGCGAAAGCTGCCACGGGTGTTCACACACTCAGCATCTTTGCACAGGCCCTGCATCAAACACTCGTTGATATCTGTGGACAGAAGATAACCTGGTGAGATGTGAGGAAGCTGAGGGTGAACTGAACCCACCACCCAGTGTCTCCCATTCAGATGCCAGTGTACAAGGCCCTGGTGAGACCTCAGGTGCCCTGAGAGCACCCAGTGGTGCCCTAAAGACTGTCTCAAGGTGGAAGGGGTGCAGAGGCAGGCTGCTGGGATACTTGGAAGAATGGAGATACTGTAAGAGCCTGACTGAGAGCAGCTAGGTCCAGGAACAGCTTTCCCAGCACTACCTTATACCTCAGAGCTGAAGCATCACTGCTTGGTGGAAGAGGGGATGTCACACAGACAGCTGTGACAGCTGGAGTTCAGACTTAATAACCTGAGAGGTCCTCCCCAGTCCTGTGCTCCCCCATTCACCTCACCGGCTGTCCATACATGGTTAAGAACACAGAGGCCAAAAGACAAGGTCATGATGTTCAGTCAATTGGAAGTACCAACACGACAGGGCTGTGTAGCAGGCCAGGGAGAAGTAGGATTTGGCTGCACAATATAATGGTTTCCTGCTCTGTACCAAGCACAGGACAGAGTTAATGAGAACAACCAGTGGCCAGACCCCAAATGTGCTGGGAACTCCACTCAGAGAAGAGGCTTGGGGTCTCAGGTGGAGCCTTGGGACTCATCCCTGTCACTCCCCAGCACAGTCAGAGTGCTGTGTCATTCTGGCACACCAACTGGACAAAGTGTTTGGCCTCCACATAAGCAAAGGGAATGAATGGATTAGAATAATGAGAGCACAAAACAAACAAGCACCAAGGGCTGGGCTTTATGAGCTTAATTTAAAACAGGGCCATGTCCCAGCCTCAGTCCAACCCCTCTAATCCACTGGCAGCAGAGGACCCACCCACAGTGGAAATTCTCAGGGAACAGAACCAGGCAGGCGTGCTCAGGGCCATGCACTCCTACCCCCTGCAGCATGCCAGGGATGGGGCTAGCCCACAAGAAGAGGCCTCAGGGACCACAAACCGAGATCCATACACTCTATTGGCTGCTTTTTCCCACCCCACACAGCCTGCCGGTGATCCTCAGAAGCAGCCACACTGGGTCAGGCAGCCTGTGGTGGAAAGGTACAGGCTGGTTTACCCCAGTGCTTGGAGAGCAGAAAGGACATGAGTCAGCAACAGACATCAAGTATATATCGACACCAAGTGTATGTGGACACCAAGGATATAGGGACACCAAGCTGCCAGTGTGGGTCCTGTGCAGTGATTGCTGTGCATGCACACCTCCCTACCACCAAGCCTCCAAGACAACCTTTGCCTCATGTCTAGCAACTACATTATTCCTTCCAGTGCCATCCTTCCTGCTGGTCCCACAAGCACTGGGAGGTTCCCTGTCTGGGTCTGCCAGACACTCTCAACTCAGATTCATTGCAGCCTTGCTCCTGCTCAATGGGATGCAGCAAGGAAAGGAAAGGAAATCTTGCAGAGATGGACCATTTGTCCCTCTGCTGGAATGCACCAGAGACAACCATTTCTATCCATACAAAACAGAGGAAAGTAAGCTTCTGCCAGGGCCCTCCTGCAGTCATTCATCTGTGCTTTGATGACAGCCTGCAAAGCCAGAGTCCAGTTCCTTCCTAGCTCAGCTTGTCTTCTACAGGCAATTGCCTCAGGAGCCATCAGCCCTTGTCCAGACCCTTGGCTCCCTTCCTACCTAGGCTGGTGAGAGAAGGCCCTGTGTAGCCTCACCCACAGTCTATCAGCCACATTGCTCACTCTGGACCCTGAAGTGAGGTGCTGGGCTTCCTGACACATGTTCTGCTGCAACAGCAGAGATGGGAAAAGAACCTCAAGACAGCAGAGTGTGTGCAGCACAGTACTTCTCCAGCCCATCTGTCACAGTCCACCTTATGAAGGAGCACACAGAGGCACAAATCTCTGATTCATCCTTTTTCCTGTGCAAAAACATCCTAGCCAACTCCACACTGCCCTCTCCCTCTACTCCTCTGAGCCTTTCCCTGCTCCAGTGAGGACGCAAATTCAGAGCAGGCACTGCAGGTCTCTACTCTCTGACATGAGTACCTCTAGCTGCTCTGGTCCTTTTACTCCTATTTGATGTCTCTGGGTAGCTCCTCATGCCCGTAGCACTGTCTGTGGCTGCACAAGGGGTGAAATCTGAGCACCGAGGAGAATAGAAGCTGTTGTGTTGTTGAAAATTATCCCCCAGGACAATGTGGGGAGGTTGAATCATTAATTAAGTAAGCATGGTGGAAAGTCCCAGCTAAAAGAGATGAGTCATTGGATTGCCAGCCCTGGGTTTGCATGGCCAGGGCCCAGGCTCCCTGCTGCATCTTCGAGATGACACCTCTCAGCTTATCGTGAATCACGAGAATGGTACCACAAAATTCCAATTCAGTCAGAGCATGGAAAACCAGGAGCACTGTGGGTCCAAGAGATGCCAAATAAACATGAACCAGAGAGAAAAGCGGAGAAATGGCGCTTTCCTCATATGGAGCTGAGGGACCGTGGTAGTGAGAAATGGATAGATCCCAGCAGCATGGGGCAGGCAGGGCAGCCTGGCAGCATGGACAAGTGACAGGAATCGCTTTTATGGCACTCTGCCACTTGTAAATAAACAACTGAACAAGCTGACAACCTTCCCAAATGTTTTCAGGCAACAGAATTTCTGTTGTTTCAGACTATGGGAGAAGTGTTTGTACACTCACACATAGCAGAGCAGCAACATAGGTCCTTATTGGGTCAGTAGGACTTAACTGGTGAGTTTTCTTGTGCTGGCCCAACTATGTGCTGACTATGCTTCTCAGCTGAGTCATGTAGCCCAGTGTTACCTGGTTTTCCTTCATTCTTGATGAAAGCACAGGATTTTTTGTAAGTAGTGTTCTTTGCAGATCTGTATCAAGGAGTTAGACAATTGCATTTCATTTGTGTAGATGATTACAACTGAAGGAGAGAGAGAGATATGAAAGCAGCATCCTTACCTTGGCAGTGGCTCCGATTCAGCCTTTTGTATCCCTGGGGACACTCCACCTGCCCATTCTCAATCACAGGGTGTGCTGGGAAGAAAGCAAACAGTGTGGGACATCAGCAGTAGAGTCAGTCACCAGCATCCTACCTCTGCCCTCCTTGTGGAGGGGAAAGGGTCCCTAGGTCTGCCTTGGATGGGCCTCTGATGACTCCCAGGGCAGAGGGAAAGGTGGGAGCAGCCACGTTTCCCAAGCAGTGTCTTCTGCTACTTGGCAGGTGCCAATCTGGTGACACAGAGGTGCTGCCTGTGCTTCCTATCTATCACTGTGTCACCTCGGCTCCTCCCAGGCCAGCTTGGATAGCCAGGTGGCACATGACAAGGGGGATCAGAGTGAAAGGAATGACAGAGGTGCTTGACAAGATGCTGAAATAACAGCTCAGGGCCTGTTTATTACATTTCCCCCCTTTTTTACTGCATTTGATTTCCTAGTCCGATCACTCTCATCAAAGAAAATTTCAAATTGCTACTTAAAATAGTTTTGTGAGTTTCAAAATAGCCTATAAACTGCACAATTAAATCTCTCCAAATTTTTTAAAGGCAAGTGAAATGTGGCCCATAAATTCCAAGGAAGTCAAATTTAGGCACTGTATTTTGGAGCAAGGGAAAGGGAATCCAGGAGGTGATGGGTTGGGAAGTGAGTAAGCATGGGGTGGGGTAGGAAGAAGGGTACTTTGCCTAAGGATGGGATTTTCCCAGGGTGGGGTTTCTTTTTAATTTTCTGGACCTTATGCTTGGAAACAAGAAGTGCATGTAACAACTAAGTGACTGTCCAGCCCTATTCCCACTACTCGAATTCCTCCTGCCTGGCATCAGTAGCTCACACCCTGGTGTCGTATGTGGAAAGCCCTCCATGACAATAGCCATATCAAGAATCTGGCAGATTCCTAGTGCACTGCAGCTTTGGAGAACCGGGGACAAATTGAGACCATCCTTGTGGCAGGAGATGGTTGGAAAAAGCCTGCAAAGTTTAAGAATACAAACAATGCACCACTGGCAGACAACAGGGACATCCATGACTCTGTCCTGGACACTTTGACCCTATAAAGCATTTTAAAGCCATTCTAGGACACTTCTTGAAAGGCAAAATTAAGGGACCAGCCTCCTAGGATACAGGCACTTGGAAGAACAAGTTGTTCACCAGCCTCTACCAGGAAGGAGAATAGAAAGCCTGGTTTCCCCAGGTATATTAAATGAAGATACAAGGTTTTCTGGATGCAGAAAGATCCTCAGCGCCTGGATGAATGATTAAGACAAAAAATTTATTCACCCCCTTCAATGGTTCAGTCATGAATTGTAAGCAGGAGGTGCTTACAAATATCTGGATGTTAGGGGTGAGGCGTTGCTGATGACACTGGGAATTGCTGAGTACATTTCCAACCTTCTGGGAAAGGAAAAACAACCTCTGGTTCATGGGCTCCAGGCTCAGCACCCCGGTGGGATTCCAGGTCCTCCCACACCACAGCCTGTGGGTTCAGGGCTGCTGACAGGCATTAACTGTGCTTGGAAGCATCTGTCAGCCTCAGCATGATGTGATAACAGACACTCAAATGAAGCAGCATCATTATGTGCAAGCCCTCCAACGGGGAGCCAAGCACGCTGGAGATCAAACAGCGATGACATGTGTCAGAGCCCTGCTCCCTCTCTGAAAAGCCTTTGTGGAGAAACAGATACTGCAGCATCCCTCCACCAGATGCTGTTGGGGAGAGGGTGAGGCAGAAGATACCGGTGATGGGGGGTGAGTGTGCAGGTCTCGTGACACCTCAGCACTCGTACAACTCCAGTCTGCAGAAACCTGCAGCTCATTACTGCAGCAAATCACTCATGAGGCTGTGGAGAAATGTCTTAATTTTGCAAAGAAACCCGCATTCCCTGGAAAGAATAACTGTAATGTAATGTGAGCAGATCTCTGTACCAAGGGGAACCAAGGCAGTTTCTAAAGTACTGGATGGAGGCTGCTCTCTTTCTGCCAGGACCTTGCTGCAAGAGAAGGTAGCATGTAGCTGTAGAAGGATGTAAGCTATTAACTCTCAGCTTTGTACTTGGTTACTTGAGCAGAGGTCCATTTCCTTCCACAAGCTCTGATGTTGCCGAACTACAGCAGAGGTAGCCAAAAGTCCCTGAAAAACCAGCCTAGGACACTTGAGCTTCCTGCAGAGGGGATCAGCATCCACCCCTCTCCCATGCAGCTGGCAGGAGTGGGAGATTGGCTTTAGAGGCTATTCCTCTGGAACCCACCAAAGGGAAAAAACTGATCTGGTGATCGGAGAGGGCAGAAATCTGTCAATATCCACAGCCAGAGGGGTCCCGGCCTCCTGTGTCTGTCTACACTCTCTCCAGGAAGGGGTTGTCCCAGAGCCTGAGGCTGAGGATGGAACAGCTGAGCTGCATCTGTCGGGCAGAGGGGTTTCAGGCTTGCTGAGTGCAGGGAGCTCTGGCTCCTGATTCAAGGGTGTGATTTCAGAGCCTTGCCTCCTGGGCACTTCAGCCCCCTGGGTGCAGTGCTGAAGCGATGTGCTCAGCAAGCAATGTGCTTGCCAAGCAATGCGTTCACCAAGTGATGTGCTCACCAGATACCTGCACACCAGGACTCCCCCTTGGCTCTCCTCATACCTCTCTCCAGATCTGCTTCATCCCACTGCCCAGTGCTGCTTTCTGCAAGCTCTGCAGGCACCGGACATCCCCAGTGGGGCCAGGCTTGCACAAAGGATCATATGTGCAGTAAGCTCACAGATCCAGAAAGGAGGTGAGTGCGAAGCAGCCACAGCCCAGGACTCCCACCAGCACCTTTATCCCCAGCTAGAATAATACTCAAGCAGAGCAGAATAAGAAGGGAAATGAATGCAAGGAAATCGGGCAGAGGGATTTTGCAGCCTAGCAGGATGATCTTTAAGAATGTAGGCTAGTTTTCCATCACTTCCCAGGAGAAAAGGCTTCACCGAAGGGCCCTGGCTCTCCAAACACTCTCTGAAGACAGAATGAAGAAGCTCAGGCTGATGGTGAAGCAGGAAGAAACCACTTCTAATGGTGGTAGCCACAACAGCCTGAGTAAGGCAAGGTTTGTAGGGTGAGATAATACATCATATTAGGCCAGCCAAAATCACTCTGTTAAAGGGGAAGAGGCAAGCTTGTGGTCAGATGAAAAGTGAGGAAATGCTTGGCTGCTGAAAGCTAGCCCATTTCTTTCAACTATTTCCATTTATCATGCAAAAGGCATTGTCTCTCTGAGAAATCTTGCCTTGTTGAACTCCTTTGCCACTTTCAGGACTCACAGACATTTCTGGAGACCCTGGCTCAGCTCCACAGAAGAACCCCTGCCCTGGCTGGACCCCAGTGGGCACAGAACCTGCAGTCAGGAGGGTGGCAGCGGTGCCTCTGCTTGCCCTGGGTTTTCCAGCATGTGGGAGATGAAAGGAGCCAGAGTGCATCGTCTTGAGTGGTGGGGGTGGTGGACCCAGTCAAACTTCAGCCTGATTTGGTGTGAAGCAGAGGAGATCAGCCTCCACTGCAGAGAGATCCTCAGCTGCTGAACTCACTGGCAGAAGAGCAGAGCAGGTCAGACCCCACAGAAGCCTCCAGAGAGAAAATGTATTGGAGATTCTAAACCAAGAAATGGGCAGGGCTGTGGCTGTGGGGATAAGCTGAGTTCCCAGGCAGAATGGACAAGAGGAACTCAAATCCTTCAGTTCAGATCTCTCATGACTGCTCTCCTCTCCTCCAGGTGGTCTGTGGCAGGCAGGCTCCAGCAAGACTTTCTCCAATGCCCTAACAAAGGCTACAGTAGCAGCGGTGAGGGGGGGCATTCACCAGTGCTGATGTGCGTTATAAAACTAAGCCCTCTGCTCTACTCATGGTCAATAAAGATCTTCAAGTGGAAAAGACGCTTGAAGGAAAAAAAAGACTGGTAATTACTGTTGGCCTTTGAAATCATTTCAACAGGGAGAAACTCATTCTGTTCCCACAGTGGCTCCCAGCTGGGACAAGATACCTCTGTACCTAAAAAAAACCCCACTTTTGCAACACTGCTGCTGGGTGCCGAGACCATGATCCTGCACACGAATGATGGGCAAAGCAAGCACTATCTTCCCCAGACTAAGCGTTGCTCTCTGTGGTACTGCCACAACCTTGCAGAGGTTTCAGCTTCTTTCCCCACCTCTAGCCGTTCTTTACTGTCCCGGACAGACTCCCTGTGGCACATGGTGTAGGGGTGGCAGAACCAGCCCCCTCCGTAGCCTCCTTCCCATATTTCCAGGGTTTTTTTCCCTGTATCCTCCCCAATCTGATCGCAACAAGAGCAGACCAGGGGGGTTATTTTCAAGGGACTTCCTGTGGCTGTTCCAATGCCTGCAGGCACAGCACAGGGGAGTGTGCTGCTTGTGGAGCTGCTCAGCGTTTCTGATGCTGACGGCTGCATGGGTGAGCTGCCACCCCTCTCGTGGTGGGAGGTCTGTTTGGGGAGTGCTGTGGACGCCAAGCCAGACATTACAAGATCCAACTTTCCAGTGAAATTCAGACTTTTCTCTAGGACAAAAAACTTGAAAAAACATGGGGAGTGAGAATAAAAACAAAACAATAGCCTTCAAAGACTTGTTTCTTAATGTAGTTAAAACCCATAGGCAGGAGGAAAGAAAGCAGCCCAGGAAGATCCGCAGTGAGCACAACCGGTGGGTGCTCAGGCCGGCCCACGCTTAGGCTGACTGCCTAATGAGGGACAGGGTGCACTGAAAAACCAGGACCTGGAAGATGCAGGTTTACTGGTGCTCCCAGAAAGTCCCCCAAACCCACGGGGAAAGGTAAGACCTGTAGCTTCTAGGCAGTACTGGAGATGGTGTCCGTCACTGGTATGAGATTCTCCTGGAGCACTGCTTGGTCGCAAGGGTATGTAGTCGCAGGGACAGCGAGGAGGTGGAAGAGGAGGGCTGTGACCCACTCTGGGCAGAACTCTGCTAGCAGTTTCCTTTATCCCAACGTGCCTGAGGAGGGCCAAGGCTTCAAGGAAAACAGTGTTCAAATCCACACCACCCCTGGGGTCTGTGCCGACCTGCAGCCTGGGACTTGTTGGTTTTAGTTTCTGTGGACCACCTCTTGACCTTGTTCCAGCATGTTTCTCTCCACAGACCACTGTATACCCCAAAATAGCGTGTGGTCTGGCAGGTAAGCAGGAGTAGCTCTGCCCAGCAGCGTGCCTGCTACTAGCCTCACATACTGAGCTTGCCACAGGATGGGACATTTCTTCAGTGCACCAGCACTGCTCAAATACATTGTGGTCCTTGGGCTTTCTCCCAGCCACTTCTGAATATCTCTACTACAGCTGCTTCCTCAGCCCCCAATTCCCTTTTCTCACTATCAGTCTTCAAGTTTTACCTTCCAGCTCCCATATGCTCCTATCTCTCTGTTCTACCCTTTCAGCGTGTGCTCCACTGCCTCCTCCAAGTGCTAAAGACCCAGGAGGGTCACTAGATGTCTCCATCTGATTTATCCTATCTTGCAGCACAGCACATTTCATCCAGCCATCTCTAGCTGGAGACAGACTGAAGGACTGCAGCTGCATGACAGCATGCAGGTGTCCTGCCATTCTTCAGGGCCCTGACTCTCACTTATCCCTTTCTTTCATGGCTTGAGTGACAGCCTTTGCCTCAACAGCTTAAGGAGCAAACAAGCTCTCGGCTGTCCCCTTTCTCCCAGGGCTGTCTCTGATATATCCTGGGGGTCCCATCTTCAGCTCTCACCTACAACAGCAAGATCCCAGCAACTTTTACTACAGCCTGTTTGAATACCCATCTCTGTGCCCACTTCTCTGAAGAAGCCTGATACACCCTGCCAGCAGCAAATCAGACAGCCAAAAGTCTGAGCAGAGCCTAAGGAAACCTCTGAGACTAATGTAACACCTGCTATAGAGAGTCCTGGCCAGGTTAACCCCACCCCTGCCTTAATTCTGAACTCAGCTTTTAACATGGTCTCCTTAGGATGCAGACAAAGCATTCTAGTGCCTTGGCTTTTCTGATGCTGGGCGAAACACAAAAAATAGCAGGGGTTGGTCATGGCAGGTTCACTAGGACAGATGCCTGCCTCTGATTCTTCTTCTTCTCTGATGTCTTTCCGCACACAAACACGTACCAAACATGAAAGCTGCAGTCGACGGAGACATCCGGACATATCCAGACTCTACTAACAATCAGTGTCTCGGGCAGACAGTCAATCCAAACAAGTTCTCCATTTGTCTAGCTCTTGCCTGGCTGCACTTCTGTACATTTGTAAGTGTTTACACTGAAATAGCTTCTGCCATTTCTGTCTCTGGTTGCTGGAATTAAATTCCCAGCGCTGTCAAGTCTGCTCTGGTGCACGCCTCCCTGGGACACACGAGTGCAAGGAGAAGTTCCCTCTGAAGACCACAGTGCCAAGAAGAAAGCTGGAAACATCCACTGGACATGTTATCTCTGTGCACAAGACACCAGGTCACTGAACCACAGCCCAGTGACTTTGAGTGAGTGAGCACAACAGAGGCCAGCAAGACCAGGAGACAGAAGGAATGTGAGTATGGGATGTGGTCTCCAGGCAGGAACAATGCAGAGCAATGCCTTCCCACTGGACAGGCGTAGACCTGTGAGCCCTGGAAGAGGACACTCAGGGCAATGAGACGTCACAGTGCTCGATGGCTCTGTTAGAGCAGTAAGATCACGGAGAAAAGACGGTTTCCCTGGCTTCACTCTGAGGTGAGATCTTTTTGTGTGAAGACAGCATGCCAGAGAAGAGCATGCCAGCCTCCTGAGCTTCTCACTCCACAACAGCTGGGCTCTCTTAGGCTGTCTCCGTCGAGTGTCTGTCTTACAGCTCCCTTCACTTGCACTGTGTGGTCTCCTGCATGTGGGGCTGGTTACACGGCAGTCAATCGGAGGTAGCCAAAGGAGGAAGATACTCGCACATGATTACAGAGGATGAAAACAACCCCTTCAACTAGCCCGAATTCCAGCCAAGATCAACAAGAGCCATTTGGTATCCAAGGGGGAACTTTATCACCCAAAGCCAAAGGGACTGAGAACTGGATTTCTTGCGGCACAGGAAGGCAGAAGACCCACGGGGATACATTTTTCATATGCCCATAGATTTAATCTGAAAAAAAGCCAGACAAGCATCTGTCCACTCAATGAAGACCAGCAGTGACAGCCTCCCTTGTGTTTCAGCTGCTGCTGGGACACAGGACATGTGCTGAGCTGTGGAAGCTAGGAGGCATTTCTTAAGTGCATTTTTTCTACTGGCTGGCTGACTGCAAGGAGCACGTGAGGGCATTTTGTTCCTGTTTTCATGTCTTGTTTGATTAGAGACACATTTTGAAGCATCAAAATCTAAGTTCAGCAGAGCAAATCACTGCTACAGCTCTGACCACTGAGTGATACCTAGCATAGCTTCCTAAAGGGGGGAGACTGCTGTGGGATGGGGAGGAGAAAGCTGTGACCATGTATGCAAAGGCTGGGGACAAAGAGGAGGGGGCTGAGGCCTGTATGGGGCATTTCCTTGTTTGTGCTGAACGTGGAGACTCTGTGGTCACCTCTATACTGCATGTGCCCAAGGCTCCCTTGGGGCTGGCACACGGATGAGGGCAGGCAAGCAGCAGCGTGGCCTGGGGCCACAGCAGAGCCATGCAGAGCAGGAAGGTGACAGCAGTCAGAGCTCCCCAGATCTGCACTGGGTTCCAGGATACTGACAACCTTGTCTGCGATTGCGAAGAATTTGGCTCCAGCCAGCCCTGCCCCTGGCTGAGGAGGTAACCGAATCAATGGAGGACAACGAGATGCAAACAGCTCTTGGGAGCGTGCATGTGAGTGAGCGGGACAGACTCTGGGCAGAACTAGAAGGAACCAACACCACACTTGCTTGCACAAAACCTGCCACCTTCAACACCTCCGCTCTCGTCAGGGGTCAAAGTCTCCTGTACCACGGGGGCTGTTTACTTCAGTCCTTCGATCCAGTGAAGGCATGTGAACGAGCAGCCAGACAGCAATGAAAGGGGGCAGGCAGGCATTGCATTGGACATGCGCACCTTGCCCTGCACCAAACCTCGTCAGCACCAGCTGGCGGAGCCTCTGTGCCTGCGAGGCTGCCTCCTCCCAGCCATGAGTCCAGCACAGCCTCTCCACCACAACATGGAATGCAGCCACAGCTCAAGGGGCCATGCCTGTCACAGAGCACCCCAACAAAGTGGCTGAGGAATCCCCGTCTCCCACTGGATCAATCCATCCAGCTCCCAAGCGCCGCAGAAACGGAGCTGGACACCCGTGCCCCTGGAACGGACCCCAGGTGCGTTCCTGCCAATTGTTTGATGTAGTGTTATTTCCAGAGCCCCTGCCAAGCCCGTGTCGGGCCCAGAGCAAGCCCGTAACTCTATAGGGCCAAGTCTGCATCCTCCTCCACCAATCTAGGACTGCACTTCTTAAGACCATGGCTGCTCTTTTCCCATTTCTCCCTCTGAGCAGGGCTAGCATGGCAGGAACTACTGGCTGCACCAGGGTTTCACAGGGGCGTTTAGGAAGAAACTTCTGAGCCTGGGGCCAGCACTCAAACCAGCTCTGCTCCATGCCTCCTCCACTGCGTGAGGCAGCCTGACCAGTTTTGCTTGCCAAGGGTGCTGGATATCCCTCACATTGTCCCGGGTGGCAGCAGTACTCACCTGGTCGGGGGGGGCAGGCCAGGCACCGGTCCACACCCCAGAAGAGCCCCACGCTGCCACAGCAGTCCTCCAGCTTGGTCAGCCCTGGCAGGGGGTTGGTGCACTGCAGAGACAGGACCAGAGGATCAGGCTTCTGCGGGATGGGGAGGGAACATGCACCCATCCACTGCAGCCAGCTGGCGCGGGGGCGGCAGAGCCAGCATGGGGGACAATGGTTTGGGGTCAAAGGCTGGCATGGCCCTCCCGGCACAGCTCCAGGGATGCGGTTTAAAAGAGTAAACAGTTGTGCAGCCAGAAAAACATCAGACTCCCTCGACTGCACCCCTCAGAGGGGAAGGGGACATCAAACAAAGCAGGAGATGAACCAGAGATGATATCACCCAGCAAAGCCTCGGGATAAGCCCCATGCCTGGCTGATTAGCCAGCAAAATGGGTGCACCACTCCAGCCTGGTGGGGAGCTTGTGGTCAGGCACTTTCCACTGCTTAGCGAGTCTCTCTTTCCCACCTCCCTCGCGCCCCGCAGCAAGGCCCTCTGGATTACAGGCTTCCCCATTAGAGTGGAGCTGCCGTGGCCCAGAGGCTGGAGCTGGACCCCATCCAGGCGTGCATGGCCGCCTGCCCAGTGCTCACATACCGACTGGCTTGGCTGTGGCTGAGGCTGAGTGGGGAGAGGCAAGCACTTCCCGCCAGGCTCCTCACCCTCTCCTGGGCATGGCATCACCCTGGCCAGGTGAGGTGCAAGCACAGCAAGGGTGCCCCCTGCCGCCCCCCTTTTCCCCCCACAGAGCATCTCCCACAGCATCTCCAGGCGCACATGAACACCTCCATGCATCATCATCTGCTCCCAGGGTCAGAGAGCTGCTGTCTCCCCACAGAGGAGCAGGGCTTTTCCAGCCTCAGGGTCTGATTGCATTTATTTTTGCACTAGGGAGTGGATGAGAATGTATCCGACTAGAAACAGCTTGGATGGGAGCAACTGAAGGACAGAATGGAAACCAGGAGCAGTCCCCCAGAAAAGGCTGGGGACCAGTGGGGAGGGGGCTGAGTCCCACGCTGCCCAGCCAGCGAGCCTTACTGAGCGTGAGCTGCTCCAGGAGAGCTCACAGGTGTTCCTGTGGGTGCCAAAAACCTCCAATGCTTTTCCAGTGACGCAAGAGAAACATATGGGGAAAGACAAAATAAGAAATTACGATGACTGTGGGACAGGGGTGAGAAAGCCCCTCACGTGCGTTTGCTTCCCAAGCCCCAACTGAGCTGCCCAGGAAGGCACCGTTCCATGGAAATCAGACTTTCATTTATCGTCTGAGAGGGAAAGGAATTTTCCTATGTTTTATATGTTTCCTACAATAATCGCACAATGTGGCTGTAAATGTTGCTATAAATAGGGCACCCTTTTTAAAGGAAACTCTGTGTGAAAGCCATCAAGTCTGGGCTGTACTGCCCCAGGGCACAGCCTGGTCAGGCCAAGGCAGCAAGGTCTCCCTGTTGGGCTGAAACAAGGGATTTTCCTCCCAAGTACATTGCTGGCTGTGCCCACAGCACATGGGTGATGCCCACACTGATGCCAAACAGCTTCACACAATGAAAGGCCACCTTCCCTGCCCCATAAGCTGATGCACCCACGTACCCCAGAACAAGAGACATATCTACACACACTCTAATGCTTGATGGGTGACCCCTTACCTGTCCATGGAGAGCTTCCCGAAAGCATCTCCCCAGCAGCCCTGGGGCTCTCTGCTGCTGCTGGCCGCTCTCTGTGGCAATGCTGTTGCCATTCCCGTGGGCATAGGTGTACCAGGGCATGGTGGCCAGCTGAGGCACCAGGACCGCCTCCACACTGTTCTCTTCCGACACCTCTGCATCACCCCGCACCCTGGCCACCTGGTGAATCTGCACAGTGGCTTCTGGAGGGTGGTTGATGTGGACATTCACCAGGGAAGGGTTTAGGGAAGCTGGAAGATGAGTTTATACCACAGTTGTGACAATCTGGCAACAATTTGGCACCTGAAGTACATCTTGTCATTAGTAAAGTCACAAGGGAGGAGAGGTAGACTGACCCCCACCAGGAAATCTAGGGGAAGATTGCATCTAAGAAAAAATACTTCTCTGGCCCAAAACCAGGGCAAACCTACCAAAAATTTTCCCCAGCAACCTGAACCCTTCAGAGACTAGGGGAATCACTTTTCTAACAACCTGACCTGAAAAGGCAAGCATAATGAGGTAACAGCCTCCTCAGGCCTGTTAAAGAAGATCTGAAAAGCACCCAAGTAGGAGGAAAATGTGGGGTCTGGAGCTGCCAGCCATGCTCACCCAGCTGGTTGGACAAAGGCAGGGTGTAGGTGGAGTGCTTCATGGAGCCACTGGCCAGGGTCTTTGGGGCTCTCCCTCCTTGCTTCTTTTCCAGAGAGGGAGCTGGAAGGTGACAAAACTTCCCTGTGGAGTTGGAGGGGCACCAGCACTCGTCCCGGCCCACACAGCGCCCTCCATTCAGGCAGGGGATCTGGCAGAAATCTGCAAGGCAAAGGGAGATCTGCTTAGCAAAGAAGCAGACACTGCTTCTAGACAAGGGGCGGCTGGGGGAGGCCAGGAGGCTGGATCTGGGCCAGCACTAGCCACATGGTGCCCAAGGACCAGGCCCAGCACCAGGCTAGGGTCAGCACTTGCAGACTGGAGGCAGCTTGGGGTCCCCGCTGTGCACCACGATCTTCCCCAACCTCTGCTCAGGACCGGAGTCATGGGTTGAAGAGGATGAGCCCTCCCTTGGGCTCTGGGGTCACGGCCAGCCTGGGGCATCCACACCCTGCAGGGAAGCCCCCTAGGGCCAAGGTGATGTTGCTGGCACAGCAGAATCTATGGCAGCCGCATGCAGCCAAGTCAGCACAATTTCTTCTCTTCTGCATCGCCCCCTTCCCCCCTTGGAAGGGTTTTTGCTCTCAGCCCAGAAGGGAACTCAGAGGGGATGGGAGAGGCAGAAGGAGAGAACAGGCAGAAAGCCACGTCCTCAGAGCTTGTCTCCCGGCCAGCCCTGGCCCTGCCAGCAGCTCAAGTGGGAGAAGTGTGGAGTGGGACAAAAGAACTGGGAGCAATTCATCTACACAGGCTTGGAAAAAGCATCCACAGATGAAATCGAAGCTACTTCTTTTCTGGCCTCATCAGATGCTTGGAGCAACCCAGAGTGTCTCTCAGTGCGAGTGACACTCAGGCAAGGCATGGGATTCCCTGACAGATCATCCTGACTCATTTCAGTGTGAGACGAAACGCTGCTGCTGCACATCCCTGGATGGCTGGTCAGGTTCCTGGATGAGATCCCACCCTGCTCCAAGTTCATTTGCTCAAGCCCGGCAACCAGTTTTGGGGGGAGGAGACACATCTTTGGACTGGGATGTAGGCAGAAATTTCTATGAACCCTGTATCAGTCAGTGTCCACAACAGCCAGACTTTGCATTCTCTCAGTGTTACAAGAACATAAGAATCACAGAGGCTTTCAGAGGATGAGCTGCAGCCTGCTCCCACCAACTGGCTCCAAGAGGATGTGTCCAGCCCACAGCTGGGTATCCCAGTGACCTGATGAGCAATCCCAACAGCTCTGAAAGGTGAGCAGAGGTTTCAGCAGCCCTGTTTATAAGAACAGCTTGCAACCTGCAGCCAGCTTTCCTGGCTGCCACGTGAGTGAAAGGAGAGAACAGGAGGAAATTAGGTGATGAAAGTCAGCCCCAAGACTGGATGCCAACGAAAGCAGTGAGCTGGCTCTGAGAAGGAGGGGGTGGTGAGGCTTGGCTGCAGGCCTGACTCAAACACACGCATCCCCTCTACCTGGGGTGGGATGGAAACAGAAGTTGCTTGCCCAGCAAAGAGAGCAATTAGGCAAGGTCTGCCTTCCTCCCCCAGAGACAGAGATGGAGTAAGCCCCAAAGATCCCAGGACACATCTTCCAAGGCACTGAGAGAGGCCATCCCCTCCCATCCCTATAGCAGCCCAAGCCCTCAGTCTGTAAAGGCAGGAAAGGCAGAAGGATGAGAGTGGGGGAGCAGGGAAGAAGGTGGGCTGGGGGCCTTGGGGTGCTTACAGATGCGGAAGCCAGACTTGGGATCATGGTCGTGCCCCCCTTGGCTATAGAGAGTGGTGGTGTCTCCTTTCTCGCAGCTGTTGTAGCAGCGCCCGCTCCGGCATGTCTGTTTGCAGATGGTGGGTGTAAAGACGATTTTTATCTTCCTAATCTTCTCTGTCAGGTTGGCCCCTATGGAAGAAAAGGATAGTGCTAAGTGGAAAGAGCATCTCCAGACCAGGGGGCTGGTAATTTGCAGATCAAGCTCCGAAGCATTCCCAGAGCAAGGAGGGGTCTATGTCCCTCCCTGGGGCAGTCTCTCTCCTTGCCCCTTGCACACTCCAGCCTGTTCTCTTCTTCAACATTAGTAAGAGTTTGTCAACACTTGAAAAATGGCAAGCAGCATGCTCTGCCTGCCCAGTTGGAGTGGCATGACTCCCTGTGAAGGGACACGTGTGCACCAACTCCAGAATAAAGGGTGTGTTTCTGCTTTAGATAGTGTTTCTTCTCCAGCCACGTCAGTAGCCGGGAGACTGGCTGCCCTTAAACCACTGGAAGACTTCCCACATGAACAGCCACACTGGTATCCAACAAAGAGAGGGCTTGAGAAAACCAATGTCTCCCCACAAGCATCACCTGATCTCCTGCAGTTACCTGCAGGCCCCTCTTGGTCCCTCACCATCCTCCCATTAGATACAGGGGGAAATCACACTCAGAGCCTGTGGTGGCTTGTAGAGAACAGACAACAGGCAGAACTGTTGTGTAACCATGAACCATCTGGCTCCACACCAGAGTCCTCCATCCCTGCCCAATGAGACACCTGTTTCTGTGGGTGCCCACCTTGCTGTGCTCAACCCCCACTTTCCCCATTTCAATCCCCACTTTCAGATTACAGCTTCAGTCAGGCTCATGGCCCTACTTATAAGGTCTGAGATGCCACATGGTGACTCCTTGGGGAATCATGGCTTCAGGGGGAGCCAAGCTGCAGAAGACAACTTGCATCTGTCCTAGCTGGGGAGTCATTGAGGCTCAGCAACTGCACGTCCCAGCAGCCTGGCCTGATCCATGCTCATGTCAGAAGGCACCAAGGGGGCAGCCAGAGGGAAGAACTGGATGCTGGTTGCACAATCTGACCTCGAAGGCTGCTCAGACCCAGGAGGAAGCTGGGAGACACCATTCCTACAGACTGAGGCAATCCCTCTTCAGGGCAGCATGCTGGGGTGATGTTCAACACCTGTGGGAAGCATCTGTTACACACATCCCATTTTGCTCCCCTGATCTGTCCTCCTTTGGTAAGGTCTCTTTCTTCACCAAGCCCAGAAATGCCCATGCTGACCTTCCCTTTCCATCCCACTCAGTGGCACAGTCCTGGGAGACCAGGATTTCTTGGGGATCCCCAGTCACACTATTGCCCTTCCCCATGACACCTCAACAAGAAGCCCCAAAACAGTGACAGTCCTGGAGGCCTTACCCCTTGCAGACAAGGTGTGCTCCTGGGAAACCACATGTGGCCCAGAGCTGCTCTGCTCACGTCCATTCCCATTGGGGAGTGCATTAGAGGTGAGTTGGCCGTTGCTGGCTGGGTACCGCCGGACAGTCCGTGACAGCCCTGTGTTCTGGGGGGAGACAGGAGAGCCAGTTCTGCTCTGAGTCCTGTAGAAGAGAAAAAATGAACCAATACTCCTCACAAGTAACTGCGCTGATTCACAGTGCCTGTCCACCAGGATACCCTGTGGCAGCCTTCACTGACGAGCTGCCTGAGCCACCACCTCGACACAGAGCTCTGCCTAAGTGAGCAGGGTCCCACTCCTCACCTGGGTTCAGTCATCACAATGGCACTATTTCACCATTTCATGGACCATGCCCCATGCCCTGAGCCTGTCAGGGCACAGTACTCACCAAGATACCCACCCTGTACCATCACATCAGGCTGCCCCGCCACAGGGAAGCACCAGCTGCCTTGAAGGACCTCTGCCTGCCCACACACTCAAAGGCTGCTCCTTGCCCCACCACATCCTTCCCCCAGCAAACACAAGCAGCTCCAAATACACTTGTCCTTATGGTGGGAGCTTTCTCAGGACCTGCCTTCCCAGCCCCAAATGAGCACTGAAAAACCAGCAAGGCAGTCAGAAGAGAAGCCAGGGCAAGCAAATAAAACTTGGTCCATGAGAGTCACAAACAAGAGAGAATGACCAAGAACTTAAGCCTGTAAGTGCAGTTACAACTTTCTGCAGTAACTACATTTATGACTTTTGGTGTTTTCTGGAGACTAAGCATGGAGAAGCCATCCAGCTCACAAGGTCACACTTCTTACACTCTTTTATATAGCCATGTAGACTCCTAGGCAGAGCTCTTTGCATTAAACCAGCAAAACAGCACATCTTGCTCTACTGCACTTCCTCCCATTCCCTTTTACTGACTGGCAGAACTAAGCCTCCAAGAGGGTGCTCTGTGCTTACCGGAAAATGTCTCCCTCACTCTCACCCGCACCACTTGCAAGGAAAAAGGCTTTAGTACACCAGGGGCCAAAATAGGTTGGCTGCCCATGTGCCCCTTGAGTTTCTTTGAAAGTGGGATTCCTCTGCAACCAAACTTAGGCACCGACAGGTCTTTTGCACACCCTATCCACCACCTCCATCTCTGACCGAATGGGTAGGGCAAAGCAGCTAGCTCTCTCCCATCAAAGTGCCCAGAGATATCCATCCCATTTTATGGCTTTTACCATCTTCCCTGTCACAGTCAGCACAGGGGAGGTGTTACAGTGTCTACAGGGAACACAGATTTCTAAACCCAACAGGACTGGATGATACAACAAGAGCTGGCTGACAGCAGCTCTGGCTCACTGACATTGCTGGCTTGGATAGCTTGGAATAACAGTAGGATCTGGGGAGATGGAAAGGGAGCTAATGCTGTGCTGGTATTCAAACAGGTCAAGTGCGAGACACAAGGTAACAGTCAGCCAGCAAAGCCAAAATCAGCCCTGAACAACAGAATGGAAAAGATGACGCATAGGTCAATTAATTTGGAACTAAAGGAAAGGAATATAGAAGTGAGGTCAAGTCCACAAGGTCTATGGAGAACCACTCTTGTCAAAGGAGTCCATTTTCATAATTCGATAGAATTACATACATGCACATCAACAGGCTGAGAGCCCATGCTATTCCGATAAGAAAATAAACAGGGCAGTACGATGTCAATCAGGCACATGTGAAATGAATAACAAACTGGCTGTGTGACAGAACACAAGAAGCAGTTGTCGCTGGGGAGGGAATTAGAGGGGTTCCAGGGTGATCAGTATGAGGCCTGGCACGATTCAAGGATTTCATCTGGAAATAAATATTTTTATTTCGAAATAAACATACGATCGACATTGATAATGTGTGCTGCTGACACAAAAATTTGCAATGTGGTGTATCATGATGAGAACAGCGCAATCTCACAGAGCAGCTTGGATCACAGCAGAGGGCAAATCCATCCAAGCAATATGGGATTTTAATAGAGCCAAATGCAGAACTACACTTCTAGGAAGAAGGAATGCAGGCAGCAGCTGCAGATAGAAGAAGATGATCCTGGAAAACAGCAATTCTGAAAAGATTTCGGGGGTAATGACAAGCAATTAAATATGAACTGTCAGTTCAATACCCTGACATCAGGGCAGTGAAACACTGCAGGAACAAGGAGATATTTTTGCCTCACTACACATCCTCATCACAGCAGGGTATATATATGCTAAAATATCACATCTAGCTCTGATGTGAAGTATGTCACATCTTCTAAGGGATGATGAAAAACTGGAGAGGATACTGGAAAAAACATGACAAAAGTAATTTGAGGGCTGGTGAAAATGCCTTCCTGTAAGAAACCTAAAGTATTCAATCTCTTTAATTTAGCAAAAAGGAGATGAAGAAATGTTCTGATTACAGGGCACAGGTTTCTCCACAGGAACAAAATGCCAGGTGTAAAGAGCCTTTTAATCTAACCAAGAAAGGCAAACCATGGAACAACAACATCTGCAAAACAAAGTAAAATGATTCCCTGCTAGAAATCACGCCCACAGGCAGTGGTATAGCTGTTTTCCTTCTGCAAACACCACCCCAGTAGTGGATTCCCCAGCTCCCAATACCATCACTTCAGGAGAGGAAAGTGTACTGCTGAGAGATGAGATATCACTGGAACAGTGCAAATATAACTAAATAAAGATGCATAACCTGTGCTGTTCTGGAGGTAATTTTGGATTTCTATTGATCTATTGAGCATTTCTAGCCTTGACCTGTAGGAATTCAAGAATGAACAGTTTTACACCAGAGACAGAAGTCCCCGGTCCACGTATCATTACCTAATTGTTTCTAATACAGGGAAACCGTGAAAATGAGTGTCTGAGCTGTTGGGAAGAGGCATGAACAGGAGTCCTGAGTGGAAGCAGCACAGGTAACCCCTGCTGCTGGGCAGACACCCAGATTTGCAGGCTGAAGGTTCATACACTGTTTGGAGTGGAGCCTGGCTACAGGTCATTCAGGAATGGAGACAGAGAAAGTGGGATTGGACAAAGAGCACAGAAGGATAACGAAATTATTACCTGCTGATAAAAATATTTCTTGCCTTGTTAAAATCAAGATCTAAACTGAGATGAGGACAGCAAACAGTGCTTGTTTTTCATTAATCATCAAGGCTAACCAGAAGTTAGCAGAGAAGTAAACTTTCGGTCCTACCTCAGTCTCTATCAGCCTCTTTCAGAAGCTCTCCTGAGATTATGCAGAGTACCACCTACCCCTGATAGCCATGGGGGCCAGGCATGGCCTGCCCACACTTTTCTGAGCTACTAATTCAGTCCTGCTGCCAGAGAAGGAACTTCTGGTGCCTGTTACCTACTGCTTTTTTACCTGGTGTGCTACAGCTGGTTTTGTTGGTGACAGAGGAAAAGCTGTATGGAGCTCTAGGGAGGCTAGGTGAGAGCTACCAAGCCCTGGAAGTTCATGTATGTTTGTTCTCTGATCTCTGGTGAGAGATCCCAAGCATAGTCTTATGGGTGAATGTGGCTGCGGTTACAAGGTCTTTTACTGCATAGGTGGAAGCACCACAAAGAAAAGAAGTGAGAATTCCCCAGCACAGCAATGCTCACTAGTGCTGGTCACTTGATGGCAACTTCAGCCCTGAGTTCTGAAGAGTCACTGAGTGAAGGTGACTGGTGGCATAAGACAGGGAAATATCAGCTCTTGTGCTTGAAAGTACATCATATCTATACTTGAACAAAGCATGTTACGTGCAAGTAGTAGGGCTTGGCTGGGAGCTACCCTTTGCCCGCCTGAAGGAATTCCACCCCTTGGCTTTGGGGTCAACTACTGGCATTCTCAGGATCATCAGATTTTGTAAAAAAAAAACCACCAAAAAAACAACATATGAAGGGCTTTAAATAAAATCATCGTTAGCTCTCAGTTGCAAAGAAAAGTGGACTACATGTGCTTACTGCGAGGGGCAATGCCAACTTCACAAAGGAAAAACAGAGGAGGAACATTACTCCACGGCTTGCAACACTTGAGGAAAAGCCATCCTACTGGTATCCTGTTGGCAAAGCATTCCAGTGTGTGTTGCAGTGGGGGGAGTAGATTTGCTTTGAATTAATTTGTTTATTTGGTTCTATTCTAGGCAGATGAGCTCTGGGATTTGTGGACTGAGTTGAGTAACATCATCCTACCCCAGGCCACAGAAATCAATGGCAAAAGGCATCTTTCCATCTCAGTTTGTCAGTCCCAATCCATCCCCAAGTCACGCCAAGTGGCTGGCTCATGGTCAGAAAATACAAAACAGAGATTTTCCCCTCCAAACCTTCAGAGTCAGTCCATGCTGGGCAGATGAGGATCGGCTTGCTTGGAGGGTCTTGGGAAAGTAACCTGGGCTCATCATGTCAGTACAGACCAGGCCAGAAGGCATTAGCAACCCCTAACCATGTGGTAGATCTTAACATATAGCCAGAGCTTGTCCAGTTCCCAGGGATCAACATTGCCACAAGTTCTCTCACTGGCATGTCTGTCCTAGGGGTAAGAGTGAGGATGGAAAACAGATGGGGTGGCTCCAAATCAGCAGAGAGGGAAGCTTGTGCTACCACTCTCCATGCCTCCACCTGCTTGGGGAAGAGGCACGGAAGAGGCAGAGGAGGTTGACACAAGCACTATGTTCCAGGACACTTACAGTCCCTAGCCTTCACATTCGTTCAGTCTTACAGCCTCTCTCAGCACGGTATTACTCACTTCCACTCTTTCAGCCAGGCACATGGCCAGCACACATCTCTGCAAAGAGGCAGTGGTCTCTTCCTTTATAAGCGACCGCCTGCCAAGCAGCTGGTTTCCCTGCTCTTCATCTGTCAGAGCTGCTGACAGCTTTCTCCGTGTCAGGCACAGCCTGTGGGGCAGAAGCAGCATGCAGACTCCTAGGACACCTCTCCTTCTGGGCTGCCCTGGGGTGCCCGCCTCTGTGGTGTCCAGCTAACAGCAGCAGCGGTCCAGGGGAAAACACGGGTCAAGGAGAGAAGGTAGAGGGAGCAGCATTCTCCTTCCAAGAGCATGGATGTATGTGCTCCTGCTGCTGTCTACCAGGCTGAGGGATGAAAGGTCACCACTGGCTGAGAGACCTCAATCACCGGCACATGGGAAGTTTCACTGCTATAGGTATTAAGTGCTAGTCAAAATTAAAAGAGATTTGGGATGGGAGGGAGCTGTGCAGACATACTGACTCACATCTGCAACAGTTCAAAACTCCCCAACAAGCACTTGTAGCTGCCCTCTTCTGAGGTGCAGGTCAAGGACCTGAACTCCCCATAAGCCCCCGAGGACACATACCAGAAGTCAGGAGAACCAACAGAGACCTGGTCCCTTACATTCTACTGCTACACATCCCTGCAGGATCCAAATGACACCTGTATGACATCCAGCAAGGGACCTGCACACCTGCCACTGCACCTTTGTCTGTGTATAAACGCTTTATTTTATATAGGTTTTGTTACCAGTTACACTCTGCTGTATATTTACTTTAGAGACAGCAGGCTAGAAAAGGTAAAAAAATGTTGTATTCCCTGGATACAGTGGCTCTCCTGCTTGGTCCCAGATGAACCTGCCAGGTGCCTGTTCCCTGTCCAGAGGAGGTGAGTAGTATCTCAGCAAGTATGGACAGCAAGCAGAAGACTGAGCTGGCAGGCTCCCAGTAACCACACAGATGAATGTGAGGACTGCTGTCTTCTGAGTCAATCATGTTTTTTTAAAAAAAGCCTGCAATTTTAAGACTAGGTACACAGAATCACAATAACCAAGTCTAAACCACAGGATCCAGAAAACAATACTGTTTTTCTAACCCACTGTGTATAGAAAGCATTTTTCAAACCTCTGATCACTTTTGATGATCATGGTTCTCTGGGTAAGCAAAAGCCACAGAAAATCCAGGTGGGTATACAGCTGTGGCTTCTCTTAGTGACCTAAGACCAAGCATTTTCCTTGGGGCTGGAGGCAAAGGTGGCAAACTCTTCAAAGCACTTCCCTCTCCCCAGCAGCAACACCTCAGTCTTTCCTGGATTTAGCTTCTATCAGCCACTCTTCATCCAACTGTTGACTTTGGCCAGATCACTAGCAAGCTGGGAAATAGTGTTTTTTTGCGTTTGCGTAAAGGAAATGCAGAGACAAGTGCCACAGGAGTATTACTGGGTTTTCATCCAGCCTGCCTCGCCCTCTCCCCAGCCAAAGCCTGACTGACCATAGTAGGGTGGATGGCCCAAGGCACTGTGGAGAGAGTGAATCCTGGACAGTGTGGTCAGCGGGGAGGAGTGCTAACCCCAGACAAGGCAAGGGCTGGCCAGATGAGGATTGGAAAGTCACTATTCCAGCTGGAAACAAATCTGCACCCTTCTGAGCATCAGGGAGAGATGATAGAGATCACAGAGGGCAATAATGGGGTGTGACAGTGCTGGCCAAAACAAAGCTGAAGGTAAGTGGCCCTCAGAGAAGGAACCATCTTCCCAGGATCCAGAAAGCCCCATCCCAGGGCATGAGCTCAACAAGCTTCATCTCTCCAAATATAACAAGCCTGCTGCCTGGGACACAATTGCTGCCTCCAGGCACCCAGAGAGGCAGTGTGCTGCCCCCGAGGCTGGGAGCAGGGTCCCACAGAGGGGAGCTGCTGCAGCACTGATACGTCCACCCCAGCTCCTCCAGCAGCTTTCGTTCACTGCTCCAAGGTGAGAGGACTCAGCCAGGACAGGGGCTGAGTCATGCTCAGCCCCTGATAACCTGCCAGGACAACAGACGGGTTCCCCCCTGGTTTTTACATGCTGAACAATATACTCGCTGTCTGTCTTGTCCGTCTGCCTGTCCCTTTGGCTAGACGCCCTCCCTGCTTGGGGCCATGGGGACCAAAATCAGTGATTCACTTCCCCCTTTGTAATGCTCAGCAGTTGCTGATTTTCCACTAAAGCATCACAGAAGAATGGGCAGCCTCCACACCAGTGTCTGTATCTACAGGGAGAGAGAGAATCAGCCAGCCTTGGAAAGCAGCAAATTGACCACAGACCAGAAACTTCCCCTTTCTTGGACTCCGAACAGGTTCCTCAGCAGGCAGACAGGATTCATGGCTCAGTCTGCGGGCCCCGGAGCACGGGACAGGCATTGCTTAGAGAGCACTCAAGTTTATTATCAATTAGCTCACAAACATGCTGACAAGGAAGACAGCTCTGTTAGGACTTGGGGACAAGGGGGGAAACCACACCATACAAGGCACCTGACTTCAAGCCCACCCACATTATGTCCATAAATCCTGGCTCAGTTTATTGTCCCATGAGCAGCAGAGATAGATCTGAAAGCTGCCTGCTTCAGGCTTCCCACTGTCCTTCCTATGGCTGCCTACAGCCCTGGTACCCGCTGGGCAAGAGAGTGAGACACCAAAGTCCAAAGCCCCCTGCTCCACAAGGTTTGGCGGAAGGCAAGGGAAGTTCTGCTGCCCAGGAGAAGCAGCCACCAGCCTTCCCCAGGCAGGAGACCTTCTGGGCTGAGCCAAGCAGGACCTGTGTACCGTGAAGGCCACAGGAATGATCTCATTCCAGATGGGACACCAGACATAGGCATCTGCACCTCATGGGCATACCCAGACAAGTAGCAACCCTGTTTCTTACCACAACAGATCTCAGCTGCCAAGGTGTCCCCTGGTATGTTCACCTGACACCTCGTAGTGCCACAGGCACAGCTAACACACAGTCAGGTCATTGGGCAAGCAGGAAGGGAGTCATCCAAATCCTTCCCGTGTGAGGTCTCGAGAGCTCCTGTAGGCAGAGGTGCCACTGACAACACCCTTTACCTTGGGCACAAAGAGCACTTCCAAAGCAGGGCTGAATGGGCAGGGACACGTGTCAGGCTCCCTGCCCCACATCCACACTCAATGCTGCTGGGACATGCCCAGGAGCCATGTCAGTCCAGCACCCAGATGCCACCACTATCCCACACCACAGCTAGCAAGGGGCTGTCACAGAGCCCACATGGCTCTCTTTTTTGGGCTCTCTCCTCTGCCATCTTGCAGTGGTAACTCCAGCTCTCTGCTCCACTTGACATGTGCGTCAGTGGCTGGCCGAGATTTCTCTGGATCTCTCACTACAAACTGCAGCAACTAGTGTGCAAGTCTGCAGGGCAGTAAATTCCACTAGGTGTCTGCCCCATGCCACCAAGGTCAGTCCCTCCACCACCACCCCCCAGCGCCTTCCTTTCTCTGGCCCCTAAAGCAGTGCCGGTGCTGCAGGGCCACCCGAGCTGGCTCCCAGTCCGCAACATAGTGCATGGGAACAAAGAGGGAGAAGGAGATGGGCTGTGAACTCTATTTTTATCTGCTCAGGCATTGCCAGACAGTCCATAAGTGAACCTCTCTAAGCATACAGACAGCTAACAGGTTCTTTTTAACCGGTCTCTGGGGGTCTAATTTTCTCCTTAGCCAAAGTGGCTGCTCACACGTCTCCACACAGCTCTCTGCTGACATTAAATGCCCTTCCCTTGCCACACGTGCCACACATGCCACCTGCCACTCTGCAAGTGCTCTTTGCTCTCGTGTATTAGGGAGTGAGCAACTGACTCCCTGGAAGAGGTCCAGCTCTCCAAGCATGGGAACAGCACCTGCCTGGCCCAGCAAGGCTGCAGAAACATGCCCTGCACAAGGGCATGGAACCAGGCTGTTGCCAGGAGCAGCAGATCGCGCCCCTGGTTGGATCCACCAGACTGTAGTGCTGACCTATAAGACGGCCAGAACCGTGATTTCCGAATGCGAAGCATGATGAAGAGCTGTTTGCAACTGGCCTGTCTCCAGAGCTGAAGTGCAAGGCTGGTGCCTCCCAGAAAAAAAAAAATGCAGCCTGCAACCACTCTGAGCTTCAAGTGGAGCCAGCAGAGGATCCAGGCTGGGCTACTCGGTTATAAATGCCACAACTGGGCCAAACCTTGCACACTCCGTAGACTAAAACAGGGATTTAGAGGGAGAGGGAGGCCAGGCGAGCTACCACCTCTCTGGCAGAACCGCCCAGGCTGGCCTGCGGTGTGTGTGGTGAGTGGCAGGCAAAACAGGCAGCTGTGCAGCTGTCTTCTCCCCAGCTCAGTCGCAAGCTTTTTCGGGCTGAAGCAGCAAGAAAGCTGCTCCAGTTGGCTCCCCTGCCTGCAGCAGGGGCTGGTGTTCAGTAGCACAATCAACAGGCACAGCACTGCTCCCAGGTGCAGTTGCGCAGCCACTCTCATGCCTTGGTGAGAAGAGATCCATCCAGAAGTGCCCTAACATCTGCTGTCATGTGAAGGCCTCCATCAGTGCCACCGTCTTACTGCAGACACCATACCACATCCACAGCTTTTGCACCGTTACAAAACCGGGCGTAAGATGCTGGCACAGTTGGAGAGCTGGGTTGTCTGCCATGCATTGTGACTGTCCCACAGAGGGTGCAACCACCACTGCCAGCCACAGCAATGCCTCCACTACCACTCTCTTCCTCCCTGTGCTCCCCAGTACAGCAAGCAGCAGGGTCCTGCCTGGCAGGGGAAGGACCAGTATTTAGGGCAGAGGCATGCAAGAGCAGAAGACAACATATCATCCTGCCTTTGTGCCCACAAGGATACTGAGATCTCCAGCCCAAAGGACCAGGCCCTCATCTAATGAAACCTGTTACAGAGGCATCAGCCAGAGAAAAACTCACTGTCAGCTGCAGGGAGGTCGCTCGTCTCCCCTGTACAGCAAGGAGAAAACAAGCACTCTTGAGTTTGCTTTCCATCTTGTTGACTAGCAACACTCAGCCCCTCCACGAGGCTGCCAACTTCAAAGCCCTGAAAAAAACACTTTAGCCTATTCATCCTCACTCCCACAGGCACCCCAGGGAGTAGAGGGAGCCAGCTGCCTGTCCACCACTTTACACCGGACATCGCGAGGGCAGGCAAAGCCTCTCTCATCCCAGGTGTGCGAGTGGGGTGAAGAGCTTGTGGCTGCACACACACACCCAGGGCATGAGAGCAACAGGGTGGAGAGGAGATGTGTGTAGTCCTCTCATTTGTAGAAGGGGAGGCTTTTCATCTACAGCAGGAGGTGCTGGGAAGTCTCCCACTCACCCTGGGAACACTGTGGATCTAAGACATATTTTAAGGTAAAATAATGGTTGAACACCCAGCAGAACGTCCTGGCCCTTGGATCTATTAGCTCAATGTAGTTAGGTCTCCTCACATCTCTCCATCCCCAGCCACACACAGGATTCCCTCACCTGCAGCACTCAAGCCATGAGAGCTGTGCTGGGATGTGACAGTTTGCTGCCCAGTCTTGAAGTTTCAGCCCTGATGGGGATTGGGGAACAAGCATCCTGGTGATTTTTATTCTTTACTGTTCTGCACTGGCTCCATCCCTCCAGTTGCTCACTAGCCAGAAGACTAGAGCCTGGCTGGGGACCAGGAGTGCTCCTGGCCACATATGCATAATGCCTGGTGGCAAAGTCAGTGCTTCCAGTGGTACCATGACCACGAGTCTGCTCTCACACTTCTCCCACTTGGCCTTCAGTATCCATACTAAGGACTAGCAGGGAGGAGTGGATTTCATGGCATCCCCAGTGGGAGGGGATCTGGAGCAGGCAGAAAGGCTGCGCCTGCCTTGGCGGCACCTGGGCTCCAGCTCCTCGGCAGTGCATCTCCAAAGTGAGGGAGAAGGCAGAGCTCCAGTGTCGTTATCAACCTGTCATTACATCCCTGGAAGATCTTGGCGCTTTGCTGTTGTGGAAAGCCTCATAGCTGAAAAATTAGCATGGCCACCCTGCCAAGGCTACAGGCAACCTAATACACCCTGTCTGCCCCCTCCAGAAAGCCTCAGCCTCCAAGTATGCTCCCCATCCTCCAAGGCCAGCATTTGGCTCAGTTTTGCAGATGTGGGTCTGTTAACCATTCCCCTCAGCTCCCTCCCTCCCTCCTTTTGTAGTTTTCAGAATTCTTTCCAATTTGTCAAGATCTTTTCTGGCAATAAAGAATACCTTGACTCAGTGTAGGACCCTGGGGTACACAGGAAAAACCTCATGCGACTTGGGTCTTTTGTCTCCAAAGTCCTAAGCACTGCCAGTCTCTCTTATGCAGCCACACCATGTTACTCTCTGCTGCCTAATTTGCTGTTCACTCTTACCCTGCAAAAAGCTCAACCTCTCCTTCTTCCAGATTTCTTCTTCCCAAAGAGGAGTTTTTTCCTTCAGCTGTAACAGATAATATTTTTCCAGCCCGAATCTCTTCTTAATTCCTGCCTATATGTTTAGTTTAGCCAGTCTCCATGCAAGTGAGACAAAAATGAGGTGGTGTAGAGAGCTGGGTACCAATCCCATCCAGCACCATGCACTCAGGGCAGCATTTCTCAGAATGTTTCTCAAGAAAGTAGAGGGGAATGAGCATATTTTATATGGAGAATTCTACATCTCCATTTCAACTCCTCCTTGTACCAGATCAGCCTCTATTCATCCCTTGTGTCCTGCCAGCACTTGGAGATTTATGTAAAACACTCAAAACCAAAGAGAATAGTTTTGATTTTGCTTAAGTACCAGCTTAAACCAAATAAGGCAGCATATGGTCAGGTATGAGAAAGAGCAGTGTAATCCATATGCACGAGGGAACTGAAAGCAAGCTGGACGACAATCCTAATTCAGGCATTATGGAAAAACTCTCCAGTGTTTGATCGTGTGGCCTTAGCGCTCTTCTAACATCTTTCTTATTTATACAACTACTATACAAATTGTATTGTCATAAGTGTCACAAATGATATATGTATAGTATATAAAATAGGCTATAAACTGGATTTTCTGTACTACCTCACCTACCACGTGTACAACGCATTTGCCCTGCACCCTGCTCTCTCGCATGTAGTCTCAGGCTAAGCTGACAGTAGCAGCATTTTTCTTTCAGTTAGAAGGAAAAATGCATTTGAGTGTTTTCTCACAAAGCCTAGAGGCTGAATTAAAATATAGGAATGGCTCCCAAGGAGGTGCAGAAGAACCAGGCGTAATGTAAAGTCCATATTTGGAGTTTAAAAGGAGCCTGAAAAGCCAGCTATCCTCCTGCTGCTCTGAAGCATATGCAACCCCCTAGAAAGTAAATATATAAAACACATAAACCAGAATGGTGCTGACAGTTTTAAAACACTAGAAAGTAGAGCAACTGTATCTGGTGCCAGGCTAGAGAAGGTATATCATGTAATTTAAAAACAGAAGTATTTTTATATAAGAATGACATTTACGCTCCTCTTGGGTAGCTTGAGATTTTCCTTTAGGCTTCCCAGCCAGCTTGCCAAGGGCTTTCAACTATGTCAAAGCAGTAGAGGGGCTGAGATCTGGAGCTTATGGAGGTCTCATTGGCCTGAGTGGAATCTCTTTTCACATTTTCTCACACAGACTGGCATCAGCTTTTTACTTTCAATTTTTTAACAAGGTCTCAGATATCTACTCAAAGTTGGCTCTGGATCAAGGAATGTAAATGCTTGGCCACCTTGCAAAAACTGTACTGCCAAAGGGAAGCACCTTAGAAAGCTGCAATTAGGGCTTATCTGCATTGGGAAAATACGCATTCAAGTAACGAGCATAAGGACAGCAGAGTGGCAGAAGGCAAGGCTGGCACCAGTGTTTTATCCCAGGGATTCAATGTCATGCGCTATGGATGTCGTGGGCTGGTCCCATCCCAAGTAAAGTAGGAAACCTGCCACAGCCCCATGCCATGGGAATGCATCTACAGAGGCAAGGCTTCTCAGCCAGGGTCAGCTTTTCTTTTCTCTGCTATTTGGGTATTAATAAATTTTAACCCTCATAAATGTAAGGTGAGTGACAGTCATAAATGAGTAGAAGAGGCAGGAGGTGTGTTCAGTAGGTATGTGGCTAGTATAGACCTCCTTCTAGCACTATACGTATCGTGGACAAACAGTCCTGGATACTCAGCAGCAACCCAAGTAAGGCAGTAAGAAATCTCCCCTTTTTCTCATAAACATGGCAAGTTCAAAGCTGACAAGACAGGAGGCTCCAGATCCTGCTTTAACAATTAAGACAAATCTGTCTCTGTTTAGAGCAACATCTTTAAAAAGCAAGTGAACTTGCAATGAACTTTCATTTTATCTGCTAGTCCTCAATGATAAGCTAATCAAGCTGATTTTGCCAAGCCACAGTTCTCAATGAAATGTTTCAAGCAGCCACTCCAGGGTGGAGAGCTTTACATCCACCCATGGGCACCACTATCCTTTGCAAAGACCATGCTAGACATTTGACTGCCACCAGAGAAGGAGCTGGTTTCAGCCAATATTCAAACTGAGGGAAATATACTTTCTCCATCCAGCAACCTCTGCCACACCCAAGATCCTGCCTTCTGCTTGCTCTCTGCTGTTCTCATCCTTTTCTTCCAGGAGAGAGAATAGAGATTTTGGCAGAGCCTTGCTGCTGGCATGAGGTTCCATGTGTCCCCCGGCCAGGAGTTCTTGCCACAACTCCTCAAGGGCTGCATATAGCCTTTCCTCTCGTCAGGAAGAGATGGGTGCTGGCGAGGAGGGTCTGAAGTCAGGAGTCAGTGGAGTGGGCATGTCACATCACAACTCAGCCTTCTTCCTTTTCCATCCTGAAAACACCAGGCAACTCCCAGCAACTGCCTTGCCTAAACAGAGCCCTCTCAGAGGAAGCTCCCTTCGCTCAGGAGCTTAGCTGCGTTAAGCTGTCTGCACAGTGTCTCAGCACCTTATACCACAGCCATGTCCTTTTCCCTTGTCTAGGTTGCTGGGAAAATACTTTGCAGGTCCCAGGCATCTCTTATTTTCTGTGAAGAGGAAGGATGCCTTGCTTCCCAGGCAGCTCTCATCCAGCACACGCATCCCATCTGGGCAGCATGGCTTGCTTGTGTAGATGCCCAGCACTCCTGCAGGAGGGACCTTCTCGGGTGGCAGTGGCAGGACCCTCCTCACGTGCTGCCCAGAGTCAGAGGCAGCTGGCCATCCATCCTGATGGTGAGGGGCAGGGGCACAAGCCCTTTCCACTCCCTGCTAAATAAACAGGAATTCAGCTGATACTCCAGCCTTAGGAAAACAAAGCTGTTTCCATTTAGCTCGGCTTCTGGGCCGAGGTGCAGCTCCACCCGCACAATCATCCGTCGGGACTTTGCTTCTCCAGGCAGAGATTCAGGCCGAGATCAAGAAGAGGGAGGATTTGCAGCTAGTCTATGCCGGGAGGGCCTCTTAACACCCCCAGGATTTCACTCTCCAGAGCACTCCCTGTTCCAAGCAGCACAGTGCGGGGGCCTCCAGACTTCTGCAGCAGCTAACAAGTTCCCACAGGCTCCCTCACCCGCTGAGCCATGGCCTGCTGAAGGGACTTGGGAAGTGGTACTCATTGCTCCACCTGCATTTTAAGGGATGAAAGCTTGAGCATCACCAGCTCCGGTGTCAGCAAAGTAAACCCAGAGCTGCCCTTCTCCCAGCCATGTCTTCCCCTGGGCAAGCGCTGAGCTCAGATATGGCTGGGTAGGAATTCTTTAGTCCCAGGAAGAAGAGATCATGTGCACCATAAGGGCAATCCAAGGATGCAGTGATTCTTCCCTGGCACCTCTTCAAACAGAGGCCCTGACGCTCAGGCTGATGCCCATGTCCACATCTTCCCCAGAACGCCAGCATGCCCAGAAATGGATCTGTGACAGCTTCACTGGGAATGCCCACAGATCCATTTGCTAACTTTCACAGCTGTCAGTGCAAATACAAACCAACCAGCTGTGTATGACCGGTACATCCCTGTTGGTCAAGGAGCTGCTACTTCTCACTGAGGCTGAGGGCAGAAGACTGACAGTAACTTATCACCTGCTGTCACCGTTGTGCTTCCTGGGCTCTCCTAGCAGGGAAGCCACAAAAGGTATCAGTTTCTGCTTCCAGGAGTGAGCTCTGGAAAGCCTGAGTATGTACCAGAAACAAGCAAGTCCAAATAGCTGAGGATAAGAAACCATTTTAAAGCAGATCCACCACTCAGGCCAGTGAGGAATATTTTAGTCCAGACAGTTCCCAAATAACCCAGGAGGCTGCTCTCCTAACTCTCTCTGAAGACTCACCTCAGAACATCTTGAAACCAAAAGCAACCCCATCTCTGCTTAAAGAGCAAGTCTCTGGGGAGGATTCATGGGTTTTATTGCATGTTTATATGGCATCTAGTACAGCACTGTTCTAGTGCACAACTTCAGAGCTTCTGATTGCTACCTCTGTACAAACAAACAAAAATAAAGCCAATATACACACAAATAAACAAAAGGAGAAAGCAAATTCACTCATGTGAGGATTGATTTCCTGTCTTGGCAAAGCAAGATGAGGCTTAGAGGTCTATAAGCTCCTACTCTTGTGCAACTCCTCCTTGTTAGCGATGCGAATGTGCAGGGAGGTTAGGGACTGGTTGTTTGTCCTGGATCTCATAGTCTTCTCACAGCCACTGACCTGGAATCACCAGTGTTCTCAGTCCACCAAGCCACCTAAGATCTTCTTCTACCTCTTCTTTATGACAAGTCAGGTAAGTAAGCCAGCTGCTGTGGGATCATGGCAGGCTGACTAGAAAAAGTCAGTGTCCCACCAGCACAACTTATGCTTATCCAGGAGGAGACCAAGGACTGGAAAACCCAAGCTGTTCCTCTCAGACAGTGAACTAAGCTCCAGTGAAGGTGACCGCAAGTTTCCAGTGCCTGAGAACTGATCTTCATACTTGCAAATATAAGCAAGATCTACCTAGCTCTGGAAAGGCCAATATGCTTCTAGCTTTTGCTCTACGGCTCGACTGTATGGAGAAAGCCTGACACAGCACAGAAACTACTTTAGTTGTAACACAGAAATAGATGATGTTGTAACTGCAAGAAGCAGGCTCCAAGTTCAGACAAGTTTAAGAGCATCGTTTCATGAGACAAAAGACCAACCTAATAAGTGGCTTCCCCCAAAAGGGGAGTCCAACCCTTTTCTTCCCTCCGCTGCTAGCCTTGCAATTCTGTCCAGTTCTTCTGGTCCCCATGATCTTTCAGTAAGCCAGTTTAGCCCATTGAAATGGCAGGAAATTATCTTTAATTTTGCTGTGCTAATTTTTTTCTGGTTTATTGAACTGAATCAACTCACCCTGTGGCCAGATGAGGACTAACACCAATGCAAGGCAAGCAGTGGGAGGGCACAGCCAGGTGTAATGGCAGCAAGAGTGTCCCTTTGGCTTCAGGTGCTCACTCTTACAGGCTCCACTTCTAGCCTAGAAGTTGGCAGGCTGAACAGGACGCTCAAAAGTATTGGGGAAACAACCCACCTAATAGCAGCAAGACTTTTAGGTCATGCCAGTTGCATGCCATATGTTGTATGGTCCACGGACAAAACGCAAGTGACTGAGTTGTACAGGAAAACACCCAGGGGCTGCAGTGAGGTGTTTTGATGCAGAATAGTGCCAGGGTGCAGGCAGCTTCACACCTGCCTGCAAAGCAGGGCTGCTACACATTGCCTGGGCGGGAAAGGCGGTAGCCTGTGGCACAACACACAGAGGGGCGGTGAGAGCTCCCTCTCAGAGACACACACAGCGGCCTCAGCAAATCCTTGAGGATGACTCCAGAAGGCCAGTGGTGGACATGTCCCAAGGTCCTACCTGCAGCTGTCGCAAAGGACAAACATCAAATGCTCTCGCTGAAGCATGGGGTAAGGTGACGTCCTATGGCCTCCATGGGGAGGGAAGGAGGAAAGGCATGGCATGGCCCTTAATGGAGTCCTATTTCCTTGGGACAATGCCAGAGGATTTAAGGTACAGCAGGCAGCTGGGCATTCAGCAATCCCAGCTCAGTGATTGCTAGACGCTGTGTCTGACTGTCTGGATAGGAATGCTCTGCCGGTGCCTGTGCAGCCCCCTGTCCTCTGTGCAGAGCCTGAGGTCATGTTCCTTACTGGGAAAGCCTTCAACAGGTGCTGTAACTCCAAGGGCACTGCTCTCCCTCCCCTCCAGTCCCTCCACACGGAGTGGTGGCACAGAGGGGTAGGAGGAGGTCATCACTGTGGGGAAGCTCGTCAGCAATGACCAGGATTGCAGGCACGTGTGAGGGCTGCGTGCTCGCTCGGGCACCGAGCCTCTCTTGGGACAGTGATGACACGAGCTAGGCAACCTCTCCCTGCCAGCATCACCTCTGCCTTGCCTGAATTTGGTTCCCATCAGATAGTCTTTCACTTGGGCACCAAGACATGCTGGCTTCAGCGAACTACTCAATTCCTCACTAGTTATTTGAGCCCCTCCAAAACTGCAGATGGCCAAGAGTAAGTGTCTAGAAATTACTCCAGCCCATGCATTGCCTCTGCTTCAGAAGAGACAAAAAGGCAACAGCTACTTTAGGTGCAACAGGCATGTTAAAAGCAATCTGCAGGAATACAGAGAAACAAAGGATGAATTGCCCGCTCCTCAGGCAGCTCTAAGTGACACTGACAGAGAAAGGCAAAACAGCTCAGAGAAGAAAAGGAGAAGCTGAAGTTACCTCCTGGTTAGGCACCAGTAACTTGCTGCAAAGTCTTCTTGACTGTGACTGAGGGACTTCTGCTGGAAGCCACATACAAATTCTCTGCTGTGGTGCCTACCAAGAAAACCACTTTCTGGCCCAGCAACTGAGTGAATAGTAGCAACGAAGACACAGGCCTTTAGGGATGGTGCAGCCTAACACTTTGCTTCCATGTCCATCTGCTCACGGAAAAGCAGATATGATTTAAAAACAAAACAAAACAAAACAAAAAAAACAGCACTTGTGGGTTGTTGTATGGCATCAGGCACCATTCCCACCTCTCCATTCCCACCAAGCTGCCAGCACAGCAGCTTGTCAGGGAAAGGCCCCTTTCCCATCTGTACTGCCTCCTTCAGCAGAAAACCCACAGGTCCAGCGGGACTTTACAAAACACAAAGTGTGGCTTGGTTACAAGAGCATCTCAGCACTGACCTGAGGCAGGTGGGCTGAAGCCATAAGCTCTTTCTCATCCAAAAGGACCAGACAGTGCCACAGTTGTCATCCTGAGCTTAACAAGCTCCTCACAGAGTGATTCCTGCATGGACCTCTGTGAGCTCCAACAGCTGCATCTTTTGCATATTGTACCCAAAATGCAAGCACCTGCCTGCGTACCAAAATGACCCACACCGTGCAAGGTGACACAAATATGGAACAAATGGCTCAATAGCAGCTGAAGTCTGCCAGAAGACATCTCTTTGCTCATACCAGCACTTAATAGGACACCTCAGATGTATGTAGTCTTCTGTGGGTACTACCTGGACATATTGCTCTAAACACATCCTCTTGGGAAAGAGATTTAACTGCCAGTCCTCCACCCACCTTGCTGCTACCATGAAGGCTGTTCACCAACTGGACAAGGGCAAACGGCTGAGCTTCATAGTCTTCCTTCACCATTACTAGCCTGTCCCATTCCTGCGTGTGCCTGGGGACCGTGACACAGTGCTGGGGACAAACTTAGTCCCTTGGAGGGACAGCAGGACCCAACCCTCTTACATCAGCTCCCACAGCCTGGGGAGGAGCCTCCACCAGGAGCCAAGGGGCCTGGTCTCATGAAGCAGAGGCTGTGGCCCAACTGAGCATGGTGTTAGCTGCCTGTGGGTTTGGGGGAGCATCCTGCTGGGAACTAGGTTTGACTTACACAGCTGGGATATGTCGTGGGACTGGCACCTGAGCCCCTCGCAGGGAGGCATCCCGCCCTGCTGTGCCGGTCCTCCTCCGGAGGGAGCTTGCGGGGGGCCTGAAGGCGGCGGCAGCACTAGGTGGGTGGTACTCCTGCTCGGGAACGACTTCTTCACACCGGGAGCCCTGGAAGCCCGAGCGACAGGTACAGACCTGGGGGCGGCTGCAGGAGCCCTTGTTCTGGCATGGCGGGTCGCAGACAGCTGAGGAGACATAGAAAGGCAGTTAGTGGGGCTTAGCCCCACAGTAGTGGCACCCGACTGGGACAGCACAAGCAGGGAGGTCCCAGCTCTTCTCTGCAGGCAGGTGACCTTCAAAGTCTCGGTGTTACTACTGCCATGGGTCCCTAACGCAAGGTCACCTCCATCAGAGACTTGTTTCTGTTCCCACTTCTCCCCCTCGGCCTCTGCAGAGCTCTTCTCCAAAATATTAATTTCAGAAAGCTCGGAAGTGAACAGCATGGTCTGCAGAGAGCATATGGCCCCCAGCTCCCATAGCGCTCTGGGCAGGAATAGGACCTCAATCCCAAAGCAAGGGATTGCATGTTACCTTTAGTCCATTTTGGGGTCTGATTTGCACAGTCCCCCCCTGTCTGTCCCCTCCAGAGCTTTCCAGCTCTCCCTCTGCAGCTGATTTTAGAGTCACTGCTCTCAAATTCCTCCACAGCTATGGGGACTTACAGTTCATTAACTTCATGCCCAAATCACCCTCCGAGCCTGTGTGTGTTCCTAATTACAGTACATCAGCTTCAGTTTGCACCCTGGGAGAAAAGTGTTATTAATCATATGCTGGACCCTAACACTTCCCAAGTCAACAGGTGCCAAATTGGGTTTATAGCCCAGCCAGTGAGAGCCAGGAAATGACAGCTCGCTCAGGTAGGACCGAGCTCATTGTTCTGAGCAAGAGTAATAGAAAAGGCACTGGAAAACAGTGTCATACTTCAAAGAAGGAAAGGGCTGGCTGGCTGAAGGGTAATGAAACCTCGTTGGACAACACAAGGTGGACATTAACCTCCAGCCATGTGGCTACTGCTTCTGCTGAGAGCCCCAGGACTGCCCCAGGGAGGCTGCAGGAGCATCTGACATCCCACCACCTTCTCATGCAGCTGCTGGGCTTTCACAAGCACATCCCTCCCTCTCTGGCTATGCTCTCCATCCCCATAAGATACAAGCGTGCTTGTGAGAAACACTGCTTCTGGGCAACAAGCATACAAAGACCTCTAGCCTTGTGTGCCACCCACACATTAACACGCTGTCACCAAGCGAGGGAAGTCCTTGTGAACCGCTGAGGTCCTTTCACATCAGTATAGCCCCCACAGCCCTTCCCTCACCCCAAAACTGGACTGCCATCAGCTTTTCCTAACTAGATCAGGGATATGTTGGCTGGAATGTTTCATTTGACCTTTATTACCATGTTAACACTCAGGAAGAAATGGAGATCTCAAGGAAAGTGAGAACCCAAGTCATGCAGGGCTGTATAGGTTAAAGCCAGAGGTTTTGATGAAATGCCCCAGTTAAATAAATCAGCCACCACTGCAGACTCTGGAACAGAGACAAGGTCCTAGTCAGGCAGGAATTAACGGTCTCTGGGAAGTCTGGCCCTCCAAAAGTTGATGTAATTTATAATATGAAACTCAGCTGTGATTTAAATAGGCTGTCAGTCCCTACCGTTATCTCCCAATAAATGCCTGTTTTAACAAACACCACCAGACCAGGAAGCTTGCCATTGAAAACAACTGCTTCACGTGCTGAAATACTGCAGAGCCATGACACCGGGACCTGGGTTCACCGCAATTCTCACAACCTCTCCCACTATGTACATAGTCATGTTAGAATGTGCCCTTCAACAGGAAAGCAGTGATAAGTGACCAGGCACTCTAAAAGGCCCCTAAGGCAGCTGATATAAAGAAGAAGAAGGGAATGGGATTAGTCTTCTGGTCCCTTCATGCAGGATGGGTGGGGAGCTGCCCTAGCTGAAATATTCCAGCCCTAGGATTAATCACCTTCCTGGTTGCCTTTGCAGACTCAGGAAGAACTTTAAACAGCTTTAAAAAGTCACAGGTTTTCACTCAGTCCAGCTATGTGATGTAGGGAGAGCAAATCGTTCAGTGGAAGTACTGCCAGTGCCAAGCATGTGAAATCACAACTCAGGCCCCCAAAACCATAATATTGACAGAAGAAACAAGATGGTTAAATATATATATACATTTGGAATCTTTCTCTTTGCTTTCTGGTTTCTGAGACCAGGGGTTTCTCTGAGATGTCTCTCCCCAGTTGTAGGGGCCATAAACATCTATAAAGATGATAGCCACTCATTTCTTCTCGCTGTAGTCTCATGTAATCACCTGCTTCAGGAGGTAGGGCTTTAGGGAAAGCAAAAAGAGTCATCTCAAAACTCTCAATAAAAGGACAAGATTCGGAGCACTGCTAAAGTGTCATTAGTAGCAATGCTAGTTTGTTCAAGAGCATCTAGCAGTGCCCTCACAGATCGATTCTGGTGCTGTCTGGTCTTCAGTGCATGAGGTAAGTCCTCCCTGCAAGGTCACACTGCAGCTATGACTGTGGCATGACTATGACCACTCACCTAGGCCAGGCAGGCAGGCAGGACCATCAGAGGGGAAGGTCACAAGTCCAACCTCCCATCACTTTGCGGGCACAGCCAGCCCAGGATTGAGTAATGACATTGCAAGGTGACATTCAAGTACTGTGACCCTGCTGCTCTGCACATGCTCTGGGTCTAGGATCTAGGAGAGTGGTATAGACCTTCACTGTAAGCAGCTGCTGCTTGGTTCCATTTAAATGCGGGGGAACCTGTCCAGCCAGCTAGGCATCCACAGGAAAACTGGGAAGATGCTGAAGGACTTGTACCACTGGGGTGATTTAGTCCACTTTCCCATGGAAAAGTTTGCTTATTGATGCACAGCAATACATAATCTCAGTTCTAACTTAAAGCTCTGACTGTGTTAGCACACCCAGAAGGGATGGACAATCTAACACAACCGAGAGATCCGTGCAGGCCGACAGGCAGGGAGATCAACAGCAATGCAGCAATAACAGAGAGGGAAAACAGAACTTCAATGAAAAACAGACTGAACTCAAAAAGCCCTACAGTCACTGTACAGAAAAGATAAAAGGAGAGAGCACGTGAATGTCATCTCCGTTTTGCAGATGTGGAAAAGCCCCAGGTGCTAATGTGACTGTCTGAAGACACACTGTGAGACCACAGCAGAGCCAGCAACTCATGCTGGAATCCCTGTACCTTCATCCAGTATCTTAACCGCAAGACCATCTGTACAAGATTAGAAAGTGCATGAATTTATTTAGTCCTTCCCAACATGCTGATTAAAAATGTTTCTTTTAAACTTTGAAATACCCATGTCAGAAAAAAAGCTCACCCTGTATTACCAAACTAGCCCAGGCTGCTATCTTGGGAAGCAGCAAAGAGCCATAGTGAATAATACTGATGAAAGCAGAGGTTGATGAACTACTGCAGGAGGCTGAGCAAAAGGATTTCCTTGCTCTTAAGCAGAGGGCGAGGATGATGAGCTAATAGGTAGCAGCTAAGTTACCGACAAGTGCAGACTGAAGCCCCTGCAGCCCCTGAAATATGGGCAGTGCAAGGGGGCTTCTGGCCAGCTTGAGTGTACAGGTTTCTTCTCCACCAAACTCAGGACATAAAGGCCTGAGTCTTGTCCCAAGGTGAAGTTAGACAGGCAGGAGGTTGGATGAACTCCTCGGGTCCAAGTTCAGATGCAGCTCATTATCCCTAATGTCCCCTCCTGTGGGAAGACCTCTGGAGCCCCACAGGATGCCCTGTATGCAGTTTGGTGACATGACCTGGCAGCATGTGGGTGGAAACCAAGCCCATTGCAAGCAGTCGAGATCTTCCTCCTAAACTCCCTTAGCCTACTTCCACTTTCCCGGGAAATACCAGTGTCCTGAAGAGAGAGATTTCTGATTGTTATCTTCCCAGGCAATGACTCTCTGAAAACTCCCTGAGTCCTCACTGCACTGTGGTCCTCAAAGCTGGAACAAACCAGAAGGCTAGAGAGACCTGCCCATTGCTTGACTTCAGTCATATGCAGAGATATTTTAAGAGGAAAGTCCCTGGAAAAGCATAGGTGGAGAAGGAAAAAGTCATCATGCTCGACAGGTGTTAGGAAGCAGATTATGGCAACAATTTGGCCTAACCTCTCTCCTGTACCCAGGCTCCAATACATGAAAACCAAGGTCCTGCCCAAGACCTGGATGCCAACTTCTTCCCTGCTTCGTTACGCTAAGAGGTTCCCTCTGGCTGCATTTCTATCCTGCTAACTTCCCTGATATGCCCCATATCAAAGACCATGGGATCAGACATTAAACAGCATTACAGTGCAGAAAGTAACTGGGACGGGCTGTCCAGCTTGCCTTGGCAGCTTTAAAACCAGCCGAACGTCTCCAGCAGCTTGAACTCCAGCAGAAAAGCCAGGCGAGGGAGGTAGCTGGGAATGAAACGATGTTTACACATCACCAGTCTCCACCTAAGTCCTGCCTGAGATTTACCATCCCATCGGAGGGACACTGTCAGGCCCGATCATGTTGACAGTGTCCTTTTAATGAATCCTTGGGAACAAGGGCCCGGCACCTGAGCAATCACTAGACGGCCTGCATGGCTGCGAGCCCAGATCTACTGCTCCTACAAAAATCCCTAATGAGAGAAAGATGCTGCCATCGCTGGCCCCGCACTCTGTTTACAGACGCTGTCTGGCAGCACAGCACGCTCTCTACCGTTTGGCTTCTGTCGGCGGGGGGGAGAGGGAGAAGGGAGGTGAGTCAGCCCTTGGCCCCTTGCTCCCGAACAGCGATCGCTAATGCAATTATCCCGGCGCAGCCAAAGCGCTGTGAGATCCTGCAGCAAACAAAGCTGAGCCTCTTCCCCCGCTAAACATCTGGGCAGCTGCTGCCACTCGAGTGAAGGCAGATGCTCTTGGCTATTCTGGGCAGGGCGTTCCCGTCCAGAAAGCCTTCCTGGTGCCTTTGTGCTCCCTGCACTCCGAGCTGCCCGGGGGCTGCAGGCAGCCCCTTATCTCCCCAGGACCAGGCAAGTGTGAGGGCAGGCAGTCCCCTGGGAAGGCCCACGGGTGGGCTGGGTAGTGTAACCCTGTTGTTTAGGGACAGGGATTGCAGCAGGGGCTGGGCTGTGGTTGCAGAGCTACTGGGGACTGAGATGACAGTGTAGGGTTGTACTGGTGCCTGCCCAAATCGCTTCCCTTCCAGTGTGGTGTCAGGGAGCCCAAAATTATCTCAGCCCCCAGGGCTGAAGCAGGGCCATCTGGAGGAGCAGAGCCCTTACTAACCCGTCTGTGGGCAGGCAGGAGGGCCCTGCCTGGGCAATTTCCACACTGCAGGAGTGCCCTGCAGCCCCCCGCCATTTTACACACTCTACATGCTGCACCATGCTCCAGCCCCACCAGTCTCAGATGTTGTGCCAACTCCAATAATTGCTTTCCTCAAGAGCACTCAGATAATCTGCAGCCCTGATTTCTCCCTCAGCATCAGCAGTGCTCACCCACTGCCCCACTCTGCTGGTTCCCACCTGCTAGGACCTCCACAGACCTGCCTTTTGCTCCAAGCAGGACAATGAGGACCCAGGGCTCAAAACTTACCCATAAATGTGCCATTGCAATGCCCTGCCCCAACAAGACCCTGCTTGGGATGGACACTAATAGTGATAATAAAGTAAAGCCATAATTATTCAGCATGTTCAAACTTTGCCAGTGGGCATGGAGAGCTGACCCACAACCCGGCAGCCCCACAGGGAGGCTGCAGTGCTACCTCTGGGGACCCCACAGTCCATCTCATGCCCTGGCACAGAGCAGGGGACATGTGCAAGGTCGCAGCAGTACTCAAGTGCTTTTTAGGGGTGGATCACGAGGCCTGCACCGGCAGAGACTGTCATACTCACGTTTGATGCAGCGATTTGTGCCAGGAGCCGTGGTCCATCCTGGGCAACACTGTCTACCGCAGACATTTGGCCTAAGTAGGGAAACAAAGCAGCGTGGTTAGGAGAAGGGGAAGCTGAGGTCTCTCTGCAGCCAGCACCTCTGAGTCACCCGTAAAATTATTTCCTGCAGCATGTGATCTTTCCTTCCAGATGGACCAGCAGCTGAGATCAAAACCAATGGGACAAGGGCTGAGTTGTTTAAGTGCTTGGAAAAGAAACCCCCAAGGACTATGTGAATGCTGCAGTGTGAGCAATCCCTCAGGGAGCTATCTCCCTTTTGAACTGGCATTATGCTGAGTTCCTGGCACAGTGCTCAGAGGAACCATTTTCCTCCTGAGAGCAATTGGAGGCCAGCAGCCTGCGATCATTAAAGATCTCATGGCACTTCATGGTATTGGGGTGTAAATTGGGCCTGATTCCAACTTTGGTCATAACGTCTCGCCTCCGCAAGTGTCCCGAGTTGCTTCAGCCAAAGACAACGCTTCATTCTCCACCTAACTGCTGCTGCCCGTTGCTGTTCATTGCTCAACCCTACCTTGGGAGGGACGGCACACCAGCAGCCACACCGGATGCTCCCCGGCTTGCTCTTCCTTTGCAAGCACCCCAGTCCTGCATTAGTTATCTGCCTCTGGCACAGTGACCCCGAGGGCTGGGGACTCTCCAATGCTATGAAATTTGTGTCTACCTGACATGCACAGTGCTACACTAATTCCAGGATGCTCAAATCATTTCCATGGTTGTTAATTCCAGCAGTTTGCTGCAGCAACTTTTTGACTGCCTTTACATAAATGGCGTCCTCCCCACCTCTCCCTTCTTATGTGTTTTCAGGTAGTGATCACTGCCAACATACAGCTATCATCGGAGACAGTGCTGTGCCTCCAAGAGGTGCTCTGCAGTGCCCAAGCAGGCAGCTAATCCTGCTTCCTCTCATCACATCTCGTATTTACACATCTATAATGAGAAGGAATAACAAGTTGCAAGTTGCTCTCCAAGCATATTTACTTATCATGGAGGGAAGTTTTTGGGAATATTTGACTTTTGCATGTCTAGGTAGATGGGAAAATACAGTCATCAGAAGATTAAAAGTTAGAAATAGGTAACCTGAAAGCTCTGGAAAGCCTCTGGAAACAAAGTGGGGAGTATGGCTTATTTCTAACGCTGGACAAGGCAGTCAGAGCTGCTGACAGAATTTACAGGAACCATGGAAACATGCACATTCATCTTCTAGCTTGACTTTAACACGAACACAGCAGGGTCAGAAGATGATCCTGCTCCAAACTGGCATCCTCGTGACTCCTGCATCCACATAGCATGAGATGAAACTCCAGAAGTGCCAGAGCTCAAGCTGTGGGGCTCACGTTTTAGGAAAGCCAAAGACAGTGGGTAGCAGGTGTGCCAAGGATTGTTCTGGTGTTCATGAATGAAGCTGCCTGTAGAGCTGCAATCACACCACATGGGAAGCAGAAGTGGTGTGAGAAGCCGCATCATTTGTAAAGCGTTATTCAGCCCTTCAGGATCAACGTTTTATTAATCTGGGTAGATTTTTATAGGGAGAAAGCACTTATATTCCCTTGGTGTGACTTCCTGCAAACACAACAAGCCAAAGTAATTCGTGCATCCACTCACATCTGCTCTGGCTGAGCTAGAGCACTGATTTCCAGCTTTTTGTCTGTTAATGCAAAGAGATCTATGGGTCTCTTCTTTAAGACATCACCAGAAAGTATCCAAGGAAAGCAAACTTTCCTTTACTTACTTCATAGAAGCCCACAAAAGGCCTTAAACTTTTTAAAGATGGGAAGATCAGTAAAGAGAGAACAACACTAAAGTGGAGCAGGTCTTTAGGTAATTAAGGTCTGCTGAGGGACTCCGCTCAAGCAGCAGCATAAGCATCTTTGCTTGCACTGTCACAGCTCCCAGTCTTGCCTAAGCACGGCTGAAACACACCTTGCAAGTCATATTCAGGCGGTCTGTTCAAAGAGCAAAGCCTTTGCCCTTTCCTACCTCAACTTAGTCACATGATCAGACATTATTTCTAGTAGTCAAAATAACTACATTCTCCAGAGAAGCTGTTCTGGCCTTGAATCACTCTATTAGTTCTTCATGGGATTAAAGTTCAAGTTTTACCTACATCTCTCACGTGTGTGCTGGAGGGAGAGTGCTGCTAGCTGCTCTCAATGCCAACAGCAACGCAGAGGTTAGGAAGAAAAGTACAAGACTGAAAGAGACAGGGGCCCATGCCTGAGCAGACAAGGTTGCTCTTGAAGGCTATTGAGTTCGGCACAAACCTCTCATTAACAGAGTCACTCTTGTGTCACTGCCAACTCCGACATGAGTTGACAATCCCAGGTGAAGGGAGATGCTAGCACCAGGGCGATGCTCCTCAAGGGAGGACAGCCCAGCATGCGTAGAGGGGAGCAACCTGGCAGGGATGCCCTCGGAGGCAGGGGCAGAGGGAGTACCCAAACGAGAATGTCTCTTCCTTCCATAACCTGGATAAGAGGATGGACAGAGACGGAGGCAGGGAGGACCTCCAGGACTGGAAGTGAGCACTCCTCCAAAACTGGAAAGAGCAATATGCAGGTGGTACTGGAGGGCAGAAAAGGACCACAACTATTTCCTGATGAAAGCCCAGCTAGCAGGCCCTCGCAGAGCATGGGGCCCCAGGTAAGCAAGAGCATCTGCAGTGGAAAAATAGCTGGGGGGGCTTTGCTGCATAGGACCCGGTCCTAAGCACGTCTGTTTCTACTTAAAGCCTTTAGTTTGACATTTGCATGGCTCGAACGCCATGTGGTTTTCACTGCCTTACAAAGAATTCAGAATGAATCCTGGGAGGTTTAAGGAGCACAGAGTGTTTACAGTATGGAGGGATGGTGCTCGAGAGAGTGGTGGCCCCCAGCTGCGTTTGTCCTGCTGCACGTGCCGTCGCCAACACTTTGGGCAGAGATGTGGCTCAGGCAGGAGCCACCTGTGGGGCAAGTCCAGCCTTGGGCCTCTCCATCCAGTGCTGCTTCTGGTGAACAGAACAAGTGGCAGGGTTCCTCCAGGTCTGGTGTCACTGTCCTGGGGGTAGCTGCTGGAGAGCTACCTGTACACACTGAGCAGCCCCCTCCCCTGCATCACACAGGGGACAGGGGCTACCAAGGCATCAGGTAGAGCTGTCCGGCACGGGGACCTGCTGGATGTCATGATGCATCAAGCCCCTGGCAGACCTGACAACAATATGAGCCAAAGCCACACTCATAACTTTGAAGCACTCAGCAGCCACGCAAGGCTGAGCACCCGGGCTGCCTCCTGCTTACCCACCCCTTGAAACTGGAAGCACGGCAGCAGGGAGAGGAGAGCAGGACTCTCGCCCTCATCCTGAGCAGCCTGGCATGCAGAGGGACCAGAGGATGGGTGGGTACGTGGAGAGGTCAGCAGCTCTCCCATGTGGAAAGAAGCTTGACACAGCCCCAGATCACAGCAGAACAGAAGACATGTCTTCACACAGGTCTCCCAAGCTGAAGCCTCACTGAACACTCACACTAGGTCATGCTGCACAGGGATGCCGCATTCCCAGGCCTGCCAGTGATGCCGAAACAAGCCTTGAGCACACCACCTGTCTTTCCTATCTCTGTCTCCTTACCAGTGGAATAGGTTCATTAACTTATTTACTTTCCCAAGGGCCAGGTCAGCCGGCACACATCTTTCCTAGGAAACAAAACATTGCTGGGGACATTCCCAGGCACTGGGACTTGATTGCCTGTAATGCTGAACTGCTACAGGGCTCAAGGGCCACTTAGCACCTTCTCAGCCCAGCTCAGACTGGAGCAGACAGAGACCATTTCCAATAGCAATTTTCCCCTTTTTGGAGAGAAACATGGTTGAACGGCTGAGTTAAATAGCCACAGTGCCAGAGAAAGCCCTAAGGCATAGCTCACTAGTGCAGACGTGGGCCTTTGTGTTTGCCTTTCTGGCAAAATGCAGGGCGAGGCACTAGATCCACATCTCAGCCCCTGCCTCAAGTTCCAGGTACATCCTGAGGTCTCCAAACAGAACAGGCAGTAGTAAGTAACTGCAAGCCAAGCTTGCTCCTCACTCCACAGCTCGCATGCACCACCTGTGCCCGGGTATAGTCCCTGGCATGTTGTGAGTGTCAGGCACTACTCATCAGCCTGCTCCTTTTCTGGGACAGACATCTCCCTGATGCCCCTCACACAGCTGAAGCCAGTGCCCTGAAGCCTCCCTACATCCAGGAGTACTGTTCATGGCCCTGACTGGATGCACCAGCACAACCTGCAACTTGAGCAAAGGACCTGCAGCAAGCCAGTCCTTTATCACCTGCTTTGCTAGAGCAGCCAGAGGCCACCATCAGGATCAGGCCCCCGCTGTGCAAGGTACCCAGGGTGAGAAAAGCCTGCAAGATCTTGCAGTGTTATCTGAAACCAGAGCCAAGCAACTGTAACAAGCACTAGGGGAAATAAAAACAAGAAAACAGTAGTAAGATCACGGCTTCACATAGTTTCAGCATGTACACAGCCTCAGCAATGATCACATACTGTTTCTGAAGCATTCAGTGGAACTATTTTTTTTCCCCCATTTATTTTAACAGCAATCTATGCATCATCTTTCAACTTCATGCAGCACTTTGTGCTGCCAGATATGCTGACTCCATTCAGGTCATTTACAGCATCCTCACAGAAGGCCAGAGGGACCATTAGCTCATCAGATCTGCCTTTCTATTGCAGGACAGTGAACTTCATCCAACTGCATATGAAATATTTGCAGTCAGACCCAATGAAGAACATTAGCAAAAGGCTGCTGGCATTGATGAGCCACTGAAAATCCTCTGCCAAGTCCACATCAGCATTAACTGCCTCTGCTCCTGCACAGTCCTATACACACACTGCAGTGAGAACCTATGTCCCACAAAGCCTGGGTAAAGCAGCACTATATAGCCACAGACAGTGTCTACAACAGCAACTAAACAAGAACCGGAGTGTGGAACGCATAAAAAGAAAGTGAGAAGGAGAGAGTGTGGGACTGCCCGCCTGTTACCTGAAGAACCTCACGTGACCCTGAAAATCATCCAGGCAGGTACCAGAAGTTCCCGAGACTACTCCACCATTACCCAACTTCCTCTGATTTTTGTGCACATCACCTGAGGATCATCACTGGGACCCACCCTCCCAGCAACAGGGCGGAGGAACAAGGGGGGTCACATCCCAGGGGACGCAGAGGTAGGGGGAGATGCCTACAGTGTCCTCCCAGCAGGACTGGACAGCCCAAATCAGGGATGCATCCAACAACACACAAGTACAGCCATAGCTGGCATGTGTCAGGGCTCGAGAGCTTCCTAACCCCCAATACTCAGGATGAAAATCTTTCCAGTCAGGGAAGGTTGGGAAGACAGGCAGGTTAAGCAGAGCACAGCAAAGCAGAGATACTTTTGTGGCTGGATTGTTTTCTATGCTCAGTGTTAGAAGAGAGTAATTTTCTGTGATATTTGCTGTGATGTCAAAAGCCACCTCACAATGAGCCTCCAGGAGAAAATACTAAGATCTAGGTCTTGCAAGACTTGCGGTTGGACACAGTCATGGAAGGGTGTGAGCAGGTGCCACCTGCAACAAGGTGAGATGTGAGCAATGTGGCAGACACATCCAAAAGGTCCCCAGGAAAGAAACTCAATTTTGGGTATGCTGCTAGCAAACAAGGTGAGAAAATAATTATCCAGAAAAGGATATAGAGCTAATAAACAGGTTTTTCAACCACAGGACTGTGCAAGGCCCCCGGAGGTACCAGCAGAGAACTCTGACTGAGGAATCAGGAAAGGCAACTCACAGAGGAGTTAAGATTTTAAGCCAAAGTAACTGTATAAATAAATAGCACCAGTGTTTATTGCAGCCTGCAAAGTTACCTGAGTAAGGGAAAATGAAGGTTGTCATATTAGAGAGTGGTAGGAGTTCAGTTTAAATAGCAGAACAGAAAATATCCCACCTGGCAAAAAAATGAAACATCATGAAACGAAGTTTTTTAGAGGCCCTGAGTTTCCTGGATGGAAATACGTCCGGTGCAGCAAGGGGCGTAAGAAGATGGATGAGGTGGAAGGATGGAGTCTCACCGAACGGCTGGAGGCAGCAGCAGCTAGCTTTCCATGAGGAGTAACGCCATGTGGTTACTCACGGACAATTATTTCAGCTAGGCTTTCTCATAAGCTCCAAAGACAGCAGGTCATAGAGAAGTTTAAAAAGTGCCGATTTGGACTCCAGAAGAGATGGAAAGCTACTGACGACAAGCCATTACATGAACTTTCCAGAGTTCGGGGTTAGGAGCAAGTCCCATATCCCCAGCCCTCATCTTCCAGGGCAGAGCAGAGGCAGAGAGCGCAGCACAGCCTGCGTGGGGAGCACAGCACGGAGGCACAGCTCTTCCTTCCTCTAAGCTTGGAGGCGATGGCACTCCCTGACACCCCAGGAAGCCAAATCTAGCTGGTAACAGGTCCATAGCATGTAAGTGCTGGACTAACCATCCCTGTTTACACGCTTGATTAAGAGATGAAAGCAAGCTACTCGAGAAGAGGTCCAGCAATCTTCTGAACATAGCATGGACCTTGGGGCTGCCCACCTGCTCCTGATAGCACTTCAGGCCTGCTGTTGTCACCAGAGGCAGCCTGAAAATCTGGTGGAGACTATTCAGGGTAGTCATTGAAAAGAAATGGGCTACATCTCAGATGACTCAAATCCAACTGAACCGCTATGTGATCCCGAAGCAATGCTGACAATACCCTGACTGCAGAAAGGGTAAAATCCTTCTAAGCCCAAAAAAGCCCAAATGTGACTGAGCAGGACTGGATTTTCCTAAGATTCTTGCTCTATGGTCAGTTGACAAACCAAAGTTAATAGACTGGGTAAGCCAAAATATGCTCAAGACCTACTTGCTATTGACTAGCTGTTAGTAATAAATACTTTATAGATCACACATAATGGAAGAGCAAGTTTGGTGCTTCTGTGGGTTTGTTGAAAGAAAGTACATGGAGTGGCACAGGGAACGTCTCTGTCTTGAAATTTTGCAAGGAGGTGAGTATGGGAGAGAGAAACCTCAGAAACTGAGCTGCCTTCTCTATTCTAGTGGAGCTCTCCACCCGATGTTAGCAGAAGAAATTTCTGCCCATATCAGAAAGCAGTAAGCACAGAGCCTGCCCTCAGTATCCCTCTGGTAGGGCTCACACGGAGAGTGGACACACGCTGCCACATGGGTCAGTCACACTGCCTGTGCAGTGGCTCCAGTGGCCTTTCCCAGCTGTCAGAGGAGCTCATCATGAGAGGCATCAGCCACAGGGGAGCAGAGAGGGAACTGCAGAGAAAGGGCCTGGGGCTGAAGGGTGCAGTAGAGCTGCACCGACATCCCGCTCGCAGGCTCCCCTCACAGCAGAGCAGCTGGCCTTGCCATATGATCTCCCCTCCACCTCCACAGGGCTGTAGCCAGAGACTGGAGCTGGAAGCGGCCCTGCCAGGCAAGTCAGAGGAAGCCTCCCCCGGCTGAGCCAGCTGAAGCCATGGGAAGCTGCCGCGGGGAGTGCTTACAAGGGGCCCATTACGGGAGGAAGGAGCCAAGAGGCCAGGTACCTGCAGCAAGAGCAGCAGCAGCCAGGCTCCGAGCCCTCAGAGCCAAGCAAGCCACTGCAGCCTCTCCCACCACCCATGTACCATCGCCACGCTGCCACCCCCCTGGCAGCCCCCCGCCCCGCACACTTTCCAGGACAGCCACAGGCAGCCCCAGAGAGCGGCAGAGTAACGGCCCCCGCGCACTGCAGCTGCCTGACCCGCCGAAGCCCTGAAGTGTCAGCAGAAGGGTGTCACATCCAGCGCGCTCGCAAGCCACGCGTCCCCACGCAACAGGCAGACAGCAGCGCGTCGTCCTGCCGGCCTCGCCCCCACCGGCACACGGGCGTGCACAGGCACACCTGCACACCAACGGAGCGTGTGGGTGCGGGCGAGAACAGCACCATCGCCTGCCTCATGTGTGGGACAGATGCATGGCATGAGGGCGAGCACCAAGCAGGCTCCTGCTCTGCTCCGGAGCCCTGTGCCAGAGCCAGCCAAGGGGCAGCACAGCCCTGAGCCCCCCGTGACTGCCCTGACAGGGGATGAGGCAGCACCCGTGGGGATGGAAGGGAGGATCCACCGGGGTGCAGCACGGGGGCTCAGGACGGGACCCAGCCCCTCCGCCTGGGGCTCCCCGGCGCCGGGGCCACCGGGACTCACGCTACGCACCCCGGCCGCAGCACTTACCCCGCCATCCTCCCTCTGCCGCTTGGCTCCTTCGCCCGGGGCACGACGCGGGCTTTCAGCCCGCTGCCCTGCCGCTGGCGGGAGGGATCCGGCCGGTCGCTCAGTGCCGGGCCGGCACCGAGCCCGGCATCGCTCGCCTGGCCCCGGGGCGCGGGCAGCCCGCGGTCGGGACGCTGCCTCCGGCCGTCGCCGTCGCCGCCGCTCGGGCTCCCCGCGGCGGCCGCGGAGCCGCGGTCCACGTGGAGGGCGGCGGGGAGGGGCCGTACCGGCGGGGGGGGTCTGAGCGCCGGGGACAGACTGTGCGCTGTGCCCGCCGCCCCCAGGGCAGCCCCCCGGCCCCGCGCCCGCGCCGCCCCCCCGCTCCCCGGCTCCAGCCTGGCCGCGGAGTCCGGCCGGCAGCCGGCGGAGCCCAGGAGGACGGCGAAGGTGAGCGGGAGGAGGCTGGCGGCGGCGCCCCGCATGGTGACAGCCGGCGTCGGGGGAAGACGGGCGGCGCGGGGCGCTCAGCACCCGGCGGGCATCCTCCGGCGGGCGCGGGGCAGCGGGGACCGCCGGCTCTCCGCCCTCCGCTCACCGCCCCATCCCGCTCCGGGGCTCCGCCGGTACCGGCCGCTCACCGGGGCCGGGGGCGCAGATAGCAGGGCTGAGGCAGGGGCGCGGGTTGCCGAGCGGCCCCCGCAGGAGGAGGAAGAGAAGGAGGAGGAGGAAGGCGGCCGGCCCCGCTCGCCGGGCTGCCAGCGAGCTCCCGCGCTCCGCAGGCAGCTCCGAGCACCTTCGCGCCTGCCTCTGGCACTGGCAGCGCCTGGAGGGGATGGAGGGTTTTATTTTTGGAAACCTCCCCCTTTTGTGTCTTTTTGATGCTGACATCCCCCCTCTCCAGAGGACACGGCTCGGCCCCCCTCCTTAGGAGAGGAGACATTCCAGCAACACCCACTTTGGCAAAGGGAAACAAACTACAACAGAGAAGCCTTAACCCCTGCCTGGCCGAGGAGACCCGTCCGCCTCCCGCCCGGCAGCCGGCGTGCGGCCCCCGGAGCCCTCCCTGCCACCCGGCCCGCAGCGAGCTGCCGGCTCCCGCCCAGCGGGAAGCGCTCGGGGAAGGTAGAGCAGCCCCTGCCGTGGGGTGCTCGGAGCAGGAGACACGGATGCCGGAGGAATACACCGCCGCCGCCCCCCAGCATCTTGGGACTTCTGGAGCTGCATCAGCACCGCTAGCCCTCCTGCTGCTCTTGACCGCATCTCACAGGAGAAAGGCACGGCAAAGGGAAGAGCCTTATATGCCACCCCACCCGGGCTACAGAGCTCTCAGATCCCCCCCTCAAGCCCAACTCGGGACTTTATACTCTTCCTTGTATAGGTCTGGGCTAGAAAAGGACTCACCTGAAAGCTCCAGGTCCTTCAGCTAAGAGAGATCTTTCAGAAGACATAACATACCAGCTTAGAGTAGATGTCCATCCCTCCCCCCATCTGTCTCTGTGTGGGCACCTGGAGGTCGAGGGATGACTTGGAAGTGCTTTATATGCACTGAGAAAGACTGAGGGAATAGTAGGAGGAGGGCGAAGCGGAGGCAGAAATTGTTTCATCCGCACACATCAGATTGGCCATGTCCTCTGCCACATCTCTGCTGCTCTCTGCTGCCCTTGGCCATCTCGGGCAGGGAGCAAATCCTCACAGAGAAGTGCAAGCTCTGTCCCAGTTCAGCAACACGATATATTTGGGATGGGCTCATTCTGGCCCACAGCAGTGTCTGCAAGCTTGGTGGGTGGCTAAAGACCTCTCACTGCCTGTCTGCATGCAAGGAGGCAGAGCAGGGCACCACAGATTCTCCCAGGAAGGAGATGCTCACTGGTGTGTGCCCCTGCAGTGAGTCCTGTGGCCAGTAACACTTACCAACCCATTTTCATCATGCCAAGCTCAGGCAGGCTAAAAGTTCACCTCACTCGACACCCCAACCCCGAGCACTTGTCTGGATGCTGTGGAAGAACGTGAGGAAATCTGCACGTGCACAGAGTGACCGATCCTTTGGGTGTACCCTCACATCTTCCAGCAGTTTGGGGGGTAGGGGCTCCTTTAGCCAGATGCTGCAGCTCAGCCGCTGGGTTTAAAAGGCAATTTGTCATATCAGCCCATGAATTTATCTAATTACTTTTGTCCCTTTTGAAGCGTGCAGTGGCTGCAATATAAAGCACTGGCTTTCCTCCCGTGCCCGCTGCTCCCCCAGCCCCTTACAGCACGCACTCTCACCAAAACTCCTCTCCTTTCAGCCTCTCCCACTGCAAGTTTCACCTCCCATGGCCATCACTAAGCTGTCTGCTTCCCAAAAGCTCTGTGGCAGAGGGGTCCAGCTCCCCCAGTGATTTCTCTCTGGCCTCCAGCAGTTGCGCTCCTAAAGCCTCTCCCGTTTGAAACCAGTGGCTCCAGCTCCCTTCCTCCCACTGCCCCTTGACATTTAGGCCCTCTCAGACCACAGCCGACCCCTCCTTGGGATGGGACCACTGCTGCCTGCCATCCAGGTTGTGGGGAAGCTGGGAAAGGAGCAGAAGCACAGGCAACAAATCCCCCAAAAGCACACTGGGTCTGGAGCAGAGCAGGACCCCAGCCAGAGGGGATATGCTGAGGTCCTGCAAGTGAGGGAGAGGGAAAGTAACTTGGTCAGTGAGTAAGCGTGACGAGAGTGATGGGGCTGAGTGGGTTTGGGCTTTGACCTTGGAGCTGGCAGCTGGCTTATGGGGCAGCAGCGTCAGAGGAAATACCAGTGGGTGCTCTGCGCTTCCTGGGATGTCATCAGCTTGCCCGCCTGCCCCACTGGGACAGAGCCACTGCTTGGGCAGGAGCTTGCCTGGCCCTGCATGCCGTGAGCAGTGCCTGATAACAGCCATGGCTCATTTCTTTGTTCTGAGGAAGAGGAATGTCCTTTCCATCCTCACCTAATTACTTTCTTATGCAGCAGTGGAAAGAATGTTTGTGCCTAAACCTGACACAAGAAAATTATCAACACCATAAACAAAGCAATAAACAAAGCAGCTGAGAGCCTGGGCAGTGCTCAAAGCTAGAGCAGGCAATTCCAGAGCAGGCTCGCTCAGGGCACAAGTAAATTCCTCCTCCAGGGAAAAATGAGACCCGTGGAATCCCCAGAGGACCGTGCCTTCACAGGAGCCTGCACTCGGAGCCCCGACATGGGGCTGCAAGAGTCTGTGCCTCCCTAACGGGCCAGGGAATGAGATGTGCAAACCCAGCAATGCCATCGACGGCCCTCTGGTACGTCTTGCAGCCACCCCTCGCTGCGGTGGAGCCTGGCCCAGGGACCTGGCATCCCTTCTCAAATCAGCTTCACTCCATGTTTACAGTAACCCCCCCCGGAGCTGGACACCAAGCTCCTTCCAGCCTCACACATGCAAACACTCCTTTGCTTTTGCAGGGACGTGCCGGCACCGTTTGATCCCCGTAAGCGCTGCGCAGAGCAGGGGCCGGCTGAGGGCAGCGAGCCCCGGGGCTGCCTGGCACAGGGGGCTGCAGGCACAGGCTCAGGGGAGGGGAGCGACTGCATCCCCGGTGCAGGTGGGTGATGCACAGGTGACTGGCCACAGGCTCGCTGCCTCCCTGCCCCGCGGCTCATTTCATATTTGGCCAGCCATGAAAACAAACTTGTTGGAAAAGGGGTGCACGGGGAGCCATAGCACGGGTTGAGCTTCAGCGTGCCGCTCAGTGGGGGCTCAGCAGGCAAACATGAAATACCTCATTTCTCAGGAACTCAGACGGTTGGGCTGCATGCTGCTGAGATCAAACCCACGCCTGGGAAGAGAGATCAGCAGCAGAGAGAGGATGGAGTGGCAAGCAGGCAAGTGGGGCTCAACAGCCTAGCCCCTACCAGCAGGGAGCACAGGGCTCCTCTGGGTGGAGGGGGGCAAGCTGCAAGTAGACAGCTCAAAGTGCTCTTTGCTGCCTTCACTTCCCCCCTAATTCGCTGCATGAGCATCTAGGCACCAGAGGAGAGGCTGAGAGCAGCTGCAGCCACAGCACCTCTCCAAGTCCATGCTTTCCAGGGCTAGGGCACTGAGGTGAATGAGGCAGGTCTAGGAGCCAGTGCAGAAAGCAAAGGGCTCATCAGACCCTGAGGAGAAGAGGAGCAAGGGTGGACTCTGCTGATGGTATGGACCTTCTCGCCTGCCACTGCTATGGCAGAGAAGGAGAGGTGCTTGGGCAGCTGAGGATCAAATCCTTGGGGCCACCGGGAGAGGGGTCAAGGTGGGCTGTGCCCTGGAGAGATGAGCAAGAGTCACATCTCCTTGAGCCCTCTCTTCAGGACTGTGCTGATGGGGATCCCTCTGTGCCAGGACCCCTCCCACCCTCATTCCCCTAGCTGTTAGGTCCACACCAGCTCTGCATGACCCCCTGGCAGGGGGAGGGGGGTAGCACCTGGCAGCCATGCTTTCAGGGCCAGTTGGCCCCCAGATGTTGCTCCTGGCACTGTATCCCTTAGATTAATTAGCCTTTTTTCTTCCTCTTCAGAAGGGTTCACAACCCACATGTGCTTCTTCCTCCACTGTAAGCAGACCCCTAACGTGCTGCAGATGGGACACATTCCACAGATTCAGGAGCTGCCTGCAGCTCCCACAGAGGAAGAAGGAGTGATCCCCCCGTGACTCAGGGCTGAAGGGCAGGGGAAGGTTGGCCAGCCCCACCAGCTTAAAAACCACGGTGTGGAGCCAGCCTTTTGGAGGTACAAGTCACAGCTTCTCTGAAAAGAGCCATCTCACACTAGGAGCAAGCCATCTCACGGCAGCCCTGTCAGCTGGATGGAGAAGCAACTTTAAGGCAGCAGTGCAGAGACACCTCTGGAGAGGATCTCTGTAACTATGGACATTAGAGGGGCAGGAAAAGCAGCTTCTGAATTTGTGAACCCAGCCAGCAAATCCTCCATGGACAGCATTCCCACCGCTTGCCGTTCTAACATGACACACACAGCTCAGCACACTCATGATTACAGTGCCCAGGATGGGAGACATTCCCACCAGACAGACGAGCCACTCCAGCCAAACACACAGCCTGGCCCTCCAACCACCTCCACTCACTCTCGGTGTGTCCCTCAGAGCCTTGGGGTGCATCCTGGCCTCTCCCTGTGAGGAGGCTGCCAGCAGGCAGCCAAGAGCAGTGTAAGCAACAGTTTGTTGTCAGAAAACAGAAGAGAAACTGTCCAGCAGCTCCTAGTCGAAAGCCAAGGTTTGCTGGTTTAATTGTTCCTTGCGCTTTCATTTAACGAGGACCATCTCAGAGATGGAGGAGGGAGACACAGACCAGCCAAGTGGGTGTCCCGCAACTGGGCTTCTTTGTGGTGCTGTTGTCTAAACATATGTCTGTGCATTAACAAGGGCCGAAACCACATGCTGGAAAAGAGGTTACAACAGGAGGCAAAAACTTGCCGCTAGGAAGAAGAAGCCTGGAGAGCAGGACCAGATGGCAGAACCCAAGGGATGGGAGTGCAGAGTGAGGCAGAGATGGGGTTGCTGTGGGCCACTGCTGCAGAAAAGCTCTGGTGGGGCTGGCTGCAGAGTACAGCTGGTTCCTTATTTATCCATCACACTATTTCAAGCCCCTTCAGCAACTCTTCAGAAGAAAAAAAAATCCTCAGCGAGAATGTGACTCATGCAGAGCTGCAGCAGCTCAGGGGAACCTGTCCATTTATAATTAATGAAGTCCTGTTTGCACTGATCCAACTGAAATCTCCCCTCTTCCCAGGAGGCTGGTCTGGCCTCTCTGATTCTTCGATACCTGTGGCTTGAACCACACATGGCAGAGAGCGGGGCCTGGAAACCAGGAAAGCCTGAGCATCCCCGAGGAGCATGGAGGCTGCCCTGACCAGGAAACCCATTCCATCATGCGTTCCCTGCAGGAGCAAGCCTGCTCAGGACATCAACCTGATGGGAGGCTTCAACCAGAGGGCTCGTTAGTCAGCTGTCCTCACTAAGGGAGGAAAGGAAAGAAGGAAGCAGAACCTCTTGCCATTTTTAAAGGCTGTGACCCATGAAGAGGGAACACTCCCCATGTGGTCACGGCACTGTTGAGAGGAGTGTGGAAAGGGCCCCAATAGTGTGAATTTCCATAACCTTCTCTCCCCCTTTTCACCGGGGTCTTAACTCCAGGAGGCTTTTCCTGGCACAGCCATTGAATGTCAGCTTGTCGCAGACTGGAAGGGAACAGGGAAGCAGGAGCAACAGCTTGAGGCTGCACAGGGAGTGCAGGGTGCTCTCCTCAGTGGAAAGTCTCCCTTCCAGGGGTCTGGTACCAATTCACAGGCTGCGCTTCCCATGGAGCCTACAACCTGGAGAAAAGAAAAGGTAGAGATCCAAGCAAGATGACCCAACAGTGAGGGCAGAGGAAAGCAGGCAATCCCCAGACTGTACTGAAGAAGCTATTCCAGAGAAATTCCTCCCACACTAAACTCCTCTCAAAAGCACCACATTTCCTTTGCATGATCTTAAACAACAGAAGGACCAGAAAAAAACCAAACCCAGATCAAACTTTGAATTCTACTGAGTGTTTGGGATTAAAGTAATTTCATTCTTGCTTCTGATTCCAAAGCAATCTTCCTAAAAAGCAACGACTCTCATTTCCTTCAGGTTGCTATTCCTTCCTTAAGACCCTCACCTTGGCTGCCCAGGGCATGGAGAACTTGGACTGGAAGTCCTTTGGTCCATCATCTTTGCATATCAGAGGAAAACTGATGATGGCCACATAGATCTTGAAATGGGAATGACCAGTGGGGCTGACGTTATATCTGTATTTTAGTCTGGTTACTCTGCCACCCCGAAATTGCAGGCCCACTCCCCATCAGCGGATTTTAGGTGCTTTCCTACCAATTTGGGCACTGGAATATCTCTGTGAGCCGTGATCTCGGCTCATTACAATGCAGTGTTTTCAAGTGGATGTTTAATCGCTTATTAATAAGTGAATCTTAGGGAACTGCAAAAAGTGCCAATTATTAGGTGGCATGTGCTAGAGCTAAAGTAGTCAGTCATCAAGAAATAGACTAGTTCATTGACACTTTACAGTCCCATTGGGTAATTATTTGGATTAGGCTGAGTACCCAATTTCCCAGCTATGACTTCATAGGCTGGGAATCCAGCTCTCTGGTGACATCACATCTCCAGAATTCTCCCTCACCAGTTGCCATGCTGACTCTGCTGTCACACACTCTATGCATAGGGCCTTAAGAAAGGGCCCAGACTCTTACAGGAAATAAGGATAATGAGAGTTTAACAACAAAATAAATGCAGGTCAGCCTCAGGGAAGATGAGCAAAGCCTCCTTCCATGCCACATTGGGTCATCATCTTCTGAGAAAAGCAAGGAGCTTGGGGTGGAGAAGCACCCACTTTCTACCCAGACAGGGGCCATGCCAGGCACAGAACAAAAATCCATAACCGGATTACAGAGATGGCACTCATGACTTTCCTGCCTCTCCCAGAACCGAGTTTGGAGCTCGGGACAGAAGTTGGCACCATGGAGGCGCGAAAGACCCTCTCCTTCCTCCCTCCCAGAGCCTGGCCCTGTACATTCCTGAGCCAAGGGAAGCATGTCCTGGAGGATGACAGGGCTGAAGGAGGTGGGGATCTCCCAACGTCCCTGGAGAACATCCCCGCAGCAGCAGCAGCAGCAGCAGCAGCAACAGGAAGCCAGAACTGCCTGCTCCGAGGCTATGCGAGCTAGGCTGGTCTACAGGCATCTCCTGCTGCAGATGAGCAGGAAGAAGGCAGGCGGGCAGGGGTAAGGAGCAGGAGAGGTCCTTGCACAGGCCAGGAGTGCAATCTAAGAGCAGATGAAAATGAAGCAACAGCAACAGCTTTCCTTATGCCCACCAGAAGGGACAAGTGGATGCTGAAGGCTCCTGGCTGGGCACAGAGCATGGCCAGGGCCACCCCAGGTGCAGGAGAAAGTGCTGTCTGTGGGGACCCCTCTCAATGCCACTTTGGTCTCTTGTTCCACAAGGGCATGGGACTGATACAGCCTTTGGCTTTCCTCAGCACTGCCCCTGGCCCAAGTCACCCCTGCCTTGCTGCCCACTTTCAGCAAAGGCAGCTGCCCCTATGGCATGTGCTGCCTACCTTGTTGCTCTCAGTCAGGCTCTGCTTCTCCACAAGCTTGGGCAGCTCTGTGGGGGCTCTGGAGGGTGTGAACATCACTGACAAAGTCTTCAGGCTACACGAATCACGCAACAGTACCAGTGGAGATAAAACCCTATGGGAGAGCAAGTTTGGGGTTTGTGGGGTAGGGGGATAGACCATCAGCATGGCTCTCACCTTTCAGCCTGCAGACACTGTGCGTAGCTAAGGCAGTGTTGTATCAGCACCTTGTGCCCTGTCTCATCCCCACTATCCACAGGCTTCCTGCCAACCTGTACCCAGAGCTGGCTGTTCGCCCTACCCCAGAGGGCTGGTGGCCCGCTCTCTGGCAGTCCACTGCTGCTGCCAGTCCTCCCACTGGGACTGAGCTTCTTCTCAGCACAGCTTTCAGTAGCTAGATCCAGGCCCAGCAGCAAGACACCTTGCGCAGCCCAGGGGGACACCGACTTTTCCAGCCAAAGCCACTTGTGAAGTTTGGCCCAAGGAAGCAGCTGCCCTATTTCAGTTCCCCCAGCAACGCCAGTGGGGAGCTGCTGTGACCTCCAGTGCCTCCCAGACCGCAGAGCTGCTGGAGACGTTGAGGCAAACCACAGAAAATACCACAGAGGCTGGTGGCCAGGTCTAGCCCTGTACTTCTTCACCAGGACAGATCCGATCAAGGCTGATTCACCCCATGGATGCATCCATGCCGCCCACGCAACCAGGGCAGTCTCTTCTGAGAAGGCTCCAGTGCTGCTAAGCAGAGGCTGGGTGTTGAGGGATATTCTGGTTTGTTTCTTTCTCCCCTTGCAGTCGGACTCCAGGTTGCTGTGAACTACAGCTGACCTACAGCTTTCTGCCTCATCTGTTCCTGCCCCAGTATCCATATCCTATATGGCACCAGCCCCTTGGCCTCTGCTCAGCTCAAGCCTTCAGCTGGCTTTGGGGCCACTGCTAGAAACATTATAGCACACCTGTTCTTCAGATGAGGGTTTACAGCCAAGGCTAGCACATCTGGATTGTAAAATAGACATTTGGAAGTTTATCAACGTGTTTCCAAACAGTCTGGGTATGGCAGAGACTCTGTCTCGATGTTTTAGTGGAGGAAACAGCTGGGCTGGAAGGATGGTTCGGTGCCGTTCTCATGCCCCATGCAAGCTGGGCTGAGCCCCACACACACACACCCCAGAAACCAAACTGCCTCTTCCTGACATTAGCGGTCCAGGAAGCTGTGTCAGCAAGGCTCTAGGAGGGAAACAGGGAAGTGAAATCCAGTGCCCTTCCCACCCCAGAACCTGCTGATGCAGCTGCACTGAGCCTAGACTTCAGCCAAATATCTCCCAGAAACACCTCCTGCTCAGAAAATTGGTTGGGAATCTGGACCATATGCGCCAGTGGGGATAACTGACGCCATCAGCTTGGTCCTGTGCAAAGCTCCGCCACCAACAGCCTCCAGGGCTTTTGCTCTCAGCAAAGTCCTGATCAGCAGCAGCATTAAGCTGACACTAACGGGTTTGTCAGCACCAAGTAGATCTAAAGGAGGAATGTGGCCCACTGCCCTGAGTTGTTTCACGTGCACAGCCCCTCTCATAGTATTAGTTTCTCAAACGTGAAGCTCTCGCACCCATGCTAAGAATGGACCTCCCACGCAAGTGTTCAATAACATACTCTGATTTTGGTCTCTTCCCAGCCATCCCTCACCCACAGAAAAACAGCTGATACTTTGGGATGTGAGTGACACAGAGGCAAGAGACACAGAAGACCCGTAAAGCTGATGGAGCAGGAGGTAGCTCTGCTCCCAGCGTGCAGGAGAGCTTTGGTAATCTGGTGGTGGTTGCTTCCCACAAGATCTTCTGACAGCCTAGGTCTAAGTTCACAGCAGCTGATTAACAAACCTCACTGCAAAGCAAAGCAATGCTAGATACAGATGTGCTCTCCAAAACTGCTCCTCCCCTCATTCTCACTCTGCAACAGCCTGGCTGGCAGATGGCAGGGTCTCCTTCCATTTTGTTGTTCCACCTTCAGGTGAAGGCACATTCCTGTCCTGCAGTACTGACTGCCATGCTACCCTGAAAGAGAATCTACTCTGCTAACCCCATGGCGGAGCACTGTGCAAATATCTACAGGAACTGGAAAAGGTGGCAGAAAAGGAGATGCTCCTTTCAAGCTGGATCAGTCTCTTCACTTCTCTGCAATGCAGTAGACTGTAAATGTTTTTATACCTATTTTACAGCCCTTTGGAGGCCTGGGCTTTCATCAGCTCCATCTGAGTGAATCTCTTCCCTCTCTAACCCTACGTGCTCTCAGTAATATTGAACTACCTCTTTAAAGGCACTAATTCAAAGTGGTTCCAAGCTCAGAGCACTTCAGTGGAGACTGGGGAGAGACAAGGGTGTGAAGGTCAGGAGTAACACCAAACCTTCAAACACTGTACCTGCAGCAATGGAGATGCAAATGTAAATTTCTATAGCGCTTTGTACTTGGCCAGATTCTTTGTCCTTGTGTATCTGTTTCAAAAGCCTGGTGCTGGGGCTGCAGAGCGCCCAAAAAATCCTAGAAATAAAAGCAACCTGACTTAGGTGAATGCATGGAAGAACATTGGCGTAGAAAGACCTGGCATGTTCTAAACAGAGGCCATGACAACAGAGCAGGGGTGCTGCCTCACAGTGCCTGATACCCGAGTTCAGTCCTAGCTCTGACGCAAACAACTTCTGTGATCTTACATGAACCATCTAGCTTCAGCCCCCAGGTAAAAAGTAGAAAAGAGATCACCCCACACACCCACTCTGTTTGCCCATATCCCTTGCTGAGCCCTCTGGCACTAGAGTGAGCCACATTACACAGAACAAAGGGCATACTGTAGGAGAAAACATCTAAATTAATGCAAGAGCTGTACATGCACCACTGCTTAGGGAAAACAAGCACGTTTAGCTGCACCTACCACTGAGCACATATAACGTTGTCTGAAGTCCAAGCTAGGGCCAAGTTCTCTACTGGATACTTCTTCCATGGGCTCTGGAGACCCTGCAAAGATACTAATAATAATTCAGGGTGAGAGGCACTGCAAGACATGATAGAGGAAAACAGGTTGGAAAATAAGGAAAGGGGATGCAAAACATCATTTGGATCTTACCAAGCAAATTCCCCTCTTCCATCTGGATGTGCCAGTGGGTCCATCTGCCCAGATAGTGCATTTTTACCAACAGAGGAGGCAAAGTAGCTTTGCATTTCTCAGTAAATTGAGCTGGTCACCTCTAAGCTTCCAGGTCACTGGGTCTGCTTTCTCTTCCTCCCTGCTGTAGCATAAATCTGACCCCCACCCCAGGCCCTCCCTCCCCAAGGCAGGCAGGTCCTGCTTATGACAGCCAGTGCTTTGTTCAGCGGCTGAGCCAACACTTCCTCCCAAGGGAGAGCATAACTTCGCAGAGGCAAAGGTCAAGAATACTCTTCCCGAAGCCAAGGATTTGCCTTTGCCACTTAATCGAGGCTGAGATCTCACAGCTGGCACAGAGCTTCTCCCGAGGCTGGGAACATGAGCAGATGAAGGAGCGCACCTAGGGCACAGGTACAAGGAGAGAGACCAAACATCTGCCCTTCACCATAAGCCTTTGGGGCACAAGCAAGGAGGCAGCTAGAAAAACAACCCCCCACCAGGTACTTCGTCACTATTTTGCTAAATAACCCCTACCAGTTCAGGCCCAATGCCAAAGTCAGCCAAGTGGCTGTTGGTGCCTAACTTCCACATTGCTTTACAACCCTGCCTCCTTTAAGGAGGAGTGGAAGCAAGCCAGCTTCACCACCGCAGTGCCCAGAGGCAGCAGCTCAGATGGTTTCCAGCAGCACTCTGCTACACCCAGGAGCACTCCTGCTCTACCCAGAAGCACCCCTGCTCTGCAGGGCTCAGCCACAGCCCTGCAAGGACTAGCGTGGGCAAGGGAGCGGTGAAGGATCTAGTTTCACAGCGGAGGTGTGGAGGAAACAAGGCTCCTACTGTCCCCGCCTCAGCCAGCCATGAGCTTCTCAGACATGGTCAAGCAAGCAGGTGGTCCTGGCAGTAGACAGCATCTCCTGGTGCTCTCCCAACACAATCACAGACTGGTTGAGGTGGGAATGGACCGTTGGAGATGGTTCCATCCAGTCCCCTGCTCAGGCCAGGGTGCTCGGGGCTGTGTCCAGCTGGGTTTTTGAACTGTGCTGAGGACGGAGGCTCCATGGCCTCCCTTGGGCAGCCTGGTCCAGCGTTGTTCACTCTGCGCTGACCTCTAACACAAGTGGGCATCAGCCACCTTTGCTGTAATGGATTTGGTCACCACCAGAGGAGCTGGGGTTACATCTCCTGGGGACATGACACCCATGGACCTGCAAAACACTCTTGGCTGCACCTTCTGTCTTCAGCCCCCAAGTTACAGGGCTGTGTTCAAGAGGCTAAGCCCAGAGCAAGAGGGGGGTGTCTGCCTCACTTGCACTGACCACACAAACACAGTGACAGCAGATCCAGCCCTTGCCATTTCCCTCAATTTCTTGCTTTCTGTTCAAGGCAACTGAAAAAGCCAGGGTGCGGGAGGAATCGTTTGGCAGGAAGGCTTTCTTCTTTCAGAGTCGATTGCCTCTGAGATTGAGTACGATTAACCCTACAGCCCCTCTGTAAACACCAGACTCCCCCACAGCCACCCTCCCCACTGGCCCTGCAGTCAATGCAGATCCATGAGGATTCCGGGCCCACAAGCCTATTTTCATGGATCTGTGCCATTTTACCTCCTCGTGCTTTTCTGGTTCTCATTATCTCTGCAGAGCTGATGACACTTAGACGTTTCATCTCCCTGGAGGCTTTTTCAGGCACTTTAGGTCTGATTTATGCAATGCAGCCATGGCCATCCTGATCACCCACACTCACCCGTGCCTTGTTAATACCCTGGATGGCCAAGAACCCTTCCCCTCCCTCCAGCACATCTGAACCAAGATGAACCTCTACACCCACTGGAGCTAAGGCCTTCGCAGCTTTCTCCTCCTACCCTTTTCCCTCTCATTCATTGCTGGTCATTAATCACAGCAGCCTCTTTCCACAGGGGACTTGCCTCCACAGACCCAGGCCTGCCCCTGCAGCTGCCAGGGGAAATCCAGGGGCAGGCACTGAACAAGGGCAAACCCAATTAGCAGTCGTCAGGTAACACTAACCATAACCTTAGCCTGGTCATTAACCCCAGCTGCTCGGAGGGCATCACCAGCTCAGAGTCCCTCCCCAGGCCAGTGGGATGCTTCTGTCAGGGATAGCAGCCTGTTCCCCAGCCTCATGTCTTCTGCTCTTGCTAGAAGCCAGTTCAGAAACACAACAGTTTGGGATCTAAACAGCTCTTAACACTTATCACTGCCTGTCCCCAGAGGCAAATCCAAATCCAAAGTACAGCTACAACACATGTATATCTGTTCGCAACACCTCATTGGAGGAATTAAAGAGTGACAATGATACTGTACTCAGGACATGATGACAACCGCTTCCATCTAGCCAAACAAGACCGAGGCCAAGGCTGGTCCAGCCTACTAAATGGTGCTAGCGCTTCAGGCTGGGCATGGTACCAAACATTACAGTGGAGTCCCTCTACACGGCCCCTAGACATCTTTGCAGTTGCAGGCCTCACGACCTTTCCAAGCTTTTCTATGACATCCTGCTATTTCTTTTCAGGCTATTTCTTGCTCCTTGTCCACACTGCATACACAAGCTGTTTTGCAGGAGGAAGGGTCATCTCTCATGAGCTGTCTGCATCGTACCTAATGCAAGGCAGGGTGAACTTCTTCTGCAAGGCAAACCTTGCACTCTCTGTTCTACTTGGACGCATCTGTCTCGCTTGTCCTATGGGAAGGGCCTGTCCTCTGTCCTAATCAGCCACTGCTGTCACCTGGAGAGGAAAGGTGACAGCATTATAACCTGGAGAGCCTGCAGATTCCCTCCAAGACCTTTGCGCTGCTCACATCCAGCCAGGCCCGCCAGGGAGGAGGTTTGAATGAGGGCAGCTGGACAGAAGCCCTGCAAGCCAGCCAGGCCTCCACATACCGGCCACAGAATTTGCATCCGAAGCCGCTAACAAATGAGGTGAAGGAAAAGTCTGGAATGGGGACCAAGTCTGGTCGTGGTTTGCATCCTGACTCCAGAGCAGCTGGTGCAGCCTGGCAGGCGATACACAGCTCAGCTGTCCTAAACACCCTTGCTGAGCTGAAACTTCCTCCAGCATTCCACCTCCTTGAACTCCTGCAGTCTAGTAAAATTACAGATAAGGAAAGGACCCTCTGCCCCCCTCCCAAAGAGAACTTTATGCATCCAGGGAGCAAGGCACGAGATGTGGAATCAAGAAAGCAGTTGCCCAAAGTGTTTTGCAGCGATTCACCACAACTGAACACCCCTCCACCCCCAAACTCATAGGCCTCAAGATCCCAACAACTTGTCACTAGGAGCACAAGGGTTCCTCAGTTCTTGACGTGCTGTGAGCTCCCCTTGTAACACGGGTGCCCCTTCCTACTCTGCTTGCAGAGCTGGGGCAGGCTCTTTTCCAACTGGATGCCATCTAGAGCCTCCACCAAGGCCCAGAGAAGGGAGCAGGAGGTGCTCTGAAGGATGGGAGAAAGGACACAGAGGCCAAGGCTCAGGGGCTAAGTAGCACTGCAAGAACCCAGTATCTGTGGGTGTTGGGGTGAGACGTACCACTGGGTCAGACCTTTGTATTGCTACAGCTTCGGAGATTTCCGTCTTTCCATCTGCCTTACCACCATCTGCTGAGGCGACTGCAAGGGAGAGGAGGTTTGCAAGGGTCACTGTAGGGCCAAAGCAGATGGAAAGGACCTGCTGCAAGCATTTTACTAGAGATGGGGTAGACAGCTGCAACATGCCCCTCAGCCTCGCTGACGGGTCACTGGATCCTCCAGCACATGGAGAGTACCACGGCTGAAGAAGTTGGCTCACAATTGCACACGCAGCCCTGGAGGCTCGCTTTCAATGACAAAGGGTCTGCGGCTGGACGAAGGAGGAGTGAATTAACAAGCTGTTTAAGTCCTTCATCGGAGACCTGAACAAACAGATGCTGCCAGGAGCTGGTCTCTCCCCCTCCTGGGCACCATTCCTCTGATCAGAGACAGTTTTTCACAGCACTCGCCAAGGGGAAGAACCACCAGCACCTTTGTTTGCTACACAGAGCTCCAGCACCTTCTCCTCCCCCTGTGCCTTTGAACCCGCTCCAGACTTCTCAGCCCTGCAGGCCTCCAAACCTGGCCTGCTGCAGACCTAATTAACTCTCTTGTTCATTTATGGTCTTTTGTCACTAAAGCGAGTAATTGGTGCACAGAGGCAGCAGATCCTCGTGTGTGCTCACATGGACCTGACTGCTCTCTTTGGCTTGCTGGGGAAGCCCTTTCCTGCTCGCCAAGGGTGCCCACAGTCCCTCTGCTCTGCCAGCTGCTTCAGGATCATCTACACAGAGCACACTGCCCCTGTTTCCAGCAAGCTCCCTCAGCACCTTTGTGGGCATCAGAAGACAGAAGAGACTTCTCAGAGCATGACACCTTTGAACTCCAGCAAGAAAGTTCATCTGGACCATGGATCGTACCTGCACCCCGTCTCCCTTGCTAGCACCGAGACACCCCTCGGGGTTTCTCGTTGCTTCATTTTATTTGCACATTTGCTCATGCAAACATGCACCTTCAGAAGGCTCCGGCTCAGCAGGCAGGCGCAGGCACCAGGCCTGGCAGTGATGCTGCCACACTAGTTTGTCCCTGCATTGGTACTCACTGAGGTTTGCACACAGCCAGATGGATGTAAGAAGAACGTGACCCTGCTGCTCTTTTACCGCCCACCCCCCCGCCGCCACCCCCCATTCCCTCTTACCCCTGGCACCACAAGGATGTCAAACAGCAAAGAGCAGCAGGGCCCTTTCACAGGGGGATATCTGGGCAGGATTATCCCAGGGCTCCTGGACCAAACAGGCAGCTCCTCAGCCTTTGGAAACCTCCCTTGCCTTTGTTCCTTGGCCTTCTAATGTTGGGGGAAGGGAACTCAATGAACATGTTTGTGCTGTTCTTCTTAATAGGGTGTTGTGTAACACAGAGGGAAGTGACTATACGGGGGACCCCAGCTGAGAACAGAGACTTTAATCCTGCTGCCCAGGGAAAACTTGGAAAAAATACCTACATCTGTTCTGTTGTATTAGGCTCATGGCTCAGAGGCTGACAGCTGACCCTGGCTGCTCATGATGCCAAGGTACAGCCCCTGCCAAACAGTGCCAGGGTAAATTACCATGACTGATTAGAAAGGCAAAAGGCAGCCAGAGAAAACTGGGGAGGGAGCTCTCCCTGTGCAGGTTTCTGGAGAAGGGAGAAGACCAAGCCAGAGTGCATCAGGACACTTTGTGTTCTCCACTGCCACACTGGCAAACAGAGCCAAGAAGGAGCGATAGTGGAAGAGAACAGGGCAGGGGATGAGATGCAGGGAGAAGGATGAAGGTGAGGAGGCAGAGAAGAAACAGCTGCATCCACCTCTCCATGGGGCTCACCAAGGATGGGCTTCAGGAGACAACCCTCCTCCTCCTCAAACCTGCACTAGGCTGAGGCCACAGAGGAAAAAAAAAAAAAAAAAAAAAAAAGGTGCTTTTGTATCTACAAGCAGAGTTCATGGCTCGAGAAAGGCATGGGGCAGATGTTGGCCTTGCAGAGCAGTGAGCACTCTCCCTGTCATGAGTCTGCCCGCTGTAGGACATGCAAGAACGCAGGTGTGGGGCTCCCTGACCCAGCACTGCAACACAGCTCTCTTCCAGGCTCAGGCTTTGTCATCACCTCACATCCATCCAATAGCTCAGAGTATAAAGGAAATTAGCTCTCCAGGGAACAGAACACTACCAAAATTTGGCTAATAGCAGCCACATAGATGCTCTGGAAACATGTCAAAGACTTCTCACCATATTTGGCAGAGCTCTACATTGATACATCCCCTGGCAACACGGTAGGTGCTGCACTGGGACCACAGGGCACGACGGAGAGCCCCTTCTCTGTGCAGCCCCTCTTACAGGCACAGCAGGATGCTGAGAGTGGCTCCCCCCTAGATGGGAGAGGGTTTCTGGAAAGCCGTTAACACCCAGTTCTGTGAAGGATTTGCCTGTTCCTTATTCAAGCATTAAATTGGCTCAACCCTAATTAGCATGACACGTATGACAGGATTAAAGCAGATTCTGCCTTCTCTTCCTGCCTAGGGCCACCAGCTGCCAAACACTCCTCCAGGTCAGCATCCTGCACAGGACAGAGGCTTGCTTCAAAAGAAGCAGAAAGCAAGCTCCTGTAACTCCTGTCCATCAGAAGCAGGCTTTAGCCCTGAAGCAGGAAGGTTTGTTTGCTTTAAATGTTATTTAACCATGGATGTTTTCATTATCCGCATCCATGTCACAATTTTATCCACCCATAGGAGGACCAGGGAGAAAAGCGCTTGGTTTCCTCAGTCCATCTGTGGAGCAGACAGCTTTCATTAGCCACGTGCTTATTGCCTTTTAATCCCTGCTGGCTGTCACTTTGACCTTGTTGGACAAGACAAAGGGATCAGGAGGAGCTGTGTATTTCCTCAGCACCCTCCAGCCTTTTATAAACTTCTACTTCAACACCGCAACCTCATGTCAGACTCTGGTCCTCTATCCATCTCCATAGGCTACGTTTTCATACAGTCCTAAACCTCCAGTGCTGAACTGAGCACTTGAGGAGCAGGGATCCTGCCGAGAAATGCAGCCAGAGGGATGCCTTCTGATGCGTGAACATTTCTGCACTAAAATCTGAAGACGCCTTTTGGGTCCAATGCCACTAGTCCCATGACTCTTTACCACCTTCCTCCTCTCTGCTGTTTTTTGACCTGTTGCCTTTCCCTGTGCTCCTTACACCGCTGGGGAGCAGATCTGCCAAGGTCAGAGCCTCAGGCCTGAGCTGGCTCGGCAGCACCAAGTGCATTACACCTCACTAATGTGTTTGGTATGTGGCTCTTCTGAAACCCTGCCACTTTGCAGCTCAGCCCTGCTCAGGAGGAGGAAGCAGGGGGGCTGAGCAGAAACAACTCCTGCAAAGACATTCCCAGAGTGCCTTCCAAAGCCACTTCCAACAGGCTACTGACACCATTAACTGCAAAGTGCGAGGTTAGCTGGGCCAAGCCACCTCTACTTAAAAGCAAAGTGAGGCAGAGAGTGTCCAAAGCAGGCACTGCCTGTGCAGGGACGACTTCAGGATGGTTGTCCGCTGAGGGTGGTAACAGGGTCCTTTTTCCCTCCTGTCCCTGAAGCTGCTGCACTGCTGCAGTCACTTACTGCAACTCATCCAAGCTCATGTCAACTTCCACTCCCCCAGGCCCTCTGGAAAGGCTAGTGATGCCTGCAATTATTAAAAAAGTCCATTTCATTATAACGAGCCCTAAAGAGAGAATATCAGCTCTCTCTGTGCATCAGCTCAATTCTGCTTTCCTGGTCCATGCATTAAAAATCCCTCTCCCCTTGCAAACAGATGACTAATCTTTGTCTCTAAGCCCAAGGGAACACATCTAATCTGGTTAATGTTACTGCTGTTGTTCGTTCCTATTAAGCACATTACTCTTACTAAGCTATTTGTCCTGAGTCTCCTGAGACAGAGTGCTGCAGGTTATTCATACATATGTAAATCCAACTTCCTTTCATGCGTTTTAAATGTGTTGCTTGTTGGAAAACAAAAGGACAAGGGGGAGGGTGCAACAGGGATTTGTGCCGAACCAGGAGATGCTTCCTAGATGCTCACTTCTCATGTGCTCCAGTTTGAGAATTAGAAGCACAGCAAGAGAATCTCCCAGCCGTCTCGTTTGCTAGACAAAGAGGTCTGCTGAACAAAAAACCCCAGGCAGCGGTAACCCAAACTGCAGAGTTTCGAGAGAGCTGAAGTCGGCCACTCTGAAACCTGAGCAGCTCAAGTTGACTATCGGTCCCCCTCTGGTGGCCAACCAGCCGCAGTCACCTTCTGTCAGCAGAATAGCGCTGGCACGTTGCTAGCGGTCCCTGCACCGCGGCACCTTGAGCATCCCTGAGCCCCGGGCAGCGCGACCTCAGAGCACGGAGCTGAGTCAGAGAACGTGGCCGACCTGGGCACCAGGGCAGATATCACAAAAGTTTTCTTAAAAGGAAAATATTCACTACCAGGAGAGCCAGCATCTCTCCAGTCCCTCCAATTTGACAGCCTTAGGGCTATCTACAACTAAGCCCTCAATTTTTAACAGCAATGCTGTGTAGCACTAGGAGGCTCCACCTTGAAACACAGCCCCGTTGTGCAAGGAGCTATAGAACATGCGGACACGGAGAGACTGTCTGATGGGGAAGGAGATGGAGAGAAACAAGATGAACAGGAAGATAGCAAGGGGGAAAAAACAAGACAACACTGGTCAGCATAAGAGATAGCAGCCAGTGAGACACTATCAATGGGTGAGGACACACAGCAAAGACAATAGTTCAATGTCTTACTAGAAGACACCTAGGTGACATTTTTGTACTGTAATTTTTAGTTGTAACAATACTACAACTGCTATCAGTGCATTGCATGTTGTTCCCAATATACAAGGGCCTAGGAGATGGAAGGCTGCGTACCGCTGCTGACTGTTCTAGTCACAAACAAGGAGAATTGGCTCCCAGTTTTCCTTAAGTAGGAGTCTGAGTCTGTTCCACATCAGCAATAAAGGCCTCTGCAAATCTGAGCTAGCCTCTACACAGAAAACCATTTCTCCAGACAACTCTGAAACCCCCAGAGCTGGTTTCATCATCCTCCAAGAACACTGCAGAGAACTGCATTTCCTTGCAATTCTTCACCCACTGCTGTAAGCAGCACTACCTCATCTTGAAGCAACCTCATGCTTCAGCTACTGAAGCACAGGAGAGGTCCAAGCAGCTGTTCCTTCTGGTAAGAGATGAGATTTCTAAGATTACTCAGAAAATTGCATGAGTTTACAGGCCTTCAGAATTATGTTAGCGTAAAACCCTAAATTAAGGGCCAACACACTTCTCATCGCTTATCAGAGAATTGCCTCAAGAGGGAGAGAAGAATTTTGTTTTGGCCACTGCAGAGTCACTCCCCCCAAAACCACCCAAACTCACTCTAACCTTCACATGCTTCAGAGAAAACTCTGGAGCAGCCTTAGACCAATTCAGGTTTCTCCATCCCTCATATGGTGCAAGAGCTCCACTTCCTTCATCTGTATTCATTGCAGCATTATACCAAGGCTGAGAGGCTTGGCTCTTGGCCTCACTCCCCACTTCCAACCCTGTGTGCAATTGCCCACACCTGAACATACCTTGTAGCACACCATCCCTGCATAAGGGTAGTCTGAAAAGACTGATTGGGAATTTTGGGTGAACTTCAGCTACAGCTGTTTTGTTTTAGTGCGAAAAAAGTTATAGCAAATTATGTCTAAATTCATGCAGTAACACCTCCCTCCTACAATCAAGTTTCATGCTCTGGAGAGCAGAGATTAGGGTTTCTCACGCATGCAATGAAAAAACAAAACAAAACAAAAAACAAACAAGGAAAGAGTTTAAGAGGAAGATTCCAAATTCCCAGATTCTGCACTGTATAGCTGATGCCAAGACAGACTGAGGTTCTGGTGGACTTTGCTGTTTCCCATAAGTGTTTTCCTTTTATAGTTCCCATAATCACACGTTCAAACTCTTTCTGCTGTCACGTGCCACATCAGTCAGACACAAGATGGTAGCAGAACAGCCAAAACCATAAAAGACAGAGTAGTTCATTATGGGAACCAGGGGTTACAGCCTGGTTCAACTGACCAACTCAGCCATAATACTGAAAGCAAGAAGAGATCTTATCCAAATCAAGCATTATTTCCCCATTTTTCTCATTCAGGTATCTGAAGAAATTCCTTCTTTGTAGTTCTACAGTTGAGACAAATAGAAAAGTGAGCAGAGACACTGAATGCATAAAAATCCAGTTTTCTAAGGAGCACATCTTGATACATCTCAGGTCAAGTGGCCATGTATGGAATCAAGGATCCTAAGACATCAGGCAACTCCTTGCTATTGCTGGAGGCACATGCTGGGGCATGTAGGATTCCAGCAAGAAGTGCATGGGCATGATTTCTCTTCCAGCCCCAAGTCCATGCCAGGTGCCAGGATAAATGGAGGCTGCGGAGTCAGCAACAGGTCACTGTCACAACTCCCTCTCCAAGACATCACAAGAAACTGGTGATCGGGACAGGCAATGTGGGCAGTCAGATGAGATCATGCATCCTGCAAAGACAGGCAGAAACTTTAGAACTTACTTCATGCTAAAGTAATCCAGCACGCTGAGCATTCTCCTTCACACCCAAGCAGATAGAGTTTCCAAAAACTCCAGCCTCAACTTGGCCCCCTTCCCATAATACTGGTCATGGCATGTAAAGACACATCCACATGGTTTGCCGCATATCATTTTACTCATGCCAGGTTTGCAGATACAGTCACCCACCTTTTAGTGCCCTGACCACAACTCCAGCAGCTCTAGATTCACAACCTCTGCGATTTCCAGGGGACACTGGAACTTCAGTTTCTGGATTCTTCATAACACTCACCACTGCTTTAACTAACTTCTGTCTTCTACGAGTCCAGCATGACAACTTTGCTCCCACAAGGAGCTTCTAAATAATACCATGACCCAGCACAATCCTACAAAGGCAATCACCGAGACTCACATGCACTGCTCACTCCCTTCTTTAGTTAGTGCTCATGGCTTACAAGCCAGAATCAAGGCTAGATGGCAGTTTCATTATATGTGAGAACATCTGCCTAGTTATACGGTGGGACACACGGAGCCAGCCAATGCTATGCTGGCTGAAGATGGGCTAAATCTTTGTCCAGCACAGTTTTCATCGTTTTACAGGCAACAATGCTAATGTACACAGAATCGCATTGCAGAATCTTCTCAAGGTTTAAAGTTATGATTTTAATCCTTAAGCTAAAAAAAAAAAAAAAAAAAAAAAGTCCAAGGAAAACCAGTGGTAAACTGAACACTTTGTCAGAGCTGGGAACAGCTCAAGCTCAGAGAAGCACAGAAATTAGACTGCCCCTGAAGGCAACAAGCTGTCAATTTACTAATTACTCCATTGTTTGTTAGCAGACACTTGCAGGTACAATTGTTCCACATGTTGCCATCTGAAAGTATTTTGTACAACTTAAAAAGGTGCAAAAGGCTCAAATGCCCCCTCTTCTCCTGGCTTCATCTAATCCTCTTGACAGTACAGCGAAGCATAAACAGTACAAACACCTGCAGCTCAAGGAGTCAGGTAATACACAGTGAAATGAAAAAGTAATTGCACCAACTGGATTATTAATTTGCATAAAGGAGTCCTTAAAATACTTTCTGGCATTACCAGCTGCTTCAGCCCATTTTCCAGCCTACTGCAGAGAGGCCTCGCAGTAGCCTGTGAGCCCCTGCCCAGAGTCCTGCCTCTTCATAGAAACCCACAGGTCCTGGGTGCAGTCAGGCATCCTGAAATGCTGCAGGTCGAAAACCCACCTCTCCCTCCTGCAGACCTCAGCAAGACACCCAGAGACCTGGAGAGGCGCTTTGCCCACAGACAGCACCAACCAGTTTGATTCCCCCTGTACAGCCCCAAAAGAACACCGAGCTGAGAAGGCAGCATTTTTAAAATATTTTATTTATTATACAAACTATTTACAAAATCAGCTACTACAACCACAGGCTTCCAAATTTTGGCTGAACTCTGCCAGAAATTCACCAGAGGGAACTAGGATTTGATCTGTATCATCCACAGCTCCTAGTTTCTAAAAACATGCAACATGGCCCACAGGTGCAGGCTGAAGCCAGGCCCTCTGCACGTCAAAGCAGCTTCAGGAAACACAGAACCTGTCTGAGATACCAGGACCCTAAATATTTCTACAGAAGGGCCTCTATTCAGTGGGAATAAATAACGGGTAAAAAGAAAAGTAACGAGCCTCTGCCAGAAGTAACGTACAGTATAGGTGACCAAAGCACATCCCCATTGCCAGTGTTAAGGGCAGCATAAAAAGTGACTGTACTGGGAAAAGGGATAAAGCTAGAGACAAGTTTAGAACCATTGTGATGGATCTCGGGAACATGGGACCAGCTAGGGGCCTGCGGAAACAACAGGGATGGGTTTAGTTAACTAAGAGCACTCATCACAGTTCTGACTGCACTTGTGTTAAGAAGAAAGTCCTTGGCATCTGCACAGCTGCTGGGAAGTGTGGAGTGCTGGCTGTAATGCAATGAGAAGCATTTAGGAGCTCTTTCCAGCAGAGGAAGACTGCCCAATGTCCAGCTACTTCGTCCTCAGAATAAAAAAGTCCAGCTCAAGAGAAGAAAGGAGAAGATTCCTGAGGAAGATGTCACTGGCAGAGTTGGCCCATAGCTACAAGGCTGGAAACATCCTCACCAGGTGACACTGCAAGACAAGGCTGCAACGTGGGAACAGCACCAAGCTACGCCTTCCAACAAACAGAAGTTAAGCTGAGCACCGCCACCTCCTCTCAGTGCCTGGAGAAAGCAGTGAAGTGGTGGCATGGAGAACACAGGAGCTAACTCTACTGACCATGGAAGCCATCTGCAGTGTAAGGTACCATACTCTCCACCCAAAGGAGGTCAGGACCTTGCAGAATGGAGTCTGCACTAAAAAAGGGAGAACAGCCACTACTAAAGTGATCTGTCAGAGCACAACAGTGGCAACTCTCAAGCTAGAAGCCTCCCAGCACCTCGGTGCCAGTGAGGGAATGAATTCACAAGGCAAAGAAATCCCCCTGAGTAGTCTCAATGCTCAGCTGGCTGCTTTTTGGCACCAAAATGGCTTATTTTTTCTGTACAGAAGTAACACACTCAGCCCAAGAATGGCTAAGATGCTGCCTTAAAAACATTTTCTAGACGTAGAAAGTTTCCCCCAAATTTCCAGTCAACTCAACTACGCTATACTGGAAAAGCACACACAGTATCTTAAAATGTCCATACTGTGCAGAAATCTGCCCGGATCAGCGTGAGGATAGCAGAAGGGGACTGAAGAGCATGATGTGACTTTTTATCTAATATGGTGTTCTAAAATTAGCTCAGGGATGCCAGTTTGAGACTCCATTCTGGAAGAAATCCAGCAAATCCATAATCCAGTGAAAGCTTACATTGCAGGTAGTAGCAACACAGGTTTCTCACACTTTTGACTCCTGCATGCCTTTGACTCCTGAACTGAACTGTTTAAGGGACTGTTGAGAACTTAAAGATCTTGAATTTTGCTTCAGTGAAGAACTCATCAAGATTCCCAGATTCCCCTTCCCTTTATTTCCCTGTGAAGGGCTGAACAGACTGCCAGCAACAACACACCCCAATCATAAGCTTACTTCTCACGCTGGTCTGCCCACTTGTTTCCCCACAAGCCAGACAATAGTGAGTGCAGGCCATTGAGCGACCACTTGAGTGAAGTTAACATTAGTTAACATTTTGTGCTGGAAACCCAGCAGCACTGAATGGAACAGGAGGAAAGGAGAGCTGAAGAAAGAAGGTAGGAAGATTAGGAGGACAGAAAGCCAGCTGCTCTCCAGGCACCAGCACCCCTCTAGAAACTCTGCCTGAAATTGTAGTAGATAAAGAGAAGCCTCAGGCTGCTGCATGATAGAGGTAGAAGCCAAGACCCTGTGGGATGCTGGGGTGGAGGTACCACGTTATGTCCAGTACCATCACCCCAACAACAAACACAAGCCCAGCACACGCTGTGGCTGGTTACTGACCTGTCACTGTTACTACATAACATAGATACCCTGAAGGTGAATGTGGGATAGGCATTGGTGCTCAGCATTGAGGGATCACACTGATGCCCATACTCTCTTCTCCCAAGGAAGGGAAAAGAAGGCAAGGGCATGGGACAGCTTCCTGTGCAACATCAACTGTCAGAAACATTCAATGGAGAAGAAACTCCTCTTCCAGTTCATTTGCAGAGGCTCATTACCAGCCACTGCTGGAGAAGGACGCTTCTGCTGCTGGACCCTGGCGGAGGTAGTACAGGATCACTGTCAGGGCCAGCACTTGTGCTCCAAAGAGATTGTTCTCCCCTTTGGGTTACTCCCTCCAGTGGATACTGCCCATTTTATTCTGTGGCACAGGCAACAGCAGCATCCAGAGCAAGATGGAGAACCAGAAACCCTTCTGGGTCAGGTGGAAAGGATGGACAACCCTATACTCTTCATGAGTCATAGAGTTACGTGAGCTATTGGGGATCAATACTGGGGGAGTTGAGCCAAGACATGGAAAGTTACTAAGGCTTCCCGTGAGCCAAGTTTCCAGCAGAGCTCCATGCTGGTCTTCCCTCTTCCTCCCAGAGCTACGATAAAGGCAGCTCAGCAGATCTCCTGCACCTCACTGTAACTTCTGCTTACGAACTTCACCTTCTCACAGAAGGATGGGCGTATAGGGTGCACAGAAATCAAGTGCAATATCTCCTTGATGAATGCACCACAGTCCTTTTGCTGTTTCACATTGAACCAAAGGAAGAATGAGAGAAAGGGAAAAGATGAGCTCTTGATGACATATTTGGGATATGGAAAGGCCACATGACATCGTCTGGATGACAAATTCCTTTACAGGGAGTCTTTGCTCTGCCTCCATTGCTCATGTGAAGGGAAGGAGAACAAGCAGAGGATTGAAACTGGATCTTGCACAAAGAGCCAGGAAGCTAAGTGGTCTCCTGGAAAAGGGAAATCACAGCATGCCAAAGCCCTCACAACCCTCGCTGATAGCTAGCTGCAGCATCTTGTGCACTTCTTCATAGGAGTCATAAGTAGGGAGGCACAGCTGGTTAAAACTGCAAAACAAAAGAAAAATTCCGTTCAGACTAGAACTCAAAGGGGACCATTCCCATCAGCTGCTTTTAGATGGGCTGACACAAGCATCACACACGTTACATGTGATACACTGCTTGCCCAGCACAACTAGCTGGTGTCATTCCCAAAAGCATAATGCAGAAAGTCCTACCACCCCAGGTTACTTGCCAAGTGTGGGCTGTCGGTAAAGTACTGTGAGTAGGAGCCGCAATGATCTGGAAAGATGGACAGAGTGCAGCAAACCCTCCTGGAGGCAGCTGGGAGGAACCAGTTGTGAACTGTAAGAGCCTGGCCAGCTCTTCCTGTGTGAAACTGGAGACCACAGTCCAAAACCACCTCATGACCTGTCAGGAAACAGGAAACGTGAAGCCAGGTCAGCCAAGCAGATTGAATAAGCATATAAGCAAGTCACAAGAGGATCAGTCAGTTGCTCTTGCCAGCAAATGCTCTACTAATAGTCAGATTTTTTTTTGTTTTACCAGGGTGACACATAGAGGCAAGTATTACATGATGTCTTCTTATCAGTTAAGAGATGTCCCACGCTACTACCTCCCACCAGTCTTTTCCTTAAAAGGGAAAGGCTTCTGCTCTCCCCACAGAAATTTTATTTTTAGAAATACCTGCATAGGCAATGAGGTAGGCTTACAACGCAGAACCTCGTTTGCTTCTTGCGCTATGCTAATCTTTCGCTTTTTCACATCCTCTGATACTTTTTCAGGAAGATGGAACCATCCCAGTGTTTACAGCTAGAAGCTTGTACTCCCAATCTCTTTTCACCTTGGGTCTTTTGGCAGCTTCCATTATTTTTCTAAATGATACTGCTACCATCTCCATACCCCTCCCACTGGGAGACAGGGAGGGTTGGGAACAATTACAGGGTCCAAATTTAGGCTACTACATCAGTAGTCGTTACCACAGCACTGAATTCCAAACACTCCACATGGGCTGCAATCATGATCTTCAAGCATCCCTTAGAGATAAGTATATCGCCATGAACATCTTCAGTAGCAATAATTCCCACCAATTCCTCCCAATTCCCTGCTGAACTGTTCTTAATTAGTGTTTTGTTGGATTTTCTTAAAAAGACCACTGCTGCCAACTGATTAAGTGTCATGTCTAGTCACCCACACTGAACAATCTCTCTAGGGGAAAACTTTATTTCATAATGCATGCAGTCCTACTCCTGACCCCCAAAGCTTCCAGTCTGTCCTTCTGGAAGCCCAATTTCCAACCAAGAAATCTGTTCCCAGTTTAAGTTGACTTCTGCTGTAGTTGGGATAACTGGTTTCAGCAAGCAGAAGGGGGAAACCCTTTCAATTACCTTCTCACGGAAGTGCCAAGATCCTCCTACCACTACGGCATGTGCCTTGAAGTCACAGACACTGATATCTCCAGTACCGCACATAAGCAACTGAAAGGCAAGAGACTGCAGTCAGAAAGTCACGTGCTTAGGAAACAAGGCCACAGCTAATGTGCAAATTGCAAACATTCAAAATGCTTAGAGAAGAAACATTTTGGCTTTATTCCAGATTCACTTGTCAGAGAGGAAAGGAAGCAAGGGTAGAGATGCTTAGGGAGGCAGCAATTACCTCAAGCTCATTCTCATCAAAAATAGCCAAGAGATTCTCAGGAACTAACTCGTTAAGACCTGGAAGAGAAGAGAAAAGCAGCAAGTGCCATCCCCTAGGACATACAGGCAGAAAGAGGCAGGGAGCAGACAGCATGTTACCTTTCAGGAAGTGATCCACCTCCTCTCTAACCTGATTGGCCAGCCTGTACTGCGCAAGCAGATTTAGATACAAGATTTTGTTTTCATTGGTCACCGGTACTTGAGCCCCTCCTGTGACCAGTTCCACCACCTGAGAACAAGAGAACACTTGATGTGAGTGTGAACAGCAGCATTCCCCAAACCTGAACTCCCAACCAGAACAAACCCAAGCAAGGAGCTAGTGCCCAGAGGTAAGCTCAATTTTCTGGGGCACAGAGTTCTCAGCCTCCCCTGCTACAGGCAGAAGGGGTTAAACTGTCCCACCTTCAGGAACTGCCTTCCTCACCTTCTCCAGCTGTCCTGTTTTGCTATACTTCTCTTCAGCAAAGACCAGATCCATCTCACTCACATCATTGTTCAGTATGAAACAAACTTTGGATTTATAAAATTCTGGGTCATCTGTTTCAAAATACTGTGTGAAAGAAAAAGAAGGCAGGGACATGGACAGAAGGAAAAAAACCCAGATCATACATTGTTAACCAGCACTCTGGATCTGCTTCTACTACACCAACATTCAACCTCTTCCCAGACCAATCCAGGCTTCAGAAAAGGCTGGGAAGCTTTACCTTGTAATGCATACGAAGTCCTATGATCTGAGCCAGGAAGGACCGGGTGAAGCGAGCTCGAACCAGTTGTTTGTAAGCACCTCCCAGAGATGATTCATAAAGACACTTTCCTACTAGGCGGCCTGCAAATTCATACACTTTGAGCCGTAAATATGTGGGACGCCCTGGATTTGGATGCACCTGCACAGAGGAAGCAAAATGAAACATCCAAATACCAGACAAGACTAGCAAAAACAGCAAGTATTGGACCACTTCCAGGAGCTTTAGTGTAACATCCTCAAAGCCGAGCAACAGAAATAAAATGCCTGAGCCTGCCTAGGAAGAAAACAAAATGTTTCACACGCACAGGCCAGAAGCTGCATGACAGAAGAAACTGATTCTGAAACACTCAGACCCAACAAAACCTCTAGACACTCTGATGCCACCTCCTCTTGCCCAGAAATCCAGCCTTCTCTGCTGACTGGCCACCCTCTGCTGTTCACCCAGCCAGTTTCTTTGACACTTCAGTGTGTTAAGATCATTAAGCAAAGCTCTGAGAAAGGCACTGGAAGTGACAAGCTAAACAATGGGTAAGGCTGCATACCACTTCATAGCAGCAGCATTATTTAAGCATCAGCATGTCAATGCACACATTCTGTGCATTCACCATAGGAACTGCAGACTCACCAAGGCCTGGTTGTTATCACTAAAACGGGTGAAGAGTTGATTGGTGGTATCAAATAATGCCTTACAGATGAGCTCAAACCACTCTCTGCGTGGACCTCCCCAGTCTAGAGCTACAAGATAAAACAAGCTTGGTCATCTATGGGTCAATTCAAGAGCTTCATGCATGCTGCTCACTATTACCTGGCATAAGATCTCATCACAGTGAACAGCTCCATAGCAAAAAAGCAGTAGATAGGGACTTCAGAACTCTGGGTTCTGCTCCCAACCTAGTCCTAGTATTTTTTATTTGGGCCTCAGGTCCTTATGTAAAGTAGGGATAGAACAAGAAAGTGAGAAATTGAAGGGCTGGAAAGCCACGAAGGACAGACATACTATAAGAAACCAGAATTTCAGACTAAAACTATTCCACCATCATTCCTTTCACTTCCTCCTTAAATATATTCCCAAGATAACTCACCTTCTTCATCCTGAAAAATCACTTCAAAGTTTTTGCTCCAGTCAGAAACAGAAAAATTTCGTGTTGCTTTAAAAGACTGAAAAAAAAAAAAAAAAAAAAAAGAAAATAGCAGCAGCCATTACTGCTTGGCACCCCATACCAATATAAAATCCTGCACATGTGGATGGGCAACTTAAGCAACACAAAAACCAAGAAACAGTCTAGTACTCTAAAGTGTAAAAGTGAGAATTAGGAACTCCTAAGGTCTAATTCTTATTTGTCCAAAGCCACAGAAGCTGATTCCTCATTTTCTATTGTGAGACACATTACCCACATAAATACAGCTCATCTTAAAACCAGTGAGAGGTCTTAGCACAGCACAGATGTACCTCTCTCGAGGCTGCAGTACAGTATTGTTTAAAGTATTAAAATGCCTGTGGTGGGAAGGAGCAATTTCTGCAAAGCGCTCTCAGCCCACGAGTCAGTTTTAAAAAAGGAACGTTTCAGAGAGCGTTAGAAAATAGCTTGAAGCGTTCACCGAGTTCATACTTAAAGCAAGTCACGATGCAAAAAAGTAACAAAATATTTCAAGTGTCAAGAACTTCCTGTGTCCCGATTCTAGATTCCAATTAAAGAAAATTTAAAAAGCTACACAACAGTCCTCAGTCATATGGGTAGCTTTGGCTTAGGTTATCTTCAAATAGGTTAGAGCATCACATTAGTCACACCTCTGGGCTAAACACATTGGTCACATTCACTGTGCCTGTCAACCTCGGACACTAAAGCTTACTTTTATTATTATTATGGCACTTAATTTATTTTGTCTTACTAGGCTGTAACATCAGGGCTCATGACAGTGCAGGAATCTCCAAAATAGTGGGAAAAAAGTAGTCATGGAAATACTGTTTAGAAGTGAAGTCATTTTGCAGCAAGCTATTAACTGAAACATAATCTCATGAACACTGCAAACTCATACATTCAGAAAATATTCCAAACCACAGATTTACAGAGTGTAAATCAAGAGAAACCCCAGCCACTTCTGCTTTCCCCAGAAATGTTCCTTTCCATCTTTATAACATTACTGTTGTGAGACACATGTGGAAACAGTAAGTCAGGATAACTGCCTGCCCTGTGTACACAGTATTTAGAATGTCAGTTGAGAACTGTAAATGAACGACCCTTCCTTAAGTTTGATTTTGGAAACACATCAGCTCGCATCAGTATCGGTGAAGACTTAACCCAAGGACTCTACAGAACATTTTACCATCACGCTGAACCACTACTAGAAGCCTGTCGATGCAAGAGTTTCATGCGTGCAGCTCAGTAACACCTAACTTGACAGCTCCTCTCACTGAATGGCTCTGTACCAGAAAAATAGTAGACAGACTCAGGAGCTCTTAAGTTGTGCTCCCAAATCTGGTCCAGGTAGACAGTCTCTCTCTGGGCCTCAGGTTCCAATGTAAAGAGGGGACAGAATAGCACCAGCAGATTTCCTGCTTTTACAGGCTACGCATGCATTTACCCTAGACATCGCTCAGGGCTTGATTTACTCTGCAACGAGTTCCTGAAAAATTTATCAGAGCTGAAGTTTCCCAATTACTTAAGAAATTGATCTGATCTTCCTGGCTGTAGAGAAGGAACACAGCATCCCACACAATACCAAACCTGAACACAGAGGAGCTACCTTGAGATGATTTTTTTTCCCCTCTTTTTCCCCACCTCAAGCTGTCTACTGGCATTTGCCTTGAAGCAGGACCAATCATTTTTAGTGTGGTTGCCCTAGCACACACCAGTTTGGATTTCTTTAGGCATTGAGCAGAAGCAAAAGGATGGAGGAAGCATTGGGCTTAAGCGAAGTGACCTATACACTCACCGACTCCAACAGACAGTGACGGCTGACCTTCAGTGTGACCTTCGAATGAGGTCTTTTCATATGCACCTGACGCAGTTCTCGCTGAAAGAAGTTCACTTTGTCCTGGAAGGTCTCCGAGCCTCCTGAGAATAGTGACAGTTTGAGTCAGGCCTGAGCTGTTGACACTCGAACATCTAGAAGGCATTCCTAAGACTAGCTGCACAGGTCAGCTTTACAGCCCAAGGATGAGTTCATTACAGCAAGGTTTGGAGACAGAACTCCAAAGGCAGTTTGCAGTTAGTCTTGCTGACATTCAGATACTCACAGGTGCACTTTCAAAGAGCCTGACAGAAAACTCAAACTGAAAAGGAACAGCTGGCATGACAAAATACATTCACTGGAAGCACGAATAGGAACAGAACATGAGACTCCAGGAATCAGAGTTCTCATCAGAGGTCATTCAGTGCTGGCAATCTTAATTCCCCAGGAAACTAGCAGACTCAAGTGCTAACTCCCTGACTACTGTACCCACCTCACCACCCCTTTACCTATGTTTTTATGCAGAGAGCGAATGAAAGTGGCTGCCAAGATGTTCCTCTCCTTGCAGCTGAGCTCCACAGGGGGTTGGATCCCATCATCCACCACCAGTGTCAGTAATTTGTGCACAGGGTCAGGACCAAGGTATGAAAACTAGCAGCAAAAAGATGCAAGAAAGGGTAAACCCATCATGCAGAAGGCACAGTATGTTCAGTAGACAGAGCAACACCACATGCGCTCCAAGACTTTCTCTGGTCACCCATGCAGATGCAGTTAACAGGAACACTATTTCAAGCATCCAGACTCCAGTTAGGAGGCTGTTTCAAACTTCACACCCTCGCCTAGGGGCTTCAGTGGACACAATCACAGCATTTTAGCAAGATTATTAGGAAAATAAACAGCAGAAATGCAAAAGGAACCAAGATTTTTGCCTAGCATTGGGACAAAAGGCAGGAAGGAGTGATACAACTGTCTCCTGTTCACAGACATTAGCAGAATTTAGGCACTGAGAGGGCATTCTAGTGTTGAATTTTACACAGCAAAATGTTGTTCTGTGAGTGGAAGCCATTCTCTCCAAAAGAAAAAAATCAGACTGTCATTCACAAGGACCACAAGCTAACAACATGGAGGTGTAGTGACAGCTACATGGAAAGAGGCTCACCTTTGTGCCAGGACATACTCTAAAGGTGAAAAGGCGCCATGGAATGATCTTCAGGTAAAATTCTTTCACTGAGAATTGCTGCATAATCACAAGGAAAAGAAAATGTTAAAGGTCACACATCTGTTAAGGGCTGTCCCCAAAAACCATGAGGCACAGGACAGAACCACAAGCCCAGACTTCTGTCCAACCCCAGGGACAGGTTTCTGCAACGTTCGGTGACATCTTCTGGCACAGTACATAAACACCTTTAAAGCTGTACAGAACACTAAGCCACTTGTCAGCAAGATTTTACTGCATGCATTTATGATGCATGTGGGATCCCAGCACGACACAGATTTTACAGCAGTACGCCACTGTGTACAATAGAACATCACCAGTCTAATTGGAAGGTAATGTTAAGTACTTGAGAGGTTGAATTCAGGACAAGATTGCATTGTCAATATAATGCATTGACAAAAAGGTTTTGGAAAAAGTCACAGTAACAGAACTATTGCTACTACTCCCTAATTTCACAACCATTTCAAACAACTTTTAAAAAACACTTGCAATTGCTAAATCCAGGAGATTTGCAGAAATTTCTTCTCAGCTTATTTCTGCCAGAACAAATGGCAGAACTGTGGAACTGTCACCTTCTGGAGAGCAAGCTAAAATGAAATTTTAGCACCTTTAGACAAAACACAAAACCATTTCCTGCACAAGCCTGTTCTAGCTGCAATGGCTGGAAAAAATGACAAGCAGCATTTCTCCACAAAGAAAATATGAACAGCAACCCCTTAAAGAAATAACAGCATAGTAACAGTTACCTACTGTACAGGACAGATGCTCTAGGTATATATAAAGATATTCAGGGATACAATTACACAAGCATTAGAATCACATTAACAACTTTGGCACCTAAAGGGAACCTGGAACAGTACCCACTTCAGGTGATCTCCTTTACCATGTAATGCAATAGAAAAAAAAAAAAAAGTACATAAGTCCAGAACAATACCCCAAGGATGAAAGGATGCTGAGCTCATAAGGACCCACCACTCATTCCCAAAGTCAGTTCTTAGAGCTGCATGCAGCAGAGATTTAGAAGTCTCTAGCAACACCTTCCAGCCTATAACTGTTTCGCAGCCCTCTCTCTCTGTCAGGAAAGCAATTCCTGGATTAGTCTTTCACTTTATTTATCACTGCATTTTTCAGAATGCATTCTGACAGACAGATTAACAAAGTAAATTTAAATTCATTAGTAGATTTAGTGGAATTTTCTTTCTAGTTTTCCTGAATGCTCGTAGGCAATCATAAGGGGTAACAGTTTCTGTTAACTTATTCTTACTATAAGAGAAGCCTCACTTTCTCTTGACTTGCTTGAATCCCGTTTCTTCTACTTACACATTTACCCTTTGTCCTCTGACTATTTTTTTTCCTTTCGCTGAAACATTCAAGAAACAGGACAGACAAAAACATAAAATCTGAGAATCTCTAAGTTCCAATTTACAGGTATCGGAAACTGAGAAAGAGAATTGTAGGTCTGACCTGACCAGAGCAAAGGAATAGCAAACAGAATATCTACTGAACCATCACTGAGGAAATTCCCAGTAGGCTTTGGATTAGACCTAAAGAGACACACGGAGTCCTAAAACTTCAAGAAGAATTTTAACGTTATCCTCAGTCATGAGCTCCACATTTGCTGCCTAGCCTTAGGCAAACCTTTTTCAATCAAATCTGAGGCACCTAAATCTGGAGCTACAATATAGGGCACAAGGAAGCTCTTCAGTTGCAGTGTACTTCAAACACGCACTTAAGGATGGTAACTTCATGATATCTACCTTAGGTGACACATAGCAGTACACCTTTTTAGGTTTCTTCACTTTCTCAGGGGTTTGGCTGTCGGAGGGAGAATCTTCATCTTCATCCTCAGTTGCAGTAGAAGGACGGCGCTGGGAGGAGCTCAGGTGCGTCGGTGGAAGTTGCCACTGAGTGTTGGTATAACTAGGAGCGTCGTAAAGGTAGGCTTCAAAGTAAATACTGACACCTGAGGTGGACACATTGCGTTCTACAATGTTCTTTTCATTCTCTGAGGGAAACAGATACAAAGAGTTGTGTAAATCTTAATGGAGATCAGAATCAAAAAGTAAAGAATCCACAGACCACCATGAAATTAGTTACTATGATTTTAAAGAAAAGGCTACAATCTAAAGGAAAACCTGGTCAAGTGGGATGAAAAGATTTCAAGATAGCAGTCTGTCTGTCCTGGCTTCAGACAGCGACTAGTTGAAGAAAAAAAGGAAAAAGGCATACAGAACCTCTTTCTCAGAGCACCAGCCTGAATGCATAGCCACTTGACAGCCACACTGCAGACTGGCTCACTCCTGAAGAAACCAGGAATTATAAAATTGTAAGCACCTAGGATACATGCAGTGTTTTCATCCATATAGATTGGCATACAACACACAACTGGCTCACTTCCAGTATGGCTCACATGCCAAGTACTAGCAAGCAATAAAAACTGTCTCATTTCAGAGGTAAACCTACTGAGACAGAGGAAAAACACCTGCTTTTATCTATTGATGGAACTGAGTATCAGCCTTCAGAGATCTCCCTTGTCAGCAGCAAATTCATTTACCTTAGCATTTTTAAATGAATAGGCACTCCTTGAGCAATTAAGCATGGCTAGCCTGCAGGGAAGCCACATTTAAGCTCTGCTACATGAGTGTGCAAAGCAGCTTGTAGGAGGACACCCAGAGAATGAATACTGAGTAGCTCTTGACTCACCACTTAAAACAATGATGTCAAAATCACCATTACTTATGGGCTGATTCTGGTAGGAGATGCAGGCATGGAAACACCCCCTACAGTGCAAGGTGAGTCGGAAGAACACTTCACAAGTCTGCCGATTGGACACCACGGACTTCTCAAACACAACATCAGAGCTCTCTTCTTCTTGAGGACCCAGCTAAACAAACAAACAAAAAAAAAATTAATAAAAGGGGGCTCTCTAGCTCACCTGAAGTCAAGCAGCAAGGGATGAGGTTGCACTCACCTCATGGATGGAGACGCTGTAATTGTGCTCATCTATCAGGGACACAGAGTTGCTGGTGGGATTGTCATACTCATCTCTGGGAACTATCTGCAGAGTGTGCTGCTGCCCACAGGTCAGCACCAGAGTGGAGAAATGGCAGACAATTTTGGTTTTGGAGGGAACCACCATCCCTGAAGCAGATGACAACAACAGTTTAAAGTCAAAAAAAAAATCCACATTAAGCTACAAAGAGCAAAAGAAAAAGTAACTAGGAGCACAATATCCTTGAAAATGGATCAAATCTAAACACATACTATGCCCCTACATTCAAAAAACTAAGTATCTGAGCAGCGAAATAAATGGCATGGTGTACAGGGTTTGCCTTGGGCCAGAAACTTAGTAGTGATTAAGGAAACTCAGTTACTAGCCCTCTAAAGAATGTTTTTTCCACCACCCTAACTTCAGCTCAAAAACTTGCTCCCACTGCACACACAAAATACAAGTCATTTGACATCCAAGGAAGCCTGCAGTTTACCAAACAAACTTTAGCCTGGAGGGTATCTGAGCTAAATCTGAGCTTCCTCTTTCTGAGGGTTTATCGTAGCAAGCTGTCTCTACTCACAATGCAATGGAATAGAGGTGCTTTCAATGAACGCATAGATGAAATAGAAAAGATGATGACTAGGGTCAAAAAAAAAAAGCAGGAGGAAACAAATTTCAAATTAATAAAAAGGAAGTGTTTTTAAAGAAGTATATAAATCAAAGGTATCAACTGCTTCAGGAGCTTAAAGGAATAGAGTAGGGTATTCAAAGCAGTCAAATCATGACAGCATTTCCAATTCAGATACAAATAACACTTTCACAAAAGGCATTCTCTGACTACTAGATGGATCGTGAAGAAGTTACTACAAAACAGAGAACACAACAGAAGTGGTTAGGGAGTTTAAGCAGCACCAATGACTTATTCTGTAGGGCAGTTGCTATTTTGCCCTGTACTGGTAGTCATAAGTACGTTTTAGTGATGGGTCTATTGCAAGAGGAAAATGGTGAAGGGTAACCCTTTCCCTGTCACCTACCTATTTTAGCTGGAAACACATTTACCTAACTGCCTCAAATACCTCCAAATCTACTTTGAATCATTAGAGGGCCACTTAGACCTTACCTGGCTGGAACACCTTGTAGTAGGGGCTGTAGGCCACATTCAAGCCACCAAGTTTTACAGTGATCTCATATCTCCCAGCCCTGCGCACAGTGAAGGCCACTTTCACCACATTGGAATTAGGCTCCTGAAGAACTTCCTGGGTTACAGGAATATCAATGGCTAGCTCCACATGGCAGATGTGAACTCGCAGCCCCACAGGCCGGTGAGCAGGGAAGGGTTGCCCATTTTTATAGAATAACTGCATGGGAAATGAAGAAGTCCAGGTCAGCAAAAATATGCAGTGCACAGAGGAAAAGAAAGCAAGTCACCTCAGAGAAACAAAGGCAAGAACCCCAGCTCAGCAAAAGAAAAAAAAAAAATAACAGCCAGCTCTGTCACACAGGCTGTGCTCTCCAAAGCGAACAGGGCACAAGCGAGCATTGAACAGCCTCATTCTCTTTTGTGCTGGGGTTCAAATGAGGGCCCTGAAAAGAACATGCCTCTAGGCATCTCTTCTCTGCATTATTAGTGCAATATCAGAGCAGAAACCAAGAGAACCCACTACTGAAAGGAAAAAAGCAAAGCCAAATCCTTTCAGAGAAACAAGCAGGTCTTGTCCATTTGTACAGCTAAGCTCCAGAAAAGCTCTGACCAATTTGTTACAGAAAACAGTGTGGAGAAGATGCTGACCCAAGGAGCTGACCTCATCTGTACTGATAAGAAGTAACAGCATGAAAACAATGTGTTAGACAATATCACAGGCAGCTCAACCACAGAAGTGATCTGCCAGACAAGTTCAGAAGGTAACATACTCGACCAGTACTTCCTTACAAGGGAAGAATTACACCTTGAAACCCCAGCACAGACTCACAGAACGTTAGGGGTTGGAAGGGACCTCAAAAGATCATCTAGTCCAACTCCCCTGCCAGAGCAGGTTAGCCTAAAGTAGATCACACAGGAATGCATCCAGGCGGGTTTTGAATGTCTCCAGAGAAGGAGACTCCACAGCCTCTCTGGGCAGCCTATTCCAATGCTCTGTCACCTATGTGCATGGCTCTTCAAGAGCTGGCAGCTTGTGGGCCAGATCCTGTCTGCCACCTGCAACCAGCCTGCAGTCAGCAAAAGGTTACTATTAGTCCCTGTTTCTAAATAAGGGAGGGCATAGGGCCTTAAGTAGTATGTATCTTGATTGTCAGTGAGAAAAAACAGTGCATGCAACAGCTAGTGTCGATGAATAAAGGGCTAAGCAAATGGGAGACAAGCATGAAGCAGAAGGGCACGTTGCTGGAGCTGCCATGAGTGGAGTCAGTAAGGTGAAGAGAAAAAATTTAAACAGCAGGAACAGAACAAGTCCCTTTCACCTCAGTTCTTTTTCACTGCCTGCCATGGAGTTAGAACTCCTCACTCACCCTCAAGCAGAAGGGTTTTACTCACCTTCCCGAGGTATTGGTATGGCAACCTAGCTTAACCTTCCTTTGTTGCGTACCTATGGGTATGTGAACCTCGCTTAACCTTTCTTCTTATTTTGATGCCCTTCTGGGTGGGGAAAGTGGAGCAGAAAGGTGGACACATGAGCCCAGCAAAACCTGCTCAAACTTTCTCCATGTAGCTCTAAACTCTCAGTGTTCAGGCCCCTCACGCATCTTATTTGTATACTTGTCCCATTCCCCTAGGCTTGGTCTTTCAGGATTGGAGGGAAACAAAGAGTCCTTGGCAGGCTTTTCCAGGTCAGACAGAATTACACTCAATTTTGGAGGAACAGGGAGCAACTATGAAGCTTTACAGCCCACTCCCACACTCTCAACTTCCGCTGCACAATCAAAAGATAGCACCAAGTCTGTTGAAGGCAAGGCTCAACCCACTCACTTCCCAGTAAAGGAAGCATATAGATAGTATAAGCCTGGTCTCCTCCAGCTCTTCAGAGGATTCTAAAGAGAGGGAGATAAGATTTTAAAGAGTACAGACCTCAGATACACACTTACAGAGTTCTGCAACACAGTTACAGGGGGCAGAAGACATAAACAAACAGCTTTCCTACTCCTAGTTACATCCAGCTCAGCCCCAACAGCAAACACTTGAAGAGCCCATTTCTAACTCAGACCGTTATTCCTACCCCCCAAACTGCGTGGAAACAGAAATATTCCCTTACATGCACTCGGAAGGCCATGCTATGGCCCACCTCATAGGGGTCCTTCCAATCCCAGGAGATTTTGCAGGACCGGGGATCCAGATAGTTGCCTCGCACGTAGTCATAAATAGTTCGCTCCCCTCGGCGTTCCCGGTCCTCATGCTGAAGGAAGCTGACTATACGTGCGGCAAGCTCAAAGAGGAACTTAATGGTGAAGAAGAAAGCTACCACGGATACTGTGATCCCACCTGCAGCAAGGAGAGAACAGAGGGTGGTTGCAGCAGCATGGCTGAGTCAGGCACCAAAATCCCCTCTGCATAGGCACAAGATGCCTTTTATGAATGACATTCTACCCAACTGCAAATCAGGTGTTCAAGGCAGAAGCTATTGTGCGAACATTTATGGTTTGTGTTATGCTACAAGTGAGGTTAGAGAATAACAAGTCCCTTAAAACTCTGCAAAAGACTGCAAACAGAGGAAACGGATAAAGGTGGTAGAGTCTCAGGTATGGCTAGCAGACACCCCAAGCATGGAATTCCCCCGGTGTTGCAAACTAGAACTACAGAGATTCCTTTAAGGGAAACAGTCATATAACCACACAACCCCTGCACATCACAGTAAGGCTGGATTAAGAAGCATCACGGAGGCAACAACCCTACACTAGTTCTCAAAAGAAAAAGTAAGGGGATGGCTTAGGAATGAGGTCAATGGAAGGACTCTAAGAACAAGAAGAACGGTGGAGAGGCAAGTCTGCCAGGTGGAAGGGACAGTGCGGGGTGACAGTAACTTCATGTTTGTTAGGTAGACTCTGAGCTAACATGAAAGCAAAGGCTTTCAAGAAACCCTTCTAAAGCCTAGGGAGAGGTCAACGAATACAGGGGCAGCCTTTCCTTCACTTACCAATAATGTAAAACATCAGGTCCCTTCGGTGAGACACACAGCCGAGGATCACAGCTGCATCTAGAACACAAAATAGGCCAAGTCCAGTCCAGTGACTCTTCCTCACACACACTGGCCTAAATATCATCTATGATTCCTCACACAAATACCTATTGATCACCTATCTTCCTCTCCAAGGACATCCCTAAAGCATTATTGCATAAGACTGTGAAATATGCAAACAGCACAACACGCTACAAGGTATGGAACTCCCTCCACCACAGGCTCCCATTCAGGTTCAGGGTTCTATAAGAAGTTCAACATAATAACCTCAAAAACCCGTGAGAGTGGGCTCTGGGTACTGCAAGAAAGAGCTACCTTTTGCAAAATCACTAACTTCAACAGCAGCGCCCAAAAGCCACTCATCCAAACTGCCACACCTACTTGCTTCTGCAAGTCACAAAGTTAACTTCTAGTCTGCACATCACAGAGCCACCATCAAAATGGACAGAAGCTGACCCTCAACCAGCAACCTTAGAAGAAAAAGCTATGGAACAAAAGGGTTGCGGGCAAGACCATCCCCATTTGTTCAGAACAAACCAAATCCTTCTAGGGCAGAGCTGAATCCATTTTTTGCCCTGGAACTCTACTATGGAAAGTATGAATGCAATTGGAAAACAGCCCATCTCTACTTTCCTATTCACTTCTGCAAAGTGGAGCCTGTCTTGCTGATCAACACACAAGCTAAAACTTTGGTTTTGTATACTATTGAGATTACAGAATTTTTTTAGAGAATCTAAAGTCAAGTTCTTGCTGAGGGGACTGCTAAACAAACATGTAGTAAAAAGACCACACTCGGAATAACATGCTGTTTGGTTGATAAGACATAGCTGACAGATGGAAGAAGAGCATCAGGAAGGAACGTGTGTGACGATTAGACAAACAATTTGGCATACATTAATGCATACAATATAGCTCGCCATGTCACCATTCAGTTAGTGAGAAGCTACATTGTGCATTCAAGCTGCTTTTTCTTTTTCTTTTCTTTTTTTTTTTTAAACAAACACAAAAGAGGAATTATTCATCAGTCATCTCAACAGCCAGCAGCAATAGACATCAGCATGCAGAAAGCTTAAGTGAGGTATTTCCCCCAACAATAGCCACTGCTTTCCAGCCCAGCAAATCCCCTTTGCTGGCCTCCACAGATATTCCATCCCTCCAACCAAAAAGCAATCACATACCTTTACAGAAGTGCCCATGTTCTAAAAGCCAAAAGGGGGGTACCCATTCTTCAGCATCCTTCCTCTTTATGCCCAACACTGGGGCAAACGTCAGCAAGAAGCAGCCATAGAGAAGATTATCACAGAAAGAGAAATTCCTGGAACATGCATCACAGAATCACTGCTGAAAGGTGAAGACCTGAGCACAGCAATTTCTTCCTCTGTGGAAAAGGGTTGTCCTGCAATGCTGCTCCCTGTAGCCTGTTGTTTGCCAGCTTCCCTGGAAAAGGCAAAAAAGGAGAGAGAAAAGTTAGATCTCTCCATTGTTGTGGACAAATCTAGCAAGTAGAAACACGTGAGAGGCGTAAGATGCAAGAGTATCACTAGACGTCAAATCCATAGGAGAGATGCTATAAAGGTATTGCTGTTGATGAGGAGCTAGGCTTCACCATATTCTCAACATCCATCTGTCACAATTTCATTTCGTTATATGGCCCCCTGAAACTAGCAAGTTCAAGATGGCACAAAACACATCCTGCCTCCATAGGTTTCACCAAGCTCATGGGGTTCCCTGAGCAGCTAAGAACCTGTGTGCTATTCATGAGGAGTACTAAGGATCAGGTACCACTTCAAGCCCTCACACTCCACAATACACCATGCATTATTCTCAAAGTGATTTTGCCCAGATCTAGATGCCTACTTATAGCCAAGCTTAAAAAAATAAATAAAGCTTTGAAAGTTCTTGGACCCCAAAGCAAACCAGATAAATTTTTTTTGCTGCTGTTGTTCTAGGTATTCAGGAAACTGGTATCCTCATAAGGCATTTCCGTTTCAGCAGCACTATCCACTAAATTACAGTTTACTGTCAGGATTGAAATAAAAAAAAAAAAAAAAAATAAATCTAACAGCAAGGATTGATGAAGCTCACAAAAACTAGGACATATACCAGAAGAAAAGCTACAGACCCTACACAGTTGGTATCTACTCATTCAGAACACACACTATGAAATGAACAGGCCCAGGCTTACCACAGCAGCTGTCTGTAAAAAGAGTCACCTCTTCTGGGGATGTAAATGATGTGCTCCTCCTGCCTGCCATACCACCACCTCAGCTGCCGCTTCTGACTCCACCCTCATCTACCACCTTCTTCACATGTCTCTCATTTCCTTGCATCCCAGTAATCATACAGATCTGGCTGCCTTCGCACACTTCCACTAAGCTTTCTAACACATACGAAAACCGACAGGTAAGTCTGTGCAGAGCTCTCTGATCGCACTGCAGAAGCAGCCAGACTCTCATCTTTTCCTCCCCCACATCTCAAGGAAAATCCCACCCACTCAGTTATTTTCTTCTTTCCTCTGCTTGAGCAGTGTTGCAGTCCCCAGGACAGAAGTTCTTATTCTCCTCCTAGATGAAGCTTCAAGTTTCTAAACTCATATCTCTATGTGTTAAGAATCACAGACCTAGCGATTTCCTTGATATTTTCGTTCTTTCACAGTACATATCCAAGATGTGCTACAAACGCCTGGTTGAAACTCTGCTCCAGCTTGGCCTGGCTGTGGAAGGTGTGTGGCTCCCCCCACACAGCTGAGGAATTTGACAGAAATTTATCAATGCTTGGGAATCTATGATACCTCCCTCCAGCATCTTATAGAACCAGCCCCTTCATGTCACCAAAAAAACATCAACACAAAACTGGCCCTGTGTGTTCATCTACCCAAGAAGCTATTTCTGCCTTAGTCCATAACTCTTTCCCTTCGGTAAAGCATACCACAAGTTACACAGCCCCTCTCTCAAAAGCATAAAAAGAGAAAGCCCCATTATTTCAACAAGGTTTTTAAGTCAATTGAAGCCTACGTCTCTTGATCTGTGTTGCAGAATTTCAGAGCTCGCTGGACACATGGAATGAGCTATCTCCCTCAATCATCACGGACACAGGGAATTAGTTATCTCCCTGAATCAGCACAGTAACTTCTCATTTTATTATCTCTACATGAAGTGGTAAAAAAGACACCAAGTGGCCACCAGAGATGAAGCGGCTGTCATACAATTGACTTTCCTCTAGCATACACTCTGCCCGCAGCTTTAAGGATGCTCTTGCAGCTGGGATACATTGAGGTAAAGAACCTAGCTGTGAGTAGCTTGTATCCAAGATACATTGCCACTCACTTATCAGAACGCAGATCTAAATTAAAATAGCATCTGTGCTAAGAACTGCCAGCTAACAATCTGGGAAACAAATTCTGAAAATCAGCAATATAAGGTGCCATCATAGCCAGGCCGGAAAAAAAAAAAAAAATCCTCAATTGTCCAACAGATCTTAGTGATCTTGATCCAAGGACAGAGCACACAATGGTCTCCTGCCATCTGCAGGGAAAACGGGGATTTTGAAAGCTTCACCTTGGTTTGATTCAAGGAGAAGTACTGGCACAATCAGGATAGACAGCATGGAATCATAAAATCAACTGTATTAGTGCTATTGCATGTCTCAAGTCAGCAAGGGAAGGAGAGCCAGTAATGGGAACACATTTTGTTTGTATTATTGCTCCTGCAAAGCCAGAGGAATACAGTGCAAAGCTCTGCAAGGAAGTGCAAGCGTAGCTGCACATACAAAAGGAACTGTAACACAGTAACGGCACATTCGCTTGGCTGCCACCACCAGTCAGGGGCATGCTACCAGAAATGATTTACTGAGGTCCTAGGAAATCTGTGGTGCCCCTCGGGGGGGGTTTTGTGCACTGGTAAATTTAACTTCCTTTCTTCTCTCCCTTGACAAGTTTCAAAATTAAGATAGATGGGTTTAAAACCTTTCTGCAGGTTTATACTACCTCATCTAACCAAGATGAAAGAACCCTTCATCTCTGTGCAGAACGTCCTCTCAATCCATGTGCACAAACGTCCACCACCAACGGCACGTGTGTCTCAGGCCACGCACAAGACGACAATTCTTTTTTAAGCGAAAAGACACAATATGTTCTAAACACTAAGTAAAGCATGCACAAACCAACAAACATGCCCATGGGCACCTAACTTTAAAATTCACCTACAGAAGACTGAAGAGTCAGCACAAAAGGCACGGAGCAGGCTTCAGTATCAGCTGTCAAGGACAAAAGCCACATCAATGGCCAAAGTCCATAAAAAACAGTCATTCTGTCATCATGGCTAGAATCTGCCATATTATTTACACACAAGTCAAATGAAATAGTGACAACAGGAAAAAAAAAAAAAAAGTCTATGGGAGACTTAGATCACCCCCTTCCTCTTCAATGATTTCCTTCACCCAAACCACTCACATTGCTTAAGCAGCATCAGGAACACTCCACCAACTGTGCTTCCTCAAGCAACAATTCAGCTGGCAGAAAGCTCAGCCATGGTTTCCCTAACCAACCCAGTACTCCTTTCAGTCTAATTCTCTTCCTCGTTGTCAGAGCCCCAGTCACAGTTCTACTGAGGCCAGTGCTTCAGGAAGTAACTCCTGCATAGCACCTCAGTGGCTGCACAGCTGCGTTTTCTGACCATCACACCAGATAAAACTGGTTGCATTTGGAAGATATCAACAGCTACAAGTTCTCACTAATCCCAGAAGCTTGCAGAACAAAGATAACAACAGGGACCCCTCTCACTCACCCTTCCCTGCACAGAGCACTAGGAACCAAGCGCCCAGGACTAGTCTGGGAACTTGGAGAATGTTTCCTTACATGTGCAGAAAAGGTATTTTAGGTCAGACTATGCCACTACGGCTGCAGAAAGCACAGTTGAAATCACATTCATTGCACGTCACAACTGTCGGTAAGAATGACAACCCCCTGCTTTTCACGAAGCAGCTCTGGAGCCAGAGCGCAGCAGAGCCAGTGTTACATTAATTCTTCAAAACACGCCAGCCCAGCAAGCTTGAGTGGGCTGGAGATCCCTGTAGCCTCCCAGCTCCGCAAAACAGAAAAGCAGGGGGGAAGGAGGGCGCTCGGGGTGCTGTGGTTCCCCCACAGCCCGCACCAGCTGTGGCCCAGCGGGGCCACCAAACCCCACGGCCTTTCCGCAGGCGCCAGCCCCCCCAGCCTACCCGATGATGCCACGGCGCAAAAAGGCACGGCGAAACCAAGGGAAGGCTGGAGGCCGCTGCGGGGTAAGCGGAGACGGCCCTTCCTGCTCATCGGGAGCCCCAGCCCCGCCCGCCCCCGCCGCAGCCCTCCCGGGGCGGCCACCCGCCGCCGGCAGAGCGGGGACCCCCGCCGCGGTGGCACCGGGCCTGCCGGAGGCAGCAGCGGGGCGGCCCCCCCAGCACGGGCAGCACGGGCACCCCGGGCCGGCAGCAGGGCCGCCCGCGCCCCTCCCGCCGTCACCGGCGGCCGGGCCGGGCCGGGCCACTACCCCGAGGGGGCGCCCGAGCACTGAGGGGGGCCAGGCAGCACCTGCAGCCCCCTCGCCCCGGGAGCCCCGCTCCCCCCGCCAGAGCCCGCCCTCCCCTCTTCTTCCCCCGGGGCGCGGGAGGGGGCGGGCAGCGCCGTTACCGAGGGCTCCGCCGGCCGGCAGCGACGTTGGGCCCGCTCCTGCGCGCGAGCAGCGCAGGCTCCCGCTGCCCGGTGCTGGCGGCTGTAAGTGACGCCACACCCGCACCGTCCTGGCGGGGCGGGGCGCGGTGACGCGCCGTGGCAGCACCGGAAGTAGCGGCAGCGGGGCGGCGGCGGCGGCAGCATGGTGAGCCGGGAGTGAGCCGGGAGTGGGCCGGGGGGGGCGCCGGGCCAGGGTCTCTCCCCAGCTCATCCGGCTGCGTGTCGGTGTCCTTGCAGGGGAAGCAGAAGAAGGCGCGGAAGTACGCGGTGATGAAGCGCATGATCAGCCTCCGGGACGAGCGCATGTGAGTGCGGCTGCGGCTGGGCCCGCTCCCCGGCGGGGCCGCCCGTCCCCGTGTCCCGCTCCGGAGGGGATCCCGGCCCAGGCCTCTCCGGCACCCTTCCCTATCGCCCCCCCAGGAGTGCCTCTGTTTCCTTGCAGTAACGAGAAGGACCGGGCGAAAGCCCCCGTGAAGAAGAAAGAGGATCCGAGTGCCATCAAGGAGCGGGAGGTGTAAGTGTTGCCGACGCGTTGGGGCGGGCCGGCCATGGTGCAGGCTGCAACCGAGGGAGTTTCTGAGCAAAACCGTCGGAGTGGAAAATGGAGCCCCAAACCGAGGAATTGGGCTTGGGAGGCAGCAGAAGGCCTGACCGGTCACCATCCCACGCTGCCTTGTGTTGCTCCTGCTCGTTACCCTTCCTTCCTTCTGTGCGAGTTGTAGAATTGGATACGTTGTTATTTGCAGTTAACCGATTTGAATCCTTTGTCTTCCCGGCAGCCCCCAGCATCCCTCTTGCTTATTCTTCCAGTATAATACCCAGCTGGGCCCTCCTTATCACATCCTGGTTGACACCAACTTCATCAACTTCTCCATCAAGGCCAAGCTGGACCTAGTGCAGTCAATGATGGACTGTCTCTATGCCAAGTGTGAGTGTCTGCAGCCCTCCCAGCTTCTTCTGGGCCACGTAGTGCTGCAGTGTGGTTGTGATGTGCTTCATCAGCCTCATCCTGCTAGTTGAGGGTTACAAATCTTGAAAAAGGGACACAGGCTATAATCGTTGAGTTCAGTGGTGGTGGCTATGGAAACCCTGGAACTGTCTCTGGTTTCAGTCAAAGAATGGCCTTAAATGCTAATCTCAACAAAGGTAAAGAATTAGTAACTTAAAATCTGAAATTACTGCGGTGCAGTCAAACTCAGTGGCTCTGCATTTCATCACTTTACAACCTTATCAGCTCTCATAAGTTTAAAACTGTAAGGAATGTGTTAGAGAGTTCCATGATGGCTCCTGGGTGCGTGGGCAATACGCAGGGGTCTGTGAAGGACCCTGGTTCTAACGCAGGCTTTTTTTGCGTATAGGTATTCCATGTATCACAGATTGTGTAATGGGTGAAATTGAGAAGTTAGGACAGAAGTACCGTGTGGCCTTAAGGTAGGTGCAGGGTGTTCTTCTCCGTTTCTAGAACTTAATATTTTAATATAAATAGAGGAAAAGCACTTTTCATGACTATGCTCTTGCACTAGAGGGTGGTTAGGTTGTTGCAGAGTCCCGAACTTGGTTTTACTTCTCTGACTGTATGAGAGCAGTACAATGGCTCGCGTTTTAGATTATTTTTTTTAAAAAACTGAATGCTAGGTATGATTGCACAATACTGATATGTAAATCTTTTCCCCCGCTAGGACTTTCAAAGTAACACTTCCTTCTGTTTGTCAAAATACATACAGATTTTTCTTTTTAATTGTAGAAATGTCTAAAAATAAATTAAGAAGTGACCCAAGTCGTATGGAACCTTTCACTCATGCCTCATGTTGTTCCCATAGGAGTAGGTAGCACATACTGATAAGAGAGCCAGGTTATTGTGTGATCTGCACAAAACTAGTCCAATGCAGTTCATGCTCTCCAGGTGTACCAGTCAGTTGTACTGTTCTTTACTTTTTATTTTGGCCTGTTGTGTTGTATAGTATCCAAGGGTATCCCCTAAACAGCTGTGATGTTCCCCTTCAGGGAGAAGGTGAGTGCTCCTACGCACATGGTGCGAACGATCAGATACCAGAAGAAGTTGTGGTTCTTCCCACAGATGACTTGTTTCAAATGACTTTGTTAGGCAAGAGCCCAACATGGTAGGGATCTTGAATCAAACTAACTTAACCTATGATAATTAGCCAGACAAACTGCATTCTTTTCTTGCTCCTCATTTCAGTTGGCTGTTGCGTGCCATTCGCTCCATCCCCTCAGCCCTTGTTTTGAGAGTAACGTGCGGTGTCTCACAGAAAGGGGCGTTCCTGTTCCCCGTGCTGTGTTACTGGGCCGATCACTGTGATGCTGCCTTATGTGTTCCCACAGAATTGCCAAGGACCCTCGGTTTGAACGCTTGCCCTGTATGCACAAAGGAACCTACGCAGATGACTGCTTGGTACAGAGGGTCACTCAGGTATTTCTGTTTCTGAAATTTTCTATACTCTGCTAACATACTAAAAATTCCTGAACGCTTCTAGTTACTGATGACTTAAATTTTCCACAAAGTAACTGTAAAATCTCACTAAGGGGCCGTTTCATCCCTAGCACAACTTTACTTGAAGCAAGGTATAGTCTTCCGTGAGCATTCTTATTGTACAGGACAGCATCAAGAAGCACTTAGGGTGGGAAAGCTGTCAGCTGGGAAGGCTGGACAGACTTTGGATGTCTCTGCAAGTCTATTTTGATGAGCAGAAGGATGTTTATTCTGCTGTGGAATTCTGTACAAGTCCTAGTAATGCCTCGTTAAGGACTCCTAGCCCTCTTGTGCCTCATGAGCTCACTGAATAGAAGCTTTTGCTCACCTTTGTCTGCTTTTTGTGGGTTCACTGGTGTTGAATCTGGTGTGGTTTCTTTGCAGCACAAGTGTTACATTGTGGCCACAGTGGATAAAGAGCTCAAGCGGAGGATACGAAAGATCCCAGGAGTGCCTATCATGTATATTTCCAGGCACAGGTAAGGGACCTCTGGTAGGGAGGGACACGGCCTGGCACCATCCTGGTCCAACAGGGACTCTTATCACCACATACTTCTCTTCTGCATTGTCGATAGTGCAGCTTGCAGTAAAGGGCCTAGTATTTGCTCAGAAGTACAGCTGCTGCTGGGAAGAGACTGGTCACAGACCCACTTTTACTGCAGTCTACGTGTCACTTGCTTTTATCTGGAAAACTAGTTGCCTTACGGCCAGTGTTTCCATAGAGCAGTTTTGCCTACCAGCAGCAGCAGGAGTACCAGGCGAACACATTCTTGAGGAAAAGAACCATTCTTGTTCCATATTTTGTTTGGCAGTTTTGTGTACCCTTAGCTAAGAGACTGAATTTGCTTCTTAGCTAAAAACCAAACCAACTCGGAAGGGTATTAGTGCAGCAATTTCAATGCAACAGATTTTTCCAGTATCTACAAGTACTGGCTCTGTTTATTTCTTGTTTTGATATGCAGTAGGACCAGTGATCTACTCTAAAAACATTTGCTTAAATTATTTTCCCATTCCTTCCAAAGCACTCCTAAAGCCTAGACTAAGACAACTTTACTCACCTTTGTTTGTCATATCCAGTGTTTCAATATTTCTTCTACATAATGTACAGCCCAGAAGATTTATGTTGCATCAAAACTATGCCAGGTTGTTTCACAGTATGGTAGATACGTTCAGTAGCATGGTAAGGAGAGAAGTCAGGATGTGGAGAGGAAAGGGCCAAAGTCTTCAGATGGGATGGGAGAGATACGAGAAAGGAGGCAGTTGTGCTAGCAGTGGAGACAGTGAGCCTAGTAATACGCAGACAGAGCAGTATGTCAGAAATGAGGAGGTTGATTGCTATAAATATGTAAACTCTTAACTGGTCAGTTAAAAATCAGATTTTTCTCTCAAAACATATTTCCCCCTTATTCTCTGTGGCCATGAATAGTAAGTTGAACAGCCGAAGTTTTATTCTCCATGGTGGCCTGCTCTCAAATCCTAACTGAGTTCTTATAAAATCCCTGGGGTTTTTTTTCCTTCTCTGGATATGGTGAGTTTTTGAGATGACGGATTTCTGAGTTGAAGCTGAAGGATAACAGCAACCTTATGAAGGCTTTTCACTTTTGGAAGTAGTATTTTTCTTCCTGGGCATCTGCGCTGCAGGTAGAAATGCAGCGAAGTTGCTTGCTGTTCAGTCTGCCTGTGTAAGCCTGTTGCTGCATGGGGAGGAGAGCAGTGTGGAGCAGGCTGCCTTTATAGCATTTCTCTCATCTTTCTCAGATACAATATTGAGAGGATGCCAGATGACTACGGCGCTCCTCGATTCTAACCTCTCCAGCCAAGCCGTCAATGCCAGGACTCTGAGCCAGGACAAAGGGCCTTCTGGTTCCAGCCCTCCAGCCTCCTTTTTTGCTGGGACTCTGCTCATAGGACTGACTTCATAGCCTTGATCTTCTGAGAAAAAGCTGCTTGGAAGGCTCTTTTTATTTATCCCTGTTCTGACTTGGCCTGATTACCTATAGCTGGGAGAAGTGTATGGGAAAGAGAGGACAGCAGTGCCCAGAACATGCCTAACCCCCTCTTCATTTGGATCACTGGGAAAAGTGATTTCAGCCTTCCAGATTAAATATTGGTGATGCAACTCTGGCTGAGAATGAAACCACAGAAATTTTAGAAGTTTCTTATTGCTGCAGCTGCAGCAGGACAAGTATTCATTCCTCTGGGAGACTCCCTCACACCTGTCCCATGAGCAAATCGGAATCTGCATTCTGGAGAAAAGCTGTCAAATCTGCACCAGTTGGCTTGCCTTCTGTGGACCAGCGGTCCGGAAGATTTTAATTTGGAATTGATGAGCTTTTACTCAACTGTACAATGAATGAAGTTCGGTGACGTGTTCTGCTCGGATTCCCGTGTCTGTACTGGGTTAGCTGGCAGCCCGGTCCTTTTGCTTGTATGCAGAGTGGCGGTGGGAAGGCAGGGTTGGGTTGGGACAGATCTCTCCCTCTTGTTTGCTTGGCACCTGTGCAGCTCAAAGCCTTATCCCTTTCATTAGGTGTCAGGGAAGAGGAGGAAGGTATCAAACTGTGACAGGCAGGTGTGAAACTGGTAAAAGTATTAATGTGGGCTGGGAGCAGAGTTGGTGGGGGGAATCAGAGCAATGGCTGCAGATCAAGACTCTCACAGAGACCTGAAGCATTTGCTGCAGGGAAGGAAGTGGTCAGAGGAGGGAGGGAAAAGAGACGGTTAAGCCACATGGAGAAATGCAGGGGGAAAAATATTTCAAAGCCATAACTCTGCATTCTCATATCTTCTGCATTACTCTAATTTTTAGCAATATAATTTGCTCTTCTGATCTCTGTGGTGAGGAGAATTGTCTTAAGATTGAGAGGTGAGAGACAATATGAGGGTCACCAGGGGCCAACGTGCTGAAGTGTGCTTCTGGGCCAAAATGCTGGAGTTGAGTTATAGTAAAGAGGGAGACTGAAAATTTATATTCTTGGTATAATTAAGAACATTTCCAAACTTTAATAGAGGTTTTATCCTGTGGTGCCTTACACTGGTTTGGCTGCAGAGAATAGCTGAACTCAGCTGTGTGTATGCTGGACAGCATACAGTGAAGATGATACCTCTCCTCTGCTAATCATTTCCTGTCCTTGGGAAATACCCTGGCGTGCTAATAACTTGCTTGCTAGCATCCCGCCTCTGCAGATATTGCAGGAAACTCTGGGGAACACATCAGACGTACCCCTCGTGCTATCTCTTTGCTTGCTGCAGGCTCACCTATTAAAGTCATCCCTCAAGTAACAGCATACTGACACTCAAAACACAGCCCCTTCTGAGCTATCACAGTTGAAGTTTATCTTCTGCATCTACAGCCAGGAAGAGGGTAGGCAACAACCCTGAGGTTTTAAACTCTGTGTATAATTGTACAGTGTGTATAATTTCAAAAATAGTATCCTTAGTTTTCTTCTCTCAACCCAAGTCATACTTCTTTAAGCTAAATGTTTAAGTATTGTCATGAACGCTTGAAGACCGTGTTTAGTCAAATAAGGACTGAGAAATAGTTGTAGGATTAGATCTGTGTAACCTGGTTTTCAGAATAATTCTAGTTTTGAAAGATTTCACGTAGAGTTAACCAGAATTGTTCCTATGCAAATAACTTCGCTTGAATTAACCTAAATGGAAGGAGACTGGAGAAGAAAGAAATGGACACTCATGGTAGTATTTGGTAGAAGTCTTGCTGGCACTGGAGGAGAGGTCGAAGACACAGCGGCATGATGAATCTGGGGAATGTCTGCCTGCCAGCAGAATGCCCCGTTGAAGGAACTTCATGAAAATACATGTGTGTAGCATAAACTGGGGGTAGAAGTCAAAGCAAATGTGCCCATGTACTGAGGTCTTTTACTCCTTAAATTAACATTCCTTGTAATCTGCCTTGTTTTAGTAACAGAAGGAGGAACCTGGAATAGGCATAAGGGAATTGCTAAATAAGTGTTAAAAGGGTTGGAGGATGAGCAGCAGGAAGAAATTATTGGCAGTGAGTGAACCCATCAGGAGATTTTCATTAATTGAGTATAATCAGCAAGACAGAATAAACTTTGTTATTAACTCAAAAAGCCTAGTGTGAAGAGAAACAGGTCAGGAAAGGACTACCTGAGTCATCAACTGCTTCCCCTGCAGTCCCAGGGAACCTGTGTACCAGACACTTGGTTCAGAGGAAAATACTCCATGCACACTGTGGCGTCTCAACCTCAGATCCAACTTGCAGTATGTCAAAGGAGGAAAGATCATTGTAACAGGAGTTTGGTAAGCGAGAATGCTTTGATGTTCCTATGAATGCAGAACTCTGCCAGTCCAAATCAGAAGAGAAATTCCTTCCTGGCCCAATGCTGGCAGTTAGTTTAAACCTACACACGAGTTTGATATCAAACAGATGCCTGCAATGTTTCTCAGTAACTCTGGGGAATCCAGCCTCCCCTCTAACATCCTGTCTCTTGCTGTAGCCAGTTTCCATAGCTTCAGAAGACAGAGAACAGTCAGAAAAGCCACAAAAAGAAGGTCTGAAGTTATGCAAAGAATGGGAAAAAAAAATGTTTACTCCTTTCTGGGGACCACCAGAAGGCCCAAGATTGCTGCAGCGTTGCCGCCTGATGAAGTGAAGAAACTTAAGCTGCTGACCCAAGATGTGACGCTGGTTAATTGAGGGATAACCGAAGTGTAGTAGAATAGCATTTAGAAATGTTAGAGCTATTAAAAAAATCAACTCAAACCAGCATGATGTCATACATTAACGTTACAGACTGTGAAAGAATAAGAGGGCATAATGTGGACTTAACAGGGTTGCTTTAGGAGAAGGTCACATTGGGTAAAGCCAATGTATCTTGGCTGGCAGGAGTCAACTCTACTGCTGCCCAAACCAGATGTGGGTATTGACAAAAGCATCCATCATGTTATTTGGAAGTTACACTTCGGCCTCCTCAATGTAGGCTGGAAAATAATTGCCACTGAAAATGGTTGAGTACATGTATTTGTTTGTAAGGGAAATAACAGGTTTCTTCACAATATTGAGTAACCACAAGAGACAGCAAGAATACAGGGAGAGACCTGCCTGCAGGAAATAACCTTGAAGAAACTGATCACAAGAGAACTCACTTGGAGTGAATTGATCATGAGGATGAATCAAAGGATGTTTGCAACAGGAATTCCCTGTTTTGAAAGGACAGACTTTCAAAAGCTTAGTGAGCAAACCGTCCCAAAGAGCTCAGGGGTATAAATGTTAAGTACGTGTATAATGTGGAGGAGATGGGGGCTAAAAGTACAAATGCTATCTGGAAGTTATATTCACTGCAAGAGAAATCTTGGACGAGCACCACCCTATACAGAAAAGGATCAATAATCACCTCTAGATGAAAAGAAAGGATACTAAAGAATAGAAAAGACATTTCTATGTGTATTAAATTAATTAAGGTAGTTTTCTTAAAGATTTACATCTCGTAACCTGAGTTCACACTCTAAGCTTTGCTTGTAGATTCATGGTGTATCACCTTTGTGGATTCCCTGGAATTTAACAAATGAACACAAGTCCAGTTTTTCCAGCAGAGAGGACAAAACTTTTTCTCTACCTAACAATCTGATTTTCCTCATTTTTCTCTTGACTGAAAATTCTTTGGACTTTTCCTCCAACACCTGCCTTTCTCTACTGCCCAGGGATCCTTGATTCAGCAGCCATGAACTGGATTGAGCATGAGAAAAATTGCTCAGGTTTTCTGTATTTGGGAAGGACAGCAAGCAGTGAGACACCCCATTGCTGGTGTACTGCTGACCAAAACAGTAGCCACTAGGCTCCACTCTCCAGCTACTTGAAATTCACACGCACAACCCCTCGTGTCTTTTCTCTGCAATGGGAGTTCAGCACTTTGCATAAATCTGTGCTAACTGGCTACAGGACACACGTGTATGTTTAACTTGCACTTCAGTGTGGGAGGAGAGACACAAGAAAAAAATGCTTTCCTGCTCCTCAGTGCAGTTGCTTCTGCAACGAATGAGGCCATTTCACACATCCGCTGCACCATTCTCATTGTTGCCTCTCAGCTTTATCACCAGCGTATTCACTGAAAGCAAAATCATTCACGTCATTTCTAAGGGATGGACCACCTGTCATCGCCCCCGTCCCCGTGCAGGGGCTCCACACCGTTGTTTGCGAGGCCGCGGGACCGTTCGCGCTTGTGCACCTTTCCAGCTCAGCTGGGTTTGTGGCCGCGCTCATGTCACCCCTCAATCGCTACAACAATTAATCGGCGCTGCCATCGCACCTCGGTGCGGCTTTACCGTGGCCGCGCGGGGCCGACGCTGCGCGGCGACACCCGCTGTGGGCCACAGCCCCTGACGGGAGCGGCGGGGGCAGGCGCGAAACATGGCTGCCACCAGGGTAACCCAGGTCACCGGCGCCCGCGGCCCGGTAGCACCGCGGCCTGCGGGAGGCCGCCGGGGGCCGCGCCAGCCATACATGGCCTTGCTTGCGGCAGGGCGCGGGAGCACCCGCCTGGCCGTCGCCCCCGACACCAAATGGAGCCCCCTCCGGCGGGGTCCGCTCGGGCTCCCCTCGGCTGGCGGCGGCGGGCGGGAAGCGGCGCTCTGCCCTCGGCTCCGCCGCTCTCTATGCGCCCTGCCGCGGGCTTCGCGGCTGCCCTCCCGCAGTGACGGCAACTGCCCGCTGGGTGGCGCGCTGCCGGCGCCCAACCTCCCGACGGCGGGCGCCGCTCGACGCTCTAGCGCCCCGCTCGAGCTTTACTGCCCGGGAGGGCGGCCCGCCTCCCCGCGCAGGCGCCGTGGGCCGCACGCGCCGCCGCCGCCGCGGCCTGTCGAAGCGCCGCGCTCCGCTCCGGCCGCCGCAGCCCCGTCATGTACCCGGCCTGGGGTTTGTACGGGGCGGCGGGGCACTACCCGCCGCCTCCCACCTCCATCCCGCCGCCCCCGCTGCCCATCCCTCCCCCCAACGTGCCGCCTCCCGCCGTCCCGCCGATGCCGCTGCCCAGCTACCCGCCGCCGGGCCCCGCGCCCCCCGCCACCGCCGCCGCCCCGCCGCCTCCCGCCGGTACCTCGGGGTTCCTGAGCCTGCAGGAGCAGCACCTGGCGCAGCTGCAGCAGCTCCAGCAGATGCACCAGAAGCAGCTTCAGTCCGTGCTGCTGGGGCCGCCGCCGCCGCCGGGGCCGCCCCCTCCGGGGCTGCCGCCGCCACCGCTGCCCGGCTCCTTCACCGACTGGCAGCAGCCGCCGCCGCCCGTGCCGCCGCCGGTCCGCAGCTACCAGAAGCAGTTCGCCCACCGTGAACCGCCGCCGCCAGCCCGCAAGCCGCCCGCCGCCGCCCGGGAGCGCGATGGCCAGGAGCCGCCGGGCGGGCACGGCGACTGGGGCGAGCCGGTGCCCTCCTCGCCGGTGCCCATGGACATGGAGCTGTCCTCGCCGCCGCAGTCCCCGCAGCCCCCCGCCCAGGCCTACCTGCCCCCCGCCCAGGCCTACCTGCCTCCCCCCCAGGCGGAGCCGTACCTGCCCCCCGCCCAGCCGCCCCCGGCCCAGTCCCCGCCGCTCCAGCCCTACCTGACCCGGGCGCAGACCTCCCAGCCGCCCCCCTCCTTCTCCGAGCCCCCGCCGTCTTACCTGGAGCCCCCGCCGGCCACCGCCTCTCAGCCCTACCTGCCGCCTCCCGCCCAGGGCTACATGGCGCACCCCCAGCCTTACCTGCTCTCTTCCCAGGCCTCCCCTTCCCAGCCAGCGCAGAGCGGCCTGGCCCCCTCCATCCCTCCCCCGGCCAAGCCATCACAGGCCCATTTCCCCCCACCCCAGCCGTCCTTGCCGCTGCCCGCCGCTGCCCAGCCAGAGGCCGCGCAGGGTGCCGCCAAGGAGGCCGGTGGCACCGAGCAGCCGGACCCCTCCACCATGACTCCCCAGGTAAGGGAACGCCACCTCCGCACTCGACCTTGCGGCCCCGGCTGGCAGCAGGGGGTCGCCAGGGCAGCGGTGGTGATTAACCGCTGACGGGTACGGGATGTTGTAAAGGTCTCCGAGTAAGGGCAGTTAATGAACGTGCCGTATTTGCGTAATGCTTAAAGGGTTTGGACGCAACCCTTGGAAGTCCGGGAACGGCACAGGAGCCTCAGGCGAGGCTCTGTAAATGCTTCTTTATCCAGTGGTGGTTGTTGGGATCTAACAAATCCTCGTTTTTCGAGAGCAAATTAGTTGTTTAGCGAAAAGTCTAACTCCCAGCTGAATTATATTTTCCTGGGGGCTTCATTGGTCTCTGGAGAACTGTTTTCCAAAGTACAGCATGTGGGTGACCTGCACCGAACCTCTGTTGACTTCGTGCGGCCTGTTGTGAGATGCAGCAGTCTGTTTGCTCGTTGCACGTTGCAGGATGAGTGCCTCTTGTCTTCGGTGATGTCTTTCTTTAGTTTTCTCATAGGGTTGTGTTTCAGTTGGCCATCTGAGCGGTATAGAGTTGTGACTATTCTAATCTTGCCACACACAGTTAAATCTGCAGAAGTGTTTCTGTCAGAGTATGTAGTTGCCCTTTACTTAGACTTACTTACATGTTTTGTGCTACACGCGCTTGATCTTCCAGTAGAAAACTGTATGGGGCATTGGAGGGAAATGTTCTGAAAGGCTTTTGAGGTGAAACGTACTCTTCATTTAATGCTGTGTGCTTTTTATGTGTGCAGTAGGGCCGAAATGCCTGCAAAATGTTCACGTGCTTTATTTCCTAAATGAGCAGTTCCAGTGAACTTGATGTGACCGTTCGTATGCATTAGGTTAGGGACAATCCAGTTGTTTAAGGTTAAGCATGCACAGAGACACGTGCTGAGGTCCTCAGCTATGTGTACAGGTCAGTCAGATTCACTGCAGCGCTTGCATGGTTTTAGGTTCGGCTTGTAGAGATCCAGCAGCAAGAGCAAAGCTGAAGTGTATGCTTTAAATTGACTTTAAGTTTAAAAGACATCTATTTTTGGCAAATTGATCTTAGGATTCTGATTTGAAGCTAAGTTTGCAAAAATCCTGTTGCGTTATATTGGAAGTCACTGATGCTTTAAATTTGTTGGGACACCTTTTTAATTGTATCCATTAAAATTTCATACTAATACCTGGATATGTTTCGGAATGTATCATGTTTAAGTTTGCACCATTATAACTCATCACTGCCTAGCAAAGTGCTGCTTTCAGTTCATTAATTTAATTTTGCAAAGGTTTTGCACGGTACTAGTTGATCTTTTACAGTGACAACAGTGGGACTCGTTGAATTTTTTAATGACAAGCCCAGAATCTTGAAAAATCAGGTGTTGAAAGTAGTGTTAATTCAGTATTGAGGCTGCTTGCTGACTTCCTAAATTATGGAACTAAAGACCAAACAGTAAACTGTAATTCCTCCCCCCTTATGTAGCTTGGAATTTCATTGTTATTTAATTGTTCCTCAACCACTCTCTCCAGAAAAGTCACAAGTAATGCATTATTGTGGTGCACATATAGAAGAAGCTGAATAGTGCTGAAGTTTACCTTGTTTGGTTTATGAATGTTTATGCAACAACTTCTTTCTGGAGTAGTTTGTTTACTGTCATGCACAAATCAGTGTTAATTCAAAAGGAATTTGGTACTTTGCTGGTCATAAAATTGTTATGACAGATTGATATGATTTGGGCTGTAAAAAGAGACAGGATTTAGAGCATCAAGTCCTTACGCAATAGGAATAGGAAAAGCAAAGCCTAGTAATGATTTCTCGCTAATGATCTTAAAAGTGGAGTAGAGAAATACTGCATTTTGTCATTTATAAGATCCTATTGAGCCTTTGTTTAAACTGGTAATTGAAAACAATTCTTTCTGTTCTCATCCCACAGTAACAATGGATACAGCCGAATAGATCAGTGTTTTTCTCTTAACATAGGAAAAAATAAGCAATTTACCATAAGTGTGTTTTATTATTTCCCTTTCCTGTCTAAAAATGAGATACCACTCTTTGCCTTGACAATATTGTAAGTCTAGTTTCTTACTGGGTTTACAGTTGGATTAAATTGCTGAATTCTTGAGTTTCTCAACAATCAGATGCATCTTTTGTCAAGTCCAAGAAGCATAGTTTCTCCTTTCAATGTCCTCACCTCAAAGTTATTGTTTTACAGAAGTAATTTTTTTTAAATGCAGCTCCATGTTTAATTGTGTCTGCTAGATTGCTGCGAATAGAAAACATCACTCCTGATTTGGGTGTGAGGTACGCTTTTGGAGGAAGCTTGTACTTCTTTTAAACTTGTTGGAAGATAGGCAGAATGGTTCAGTTTTGAGAAATCTCATCGGACAGCACCTACCACTTTGTTGTTGTCACACTTACATTTTAAAATACCTGCATGTTTTGCATGATTTTCTGTTTCTGAGTGGGCTTTATATAGGTGTCTTGTCTTAACTGTGCACACTTGGATGGAAGGGAGGAACAGAGGATATGAAAGATGTAGAGCAGTCACAGGTTCTCAGAGGTGGTGGAGTTGACATGAGAGCACAAGAATGGTTGTACTAGGTCAGACCAGAAGTACAGTATTTTATCATTCTGTCTTTGACAGTCACTAAAAGCAGATGCTAAGAGAGTAACTTAAAAATCAAGTGTATAGTGATACTTCCCTAAACTGTAGGAGCTGCCTTAGCTGCAACTGGCATCTTTATTTTTAAAATCTGTAGATTTTTCTTCTATGAGCTTACGGATCTGTGTCTTGAATCAACAAAATTTTAGCCCTTGCAGTGGTCTCTGGCAGGGACTTTGGTAGCACAAGGCTGTGTCAGGTGAAGAGCTGCCTCTTGCCTGTTTTAAATCTGTGTCCTGCTAGTCTGATTTGATACCTGATATTTCTTATATTGGAAGGGATAGGGAACTGTCAGTTCCCATTGAGTCTCTTTAAGATGCACCGCTACTTAAGTGTTGAGATACTTATCTTTAGTCTTTTGTTCTTCATGTTGGTGGCAGCTGACAGTGCTTTGAAGCACTGTACCCAGAGTACTCTAATTCTAGTGCAAAATGTTTAAAACTGAAAGCTCAGTTCTTAAGTGGATAATTTTTGGGGTGCAACCGTATCTATTTACCTCTTCAGCTGTTGAATGAATTAGAATTAATGAGAATTCAGTTGATAAGTAATCCTTACTCTATGCTGGATCTGATTGTTCTTTCTCCTTCCCTCAGCCTTTATTCAAATGTCTCCACCACAGCTTCTCAGCTGTCATTTTCACTCCACTTGATGTCTGTGTTCTCTGTTCATCCTCTTCATCCTTTTTGTACATTTCCTCCTTTTTCTCTTTACTGCTCGCTCTCCTCTCATTTTACCTAAGTTAGTCTCGTAGTAAGTACATATAGTTTTTAGGAATAAAAAGCACTAAAAATAATAAGTATGGTACTTACCACATGTCTGTAGTAATTTGGCTTATTATTGGCCATCTTTCTGCTTTTCATTATTGTTCTCTTTAGTTGTAAGCTCTTCGAGGTAGGAGATAAATTTGCTGTGGGTACTATGCCTCACATAGTGGTTTCTGAAATTTAATTTAATCTTCTGACATCCATTGCATTGCTATTGATGATGAGGTGAGTTTTCCCTCAAAAGAGATTTAAAAACTCTTCTAGAGTATGATTCTAGTGACTATCATGAATTAATTTGCATTGTTTTTCTCATGAAAGCTGTCTTAGAAAATTTCTGTCTATTGTAGGAACAACAGCAATACTGGTACCAGCAGCACCTGCTTAGCCTGCAGCAAAGGGCAAAAGCCCATGCTCAGGGGCAGCAGCAAATGAAAGGTGCGGTAGTGAAGGATGCATCTGAGCAGAGAGCAAAGTCTGAAGAAGGGAAAATGAGTGCTTCAGCTCAGCAGTCTGAACCTCCTCCACTTAATGAATCCCTGCCTCCAGCTTCCAAAGAAGACGAGTCTTCTCTTGCATCCTCTGAAACTCAGGTAGGCTTTGTAAAGTGATGCCATTCCATTTGTTGTGCTAGATGAGACAAAGAAACGGGAAAATAAGGCCATCAAATTCTTGTGTACACTGTGTAACAATAACTAAATGTGGTAAAGCAATCTTAAAAGAACATTTGCTAAGGCTGCACCAATTAAAAAAATAAAAATACACTCCTTGTATATAGACTTACATAGTCAGCCATACATGCACCAGGTGAGTTCAAGCTTGACTCACTCGCACCTTCCCCAACGTTTTCATCTTTGTCTATGAAAAACACTTGGTAATATCTAAGTGCAAAATCAAGTACTGTAGTTGAGGAATGATATCTTTAAGACACTATTTCTTAATTCCTTTCTGGCAGTTTGTCAGTTCTGGCTCCCCTTCTCTCTGTGTCTTACAGTTTGTCTGAAAGCCAAGAACTTTGCACAGAGTATTTTTGTCAGCATGTTTAATAACAGTTACTATGTAATGGATGGAGGTCACAATCGGCGTTTGAACAGATTACTGTAGGGTACTAATTACCCTGCAGCATGTGCTCTGCTTTAACTTACAGTGTGTGGGTTCCCACCAAGTGGCAAAAATAATGGACTTGGAGTTACGTTACCTCATCATGAAAACGCATTGCTGTCTCATTATGTTTGCTGTGAGCAGCGGATAACAGATCTGCTTTGATCTCTTTCCTGTAGGTAGTTTATGTATGTATGTATACCCTAATTGCCATCAGCCTAACCTTTAGATCAGGCTGTTCACATTAAGAATAAATGAAATAAAAATCAGCCTTCCAGAAGCTGTGGGTGGCCAGAACGCTGAAATACAGTCATAAAATAGCAAACACTGAGGAAGTTCTTCTAAACTGGGTAGTGACCAAGTGTGTTTGTCTTCTGACAGAAGGAGCTGTCCTTTATAGTGTTTGCCTTTTTCTTTAGCTCAATATTGAACCTCCTGATGACCCTGAGGAAGATTTGAGATTGCAGCAGTTGCAAGCAGCAGCAGCTCAATGGCAGCAGCATCCCCATCACCGGGTTGGATTTCAGTATCAGAGAATAATGCAGAAGCATGCCCAGCTGCAGCAGATTGTACAGCAGTATCAACAGATCATGCAACAGCCTCCACACTTACAGGTGAAACACTAAGGAGCTAGCATTTGATATACTTCCTGGGTGACCTAGCACTGAAAAACAAGCAGTTGGATAATTTGTGATGGTTGGCTCATTTGTCTAGCTACATTTTCTGCTTAGGTAGAAGTCTATATCCCCTTTTCCTACTGTCAACTTCATAATGAAAAAAGAATTGACAGATGGTGATGAAGCTTCAGTAGGATGAGAAATACACTTTACACTTGTCATAAGATTTTTTTCAGACATACTTGGGTGATACAGAACCAAACCTGAACACAATATGAATTTACTCAGCTCTGAATGTTTTGCTGCTGGAGAAAGAGTTCAGAAGAAAGGTCAGGTTAACAAATGATTACGTAGAGTAATTTGGTAGCTGCTCTTCTTTACAACATTGTATAGTACAAAAATAAATATGTACAATGATGAAGTAAACAGATGCCAAAAATATGCAAAGTAATTAAGAAAATCGCTATCTTGCATTATTTTTGACTCAAATAATCAGTGAAATAAAATAAGTCTCAATACCACGTTTGGGTAATTATATCAGTGTTGCAACCTTTAAGCTTTTAAGTAGAAGTTGATTACTGTATTAGAGAGTTGAGTCAGCTTTTTCTGGGTAGGTGGAGTTTGTACATTAAGCATTTCTTTGTAGCTTGGGCTGCCTGCTTGTTTGAAAAAAAATCTCTTTTTTAAGTGTGAACCCTAAAAATCTCAGACAAGATCAAGCCATGGGTATTAGGACCTGTATCTACACACAATGAAAGACAGTACCTCCTTGAAAGAAGCTTCATTGTGCAAATAAGATCTGGCAAAGGCTTAGAGAAAAATAATTGCTGACAGCTCGAGCAACTCTGAGCAGGTTAATAGCAGAAACTGAAGCCTTGAGAAATAGCCATGTACTGTATATATTGAAAGCGTGAAGATTGATTTGGACTTTAGCCATTGTTAGCATCCGCTAATAATACAGCTTGGAGCCCTTTGATTATAGCTTTCTTCAGCTGTACTGTTAAAAAAAGAAAAAGGGGGGGGAAAAAGCCTTTTATACATGAATGTCCTCCAATCCTAAAATGTTTAAATAGTCACAGTGACTGTAGACATCACCTGTTGGTGTTTGCTTTTTTTTCACTGTGGTCCTTCCTCAAGCTTCTGCCCAAGTCAGAAATTGTGATACAGAAATATGTGGTTCTGAAAATAACTAAGATGGTATTTTTAAGCTATTCTTGTCTTATCGTTGCAGACCATGTCAGTGGAGATGCAGCTGCGACATTATGAGGCACAGCAAAAACAGTTCCAGCAGCTTCATAAAGATTGGGAGCGATCAATGAACCAACAGTGGCAGCATCAGCTTCAAACCTACCCTCACAAAGACCAGCTTCAAGAGTATGAAAAACAGTGGAAAGCATGGGATGAACAGATGAAAGTCACTCAGTCTCATCTGCAGGAGAAAGTGAGCTCACTCCAAAATCTGAAGAATCAGTATCCTGCTAATGTTTCGCTGCCACCTCCATTTGTTCCATATTCTCAAGCCACTCAAGGTGGCATTCCTATTATGCCTCCAACTTTACCTTCAACTACACCTCCGCTGGTCCCCCCGCCTCTCTCTTCTGTTTCTCAGTTGTCTAATTCCTCTGTCCCTTCAGGATCCAGTTCTCAAAGCAGTCAATCTACTGAGACGCCAAGGCCAGCTCTGCTTCCCACCCCTGGTACCTATGCATCAAAAATAGCTAGTTCGACTGTCTATTCACCTTATCATTCTCAAGTAAGTTCATCCTTTGGCTCTTCAGACCACGGAAAGTCTCAAGTTCATCTTAGTAAACAAACTGTCTCTATCTCATCTGAGCAAGGATGTGGGGAACTGAAAGCCACTTCTGCAGTGTCTTCAACACATGCACCTACTATGCAGGATAAACCAGTGAGGTCAGGTGGATTGCTTCCAGATCCTCCCAGATCAGCACGTTTTGAAGGCCCCAGAGGCCCTAGGTAAGGATTTTTTCGTTGATTTATACATGTTCCAGGCTACAAGGCTTTCAGCAATATATAAATAAATGAAACATATATCTTATCCTCAAATCTTCCTGAGGTTGTATGAACTGTGCTTGTTTGGTGGAGGTTTTGTTTTTAATGTATGTATACCTACATTTATCTTATTAAAGCATGGATAGATAGATGCCTTTTGCCTGAGTATTACCTACAGTAGAATGTTGGGGTTTTTTTTTCCTAGTAAAATGATTGGGCGCATTGCACCCTTTTTGTTCCCAGAGACATAATATCCCTTTTGTGAAAATAGGAAAGCTGTTGTAAATACTTGATATGTCTCTGCTGTCCTTAGTTTGAAGATAACTCACGCTTGAAAGAGCAGTCCTATATGAAAAGTGATCTAAATTCGCAGCATTATGTGTGTGGTACTTGGAACACAGTCTAAGAAAATCTAAGGCAAAAATGTTGAAGGATTGTTTTTAAGGTGTTGCTATATATGATAGCAATTTAATGTAGGCATTCTGAAAGGGATTTAGGAAGGTGTTCAAATGTATATTCAGTTGAATATTCTAACACAGTTAATTAGTGGCAATGTAGATGCTATTTATTTTTTAAAAACAATAGAAAGTACTCTTTGTTTGTAGTCCCACATTTATTGCAGAAAGAAATGAAAATGCAAAGCTGTTTACCAGTACCTTAACTTCTAGTGTGAGAGAGTTCTGCAGCTATATGATTGTCCTTCTCAGTGCACTTTTCAAAACATCTGTTTGATAAGAGAGGTAGTGCTTGTCTTAAGTACAAATCAATGTTTTTCTACACATGTAGCATTACTTAGCATTCAAACAGTTATAAACAAGAGAGTGAAGGAAAGAAATGAGGATTTGAGCCTTAGGATCCTAGCATTAGGATTCTTAGCCACTTTTTATTTTGCATTACATCACAACGGTCTTGGTTTTGAAGGTTGCTGTCTTTAACTTTTGATAAGATACGGTTTTGTTCAAACGTAAATCTTCATTTTAACAGGTGGATGGCTGCTGCCTTAATGTAAAGCTACTCTAAAAGTCAATGTTCTGTGCCTTTTATGTGATTTTTATACCTGCTATATAGTTTAATCCAAGATCTTGTTTTTGAAATGTTTTTCTTCATACTTGACATGATATCAGGTTGCAAAAACAACATCTGGTCTGTCTGGTCATTAGTTCGAGACGGGTTGATGTGGTGCCTACTGAATCAAAGAACGGTGTTGTTCTGTTCAATTGTTTCTATCCTTGCATACTCTGCTAGACTTCACAATCATATCTTCATGTTTATTTCCCTTCTTTTTGCTTCCAAAGTGATCATTCATGAATAATAATTCATGAATTGCTAGCAATGTAAATGAATGTTTTATAACTTTGAATAATTTTCTACCTCCTGATGGTATTTAAAAGTGTTGTTTCTGATCCTGGGGATTTGTTCGATGTACAGTTCTGAACAGACTGTTTTGTATGATTTGCTAGTGCATGTCTTTTATGTGCGTTGGTTTAGAGCTCAGTGATGTGTGATGGTAGGCTATGGATAATCAAAAATTTCTAGAATGCACGTACAGGAGCTCTGGTTTTGAGCTTACTTACAGTATTTAATTAACACTCGAACCTTTGTGCATTCCTATATTGTGATCGCATGACCATTCTAGGGTTTTATCAAAGCTTTCCCAAAATTCTGTTTACTGTTTCTTCTCAGTATAATTAGTAGAAAAGAGAGTTCTAATAAATTTTTAACTGAACTTGGGATAAATTAAAAATGCTGTGTGTTAACCTGCTGCCACCGCAGCTAAAAGGTCCCCAGTAATGACTAGACATACAAAAAGACACACACGCTCTTAACCTCTTTTCAGCAATTAACTTTTCTGAAGAAACTCTAAAGAACTGGCTTAAACTAGTTTTCAGAATTTTGGGAATGAAGTATCCAGCCTTCTAGGTATACCTTCCATATAAAAGTTGATCCTTCAAATCTAACTTACCTTGCCACTGTGCTTTGTAATTTCTTTTTTTTTTCTCTTCCTGTTCATCTTGACCTACCCCTACCCCCAAAAAAGGCAGATTACTGTGTTAACTTTTCAGGACTATTAACATTCTTTGAGGTTGTATAGATGATCTTGTTTGGTAAATTGCTCACTAAAACAGTAAATTCTGCAACAAGTCAACCGCTGTTGGTAACTAGGTGGTAATGTATTAATATCCATAGAATTATAGAATAGTTTTGAGTTGGAAAGCTCCTTTAAAGGTCATCTAGTCCAACCCCCCTGCAGTGAGCAGGGACATCTTCAAATAGATCCAGTTGCTCAGAGCCCTGTCCAACCTGACCTTGATAATGTGTCCAGGGATGGGGCTTCTACCACCTCTCTGGGCAACCTGTTCCAGTGTTTCACCACCCTCATTGTAAAAAATGTCGTCTTTGTGTCTAATCTAAGTCTGCCCTCTTTTAATTTAAAACCGTTACCCCTTGGTCTACTAAGAAGTCTATCCCATTCTTATAGGCCCCCTTTTAAGTACTGGAAGGCTGTTATAAGGTCTCCCCAGAGCCTTCTCTTCTCCAAGCTGAACAACGCCAACTCTCTCCGCCTGTCCTCACAGGGGAGGTGCTCCAGCCCCTGATCATCTTCATGGTCCTCCTCTGGACCCGCTCCAACAGGTCCACATCTTTCTTGTGCTGGGGGCCCCAGAGCTGGATGCAATACTGCAGGTGGGGTCTCACCAGACCAGAGTTAGAGGGGGAGAATCACTTCTCTCGACCTGCTGTCCATGCTTCTTTTGATGCAGCCCAGGAGATGGTGGGCTTTCTGGGCTGGGAGTGCACGTTGTTGGCTCATGTCCAGCTTTTCATTCACGAGTACCCCGCAGTCCTTCTCTGCAGGGCTGCTCTCAATCCCTTCATCCCCCAGCCTGTATTGATATCAGGGATTGCGCCGACCCAGGTGCAGGACCTTGCACTTGACATTGTTGAACCTCGTGAAGTTCACATGGGCCCACTTCTCAAGCTTGTCCAGGTCCCTCTGGATGGCATCTCGTCCTTCAGGTGTGTTAACTGCGCCACTCAGCTTGGTGTCATCTGCAAACCTGCTGAGAGTACACTCGATCCCACCATCTCTGTCATTGATGTGGATATTAGATAGTACTGCTCCCAGTACAGACCACTGAGGGATACCACTTGTCACCAGTCTCCATCTGGACATTGAGCCGTTGACCACTATCCACAGGATGCAACCATCCAGCCAATTCCTTATTCACCAAATAGTTCATCCATCAAATCCATATCTCCTCAATTTAGAGAGAAGAATGTTGTAAGAGGCTGTGTCAAAGGTCTTACAGAAGTCCAGATAGATGGCGTCTGTAGCTCTTCCCTTGACCACTGATGTAGTCACTCCGTTGTAGAAGGCCACTAGGTTGGTCAGGCAGGACTTGCCCTTGGTGAAGCCATGCTGGCTGTCTTGAATCACCTCCTTGCCCTCCATGTACCTTAGCATAGCTTCTAGGAGGATCTGTTCCATGATCTTCCCAGGCACAGAGGTGAGGCTGACAGGTCAGTAGTTCCCAGGATCCTCCTTTCTACCCTTTTTAAAAATGGGTGCAATGTTTCCCTTTTTCCAGTCACCAGGGACTTCACCTGACCGCCATGACTTTTCGAATGTCACGAAGAGTGTTTAGCAACTACATCAGCCAATTCCCTCAGGACTCTGGAATGCACCTCATCAGGTCCCATAGACTTATGTATGTTCAGGTTCCTCAGGTGGTCACAAACCTGACCTCTTACAGTGAGAGGGAGTTTGCTCCCCCAGTTCCTGTCTTGCAGTCCACTGCAAGAGGTGTGGGAAGAGAGGTTGTCAGTGAAGACTGAGGCAAAAAAGTTGTTGAGTACCTCAGCCTTCACGTCATCTGGTGTTCAGTTTGCCAGTCATGTTTAGCAGGGGGATGCGCTTTCTTTGACCTACCTTTTCTGACTGACATACCTATAGAAGCCCTTCTTATTACTCCTTGTGTCCTTTGCCAAGTTCAGCTCCAGCCATGCTTTGGCCTTCCTGACCTCATCCAGTGAGACACAACTGTGAATCACAAACATCCAAGCAACTTGACTTCAGACATGAGTTCTTTATTTTGTGTAAAATGAATTTGGTTTGTTCTAGTCTATTATGTAAATCAGTATTTGAGCATTTTTACTCCCAGCATAGCTTAAAGATTGGATTTTTTACTAGATCAGCCTTGTTAAATATGGTTTTCCATGAATTATTCTCCATTAGTTTGCCTAACCTATTTTCTCACATTCTAGCAATAGCAGTTATAGGTGCTCTCAAAAGGAATTTAAAAAGTGATGCAATAAAAATGTATTTGTTTTAAGCGTACTGTCTTGTGTGGAACTGAGTGATATCACAGTTAGTTGCACTTTCTGAAAGGACCTGTATTTAAAGATTTTTCTAGATGGCATTCACTACCATATTTAAGTAGACTTGTTGCGTACTATCAAAAACAGAAGTTCAACGAGAGTTGTTGATTGCAACAAAACTTCTGTTAACAAAAGCTGAAAGCTTTTTTCAAATGTATGCCACCTTTCTTTGTCAGTCAGGTTTCAGTCTTGAGATATTTAAGCCAAATTTCCTTTTAGGGTTACATAATCTGCAGGTGGCTTAAACTAGTCCTCAGTGGACAATATTGAATTGAAGAGCATGTCTCTGTGCTTCTGTACTGGTTCAGTAGGGGTTGATCCTAAGGCACACTAGGGTTCATCACTTAGAAGTGACTTTTGGGGAGGGATGAAACTCGGGGTTTAGAGGATTTTAATTTGACATGTTCATTTGAATAAAATTGCCAATTATGTCATCTGTAGATTTGATGGACCTCGAGGAAGAGGATATGACAAATTTGAAGGCTCAAGACAGAGAGGGCCTCGTTTTGACTCCCAGCGCTCGGAAGGATACAGGTCACGTTTTGACCGACAGAATACAGATGGACAGTCTTCAAGTAGGTGGGGGACTATCCCACGAGGACCAGCAGCACAATTTTATACTTCGACAAATGCATCACATGGACATGGTTCCCGACCTAGTGGTCCAAGGTGGAGAGGGCCCAGGCCTCATTTGGGGCAGCAGCAGCAGCAGCAGCAGCAGTCACAGACAGACTCACAGTCAGAAAACAAAGAACCTTTTACAGACGTAGCTGGCAATCAGCAGACTGTAAGCAGAACACAGTCTACTCCTGATGTACAGAGTGCAGGTCCCATGGAGCCAAATGAGGACCTGACAAACACTCAACAGGAACCATCCAAACCTGAAGTCAAGGAAACTATATCAGACCCTCCTAAAAAGTGGACGTGGAGTTCACATGATCCTAACCAGCAAGTAGAAGAGTCCAAAGCACCTACTCCACCTATTCAGAACCAGAAATCAACATCCCTTTCTAGTAACCCTGTAGCTTTGCAGTCAGGTATTGCAAGAACAGGTGGTGCGGTAACCCCTGTAACAGGAAATCAGGATTTGGATTCACCAGACGGACAGTTGGTTGCTTCAGATAGCACCCAGGGCCTACCTGGGCCAGAAAGCAGAGGGAAAGGGCCGTTTATGCATGAAGATAGAGGCAAGGGACCAGCAAGCAGAGGAAGGGGCCAGGGCAGACTGGATGATGGCCGTGGCAGAGGGCAGGGGGATGGCCGTGGCTGGGGAATGGGCCGTGGCCGAGGGATGGGCAGGATGGACGGTGGCCGAGGGATGGGCAGGATGGACGGTGGCCGGGGAATGGGCAGGATGGACGGTGGTTGGGGAATGGGCAGGATGGATGACGGCCATGGCCGGGGAATGGGCAGGATGGACGACGGCCGTGGCAGAGGATATGTATACAGAGGCAGAGGGCAGGCTAGGCAGGCATCCATCCGTGGCAGGGGGATGTTCAGGAGAGCAGGCAGCAGGGAGAGGATGCCAGATAGGCGGTCAGGAAGCAGGGAGAGGATGCCAGATGGACGGTCTGGCAGCCGAGAGAGGGGGCTGGGTGGACGGTCAGATAGCCATGAGAGGGTATTCTCTAGCCGAGACAGAGAGCTAGCTGGGCGGACAGGCAGCCGGGACAGGGGACGGGCAGGTAGCCGGGAGAGAGGCCTAGTCAGGCGGGCGGGCAGCCGGGAGAGGGAGCCCATGCGGCGGGCAGGTAGCCGGGAGAGGGAGCCCATGCGGCGGGCGGGCAGCCGGGAGAGAGTCCCGGTCAGGCGGGCAGGCAGCCGGGAGAGGGTCCCAGTCAGGCGGGCAGGTAGCCGTGAGAGAGGCCCGGTCAGGCGGGCAGGTAGCCGGGAGAGGGGTCCCATCAGGAGGCCAGGTAGCCGGGAGAGGGAAGCAGGAAGAACTGAAACAGGCAATATAGATAAACCTATGCACCTAGGAGATGACCCTGACCAATTGCCTCCATACCATCGAGATGAGACACTCAGGGGTTCTTGGGGTCATGAAGATGATAGAATGCAGGAGGAATTCCCTTTGGATAGTCAAGATGACCCTTCTTTGGAGCATGAGCGATTGGATGAATGGGAAAGAGAACGATACTGGAGAGATCACAACTCTGATTATCAGGATGATTCTGTAGATGTGTATGACAGAGATGACAGGTTGCAATCCCACCACTCATTGCCTCCATTATCTCCTCTACCGCCACTACCTCCTTTATCATCTGATCATGACAGACGAGATTCGTGGTGGGATGACTGGAAAAGGCCAAGAGAGAGGGAACTAGAAAGAGATCTAGATAGGACTGGAAGATCCTCAGATATTTATGATCAAGATTTAGACAGAGAATGGGATAGAGACTGGGACATGAGACCTATGGATGACAGAGAAATGGGGAATCGTGACCTGGATATCCCTCCTCTACCACCATTACCACCTCTTCCACCTCTGGACAGATACCGTGAAGATAGGTGGAGGGAGGATAGGAACAGAGATCATTATGACAGAGATCTCCGAGACAGAGGGGAGCTGAGGATTCGAGAGTATCCAGAGAGGTATGACACATGGCGGGAGAAGCAAGACTACCTTCCTGAAAGGACTGATTGGGAGAGGGAACGGTTGTCGGACAGGTGGTATCCAGATGATGGAGACAGACTGCGGTCTTTGGATGATCATTCAGATTCATCCCTTCCTCCACCTTCACATTCCTCTGATATGCTGGGAGCAGATTCAAACCTGGACTCTGACCAGTCCTTGGGAGGAGTGATGGTCCTTAGCCAAAGACAGCATGAGATAATTCTGAAGGCTGCCCAGGAGCTCAAAATGCTTCGGTGAGTTGCCCGGTTTTGTCACTTTGGGTGGGAATCCCATTCTGTGGAAATGGTGTTCCTTTCCTAATTCATTCCTTGATTTACACAGAAATAGCTTAATTTCTTTTCACCATAGCATGATAGTAGGATCTCATGTGGAACAAGTTATTTGGAGTACCTCTATCACACCTTTTGTGGATGGACCTTTTTTCTTAAATAGAAGGTTGTCCCTTTCCCCATGAATATGGCATTCCCTGTTTGTTACCTTCCAAGAAGAGATCTGTCCGCATCACCTCACCAATCTTTTTGTTATCAACAAGCTTATTTGAGGATAATTACTTTTTAATCTTTTTATTGGTGTCAGATGAGCTCGTTGACTATTGCTTTTTAATACTTAACCTGTTAAAATCTACATTAATGTGGTTCTTAATTCACACAATGGGACCTATTTAATTTTTGGATGCTGCTTAGCTTTTAATTAAAGCGTATGTGGGTTTTTTTCTTTTTTCAATGATCTCTCATTTGAAATCCAGCATTGTCAGCGAATAATTTTGTCAAGTTTGGTTGATCTTCTGAGGTTCAACATAACAGTGGTGATAATGATCAGTAGGATATGAATGCAAGAGTTCACCAAGACCACATTCTAGAAAACAGGCACGAGACTCCCTAAGGCTTTAATAGGTATTTATTTCAAAACAAGTAATAGAATATCCTCTTAAACATCAGAAACATTCTAGGGCTCAGTAAATTTAGTAAAATTAGAATGAATGGAGCACATATCTATTCAAGTGCTATCTTTTGGTCCATGAGTTTAGGTGCATTAAGTGTGTTACCAAAAAAAAAAAAAAAAAGGAAAGATGAGTTTGTTTGACTGTTTTCAGTGAATGAGATCTTTCAGAGGAGATTGTAGAGAAAAGAGGAAGCATCTTAGAGATGGAGGTTCATGTGGTTCATCCTGTTCGAATTACTGAGTGATAGCTAAGGATGGGTGCCTAGTAAAGACAGGGTTTTAATTTCATAAACAAGATATGCTAGTATACTGGGCAACTAAAATGAATGTTAGGTTATCATTATTACATTTACATTAAACCATGGTGAAAGATAGAGACATTTTGCACTTTTCTTGAAGCCATTTTGTTTTCAGGCTCAGAAGATTGCTAAGCATCTGTCCTGTATGGGAGGCCTCAGTTGCATGCCAAAATGCAAGAAAAATAATTTTTAAAAAGGGAGAACTCTTATTCTGGATAATTTAATCTTTCACTGTACTTAGATTAATTCAACAGGTGTTAGTAACTGTGAAATACGTGTTGTAAATCAATATTTGTTAAAAGTTCAGTTCAACAGATCGTGTTCAGCTTCCTGACTTTCCCATTGCCTCAGGTTGCAAGGCATATGTTTTACTGTTTAATGTGACTAGCTGCAAGCCCGGGGACTGAAGCTAAGGACCATAGTTTGGGAATCACTATCTAAGTGAATAATTTATCAGGGTTGAAATATTTAAAAGTAGGAGCTAAAACGTTTTATGTAAGGAAGTAGATACATACTCTTTCTGAGCCAGTAAAAAGGGGAAATATAAATGTGATACTACTGATACTGATTTTTAATTGAGCAGGAGGGTAATCTTAAAATTAGTTACTTTGATATTTCTCATCAGATTCTTATAAGCAGCTGACTCCAGTCTGAACAGTAGGAACAACTTTAAGGAGAGTGCTTATGGTTTAGGTTTTTTGAGCCACAAGTTACACCAGCAGTGTAACTGCTTTCATCTAGCTTTGCTTTTAGTGTGTGTAAAACAGCATACTCTGATCTGCATGCTGTTCTGTGTGTCATCTGTTGTATTTAGTTGTTCTTTGGGAACTACTTTAATACAGACAATTAATGTGAACAAAGACTTAGGAGCAATAAAAAAAAACCTAGATAAAAAATGCTAACAAAACCTGAAAGGAGATCATACTGAATAGAACTTTGTAATCCAGTGGTTGTAGTGTTCACTGCTGGTCCTGGGCTCTGCTCCATAGACTATATATTGGTTATATGATAAATAGCATTTTCATATATAAAACAAGGAAACAAAAGTTAAAATCACTGTTTGTTTTTTGAATATTGGAATGTCTGTTGTGCTTTGTTGGCCTCAACCCTGTTAGACTCAGAGCAAGTCACTGAGAGCGCTTATGCACACATTTCCAGTGGGCTTCTTGTTTGCAGAAGGTGATGGTAGAAACTAAAAATCCATCTTTGCTCTTTACTGTCAAAGTGGAGTGGTTCTGGCCAAGCACAAAAGCATAACTGCATGTCTTGGGGAAAACTTGTGATCAAAAAAGGATGCAGTGAATATACTAAATACCTCCGTGGTTAGGTGGATGTGAAACAGGGATTTCTGAATCACAGCGTTGACCATGTTAAGCCTGCTGTGTCCTTTTCTTCTTTGGACTTGGCCTCTGATGCTAGTGTAATACATGGTTTTCACCGTGAGTGTTGATTTCTTTAATTTTTCATTTAAGCTACAGACTGATAACACTTTCTTGTGATTTACGTGCAGAGAGCAAAAAGAGCAGCTACAGAAGTTGAAAGAGTTTAAACCTGACATTTCCACACAGGACTCTCCGAGATCACAGAATACAAGCGCAAGGCCAGGTACCTTTCAGGTAAATTTATTTTATGTTAACTTAATAACATGCTGGTAGTAATTACTATTAATTTGTGTGTCAGATCAGTTCTACAGTCTGATGGTCCAATTTCTCTGTGGAATGTCTTCCCAGCAGCCCTTACAATCTCATCAATCTTCTGTTGAGGCAAAGCATCTTCTTTAGTTTCTTTAGATTTTTCCAAAGCCTTTTCTACTCATTTAGTCCACCACATCTTCTGAGCGTGACCCATTAGGGACAGTAGTGCATGAGGTTCAACAGCCTAGATTGCTGTGGGATGATGTGCAAGAAGAGGTGAGCTCTTCCAAACAGGAGCATAAGGCTCATGAGGAGACCTTCCTGTTCCTTGCTTAAGTTCTGGTATCTTGTGGTGTTTTTTTTTTTTTCCTACTTTAAGAGCTCTCTCACCTTTGAAGTTTGAGAAATTTGAGGATAGGTCCATCAGAAACTGAGATATTTCAATGTCGAGTGGGCATTAGCTTTCTGTTTGCTGTCTTTATTGGGAATTCTCATTACCCTCTAGAATATCATAAAGTGCATGGAAACTTACTTTTGTGTTCCTCCATGTCTTCATCTCCTGTTGTGGTTCAAGTTATTCCTCTACTGCTTAATCCCCTGGTTGGTTCTGGGAACTCTTCTCAGCTGCTTATATTTGGGAATTTTTTGATAATTTGTACCTGGTCAGAAACCAACTGAACTTCTGCAGTCCTGTTAACTCAGGTTTATAAATCCTTCCTAGAATGAATAAACAATAGTGTATATTGGAGGAGATAACTGAGTCTTTACTCTTTTTTGGACTTAGCCTCTGATGCTTCAGTCTTTATTCTTCATCACATCTTAACCCCAAAGTTGCTGGTACCAATAAATTTAGCCATAATGACCTCTGGGTCTGACATTTAGCCAGACCAAGCTTTGTTTATCCCTCCCTCCAGAGAAGTGTTATGCAGCGAATGAGGCACTGCAAGTTTTCTTTTTGCCTTGGTGGCCTCTTCCTTGTTTGCAGTGTCTATAAAGTAAAATAATGGAACAGATTTGCTACCCAGAACTGCATGTGCGCTGATGCCTTTAGGAGGTGACTTTACTCAACTTTGGTATTTTGTATCTCAGACTAGTTCACCTATCTGCCTAGAGGGATTCAAACAACTCTTGGGATTTCTGCCTTCAGATTTCTGCTCTGACTTTGAACTGTCATTACAAATTTCAGCTTTGTATCCACAACTGTTCTGCAAGTTTTATTGCATATTGCTAATAAGGCTGCCTGTAACTTGGCATCTGCTGTGATGCTGAAAGGACTTGTGACACAGCACATGGGGTTCCACGGCAATGTTTGGTTCATGAAGGGTTTTTTAAATTTTGTTTTGTTTTCCACTGGCAAGGCCTCCCTATTTATTATGTTGATCAGATGCTGATTTCATTAAGGGGTTTCCAGGTGTTTCTGCTCTCTGGAAATTTTTCCGGTGACTTCCAGAAAGAAGCTGGCCTTATCAGTCCTTTTGTGCCTCACCAAGCTGCCTTACTTTCAGAGTTTTTTTCAGCCTCCTCACAGACAGCAGGAATCTTCGCACACAGCAGGAGTCTTTGGGAATAAAACTATAGACACTTTTGAACTGAGATAGGCATACTGGAGCTTAAATTGGTAAGGTTACTTTGAAGGAGAAAATGAATAGTATTGAAGCCTTCCCATAGTGAACTAATACCAAATCAGTTCAGGCCACCAGTTCTTGAAATATTGTCCTCCTACCTGTAGCACGTTGATGGAGGTACTAGAAAATGCTTATGATTTGATTACTGATTGCCGTTGTGCTTACTGACTTACAGAGGATGAGAGAAGGTTAGTTTACAGATCTACATTAAAAGTGCTTTCTGCATCTAGGTCTCTTCTCAGCTATCTTCAGAGGCACCAGTAGAAGCCCAAGCTATTAAACCTTCTCCTGCTGTTATTATAAAGCCTCCCGTGTTGTTCAGACAGCCCACCCCTGTGACAAGACCAAGTGCCCCACTGACAAGGCCTGCTACACCTATGACAAGGCCACATGCTCCAGTTTCTACTCCAACTACAACCCCAAGTCATGGTCAGTCTTTAAAACCATCACCTTCTACTATGGAACAGGAACGCTGGGATGAGGATTCTTTCCACGGACTCTGGGACACAAATGAGGATAAAGGAGCAAATATGGAGTACGAGTTGTGTAAACAGGAATCAATGATGCCTCCACCTGTCTCCTCACCTGTGAAAGGACCTGCTGTTCACACCTCTGTTCCATCAGCTGTACCAGTGTCCCTTCCTCCAGTTATCCCACCGGTTCCTAAAGCACCTGTAATTCAGCAAACTGTGGATTATGGCCATGGGCGAGGTGGGTATTGCAGTGTATTTGATCTGTAATGGAGAGCTAATTAGTCCTCTCAGCTTCTTTCTCAAGGAGTGTGCCACGCAAAGTATGCCATAGATGTTCTGCAGTTGACCTGCAGGCTGCGTACATTGCGATCTAATGCTAAGCAACGCAGTTTTAAGGAGTCTGTAACCTCCAGCCTTGAGTTTAATGTTTTCTTTGGTGCTGTGGTAATGAGGTATTTCATGTCAACTGAGTGGTGTACAGCCACGTCTGCTTCTGATAACACACTGATGTGATGACATCAGTTGGTGTTTACGTTTAGATTGACGTTGATACTTTCCCTTAATCCCTTTGTAGCTGAGTATGGAAATAACTGTGCCAGAAGGTATTTTGGATTGTTACAGTTCTTACATGTGACTTAGTAACTTAAAGCAGAATGTGACTGGTGTTTGCATTATTTATATACTTAAGGGATGCGAGGTACCTTCTAGACAGGGAGGGAGACAAAGTCCTAGTTCTGAAGGGCGTGTGCCCTAAATGGGCATTTAATACATAAACAGTGAAGGGCTTTGATTCTTAGTATTGAGCTTATTAAAGCTAAAATTCAACATTTTTAAAAATAGAATTAATTTCCCTCATTCTTAGTTTTCAACAGGAGTGAAATCATATCATAAAGAAGTTCTTAAATTGTGCATTGTCTTTTAAAGAGCATTTTTTCTCTAAGGTGTCATAACATGAATTGAAGCCATATCAATTCCATTAAGTAGAAATTTTTCTAAAAGCTGTTAGAAAAATTGTCACTGTTCGAAATTTAAAGTGAGCGTTTCAGTTAATTTCTTGAAATGACAGTCGTTCTATGAGTCACTGAAAAATTCAGAGCATTTTAATGTTTATAATCTCCTGACTGTGTGTGCTACCTGAATTCATCTGAAAAGGCAGAAGTTCCATTCTTAAGATGAAGATATCTTAAAGAAATGTATACTTGCACACACACACGCATCTGCTTCAGACGTTCAAAACCAGGGTGTTGTGTACTTATATATAGCGCTCTTTGCATTATCCATTAAAAAAAATTTTGGTTAAGTTATTCCAGTCACTTTTAATGCCATTGACTTTTGATTGCTTTTCATGACAGAGGAAAGGAAATGGAAGAGGGGTACTTTAAGACCTTGATTTTTTTTTTTATTATTATTTTTAACTAGATATAACCACCAGTAAAGTGGAGCAGATTCCATATGGGGAGAGGGTTACCCTGCGTCCGGAACCTCTACCAGAGAGGCAAGCATTTCAAAAAGGTAGGGAACACTTGGCTAGCTCTCAGACAGTTGGTTAGCTTTTAAGAAAAGTTGTAAGGCACTAAAATCATATTTTAAACTAAGTAACTCTTGTTTAATCTAGAACCACTTCATTTTCTTCAGAGGCCCATAAAAATGACAGTTTCTGTTGTTGAGAGGAGTAACGCAATCAATGACCTAGCCACTTCAAAAATTCAGTTTTGTAGCTTTAAGTAGGATTGCATGGTATAGTTGTCTGTTACAGTTTGGAAAAGAGATTCGGTGACTGATTAAGTCCATTCTAGCCTTCACATTAGATGTTTCTATACACTTTTCTTGCACTCTTGTTTGTTGCTTTTCCTTTAAAAATAATAAGAGCTTCAGAGTATGTTTTAATAGTTTGGATTTCCATGGGTTTCTCCTTTCAGAGCACCCCGCTCGTTACAACAGAGAAAGAGATCGTGAGCCCTATTTTGAGCGTCAAGGTAATTCCAACACAGATCATCGGGATTTCAAGAGAGAGCGGGAATTGCACAGAGACCGTGGTTCTGTGGACTATGAACGAGAGAGATTTGAGAAAGAGCGGCATCCCCGAGATGATAGGTACGTGGTTTCAGAACACAAATGAAATCAATACAATTCAGGGTGTATTGAGTATCAGGCTGTCCATTTTCCCTGTGAGGTACATGTTCGTTTCTCTCTGGAATCCATAGTAGAAATTCTAGAAATATGCAAAATACTCTTTTGGCAGAGTTCTTCCTACTACACCTTCAAGGACTCAGTCTTACCGTGACAAGAAGGACCATCCCTCCTCCAGGCGGGGTGGTTTTGAAAGACCACCGTATGAACGGAAGACAGATCGTCCAGCATATGATCATGGGCCTTCCATGTTTGGAGGTACAGTTTCTCAATCTTGAAGCCATGCTAGAATATTACAAAATGTATGAACACATAGAGGTGAAGATTAATTGATTTGCAGTATTTCTTTGTTCAGAATATGTAATTCAGGAAAATTTTTTTGGGCCACGTCATGTAGTTTTGTTTCTCAGTGGTGATGAGATTAGGAATGCAACAGTTATACTCGGCTAAAAAATGTCTTTGATTGCAATAGTTTCAAGGTTAGAAATTGTATTATTTTGGAGACAAATTGTGAATTTATCCTAAAATAATGAAAGTCTGTTTAAATCAGCTCAGCTGGGTATGAACATCTTAATTTTTTTATTTTACTGAACTAAGAAAATTCTTCTGTCCAAACACTGGAATTTGAAGGTGATCGTAGAAATTACCCTGAGGAAAGGATTCCTATTTCTGCTCCGTCAATCCCCCGTCAGCCACCACCTGCTCCGCGAGTGGAAAGGAAGCCAGAATCTAAAAATGTAGATGATATTTTGAAGCCACCAGGACGGGATAGTAGGCCAGAGAGGGTGAGTATGCTTTCTGAAAACAACAGTCTGTGAAGTCTGTATTCAGATAAAATGCTCATGAGTGCAATATGTTGGGAACAAGCCAACATTCGAGGAAGCTCTGGAAATTCTCTCCATTCCTTTGCAAACGTCTAGAGTGTTGTAGCATGGTTATTAAGAGTCTGTAGGAGATACAAACTGCCTGGGAATGGTAAGATGAAATTCCTATTAGTAGGTAAAGTTAATGGGTATTTTAGACTCTGAGATCTTCACTTGGGTTTTTGATGTGTCAGAGGAAAGACTTGGCTTTACACAGAGTCAGAGATTCGGCAACACACCATAAAACATAAGAACGAACAAGATTCAGGCTATGAAATGTTTAGACAAGTTTCGTTCAGTTAATTTTTACCTAAACCAGCTCTATAGCAACTTATGCAGTGTAAGCTGCTGAGATGATTAACATCATATACTCTTACTCTGTGGAACTAGTACCATTCCTCACAACCTGGTTTGTAAAACAGGCAGTGAGGCATGATACTGGCTTTGCTTGATAATACCCAAAAGTGTGAGCCCAGAGCACATAATTTTCTAGAAGAAAATTTTTACCTGGTCCTGCTCTGGCAGGGGGATTGGACTAGATGATCTTTCAGGGTCCCTTCCAACCCCTGACATTCTGTGATTCTGTGTGATTCTGTGATTATGCTAAATGTAGTACTGTATCCTATGTTCTCACATGATCTTTGTTCCAGATTGTAATCATCATGAGAGGGTTGCCTGGCAGTGGAAAGACACATGTAGCAAAACTCATCAGGGTATGTAAACAACCGCTCACTGTGTACTGGTGCTTGTCTTACGTGTGCTTCCCCTGCTGTTTTCTGTTTGCCTGGAATTTCAGCCTGTTGTTATTTCACATTCCATGTCTTCATATGGTATGTGAATCCCCTCCACTGTTAGCAAGCATGAGGCATACTCCTCTCTTCTTGTTTTGAATATAGAGCAGGAAAGTGCTGTTTGCCAAAACTGTTCTGAAGATCCTCTGTAGCAGAATGGAATTTTTACAGCAAGAGTATGTGTTTTATTTTTGCTTTCTTCCCAGGATAAGGAAGTAGAGTGTGGAGGACCTGCACCAAGAGTGCTCAGCCTGGATGACTACTTTATCACTGAAGTGGAAAAAGAAGAGAGAGACCCAGACACAGGGAAAAAAGTGAAAAAGAAGGTACTTCTAGTTCAGTTGTTTATCTTGACAAAGGAACAAGATGTTCTGGAACAAGACAGTGGCAATCAGAATTTCAGTCTGTGGCTCTGGAAGAGTGCAGACGTCTGTGGGCTGTTTTACAAAGCAAGTCAATATAACCTAAGGGCAAAATGGGCAAATTCTTAAAAGGTGACCTGGAAGATGTTTTTCTTATGCCAGTGTACTTTGTGGTCATGACATTTAGCAGTTGAACATTAGCAATTTAACAGGTGTCCTTTTTCGTAAATGCTTTTGTCCTTGATAAAGGTGATGGAGTATGAATATGAAGCTGATATGGAAGAGACCTATCGTACCAGCATGTTTAAAACTTTCAAAAAGACCTTGGATGATGGCTTCTTCCCCTTCATTATCCTTGATGCTATCAATGACAGAGTGCGACATTTTGAACAGTTTTGGAGTGCTGCAAAAACCAAGGGTTTTGAGGTAATGGAGCCTAAAAAGCATTTAAACTTGCTAGCACCCGTATGCTGGTATTTTTAAGTTTTTGAATGCAAAGTTCCTCGCACGTTCAGGAAAAATGTCATGGTCTACAGTTTTTTGCCTTTCTTAGAATGTAACTGCAGAGTGTATCACCGGGTAGAAAAAGAGCTCTAAAAATTGATTTACAATATTTAATACTGTCTTTCTCTTTCTAGGTGTACTTAGCTGAAATGAGTGCAGATAACCAGACGTGTTCCAAGCGGAATATTCATGGACGCAAGCTAAAGGAAATCAGCAGGGTAACTGTGTACTTCTGGAGTTACAGGATTAATGATGGGTTTTATTGTGCTTCCAGACCTGCTGATGTTGGAAAACTGTTGACCTCTTTTAGACTACATAGTGCTTACACCATTCCTCTAAGAAGAGCTGGTAGTTATTATGGGATTGATTTACATTAAGTTTCTGAAGTACAGATACATCTTGTATGGAAACCAAATTTTCCATTGAATCTGTTGCGTTTTTAGAGGTGCTTCATTTTTATTTGTTCTTTGTTAGATGGCTGATCACTGGGAGGCAGCACCACGTCACATGATGCGCCTGGACATTCGTTCTCTATTGCAGGATGCTGCTATCGAAGAGGTGAGAATCTCTGTGCTTGTTAACGTTACAGATTACGTAGTTGTGACTATACTGAAAATACAAAGCAGAGAAAGGTATGATCACAGCAGCGCAGTTATACTTGGCACTGTAGAAAGCCAGAACCGCTGTGTCAGACAAGTGTATTCCATTATTCTTATCAATTACCCAAACATGAAGGTACATGTTACTTTTTATCACCTTTTTTTGAAGCCCAAACTTAGCATCTTTGAACAAGACTTGAAGCCACTTTGCTCTTAGCAATTGTTGAGTACCAATTAAAGAGGATCTTTGCACTCTCAGATGAAACTCGGCACTTTTTCAGGTTACTGGATTAATTGGATCATAATTTGAGGAAGTAGTTTGATAAAATAAATAAGGAAACAAATTTGAACTCCTGTTGGTCCCTGCTTTGAGAAATACAGACCTGTAGCAGAGAATGAAGAAATAACTGACACGTAGCAGAAGATTACACTTGCTGTAGAAGTATGCTACCTTTTTATTCCATTTGCAGTTTGCTGTGACATGAATCTTCGGTGTGTCAGTTTTCTGTATTGCTGCATTCTTCTTTGGCAGATGTTTCAGGAGCTCTCGGAATAATTTATTATGTTAATTGTATGGTCATCGTGAATGTACCATAGCTGCGTGTTGCTGTCAGAACAGCTCTTGCCACAGCCATAGAAACTGGTGAACTGCTGAAATAAGAGGAGAGTTTACTCTTTGCAGTTTGTCATGAGGTCAGCAGGTTATTTCTGAATCTCCAAATTCTTTGTGTCAGAAAATAGTAATCTTTAAGAGGACAGCAAAAGGCTCAGCTCTCAAGTAGACTCAGAGAAGGGCAGATTTGGGATTTACTCTCTGTGCATCAAGGTTTTACTAATGGTATTAAGAACTGTACGTACTTGGAGAGTTTTAGTATTCCGCAGCATGAATCCCCATTGGAGAAGTAGCTAGAAGGGAACCTGCTTCTGAGGGAGGCAAAAATGGAGCCAGTATTCACATATATGGTATCACCATACTTTCCAAGATGAATCCTTCGTCCATTTGAACTTGGAATCTTCTACTTAATCTGCTAAAAAGATACTACTTAGAAGTCAAGCAGTGCCTTGTAAGTCTACACTTGTGCTTTGGAACAGGTGGAGATGGAGGATTTTGATGCAAATATTGAAGACCAGAAAGAAGAAGTCAAGAAGGATACAGCAGAGGAGGAAGAAAGTGAACTGGTAGGAGACACATCAGCCGTCTCTAACAAAATGTTTGTTAATGTGTCTGAGGGAGAATCTCAGTCTTATAAATGCCAACTCATTGCCGTTCTTAGCAGTGCGATCTTAGTACACACATTTCTAGTCATTTGTTCCTTAAACATTTCTAGGAGAAATTTAATGTTAAAACATATAATTCCTAACTGATTTTTTTTAAGTATCTGGGAGTATATGCCACAAACAGCATTATCAGTGGCGACATGCCTCTTACAACATTTATAAATTGCAGTACACTATAGCATTGTCTTCCAGATTATCTAAGAATTACACTGAGAGATGGGAAGAATGGGCAAAGATTAATTTAGCTTATTTCCTTTCACGTGTCTAAAGAACTCTTCTCGACTGTCACAGTATATGACAACAATTCCAAAGAAGAATGCTTTCTCTGCCAAGGCTCTCTGGCTTTGTTTGTCAGTAGGTATTTCCAAGATGAGGGTTTAGGTCTCTTGGATAAATGAAAATTAGAGGATTGCCCCAAGGGATGGTATTTATAAGTATGTATTTAAAAGGCTGTAGAAAGCTTCCTAATGTAACTTCTTGGTATGTGTTGGAGCTGCAACTGGTCAGTGCTTGATGAGTTCAATGTGACAAACACAACCAAGCAGTTAAACTCCAATAAAAAGGAAGTAACCAAAAATGTCTGAGATGAGCAAAGTCCTTTTTCTTGATGGAAATTTACGATTCCTTAGGAGTGACAGTTCAGAAAGCAGTTGAAATACAGAATAAAAAAATAATAAAGCTTAGGAAGAGTGGGTTTTAATAAACATTTGTTTTTTGCAACATGACTCATTTATTCTCTTTACTAAATTACTCTTCGGCACAGAGTATGAGATTGCATAAAATGTGGTTAGAACGTTTCAAAGGTGCATCCATGTTTACAAGAATGTGGCTGCTAGTCTCATTTCTTGGAAGTGAGCTATATCTACATGAGAAAGTTGTCTAGCTTTTGAGACATCTGTGTGTAAATGTGTGCGTATGTGTGTGTTTACGGGCTCTGGGGAGTGTCCTAATGTACAGCATATATAACAATAGGCCTTTATGTTATGAGACAAGGAGAAGGCTTGGTGGTGAAAACTATGCAAATAACTAATAACTAAAAGTAATCTACATATAAGAATGTTTTCTATTCAGATTCACAAGAGATTAAAAATAGCAAAGAATTATCTGCTGTATGTAATCTCTGCTATTCACTCACATGGCTAATCTCAGAGAGAGAAGTATGCAGACAGAAAGGTGGAACAGTACGCTGTATTTGGTATCTGTTACCTTCTTGAGAGCAGTTGGTAAGGGTTCTTCAATTCATTTTGCTGAATTTAATCCTGTGGAAAAAAAGAAGTCTGAAGCTCCTGCCATTTGGCAGATGTCCTTGAAATATCCAGCTGTCTTGTACTAAAGGATGAAGTCTGAATCTTTTCTTGTCCTATCTGAGGACTGGGATATTGTACAGATTCAGTACACAATAGGCCATTTCACACCATCAAAGTCACTCTTTTGTTGCTATTATCAACTCCCATAAGGTTGTTTGTAGCATTCGGACAATTCTTGCTTTTCTGTGCTTGATGGTATGAATTATTGATGCATTTAACTTAGTGTTCTCACCAATGTATCACAGATCACTTTGTTCAATACAGGCTTCTAGCTGTGGTGTAAACTTTCTGAGCAAATTTTAATGTGCAATTTGGTTTAAAAGTATAAGTATACATGTATAATATATATATATACACATTATTTATTTGTTACAAGGGAGTATTGCAGCACAAGCTGTCTTAGTTTGTATTAATTACAGACTTGATCAAAACCAATAAAATATAGAGATCTGATAAGTCACTGATACATGCTTGATAGAAAAAAGGTCTTTCAGGGATTTTGGAAGAGCAATGCTGAACATAATCAAAAGCAGTGTAGCTCTCTGGAATAGTCCACTCTGATTTAGTAACTACCATTAGCATTAACAAATACATGTGCATGTTTACCACAGCGGAGGCAACCTATAAATAGAGCAGGAAAGAAGTTAGTGTAATAAAACTGTTCTGTGGGTTGTTTGTTTTCTTGTTGGAAACCACTCTACTTCTAGAGTAGTTCTTTTCCCTTTCTATTAAAAATCATTCTTAAAATAATGAAATTCTCACAGGAGTTCCATTTCACTACATTCAACTTTTTATGTGATTGCAGAGGAACATAAGTAGTTTTATATCAAATCTGAACAGCTGAAATGAGTTGTGAGGAGTTGCTTAGTAAGGATTTACTTGTCCAAGAGTATAAAATGAAAAGGCAACAAGAAGATATCTAAAATAAATACTTTTTTGCCAAATTTACTATCATTATGCTCATTTACAAGGAATTACCTGGCTAAAGATCATTAGGTGTAAAACATATGATGACATTATTTGTAGGGAAAAAGTGTTTTAAAAGAATCGTTGAACTAAGAAGGTTATTTTTAAATGAAAAATAATACTTAAATCTCAGTGATTCAGCAGATACTCTGATTTAAACTAAAAAAAATAATTTTGTTTAGTTGCGGGCTAACCACTCATACAAGAATTTAGTTACGTCCCTTCAAAAGGATCATTATGTGAAGCTTGTGTGTAGTAAATCTGGGAATATATTCTTAAAAGCTTATGACTACGGTAACTTTTGCATTTGTATTTGTAAAGCTTTGAATATTCTTTATGCCTGATAAGTTGTGTTGCAATAACTTTGCCACCTGGGATAATGTGATATAGTAACTGTGCACACAGCGCCATTGCTGTCTGTTAGACTCGTTCTGGAGTTCTGTGTTTGCAGAGGGTAGCACTCTTGTAACGATTTGCAAGGGCTGCTAAAATCAATGAATGGGAGGTGGATGCAGAAGTTCTGAAATACTGAGTAATTTGTTTCCTTCATCTGATAACAAGAATTGTGCCTTACGAAAAGAAATACCTTAAGCTCCCATTATAATGCTGTTTCCAGTTCAAAAGTGATATGCATGTGTGTCTCTCTCTAATCCTCCGAGCTTCTCTCTGTGTATGATTTAGGGTTACATTCCGAAAAGCAAATGGGAGATGGACACTTCTGAGGCAAAGCTAGGTGGGTATTTATTTTTTCCTGTTTCTTATAGTTGGTGTCTGATGATGTTTGCAAAACCTGAACTTTCATTTTTACTGTCCCTCCTTACCAAAGACAAATAAATGTATTGATCTCATACACGTGTCTGAAACTGCAGAAGCATCTGTACAGAAAAGGAATTTGGCTTCTGCCAGAGGCAAGGGAGTTATGACTTTCTAACCATCTGGTTTATATACTCATTAATTGTTCTTCCATGTGTTCAAGGACAGTACTTTGTCTTAGATTTTTTAAAAAGCAGTATTTCTATTCTTTATTCTTCTCTTCCGTGTTATAAAAAGCAAAGAGTCAACATTGCACTGGATTCTTGTTCATACTGCATACCTTTTTTTTAAGCCTAAATGTCGTCAGTAACTTCCTACTCTCTTGGAGACATGCCTAGTCGCTAACTGTATTGAAGATGTTTCTCACTCTCCAAAATCGACATGTGTGAGGACAAAGTAATGCCTTGCTTTGAAGTTGGTTCTGAATTATTAGGCCTTGGTATATCTTTTCAGCAACTTAGGTGTTAAAAAGTTAAAGTTCATGATGCTTTTCAGTTCTAAGAGAGTACTAGAATTCTTTTTAGTAGGATGCGAAATGAACTTCCCAGGCGTGCAAGGGCACTATTTTTGCTGCACTTTTTGTTCTGATTGGTGCTGCTGGTTGCATTAGACATAAGTGCTGATATTAGGATTTTGTCGAAGTCGAAAGCAACTTTCAGGCTGAAATGTACCATGGCTGTGGTGGAAGGTGGACACATGGAAAGGGGTTTCTGGTCATCGTGATCAGTTTGGGGTTTGGTTTTTTTTTTAACTGTAATGGTATTAAGTGAAGATTTTATCAATACAGTCTGCATAAAACTGCTATTTTCTGTCACATCTATGAGAAGTAACAAATAATCTGAATGGGACGCAGCATGTCTTAATGTTTTGAGGTTTGCTTCTGCATGTGTAGTACAGCCCTGTGTATCATCACTTTCCAATAACCAAAATCACAATTGCACCATAGAAATAGCATTAGAAGTTCTGGCTTACATAAAACAGCCTTTCTTCTTTTGCTCTTAACTGTTTAGCTGCACCATCTCTTCTGCTGCTGTGCTCTGTTTTAAGTAATTTAAATATTTGTGGAATATATTGACGTTGTGGCACCTGCAGTACAACAGGAGGAGCCTTGTACTCAACGATCCCAGCATATCAAACAGCTAGGCAGTTAGAATTAATTCAGGATTGCTCTGCATTTTTGTTATGAGTTGATTATTTTAATATCTTGAGATTATTTCTTAAGTTTATATTGATTTTTTTTTTTTGGCCAGTTATGTATGAAATCAAATAGTACTGGAAAACTGCATTGTTGAAGAATGCTCTGATACATTGTGTTGTATTCCTTTTTAAATACTGAGTAGTAAGAACAGATGTGTTGCGCTGTGTAAGATGAACCTTAAGTCATCCCGTGTGTTTTACAAATATCACAGGAGTCCAAAGCGTGTTCTAAAAATATTTATGTGTAGTTTCTAGCAGTGTGGAGACTATAACTGCAGCAGCAATTTGCAGATAGCTTTCAAAATTTATCCCTCTCATGACTGAATACTGCTAACAAATAGAAACAAAGAACTTCATTGCATTTCTTTCCATATGAAAAATCCATAATATAAAATGCAGGAATTTTATATGGTCTCCTCTTAAATGCAGAATGGGGGACAAACAGCAGAGTTGATTTTATGCTGAAGTGAGTTACTTGCAACACTCTTACAATAATCCTTTAACAATCAATCTCCATTAACAAACTGGATGTTAACCATGCTGCAAGACACAGATACAGGTGCAGAGAAGATCTTTTTATTAAATCTGTATTTGCGATTTTGCTTTTATAACTACTCTCTAGATTCGTTTTTATAAATATATAGAACTACAGATTAAAAGTAACTTCTGACAGAACATACATTTAAAAAAAGCCAGGCATTCCTATGTAATGAATGCTGTTTGAAAAATTGCTCTGCAGGGGCAGACAACTTTTAGCTCAAGGTGTGCCATGTAAGCACTTCCAGTCTGTGAGTAAGAATTATTATATTTAATTCACAAAAAGACTTTGTTGTAGATGACCAATTAAAATTTTTTCATGAAAGGCATCTAAACTGTGATATGCATTTGTTGTTGCAAAGTTGAGTTATTTCCTGGAGCTGGCCTGCCCACTTAGGTTTATTGCATTAGTCCCAGAGGGCACACATTTGCAGAAGTGATGTGAGTGGAGAATCCAGAAAGAACACTTGTGGGTCTTGTTTTGCTTTTTTCTTTCTGAGTAGATGTTGTTGCAAGAAAGCACAATAAGATCTTACTGATTGTAATAAGCCTCAGAAAAGGTCTGAAAAGTTTGAGTTCTTTTGCTGCAATGCTGACTTGTGACAATCACCATACCATACACCTCAGAGCTCTTGCTTTAGTTCAGATTTACTTTGGCGGGGGTGATGCATTCCTCTGAATGTGTGTGGTATATAATTTCCATGTGTGTTGTGAGTGCACAGTCACATTTTTATTCTAAAGTCTAATCACTGGTCTGTCTCAGTGCGTAGTGCACATGGGTTCCTGTATTTAAATTTACAGAAATAGACTCGCATTTTTAAAATTTGACTATATTTGAAATGTTTAGCGCAATACTCTGTTTCAAAGTGCCACTTAGTGATGAGTTCTACAAACTTTCAGGAAAGGAGAAATGAGCTCTGGTATAGCTGAAGTTTTGATACCACTGTAAAATTTGCTCTAGAATGCAAATAACATTTTACATAAAACTTTGTGGCTTTTGTATAAGAAGGCTGAGAATTTATCTGGTTGATTCATTTAGTTTTTAAAGGAGCTGATTATGTCAGTTACTTTCAGATGCTTTATTATTAAAATTCTAAAGGTGAGTTTTTAAGTTCTGCGGGTTTTCAGAAGTGCTGCTGCTTCATTGTTTCTAAAATTGAAATGGTAAAATGCTGTTTGATAGTTTAACACTAAATAATCATCTGCCATAAATATTCACGAGTACCATTGTTACAAAATGACACCTTGTCTCATTTTCAGAAAAGAATATTCTGAAATAATGCTTTGTGGTAGGTTTTTGATATTTCTGTAGTGTGCCTACTGCATGGCACATGTACCTTGAACCACAATAGTATGGATGGAAGCAGATCCTTCTGGAAAGGCAATCCAACTTCAAACATGGAAGGAGATATCTTTTTAAAATAAATTCTGTGTAGCAGTAACAAAAAAAGGACAGAGGGGAATATATACTCTGAACGCCTCCTGAACTCCTTTATTGACGTTTGAGAGTTACACCTTTCGTGGCGATGTTTTCAATTGGTCTGTGTGCAGCAGGGAGTGGGAGACTGAACTCTTTCTTCCACATTGGGGATGAGATGAGCTTGCATCGTAGCATGTTGCCTTCCAACAGGAATATGTCCGTGTACAGATGCTTGCCGACAGAGAGCTCCTGAATTTTCGGTTCTTCATGTTCCTAAATGCTCCTCAATGCGTGCGTTTGCTCTCCTTTTCAATGTCGTTTTCTTCTGGAAACTCTTATGCTGCAAATGATCTAAGCTGATTGATCTGAGAGTAATACTGAGGAATAGTGCAAGTGCATTATGTGCTGGAGTAACAGAGGAATATTGTATAAATCGATTTCGTCTTCTAGAGGGAGTGCCATCTTCCTGTGGAGACCGAGCTTCAAATTTGGCAGATTTAACTTAGAGCAAAAGAAGAACCTTAACTGAATCGTGTAACAAGATATCATGTAACAGATACAAATATTCTGCACAGTTTTCTTAAATGTTGCCTTTTTTAAAAGGCAGAGGGGGATTAAAATGTGTTCTTAGAAGAAATTCTATGTCTGTTCCAAGGAAATGGGGCAAAGGTGGAGTCTTTAAAAATTTTAGAGTTGTATGAGGGAGAAATTACTTCATTAGTTTATGGCATTTAAATTATACTAACATGTCTGCATCACCGTTGCCTCACATTATCTCCGTTGTTACTCTTTTCTCTCCCATATTAAGTAAAAAAACCTCATCTCTGAACTGAGCTTCTTTAAACACATACCTTTGAACATCCTCTTCTGCTGTCAGAAAATATGCTGCCTTGTATTTGGTTTATTTCTGAGGCCTTTTGTGGGTGAACTGAATTACATCAGTGACTTCTGAAACAACGTTACTGATAGAACTGGAAATTATTTACGGAATATAACTGCCAAGCGAAGTATTTCTTCTGCATATGCTTGAATTGTTGGCTTATAAAATGGTAGCGTACATCAACAGAAGTACCTGTACAGCTGTTTTTCATTTTCATGCTTTGTTGTTCGTAATCTTAAAATGAATACTTCATCTCCTTTCCAAAAGCAGTTTGCCACATAATTTCAAGAAGGTGTTGTTTTTTCACTGAAAATAAATGTCCAAAGAGGAAGAACATTTTAGAAACTAGAAATGGAATTGTTTCTCCTCATGGCTTATCGGTTCAATAAGAAAAAGAAGAAAATGATGACTGTTGGACAAAGTACTGCTCAAATATTCATGACTGACCTCTTGCACCATGAAACAAAGGGTTCTGAGATATTTTTTTCCAGTCCTGGAGGATTTTTTGAGTGTGTTTTCCTTGTGGGGAGAGAAGAAGAAAAGGGGGGATCAGGGTTTCCAAGGAGCTTTTTGTTTAGCAAAACTAAATCTCAAAAACTTGTCTTTGATGCATTAAATTATATGATCATAACTTGTTCCCTGATACTGCATGTATGCCGTGTTTGACACAGTATTAAACCCCAAATTTGGGAAAAATGCTACAGTTTTAGTATTGTGTTCAAATACAGAAAGGTGGATCTGTGGTTCTTAGCTATTGATGGCTATATTGTACCTGTAAGGACAGGGTCCATATAGTATAAACATGCAGAAGAGCAAGCTTTTCTCCCTCAAACGAGTAACAAGACTGAGTGTAATTGCCACACAGTTAATGTGAAAGATCAATAAAACTTGAAAATGGTGTTGAGTCTTCTCTAGTTTATTTCAACTCTCATCATTCCACCTGTCAAGACAAGCTGGATGTGCAAGTTCTGCTGCTCATTCGTTTGAAATTTTTTCCACTCTCGTCTTGTTTGTGTGAATAATAGAAAAAAAATTCTCCTTTAACTCTGAGGCTCTGTGTTTGTTCTCAGACAAGCTGGATGGTTTGCGGACTGGCACTAAAAGGAAACGTGACTGGGAAGCAATTGCCAGCAGAATGGAAGATTATCTACAGCTTCCAGATGACTATGATACACGTGCTTCTGAACCGGGAAAGAAAAGGGTAATAAGTTTTCAAATGACTTACCGTCTGTATGTGACCATTTAACAGTCTATGTGAAAAAGAGTTTGTATCACGTCGTTCAGTGTCTATGAATATGGCAATTTCACTGACTCACTTTTTGTTTTGCTGTTCCACTAGATCCTGTCAGAATATTCTTTAGAGTAGGGTCTTCCACAGGTAAACAGATTAATTATAATGAAGTGAGAAATTGTAGATAATAAAGATTAACGATGCATGGCATGGCTTTTGAGATTTGGAATGGAATCATGTCCCATTTTGTGCTGGGGGAGATGATGTGCTTTGTTTCAGAGAAACATATTGAGCCCTTTTCTTATGCTATATGTTTTGCAATTAAATAGTATGGTATATAGTGCAGTTTTCAGGACAAGATGACTTTATTAAGCTATCTTTTGTTAGGTTTTGTGGTAAGTAGGCAGAGAAGCAGCACACTGTTTTTTATCTTCAAAAAGATTCAACTGAGGGAAGTATGAGCTATGTCGGTTTTATATCAATTAAGTCTTGAGGATGTTACCTCCTGCATATGCCTTGCATAAAGTTTGGGAGATGGTGTATAAGAAGTTGGCTTCAGCCACTTTGTATGTAGTTCTGTTTTGAACACAAAATGCTACATCTTCAAATACCATTGTGGGGGAAAAAAGGGCAAAAAAAATCATAGAGGGAGATGAAAAAAATCATAGAGGGAGATAGTCTCCAAAATAGAAAGACCAGCTTTAGCTGCTAAAGGTAATTTGAGTTAACTGTTGGTATTTGGGCTTTGTTTTGTTCTGTAATGTTGAATAGAAAACACAGGTAGTACTGGACAGCATGCGTGAGAGAAATGGAGATGCTAAGGCATTGGCAGAGGAATTGATGGTGTAAGAAAGCAGACATTGCTGATCGGCAGAAATGTCTGGGGAAATCCAGGTAGAATGTGGAATAGGGAGATGCTGGCAGAAAGGTCGTAAAGCTGTGTCCCCAAGTAACGTATCAGCCTGAGTGGGACTAATCAGTTAGGATGTCAAGGATGAGCTCCTTCATGTACTGTTTTTTCTTGTCCTGGAGTGGTGTGTTCCAGCTGAGTTTCTGGACTATATCCCTTCATCATCACCTGCCTCACTCTGTCCTCCTTGTTGCGCTCCCTCCCATTGGTCTGTGGGTTTGTGGGGGAGGGAGTGACTGTATATGTTTGAACAGGATGAATGCAAGTGATCTGCATGACCATGAAAAGCCATGAAGAAGAGATGGCTGCAGCTGTAAAGATGGGAAATAACTCTTCATGCATTTGTTATTTAGTGTAAAGAATTCGTGGAAAAATTTAAACAGAAATGTATCACATAAGATAGAGAAAACTGTCCCTCATTCACTCACTCATTGATGAGTTGCTCTTTAACACTGTCTTTCTGTGGTTTCATAGTCGTCTTCTAGTTGTGCAATTGAAAGACAGGTTGTACGGAATATGAAGAGACTAAATGAATCTTTGATATGTCTTGCTGCAGAAAGCATTGCTTTGAACAGAGAAATAATTGTAGTAATTACACTTCAGCTCTCAGAATTGTAGCATTGAAATGGAAAAGGCTAATCACCTGTACCTTTGTTCTACTCCATGGAACACGTGGGTTATTAAATTAAAAGTAGTGTAACCGGTGTAGTTTCCATCTTTACCCATCAGAAAGCAAATTAATCCTTCCATGTTCAAATGAAAATGAGTACAAATTCGAATTCCTGTGCTCTTATCTGTAGTGGAAAGCCTAGACTTGTCTCAGGATTTCTTAAGAGATTGTCCTACTGATAGTATGTTCTCCATAGGTGCGGTGGGCAGATCTAGAAGAAAAAAAAGATGCAGACAGGAAAAGGGCCATTGGTTTTGTTGTTGGGCAAACAGATTGGGAGAAGATAACAGATGAAAGTGGTCATCTTGCTGAGAGAGCCCTCAACCGCACCAAGTATATATGAAAAAGTGGTTGAATGGAATTTTGTGCCTTTAAGGTAAGTATTCAGTATTCCTGCAATTATAGCTTTGATGGGTTTTAGGTTTTTTTAACAGTTAAGGTTGCAGTTCATGTCATTGTTAGAGTTCTCCCAGACAAGATTATTTGATTTGGACCCTTGTATAGTGGATGTCAGCTGTGCCTGTGTCAATGTGCACCCTCCTGTACAGCATCTGAAAATAAAAGGAGAAGGATTGTCAGCTATCAATCTCCAAACCTTATTAACAGGAAGATTATGCTTTCATTAAAAGAGTAGTTTAGCTGTGTGCCTAGTTCTCTGTAGTTCAGATTTTGCTTACTATATGTTAACTCTGACCACGTTAGTTGCTGGTTTACTTGGTGTAACAAAGTTTTCCTTTCTTTACAGGCCATTTGCTCTGAGGAGAAGTGAACCAAGGTGTCATGAGCATCTTGCATGGGTCATGTCACTCCCACCTTCACAGTTTTTCTTTGTTACTTTAGTTTCAGCAGTTTTCTTGAGATATTGGCAGATAACCAGTGCCCTCAAAAAACCCGACGAATCCTGCTGCTCCTAAGTGAGAGAGACAGTTTACTTTTTAATATTTTTGGAGGGGAGGGAGGGGGAGGGCCAGTAGTTTTAGCTGCTGTTTGTGGGATAAAGTGGAAGGATTAGACAGATGTTACCTCCACTGTACTGTCACAGAATGTTTATCACCTTTGCTTTGTGGCTGTTCTCGTTTTATACTGTATGTACCTTGTAGCTTATTGTATTAGGAAGCAGAACAATAAATTTCACTATAAACTCGGTGTTCTTGATGGACCATACAGCATGGTTTTTGTTTGACATTTTAAATGTGGTCTGTGTTCACATGTTGACAGTGCTCGGTACCGTCCTTGCCTGGAGGAGGTGCTGTGCTCATATTCTGGAATGTCCTGTCTTCTAGGTTTATCACCTGCTCTTCTTTTCACAGACAGTTCCATTAAGGCCCCAGGTCTTGCTGGCCTTTAGGAGTCATACTGTTCTCCTTCTTCCTGGAGAGCAGGAATGATCGTTATTGTTTGGATCCCAGTTTCTCAATTATGTCAAATTGCCATTACTGCGTGAGTATAAATTCTGTCGAGTGGCTCTGAAATACTCAAGGTAGTAATATATGAAAAACATTGCTTTAATTCTCAACTCGAAAATAGGTTCTATGGAGTTCTCTGGAGGACAGCCTAGAAAATTCAGTTTGGTCTTACTATGTCTTTTAGTCAACACTGATCCCTACCAGGGTATTTCACTCCATTCATAAGTTTACTGTCTCGTAGAGAAACATCATTAAAAGAAGCAACAGACTCCAGAAGTTATACCCTTCTGTTCCTTTAGTAGATGTGTTTAGCTTGCTAAAAAATGTAAACAAGTAGCAGTCCACACTATTAAAAATGGTACAAATTCTTCATAGATGCTGGTATGTCGCTTCTGCACAGCATTGGGTTTGCTGATGAAAACTTTCTTTTGTCCTCTCAGGTTTTGAAGCAAATGCCTTGTGTTAACAAGGTTGTAAGCAGGCAAGTTGTTTAAATACAAAAATAATTGCTGTTTTACTGGTGAAATGAATTTTTCCTCCTGATCTTTCTGAGGGAAGAAAATGAAGTCCTGAATTTCCTTCTCTACTATTCTTTGTTGCTCTGCTGAGTGATTACCTTGTGGTTTGCGTCTAGGTTGGTAAATCAACGAGTTCAGATGTGGTGGTAGTTCATGCTGTTAAAGGAGAGCCATGGTGCTAATAGATGGTTTTGTTTGCCTTTCTGATGTTTTGGTTTATTGGATGTTTCGCAGCCTTGTCTGTGGTGCATGATTGAAAGCTCTTTGGTAAACCAGGGGAATAGCTGAACTCGTGTTATGTCCTGAGTGTGTTTAATATGAGAAAATCAAGCTCCCCGAGTGCAGCGTTTTTAAAATGGGAAGGTAATAAATATGCATTTTCTGCGTACACATACTATTATGTAGCATATATATTTGTTTAAATGTTGCCAAGTACTCTCTTAATTTTGACCGAGAATTGTTGACAAAGGGAAACTAGTAGTTAACAAGAAATCAATATTGTGTATTGCTGTGGAAATAAGGCAAGCTTCGCTTTGGAGAAGTTGCTCTCTCAGGTACGTGTAAAGTGGATTTCAGTTGTCCATAACAAAACTGGAGTTCTTGTGACACCATTGTTGTGAGTTGATGCCGTTTCTTGACTTTTAAGAACTGATAATGGTTTTGTCTGTGTTTTTGGTAATACACCTGAACTAGATCGTTTTCTAACATTTTCCTTTCCAGGCTAAGTAATGTTTCTGGAGCATGCAACTGGATAGCATGTGACAGAACTGATCATACCATTTACTGTTTTTAACAATTTTGAAAATTATTTTAGCAGGTAACACCCAGAGGGGTCAACTGTTTATTCTGTGGTGCATGTAGAATTAGAGAGAGGTGAATAGAGAATACACATAAAGTTACACTTTACTCTGATGAGAACAAAGAGAAAAATGGACCAGTCTCCAAGTTTAGAGCAAAATTTCAGTTATGAAAACGTAGTGTTGCAGACTATTTGATCAGAACAGGCTGAAGGGCTTGGGGTTTTTTATTGCTGTTTTCCTGGTTCCCTGAAGTTCAGACCTTCTCAATTTTTGGAGTACAGAAATATAATTCTATAATCTTTGCCATTTTTTTCCAGTTGGTTTGAATGTTTAGCAGGTCAGTCTTCATCTGCTTGATGGAAAGTGGCTCTCAAAGATAATAACTTATGCCAGAACTACAACCTGTAACAGATTCTGCATACTCTAGTCCTTCAGTGAATGAAGAAATTGAGCAAAAAGGAAAATTCATCATTGCTGCTGACAGAGTGAGAATAGCTGGGTAGTCCCATGCTTGGCTCATAGTCAGAGGTTGGTGATTAGTAATTTTGCTTTTATCTGGAAAATCCTTCACTACAGAATCCAGTAAGTCTTGATCCTGATTTAGTTCTTACTCATTATCTGCTTGCTGATATTGGCAGTAGAACTTCCACAGCGCTGATCAGAAAGAATACCCACTTTCATTGATGGCTAAATAGGAAAATATGCATCCAGCACTCTCGGATAATGATCCATCTTTGACCATGCGTGAGCTGTGCTAACCTTCAGGTGGACTGTTTCTGTGCAGTGTGTCGCATTTAAAAATACAACTCTGAAAAAATCATCATCAAAGTTGACTGTTAGAACAGTATTTTCTGTGAATTGCGATTTCTTGTGGCACTTCTGCTGTCTGCTTTTTTAAGAATATTGAAACAACCTATCTCATGGTAGAAGTACATACACTTTTTGCAAGGGAATGTGCAACCTAAGACATGCTGCTGCTATGTGAATAGAGCTTAGTAGTCATTTTCAGTCACCTTGTGTTTTACTGTAGGATTGCTTGTTAAACGATGTCACAGTGAATAGTTTCATGCCCTTTGGACACAATTTCCCTTAGTAAGTTGTGCCATTTTATTATTAATATTGCTGCCACAAAATTTTGGAAACCCACACAATATTGGACATACCTCAGGACTTGAAGAAAACGTGATTGATCTGGGTTAGAGACAAATTGTACTTTTTGCTATGAAGTTCCTAATGTCCCTACCAGCATTGCAACTGGCTAACTGTGAGTTGGCTGAAATGAAACCCAGGAACTCTCTTGGAGTGTTGTAACTCAGCATACGTGGACTGGAAAGGGGAAGCAGTACTGAGAGTTTTCTTGCCTGTGGAACATTCGCATGCTCTGCATCCTCAGGAAGCCAAATGCCGATGGGTACATGGTTCCTTTTGTGACGCCTCTCTTTGTTATGTAATGTTTCCCAGATTACTTCTGGGAAATGAGGTCTCAATATTGAACTTGAAGTCCACAGACAATTTGGGATCAAAGTGCACCAGGACAACCTGCATACTATGGGACAGTGTATTTGAGGAGCAGAGGTGGCCATCTCAGTTGAGATCTGCATGTTTGCAGTGTAAAAGAAATTCAAGTTCTTACAACGTGGTGGTGTAAGATTGATTATACTTAGTTTTCTTATCGTAGTAGAAATGAGGAGAGAAAGAACACAAATTTCCTAGAATTTAAAACATGAATGGAACAGTTCTCTTTCTACTTTGAGTCTCTAGGGCAATCATCTTTATTCTCTCATAAAACTTCAGTCAAAGTTGTTTTCTCTTCTCCCCCTCATCCGTTCCTACAGGTACAAGTCAGAATCCTTCAACCAGCTGAAGGAACACAGAGTAATTCCTCTGATTTCTGTTCAAGATAATCGCTTTCTTCTTCATGGTGAAACTGTTTTGTTTCATTCTTACCAGTGGAGTGTTCCAGCAGTTGCAACATCTCTTTCTACCACTTCCAGATTTTCATAGTACTGGATCTACAGGCTGGAGCCTTAAATCTTCCTTGTGCATTTAGGTTGGAAAATTGGTAATGATAGTGTTTCATTCAGGTGGATTATCATTTTGTAGATGACAAATACTGTTTGGAAGCAGAATGTGCTCTTTTATTCATGGTTTTGCTTAAACCAAGTAAGCACAAGTACTGTTACCAAACAAAAAGTACAGCAAGTTACTGGAAATGGAGAGACAAAAGTGTGTTGAAGTTGCTTATGTTTTCCATTCTGTGTTTGGTTTCTAGTCGGGAGGCTCTGGTCTCTTTGAATTGTAGGATTTAAGATTTGAATGTGCAAAACCTTAAAGCTGTGAAAATGGCACAATTTCATATTTTTCCACTATTTTGCTGACTTGTGGAGCTCTCAGATGGAATGTCTTTGGGAGGGGAGACCTTTCCCTAGCACTTGTGCTCTGATTCTCAGGCATTCAAGTATTTCTCCATACTGCTTCCCTTGTATGTGTGTACAGAGACAAACTTTGTTTCCTTAACTAGTCAAGATATAAGATATGAATGGATGTTCAGCTTCACACAAGGAATTTCTGTTGCTTTTTATCAGGATGGCATCTGAACTGTCTGCTGTGACCAGTATATTCCTATACGAACAGTTTGAACAGTTAGGATACTCAGGGGAATACATGAAGACTGCAAGGTGGTTATCACTTCACTAGTTCCTGTGATGTTGCTGTCTTTGGAGAGAAATTGTAATTGCAGTGCTTTTGGGGAGAGGGGAAAAAAAAAAAAGCCATTACAGGAAAAAAAAAAAAAAGACAAAACACCTGAGAAGTGAAAACCATCTAAATGAAGAAAAAAAAATTTTTTTTTTTTTTTTAAAAAGGGAGGGAATTTAGTTAGTTTTACTCCAGTTACCTGAACTGGAATCTGTCTTTGTGGCTAGCAACTCCACTGTCTGAGGTGTCTGCTTTAGGAACGGGTTGCACATACCTTTGTGGAGGATAACCTGAAATTACCGTGCCATTTTTTGTCTGCAGGTTGAAAGTATAGTTGAGCAAGCTGATTTAGAAAGCAGTTCATCTTGCAAAAGCTTGTTAAGGGTGATTTGAAAGTACTTTTTAATTCTTTTTGAGAGCACAAGCCATTAACGGATTACATGTAAACCGAAACATTGCCCCAAAAAATAGAAGCATCTTTCAAAAACTAAAACTTCTTCTGTTTGACCCTTGAAATATATATGTTACTTTTCTTCTCTGGGGATTAGCACAGAAAGGGAACAGAGCTGCAGTTCTTCCCTGCTTCAGAGTGTAGATGATCTTAAAACACAAAAAAACTAAATATTTGTTTTGGCAGGTAGGTACAGACAATGACTTTAATTTGGCACTACACCATACATGGATGACAAGGTATCTTAAGAAGCATTTTAAAGTTATTGTTTTATTCTGTTTTGGTAAGTCTGATGCAGATAGCAATAACAGTTTTGTTTGACCACTGTTGCTGATCCAGGTATACTAGCCTTTATACATGGAGTTTCTGGTTTTTGAGAATACCATATTACTGTTTGAAGCACAGAAAACACAGCTGTACCACAAACACCTACAGTGTTTCAACTTACTCACCTGTGGATGCTCAGAACTCTTGTGCAAGCAATGAGCTTTACTGCTATTCTTTGAGGTGTTTGTTTTTCCATTTCCTTTGAACTGAAGTTGCCAAATTCTTTTCTTTGAAGAAGACATGGACAGATTAACTTGTCTGGTAGCAGATCTCACTGAACTCTTCAATTAGAGTCACACAAAAATCAAAATTTTTCAGGTAATGACAACCAGGTGGCACTAAAGCTTTGATTTCATGTTAGGATTAAATTGGAGAAGAAACAAAAGCTTGAAATTGTTTCTACTATAATTAGATTTTTGTGGTTTCATATTGCCTGACACAGTTTTAAATCATTAACTTCTCCTTCCTGAAAGAAAAAGTCACCACTTTTCTATGGAAAAAATTTCAGTGGATTAACATTGCACTATTGCATGGAGTATCACTTGAAATCCACAGTCAAGATTTTGCGCTCCATTGAACCTACATGCTGCATAAATATGGAACAAGATCTTTCTTCTGTCTTAAGGGGAGGTGTCAAAATTAAATAAATCTTTTTATATCCTGCTAAAAAGCTTGACAACTGCTGACGTCTAATGAAAAATGGGATTTAACTTGCTAGTAGCTGCTTTTGGATTGTAGAGTCTTTAAATATATTGTAGCAAGAAATAAATCCTCTGAAGCCTTCCAGGGTTTCTTACTGAATCTTTTGGGTTTTTTGTCTTGGAATGAAGAAAAATAAGGATAAATACCCAAACCAAAGCATTAAAGATACTTCTGATAGAAGAACCTGCTAACTTCACTCTGGCTGAGAAATCTCAGAACTTCGGCTTGATCAGAGATGCTACCGAGGTCACTCACCAAGAAATGTACTTGAAACTGTAACGTGAATGGTTCAAGGAGGTTTGCACAATGTGTGATATGATTACTGCACATTTTGCAGTAGGTACTTTATAGTTAAGGAGGCACGTGAATACCCTTCTCCAAAGAGTTTACAAACTACATATTCCTTTATTAGGAATATAATGATTTGTATCTCCTTTCCCTTCTCCCAGCAAGCAGAGAGAATCTGCTGCAAGGCTGAAAGGATGGCCCTAAAGTAAAGTTGGGTATAAACTTTCTTCCTCATTTTTTCTTAAAAATCTGTCTGTTAAAGCCTCATTGCAGTATATATATTTCAGATGTAGCTTGAGAAGAATATTCAAATACCCTTTAAGCAATCTATCTACAAATCTGTTGGGGAGAGACACTAACATGGTGAGTATGCTGCATTGCTAGCAGTATGCATGTCTGTACCTCCTACTTAAAGGTGAACTTGAAGCAGAATAAAAATCTGACTAAAAAGCTCAGTAAAACCAGAAGTGACTGTTTGGCTTTGGGTCAGTTTGGGGAACTGATGACACCTGTGACCTTCAGTGATGAATATTCTCCATCACCTCCTTTGTCAGTTGTGTCTGGTACTGACTTGTAGAAGATTGACCCAGTCCTGTAGATTTCCATCCTTCTCTTGTTCCTAAGCTAGACTTACGATGTGCTACGTTGAGGAAGGGACTACCTAGAAGTTAAGATTGGCACGATTTATGTTTTGCTAGATGCAAAAATGCCGACTGTACCATGGTGTCACTTTGCTCTCTGCTTTGATAGTTTCTTGGATTCTGCAACTAGATCATAGTCTTGAATTTCATTTGAAAAGCCACAGTTGTCCAGAGATTTCTCTCTCAAAGGCCGTTCTCCGCTACATACTGTGATGCAGCAGCATCCAGTGCAGTCAGAGTTCTGGAGACGAGTTCGTCAACAGTGGCTGCTACAGCTGAGCAATCTCATAGAGATTGTCTTTATCAAGGAGTATTGCAAAATTTCTCCATTCAGACATTTCTTCTCAGTGTTTGACCTTTTTGGTGCTACCTTCTATAAATAGAAAATGCATGTGCTGTATTCTTGCTCATGGACAGTTGTTTACCATTCCTAGAGAAACAGAACTTCAGAAATACACATTACTTACAAATCTACTTGATTGTTGTGAGGTCCAGGGTTGGTGATGAGGTTACTGCGTTCTTGCAGGAGTATAATTTATGTATGTTCTTTATCTGGGTCGTTTTATTCACAGAGGGATCAATTTCAAATGTCATTGCCTTGGAAAACACTCTTTCAGCAGCAGTTCCATATCAGAGGAATGCTTTAGGCTGAGACTTTGGTATATTAGTCCTTCTAGTTTAGGAGGTTTACCTTTCTAATATATGGTTTGTGTATGGTTTATCTCATGTAGTAAGCATTGGTTTTCCTTTTCTGGACTATTGTGGCATTTCCTTTTATCTTAATTTGTCCTTGGCTACATGCATCAAGATGAGGGAAATCTGTTTTCAACAGTGGAAGCTACTTGTTAGCTTCGATGTACAGAAGAGACAAATAATGTACTTCTCTCCTTCTGATGATTAGTCTAATAGCTTAAATTAGCACCTTTTTTTTTCTGCATTTTCTAGCACAGGTAATAAATAAATATGTAATGCACCTCATGTATATTATATTAAAGGTGTGATGCTGAAATCAATTTCCTTTACATTCAGTTCTCCAGCTGGATTAGTCCAGTCCACAGGGATTTGACCTGTATGTGGCCTCCAGAGCCTTCTGCACTGCTATTTATCAAGTTTCAGTCTTTGCTGTGATTATTTTTCTTTCTCTGTGTTTGTGTCAAGTGCTATAGACCTGGTGAGTACAGAGTTCAGTATAGCTGAATGTACAGGTGACAGTCTATGTATTGTAGAAACATTAACTTCTGCAGTATGTAGGTTGCTTTTTTTTTTTTTTAATATTACCAGTGTTATTGTTCCTACCTTTGATACACCAGCTGTGGAGAAGGAAGACCTCTGGAAATACGGTGCTAAGGTTGCATTGAGTTTGATCTCATTAATGTTATTAAAATATTTTACAAATACACACCTGGTTGGCATCTTCCCTGGCAAAGAGATATAAATTAGCAGTAAAATCAAGACTGGACAGTGTTCTAGGGAATTTTGGAATGTATAAAAGGTTAGAAATACATTGTGAAAAAGTAAGAATTGGAATTCAGCATTTGGTGTCAGATTCTTTCTTTTTTTTTTTTTTTTTTCCTGAGTTTCTAACTGTGATAAAAGACAAAGGTTTTGGAAATAGGATGATATGTAAAATGCTGCTTTTGGGAGAAGAATGTTCAGTAGCAATTAGGCACCATTTTTTGACTTACACTGTTACCAACTAGGATTTTTTATTTTTGTTTGGCTGGATTTTTTGCTGATGTCGTTGTCACGGAGTTTGGTTTATTTTAAAAGCAGTTCTGCCTTTGGAAGCAGCCTGCCTCCAGCAGCCTCACTGACATGTTGCCCTTGAACCCTATGCACACAGGGATTCCGTCCTGCGCCCAGGATGCATCTGAGCCAAACTCTGAACAGTTAATGTGGAGCAGATAAGCCCTGTTACCAGAGAGGGAATGGCACAAAGATGCGTGTCTTCAGTGATGCTTCTCAGAAATCACCTTATAACTTCTCATAGACTAATTAACTTGATTTTTATCTAGGGGTTTACCCTCATGCGTCCGTCCTCTTCCATTTTGGAGATGGACTGGGGGGATGCTACATCTTAATGTGGGATGGTGAATGAATCACATGTAATTTTGAACTGTCTATGGTGCAGATTCATGTGCTGGGGCACACTGAATGTCTGAAGCTGCGCTACGGTTGTATGTATTGATAACAGCTGTGTGCTAAATCTTAACAGTGGGGAACTGAGTTGTTATGGCAGGGGATTTTCCCAATGCTACAGTTCTGTTTAAATGTCTCCTGGGGAAAACAGAGGTGCGTGCATAAAACGTTCCTCCCCACTGAGCATCTCAGTGCTCCTTTATGTATACCAGGATTTAGGGCTGTCATGTGTAGATCTTTCACATGCAGGGCCTGATTTTTTTGTAACGCCATATTTACATTATCATTACTCCATTACCTTTATGGATTTCTGTTTTACACCTGCATGGTATTGGAGTTACATCTACAAAACTTGCCTTTATCTATCCTCTCGGCCTTCCTCTCCCCCAGCTCTCTTCATCATTACTTTGTATGTCTGAGAAGCCTTTCTCAACTTTAGCTTCCAGCGTGCATTGTTGTGTTTTGAGTGTGGGGCTCTTAACTCTATGGTTTATTTCCCGTGGAAAAAGCCACTGAATGCTTTCAAACACATGGCCATTCAATAATATGCTGAATAAAGACAATTGAACTGGCACCAGAAGTCTTATAGGAGAAGCTTTGTGAGATGGTGAACTGAGTTTTGCAGAATGCTGAACTAACAAGGTCCTTGGGTCGCTGGAGCATGTCACAGGGATGATGCAAGGGCCAGTAAATTTTTCTGAAAAGACTTTGGGACATGATGCACCGCTTTCAGTGCCTCGATGTCAGTACCCTGCTCCCGAGGAACGCCTTCCACGCTGGTTCCAGCATAGTTTGCAAAGAGAGGAGCTGCTCTGCAAAGGGTTGCTACTGCTGCTAGTTGCCAGAGAACAGATTCTGCGGAAAGAACAGCTGGATGGTTCTGAGGCTGGTGGTTGGCTGTGGTTGACGTAACAGGCCGTACAGTGGTATTGAGAGGTAGGATCTTGTGATGGCAACTGCCAGTCTACTGACTGACTGAGACCTTAATGTTCTTAATTTGTTAAGAAACAGATCTTGAGAATTGAAGTTGGAGTATTCCTGCATAAATGTTGGCCTGTGACTCATGACGCAGTCAAAAGCCAAACTTCCCTTTGTGTAACCAGTAAACTTGGGGGCGGATGGTCAGAGATGGTGGTGTGGTGATCTGAGTAAATACCATGAGGAGCTGGTGGGCTTCACTATGAGTGTATTGGTGCAAACAGGCCATAGGCTGTTAGTAGGGAGCAGGATGGCCACTGGTGTTCGCAATTGTGTAAAGCAAAGAAATTGCTATCTTTTTTTGTTGAGATACACAGCGCAGTTTAATGGAAACAAGCTTACAACAACTTGGGACAAAGAGAATTCTGTGGTTTTGTCTCAGCTCTTCGAGAGTTCACATGGCAACAAATTTTCAGCGCCAAACGGACGCTCTGTGACATTGCAGTCTTCCCCACAGTAGCTGCTCAAGACATACTGTCCAGAAATAATTCCTTCCAACATGAGGTGGCCCCTCTAAAAAATGAAATGCAGTCTTTGTTATGAGTATGCCCTGGATCTGCAAGGATTTTGTTTCCGTGATTGGTGTGACTGTTCAAACGCAGAAAGCATTGCTACCAGCATCCTGGTTACATTGCAGGTATGGAAGATGCTTACACAAGCAAATCTTAAACTATGGTGTTAATGGACATGTCTCCAGTTAAGTGCTAATGTATGGGTGAGTATGGTATTGTCATTTACATTTCAATAGTACTCAGATCCATGAAGTTCTTGAAACGGAACCGTTGTCAGCAGATCAAGCACCCTTGCCTTGGCTTGGCTTGTTACAGCCTTGGGAAGCCCAAGATCCTGTGCCGGGAATACAGAGACCTTCACTGACTGCACCATTACTGAGATGGTGTTTCCAATTTCCAGATGCTGCCGTTTTCTGCAAAGATTGCTCTGGTCTTTTGGATAACACTGACACTTTCAAAGTGTAGTTGGCAACGGACATGAGATTGCTTTGAAGCTCAGGGGTTAGAAATAGCTGCAGAATAAATGGTCTGTTTGATGTCGCGGCATGACGAAGAAAAATGCAGTGAAGGGCTTTACCTGAGCTCTGACAGCAGCAGTGACTCCAGGTGCTGCACAGGGGCTTGTGCTCTACCCAGAGGTTACTTGAAGAGCCCACTGCCAAGTAAAAAGCCTCTGGTGTTCTGTGCTCTCTTGGAAATGCCATGCTATGGGCGCGGCCTTCCATGAAAGAATCAACAAACTGAAAAATCTCTGGGCCAGCAGCTGTCAGAGCTGAGAAGACATGGCTTTGCTGCTGGTTGGCATAATGCTCACAACTGCAGCCCAGGACATTTCTAAACATGAATAGATGGTATTCTCTTTATAATGATTGCTCAAGAGAGGAGAGCATGGTGGCTTTTAAAAATACTATTTCTGCAGCATTATCTTTTTGTAACTAGCTACTATTCCTGAAGTATTTTATTTAAAAGTAGCCTTTGTAATTGTTTTTATTTGAACACAGGTTGTCCTGCCAGTCATGGGGACTCAGTAGATGCAGAGATGCATAGGGCTGGCCTCACTTTTCCCTTGAGCATGAATATATGGTCCTTTCAAACCATATGTTGTGCTTATTTCTACCGTTTCTTACTCACAGACCTGGGAATTAGAAATGGAAAACAGTTACTTAAACTGTTGCATATTCTGTGCTTGCTCTCTGAGAACCAAATGAGGATGGGTTTTATATAGAGATGTATAGATAGGTATATACACATATATGTTGTCAGGTATTTAGCTTAGTTTTTTTAAAATAATACAAAGTATTTTTTTATAACTTCTGTTCTTTGTGTAAAGTTATGGATGACACAGACGTGCTTTGGGAAATCCAGTAAAATATTTTCCTTGAAGTTTCAGGTTTTTTCCTCTATCTTGTATTTTTCATACTCCCAACTTTTCACTTCACCACTTGCTTTTAGCTGCTTATTTTCCATGATTGCTATAAGACAAAAAGATTCATCCCATTGGGTACAGGCTGGCACTTTTAAGAATGATCCCTGTTAATCTAGTAGAACAACTAGTGAGAAAACAATAGAAGCCTGAGCAATAAACAGCAGCAGAGAAGCTGCCACATTTGGCTCACGTAAATTGAACTTAATGTTGTCTCGTTAAGAGTTACTTAGCAGGTAATGGGAAATAGCCACAGAAAGTGTCTATAGTGCCCATTTTACTGAAATAGCAAAACCAAGAATGGTGTTTGACCCTAATACACATAATGAAAGTTACCCTATGAACTTTTAATCAGAAGTGTAGTGCTAAAAACCAAATTATTACATTTGGAAAGCCTATAGAAATACTGCAGAGGCTGACAGTAGGTGGGATTGCTTGCTGTAAATATGCTGAAAGTCATCTCAAAAGGAGAAAATAGGAAATTTCTCAAATTTAGGTCTTTGTATTGTTTATATGTTACCAAAAAAAAAAAAAAAAAAAAAGTCGATTGTGACATGGGACTTAATCTGCCACTTGGCAGCCTGTACAGTTAGCTGAGACAGAATTAATATATAAATATGGACTGCATCCTCACATGTGTTGAGTGTTGACCTAAATCTGGTTTTCCTTGAGAACCGTGGCACAGCTCTCACTGGCTTTACTTGAACAGTTGTTCTCAAACATTCTAGATCAGGCTCCCTTTTAAAAATGGATTTACTAGTTTGGTATTTATCTATGCACGGACACACGTGTCTGTTCTCTGGCGGCCTGCCTCCCATCTCCCACCCCAGCTACCTACCCTCCAAAACAGGCATCACCTCCAGCCAACCTGCTGGTTTTGGGTAGTGGACGCGAGTCTGCACTTAGATTCCAGCAAAGGCTGACTATCCTCTTGCTCCTTTGTGCACCCTTGCTCAGAGTAAATGTCTCCCTGGAAAGCCCCTGGGCCAGACGACGGCCTCCCTGTCAAGGTGCTGGCCAGTGCTGCCATGTCTGGGCAGAGCTCCCAGTGAGACATCTCCCTTCTCCACCCTGCTCATCTCTGCCCCCAATCTTTAGTGCTTGCACCTGAGCTGCTGGAGGTGGGCTGGTGAGCTGGGGCGCCCCAGAAGAGAGAGTGCTGACCTGTCTGTGTGACTCTGTTGCCACTGTCTCATCAAAATGGGGCTTTTCATTGCATAAGTCAAAGGAGAGCAGTTCAACTGGCTGCTGCTGTGAAGCTGGCACCTGGCACAGCCCCACGCCCCAGTTCCCATCCCCTGGTCCATGGCTCACGCTGATGTATTTCATGGTGTGCAAAAGAAAAGCTTTTGCTACCAGCTAGAGATACCAGTCTGTGCTGGGGGACCCCACAGGGTGTTTTATCCTTGAGACTGATCCCCACAGTCTCTCTGCATCACCTCAGCTTTCCCTGGCGAGGTGCTGGGTTTGTGGCACAGGGCAGCCCTGCGCACCAGAGGCAGAGGAAGGGGTGTCTTCTCCAGCTGAAAGGTGATGTCTGATCTCTTAAATGTGCTATTTGTACTGTAACCTGGATTAATCTGTCCTTCCAGTGCATATAATGGGACAGCATATGTTGCTGAGATTTCATGAGCATAGGCCATTGGCTCACCAGGACATTCTTACCTGGAGAGTGCTGCCCTGATGCCAAATACACATCTAAGATGTGTTGTTTGGGGGAAGATCTTTCAAGAACATTTGCTTGAGCTGAAAACCTCTAGGCCTGGTTCAGTCACTGCAGACAGGTCCAAGTCATTAGCAGGAGTAAAGAAAAAACAGAGATGTTTTATTGCTTGTCAGTGTTTCTCCCCAAGCTGTTTTGGCACACGGGATGAACATTCACTAGGAACTTTTTCAAGCTTTAATTAGCTGTACATGACTAATAAGGGCTCTTACAGTGAGTCATAACAGACAAGTATGTAAAGGCTCTCTGGGCCTCACCAGCTTAGGCTGTGGTCACATCTCCCTCTTTTGGCTGCTACAGGACCCCAGCAGCCTGGAGGCAGGAAACAGTGATTTTTAGTGCTTAGCGGGCTTTGCTGCTGTTTAGCTGTGTGGACTGGGTGCATTGCTGTGGATGGGTTATGAATGTGGTTGGAAATGTAAAAGGATAGCCTGGAGGAATTGTTCCCAGAGGAGACAGCTATGGGTGGCTGTGGGCTTTTTGCATATACCATAGAAATTTGGATAGAGGGAAGGAAAGGTGGGGTTTTTTTAAAAAATTAAACTGAGTCAGCGGTAGGTGAATGCGCTAGCCCTGTTGCTTCCTCGGACAATTAGTAGAAAATGCTGAAGCAAGTGCCCACATAAGCCTGAGGGTCATGACCGTAATCACTGTGTGGGCAGCAGCTCTCCCTTCTCGTCCCAGTCCTCCAAGCAGACATGCTTTGTCAGTAGAAATCTCACTGTGAGAGGCGCTCATTAGTCTTTCTTTGAAAACTAGCTGCTATATCTTGGGCACTGCCAGAGTGTAAATGGAATTACACACCATGCCCTGCACAGCGCAGCTAGTGAAACCCTAATTTCTTAAGATTTCACACCCTATTTCCCTTATGCTTCAAGCTCCATCACCCCTGGAGTAACCCCAGCTCTCCCCATGTCCCAGCAGATGTACTGCCTTTTCCGTATGAGTGCTCCTATGACCAAGGTGGAGGGAAGGCCTCATGAGTCCCCCCCCTTCCTTCTCTGACAGCTGGCTGCTGTTTTCCAAGGCTCTCACAGGAGCCCGGGGCTGTGACTCAGCTCACCCCACTTCAGCATCACACAGCAGAGCTGTGCCTGCCTCGGTGCAACCCTCCCCCCCCCCGCTCCAAGCAGACAAGCACCCCCAGGGGAGGCAGCTGCACCCCAGGGTCCCCAGACAAGAGCTCTGCTTGCAGAGGGAGCATGGGGTGACCAAAAGGTGGGTAGATGCTCCCTCTGCGTCCCTGACACTACTTGGCTGAAGGTGGACAGGCGTTGAAAAGCTGCTAGGGAGGATCTCAGTCATACAAGTCGCCTCTGGTCTTGTGTCCTTCACAGAGTCTCTCTAGCCCTGCTTTTTTTTTTTTTTTTCCAATTTTCTGTTGCCTGGGCAGAATTCAACCCATGGATACAAGAGGCAAGGCCTCATCCCAGGTAAAAGGTAACCGATGTGAGATGCTGTTTGGTCATGCTGGTCCGTGTTTCACAAAAGCCAGTGTAAAACACAGGTCTGTAGTTCCCGCTTACTTGCTATTATATTGCAAACACTAGAGCAAAAATACTGCTCCAAACACTGGGTCCAATCCTGTTCAACATCTTGATTAATGCTCGGGTTGTGGAGTCTCCCTCCTTGGAGCTACTTAAAAGCTGTCTGGATGTGGTCCTGGACAACTGGTTCTTAGTGGCCCTGCTTGAGCAGGGAGTTGGGCCAGATGACCTCTGGAGGTCTCTTCCAACCTCAGCCAGTCTGTGATTCTATGATTTGGGGCATTGCCTTACCCTCAGTGCCCCACCTGCAGCTTTACTGACACTCATGAACTTTCATGTTAGCAGAGGAAGCAAGAGACTGCTCCCCCTGGGACCCTGTGTAAAAGGGCTCTGTTCCAGCAGAATGTCTTCAGTAAACCTGTATCTTATGTCCCCGAGTTGTTTGGCCAGAATTCAGTAACGCCTCCCCTGAGCCAGGCCATCATTTCCTCTTCCAGCAGCGTCGGTGTTACCTACCCAATGCATTACTTAAGCTCAGAGGTAGTTATTGCCCGTGGGAACGACACTGTCCTGTCCTTCATGATGCCACCAGCAACACTTCTCAGATGCTGTACATGTGAGTCCAGCACCCATAAGCTTTGGGATGTGTCTCCGTCTGCCACCAGCCGTCCCTTCCTGATTCTCCTGACCAGTTGCGCTTTGCAGCAGACTGACCCCAAGGCACTGGGGTGAGGGTGCAGGTTTAAATGAGCATCTTTGTTAGTGGGGGCTGCTCGGCCCCGCAGGGATGCCGACACAAGGAGTAAGCCCTTTTGCTGCAGTGTTATTCTTTTCCCAACAAAAGGCAAGAAATTCCCAGGTTGATGCTTTAGAGGAGAAGTTATCAAATAGGTCTCTAGGGATTTAAAGGGATAACTTAAACTATGCATTTATTTTAAAATGGATTGAGTAAATTTGGTGTTGGCGTTGTAAAATATACAAACCTCAAGAAATGAACATACAAACAAGCAGGAAATCTGGCTAGCCACACTCATGATGGGGGGAACCACTGTAAAACTGCCCCCGTTTTGGAGACCCCATCCTGCCCTGATGTTACCACATGCTTCCTTACCCCTGCAGATGCACTGCCTGCAGATCACCCTGTGCACTTGTGTGATGCTCGAGCTATGATTTTCCTCTCCCATGTCATTTGCTGTGCTCTAGGACCCAGCTGACACCTTGCAGCATACCCAACATCTTGGCCTCCTCCCAAACCTCTTCTCCCCAGGCGGTTTGCACGGGATGTCGGGGATGTTGCTCATCCACAGTTACACATCACTGCCCTCCCAGAGCCCTCCTGCCATGCCTCTCCCAGGACCTCTCTCCTCTTCACAGCCTTTCTCTCCCCACTGCTGCCTCTGCCAGGGTGAGAGCATCCTCAACGCAAAACACTTCGCCATGCTCCATCAGGTGGAAAAGCAGCCACTGAGCCCTGGCCACAAGGAAGAGAAACCTCCCTGGGTTTACACCCCTACAGCAAGAGGGCTGCAGACTTCAGGGCCCAGCTGCTCACCAGCTTGTGCCAAGACCCACAGGGACTGACAGGTCCCCAGTAACGTACTCCTCTTTCACCATAGACAGGTTTCATAGCCGAAGTGTTTGGGGGCAATTTTGCCAGCAGAAGCATGGTGTAAGGGGACGTGGGTATTGCACTCTCCTCCCAGGTGATGGGCTGATGGGGGCTGGTTGCGGGGCTGAGCGGTGCCAGCTGCGCACCCTGCTCTCCTCCAGCATCACAGGTAACACTGCTGGTGAGCAGTCGGTCCTGGGCTGCTTCCACCAGCACACACTCACCTGCTTGGCTGCGGTGCGCAGCTGCACGGGGGGGGTCTTTCCAAACAGCACAGGGGAGGCAAGGGGGAGTGCTGTTCGGGGTGGCTGCAACAAACCCTGGTTTTACATCTCCCAGACAGGGTCAGGTATGCCCATGGGGTGCTTAAAATGCTGGAATTCACCAGCTGTTTTCTTTGGACACTGGCCTGTTGTATCTGGACAGAAACCGAGGTGTGCTGTTGGACTGGGTACATCCACTGGTCTGCTGTGCCAAGAAAACTCTGCCCGCTGCTAGGACCTCTGCCTGCTTTATAAACAAAAAGGCTGTTTGCCCCAATCTGTAGCCCTCCGGAGAGGAGAAGGAAGGCGGATCACCCAGGGTCACAAGGAGAGCTGGGGCAGGGCAATTTCCCAGGCTCCAACCTGATGGCTTCATCTCCATCCCTCCCTTCCGAGGGTCGCCGGCAGGACCCCATCAGTTTTGAGCAGAGGAATAAAACACACAGCATAAAATCCCAGCACCTGAGGCAAGTGATAGACCTCACCCAAGGAACTGTGTTACAGGCCAGAGAGAAAATACTCAGGATAATGGATACTGTACAGAGCATGAGGTGCTTAGCACGTGGTGGCTGCACACAGGACCCAGGGCTGCTTGCCCAGGGACTCAGCTGTGGAGCAGTTCCTGGGAGCAGCCGGCAGCTTTGAACCCTTCTGGGATGTCACTGTCCAGTTTGGAAATTATTTTGTAAATGGGTTTCTTCCAGGAGGGGTCAACATCCTTGCCTGCCCTGACAGCACTGAAGAACTCCCGCAGCGTCAGGCTGGCCACCTCCAGGAAACGCCCTGGCACCTGCGGTGAGACAGGCATCAGCCCATGGCATCACCCAGTCCCCATCTCCCACTCATCCCAGCAAGCCTTATCGCCCTGCCACCCCTGCCCCCCAGCTCCCCCTCCTCACCTCGAAGTCATTCCCCTTGTTATAGTGCATGTTGAGGGTGCGGAAAAGCTCTGAGTCTCGGGAGACTCGGAGGGTGCCAGCGTCCACAACGCCCTCCAGCAGAGCCTGACGGGCAAACTTCTCCACCTGGATGTAGTAAAACTCACGGAAGTTGCTGAACCACTTGATGAGCTGGGAGGTGATGCAGCGGCTGAACTGCCGGGGCGGAGAGAGCCAGAGGACAGGCATTACACCAGCTTCAAGCCTCCCGACCCACGAGCCCCCACAAGCCCAGCCATGCACTGCTGCCCTGGCCCCAAATCCAGTTGTGCCCCAGGGGTACAAGCCAGGACTGAGACATGGAGGTGTCCGCGGTGCCTCTCCCTGCTGAGATTTGGATCCCAGCTGCCCTGCGCTGGGGAGGCACGTTCTTGACATTCTTTATTCCCAAAGCCTTGATTGCACAGAGCAAAGACCTGGCAGCCCAGGTCTGCCATGGCCCTCAGCACCTGCTCCAGGGCAGCGTGTGCTGAAGTGGGTGCCATCTCCTGCCAGTGCAGCAGGGAGACACGAGGGCATCCCCTTCCCCATGGTTCCCCAGTGAGGCAGGTGGGTGCCATGCCACACAGGAGCCCTGCCTGGCACCAGAACCGGGTGCTGCCATTTTACCTGCACGTCGAGGAAGTAGGTCTTCAGCAGAGTAGAGCTGGGGTAGCGGGTGAAGAAAAACATCAGCTTGGCCTTCTTCAGGTGGCTGGGGGTCAGTGCCTCCTGCATCTGCCTTGGGGTCAAGGAAAGCCTGCATGCAGCAGCCTGACCATCTCGGTGCATCCCTGAGCACTGGCCTTGGCACGCACATGCCTGATGCTCACAGTGACCCCTCCCCACAGCCTGCCACCAGCTGGGTGGAGAGGGTTCATCCCTGGCTGGGCAGCCACTGGCTTTCCCCTTTGGCATCCCTAGGGAAGCTGCTGCTCCCCACAGTGCTTCCCAGGCCAGTGGGAAAAGGGATTTCCATGAGACACCTGTTCCTGGCATAGGATGATGGGACCACCAAGATGGCTTAAGAGCAAGCTTGGGAGCTCCTGGCTTCTACCCCCAGCTACACTACAGCATCTAACAAACCCTGTTAGAGGGAGCAGCAGTGCCCCCCCATGGCTCAGGACCCCTTTCCTGCCCACCCCTTTTTAGCCCCCTGTGGAACAGCAGAGACCCTGGCCCTGGGGAAACCAGCAGGGTCTGTCCCAAGCTTTGGCTCTGGAGGACCAGGGGAACACATGCAAGCCCAGGGACCTCTCCAGCTGCCCCCAAAGGATATATGGGTGGAGGCAAAGGGTGCCCCATCCATCGCAGCCTGCAGCTCCCCGCAGCCATCCCTGCCAGCTGGCAGCAGCGCCAGGCTCTCCATGTCGGCAGGGCTCAGGGACAGGGGACACGGCTGCTGCTGTCTCACGACCGATGACCTCAGTTTGATGGTTCCCCAGTGCAAGTCGAGGGGCTCCGGAGGACCCCTCTCCAGAGCAGAGGGGCTCCCGCCAGAGCCGCTGCCCCAGAGGCCATGCTGGCCATAGCCCAGCAGCTGGCCTAGCAGCTGGCTGTCCTGGATGGGGGCAGCCGAGCCCAGTGAATAACCCATGCTGGGTACCTGAGAGGGTTTTCTGACCCCCTTCGAACTGAGGGAGCCAGCAAGAGAGCCTGGGCTTTTCCCCGAAGCTCCTGACCAGGCTTCAGCCTGGGGTGAGCCCTGTGCATTCATGGGAGATGGCTTAGCGAGTGGCTTTCTGCATTTCCCAGCAGCAAAATACTCTCTCCTGGCATCTGGCCCTGGCACTGGTAGGCTGCAGTGCTGCTGCAGGAGGTGGCTGGCTGCCTTCGGCCAGACGGTCTTCAGGACAGAATCCACCACCCGGGACGTCACCCCAGCCAGCTCGTGCTTCAGTGCCTGCGAGAGGACCCTTGCTGCTGAGGGCAGGCCGCTTGTGTCACTTCTGTCCTCATCCTCCTCCAGCCCATGCACCTCCAGGACATTCCTCCAGAGAGGAGCTTTGTGCGGGTCACTGGTGGCAGTGACACCGTCCTTGTTCGATCTGTCTCCAGGCTTTGCAGGCAGTGGGTGCACTTTGTCAGCACCTTCTGGGGTTTGGGCAGCATCCCCAGAGTCACAGACCTGGGAGAACTTCTCCTGAAGCTGCCTCAGCTGCTGCTCTAAAAAGCAGAGCTGCTCCTTCAGCTGCTGACAGCCCTTGGCATGGGGGCTGCCCCCCGTGGAGGCCACTCGCCCAGCCACCCCTGTGCCCTGCTGGGGCACCCTCGGCTTCCTCTTGGTCTCCCGGGGCATCTCACTGCCCCTTTCCCTCTTATGCCCAAAAGCTGCCTCCAGGCTGGTGCCAAATGCCTGAGGGGTTGGTGGGAGGCTCATGCCTTGGATGATACTCTCCACCCTGGCCCGCTTGGCTCGTAGGTGCTGGTCAGAGAGCTGGTCACTGTCGCCAGCACAGAGTGTGGGAGCCGGGTCACAGGTCCTGGGAAAAGCCAGGGCTTGTGCTCCTTCTCCAGGAGATGCATCACACTTGTAGTCCTGAGGCAGGGCCACTGCCTGAGAGGAAGGGAAAAGGATGGTGGGATCCAGGCTCCTGCCAGTCATTGGGTGGCTGAGGAGATGTGATATCAGGGATGCACTGGAGGAAGGCAAGAGAGAGTTGGTCTGGAAACAGGGCTCCGACTTCAGGCCCTGGCCATGCCCTGAAGTGGCATGGTGCCTGTCCTGCTCAGACCCAGTCCTGCCATCCATCGTCTCTTCTTTCTGCCTGCACACCGGAGAGCTGACCCTCAGCTGGCTGGGGATCATTTCCAGTGACAGACTAGCAGGATTCCCAGGTGTTTGATGGTTCAGCCTGCTAGTAGTGCGGAGCTGGAGAAAGAGCAAGAAACATCAGTGGGCAGGATCTCATGCAGCAGCTCTCCATGCACATGGACAGAGATTTTTCTTCCCAGATTTCCAGGCATCCCTGCTCCCCTGCAAAATCTATTTCACCAGGGAATGAACCAGCCAGAAACCTCCAGGAACTGCAAAACCCGTGAGCAAGCTGTTGAGTGTCACATGACAGCAGCAACACCCTGGACGCTGTCACAGCTCCCACCTACCAGCCAGGCATTCATTGTGCCTGGAATACATTTCACATGGTTTAGGTCCTGGATGTCCCCAGCAGCACGGACTTCCCACACTACCAGCTGCACCTGCACCAGAGGCATTTGGGTAAACACCCCTCTGGGCTTGTGGACTCAGGTACAAGGGTGGTGAGCACCAGACGGAGCCCTCTGCCATGCACACCTGGGCAAAGGTGGTTTTGGGTGCTCCTAGGTGCTGGCAGAGCACAGGGACAGCGGCTACATCCCTGGTGAAGGCATTCATGGCATGTAGCAGCTAGGCCAGGGCATGGCTGCTGCGTGCTTCTGCCAGCACCCAGCACCCGCCACCACAGCCCTGAGGGCACACTGGTGGGCGGCAGCACGGGGAGGCCAGGGCAGCACAAACAGGCTGGTGGAAAGGGGCACAGTTAGGGTGAAAGAGTGATGTGACCTGCTGCGAGTGGGACGCACCAGCGTGTTCAGGCTAACACAGCACAGGGCTCCTAAGCGCTTGGCAAAACACTGAATAAAAGGGATGGGGATGGGGCTTACCACGGAAAAGAAAAACTACTGAGCCAGCAGCCCTGGGCTTAAAATTGTCATGCTGACTCCAGGCAGGGATCCACCCCCTCCGCTCGTTTTCTCGCTGGGACAGCTTTGCAAAAGAAGTTGCAAAAGCTCATATCCTGGGCAATTACAGAGTAACCGTCCCTGTGGGATGCTTCTTCCTCATCCACATTAATTAGCAGTAGCTTTGCATCCCTGAAGTAGAACAGTTTATGCCTTTTCCAGATGCCTTTAAAGTGTCTGAGATTTTTTTGGTATTGCCAGAAATGTCTGATCATTTTCAACACTATCAGTCTCCTGTCCCTGTGACTGTCTGCTCCATGGCGAGTCCCCCAGGCTAATGAGCAGTGTGGAAAAGGGTTTCTTCTTGTTTTTTAGCAGGCTGCCTTTCTTCAACAGCCCTGTATTCTGGGCAGGTATCTGGGAGAGCTCTACCTTTTGCAGAGCTCTTGTCTTGACAAACCAAGTATTTTCTGGGTTGTCCCACACCACTTGTTGCTCTCCCTTGTTTTCTCCCCACTCCTCCTGACCATTTAGGGTTTCATTTTTCTAACAGTCTGTCAGGGGGGCATTCAAACTGGTCAGTTTAGCTGTGGCCAGCAGAAGGCCGGGGTGTCGGCAGCTCTCAGCATCACCCCTTGCCCTTGTATAACAAGCTTCACCATCGTTTGCAGCGGCCTCTGAGGCTGCCAGCTGCTTCCAACAAAGCCACACGGCAGCAAACACAATGCCATCAGAGATTTCATCCACCCTTAAGGCTTTCCGCATGCCATGTGCATGAGACAGCCGGCCCTGCTACCCTCACTCGGTTTGTTACAGAAACATCTTCTTTTGGCACTTGGTCACAATTTCTCACCTCCTCTGTGTTCAGCAGCAAGCCTGGGGAGCTTACCTGACCCTGCTGAGGCTTCCCAGCCCCAGAAACCCAGGGTGATAAAACCCTTGTAAGCAGATTGACTCAGAGCTGGCAAGAAGCCCTCCACTTGCATAAGGCTTCCAGCACCACCATCTTTCTGCTGGAGATTTGGAGGGTGGGAGCAGAGTCTGTGGTCCCAGGCCATGCAAGACTGCTGTGGGTGGCCTCGGTTTCCCTCCCGCAGCCTCCCCAGTGCTGCAGGACCAGGAGGTGCTGCCCCAAGCAAACGGCTCCTGCTGATGCAGCCCTTTCCCCGCTGAGTTAGCAGATGTGTGCTTTGGTTCCTACTCTTACTACCAGCCTTCACCAGTATCACCTTCCCAAACGCTAAAAAGCTCCTCTTACCTGAAGAAAAAGACCGAGGAACGAAAATGAAGATGATCAGAAGACAAGGCAAGCGTGTCCTCTCCAAAATGGGAGCCACCCCACATGGGCTCCCCAGGTCTCCTCGGTGGGAGAGCCGTCCGCGGAGCAGCCTGCTGCCCCTCCAGCACTGCAAATCCCCCCGTGAGCCTTCCCTAGCCGCCGCATCCCTCTGCCTTCAGCAAGCAGTCTCCGAGCCGAGCCGCTCGCACCTCTCCGCCCCGCTGCCCTGGGCCCCAGGGGCGCAGGGAGCGCAGCACCCCGAGGGCAGGCGGCCGGAGCACGGTGCGTCCTCCCGCTGCGCTCAGGTCCTTTAAAGAGGGAGTGGGGAGGCCAGAGGCAGCCAACCGGCTGGGAACGACTTCTGAATATGCAGATGGACGTCCAGGAGGTCAGCTCCAGCGTCGGGGTCCAGCCACCTTCCCTGCCACTCGGCCGGCTCTCTCCCAGGCTCATAGCCCCTGGGGTCCGACGGGCAACGGCTGGTGCTGAGCCGCTGGCTGCCCAGGTGGGCAGAGGGCCAGACGAGCAATTTTCCCCCTACAATTTGTCCTGGAAACCCCACCCAGGACCCAGGATGGTGAACCTGTTGGTGACATGACGCAAATACAGCGAGCTAGAGGAAAGCAGTGCCACAGGCAAGGAAGGAGCCGGCCCAGAGCTCCAGGTGCTGCCCAGCTCCGACGGAAAGCACCCAGGCATTTCCAACATCCCCTGCCATGGGGACACACGGGCATTTCGGCTGGCCTGGAGGACGTGACCAGGAAACAGAACACCACAGGAAAAGCAGCAACACTGAGTCCCTTGCTTATTGCAGGGTGCTTTGGAGACACTGCCGCAGCCCCAAGGGCACATGTGGTTGTGAGTCGCTTCGTGCAGGAGCTGTGGGGTGGGTGGACAAAGCCTAGCCAGGCATGCCACTCCTGGGGCTTTGTCTGCTTTGCTTCCATAAACTTGCTGAACATGGCAGCGTTGGGTGTATTCATTTGGTAGGTGGGATGTTGTGGTTAAAAGCAGTTGACACCAGGTGGTCTTAGCCCTCAAAAGATGGGCCACAGGGAAATCCCTGGCAGAGAGCCTTTCTGGCTCAGTTGCCTTTCATTAAAGCAGTCAGCACGTCCTCAAAGCCCCAGAGACTAGCCCCTGTTGATTTTTATTCAACCTCTTTTCTTTGAAAATGATCCTAAAATGTTCATTGTTAATTTTTATTAAGAGACTATTTTGAAGGTTGCAGTTTACCATTCATATATTATTAAGCAATGGCTAAATTAAGGATGTGTGCATAACCTGGACTTGGCTCCTTGAGAGATGCCTGGCTGCCAGACAGGCTTTTATGACTATCCCAAGCTAATTCTCAGATTCTGCAAATGGATGTTTTGGGTTTTCTTTCACCAGTGGTTTGCCACTGGGAAGCAGGCAGAAAACAGACGCTAGCTGGGGGATTCTCAAACGTTTTCAACATAGGGACAACATCTAAGGAATGGGGCTTACTTTGTGGACTCATTTGCCTGTTGGCCATGGTGAGATGACCTCCTTGCCCATTTCTAACCATGCAACATCCCACCGGCTGACCCTTGCAGCCATACCATCCTACGTGAGCGCGACCCCACAATTTGTCAAGGTGCGAGCAGGAAGAGCAGTGGTACAGCTGTCCTGCAGCAATCCAGAGTTGGTTCAATGAAAAGTGTCATGGAACAGCACCTTTGATAATACATAGGCCTGTCTATGTACCAGGAATCGTCGGTAACGTATCTCGTAACGTGAAAGCCCCCGTGTCTGCTTGTGCCGGGGGGGCTGTACGGCACACTACGGCACACGGGCAGGCAGGGCTGCATGAAGGTACAGACAACCAGGACACAAGGCATAGCTGAACCGTCTGCCTGTCCTCACCCCACAGCCCTGTCCCCACGCCTGTCCTCGCCCCACAGCCCCGTCCCCGTCCCCACAGACCTGTCTTAGCTCCCATTCCAATCCCCAGGCCTGAACCAGCTCCCCCCGTCCGCGATGGTGCCACCCCTCTGACCCCTCTCCACCCCCCCCCGTTCCGGAGAGGTTGGTCCGGCCCTGCGCACTTCCGGCTCGCGCCGGGCCTGCTTCCGGTGTCCGCCCTCCGGCTCCTCCCGCCGCCGCCGCTGCCGCCGCCGCCGCCGCGATGCTGCTGCTGTGGCGGTCCCGCTGCCTGGGCCGGGCGCTGGGCCGCTCGCTGCGAACCCTCCGGCAGGTACTGCCCGCTGCGGGCACCGTGCGCGGGGAAAGAGGGCGGCGGTTGGGCGGGCGGGGACGGCGGCGCCAAGGGCACCGGGACGCGTCCCCCCCTTCCCCCCACCCCGCCCGCCCCCTCGCCGCGGGGCACCGCCGGCCCGGGGCGGGGGGGGGGGCAGAGAGGGACGGCGGGGCTCCCTCCCCCGGGAGGGGCCGGCCTGAGCGTGGCGCTGCCCCTTCCCGGGCTCGACGCCCCCGGTGCGTGTGCCGCTACCGCCCTACCACCCCGCCCGGGCCGCGCCCGCCGCACCGGGCAGAGCTGACCGAGGGGAAAAGCTCCCGAAAATCGCCGCTCTCGGGCTCCGCTGTCCTCGCCTGCTGCTGGGCTGAAGCGTTTGGGGGGCCTCTCTGTTGGCTGCCGCGCCCCACGGCCTCCGCCGGCAGAGATCCTCGCCGGCCGCGGTCGACCCGGTGCAGAAACGGCAAATAAAGCGGAATCCGCTTTCTTATTTAATTCCCGTGCCCAGTTTTCAAAGCAGTCGTTGAACCGATGCAAGCGGCAGTAACCTGTGCTGGCGGCAGCTGGGGCTGGCAGAGCCTGACAGCCAGAGCCAGCTGCTTAACGCCGGGGCTCCGCTTGGCCGGCCGGTGTCTGCCGTTTGCTGACTTCTGGCCGCGTCCTCTGTTGAAGTAGCGAACGTGCACAGCCATGTGCACATACACGTATATATGTATGCATATACAGGTGTACAGGTGCGTGCTTACAGGAGGAAAAAGGTCACTCCTCTTCCAGGTGACCAGCTGAAGCCTTAGAACACAAGATTTGGTTTTTAGTGAATGTAGGCGAGCTAGTGTTGACAGCTAATTGTAATGTTGAACGTTTAAGAGTCATGCTTCCTCATAGAGCTATTGGGTGTTAAATGCTTGCCTCTGGGCACTGCAAACATTTGTGTTTATAAATATGTGTGTGTGTATATAACTGCACTGTAAACAATTTATAGTTAACTATATAGTCATATTTTGTTATACATATATGGAGATACAAACTGATTATAGTGTAGTTTAAAATAAACTTATTCAAGTGGCATTTTAATAATAATTAAACTTTGCCAGCTCTTAGTAGTGCTGTGTAATTATACAGAAAGGGGGGAGAGCTAGATGGGGTATTCAAACCTTTTACAAAACTAGTGTGCAGATCAGGAGATTATAGAAGATTATAGCTGAGTACTAGGAAGGGGAGATAATTTTAGTTAACCTGTTAGATGTACTAGAAAAGTTGAGAACTCAAGGTAGTGGTAGTGTTTTGATTTCCATTTGAGTAGGGGTATGGGAAGTCAGTTTTGACGAAGGGGATAATACAGGCATTACGCATGGACAGAAAGAAGTGCCAGAACTTGGCAAACCTCTGATGGGAGAAGGGAGAACTGTAGCCACATACAAAATTCAGAAGTGTAGGGTTGAGTGGGAGAACAGTGCAGTCAGCAAGAAACTGAGGGTAGGGAAGGGTTGGCTGGGTTTTGATGATCTTGTAAAAGAGAAAAAGGTCCTGGATTCATATTTTGAGAAGTCGTCATGAATGCCTATCACTAGCCTGCATCTGAGCGTGTAAGGCTTTGTTGAAGCTGTTCAAGGATGACCTGAAAAAGGATGGTTTGATCAGGAGCTGCATTCAGTGCTTTGAGAATCAAGTCTTTCTGTTTATCCAGGGAAGAGTTCATAAAGAACTTTTTCTTCCCAGTTTGTTCCTCCCCGCATGCTGGAGGAGTTCTCAGCCTGTTGTCTTAGTAACAGTATCCTTTACCAGTCAGCATTGTTATCTCCAGCCCATCTCAGCATCTGCCCTGCCACGCTATATATAATTGTGTTAAAATCCATGAAAGCTGTGCAGTGGGTTTTTTGTATGTAGTAGGGGTTTGCGCTCATCCTTGTCGTTAAAGCATCAGCTGCTTCTCTTTGAAGAAGCCAGGGCTGGAGAACAGATTGCTGCTTTGCCTGTTGTCAGAGCTGCTCAGCACTGGGCTCCTGGTTTGCCTCTGTTGAAATTAACTGTGCCCTCCTGTTCATTTAGTGTCCTGACCTAGGCTGGTCCCTGTTCTCGCTCTCAGAGAAGAAATGTGTAGGAGGTATACAGGCTGTTGCTTTAGCTGATGGATTCCGTAATTTATATTTCAGTGTGTAATGACCTACTGGAAGGTGACGGCTCCTTGAAAGGCGTGGCCTGGGGTGCTGTGTGCCATGGTCAAGTTGACATGATAACAATTATAAAAACAATTCTGAGAAGTCATGTGAAACATGGGGGAAAAATTAATCACCCGGTGCATGAGTCACTAGCTAATTAGACCAAGACTGATTTCTCCAAGTGAAGGCCGTCTCTGTAAAGTGACCCAAAGTGCTAATGCCAGCTAACGAAACCTAAATGTTTCCATTTTCACTGAAGAAGCTCCAAGCTGAGGCAGAGGGCAGATTTAGCCAGGTGATACCAAGAACAGGCGCAATCACAGTGATTCCTTCAGGGAAAAAGGGAATCAGGAACAACCCTGTCAGGCGTCTGTCGGAGCCGCATGTGCATCTCTGACGTGCTGTGGTTGAGGGACGGACACAAGACAGAGGGTGTCCCGGTGTCTTTTATTAGTAGCTCTTTCCTCACGTTAGAGCTCTTTCCCTCATCTTTTAACCTAAAAGACAGAAGGGTAGAGTGATACCAATTTTTTCTTTAATTTTGCAGCAGTTGTGAAGCGCAGGCTTGGCGCCTCTCGTGGAAGAGAGCCGCAGATGTGTTTTCTCACAACAATTTATTTTAGGACAGGCCTTCTAAACTTTTTTTTAACCTTACAGTAAACTGGTCCTGAACAAATAAAATTGTTTTTTTCTGCCTCAGTCTGGGGCAGTACCTCTTTCTTAACAGGTTGTCTGGGATGTTAGGAGTACCTTTACCACTTTTTTTATAAAGCACCCAGGAAAGCATTAAGGGGCAGAGGGGAGCTCAGGTTGCTTGATATTTTATTTGTGATTAACTTCCTGTTGTCTGGGGTGCTACAGAAAGTGGGAAGAATTTGATCAATGCAGGAGCAAACATATGTGCTGCGGATTGTGGCGCTTTAGACGCTCAACCAAGCAGAGATAACTTGAAATTTACCTTACTGATCCCAGTTTAGGGCTAGCTCTACACGGACCAGTTCTTGAGTTAGCAGGGCGCCAGTGCTGCACCAGGATTAAGTGTTGTAGAGCTCACGATGACTCTGCAAAGTCTGCGCGGTGCTCCCTGCTTTCCCTTCCCCAGCCAGGCCTGGGGCAGGGGCTCCAGCAGGCCCTGCCAGAAGCCGGTTTTGCAGGATCGTTGGTCTCTGCAGTGGGCCGGCAAACAGGGTAGCAGCATGGCGCTGTGCTGGAGCTCCTGGGCTCTGCCAGACCCAGGCTGGCATAGCAGCAAGTCAGCCTGGCTGCCTGCATCCTCGGCACAGGTAGCAGTAACCCTGTTGAACTGCCCATCGATCGTTGAGTTGACCGTGCGTTAACATCTGAGAAGCCAGATCCATCAATAAGTTTGAGTAAAGTGCCAAGGGGCTGATTCCACATCTATAAATCTTTTGACGGTATGAAGTGTTCACTGAATATATTTTTGTATGCCACAGCACTCGGTCCTGTAGACAGTGTGACAAGCTTAAGTATCTCTTTGGTCCTTGATGTCTATGTTGTCTTACCCCACACAGCTCCACAAATTATTTTTATGTTTAAGATCAGTTATATCCTACCTGCTTGCTCTGGTGAAGCTGAAATCAGGGCTTATACGCAAACTTCCCTTCAGACACTAAAAATGTGAATGAAATCTAATGTTTAGCTCTTACCTTAGCTGCTGGGTTAGGGTGGTTAGGGTGCTTTGAGCTGTTGAGTAGCTGTTGTTCCAGACCAGTCACCTGCATTTTAGTGATGTTTACTGTGGTATTTCCCTACAGCTTTTAAAGAGTTCTTAGGTTCTCCAGATCTGCAGGTTCAATGCTAGAGAAATGTGTAGTAACAATAGGGAAAGTAACTGGAATATCTTGAGGAATGTTACGCTGAGCAGTCAATGATTACACGGGTCTGAAGCGAAACGTCACCAGAAGGTGGAATTCCTGGCTTACTGAAGGCAGTAGAAGTTTTGCCATCAAGGGAACTCTGTAGCCTTAAAACAAACAAACAAACAAAAAACCCCGAATGCTGCATTCGTGACTGTAGGAGTAAAGATCATGGGATGTTTTTTCATCATAGCCAGTAGCTACCCTTGACCTTCTCATTCATAGCAAATTTTAGTGAATGATTCTTTAGAAATCTGGTCCTTCTTAAAGAGGACAGTGTGCATGAAAAGGGCAAAACAGCTGGAGCCACAACTGAAAACCAAGTGCATCAGGTTTAACATCACACCACAGGAAAGCATTCTGGAAGGAGACAGAACAGAGAGAAGGGTGTAGATGCTCTCACCATGTCCCGCTCTTGCACACCATGGGAAAGTAGCATGCCCGCAGTCTGGAGCATGAGAATGGTGGGTCCTGTCTCTGATGCAAGTCTCGTGGGAAAACCAAAGTCCTCCTGGGCTTGGGTCCATCTTTTTCCAATACTGATAGTTCCTTTTCTCTCTGACAGGGGAACTGTACTCTGGCAAGATGCTCTCTGTCTGGTGAGTCTTACACTTTTATTTCATTTCAAACTACCTAGACAGAACAGAGCTGATGATGGAAATTAGTAATAGATTTGATTGGGATTTATTTCTGTCAGTCATGTAATGAAGAAACAGTTGGTGAAATCGGCTGTGTTTCCATGTGAGTGCCTCCCTTGCCTGATGCTGCCCGATCAGTTTGGCTCTGCTGAAGATTTCACAGCAGCAGCACAGTGTGTTTCAAGCATTGCAGCGCTCGAAGCACATGCTGTTGCAGAGCCTAGCTCTCTAATAAACTTCTTTGAAAGTGATGGGTGGATGTTAAGTGTCTTGTCAAATCTAGTGTGCCTGTGAACTCCTTCAGTGCTTAAACTGGATTTTCTCAGAGCTCTGTTTTTTCTAGGTGTACTGTGTTTGTATAGCATTACATCACTCACTTCTGATTCCACTTTGAGAAACTAGTTAAATCTGCTTACCTTTTCTGCTTTCTAGAGTTCCAGTGTCAGCTCTGTAGTAGGGGATGGTGTCAAAATTGTATAGCTTTTTTTAAAAATCCTGTGGGGAAATGGTTCTTCCTTGTGGAATTGTGTAATTGAGATAATTATGCTCTCAGTTGTTATGCTGACTCTCTTTAAGATCAGTCTGGAAAACTGCCCAGTGCCCTGAAAGAGACAAAGGACAGGAGTTCAGTTTGTGATTAAAAACTGCAGTGTCAGGGCATGTGAGCAGTGTGGGAAGGGGACAGTGGGTCATATGAAACTGAGAAGTTATGCAAATACCCTGCTGTGAGTTTTGGAAGAGAAGTGTTCTTGGGACAGGGGGTGAACACAGAGGAGGGACGATGGTGGCTTGCTACTCTGCCCTGCACCCTGTTTTCATTCTTTTTTTCCTCCTTACCTGCCCATGCGACTGAGAGGCTTCCTCTCCCTTCCCTTCCTGGGGGTGCCTCTTAGGGGACTGATGCCTTGCTTCTATTAGGAACCCCTTTGTATTGGTGAGGATAACTCAGCAGCAACTGAGGTTTAGCAGTCCTGGAGTTGTCCCTCATAGCTGTTTCCTGGTTTCATTCTGACTGGGGTGGCTGCTGCTTTGTTTGCCCTTTTCAAAGTTATCCTTATGAGCTTTGAGGTCAAGATACAACTGTTTTTCCGATCTCCGTAAATCTAGATGAAGACAAGACCGCTGTTCTTGGGGAAGCTCTGGGCAGGTTTGATGGCACTGGGGTGCCTCTATATGGCTGTATTCCTCACTTAGTCCCAAGCTTCTTTCAGGGTGGACAGTGGTGTCCTCTGCACTCTTTTTACCTGACAGGGACACTTGAGGGCTGGATGGCTGGATAACGTTCCTGTGGGGTAATACCGTTCTCATTCACAGGTGTGGCTGGGAGCCAGGGACTGGCTTACACGAACAGCAGGAAGCTTGTGTAAGTATCCCCAGGAAAGCTGAGATGTGGAGAGGCTGGGATTGCTCTAGCCTGAATAAGATTTGGCAGCTCGGAGTCAGAATACGATTGGCTGTCATAAAATCTCTGTGCACATCAGAGAAGTGTGGAACTAGCCCTGACAAAATCTAGGTTTTGCAGGTCGGGAACTGTAGCGTGCTTAAATAAAATAGGCTTTGTTTGGAACCAGGTACCAAGGCAAGGAAGGGACAGGAATGAGGAGACTGGTAGTAAATGGATCTCTACCCTTTGAATATCTGACTAGAAGTCTTGTTTGCTGTGTGGTGGCCTCCTGGTAGGATTTCTGTCAGGAGAAGTTGGGTGGTTCAGGGAGCTGTCGTTCATACAGCAAGGTTTGCATTGCTGAGGTGGTCTTGTAAAAATGTATTTGGGGAAGTAACCTTAAGAGCGCATCCATAAAAGCCTGAAATGCTGGTCTGTTTGCCTGTGTTAGAGGAAATGCTAAAGCACATATGCATCAAGTTTCCAAATGTGGTGTCAGTAGGTAGAAAAAGCATCCTTTGGAATGCTTGGGATTGCCAGCTCCCTGTGAAGGGACATGGTGGAGAGAAATAGCTGTCTCTTGGACGTGTTGCCATAGGCAATTTTTGGTGCTTTCTCTTTTTTTTGGAGCAATCTGGCAGCTTCTGTAGAGATGACAGTCCTGATCTGGAGGTAAAAAATGTTTACTGCGCTAGTCTTGGGTGTAGGGTGGGCTGGCTAAGTCAGCCTTTTTTCAGTATTTAAACCACAGGGGTCCTGCTCGGTTGTCTCCCTGAATTAAAATTCCATAAATGTCAGTTCTCACTGGGTTTCTGAGAGCACTAGTGATGGTAAGCTGTAATGTTTCCTTTCTTAGTGAGATTGTTGCAGCTTGAACAGTAAGTAGGAGTCCCTTCAACAAATACAACAGAACAGCTGAGGAGCCTTTCAGATCGGTTAAGCAAATGTAATTCTGTACTTGAGCTTGGTGCTGGCAGCCTGCAGAGAAATGTACTTCTGTGTTCATATCTTTCTCTCTTTCTGCAGAGTAAATAGCTCCAGTGTCTTCACTGTCCGTTACTTCAGAACCACTGCAGTACATAGTAAGTAGAAAGTCAGGAGTCAGAGGGATGGCTCTTGTGCTACCTCTTGCTGTCCCGACAACAGCTGAAGCTCCCTCTTCCGTCCTTGGACTCGGTCCACTGCTGTTCTGCCTCTGATGGAAGGCTGAGGGTTTGTGTCCCAGGGCCCTAAAAATTTTGTCTGGCATTCCTGTCACAATGTGACTTTCAATCAGTTGGAAATTTCTCTTGAGATTAAATGTTAATCAGTGTTGCAGCAAGCAGAAAGCCAACATATGATGTCTGTTGACCTACTCCCTCTGGTAGAGTCCTGATGACAAGAATGAAGCAATGCCATAAGTTTTGAGCTCTGAATGCGTTCAAGTCTGTCTGTCTCTCTCACAGGGGATGACGTGGTTACAGTGAACACACCAGCCTTTGCAGAGTCAGTCACAGAAGGAGATGTCAGGTGGGAGAAAGGTAAGCAATTGCCTCTTCCCTGAAATTCTCAGCACCATTGCTGCTCCACTGGACAACTCAGGGATGGATTATAGTTCACTGGCTGACAGCCTGCTCTCTGCCTTTCAGTCTGTGACAAATCAGACAGTTAATTGCAGTTCTAAGGGGTAAGGATTGCAGTTACTGCCTGGGCACCTCTCTGTCATGGGTGGTGTTGGGTGAAGGGTGATGTCTAAATTGGAATCAGACTCTGGCTGTGCAGTAGATTGTTTGTTTGAGCTAGACTTTTCTTTAGAAGTTGTGGAGAACTGGGGTGAGAAAATTCTGGGTTAGTGGGAGAGACTGCTGTGGGTTAAGAGGGGAGGCCGGAGCACACCTCCCTCCTCACAGTGGTCTTCATATCTGTCATTCAGCTGTTGGAGACACAGTGGCGGAAGATGAAGTGGTGTGTGAGATTGAAACGGACAAGGTAGGAGTTTTCTGGACCAAAACTTTTTCTAGTTCTGTAGCAGGTACCCTGTATGGCACCTCTCCCACTAATTGCTCCTAGAGCCTGAACGTCCTGCCTGTGTCTCCTGCTCTCTTCATGGAGAAAAGCTTTTCTCATCTTGTATGGAAGAAAGCTGGCTGTGCCTTAAGTGAGAATTCTTTGATAACTCTTCCTCATACATTTGATTAAGCATCAGTGGTGCTGATGTTTGTTGGACCTGCAATTGCACTCGTTCCAATTTTGATGCTCTAAGCTTTAAAACCTGTTTGTGTTTAAAATTCAGACTTTAAGTTTACTCACTCCTTGAAGGACTCTTAAGCTTTGAAGTTCTTGCTAAAACTCCCTGCCAAGTTCTGCTTCCGGTGTTGTCAGGAAGATGCTGGCAGTGGGTCAACTTTTGATTATACCCTGGAGCAGGAAGATATGGCTATATATTACACTGCCAGCATCTCCTAAAACTTCTAAGTATTGGCACAGAATCCTGGTGGAGGGTGTGAAAACTGGTGCAAATGGCGCAAGACAGAGCCGCTGTCTGTGCCAAATTACAATGTGTATCTGCACATATTGGCATCTTCTCTTGGGCACTTGTTCTCTATCCAATGTTTGGGGGGAATTTCACTGATTTTCCTTTTTACAGACATCAGTGCAAGTTCCAGCCCCAGCAGCTGGTGTGATTGAAGCCCTTCTGGTACCCGACGGTGGCAAAGTGGAAGGGGGGACACCTCTGTTCAAACTCAGGAAAACTGGAGGTGAGTCAGGCATGTATAACTTGCACAGGCCTTCCTGTTTCCACCAATCTTTTTCTGAAGACGGACACAATGCCTTCAGAGGGATCCTGAGAGAGCTTAAATGTTTCCTTCATGTGCCTCTTTAGCTAGAAGGAAATAATTCTATTCTGTTGTCCATTAGGAATTGTAGTCCTTCTGAGGGGGAAACTTTCCTTTTGCTCCCTCTGAAGGAGACTGCAGCTCTAAGATAAAATTAGTTGAGAATTCCCCTGATAACTCCCTTCTCCACCCTTTTCTCTTTAGCATCCAATCTCCTGCACAGTGTTGATGAGTAAAACACTTTCACCATGGGATCCTCTTGTGGTGGCTGCTATCAGTTCAGTAGGGCTGAGAACATTCTCCAGAGGGTTGAGTTTTTTTATCAGGTTGGTTGGACCCAGAGATTGTTTCCCTTGGTTCTTCCTTGTCTTTTAGCTGCTCCTGCCAAGGCCAAACCAGCAGCAGCCCCTCCTCCTCCTCCTCCTGTGGCCCCTGAACCTGTAGCTGCAGCTGCTCCTCCCCCTGCTGCAGCACCAATTCCCACTACAATGCCGCCAGTGCCACCTGTGTCAGCTCAGCCCATCGACAGCAAACCAGGTGAGGAAACAGCCATTTTCTCCTATTTTCAAGATTTTTGTCCTTGGGGAGACTGTAAGGTTAAAGGTGGCAAACAGTCTGGCATTGATAGTGGAGCCTCCCCGTGTTATTGCCCTGCGTGCTGCAGACTGGAGAGCTCAGCTATGCCTGAAACCTGCCCAGCCCAATTCAGGGCTGCTTCTGGGCTGTGTTTCTTGATCAAATGGGCTTTTTACCCCAGGGCATTGCGATCAGGCCCTGGCTTCCCTTTTTGACTGATGTGTTCTTTGCCCTCAGTGTCTGCGGTGAAGCCGGCTGCAGCCCCAGCGGCAGCCCCTCCCGGGGAGGCAGTGCCCAGCAAAGGTGCCAGAACAGAGCATAGGGTAAGCTGTTGGGAATAGGGGCCTTCTGGGTGACAATCTGTTCTGTATAAGCCTTGAGCTTTCAGGATGTGTCCGTACCTACCTGTTCACGCCTAGCTCAGTGGGGCTGTGACAGGTGGGGAAATTCTCTACGTGAGGGCACCACTTAAGGGCGAGGTGGAGGAAGAGCCATGTCTGATCTGGCACAGGTCTTTTCTAGGCAAAAGTCTTGTCTTGAGTTCTGCTCACTGAGCTCAGAAGGCTCAGTGTGATCTGCTTGGTCTGTCCACAAGCCCTCAGCAAAGATCTGAGGCTGCTGCAGCTGCTTCCTGCGTTCTTAAGAGAACACAGTTGAGCAGCCTGCTTTCTTAGCAGTCTTCCTCTTCTCGCCTTAGCCTTGTGCTGGAGACCTACCTATGCTTGCAGGTCCTGAGGAACACATAGGTTGGAAGTAGTTATACTGTGATGTGTTTCAGCGCTGCTTTTCAAGTGAAATGTGTGTTGAGCTGGGCAGCTCCATAGTGGAATGAGCTCCTCAGCCTGTTGCTCCTCAGGGAGACCTGGAGTGAAAACCTTGGCCCTAGGCATCTGTTACTAATCAACCAGATGGCAAGAAAAGGGCCTTTTGAGTTTCTTGTGCGTTTTACCCCTTGGATGAGCCTGAGGCAGCTTCTGCTAATATCTTTTTTAATTTTCAGGTGAAAATGAATAGGATGCGTCAGCGTATTGCTCAGCGGCTGAAGGAGGCTCAGAATACTTGTGCCATGCTGACCACTTTCAATGAGATCGATATGAGGTGAGGAGCAGACTTCTTTTTCCCTTTACGAGTAGAAATAGATGCAGGCAGTCATCTTCAAATAGCAGTCAAGACCTTGCGATTCTCTTCGGAGAGATTTGCAATGTGTATTTTGGGACCTCTTTCTTAAGTGTGTACCACCGTCTGCCTGCGCAGCTTCATCAGGACCATGTTGGTGTGGCGGTGTGAGGGGTCCGTAGCTTCCTAATGGCCAGTTGTTCCTCAGGAGTCATCTGCTGCTTGTAAAAGGGGCAGTCTGGTTCCTCATCTGTGTGGTTCTTGGTTGAGGACTGGTAGGTGTTGAGCAGAAGACCAGGAGTGACTAGTGTCACTTTTATAGTGGCTCTTAGAAGACAGCAAGGTGTAGCATCTGCTTTCTGCCACCCCACCAGGTTACTGCTTTTGGAGGTGGGCAGATTTAGCTTCCAATGAGGTGGTTCCCCAGGGCTCATCAGCCTTTCAGGTGAGCATTACATAGGTCTGAGGCCTTTGCGGTTGGATGGTGCAGCTTTCCAGAGACAGGCTAGCATCCTTCCCCATCCCCTCCGAGCAGGTGGGGGTCTCCTGACTCAAGTGCTTGCACGGACTGAACCCACTAATGGCTTTGGAGGGTGAGCAGCTTATGTTACAGTGCATTAAGGGGAAATTGTGCCCAAATCAAATTGCTTTGTGAAATCCTATTCTGCTCCTTAAGACAAAACATGTAAATATTTGTGTCTCAGAACAATAAGGTTGGCAAAATAGTCTTGATTGGAGGGGAAGTGCTGCAGCTTTATCTCCTCTCAGAGGCTCATTGAGGTGTCGCTTTACGCTGGTCTCGGGCTCTCATTGCATCTGGTAATCTGGTTTGAATTGATTGCTGTGAGGTTGACTGGTGAGGACCTGTGCCTGGGCCTCCTGCTTCCCGTGGGGGTCAGCGTCTGAAAGGAGGAAGCCATAATGAGCCAGTCTTGTAGCAAGCCTCGTCCTCATTGCTGCAGTCCTTGTGTCTTGGGAGGCACTAATGTCTTTGGGCAGTAATCCTAGCCCTAAACAAGGTTAGGTGCAGGAAAACAAACACTCTAAACTGTGGAGACCCCTGCCCCTTGCTGAAACTGTCTCTTCAAAGACTCAAGGTCTCTGGAGGGGGGAGGGATGGACCATCCAATTCCACAGCATCTGGTATTAGCCTGGAATAGGCAGCGCTGGTAGCCACAGCTTGGTTGACTTTTTGTAAATGACCTCGGTTCTGATAAATAGAAGCAGTGGGGAAACATGATTAGTCTGTTTGAGAGCTGTGGGTGGGCTGGCACCCACTACCATAGCATCTGGGAAGATGTCTTTCATATTCACTCAACTCCCATAGCTGGAGAGTTAGGTACGGAGGGGTTGTCGTGCTGGCTGGCACCAGACTTGCAGAATGACTGAAGTCTTTCTCTCGATCACCACGTGCATCTTTTCTGCTCTTGGCGTTTCCTGTTTCGTCACCCTTCCGGGGTTGGCCCAGCCACACCTGCAGTTGCTGTCTGTGGTGCCCTACTGATACCAGCACTGGTGTCTCCAGAGAACTGGTGGCAACGTCGGGCCTGAACAGGAAGTATGCTGTGCCCCATCTTGCTTTTGGTTAACCCTGTCCTGATGAGTTTGTAGTCCAGGACCAGTTCCTGTTAGATCCCTTGGTGGGGGCCTTAGAGCTGCCTTCCGCACCCTTCACCTATGACTCTTGAAGGATTTTTCAGCTGCCTTGGGGTTTGCCGGTTGGTGGTGAAGGTTTGCAGTCCTTGGGGCTGGCACTGAAATCTATTACACAGCAAGGGAATGGTGTTTTGGACTCCCTGCTGACAAGCGTTATCATGTGTTTTACAGCAACATCCGGGAGATGAGAGCTGTACACAAGGATCCCTTCCTGAAAAAGCACAACCTGAAGCTAGGTTTCATGTCAGCTTTTGTGAAAGCTTCAGCTTTTGCTCTGCAGGACCAGCCTGTTGTGAATGCAGGTGAGTGGTGACCCTTGCTGGCGAGTTGCATGTCTCGCCAGTGAACGTGGCAGAGTGGGAGAAAGCAGGTGGCCAAGTCCACAGCAAGGCTAATAGCTTGGACAAGGAAGTCAAATACACAGGAAAACCAGGCCGTGTCCTGTGTGCTGCAGCCGATTTTGCTAATGCCACTTACATCGGTAGAGGACAGCTTGCCGAGAGGGGCTCTGTTGGGAAGCAGTTGCCAGGAGGGTGGTGGGGCCGGGCACACGCAGCCCACAGAGGGCAGAGCCTGCTGGTTGGTGTAGAGGCAGCTGCTGTAGGTTCAGTGCAGATCCTGGGCGGTGTCAGAGGTGCTTGCTCAAACCCTGGAGAAGAGAATAACCAAGGGGGATGTCTTAAAAGGGACTGACCTAGCTGGACTGTATTTCTATCCTGATGCTTCTCCCACAGGTGCAGTGAGTGCTCATTCTTCCTTGGAGTTATGTTTAAGCTAGAGAGGAGCGAGTCGTTAGGATTTTGTGGCTACTACTGGCCTACGCCTTTGATCTTGGGTACTGCATGTGTAACACAGCTTTTTTCTCCTTCTAGTGATTGATGACACGACCAAAGAGATTGTGTACAGGGACTATGTGGACATCAGTGTCGCTGTAGCAACTCCCCGGGTAGGTACCTTGGATGCTTTGGCCATGCTTCCTGCAGCCTTGGGTCTGGGGTGGTCGTATACTTTGAGCCAACTCAGCTTTGAGCTCCACTGCAGCAGAAACTTACTGGTGAGACTGGTCTTCCAAATGAGACATCTGATACATTGTGGGCTGCTGAGATGGGGTTTGGGAGAAGATGGAGGACCAAGAATATTCTGCCACTGTAATAGGACATGTAGTAACAAGGTCAATATAGATCTTGATGGTTAATGAGTAGGGACCAGTTAGGGAAAGCCTTTTTTTTGTGGACCCGTGAGGATATGGCATAGGCAGTAAAAGCTGTCCTTTGGCTATCCCTGCTGTGCTTTTCCACCGTTTCTGTGAATGACATTGGTGGTTCAAAGAGATGTTCCTGTCCAGGGAGAGTATGGGATGGAGATGTAGATGTTGAGTTAGTTGGTTCTGTTGGAAGGCAGAGTTTTGGTCAGGACTGAAGCTCTGTCACTGCTCCCAAAGTCTAGGGGAGGCCCAGCATAAAGGGACTCCACTCTTCCTGTGGAGAAAGAGGTGGCAGCTGAACTCTGCTCAGTGCCTCGCCTGCTTTTATGGACGTGGAGCTGGATCCAAATAGACCTGGTTTATTTTACGAGACAGGCTTACAAAGGTAAAGGTGATGTCTCATTTACGGTGTCGGCCCTTGGTGCCTGTCCTGCCAGGTTTCCCGGCAGGCTGCCAGGGTGCAAGGCAGCTCTGCCAACCACCTGCTGTGTGCTGAGGAGGAGGCAAGAACTGTGCTGGGCTGATGCCAGGCTTCTGCCCCATGACAGTTATCTGTGTGTTGCTGCGGTGAATTTGCTGATCGTGCGCTTTGCTTCTCCCTAGGGTCTTGTGGTCCCTGTCGTTAGGAATGTAGAAAACATGAACTTTGCTGACATAGAGCGTGCTATCTACGAGTTAGGGGAGAAGGTAAGGGAAGTTGGAGGTTTTTCTGAAAAGGGTTGGGAGGAGTGGGAAGAATTGGCGGTGCTGGATAGGCATGAATTGATTCAGTCCCTCTGTGTCGTCATCTCTGACCTCTAACACACTGAGTCGTGCTGTGGGGAGTGATCCAGTTACATCTGTAGCTGTGCCCGTGCCTTACAGGACAGACCTATCTACTTGTTGCCCTTCCAGAAGACCACAAACTATGCATTAGTGACATGGTGTGTCTTCAGAGGCCGAGGCTGAACTGCCCTGGGGTAGAATTCCCTGTGTCTGTCTCCTGCAAAAGCAGGAGTTGGAAGAAAAGGCAAGAAAATCCTTCCCCAAAGCCAGTAAATGTTCAGGTCTAAAGACAGGATGCATTTCAAGTAATTCATGCTGGTTTTCAGCTGAACAGATCAATAAGAAGCTCTTGCAATCAGCATTTATTCCTGGAGAGAGTGAACGTCCAAACCCTTGTTCTTTGCCTTCTGTGATCTGTGTGGCTTTCTAAGCCCTTACTTTTTCTTCCAGGCACGGAAGAATGAATTGGCCATTGAAGACATGGATGGTGGCACTTTCACAATCAGCAACGGAGGGGTATTTGGGTCACTCTTTGGAACACCTATCATTAACCCACCCCAGTCTGCCATCTTAGGCATGCATGCCATCGTCGACAGGCCTGTGGCTGTGGGAGGCAAGGTAGGTGGAGCTGCATGGGAGGTTTCGGTGAACTGAGGGAGGGCTCAGCGGGATGAGGACCATAGCCCATAAGCTTTTTCTAGGGGGTTGGTGTCAACTTCTGAAAGGCTTTAGTGTGAAGGAGGAGACTAATGGGTGTGGGGCAGCTCTGCTGGCACTGGTACTTGCCTGAGGTGTGCAGGGGGGGCCTTGTCCTGTCCATGAAGGGTAGAACTGGATAATCTGCTTAGGTGTGAGGAAGAGGAGGAGGCTGTAGCCTTTGTGATAGAGAACAGCTCCAGAAAGAGACCAAGCCTTACGTGGTGTGGACATAGCCTGGGTGACAATCAGTGCCTGGGTGAGTGAGGGAGGGGGTAGGTAATCCCACTAGGCAGGAGACATCCAGGAGGGCCCGAGCCATGGATTCAGGACAGGAAAAAGCCACGTCTTCCCCGAATTTGCAGGAGGGCATCATGCAGGCAGTAGGGCTGAGCTCACTAATGCCTGTCTTGCTCCTCCCCTTCAGATCGAGGTGCGGCCCATGATGTATGTGGCACTGACGTACGATCACCGGCTGATTGACGGCAGAGAGGCTGTGACTTTCCTGCGCAAGATCAAGGCAGCGGTGGAGGATCCCCGCGTGCTGCTGCTCGACCTGTAGAGCAGCCGCACCCCCACACAACCCACCCAGGGCAGGGCCGCAGCACCAGCAGGGGCAATGCAGGGCATTCAGGAACTGGCAGGGGTCATTCCAGTCTCCCTCCCTCCGCTGTGATCCGAGCTGTCCCAGAGGGAATTGTGGGGATAGCTCCTACCTCCTTTCCTACTCTGTTTAACGAAGGTTCAGTTTCTCACGAGGGTTGCTGTGCAGTGGGCCAGCCACTGAATGACACTGCCTTTCCAGAGCTGTCTGTTATGGCGTCCTCTCCCTCACAGCACAAAACTCTCACCTCTGTCTTGTCCTATACCACTGGAAACTGCTTGCTGCTGCTGTGCTAGGGTACCCTTCCCTGCCGCTCCAAGGCAGGTTCAGCTTTATTTCCTAGCACTGAGGTTCCTGGGAGGGAGAGGAGAGGAAAGGCTGCTGTTCTGTCCCTGTTCTGCTTGAAAATATTTCACACTCACTGCCTTGCCAAGGGCAGCCTGGTGACCCCCAGGCTGCTTGCAGCAGAGGTTTTGATCGGAGCAGGGATTGAGGTAGGTGTCACGCCTCTGTCAGTGCCCTCGTTACACTCCCTCCGCAGACAGGAACGCAGCAGTGGCAGCTCCCTCCCCTGCTTGCCCTTGGAGATTGTCTCTCTCCAGCCTGGTCACTGTGGCATGAATGTTCATGTCCGGGTGGGCAGAGCCCGTGACCTCCGTGGAGGTGGCGCTGCTCCTGCGGGGGACAACCATTTCGCCATTACATGCCCAACACGGGGGGTAAGAACCAGCCCCCAGCAGCCGTCCTTGAGTCACAGCTCAGTGATGGTGGATCCAACTGCTGGCTTCCTGCGTGCGGGGGCTTGGCCTGCTACCAGCAGAGAGACAGCTGGGGAGGGCCAGGTCTGACTGTAATGTATATCCCAGCCCAGGGCTGCTGGTTTTGGGGGGAGGGGGGCAGTCCTTAATCTGATAGCGCGCACACGTATTGGGGAGTGAGGGGGTTGCTAGTGCCTGCAGAGTCTATTACTCTTACCCTCTACACAGAACTTGTAACTACAATATTTAACACAGCGGATTTTAAATGAAATAAAACTGGGCAACAACTGCGAGGTGGGGTGTGTTTGAGGGGGGAAGCAGCTGCTCCTGGGCCAGGACTCGGGCATCAGCAGCATCACTAGTGTAGTGTAAGAAGCCTGTTATCTGGTGGCGAGAGGAAAGAGCATGGGAGCTGGCGGTGCTAAATTGAGGCTTCTCTGGCTGTGAGCTCTACTGTCCTCAAACCCTCTTTGGCACAGAGTTGGCTCTTCCCAGCAAAGATGAGGTTTTCAGGCTAGAAATGGTCCTTTTCTTGGTCTGTCAACAGAACTGTTACAGGCAGTGAGGAAATCCCAGTGTTTGCCAGATGGCATGATGGCCAAGAGGGAGACCTGGCACAGGCTCTTAAAGTACGGGTGTGGAGCCAGGTTGGTTTTTCCCTGCTACAACAGGGGAGAGTTGTAAATCATGCAAGTGGGGAAAAAGGCTGTTGAGAGTTGCAGAGGCAGGAAGGAGGCAAGATGAAAGAACTGTAAGGCAAAAGCTGTCTGTGGTGCTGAGATCATTTCCCCAAGGAGCAATATGAAATCGTTCCTGGATCCTGGCAGGGTTTTTCCAGCTCTGACAACTTCAGAGAATGCTTTGCCCTTCCCAGCTACGAGTGAAGAAGGCAGCCTCTTTTAAAAGAAAATGATTGCACTCACAGCTGGCACGCTGACGGAAGGGAGAGCAGTTCCTAGTACCTGTTCTTACAGCTTCCTGGTGGCTATGGACAAACTGTTGCACGGAGTTGCCTTTCCTCTGACTGTCCCTGGTTGAGATAGGTTAGGAGGAGAGGAAAAACCCTTTCCCTGTGCTGTAAAGGAAGGACAAAGAGTCTGGCGACTCTTGCGCAAATAAATAGAGTGGAAGAGAAGGTTCTGATTAACAAACTGCTGCTAGCATCCAGCCCTCCGTGGTGGGTCAGGGTACAGAGGGACCACCTTGACTTTGTACATGAGCCTGGGGCAGGGCAATGCCTGTATTCTGTCTGGAGCTGCAATAAATGAGGCCTTTGAACTACCCAGGGAGTGAATGGACAGTCAAGCTCTTAAAATGATGCAGCCTAGCAAACTGCTTTCATCTGCCCTGTTGGGGCTTGCAGTAGGAGGGTCGTGCAGTTGCTGTGCTTGGAGCTTCCTGTTTCTGACCCTCCTGGGTGGCACCCCGGGCACTGTGTTGCAAGAAGCCATGCTGTGGCTTTGGCCACAGGGTCGGTCCTGCCGAACCTCCCCAGAATTGCAGGACTAGAAGGCTGGTGGCCGAGGGTGCGAGCCTGCTGCTGGAGGGTTCAGCCAGCGCAGGCTGCCCTAGAGAGGAAAAGCCTCAGGCTTAGCTGCTCCTGCTGTGGCTTTAGTGCTCAGCTCCCTCGTTTGTCCTCTTGCTTCTGCACAGCCTTTCAGGTGTCCCCTCCCTTCGCTGGGGTAGGACATGAGTTTCTCCTGGGCTCTGCCTCCCTCTGGTGGACAAGAGCTCCTGCTGCTGCCCGAGAGCCAGGCTGAGTCAGCAAGGAGCAGGGTGTTACTGCTGGTGGCAAGCAGGAGCTGGAACCAGCTAGCCACAGAAAAGTTTCACTGGTGCCAGTAATGCCTTACTATCGGGGATGGGTGGGCAATGGGAGGGAGTTCTGGGAGATGGGGGACAAGTCTACACCACTGCCATTGCCAGCTCATCCTTGAGCCTATGGCTTCAACTTGCACAAACGAGCACAGCATCCTCTGCTTTGGGGTGTTAGCAGATGCCTGCTCTCCATGCTGCTTTTCCTTTCATCCCCGTTTGTATTTACTCTTATCCTCCCTCCACCTGTGCTGGCTCTGAGTTCATCCCTTTAACCCCTCGCTGTTTGGGCTACCAGGGGTGACTGTGCTCAAAGCACAGCCACAAGGGCAGCGGGGCTGCTGTCCTGACAGCAACGGAGCACCCAGGCAGAGGCGGCCGGAGCCAGAGCAGGTCACGACCACAAAAGCCCAGGCCGGCAGAAAGCACAGGCGCTCGGTGCATGTTCCCAACCCGGAGCTGCAGGCGCAGGGCCGCGTGGACCTGAGAGGCCGTGAGGCAGGCAGGGGCACAAGGGGAGATAAGGTCAGGCACTCGGTGCCACCTTCTGGATTTTGGCTGCAAGGTAATGAGAGAGGGTGGGCGACAAACCCAGGGGTCCCAGGCAGGTTTGAGAAACAGATTTGGGGCTCTCCCTCACTGAGAATGCTTGGCTAAGGCCTGGCTGGTCCAGCTCAGAAACAAAAGGACAGTTCTGCAAGCGATAACGAGTGGTTTATTTTTCAGAGGGCTGGGGGCAGAAGAGCAGAGGGCTCCCTCTCACCTGACACACACCCCCCCACACACCCCCCCTCACACATGCAGTCAGGGATAGGCACAGACCCCAGGCTCGGGCACCAGCCAGCAGGGCCCGGAGGCAACACACTTGGAAGCCACAAAAAATAACAGGGTGGAGGGTCACTGTGGTAACAGCAGAGATAAAAACCATAGGGAGGGAGTCCCAGGGCGTGGTGCTAATCTCTGCAAGGGATGCTCCAGAAGGGGAGCATGGCTTGTCCCCGGGGGGTGGGCACCCGGGCTCCCTTTTTTTTCCCCACCAGGGAGGACCTAGAGAAGACAGCCTGGCCCAGACCTCAGCCTCCGCTCTTGGAGACTCCAACAAACATGACCAGAGACAGAACATGTAAGGCTGCAAAACCCAGGGCAGCCCTTGCAGGCAAACCTCCTCCAGTAGGCAGAGCTGCCGGTGCCACCTGGGGTCATGAGTGCCAGGGACAGCAGCTCTGTGGCCATCTCCCTGGGGGAAGGACAGACTGCCTAGCCCACCAGCCTGTTCCACGGGACGGCACTAAAGAAGGAGTGGGACTTCAGCTTTGCCACGCCACCTCCTCCAGAACCCAAGCGCCGCTTCGGGTTGTACTGCAGAAGCTACAGAGAAAGCGGATGGGAGAGCAGGATGGGGAGATGGGGACACTGGAAAAGCTACCCAGGCAGGAGCCTGCCTTTCCCCAGCCTCTAGCCCCATCCTCCCTGCCATCCACCCAAGCCCCTCACCTCAGTGAGCAGCGATGTAGCAGCCAGGCTGAGCCCCTCCGGCAGATGCAGTGGGGTGTGAGGTTGAATCCCTGAAGGGTGGTTTTGGGACAGCGGCTGCAGGAGGTGGAGGTGATGGTGAGCAGAGGCACTGAGGAGGGTAGGAGCACCCTGCTGAGCTTTCATTGCCACACAACCCCAGCCCTACATGGCAGGCTTGAAAAGCTAGGGCCCTGAACACCCAGGGACCATGCACAGGCATCACATGCCTGCAGCAACCTGGCACAGCACTGAGGTGCCAGCAGGGCAAGGCACTCTCCCAGCCCCTGCACAGAAGGGAGCCCTTGAGCTGGTGTCACCTCCCCCCCCCCCCCTCCTTGCATAGCTCCTCTGCTTCTTACCACTCCTGTCAGCAACTCATACAAGAGAGAGCCAAAGCTCCAGCAGTCAGCTGCTTCGGTGGGCTCTGTGATCCCCCCGACTTCTGCAGAAAGAGCCAGAGAGGCATTAGAGCTGCAGGCAGGGAGCACCAGTGGCTGTACCATGCTGGGCACATCTCGCTGCAGGCAGAAGCCTCCTCTCTTCTAGCCAGTGGCACTGGGCAGAAGGCAGGGGATGCATCCCTTACCTGGGGCACTGTAGAGCTCTTCCTGTGCCTGGCTGCAGTATTGGGGCTCCACGTCTGTCCACTGGCCAAAGAAGGTGAGACGGACGTGACCTGCAGAGCAGCACCAAAGACAAAAGCAGGGAGGTTAGGACAAATTTAGGGACTTTGGTTGGAGCACAAAGCCAAGCCATAACCCCATAACTGGGAACAGCCAGAGCACTGGGCCCCTGCCATGCCCTGAACGCGAAGGCACTGTGCATCCCCCGGCCCTGCGCCTCCCGAGATGCCCAGCAGGCACTTGCAGCTGGTGAGACTGGTTAGGGGGGGCTCCAAGTTCACAGACCTCAGTACAGGCTGTAGTGAGGAAGAAGCAGTTTTTAAAGGGTATGCAGAAGGTTAGCTTTCCCCTTGCAAAGCTCTCAGCATTTTTCTTTTCCTAAGCAATTTGTACCTCTCCAGTTTGCCCCAGATGTTGCCAGCTGAGCAGGGACTTGCACTCAGCTTGCACTGACAGCAGTACCCACGGCTGAAAGGGATGAGACAGCTCCAGAATACCCCAGCAGGCAGTAACTACAAGCAGGGGAAAAACTGCAGTCACACTAACCTCAGACACAGTTCAGCTGGTCTCAGCTTCCCTGTACTGGGATTTCCCAGGCAGCCAGCCCCGACGTGGGAGCAGGGTCAATGCATTCCTATGGCTGCGACCCCTGGCTCTCCCTCTGCAGAGCCATCTCTTGTAATAACCATTTGGAAATCCCAACTGAGACCATGCTTTCAGGCTCAGAAACATCCAAACCTTCCCAGATTCCCACCCTCCCCCAAAGCAAACTCAGGAAAGTCCATGTCTCCTGGAAATGGGGCAAATGGCAGTCTCCCAGCCGAAAGGCCAACCTCACTCTTTCTCCTTGGGGCGGCAGCCTGTGGCACTACCTACCGGCTGCATCAAGTAGCAGGTTCCTGGGGTTGAGGTCCCGGCACAATACACCCTGTTGGTGAAGTCCCTCTAAGGCCAGGAGGATTTCTGCTGCCCACAGCTGCACCTGCTCCTCCTTCACAGCCCACGCTCTCTGGCCATGCCCACGGGAAGCCAAAGCCCCACGCTGTCCTGATTGCGGCTGCTCACTGAGCTGGCTGCAGGTCAGGCTTGCTCCCCGTGAGGGCTCCCGCACCACTGGGTCAGGCCCACAGGGTTTGCCAGAGCTGGACGGGGCAACTCCTGCATGAAGCTGCCTCTGACCTGAGCTCAGGAGGGGCTGAGCCCAGGGGACCTCAGACACTGGCTGAGACAGTGGCTCCGCTGCCCCTGGCTGGCCCCCTCTCACAGTCTTCGGTATGGGGGCAGGTGTCTGGGGAAGCTTGGGGTCTTGTTGGGAGGCTGCTCTCTCTGACACGCAGCCTGTGCCACTGGTTAGTGTGTCCCAGCGGTAGACGACCAGGCCCTGGTTGGTAAGGTGGCCGCGGCATTCAGCTGATGCTGCTGGAACATGGTCCATGACGCCAGGCACAGCCTGTGTCATGCCTAGATCCTGCCCTCCAGGTGCAACCCGCGTGCTGCTGGCGGGAGCCAGGCAAAGCTGGCAGTGGTCCCCCGAGCCGGGGTCCATGGGGTCGGGGGACTGCTCCTGAGGGGGCGAGGCACCAGTGTTTCCCAATACTCGGTGGGTCGCAAAGCCTGGGAGGCCACTGCCTGTCCGAGAAGAGAAGATGGAGATTTGGCTGCTGCCCTGGGAGCTTCCCATGCCATCCTCTCTACCACAGTTCAGGGCTTGAACGGTGTTTGAATCGGCAGAGCCCTGCTGGACACAGTACTTGGAGCGGAGATGAGACCACAGTGTCTCCCCTGGAAAGGAGAGAGAGGAACAAGTGATGGGGCAGAAAGCATCCCTGGTTCTCCTGCTATGGACATGGCCCATTCAGACACAGGCCAAGGCCCACACGCTGGAGAAATGATCGAGCATTGTTAATGTCCCCTACAGCAAAGCTCAAGCCCACACAGAATACTCCCCAGCCCTACAAGCACACCTCAATGCTCACACCTCCCCCAGGACCTAGTACACCGAAAGCTCATTCCCCCCTCCTTTAGCAGCCCTGCTCCCCATTCTGCACAGTCTCCTCAATCCCAGCTCTGACACTTCCATGCCACAGGCCAGCCACTTCTTCACAAATGCCCCTGATCCCACTGCCATGCCCACTTTCCCCTGAAAGCCCTTCCCCCCTGCATGACAGAGACGGCAGAGAGCTCCCACAGCGTGGCACAGAGCCCGTGGGTCAGCAGTGCACCAGAGCAGCAAGCCCTGGAGCCCACAGCATGCTGCCAGGGCTTCCCAGCCTCACTACATGCAGCTGCTAGCTGCTTCATGCAAGCTCATCCTACAGCAACACATGAGGAGTTGAGGGTGTTCTTCACTTCAGCCTTCATTTGTTATCACTGGACTCCAGCTGCTGCTCCCTAGACATCCATTCAACCAGCAGAGAGCAAAGAAGCTCCTTGGGACAAGCCTCCACCTTGTCACACTTCTTCACCTTGGGACAAGCCTCAATTTTGCCTCCTAGTTGTATCTGAATGCCAATCTGTTCCCTGCCCTTTATGCCCTGATTCTCCATCTCCTCTCTTTGGTCTGATCTCAAAATCCAGTGTGACTTCTCTTGTAACTAAAAAACATTTTATAAAGGTCTTATCAAAAGATTGTTTTGTTCTACAACATCCAGGTGAACTACCTCACTTGGCTCTCCCTCTCCATCACCTTCCTGTCATGGCCAAACAATGCCAGTAAAATGAGAGAGTTTTTTTTTCAAGATACTGGACCACACAAACCTCTTTACCTCAAGGCATGACCATCCCCTCCCATGGGACTCAGTGGTCCCTAAAGCTAGTTTCCATGTAACATCCCTACGCACACAACCTCTTTCTCCTTGTAGGTCTCCACAAGCTCATTTCTAGGTTACTTCCCCAGTCAGCTCTTACCAAACCTCCAGAATCCCCAACACAGCTGAGCAGCTCCTTCCACAAAGTCTCTAAGCCCTGGTACCCACCACCCTTCTATAAAGAAGACAGCTTGTGCTGTCACTATTAAACACAGTCCCAAAGCAGCGGGAGAAACACATTTGAGATTATGAAGAAAGGGATGTTGGGGATAAGAGCAGGGTTCTCCACGGACAGGAGGCAATGCTGTCCCCACTCACCCTGCACATGCTCCAGGTGGAGGAAGATGGAATCCTCACTCACATAGTAGCACAACAGCTTGACCATGAAGGGGACCCCATGAGGTATGATGGTCTGTCGTTCGCGCGTCTCAACATGGGATTTGGGGAGGCTCTGAGGAGGTACAGGTAGATGGGTGTTACAGCATGGTAGGGACTTGGACTCCCTGCAACGTAGCACCTGCCAGGGCAGGAGGCCAGCCAGAAACGTGGCGTGCCATCTGCCAAGCCCCATGGCTGGTCACCTGCGATGGAGCTCCCCGTCTGTGGAAACCTCCAGCTCATGCCGAGAGGTCTGTCAGTCCCCAGCACCCAGCTCTGATAAGGCAGGGCTCTGCAAAGCTCTGCCAAGGCAGAGCCCTCCCCACCTGCACTGTGGGACCCAGAGGACACTGCCTTCCCCCACAACTGCCCCTACTCCCTTCAGACAGGAACCTGCCATCCCAGCCCCCTCTCCCCTCCCCTCTGGAACCGATGCTTTTCCCTGTCATGCCACAGCCTCCCTGTCCAATTATTAAAGTCCGTTATTTTTAGTTCCAAAGGCACTGGAAAATGCCCTAGGACTTGTACCGAGGGGCCCTCACCTACCTCACCCACAATGTGTCAGGGGTTGACCCAGACTGATGTGGGCATAAGGCTTGGCTTGCAGCATTACAAGGCAGAGAAAGAGATGACCGAGGAGAACCACTTCCCTTCTGACCACAGAAGATGTCTGAGGCGGCCAACAAAAGCTTTATGAACAAGGAACTTCCTCCAACACCTCTGTGAGCTGCTATTTTTTTGGTCCTCTAACCTGCCCCTGTCTGCTTGGACAAGGAGGCTCTGGCATGATAGGAAGAAGCAGGCAGATGAAACTGAAAACACCCACCTTAAGTATAAAGGTCCCACCAGTGGCCAAATCCTGGACGATCTGCACCTGTGAGTAGTACATACAGTACCAGTCAGGAGCAGCGACTGCTCCCACCCCAACACAGCCTACAGGAATGACCCAAGGGACTCAGCTCTGGAACCAAAACGAACTCCCATCCAACTACAGGAGTCTGGTGGTGCTCAGACCCCTAGTCTTGAAAGGCAAAACACAGGTTAGTAGCAAGGAGATAGCCATGCAGCCAGGGAGTAGAAAGAAAGTTAATTAAACCAAGAGGGGACTCCCACACCATTTTTGCTTCCTTCACAAAGAAGGGTTTTGCGCTTCTCCTTCTGGGCTCTGTGAGGTCCGCCAGGCTGCCCGCCCGGGCCTCAGCAGGACAGGAGGACCCCATCAGCCCTCACAAGCTGAGAAGTGTGAGCGGCAGGAGAGCAATGTGCCAGTGTGGGTATGGAGATGGTAAGCCTGGCGGCTTTGCTCCAAAATCATGAACTAGTTAGTTCATTCATCCAGATAGCTTGTCTTCTGCTGAAGTCTAGATTATCCATAGGAGTCCACCATCGCGGTACCTAGGCATCAAGCACAATTCCATGCATGGGAAAGAACTGGATGCATTGACCTCCTTGTAAATATCTTGGGAGCTCTGGTAAGCAAAAGTAATGGGGACATTAACAGGTTTCCCAACTAACTCCTAAAGGGAGTTCCCAACTTGCCTCCTCACCTGCTAATTTTCCCTTGTGGGAATGGTGTGGATAGACACCCTCATGTTCCTTGGTGGGTGCGCTGGGGGCCAGCACCCCCATCCCAGCTGCCAGGACCCTCCAGCTCACACTTCCTTTGGTCCAGCCCCAGCCTCACCCCCTTCAGTTCCAGCTCGAGTCATTACCTTATCGATCACTCCCACAACCTTACACCGTCTCAGGTTCTCCACTGCTGAGCTCAGCGTCCTGATCGGCCGGAAGCGCAGGCTGCTGTAACCCTGCAAGGCAGTGAGAGAAGAGGATGAGGGACCTAGAGATGCTACTGTCCATGACAGCAGATGGGAGAAGTCCCCACATTTTCCGGAGGAGGCAGCAATACTGCTGGGCTGGCCAACACCCAGAGACAACGCTCCAATGGCCGTGGTTGATTCCTAACATCAGCTGGACTGTTTTCTTAGTCAGTTCCTGGATTTCTGAAGTTTTCAGGGAAAGCTTGTGCCTGCAGCAGAGGTTAAATCACTTCAAAATTTGGACCTGGACCTGGACTGCTCCAACACTAAGGGGATTTGTATGGAAGGTAGTTGCCTTCCTCCCCGCCCTCTCACCAAGCCTCACTCCCCTCTCCCTTCAATAACCACCTCCTTCCCACAATACAGCAAGCAGCCATCGTCTTTGTTTTCCACCCAGATGTGAACAAGAATGAGGAAGATGACATTTTTAACATCTGACAAGGTGGTTCCCCCCAGTGGCTTCAGTCCCACCAAAAAATGGCCATTTTCACTATGGCGGCAGCAAGCTCAACATACAGACCTTAGAGTGGGCTGGGTCCTGGGAGCACCCCAGGCAAGCCGGGCCCACCTCAGCTCTTTGAGCCAGGCAGGGTGAAGGGCTGCCAGCTCCCTCGCAGCCACCGGCATGCTGGGACACTCCGCAACTGATGTGTCTGCCATTTTCTCTACACCGCCTTACTGTGGCATCTGGCAGAGGCAGCCCAGGAGGCTCACTGCGGCTGATTTTTGTGTGTGCCCCCCAGGTTTCCCAGTGCCACAGATCCACTGCCATCCCACCCATGCCACCCCACACCAGCCCCTCACCGTGGCAGCGGGGTTACCACCCCCTGCAGCCCGCTGGAGGTGGCAGTTGAAGATTTCCTCCGCGCGCCTCAGGTACTGTGTGATCTTCCGCTTCACAGCCTCCCGACGCTCCTTGTTGGGGTCAACTGCAGTCGGTGCAGAGGGCAGGCCATGAGGTCTCCGGAGGGATGCCGCGGTCCCCTGGTTACACTCCTCAGAGGGATGCCCTGGTCCTATTGCAATGCTCCCAGGAGGGAAGCCCGGGTCCCCTGGCCATACTGCCCAGAGGGACATCCTGGTCCCCTCCCCTTCTCCCAGTAGGGATGCACTGCCTCCCCCAGCTGCAGTCCCCGGAGGGATGCCCCACCAGTCCCCTTGTCATTCTCCTCGGAGGGATGCCCCGGTCCCCTGGCTGGTCTCCCTGGAGGGATGCCCCGGTCCCCTTGTCATTCTCCCCGGAGGGATGTCCCGGTCCCCTGGTCGAGCTCGTTGGAGGGATGCCCCGGTCCCCTTGTCATTCTCCCCAGAGGGATGCCGTGGTCCCCTGGCTGGTCTCCCGGAGGGATACCCCGGTCCCCGGCCGTGCTCCCCGGAGGGCCGCCCCGGTCCCCCGCCCTCCGAGGAGGCCCCACGCACCCTGCACGCCGCGGAGCAGCACGTCCACGCCGTTCTGGTAGTGGTTGAAGGCCTCCTCGTAGTCCTCGCTGACGTCCCGCTCCAGCGCCAGCCGCAGCTGCCGCGCCGCCTCCACCAGGTAGTCCCGCCGCCCGCCGCCCTCGGGCCCCGCCGGCGAGACGCGGCTCCGCAGCTGCCCCAGGTAGACGCGGGCCTGCGCCCGCGCCCGGGAACCGGGCTCGGCCTCCGGCCGGCTCATAGCCCCGCACCGCCGCCCTGCGCCGCCGGGGGACAGGCAGCGGGGACGCGCGGGTCAGGCGCGCCGCACGCCCGGGCCCTTTCTCCGGCCGGCGACCGGCGCCGTTAACCGGCATGTGTCCCCCCGCCCCGGCCCCCGCCCCGGCCCCCGCCGGCCCCCGCGGGCACGCACCTGGGCGAGCGCTGCCGGCAGCCCCCGCCGGCGCTGCCAGACGCGGGGAGGGGCGGGGCCCGACCGGGCCCGCGTGCCGCCGCGCGCCCCCGGGGCGGCACTGATTGGCTGCGGATGAGATCATCGTCACCATCATCATCATCATCATCATCATCATCATCGTTCCCCCCCTCCGGCGCAGCCCCCCACGGCGCGAGGTGGTCCCGGACCGGCGGAGGGAGGGTCCCGGCCAGGGTCCCGCCGCCGCCCGCGCCCCAAGGCAGGTTCATCGCTCCGCTTGCTGTGTTACCGGCGGTGAGCGCCGCGGCTCTGCTTGCTGTGTTATCATAGTCGTTCACCGTTAATTGTCCTTAATTAACAACGCTCCCGCTCATTGAGTGCTGCCTTTGCTGCCGTGTTTCCTCCCGGCCGTAACACGTAACCGCGTGTTCCAGAGCGCCCGCGGCTCTGTCCACCTCCCGAGGGGTGCGCCCGCTCCAGCAGCTCCCCGCCGACCCGGCCCGGCGGGCGCGGGGTGACCGGCCCCTTCTGCACGGCCCCGACCCCGGGCACGGACGATTCCTTGTGATTTGCCTCTTGCAAGCGGGTGCCGCTGCCCCTCAGCCCTGGGCTCTCGCTGGCCCCTTTTTAGCAAGTCCTGCAGACTCCTCTGGTTTTACAAACTTATTCCAAATACATAGAGCTGGGTACGACAGCAGAAATGCGTTAAGGCGCGGCAAAATGACAGCGTAGGCCGGATCCCAGCTGGTGGTTAACAAATGCTTTGTACGAGGAAAATACCAGTCTGTGGCTTCACCCAGAAGCACACATTCCTGGCCTCCTGGACTGGCTTTTTCCTGGAAGGCCAGGTCTGCCAGGCCCGCTAGGTCACCACAGTTACTAGTGAAGGAGATGTGCCAAATCAGGAGCACTCAACCAGTTATGGCTCAGGCCAACTGGTTTGCTGCATCTGTGGGATGGTTGGTCCACATCCAAATAACCATCTTTCTGGAGGGGTAGCAGGGGACCTGCAAAGGGGGGGAGGCTGGAATGAAATCCCAGTGATACCCTAAGAAAGACTGTGCTAAGATCAGCTAGGAAGAGGGAGGCACCTGCATCTTTGTCTGTCCCTTGCTAGCCTATGGACATGTCCTATCATGACAGGAAATGTTTCTAAATCAGGAGGTTTCACCTCAACGGGAGCTGGCCCCGTACCGTGGCACCACAGCCACACCAGCCTGGACTGTCACCGCTTCAGCATCTGCTGGCACCCATACCGGCTACAGGGCTGGCCCCAGCCTTTCCCAGGGAGCGACCAGACGGCATCTGAGCCTGGAGCAGCGTAAAGGCTCCAGAGCCATGCCAGGATGCCCAAGGGGGCATCAGTTTGTGGCTGACTCATTACTTCGTACCCTGCACACATCAATGGCAGAGGCTCCCCTGGGCAGCTCTTTTGAGCAGCCCAGACTCTTAACAGCAGAACAGGAAAAGTAAAGCCTGTGCCCGCAGCTCAGCTCAGCATTAACAGCCAAACTCTTTCTTACAAAGACTGTTTGCTTGGGAGTACAAAAGGCTAATACTGTTCCTCAAAGGGTGGATCTGGTGGGATGCAAAGGGGTGTGCTTTGTAAGACAACCCACTGCCCAAACACAATCCATGTGCTGGGTTCCTTGGTTTCATCTCAAAACGCTTCCAAGTTACTTTTCCCCACCAATCTCTACCTAACAGAGACCATTTTTTTTCTGCCCAGCCTTTTCATACCCCCCTAGGCTCTAGGGTCTTTTAATTCCCACCAGAGCCTGGGGTCTTCTCCTTTGAGACAAAAGTCCAAGCAGGCAAGAAGTGAAACGGGGCCCAGGATGAGAGCAGGGACCTGCTGGCACGACTCACCTGCCTCACTTCATCAGATCTATGTGGGCCTGGAGAGGACAGAGAGCAAACTACAAAACCCAGCATAAGGTATCTGTAGAGGGCTTTGGAGTGATGGTGAGAGAGAGAGATGTGTGAAGAGGAGTCACTAGGAGGGGAACAAAATTCAGGTGAGTTCATTGCCAAACACCACCTTTATCCCTCACAGAGATAAACCAGCTGTTACCCAAAGTCACATCAGGCCTGTGGTTAAAGTGTTTTATTGCTTCATGCAGTCAACGCTGAGTCCCCTCTGGATGGGACGGGAGGAGCTGGAAGATGGTGGTTTCATCTCCTTTTGAAAGTCCACAGCGGAGCTTTGCAGAGCTCAGCAGAGCCAAGTTTGGACAATGCTGGGATCTCTCAGCCCTGAGCAGTCACATTGCAGCACCAGCAAGGCAGCAGGACAAGGAGCAGCGCAGAAGAGAGTGAGCGACAGGCATCAGCAAGGAGAAGTGCCCCAAAGACTGGCCTGTAAGCCTTGCAAGGGCAGAAGACATTTACCATCCCTGAGGCACAGGGGCACTTACCTGTGCACTTCCAGTTTCCCTTTTCAGTGCTGTCTGGAGGATGCTAAATTTGTGGGACTATTTTTAGATCTTCCTGCTGAAGAGCTTGTGGCCCATGTTGGGAAGTGCGAACTTCCAAAGCAAGACCAGCACTGACAAGGAGGAAAGTGAGAGCTGCCCTTTTTCTCACAGCCTAAAACGGATGCATGAGAGCTGGCAGAAGCTTAAAAAACCCTTAAAAGCCCAACTTTGTGCAGATGCCAAATCTTGTAAGTCACAAACAAGAGGTTAGGACCTCAGTGCCTCTTTATTTGCAGAGGCACGTGGGAGACCTGTGCTGGCATGTGTAGGGAGAAGCTGCTGGGAGGCAGCCCTTCACTGGCATCCCAGGATTGGAGAGGCTGGAGGTTACCAGGGAAGCTTTAACATCAGGGCTTCATCAGCTCTGATGCTCTGGGCTGATCTCCACATTGCCTTTCCAGGCACTTCCCCAAAAATACATGATGATTTGTTCCTAGTGCAGCCTGGAGCCTAGCTTATGTTTTGTCTCTCCTATAAGCTTCCTTCTAAACCATCTTGTTGCAGCTCTGGCTCCTAAAGCCTTATTAAACAAACCTTTGCTCTGTAAGGCTGGGAGACACAAGGAGCCCAGGGACACTGATAACCCAGTGGCATGCTGCTCCCATGAGACAGCTGCCCGTCTGCAGGGGGTACGCAGGCAGGGGAAGGACGGGGGATTTGGGAGCACTGGGGCATGTCTGCTACCTGTCCATGGAGGACCCGCATAGGGTTGTTCTGCTCCCTGCTGGCTTTGGGGCTGGGGTCTGTCCCAGTCCCTTTACAAGGGAACCAGTCCCCTCCTACAGCCCCGCTCTGCGGTGCTTGGGGGACATGGGAGGTCTGTAGATGCAGCTGACCTTGTCAGGGTGCTCAGTCAGGGAACACGTCTGCTGCAGCCAGGGAGGGCTGACAGGAGATACTGGTGTAAGCCTCCCAAAAACTGGGAGCAACACAGGAGGGGACGGGCAGACCATGGCTCGCTCCCTTAGGAGGGAGCATGGGTGGTGGCTGCAAACTCCAAGGCCTGGAGCCCCACTCTCCCTCTTGGGGCAGCAGGCTCCCACCCTGACCTCATGTCACCATTGGGTGCGATATCCTGCTGGAAGTCCCTGCGACCCTGGGATGCGGGAGGTCCCAGGGTTTACAGGACTCTCCCCTCTGACAGGGACATGCAGGGGCAGGGAAAGGAGCTGGTCCTCCCCTGGGTGCACGATGCCCGCAGGCCCCCCAGGAGCACCAGGGAGCTGCTAGGGCTCATCGGGTTCCCCTTGCTGGTGAAGCCTCAATGAAACACCCTCCGGAGCCGGAGGGAGCCCAGACACCTGGTCATGCAGCTCCTACACCTCCAGTGCTGCTGGTGCCTTCCCCTGCTCCTGCCCTGCCCCAGCTCATCCTCTCATCACTGCCACAGTGGGACAGCCACATCCCTCCCCGGCACTCACATCCCTGCCATCTACCCCAACACCCCATGCCACAGGAGGAGCAGGGGATGAGGCCGCACACAGTGAGCTTGGGCAATGCAGTGGGAAAAGCGAGACAGTGGACACGCAAGGCAGGTGCCTGCCCTGCTGGCTCTGGGCAGAGCCACCTGAAAACTCTCAGTGCCGAGCAGCAGCCAAAGAGGTGATCCCAGACACCAGGAACTGTTACCGAAAGCTGCTGGGCAGGCGTTTGTTTGGATTTGTTTTTTAACCCTAATCACCACTCTTGACAAATTTATTTTTATTCATTAACATCCTTGGGTTTATGTAACTTCCTTTTTAAAGGTTTAACACTACCACAGTGAAACGCTTACTGTTAAAAACAATACAGAAACCATCACGTACATCCCTCGAGTGCTGCACATAGTTCTTAGCCTCAAAGCACAACCAGCCAGTCTGAAACAGCAGGCGGGGATGGGGAGAGCCTGCATGGACCAGCACAGGCCACCAGAGCTAGGGTGCCACAGGGCCCACACAGACCCTGAGAGGCGTGTGAAGGGGAGCAGCGAACTACCCTCATCCACGAGGCAGACAAGGAGGAGCTTCATGGACTGTTGTTGAGGCAGAGACCACGTAGGCTGTGACCCAGGGCTCTGTGGATGCCTGAAGTGGAAACGGGGTCCAAAAGGGATCCAGCAAGTTCCTGGAGGATATGCCCAGCTGCACAGGTGCAACTCACCCAGTCCATGCCATGCTGCAAGGTGGCAGCGTGGAGATTCACATCATCACAACACCCACCACTGGCTTTCCCTGCCAGGCTACTTCTCCTACAGGACCTGCCCTGTCCCCGTGTCCTTGTGCCAGCCCCAGGCAGCCCCAGCATTACAGCTCTGAGGGAGCCTGCCCTGGCTGCAGGCTGCCATGTCAGGTGCTGCCATGCCTTGGACCCCAGCACCTGCTACATTAGGCTCCACTCTCATTCCTCAGTGCAGGATAAACCGCAGGTCACCTCATTCCATGGTAATGAAGCCTTTGCACATGTTGCCCTCCAGCCTTTTGCTTGAAGTTTTCAAGAATAACCCTTAATTTTGTTTTAACCCTGTGCCAGGGGTGGTCCACGAGTATGCTGGTGCCCAGCTCTCCTTTAGGGTTTCCAGCTATGTGCACTCCTCCAGGGTATGGTGGAGCAGCATGGGATGCATTTGGCAGCCAGCCCCACCCCCCTCCCCCGCAGCAGGGGCAGGAAAGGGGAGAGGAAGAGCCGCAGGGGCACTGCTTCAGACATGCAGAAAAAAAGGCTGGGGCTGACCCCTGGCCCAGGGCACAGCCCTGGCAGGAAACAACAGCACCCACAGCCACCTCGATGAGGGCCTCCAGACCCCTACACAGTCCCAGGATGTTCCCAGTAGGAGACAGGGCCCCCAGGCCAGCCTGCCCCCATGCTGGGTGAATGAGGCTTTGGTGGGCTGTTTCTTGGGTGGGAAGACCCACAGGCAACCTGCCCCCCTGCTGTCCTAACCTTGCATCAGCCCAGCCAGGGAGAAGGAAAGCCACAGGACAGTGAGCTAGACATTTGGACTAGGGTGAGAACAGGATGGGGATGGTGAATAGGGTGAGGTACCAGCCCCACACCATGGTATGGTAGTTCCCCCAAAGGTCTCCCGGTACCCACTTGAGCTCCAGAACATCAGTAGCCCCCAGCCTGGAGAACGGCTTGGTCCTGAACTACTGGTTGTCCATCTCCAGCACCACACCAAGGGCAGCCCCGTGGGTGCTGCAGGAGTTGGACAAGCTCTGGGCCACCACAGGACTGCCCTCCTCCAGCCTGAGTGGGTACCCATGGGGACGAGCCCTGCCTGCAGCTGCTGGAAAGCAAACAGGAGTGCTCACACTGCCAGCTCCTGCATCAGACCACCAGGTTTTATTGAGCAGGACAAGGCTGGGATGTGGCTGTGAGTACATGAGGAGCCCTCGTGACCCTGATTCCCTCCCCTACCCCAACAGCGGGCTTCCCAGGCAAGCTCCCTGGCACCCTCTTGGGCTGCTCTGTGCCAAGGCTGTGAGGGACACAGCCCTGCAGCCTTGCCTGCTCCTGGTTTCCTTCCTCCCCAGCTGCAGGGTGCTGGCAGGACAGAGCAGTTTTGCGGCTGCAGCCCTCCGAGCCATCTCCCCCCACCCCCCCCACATCATGCTGTCCCCAGCCAGCTCCAGCAGCACGTCCACCAGCTCCACTCCTCGTTGCCCCCAGGATGCCCTCAAACACCAACACACTGCTTGAGCTCCTCATCTTCAGCCCCAGGCCTGGTCATGGGTCCTTTTGTCCTGCTGCTGACAGTACAGAGGGGCAAGGGAGTCCTTGGTTCCAGGCTGCGATCCCTCCAGGGCCAAGCAAGAATCCAGTCAGCTCTTCCCTGACAGAATCCTGGTCCCCACCGCTCCTTGGAGGGGCATGGCTCCGCCGGTCACCCATGCCAGGGGGAAATGCAGCTGGCTCAAACCCAGGCAGCAGGAGCGAGGCCAGGGGCAGAGCGGAGGCTACCTGCGTGGTGTGCCACATCTGCAAAGAGAGCACAGCAAGGGGTGAGCACCACCGGGACTGGGGGGACACCAGGACCTCCAGGATGACCCACTCTGCCCCAGCCCCCCCCCCCCCCATCCCCCGTGCCTGGCCCCTCTGGCACCAAGCCACAGGGGTAGGGACCACAGACAGCCTCTTAATGGGGAAGAGCGAGGGTGATGGGCCTGCAGGTGCTGGCTTAGCCCCGAGTAGCAGGCTTCAGAGAAAACAGGGAAACGCAACAGGAAGGTGCCAGCTGCAGGCACTGTACCCCAAAAGTGTCTGCAGTAAGAGTCCAGCCTGCACTGTTACAGCCAGCGGTTGGAGAGAGTCAGCTGAATATAAGGAGGGAAAGGGTAGAGTAACCCAAACAATGACCAGCCAAGGACGGCAGGAAGGACACAGCTGGCAGCAAGATGAGGCTGAAACTGGAAATTCATGGACCCAGGAAACCCAGTGTGGTCTGTGATGGCAATAGAGCTACACATCACCCAGTCAACCCAGTGTGGTCTGTGACGGCAACAGAGCTACACACCACCAAGTCAGCCAGTCTACCCGTCTCCACCCTGGGTGGGACTGGCCAGCTTTGAGCAGCTGAGCCTGGAGACTACTGAGCACCTATTGAGCCTTCAATAAAAGGCCCGTTTCCTCACAGCCACCAACTGTTCCCTCTGTCCTGCTTTCTCCTGCGTCTGCTCTGCACAAACCCCTCACTGCTCACAGTGTCAGTAAAGACCTAAAGGCTGAACTAAGCAGCTCATCACAAAGAAATGAACCCAGAAAACACCACCCATACCTGCCCCTGGCACTTACAGTTCACAGTCTTTACGTCTCTTCTTGTCTTGTCTTCTCTTACCTCGGCCCTTGGACCTCCTCCTTCAAAAGGAAAGTGCCACAAGAGGCGCTGACGTGTGGGAGATGAGACCCACAACTCCAGCCGGTAACACTGCCCCTGACATCACTTACCTTCCCAACCTCATCAGGTCCTGCCGGGGCCTGCGGGCAGGAAAAGGACAGAGTGAAGAGGTTTCTTGGGCAATGCTGTCTGCTGAGCTGCTCGTGGTGATTTATTGAAATACCCCAGTGCACAGCACAATCTACCTGTTATCACTCATGCTTAAAACAGACCCAGTATGACTTCTCTCCACGTTATTAACTCCTCAGAGCCAGGAGCTGATTGCAGTAGGCAGAGACAGCAAAAGGGCAGGGGATGGTCAGCTTTGGTGACCCCCCTGGGATGATTTTGCCCATGAGGCCAGGAAGCACATGTTCAGTTCGAGCTGCTCTCACTGACAGTTTTCATAGCTCAGCTGGTTAAACAAGATGCAACGTCCCAAATAGGACTTAGGATTTGCTACAAAATCTCACTTCTGTTCTCAGGCAACAGCCATGACACACTTGGCTTAACATATCACTTACAGGGGCCAAGGTCAGGACATCCACCACGCCTACACTAAATTTCAAAGGGGAGTGATGTAAAGGTGTGGAAGGCAGCTTAGGGAAAAGCTGAAAGGTGCTGCAGAAGCAAGAAGTTTACACAGATTCAAAGGCAGCCTGCACAAGCGCTCATAGAAGATCCCCTGGGAGTTACCCTAGGTAGGAAAACCGCAACAGGCTCAGGAAATTCCCTACATGGAAAATAGCTGGAAGTGGAGGTGGGGAAGTAACACATGCTTCTTCCCACTCCCCCTTCTGCATCCACCGACAGACGGTCCAGAGACGGTGCGGAGCTGGACAGGCCTTGGATCTGCTCCAGCACAGCCGCTCTTACAACTGCAGGGGAATACCAACCCGGGGATCCTCAGGCTCTTCTTCCAGGCAAGGATCACGTCTAACAGCTGCCCAGAAGGACACTCAGTCCACAGTTTTTGCAATACTAAATCACCCTGGGGTCATGATGGAGAGCAAACACCAGGACCCCCCACGCAGCGAAGAGGCTCTGCAGCGGGGATGCACTGCGGGCAGCACCAGAGCTGTTCCCCGCTCCCACAGCACCACAGCCCCCAGGCAGAGGCCCCATCCTGCCCAAGCTCTCACCATTTCTGTGATGCAGTGAGTGCCCCAAGGAGTTGACTTTGTGCCAGGAGTCTGTGGCAGACTGGCGCTGCACATGCCAGCGATGCCTGTTCAAGTGCATGCTTTCCTTTGTCTGCTGGGATGCAAACTCCTGCTCCCCCAGCCCTGGATAGGGCAGCCTCCCTTAAATGGTGGCCCAAGGCCCAGCCCTTCAGCTTTCTCTTTGGGCCACTGGTCATGCTCAGGTATGTCAAGCCATGGAGCTCCCTGCTGAGCCACCACCTTGGGCTCGCTGCCCCATACCAAACACCCGCCTCAGAGCCACCAGCCTTGCTCCATTACCCACAGGCAGCTCCTCTGGCCAGAGGAGCACACACCAGGCATGCCAAGGCAGCCACAGGGATGGGGGGGCACAGACATCCCTGCTATAACAGCTGGGGTGCCGCAGCAGCTCCAGCCCTGCAGACAGTGCATGGTGCCTGACCTGGCTGCACAACACTACACACCCCCTTGGCTGCAGGGAGCAGACTGCAGAGGCATGGTGCAGCCTGCAGCTCAGCAAGGGCCATAAGCACCCACAAACCCCAGTGCAGAAAGAGTGGGGGTGTCCCAGCACGGCCAGGGTGCCCCCAGGGAATCCTCATCCCACACAAAGGGTGAGCTGGCAGGGCTGCTCTTGCTGGAGGGGCACAGGGGTGCAAAACGAGACCAGGGGTCCCTACCTGCACTCGCACTTCTTGTGCTCGGTGAACACCATCTCCACATAGGGTGCCTCCCCATTTGGCTTTATCTTCAGGAGCTGAAAGAGGAGCAAAGGTTACTTCCCAGCCGGCAGCAGGAGGGGGCTGGAAGGGCTCCCACTGCACTGCCTCACCACCTCAGCCTCTCAGGCAGACGCGTGTCTAACCTGTTCCTCTGGAGCTCTTCCACCTCCGCACGCAGGCAGCGCTGGCCAGGCCTGGACGCCTGGCAGCCTGGGAGGCTTTGCCACTGCCACCCCATGTCTTCAGGGCTGTAATTTAAGTCCCACGGTCTTGGGGTTTCCCAGCCTTAGAGGAGATTTTTCTGCCTCTGCCTTTGTGAAGAGCTTTCACATATTTGACCACTTTGCACATCTCCCTTCCCTGATGGAAATATCCCCCTAGTGATGTTTTCCAGACCATTCCCATTGCTGGGAAGTCAGTACCATGGTACCACCCCAGCCCAGGGGTGCAGGATTTGCCCTGTCATGTGTCAGTCCACGGCCCAGCCTGAAGTTCAAGTTGGACATCCAGGGGCCTCACAGGATATGTTTGTCATTGGTGTGATCCACACTAGCACCCGCAGAAGTGCCTGGCATTGCCACCCCTCACACAGCAATGGGATTCCTCCCCTGGAGGGAGACCTGTGCTTGGGGACTTGTTCCCATTCACGTCAGGCTCTTGCTCCACCTCAGTCAAGATTTTTTGGAGACTCCCACCCTGCCTTCCAACATCATGTCAACCCCCAAGGGACCAAAATGACCAGTGATTTATTGCAGGCACTCTAGTCCATCACCCGGGGCAAAGCAGAGCTTTTCCCTGCTCCCTGGAGCAGCAGCGGGCTGATCTCCAGCAGTGCAGCGCGAGGACAACGGCTGCCTGGAGCACTGGGAAGAGCCGACCGGCAGCTTGTTTGCAGCCCGGGATCTCCCACCCCGTTTGGCACAGCTCCCGCAGCAGGGACTGGAAATGCAGCTGGCACAGCCCTTCACACTCACCGTGCCCCCAGCACACATTCACTGTCAGCACCACCACAGGCATCTCCTGACACATGAGAGCCTCGATTCTCCCCACAATTAGGGGACAGTGCCTGCTTTGCCCCAGCAGGCAGGGTCACAGGCAACTGAGACACCCCCAGCCCCACTGCAGGACAGGGAAGGACTGGAAAGGCAGTCAGCAAGATGGACCACGCAGAGAGGAGGGGATAGGGAAGCAGGCACCGAGGCCAGTACCACCACGGGTGTCACTTGGCCTCAGGGACAAGCCCAAAGAGCAGGCAGATGGATGCTCCTTGTTTGGCATGCATTTGAGCAGTGGTAAGTAAGCCCCCTCCCCTGTTATCCATGCTGCTATGATGTCTGGAAGATGCGAAGCTGCAAGTTCACCCTCTTGGCGCTTGGCAAGGAGCCCACCACCTCCCCGGTGCAGCCGCAGCCCCGCAGCAGCAGTGCTTACCTGCATGGTGACCGTGCTCGTCTCCACAGGGACGCAGCGGAGACCCTCGTCCCCACAGCAGCCTCCACAGCGTTGCAGGGAGACGCAGGAGGGTCTGAAAATGTACTCCACCTCATCGGGGAACTCGGTAATAACATCCACCAGCTGCTCCAGAGGCCGGCAGAAACTACGATTCCAGATCTCCCGAAAGGTCAGGACTGCAAGAAACCGTGGTGGGGGTCTATAACGAGGCGCCCCGGAGAGGCTGAACCCAGCCGACCCACTGCCGGGGCAGGTGCAGCAGCCGCGGTGGGGTCCCGCATCCACCACGGGGGCACAGGGATGCAGAGGACCCCCTTACGCGCCCAGTAAGCTCATCACCGCACTGGTGGGGGGGTGTGGGCTCACACAGCCACCACATCCACCCCGATGGGCTCCTTCTCTACCTGCCCGCCAGCTCCGTCTCCTCCTTCCCAGTCACCCCGCTGCCTCCCCGCACCCCGCCGCGGCGGGGCTCCCCCGCCTCCCTTGCCTGCCTCGGCGGGCGCACAAGCCCAGCCCCGCAGGGCGGCGGACAACCCTCCCCTCGGGCTTCCCAGCGGGGAGAGCAGCGGGGAGCCAAAGAAGCGGAGTGTTCCTGCCCGGGACCCCGCACCCCGGCACCGGAGGAGCGGTGCGCTCCGCCCCGGCCGGCGGCGGTGCCCGATGTCGGAAACGCCCGGAGGGAACAGGCTGCTCCGAGCCCCGGCACAGCTCTCCGCCGACCGCCGGGCGATAACGGCCCCGGGGGATATCGAGCTCACCCCTCGGCCCTGCGCACAGCCCGCTCCGGGCTGCCGTCCCCTCCCAGCCGGGGCACCGGCGGCCGCCCGCTGCCAACTCACCGGGCGGCTCCGCGCTGGCGGTCCCCCGCACCTCCGGGGCCTGCAGGGAGGGAAAGGCGGGCGCTGGCGGGGGCGGCACAGGGGAACCCGCCGCCGTCCTCCCACCCAGCACCGGGAGGAGCTGCCCCGGCGGCCACCGCCATCCCGGGCAGCGGTACCGGCGCGGCCGGGCTGCCGCCGCTCCCACCCGCCTCCCGCCCCCCGGCTCTCACCGGGGCGGGCGGCGCCCCCAGCGCCCCGGCCACCAGCAGCCGCAGGAAGGCGCCGAGCAGCCGCATCGCCGCTCCCGCCGCCCCAGCACCGACTCAGCGCCGCCGCTACCGCCCCGCCGCCCCCGGCATGCCGCCCTGCCGCTGCCGCCGCCAGGCCACCGGCCCCGCCGTGCCGCCTCCGCTGCCGCCGGGCCATGGGAGCGCGCCCCGTTCCGCCGCCGTATTTCATCGCCACCGCCCCGCCCCGCCCCCGCCCGCCCCGGCCCCGCCGCGGGGCGGGAGCAGGTGCCCAGCCCCGAAGGCCGCGGGGACGGCCGGTGCCCCCGGGCGCGGCGGAGCCCCCAACCCGCCTCCAGCCCCCGGCACAGGCTGTTTCCCCGTCGGGCTGCCCCGGGGCTTCTAAGGGCCGGCCCGTGCCCGGAGCATCCCCGTGGGGCGGGAAGCACCGGGGCTGTACGGGGCTTCTCGGCTCGCTGGGCTCCCCCGGGCCTTGTCACCTCTCTCCTAGGGTGGGTGTGTGCTGCCCCATGCCCGTCTGGCCACCCTGTGCCCACCCAACAGCCCCCTTCCTGTCCATGCACCCCGTTCCCCCACTGTTGCCCCGTTCCCATCCATGCACGCCATTCCTGTCCACCCACCCCATCCCCACCCACACACCCCATCCCCACACAGGCACCTCATGCCCGTCCACCCACCCTGTTCCCACCAAGCTGCCCTGTGCCTGCACCACCAGCCCCTGCCGTCAGAGCCCTGGCAGGCGATTTACAGCCCCCTCAGTCCCAGGGACAGCACCCCTGTCCTGTCTGCCATGGGGGTCCCTCCCAAGGGGGCATAGCGGTTCCCTGGAGCAGGTCTGGGGCCAAACCCTGCTGCCAAGAATAAACCCAAAGAGGCTCTGTGGCCTTTTCTGTTCTATTTTTAAGCCCCAGCGGCCAGGGAAGCTGGAGCTATGGGAGATGGGAAAGGAAGAGATGCCAGTGGGCAACACAATCCCCCGTAGGCCGCAGTTCCCAGGGAAATAACGGTCTCTGTGTCCCTGCCAGGATTCACGTTTCTGTTGTCCTGGGAGTGCAGGGAGGCTGCGCCAGGACTTTCCTGCCCACGTCTGTGTGAGGTCCATCCCTGTTCCATGAGGACACCAGCGGCTTGTGCCCAACCCTGTGGGATCTGTCCCCAGGGGATGGGGGACATGCCAGCCGCCTGTCCCCAGCCCCACCAGGCCATGCAGGTGACAGCGGCTCAGGCATCAGCAGGAGTTGGGCTCTGGCTGGAGCTTCCAGGCATTGGTACCGCTGGGTGTGTGAGAAAGCTGCTGGAGCGGGGCCTGGCAAATTAGCAGGAGATGCTGCAGAGATAAGCGTGCAGAAATCCCGGCCCTGCTGGGGGGGGGGTGGGTGCGCTGCAGTTCATCACTCAGCGGCATAGCACGGCGTCTGCCAGGGGCTGCCGGGGGCTGCCGCCGCAGTGTTCAGTGCCTGTTCACACTCTCACCCCTGGCTGGGGAGCAAGGAGCAGATAACGTCCCCACTGCGATGGCTGGAGCATGCCTGTCTCTCCCTCTGCCACACCTCGCCCCCCCCCTCCCCAGGATGGTTTTGAGATGGGGGGCAAAGGGAGCGTTTCCTCCCACCCGAGAGCCCAGACCAGAAGCTGCCTGAGCAGCAGCTGCTGCCAACTCACTGGACAGACAGAATCCTGTTATTGCAAAGACCGTGACCACACAGGGCCTCACGCCTGTCCTTGCAGGAAGGTCCCTCGGGGCCACCTCTCAGACACAAGGCCAGCCTCTGGCGCTGGAGCAAAGGGCTCTCCCCTAGGAGCTGTGTGGCTGGGGAGACCAGCCCTTAATTGCTGAGTGCAAACCTGTTCCTGGTCTGAAGCTATTTCCTCAGAGGCCTTGGGCAGAGTTTACATTCCTGGGATGAGCATCCCCTTTCTAGGCAGCACTGGGCAGAGACAGGAGCAGAGAAACAATGTTTGGACGCTGGTAACCTGTGACCAGCAACATCCTCCTGCAAACCAGAGAAATGTCCAGCTGGCTGGGGCCGTGGCCACTCGCTTTCCCCCCTGCTGCGCTCCTTCCCGGGGGCCAAGCCTACTCTTCCCCAGCTGCAGGACAAGGCTGGAGGTCGATGCTATAAATGTACTGGCGTGTCCCTTGAACCGCCTCCCACCAGGCTCTGGGGAGACAGCTACGCACTTTGGGAACAAGAGACAGAGGGGGCTCAAGGGACTGCCCAGGGACATAAGGCAAATAGAGACATTTCCTTAAAGGGCAGATGCCTCCCCTGCGGTGAGCCCCATGTGGCGGCCATGGGCTGAAAACATCGCCTCGAATATGCCACCACCTGCCTGTGCCACCTCCCTGCCCTGCTCACAGCGCTGGGGAAGGAGGTGGGTGGGGAATAGTGGTGAATCCCCCTTGTGGGTGAGCCCTGGCAGTCCAGCAGTGACAGCCAGCCCAGGCACTCGGCTGCAAGCACAGAATCACAGAACAGTAGGGGTTGGAAGGGACCTCTGGAGATCATCTAGTCCAAATCCCCTGCTACAGCAGGTTTGCCAAGAGCAGGTTGTACAGGACCGCATCCAGGCGGGTTTTGAAGATCTCCAGAGAAGGAGACTCCACAACCTCTGGGCAGCCTATTCCAGTGCTCTGTCATGCCACATGCCATGGCACAGCCCTGCTGGAGAACAGGCTCACCTCCATGCCTCTTACACCTTCTGGGTGAGGGGCAGGAGTAGGGGCCCAGGCCACCCATGAGCACTGAAAGAGCCCAGCACAGGCAGCCACTCTCCCCCACGACACCTCACCCTGCTCCCTGCAGGCGAGGTCCCTCTAAGTCTCCCTTTCCATAAACCAGCCCCATTTGAGTATCAAAATCCTCTCATGGGCATCTTCTCCCATGCAAAATCCCACCTTCAGCATCTCAGATGGAAAGAGCCCAACAAAAACTTGTCCCTGTGTCACTGTTAAGCCGACTGTAGCCAGGACCTCCTGCGTCACCCGCGAAGCCCTTGGAGAACACCCCTGAAATCCTCAGGGCATTATTTTTGTGCTGCTGCTATTTAGGACACTGAAGTCAGTCTGGTCAGGGCTGGAAGCTTCCGCTGGGAGAAGTGCCAAACACCCTGTGCTCCAGCGCCTGGCACAGCCACCCCCTCAGGCTGCTGCTGCTTCTGGCCAGCGGGCAGCAGTCCTCCCAGCAGCTACCTACATCCTGCACTGTGATGGGACTCCCAGGGTCAAAGCAGCACGAAGACATAAGGCACTGGGCTCCTCGCACCCATCCTTCATCCCAGAGCGCTCATGTTTCACCCTCGGTGTTCTGTTTGATTGCTTTCCCTGGCCCTGTGATCTGGCTCTTAGACTCTCCTAAGCTCCCCTACAAGTGAGTGCGGAGGACTCGGTTCATAGCTAACACTGAGATAAACCAGCTCAATCTTCTGCAGGTTGCGTCTCCACAGTGGGGACAGAAGGTGAAAGGCACAGGGCTGGAGACTGGCTGGTTGGAGCTGCATGTACCTCCAAGTGAGAGTGGGAATGAGGATGGGCAGGGTCTGGCAGGGGCTTCCTCAGCACCAGCCTCTCCGCGTAGGGAAACCCAAGCCTCTCCGCCAGGAGATTGCCACTGATTTCTGCTGTGAAACACAGGGCTCTCCAGTGCCCTTGCAGGCAAGCAGGCTGCGCCAGTGAGCCCTGGATGGTCAGCATTGCTCCTCAAGGAAACAACCTGCAAACAACCTGCCTGGGCACCTGGGCCCTGAAGGATTCCCCAGAGCCATGCTGTGGCGACTCGGACTCCAACAGATGCTGCTGATGGCACATCCCTCACTCCTGGCGGCTGCTTGCTGTGGCGTCACTGTCTCCTCCCAGCCCAGGTGCACAGGGGGATGTGTTTGCCGAGGGGGAGGCTGACAATAGGGGGAAATGGGCCGTGCCGTGCCGCGCACCCCGATGGCGGTGGCTCACGGCCCCAGCCACTGCTGCCCGCGGCAGGCGGAAGCGTCCGGCCTTAGTCAGCCCCGGCCGCACGTGGCAGGAACTCTGCTGTTTGTTTTGGTTCCTCGGGAGGGGAGTTTGGCTTCCCTGGGGACTTGTGACCGAAACCACAGGCACCTGATGGCCAGGCTCTGTGCCTGGGGAGAGGGCTGGCCCAGGTCAGACACGAGTTTCAGAGGGGCACAGGACGGGTACCGGGGCTGACCGAGAGTGCTGAAGGAAGGAGACCTGGGAGAGGGGAACCCACAGGAAGCCTGCTTGCTGCTCCCAGGAATGGCTTAAATCCCCTATGGGGCAGCGACGATGCCACCGAGGAGGAGATCCCCATAACCCCAAGTCCCAAGCCCTGGGAAGCCGTGGCCCTCAGCCAGCCAGTGCTCCAGAGACAGGTTGGCAGCTGGCAGACCCTATGCTGCTCAGCCTAATGCTTCGTTTTTCAGTACAGGCCTAGTTTAGTGCCAAGGCTGAGCCCGGGGCAGGGGACCCTTGCCACCAGGGCAAAGCTGTGGGCATGTGGCAAAGCAATGCTGGCAGCAGATAGGAGGTTTAAGGATGACCAGCCATCTCCCAGCCCAGCCATCAGTCAGCTGTGCCCAGTGGGGAGGTGACAGAGAGCACACACCGCTGGGCAGTGCTTGGTGGCCGGCTGGCCGGGCAGCCCCATGCAGCAGGGACTGGCCAGGCCATGGGTGTTTGCAGGAGAGCATAGCTCTGGAGCAGGGCGAGGCACTGGAGAGCTGAACCGCAGCCCCAAGCATACGTGGGTGCCTACAGGTAAGCGTTTCGTCAGCAGCCTCCACAGGCAGGCAGTCACTGCGCCAAAACAACAGCCCCTTGCAAACGAGGCGCCAAGAGACTGGAGCAGGAAGCAGAGATGCAGCACCCATGGCACAGCTCACTGCCTGAGCTCCTCTCCTGAAGCCCTAGGTGGGAGCAGAGCCCCCCAAACCCAGAAAGCCTGTGGGAATTTCTCTCGAGCAGCTGCGCTGTGCTTGGGAAAGCCCAAACAGGCTGCGACCGCGACAGACTGGTGCAGTAGCATGTGTGTGACCCCCCAGGCACGCACGGGGTGGGAGGGATGGCCCATGGCAGCCCCAGGAGGGACAGGACAGCAGGAGTGAAGCAGCCCCTCTCCCCAGGAAAGAGATGGAGGTTACTTTTCCACCAGAGAACTAAGCATATTCTGCACATCTATCATGTTTCATCTCCCCTGGGAAGAGCACAGCGAGCATTGAACAGAGAGGAGAGGCACACAGGCACAAATTGCCCACTGCTCCGCCACTACCCCTCGCCTCCCAGCTCTCCCAGCCCAGCCAGCCGGCGGGCAGGGGCTGCCAGGCACTCTTCTTCCCTGCCAAACTCCAACCCTATCCACACCCAGCCTAGAGCTTCTGGCTGCTTATCATGTGGATGCAGTTCTCCTGCTTTTAGCTGTCATAATATTGACACAAAGCAAAATAATAGTGATGGCGAGACTCTGCCTGGCTTTGGAAGGCAAACAGGCGAGGAGACGGGGAGCAGCAGGCTCCGCTATTGTGCAGGACAGGACAGCAGCCCAGGCTGCTTCCAAGCTCTGCTCCCCAGCATCACGCCTGCTGATAAGGCAGTGGATGTGGGATGCGGGTGGAGGGGGGATGCAGGCCCTGAAGCACGCTCGCCCTGTCGAGGAGTGAACGTGTGCATCGGCAGGGCTTCGTCCCGGAGGCTTTCCCAGAACGTGGGCAGAGGAGTGGCTCATCTCTCCCTTTCCCTGAAACCTGGCAGCCGCTGAATAGCTGCCATCACCCGCAGCAGACAATGAGCAAAGAGAGCCCCGGGCCAGCTGCAGCGCCGGGAGCGCTTGAGCAGAGGAACTGCGAGGAGCTGGCCGGTGACCAGGAAGCAGCCCAGACTGCTGGTGTCACGGACCCCTCGGTGACCACAAAGCGGCCAGGCTGTGCTTTGTCTCACCCCAAGGGCCTGGCTTCCTGCAGCCACGCCAGGTTTGCTCGGAGGCTTCTCTGAAGCCAGCCTGGAGGGATGGGCCCCCGGCATCACCTCCTCCCTGGCCCAGCCAGCCTGCCGCGTGCCCTCTGAGTGGGGACAGAGCCACGGCCAACACCTGCGCGGTGCCACCGAGCTTTCTGAGCCACTTGTGCCTTTGGTGGCACTGAGCAAAGCCAACATCTTTTCCGGGTATGAAGGCCCGGCACACCGTTAATGATGCCGGGGCCGGCACCTCCCGCCCAGCCCTGCACCGCGCTCCCTCATCCTTCGCTGGGGCTTGTTTTCCTACATGACATGCAGAAACTTCCCACACTTCCCTCAGCTCTTCCTGACCAGCCTGGCCTTTGAACCGACTGCCTCCAGCTGCCTGCATCCCGAGAGGAGACCTGGGGAACTGCCACAGATGAACGAGTCGACGAGTGAGGCTCCACATCCAGGGGAGGCATTTGGACACCAGCTTCCCATGCCTCTCCCAGGGGTTGGGAAGGGTGAGGGGCAGCCCAGCCTGGGCTGCTTCCACAACGAGCCCTGGAAAAACTCTCCCGCTTCCCAGCCTTGGTCTCTATTTTTAAGGCTACTAAAAGGAGGGGGGTGTGAATGGCAAACTTGCTGGCAGGGGAGACGGTCCCTGGGCCGGATTCAGAACCGCCTACTTGTTTCCCGTAGGGATTGCAGGCTGCATCGGTACCGCACAGGCCTGGCTACGGGTTCAGCCTGCCCACAGGTGCTGCGCTGACGTGAGGATAAGCCAGCAGTCATTTTCCAGGCAGAGACAGGCGCACGTAACACACGGGCCGCCGAGCAAGGAGCTGCATCAAATCCTTTGCCAACCTGAGGCGCTGAATCCATCCTGTTATTCCCCATGGCAAGCCCTGCCTGTTTCTCCTCGTCTGCCCATGCCTTCCCACAGATGACCAGTTTAGGGGACAGTTGTTACCAGGGTCATCAGCCAAGACCAGCAGAACACGTGCCCTGCTACCTGCAGCGTCAGCCGTGAATTTCAAGCATGCTAAAACTGCCGATGACTCAGGCAACGCGTGCGTGTGCCTCCACACCCACAGAGCTGAGTTTTCCAGCTATTCACATACCTGCTTTTGATCACCAGCCGTTTGTTTGGGTTTTTTGTCTTCTTTCCCTGGAAGCTCAAGTTTTAAACGTGCATTCAGCACTCAGTTCAGTCCATCATTTCCATCCCCTTCACTTACTCAGTGACCTACTTTCTCCCCTGTAGCATGGAGAAAACACTGGTTTGGGCTCCCTCAGCCCTTCAGCAGACTTACTCCTGCTCCTTACAGCTCTGACTCCACATCTGTGGCTGTAAGAGCTTCGGACTTGAGTCATCCCCTCCATTTTTGTCTCAGGCCTTTGAGCATGGACTTTAGCAGTCACGTCACACCAAAGACACCTTTGGTGCATCTTTCTCCTTAGACTGTGCTTCCTGTTCCCCCCACTCCCGTGCACCGTGCCATCCTTAACTCAGTCACCCGTGCTCAGCGAGTGGCTGAGGCACCCAAAGATGACTCTACACTGCTTCTTCCTGTGTCACCTATCCAGTCGTCACAGTCCGTGCTGCGCCGATAGCCTGCCCTGTTGTTCCTGCTGGGCCGTGGCTCTGCTGGCTCCGACCTGCTGGCCCCTTCCCTTCGCCTGCGCGGAGCACGAGCAGCTCACTTTGCTTACCCGCGTGTTGCGGACGAGTCCAATTACTAGAGTTCAGCAAACTCCAATTCCCCTCCCTGGCATTTCATCCAGCCCACTTATCCACCGAGAGTTTCTTATCCAAACAGCCTCCCAGCACACGATGTTCCAGCGCTCTCAGGCTCTACCCAGCCTCTGTCCTGCCTTCTCCTCCCTCACACAAGCTCTTGGGGGATGACAGTCAGCCCCCAGGGATGCAGAATTCACTGGGTGGAGGGGAAGCACTGTCTCCAGCAGCCATCCCTGACAGTCCAGAGCAGGACACATCCAGGGCAGGCTGGCAGCTCTCCGAGGCGGTGAGCCAGACTTCAGCTCCTCTGCAGGTCCAGAAAACTTGCTGCCTTGCTCGGCTGGCCAGCTCATCCCCCGCTCAGCTCTTTTGCCCACAGCAGCAGCAGCGTCTGCAGTCATGTCAGCCTCCTCGCTTGCTCACGCACCAGCTGGGAAGCCGCAGTGGCCAACTCTGCCCCAGGGGAGCTGGATACACTGAGGGAGGGAAGGGAAGGAGGGTGTGCTGTGTTGTGCAGGAGGCAGCTGCCTGTGGTCACAGCAGGATATGGGGGTCCCGCTCCATAACACCCAGCAGCTGTGGACCACCAGGTGAGTCTCCTTCCAGCTGCCCAGAGATGCACACACCCCCCCACACACACACATTGCCTCGGCCAGCACAGCCAGTAAGGCAGTGAGATTTTAGCCAAGCACACCAAGATGCATCTCTACAGCTGCCTTCTCATGTGCCCCCCACTCCCTGCGCTGCCCTCGCTGCCAACTCCTCTTCTCCACTCCCTCCTTTTCAGTCCTCCTGGGCACTCCTTGCCTAACTCATTGGGTCCCAGCAGCAGCTGCTGGCTAATGACAACCAAATGTCTTGTAGCCACAGTCTCTCTTAGCAGCCAGAGCCTGGTGTTTGCCCTTCAGGTCTCCAGGGAGCCACAGGTTCTGGCTCAGCTCAGCTACAGGGGGCTAATAGCTCCTGAAATCCCCATTCAGAGGCTTTCATTCATGGAATATAAGGCAGCAGACCAAGCACAGGACTCTGCCTCTCAAGGGACACCAGACTGCTGGCCGTCTTTGGCCATCTGTGCCACCAGTGCCCGGTAGAAAGCGCTGTAGGGAACAGGGCAGGAACAGCACAAGCTGGGAAAAACTTCTGCAGCCTGGCAAGGCACTGAGAAGAAACTGTCCCGCAATAGTTACTGGGACTGGAGCAGGGAATGTAAACAGCCCAGCATCCACAAGGAGGTCATAACCTCAGAGTCCGGTTTCCCTTCCTCTTCTCCCTCCTGCCTAATCTCCAAGAGCTGCTCTGTTTACTAGCGAGATAAGTAAACAAACAAAGGAAAGCTCCAAAGCAATGATTCTTATTTTGGGGGGGGGGAGTGTCAATTCACTGCATGCCCCAGTCCCAGGGTGCACGCGTGGGAGCGGTCCCCTGCATGCCAGGGCAGCTGTCACCCAGCGACGCGTGGGCACACAGGCAGCCGATGGCCGCGGGGAGCCCTCCCCTGCGACCTAGCTGCGCAGAGGGGCAAAAGGGGGAACTGCATTACCCTGTGCAAACGCAGAGCCAGGCGGGCCTTAGTCCAGGGGACCTCCAATTCATGCAGGATGGAAGAAATCAGACCCCTAAAGCTGATGAGAAGGGGGAGAGAAGGCAGCAGGGAACAAGGACGTGCCCTGTCAGCACAGCACAGCCCAGCACAGCCGAGCTGACAGCAGGGCAAACCCTGTTACCCTCTGCTGACTCTCTCCAGGGGCAAAGGACAAGACAAGCTCATCGAGAAGGGAAACTCTGACTTCCAGCCAGGGCAGCAGGCTCCCCCAAGCACACTCAGGCAAACCCAGACATGTGGCCTTTCGCCAGGCGTTTGAAGGATGCAGTGAGCTTCATTCCCCAGGCTGGGAGGAAATCTGGCTTCCAGGCACACAGGGGCACCTGGGGAAGTGGCAGGAGGAGAGAGGTGTGGAAGCACTCTCAGTCCAGCCCAGGCTTTGGGTGACAAATCACCTGCAATACATCCTTGAGACCCAGTGCGCCAGTTGTTGGTGTCTTGCTGGGGACCCAACAGTCCCTGGATGGCAGCTGGCTGCAGGGCGAGTTCTAAGAGAGTCAGAGGAGCACAGCAAAGACGCGACGAGCACCCAAGGCCCTGCAGGAAGCACCCGCTGAAAGCTTCCAGCATAAACCAGTTTGCTTTGATTTCCTAATCTAAAACAGGACACAGAGCAGAGCCACAGAGTAAAACAGTGCCGCAATAAGAATTATTGCATGGCTCCTGCCTGTTCCCTGGACACAGAGCTCCAGGAACTGGACACAAAGGAGCTACATTCCTGCCTTATCCAGGGCCAGTTCTGGCTCTGCCAGCAAGAACAATTGGCCTGCCAGGAACTGCGCCTCTCCCACCCCATTTGCTTTGGCTCTTTCCACCTAGAACACCGCACAGTCCAAAGTAAATCCCTGCACATGGGCTCTCCCTGCTGCTCGGCACAGACCCGGCTCCCTCCCTCCGGCCCTGCAGCACAGGCCTTTCCTGACGCCGGCCCGCGGCCTTCCCCTCCACCGAGGCGTCAACGGCGGCTGTGCAGGCCAGTCGCTTCCCCGGGCGGAGGAAAACTCGCTGCTTCGCCCGTGCCGGCCCAAGGGACCCGGCCAGCACCTCCGCACCCCCACCAGAGCTCGCCCCCCGGCCCCGAGGCCCACAGTGAGGCCCGGTCACCGCCGCGCCCCTTCCCTGCGGGCCCGGCCCGACGCCGCCCCACAATCCCCCGCGCGGCGGACAGCGTCCCGGGCGACGGGAGAGCCCCGTCGCCGCCGCGCGCTGCCCCCGCCAGCCCCTGCGAGCCGCAGCCCGCCCGCCGGCCGCACTTCTCATTGGCTGCGCCGCCGGCGGAGGGTGGGAGCACTTTGGCAGCCTCCGCCAATGAGGAAGCGGGACGGCGGAAGCGGAAGCGGTGCGTGCGGCCGCGGTGCCCAGCCGGTCCGAGCGCTGCCGCCGCCATGCCGGGCGCTGCCGAGCGCGGCTCGGAGCTGTCGGAGCAGATCGAGGCCTTCGTGGCGCGGCTGCGGGGCGGCGGGGAGCGGCAGCGCTCCGAGGACACGGCGCGGCAGACGCTGTCGCTGCTGCGGAAGATCATCGCGCACGGGCGATGGAGCCGGGCCGGTGAGGGCCGGGCGGCGGCGGGAGCAAGGCGGCGGCGGGGGGCAGCTGTGGGAGGGCAGTGGCGGGGGCGCTTCAAGGCCAGCGGGCCGCGCTGCTGCAGGGCCCGGCACTCCGGTCACGGCCCTCGGCTGCGGGGGGGAGCAGCGGGCCTGGGGCAGCGGGGCCAGGCCCGGGGCAGTGCCGCTGGCGCTGTGGCCCGGGGGAGCTGGGAGCCCCGCTAGCAGCAGCCGGTGGAGCTGGGTTCCCAGTGCTTGTCCCGCCGCACGTCAGCCCTTTACGGTCTGCTGTGGTTGTCGGTGCGTCCGGAGTCCGCCCCGCGTCAGCCGCGCCCGTTCCTCGGTGGCGTCGGTCCGGCAGTGACCCTTCCGGCAGCGGGTGGATTCCTCTTTCACTAAACTCGCTGCTTACGATCCTCCGTAAGTTTCGAGTCTGCGTTATGACCAAGCGGTTCATGCTACAGAGATCCCCGCAGGACGGACCGCTCTGCGAGCGGGCTTCTGCGCACGTCTCGGTGCTCGTTATCGTGCCGGCGCCGGCCCCTGCCCGCGGGGATGCTGCGGGGTGGGTGCGTTGGTCTGACGCTCGGGTGGGTTCGCGCTGGGCAGCGATAACCAAGGCCCTCCGGTCTTTCAGGGGAGCTCATGGACCTGATCCGGACGGAGGGCCAGAGGATGACAGCAGCCCAGCCCTCGGAGACAACTGTGGGCAACATGGTGCGGCGAGTGCTGAAGGTCATTCGGGAAGAGTATGGCAGGTGAAGCGCCCTTCTCTCGCTGCCTGTACCCCTCCTAGGAGCCCAGAACAGCCCTCCCACACAGTGTGTTCTGCTGCTTCCAAGAGACCCCCTTAGCTTCTGTCATCCCCTTTTCCCACCTCTCCTGTAGAGGGATTCAGCGAGTTTAATGTCAAAGGAAACCTGTTGTTTTCAGCATAGCTGGTGACATTTCCTCCAGTGAAACTCTGCTTGGCATATGTGTTGTGGGTGTGTGAGAACAGTCTGTGCCCAGACCTCGGGCTGTTCTCTCCTTGCATTCCCAGGAGGGTCCATCCCACTGGAGCAGTAGCCCGTGCCTCATCTGTGGGCTGCAGCGTTTGCACATGAATTAGGAAGGCTCCTGCTGGCAGACCGTTGGGTGTCTCTGCCAGAGATGGCTAGGGACGCTCTTTGGTGTGGCACGGCGTGCCTCCTGCGTGTGGTTTTCCTTCCTCTCTGTTCACACGCAGGCGTGCTGCGCTGTCGGGATGGTACTCAGCCTGGCCGTGCCCCGCGCCCTCTCCCAAGGCTGAAGGGCTGCTTCTCTCCGCAGGCTTCATGGGCGCAGTGAGGAAAGCGACCAGCAAGAATCTCTGCACAAACTCCTGACTTCTGGAGGGCTGAGTGAGGATTTCAGCACCCCTTATCCTCCCCTCAGAGCTAACGTTATTGAAGCTATTAACGAGCTGCTAATAGAGCTAGGTACGGATGGGTCTGAACTGTCCCATGAGTAGAGCTTCTTATGGGGTAGGACTGATGCTTCCCCCTCCTCTTAGGTGGAAAGAAAACAGCAAGGATTTAGTCCTGCTCCCAGGACTTGGACTAAGTCCTCTTTGGCTTAGAGAGAGATGGGTGGAACAGTGTGGAGGGAACAGTATGGGGGTAATTGGCCTGTGCTCTTGGTCTGCTGGGGAGTGTTGCTTTTCCCGGCTGCTTTTCCACCCACAGCTTCCTTCTGTTACAGAGGGCACCACTGATAACATTGCTATGCAGGCGCTGGAGCACATCCACTCCAATGAGGTGATCATGACCATCGGCTACTCGCGCACTGTTGAGGCCTTCCTGAAGGAAGCTGCCCGCAAGCGGAAGTTCCAGGTCATCGTGGCGGAGTGTGCGCCGTTCTGCCAGGTGAGGCCCAGGCTGGCTGCCTTCTCCAGGCGCTGCCGCGTCCCGCGCGTGCTCGCTTACTGAACTTTTGTCCCTGGAGGCAAGATGAATGTTATGGAAGTTCCTCTGCAGTTGAGAGATTGAAGACAGCTCGTTATCCTGCCCTGTGTCCTTCAGCTGGCAGGCTGTATTTATGCTCCATCGCTCAGTATTTTTGCAGTTCAGACAAGAATTGAGTGCTAATACCTGTAACTACACTGTGGGAGCTATGTCCCTGGGGACCAACTGGATTCTCCCTCTTTTTAGGGTCATGAAATGGCTGTCCGACTATCTAAAGAGAATATTGAAACTACTGTCATGAGTGATGCAGCTATTTTTGCTGTCATGTCTCGAGTCAATAAGGTAAGGAGGCTCCACTGGAGGAGGGAGTTCATGGCAGGTTGGGTGCTTAGGCCTCGCAAACCAGCTGCAGGTCGCAGCAGCGGTGGAAGTGTTTCTTCACTGAAGACTCAAAATTGTAATAGCCCCTATTTACAGCTGGGGTGGAGATCCAGCGTGGAACCCCAAGTCAGTATGATAACAGTGATGGGGTTTTTCTGCCTTAGTGGCCAACAGGCAAAACAGTTACAAGAAACCAAGCCAGGACAGCCTCAAAGGATTAGCCTCAGTTTTCAAAGAAGATGGAGCAAAAAGCAGCATTTCCAGAGGGGAGGAACACAAGATGGGTGGTGAAGGGAATCACCAAGGTGTGTCTTTTTGAACAGACCTGTTCTGTCCTTTTATAGAGATGAAGACTTGGCACCCCAAACCAAAAAAAAAAAAAAGTTACTTGTAATAAAATCTAGCCACAGCACTACTTATCTATATTTTTTAAGCTGCTTTACATTATTCCCATTTTACAGCACGGGAATTGTTGCAGCTGGCAGTCAAGTTACTTGTACAAAACTTACTTTGCAGGCTTGTAGAACAACAGGGTATACGGCCCAGTTTCTGCTTGGTGTTCCCTGCGGTAGGACATACATTTGTCCTCTGAAGTGGTCTGGGCTGGCCTCACCAGCTGGCCTCATCATGCTGGAGTCACGCTCTTGTTAGAGAGGAGCATTTCAATGCAGAGCCAGTGCCAGATGAAACAGATCAGGCATCCAGCTGTCCTACAACTAGAGCCTTTGGCTGGGTGGCTGTTCTGACAAACTCCTCCAGCTCATCTGGCAGGGTCTGAGCCAGGAGCGTTCCTTCTCCAGTTTGCCATGGGACATGCTTTCTAATGCTGATTTGCCTTTTAAGGTCATCATTGGTACAAAGACAATCCTGGCCAATGGCGCCCTGATTGCTGTGAGTGGGACTCACACTCTGGCTCTGGCAGCTAAACACCACTCCACGCCGCTCATCGTGTGCGCCCCCATGTTCAAGCTTTCACCGCAGGCAAGTACAGCAGCTCTTCAGGACTGCACCTGCTCAACACAGAGATGAGGGGTGATTTTCTGCTTCTGGGAGGTTAGGGTGGAGAGCACCATCTGTCCCAAGGTGAGGTTGGTAAATGAGCCACCTCCCCTGTCTAGCACTTACTTCAGATAGGAGATCCTCACCCAAATGTGGCACAACTCAGGATCTCCTTGAATCACCCTCCTCTGCCACATGAGCTAAGCAGTGCATTGGGGTATAAAGGTGTAGACCACTGCCTGCTAGAGACTGACATCACCATACTTAGTTTTCTTCAGCCACAGCAGATTTCAGTTTATATCTTCAGTGTTGAAAGGCCCTGTGTACTGACAGAGGAGGTAGATGGAGATGCTCTACACTGTTACATTTAGTACTTCTTCAGTATTGTCAGATGAAGTTGCATACTGAGGGAGTCCCTTCTCTGCTCCAGTTCCCTTGGCTTTCCAGAAGGGCAGCCAGGTCACAGAGGGCTCTAAAAGCTCTGAGAAAAACCCTTTTGCCTGTAGATGTTACAGAGGTTCTAGGCACAAGCACTGTTAAACAGATGTAGTGTCACCTGGCAAGTTTTCTTCCTCTGCTTTTGTTCCTTCCAGCACCCAAGATCTGTTTGCACTAGGATAATGAGGCAGTCTTTTTTTTTTTTTTTTTTCCCTGACCTTCCTGTACTCTTTCTCATTCAGTTCCCTAACGAAGAAGATTCATTCCACAAGTTTGTGTCACCACAGGAAGTGCTGCCATTCACAGAAGGTACTGGTTTTTCTTTATACAGGCTGGTCAAGCTGGTTCAGGCTATAATTTTTAAATTTTTGTAATAGCTCATGTTAAAATTTAAACACAAGACTGTCCTGTAACCCTAGACAGAAAATCCTTTCCTTTTGTCTTAAGCAAAAAAAAAAAAAAAAAAGTGCTGGGAACCATTCTATTTTATATGTCACTTTCTGTAATAGAAAGTACAGAAAAAGGATTTCCTTTGAGCACTATCTTTGCACTCTTGCTTCTGCTCTGAAATAGTCAGTGTTTTATTATAGGATTGTGATAATGGTGCCAGGCAGGTGGCAGTTTCCTGTGGGACAAAGCAGATGCCCACACTGAGGGCAGCTTCCTTTCCTTCCTACAGCTCACATTAACTTCTTGAAACTTCGTTACGTGATCCACTTGTTGAAACCCGGTATCTCTGCAATGGGCTGCCCACACAAGCACCATCTTTAGAAAGGCGGCAGCTCCCCATTTTCAGATAGCAAAGTCTCTTTCAAAGCCCTGTTCCTATGTGACAAAGACTTTTGAAATGAAGATACCAGGTTTGGCACAGGGTTTTGGTTTTGGCCTTCTGAGCTTTTCTTTAAATAACTTCGTCAGCATCAGGATTCTTGCATTGTAATTACATACTGGCAAGTCTTTTGGCAATTAGTAAATCTACATCAGAGGGGATCTGGGGTTTTTATTCGTAAAAACTGCCAAAAGAGCGTGCTGCCATTCATCCAAGATTGCTGTACACCTGTAATTCAGTGACATCAGTGAGGAAGCTGGAAAGTACTCGGGATGTTCCAGTACTGACTTCAGGGTAGCATGTGCATAGCCAGTTTCTTCAGGGGCTCAGGGAGACGTGCAGAAGGCTAAATGTACTTTGAGTTGCTTTGTCTGATACGGCTGCTGTTCACTTTACAGGGGAGATCCTGGCGAAGATCAATGTTCACTGCCCAGTGTTTGACTACGTCCCTCCAGAGCTCATCACTCTCTTCATTTCCAACATCGGGGGTAACGCGCCGTCCTACATCTACCGCCTCATGAGTGAGCTCTACCATCCAGATGACTATGAACTCTAATGCCACGAAGGACGTCACTCTCCAGACTTTTCCTGTCTTTCTCTTTAGAAAGATGCAGCAGCTAATTAAAGTGTATGTTGCAAAGATGGGTTGCTGTGGGGAATCGGTGAGGAATTTGCTCAGCAATGTCTTTCCTACCCCAGAGCAACAGAAGGCAGAGCTTTTGTACAGGTATGGATCCCTGTTACAAGCCACGTGGAGCTGCTAACCCACTTTGATTTGTGAAACAGCAAGGCACGTGTGTAGCTCCCTGGGGCAGCTAAGCTGTTACATCCAAGTGTGCTGCAATAAAGGCTGTTTACAGTGATGTCAGTGTTAAGCACATTTTCCAGATGCGGTTACTTTGTTTCTTTAGCTAGCAGGAGTTTGACCAGGGTGGTGAGTTGCCTGCACCTGCGATGCAGCAGGAGGCTTTAAGGTGTGCTTTCACATCAGTGTGACAGAAAGCCATTGGCAGTTGTCTTCAAAATGGATTTTTTGGGAAGAATTTTCTGACAATTTTTGGTGAGTTACTGAAATACAAACCAGCTTTTTGTACCATGCTGGAATGGAAATTCCATTCTTGATGAAAGGCAGACCTTCAAAAGTCCCATCGGATAGCTTGTCCACTCCCTGTCAGAAGACAGAGCTCAAGGTTTTGCTTCACTTACTGTAGTCTGAGGGTCTTTCCTCTTGTGTTCTACTTGAGTGACTCTGATTATTCTTCTTGGGTGGACATCTTGTCTCATTTGGCAAGTTCTTGATTTTTGTGAGGGGCAGCATGGAATGTCACAGAAATCTCAGGTGCTTGCAGGTCAGTCAGATCACTTTCCCTTACTCCCTTTTACCAAGGTATGGCAATACACCACCGCAGTTAAGGCATCAAATGAAAGTAGTTTCCACTCCTCGTTTGCTTTTGATTCAGCGGATGTCACTATCTCTGATTTGGTTTCAAGTGGGATGTCGCCAACATCTTCTTTTACCATTCTGGAATAAACTCTACTCCTCTACCTTAGACTGAGACACAAAATAGAAACAGAACCTGTAAAAAAGTCTGCCTATTGTAAAAAATGCCATGGGCTATTTAGTTATTTCTGTGGGGGTGTAATGTCTGTACCCTGAGAACATGGGGCTATGCTAGGATTTAGAAACCGCTCACTCAAGGATGCAATCTGCAGGGAGCTGGGGAAAATAGCTGGGTGTGTCATTCATTGCCAAGTGGGTTTTGATCCTAAGTTGGCCTATATATACGAAGAAGCCGGTCGGTCTTCATTCCAACCAGTGCCATGAGCCCAAGGAAAGAGTTTAATGTAAACTTTATTAATAAATACCTCCTCATTTTCAAAGCACTATAAAATACATTAATTAAAAGTCTCTCTATTATGCAGAATCATGCTGTGCTTACAAACAAAAAGCACTTTAGTAACTGCGAGTGGCTACAACTTCTTGCCTCCGATAGTCAAGCACTGACATAAGGCCCAGGCTTACAATGTAATTCCTTAACGTTGAAGACACTTCCCCAGGCTACAAGGGTGGGCTCCTCCTGCCACGTTCTCCTGGCTGCTCTCTGCTTCTTAGGTCAGTACTCTGAGCAGAACTTTGGTGACCGCACTGGCTCAGAAGCTTGGCGCCACACGGGGTATTGTCTAACAACAGGGGGATGTGGATCACACCAACACTTCTAGTGGTTGCAGCTTGCAGCCTTAACTTTTTTTGATTAGGGTCTTTTCTTTCCAAATAAGTGCCATGCTCGCACCATCTTCCGCAGTCTAGCCAAGTTAGGTTTAGGCTGGAGGGAGAAAAATTAAGCACTAAATCATAACTAAGTAAATGAACTTCAATGACTCCATGCTCTTTCCCCTAGTACAGGCATTCCCAAGTTTTTTTTAATATCTAATTCAAAGTCCCACCTGACTTTAAACAGAATCCAATTTCATAACTTAATATAGCACAGTAATAGCAAAAGGGAAGGAGTAATGATTATTTTTTTTAACTTAAATGTTGCTATTTCTTTGCCTTTTTTTCCCCATTTTATAGCATCTTAAACTTTGGGGAACTACATGTTTGTTTAATTTGCATCTTTGTCGCTAGTAGAATATCAGAATTTACACATTTTCCAAGTTTTACACTTAAAAGCTGCAAACACTTTAAATGTATCCTTAACTTTTAAGGACTAGTGGACCCGATGCAAGTCAACGTGACCATTCAAAAGGAAGATGATAAGACCCTTGCTAAAGTGTTTGCAGGACAGAGGTTTAACATTCTAAAGTTTTATTTTATTGGTAACAGCTATGTAAAACTTCAAGTAAGATACAGCCAGTGGTGGTGGTTTTGAATTGGTCCATTCTGGTTCTAACAAATACCTACATGACATACCTCTGATAATCCAGAGTGGGGATTGTCAGATGCATATCTGTCTCCCACACAGTACCTGCTTTTCCTGCTGTAGGTGGTCTATGTCTGCAAGAGGCATCATGGAAGGTCTTCCATGAGCACACTGGAAGGGCAGCTGGCAAGATGACAAAGCTTCAATGAGCCTGCAGCTCTCCTCCAAAGTCAACCACTCATTAAACTTAATAGCTCCTGAAAAAAAGATACAAATATTTGCACGTGCTGCCAAAGACAAAAAGCACCCAGCAGGCCTCCCTCCACAGCTTTGGTTTTCACAGAAAACAAGGCAGCTCCCAAAGCTTAGCTGGGAGGCTGCAAAGGCAGCCCAAAGGCTGTGGTACGGCAGACTTAGGGCTTAGCTCAATTAACCACCCTGCTGCCTAAGGATCAGCCTTCCGTGGCCTAAGCTTTCACCTAACCAAAGTCTGACGGATGGAAAGATTATTAGTTTGGGGCTTTTCAGATGACATTGCAAGAGGTAAATGGGCTGGTTTGTGGTTGTTTGGGGTTTTTTTAATATGTGTGTGTGCGATGGCTGAAGACACAGCCAGTTCATAAATCAGAAAGTATTAAACCAAGACAACAGCTAGCATCAGTTCCATAGGCTTTTATCAGTTCTACGTGCCTGCCACTGACAGGCATCAATTCCAAGACCAAATGCCAGCCCTGCCACTAAGTCCTTTCTCGCAAGTGAGCACTTAATAGCATCCAGAGGAAATCCAAGCAGAACATTAGGGAGTCATTTCAGCGGTGTTTGCAATCTTTAGCCTTCACAGATGCAATTTCCCTTTCAACTGTGGGACTTTTTTTAGATACAAAAAAATTACATATGGTCTGCCATTTGTAGAATGCAGTGACACTGTGAAAATGGATGCTTGTGGTTCATGTTTGCCCCTTCAGCGTAATCTTGTTAATACTGTAAATGGCACAGGAACTGCCACAAGAGGCTAGAGCTACTGTGGTCTACACCTGTAAGGTCTGCTTGTTTCCAGATGCTGGAAAGCCATAGTCCCTTAGAACATGTAAATTCTTGCTGCATTCCTTCCAAAAATACTTGACAGGTCACAGGCACACTTAAACTAGCACTTTTGATACTTAGATGAAATAAAAAATGCTTTTTGGGAAGAGTGTCTAAGTCTTTCCTGCTTGCTGTTGAGCAGATTCCAGCACCTCCCCTTGCCCCTTCACAGAGCTGTTATTTGAATGGCTTAGAGCTCAGGCAGATGAGTGCATCTCAGAATTCTATCTGTGTTTCATGTGAGGGTTGAAAAGTACATTAGGCCCATACATTAATAAATCAGAGTCGTGGTTGCTTGTCCCTCACAGTGCTGTCCATAAAAAAATCATTATCTCCTCATCCCTATGAAACACAGTCTGTAATTCTGGAATTGCTGCAAACACATTCTGAAACCACTGACCCAGGGAGGAAGTTGCGTAGAGACAGAAAGGTTTTAAAAAAAAAATGAAAGAAAAGAGAAGTACAGTTTCCCTACCATGACAGGCCTGGGAAGCTAACACCTTCAGACACGTCAGAGGCAGTGTCCCTCGTGCTCTTCCTCCTGTGGTCTGCACTAGCTAAAAGTAGTAAGGGAACATCATCTTACATTCCATTTAATATGAGAAAAAGGAAGAACTTGTAACACAAAGGAAACTAAAAATAAGGAAAAGCTAGTGAATTATCTAGTTCACCTGTCTCACTTGAGGCTTAACACACTCCCTTTGGTTCATGCAGTAAGCTTTGCATTATCACAGTCAACATTAGAAACAGATAGCAACTCACCTCAACTTGTTCTTGAATAAGCTCCTGGAAAGAAAAAAGTAAAAATCATCAGTTGCTATTTCTCCGTTTCATTGCCCATACCCTGCTTTGTCCACATCTATGTATAATTCACTGTGTAACTGCCAGAACCAGGAAAAATGATGCTGTTGCTAGTCCACTGACCACAGTGTGAAAGATCTAGGTGCAAGTCCTGACTCTCACAAGTATCTTATCAGACTTTAGACTAATCACATGGTTTCCCTCTGCACCGGTTTCCTATCTGTAGAATGGGTATAACGGAACTCTTACACATCAGAGTGCAACAAATGCCCTTTCTTCTTTGGATAATAGTCCCTGTATATTTCATTTCTGATGTCTAAAATGCAATGAATTCATAATCAATCACGAATGATGCCACCAGTCCTAATTAAAAAGGACTGCAGAATAGCTCTGCCAAAACGTTCAGGAGATCTTGATGTGTCAAGGCACTATGGACGAGTGCTTGTGAGGCACAGACCTGATCCCCTCCTCACCACTTTTAGTGCTTTTGGCTCCCAAATCACACCAGGAGAGTCCATTTTGAGTTCTTCCCGATTATAGCAAGGTTGGAAAAGAAAATTTAATCAGAAGAATCATCTCTGTTTCTTCTTTTCATATCAAAAGAGCTGTATGGCAAGACTAGACTGATTCACAATGGCTCAGCCTAGTGGCTGAATGAGGTACTCCAGAAACAATTTTTAAGGAGTCATTGAAGCAGTTATGATTGTGGAGAATTGTTTACAATGGAAACTGCAAGTAATCAGTTCAGCAGTTTCTTCCTCAAACTGCAGAATATCTGGAACAGCAGCTTTTAGAAAGCTGTACTGCCCATGTAGGGCTTTAATGAAAACAACTTTAAATCCTAATAATATTTCTGTATCAGCAGAAGTAATCATTTTACTGTTCATTCAAGCATTCATGAGCAGTAAACTGTTGAAACATCTGCACTAGATACTATTTTTCTTAGCTTCTCCACTACTCCAAGTCTGAAACAGTCTCCTATCATTTCTGTTACAGTTCAGGGATTTCAGCTGTGGGACTATTTAGCCAGTAAAAGGGATGGTGCCCACATTTGCCAAGGGACTTTGTTGTCTCCCTCCTAACAGAGATAGTGTAATACCCTGGGCCATTAACACAGAACAAGACCATCACAATTTCACCCAAAGCCACAGCTGACCTCCACAATGCTTCTAGTGACAGGTTGTCTTTTCCGTCGTAATTCATTGGCTTCTCTCTCTATAAAACACAGTGGCACTTTCCTCACTAGAATCAAGGAGCTGTTGGTCTCAGGAAATGACAATTCAAGACCCAAGTCCTCCAAATTTTTGTAGCAGCATCTGAGGAAAAAAAATACCAGAAATAAGACATCAACCACAGTAGCTGCATCTCCACAGCATATGTAAATATTTATGTAGTTTCCATGTATGTTTCTTCCTGGAACAGTTTCCGGCCTCAAAATCCGTGCATCATGAGATTCCAAGTAATTTTGCCTTTTCAGCCTACATTCAGCCACATTTCTTCACTCCAATCAACCGTGCACATTTCATGTTCCACAACCACAAGATCTAAGAGTTCCTGTATTGCATGGGGAGAAGTTTTATGTCTAAATTTATAAATCTATCTTTTCTAAAGACGCACGAGGTGTCTGGTTCAACACACAAACACTCCAAATATTAAAATTACCCACCATAAAGACTCCTTTAAGTCTAACCTAAAATTTATGATTTCAATTGACACGTAATAGCAAATACTTATAATGGAAAAAAAATACTGTAAGAAATTTATGCTGGTTCAATGAACTTTATATCCCATTAAGCAAAGAGAACCCGGGAAAGAACCACCTCTAGTTAATCTGACATATGTCACCCTGTGGGTAGAAAAATACACACAAAAATGGGACTTCACAGTCAGATGAGAACTTGTCTTCAAAATGAAAACAACTGCAACAATATATAGTTTATCTTATTAACCTAGGGAATATTCACTTAAAACAAAGGTGGTAAAGGTCATTTTAGAAGAGAGATTCTTTGAACAAAAAAGAAGCTAATCTAAAATCAGTCACAAAAATAATACAGTTATTAGCATCCATATGGAGATGACTTGTGTAATTCTACCCCAAAAAATAAGACACGTATAGCCTTCATCAAGAGCAGAGAAAGATAGAAAAGGGGTGAAATGACAGAATCCAAGCAGCTATTTTAAAGGAGAAAAAAAAAAAAAAAAGGGAAGTTCAAGAGAGTCAACAGAACAATGCATTACTACAATGCTTAGCAGACAAACAACAGAATCAAAGCTGCAGGTGAACCAGAGGTCCAGCTGAACCATTAAACACAAGCATAGCTGAAGAGAAAGGTCTTTTAGGGAAGTGAATTCATTTCATTACATCAAACTTTACCACAGCATACAGTCATACTCTGCCAGCAATAGCAACAACAGAACTGACATTTTTACACAGTACTTTCAATTCGTAACTTTTGAGGAAAATCTCACAGAGTAATTGTAGAGAGATGAACTCCCAATAAGTACTGAAAAAGAGCAACACAATAAAAGCACCAGTAAGCCAGCACCAGTAAGCTTCTTAAATCAATTATCTTAAGTGATAACTGAAAATCACAACTGGCATCTCACTATGCTGAATAATTTAACCAGTGTCCTTAAAAGAAAACCATGCTTCCCTGATTTACTTTTTCTTACTTATTTTTGTAGTATGTTTGTGATTTAGCTGATGAAGAAAAGTAGTTTACAGAATTTATTTGGTCTTTCAAAAAGCCTTTGATGCTGCCTCTTAAAAGTGGCTAGAAATGCAAATAGAAAATGTTGTCATGGATAGAAAAGTAACATTTGTCATGATTTGGAGTCTGCAGAAAAAAGGTACCCTGGCAACAGATGGTCAGTGTTTAACATGACATGAGTCCTGATCTCTATCTTCGGAATTGTTTATTAATGATGTGGAAAAGAAGGGGCGTGGTTAAGCAGGCAAATTTGTATAAAACACAAAATTATTTAGGTTAGCTGAGACTAAATACAATGTTGAACTCAATTAGAATTTAAAACAAGTAGAAAAATGATGAATGAAATCAGCGGGATGAATGAAAAAGGTATCACAAAAAATGGACAGAAAAACTGAATTCACTGCTCCTAAAGACAAATAAATGCAAATTATGAGGAATAATTTGATCTACCTGTACATTTTGCTGGCTTCTACATAAATAGCAAATATTAAAAAAAAAAAAAACACCCACAACTCTCTGTTTCACTATCATGACAATTCCATAAACAAGCAGTTCATGCAAGCAGCAGTAGTCAAAAAGCAGACAAAATATCAGGTGTGGCTATAACAGACAGAAAATATGGGCACAACTGCAAAGCTACTGTACAAGTCAATGGGATACTCTCACTTGGTATACTGTGTTCAATTTTCGCCGTCCAGTCCCAAAAGGAGATATATCAGAAATGGAAGACATTCCAAGATGAGTGCAAAAATAATTCAAAGTTGAACAAGAGGCATTACAGATACTGTGATGTTAGCAAGAACATCATTAAGAGGTGGGAACAACAAAGGCATCCAAATATCACTGAACTATGAACAGCAATGGTTACGTTCTCGCATTTTTCCCTAAGGCAGGTGGAACCTAACAGTGCTTTATTTTCCTTTGGAATTTCTGGTATTGGCCATTGTCACACACAAGAGTTACCAAACGGATACAGCAGTGATACAGTTATGATTGGAATACACCCAAAAACAGCTTTACACCCAACAAGTGTATCCTTATAATAGGCAACAATCTTAACAAGGAGTGATTTAAAAGCTGTCAAGTTTGACACAAGCATCACAAAAAAAGGGCAGTTCGAGAATAATGAGGTAGTCCTGTGAATGTTAAGATAGAACTTCACCCGAAAATTAAGAACAATGCAGGGAAAAAACTCCACAAACACATGTGGCAGGTGCCAGACAGGGAGTTTGGGGAAAAAAGTTTGATTAGTGTCCAATAGGTCTGCAATAGTCCAGCAACAAATCTGATCTAAATTCTCACAGTCCAAAAGTTAAATATCCTAATAGTAGCTAGGCCACCATTCTGAAACATTTGGGAAACAGTGTTCATTAGTTACTCTTGGCAGGCACCTAGGATTAAGGAATGCATTTTTGAAGGATTCACAATACAAACTTTCCATGTCCCATCCTGTTCTTCTCAAACAGTGCCTGTTACATCGGGGACTAGTTCAACGCTATGGGCACTCCAGTGTGCACTCCCAAGTCCTAAGCCTTAGACAGCAGGATCTGTTGGAGACTGCCAGGGCACTCTCCTGGCCCACACATGAAGGTTTTACTTCCCAAGGGAAAACAGAGCACGTTGCAGAGACACAGAGATGGCAACCACAGGTTTTGTCCTGAGATGTAAGGAAGTGCCTGAGAAGCACACCTGTTTTCCTCAGCACAGACATAGCCAACTGGTCTCACCTCTGGAAAGGATCAACAGCTTCTTTGCTGAGCTTTACAGTAACCCAGCACTATACAGAGCTCTTCCTGGTCAACAGAGCTGTCCCCAAAAGTTTAGAGCTATTGGCCGTTACTAACCGTAGAAATCTTCTTTGTTCTTCTGTAACTTCAATCTCCAAAGGGGGAGAGATGGAGGAGGACAGTAATTTCTTCTTGCCACATGCTGCAGCTTCCTTATCATAGGAATCTGTGAATGAATCATTCAGAAGTATCCTCTCTCAGAATATTTACGCAGGCATTACCCTTAATGACCCTATGGTTTGGCGTGTAATCCTCTGGATTAAAAAGAGACCACAGAATGCCTTCTCCTGAAACTTGTGGAGGACTGGGAATGCCACAAACCAGACACCTAGTCTCTGGGGAAGGGCTGCTTAATGCCACTTTGTTTTTTCCCACCAGTTCTGAAAAAGAGTCACCCTAAATAGCAAAAAAACTATGGATATATTTAGTCCAACTCACAGACAGCAATTTTTCCACAGAAAAGTCTAATATAAATGGCACTAAAATATTAAGCATTTCTCCCTTCAGTCTTTGACTTTCTTCAGTACCTGACCAAAAGGAGCAGAGTTCCTGGAACCCTCCTTGCAGGAACTGCACAGTATTTGTTGATGGAAGAGAAGGTCAATGATTTTTAAGTACTTGACAGATAGGTATTGTGCTTTTTAACGCTGAAACCCAATGGCTAATGAGTTTACAGAGAAGACTATTATCCCTTTGCAAACAGTTTCAGAATGTGGAAATTTTAGGCTTTAAGCACAGTATTCAGCTAAAAAGGAACCAAACAAACTATGTTCTTTACTCTGCATCCCATGTCTTATTTTTCACAGCATAGCCACACAATCTTATTGATGTTGTTCTATTTCCTCTTCATTGTTTTTCCTATCAGTCTTCCTGCTCTTTCATTATGTCAGGACTATTTTAGTTTGATAGTTCTGTGGGTAGGGAGTATATCTCCTATTTTTGGAAACACTGTAACCATTTTCAGGGGACAATACTATGACTGCTACAGACACTGAAGGTCTGCACTCTCCTAGGGATCAGGATAAAGATGACAAATGAATATCCTATTGGTTCCATAAATCCCAGCCAGCTCGTTTGCACTTTTCTGTGCACTGATTATCTTTTTTCCTAAGACCATCTGAATCCTCACCTGCAATAAGCTGCTCCAAGCGGATCCGTTCATGAGCTGCATGTTGATCCACCAAAATCAAGAGGTTTCCATCTAAAAATGTACCATAACAGATGAGAAATAGTCAACTTTGTACCAGACAACTGCACAGGCTGGGAAGAATGGCCACTCCCTAGAGGCCACATTTAGACGATAACTATCAGGCAGTTTTACAGAAATAAAGTGAGGAGGAGGCTGTGTTGGCAGAACATAAAGTCACTACAGAACAGAAATCCAAACTGCCATTTAAATTAAGGTAATTAGATTGAGTCAGATACTCTTGTCTATTGACATCTTCATCTAACTTCAGAATGAGAGCTGAGGTCACCCGCAAACTGTTGTGTTTAATAGTCTTTAAAATGTTACAAAAACTACTGCTTTTGAATGCCTTTTTTGTACAGCTTCAGCAAGCTTCAACAATGAGTACGTCCAGACACTGTGAACAGAGTCTGAAAGATGTTAGTAATGTGAGTACAATCTATTTTTATCACACTAATCTGAAGGCAGTAGGAACATTCAACAATGTCCAAAATAAAGATAAAGAAGATCCAGGAAATTTCAAGTGAAGACTAACATTTTCCTCTACTCACAATATCATCCTAAGGCAAGAAGAGAATACAAACAGGACAGTGTTCACTCTGCAGTCTAACTGCACTTGACAGCCACCCCAACTTCATGTTAATAACCACTCTTACCTGCCTTTTCATCCATTTCGTTCCTAGTGTTGATTAAACAAGCGATAAATTTATTGTCCACTTGCTGAAGAACCTGTAAGATACTCAGAAAAATCATTATCCAGTGGTAAAACTATTATTAAAATGAAAGTAAACAAAAGAAGACAACAATCTAAGTGGATCAGGCACAACAAATTGCTAGCAGGATGATTAGGGAAGTGGAAACCACAACTTTTCTGATCCTAAAGGCTTAAAGAATGTGGCCTAGCAAAACTGAGACAGTTTACAATTATTCTTGATAAATACAGCGAGGGGCTAAATACGGAAAAGGCGGCAATTATTTAAGCTAAAAGACAATACTGGCAGAAGGTCAAATGACCAGAAATTGGTCATGAAACAGTTTAGTCTGGAACTAAGAGAAAGTTTCAAAATATCCAAGAAAATAATTCTGGATCAATGTTTTCAAAGAGAGTCATAAAGGCAAGAGCATTCATTGTTCTAAGGTGGAGCTGGAAATACACAGAACAGATTAAATGCTCATGTAGAAGCCTCCTTGAGTTGGGAATTAAAGCTGTGCACAGTGACGCTGAGTATTTGATTTACTAATATCACCAAAAGAGAATATAAACAACTTTTTTTAACCTGCCCTATGTTTAAGGACTTGGGCTGATCATCTGTAGGAGGCAGGAAGCATTTTTTTCCCCTCTCATTTTCTGATGTAGAATTTGCCTCTGTGACTTGATTCCACTCTCACCTCAAGCATCAGAAATCAACCAGAGCTACCGGGAATACTGAGCAGGGATGCATAATGCTTTCAGCACCTTATTGTTAGACTTAAACCAGCCGATATGGTGTTAGGGAGGAATTTCTACCCAAGTCACATAGATAGAGCTCACTCTGAATTCTCTGTTTCACAACACGTGCATTGTTCACCTCCTAGGTGAAAATGAATAGATGACCTTATTTCTTTGCAAGGATGCAAGACATTAATGATTCTTTCTATTCTTTTCCTGTGGCATGATGCAGCATTTTGTGCTTTTGGTCTTTTCTACACAGATTCTCAAAATTGCTATAGACTACTAAAGGCAGTATTCAGCTTCTTCAGAGATGGGAAGTGATAATTTCTTCTAGCTTTACCTTCTTAAAAACACACAAAGAGGAGAACATTACGCAGGTAAAGTTAATCACAGAACCACTAAGTAAGTTCTAAAGAACGGTTCTTACTATGAGGAGTGAACAGAAAAATGGTACCTTCCATTTCCCAGCTTTCCTCTCCTGTCTCTTTAAAACATAATCTGTTTACTGTAATAACTTTATTTACTCCTGTTATTCTTGCACACACAACACAAGCAACAGAATCACTTGGATCCTTGTCCCCCCTGGAGATCAACATTACCATGCCCCATACAGTCAGAAGCTGCAACCTCAAAGTCAGCAACCTGACTGCATGAGGAAAATGCTAACTGGGCCTGTAAGCTTCTGTCACTGGGATGCGAGAGGGGGAGAGAATCCACTTTGGCATTTCTATCCAGGCAAACCATCAAAGAACGTAAGTTGAAGCCAAACATTTACATTCGCTTTTAAGCTAACATTCAAAACATTTGATAAAGAAGCACTAAACCACTTAAATGTGATGCTGTGATGCCATTTCTAAGAATCGCTTTTCAGAGCAGACATAAATCTTAAATTAAAACTTCAAGTCTTTCCACAAAATCTGGGATTTACTTTTGAAACCACTCTGCTGAAGAATTACATTTCTTTTTAACAAAACGTTAAGATTCAGGACACAGATTTCAGAGGACTGCGAACTAAGCAAATGCCTACAATAAATATAAAGAACTCCTACTGAAATATCGTTTAGTTAACAGTGTTTCTAAGTAGCAGTAGCAGTGCTGCCTCTTGATTTGAGTCAAGGAATTTTAGAGTCCCTTTCAGATAGCTGATTAACCATGAGATGACACTCAGATCTGGCATGACATACGTGTCTGCCAGTATCACACAGCAACCAAGAATTCTGTTTGTGCCTGTGAAAATTAGGGATATGAATTATTTCTCTGGGTACCTCTTTCCCCCCAGGCAGAAACATCAGCAAATCCCATAGGCTGAGTGGGAATTTGGGGGTGAAAACTAGTAACAGATCGTATTGTACCTGCATCGAATGTACCATGTCTTTGGTGAAACGATAAGGATACAAGATATTGTGAATTTTCACAGCCAGATTGTCAGCCTGACTGCTGGTCACATCAACAGCAATCTGTAAAAACAGAATTACAGATCACAACAGCAGATTATAAAGGATATAGCAAAAACCCCAAACACACACAAAATACCCCAACAAACCAGCTTCAAGAAAAACTGGAAATAACTCCATATTTTGACGAAGCTTTCTACACAAGGCTAGCCCTAGCTAAAGATACTGTCCAACAATCCCTTTGCTTCCATCCTCAAATGCTTTCCCACCTGGCTATTAACCTGCTAACTTCAATGTGTTCACTTGATTTCAAGCACCTATCAGAAAACCTGAAGTTAATTACCAGCCTACGGGAGCTCTCAGTGGATTGCACGACAAAAGATGTATTACCCTGAAATGAGTCAGAGTGCGCGTCACTGCAACAGAACAGAACTGTTCCTTTTCAGAAACTCACCAGCAGGTGGTTTGCTACTCCGTCTCTATTGTTTGCAGGTGGAAATGGTTACATACATATGTTTACACACACCCAACGTGATGATTAAAGATAATGCTACCTCATGACAACAAAGGAAGTTTTTCTAAAAGCTCCAACATTGTTTCCCTCTCACATGCTATAATCCTGCCAGGCTACAAAAACAAGTATAGTAAAATACACTTTTAAGACCCATTGCATCCCAGAGAAGAAAGCTGGGTTATTTTAACTCTGTCCATAAAGAGGACAGACACTGTATTACAATTTTTGCCATCCTTTAACTTTTAATTCTAAAGTGACTGTCTCTGTAGAGGGAAAGACAGCTTACAATAATGTTTTGCTTTTGAAATGACGTAAGGCAAAAGATTAGCCTGATACCTGCTTCTCTGACTTTGAATAAATCCACAACGACGGTCATACACATAAACAGTCTATAAAAACACATAACTGCCAAGTCTATAGTCTAATATATTGCTGAATAACTTATGTGCAACTGTTACAAAATTTACAATTTGGTCCTCATGTCAGAAAATAACAGAAGGCTAAACGGACTTCTATTTTAGCGTGAAATGCGAGATAATGCTTACCTCTGGGCAGGGAACAAAAACAGGATTATCCCATTCTGAAAGCAATGACTGGAGAGACTCCCCTTCAGCATCTAGGAAAGAACACACAGATAATACAGGGACTACCACCACCCGTCAGCAGACGGCGCATTGGGTACCTCTGCCTCACACAAGTATTATCGTATTTTCTTCTATCATAAAAAGGGGAGAATGTAGAAATAAATATGGAACATGAGATTTGGCTTCTCTATTGTCTGCTTTAACTAGCAAGGACACTGTGCAGCTTTCTGACTCCTAAACATTCTGCAACACAATTCAACAGGCCCTGGAAATGTTGGGGGGGGGGGGGGGGGGCGGGGGGCAGGGGGAGGGCAGCGGGGGAGGGAAAGAAAGACCTGTTTAGCTACCCACCCCCTCTGGACAAAGCCACATACCAAAAAGATGATTTCATCCTTTCCACCGCAAAAAAAAAATGGTGAGGATTGAACCTATTTTTCACATTCCAAGGTTGGAACGAGAACAAAGAAGGGAGTAGGTAATTATTCTTTAAAGTACTGACATAATTCAACAAAGAACTGGGTATTTCATCCTGTAAATAAGTATCCCCTAACCTGCCTTCAACCCTAAAAGGGTTTTTTTCCCAGTTCTAGATCTTGAGATGACTCACACGGTCCCATTGTTAACAGACCTTGAGTCATTCTGGGTTCCTGTTGGGACATCTGGGAGAATTCTTTGATTTGTTTTTACCACAGAACACTGTGTCCTGGAAAGCTGACCCTACCTCTCAGATCCTGGCTTGCTAGAGTCTTCTCTTTCTGAGGTCTAGGAAGGAAGGGTAGCACAATCTCACTTCTAAAGGGATGGCACCTGAACTTTATCCCTAAACACAATATAAATTTACTGCTGCAGATTCAACAGCATGCAAAATTACAAAAAGCTATACAACCATTATATTCTCATAAATGAGCATGTGCCTAGCCCTGTACAAATTAGAGTACCCCACAGATTTTGTAATCTAACATCGAGAAATAACAGCACATATGTAAACAGCTGAGAACTATCAGACACACCTGCATCAGGAAATATTTAAAATATTACTGCGGCTTCTACAGGACTGTCCTTAAAAATTGGCTGCTGCTTTAAACATGTAACAATTATTTCCAGAATTAGTGCAATCAGAAGTATTATCCCCAAAGAAAAAGAGGGGGCATACCGTAGTCTGTCAGATACCAAAACACTCTTGAATTCCCTCTGTTAAGGACTGGCAAAACTGTCAGTCTATCACCGCTCCTATCAATACTTAACACAGTTACCAGGAACTTGTAAAACTGAAAACCACAAGTCAGTGAGACCACATGAGATATCAGAGTTAGCCTAACAACATGTTCCTACCCACCCAGAAATGATTTAATGATATTACAAACCTTCACTGTTATCGAGACTATTAAGAAAAGTGGCTTAGATTTCCAGCACAGTGGTAAACATTTCACCCTTCCTTTGGTACAATTCAGATTTCTATTCTTTGTGAAATAATAATGAATTAATAAAGTTCCTTTCTACTGAGAAATGAAGGGTGTGCATTCAGGAAAAGTGGCAGAGTGATAATGCCAAAGAAAACCAGCTGCATGCTGATAAGCTCAGTGTGAAAAGGCTCTGCAAGATCCTAAGCCAGCCTGCAGACTCCTGACTGTTGGCTCCATTCCAGTAAGGACAATGATGGTCCTACCCTGGGGACCGAGAATCCTTTCAAGAATTCAAACTGGCAGCCCAGCATGGGAGAGTAGCTGAGCATCTCACTGTCACAAAACCCAGAACAGAGGACAAGATGGCCTGACGTGGTTCTCACGTCAAGCAAACTCTGGCAAATTGAAGAATGCTGCCTAATTCAGACTTTGACAGGACTTTTATAGTTATTGTCACGGAAAGATGTTATCTCTCAAGTTCACAGAAGCATCTATCACCTATATGAACAGAAGTCCAGTATTTTATACATGTAATAAACAAAGAGTCATCTCCCTGCTTCTTGTTGCAGGGAAAATCCTTGTCCAGGATGTACATTGTTCATAAAGCTAGAATTTTCTTGCCCAAAGGCCAGTGAGAACTCAGAGCTGGCAGAGATACTATTAATATGATTTTTCTGACAAGTAACATCAGAAAAAGTGCTGAGGATAATAATGTATCTACTTTATACATGCAAACCACATACAATTACCATACTTGAGTATTCACTTTCACTTGCCTCAATTAGGTCATTAAAATACGCTAGTGTAATGACATATTGGTCAATAATGTAATAAAAGTAACAAGAAACGCAAACTGCTGGCATAACAAGACCAAGCTAACCTACTGCAAATGCACAGCATTAGATTCTTCAAAAAAGCCTCTGATGGTGAAATGAAGCTTGATACACTTTCCTATAGCAATGAGTTTAATCAGTACAAAGTTGCCTGGGTCCAACCTACAAAATCGAGCATTTCTGTTGAGCACGTGGCTTGTGGCAGATGTCCACTGCTGCCATGGAAAAGAGGATATGGATTATTCTTACCTCCTTCCACCTGTCACCAACAAGCATAATTTCCCTAAATTTGTCTATGAGATGCTGTTCTTAATAAATTGTGGGGCTATGAAATTCTAAGTCAACCCCATGGGGTTACTGACACTACCCTAAAAAGCAAAATGAAAGCACACATAGCAAGTGAATAAATTATTCCACTCCTGGGTTGTGACAGCAGTCCAAAACAGGGCTCAACATCAAGAGATATGAATGCTGTGTTAGGAAACAGTTATGTTTATTCCTACGGCTAAAAAGACCGAATATCCTCTGCTTGAAAAATGTGTGAAAGAACATGTTTGTTGAACTTGGAAAATCTAAGATCTATAGGGTCTAGTCACAGTCCAAACACCTTGAGAAGGTTTGGGAAGTCTGACCTTCAAGTAAGAAAAGCAAAAAAGCTGCTGCAGACATCTCACCAAAGCATAACACTACTGAGAGAGTTACAAAGAGTGATGATGGAGAGTAACACCAACAGTAAGGCTAAGAAAGAACAATGCCGTTGGAGGTAAAAAGATGCAACACAATACACGTCTTCAAAGACTACAGACTCTACATCATTGACCTGGGCAGGCTGGAGAGCGGCCGGAGAGGAACCTCATGAGGTTCAACAAGGGCAGGTGTAGGGTCCTGCACCTGGGGAGGAATAACCCCACGCACCAGTACAGGCTGTGGGTCAACCTGCTGGAGAGCAGCTCTGCGGAGAAGGACCTGGGAGTCCTGGCAGACAAGTCGGCCATGAGCCAGCAACGTGCCCTTGTGGCCAAGAAGGCCAATGGTATCCTGGGGTGCACTAAGAAGAGTGTGGCCAGCAGATCGAGGGAGGTTATTCTCCCCCTCTACTCTGCCCTGGTGAGGCCACATCCAGAGTGTTGTGTCCAGTTCTGGGACCCCCGGTTCAAGAAGGACGGGGAACTACTGGAGAGAGTCCAGCAGAGGGCTACAAAGCTGATGAGAGGGCTGGAGCATCTCTCCTACGAGGAGAGGCTGAGAGACCTGGGGCTCTTTAGCCTGAGGAAGAAAAGGCTGAGAGGGGACCTTATCAGCGCTTACAAATATCTAAGGAGCGGGCGTCAAGAGGATGGGGCCAGGTTCTTCTCAGTGGTGGCCAGTGACCAGACAAGGGGCAACAGGCACAAACTGGAGCGCAGGAAGTTCTGCCTTGACATGAGGAAAAACTTCTTTACATTGAGGGTGTCAGAGCCCTGGAACAGGCTGCCCAGGGGGGTTGTGGAGTCTCCTTCCCTGGAGATACTCAAAACCCGCCTGGACGCCATCCTGTGCCACCTGCTCTAGGCTAACCTGCTCTGGCAGGGGGGTTGGACTAGATGATCTCCAGAGGTCCCTTCCAATCCCTACCGTTCTGTGATCATCTGAAAGCGTAAGGGTACATGAGGTACTCTCTTCAGAAACATGAATGCGCTATCCAAACCCTCTGGATAGAAGGTCAAGCTCCACATCTCAGCGCTTTGGCTGGCTACTGAACAGCACTGTGGGCAACGGAAACTGGTAAACCACAGAAACTAAGTGTTGGTCAAGGAGTGTACATTGGCTCTCGGAAGTAGTTTTACCCAATAAAGCCAGAGATGTTCTTCTCCTTGTAACAAATTTACTTCAATGGAACACAATAAATATTAAGAACTATCGGCATCAATTATTAGAGATTGAACTGAATAGCTTCACAACCGAAACACCTACTGCACCAGTGTTTTTTATGACTGGTGATAAAGAATAAAGTAACAGACAAAAATGGAACAAACCAGAGGCTTTCATGATTGATTAGACAAATATTTCACAGGAGAACTATAGAAAGAAGTACAAACTACTTTTTTCAAAACAAAGTAGACAGTAAAAAAATACAGTCTGCAAGTGGAATGTCTGCATCTTCACTCATAAAATCTGCCTATAGCCAGAACGCTGAACAACTTTGAACACAAGTATATCCACGGAAGGGAAGATCATCAACAACACTATTCTGTCAAGCCAGATCAGGACACAGAAGGCCAAACCTGACAGAGAGATCAACGAAGACTCGTGAACACCACAGCCCTGAAAAACCAATACAATGTAGTGTCCCGTCAACTCTGCAAAAGCTCCACCATCAAACCACCAACAACACTGTACAACCCCTCCTACAGAGCCAAGTGTGAAGGAATGGCCTTCCAAAATCTGCAGAAAGGAGACTGCACATTCTCAACGAAGAGCGAGACTTTTGTTCATTTTCCAAGGGTTGTTTTAAATTTTGTGTGCAGGTTGAGAAAAGATCATTTTAATATGGGGTTCTCAGTAACAACATATTCTTAGAAACACAACCTTTTAGGACAAAATGGTAAAACCCACAATATTCTTCTGGCACGCTTACTTTGAAGGATGCTTCTTACTTTATACACAACAGTAACTATATATAACTGATCACAGCAAATGTCATGATGCCCAGTGAAAACTGGGCAGCTGCCTGGTAACTGACAAGTTGCTGACATTTCTTTTTAGTGTTTTATCAAAAATTATCTTTTAATATATTGAATGTTAATGTTTGCCTGTCTCCACAGTTCCCAACACTTTCCCGCTTTCCATGCAGCTACTACAAGTGAGGCAGTGGCTATTTCAGTATAAACTATCAGATGCTGCCAGCAAGATATTTTGTGCACCTAAGAGAACACAAACTTTTTTCCTCATCCCACTTGCGCAGCAGCTACCACCACCCCTCTTACCACTCTCTGACACAACATTCACAGCCATCGTTGTTAGATCTTGAATGCAGGCAGCTTGAAATCCTTCGGCAGGAGGAGTGCCGTAGGTGCTCAGTCCAGTTGTTCTATTGATGTATATTGTCTTACCCGACGAAACATCAAAATCTTGCAACCAGTCAGAACAATACAAATCATTCCTGGGATCGCCTGTGCCTGTGTTGTCTGCAGTGAATTCCCAGTTACTTGGGAAGATCATAGGGGGAACCTCAGTATCTTTCAAATTTTGTTCCGAGGACTCATCTAACGAACTTTTGTCTTTACAGAGGCTGTTAGTACAATCCTTTTTAGCAGGTAATGACAAAACACTGCTTGAACAGACTGTGTATTCTCCTTCTACGCTGCTGAGTGATGATGGGCTGACAGCACTTTTCAGGGACTCTGCTCTCATACTGTCTGATTGCTGGCATGCATCCCTCTTAGAAATGCTGCAATTACATTCCCTCTTTTTTTCCACTGAGGGTTTATGTGTTTCACATGCATTATACAAAAAAACATTATTTGAAGATTCAAGATCAAAAGAGTAGTCATCTTTTCTACTTGAATCTGTTTGGAATTGTTCACCAAGCTGTTCTGCTTCTTTGCGGTCACTTTTCATTCTGGACAGTTTGGATGATAATGATCCTGGAGACCTTTTAGAACTTGTATTTTTTTCACTAACCTGAGAGTAATCAGACAACGTGAAAGGACTCCGACAAAGAGCTCGCTTGTCCTGTGAAGTTTCTCCACTGCAGAATAAAGTCTTTTCCAATGAGCCAAAACCTTGGCTAATATTATTAGAACCCGTATCTTCCACAGTCGGAGTTTCACAAGTGCTCAAGTCACCACGATTGTCATTCTCATTCTTTGAAAAGCCACAATTAGCTCGTGAATTAAAACCCCGGAGACCAAATTCGCTCCGCTCTGACGATGGTGTTGGTAGCACACACTCGACTTTCCCATAGTATCTCCTGAACTTTTCCAACGAACCCAGCTGCGTGCACAAGCTCAGCTTCTTAGAGGGCTGAGATCTTGGCACAGCTATTTGTCTTCTAGCGCTTTTTATAACTTTATTGTGAGGAATACCTGAAGAAGTTGCCAGCGGCAATTCTGTAACATTCGATGTCTCAGAATGTCTTTTACTGGTGGCAATGGGCATAGCTATCTCCTCACTCTCCTGATTTGACAAAGTTTTGTTCTCTAACCACTCACTACCACCAGCCACGCATCCTTCTCTGGTGTAAGGAGGCATATAGTCTTTACTTGTATTACTGGAAATATCCTTAGCATTTGAAGACTGAACTGAAAAACTCACTTTGTGGCCAAAAACATTCTTGGCATGGATGGGGCCAGGTCCACGCTGCACGTTTAATGCAAGATTTGCTTCTGTTTGTTCACATTCACGTGGGGGCTCCCTTTGCGTAACACGTGTTCGGAGGCCTGTGGAGTACAATTTTAGTGGTACTGAACTAACAGCCCCTCTTCCAGCATCATCTATCACTTCAGCTGTTTCCTTGTCTCCTCTTCTTGCATTACACTGTCTCATCAACGAACTTCCAGAGACAGTTTCAGGTTCCATTGCTGCTTCAGTAGGGTCTTCTCTCTCAGACAGCAATTGAGTAACATCATTATTTAAGATATGGATCCTCTTGCTTTTCTGCACTACTTTGCCTTGTTGGCTTCCCACATCTTTTATGTAATTCTCTGCACAATGCTGCAGGTCACCACAACCCTCTATTTTTCTTATTTCTGATCTGCCCCCTCCACTGAAGGAGGAATGAAGATTTTCTGAAGGTTTCAGATTAGTATCAGACACTTTTTGGGAACTGTTAGCATCTTTTGGCTCCTGCTCTGAGATATTTGATATCATGAAATGAGGAGCTGTGTCATTTTTGCTGGGCAGTGGAATCTCCGCTTTATTGTTTCTACATGGATCAGATGGTTCAGCAATCTTCTGCTTTGGGGCGATTTCCATTTCCTGGAGGTTTTTATTTGACTCTGTAAGACCTGAAGATTTTTTCCCAGTCACGGATTTCCTTTTGACATCTTTTGATTGCAGGTTACACACTACATAGGAATCCGCAATTTCATCACATACTTTCTTAAAACTGTCTTGGACGCTCTTCTCATCAGAGATTGCAGGCTTCAGAACCGGAGCGTTATACAAAAAAAAGTCATTATCTTCATTAAATTCTCTGATGTCCTCATTGCACGGTTCAATAAATAAATGTTCCCGTTTCAAAAACATTTTCACTCCTTCCTCTATGCAAGTTAGAAGAACATCCCAGTTCTGGAACTCAACTAGAGTTTTTGCAGGTTCCAGACACACTTCATAGTCACTGTACGCACAGGCCACATTGAGAATAAAGATCCCGTACAACTCTGGGCCACAACGATGGCGACCAGGACTTGAACCAGCCTGTCTGCTCGCAGCACCACTTTTTGCCTTGCAAATGGCACTTTCTTTTCTTAATAAAAAATCAATTAGTTTATGTAGTCTTGTCTTTAAAACAAGCCTTCTATTCACATACAAGAACTGCATATTCTTGTTGTAATGTCCTTCAGTACTGATATAACCGCTCAGCTCAAATCCCCCAGACTTATGATTTATTTCTCGTAACTTTTGCGATCTGCCCAGTCCATAAATTTGACAAAACCGAGAGTACACATCTCTTGTCTTAGGGAGCTGAAGCACCATAGAACATGAAATGTCATTCCTTAAAGAAAGTGAAACAGAGGGATGCATCAGTGAAATAGCCTCTACTTTCTGTCTCACCCTCTCAAATTCCAGCACAGGATCCATACACTTTCTCCTCACCGGTAATTGATGGAACAGATTACACACGGTGACTGTAGTTCCACCACTTGGTCTGCTCAATTCAGCTTCACAGACTTCCAGTGCTTGCCCATTGTGAAATAGTTTCACAAATGTTTTTGCTGTCCTGCTGGTCTTAGATGAAACTTCCACCACACTGGCCATGTTGGCTATGCTTGCCACAGCCTCCCCTCTAAAGCCGTAGAACGTCAGGTTCTCCAAGTCTCCCACCGAGCTGCACTTGCTGGTGAAGTACCGCTTTCCCATTGCATTTAAGTCCTCTCTCCCCATCCCAGAGCCGTTGTCCACCACCTGGATCTTAAAAGCTTCCAAATCCACCCTGATAGCTACACATGTTGCTTTGGCATCGATGCTATTGAGGATGAGCTCCTCAACACACTGCCCCAGAGAGTTGATAGTCACTCCAGAACGCAGCCTGGCTCGCACATCTTCCACCAAACGTTTGATCATGTCAAAATCAGATAGATGAGAAACTCAAGGAACTGCAGGGAGCTCACTGCTCCATGTTCCCTAAAGCAATTCCCTGGAGGAAAATAAAATTTAAAAAAAAAAAAAAGAAAAGAAATAAAAATCACAGGCCTGAAAAAACTTTTTATTTATTCCATTTACCCTCGTAAATATATTTGTGTTAGTTTTCCTGGTATTCAGAGGCTTTTTTCTGCGATTACTTTCCCACGCAGGCTTTGACTGCACATAGTTGTGCCTTCAGGGTAAATGGCCAGAATCTGAGTCTACGCTCCTTACTAACAACAGACGTGATTCTCAAGCTTAACAAACCCAACTCCAAGCACGATGAGGCAAAACTCAAAGGACCTGCAAGCAGAAGGCTTCCACTTCGATTTGTATCAACAAGACAAAGCATCACCCAGAACCGGGCAGAGAGCTGCTTTCCTCTTGGTTTGACCCCGTTGCCCTCACCTAAACCCACAATGCCTCATTCCGGCCGAAGAGCACCTCGCTGCAGTTCCTCTTAAGAAGGGAACCGCGGGGGTGTTGGGAATGGCTGCGGGCTTCGAAGGCGTTCACGTGAAAGAGAACCCACTGTTTCCCAGTCCCACCCCTGATGACGACCGGTTTCTCATGGGTATCGAGGGGCACTTCTCACGCAGCGCGCCCCCGCCCAGCTCCGCACCCCGCGGGGAACGGGGACAGCGACGGCCCGCGCCTGGCCTCGCTCCCACACGCCGGCCCCGCCGTGCGCAGGCGCAGCGGGCGGCCCGCCCACCCCTCCCCGCGCGAGACCCTGACCGCTCCCGAGAGAAGCCGGTACCCGGCGGGCCGGGGCGCCGACAGGAGGCGGCCCCGCTCCACCGGCGGCGCGGGGCGGCGTCTGTCCCCTCGGCCCCGCCCCCCGCGGCTCTCACCCCTTCGGTACCCGCCGGCCTGGGGACGGGGCGGGGCGAGGCGGCCCCACAACGGCCGCGGCGCGAGACCAACCGTCGCGGGCTCCTGCAGGAGGGCAACGGCCGACGACGGCCCAGGCGGGGAGCACACTGCGCCTGCGCACCTGTGGGCGGGGCGGCGGACTACAGCTCCCGGCAGGCCTGGCGCCGCGGGCAGGGCATACCGGGAGCTGGAGTTCCCCGCCCGGGCCGCGCTGCCCGCCGCGCCCCTTCCCCCGGCCCTTTTCCTTCGGAGCGGCACTAGGCGCCGCTCCGAGCACCGCGCAGTCCCGCGGGGACAGCTACCTGCCCCCAGATTGCGCTCCAAGGTCGGCGAGCCACTCAACCAGCCCCCACCCCCCGGCACATCCATCCCACACAAGAAGCCAGCGCCAAGCAATTTTATTGCTAAAGAAAAAATGCAGGTCTGGAACAAAACAAATTGGTCCTGAGGCATCTAAAGCACAGGAGTAACGTTTTCAGCAATTTCTCCTAACGGCATGGACTCTGGGATTTCCTCCAAGTGGCAGCAAGGCTGCACGTACTACGAATTTTACAACCCCCGAGCCCCACACGTACCCTCAGCAGCGGAGAGGCTGCGTCCCCGAGCAGCCCCGTCAGCACGGACAGTGCAGCTCCTCCTCCGCCTGCCGAAACGCTGGCAAAGGCCGCGAGTCAGCCTGCCAGTGCCACAAACCAATAAATTAGAAACATAATACAATAAAAGTTCTCTAGAGCTGAACGTGGGCCGAGTGGGCACGGCGGAGGGGGATGGGGGGAGTGGAGGGGAAGCGTTCTGCGAGGGCAGCTCCCTGATTTCCCATCTTCCCGCACAAAGTCATTTCAAAATCTGGAAGCCCTTGTGGTCCAGCGCCGCCGTCTGCTTCTCCTCGCTGAACTCGGCTCGGCTGATGCGGGACTGGGGGCTTCCGACCTTCCTCAGCCATTCCTGCAGCTCCCGCACCCTGGCAGCCGGACCCTGAATCTGTCCTTGCACGGTGCCGCGGCTGGTATTTTGGACCCAACCGACGAGCCCCAGTCTCTGAGCCTCCCCCTGAGAAGACAACACGGAGCAAAATGAGATGAACCCAAACGTCAAGAGAGCCCCGGAGCGACGTTGGCGCAGAGGAGCCCGTTTGGAGGCGAGACACAGACCTCCAGCGCAGCCCCTGCGGCTCAGGCAGCAGGAGCGCAGCACAGCGCTCACCCGACGGCTCCTTACATTCTCCCACACGGAAAACTGGGGCTCAAACGCGCCTCCCCGTCACGCTCACATCACGCAGCACTGCCCACCAGCAGCACCGAGAGACCCAGGCCGTGACCGTGACCCGCCGCGGCCCAGCGCCGGCAGCGCTGCCAGACGACACCGCGGCAGGCAGGCCGCCTCCGGGAAGGGGCGCGCCGCGGGACCACGCCCAACCACGCCCCGCCACGCACCTGGGTGTACTTGCGGAAGAAAACGCCCTGCACCTTGCCGAACACCTCGAAGTCCACGGAGACCAGGCCCTCGCCCTCCGCCATGGCGGCGCCGCCGCCGCTCGCCGCCGCTCGCCGCCTCCCCCTCCTGCCTCCGCCGCTCACCCCGCTGCGCCGGCGCGCCGCCGCTCGCGCTGGGGGCGTACCCTAGACCGCGCTTGAGGCCAATGAAAGACCAGGACCCGCAAGCGGCTGGGGAGGGGTTGGTCCCTCCTTAACCACCTCATGAATAATGCATATCGGCAGGTAGCACTCGCGTGCCTGTCTCCAGGCAACAGCCGTCAACACAGCGGGGGGCGGCGGCGGTTGCGGCGGGCAGAACCCTGCGCTGCCCCGGGGCCGGGCGGCAGGAGGAGGAGGAGGAGGTGTCAGTCTCTCGGGCGGTGGGAGACCGAGAAGCGAAACGGGTGGCGACGCAGCTTGCCGAGGAGGCCGGGCGGAGCGTCGGCCGCAGACCCGCAGGGAACCCCACAGGGAACCCCGCGCCACCGCCCCCCCGGGGGGCCGGCCTGCGGCGTGGGGACCTGACATGCTCCGGGGGGTGGGACAGAACAAGCCACGGGAAGATTGGACTGAGCTTTACCGGACACCTGCGTGCCAGGCCCGTGTGCCGCGCTGGCGGATCTACCGTGCCAAAGCTGAAGGGACACGTTGTGGGAAACACCCTGGGGAGCAGAACAATTTCTCTGGCAGTGCAGCGTATTTCTGCTGCTACCGTGATAAGACAGGGCTCGGACAGAAAGTGAAATAAAAGCGTCTCATTTCTGTCTGCACAAAACATTGGGGCTGCAAGAGGCAGCATGGGAGCTCCCTAGAGGGAAGAAATGTCAAGATTTACAAAATCCAGAAAAGTTACAAAACCTTTGCTAATATTTATTATAGCCTTTCATTGTAGCCTCCAGGTGCAGACTGTTAGGAGAAAATTTGTCCAGTTTTAGACCAGATGGTCTGTAATGACTTTGCTTCTACCCTTAGGCACCGAACGGCTTTGTTGCCACGGCTGGACTGTGCAGTGGCAGCTGCTAAGCCTGTTCCCAGCTGGAACACCCGAAGAACAACTTTCGGCATGAACTCAGAGCTGACAAAGAGGACAGTTTAAAGGATCTCTGTGCCCAAAAGAGCCAAAGCTATTTATATTCTCTTTCTGCGCAAAGCAGTCAATACAGCTCCAGGCACAGAGGCTCATCTTCAGCTGGACTGCAGAGCAAGTATGTCACCAGCCAGACCAAGACTCTGACTGTTCAATCAGTAGCCAGGCAGAAAGGAGGAATGGACCTTGCATATCCCCTGAAAACAATTTTTCACCACTAGGATGAGAGTGTTCCAGTGGTAGACTCAGCACTTCGAAGTGCCCCATACACGGAGGAAGCTTCAAATAGCAGGCCCAGCTCAATGAGCAAAGGGAGGGCTCCAGCAGCAAGGCCTCCACTAACTGTGGTGATCTGTCCTTGGACATCAGAGCCTCAACAGTCAGCTCCCCATCTCCACAGGAGAGAGCTGGCCTCCATCCCAAAGTTGGAGGCAGCTGCATGGAGCATGGAAAAGGAAATTCGAAAGCAAGAGGCCCTCCTCAGAGAGAAGCTGAGGAGAACATGTGAGGTGCTTAGGAGGATTCAAAGAGAGAAGCAGCTTGCCGAGGCTGAGGAGAGAAGAGACAGGGAAGCGGAGAGGACCCACGAGCAAAAGGCCGCGAGGCACCCTGAAGAGAAAACTCCCACCAGAGCTGCAGTCAGGCCAGGAGATGGGCTCTTCAGTGGGGCGCAGGCTGCAGAGGCCACTCTCCCCAAGCCTGGCCCCACCCTCCACCCGCCAGAGCTGGCAATGGGGAAACTCAAGAAGGAGCAGCCGGTGGCCAGCAACAGCCAAATTCAAGACCGCAGACCCATGGAGGGTTTAGCCTCTTGTTCAGAGCTGGCCCCAAAACGTAGCCCTTCTCCCATTGTCCTCTCAGACCGAGGTGCTGGTGACCGCCAGTCCACAGAGGGGCTGTACGTGCAGGCTGCCAGTGCTGTGGAGCAGGACGGGCTCGGACAGTGCAGCTTCTGTGGACGCAAGTTTCTCTGCGTCAGGCTTGAGAAGCACATGAGTATCTGCCAGAAGAGCCAACTCTCCAGCAGGAAAGTGTTTGACTCCAGCAAGGCCAGAGCGAGGGGCACAGAACTGGAACAGTATCAGCAGCGGAACTGCCCAGAGCCACCTGAGGTAACATGCAGTCCCTTGGCCTCCCTCAATCCACATCTACTGCCCTCATTCCTTCCACCCTGACCTCTAGTTCTGACCGAGATGCAAGCTTGCCTTCACGTCTACACGGGGTGAAGGGATACAATCCAGTTCTTGCCTCTGAAAGGTTCTGGCCAAACGGATAAAAAGATCCCTTTAAAATCTAACAGATGGGGGGTGAGGATCCTAACTGACTTGTCTTTGTAACGGGTCAAGGGTGTAATCCTGGAGAAAGCTGGCTCCTCGCTGTAGTCAGGATGCTCAGGGTGCAGACCAGGTCTGCTGCAGTCAAGCTCTGTCCCATGAGGGACTGCAGGGAGCTGACCCAGATTGTTAAAATGAAGGCAGTGGACACAGGCAGCTCTGCTCCTGCAAAGCAGCGATAGAAACCTTCTCCAGTTCCTTGGCCCTACTGCTTGCTTTTCTGCTTATTCTCGAGCTCTAAGTAGTGATGTCTGCATGAATATTTCCTTCAAATCCCCCTTGGTGCTGGCCTTTCTGATCCCTTTTGTGGGACTCGGCTTCTCAGGGAGGGTTTTACATCAGCAGAGAATGCCCAGGGACAGGTGACCTGGGTTGGACCCTGAGCTTAAGACTGAGAATGGGGGTTGGCAGTGGTGCCAGTTGCTCTGACTGCCTTTCCTTTCTGCAGAAGAAACTACCCAGAAGGAACAACTGGAGACAGGAACACAAGGTTCTCATCCAGACTCAGCACCAGGCCTGCCAGATGCAGCAAGTCCTCTCTAAGGGAAGGAAAGCGTCGGACCTGGCCCCGTTGCCCCCTATTGCAAACCCAGACTATGTTGGCTGCCCCTACTGCATGCGGCGCTTTGCTCCCCAGGTAGCTGAGAGACATATTCCCAAATGCCAAACCATCAAGAGCAGGACCCCGTCCCCACGAGAGGAGGCGTTGCTGAGGTGGTGTCCAACTGTACCTGCCGCTGCGATTCCCTGCCACCATGGCTTCTGCCAGGGTTCCTGACACGGTCCCTTGGATAGTGCTGTGCAGGAGAAGACCACCGGGCCAAACAGAGCATCTGCCTTTGGTTTGCTCTGCTGCTCTGCAGGGGCAGAGTTCACCCCTGACCAGGCCAACAGTGCCAGTGGGTCTGGCTGGTGCAGCATTTTTATTGTAGCTGCCTACAAGAGATGAGGATTTGAGGGGTTCCTCGTTTGTTTTTTGCCATAGAAAGGACTCTACATTTAGAGAATCTTCTGCTTATAATTGGTGACAGTTCCTGCACACTTCTAAGTTAGTTATTTCTCCAGATTCTGATTTTTAATATGTTACACCGGTTCTGTTCCATAAAAGTTGTTTTAAATGGTCACAGTGGTTTGTGTTCTCAAAGTGAGAATGACTACTTTGCATGAGAAAGTTGCAACAAGAAGCAAACAAGGAACACAAAAATTCCAGCAGCTCCTTTTGCAAGTCCCTCAGTAATGTAGCAGCAGCTCATGGTAACCTAGAAAAAGATAAAAAGCAAGCAGATTAACCTGGAGTAGTCAGAAGCTGAATATGAAGCAGCACTCCAGTCTGCGATGGGGGGACCAGACTCCTGAAAGAAGCTGGAAAGCTTCTGCCCTGTAGATACGTGGGCAGAAATCCCAATCCCTTGGCACACCCTAGAAAAGCATGAAGGTCCCAGAAGGGGTCAGTGCTGCACTGTGCCAGCCAGGCATCAGTGTACAAACCTAGAGAGGAGAGAAAAAACCAGACTTGAAACAAAGGAAAATAACTTGCTATATCCAAATTAATTGAAGCAAGACCAACTTCAGAACTTTGAAACAGAGGATAGCAGGAGGTAGGTGACAAGAAGCAGGAAAGGGGTAAACTGGAAGCTTTATACAAGCCTCCTTGAATTAATAAAAGGTGTAACTGAATTTAACAAAGAGTAGTTAAAAAATTCAGTACCACTGCCTGTCCTGTAATATTAACTCCATTTCCCTTGCACCATTTTTATTGGCTGTGTTTAGTGGACCCTAGAAGTCAGCAGAATGCAAGTGGTGACTGGGGTAGGTACACACAGAAAAAGCTTTTGATAATGTAAAATAAACCTAGCTGTTGGGGACTTTTCTTAAGTGACAGGCAAAGACCTAATGCTGAGACTGAAACTGTAAACAAAACTCACCGAAATTAAATCACCAGGCTTCACCTGTTGACTTTGTTTCAGAGCTAACCGTGGGCAGTTCACCCCGCTTTGCTGAGCTGTTGTTTCAGGTCAAGACAGCCAGCAGTATCCAGAAAGTCTCTGATAACTGGTTTAAAACTTAGTAACAGTCTGGCCAAAGCATCAGGCTCAGCACAGAGTTTTACCTTGCTGCTTTGTGATCGTGGTTAGTGTTACCCTGGCACTACTCAAAGCTATGCTACTCACACCAGCTCAGCTTCCTCTGCTGCTGCTGCAGTTCAATCCCCCTCTCAGAGACATGCTGCATTTTCAGTATCCAGATCCCTGGTCATTTTAGGTCTTTAACCCAGCTCTGCCTCTCAAGACATTTCACAATTTACTAAAAACCCTGATAAAAAAGTTAGAAGTGACAGGCAGTAAGCACAGTGTGCAGGAACAGTTGGCCCAGCAGGCGTCAGGAAGGTTCTCCCTGCTCTAGGCCTTAATGCTCAGAGGAAGCTGTTCCAAGAGAAACAGGTACTTCTTCCCTTTGAGCCTCACTCTTCCCATTACTTATTTCCCATTTGCACTCAAATTGTTGAAATAAACACACACACACACACACACACACACACACGAGAAAAAAGTTGTTTTCTTGTTTCTTGGTGTTTTTAATGAAGGGACACAGAACTTGACTTTTTTTTTCCTATAGAAAAGAACCCGCAAGCTCCTTGGCCTTCTTTCTACAAGCAAAAAAACCCAACCAACCAAAAAAAAAAAATTAAAAAAAAAAAAATATCAAACAGCAGAATGCCAAGAAGCCAGCTGATTATATGTGTATTTCCCCTTCCTCTCTTGGGAAGAAAAAAAAAAAATACTCCAAACACAGAAGAATGAGTTTAAACATTTATTTAAACAGAAACTCCAAACCACTACACCCTTTAACCTTTCAAAAAAAGACAACGACAAACTAGTTTTCAGCCAGAGTGTCAGAGCAGGCGTAAGTTGTGTTCCACTATAACAACTCGGTAGCAATACTAGCAGAATACCAACACATACAGAGCTAGCACTGCAAGAAGGGGAGAAGTAAAAAGGGTTTGAAACCGCTCAAAGGCACTTCTGCCCACCTGCCCTTCCATTTTCAGCCCAAGATGAAGGTGCTGGCTTTAAACTGCTTTTTTGGTTGCATAGCTGGCTGGTGTGAAATCTGTGGTCTGTAACAGGCACAACCCGGAGAGCGTGAATCCTCTAAGGCACATATGAGATTGCGGAGCACAGGGCATCCTCTGTCAGGGACCCTAATCCTCCACTAGATCCAAGGGGAATCCAGTCTGTGCACCTAGCTTCCCAACTGCAGAGCATTGAGGAATGAGGATAGCAGTGCACCGCAGGAGAGCGACTCCCATCAGCTTGGGGCTTGCTTATTGGACATGGCTCAGGCACAACTCTTCGCTCCTCAAAGGCACTGCCACAAGGTGACCAACTCGATCATTTCCAACCGCAACAGCAACCCTCCAGCCAGGACTCTAGCCTGAGAACTGGCTCCAACGCACAGGGGGAGGAGGAGAGCAGAGTCACAAGGGCAGCCAAGCAACGTGGCCACGCCAGGGTGCCTGGCGCTCACCACTCCCAGGAGGGCTGTCCTCCTGCCCTTCCTTCAGTAACGATGGACGGGCACACCGGCACGATCCTCGCCCTGGAGACTGCACTTGATTCAGCTCCAAGATACTAGCAATAGGCACCAAAGAAGTATTTAAGGAGCGTAACTTACAAGCAGAATGGCTTGGCATCCACCCCTCAAGACAAATAGGGAACGCTGGCTCCCCTGGAACAGTCTCTCAAAAGACGAAGTCTAGGAGAGGTGATAGGATATTCAACTCCAATAGACCTAAGGCAATTCTCGTGACATGTCATTGCTGGGGATGGTTTAAGCCTAATGAAATCACAACCCCACTCTCACAGCAAAGGTGAGAGGGACTCGGGACTCCTTAGAGGCTTCACGTAAGGCAGGGGAGGCTAGCTGCTCCCAGGGATCCTACCAATTTCAAAAGCTTAGTTCAAAGTCAGTTTGCTAATAAATCTAAGGGGAGTAAAATTAACCTCATTCTCTAACAGGAAATGAGGAAATCTTGAGCATCAGACCATGCCTCTTCCCATCTCCAATTTTCTTGGGAAAGTCTCTTGCTTCTAGTAAGAAGGTGAATTCTGGATAGAGACTTGATCACTCATGGTCTTTGGGGAAGGCTGCATCCTGTGACCACAGCACTAATAACCTATTCTGGGTAGGAAGCTGCATTCCAGCTTCATCAAAACACTGAGTGGAAAAACACTGATTCTTCCCACTCCCACACACAGTGTGGGCATGAGAGGCTGAGCAGAACAGAAGCCAAGCAGGGAGCAGCTACGGGCTTATGCCAAGATACCAGAAGCTCTGGCACCCAAACCAAGTTGAACAGCTGGAGCAAGAAATGGGTGACTTAAGTCTGAGGTCCAGACATTTGTCATCTGGTTAGGAAGCAGGTGGTCTGAAACTGAGAACCAGAGATCCCATCTCAGACAGTCCCCGCTACTGCTACTGGAAACACCCAATTCACTCATCTCGGTGCATTGCCTGGAAGTTGGAAAGCTCTAGGCACCCAGAATAAAGCCTTTAAACTCTTGTCTATAGAGGCCACTGGACACAGCCACATGGCCAGCAGCTGTGCCTCGAGGCCAGGGACATGCTGTCTACCATTATCTCCGTAACAGGAAGATCTCCACTGCCTCCAGAATGAGACATTCTCTGCTCCCTCTGCCCCTGAGCAGAGGGGAGCAGCCTCACGGGCTGGGCCTTATCATGTGGTAGGGGGAGGATCCTAGTCCTTCACCCCTCTGAAGTGAAGGTGGCAAGCCTTACAGTTCAAGCCAGCTTCAGTACAAAACATGTCTCCTCCTCTCATCTAGAGATGCAGTGATGAATACTGGGGTCCCAAAGGCAGCTCCCAAGAAGCAGTGAAACAATGGAAAGGCCACAAGCCGCTACTGGAGCCATCGCCATAATGGGGCCATTCTGCCTCACGTGCATAACTGACAGGTAAGGTACAAAGAGGAGCTGCTGCTGCTTCAATCACTGAGCTGGCCTAGAGCTCAGGGGCCCTTCCCCTCTCAAACTCACTCCTAGTTCATATCAAACGTACATGGGTGCTGCTCTGGAGCCTCCGGCCTCGCTCCTTGTCTGCGAGTGACCTGAAGCCAGGAAAGCCGCTCTCTGCATTCGGTTAGTGTGCTGTGAAGTTAGATGGATCCCAGTGGGCTCAGGAGACTAGAGGCTGGAGCGGCACGAGTCCGTTCCCAGGAGACACCACGAATCTGAATCCAAGTCAGGTTTCGGATCCAGCTCCATCTCCTCTTTGGCTGTCTGTGTTCCTTTGGAATGAACCTCCACCTGCCAAAACACACAGCAGTTATCCAAACAGCTCTAGGACTAGCTGCAAGGAAGCTAGGAGCTGCACAAGGCACAGTTCCTATTCTCCACAGCCATTTTGAACTCTCTGTGACATCTGACTGCCCATCCCTTCTCCACAGGAGAAACAACGGGCAATCCCAGGTCCCTCAAGGACAGAGTTGTCCCCACAGGAAACCATCTTCTTGGCTTCATTCCTGTTGCTACTACCAGAGCCTGCACCAGCAGCTCAAACGAGAGACAGGCACCATGCTCAGTCCCCCCATTCTGCTCTGAGAGAGAAGTCTGTTAAGGGACGCTTCCTTCTTCACAGCCTCCACAATCTATGCAGGAGCATAGTGAGCCCTGAGCATGGATGTGTACCCAGGTGACGGGTCCTCACCTGCTGCATTCCCTCCGTCCCCCTGCAGAACCGCTGCAGTTGGGCACTCAGGCGAACAGTTTCCTGCTGCAGCTTCTTCTGATCATCCAGACACTGTAAAACCAGGCCTCGAAGGCGCGTCACCTCCGCTTGCAGAGCACTGCACATGCAGCCCGCAACAGGAGACGCGGCCTTCCCTTCACTGCATGGCAAGGTTGGACTCAGGCAAGTAGGCTGCAGAGACAAGGAGGGAAGTCAGGGCGCGTTTCAGTGCAGGGCCAAGAGTTGTATAGGCCACAAGAAACCATGCACAGAAAGTGTCACCCCAGCTCATTTTCTGACTTCCCAAACTTCTAGCAGACAAGTTCAGCAAGATAATAGTCATTATGTCTCCAGTACAAAACCACTAACTTCCTCCTTTTTCTGGGACAGCAGCTCCTGTCCTCCTATCACAAAAATCCATTTGGTTTACCCCCCCCTTTCCCTAAACCTGGGATCTGGGCCTCCTCTTGGATCAGAAAACTCCTGGAATAAGGTAGTCTCACAGGTGGTAATTTCTCAGTGATTTCCTATATCAGCTGTTCTTCCTATCTCAGAGCAATTCTTGCTTTCTAAATTTCTATCTTCTGCTAGGCTTCTGGGCCCTAGGCTTCTCTTCTTTTCCCAACTGAATTAATCGCGTTTTTCCAGAAAACTGATCTCACTATTTTCAATCTAACCAAGCCCCAGCTTTGTGCTCTAGATTCCTGTGAATTGTTCTCTTTGCAGTATTATCTCTAATATCAGCAGCCCTCTTTCTCCTCATCCAGACGAATTAGGCCAATCCAACATGCTCTTGTCAGCTCTCCCCACAATTCAAACATTGCCATTTATGGTCTCCAAGAGTTTTTGGCCAAACATTCACGTGGATAACATTACCCAGGGCTCCGTTTTGGGCTTGTTTAATCCAACAGGTTCCTCAGAGGCCACTTTGAGTCCCTGAAGTTTCTGGTAAGGCAGAGTCTCCTTCTCAGGCTCTGAAGATGCCATACTCAGAGGAAAGGGGCTGTCAGGCATGGGGATGAATTCAGCATTCTCCAGCTCCTGGATACACAAAAGCAGCACTGTCAGGCCTGCCTGCCTTCCTGCAACTGACTTAATCTCCTCAATCAATGCACCAACACCCTCTTGTGGTAAAAAAAGGCAGCGAGGCCTAAAGGGGTCCCCATGCAGCACAGCTCTGAGAATCTTTCAGAGCATCCCTTAAAAGGGGCCACTCGCTTTCCCCCAGCCTAGATCCCCATTTTAAGGCATTTCTGAGACACCACATTACCTTCCGCAGCCAGCCAGGGCAGGAGCTGCTGTCAGCACTGTTGCCTCCCTTAGCTTCTGTTGTGCTAATCCAGCCCCCCAACTCACGATCTGCTTCCATAGTTCCCCGAAAGCCTCCACTGGGATTGGGGGTCTCTGCTTCTTGTTCATTATCCTCTTCCTCTCCTCCTCCAGTTGTGCAGCTCTGAGCCACTAGCAAACAAGAGTGAAACTTTATACTTTCCCCACCTTTCCTGTTGCCAAACCCCAGCTGGAGCAGGGAAGATGCAGAGATTTGGGCTGTATGGCCACAGTGAGACCACACGCTAGTGGCATCTCCCTGCAGGCCTCCCCAAAGGGGCTTGTGCGTAGCAGTCTTTTGCAGCTTCTTGGCTCCAGCTCTCCAAAAAACTGGACTCCAGCAGCTGCCCCACAGCTCCCCCTTTCCTTATCAGCTCCCTTCAGTGAATTCCTCTCAGCTTTTCTTTGTCAAATTGAAGTTCCTCAACTACAAAGGTCTCGCTGTATCCATGCTCTTCCTCCTCTGTTTCAGTTATCTCTTTCCCAGCTTTGGGCCATCCCTTCCCATGCACAGCACCGACTAGATTTCCTCCCTTTGAGTGCTTCTGTGAGGACTTTCAAACACAGAGAAACCATGCTGCAGGATCAAACTGCACCCGCTCAAACTAACCACAGAATGGACTTAAACCACAGCTGCCCAGGGCAGGTTACTCACCAGTACCAATGGACAGGCCACTGCTGTTGGATCGGATTGTTTTAGAGTTCAACACCTTTTCTGCAAGGAGAGAAGCATGCTTTCAGTTAGAGTACCACATGGAAAGCAAGACAGCTCCTACAACAGCACACAACAAAGCCAATGTTGCAGGCCTAGAGCTCTGAGCAGCTTGCCACATTCCCCCACAGCAACCCGGCCTGTTCCCAGGCAGGATTTACAGTTTAGGTCCTGGCAAGCAATACATCATCACAATCAACATCCCAAAATTTCAACCTAAACTTACACTTACCAACAACGATGATGGTGTGCCAGCCACGGCACGACAGGTCTGGAACATGATGCAACGATCCAAATATTGGCCGAGGCCACGAGGTACAAATATCCGAGCCATGAGCTCTCTCAGTCGATGTCATTGCCAGACGCCCATTCCCGCCATTACCCCAGGCAAAGATATGGTTGTCTGAGGAAAGAGAGATTCAGGACCCTCAATTCTCTCCCTCCCTCCCTCCCTCCCTCTCGGCCTGTAATTCTTACAAGGATCACAGCCTCTCTGCTGTAACTGCAAGCTCAAAGTATCTAATCCACCAGATCCGTTTTGTCAGTGGAAGAACAAACTGATACTGAATCTAACAGGTAGCCACCAAGGTGGCACTCTGCAGCCCCAGGGACAGTGAATGCTTGGCGCTGCACTGGGACAACTAGCAGGGCCAGACAGCCCCAGTCTAGGGGGATTTCTTTATTTCAGTGCAGTGCTGCACGGGTGGTCTAGGAAATGATCAGCAGGAGCCAGTTAACCACCCTGCAGATCTAATTCAAAGGAACCCACCGCAACTTTGCAAAGACCCACTCACCATCAGTAGCAGCTATGGTGAATTCATCTCCACATGAAACCCTGATCACCTGCTTACCCCCCAAGGGGCCTCCCAGCAGGTTAATTCCCAGATGCTTCTTATAGTCCCCAACACCAAGCTGTCCGCACTTGTTGGAGCCGAAGGTCAGCAGGCGGCCTCGCTCTGAGAGAAGGAACGAGGAGAGAGTCACAGTGAGGGCCCACGGAAGCAGCCATGCAGGCAGAGAACTAGCAGCAACAGCCCATGACCAGGAAGGACGCTGCTGAGAAGCCAGCCAGGCTGGGAGGGGTCAGTGCCAGCCAAGAGGAATGGCTTCAGCCTGGAAACACCTCCCCTCTTGCTCCCCTTTTCTGATGCTAGGGGCTGGGACTCCTCACAGCCCTCTGACTGGTGTCACTTGAGCAAAGCCTAACTCGGTCACACATGATTCCTCCGCTACCCCAGAGCGTGATTCTTCCCCAAACATTTTTTTTTCCTTAAAAAAAAAAAAAAAGGAAAAAAAGGAAAGCTGACCCAGAAGCTGATGTTGCTGCTTCACCTGGCCAGAAGGAAACGCTGCTGAGGAACAGGAATCCTGGGGTCCTGGAGCGGGCATGAACCCTGCTGCCAAGAGCACAGCCCTCAACGTCAAACGCCAGGGTGAAAGGGCAAAGCTGATGTAATCCTGCAACCAGTATTCACTTCTTAATACACAGGGCTCACCATCAATGGAAGCTGTGTGTGTCTTCCCCGGAGAAATGGTACGGATCTTGTAGAAGGACAGCTGCTTGGCCAAAGTAAGGGAAGTGGCATATGGCACCTCGCAGTACGTCTGAGAAAAGACATGTGGGTAAACACACACATTCATCAGCTAAGACCTACTCAAGCAGTCTTGGCAGACCATAACATTAACCTAGAGTCCCAACACAGATGTGGTAAAGAACTGCCAGAATCCAGGTCACTGGCTAAGTCACCGTGGAGTAGCTTACTATCTGTTTCACCACCTCAGATCTGACATAAGCCCATAGAGCAGACAGGAAACTGAGGAACAAATTGCCTCTTCCCACAATCCCAGTATCCACTCTCTTGGATTGGAACTAACAAATTAGCACAAAACTAATGAGTGCTTTGTCACTGTCACAGGACTTCCATTTCCCCATATACTGCTGAGGGCTGGGAGCTAGAGCCAGGGACCCAAACGCACTTACATCGTGATTGATTATCCCTGATGTGCACTGATTCAGGCCCAGCTTGTTGAACTCGTTGAGTCCACATGCCAATACTTTGCCTGTCTGGGTGAGCAGGAAAGTCCCGTCACAGCCACAGTGAACGGACACAATGTTTAAGGTCTTCGGAACATCCACCTATGTGAAAGAAATATATCCCATGACAATCAAAATCCCAACACCAATACATAGAAGCTGGCACATGGAAAGCATATGGGGTTAGAGCAGTGGTTCAGCTAGTCTGGGCACTGACAATACCCAATGCAGTTATTTTTGAATGAAGGTGGAACAATATCATAAAGTCTACAGCATACTGAAACTCCTGTCACAATGCAGAAATTCAAGGCATTCTAGACCTTGTGGGCAGACACCAGTGAGCCAGCACAAGAACCAGAAATGTGCTGCACAGGCATCCTGGCCAGCTGGGGTCTACAAGCACCAGACCCAGTTAGCTGAGCAGGGCCGGGTCTGTGCTGTGTGGGTGTGATACTGTGTGATCACAGATATTTGGCTTTCAGGCACATCCTTGTTGGTTTCTAACCCTCAACAGGTTAGATTACCTCAGTTACCCCTAGCACTGTATTTCAAGAGGGTTTTCCTTTCCATTCATCTTTAACTCATTATGTCAAATTCAAAGACTCCCAGGTTCCTCTGGAAGTCTTTCCTCCGCAAGTTTCCTCTACAGACCTGAGGCAGGCAATTTGGTATTTCCTACTATGATTTCTACATTAAGTTTGGCATTTCCAGTTCCAGCTTGGAGATCACAGCAATGAAGCTCTAAGTCATGATGCTGGCTGGTTGGCAAGTGGCATGTCCTTCTGCCACGATCTCTATGGACAAATTAAGCAAAATAAAGCGAGGAAGTAAAGTTAAAACCCTTGCAAACTCTACGATACCTCAGAAAAAATATGTGACCCTCAGATAGTTAGTATTTCTAAACAGCAACTGATCTGGATTTATGCTCATGCAGATTTTCAGAAGTAGCCATAGCCCTACCTTCTGAGGGGTGTAGTGATCTTCTTCTGAATCCAACCCCAAGCGCCCTGCATCAGTGAAAACACTGCAGTTAGACAATGGCATCACAAGGTGCCTGCCCCTAAGAAATGGTATTGTCTCTCCATAGCCCCAAAGGAGTCTCCCTACAAAACTAGAAACCTGTGTCATTGCCTGCCAGTCCTCAAGGTAATCCAACCCCACCCACAGAACAACTGCTCTACCTACAAGGAAGCCCAGCAGCACCCTAGAGCTTCACAGAGTAAATTCCCAAGGGCTCAGTCCCCAGTTCCCCACTCTTTGAAGGAAAGCAAGCCCCAAACAAACAATGTTCTTTGCCCCCAGGACGTACCAGACAGCTCTCACCCAGGCCCTGCATTACACACCTGCACCAAACTCTCTTCTGGAGCCAGCATGCCCTGGTGCCTTTAGGTTCCAGGGAGACTCTACCTACCATACTCTCCACAGCCCCACGTGTAAACTTCTCTGTTCCTGGTCAGCACTGCCACATGGTTATCTCCACACGAGACCTGCTCCACAGGGTTGGTAAGAAAGAAATCCAGCTGCAGGGGCTCAAGCACTTCAGAGCCATAAGCCTTGTCAACGCCAATGCATCCATAGTAGTCCGAGCCAAAGGCATACACCTGGCCCTCATCTGAAGGATGCAAGGGAAGCTGGGTCAGCACACAGAGCTTGTATCAGGCTGCACATTAACCTCTTAGGACACGGCCAGAGCAACCTCTTTTCTGTAATCATCCTCCTCTTCAGTGAAGAAAAATGTCATCAGGAGAATAGAGAGTCCTTTCTTGTTCACACTAAGATGGATGACCTCACACCACAACCTGAAGCTATTTCAGGCCATCAGTATCAAAAAAATCTTGGGTTGAACCTGCCACTTTCTTTAAGAGAAACCCACAAATTGATCCTATGGCTCCCTAAGTCACTGCTTCAGTACACTGAGCATCTGAGCTTATCTCTGTCAAGCCTCTGCTTTTGCAGCACTGGCAAAAACAAGCTGGAAACCACCTTGTTGTGAATTATGTTTTCGTGGGTAAAGCGAGATTCAAATTCTTCCATAACAGACACCACCACAGTTAACACATCTTTAAAAGTAAGAGCAGGGTTAGAACTGCAGACAGCTACCAGGTTTCAAGCTTTCCAAATTAAATAGCAAATCTCAGATACACATCTTTTATTGTTGGGTGACTCTTTCTCCAAAGTCCAAAAAGAGTTTCAAATACATTAATATTCTTGACTTCAGGCACTCTGTCTCTAATACGGGCATGTATGGAGGCAAAACATGTACTGGTAAGAGCAAGGACTCTGCACAGCCACAGGGAGCTGTGCTCAACATGCAACTTCATCACCAAAAAGGAGCATATTCTTAGCAAAACACCCAGCCTTCTTGGGAGTCAATATCTTCCTCTGCATAATAACATTGATCTGTCTCCACTACTGCACCTACTACCCTCAAAACTGAGCGGTGAGTAACATATGGGGCTTTCTGCTTTGTGCACAAAGCTGCTCTGCTAATCTTACCATGAAGGCAAACACCTCCACAGCACAGCAAAGTGAGGGGACAGTGGTCCCCTTCCAGCTCTCACCTGTAATGCACACTGTGAAATCATCTCCACAGGACACCTGGCGAATGGCTTTTCCCTGAAGCTTCTCAACATGCTTTGGCTGCCGGTAAGAGGCTCTGTCACCGTGTCCCAGCTGCCCATGCAACTTGGTGCCGCCCTGCATATTCTGCAAGACAGAAACATCTGGTAAGGTTATGTATCCACAACTCCAGAGATGGTGCCAATAATTACAGCACCTTGCATGAACAACAGAAGACAGCAAAGAGCAAGAAGAAGTGTGTTAGCTACCTTTGGGAAGAGATTGCTACCACTACGTGGCATAACAGCAGGCAACATTCTAAATGGCAGCAGAGGCTTTCAGGCAGCTATGCACTAACAAGGACTGATCCAGTCTCAGGCCACCAGCTGCTGAGGAATCCCTGCTCCTTTCTTATCTGCCAAGCTATGGTACCTGCTCCCTGCTGCAGGACTGAAATTCATCCTTCAGGTTTTTGTCCTACTTTTCTAAATCCTAATGGCTGCAAAGAAACCCATAACACGAAATAAATTTCACTTGAAAGTGGCCAGACCTACCAACTCTACAGGTCAACAACTCTGAGTAGCGTTGAAACTAAAACTAAAACATCAATAGCCAGCTGAAAGTTTTCACTGGCCATTCTTGCCAGAACATCCAGCAAGCGACTTCAAGTTGCTCTCCTCACATTTGGATCTCTTTCTTCTCTCACCCACCTACCAGTATTTTCTAATCTGTCTTAACAGATTCCGTATCATCAATACAAAAGCCTGTGGAAGCCTGGAGACGCAGAATACCTCCATGTCACTGACAATCTAAGCCAGAGAAGACTGGATTCAATTGTTTTAAAAACATTATATGCCAACGATTTTTTATTCACTCATCATAAAAAGCAGAGTTGTTCAGTATAAGACATCTTTGGTTTCATCTACAAGGTGCCTCACAGATGACAACTGTACTGCAATGAGGTCACTCATCCCACCCACTCTGATCTCAGAAAACCTTCCTCAAAAACACGCAAGCCAACAGAGCGTCACAAAGCCTCCAGTGCATTTCTAGTAGTCAGGAAGGGGAGGAAGACACGCTTGACTCAGTGTCTGCGCCTACAAGTCCACCACCTACAATCCCCAAGTGCACAGCAAGTCTCCAATACACTTCCTGTCATGATGAAAACTTCTCCCAAAACTACACTTGCCTTGAGGAGACCTGGGTCGGCCCTGAAGCAGACAGCCCCACAGTGTCCACCACCATCAGATCTCTCCTTTTCCAAGCTGCTTGCCCATCTGATTCTAACAGGCTCATAAACAGTCACTGGTGGATCTGGACTCTCGTCTCCCACCCTTCCTGCAGTTTCTCTCACTTACCACCCAGGTGTAGAGCTCCTTCTCCACTGTCACCACAGCAAAGTGAGTGTTACCAGCACACACCTGCCGTGCACTGCAACCACTTTTGATGGCATCCAGCTTCTGGGGGGTGGACTTCCCACCCCCCCAAACATATACCTCACTAGTGCGCGAAGTCACCACTGCAATGGGAGCCTCATTCACGGTACTTGACCTGCACAAGACCCACCCCCAAAACACACATGCTTTTAATAATGCGTTTGCATTCACTGTCATCACTCATTTTCATGCTACTGTTTATCCATTTCCCCTTCACAACCATTCATGGGTTTTATTTTCACAAACTGTTCTTTTTGTTGAGTGGTTGTGAGGCCTCAACTGCAACGGAGAGGCTCAGGATCAAACCTGTCTCAGAGCAGCAGTGAAAGCAGCCTTCAGGAAGCATTTTAAAAAGCCTACAGTCCAATTTTATGTCATTTAAAAAGACCGGGCTTTCACTGAATGGCCATGGAGCTGTTCTCATTTGTGAAAAATGAAAGCCTTACGAACAGTCATAAAATCTTGCTCAAAATACAGAAGCACTCAAAAGCTTCTAACTTCCCTCTCTCCTCTTTATTTAAATTATAGGCTTCCATCTGAGGGCAAAAATATAACTCTTCAACGCAGGTAAGAATCAATGCACAAACAGATTGCAAAATGGAAGTTGTAATCAAAGCAAACTGTTTGCCAGCAACCCATGAACAGGAGCAACGTCACGGAAGGTGCTCAGATAGTACTTCCAAGTTTATGAGGAAAAAAAGGTCAAATTCTATGTGACAAATCAACAGAAAAACAGGTATACATGTCACAGAACCTATCTGCTTTACAGAGCAACCCAGCTCACAGGCTTGCTGGGGACTGTGGAGAACATTTGCGTATACCCAGTTTTATGCAAGACACTTATATTCATTTAATGTTCAACATTCAGACAGTCTTATTGCTCCTGCTCAAGGGAATCTGTGTGAAAGGAGGGATCTACATTACATCCTCCAATATGCAGGTTGTAGAGACTACATTCTCAGTAGGACAGATTAGAGCTGCATGGGACCCGATGAGCCAAGGCTCCAGCCATACATATAAGGAAGATATAAAAGGCAGAGTAAAATGCGGGACAATACTATGTCAAATTCCTAGCATTTAGGGATCTTCTAAATAACTATTCCATTAAGGTTGTCACAGACTAACACTCTCAGCAAAGTGTTCCTCTCTGGGGAGCTGTTCTCTCCAGACTTCCTTTCAAACACATGCCCAAATAATTACCTTGGTCGCTTATTTGGCCCATTAAGCAGTGTGACTTTCTCTTCCATCTCCCTGCCAAAGGAGAAAAAGCATTTTAGGAAACAGTAACATTGCCCAAAGCAATTTACTGACAAGCAGCATACACAGACTGCTTTCCTTTCCAACAAAATGCTGCTCCCTCTTGGAGGAAACATGGCAACTGTTTACCAGCTCTCAGCAATACACAGTAAGTAGGGCAGAAGTAATGTACCATATAGCTAACAAACTTCCAGGAGAGCTGAGGACAACAAACTACATATATACCAGAATGTGGCCAACCAATACCCGTACTGCACAAGAATGACCTTAAATGGCTAAATACTATCAGGGTTTGGGCTTCTATCAGTGCACACAGCAGGACAAAACTAAAACTTTGCTAACCACCAAGTAAAAGAATCTTGTTATAAAGGACTAAGTCTGCTGTTCCCAAAGAAAACAACATGGGACCCGAACGGGCCAGAATTATGGTCCAGCTTTCATAAAAAGCCAGTATGTGCAGGCTGATGATCAAACTAAGCTAAACTGGGCCACTTTCAATGCATCTCTCTCCAGAAGAGGGAGGCAACAAAGGGAGAAAGCGAGGGTGTCTACATTGCACAACACGTATACTTTGAAAGGCCTTTCCCAATGACCACAGGAAGATCTCTGCGACCCTTCCTTCATAGAGATTTGAAGAGCAGGAACGAGCATTCCTCAAAGGAGACTCAGAAAGGGATGCCTCAAGGTTCTCAATACAACAGATTCTAAGACAAAGGATGCAGAGACCATTCTCACCATACCCGTGCACCAACAGAACATCAGATCAGAAGACAAGACAGCAAGAATGCACTTCTCTCCTAAAGAGGATGACGTGTACTTCAACAACTGCCTCACGTCAGGCCAAATTAAGGACTTTGCTATGAAAGCATAAATGCCACCAATCTGCACAAACCCTCCTGTTCTCCCTGAACACCTGCCCAGGTTTCAGGCAAGATCATCTGATTACCTCCTGCGTTTGCTGAGAAGGGGATGTTCAAGCAACTCATCTGCAGTGGGTCTCTTCTCTGGCTCCTGAAAGAAATGAGCAACAAGTCATCCTCTGGGAAATGCTCATCATCTGGCCCAAGATTTCGTTGTAGAAGACCTCATTCAAGCCTGCATGGATCTCCTTCCCTGACTCCCTTCACAAAGGGAAAGGAATTAGTTCAAATCTCTGAAATTAATAGGGATAAATGCCAGGGATGTGCAGAAGGGACCTACATGCTCTGAACATATCAGTACTACGTTTGCTTTCAAGAAATTCATTCCCTGCAGAACACCAGAGTCACAGTCAGAAAGCCAGAACCTTAAGAGACTGTACTGAGACGATGCTCCCACCTCCACAGCACTGCATTAGAAAACATTTGCTTCTGCCAGTCCATTAAATAATTGATGTCAGAGTAAACCCAGCACCCCTCCAGAGCCTGCAGGACTGAATGGCACCTTGAGACAATGCTTTCAGGGGACTTGAGGAAGCCTAGCCTTAGTGATGCCTCAGGCCTCCACAAAATACCCTGCATCAACAGCCCTCATGCTGAAACAGGCATGTAATTCCCCTTCACCCCTGAATTCCGCAGCTTAAACAGATGGGAAGGGGTGTCTGAAAATTAGAAAGTATTTCACCAACCTGATCAAGGCAGGAATTCACCATCTGGATCAACTCCCGGGAGTAGACAGTGGAATCAACCTCCATGGCACGATTTCCCTGTACAATCTTCACACAAAGGTTCAGGGGATTCTAGGCAGAAACCAGAAACCAGCTGTAAAGGAACTGAAATGGAAAATGTGTCCAATCGGGAGAGATGCTACAGGCCACCATTATTTTCTTCCTCCTTCTCTGGTCAGGACACATCCTTCTTCTTCCCTGCCTAGCAGGTTGTCCAGAAACCTAATAATAATTCCTGCAGAAATGGTACCTCTGATAGCTAGGATGTGGTGGCAGCATCCAGCTTTTCATCAAATTCCCTAACAGTGGAAGGAAGATAGGTTTCTCTCTGCATGGAATCTCCTATGCAGCATATTGCCATTGAAACACTGCACAGCAGCAAAGTTACTGGGAACTCAGTAGCCATGGTGAGAGGAAGTCAGGAAAAGACAGTATTTTCACATCGTCTCTTTAAGGGTTACAACATCTTGCACCATGGCAGCTAGCAGCTTTTCCCATCCCATGGCACAAGCTGGCAAATCACATATGCCAGCTAGCAATGTTCCCTTTCACCCTCCCCATGCCAGCTTGACCACACTTCTCTTGCACCCAAACTTTGAGAAAGGGTAACAGGATTAAATCCTATGAAATCCAAAGGCTGGAAGTTTTCACTACAGAATGCTGCACAGAAAACTCATAGCTAGTAATGCTGAAAAAACCCAGAAAGACTACACAATCACAAACTTCCTCCTTGTAGAGAAAATGATGTTTCATTCACAACCGTGATACAAATTAGCACAGCTTGTATTCTGCATCTGGCAAACCCAGGGCTGCACACAAGGGTGGGTTTGGCAGAAGCCAGAGGCACCTGCAGTGCAGGGTAGGGGAAATCATGCAGACATTTTCTTTGGCTATAGATGGCACTCCCAGGCCACTGTTTTCTTAATCAGCAGATTTAAACAATGACGAAAGAAAAACATGAATTAAGAAAGCTATGAGCCAAGTGTGAATCTCAGGGTGATAAAAAAATAAGGTTACTCAGTCCATCTTGGTTTGCAGACTTACAGTAGCATCAAAGGTCCTCTTCAGAGTAAGTAGCTCAAAGATGACACAGCCCACAGCCCAAATATCTGATTTGAAGTTGTATTTCACACCCTGACAGAGTTCTGGGGACATGTAATATGGAGTTCCCACCAGCTAGGAAAAAAGGACATTTAAAAATCAGAAATGGTCCAGCAGCCTTCAATTCAGGAACTCTGCATCCATCATGTTCACACAGGCCCATGAGCATCAGAGCTAGACACAGTACTGAAGAGACACAGATGACACACCCCACCAACATGCTGGAGAGATGGGAACAAGCAGCACGCTTCTTCCTTTCTCATCCACAAGCCTGTACCTGAGTTTCTTAGATACCCCTCTGTTCAGATCCTGATGTGGTACAAACTTCTCAACAGAGCAGTAGTCATGAGAACACAGCAAGGACTTGCCCTTCTCTTAAATATATACATTTAGAGGTAAACAGGGGCTTACGTACTGACCACGCATATGGAAACCTTCATAGGAGGCTGAAGAAAAAGGGATCTAGCACAGCTTCCAAACACAGATGCCAGCCCATGGCTATGGAGCCACTCTGTCTGATCACAAGGTACTGCCAGGACAAAGGCTACTCTGTCTTTGATGAAAGAGGGGTTACTTTTGGGTCAGTAAGTAGAAAGTTGGCTTCAGTCCCACCTGAAAGGCTTTCACTTCAGAAGTGGGCTTTCTTGAACAATTGGTTTAAATGAAACACATCCCAGCAGACACAAATTCCCAAACCCCAGCACTTAAATACAGCCCTCCCAGGTATAGTGGCATAGCTCAAAGTCCCAACAAGGAGACAAAGAACAAACATGATAAAAGGTATAAGAATGAAGCTTCCAGATGAATGGAGCTCATTCCCTAGCAAGGAGCTAGACAACAAAATAAAACGAGAAAGACAGAATTTAGAAGAAGGGGAAATATTTATAGTTGCACTCTTTTCGACTCTCTCAGCAAAGCTCCAAGGACTACAAAGCTTGCCTTTCATTAGACTCTGCTAGTACACTAGATACCTAATGGGCACATTCAGAATCTGCCATCTCCCTTCCATTTCCCGTTACAGAGCGTGACAGCTTCCGAGCTACGCAAGTCCTAGCCGTGGAAGGGTGAGAAGCCCAGCTAGTTGGAGTATCACATGGAGAACTAGGACACCGCACCTAAACCTCATTTAAGCAAATATAAGCAACATAAGCTTTCTGTAAGACACAGACATCTTTTCTGTATCTTCCTTGGTAAACGGGAGAAAGAATGATAAATTAAGAAACAAGCATTTAGTAAGCAAGTCATAAACATTTCACAAAATTGTAATTTGACTGTTAATTACAAATACTGAAAATAACAAGTTCTGCACTTGTTTCAGAAAAAACAACTTCCAGACTGCCACTGGTCACTAGATCACAAATGGAGCAACTAGCCCAGAGCACAGCCAGCATATACAGAATGAAGGACGGTTGAGGGTGGGTAGTTCAAAATTTTTCAGAATTGATAAGGAAAAAAAAAAAAGCTCACAGGTGTAGATGAACATACACAACACAGGCAAAAACAAGCCTGGAAATTCATAGCACAGACTGCACTTCCTCTGAAAGCCAGAAGACCCTAAAAAATGTGACAAAACAGAAGTGGTTTTGCTGCAGCCCAGCTTAGCGAGGGCTTTAGACAGTAGCCTTGAGTTCCTACTCACTGTGCAACTGCACAATAGCGCTCACGTTCTGGAAGGAGTTGGCAAGTACTTAACTACACACCCTAACAGAACACCAATAGCTTGCGTTAAATCTAATCACTCAGCCTGGTAAGCGGAAGTGCAAGCTGGCCTGCATCCCAAGCTACAATAAAGGCCTTTAGCAGATAGGAGCTCCAGACAATGTCTCCCTTTCCAAGCCTAGTGCTCACCACAGAAGTTAATGGAGCTGGGAAATCCAAGCAGAGCCTTCAGATGCCTGCAATACAGCTTACCCTGTGTCACAACTCTGGCCAAGACACCTGCTTTTTGGAAGGGTCTGGAACAAAGCCAAGCTTGACAGCCTTCTGGTAGAATTCATCTCTCCCACAAAGCTTTGCCCCCCTTCAAAAGCATTATCAATAAACCATACACCTGGTTACCATAAGAAGCACAAGTACCTTGCTTGCTTCTTTGTAATTCAGTTCAGAGCCCGAGCATTAGAGATAGGAGATATACCTAGGGCACGCTGCAATGTCAGGCAAACACATCTGAACTATCTCAGATCTAGCTGAGGCAAAATGCCCCTGTTAGTGCAGCAGCATGACCAAATTAACTTAACTTGCTTAGCTGGGCTTAACTAGACCAGAGGGGGAGCACTGTACTGATGTGACTATACTGCTCTCTGTGTACCTTTGCACAGCATTGCTTTCATATTACATAGGTTCACCTTTGGAGGTACAGTGCCTAGGTACCAGGGAAAGAAGAGCAGTGCCCTCTATCACAGCTATACAGATTTATACACAATTCCATGCCCACAGTGGCACTTCTCTTTAGTCTACTGCTGCTCTGCAGAGAGACAGACCTCCAAAAGGTAACCTGGGAGCAATGATAACTGCAGGCTGCAACACACCAGCAAATATACGAATAATGAGATAATATGGAGGGAAATTGAGGGGAGAGGAAAACCACAGAAAACAAGCAGCAAGAATGTACAGTAAACCTGGTCTTCTGCAAGGCATGCAGAGATGAAAGAAAAGCACACCTCCGTGTACACACAAAGGCAGATACTCACAGTCTCAGCCATAGAGTACTCGGAGTTCAGCTTCTTTGCCAACCCATAGTCTCCCAATTTAATCAGGTTTGCCTTGGTTAGAAAGATATTTAATGTCTTTATATCTCTGAAAGGAGAAAAAGAAACGCAGACACTCAAATATATTTCCAGATTTCATGGTTTTCCACACACTACTATACATCCCCCCCGCCAAATGAGGCACTTGCTATTCTGCCAGCACATCTCACACACACAGAGAGCTCTGCAAAGGCAATTTGACCCCAAGTACTGGGGCAGTAACTGCAGTTATCCACGTTTTATCACGTCCCCACAGAAACACAACACAGTCTAGACACCTATGTAAAGGCCACAGATAAAAGACAGTTCTTTTCCCCCTCTCATTCTCTTCTCATATGAAGGTCATTGAGCAGGCCTTATTTTTCCTGGTTTTATAAATAAGACCCAAGTCAGGAGTTGCTGAGCTCACTAGAAACATAAACATATGCATGAATATGTATGTATGCAAATATAAACACACAGAGAGAAGGTGTGAAACAGATGCCACTCTAGATCTTAAGCATAATGTCCCTCTACCTTACGCCTCAAGAACAACTCTTTATAACGTGACATACTGTGCCCAGAAGATGAAAAGGCTGATGGCCACAAAAAGGCTCAATTCCCAAACTCATTGAAAACACTTTCTCCCAGACAAAATAATTTATATGTAGTTTCACAGATCAAGAGGCTGTAAATACAGAGAGGAAGCCCCCACAGTATGATATGCTTCCCATGGCCAACACTTCGTAACACCCCCTTTTCCTAACGTACCATCAACAACTTCCCAGTGTAGATCAGGACAACATCAAGTAAAGCAGCACTTTGCATTCATCCACTTGGGGCATCGCAAAGTCCTGGGTCACTCTGACAATGTCTGCAGCAGACGGAAATCACTGCAAACATTTAAATAACTGTTCAATTCATTATTAAGGAAGGATTTGGGGCCACACATGTTCCTAGACCGGGAACTCTGCTGTGAAGATGGGCAACAGAGGTGGTAAGCAGGAAATCACTGCAAAGCAGGACAGACATGACATCTGCTTTAGGTCAAACACTTAGGCAGTACTTCGTTGAGTGTAGTGTACCAACTCTCCACTAGCAAGGCTTTCCAATTACCAAAAATTTAGAATGGCAGCAACCAGGATGCTACCCCACAGAAAACATCCTCACACAGGTATGCTCATTAGTTACAGAAGGATGTTGTGCAGTACAATCCAACCGCGCTGGAAACAGCTGTCTACATGAGCAGTACTCACCAAAATATCACGGCCTCCTTGAAGCACACATAAGCCATGAAATTTACCCCCCCCCCCCCCCCCGGAACAGAAAAGGGCAACAGAAAAAGGTAATTAGCTACTCATTAAAATCTCAGAGTCAGTGTCAAAATTACCATGACCAGCTACAAGCTATATCACTTCCTTAAACAACCAGCCGAAAAATGATATTCAGCCAAATGCAGGACAAACCTTTGCATGGGTTATATTACAGAAGCGCACCAATGCAAAAGCTTCATCAGTGCTAGCCTCCAGGAATTACAGAAGGATGCACACGTTGGTTTGAAGCTATTAATTGGGCGGCGGGTAGGAAGTACCTTTGGCCTGTGGTAACTGCTCTTCCTACCCACTTTAGCAAACATCATTTATGTGCTATGGCAATAAAGGGCCAATTTACTTCCTTTCTACCTGGATTAACTCTTTGCTCACAAAGCTGCAGCATCAAAGACAGCAATTCCACTTTCATATTCAAAACTTCTTGCACATTTATCACAAGACGGTTTCTAGCCCAATAAAAATTCCTTACAGACATGATACTTAACACCTAGGCAGTCCAGCTACGCTTTGGAGAGAAGCTCAGCACTTGCTTTAAACACAGAAGCAAAGGCTACTCAAAGGAGTTCTGCACTCACATCCATGAACTGGTTACCTCAGCTTTAATGCATGCCACACCTACCTGTGAAGAATTCCTGCTCGATGAATGCAGCTCACAGCTGATGCAATTTGAAAGAGATACCAAACCACCATCTGCAAAGGTAAGAATAAAAGCCTTATGTGAAGCTCAAAAAAAAAAACCAAACCCCCATACGACCCTATGACAGAGGCACAGCAAGAGGGCCTGACCATACCATTTAGGTGCTCTTTCAGGAGTATGAAAATTTGGAATTTCATGTTTTGGAAATCTGAAAAGATATTCCAAGAGGTAGATCGTTCTAGTGCTGTTCATAGTGTCTGCCCTGACAAGCATCACAGAATGCAATGAGTGAAAAGACTTAGGAACGACAGCTAATGACCACCTGGGAAAGATCTACAGTTGGCCTCTCCGGAATATGAACTGTGACCACTTAATATTCACCACGAGCCAGAAGGCCTTAAAAGTCATTATATAAGACAAATAAGCGTAATCATTAACCACCTCAGCATGAGGTGGAAGCAGACAGCAGAAAATAAGTTTAGAAAAAGAAATAAAAGAAAAAGGAACAAGAAAAAAAAACTATGGTGAGACAGATTCAAAGTAATCACTCAGAAAAGAACCTAAAAAATGGTTAAGAAGAGAGAGAGATTGAGTACCGACCAGGAAGAAACACTGTAAGAGGTTTTAAAGTTAAATGTTAGCCAAGATGATAAGGTGACCAAAGTCAGTTGAGTGCTCTTTTTCATTATTCCTCCCTTGGAATTTTATACTACCTACAGACAGCCAAAAAGGAAAAGAAAAAGGTTTTGATAGGCCATAAATGCTTGCAATATTCAACAGGATAAGAAGAATGTCAGTCCCCGGATAAACACAGAAAATCCCCACCAGCACTATGGAAAAAATGTTGTACAGATACTCAGACAGATCCCCAGAACATTAGGACAGCCCCGCTGCTCCCTCAAACCAGTCCAAATTACCTCTTCTTCAAATAACTTGTCCTTCTGCCGCAGAATCTTGTCATAGAGGTTCCCTCCTGTAATTATAAGTGAGTGAGAAAGGCAGAGACATTCATCTTAGTTAATGGCAGCAGTTACTCTGCTCAGGTACTGCTGGGAATACTCAAATCCCCTAAGAGATCTGATGAACCACGACAGCTCTCCCTCAGCACTCTTCACTTAAACTGGTCAGGTACTCACAAAATTAAGTTCTTCTTCCATCTAAGAGCTTCACTGGCATATCTAAGCTTAAGCAGAGATGATTCTTTTCTGACACCACTATTTAATACTCTGAAAAGTGAACCAATAAGACAGGTTAGCAGTCCCTACTTTTACCTGTAAGCACTTGTTAGGATATGTAAACGTTTATAACCTGTACATCAAATCATGTGAGATTGTCCTGCTCAGCATTATATATAAATAAATAACATATTAAATAAAGAGAAAGAAAGCAATTACAAATTCAGAGTAGCCCCGAAAGCACAAGTTACTGCCTTTCCCACTTACTGCCCAGCTCTGAGCTGCCTCTCTCCTTCAGCTGCCCTGCCAAATACATTGATGCAGAATCCATGAAGCACTGACCACAGCAGCAGCACCACCAGAAGCCTGACATCAGCAGACTCTTTAGGGCACCTCACAATTTCAAGACAGCAGACTGAAAATCAAGGAGAGCTAAAAGAAACGATGCTGAGGGCTGCTGGCAGTGAGACTCCCTGTCAGATTACCATCCTACCAGTAAATCCCAAACCTCTGATCACATCCTGTTGCTATTCCATTTCCCAATTATCATATATTATGTCCTAACAGTAACAGAACACCAGGTCCTTTCCCATTCCCACGGTACAGTGCCAGGCAGCTTTCTGCTGTATGACTTCCATGGGCCTGTCAAGTTGCAGATGTCTAAAGCAGGACACAATGGCTCCTCTACCTCCGTGAGAGACTTATTTCAGACTTAAATGTTAGTAAGATTTTTCTGATATTCTAACTAACATTCCCTTTGCTTAATTTCTTCTCATTTAGCCTTGCTATAACGTCTCAACATTCCTTTTTTCTGCCTTATGTTAACATTCACAAATTCGCTACAAATCGCTCTTTGCATTCACAATTTAACCAGAGTATTCACTTCTGCCTCTTCTTATGAACCTCCTTCCTAGTGATTCAGACTATGCAGGCTTTTAGTGAATTCTGTTCCTCATCTCTGATGTTTTGCTATCTTTTTTGCAGCTTTTCTGAACTGAAGAGCAGCGCGAGAGGTACTACAAAATCCCACACAAGGAGAGAAATTAGCTCTTGACTCAGATAACCAATACCTCTATGCACACATACTAAAAGGAAAAACAAACTACTTTCTTCATTTCATCTAATCACATCTAACCTTCTGACACTCTATTCTCTCTTGAACTAATGCATTTTATAGAATATTTCTTCCCAAATCTGTTTCAGCTGTATCCACTGACGTTATCCCACAATAAATCAAGGTCTTACGGTACCATGATATACATACAGAACTATAAGCAAATAAATCCATAACTTGGCTTCCTCCCCTGTAAAATGGGGACAATATTTAATCAAATTTGAAAGTCTTTCCTGGATCTCCAGCAGAGACATGCCAATTAAACAGTAAAAATTTTGGATCCTCAGGAGTGTCTGATAGCGATTAGTCCAGCTTAGCTTAAAAATTACTCATAAATTATTTTGGACTTGTATACCATAAAAAAAGCCACAGAAACAACTGTTAACACATCGGCAAAACCAACAACCCCAAGTCTAAATGAGATTCCCTCTTTCTCATGGCCCTAGTTCTGTGCCACTAAGACATATTCAGGCAATACAGGCTGTATACTCATCTCTTGGTTGTAAAGCCCAAAGTAAAACAGTTTAGAGACATTAACAAACACGTACAGCCACCAGTGCTATGCAGCTTCTCTCTATGACCTCCAATGAATTTACAATGCCCCCAAGCATGCAGTCTTTTCAGGGCAGCTAAATAACTCACACAGAGCACTCCTAAAATAAATGGTGCATCAAAGAGCTAACATTCCCCTACTCTTGCACTGGGTTCCACTCTGCATAAGAACAAAAAGCAGAGAAGCAAAACCAGGTTTGGCCAACCTGCCAACCAGGGTGTTTGACTCCCTTGTACAACACTGCCATCCTCCCCACCCTGTCCCAGTGAAAGAAATCTAAGATGATAACACATGATGATAGCCTTTTCCACCAAAACAAAATTCTGCTGATGAGCCATCGCTAAACATAACACCCAAACACACAGAGGATACCTACCCAGGGGAGCTGTCACCAAAATATGGTTATAGCAGTTGCAGGTAGGTATCCTGTTCCAGCAGTATTAGCTGTATACGACCTCCTCTTCCAGATGTCTAAGAGCAGCTGCAACTCAGGCCCTCACACCAAATACTTCTACGTCTCCATCCCAGCTGGGACTGTTCCCCCTGCAAACTCCAAACAATACCATCTGATCTACTCTTGGATGGAATTTTAAAGTTTTCTCCACACCAGAAGGACTGCATTTTTTTTTTTTTAATAGTAAATGTAGAAGCTGACAGCACAAGCCCTGATGGCAGTGTGCCAGGAGATTTTTAAGCTTTGATTTATAATTGCCAAATGGAGGGGTCTATTTAAGTGACGCCACTGAAAAACAGCTCCACTCTGTACTGGCAGAGAGGCCCAAATATCCTCATGGTCTTTTCCCACTGTCCTCCTAAAAGAACGAGCAAAGCGCATTAGAAGCCTACATAACCAGTAACACACTTCCACTGCACCAGCTACTCAGAAGACTTAAGGAATCATCTGCTGCCCACACTAACTACTGGGCTTCTTTCTTTGGTTCCTGAGGCACAAATCAATCAAAAGGGTTCTCAATCTCTTCTTCAGCAGCTACACAGCAGAATTCACCTCCACATCTCCATTCCCTAGAGGACACCCCAGGAACACTCCCTGCAGGAGTGTGACTCAGAAATGTGGCAGCCACCTGTCTGTAAGTGGGAGCAGGGATCTCACCATTACAGTACTCCAGCTCAATCAGCAGTGTGGTATTATCCATGAAGTGATTGTAGTATGCGATGATGTTCTCGTGCTGCAACAGGGCAAGGATAACGATTTCGTTCAAAGCATCACGACGCTCCTTTTCTGACAGCCGGGTCAGGTCCACCTCCTTCCACACTACAAGTGAGTCATCCTGAAACACAAAAACATCTTTTAATTAAAAACACACTACTATGAAGAGAACAGAATGTGCCTTTATAGCAGGAAATTAAAATCTCAGGAAAGGTAAAAAGATTTTCCTGCCTCTTACAGATTTCAAGATTCTTTACAACAATAAGTTTTGAGATTTTCTGTTTGTTGACAGGAATAGCAATGGCCTGAAGCCATCTTTGTAGCTGGCCAGCAGTCGCTTTGAAAAAAACCAAACCAAAACAAAAAACATACTACAAGGTTTCCAGGGAAAGACACAGAGTTTGCTTTGTTTCAAAAAAGACTAAACATACTCCGGTTCAGTAAAGGGAAATCAGTGTGCTTCCAACGCCATAACTGTAGAATATCATACAAAACCATAAGTCATTACAAATACCCAGGTATTCCTGAAAATAAATACTCGAGGAAACCAGACAAATTTAGTTTGCCCCTGTTAGGCCCACCCACGTTGTGAGACAGGCTATGAGTGATCTGTTACGTGAACAGTGTTCACTTGCAACTGTCTGAGCCATAATGCCTCAGGGTGGCCTTCCCCCAGAAAAAAAACTGAAGAACTTCCCTTGGGAACCAAGTCAAGCGCTTTTCTTTGACAGCTGCTAAAAAGCACAACTATGATCGAACCGGATGGGATTAAACAACTTGGGAGCAACAGGAGGACTGGCTTTTCAGCCAGTTTCCCGATTATGCTGAAACGCTGATCGTGCAAGAGAGTTACCTGTATGAGATGCCCCCATGTCCTCTGTGACTGGAATAAAACATAGAAAAATGAGGAATCTATTAGCATCACAAGAGCCTCCATATCTCCCTACAAAACTTTAGGGGAACGAGAGACTGGTGGTGCTCAAACATGTCAAAACCCAAACCCTGCACCCCTCGACACTGAGGGCCGAAGCCATTGCTTCACGCAGGGGCTGTTCCCGGAGCGGCACCGGGGGCTGTTGCTCGTCACCCCTGGGGGTTGTCGGTCACTCCGGGGGGCTCGCCCCGCTGCGGCTCTTCGGGCGCCGGGGCCTCCAAACACCCAGCCTCCGAAATCACCCCGCTCACCCTGACAGCGCCCCCCGGCCCTCCTCGGAGAGCCCCCAGAGCCCCCTTCCTCCGGTGAAGAAGAGGAGGAGGAGAAGGAGGAGGAGGAGAAGAAGAAGAAGAAGGAGGAGGAGGGGAGAAGGAGGAGGAGGAGGAGGAAGGAAAGGGACCGTTCCGCCGCTGCCCGGCGGGGGCCCGGCTCGCCCCGCCGCCAGGGCACCCTACCTCGGTGCGGCGGTAGAGGGTGGCCTCGCCGAAGGCGCCGCGGCCCAGGGTGCGGATGGGGATGTAGTGCAGCTCCTCCTGCTCGCCGGGCAGGCTGCCGCCGCCGCGGGAGCCGCCCCTGCCCGAGGACTCGCTGCCGAAGTCGGAGCTGATGGAGTCGCAGTGCCGCTCGTACTCGCCCAGCGACATGGCGGCGGCGCGGCCCCGCGGCGGCCCGGCTCTCCCTCAACGAGGCCCCGCGAGCCCGACGGGCTCCATGTTGGCTCCCGACGACGACCCGGAACCGCTTCCTGCCGCCGCCGCCGCCGCGACGACCTCCGCGCTCCCGCCTCCCGCCGCCGCCGCCCCCGGGCCCCGGCCCGGCCGCCAAAAGCAGATTGAAAACGTGCGAACGCCGGCGCTTTGCGCGGTGTGACGTGTGTGGCGCTCGTGCCCGCCGCTGGCCGGCGGGGACCGCCGGCGCTTAGAGCGAAGCACCGGCTGCCGCAGCCATCTTCCGCCTCCCCCCCGACCCGTGGCCTCCCTCACAAAACCTGCATAAGCAGGAGGTGCCTCAGCTCTTAGGGTGTTTGCCTAAAAAGCTTTCAAGTTGTATTTTGGTAATAAAAAAACCTATCTGAAGTAACTGGTTTATATCCAAGAAGTCATTACTGTTCCTTATCACGCCTGTTAACTTTTCCTTTTGCTTAACTGTACTGCCCATAATACACATCATTGAAAAATAACTGTGACAGAGGAGAACACGCCAATAAGCACCACAGCGGTATCCCAAGCTCAAAGATCTGCTGGAAAGACAAGGGCACCTGTGGCAGATACACATTTCACACCATTAATAAAACGTAGCAGTGTCCCCTACCGTGCCACTCCTGAATCATGACATTTCTCTCTAACCAAGATGAAACACACTGAAAGCTTCATAAATAATATTTTAGATCTGGAGCTGCAAAACCTTCTCTGCCCTAAGGAAGTATTAACAACTTTAATCATAGGTTAAGTGATGATTTATTTTCTTCATAAATAATGCGCACCATCATCATTCCAATATTTCATTTTCGAAGTTCATCACAACCACAGACGGGAAAGCAGAGCTGGACTATGGGGAACGTTCACTTCAGGACAGGTGATCCTACACTTACAGGAGACATCAGGAGCTGAAGCACAAATCCCTAAAACCAGGTACAACAAAGCCTGGTTAGCTCTTATCCTGCTACCTTAGGAAGTTGCTTTAATGCTCAGAGCAAGAAACAATGTGTGGACCTCCTCGCAACGTGGTGAGGGTTAAAGAGCTGTTCAGCATTATACACATCTATTTTAAAAGTAACTTACCCATAAAAGTTTATTTGCTGTGCATCGTAACTATTTCCATACAAAGATGTCGTCCTTCCAGCCAGCAAAGAGAGCACATCAGTTTTAGAATAAAGGAGCTTGCAGGAACACATGAACTCAGATGCGTTCTGCTAAGGATTGTTCACTTCCTCCACTGCAAGGGGAGTAGCTGGCAAAATGTCATCTGGCAACAATAATTTTTAAAAAATCTAGATGGCAAAATCTCATGGAAATGGGATTAAGGAATCTGAAACTGTTGTAGAAAACCAGAATACTAATTCAAAAGGTTAATCTTCCTTTTTCCTATTTGAAAAGCAGAGTTACCTTGCCCATTGCTATTTACAGTATCATACAAATTCTTCCATAAAATGATCACAGTAGTAGCTACAATCAGATTTAGCCACCCCATAGCATTGCCTTTACTACGCTTTAAAAAGCAGGGCAGTAATTCTCACAGCAAGATGCCCCCAAGGGGAGTAACAGCCGCTGCCCACTCAGGTTTATTGGAATATGGCTGAAGAACATTACACCTGACCTTATGCTGAATTTTTTACTCAAGCATTTAAAGAAATCACACAACATAGAGGCAATGTGCCATTCTGCCTCTTGCAAAATCCTGCAAAAATGATGAATTTGGATAAGGGTAGGAACACTGTCATTTAAACCAAATCACAGCAAGTATCTGCCTTAGTTCAAAGATCTCATTCATGGTTTTCAGAGTGAAGGCACTACATTGATTATGTTACTAACACAAGGGAAGAGCAGCCCACACTGAGATGGAAGAAATGACAAGGCATCTACATGCTTATAATTACGAAGACCATGAGATTCAAGTTACATATATATAGCAAATATCTTACATCTGGGGGAAGATTATCCAAACAAAGTATATTCAGAAGGAAACAAGAGACTGAGCAGTTGCTATGGGTGAGAAAACCCTGGAGGTCTGCAGCCGACCAGACCAGAGCTGCAATGGGATATAGCTGGAAAACACAAGCACACCTTCCCCTCTGCCAGCCTCAGCTGTACGGCATCTGTAGGAACAGCATCCCACCTACAACCAAGAAAAAAGAAGTTAATCTCATTACAATTCCAACAGAACCTCCTGGCGCAGCTTATGCAAAGATCACGTAATGCAACTGATTTCAAAGCTCAGGGAAAAGGTACCTCAGGAATATCAGCTATGAAAGGAAATTAAGTGACAGGAAACTGCAGAAGAGAGACTGAGCAAAGTGAGCGTGGTTCTGTCGTTGCCTTTTTTGAGCAACACGCCCCCAAAAGAAGTTACTCAACACGTACATTTTACTGCAAAAACTGAAATACAGTGTCAGATGGGTCCTTCAGGACACAACAGCTTTCTCCAAACATAACTAAACAAATGGTCCTTGTAGCAAAGGTCACTGGGATGGACACCAGGAGACCACAGGTCCTTGGGCAGGCTGTCAGCAAGCTGGAAGTGCAGAAGCTGATGCGTTGAGTTTAAGGTGATAAACCACATGGACCTCTGGCAACAGAAGGAGCAATCAGGCATCTGTTACTGCCAGTTTGCAGAAAGTTTAAGGCACTTCAGCTGCAGCTGAAACAGAGCAACTCCCAACTCCTGCCAGTGCAACAGACTTCCCCAGCAAGGCAAAACAGGCTTCCTACAAACAGTGTAAATACAAGTACTTTAGTGCTGCAGCAAATCTTGGGCTCACCTGTTTCAGGTTTACAAAAAAGGTCCAAGAAATGCCCACAGGCAGGTTTTTCTAAGTTCTGCTCGTTCCACCTTCCTCAAAGGGCAGGCCTGCCAGAGCCACCACACCACCACCAGTGGTGCTTTGGGGGAGGAACAACAGAACAAGTACAAGCCTGACAAATTCTTCAGGTGGAGAAGGGGCAGCAGCCATAACTACAAACCCTGAACTCCCCCAGTCTTCAGCAGACCCAACTTTTCTTCTCCTGTGAAAGATGTATCCATTTCAGGTTTGTGCTCTCTCCTTCCCAACAAGCCACCTTGAATGTGTGGGAAGTTAATTTCCCAGAGACTTTGTTCACTAAGGACAAGGCCATCTCAGGCATCTGAAAGACAAGTACAGCAGAGGGACACAACCAAAGGCATGAGAGACAGAAACTGGCAGGGGTGAAGAGAAGCCACGCTACTTTCCCAATCTTCTGCCACAGGACCCCATAAAATGCACAGGCAGGAATCCCCCAATGATCTCGCCAACCAGTTGCCAAGCTAGTTTGAGTCAAAAGTCCCTGATCTGCCAGTTAGAAGACAATACAGGTGTACACTTGGGTTATTTCTCACATACCTGAGCAGCTTGTAAGAAATGAGCAACAGTGTGTAAAATGCTCATCCCCTTACACGTGCACGCACACAGCAGCTGCAGCAGGCACTTTGTACAGGGTGCTGCCTACGCTGGCAGAGCAGGAGGGGGAATACATGAAGATGTACCTTACTTAGGAATGCTCACGCGCTGTGTTAAGTAGTGTGATAATTAAATCGTTAGTCACATTGACAAGTGGGTGGAAGAGGCTGGAAACGTCTGATGCAGTTTGCTACAGGCAATTATAGATTTACCAGTAATGCATCTGTCACACACAAAGATGGGCTCAGACCCAAGTATCTGCAACAGCTCAACTTTAGCCCATTTCCCAGAAGTAGAACGGAACGAAGACACCAGCTCTGCATTTGCAGTGCTCTGAAACAGCCCAGACCCACCACCAACCTACCACATGAGAATGGCTGTATGATTTCACATACTCAAATATGCATCCAGGCAAGAACTTGCACAGGCTAATCCTTATCCAAAGATCTGGGAATTTCCCTTCTTGAAATTCTCCCTGATAATACTAACTAGTTACGTAGCACTTATGTGCCCCGAATCCTATTATGTGGCATATCTCACGTGGCTACTGCGTGACAAAAGGCTTGCAGGCTCAGAGGGGATCTGATAGCAAGTTCGGTAAATACCTAACCACTCTCTTCAGCAAGCATCTGCCACTCACTTAGGACCACCTCATCTTTGCAACAATTTAGAATTTCCTCTAAAGCACAAAACTGAAAGTAATTCCATTTGTCTTAATAAACTAAATGTTACATGGGAGCTAATGGTGAAAACCTGGATCTTTCCAGTACACTAGAGCACCATTCCCGTTTCAGCATCAGCCTCAAAATTCCAACGCATAGAGGGAAATAATTAGGAAGGGGGGAAGAAAGGCCACAAATGGTAATCTGTATTAGAGACACCTCATTTGCTGTGCTGGTCCCGCTCCACAGAGAAGCCCATACCTTTCCTGAGTCTGGAATTCCCAAATTCTTTAGAAATTAACTATTGCTAGAGAAACCCAAAGGCTTGTGGGGTTCCGTGTACTTGCTGCTTCCTGTGACAGGTCAGCTTGCAGGAAACAGCAGTCAGCAGGAACACGCACAAAGAGGACAAGACTCACGCGGACAATTGAGGTGGGTTGTTTTTCCCCAAAGAAATTTTATTTGAGAAAGTTGACAAAAATCCCCCAACCAGTCATTACAGGTAAATCCATACCAGTCCCCAAAACCTGCTCCCCAGTAATCATACCAGTACAGTGAAGATCAAAATGCAACACCAGAACGATGACAGTGTAACAGTCACCTGGGGAACTTAAGGCCTCGCCACCATTTTTTAAGATAAAGGTATCTTTGTACTCGGACAAGGACGGGAAGAGGATATCAAAACAGACAACACTGGAAAGGCCCCTTTCTTGTACTGTCTTTTCAAGTTACATAAAAACAAAAGCAAAACCTTAACAGATCTACAGGCTTCAAACTGTAGGACCTAAAACTACCTTCAAATGACTTCTGTAATTCAGTCCTGTGGCATCACTCCTGTTCTGCACTGTAACAGCTTTCAAAAACATACAAGGATAAAATGGATGCAAGGGCAGAGGAGTAGACTTGGGTTCTTAATATGGCTTTATCAAAAAAGAAACCAATTAAAAACAATCTAAGCACTTGCCAGTGCAACTAACAACTCCAGGAACTTGACAATGGCAAAAGGGAGGCAAAGTACAAATGTATTTAGATGACAGGAGGTCATCTTTTTATCCTCTTTCCCATTGCCTCACCCTGGACAACTGTTTCCTTCCCAGCAACAGATCAGATTCAGGTCAGAAATTTAAAACCACGCTTTTTTCAAAATGGCAGCCCAGGCCCAGGGCCACAACAACCCCTTCCCTAGCCAGAAGCGTCTAGGCACATGACACCAGAATGCTGTGCTGCTGAACCTTTTGCTCTGAAGGAATGCAGAGAAGGTAAAAGAATTTTAATCACTGCCTAAAAACTGCAGCAGGTAAGTCCATGAAGTTAATCTGCCTTTTTTTTTCCCCAGCCTGGCTTATTTAACATCATGCCATCTGGACAACTGAGAAATGACAAGAAGCTGCTGGCTCTCTGTAGTACTGCATAGGCGAATAACAATGCTGTTGAGGGCACAGTTCAGACTCCCCTCAGACACAGAATTAGCTTATTCCTACGCTGTACTGCTTTTTTGACTTCGTCCACATTCTTGTGAGAACTCCTCTGCCAACCTGCAAAGCACCCCTCGCACCCACAGACCTCAAAGCAGGGCACAGGCCCTCATGCTTCACATGAGCAGCAGCCCACCTTGCTTTGAGGTCTCAGAAAGTGAGATTCAGCCAGCTGCCTGCTGGATAAACGCTACAGTTAGATGAGAAGTCTCCTGCTCAATGTAAGACCAATTTTCCAAGCATAACCTGCTCCTATTTGCTCTCTGACTGTATCTGACCAAGGCCTCCTGTCTGTACAAAAGGCCATCCTCGACTAAGGCTTTCAGGAAAACTGCTGCATCATTGCAGAACAAGAGAGGCAAATCCAAGACAAACACGTGGAGCAAGGGTGGGATCAAGGCTGGACAGCTTAGTTGAGCGAAGCAGGCTTCTCCTTTCCAAGCTCAAACATGCTCCCAAGCCCTCCTTCCAAGGCTCCCCTTCCTCCAGGCTGAACCATCATACACTCAAGCGCCCTGACCTGTCCGCACAAAGACACCAGCTCCCACAGGGAGAAACACAGAGGTCCGCGACAGGGACCAAACCTTGGGCCTCCCTCTATCCTCAGGCCCTGCTGGAATGATGAATACTATTGCTTTGCACTCACGTCCGTTTGCACGAGGCTCAGACCCCAGCTGGTCAGAACAGGGAATCCCCTGCTCTGCCCTGGTGCTAGCTGCATGGCACCTGAAGAGCACAGCAGGGTCAAGTGGCTCAGAGTAACACTACAGTCACAGACAGATGGGAGACATCATCAAGCCAAGATTACAAAAGGAGAACAGACAGCGCAAAAACTTGCTGCAGCTGTCATGGAAAAATCTTTTTTTATTTAATCGCTGCCCCAGGAATCCCCAAACCCATCACAATCTCCCCCACCCTCAACATCCAACAGGATTTTACAAGTCCCCCGTTGCCTCCAATGTTTAGGCTCCCCTCCCCCTTTAGGGTCCAAGTTCCTGCAGAGAAGCTCCAGTCAGTGGGTATCATCTGTGAGATGGCTCCAGGGGGCCATGGCTGGGTCCCGGCGGTGTCCAGCTGGGTCTGAGAGGAGGGGGAGGAGGACTTGCTCCTTTACTCAATCAGTTTCTTGGCCTTGAAGAAGCGACGCAGGTAGAAAACCTGCCACGTAGCCAGTCCGATGAGGCAGCACATGGAGAAAATGCTGAAGTACAAAACCCGGGTGTTTGTCGACTCTGAAACAGACAACAAACCATTGCACAGGAGTCTGACATCACAGGATGCACCTCAAGAGGGCAAAGTTCTCAGAATTTTCTCTCCCCACCCCTGCGAAACTTTAAGGATAAGATATCATACAGCACGAAGGCAAGGGCACCCAAGCACAAGCAGTACATGAGAATAAAAGCAGAGGGAACGGGAAGGATAATGAGAGGGAACAAGGCAAAACTGTGATTAGTGGGCAACATTAAATGGTACAGAGTAATTCACATTAGGAACAGAGACAGAAAGAAATAATTTCTAGAGCTGGGACACACAAGACTCATGACTACTTCAGAGGGAGAGAAGTATCAGTAGGTTTCCCCTACTAGGAACAGAACAGGCAGAGACCACTACAATAGCTGGATCTCCAAATGCTGTCCTAATAACACATTAAGCGGAAGTAAGGATCTTAGAGCTCCATCCTTCTGAAGGAGCATGCAGTCTCTTACCATTTGTGTCCCTCATTTCCTCTTCTCGTTTCTTCATATAGGCAAAGTCATTAACGATGGACTCTGAAAGATCTTCCAGGCGCCTCAATTCTACTTCCAGAGGCTTCAACTTTTCCACTTTAGCAATCTAGAAAACAGAATAGTCAGGCAATCACCGAGCCAAAACCAAAAGCTCCCACATTGGTTTTTAGTGCCAGTTTGAACCACTCCTCCTCACACGCTACAGTTCTGGGGCGTCCTTCCCCTAGGGAAACACCTCTACAAACCAGAAACTACCATTGCATAAAGCACTATCACTTCTCCCACCTGTTCTCTGAAACACACTTTCCTACTACCCTCCTACACAACAGAGGAGCCCAGTATGCATACAAGCACATTTCTTCCTTATTCGGCCTAATGTTAGCTAATTCACAGTTGGCTTCTGAGGAGTGGGTAGAAGAGCTTGCCACATGACTAAACCTCCAATGAATAGAAGTCACAGCCCGCGATACAGGTGACTAACTTACGCGTGCACGCACGCAATATCGTTCTATAGGCACATGGGATATTAGCACCGAGACTCACTTTGCTAACTGTTGCCACACGCCCCAGAAAGCCCGGGCAGCCTGATTCCCAGTAGTAGTGGTTTGATTACACCCACAAGAGCTCAAGGCTTTTATCACTGAGACTGAACCTCAAGGGCAGCCCATGCGCTTGGTAGGGACCACGCAACTACCAAGTGCTCCATCTGTCTCAAGCCACCAGGTGACGCTGCTGGAATACTTATGGGACGGGCTGCCTTTGCGCCAGTTTGAAAGAAAAATGCACTTCCCTCATAAAAGCTGGTTTTATAGGACATCATTTTTGTGCAGAACATGCAACCCACTGTCCTACAAGTCACAGACTAATAGCCAAAACGAAAAATCCACAGGAAATTCAATGAGAAAGCACAGTCCACAACAGCAACTATTTAAAGTTGAATGTGTGAACACATGTCCCTGCCCCAGTCCTGGCTGTAACCTGTCTACACATAATATAAAATCTGTGACACAAGGACATTACTGAAAGGAAGCTAACTACAATTCCTGCCACTGTTACAGCGTAGGGTTTGGGTAACTGGTTCTTCCATAGAATTTGTCACTAGTACTGAGTGACAGGTCCCCACCATGAAGGCCAGATACCCTGTCCCTGAGTAGTGCAGCAGAAGAGAGATGCACTACAGAAAACACATGGAGCACCCGCAGCTCACCACTGGTCTCACCGCCACACAGGATATAGACATAAGCCGCAGGACAGCATCCCTCAGTAGTGCTAACAGGTAGGCAACAGGGCGCCCAGGGTGCGGGTATCCCCAAAATGCTGCTTCCAGAGGCAGCTGCCTGGGCGTCAGAGCCCGTCTGAAGAGATGCTCGTGACCAGGCCAGTGCTAGCTAATCAGCTATTTCACTGAAGGGTCTTCACATGACCCGCATATCCTGGCAAGCCGCAGGCCGTCAAGCAGTCATCTGAGGATTTTTATGCTGAGGCAAGCTGCACATTACAGCTCTGCCAGCACAGCAGTGTCAATTCGGAGTGTGTTTGTGAGAACGGGTAGGAAACGGGAGGTTAAACCCCTCCCGCTTTCTAGCCAATAGGTTGTACTGACAAAACCCTGTGGCCTGGACACGTATTGGCCATCAGAGCTTTGCTGAAAAACTGGCACCAGTGTTAAGTGTGCCCATGGCCCAGACTCTGCTGACACAGCTAGAGCAGTGGGTCTGTAACACACACAAGATCTCAGGCAGCTCTACTGACAAGCTAACCCGGTCTTGATCAGCTCCGTTATCTTCCTGGAGGGCACCCTTCCTCATTCACAGAAGGCTACAAAGGTTCCACTGGGAAAAAACAAGGCTTGTCTGCTCCATCCTGCATCCCTTCAGCTGCTCTTAATAGGTGTAGCTAGAAACATCTGATAGCTACTTATAGCCCTGCATGTACTCTGAGACCCACATCCTGGAACCCCTTTCATCCCTAGTGAAGCCAGTATGCACAGCTGCTCCAAGGGATTTTGTAAAAAGCCCACCAAGCATCTGTGATGGTGGAACACCATCATCCTAGAAGGAACTCCTGGACCACCAGAACAATCAAGACAACAACTCCACTAAACTTCTCAGGGGCCACTCAAAGATTTGTCAAAGCCTAACTCTCTTCCCAGCACAGAAAGAGATACACTATAGCCAAGAATTGACAAGGAGTAGCTGATCTGGAAAGGAACCTAGATTGCCAAGCCTTCTTCATGCCCTCTGAAAAGTCTTTTCACTTTTCACTACCTTCATTTCTACTTATTGAATGGATAAAGTTAACCCTCCCTACCCCAGAGAACCAAGGTACAACACTGCCATGCAGTTAGGTTTTCTAACCCAGCTCACTCTCCCAGTTGCTTTGCTCCAAGAATGTCTGGATCTATGAAAGCTTAAGAAGCCAGACTCGAATATCATCACCCCTCCTCTCACTCCATATATCCATGCACAAGGACAACATTAGAGACCTTCGTTCAACTCCCTGCATCAAGTCTCCTTGAAGCAGTTCAACATGAAGAACTGGGAGGGAAGACGGGTCACTGGTACCTTAGAGCACATGAACATCACAAGCAAAAGGCTCAAAAAGGCAGCAATTCCAGGAAAGAAACCTGAGCAGCAGTCCTCCCCTCTGGGGCTTTACAGCAACACGTCAAGTCAAAACCCACAAATACTACAGCAACCCGGGGAGAGAGAGGATGAAAAAAAGAAAATGCACTGCAAAGCAGCGTGGCTAAACATCCATAGCAGCTGTACAAACAGTAAACCTGTTTCAGTCCTTTGCAAACATGCTGCTCAACAAGGCTCAACAGCCTGCCACTCTGAGAGGTCCTCATAAGTCAAGGATGTTTGCCAGCACTGTCAAGGTCTGCATTCAGTATCAGGTGGGACTGCAATTCTAAATTCTTCTTTTCCTATGTTCGTCCATGAACCTTTTCCATTGATCTAGCTACACTGACGAGCATAATGGACACTTACTTTTATTCCAAGACAGTTTTATCAGTACAGCCAGTGACTACGTAGATATACAGGCATAAGAATCTTTCTGCATAGGGACAATGCTTCTAGGCAGCCTTACAGTAATGTAACTCAGTATGCTGCGGGGTTGTATTCAAAGAGATTCTGTAAATGTAGTCACCATAATCCTCCCATTTACCCTCTCAGGAGTCATCCCATAAGATTTCCATATCTTGTAATCCTTCAGTCGCTGGTTGCCAGAGAGCTGGCCCAATGATTGCTTTGCTCTTCCCTGACCCCAAGCGCTTTTTTATTCTTCATGTAGGACGTGCTCTAGACTGACTCAAGCGATGATTGCTCTGCTTTTCCTTGACCCCAAGCACTTTCTTACTCTCAATGTAGGATGTGCTCTAAACTGACTCAAGCCACGCAGGGGCAGCTAAACCAAAGCTCAAAAGGATATAAAAGCTCCAGCATGCTCATCTCAGAAATTTGTTCATTTTCTAACTGGCTCCATACACAGCCTCCTGCTACCCCCTCTCCTCCCTGAGGCATCTCCCATGCTGTTGTGCACAGTGGACACGGCAATCATTTGCAGGAATCTTTATCCGCCAACAACTCTCGTTTCCTCAGGCACAGGCTCTGTGCTGGGGGCTGACTGACCCCAAATTCTGGTGAACCAAAAGCATAGTAGCAACCAGACTGTCCCAGCCACAAAGCAATGGCTATTCCACATAGCTGGCTCTTGGGTCTAAGAAAGCTATGTCCTCATAAGATAGAAACATTTAGGCTTTATGCCTGTTTGCAATGCCTTCAAACCAAATGCCCATTTCACACCAGCCACTACTCTGCCAAACACCTTTACACTGATAAACTGCCAGTTCTTAGAAATGTACAAGCACCACTTCAGGGCTGTTGAGCCAGCACATCTCACAGTCACAAAGGTAAGAACAATAACAACACAACTTGACCTTTAGGAGGATCTGGTATTAACCTAAAATGCCCTCTGCTGCTGGGGCTGGGGAAACTTCACATCTCAGCCTCCTGTTGCCTCTAATACCTACACCCAGAAGCTGGGTCATGCTGTCCTAGCAAATAAATTCACACATAAGGCTCCAGTTCCCAGAGTACAGAATTCATTTTAGTTGATGTTTCCCTTTTTTTTTTTTCCTCCCCTAACACACAAAGCTTCACTGCAACTGTAGGTTGCAGACAGGCTTTCATCACCGCTGGGAAAACAGCTTCCCATCATGAGCCCCAGATCTACAAATGGCATCACGTGAGTGCTGGGAAAGGGGAGCCTGCAGTGCAGGCAGCCAGGGGACATACCTCCTCGTAGTTCTTTGCTTCAACTCCATGCTTCATATCCAGAATCACGAGCTGGTCCGGCATCCTCCCTGTTCCTGGAAGCATAATGAAAGGATTCATTGTGTGAAACAGCCTGCCAGGAAATCACCAGCTCTCCCCACCACTGAGGAAGAACTCACAACATCCCTCCCCTCCCTCTATGTCTGCAGCTAACTGCGGAGGCAGCACAGTCCAGCCTAAAAATACAGAGACTTCACAATAAATCCTGGCTGAAGGGGAGCCTCCCAAAGATAATGAGAACAAGCTGTAACTAAAAGCACTGACTGTGTGTGGGATGCAAATCACTGTAAAAACTGCAGAGGATTAGAAGATGAATACCAGCTGCTATGAGACAGCCTGGCGAAAGACAAATCACCAGCAGGACAAATATTCAACTGGGAAGCCCGCATTCCCCCTAGCAGGAAGTGCACCAGCACCTTGTCAAGGTTACTGGCGTTGTAAATGATTTTACATTCAAGAGAGCAGAAGGTAAACTACTCTAATTGAGGAATATGGTGTACAGGAACTACTGACCCTTGTAGGGTGCAGTACCTGCAGAAATGAAAGCAATCCCTTTACCAACACATCTTCAGGGAAAGAACAGCTCAGATGTCCGAGACCCACACTGCTAATGCAACCCCCAAAATGGCAGGAGGCTTCTGAAGCCAGGAAAATGCCACTTCAGGGAACAGCCAGCTGGAGCTGCACAAACAGCGAGTAGGATAAGTCTGCAGTCAACAGCACAGTAGGTATCTTTTAAGGCTGTAGCCCCCAGGGACACCTACGGTTAATAGCTTCTTCTAACTGCTACAGTCCCATTTGAGAACATTCCCAAGAGGCCAAAAAAAACCAAACCAGAATTGGCATGTAAGATACCCTAAAGAATGCTGCACGTCAGCTGACCAAAGTATCATATTCCACTGTACCACCCACCAAGGAAATGTCCATACACAACACATTCCCAAATCCCAGCACTTTGGGGCATACAGTTGTCCTCAGCTGGCTACCAGCAAAACACAAGGTCTGAATTCACTTATACTATGAATTTCAGAGTCTTCATTCAGGACCACATCCAATACACTTTGCCTTAGGAGGCTGCCAGGTAGACATTCCCTCAGTCCACAAACAAATTCAATGCACAGGTTACACTGGGTCACTCCAGTCGGGAGCTAGGAAGATACTCCAGATCTTCAGTACAACATCCCAAATTTTCTCTCCACCCGCTGAACAGCTCTTCAACACAGAGTAGAACCACCTTCACCTTCTACTGCTAGCAGAATATGGAATAACCTACTGACAAGATGGTCCATAACAACTACAAACTGTTTCTTAAATTTCCCAAGGGATACAGGAGCTCAAAATTCAAACCCAGCTATGTAAGAGCCTCATGGATAAATCACGATTAGGATGGATTTTTTTTGTTTTCTTATAAAAGATCAGTTACTGTAAAAACAAACTCAAATCCCAGCAATGTTCTTTAGCAGACAGGTTGTATACAACCACCCAGTGCTCTTTTCTCCAACCACAAGTTTTGACTGCTTATTCCATTTATATACCAGCATGCCTGGAGGCTGGCAGGTAGGACAGCCAACAGTAGCTGCAGAAAAAAATTCAAAGCACACAGTTCAATGACAGGGTTTTTTTAATGTTCTTTAAATTACAGCAACTTGGGTGGAGAGCTGGAGCTTCCAGGAAGAGATGTGAAAGATGAAAAGGTCAGTGAACAGAACAGAACTGGAAGAATTAATTTGTCAGGCTGAAAGGGAGAGCTGCCATGAGGCAGTAAGAAAGTAGAAAACTTCGAGCTGCTCGGTGCAAAGGGACAGAAAGCAGACATTCTGCAAGAGGTCAATGTTGTCAGAGATCAGCCTGGAAAAACTCAAGCTGCTCTTCTACAAGTTCACTGAGCCCAAGGCACTAGGCAGCTCCCTTTGCACTCAACAAATCCTCAGTAACTCCCTGCTCCTCCTGCAGCCAGGGCTCACCACAGGAGACCAGATCAGCAGCAAAGAGAAAAACAGTTAAGTCCCAGAGATCTTGAACTAAACTGATACCTACATCCCCCAGGAGGTCTTCAAGAGGTCATCTCACACAGCACAGAACTGTTTCCTGGGAGATTAGGGGAGCTCCTAATTTGCAAAGTCTGTGGAAAAACAGGATGGTTGAACTGGATGTCAAAAAATTTTCCCACAGGAATTCCAGAAAAAAAAAAGAGCCATAAGACTCTTAAGAAAGTTTGGGAAGAGAAGGATTACAGAAGGAGCAAAGAGGTAAAGATCAGCACACAGGACGAGCCCTACAGGGACACATGTCGTGTAGGCCAGGCTATCCTTCTCAGAGATTAGCATACGGTGTGAGAGTAAGTGCGCCTGGGAACAGAGCACTGGTCAGGAAGACAGGACCCTTCCACCCTGGAAGAGGGAAAAATAGCCTGTTGTGCAAACACCCATAGCTCCAAGAAGCACCCTAAGAACCCCTCCAGTCTGATAAGGTGGATCTTCTAAATAGGGTCTCCTTCTCACTTCCTCTTCCTCATTTTTGTGGTTAAGGATTGAGAAATCCCAGTTGCTTAGACCCTTCAGGTCCCAACGGCTCTGGGCTTCCTCTACCAACAGCTTTTCTCTTCCAGTACTCCACCAACATCCTCCTTGGCTGCCCCACTACAAGTCCTGACATCTTACTAGATAAGACTGTGGAAAAAAACAACCCCAAAACCCACCTTTAAAGAGAAACATGGAGATAAAATGGCACTTGGTCAGTTCCTCCATTCCCATGCTGACCTTATAGAGGAAACAAGGCATTTCCTTGTGATGTGGTTACTTCTTCCACAGTACCTTAAACAAGTTCTGCAGGTGATCAAGCCTCACAGTGCCACCTCCCTTACTTTAATACTTCCTTGATTTCCAACACAGGGATGGGAAATCTGGAGATACTCATCATGCAGCATCTCTCTTTAGCAAGGAATTTGGGGTATCTGGGTCCAAAAAGAAAATGGGACCTCAGAGGCCCCCAAAATGAAAGCCTCCAGAAGAGAATTCAGATGCTCAATTGAACAGCTATAGATTTTGGCACCGCAACGCCCCACTGGTCACCACGTAGAAGCTGCACTTTGAAATATTTTATCCTCATCAGTACTGAAAGCTTTAAGACAAACTTGCAACAATACAAGGCAGGCAGAGAACAAACATTAGCTACAATCAAAAGAGCTACAAGGGGCTCAGTCTAGGCAAGAAACCTCTGGTTGCAAGCACCGAAATAAGAGTCCAGACACAACTAAAGAAGCCTTTCCCACTTCAGTGTGAACACATGGAAGCTATGAAAGGACCTGTAGGACTGTCTCAAGACCTCCCAAATACCCAGGTGTGGGACAGTAAATACCATGAGTGACTTCCAGATGAGCCGCTAGTGCCTGCGTGTCTCAACACTTTAAGGAGCATTTGGACGCCCTACCTTTGGAGTGAAATAAAAACAAAATCCGGAGCATTTGGGGTCAGTGTCTCATCTGTAAAATACTATGGAAGAGGTGTCGCAAGCCAGGTCACTTTCAATACCAGCAAAGAAAACAGCCTTCTCTTTCTGGAAAGTTCTCTTCCACTTGCAAAGTATTTATATCTTGCATGTGGAGCAGAACAGCAAAACAGAGGCTGCCTTTCAACAGGTATGGGGAATGCTGCTAGTGAGTGCTCTGCGAAACGCTCTGGGATCTTTCAGGATCAGATCTAAGAAGAACCAGGTCCAGGGAGCAGAACTCTGCCAGTGACTGTGAAAAGATGTGAGCACCTATGAATTTGCATGTACTCACACCACCACAAATGAGACCAGAGCCCACACGTTGGCCGTTTGCAGCACGTTTGTCCTGAAACTGAGCCCAGCCACTCAAAGCAGCACATGCGTCACGCTCACAGGAAACGAGCCTCAGCGCTCGTTAGGCAACCATCCCTGCAGCACAAATGCAAGGCTGACGTCCTGCTCATTTCCCCTTCCCTTTATTGACCACTTAAGAGAGCAGCTGCGGATGCAAACCAAGGCCACTTTCCCTACACACACACACCCCCCCCAATCCCAGAAAATGGTTGCTAACCCAAAGCAGGATTGCTGCCAAGTACACATTGTGGAGAGACCACGTTCCACCAAATGGGGAGAAAGACAGGGTCCTGGAGATGATGGCATCCTGCTCTGTCCTGGCTTGACTGCAAGATGGGGAGAAGCAGGAAAAGGGCAAAAAAGGTGTGGTTTGCTCTCCAGTACTGCCATTCATTGCAACTTCTCTGTGGGAGGAACACACGACTCCCCTTTCAGAGGAAACCCAAGCACTCTTCACTATAGCCACAGAGGATTACTTCACTTCAAATGCAACACCGACAGCAGATGTTCTGCAGTGAGACTGCCCACAACCTCCTGAAGATCAACTTTAGAAGTCAAACAGTGTTCTGCGGACCACACTCAGCATCACTTTACCCATAGCCCTCACCTACGTATCTACATGAAGTTGTTCGGAAGCTAGAAGCAGCCAACAGACCTTTCACTTCACTTACCCACAGGAAGCTTGCTCTCAAAGCATGCCTCAAACATATCATAGTCTTCAGTGGTGAAGGCAAACTTGCCCTTAGTGGCATCCTCCTTGGCATACAGGATGTGGCCAGCTGAGTCAGTTATCTGTAAAAGAGACAACAAGGGTGAGGGATACAATGCTTCACTGCCACAGGCTCATGCTGCCTGTGCTACACAGGCAGAGTTCTCACAGCATCCCCTTTGGAGCTGCTGCATTCTCCTTTCAACAGTTTTCCTGTAAAATACTATAGAAGAGGTGTTACAAGCCAGGTCACAACTATATCAATTCCTCTCTTCCTTATCCCCACTCCAGGAGCTGACAAAATCAGAGTGCCTCTAATGTAATTATTGACTCTCAGATTTAACAAAAAAGAACCCCACCAAAAAACAATTAACCAGCCAACAAACCCCCAAACCACACCAATTCCTCTTCCTCCTATAAACTCTGAATATAGACTACATTTAGGAACTTTTGCTGAACCAAACTGGTATTCATTACCTTCTTTTTGCAAGATTCATAAATTCCCATAGCAACAGAGATACGTAAAAGCCTTACGGGACAGAAAAAAAAAATAAAAATACTCATTCCCCAGAAGATAAAATGGAGAAGGGCATGTCCATTCCTCTAGAAAGGAATCATCAGCGTGGCTCTGAGTTCTACAGGGTTTGGGTGCCAAGATCCATAAAAGCAGCCACTTCAGAGGACAATTCAGACTGCTCAGACAGAATAATGACTGTTTTGTGCTAAGCCTAAGAAAGCACTAAGAATAGGCAAAAACTGTAGAAGTTCTACAAAAATGCTTCAACAGAGTCAAAAAAAAGGACACACATTTCATGATGCAGACTTGAGAATCATTGTGCTCAATTAAAGGCTCGATCCAGTTGAAATACTCTGACGACGAACAGGGGTGAAAAACACCAAAAGCTTTACAACATCGCATGAAAATCAACAATGTGTGTTCCACTGGAATGTTTCCCAGTCTCCCTCAGCTCTATCATTCTATAGGTATGTCTGAAAAAGCATGGGTGCTAAAGTTACTAGGCGTCTTTGAAAGTTTTAGAGGTGAAGAGACTAAAAAGCTTGGAAATAATTTTGAAGGCATGTAAGACAGAAGTACACAAAATAATCTGTGCTATGGAGAAGATAAGTCAGACGCTCTCCTTTACTCCATTTTACAACAGAAAAATAGCCTCATTTCCCTGTGCAAAGGCCATATAAAAGGGCCACATACCCAAAATTATTCTAAGGAAACACTCTCCTTTATTCTTATTAGAACACCTAAATAACTCCCTGCCATGGGACACCACTGATGCCAGCAGCCTGCTGGACTCGGAGCAGGTGCGGACCTTCACATGGATAACAGAAGTTGCTGCCTTAGGCAGGAAAAATAATAAAGTATATAAATCCTCAAGCCTCAGGGTACAAACCATAGCAGGCAATACTTTAGGAACAAGCTTCCTCTACATACAGATTATCCCAACACTCTGTTACAGGATCTGTTGCAGCTGCCCCTGGACCATATGGTAGTTGTCAGTGTCTGAGAACGAGGAGCACCGTTCCCCTCCTGCGCTGCAGTTTCTGCTCGGAGCTCTACCTGTACACAAGCGAGAAGCAGATGAAAACACGCCTGCGCAGTCAGGCACAGGCAGCTGCGTTGCCATCCCCCTGCCATAAGCCACCAACACAAGCCACCTCCTGTCTGGAAGCCGCCGGACTATCGGAAGCATGCAGCTCAAGTCAGCAGGCCCTGTTGGAGCGCTGGACTGTTTGCATCTGAACACGCAGGCACGGTGTAAAAGCACGCGTTTTGGCCACCATAGGGTGCACACTATTCAACGGAGCAGTCCTGACTAACCACGACACGAGCCTCATCAGGGTGATATCATATAATCTGCACACCGGGTTCTCCATCCCAAGAACAAGTGGCAACAAGAATACAGTGAAGAAAGCTCTCAAACGTCCCCATTATTTTGAGCACTATTCCCTTAGGGCCTTGTAGACACAGAACTAATCTTTAGCTAGAGGATATTATGCAGCTTGATCCATTTTTGCCCTTTGCGGCTCTAGCAATAGCCTGCTCCAGGAACAGGATTCTGGACTGTAAAAGCTCTGCTATCCGCTTTCATCAAAACTGAATAGCATTACCCAAATCAGGCAAATACACAGCCCATTCAGCCAGGCGTGCGGGGGCGGGAGAAGCTGCTAACAGCCCAGCCAGAGCGCTTGTGGGGGAGTGGACCTGAAAGGGATTTTTTATGCTATTCTAACGTTATTTACGGTAACACAATCCCCTACAGACAGGGCATTGTTCGCCCTTGACAAACAGCCCGACGGTTCCCCAAACTGCCAGCCTCGACAATGGGGCAAGGGCACGTGGCTGGGCCCAAGCGAGACCTCAGCCGCTCCGCCGCCGCCCCTCGGCAGCCAGCTGGCAGAGCCCACGGATTCCTCCAAAACAGAGGGTGCCACTGTTAGCGCCGGGCTATCACACACACGAGGTTGAGCTCACCAGCAGGAACCGAACTGAGCCTGGCCAGAATTAACTACCAACCTCCTACGTTTGGTGGCCCAATCCAGGGGACTGACGCAGACCATCCAGTGCAGAAGAGGAGAGACCACCTGCAGACATGATGTCCTGAACTAACCTTTCCCATACAGACACAAAGGGAAAGTAAGCACCTAACAGAGGGGCTGCAGCACTCACAATAGTCGTAGCATGTTGGGAGGCCACAGCATACCTGAACAATACGAAGGCAGGCAAGAATTGCATAAATTACTATTTCTTCTTTGTAGCTTTTCGAACTAGTACAGGACTATTTTTTTTTTTAATTTTTATTTTGCAGCTAGAATAAAATAGAACTTTCACTAACAGTCCTATCTGGACACCAGCTTCAGCAGCAAAGCCAGACTAAGACCCAAGCATGGGATTCATGCTTCACTACCTCCCTAGAGAAGGAGTCAGTTTTGGAAGAGACTGTGGTGGGGTCAGTTGACCTAAGAGTGGGCAACCAGAGAACAAGGAGGCTTGATCGCCAAGCGGTAAGAGACAGGTGGGAACATGGCACTTGATCTGAAACACACGCACCTTACCAGGCAAACACACAGCAATATTTTAAGGCGCTAAAGCTGCTCAGCTGTGACTACACACAGACAAATCTCCTCTTACAAATGTTGCAAGAACAGCAGGACAAGATTTTTTAAAATGCAAGACTCCAGAAACAGCCTTCTCTAGCCATAACCAAGCACAACTGCCAATAACCTGAGACCTTTGGGCATCTGCAGGCAAATGCTGGAAAGGCAACTTGATTTCAGGAGATCTCAAACATTCACTCAGTAACACCAAGACTCCTGAGCAGTCCGTTCTGTCTCCATTTGTGTGCTTACTTTTGAAGCTTAAATAGAAAGAAAAATGAGACAGAAAGCTGTTACGAAGTGATTACATAGCAATAGACCTTACTCAGCTAGGTGGGAAAACTGAAGCAAGCCTAGGGAAGGTAGACTGTGGACAGAAGTAAAGCGAAGCTGTTGAGGCTTTAATAGCTGCTTTGTCACATTGGTGTATTAGTCACACATATTCTGCTGACTCTTCCCCTATACCCCTAGAAAGACTTTAGGATCATTTTCTTGTAGCAAACACCCGCCTCCTTAAAATCCCTGCCAGCCACGACACGGCAAGATGGCAAATACCCACTCTGTATGCCAAAACCCGGCTTCTAAGCCCTTTCCCTGCTGCCTGCCGCTCCATCCCGCCATGCCAGGCTGTGCGCAGGGAGGGAGCCCTTGGAAAGCCACGTCACCCAAACTCCTTCCTCCTCACGCCGTGTCAGCAGCCTTGGGATGGCCTTATCGCGGCGGCCCGTCCCGCCAGCCGCCGTATAATCCGCACGGGCGTGCGGATTATACGGCGGCTGGCGGGACGGGCCGCCGCGACGAAATCTTTGGTGGGAGAAAGCTTGTATTTGGCTCAAGCCAAAATCCTGCCTCGCTCCCTCGCTGGCCAATACCCAGATGGCACAGCCGCTGGGCGAGCTGGTGGTCCCCAGCACAAGGCGAGTCCTGCGATGGGCCGCAGTAAACCCACGCGTGGGCTGGTGTCACGTCACGCGTGGCCAACGTCACGCGTGGCCAACGTCACGCGTCTTCCCCCGCCCCGCCCCGTTGGGGAGGCGGGGCCACGCCGCCCGCCCCGTCCGACCCTCACTCCCCCGCCCCCCGCCCCCCCCCTCGGCCTATCGCCGCGGTCGCACCTTGAGGTTGGCGGAGGGTCCGGTGGAGGAGCCCGGCGGGGCGCCGATCTCGTACTCGCCCGTGACCAGCGTGTCGCGGTGGATCTCCTCCCGCAGGCACTTCCGCGCCTTGCCCGGCAGCTGGAAAGAGATGGGCCGCGCCGGGCCCACCACCAGCGACAGCAGCAGCAGCAGCGCCAGGAGCGGGGCCTGCCCGAGGCGGGGGCGGCCGGGCAGCGGCAGCGGCATGGCGGCGGCTCCGGGTGCGGGAGGCCGGGCCTCCGCCTCCGCCACACGTGACCAACGCCGCCGCCTGCGTCACGGCGCGGGCGGGAACACGGGGCGGGGCTGCGCGCGGCACGGCGCGGCGGGGGGGCGTCGTCCCACGGGTCCCGCGTAAATGGGGGCTCGGTGCCCTCCTGAGCGCCTCCTCCTCGGGGGCGGGTCCGGTCGAGTGGGCTAGTTAATCGCTAAATAAATGATGCGTGCAATTCGTGAATAATGAACCATAATGATTAATAATTTAAAAAAATTAGAAAATTAGGGAAAAACTCAAGCCGTGCTGCCAGGCAGAGGAACGCGCTGAGGATGGCCAAGCAGGCTGAACGTCCCGGCGCTGCCGGAGGCCTTCGCTGGGAGCTGCGCTTGCTCCTTAATTCGTGGGGGTTTTTAAATTTCTGAGTGATTTCCCTTTCTTCGGCCAAGAAACCTCAGTTTTAGCCTATGTCTCGCTGCTCGGCGCCAGCACCCTGCAAATGCCGTCCGATAGCGGCAGAGGTGTGGGAGTGGTTTTGACGGCGAATAAACTACGGTGAGTTTTAAAGACGGAGATTTCCCAGGTGTGCGGTTATGGTCACCATAGCTGCAGTCAGCTCCTGCACCAGCTGCAAATCTGGGTGTGCTGGAGCGTAAGGAAAGGCAGGAAGAAAGAAATGGACAGTGACATCGCCAGAAAGTAAAAAAGCTTTTCTATAAGCTTGAGTAATAAAGAATTACACTGTTGTTTCACTTCTGTTTTTTAAACATCACTGGTCCTCTCTCTTTCTGGGCAAAGCATGTCTTTAATGACAAGCAGTAATCAGGAATCGACACAAACTTCAATCTTAAGAGGCTTAAAGTGGCAGAATTAATGCCTGGATGTTCCTGTGCAGATCAAGACAGGCCACGTCATGACCGGAGCATTTTAAAGAACGGTTCTGTGCTTTCGCATCCTCGTATTCACTGAGACAATACGATGAAGCCCTCTGTATGATGGAGCAGAAGCTAAGCCCAACTGTGCAGCAATGGAGTGACCTTCTTGCTTGGAGGGAAATAAAGCATAAAGAGAACCTTTGGAAAAAAACCCTCCCAACATCAGGCCTTTGCCCTTCATTTAAGTGGCATTTTAGGGAAACACAGTTTTCTTTAGCAAAGCATGTATCTTTTAAGTGAAGGCCAACTGTGCTCACATATTCAGTTCATTAATTTAAACTCCAGTTTATAATTTGAAATGGGATTTATGGTCACTTGTTGCACTTTTCAATACACCTTTATTTTTCAAATCAATACACAAACCTTCCCTTACTTGGACAATTAAGTCATTTGGAAACTTAACAAAATAAATATTTAGCTCTTTCTGCAATATGTCAAAGTATATTTGCACAATGAAAACATTCTTTCCATTGTAGCACTTAAGGCAGAAATAGGAATTATTTCACAAGCTTTAAGAAACATAGTTTACTAGAATCTGAAGATATGAAATGTTGTAATGTTGTACCACAAAATTCCTGATGAAACACGCACAGCACGACAAATCTCTCCGTGCAGAACATTCCTCACACCAACAATATGTACACAGCCTTCTAGGACATTTAAAACTTTCAATAATCCCTTATTTTCTGGGGCAAATATCAGAGAAAGTGGCTCATTCATGTCCAGGTAGCCTCATTTTCTAAAATCAAAGTGTGAAGTCAACCATCAAAGAGCAAACATATAACTGACTACAATCCCTTCCTTTTGTGGCCATTTTGTCACGGTACATTTTTAGATGAGGTACATTTATGACCAACAAATTTATCCCCCAGTTTCTGTTGTAGCCTTCTCTTGTGAGCATGCATTATGCTAGAAACTGCCAGGCAGGCAAGTTCAGATCTAATTATAAAACCCCATCAGAGATGCTCTAGTGCTTTAGCGTGTTGTGAAAGAAAATAGTACAGAGCTGCTGCTTCACAGTGCCAGGCTTTTCACTCTTTAAAGCACTTAAACATGCAATGGGGCAATCTTCCTTGAGTGTGCAAAGTAACTTCTAGCAGCAGGGAAGCATTTTAAGATCCTTTCAGCTGCAGGTTTAGAAATAACAGTCTTGCAGTGACATGCCTTAACGTTTCCACAGAGTGGAGGCTGGCAAAATGAAATGCTTCCTGTAATTCTGGAACACTTAACAGAGGAGAAGGGGAGGTTGGTAACTTGTTACACAACTTTCCAGATGAAGAGATGACCTATTTTTGCCTAATCTGCTGTGTTAAGCGTTGTGGGAGCTCGGCGATTAGCTAGAAGGAGGTATTCGTTCTCACTGCCCCTAGTCCATAGACAAATGGGTTTACCCCCAAAGTAAATATTACCTTGTCATCTGCCAATCATGATAAATTGCCAAAATTTAAACCATTTTGTTTGTGTATACCTTTTGTATTTCCAAGTATCCCTAATGCAGTTGCTGTCTTGAAAATGACCGAGAGAGCAATGAATTATTCAGCTTTCAGCCCTGTGTTAACAAAGGAGCACCGGAAACCTCTGGGTATCTCTGTAGTCTGAGGCAGCAATGGCCACTGAGGAAAATATGCCCTTTCCCACCAAACTTCTATTTTTTTCCCAACTGACAAAGAAGTCGTCAGAGTGTTGGCAGCAGTCAATTCTTGCCGTACCAAAATGTATCTTTTATCTAGGGTAAATGGCAGAAAACAACACTAATTTGCTGTCTCCATAAAACAATGTGTATGAATGTGTGTGAATGATGTAATTAGACTTTTTTTTACTGTTTCTGCGTCAGCTGCTGTGGCATTTCTGCATTTTTTTCTTTTAGACAATGAAAAGTTGAAACAATTTTCTTCTTAAAAACTATTCTAGACTTACTTTTATGCTCTAATCCTTTTGCATTCTGCCTTGCACCCGGCAATCCACTACAAGCTACTGAGAAACTTCTATAAAAATGACATACGCTTTACGATGCTAATTGCTGTTTTTACTAACCATGCAAAATCATTCATCCACTTCTTCTGGAAAGTGCAAGGTCTCTTCTTTTAAGGGGCTATATTTGAACTCATCGCTGGGATATAACCATCACAGTCACCATCGTGATCACAATCCAGATAGGGGTATTATTCAATAAACTAAAAATAAATCAGTGGCTAAACAGCCATAAAACAGCATCATGCTGCTCTGCCTCCCCTGTAATCTGTCCCAGAGACCCCAGATACTGTGTGCTGGCCATATAGCTAAAATACATAGTGTTTGGATAAGCATGGAACAAAATAACCTTTAGACATCAAGAAGCGTGTAAGGTAATTCCTTTGAGGAGACAAATATATTGTTAGAATATATTTGTACAGATCGGTTTCCATTTCACCCAGTGACTGAAGTTATTTCTGCCTAAAGTAATTAAAAATACTGCATAAGTGTGAATTGTTTTTTTCCTGAAACAAGTGTATGGGGCTTGATGTAAAATATGAGTTCATTTAGGGAAACGAAATATCCTTCATCAAAGACAGACACGGTTCAATCACACACAAACCACTTTGAGGAAGCGAGCGTTCTTGATGCTTCTCTCATCTTTCCCCAGCGCTTTGCCTGCTGCCAGGCAGGTTTTCAGCTTTCAAGCAATAGCCTGGTGGGCTCGTGAGGCTCCCTCCTAGCTTTTGGAGGACATCTCCCGCTTCACTTCCCAGCAACCTTCACCTATTGCACTTCTGGAGCTCAAGGGGAGCCAATTCTCCTTTCTGTTCCCAATAGGTGGCTCCAACTGAAGCCCTGCTTCTCCCACGGCCCCAGCAGTGTGCACCACACAAGCTCCCCAGCCCACAGACACCTGCTGGCCTCTCCTGCGCACCAGCAGCTGCGTCGGGATGAACTTTCCCAGCAAACACCAATGAAGAGTCCACCTAGAAACCTCCACCCTCTGCAAGAAGCAGCTGGCTTGTTACTTCCTCTCAGCCCCTGTCCTGTCCCACTCTGACCTCTGCGATAAACATGCCTCTGCTCAGGGAGGGTAAGAAATTGCTGTTTACATAGGCTTTCAAGAAGCTCCACAAAAGGTTGCATGCAATTTTGTTACCTAACCCATGACTCTAAAAAAAATGTAGAGACTTGGGGTATCGTCATGTCTTAACAAGCAAACTCTCCAACGTTAAGTCATTCCATTAGTTTTCTTTCAGTTGCGAAATGCAGCGCAGGCTCAGGACAACACAAAAGAGAGTATGTTTCAAGGTTTGGGGCATAACTTTACAGTCACTTTTTCTTAAAAGGCTAGAGACGAAATCCATCTGATCGAATGCCCATCTCTGCATCTGATGGGGCGCAAGGGCTGCATCTCCTTTCCAAGCCACGGAGAGAAACAGGTTATTCTAGAGAGAAGGTCATCTCGTCCTGAATCAGAACTCTAAATCTGGTGAGGTAAATCCCACCCCAGGTTTCTTCAAAATGAACTTGTGTTGAAGTTGAGGTCTGATCAGCAGTTACACGGTGTGTTGCTGCTCTGCACAGGTCTGACTGAGCAGTCTCCTCACCCGTGAAACAAATGAGTGAAACGGAGAGATAAAGCCGATTTATAATGAACAGCACCTTAAGTAAGAGGTGGTTGGCCAGGTCCGCCTCCCTGCAGATCAAGTGAAGTCCTTATTCACCTCATGCCTGTCAACTGGGGGCCCCCAGACCAGCTCCCAGACCCCCCAAACTAGCTCTTCCACCGTCCTCTCTCTGATAACAGCTAGTGATGGACATGACATAGGAGAAGCCCACAGCAGAAAGACCAGACATATTTACTCCAGCATCAAATCTCTACTAGTTAGAGCTAGCCAGAGAACATCAGAAGACTCACTATCCTCTTTAAAACATTCACTGACTTTTAAAAATCTGCATGTTCCTACCCACCATATAAATTTCAATGCTTTTTAATATTGTTGAATTCTTGAATGAAATGCTTTCCAGACTCACTGTCCAATGTCTGTGAAGGTATTTCCTTAAAGCAATTTCAGTTTTTCGTAAGTGAGAGCTTATCTGTCACAGAACTTGTCCTCCATTTGTACCCGATGGGAATGTAGCCAAGTCCGCTCGCGAAGAAGGTGGCTGCCCAAGCCAGCCAAGACAGTGACTGAAATACACGAGCAGGTACAAGGAAAGGCTTATGTATGAGTGTGTTTAAGCGCAACTCTACCAAATGATCCCCAGTTAAGATGAGTTGTGACTTCAGTCACTTTTTTAAAACAAAAATTCTGAACAGAATTCTTAATGTAACCATCCAGAGAGACTTTCATATGTCAAAAGTAATGTGAAAAATACCCAGGAATTGAAAAATAAATATGCTTGTGTAGGCTTTGCACATGATAGCAGTAAGCTTTTACTGTGTAGGAAGCCTGAAGTCTTTTTATTATTCTACTCTGGTGACGATTAAACGTCAAAGAGGTTTATTACTAGAGGCTGTATTTCTTCTAGGACTAATTTTAATTATTTTTAACTTCTCAGCTATTTAACATTTGTATCTGTCTGTTCTCAGATCTTTCTTTCTTATATATAGCAAGTAAGTGCAGGCACAGTGGGGAGGGAACACCAAGACAGGAGAAAGCTCGAATCTCTATTTTAAACACAAAATTATTCTCAGCTATAACTGTGGAGCCACTATTTTTGCATGATATTATCCTCATATTGCCTGGTAGTAATAAACAGAGGATATTTATGCATGGAGACACTATTATTTCAAAGATATCTTCCTGCTAGATGCAATGGAGAGTACCAAGCCAGGTTCTCCACTGAAGACAACACTTATGAATTCTTCCAGACTGACAAGATTTTTTTCAGCCCAGAACAGCCTTGCTGATTATTTGATGATTTACATGAAGAACATTCCTTCATGCAACTCGTCAGAGTGGTCAGCATCTAACGAACGTCTTAATGAATATTACCTCGTATAGATCAACAACAGCACAGTTGAACGCTGCTCAAGTCGCCAACTCTTGGGAGGAGGCTTGGCAGCAAAGGCAGCAGTTAGATGGGATGTTTATTGGATGTCTTCCACCAGCTGCACTGTGTGGTGGCTTGAGTGTTAGGTTATAAATATTTCCCCTTGTGAAAAGGGGAAGTTGGCTGGATGAACACTGATTCAGCAGGACATATTCATAGCCTCGGCAGAGATTGGTGTGTAAAAAAGCAGGAATGGGAAGCATTGAATTAAGCCCGGGAAGTCCCCTCTCTCCACAGGCACATGAGGAGAGCACTTATCCCTGGAAGCTAGTCAGCATGGCACGTGGGCAACAGGAATATTAATAACTCCTCTACGGCAAGACTTCTGCAGGGCAGGATGGCTCACCCAAACCACAGCCTCCATGTCCACTCGGTGCAGATAGGCAACTTCTGCATTGCAGGGTTCCTTCTGCAAGGGCAAATTGAGCTGCCGGGCTGGGTGTGGGTGCAGGAGGCACCCCAAAACCCAGGGAAGACATACTTCGCAGATACTGTTTTTCTCACTGCTGGCCACAGGCAAGAAGTCACTCCTAAGCATCGTATCAACGACTGGTGGGCCTTGTGAGCCTTGCCAGTGCACTGGGCTTAGTGAGTAGCAAAGACATGGCTGACCATTGCATGCAACGTCTGATGTGGAGAGTGTTAGTAGAGAGGCCTTTCAGTGAGCAGCACAAGAAAGACCTTCTAAGAGCTGCAGGGAACAGAAAACCAGGCAATGGAGATGGATAGGCTGTGCAGTCACAGTTCTTATCTGTCCTGCATTATGGCTAGGAAGACCTGATATGGATCAAGTGACAAGAGCAACATGGAAATTTCCTTTGCCCTGAAGAAGTCTTCCCAAGAGGAGCAGGTCACAGAAGAGGTGTTAGAGTGCTGGGATAGCTCTGGAGTTTGCCTTGCTGCTGGCTTTGTGCAAGTGGCTCTGACTCACCAGGGCAATTCTGGACCAGGGGGGTTTCCAGGAGGCAGGGGCTGAAATCCCCAGGGATGTTAGTCTAGACAGGGTGCTCTTCCCTTTGACCTCATTGAGGGCCTCAGCTTCCTCTTTATGCAAGTAACACGAGCTGCCAGGACAGGTTATTTTGGGCTACAGAACAGTTATGAAAGAGCAACGTGCTGAGGGTTTGAGGAAAAAGATGCTCCTGTTGTAAGTATCCTTTTCAGACCACAGTTGTGCCAGGCTGCTCCTTGCTACTGCTCACGGGAAAAAAGTTTTATTCCTGACGTCTTCTAAAGAGACTCAAACAGCCTGAGAATGGCTCCTTGCCTGATGCTGGGCGAGAGCTTGTAAAATGAGCTCCAGTTCCCCCAGGATAACCAGAGGGAAATCCCAGTCATTAAATCTTCAGTCAAGTGACGTGAGAGGAATTGCAAATTAATCCTGCTCCCCATTCATCTCATCCCAGCAGAGATCCCGATAGTAAAAACCAGTCCTCCAACAGCCCCAGGGGAATCCCAGACTGTATCATAGTGCTCTCCTGCCCTTGCCTGCAACAAATAAGCCAAATATTTGATGTTCATGTGTTACTTCTTCCATCCCTCAAGAGCTGGTGTGCAGGAGCGGGCACAGGCGAGGTGTGAGCGCAGTGGAAGCACCAAAGGCTTCCCATATTCTGTGCTGTTGATATGTGCGACCCTCCCTTGGCTTTCCCAGCAGCTGGTCCAGAGCTGCCTCACCTGCCTTTCGTGTCTTATAACTCTTCAGCAACAGCCAGCATGATCTGAGGAGGAGTGATTTGTGGCTTGCGGGGAAAGGACACATTTTGTGGGCCCTTGTGGCCTGTCCCATCCTTGCTGATCCCTTCCACTTCTCTCTTCTCTGCTCTCTCAGAGACTTTCGGCTACTAATAAAATAGCGATTTTGGTGAAATGAAGGAATCTGGTAAGCTGGGCAGCCATGTGATGAATGTTTCCTGCCCAGCCGACAGGCAGCACCAGGAGCTCTGCCTGCACATGGAGTCAGTAGCGTGGGCAGCACTGGGCAAGACCCTGCTCAGAGCAGCATCACAGAGGTGCAAGGCTGTGCTGGGTTGTGCAGATGTAGGTGCAGGTGTTTTTGTGGCCAGGAGGAGTCACACGGACTTTGGTACCAACCCAGAGAAGCTGGATTTTGCTGTACAGTCACATGAAGCCCTTCGATTGCCAAACACCCTTTCTGAACTGCCTCACCGAATACGCAAACCAACCTGTGCTGTTTCAGGCACTCCGGTGTGCTGTGTGCGCGCACACATTCAGTGGCCTTATCATGGGCCAAAGGAGAAGAAGATAACAGAGGACGCAGGGACACGCAGGTTGTTCTGCATATGGTTGACATTTGGATTACAGAGCAATTCCTCGGAAATTGGTGAGATAACAGGCATCGATGGTTGTCTGCAAACAATGTCCCCAAGGAAATGTGAGCAACTTCCAGGTGGCCTGGGCAGGCTGAGTGGGGGACTGAGTGAGGAGGGACTCAGTGGCATGACACAGGTATCCCTCCTCTCCTCTGGCCACTTCTCCCCTGTCAAACTACTCAACTCCAGGAACTCGTGGGAAGGATGAACAGATTTCATTTGCTCTGTGTGGTTTTGGCTTTTTTTCCGAGCCCAGCATCAGGAGCTGCTGCTGTGGCTGCCTGGCTCGCCTCTTGCCATGCTGCTATATACATCTACAATTCCTGCCTCCAGGAGCTGGCTAGGATCTGAGCCACCTCTCCAAGAGCAGAGGTAACCAGCACTGTTGTGTAACAGAGGTGGAAGGGGAAGGTGGCATTGCTCCAGGGGTCAGGGCATAAATTACCTTCACGAGTGGGCATATGTCTCTCAGACCAGGAAAGCAGTTTTAAACCTTTTGTCCTTTTTTTCTTTTTTGGTTGCTTTTCCATAAATAAAGATTAATGTAGATATTTTCTCCAGGGCTCTTATCATCTTCGGTATTTAACAAATATTAACTTGCTCACCTTACTGAATCCTTACCCTGTCAGCTGAATGAAGATGGAGAACATTAGCCCCAGAGAAGAGGATGGGATACCAAAGCACCTGTGTGGACACATGGACATCAGGAAAAGACGTGCCCAAGGGCATGGACCGCTGCAGTGTCACAGCATAGTGGACAAACACATTCCTGGCTCCCTCTCCTCTGTTCAGACCAGTAAATCAGACAATAAAAATCAAAGCAAATGTGTCCAAATGAGAGAGCTAAGTTAGACACCTCCATCTTCATGTGCTTTGGACAATGACTATTATTTCTACCCAGTATTCAGAGGCTTTGAGCAATTGCAGTTTCTCATGTCATCAGGAAAAGGTTCAGACCTTGTCTGGGTGTCTATACAGGGATGTAGGTGACTGTTTTTCAGCTTCTAGCCTAGGCTTTTGTCCTGGGTCGTTTTTCCTGTTCATTTTTCTCTTAAAGGGCTCTGAGTCTCCACACAGTGTTTTCTGAAACAGCTTTTAACCACCTTCCAGTACTACGTAGCCCGGGGCTCCACCAGGTTGCAAAGTCAGCAGAGACCGAGTGGGGCTGGCCAGCTCTGCAGGTCATCTCCCAGAGGACAGCAGCAACTGTGGGTCCCAGCCCACAGAGGCATGTTTGCTCGAAAGCTGTGGCAGAATTCTTCCTGCTCTGGCACTCCCCTGCCCAGGGGCTTGGCCCTCTGAGATGCGTCAGTCCAGAGCTCAGCCTTCGGAGAAGCCCTGCTCCGACCCCTGTGGTGTTCCTGCTGAGAAGGTGAGGGCCAGCACAGCACTGAAGCCCAGTTTGAATGCGAGCACTCAGCTTGCGTTCCCAAAAGGCAACGACGGGGTGTGAAGCAGTCCTCGAGTGCCTTCAGTAGCCATGCCCTCCCCATACCACCACCCCCACCCCACCCCCCCGCCTCTTCTTCCACTCATCTATCCCCTGTGGCCACACACCAGCCTCGCTGACGGATTTTACTTGAAAGCTCTGGCAGGCTGTGCTGCTAATGGCAGAGCCCTGAGCTGGCTCCCTCTGTCTCCCTGGAGTCCCTGCGCAGACGTAGGTGCACGTCACCGCCTGCTCTAATTTTATCCCTGTTTGATGGAAGAGACGAACTGAGCAGCAGGGAGGCAGCTATTTTGGTTTTCTCTGTGGCTGTGGGTTATATAAAGCATCCTGCCATGACCTGCATCGCTTGGGAGCTGCTTCGCTTTCCCCGTCTCAGCCGCCACTAACCGGTGGCTGGGATGCTTGCTCCTGGCAGCCGCGATCTCCACACGCGCGGCGGCTGCGTGGGCCAGGTGTGCCATGCGTGCATGCGTACGGGGAAAGAGTGTGTCAACGAGATTCAAGGGCGACCATCTATAGGGGGAGACCGGGTCTCCTCTTTGCTGTGCGGTGTGACATGCGCTCAGGGGTTTCACCCATTCCAGATCCTGCACATCACACGTGCTCCCTGCCAGCACGGGCACAGGCACAGCCGGGTGGCAGGCTGCCCGAGGTGTGCAAGCTTCGGCTTGCCAGCGCAGAGCACTGCCGCTTTCATCTCACTCAGGCCGGAGGAGCAGCTCCATTAGGTGGCAGCAGCAGCAGCCACAGCAGCCACAGCAGCAGCAGCAGCCACAGCAGCCACAGCAGCCGCAGCAGCAGCAGCAGCAGCAGCAGCAGCAGCAGCAGCAGCAGCAGCAGCAGCGGGAGGCTGCTCTCTCCATGGGACCTCTGTGGGTGCACAGGAGGCCAGTGGGGCCATGGAAGAGCCTGTCAGGGCCAGCCCAGGAGCTGGTACTGGGAGCCAGGCAGCGTACTGGGGGACCCCACGGGGTGGAGGGGATGGGGGGGGCGGGGGGGGGGGGGGGGGGGGCTCCTGCCCTCGCTGCCTGTGCTTCCTGGTGCAGACACTGGCCAAGCCCCTGTGAGATCCCAGGGGCTGCTCCCTGGACTGACGTCCCACACGTAAGGCACGGTGTGGCAAGCGGCTGGCGGCAATCCTGTCCCGTGCTGGCTGACCGCAGCGCCTGGCCCCCGCGCAACAGCTGTTTCCCAACTGCGGGGAGCGGAGGGATTACGCAGGGCTCCTCACCCACAGGGGCTGCGGCTCCTCCGTGCCTGGCTCTCCCGGCGATGCTCCGGTGCCTGGTCCCAGGCTGGCGAGGCAGGGCAGCAAGACTTGGGCTTGTCAGTTTGGGAATTTTTGGCAGAAGGCGGCGTGGCTGGGACTCCTTCCTCTGTCTGACGCATGTAGGGTCTGCCAACGCCTGGGTTAGGTGCTGGAGCCCACTGCCTGGAGGGAGTTTTGGGGAATGCCTCTTGCTTTTGTTTCTCGTGCAAGCAAATGTAATAGCGCGGATTAGAAGCTAAAGTAATTAGGATGTGTCACGATGCTGATTGGCACTTCCCTGCTCCTCCACTCTCCGGGTCCTGCTTACCCTGTGCCCAGCACTGCTGCTGACTCACGTCAAAGCCGCCTTCTCCCTAATGACCGGGGGGTCAGGCCAGGGCCCAGCCCGCTCTGTGGCTCTCCTCGCTCCCACGCAGTTCCCGCTGGGCCTCCCGCGGCTCCACCGGCGGGACGCACCCACTTCCTAAAGAGTCACCTCCTGGGAACACCGCCGAGCCTCCACGGCGGACACGGCATCCGACATCCCCGCCCCCGGGCATGTGCCTGCCTGAAAGCCCGTGTCTGCCGCCCGGCCGCACCCGAGGAAGCACCGCTGGGTGCGGGATAACCCGCTGGGCAGGGGGGCTGAGGTCCACGTACAACCGCCACCCACCCACCCAAGGAGCTGCTGGCGGGGGTGGTGGAGCGACCTCCTCGTGGTCCTCCTGGCAGGACCTGTATCCGTCTTCCTCATGCACCCCCCATTGGCGCTGGGCCCCCCAGCATGCCACCGCACCCCCTTTGCCAGCGCACTCCCCAGGGCAGGCCCCTGGGAAGCCGTGGGGCGCAGAAGGCATGCCGGAGGAGGGACGGGGTGTGCGTGCAGGAGCGTGCATGTGCGCACGTCAGGGAGAAGGAAGCAGGGCTGCGAGGGCTGGAGGCGTTGTGGGCGCCAGGCGCAGGCTGACAGGCGAGAGCTGCCGCTCCCGTAGGAAGTTAAACTGTTTCACAACAGTCACGATTGCAGCGAGCAGCTCACTCCAGAGTGATCCTGCTTGCTGGGGAGGGAGAGGACAGTCAGCGCCGAGAGGATGAGCGTAGCCCAGCCTGGGATAAGAGGGGAGCATCCTGAAGATTATGGGGATGGATTCAGGCTGTGTGGAGGGAGAGGATTTGTGTGGAAAGCACAGCAGCCCTGTAAACCCTTGTAGTGCTGGCCAGGCAGCGCGCGTTGGCAGTAAAGGGACAGGAGAGGAGTGATGCTATTACACAGCCCCCTGCGATGCTGCTGTGGATGCACCTCACTGTGAATGCTGCCCGGGGTGCAGAGGCCACTAAAACCACCAGAACTGGCACCAGAGCAACCAAGAAATGAACAAAGAAACTAAAATGCTCCAGGGAGTGAAAATGTTATGGACTTAGGATAAACTGGAATGGGAGAGCAGCCAGCCACCTCCTCAGTTCTACAGGGAAGTGCAAATACATTCAAATATTGTGTAAAAGAATAGGTGACACCCACCCGCCCCCCCCCCCCCCAAGCCCTCCTGCTAGAGCTTAACTCCAGCACTTATCAAAGCCTGTCCTAGTGATGCAAGTCAGTAAAGACTTGTCCCAGTCTTCGACTCACAAAGGCTCTGCAGATAACCACAGTCCTATTAGCTCAGGGTCACCTGTGTGGCCATGGTTACACTTTTTTGGTGTCAGGGCTGTTCAAAGCAGTCTAAGCAATCCCAACTCCTCAGCACTTGCTCACATCCTCTCTACTGTGCCAGTGTAACACTATAATACAGCTGCTCCACAAACCAGACCCTGGAGTTGATCTGACAGAAAAGCCGTCATCTTTTGTTTTCCAGGAGTTAATTGTCTGCCAGTGCAGTTCACCGCAAGGCTCCAGAGCAGCGCCGTGCACCCTGGCTCAGCTCGGGAGGTGCCGGCTGTTCCTCCTCGATTTGGATCTGCTGATTTAGAGGGAGTTGGGCAGCTGCTGGCACCGCACCCTTCATCACACCAGTACAGGCGAGTGCCCAGCTGCCCAGGTTGCAGGTCCGCAGCAGTCCGAGCCAAGCTGCCATAGGCTGGCTTTTCCCACTCCTCCTGGCATGGGACCCAGCGTTCTCCCTGCACCGGTTGCTGACTCCTGACTTTGCTCCCAGCCATTTCACCTTGCTAAACCAGCAGGAGACTGATTGACAAAAGGCAGCAAAGGGTTTTCTGCTGGGGTAGCGCAAGATGGTGGCTTCTCACCCCATGGCCGAGAGCGGGACCTGGCAAGAAGCAGGAATGGGGTCCCCCGGTGGGAAGGGGACCCTGGCAGCAGCTCAGCCCGTGGCAAGCCTGAGCAGCAAGCAGCCCGAGCTGACCTCCAACCTGCCGGAATAATATGCTCCCTTTCCAGTCAAGTCAGTTCTCTGAACTGGCTTGCCACATGGCTGTGTGTCCCTATGGCCAGCACAAGGAAAGAGAAGCAGGGCTCAGGCAGGAAGGGACCAGGAGTGACACAGGGCTGCATGGCTGCCCCCTCCCCCCACCAAATCTCCAGTCGCTTGCTTTTGCCCCACGTCACCACTCAGCTGGGCCTGTGCGCCGCAGGGCAGGGCGGGTTTGGGAAGGAGCAGCCGGGGCAGGGCTGGGCAGAGGTGACTTGAACTGTTGCCTCACATTGAACTCCATCCTCTGCCCCGGCTGCTCCTTCCCCACAGGTGAGGTCCTGTGGCAAATGGGGGGGGGGCACCCCAGCCCCGGTGGGGTCACTGACTGGCAGGATGGGGCACTAGTGCTGCCCAGTTCACCAAGATGAGGCAGGAGGACACTGGGCTGATTGACCTCTGCGGCTCCCTGCAGTCCAGGAGCTGGGAGTGCCTGTGCTGGCAGCCCTGTTGCCTGCGCCGTAGGATGGGAAGGGGCCAGAGGGCAGCCGGCCTGTCCTGGAAAAAGGGGAGCAGCTGGAGTAACTAGTGGTGTCTTTACTTTCCATCTCCAATGTGAAACGTGGAGGAGAACCCACAGGTATCGGCTGCCTGGACAAGGTGCATCTCAGATGGACATGGAGCACCCCCAGCACGCTGGGTTTCAACAGCAGGCGCTGCCTGGGGCAAGGGCTGTGGGAGGGTATGCGTCCATCCAGGTGGGACGTCCCTCCGGCTGGCCTCAGTCACCCTGGCAGGTGACTTTGGACACGCTCTGCATTGCACCTGGCCAGACCCCAGGCGTGATCCCTGCCTTTGGCCACCTACCCGCACTTTCCCACACGGCTGGCAGGTCCCAGGTGCAGGTGACCAGGCACCCATGGCATGCAGGGAGCTGCTGTGACCATGCAGAAGGCCTTTTCTCACACCCAGTGATCACCTTCCCAAACGCCAGCACTTCAGGCTTGCCCTTGAGAGGCAAACACTAATTTCAGCCGCACCCTTTCCTGCCCTGGGGCTGCGGGGCGAGGGTATCCTCAACGTACGCGGTGTTCACCGACGTGGGGTGTGGGACAGGAACCAGCCCTCGTAAAACTACCCGGATTGAACCTGCTGCCCTCAGCCTGCCAAACCAAACAGAACTGATGTAAAGCAAACAGCAATGACAACAGTCTGGCTGCTGGCGAGGGTTGGGCAAGCAGCTGGTTTCCAGTTTGCTGGCCTCAGCAGATGGCGGCGGCAGGAACAGGCGCTGGGAGTTCCCACCCTGCAGGCACCGACGCCGAGGCCGGGGTGGCCCCGAGGTTCCCTCCTCTCCAATCTACCCATGGCACTTGTGTAACCCCCGACATGAAAAGAGCGTTTGGGGTTTCAGGGGAGCCCCTCGGCCTGGCCCTGGTGTGGGGGGAAATGCTGGTGGGTGGCTCCCCCGCACCAGCCAGGCAGCTCTCCTCACCGGGTGTTTCACCTAGGAGGGCTTTGGCCGCCTTGTGCTGTAGGGGAGGAAGCTGATGTCAGAGGGAAAGACAAGTGAAGCACACCCAAAGGCCAGCTGCCGGGGAGGAGGCAGGGAGCTGGGAGCGGGGCCGTCTGGAGTAGCCCATGCCACCCTGGCACACAGGGAGGAGCATTTGGTCTGTCTAGCCTCCGCCGGGCACCACTGCCATCCGTGGCGGGAGCATGTGTTGGCACCGGGCAGACTGCCAGGTGGTTTTGGCAGAGCAGGCTTTGCAAAGCATGCTGCTGGGAGAGGAGGGGATGGACCCATCCACTTTTCAAGAGATGGACCAGAACACATGGAGACATTTGTCATTCACTTTTCAGTTTCTTTTTGTTTCGAGGCCGCATTTCTGAGGTTTGCTGGGCACGCACTTCACCCATGGGCCCCGCTCAGCGCCCCAGATGATGATCACAGCGGACCTGCAGCACGTGCGCTATGGGTGCTCAGCCTGCGCCCAAGCAAGGAGAGAGCTCATGCCTGCTCCTCTCAGAGCAGTAACTGCAGCGCAGCCTCTGCAGCCATCCGTCCGTCCATCCATCCACGCATCCGTCCCTCCCAGCCTGCCCCAGCCCCAGCCTCTTCCTCCACCGCGGTCAGACTCCCCCATGCAGCGGGCCGCCCAGCTGACCCAGGTTAAAAATAAATGCTCCTTTTCAGCCGGGATTACTTTTAACCCCGGGTCCGTTTACCTCCTCGGGTTACCCAACCTGCCAGGCAGAGGTGCCCAGCAGCCACCAGCGGCCCGAGGGGCGGCCGCTCCGGCTGGGTCTGCCGGCTGAAGGGATCTCTGCTCCCCCGCGGTCGCACACCCGGGCTGAGGTGCTCCCCGGGCCCGGCGGGCAGGGGGGACAGCGGCGGAGGGGCAGGCTGGGCAGGGCTGCCCCACCAGCGGGGCCGGGCCGGGCGCCGGCAGCCGCGTAGGCAGGACGCCCGAGGTGGGAGGGCCCGGGCCGCAGCCGGAGCCGCCGCGGGCTCCCGTCCGACCTCGGCCGCCGCTGCCGCCGCCGCCGCCTCCCAAACAAACAACAGCCGCTCCCGCTGCCTGGCGACCGAGCCCCACCCTCCGCCGCTGCCATGGCGACGGGGCTCCACCCCTCCCGTCGTGGCTGACGCCGCCGCCTGCGTCGCCCGCGAGCTCCGGCGGGCAGAGGAGAGAGGGAGGGAGGGGGAGGGCGATGACGTTGCCGGCGCGTTTCTACGGAAACCACGCACCGACGTCAACAGGTTTGTGTGTTTTCAACGTTCCGCCGTCTCCCGGGCAACGTCAGGCGGTCGGCCCGGCCCCAGCAACAGCGCCGGGATTGGTCGGGAGAGGCGGCGGGGCGGGGTCCGCGCGGCACCGCCCCCTCCCGCTCCGCGCGGCGGGCGCGGGGCCGCGGGCGTGGGCCCGGCCCGCCCCCGGGGCGGCCGGTGCGAGGCGGGGAGCGGGCCGCGGGCACGGGGTGCGCCAGGCCCCACGGCACAGGCCGCCGGGGCGAGGGGTGTGGGAGGCCTGGCTAGGACACTGGCCCCAGCAGGCACCTCAAAACTCAAGGGGCTAGTGTGGGTGGGCCAGAGGGGTCCCGGGCAGCCCAGAGGGGTCCCGGCCGCTGGGCAGGAGGGAGGCGACAGGCCCCAAAGGGCAACGTGTGCTGTGTGTGGCCGAGCATCACCCCCTCGGCCCTGTGCCTGGCATGTCGTTTCAGTTACCTGAGCCCAAACGCGCAGCTCCGTCCTGCGCATCCTCACTCGGGCTGGGCCGCTCTCCCCAGGCTGCCTCCAGCCCCCCGGGAGACACAGGGTTTGCCTGGGGAAGGCAGGAGGGGATCCCTGATGACAGGAGCCGAAGGTGGGCAGCTCTCCAGGCCGGCTGACTGGGGCTTTGTGCTGGAGCACAGGGCGCCTTTTCTCCATGCCGGTGCCTGACACACCCGCTCTGGCTCACTTGGTGCCTAGGAGGCCAGCACAGTTTTGGGGTGTCTCAGGCAGGTGAGAGGTGCCAGTTTTGCAGCCCGCTGAGCTCTGTTGAGATCCTAAAGCAAGCAGGGAGAAAGCAAGTTAACCTGTCCCAGCTGGGAGGGGAGTACAGAGGACAGGCCCTCTGTGTGCAATCACCAGTCAAACTCAGTCTCAAAGTGGATTGCTGTGTCTCTTCTGTGAGGGCAGATGCTTGAGTTTCCAGGCCTGTACTCTGGCCCATTTATTGTCTACATGTTTTCCATCTGACCTCGACGGGGAAGGAAATGACCGATCTCTTCAGATGCTGGTGTGGGCCTGGATAATGGCAAATGCTTTACTCAACTTGGAATGAGCTGCGGGCTGGTAGCAGTGAGAGCAACAGAGACTTCCCTCCAGACCCTGTTCACCATGCAGAGATAGAGTAGAGCACCCCAGATGATCTGGAGATCTCATACTCCTCCCAGGTCTCTCTGCACAAGCATATGCTTAGCTCTTGTTGCAGTTCCACAGATACTTAGCAATGAGTTAACACAAAAGATGTTTGTCCACCCCCCCAGCAGTTCCCCCCCAGCCAAACCAAATTGCTTGGCAGACCTGGGTCCTTGGGGAGGATCAAAGCCTTGGAGCTGGGCTGGGCACGCTCCATGCTATTTACATGTATGTATATTCATGGCATGGTTAACCCCAGACCATTTAATAATATTGAATTTTATATTTATTGCATTTCTTAAATATCCTCTGAGGAACCTCAGTTTCCTGGGGTATTCCCAATGTTTGTTTCTAGGGCAGAGAAGGCCAGCTCTCTGCGTAGCCATGCCTTGTCATCTATTCACTCTCGCTGCATTCATGGGGTCTCTGTTCCTGCAGTGGCAGCGTCTTTCCAGAGAGCCGACAGCTTCCTTGGGCTCTGCCTTGTGTCCAGCCTGAGGTACAGCCTAGCCAGAGCAGGAAGCAAACACCTTGCTTTCAAATCTTGCCATTCCTTGCAGTAGCAGCGACTGAATGTGACGCCCCCTGGGCCAGGGTGGGCTGAGTCCCTGCAACAGCTCCATCACTATGAGAGACAAGGACTCAAAAAAAGAGACCTTGCTGGTGTTGACAGCTGTCCTCTGGGGCAGCCTGCCCAGTGTGCTGGTCTCTGACACTGAATGGCACGGAAGGAGGGTGATCTGGGGACTACCTCCAGTGAAGCAGGGATGTTTCTCCAGGCAGTGGCAAAGCCTCAGGCTATCCCCCTCCCTCCCAGGCTATCTTCAGCTTTGTGATCCTTTGTTTGTCCTAAGTCCCCTTGAGCCATTCCCCAGAGCACTCCCCAGTCACAACAATTAAAGGGTTTCTTTCTGTCCTCAGCCAAACAAGCTTCAACATCCTGTCCCTTCCCTTCACTTCAGCTGCTTTGTTCTCCGCCCACAACAAAATCTCCTTAGCTAAGCACAGCGGCCTTTTCCTCCTTCATCTCAGCACTTCCTCTTTTGCTACCCTTGACCCATTTTCTTCAAGGGCCACCACACCAATGGAGGAGCAGGGACCCCTCTACTCAGACTCCAGACCCTTTACCCAGACCCCAGCCCACGGCATAAGCATCCCTGTGGCTGCCCAGCCCCATGGGGAAGAGGCAGCTTGTGCAACAGGACCGTCCAGCCGCCACCTCCAGAAAGTTCTTGGGTGCAATGAGAAGCCCGAGCTTTCTCTCAGTTGCGTGGGGTGTTATTGCAGGCTTCTTGCGGGGTTCCACCAAGGAAAGTGCAGCTGTGCTTGCCTCATTTGGGTCTTCTTTGATTATCAAGAAAGTCCTGCATCAGCCTGTCTGCCACTGAGTTTGAATGTGCTGCCTCTCACGGAGCGTGAGCTTATTGCCTTTCGTTTCTGGGATTTCACTTCTAAATAGTGAGCGGTTCCACAAATGTGCGGGTCATTTTGTTCCAGGTGTTTTCCTCTCCCGGATGGTAGGTGCCCTGGGATTATAACCGTGAGCATGCACCACACCCTGGGACAGGCCTACGGTGCTGGAGCCATCAGGGAGATAAGAAGCCAGCTTGGCTGCAGTGCTCCAGCTCTGTCACACTGCCGTGGCACACGAAGGGATGGTGCCAGCAGGACTTTGCGCTTGAATTGCTCTGGGTTATGAACCCTCGCTCGTGGGGTGATGGCTGCCAGCCCAGCCCCAGGGCAATGGGGTGCGGAGGAGGCGCCGCAATGGGCGAAGCCACTTTTTGGAGTGTCGGGCGGTTTTGTCAGCGTGTGGAGCAAGTTCCAGCCGTGTGTGGCGAGCTAGCACCCACCGTGGTGGAGGTGAAAGCAGCAGGCAGTGATGAGAACGGGTGGGAGGGCTCGGCGGCGCCATCCGCAGTGATTGGCAGCCCATGGCATGTGGCTGCACGACCACGAGATGCCGGGATGTCTCCGCTCGCAGTGTTTATTCTTTAGGATGTCCCTGTCACACACCCAGCTGCTGTGATTATTAATTACTATTTATATTTGCTTTGCGTATGCGCCGCATTTTAAAGACCAGCAGAGGTGGGAACCCTGCCCTCCTGGAGGCTCCCAGGCTAGGTGGGAGGGCAATAGCTGCAGTGTGTCTTGGGGGGAGCTCAGGCCCCCCAGCTAACGTTCTAAGGGCCCTTCCTCCACCCGCTGCTCCATGTGCACATCAAGAGAGAGGGCAGGCCCCCACCGTTGGTTTTTCAGCCCCCTTTCATGCTTTTCCATCCCATTCGCTCTTGAGCCCTGCAGCCCCTGCCTCGCTCCATGAGCCTCCCTGGGGCCAGGTGGCTGGAGGGGGTCCCCTGTGCCGTGCTGGGAGTGCATGCGGTGGGAGACACCAGGAACGGCGGGTGTGCAGGTGTGTGCAAGGGGAATTGCACTAATACCCCTGGAGCCTGCCCACAAAGCCTGTACTGCAACGGGTTTTCAGGCTGTTGCGTGGATCCTCTGATGATATGGGCAGGGCGCTTGGCCAGGCAGTGATGGCTTCTCAGTGCAGAGGGGTACTTTAAAGCAAGGAGCTATTTTTTGGTGCCCGCAGCGGTGTCCCCTGTGTGCCAGCCCTGCTGCTGGACTCTGGCCCTCAGGTCTCCTTCCCACCCACCCCAGCAGCCCCTGGGTAGCTGGAGGCAGACGTCCGTCACAGTGTGTGCCTGGAAGAGGGAACATGGAACCACACTGCTGACAGAGGATGGGTCGGGGCTGTCACGTGGCTGCCAAAGGGCCACGTTGTTGGCATGAACTTTCCCCTGGTGAGTGGCCAAATTTAGGCACAGTCATCTCCTGCCCCCAAAGTGGGTTTTGGCTGTGCGTGTTGCACCGGCGCACATACTTCAGGTGCTTCTCTGCTGTGGTTTTCCAAGCCCCGGCTCAGTCACAAGCTCAGCTGAAGGAGGGGTGTGAAAGCAGGGCTAAGTTCTGGGGCTGGGGAGCTCGCTGCTCCCTTGTAAGGCTGGGAGCTGTAAGCTTTCCCACCTCCTTGCTTGGGAGGAGGAAAAGTGGGGGCCAGGCAGGTGGAGGGGTCCCATTGGTACCCAGGACAAGATCCTCATAGGATGGGTGCTTTCCTTCTGCCCTGCCAGCTCCATTGCGATGCCCAAGCAGTGCAGTGGAAATGGCCTCTTCTGTCTGGCCAGGCATCTGGGAATAGCCATATTCCTGCTGGTGGTGGTCAGCAGCCACCTCTTCCTCACCAGCACAGGGCCCAGCAATGCTGTGGGCTTGTCTGGAGCCGGGGGAAAGGGTCATGCTGGGATGGGGGACCCCTACCCCTGAGCTGGGGAGAATCCCAGTCCCTGTGGTGGTGCATCCCTACAGCTGAGGCCCAGCCGAGCACTGCCAAAGCCCGGCAAAACCCTGCTGGCCCTGGTTGTACAGGTACAATAATGTTGTAGTGCTTGATGGACTCGTGGTCTGTTCCTCAGATTGTGCTATTTTGGAAGGGCCAAACGCTTCTACCCGTTCCCAGATGGCAAGGGGGGTGAGGAGACATCATCAGGCTGTTGTGGCACGCTCGTGAGGGCAACCCCGTCACCCGGGCAGGAGGGTTCGTGCTCTGACTCTGTTTTGTCCCTGTGGTAGTGCTCTCTTCCTCTTTTTTTTTCTCACACGCGCTGCGGTAAAACCGTGTGCACCCCACATTTGGAGCAAACAACAAACCCACGTCATGTGTTTTCGCTTTCTCTGTTTCCTTGCCTCCACGTGTTAGAAATGTGCAGCCTCCGTGCACTTTCCGTTTGGTACAAACAGAGCACTCTCAGTCTCCAGCAGAGATGGCAACAGACAGTTTGCATGGGTACCACAAAAATATTTTGGGCTTTGGTGAAGCAAGTCCCCCTCCCTGATTTCCAGAGACTTTTTTCGGGGTGGGCAGTTTGGCTAGAGGAACCCTGTGGAGGTTTATAGACGGTAGCAGGGCTAAGCAGGGATTTTCTGAAATGTTCCTGGCAAATGTCTGGGACTTGTGTTGGGGGCTCTCACCCGTGCTGGGAACCAGTGTGTCAACCCAGGCCCTGCTGGGGAAGTAGCTGCAGAGGTCTGGCCCGCCGCTCAGCCGCTGGCAGGGACGGCAGGGTCGTGGCTTTGCTAATTTCATGGCAAGTCCCTGCTCCGGGCAATGCTGAGGGGGGACCTCCTTGCCTGCACCCTGGGGCTGCTGCCACTCCTTCGGCAGGCGACATGGGGGCAATGCTGGCCAGGGCGAGGAGCCCGCGGCAGCACGGGGACCTGTGTGGCTGAGAGGGGCTAGCCCACCGGCCGGCGCTGAGCTGGCGAGAGGCAGCGCTGGCCCCCGCGGGTCCTTTCCCAGGCAGCGGTGCGGGCCGTGAGCTGCGGCAGTCCTTGGCTGTCCCCTCCGCTCTGACGGGCAGCTCAGAAATAGCAGCTGGCCCAGTTCTCCCGCCCCCGTGGCCCAGATCTCTAAGAACGGAGGTTGCTCGCACAGCAACAGCAACAGCAGCAGCATCAGGCGCTGCATTTAGCCCATGAGCTCAAACAGCGAGAGAGGCTGCCAGCAGGATCCCAGCCTGGCTGGGTGACGCTCCTGCTTGGAGACTGCGCTGCAGGCTCTGTTTGTTGCTGTAAACACGCTCGCTGCTGCAGCTTCCCTGTTACTATCTATAGCCGCGATCTCTTGGCTCCCGTGCAAGGCGAGTCTGCGGTCTGGCTCCCAGCTTAGCCTGACCTGAGCCAGGGCTGCCTGACATCCCCGTCGTGGGTGGGTGTCTCCGGGCTTCGCTGCAACAAGGATCAAAACAAAACCCAAACTGGAGGAAAGGACGAGCCTCACCCCTCGCTCCTCGCCGGTGGTTTCCCGGTGGCCCCCTGCCCGTGCCCTTGGCGGGTGTCCCAGCACCCCCGGGCGCTGCTCCCAAGCTCTCCCAACCTTCCGGGGGGGCTGCGGCCCCCCAGGCTTCCCTGGCAGGGCTCCCCAGCGCCCGGTGCCGTTACCCTCGCTCTCGACTATTACTCTGCGTATACAACAGACAAGTAAACAGAGCCACACAGCGCGTCCCTCGCTGCAGGGAAGGGGGGAGCTCGGGCTTTCCGCACGTAGGGCCCGCCGGGTCGCCGTGCCCAGCCACGGGCAGACGCCGCTGCTCTGGGCCGGGGACGACGTTTTGCCCGGCCCGGCCGGCCCGCTGCGGGGCCCGGCCCCCGGCCCTGCTCCGCCGCCTCCCTTGGAGCCCCGCGCTCCGCGGCGGGAGCGGGGCGGCGCCCGTGGGGGCAACGCTGGTGCGCCGGGGCCCTCGGCGGGGTCTCGCCGGGCGGGGGGGGGGGGGGGGGAGGGGGGGGCACCGCGTCGCGTCGCGTCCCGTCCCGTCCCGCGCGCCGCCCGCCGCACTTGGCTGCAGCCTGGAGCGCTTCCCGTCAGTCACGCCCCCTCGCACAGGATGTATCCCATATAAGGATATCTGCGTCAGTGGGTTCCCGAGCCCGGCCGTACCACTCCACGCGGGGGGGGGAACCCCGCCGCCGCCCTCCCCCGCGCCGCCCGCAGGGTTCCCCCCGCCGCGGCGGCCGCCTCCCGCCCCTCGTCACGACTGTCTTCCGCGGGGGGCGGTGGCAGGCGGCGCGCGGGGCGGTGCCGGGGGCGGCGCGGGGCGGGCGCGGGGCGGGCGGCCCCCCCGCGGGCGCGGGTGGTGCGGCCCCAGTGACGTCGGCGGGAGGATATAAAATAGAGGCACGGCGCGGTACTCCAGCAGCTGAGGCAGCCCCGGCGGCGGAGCGGAGAGACGTGCGGCGCGGACCGGACACAGGGACGCACGCAGCCGGCCCCCTCCTCGCCTCCTCCCAAGGGCGCTCCGCTACCACCGCATCGCCCCGCACCGCCGGCTTGCGCGCACCGAGCCGACATGATGTACCAGGGCTTCGCCGGAGAGTATGAGGCGCCCTCCTCCCGCTGCAGCAGCGCTTCCCCAGCCGGGGACAGCCTCACCTACTACCCCTCCCCGGCGGACTCCTTCTCCAGCATGGGCTCCCCCGTCAACCCGCAGGTGAGGCGCCGGGCACGCCGGCTGCGCCCTCGCCGCGGGGCGAGAGCGCCCGGGAGGGGACGGGACGGGACGGCGGGACGGGAGCGGGCGGCGCGGGGCACGGCACGGGTGCCCGCGGAGGAGGGCAGGCTGCGGCGGGCTGACCCCGGGCTGGGGGCTGGGCGGGGGGAGCGGCCCTGGTGCCGCGGTGGGGCGGGCGGGGGGAGCCGTGGCCCGGGCCGCGCTCTGCGGCGGGTGTGTAAAGCGGCTTCATTGATAAAACGCGAGTTCATTGAGGAGACTCCGGAGCAGCGTCTGCGTCAGCGCGGACGTCAGAGATATTTATAACAGGCCGCTCTCGTGTGGAGCCGGCGCTGGCAGCGCGGCGCCGCGGCCGGCGCGGCCCCGGGGGCGGCGGGGAGCGGTCCGGGCGCCCCGCTGACGGCAGCCCCCCCTTTCCTCTGTCCCGCAGGACTTCTGCACCGACCTGGCCGTCTCCAGCGCCAGCTTCGTGCCCACGGTGACCGCTATCTCCACCAGCCCCGACCTGCAGTGGCTGGTGCAGCCCACCCTCATCTCCTCGGTGGCCCCCTCCCAGAGCCGCGGGCACCCCTACGGCGTGTCGGCGCCCGCCCCCGCCGCCTACTCCCGCCCCGCAGTGCTGAAGGCGGCGGGCGGCCGCGGGCAGAGCATCGGTCGCAGGGGCAAAGTCGAGCAGGTGAGCGGGGACCGGGGTTACTGGGGGGGGGGGGGGGGAATGGGGGGGTGCGGCCGGCGGGCTGCCCCAGCCGGGGGGCACCGGGCTGGCGGTGGGACTGAGCAGCCTCTTTCTGCCCGCAGCTGTCCCCGGAGGAGGAAGAGAAGAGAAGGATCCGCCGGGAAAGGAACAAGATGGCAGCGGCCAAGTGCCGCAACCGGCGGCGGGAGCTCACCGACACGCTGCAGGCGGTAAGTGCCGCCCGAGAGGCGGGGTGGGGTGGTACCCGGGGACGGGGTGGCGAGAGGAGGGGGACTTCAGCCGGGGGTGATGCCGGCCCTGGCTGACAGCCCCGCACTCGCTCTTTCTGCAGGAGACCGACCAGCTGGAGGAGGAGAAGTCCGCGCTGCAGGCGGAGATCGCTAACCTGCTGAAGGAGAAGGAGAAGCTGGAGTTCATCCTGGCGGCCCACCGGCCCGCCTGCAAGATGCCCGAGGAGCTGCGCTTCTCCGAGGAGCTGGCGGCTGCCACCGCGCTGGACCTGGGCACCCCCAGCCCTCCGGTGGCCGAGGAGGCTGCCTTCGCTCTGCCGCTGATGGCTGAGGCGCCGCCGGCCGTGCCGCCCAAGGAGACCGGCGGCGGCGGGCTGGAGCTGAAGGCCGAGCCCTTCGACGAGCTGCTTTTCTCCACGGGGCCGCGGGAGGCGTCCCGCTCCGTGCCCGACATGGACCTGCCTGGGGCCTCCTCCTTCTACGCGTCGGACTGGGAGTCGCTGGGCGCCGGGACCAGCGGTGAGCTGGAGCCCCTCTGCACCCCTGTGGTGACCTGCACCCCGTGCCCCAGCACCTACACCTCCACCTTCGTCTTTACCTACCCCGAGGCGGACGCCTTCCCCAGCTGCGCTGCCGCGCACCGGAAGGGCAGCAGCAGCAACGAGCCCTCGTCCGACTCCCTCAGCTCCCCCACCCTCCTGGCCTTGTGAGGGGGCTCCAGTACTGACTGACTTGCCGGGCCCCCTCCCCTGCCCGCGCACCCCCACGGACTCGCCCGCTGTGCCCCATGGGGCTCCCCGGGCCTGGGGAGGGCCCCGCTGCCGCCACCCCACCCGTCTGGCCTGGTGCCCCGGGGCCTGGCCGAGCACCCTGCACCGAGGCCTCGTACCTCTTCCAGAGATGTAGCAAATCGCATGGAGTTTGTCTCGTCCCCAATGGCCCATCCATGAGAGCTGGTAGTCTGTAGCATGTCCCACATGGCTGGGTAGGTGACTCCCTCCCCTCCTTAGTATCACTAGCATTAACTAATTAATCTCTTGGTTTTAAATGATTGGAATTTAACTTGGTGCTGGGTATCTCCAACTCGTATCTAGTGCAGCTGATTAACAATAACTACTGTGTTCCTGGCAATATCGTGTTCTGATGACTTAGCGATGACCCATCTTACGTGGGGGGAAAGAGACTCTATTTTATTTTCTAGTAGGTAGATAAATAGCTATATCCATGTACTGTAGTTCTACATTGATGTTCATTGTACCTTTACTGATCATGCATTGTTGAGGTGGTCTGAATGTTCTGACATAAGTTTTCCATGAAAACGTTTTTATTGTGTTTTTAATTTATTTATTAAGATGGATTCTCAGATATTTATATTTTTATTTTATTTTTTTCTACCTTGAGGTCTTTTTTGACATGTGGAAAGTGAATTTGGATGAAACTTAAGCATTGTTTGCTTATTATTGTTCAGAGACATTGTCAATAAAAGCATTTAAGTTGACTGCTGGAGCTGTCCTTGTGTTGCCTTTTGCATTACTTCCCTGTGACCCTAAAGGGGTTCCCTAGCCTCTAATTTAGGCTGGGCTTTATAAGCTGCTGACTGGTGCTAGTGGCCTGAGGCATAGGGTGCATCAGTGTGGGAATCCATTAAGACCAGACCTGTCTGTGCCCAAGTGTTAGTTGGGGCTGGCTGTGCCCTTTCCCACCCACCTGGGTGGGCAGTGTGGTCACTCTTTCCCCATCTGATCTGTGTCTGGTCCCCTCCTGTTCCTCTGTGTCACCTGCTGTGGCCTTTCAGTGATAACCTAGAGGCTTTGCTGGAAAGGAGGTAAAAAGGGCAGGTGAGTTCATGCCCCTGAATCGGGGAGGGCAACTCCAGGCTGGGGCCCACCTGATCATTTGCATATACCTAACAGCCTCCCTTCCTCCTGCCTGGGGAGGAGGGGACACACACCCTGGGGCTCTGGGTGCCCTGGGCTTGGTCTGGCACATCTAGGAGTAGCTATGGCCTATCTTGTGGCCACGAGGGGGGGAGAAATGCTCACACACTTTCTTCTCACTCTGAGCTGAGTGGTTTAGGATAAACTGCTGACCCTTCCCTCACATCTCAGTTTCTATTAAAGCTAGCCCAGTCCTAGAAGGAATACGAGTCCTGGCAAAAGCCCTCGTGCTCTGGGAATGTGCTCCCTTCCTGGGGTCTGTGCAATGTGGCCTCTCCTGCCCAAGTCACTTTAGAGGGGCTGCTACTCTCTTGTCATTCCTGCTGCTTGCACAGTGAAACATGTTCCTCTGGCACGACAGCAGCTGGGGCAGGTTGCCCCTGCGTGCAAAGCACTATTCTGCTCCCTCCTGAGTGCTCACACGAGTCCCATAGGAGCAGCAAGGCTTCCCCAACAGCCTCCAGCCCTGTCACTCCAGCTCTTGAGAACTCCTTTCTCAAGGTGGAGGCAAAGATGCCACCTGCGCTGGCATGTGTGTCTGTCTGAAGGCCACCTTGATGCCGTGCTCTCAGGAAATCTCTGCAGGCTGGCATTCAGAGCTGGGTTTGTGTAACTCCACATTTCCTGGTCACTGCAGCAGGCTCTGCTTTCTTCACCCCTTCCCTAATCAGAACACGCACAGGATGTATCTCATCTCAACAGCGTACGTTGCAGCTTCACAGCTTGCTCAACAAGGCCTGCCCCATGCAAAAGCCAATATTACGCATGCGGCTTCCCGTCTTTCAACACTAAGCTTGAGGCAGCGCTGACAACTGACAAAGAATGACCCCAGTTGCTACTGAGATGCCACTCAGAAGCAGCTACTTTCACATCGCCACACGAGTTTACAAGGGCAACACCCAGGCGCGGCAAGCGCACAGTAGCCCTTGACCCCTGAAGGAGTTGTGTAGGTGTAGCTGCAAGAGTGAGACTTACATGACGAGCAACCCCGTGAAGTCAGTAAATCTGGAATCACAGCGTGCCTTCTGCTGAAAGACCATCAGGTTCAGCGCTAGAGAATTCGGAGATCTCAGAAAGCCCACGCATGCTGTTGAAATCGCCAGACGTTCAGCAGAGAGGCAGAAAAGAGCAGGGGTCTACAGAGTCCCAAAATACCACCCAGTCCCCTCAAAGTAGGTGAAGTGATCCTCTCATGATCACTGCACAGATTAAAACAAAATCTAGTGCTGAATTCTGAGAGACAGCAGTCCTGCACCTTAACTGAGGCTTTTCTTTCTAACAGCAGTAACAGCAAGTGCCAAGTTTAAGTGTCAGCTTTTGCATTTGTTACGCAACAATGTCAAACTTAGGGGTGGCACTACACGAAACACGCTACGCTTAGCCCCAGGCTCCAGTCCTGCTCCTTGCCTTCAGCCAGGGATGATCTAGAACTCAGGACATGCTACATAAAATTTATGGTGTGTCATGAATATGATTTATCTGCTTCCTAGCGTTTGAGAACTCTGTAGTGAAATCTCACTTAAACCAGCGGGAGTCTTGCCACTAACTTCAACAGAGCCATGAGAGGGAATAATGCAGCAATCTCTGCTTGGAATGGATTTCACGCATGTGCTTCAATTATAATCTGTATCTGATACATCACAGAGATATCGGTACAAAGCTTTGTGAAACAAAACAATGGAACGAGATAAGACGAGGTAACGCTCACATTATTTCTGACGCCTCCTGTGCTCCTGATCCCATTGAGGGCAGCACTGTAATTACTTCTTAGAAATGAAACTGCAATACAAGGCAAGGAACACTGGAATTGCTATTATGAATTACAAAAAGTAGAGCTGTAAAACAACATGAAGAGCCTTAAACACGTTTGTAGCAGAATAAGGAAGGGCTGCACAGTAAAGCAACCAGCCGGACACAGGCGGGTGCTGCGGATCCAAGACTGCTGGGATGCTGATAGAAACCGCAGTCCCGACACGCTTCTGTGCACCCCCCGCCCACACCCTTCCGTCTCCAGCGCTCCTGCCCGCAGGCCCCCGCAGAGCCCCCGGGGGAGCTGCCGGGCGCAGGGGGCCGAGCTGGCACCACTGCCGATACCTGACATCACCGCGGAGGTCCCCAGCGTTGGGCCAGCCCCAGCGCGACCCCGCGGGGCCCTCACACGGAGCCGGGTGAAGGGCGGGGAGTGGAGGCCCGGAGCGGGGCTGAGGCGGGCCTTCCTCGGGACCCTCCGCGCTGCCCTGGGAGCGCTCCCGCGGGCCGGGGCGCAGCTCCCGGGCCTGCCCCGCCGCAGGTACAGCCGCCCTTCCCCTCAGGCGGGCGGTGGGTCGCCCGGGCCCCACCGCCCTCCCCGGCTCAGTGGGCGCAGGCCGCGGGGCGCCGCGGGGGCCACTGCCTCCGCCGGCCGCCGGCCCTGGGCCGCGCCGGGCCCCGCCGCGCCTGCGCGCCCGCCGCCCCGCCCCGCCGCCGTGTTTACTGTTTGGTTGCCAGGGCGCCGCGCGGCGGGCGCGTCAGGGACGTGACGTCTCGCTCCCCGCGGAGACACTACGAGCCAACGCCATGACGCAAGTGCTTCCGGCCGTGCCCATATATGGCAAAGCGGCGGCACCCTTCTTCCCGTGGCGGGCGCTGGAGGGCGGCTCGCGCGTGCGGCTCTGCGGCAGGAAGGTTCCAGAAGGGAGGGGGCGCGCGAGGGCCGGCGGCCATGTTCCTCGGCCTCGCCCCGGCAGCGTCCCAGCCCGTGGGGCCCCACCGTTCGTGCCCTGCCTCGGCCCCTCCCGCAGCGCTCTGGGGGGGGGGCGTCAGGAGAAGGAATGGAGGGGGGGGGGTGTCCCCTGGCCCCCCGTGGTTCTGGGTGCCTCACCCTGGGTGGCTCTCGCTGCCCTTCTTTGGGCTTCCCTGGCACCGCCTCTCCAAATCTCCACGATCAGCTCTGAGCTGGGAAAATTGACCTGTGCTGGTGGAAAATCTGAGGTGATATCGCTCAACTTAACATTAAAAACAATCAGCTTTTTATCTCCGTGTGGAATGAGGTGGAAGGAAATAATTACTGGTGTTTTTTTTTTCACTGCACTTGCAGTACAAGAGCTGCCCTACAAAACCTGACTTCAGCGTAGCAGGTGACTGGCCCCTGTATCCTTGAACACTTGTTCTGCTGGTTCACTTGTCATTTGTTTGGTTGTTACTTTGCCAATAAATCTGACTTCTCTGCTTTCGGTCAAAATAGAACAGGATGCCTGCCAAAAAAGTTGTCAGAGCCAGTGGACAGTCAAAAATAAATGGATTATTCAGAGGAGATAAGGTTCTAGAAAAAAATTAAATTAGTATTTTGTTCTGTGCTTGCTGCAGAGGATCTTAAGAAGATGCCTGTGCTTATGCTCGATTTTGTGAAAGATTTATCAGAGGGTATGTCTCAAGCTGAAGTATCTGTAGAAAAGGTTATGAAACAAATAGCTAAAATGAAGAGCGCTGAACAGTTGGACTCTTCTCATCCAAGAGTTCCAAGAGAAGTCAAGATTTAAATAGCTGAGCTGCTTACTAATGGTTTTGTGTAACATCACATTTAGAAGCACTTTGATAACAGAGGACGGGAACATAGTTAATAGGCCAATTAAAAAAAAATGGTTAGAAAAGTTCTGGAGAGCTGCTGAGCAATGAGCCTGTTATCTGTACCAGGCAAGTTAATGAGAACTGTTTAAAAAGGTGAACTGGTGGGCACAGGGAGAAAATGGTGTACCAGGGGAGCTGGCAGAGCTGTTCTGAAGAGAAGTCGTGGCATCACACATCGTTTGGGGTCCTGTGAGCAGTTGGCAAAGCAGGCAGACGAGAGATTCAGCTGATGTCGTTTACCTGGGTCCTAAAAAGCCTTCAACAAAGTCTATCGGCAAAAGCTTCTGAGGAAACTGGAACAAGAGGAGAAGTTTTCAGGTGGGTAGATGACACTGGGTTAAAGACAGGTCACTGTAAGACAGGAGAAAAATGTTTTCTTGGTGGAAGGAGTCAATATGTGAAGTTCCACAAGGATCTGAATTGGTCTTGAGAGGAACTTTAATAAAATGTCTTGATACAGAGTGAGTGGGTGATACAATTTGATGCACGTAAATGTAAAGTGTTTTAAATGGGAGATAAACAGTCCTAACTTCAACTATACAAGAGCAGCCTAGAAGCTGATTTACCACTTAGGAACAAGATCTTGGCGTAATAGTTCTGTGAAAATCTGAGCTCAGGGCTTGGTAAATGAGCTTTAGGAGGTAAGAGAGAGGAGCTGGAGAACAAAGCAGAGAGTGTCATTACAGCCCGGGTAAATCTGTGGAGGGCCAGTGCTTTGAATGCTGTGCTGCGCAGTTCTGATCGCACCTTCAGAAGGACACAGAGCACTGTCAGAGGTGCAGCGAAGTAAACGGTGTTCTGAGGTGTAGAACAGCTTCTGGGTGATGAGAAACAGCTAAATTAACTGGGGCTCTTCAGCCTTTCAGAGTCACGAGTGAGGGGAGATTTCTTTCAACAGAAGAATGATCAAATTAAACTCGTGGGAAATGTGGGATAAAACCAAACTTGACGAGGTTGCTCATTCCATATTGTGGTTACTTGTGCAAAACCTTGTTGCATGATTTTGTGGATACTACAAGGGGCTTTTTTTTTTTTTGAGATGAAAAAAAAAGTCTGGAAAGTGAATGGAAAAAGCTAATGAGAACTCTTAAATACAAAAATATGCCCTTTGGCTGTGGAAGTCCTGATCTTTGTAAATTTCTGGGGCCGTGGGGAGCACTGTGGGGAGGCAGCACTGCACTCTGTCTTTGTCCTTACAGCCGCCTTTGGGTGGTTGCTGTCAGGTAGTGTCAGAAGACTGGGGCTGATAGGAGAGAGGGGGGAAAGGTGTGCTTGGTCTGGTCAGCTATGCCTATTCCTGTGTGGGCTTGTAAGTATTTAGCTGACCTTTTTCTCGTATTCTGTGCTTCCTTATTGTAATGGTCTTTGAAATTTGTTTAAATTACCACAAGATGTGATCTCATATGTCCATGCACCTCATCCGTTCAGATGTTTGGCTGATAAGGTTGTTCTTTGACGCTGCTTCCGGCAGGCTTTCCAGGCATAGCAGGTAGGCCGGTGAATTGAAACTAACAGCACTCATTCTTCTCATTTGGAAACAGCAGATGTCCACAAGGGACCTGGACATTATATCAACAGGATATCATGGGAAAACAAAAGAAGGTCATAACTAGCATGTGGACAAAGTATCTATGATTTCCAATTATGGAGCTCTTGTTCCGTTTTTTCCCCCTGTATCTTTAGTCTGCAGAACGACAGGTTTTCAGCTCCTCTTCACTGATTATATTTGAGCTCTGTTTTTATACAAATGTTTTGTAACTTGATCCTGTTGGCTAAAGACAACCAGCTGCAACATTAAAGTAGTAATTTTAATTCTGATTGCATCGCATCTTCCATTTGAGAAGGATTTAGCTCCTTTTAAGTAGCCCATCTTGAATCTTCTCATGCTAGAGAATAAGGGAAGTGAAACCAACTCAGGGTATTTATCTGGTTTTGTTTGCAAAAATAAGTACTTGTTTTGAATAGGTAACAGTATTGCAAAGGCCATAAAATACAGTAGCAGTGTATCATCTGAAACGTACAGGAGTCAGATGCTACCAGGTTTTGGGGGCTTTTAAGTAAAACATTATTTTGACACTGCTCTGAAGTATAGTGGGTGCTTCATCATGAGAATGATGCAATTCCTGCTATGAAGCATTTGAACTCTTAATTGTAGGAGAAATGACCGTTGCCAGTAGCACATGGTAGAAAGAAGGACAAGCTCTGTTACAGCGTTTAAGCATGTGGCATGGCAATTTAACTGAAATAGTAACGTAACCTAATGATGGTGTGTCACTGACCTCGAGGACACCAAGGAAGATAAACCAAAGTAATTTTCTCTCATTACATAAGAATTGAGCGCAAAGCCAAGAATGGGGTTTCAGCACAGATAAGGATTTCACTCTGAGATTTTCAAAGAATTCATCTCTTCACATCTTTAACTATTCATGGGAGTCTCAGATCCTCCCATCCTCCCCCCTCTTTTTTTTTTTTTTCCTGCTGTTTGTCAGCAAGTTCCAGGTGCCACAAGCCTGGGTTCCTTGGCGATGCCTGTGCCACTAAATCAAAGCGGGCAGGTAGCAGTATTGGGCATTGGACTGCTGATTTTCCACCCAGCTCTAGTACACATTAGTAACTCTGGTCTCTGAAACAGTCTCACGCTGCGTCAACTAGCAAGCTCCAAGACGGTGCTTGGGTGTAGTTCAGAAGGTGGCATGTGTCCGATAAGCAGTGAGCAAGACTCTGAAACTGAGCTCCCTCCGCTCTGTGAGGCCATCCGGCAATATCCTGGCAGGTTTCCCCACTGTCAAACACACCTCTCTGCTTTGGTGCATGTCAAGTCCTTTAGCTTCATGCTGTAGATCGCCCCTCCGGGCTACAGCACGGCCCTCATTTCTTTAGTTGTGGGTGTTGGAAATAACACCCCTCAAACAATACTTACGCCTTAGGGCTACAGGGACACCACGTGTGGTTCGGAGGTGAGCATGGGCCCAGTGCTGTGTAGTGTGGGTGTGGTGAGTGTGCACCCGGCCCTTCCACCGCAGAACCCTTCCTGGCCCTGCTTCATTTGGTACCGTAGGTGCTGCCTTTGTAAACGAGCTCTGGCAGCTTAGAGGATTTGCCTCGCTGTAAGGGCTGTGTAAGGTGTTTGGTGCTCCAAAAGGAATCCTGATGACTGTGGTGTTTGGTAAACTGCTCACAGATCACCCTAAATATTGGGTGGGATTTAAGGGAATCATTAACTAATGTTTCTCACTGAAAGGTAGATATGTACCTGTAATTTGAGGCTGAAATAACACACAAGGAAACATGTTACTCTACCTGGTTGTTTATCTTCCAGATCTTTGTTTCAGTCTGCGAGCTCAGCTGATGGGATGGTCTCCACAGCTTTTAGAACTGTGGAATGATACTCGTACAAGCTACCTCCCCCAGAAGGGATGTTCCCGATTAGGAACATTTATTTGAGAAAAGTTTTATGTATACTCTACATACCCGTGTGTTCTGAGGGACCCTACTAAGGGCAAATGCTTCACTGGGTATGGCTTCCGGCTCTTAGTCCCAGCACATTTAGTCAAGACCTGAATTGTAATTGCCTTCCTAATTAAATTACTTTTGTTGTAGTTTTAGTCCTTGTTGTGGAAAGGTACTACAGGAGTGCAAGCCTCTCATTTGTTACACCAGAGCAGGATTAACATGGCTTCTTGATAAACCTGACATACAATGTAAACATAACTCATATTTTCCAAGAGGGCTTTAGCACTTTGGAATTGAAATGTTTAATTTTTTTTTCATAATTTTAAGAGCCTGTAATTTGAGAAATATTTTACTGTGCAAGTATTTTCATGCCAAAAATAAATCAGCTTATTTGCTGATTCCTTATAGAGGATGGTAAATATTAATCAGTTAGTTCTGGGTTCAGTGATGCTTGTGTGTTTGTGATCAAAGTGCCAACCAATTCCATTTCCTGGATATGTGGAGTTGAGCCTAACTCCATGCAGTCAAACCCCAGCAAAATCTCCTTTTCCCAAGCCACTTTATGACCGAAGTCTGCAATGTTTTTCCTCTCCGTGCCACATTGTCACTTGCTGTTGTAACATCAGACATTGGCTGCTGCTAAAGGCTGAACTGTTGTGTGCATGTGAGAATGATTATCACAGCTAATTTAAGGCACGTGTAGTTGCACAGGGAATGACCTCACAGCTTCCAATCTTGTCATAAATACAGCTTGATTACTGGATATTGCATGACAGATTGTGCCCTGCAGGTGATCAGACACAGAATGTGGTAAAGACCCGCTCTGACTCTTAATCAAAGGTTTGTATTTCCTTTTAGGATACATTATGTACTGAAATAGTCATCTGTGTTTATGAGGACAAAGTATTTATTATATAATGATTTCCACCTGAGGATCTTGGAGCTCCTTATGGGCACTAACAACTGAAGTGTTCTGTTCTGTTCTGCAGCTTACCATGAGCCGTTCTGAGCAGCATCTGAGTACTTTCCCATTAACCTCAAATGTGACTAATACACAAATATGCGGTTTGTTCCCCTCTCCTCTCCCCAGCAGATTTTGTGTTGCAGGGTGTTTGCACTACAGGTGAAAGCAGCATAGCTTGCAGCCTGGACAGGCAGGTACTGAAGGGTCCTTAGCCCCTAGGGAGTTCATTCTCCAAATTTGGGCAGATCCTTGGAAAATGGGATCTCTTGCACAGGCAAGCATTACATTATTGCTTCTTGTGCTGGACTGTAGTTGTTGCCTATAGTCTATCTTGGTGTTTCAGGAGACTTTTTTTTGTTCTAATATGCTGGTGCCAGGCCACTGAGTTCCTTGAAGGTGACAATCTCAGCTTTTTACTGACTCAATTAGTTGTCTCCCAGAACCATATGAAGCAGGTGAAGAGTGTGATTCCCATCTGAATAGCCAGGTTTCAGAAACTACTGTTTCAGGATAGCTTAAATCAATCTACATATGTGGTCCTGCTATATTCTCTGCTCCTGTCCATGTTATTCTGTTCCCTTCCTGGCTTCTGTACAGTTACTTGTCTGACCTCTCAGTGAAATGGTTCAGGGAGTTACACTGGCACAACAAATGTATTTATGTGGGAGGGTTAAGTTCCAGCTGGTCTGAGTCCCTGACCAAAGTCACTGCGGGGTCAGTCAAATGCTAATACCAGAGCAACAGAAGAAGCAGACCCTGTAGCTGACAGAGCTGTATAAACTCCTGTGGAACAGCATATTGAGGGCATAAGTGATTTTGCCTAAATTCAATTTGGAGTGCTGGCTCTTCAAAGTGTGTGCTAAAATCCTCATGTTTTACCATGGAGGTAACCAACTGGAGCAGGTTTCCCAGAGAGCCCGTGAACCTCCAGCCTTGGAGGTCATCAAAACTCGACTGGCTGAGGCCCTGAGCAGCCTGCTCCAATAACTGGCTCAGCTTTGAGCAGGGTTGGGATAGGTGGTCCCCAGAGACCCCTTCCAGCCTACATGATGCATTGAGTCTATGATCAGTGGGATCGGTTGGATCAGGGAGAGTAGAGGAGTAATGCGCTGGTGGTGGGTGTGAAAGCAGCTGAGTAGCAACACATGGGGTTTGTGGCAAGGAACTGCTACTCCAGCTGTATGAAACGTCTTTGTGTATATGTATGAGCATCTCTAAGATATGGATGACATGCTCTGACAGATCTTACAAGCAGTTTAAAATACTGTCTTTGCTGTCTATAAGATGTTGCTAGCTCTCATGGGTGACAGAAGGGAGCTTGTGCTGTACCCCTCCTCGTCCCCACTTAGCTAACCAAGTGACTGAGGAGTGGGGCTTGTGCAGAGCTCCCCGATACCCAGCAACAAAGGTCGCTGTTCCCATTCTTTTCTGACTCCCCTGGAATGGGGGTGTTAACCCAGGCCGGGAGAGCGAGGCGGAGAGACTGGCATGGGAATGCCTGAAACCATCCCAGCCAGTTGCATCAACACATGAGTCAGACCCCTGAGGCAGCACTTTTAGGCTCAGCCGCCTCTAAACCTGGGTCTTTGGGGTCCTGAGACATCCATTCACTGGGCTTTCTTTCCCCCCTGATTATCTGTTGCCTGTGAATAAAGGGCTGTAGCTTAAACCACCATGCTACAGTTTTTACTGGAACTGACAGAAGCATGCAAATATGTTTGTGGCCTTGGTGTTCAGTTATATGATGGATGTGAGCACGATCCTGAGCTGTAGCAAAGCTGTCCAGTAAAATGGCACAGGGCTGCCATTGTCTTCTGGGTTTTGGCGGTCCCCTCCAGGTCCTGTGAAAGTGGAAGAGTCTTGGTGCTACCTGGGATTTCGTCATCCCAGTGCCTGGGGTCATGTGGTTATGTAAGCATTTAAATTTCGGTTTTTGTTAAGCATGTGTTTAGATCTCGAGATCAAGGAGGAGAGTTGGGCAATATGAACCCTGTAGCCCCAGACACTTGAAGCAACAAGCAACGTTCAGCTCTTACAGCAGCAGTATCGAGTCGATCTCAGGAGTTACCGGGGATCTGGCTCACGGTGCGGCTGGCTGGGCAGCCCCCTCCGCCTGGCTCCCCCGCCGCCAGCCTCTCCGTGCCTCGGCGAGGTCCCCGCGCAAGTCCCTTCCTGCCGCCCACGTTCCTAGGCGGCCGCCCGGCGCCTCTCCCCCGCCGGCGGGCACCTGTGCCCGGGCTCCCCGGCCGTGCCCCTTCCCTGCCCGGTGAGAGCATCCTGCAGTGCCCTCTGATGGCCGGTGGCTGGCCGAGTCCCTGGCCCGCTTCACTGAGCTGGCACTGGGACCTGCAGCCCTGGGCGGTCCCGGCGTGTTTCTGCAGCCTTGCAGGAATGCGGCCGGTCCGGTGGGTGACTCTTCATTCCTCGCCTTTCGCTGCTCCCTGCTGGTCTCCGGGAAGCTGAGCACTGCGGGAGAAAATAAGAAGCGACTAGTTCTAGTTGAGGAGTATTGAATCAGGATGCTCTGACCTCGGGGGTCATTACTCCAGCCTCTGGCTCAGAGCAGGTCGAACAAGAGTGTGTTGCTCACTGTGTCGTACAGTTGGATTTTGAATGTCCCTGGGAACAGAGGTTCTACAATGTTTCTGGGTGACTTCGTCCAGTGTTTGACCAGCCTTGTAGTGAAAAATCAGGATCCTGGGGACAGGCTTTGAAGAGTTAGTATTTCCCCACTGCATTCCCGAACTTTTTACAAATTCCAATAACTTTTTTCAGCGGAAGTGGCTCCTCAGCCAGGTGGCACCCTGTACTGTTGCATGGAGTTATTCCCTCCCAGGTGGGGGACTTTGCATTTGAATCTTTTTGAACTTCATGAGGTTCCTATTGGCCATTTATCCAGCCTATTTGGATTCCTCTAAGTGGTAACACTGCTCTCGAAGAAGGTCAGCTGCTATCCCTGATTTGATATTGTGCATGAATTTGCTGGCCATATGCTTTGTCACATCATTCTGGGAGTTAATAAAGGTATCATGGAGTATTGGCCCCAGCATTGACCCTTGAGACGCTGCTTGACACCACTGGTTGTCACTTGGACTTTGTATGCTGACACCTTTGAGCTTGGTGGTTCGGCCAGTTTTCAACCCACCTCATTGTTCATGTACCCAGTGACTTATCTCACTAATTTGGCTATAAGGGTAGCAGGAGAGATGGCATTGAGAGTCTCACTAAAGCCCATTACTGGCTCAGTGAGAACCAAAGAGCTGATGCTCCATCCCCAGTGCAGCAGCCTGTTTTGCTAGCTGCCCCCGACAGACCCTCCAGTCCTCTCCTCGAACCATCTACTGCAGTCACTCACCTGATCCCCTCTCCCATCTGCACTGACACTGCTCTCGGGCTGCCCTCCTTGCTCTCACCCATCTGCTTTCCAGCAATTGCTGAGCTCACAGGGATACTTCCTGGGGCAGGACCAGGTAGGCAGGTAGACTTTCCATGGAACGGACAGGTTGTTGATCGTGGCCAGACTTGCTCTGAGTCCTTTGCCTTGCTGTGTATCTGCTGTGCAGTCTGGTAATTGAAATACCTTTTAAAGAGATCTTGATCTTAATCCTCTCAAATATGTACGTGTGCTGATATTGAGTCTAGTTTACCTAATGAAGCTTTGGGTAGAGTGGTCTGTTCCTGTAAACAACATGTAGACCAGGGGCCTGGCAACCTCTTATCAGATTTTGCCCTAGGAAACAGTAAAAAGTCTGAGTGGGGCTGGGATCTGGCACTTGTGAAAAGTGCTGAAGACTAAAGCACAGCACACAAGGAGCTTGGACTCCCACAGGCTGTGCTAGTCAGGGAAAGAGCTTTGCTTTTGTTTATTTTGCAAAGTCTGTTTTTTTTGACTCTTTGAACTGTGTTCTGCTGGAAGGACTTAGGGAGATCTTGGGCTAAGCCTGTCTTGGGCCAGTGAGAGCACCCAATACTGAACGGTCGACAGAGGCCAGGTGCTTGAAGGAGCATCTTGCTGTAATTACTGTGCTGGCAGAGGATGTTCAGGGGGCACTGAGGCTGAAGGACTCTTTGGATATAGAGGAAGCTGTGGAGCTTGTTGGATTCAAACATTGCACTGTGTATATAAGTTGGGGGTGATTTCTAAAGCAAATAAAAAGGTAGGAAAATATAGCCCTGGTGGAAGCTATCTCAAAACTTTCTGTGGCGCTATTAAATTACTTATGTCCTTGCAAAATGGATAGCAAGAAAAAAGCCCTGTCCATGTATGGCTCATGACATTTATTTCTGATCTTTTGAAGCCAGAACAGAAATCCCTGTGTGGCGAGAAGGGAAGCTGGGAACAAGACTTGGACAAGAGTTTGGGTAAAGTGAACAGTAGAGCTTACTGCTTTGTGAGCGGGAGCACTGCAACCAGTTCTCAAACGTTAGCTTGCCTTCAGTCCTGCACAGTGGAGGAGGGAAGGCAAGTTAGAAGACTTCTGAACACAGCACTGACCTGCTGCTGCTGCTGCTGTCTCTGTTGGCCAGGACTTTTACGTGGTGAAGACTGAGCAGGGGACATGTGATGAGAGCAACTTGTAAATGGCTGTGGAGAGCTGAGGAGATGAGGCACCCCGAAGCAGCAGTGTTACAGCCGTGCCTGGTGCAGCATTAGAAAGGTAGCTTCCTGAGCCTGCAAAGGTCTGTCCAAACCCAATTGATGACTGTGCGATAGGTGATACAGTGCTTTGTTGGGTCTGCAGTTTCTAAGTCATTTCCAGAAATGATCATGCTTCTAGTTGCTTTTCTTTCCTTGCTCTCATCAAAGAAGCGTCTATAGGTTTAAGATAATCTGATCTCTTGACTTCCCTTGTACCTGATAGTCTGCTCTGTGCAGCTGCTGACCGTGCCAGATCAGAGAACCAACCCTGTGTAGATACATTCCCTCCTTTGCACTTGCTCTGGTTAACTGGCCAGTCGTGTCCTGCCTCCAGAGTGGCCTATAGAGGTCTCTCTTCAAAAACAACATAACTGACTTAATTTTCTTTTCTCACTGAGGACCGTCTTTCTTCACCCCTATCTGCTGACAGGCAGCATGTTGAAAGCAGAGCAGTGGGAGCCTTGGTCATCGCAGTCAGCCATGCAATAGAAATGGCCACAGTTGTGCTTGTAGTCATGGTTAATTACCTGGGTTTGAAAGGAAGCAATTTGTTAGCAGTTACGCTGCTGCAGTCCTGCCTGTCTTACAAGCTCTACTCTGTTCTACCTTGAGAATAAATATGGAGATGTAGTAAAATGTACAGGCAGTAATAAATGTTGTCTCTTGTTTTGTCTATGCTGGGAGCAGGGGCATTTTGCTGTGCTGAGTTTCCTTGTGAGTGAAGGGTGTTAGTCCCAGGGAAATTGTCTTCCTCTCCTGAGGACTGTCAAGCACATTCCTGCCCTTCCCTTTGGGAGCCCTACCATTGGAGTTGCAGAGCTGTAGATGGTGTCTGCAGAATGATCTCAATGACAGAGAAGGTGCGGACTTTGCTGAGGTCTAATAGCTGCACTACTGGGAGATCCTCCTCCTCTTGCTGAGCCTGACAGTAAGGTCCTTCTGCGCCTGCTAATGGCCTCTGCCCAAATCCCTCGGTATGTGAGCTAGCTCTTGTCAAAGCTGGAGAGGCTGGATGAGTCCAGCCAGGTGTTTGGCTAATGCTTCTCAAGTAGCAAGTTTTTCCTTTGCATCCCTCTACACAGCAATCCTTCTGCTGACAAGCGAGATGTTAAAATAAAGGCTGTGTGGCCCCTATTGATTCTACTCAAGGCTTTTTGTTTTGTTTTGCTTTGTTTTTTTTTCTGTGGAAGCCTTACACGCAAAGTCTTGCACTGTGCCTTTCAACTCAGGCTCTGGATCAAGTCTTGCAAAGACTGGGTGCAGCTATAAGACTGCTGAAGGGGTTTTTATTCTCACATCAGATGGAGCTGGGGCAAAAAAAAAAAAAAAAGGGTAAATCACAGAGCCAGCAACTTTCTTGGCGTCTTTGGGATTGTGGCTCCTCCTGCCCCTCTGGCCTTCAGAAATGTACTCAGCAGAGCTGCCCGCATAGAAAAACAAATGCATCCCAAACCAAAACAAACAGAGTTGGGTGTTGGTAGTGAATGGGCCAACACTGCACGCTGGCGTCATCTCTGCCCGCTGCCAGCACGTTGTCATAGGAACAGCTGGATTATTTTACAATCCAGCTGCGGAGCCAATTCTCCAAAGGAGTAGCCTGGAGGGAGGAGAGAGGGGCGGGCAGAAGGGAGCACTGCTGCATTTTCTGGTAACTGGAGGGAGGAGGAGTATTAACTGAGAGAGCGAGGGAAGGATTACCAGTGAGTGCTACCTTCCATAGCCTGAAACCGCAACCAGTCATTTCCAGACAACTGACTTGGTGCAGTTAGCTGCATCTGGGAATTAGAGCTGCCCTAGGGGAGAAGGGGGGTGAGGAAAAAGGCAAATCTTTTTGTGTTGAGGCTGATAACATGTCTATCCCAGCATGCTGTCCTACAGTGACTGTGGCTTGCTAGCTGCGGGGAGTGCTGTGCACCTGTATGGGGCCCCAGCACCCCAGAAAGTTGGAGTAGATCAAGTAATGGGTTTTAGCTTACCAGGAAAAAGATTCATCACCATTCACCTTGGCCTCTCTGAAATATTTGTTGCCCTGTTTACTTTCTGGAAGCTCCTTGGATCCTGTTTTGAGGCTGCAGAGCACTGAGGGCATTGTAGGTACCTGAGTGGAGGTTTAGTCTTTGTGCTGGTGAAGGCTGTCGTACCAAAATGAACGTGCTTGGTCCGATGGCAGGATGTTTGCTCTTTAAGTGAGCTCCAAGCCTTGTGGTTTAGCAAGTCACACTGGTTTTCTGCTCGATGAGTACCTTGTGATGAAGACTGGGTGACAAAAGCTAAGGGCCTGCAACAGCGGTGAGAACAAAAGCAGTACCTTTCGTCTGGTACAGCTGGAGCTGCTGCTCTTCTGGAAGGGGAATCCAGGCAGCAGGAAAACCTCCGGCCTGCAGGAGCGCCCCTGGCCCAGGTGGGGAGTGAGGTGAGGCGAGAGGCCTGGCCGGAGGTGCCGGTGTCAGCAGCCCTCTCGTGTGCCGTGTCCGGGACGTGGTTACGCCCGCGGTGTCTGACGTGGGACATCCCCCCCCCCCCCCCCCCCGCCCGGTTTTAGCCTGTTCAGGTGTTAGAAGTAGCGCCACGGGGTCCCCGGACGTGGCGCTGCTGGCGGCGGCAGGGGCTGTGGCCGCGGCCCCGGTGGCGCCTGCGCGCTGCGGCCGGCAGAGGGTGCAGCCGGGCGGGCCCGGTGCCGGCGGCGGGGCGGCGGGCGGCCGCTCGGCCCTGCTGCTGCGCGGGGCTAGGCCAGCTGGGCCTTGGCGGGCGGCTCGGGAGGCTCGGGGTGCGGCCTGGTCCGGGCGCCTGTTGGCGCTCCTGGAGCTCCTCAGCGTTACCGGGCACGGGCCGGCGGCTCCCGGGGTGGACACGGCCAGCCGGCCTCAGCCGCTGCCCTCGCCTGGCCCGGGGGAGAGCACTGGGGCTGGCTGCTGCCTCCTGTCAGCTCTGTTAGAGTGCTCTGCAGCCTGGCTTGGCTCTACAGAAATTCTCTTTATGTCAGGCACAGAGAAGGACGTCCAAGCAAGAGCTGATCGTGGGTTCACTGCCAGGACAGATGAATTAAATCGCTGTAGAAACCAGGGTCTTGCTTCCTCCTTGCCAAGTCATCTGGCGGCTCTGATAGGCCTGGCTGGCTCTGGAGACCCCTTCCCAGGGCAGCGCTCTCACATGCAGTCTGTGCCAGAGCTGGAAGGACAAGTCCAATTTTATTGCTCGATTTCGAAGTGATGAGTGTATGCCAGATAAGAACCACAGAATGCCAGGGAGCTTGGGAGACTCTGGTGTTGTGACTTTGCCCCTTGTCGGAGTTCAGAAAAGATACTGAGCCATTTTCCATACTTCACTTGGCATTTTTGTTTACCTTGTGTATGGATTGATGCTGTATGTGCAGACTAGGGCCTAGGACAGATTTGAAAGGGGGGCTATATAAGAAATCTGAAAGGAAGTCTGTCCTGTGCCTTACTGGTTCTTAATGTTTTCATAAAATACATGTCAGAGTTGCAAAGAAATATATTAGGCACTGCAATATTTTTTTCCATCCCTCCTGCTTTCTTCATTCTTCTGGCTCCTCCCAGTGGTCTCTGTTGACCCTGCCAGTGAAGACTTGCAGCCCCCTTTAGGGCTTTGAGCATTCACATCCAGCCTAGCTTTCAGCATGTGGGCTTCTTTACCAGCGTGTCTCCAAACCTGTGAGAGAAGCTCCAGTGAGAACTGGCAGCTTTAAATTATTTGCAAGATTTGGACTTACTAGTAAAGACACCCCTTTGAAAAAATGACTATTAGGCTTTTTTAGTCGTGCAGTTGTGGACCTGGCTCCCATTCTGGAGGAGCTATTTACAGGTGAAAATAGCACTGGAGAAGATGTCAGAGTTTGGCCAGTAAAGTATACAAAGAAAATTCTTTGCCTGCCATCTAAGCTGCCGCTGCAGTTATTTCCACGTTTGTGAGGAGATACAGAGATTCCTCTTTTCTCATTGTATTTTTGGTCTCTGCTGCTTTGGGGACATGTTTGAGGAGGCAAGCTGCAGGCAGTGACTAATGAAGTGTCTCAGATGTCTTTCCATGATGAGACAGCCACCAGTGTGGAAAATACTGCACTTTTTCAGGGGGGAATTTTGTCTCTTGCTCTCCGCTATAGGGAACCCACCTTCTTGTTCTTCTTTATTTTAGCCTTCAGCAGAGGAGGAAGATTTAGGGGGTTTCAGGCAAGTCAGCAGGACCCTTTTTAAATAGAGCTTCAGCAGATTGTCACCACTATGATGTTCAGGTTAGACTTTGTTTCCAACTTACACCCAGTCTCAGCTGTTACAAATTTACCTGGGCTCATCTCCCCATGCAGCCCATCACTCTTGATGCTGTGCCATCAGTTGTTAAGACCTGACAACCCTGATGCTGTTGCAAGTGATCTGTTGAGCCAAGTGATTTGGCCAGGGCTGTGGCACCAGGCAATGTGGCGAAGCAATAGCAGTGGTAGCCCCCAGCATGCTGATGTCTGGATGTGCAGGCAGGTCGCTGTTGCCAGTGCATGGATTGGCTCTTGTGATGTGTGCAATGAAAGCAGCAATTGTTGGGTCCCTAGATTTTGCATGTGTGCAATGCAGGATCTCTGGTTGCTTGCAATACAGCTGTAGGGGGCTTTTATTCTTTGAAAGGTTCATGTGATGGGTAGCAGGACTGTCCATCGTCTGAAGATGAGACATGGAAGCTGGGGCAGAATGTGGGAGGGAAGCAGAGAGGAGAGAAAATTATATTGGTACAGGGTAATAGCAGGTGGGCAGGTGAGGTGTGACATTGACTTTTATGGGGAGTACACCCCCTTGGTGTGGGTCCAGGGAGGAGCAGGTAGCTGAGAACATTGTCCTGTGGAACTACTTGGGCTAAGCCTGATCCATATTGGTACTTTGAGAGTGCCAAGTGGTAGCTGGAGCCCAGCTCTGCTCCAGGAGTTCCCCAGCAATGATAGGTCCCTGGCAGGGTGAACCCCAGACCCCGGAAAGTGACCCAGGGTTCAGCACCGAGGCTGCTGTGCTGCTGCTCCTGCCAGTGGTGGTGGTGGTGCTGGTGCAGGGAACACGCACAGCAGAGTCAGAGTGCGCTGCTGCCCAGCTGCTTCTGCCTGTTAGGTTCTGTCTTTTCTTAGGTGGTACTGTGCAAGGCACTTACGGCCAGTGATGGATCTGGGCCTCCTGTGCTTGATGCTGCATCCCCAGAAAAAGAAGCAGTCCAGCACCGAACCAGTGCTTAGCTGCACTTTCAGGCAGAACTGCCCATGCAAAAAGGAGCTTTGGGCACTCCAGTGCATCGTTTGTCCATGTTTTCCTCAAACTCCTGTATTTGAGAGTGTTCTGTAAGGAGTCCAAAGACTCATTGAAAAGGATCATTAACAGACAATCCTTTCAGAGACCCTGAATGCATTTGTTATCTTGAACTGGAAACATAGATAAGGAGTGGTGTTGCTGGATTTTGGCATTTGGTGCCCTTCTAAGCATCAAGTATACCACTGGCCTTGGAGTAGTAAGGCATTAAAAAATAATTCTGTAACATGTCAGAGTTGATTCCTCTTCCTCTGGTTGCAAGAGCTTTTGTGCTTGCAAGCTTTTCAGTCTCCTAAGCTAGGCATCAGTTATAATTTTTTCTGAAAGGAAACATGATCAGGTCAACTTTGGCCCTCCAATGTAGGCTTTAGCTAGTAATAAACTCATTGGAATCACTTGATGATCAAAATCAAGTGAAGACTTTCTCCAAAAAAAACTAATGTGCCTTTGCTCATCATGCGTACAGCCTTGGTATTGCAGCCATGAAATCCTGCAGAGGAGAAGGGCTTGAAAGTATAGACAAATGTGAAACTAATTAGCTTGGTATTGTTGTCCAAGCTGAATGACATGCTGAAAGAAAATAAACATTCACAGTGAAACACTGCACTGATCTAAACAAATTCTTTCAGCTTTAGTAATAATCTGTAGTGCTCCCTTACTAAATGAATGACTGGAGAATTTTTTATTTTAAAGCTGGGATTGTACTCTGGCACCATCACTGCCAAGTTTGCATGGTTCGGCATGGACCTGCTTATCCAAATGGCTTTTGCCACAGAGGCTGGGCCAGATTCTTTTATCTCTCTCCTATCAAAGTGTTTCTTTGTGCAGGCAATCATGGTAGCTGCATGTGTCAACTAAGCATGCAGCTGCACGCACAGTTTTTCCTGTTGCTTTGGACTCCTGCCTTTTAGAGATCAGGCCGTGAGTGATTATGGTTTTTAAATTTGCTTTGCAACTAGTACGATCCCTGAGAGTGCCTTCATTTCCAGAAGTAGCTGGTCAATGGATTTGTCTTTAGATAAAGAATTTTCTATACTCTGTCCTGAGTGGAGCTTGTCGGCTGCAGGGAGGATTGTAGCTGCAGTTACGTCTGCTGTGAAATTCCCAAGATTCCTGTCACCACCCTCGTTTAAACATCCCCCAGCCCTGCTATAAACAAGTGAGAGACATTCACCCTGCACCCTGTGTGGGAGCCAAGGATATCAGTCGCTCTGGATGGAGACGGAAGGGGAGCAGAGAAAAGAGTGTCAAGTCATCAATCATCTCAGTGAGGATCAACAGCAACAAAACCAGACAAACCTGGGGTCGCTGCTTAATAAGTAGTTTATTTCTCATCAAAGTTACAATGTGAAGGCGAGCTGGAAAGGCAGCAAAGCACTGCTGGCAAGCGGCTGCCTGTGCTCCGGGAATGTAGGGCACCTCCTCTCCATGTCCTGTTGCAGCAAGCTACCTGTAGGGCTATGGATATAGTGTATGGGCCTCTCAGCTGTTTCTGTCGGGTTTCCTAAGGTGACAAAGCCTTTGTAATCGTGCTGTTTACCACGGGGTCCTACTGGCAACTTTTTAACATACTGGACAGTTTCAGCCAAATTTGAGAGGAGAGCAGAAGTTTGCAAGATTGTTACATTTCTCCAGGTTTTGTGACGCTCTACAGGTGGGCAGAAGAATCAGACCAATTCAGCACTCTGCCATGGGGAGAGGCATGGAGAGTGCAGCTGGTGTAGACCCTGGTCTGGCAGCTGTGACCCGTACACGCAGGGTGTGCACGTTGGTGTGACAGCCGGCACACACATACATCAGGACTAGCCAAAGCAGGGGATGGGGAGAGGTGTGAAGAGAAAGCCAGGATTAATGCAGTGTGGGAGAGGCGTACAGAGGCAAAGGACACCCATGTGGAAATTGGCTCACCGGCTGTTTTCTTCTCTTCCAAGATCCTTTCCCAGACAGCCTTGTGCCTTTTAATTCTGGAAAGATATCTAGGCAGTCTGTGCACATGCATGAAGATTAAGATACACCTTTGTAGCTTCACACACTCAGTGTGAGACTTGCTTGGCTGGCTGCCTCCTAAGCCCTTCTTTAACGAGGTTTGAAGCTTGAAAACGGTGCCTCTATCCTGAGGGACTTGGGGGGGATTTAGGTGCAGCCCACCAGCTCTTGGTGAGCTTCCAGTGTGGCACGGCTTCTTTTCTTGGGAAGTCCCCGCTGCTGGGTCTGTGTATGCTGTCCCCTTGCCTCAGGTGTGTGGGACAACAAAGACTAGGGGCTACATGGCAGGTGAAGTTTTCCTTGGGTACCACCTATGCAGGAAGTTCATGGGCCCATAGCCTTACGGTAGCTTTTTGGCATAAACAACTGTATACCTAAACAGGAACCATAGTTTTTGCCTTGTGGAGTATCTTATCACATTACCCTGGAAAAGCCGTAGCTCTGTTTTGCAAGGTTACCTCCTGCTGTACAGCTAATACCAGTGGATCCTCGCAATTAACTGCACACCCTGGGGGTCCGTCCTTCGTATGTGCCACACTGCAGCGCTTTTCATCTGGGCTGATTTGCTAGGTTGTCCACGTGCTCTGTGATTCTGGGGTCACCTTGGCCAGCCACCCTCCTCTCTGCTTGAATCAGGAGCACATGGCCTCTTGTCTGTGGCTCGAGGGTGCAGCCAGCCCTCTCTGGTCGCTGTGCCCCCTGCTTCTGCAAGGTTATACAAGGAAAGCTGAAACTGTCTTGCCAGAGGTGGGGGAGCAAATTCAGTCTCCAGCAGACCTGGAACAATGAACAGCTCGGAGAAGGTGTGCTTCCAGGACATGTGCCAGCACTGAACCAGCACCAAGAAACTGCGGCAGGTTTACAGAAATGCCACAGGCAAAACGAGAGCTCTGGTAATTCACAGGCTCCCCAGGTTTGACAGGCAATCATCCAGCCTCACCTCTTGTATAAGACTGGCCCCTTCATTTCATGTAGTTACCCCTGTCCCACACCCAATAATATGTGCTTGCCAGCAGTGCTTTTGGGAAGTTAACCAGCCTCAGTGCAGAATCAAATGGAGACAGGGAATCTACCGTATCCACGGGTTGATCAGCCACACTCTACAAAACAGCCTTTTATTTGTGATCAGAAATTGCCTGGTTATAGCATCCGGCTGTGGTTCCCATTCTTCCTTTATTCAGGAGATTAAAGACTTTTTGAGTGCCCAATGTTTACTCCCTGGGATTACAGTGGAATAAAGGCACTTTCTTCTTTTCGAGAAGCTAAACAGGCTGAGCTCACTATGGGTCAAATAGTGCAGCTCTCAGCCATTGGAGTCTCTTTTCCGCCTCCATCTCCCAGTGGTCAACATCCCTTTTAAGGCAGGGAAGTAATGCTTTTGCCAGTGCTGTACACTGGCGTCACGTACCTTCCTTTACCCCTACCCACCAGTCCTGAGTGTCTACTGTGAGGACTCAGGCTGGGGTTTAACCCATGTTCCTAAGGGAAGTGCTTGGAGCCATTTTATATGATGCAAGGTGCATGTTGAATCAGAGATGGACAAAGCCACCAGTAACAGAAAATCTTTTCTGAGTTCTAAGGGCCAAAAGGAATTAATCACTGCAGGGAAACGGGCTGTCTTGTCTACACAGGGTGGGAGAGAGAGAAAATAAAGTACTTTAGAAGGGAGAAAGGAAAGAAAGGTCCTTGCAGTGTCCCTGTCAGTACCAAAATAAATCTCTGAAGAGAGAGAGGGGAAACAATAGCAGCAGAAAGCTGCCAGAGCGATGGCAGAGCAGAGCCTTAGGAGCAGATCTCTTCCTGACTAAAGGCTGCCAGCTCTGGACCTTTGTGGTTAGTTTGCTTTGGTGAACCCGGTAACTGCTGGCATGTACTTGTCTTTCTCATCCGTGGACTGCTTGCTAAACAGGCTGAGTGTGATACTGAGGGCAATATCCTAGCAGGAATGTAGCTGAGCCATTGGATTGAATACTGGATTTGAATCAAACCAGTCCTGTTTTGGAGCAACTAAACTGTCCGGTGGGCTGGAAAAAGCTCTGGGGAACCTTGACCAAGGTTGCTAGAGAGCAAAGTAGCAGAGATTTTCCATCCAAAAAGGATCCAGGCAACATCTCCTTACAGTAAACAGAAGAAAGGCTTGCAGTTCTGTGATCCTTAAGCATAAGGGGGAGTGAATGAGGCTGCTGGGAGCAGGCTGACAGCCCCAGGAGGTTTTATACTGACAGAGCACATCTGTAGAGGGGAGCTGCCAGGCTGTCCTGCGAATCCACTGGGGAACCATCTCACACTTCGAGCACATGCTGTCTGCATCTCCAGGGGCTCCTCACACCTTCCTGGACATGACCACAGGCGGGGAAACAGGTCAAATCATCGACATTATTAACAGCAAATCTGACATCTGGGCTGGCCAGTGGAACAGCCCAGGCATTTGCTTTGTTTATTTTTCTTCTGCCTTTGGTGCTTTTGCTCTTTACAGAAGAAGGCCTGAGTGTGTTGCTAACACACCGCTTGGGGTAAGCACTAAACGAAACTCCCACTATTTTGAGGGACACAGCTCAGGCATTTTTTAAATAACTGCTGCTTTTGTGTGATTCTTGGACAAATTGAAACTAAAACCTCTTCCCTGACACACTGTTTTTGTCTGTTGTGCTGGTAGGCTGCTCTGTGGTTGCAAATCTCCAACATATTGACATACCCTGATTCTGCTTTCACTTGGCCTAACTTGACGCTCTGGAGTAATTTCATTAATGTCAGTGGAGACATTTCCTCTTTATGCTGGCGCAGAGCTAGTTTGGATGTGGGCCTCCACCATATATAGAGGAGAGCCGCAGCTCGCTCCTGCTGCAGCTAGCAAGATCTGTACAACAGAGGTGAACTTGCTGGAATGCAGAACATGAGTGCATAACTGCTGGGGACTGGGGAGAGCAGTTTCCTTCCTCCAGCTTGCAAGTGGCTTTGCCAAGAGCAGGTTTAAAACTGGGGGCTGTTTATTTTCCCCAGTTCATGCTCTACAGCAGAAGGAAAACAGACCTTTGCATTGACCATGGCCTGTTTGGAGATGTTCTTCAGAAGCACCTGTTCTCCTCTTTTTTCTCTTCACTTCCAAACCCACCTATCAGCATGTTGGTGCCTGTTATCATGATCTGCTTGCTGTCATGACAATGGGGCTCAGAGTGGTAGACTCTTTGGAGCAATTAAGGTCTATTTTTAGCTGAGATTTCAAGAGCGGTTGAGTAGATGTAGGTACAGTGTCTGGGGATGAGTTCTTGGGGGTTTGTGACTGCTGAGATGCTGAGCAGAGCTATGGTGAGTCTGGCAGTGGGAGGTTCACTGATCCCTCTGGGGGTGTTGCAGGGAGGGGGCTGGAGTGGGTGTAGCTGGTGATATGTATAGGCAGCCAAAACCTGGTGTTGTAATGTCTGAGACGGTCTGAGTTTGGAAAAGGCCCCGATGATATCACCCTGCAGAACTGTTAACGGCAGAGTGCAGGAAAGGAAATGTTCACAAGTCCTTTCCAAATCTGTAAAGGAGAGGAATTAATGCTCCTTCTTCCCATCCCCACCGCTCTGCTTGGAAATGGCTTTCCTTCACCACCAGGCATAAAAACGGTGGGTTCTTTCTCTTTTTTCTTCTCCTTGCTGCTGCTATCTCTCTACCCGATGTAGTGAAGAGCGCTGAAGGCAGAGAGTGTGAGAGCAGTGGCTCTTCTGCACGAGCTCCCTGCGAGGACGCTGAACTCTGCATACTGTCCTGCAGTTTTGGTTAATCCACTTCCAGAAGAGATAAACAAGCAATGGTTCTTTCAGTGCTGCCACAGAGCATGCAAAAAAAGAGATTAAGTTCTGCAGGAGTTCTCCCATGCTACTTCTCCTTTGTGGCTGCTCACTCTCTCCAGCTCTCTGTACCCTGCATGACTGCCAGCCCCGATCTGAGCCCTTTCCAAGTCCTGCACTGGAAGTCTGCTTGACTGCAAGACCTTCCCTGTTCATTGTGGTCAGCACAGCACAGCCCCTCTGCTTAAGAAAGCTTCTCTTTTCTGGAGGTAGGGAGCAAGACCATGCAGAGATTGCTTAGTTGCTCTCAGCCCTGCTTTTTTAACATGATCCACGCACTGTCACAGGGTCCTTGGGAGCGTGGAAAGGAGAAGCGTGAAGCTGGAGCCAGTTAAGTGAGCAATACGGCACAAGGAGCGTGAAGAATGATGTCAACCAGTGACTGCATGAACGAGGCAATTATCTTTGTGATTTTTCTCAAACCAAAATGTGGAGAACGTGTGTGAAGTATTTCCCCCTAGAGCTTCACGCGGCAAGACCTGCAGACTGACAGGGCTGGTGTGTCGTACTGAGAACAAGTGAAAGCAGGGCCTGTTAAGCTGCTTTGACAGGGGGAGCTTTCTCTTTTAGCCAGTTTTTCATTGCCAACGCACAGAGTCTTGCTTTCCCCTTTCCTCAGCCCTCAGGAGCATGGGCTGGTCTTCCTTCCACCACCTGTGGTGGATGAGATCAGCATGGAACTTCCACACTCCTGCTCGCAAAAGAGCCAATGTCATGGGCAATTTGAGGAAGGGGCAAGGCAGATAACAACCCTTCCCTATGGCTTTCATAAAACCTCGTGTCCTGGAGTCACCTGTTCCAGCATGGACACTTGTCTGCAGATTGGCTGCAAAAGGACTGTGCTAATTTGTTTATGCTTGTGAGCATCCGCTTGGGAGCAAGCGTGGTCCTACCTTTACAGAAACAGAAAGATAAGAGATGGAATTGACTTTCCAATAACTTTCACTGATTTTTGGAGTGCAGCCCAAAGGACAGCATAGAATCATAGGATAATTTGGGTTGGAAGGGACTTTTAAAGGTCATCTGGTCCAACTCCCCTGCAATAAGCAGAGACATATTTAGCTAGATCAGGTTGCTCAGAGCCCTATCCGACATGACCTTGAATATTTCCAGGGATGGGACATCTACCACCTCTCTGGGCAGCTTGTTCCAGTGTTTCACCACCCTCATTGGAAATATTTCTTCCTTATATCTAGTATAAATCTACCCTCTTTTAGTTTAAAACCATCACTCCTTGACCTGTCGCAACAGGCCCTGCTAAAAAGATTGCCCCCATCGTTCTTATAGGCCCCCTTTAAGTATTGAAAGGCTGCAATAAGGTCTTCTCAGAGCCTTCTCTTCTCCAGGCTGAACAACCCCAACTCCCTCAGCCTTCCCTACAGGAGCAAGTCAAGCAGGGGGTCTCTGTTGTGTTATGGCTGCAGGAAAGATCAGTGTCATTTTCCTCTTGGAGGAGGGGAGTGAGAGTATTTCTCTGAACAGTTCACCAAATATTGTGATCTGAATTGGGGATATTGGAACTGTTGCCAGACTGGAGGGATAGATTGAGCATAGTGCTAACCAGTTTAGCCAAAAGATGACTAAGGTAGGGGAAGCATTATTGTCTCCAAACATCTGTGAGGAGATGGGAATTATGTTAACAAAGGAGAAAATTTAGACCGAGCATCAGGAAAGTACTTCCTAGAAGTGAACTGTGTCTCCCCAGGGAAGGGGTGGGAGTTCCATATCTGGCAAGATGGGAACAACAATAAGTAATAACAAGTCTGATTACTTGCCATGTAATGATAACAAATAATGTAAAATGAGCCTTGATAAAGAGCTAGAGTTCTCTGATAACAGCCAAATGCACAAGCCAGGGGATGAGCAGGGTGAGACTTCGGGGTTTTCTGATGCTGGCAGGGCACACCTGGGAGTTCTGCTGACATTCTTGAGCCATAAAGCCAGTATTTAGGCTTTTGTTCACTCAGTACGTCACAGCAGAGGTAAGCTCAATTCCTGGGCCCCTTCTGTGAGGTTTCTCATTTGAAGGAGAAGGAGTCTGGTACAGCAATGATCAGTTTGTGCTTTATTTGCTGGAAGTGGGATCCCAGAGACTGCCACACAGCTTGCTTTCACTCCCATGCTGTTTGGAGAGGAAGGATCTCCCAGAGAAGAATGCAGAAAGGCAAATGTGTGTTTCAGATGGGGGCTGTTCTGTAATATAAGCCAAGGGCTGGAGTGGGGTCTTAAATCGACAGTCGCATCCAGTAGTATGTGAGAAGCATCTCCTCTGAGATGTGGCCAAGACCATAGATACCCTGGTCAAAGGGAGCCCTGCTTACACAGCAGGCAGAGCTGTACATGAGAGGAACAACTGGGTCTATGGGCCCAAGTGAGCGCCAGACACCCAAATTACAGGGCCAAGCCCCCAGGTTCCTCTGCAGCTAGTTTCTTGGAAAGAGATTAGTAACAATCTCCTATTTATACACAACTCAAAAAAAATGGGATTAAGGCCAGGCTCTTTAGTGTTTTCGGGCTTTTGGTTTTGGTGAATGATGAGTCCTTGATTTGCTTTGGTAACCCTGGAGCAAAATGGCAGCATTTTGTCTTCTTTGTGAACTTGAAGCCTTGGTTTTGTTTAGGGTGGGCTGTAGTGCCAGCCCCAGAGGGTTAAAATATGGAAGGGGAACACCCTTCGCTTGTGCCCTTGTCCACTTGGTCTGTTGATGATTATCTCCTAAGTGGTAATCATAAGATAAGAGGGAAAATATGACTGAGAGGGTGCTGGGAGAACTGCACCAGTGCTGTGCATCACCTGGCCCGCCAGTGGAAGAGGAAATGGGTGACTCGAAGCCTGGGAGCACTGCAGGGGCAGGAGGGAGATGGCAACTTATCCCCAATAGGCTTTGTGAGCGATGAAGGAGAGAAGTTTCCAGCCCGACCTTAAGCAATGACATCTCATGGAGAGGTCAGACCAGAGGGGACTTGGCTGTGTGAATGTGAGAGACAGGTAAATACGGGGAAGAAAGACAAGAAAGGGGTTGCTGGTTGAATTTGCTTTTTGTCCTGGAGCAGGTTTGTTGGAGTACAGCTGCATCTGCATGAAGAGTCCTTTCCTAGCCTACAGGGAAGCAAGCAGAAAGGGAAAATAGACTGTAAGAGTCAGGCACTTCAACAGCCAAATCAACAAGACCATTGTCCACAGTTATCCCAAAAGAGGCTGCATCATTTCAGAGACACTTCCTTTCCCCGAGTCCTGCTGCCTTCACCCAGAGCGCAGTGGGTGAACTGTGGGTGCTGGGTTAGGTGGGATGACCAGCCTGGCAGAAGGAGCACAGCATGCTTGCTTGGACATCCAGCTGGAAGCTCATGGAGTCTCCCAGTTTCCCCAGGCTCAACTCAGCAACAGCCTGGCCTGGCACATGCGGGATGACTTCAAACTGTGTGTTGCTTCTAGGGCCTTCCAAGGGCCTCTGTGGCCCTTCCTCTGCTAAAGACTGTCTTCCTCTTCTTTCTCCTGTGAAGGGTTCAGTTCCCTGTGTCCTTGAGGCTGAAAGGACGGAAGTAATACCCAGTGCCCTTGGGTCCGTTTTCCATTGTAAGAAACCGCACGGCTCCCCCAGAGCAAGCTCATGGTACATGGAAATGGATCATATACCACAAGTGCTAAGAAGAGTGGGACAATGTGGGACAGAGCCAGCCTGCAATGGCAATGTACCTCCAGTGGAAAACTGGTGGTCAGCTTTTCTCCCAGGTGCTACAGATAGGTGAAGGGAACCCCAACCAGCAGCATGCACACCGTGTGCAGTATGAAAGGAGCCTCAGAGTTGCATGAAACCCATTAGCAATGTCACCTGTCACTTCTATCTGGCTTGTGGATGGCCTGGCTGAGAGCTGACCAGCTGTGCTATTCCCACCAGCCCCTCCTCTCCTTTGTGACAGGGATACCTAGACCAAGCAAGCATGGGTAGCCCTGCGCTCACCTGTATTGAAACGGTTCCCATGTCTGGCTGCTGAGCTGCTGTGACACTGCTCAGAAAAAGTCCTGCAGCAGGAGCCCAAACTGATCTTGCCACAGGAAGAGGAACCACCACAGCCAGCATTGTCCTGCACACCCTGACCCTTCCTACAGCACCAGCCAGCCTGGCTTCACAGACCACTAATGGGGGCAGGCACTGGGGGAATGGTCATACCTCTGTCCTCCTGCAACTGTTGCTGGAGCCTGGCCTGATTTGGAGGCTGGGTACTAAAATGTCTAAGGAATGAATGGAGAGTCCCATGAGGCCAATGCTGGGAATAATCTGGAGTGCAAATTTCCCCCTGTCCCTCCCTAAAGCAGACCTGCCCTGGGCGCCATGAGGGCGATGGAGAAGTTAACTCCACAGCTGGGGAGACATCTGTGATTTGGCGAGGATAGGTTCTTTCCACAGAGGCTGCTAATTCTGCATGACCTAATCTGGGTTTGCTGCTTCTCTGTGCTGTGAGTCACAGTGCGCACGGTCCTTTGGTCACTGTGGCAGGCTGCAGGACTTCACAGTGGCCTTTTGCACTTCGTAGAGAGGATGACTCTCTTTGACTTGGCTGCCATGTGCTGTTTGACACATTCCATTTATGTGTAATAAGATCACCACAATCTGCAGCAGCAATAGGTTATCATCCTAAGGTCTTCTCAGCAACAAGCAATACATTAGCTGGCCAGGAGTCGCACTCGTCCAGAATGATGCCTGTATGAAAAGTTTCCCCAAAGGAGCCATTGACAGCTCTTAGGAATTGAAGACCGCAGAGAGATACAGCCATTAGTGTGGGGCAGCCTGTCTTGTCAAGGTAAAGCTTTACAGAGCTGGGTGGCAGGGAAAAAAACTTGGTATAAAAATAAAGCAGAAGCTGATCATTCATTGCAAGGTGAGTGCTGCCTTCCTCATCAGCCTGCGCAGTACCCGTGGAAAAGTTGTTACCATCAGTAAACCCAGCCACTTGACCAGAGGACTCTCTACCCTACCCCGCACATACCGGGGCAGCTGAACTCTGAGACTGTGCAGATGCCCAAGCTGCAAGCACTGGGCCATGGGTACCAGATTAGCTCTTTTTATTTCCTTTCATTTAGCAGGATCCTGCAGAGCTGGGCAGCTGCCAGTCAGTCTGTCAAGACGCGAACTATTTTGGGAATTTTTATGATGGAACAATATTTTTTCGGTAAACAAACGGAAAGCTGTTAAACAGGGACCTTCACCTCACAGCTCCCGGTTCAGCTCCCTCACTGCTGCAATGCCACAGTGACTGTACTGTCCACTCTGCAGAGCTCCCTTCATGGCTCCAGCAGGGGCAAAACAAATAGCAGCTTTTTTTTTCCCCTTTTCATGAACTTCTCAACAAAAAAAAAAACAAAAAAAAAAAAAAAAAGAGAGAAGAAAAAAAGTAATTTTGGTTTAAGCAGCAGAAGCATTTTCTTGGTGGACTTAACCCCTCACACACCTGAGGGCAAGCTGTATATTGGCTCTGTGTGCTGTGTTTTCTGGCTGTGCGGAATCCAGCCACATCCCAGGCTGGTTTTCCTCAGGACTGCTGGAACACAAATCCAACCAGCAGTGACACAGGGCTGACTGAGCACAAAAGGAAGACTTCCTTTTTCACAGCGTCTGTTAATAGGAAGCCCTGATGGAGTCATAGAGTGTACAGAGGAAGATGTTTGTACAGAAGAATTGATCAGGGAAAGGAAGGGCAGAAACCTTTCCCACTGTAAAATGAAGGTGCTGCATTTCCCAGGGGAAAAACCTGTAAGGGGCCAGTGAGTCCTTCTTGCTGCCACGGGCTAAAATTGGTATCACAAATCCTGTGGAGAATCCAGTCTCACATGGGATGCATCTGCCTCAGCCTTTGGGGAAACTGATTGATGGCAATCAATTTGAATGAGCCAAGACATTTGTCCGCTCCACACATGCTTCATCCATGTCACACAGGAAGTTTGTGGTTTTTCTCTGTTCTTGGACAGTCCGGTCCAGCTTGTACAACAGTGCTGGCTCTTGCAGGCCCTACTGGGAGCCTATTAACTCCAGAGCATGCAGATTGCTGTAGTGTCTCAAGGGATGGCATTCTGCTTCTATCCTCTGCCCCTTGTTCCACTGTCAAACTCATCAAGGAGTTGTAGTTTGCCCCACTGAAAACTCACACAATGGGATCTTTTGCTTGCCCCATCCTGATTCTGCCTTAGGATCTCTTCTGCAACTCATTAACTGTTCTCACTCTGAGGCTCTACTACTACTAACTTTTTCAAGGGAGCCTTCAGTAAAGCTGCCTGTGAGCAACTGCACCTTCTCCCTGGCCAGCTGTCTTCCCTTCTCTACAGGCAGTCGCAGGCCCTGCACTTCCCTCTCTTGTCCTCGTTTCTCATGTTTCTTCTGTTTGCTTTTGCAGCCTCAACAGGTCAGCTCTGGCACCTCTGTCCCTTACCCTTCTCCATTTCATTCTCACACTCTCTGGGATTCCTTCCATGTCCATTCCTACCCATCACCCTCTTCTCACCTACAGGTCTTGAGCACCCTTCCAGGGCAGCTTCCCCACCTTGCTGTTACTTCTCTTCTTACCCTCTGCACAGAGTGGCTTTCCTCAGCTCTATGGTCTGCTCTCTGCCATGTAGGAGCAGAACTCACCTGGCCCCACCGTGAGAGTGCCTGTGCTGCACGTTAGGGTTGAGAGAGCACTGGAACAGGCTGCCCAGAGAGGTTGTGGAGTCTCCTTGTCTGGAGACATTAAAAACCCGCCTGGACATGTTCCTGTGTGATCTACTCTAGATGGTCCTGCTCTGGCAAGGGCATTGGACTAGATAATCTTTCGAGGTCCCTTCCAAGCCCTAACATTCTATGAGAGTCCCAGGAGTGCTGGGAGGACACGGGGTGAGCATCTCAGGAACTGCAGCAGTGATGCTGTGGGAGGGATGCAGACCAGTCCTCAAGCTGCCTGGCATTTAAGACATCCCCATTCTGCAGCTGGATATACAGAGACCGATTTACTCAGGTCTCTTGGATCCCATGTCTGCATTTTAAACAGACACCTAAGCTGTCAGAATCACTCATATCTCCTGTGATTACAGCTTCTCCATCTATTATTGGAGTCCCACTCCTATTTCCTCTTCTTGGTTTGGCTTTCCTCTCTTCACCTACTAACTTCCTCTCTCTTCATTGTACCCCATGTTTTAGCCCCCTGAATTGAACTTGTGTGTGCTTAGCTGGTCCATCTGACCCACAGAGGACATACTCCATCCCAAGTAAATAGCCTAGCTCTCCTCTGTTTCATCTTTTTCTCCTGAACTGGTTGTGCTCTTCTGCAGGGCATTATCTCTTTAGCACTCAGTGGCTTACCCAAATCAGTGTTGCTTATGTCTAACACTCCTGTTCCTCCTGCTCAGCCTCATTCCTCCCCTAAAGAAGGCTTCTCTTTCTGCTGCAGTTTTATTCCTCCAGCTTTTATCTACCTTGGTCTCCCCCAGGTCCAGCTGCACTTTGTCTTCTACGCCAGCCTGGGAGCTGTGCTCCAGAAGGGTCACCACACTGGAGATGGGACAATCCTACAGCAAGTCATGCCAACATAATGTGTTCTGCTTATGCTTACCTTATGCTTCTGGACCTTAGCCTCTAGTTGTTCAGCTCTGTCTTCTTCATGTCAGGCTGTCAGAGCCAGCTTTATGATCCCCTGCTTGGGTTTGAGCACTTGTCACATGGAGGTGCAGCAGAATACATGGGTTTTGTCCCAGCAACTTCTTCACTGTGACTTGGCCACAACCGCTTGTAGCTCTAGGCACTCGGCACCAAAAGGACCCTTTGCATCTGTGGTTTTTACAGCTGTTCCTTCAGTCAGGTTGTAGATAAATGTACCCACAAGGCTGGAAGGCAACTTAGCGCCTCTGTGGCTGTGACAACACCCAGTTGGACTGTGGGGTCACTGGTAGGAACCCTCCTACAAGGGTGCCTTGTACTTGGGAGGAGCAGGGAAGAGGTCTCGAATGGTGACACTGGCAAAACAAGTGCTCTGGGCAAGAGCTCAGAGTGCTGCCTCATCTTCACCCGGTCCGCCTGTGCGTCCACAAAGGACATTCTTTCTTTCAGCTTCCAACCTGCAGGCATCTCCTGGACCTCTGTTGTTTATGATACTGCAATTTGTTGCCTTGGAAATAAGTGCTGTTTTATCCCAAACAGAGCCTACAGTTTCACAGTGCAATCAAGCAAGAGGAGCAGATGGTTTCCCCCATCTCTTCTGTTGTATTTCCTATTATCCTCATCCACAGTTGGATGACAGGAATCTATGATTCAGTGCAAGTATCTGTGGCCCGGCTGTATCTACCCATGTAAACTGGGGAGCCATGTTTCTGCTGGGATATGACATGCCTTTCTGTCTAGCATCACCATTTTGGCTTCTTGCAAACACAACTTGACCAAAAGCCTAAAATAAACAACGTCTTGCTGACTTCAGTGGTGTCTGTGAGTGGTGGGCAGGAGGAACACCTGCAGCTTCTGTTTCACAGGGCTTTGTAGTATCTCTCCTTAAGCTGTCAGCCTTCTGCAAGCTCATTTTACTGTTTTATATGTTGAACTTTGGACAATATACTCCTTGTACTCTCTGCAGACACTGGTATTCTCCTTCTCTGCAACTATCCTGGGCTGAAGCTCAGCCGCAGTTTGGCAGCAGATGTGCTAGGTAGGACTCGGGGAACTGGGTGGGGGGCTAGGTCTTCATCCAAATGTCTTTCCCTGGAAGCAGTTTTCGGAAGAGCTGTTGGTACAGGGGCACAGTGGGGTCATGGCTCTAGTATGCACTTGGAGAATCAAAGAGATGTGGGGACTCTATAGGGCTGAGGAGCCTTTGGGATCTGAAATGGCTGGGGGAATCAGCACTTTCAAGCCCGAGATTGCTTTGCCAACAGTTCTGCTTCCACTCCTCGGCATTATTCTTTGCGATTCAATCTGATTTGTTTGAATTCTGTTCTGAGGCTTGTGTCCTACTCAGCACTTTGCTGCTTGGGTGCTGTCTTTCATTGCCAGAGCAAATGGGAATGAGTAAATTTAGGCTTGATATTAACAGGCTGTTTCTTCCTTTCATAGCAGTAGGATCCTTGAGCAGCTTTCTAATTGGAACAGGAAGACCAAAACCCCGATTGGTTTCAAGATTGAACCGAGTTAGTTTATGAAGGGGATTATATAAGTGATGCTGGTAGACCTTGTGGCTGGATTTAGTGATCCACTGTCTCTTTCAGTTCTACCTTTCTGGGAGCCAGCTATGTTTAAAATTCATTTGAAGAAGGGAAAATTAGCCTTAAGGTTCAAATGTTCTGAATTAAAAATGGAATATGGAGCAGAGGTGATTTAAAACTTTGATTCTTGGTTATTATTGCCTTGCAGCAGGCAGGCTGCAGAGCCAGGGCCAGTGAGGAGGCTGGCTTGTGGAAAGAAACAAAATTCTTGTAGTTCGGCATGGAGATGTGGCCTGGGGAGGGCAAGGCATGATGAGTGATGGGGCAAGGAAGAAGGGCCAAGTGCAGTACTGAGGTAGGGGGTGCAGGCCAGTGAGGTATGGGAGGAAAAAAAAGGAAGAGAGTTGCCTGTCCTGCGCACACCGTATCTGGCTCTTTTGCTTATCACTGAATTTATCCTTCCTGCAATGAGTAACTGACTAAGGCTCCTTGTGCTGCACCATTAATCTGTGGCTTTCCATTAACAGGCAGGTGCTTGTACCCCGGGGACCACCATGCTGACTGCCAGAGATTCCTGGCACCGGGTACTACGGAGTTAAGCAGCCAGCCTGCAGTATGCAAACAAACAGCGAGACCTGTACTAACAACCCTGCTTTGTGTTAGTGGGAAGCACAGGCTCCAACTTCTTCCGATTTCTCACCTGTCCAGACTGGTACAGAGAGAAAATGCCTCTTGGAGTTGCAGAGAAAACCACACCTATTTACAGTGGATTCCCCGGGGCCCTCCTGTGGGGTATTAACCCTTCAGCCCCGGGCCCACAATCTTCCTTTGGCATGGAGAATTCCCGACCATCCCTGGGGAAATCAGCCCTTCTCCTTCTGCTGCAGGGGTTTCTTCTGCTCATGGCCCAGGGCATTGACCCATCCACTCCCTAGAGCAAATCACTGCTTTTTCTTTCCTCTCCATCTGTACAGTTATCTCTGTCCTTTGCAGAACTGTGCACTGGGGCTCTTTTTGTTGGAGCTGGGCTTCCTGATCCAGCTCGTTCCCCCAGAAGGCAGAACTTGCTCTGCTGTGTTTGGGTTGGACCTGTGATCCTGTCTCTGTGTTTGTCTCAGACCCCACCAAGTTTCCCTGAGATACCAGCTCGTCCCTCCCCCTTGAAATATCCTTGATCTCTTCAGACTTCTTCCTGGTCTCACTGTTTGCTTTCTCTCTTTTCCCTGGTTTCTGAGTTTTCTCGGAAGGAATCCCGTGCTCTGGCCTCCTCAGGCTGGAGTGTTGTGTTGTTGTTTTTCCTTGCGTCGCTATGGGCAGGGATTTTGAATACTGAGCCAAGGAGAGGGAGGGAAGAAGGGAGGCAGTGAAAGAAGGAGGGAGTACAAGGGGAGGGATGAAGAAAGCCAGGAAAGCGAGAAAGCAAAGTGTGCAGGGGAGCAGGATAAGGAAGAGACAGTGGAGGAGTAAAATGGGGAAGGAGTATAGAGGGCATATTGGAGAGACACAGTTTTGGATAAATATGAAGGAGAGCTTTTTCATTGGTTCTTTTATTAATAACACTATTGCAGCAGACAGCAATATCCAGAGGAAGGCAAGGACTGCCCGCCCCCCATCTGCCTAGGACACAAGGCATGAGAGGTTATTCAAGGCAAAGAGATCCTTCAGAAAACGAACATCCAAGCCTAGAGCAGCCAGTAAGAGCACAGGCTGCAGCAAGGAAAATGTTAGATGGGAATTTGGTGGGTAAGGAGAGAATGCGAAGCACAAAGACACAGAAAAAAATTATAAGACCTTCTTTCAGTCTGTTGGAAGTAGGAAGCTTGGGAGAATGCTGACAGTTTTTTCTGGGAACAGGGAAGAAAGTAGAGCAGCTGAGGAAGCTTAGGGCACTTCAGAGAAGCTAAGTAATTCCTATACCAAAAAGGTAAAAAAGATAACCCACCCCTAACAGTGCAGCTCAGCTGCTACAGACAAGGCACCCTCAGGCAGTGAGAACTTCTAAAAGCAAAGGCTGGTGTCTTAGAAAACAACAGTCCCCAGGACTGGGCACAGCATCTGAGGAGCAGAGTGCTAGAGACCAGCAGCTGTGCGCAGAAATAGGGGCAGGCAGAGAAAGCCAAGGAATTGTGGACAAGGGTCTTATTTTGATCCCAGGTAAATTGCTGGGTTGCTCATTACGGATCTGCGGGTCCCCTCTGCATACCCACCTGATCTGCTACATTGCAGCAAGAAATCTGCAGCTTGCTTTACCCTGCAAAGGGAAATCATGCTCCTGGAGCTGCTAGAAGTTATGGAGTGTTTCCTGCTGTAGGAAGTAACAGCAGGACGTGGCTTTTCAAAAAGCTGGGAACAGTGTCTTTCACAGGAACTTCTCGACGAGGCTAAGTGGCCACGAGGTGATTCGTGCTGGCACTGCTGAAATCCTGCAAAGAAGTAGAAACCAGAGGCCTTGAAGGCTCAGAGCGGTTAGTCTCTGAGAGCCATGCAGGGGTGGCTTTATAGTAGGATGGAAACTAATACAGAGAATATTGTAGTGCCACTGAGTAAGTCTGGGATAGACCTTCAGCTGGAATATTCTGAGAGCTTCTCATCACTCTTGCTGAGGAAAACTGGGCAGATGCAGGCAGATAAAGAAAATTACTAAAAAGATTAAGCCCCTTCCACATGAGCAGGGATTGCAAAGAATGCAACATGTCAGTTTACTGAGAAGATAAATGGGGAAGGGATATGAATTAGATAGGATTATAACTTTTTTTAGGAAAGACTATATATTTCAAAGTCTAAGCCAATGCCTAACTGACAAAGATAAGAAGGAAATTCCTCTCTGGAGAAGTTATTCCACAACTGTCCAACATAAAGATTATTTAACTTAAGGATCCAGCACTGTCAGAAACAAGCTCTTGCACAGCATTTGCCAGCCCTGATATCTAATCAGTCCCGTTTTTATAAACAAGCAGCCTGGGGATCAATCCGCCTGTCAGCCTGTGTCCATTAGGGCGCTGTCTCACTGCTGTGGCAGTGACTGCTGTGACCTCAGCACTGCCACCAGCCCAGACCCAGCCGCTTTCCCCCAGTGACTCCGTGGCAATTTACCATCCTCTCATTCCTACTGCTGGTGTGATTCGTCTCTTCACTCCCCAGCCCAATTCTGCAAAATGACTGCAAGTAACTTTTAAAAGAAAAATCAGACTAGAAATGAGGTAGGGCTGCATGAAGGGAACAGCTAAATCAGAACTGAGTCGTGGTCGGTGGGGATGGTGTGATCTGCAGCCAGAGGTGGCTGAAGGGCAGCTACGTCTTGACTTGCATCACCACCACCCTCGCCTGCAGGCTGAAGCTCTTTCTTGCTGCAGATAGGTACCGTACTCTGACTTACAGGAGTTTGAACATGTAAATCCTAGGTTGTGTCCTCCAGTGGATGGTTTTCAGTATTGACCATCAGGATTGCAGGTAATCCTAATACTGAAGGCAAAGATCAGGAAAAAAGGAAGCAGATTCATAAGGATTTGGGTGATTTAGGACACATGAAAAGCATTGTTTCATGTAGCAAATGTTAGATGGCAAGTGTGGGAGCAAGAAGCTGGTATGAGGAATCCCAGCTAAGCAGAGCCACAGCACAGCTCTCTGAGCCTCAGTGGGTGGGAGGAAAATCATTAACCCTGTCAGCCTGCACAGAGAGGCAATGCGGGAGGGAATTTTACATCTTGAAGGTCAGTGTGGCTTTATGTCTGCCAGGCATGTCCCACGTCGTGCACGTTGTTGTGCTAGTCAGCCCTGAAGAGGTTACAGAAAGGAGATGAACTGGAGTGGCTAACATCCTGATTAGACCTAGAATATTAATTAATATCAAGCACATAAAACTGTGCTTGGACATGAAACAGAGATATTTATGTTTAGTGTATCATGGGCTTTCTTGGCCAGGAATGTCCCAGGGAGGTTACTGGGAGCTGATCTCTACTGATGGTGGCGTCAGGAGGGTGTGGAGGCCAAGCAAAGGACTATCACTGCACGGGCCTGCCCCAGGCAGCATCCACTTCTGCTGCGACAGGGCCACCAGGCAATCCAGAAGGGAGGGTGAGAAGGACAAGAATGGCTGCAGTGCTGTCACGTGGTGTCCAGGCGTAGGCCTGAATCCAGCTGATGAGCCACACAATTCATCCATGTGGGGAAGGTAGAGAAACTGCCGGCTGGTGAAATGCAAAGAGTTTTCCCAAGGACTGAGAGCAACTCCTTTTCAATCAAGCTCCTGTGCTGGTGGAGCTCTGTTTTGCTCTAGAGTTCACTCTGTTCCTGATAACTTTCTGGCCCTGTGTTGTGTTACACGGACTGCATTTCCACATCTGTGAGCCTTCACCTTCCACACACTTTATTTTGGATGAAAATATGCAAATCATCCCTTTCGTCTGAGGAGAAAGCCATCTTCCAAGCGGTGAGGTACTGACAGCTTTTTATATTCTGTGCAGTGGAACTTTTGCTTTTTCTCTCAGTGCCATTCCCACTTGGTTAATTTGTCTTTGTCATCACATGTTTCCACAGCAGTGGCAAGACTGACCGGCCCTGGTAGGGCCAGCCGTGTTTATTTGACCACTCCGCATCCTTCGCCAAGCAGCCTGTTGTTGGTGACTTTTCTGTTCACTTTTACCCACTGCAGCCACAAATTCTCAATGAATTCTTATGTCTTTTCTAGCCCAAATGAAACTATCTGAAAAGTAAACATGTTTGGTGTTTACATGAGGCAAAACCCAGCTTGGGAAAAGAGCAGTTCATGCTCAGGCGGCTGCAAGAATGAGGAAAATTCCCCTGTGAGACAAGAGTTCCCAACTCAAGAAAGAATGATGCAAGTTTGTCCCTTTAAACATGTGCGTAAGCACTGTCCAGAACAAGGATGCTTCCCTGGAAGTAGCTCTTCAACAGTTAAGTTAAGCAAGTCCCAGTTAGGACTAACTTGGATTATCATAATAATGGAGGCTCAGCTGCCCCCAGGACCTGCAGAGGGGAAGCAGGGAAGGAAAGACACTGTAGGCTGAAGGGCAGGATTCAGCTCTGCCCTCTCCTCCCTGCTTCCCTGACCTTCTTCAGTACAGTCTTGGGTACACAGCTTTGAAATCTGTGTGCTGCAAAGATGCTGCAAGTGCTGGTCATACACAGACTGGTAGGTGTGGGGTCCCCGCTCCTGTCCCGGGCCGGGGCTGGCTGAGGCAGAAGAGCACCCATGAAGAAATCAGTACCTGAGGATGGGGCTGCAGATGTTGCAGTGAGATCTCCCAGCTCTGCCCACTAGAGAAAGGGAAATGAAAAAGGGAAAAACAGTGGAAAACAGCAGGGAGAGCTCTCTTTCTTCCAGCCCCCAGTGGAGAAGGGGAAATGGCACTTTCTCACCTTCCCCGTGGCAGGGAAGGGCTGCAGGAGGAACGACGTGCTGGACTGGACCTTGCTCAGCCAGATCATCAGCCTCCTCTGAAATCCCCCTGGTTTTCCCTCTCCCTTCCCTCAGGATGGAGCAGTTGTGAGGGAGCTGCCATGCCCTGAAGACAACTTTCATGAATTGCTAGAGATACTGTTTGTCAACCACACTGGGATCCCTCCAGCTTAAGGCACTAGAAATGTCTGTCCTATCTGATACAGGAAGGTGAAGGCAGGCATGTGGGAAAAACGCATCTCTTCTTGCACTTCTCCCTTCCCCCCAAGATGAGGTACCAAGGTTAAAGAAATATTTGGGCTGTGTGCAAAGGTGTGTAGAAAGTATTCTGCCTCTCTGAAAACAAAAAGGGAAAAAGAACACCACCACGAGGAGAGTGGGAATGAGGACATGTGTGCAGTGTCCTCCCAAGCCAGGCTGTTACCTATTTCTGTAGGACAGCTTGGGCAAAGTATATCCTGTATTGAATGCAGCGTTTCTGGTCCCCTGTTCCTGCTCAGTCCCAGCTCCCCACCTGAATTCTCTTTCTCTTGCTGAGACACAGATGAAGAGGACAAGGCTGGAAGTGCTGGTAGTGAGAACTTGTGGATGATGAATGGCATGAATTGTCAGTGGTGAAAAGAAATGAAATTGGTACATGTCAAAGAGAATCAATGACTGACAAGCCAGGAGAAGGAATACAAGGTAGGGTGGATGGTGCCTCTCTGTGCAGCTGGGTGGGTGGGGAGGATAGGTCAAAGAGATGTCAGTATCAGTCAGCTCCATGACAGACCCCTCTTGTCTGTAATGACCTGCCCACAGGGCCCAGGCACATGCAGGAGGTCTCAGAGAAATTTGCTGGTTGTGAGTCCTTGCCTGTGGTTCATCCTGTTTGGGAGACATGTCTCATCTGTTTCTGCGCTTACTTTGGGCATAGGCTCAGACAGAGGGAGCTGGGTAGTGCCGCTCAGTCCCATGGTTTTGCTAAGCACTCTAGTATTTTTTGTTTCCAAAGAAAAAGGAGCATTTCTGTCCTGAAATGCTTTAGGAGCAACAGCCCTGGAGCATCCAGTACCTGTGGCAGGTCCAGCATGGCCCTGCGGCTGTGCAGAGCTTTGCTTCCCAGAACAGTTTGGCAGATGCAGGTGGGAAGAGGCCAATGTTAGAGAGAAAGAGGAAGGAGGCAATTTAAATCCATGCAAATAAGTTATCAGGAAGGCCACTGCCCACCGTCTCCTGTCCCATCTCCACCTGACATCACGGTGCTAGAGCCCGGGGCACCATGAGTGTGCCTGTGCCTTGGGCAATGTCCCTCCTGGGATGTCCCAGTGATGCTAAGGGAAGAAGACCAAAGCAACTGGGTAGGGGAGCTTTGAACCCCTCTGCTTCCTCCTGGCTCCTCTCCATCCCAGCCAAAGGGCTGGTGGAAGTGGGGCTGATAGCCCTTGACCCGTGTACAGCGGAGACAGCATCGTCTGGGGTGTGAGCTGGGCTGGGGTGGGATGAGATGAGAAGGAGCTCGCTTCCCACGGAGCAGTGGGGTTGCCCTGCAGCCCTCCCTGCCCCTGCGTGTTTGCTGCCCTGGGTGAAGGGGGGTTGGCGCTGGGGAGCCCTGGCCGCCCTCTCTGGTCCTTTGCCTCCTTGTTCCCAGGCGCAGGACAGAGGAGCGGGGGCTCCGCACAGAGTCTGCCCCTGCGGTTGGCCCCTGCGGTTGGCCCCGGCAGGGCTGCGGCGGCATCGGGCCGGGTCGCCGGGGCTGCTCGGGCCCGGGTCCGGGTCCTGGCGTGCGTAGGGGGAGTGTCGCTGAGCGGAGAGCGGAGGGGGAGCGCAAATAGGCCGGGGCGGGGGGGGGGGGAGGGGGCGGCCCGCACCCGGTCGGGGGGTGCGAGGTGCCGTGGTGCGGAGGGGCTAGGGGGTGCCGGGGCTGCCAGGGCACAGAGGTGCCAAGGGGTGGCGAGTGCGGAGTCCCGGGGTACAGGATGCGGGGATGGCGGGCTGTGGGGTGCGGGATGTCGGGGTGCCGGTGCCCCGGCTGGTCCCACCCCTGCGCGGCGCTCCCCGCCCCGCGGCCCCGCTCCCCCGCCCTCCCTGACGTGTGGCGCTGGCAGCCCGGCCGGTTCCGCATTCCCGACCCCTCCCCGCAGCCCAGGGGCCGCTATATAACCGGGGCTGATGCAACCCACCCCGCCGCCCGCCACAGCCTGCGGGAGGCGCGCACCGGGGCGACGGGGGGCGGCGGCGGGCCAAGGCGCCCCGGCGGCGGCCGGCACCGACATCGGCACCCGGCGCGGCCCGGGGGTCGCGGCAGCGCCGCGCAGCTGGGCGGCGGAGGCGGCAGCGAGGCTGAGCCTGCAGCCCGCGCCCGGCCCCTGCGGCCGGGCCCCGCAGGCACCCCGGCAGCCCGGTCCCCCTGCACGGTGGGTGCGGGCGCGGGCGGGCCGGGATTGCGGCAGGGGCAGGGCGGGGGCGGGGGCGGGGGCGGGGGGCGCCCGCAGGAGCATCCCGGCACCCCGCGTCGGCGGGCAGGGTGCTGCCCTCCGAGCGGGGAGGGGGTCCGGCTGCCAGCGGTCGGGCGCACGGCGGAGGTGTGGGGAGACCCTCCAGGTGGGGGGAGCGGGCAGAGCCGCACGGGCGGCTCAGAGCGGGGCTGCTGCCCCCGCAGCCAACTGTGCGCGGGGGCTAGGGCCGCCTTTCGGGGATGCCTGGTCGCCCCCGCACTGATCTGCTGCGGGGGCGGTGGGGAGCGGCCCCTCCCCGCTTTCGGGTGCGCTCCTTGCCTCCGCTTCACCTGTCGGCCGGGCGTGCAGGTGAGGGGCCCGAGCTGCCTCCGGCGTGTGCCGCGGGCGGGCTAGCGTGGCGGTGAGCCGTGCCTCCAGCCCGCGGGGACCTGGGAGGGAGAGGGGCCCTGCAGGTCCCCCCCACCGCTCGGTCCCAAGTCCGCTTTAGCAGTCAGGCATGGAGTTGAATGGAAGTTGCATTCTTTTGCACGGTCTGCTCCAGGAGGCACTTTTCTTTTTCCATGGGAGGGAAATAGGTTTGAGAGCAAATTGGGGGAAAGGGAGAAATACCAAGAGAGCAAGAGCCACGTTATGTTTCCATTTTCCTTTAATGAAGGCCCTGTGGAGGTGTATTTGAAAACACAGGGTCTCCTATGCCTTCAAGGAGGGTGAGAACACTGTGCTGGCTGGTTCCAGGGCCATATGCAGCGTATGGTGGCCAATGAAATGGGGCCTGGCTCGTTCTCTTGCTTGTCTTGGCAGCCTGCTCCATGGCTTGTATTACCAGCCCTGGAACACAACCACTGCCAAACTGTGTGTGTGTGCGTGTGTGTGTGTTTGGACTCCGAGAGCTCAGCAGAAACAAATGCTTCTGCAGCTCGGACCGGGATTTTTTAGCTAGTTTCATGAAAACTTGCATGAAAAATTCTGTCTTGAGGCTGTTGCCAGGCTCTGCATTGGGAATTTGTTGGTGAGTGCTTGCTTGGGGACATCTGGGAATGCCAGTCATTGGAGATCAGATTCTTAGTATGACTCCTAGTGATTTAAAAAAGCAAAAACCTGCCCATCTGGGGGATGAGTGGGTGGGTACAGGAGCTGCCGTCCAAACCGTCCTTGTGTCAAGCAGCGATTGGTTGTCCCAGGTTCCTGAAGTCTGGGGGATTAACAAGATCTGCTGATAGTGAACGTGCAGGTTGCTGCCTCTGTCTCCTTGCTGAGACACCTATAGATGCTTTTCCTTCCATGGCTGTGCATTGAGTATTTCTCTCCTTACAGGATGTAAAGGTCTCTGTGCTGTCGTCCTTGCCAAGGAAGAGTAGATACTCTGTCACAGCTCTTGCCTCCTCCAGCCCTCTCCATCTGAGCAGTGTGTCCAGCCAGGCTGCTCAAGTGCATGCAATGCTGGGCATTTGCTCTGCAGTCTCTTTCCCTGTGCTAGTGTTTGCTACTTCAGCTGCATTGCCTGGGCCAGGTACTTGGCAGCACGCAGTGTCTTGAGTGTGAAGCTGTTGAGAGGCTCTTTTCACTGTAGTAGAGTGTTCCCAGTGGACCCGGCCCCAAGAGCAAGGGAAGCAGAGCCATGGTGTGTGGGATGGACCTCTTGCCAGCCTGCATGTGTCCTGCAGTGCCAGTGCAGCAAGGAGGGGGCATGGCAAACCTGATGCCATCTGTCGTTGGCTGCTTGCATGGATTTTGCGGTTGCTTGGGCTGTCCAGAGTACCAATCCAAACATTGCAGGCTATTTTAACATGCAGCCAGAGAGCTGAAGGCCCATATGGGCCTCTCAGCTGAGCAGGGCTGTTGCAAAGTAGCCAGAACTGGTCTTCGTATGGATTAGAGGTCTTTGTGGATGACCCTGGCATTCAGGGCATAATTTTGAGGAGTTGGGGGGGGGCCTCTCTCGTCTCTGAGGCCATCCTTGGCCCCTGAGGGCAGAGCTCTGTGCTGGAGTAGAGTTGTCTTTTTGAAGAAGATTCCAGCCCTGACTGCATGTGGTCATGGAAGGTCCTGGGGGATTTGAAGAAGTCTGTTGTTAACCTCGGTGTCTGAGCTGCAGCCTAGCTCAGACCAGGATATGCCTTTGAGCTGCTTCAGGCAGAAGTAGGATAGCTTTTATCTGCGTGCTCTGTACTGCCGTCCAGTGGGTGGTGCAGCATTATGAAATACCTGCCACAAATAATTAATTGCTATCTCTAATAATAATACTGTGATAATTAATTGCAAATTTTTGCATTATTGCAATTAATGGTTGCAATAGAGGAGCCTTGCTATGCTAGGTGCTGTACAAAACCCTGGTTGCTTACAAGTGAATCGCTGCATTGCAGTGGTGGGGGCAGTGTAATGCTAAACTAGAGCTTTTTACGACCCTGTGAAGGTATGGAGGAAAATCTTCAGGGAAGAAGGACTGTGAACTGACTGCTTTGCTAATGGCAAAGGAGGGGGGGTGGTGTTATTTCTACAGCTGAGGACTGGAGGACCAGTATCCCCCTTCCTCATCATGGGGATAAGGAGTCAAAACATCAGACAGGCAGGTGTGGGGGCCTGATGGTGGGACTCAGTTGAGTGGGGGGCTGCAAAACTGCACTTCTGCTGAGGAGAGTATGGCTGCTCTGGGCTGCCCGTGGGTACAGTGTAGGGAGCTGCGTGCCTCCCTGATGGAGAAGAGGGGGGCAGCAAGGCTCTCTGCATTTCTGTTTTCAGAAAGCTTTTTGTAGCCTTCTGTCTGTGAATGAGTCGGATGTTCTTCCTGCCATCTGTGTGAAACTAGATGTGTAGGACTGAGCCAGACTGTTCCCACTCACTAAATGGATTTAGACTTCCATCTCCTGAGGAACTGTCCTTCACAGCTCCTTCCTGTCTTTACCATTATGGCCCTGCAGTCCACTCACTGGAGCTTGGGAGTTTGGGATGGGACATTACGTGTACAGGTGTTTACAAACCCCACAGCTCTTCTCCCACCACATGAGGTTGCCCATGGGAGGAGGGGAACACTAAGGGCAGCAGCTGAGAGTGTTTGTGGGAAGGGCACGGATGCTGCTTTGGCCCTGCAAACCCAGGGCCTGGTTGTAGGAGCTGTCTCTTCCTGTTGGGATGGAGGTGGAGTGTGGAGGTAGTGAGGTGCTACAGTGTCTAGCATACTGGGGTGGTGTGCTGCAGCTCAGGGCACTTGGTAAGCCATGCTGTGATTGTGCCTTAAACTGGCCTTTAAATAAAGGGGAATCTCCCTGATGCTGTAAAACACTAAGTAATGTTAGGCCCTTGGTAAAGAGGGCAGGCACAGTTTTATCCCGGTGGGTGTCACTGCAGCTCTGCAGTATGCTACAGGTGGTGGGTTTCTTTGCACCAACAGGTTCAGCAGATGAATGAATGCACAGTGGCTGTTGTTAAAGTCCATGTTTGCTGGCACTACTGCATGAGTATCTGAAGAGACTGGTTACAACCAAAGGGCTTGGCTGCTCCTGTGTTCTGATGGTTGGCAAGTAAGTTTGATACTGGTCAATGTGGCCACTGGCACTGCAAGTTACTGCTTTCAACAATGCAAACTAGAAGAAGCTGGACAGGAGATAGGGTGACCTGCTATAAGATACTAATCAAAACTAGATGCATCAGATGCGTCTAGAGCAGATAGCCGTTATGTGGGAATGGGATAGTATTGCATTTTAGACAGCAGAAGAAAACTCTAATTGCATGGCTAGGTACTTGTGGCACTGGGAATATGGGGTAGTGGCTTTCTGCCTTCAATTTTGTCATGCTTAACTTGGCACTCACTGCGGGCTGAACTTTGAGGTGGAAAAAGGTCTGTAGGCTCCAGTGACCCTCAGCACCTTGCAGTCTCCCCAGCCAGAGAAGTCTAGATGGAAAAAAGCAGGTGGCTCTGTGCTTCAGAGGAGTGATAGCCAACTGCCCTGTCTCTGTTTAGGAATTTACATTCTTGGGGCATGAGAAGTTGGGCATATCAGGACAGGGCTTTCATATAAATCATCCTTCTGCCAACAGAAGGAGCTAGAAAGATGCAATGTATGACACACAGGCTAAGCCAACTTGATAGCTGGGAGCTAAAAAAAAAAAAGTAAAAAGTAACAATAAAGCCATAGTAAAATCTAAGGAACCAGAAGTTATTTCTCATGGATGGTAGCACTACTTCTGATCTCCACAGCAGAATTGTTACCTGTTGGCCAGGAGCAGATGAAAGGCCAATTGCTGTGACTTAGGTGCTCCAAGACCGTACATACAAATGGCAATAGTATGTTAACACACTAATGAAGAGATCAACGATTGCTTGTATGGTGGCTTGCAGACTTTGGCAGTGCTCCGATGCATGGCAGCTAACGAGTAGTGGCTGGCACCCAGGTCGAGCCTGGAGTGAGAGAACAACAGGCAAGCATGGCCTTGGTTCTGCAAGCAGCATGGATGAGGGCTGGTAGGACAGACTTTGCCTTAGTACAGCACTTAGCATGGGTAAAAGAAACATGCTAGTATTTAGAGAGTGTCAGAATCTGCTGTCTGGTAATATTAGGTGCTAGACTGGCTCTCTGAGCATTGAAAGGGTACTTGGATCAACCATTGCAGATGTCAGAGCATGTAAAATAGCTTATATGTGAAGAAACCATGATTTGTAGACAGAAAAATTGAAAATAAGGTTGCAAACAGCCCTCACTCTTGCCAAGGAAGCTGACAGCAGAGATAAGGCAGTAATGGCAATTTAAATTTAAGTGTGACTGTTGGACCCTGCTTTGAGATGTCGTGGTCCTCTCTGCACGATGATGCTGTTGATGCAGCAGCAGCAACAACTGAATTGAGTTTATAAAAAAGGCAACAGCAGCTCTGGATAAGCGAGGATGCATCGGATGGCTGTGGGGGAACAGCGGATGCAAACTAATACAGTTTCTGTGCAGGGAGATGAATGTATGATTTCAACATAGGTAGGCATTCCTGTGCCAGTTTTAGTCTATGGGTAAGAATAGCACTGAAGAGTGGAAGGAGGGGTGTGAATACAGGCTAGCAACTGGAGTACAAGACCCTGGGGACACTGGGTTGTGTGGATTATGCCTATGTGTATTAGATTTATGCCATAACTGTTGTGCAAACATCAGCTTCTTCAAAAAAGAAAAACCCCAAAAAAACCCCAACAAACTAAAAGGGTCGCCAGAAAAACCAGCAGCAAAATTGGTATGGAAAGAAAAAAACCCACCCGAACCAACCCAGAAACCAAGCAAATGAAGATTAGAACTGCAGGAGAAAGAACAGGAGGGTATGCAGGGACAGTGTCACCAAGGAAGCTGAGCAGCTGTATAGGACAGTAACAACTTGGTAAAGCTTCTTCCCACTAGGTTGCAGGCTCCATAAGATAACAGACCTTGGCAACAGGACAAAACCTAAGAGTAATGGCCTCTGCCTTTAAGAGATCAACTGGTGTCACAGACTTTTGACCATAAGGATGTAATTGGGGGGCAAAGTACAGAAACACTCATCGTTGGTGGGAAAGATGCAGCAAGGTGAGCAAAGGAAGCTGTACTGTTGTCAGCTTTTGGGGGACGAAACTGCTGATAAAATAACTGAGCTTGACCTGAGGTTGACTGAGACCACAAGAAGAACAGTGCCAAAGCAAGGATGCAAAAGTGACTGCAATAATTAGGAGGATTTACAGACATTCGGCAAGAGGTCAAGTCTTGTGTTACAGCATTTTAACCAGAACAAGGGGAGTGTAGAGGCAAAGCTAAGGAAATAGAAACTGAATTTTGACCCATGAAATCATGTATGGACCAGATTTTTGCTACAAGGATAGTTGCAGAAGAGAGCCTTGAATGACACAAGCTGCTCATTGCTGAACTGAAGTTTTAAGAAAGCCTTCTCTGTCTCCTAATTCACACTGGAGTATCTTGATGTTGGGGCACAAAATGATGAATAGCATCAGTGCAGAAGGCACAGCTATGGTGAATGTAAAGTCAAGTAGCTGGTGTCATGTGGATCTCAGTGTCAGATCTAAGACTGCACGTTCTCCTCGCTGCTTTGCTTTGTTGTTGGCTTCATTATGTGAAAAAGCATGGCTGATACAATGCAGGAATTGTGTGGTTCAGCCATAGGACACCAGAAAGCAAAGTTTTACTGAAGACACAATGTTTCTCAGGTTGTGTAAGGAGATACTGAAAGACTGCCTGGCATTGAGCAAGAAAGACTGTGTTAATAATCAGTTATGAAAGGAAAAATCTAATAAGAATCCCAGCTAAAGCACTGTGTTAGAAAGTGAAGGAATACAGAGGTGAGTTGGTTCATGTGCCTTATAAATAACAAACACTGCAAGGGTATATCCAAAAAGGAATTGGGAATTGGCAAGGCACCAGCCGTATTTACCCCATCCAGCAATATGTGGCTATTGGAAAAACTGCAACTTAAAGGTCAAATTCAGATCTTAAACGTCAAAGTTACTTCTGTCCTACATGCAAGCATAGTAGAAGTATGCTGAAGCTACAGGCAGGCATGTCAGTGTTTTCCAGGGTAATAGCCTCGGGAAGAAGACCAAAGTATTAAATAGAATTATGTGCCTTGGCTTTTTTGAAACAATCAAAATACAACTTCTTATCTCTAGCGTTAGCCAGAAAAGGTGAAGGAATCTGGGACTTGGGGTGAAAGGAGAGCTTCACGTTCCACTCCTTTTGCCTCTTCCTCCTATACAAGAGAGTTGCTCGGATCAGCAGAGAGTGACAATGCCTGGGGCTGAGGGGCATTGAGGGCTGGGCAGGATGATCTGTCACTGCAGCCCTGCTCTGTGGAGAGGGACAGCATCTCTCCTTTTTCCCTTCTTATTTCCATGATGATAGCCTCGCTGGGAATGGTTTTATGTTCCTCTTCAAGGTCTAACTCAGCTTGATTCTTGGCAGTTCTCGATGTGCTCCTGAGCTTCCTGACCCCTGAGCAAGATCTTGCTTGTAGAAGTCACTTTCCCCCTTCATACCTAGTTCTCATCTCATTATAATGTGCAGGTTCGTGTTCTTCCAGTTGGCTCCTGGTGCTTTGGTTTGAACAGCTTTAGATTTAGTTTACACTGATGCAGGTGTGATGTGGGCTTTGGCAGTGCAGTCCCTGAATCTAGGATAAGGTTTTAGAGCGTGTTAGGTACTGGGCCAGCTCCTTCGCTCTGACCCGTGCCTGATGTCATGCAGAAACAGAGGCTATTTCAAGGCATATTAAGCTACTAGATCAAAGAGGTGGAGGGAAAAGGTGGGCCAGAGAGAACACAATGTTTTCTCAGATCTTTGTAGTCAGTTGTCCCCAGGGAGCTGCCCCAAAGCTCAGGAATGTGGAGAGTGCTTGGTGGCCACAATGGTCCCACAGTCAGGAGAAGAGATTTGTCCTTCCTCCTTATTTTGGAAATTGCAGTGACCCTGAATTCAGTCCAGCTGAAGACCTGGACTGTCCAGCACAGCACCTGGGTGCTGTCAGCTGCATGTCATGATGTGAGATAATAAATTAAAACCAGGTCCCCCAAGTCTGGAATGGATTTAGGCATCCAGGGCTGGGCTCAAGTCAGTTCCCAGCCTGAAGCCTGTGAAAGGGTGGGTCAGGGCCCCAAGTTAGTGTGTGCCATAGGAGATCACACGGGGTATTTGCCGGAGGGAGACTTCAAGAGTGTGGTCATATAATTTAGCTACCAATATTTTTTTAATTATTATTATTATTTTTTAATTAAGCCCAAACTATGCAAGCTGGGCATGGACATCTGTGGGATTGCTGGTGAGGGGGTGTGCAGCAGATGGCCTGGGGTGCACTGCTGTTGGTGGGCTTCTTCCCCAGTACCACACACACCATGTCATCTTAGTGGCAGCAGCTGGGAAATGGCTAGCTCCGCAGTGCGTGCAGCTATCCCCAAATGGTGAACTGAATTTAACTCCACACAGCGGAGTCCCTTGGCAGTATGTCCTGGGAAGAGCCTCTGGAGTCACCTTCCCTTTGCCATACCACCTCACTGGCCTGGTGCTTTCCTGCTGGAGAGGAAGATGGTGGGGATTTAGGCGCAGTCCCCAAATAACTTCTTGCATTTTTCTGCCTGGAGTGCAGCCTAGGGTAGGATGGTGCCTGGTTTCTGGAGGAGTGAAGTATCTTAGCTGTGTGTAGGCCTGAAAGGAAGGGGAGGGAGGGAGGCAGGATGCAGCTTCAGAGCCCTGCTGCGAGTGGGCCTCTCCTGACACCATACAAGGCAGCCATTGCAAATGTGGAATTACAGCTGTCTGGTTTAGTGATTGCTATGGAAGAATGAATACGTTGGATTAGTTTAGGTCCTTGCGATGTCTGAGTTGTAGTCTTTTCTGAGGTCAAGTATCATAACCAATTATTTTCTTTCTCTTCTGTCACCAAATGGGCAGGAGTGCATTTCATCAGGTAGTATCACTTTGCTTCAGAACTTACTCATCTCTCTGATCTTTCCCATCTTCTCCTTTTCAGGCTTTAATGTCCTTGAGCAGATCACCATCCCTGAGCCCAGCTTCCTCTCCCCACATACCAGCACTGCTGAGCACTGCCCGGCTCTCCCCTTTCTGGTCTCTCCTGATGGATGACCAGAGCAGAGGGCTTGATTCCTGCTTGCTGCCTCTTTATGGTCATGGTCTTGCTGTGTTTGCTTCCCTTGCACTTTCTCAAGTCCCGTTGGTCACCACTGCTGTCTGCTGAGCAAACTCTGCAGGGGCCATCTCATTCTGACACCTGGACCTCTTTGGTGGCAGATCAGAATGTATGACTGCTCACAGCATATTGCAGCTTGTAGGCACTCTCTGATGCAAATTCGCTTGTCCGTCACTCCAGTACGGCTTGCATAGCACCTGTGCTGGAGCTGTGGAGCTTGTATTAGCCTCTCTACCCTTGACTAACCTGTATGATTGGCTTTCCTTTCCTTCCCTTCCGCTGCTCATCTCCTGTTCCTTCACATTAACCAATACACCAAATAATCTCCTGGGTAAAGAGATGCGCCAGGACCAAGAAATCCTTTACTTCTCTGCTTGTTGTGATTAACCCTCTTCAACCCGTTCCCCCTGACTGTGCTTGAGCAGGGGTGTTGGACCAGGTGATTTCCAGAGGTCACTCCTCACCTCAACTGTTCTGTGACTCTGTGATCCAACAGTCCTATCTCACATGCAGCTTTATGCAGGTTGGCCTGGTGCTGACATAGATTTGTCACCCTAGGATGGTAAGCGCTGAGCAGCTGTGGCAGCTGCCTTGACAATGTGCATGTGCCTCCACTTAGCACAGCTGTACTGCCTGGACCAAAAGCCTGCATCGCCTGTTACCTGGTCTCTCAGCAGCCAAGCAGGTGCTTTGGAAAAAGCAGGGCAAGTGCATGCTATCCCTTGCTCTGGCAGTCTCAGAGCTTCCAGGATTTTATGCAGACTGATGTGACTGATGGTCCTTTGTGGACCCCTCTTCCATGAGTTTGCCCAGCTGCTTGTTGAATCTTGTGTCGTGACTGGCTGTAGTGGTTGCGGGAAGCTGCTCAGTGAGATTTTGGGTCCACTCCATTAGCCCCTTTCTCTCTCCTGGTCCCTCTCCCTGCTGTGTGTGTCTCCTGATGCAGGGACAGGATTGGGTGGATGCCTGAAGGCTCCCAGAGTGTGCTGGGACCAGTCTGGCTGAGCAGAGCAAGGAGAGTAGTGCATGAGCACTGGGACATTTGGTTGAGTTGAGGGGGCGGGGTGAAACGGTTGCTGTGTGAACAGAAGTTGACTCTGCATGTTGTAACTGGGTCACTTGTGAGTGTCCCAGGCCAGTTACACAAGCAGAGATGTACTTGCACAGTAGCCAACAACCACCTGCTCCCTTTGCTTTTTGGCTGATAGAACAGCTCTATGGGCTTCCCATTTTAGGTGTAATTTTAGTTCTTTATCTCTTAGCTGCTTGTTTTTCACGTTTCCTGGTAATTCCCATTCTTCTGCCTATAAGTGACTTGCCAAAGTTTGTCCTGATCCTATTCTCGCTTGTGCTGCAATTTTTTTTTTCTTTCCTGATAGGAGCAGCCTTTTGTACCTTGCTTCATTTCCCCTCCCCTCCAGCCTTTGCTTCCTCATGTCTGTGCTGGGAGATGTTTGTTCAGTGATAGGTTTTTCTCACTGTTTTATCCCTGATCCCCATCTGCCATGTCTCTGCTCTGACCAGCAGAAGAAATCCAGCCTAAGGCGTATTATGGTCCTCTTTGTGCCATTTTCTTCTTGTTATAATAACCTACACATTAATCAAATTAAGGTTAAGAGCAAACATTTTTCTTCTGCACTCCAGAGAAAGGTGTGCCAAAATCTCTATGGGACCACATCACTGTCACTGCAGCCAGCTCCTGTTCTTCTGGTGTTTTGCCACTCGGGTCTCTTCCCTTCCTGATTTACACACCAGTAGTGTATCCTTCCTAGCAGGATTAATATATTTTGGTTTCTGTCACCCAGGTTCTGCCTTTGCCATCCCTGGGGAAGAGCAGGTGCTTTCCCTGATTTGCACCCTGTTAGGTCTGGGACTGTAGAATAAATTTGGCTTGTGCTATGTCATGAGGTTCTGCAGCTGGGTTGTAATGGGCTGTGTCTCACTCTCCCTCCAGCCTGCGAAGCTGTTTCCCCTGCTATGATGCCAGGGCAGATCCCTGACCCGTCACTGACGGCCGGCGCGCTGCCTGGGCTCGGTCCCTTGACAGGACTGCCTGGCACGGCCCTGACCGCCGAGGAGCTGAAGTACGCTGACATCCGCAACATCGGGGCCATGATCTCGCCGCTCCACTTCCTGGAGGTGAAGCTTGGGAAGAGGCCCCAGCCCGTAAAAAGTGAGGTGAGTCTCAGGGGGCTGCTGACTGCAGAGGGCTCTGCAAGGCTGTTGCCTGCACCTGCCTGGGTTTCTTTCCTGCCTGTGCTTGGGTTTCCTGCTGGGGTGACCAGCAACGTGTTTTGTAAGCATGTCACGCTGCCTCTTTGGTGATGTGCATGTGTGTTGGCAGCTGCCTTTTCCCTGTGCCTGAACTTCTGAATGTCCTGTGGCATGGGCTTGGGAGCGGTGGCCTCAATGTCCCAGGCCTGACTGGTCCCACACAGCCGGTGGCAGCCAGATGAACTCAAACCCTGCCTGTGGAGCAGGGTCTGGCACAGCCAACATGTCCCTAGGTTGGGGCACACACCCAGAGGAGAAGCTGCGCAGCCTATTGCCGGGCTTGTGTGATGCTTTCATCCCATCTCTGGTGCCAGCGAGCGCTTGGTGCTGCTGGTGTTGGCATTGCCTTTCCCGCAGGATGAGGCGCATGGGTGAGCGGTGCCGAGTGGCAGTAGTGACTCAGCTGGTGCTGTGGGCGCTGCTGGCTGGGGCTGCCTCTGCCCTGCTGCTTGGGGGGGCCATGGCTTCACCTCGGGGCTCCTGTGGTGGGGAAGATGGGCAGCTTCTCCTTGGTGCCACAGGGTGACATGTCAGCACCAAGCTGTAGGGCCTTGGGAGACTCTTGCAACAGCGTTTCCCTTGTGTAGTTGTCTCATGTTGGTTGTCCAGTCTCTGACTCAGTGAGCTTTGCTGTACTGGTGGTGAGTGTTTGCACCTCCCACTGCCTGCAAACAGAACTGGGAACCCATCAATTTGGAGGCTCTGTGCTGGTGAGAGTTGTGGCTGCTGTCGGAAGGTCCAATAAACAACCTTTCTGAACAGTGCATTTGCTCCTGTGTGAGGATACTTCAGATGATGTCATGTGAGGATGGGGTGATGTGCATTCTCTGGAGATGTCAGCAAGGAGATGCTAAATGATGTGAAAAGCTACCTGTGTGAGCTGAAGGGGATAAAACATCAGTTCCAGGGAGCAGCCCACTCTCCAAATGGTGCTGACACTTGGTTTGGCCCGACTCTTATGGCAAAAGCTCAGCAGCACCCAGGCCCGCCTGCAGGGAGGGTGCCTGTTCCTTCCCCCCAGCCCCTTGCAGTGGACTCCTGCAAGGAGAACTAGTATGATGGAGTCCATCTTATCACCTTGCACGGGAGCTCTGTGCCCAAGCGGAAGGACTGGGCAGCTCTGCAGTGGCAGGAACTGAAGCTAAGATGCTGTGGGAGGCCATTGGAAGGGCCTGGGGGATGCTAATGGCTTTGGTCCTTCTATAGGCAAAGCAGTTGTGGGTTGGCAGCTGAAGCCAAATGCTGTCACAAGCCTTTGACCTGGGTATTGTGCAGCAAATAGAGGACAGTGCCTGCCTTGTTTCATAGGCTGGGGAAGAAAGGGGGAGTCTGTAGCTGTGCTGTCTCCCCAGTCAAAGGTCCTTTCCTGTAGCATCTCAGGCATCTCTGAGCTGGCCCTGCAACAGCTGCTTTTGCTCGGTGGGCATGGGTGTATGGTCTCACTGGCCTCTGTGTAACAGGGTCAGGGCAGCTCTGCCCCGCAGCAGGTACTGGAAGTGCCAAGTACCCTGTGAGCCAGTTGTTGAGACACTATGTGGAGAAAAGATAAGGGGAAATCCACTGGCAGCCCCCACACAATCACTTTCTCTGCAGCTGGTTTCTCCCCTGCATGGCCTGTGAAGCCAAGGAGTTGAGGACAGCAAATGGAGCTGCCCCTGGCACAGGCTTTGCAGCGAAAGCCTGGGGGAGCTGAAGCAGTAGCTGCTTATCCCGTGAGTAGCCAAGAAGCTGCCCACGCATAATTTTGCAATGCAGCCTGCAGCTGCTTTCCTCTTGTGGGGAGCCGGAGCCCAGGGACGCTGGGTCCCGACATGCCATGCTCTGTGCAGTGCCTGGGAGGGCAGGCTGCTCCCCATGAGCTGGGCACAGGCAGCTTTCTCTGCTGTGCTGGGGGGACCAGCATCTCCTGGCACTGAGCTGTTTGTCCCTGGGAGTGCGCACAAAGCCCACCCAGTGGGTGCTGGGTGCTGGCTTCCCTGCAAGGTGGTGGAGAGCTCCCCCCCTCCTTTTGGGGCAGCTGGAGACAGGTGCTGCTGGGCTTCTCTGCCATTGAGACCTGCCTGGGGTGCTCCTTCTGGAAAAGAGCCCTGCTCCTCAGCCTGATGGTCACCTTGGTCCCTGGTGATGCTGACTGAAGCAATTCAGGAGGCAACCCCAGATGGGCAACCCACAGGGCTCCACTGGAGATTGGCTACTGAAACCTGCTATGGGGTTGTACACCATCACTGTCCCTCGTGCCTCTGAGTAGAGTCCTAACCCCCAGCACCAGGGCCATGTCACCTTTTTGAACTGAAATCAAGCAGAAGTGGAGAGGAGGAGACCTGCTTTCTTCAAGTTATATGAGCCGTGGTTGAAGAGTCAAGAGTTCAAGCTGCTGCTATCTGTGCTGAGCCACGCTCCTTGAGCATCTGTACCCCATCGAAAGGACACTGCCCTTTGCTGGGCCCTCTGTGGGGTGTCGGGGAAGCTGAAGGGGACAGGGACAGGTCACTTATCCTTTGATTCTCACTGAATGGAGCAACAGGGCATGGGAATGTATCGGGCAGTTCCAGGAATGCTGTGAGGCTTATGTGGTTGCTGTTTGCTCTTCCAGTTCGTGTTACAACGCAGGATGTACTTTGCAGGAAAGTTTGGGGTGTCTTTCTTGAGCTGTGGAGCTGTGAACATGCGTCCTCTCTCTGCACCCTCCTAATAATCCTTGACCTAAAAGGCCGAGAAGCTATGTAAGGGGTAAATGAGTGGTTGGTAAATGTGTGGAGGGGAGTGGTGGAAAGCCTGATAGCCATCTCTTAAAGTGCATGGAAGTTTTGTAAGAGCTGCTTGTGCCTTTGCTGTGTGGTATCCTGGTCCTGCCAGGAGGAAGAGGCAGCAGAACGTGGAGTTAGAGCCTTCCTGGTCACTCTTGCTAACGCCTGCCATGTCTGAGTTACATGGGTGTCGTGAGAGCTGACCATTTCTAACTGGACTTGGGGGTATCAGTGCAGTTCCCATCCTGGCTCTCCCAAGTGTGGTGCATGATGCCCCATGGCACTGCCTTGGCAAAGGAATGGTGTCAGCCTGGCATTATGGAAGTCTGTGCGTAGCTTGTGCTGGCTTGGCTTAATGTTTTAGCCCCAGCTAAAATAGCAACTTTGGTATAATGCTGGGGCAGTAAGGTAGAGAAGATGCAAAAGCTATTAGTGCTCTGAAGTTTGGACACTGTCCTCTAAAGCGTGCTACATGCTGCATATTAGACAGGCAGCTTACTTAAGGTACCCCTTCACCTTAGTGTGCTGAGTCAACGTTTCATCCTGTCCTTGCATGTCACATTGAGATGTTCTGATTAGTGGGCTTTTGACTAGGTGAATGTTAGCAGCTTGCAGTTTGCCATGGGTGATGGCACCTGCAGCTTTTGTTTCCTGCAGGCACCACTGATGTACTTGCATGTGGGGTAATCTGGTGGCCCTCCACTCCAATCACCACTTTGTGTCCTTGGCATCAGGAATCTGTGGCTTTCCTTTTCAGGTGACAGCCCAGGTGCTAGAGCAACAAGGCTGTTCAGATGGTGTGTGCTGCGAGAGGCTCGTCTGGGAGATGTGTCCCTCAACCACACTGGCTTGGGAAGGTACAAAGGGAAGGATGCAGCTGCCTTCTCAGGCTGGAGCTGCCATTAGAGAAGGTGCACATAGGCTCTGGAAGGGCTCATAAAGCAAATGTTGCTGGCACTGCATTTGAGAGGATGTGTGCTGTCAGGTGTCAGCTGGTAGGAACAAGGTGGTTCAGTCTGACGTCTCAGATTTCGGAGTCCCAGGCCAAATGTGGATGAGGGCAGTGGGGGCCTTCTCTAGCCATGCTACAAAGTGTAGTCTGGATGCTGACTTTACAGGGCTTTCCAGCACTCAATTTTCTTGAAGGAGCTGGTTTGGATTCTCGGGTGTAAGCATGCCTTAGGCATTTACACAGGCATCATAATAAATATCCCAAAATACTTTGATTATGGGTTTCCAGCCCATAGGGCTTATTGGCCTGGTCTGTGTGGTTTGGGTCAGATAGCACAGAGCAGCTGAGTCATGGCGAACAGCACAGGCACTGCCATGTCCTGCTTCTTTACAGGGGATGTGGGACCTGTCCCCACCTTGCTGTGGTGGCCCTGTGACTCAGCTAGTACTGAAGCTGCAGCAGACAGTCCCACGTACTAGAAGGGGGGCAACAGGCAAGCCCAGCTTGAGGGATCTTTCATGTTTCTCTGCCTCTTGCCCTGGCTGCATGTGTGATGCTTTGAATGACTGGGCTCAGAGCTGTGCCTGTAAATGTCTGTGTTACAAGCTGTGCCCGTCATTGCGGGATGGGGCTCTATTCCCCTCATCCCTGACCTCTCTCAGGGAGGGCGCAGTTGTCTGTCCCCTGTCAGCAGGGTCTCCAGATGTGGGTACCGCGCTGGTCTCCCCCGCTGTGTCCCCACAGAGTGGAGTTAGAGGCCGTGGCAGCAGCACGCCTGGTTCCTGGTGAGGAATGTACCATGTTGCTGGTGGCCACTGGCATGGATGGCTGCCACCCCTCTGCTTGCCCTGCCACCAATGGGGCTACCATGTGCTCACCCCTACCTCCTGCCCTGCCCCACACCTGCCAGCTCTGACCTGGGCTTCTCTGTCTCATTGCAGCTGGACGAGGAAGAGGAGAGGAGGAAAAGGCGCCGGGAGAAAAATAAAGTAGCAGCAGCACGATGTCGTAACAAGAAGAAGGAGAGGACGGAGTTCCTGCAGCGGGTGGGTGCCCTGACCTGTCCCAGGGCAGGGCAGGAACCTTAGTGGGGGCACCTCCCCCCCAGCTGTGGGCAATGCTCCCTCCTGAACTGCCCTTCTGCCTCTCCTTGCTCCTGTGCTCTTATCTGGGAAAATAGAGGCTTGTTGCCCCCCTTTCCACAAGGCTGTGAAGGTGGTGGCCATGTGCATGCCCAGGCAGAGCTCACTGGCACATCCCTGTGCCTGTGGTACCAGGGGTGGAGAGGGCTGATAGCGTCCCTGCCTCAGTGCTGGAGCAAGAGCACCTGTGGGAGTGTGGCACAGGACAGAGGCTGACAGCATGCTGGCCCTTTAACCAGATTCCTGAAGGTTTCCCCATTCAGAGGCCAGATGCCCTCTCCGCTGTGACCCCAAAGCAGAAAAACTCTCACAGCACCTTGCTGCTTTTCTGCAAGGGCTTGTAGGACATGGGCAATGACACAGCGGGGGACAAGGATCCATTTCACAAGGGCAGATCCTTGCAGATGGGGGGTGAAAACTTAAACGGGGGTTGGTTTCCGAACACCCTTCCAAACTCTGGAAAGCAGCCAGGCAGGGGTTTTGCCGTGGCGCAGCAGAGACCTGTCCTAGGAGGCGGCTGTGCATTTCCTTGCGGTGCCTCTAGGTAACGCAAGGCAGCGGGGCTGGGGATGAGCTGCCTGGAGGGACGTGGTGCCTTGGCAGGTCTTCAGGCTTCTCCTGTGCTGCAGGGGCTGGGGGGCAGCAGTGAGCAGAGATGGCTTGTTGGCCAAATTGTTTCTCCTTGTATCTTGTCCTATTGGAGTAAAGTCACATGCAGTTGTGTTTCTATCCCGCTAGGAATCCGAGCGTCTAGAGCTCATGAATGCTGAGCTGAAGGCCCAGATAGAAGAGCTGAAACAGGAGAGGCAGCAGCTGATCCTGATGCTGAACCGGCACCGTCCCACCTGCATCGTGCGGACAGACAGCATCAAGACACCTGAGAGCGAAGCCAACCCGCTGCTGGAGCAGCTAGAGAAGAAGTGAAGGTGGCACTGGGCCAGGAGGAGGAGACAGTGGCGCAGGGTCTTCCAGGGTCTCTAACGTATGTACTGTATGAAGAACTGTGCACCTAGGCCTGGTGCAGCCAGGACCCAGTGGGCTTCCTTGGGAACTGTGGACCAAACAAATACGGGGACAGAGAAGATCAGGAACCTGTCAACCATGTACTCTGAGGCTGAACCCGGGAGCAGGGCTATCGGCGCCAGTGAGGGCAACCTCCTTGTGATACCTCATCATGGCCCTTCAGGCTGCTCGCAGCCCTGGGCACCCACGCTGCCGCCGCAGCCCGTCCCACGAGGACCACGCACCCCATGGGGAGCAGGGCCCACAGGCGGAGGAGCGGTGGCCACATGGTGCCTGCCGGTGCCCTGCCCAGAGGCTGCTGCCGTTCCTGGCGCACGCTCCGGAGGGAAAGCCGAACCCAAGAACCGCAAACACTTGACGCAGCCCCGTCTGGTGGGCAGGCCTGTCGGGGCTCGGTGGCGCAGGCGCCCCCCACAAGCACACTCTCAGTATAATGTTTACAGCCCAGCTGTCCGTGTTGGCCGTGCTCTTGAATGCACATTTTTACACTTTTTTAAAGTATTTTTTACAAAGTTTTTATACAGCGATCTCTATATGGATTTATATAATCACTAGATGTGATCCCATAGAAATGTATGTTATGATGGTCTGTTTGTTACAAACACATATGCCACAGTTATCTCCATTGTGTTACTTGTCCGGTAGCGTCCGGCTCCTTCCCCAGCATGCTGGGAAGGGGGTCCAAGCCACCCTCTGCAGTGGTGTCGCTACCCTCTCCATCCATGTATGTCCTTCATAATACTCAGTTCTGTATCTCTCAGTAAATGTTACCTTTACAAACACCGTCCTCCTGTCCTCTCTGCGGGTCAGGCCACGGTGGGATCTGGCCAGAGCTTGGCAGTGTGTGCCAGGTCTGACCATGCTTGGTGTGTTCCTGGGTGAGTGGGATGGTGGAGCTGATCCCAGAGCTGTTCTTGGTGGTTCTCTGTTAACCACCTGTGGGACAGAGGAATTCACCCTGGTGAAGCTGTGGACCTTGGAGGTAGCTCTGACCATTGTCAAGCAAGTAGCTCAGTCCTGCGCTGAAGAGGGCAGGCAGGGAGGGCATGGCTGGCTGGCTGGAAAGGCAGAGGTGTAAGACAGGGAGACAATCCTATCTTTACCTGGTCCTTCTTGTTTCAGGCCTAATACAGCAGCTTGAACTCATTTCAGGGATGAGAAAGAGATGGAGGAGCTGCCACTATGTCCTTGTGGTGATCCCTTCACGGAAGGAGATGAGAGCAGTTTCTTTGGGTCTCTGCTAGGTCTTAGCTTTGTCCCTAACGGATGTGCTGGGAAAGCTCCTAAAGCTTGCCCTGGGCTTTGGTCAGTGCTGAGCACAGGGGTGTGGAGAAGATCATCAGCCAGGTGCATTTCAGATGCGAGGACTGCAGGAGTTGGCATGCCCATATGAACAACCAAGCCCTGACACTATCGCTGTGTTCCTGAGTCTTGGATACGAATGCAGTGGGAAGGTGCCTTGGTCTGGACTGGGGCAGACCCCAGCTCACATGTGGGCAGCACTGAGGGTTGTCTCGGAGGAGCAGGCGTGCACCCGGTCATCTCCCAGTCTGTGTCCTACCCAGTACCAGTACCGGCTACTTTGATGAAAACTGCAAGTGAAAGAAGCTTTCAGCATCTGGTACAGAGGAGCACTGAAGTGGTGTTGGAGATGAGCTTGACCTAAATGTGACAACAGCACAGGAAGAGGTCTTCCCTGAGCATGACTGCCTCTCTAGTGCACGTTTCTCTCTGTAGCCTCCTTTTCCAATCCTTAACCTCCAGGAATATCTGACATTGGTCCTCTTCCTGTTTTACACTTTCTTCCTGGATTCCCCCTCCCTTTCTGTAATTTCTGTCTTTGGGACCTCCCAAAATGCTGCCAGCACCTTATTTAGTGTAAGCACGTTGGATCTGTTACAGGCGAAGTTTTTGCCCTGGGAGGACTTGTTGGCTGAGGTGCTCTAGAGGGATGTGCAAGGGCAGGACCTGAAACAAAGCTGATGGAGAAAAGCAGTGCCTGGCCTGGTTCCCACAGCCTGCCCTGCGGCCCTTGAAGCTGGGCAGCTGTCCCTCTGTGCGTCCTTCTGCCCAGGCCCTGCAGCGGTGGCTCAGACCTGACCCATTTCTCAGCTGCCATCAGGAGCCAGTTTTCATGCTTTGAGGAACACGATGCCTCTCATCGAGCTCTGCTGAAAGGACGCAGAGCGCTTGCTGGGCCTGCTTCTCTCTTCAGGACTTTTATTTCCCTCTGCAGAGTGTACATGGTGATGAATTTCCAGGCTCCTGCAAATAGGAGTTTCCTCTTTGGTGGTCAGGGGGAGCTCCCGCTGGGACATCAGATGGTCCAGCCGCAGGCATCTTGTGCTTTTTGCTCACCTGGAGAGCCTCTGCGGTCACCTGCATGCGGGGGGACTCAAACGCCACGGCTGCAGGCGGTGGCCCTGCTCTGGCAAAGGGCCACGCTGCAGTAAAGCTTCCTGCTGTGAAAACGGCCGCCTTGAGAGAGAACTAGAAGGTGCCCTTTGCAACCCAGGCTGCCAGAAGCAGCCAGCAAAGGCGGCGGCAGAGGGGTGGATCTATGACAGGTTAGCGCTCAGCTGCCCCAGCCAAAGCCCTGGGAGTGCCCTGGTGGGCGTTTGCCCGGTCTCCCGCGTACCCTCCGAACAGCCCTTTGCTGCGTTCCGGTCGGTACCGAGGGGTTTGCCGCTCGGTTCGGGGCGGTTCTTTTCAGTGGACTTAGTTGGGCCGTGACCGAGAGGAGTTAAAGCGGAGGCGCCCGGGCCGGGGCGGGGGGCGGCGGGGCCGAGCCCGCCGGCAGGAGGAGCTGCGCGGCCGCGGGAGCGGCGGGGCGGGGCGGGGCCGGCGGGGCGGGGCGGGGCGGGGCCGGCGGGGCGGGGCCGGGCCGCCGCTCCCCGGGGCCGCCGCTCCCCGGCGCTGAGCAGCGGGCGGCCCGCCCGCCCCCGCCGCGGCCGTTCTCTCCGTCTCGGCGGGCTGTGCCGGGGAGGGCGGGCAGCTGCTGCGGAGCGCCGGCTTTGCAGGGCCGGCTGCTGGGTGAGAGCCGGCGTGGAGCGGTGCTGCCGGCTCTGGGGGCCCCGGAGGAGTGAGGAGGGGTCCGGCGGAGGCCCACGGGAATGGGCAGGGGGCTGGGGCACCTCTCCTGTGAAGGAAGGCCTTGAGAGCTGGAGTTGTTCAGCCTGGAGAAGGCTCCGAGGAGACCTTACCGCTGCCTCGCAATATTTAAGGGGGGCTTGTAAGAAACATGGAGAAGGAACTTGGGAACAAGTTCAAGAGCAACAACTTGTTCCCATGGGAACAACCCGGGGCCTGTAGTGACAGGACAAGAGGCAACAGTTTCAAACTGAAGGAGGGTAGATTTAGATTAGATGTTAGGAAGAAATTCTTCACTGTGAGGGCGGTGAGGCACTGGAACAGGTTGCCCAGAGAAGCTGTGGCTGCCCCTCCCTGGCAGTGTTCAAGGCCAGGTTGGATGGAGCTTGGAGCAACCTGGTCTTGTGGAAGGTGTCGCTGCCCATGGCAGGGGGGTTGGAACTAGATATTTAAAGGTTCTGTCCAACCCAAACCTGTTTGTGATTCTATGGTTTGTGGTGCCGTCCCACAGCATCAGATGGTTCTTGTCAGAGACATGAGCCTGCTTGGTGTCACTGGTGCTTCCCGACTGTTTCACCTTCAGGCCCCTCTGCTTGCAAGATACCTGCTGTGGCTTGACAACCATGACCACCAGCAGTAACTCGCCGGGTGCCAGCAGCGCCCTCCAGCACATGCCCATCTCCTGTTCTGCGAGATCCACATTCAGGATCATCGTAACCCTTGCGGTGCTTCCCACAGTGACCAACTCAGGCAGGAGCTTTCCCCAGTCATGGTATCACATTTTTCCTGAAGTGCAGGCAGATAAGCCCCATCACATTTCCACTGCTTGTTTGCCTGTCCCAGCTCCCTGGTGTCCTTCACGTACTACCCCCAGTTGCCCCTGCAAAGCCACTCTTACCTCTTCTCTCTCAGGGAAAGGTAGGTGCCACTCTGCCCCAAAGCACCAGGCCTGAGGCAGTGCTGGGGTGATGGGCTGAGGGTCCAGCTACTGTAGGCTGGTGTGCACACTCTACACCCCATGCCTGACTCCCTTCTTCTTGCCGAACCCTGGCAAGTGCCAGGGCCCATGGGCAGCAGGAACCTGGTTTCCCCACAAGGGTCCCTGGTCTTGCCAACTCCTCACCCGTCTCTCCTGAAACCAGCTCATCCTGGAGTGCTCCAGCAGCCCATTGTGCTCCCCAAAGCTTGATTGTGGCTCCCTTCCTCTCCTCCTCTTCTCACCCTCTCCCCACCCACTGCCCCTGTCCCCGTGCAGGCGCCAGCCCCTGTGTACTGTTCTGGGGTCAAGGGCATCTAGCCTCCCCTGGCCTGTGGCCGGTCATGGGCAAAGGATGCTTGGAGGCCGCTACTTTGCTGTTTTTCATAGTATTGTTCTCACTTTGTGTTTGAAAAACTGCCTCCTCGGCCCTTCTCGACAGGGCCTGAGGGCGACTCCGTGACACTGCGGTAAATGGTATTAACTAACCTTTGCCAGTGACCTGCCTCTCTTGTTTCATTTTGAGCCAAGGGCAGCAGGTATTCATTTATCTTTGTCCTTATTGGTTCTTCTACTCAACTTGCTGGAAAACAAGCCCCAGAAATCCCCAGCCTTGATATTTACCAAGAGACACAGAAACTGCTTTGATTAGCATGGGTGCCAAAATGTTCTGAGCAGTGCTGGCACCGGCGTGGCCCGTGGCTGGTCAGCAGGACCAGAGCAGGGGACAACTCTGGCGCGGCCAGTATGACTGCAGGGAAATGAGAAAAACCAGCCACTGCTTCCTTGAGCCTGGAAATATCACCTGGCTCCCTGTGCCTTTGTGCACTTTTTGCTTGTTTGTGATCACAGGTTGCCAGCAATGGGTGTGTGAGGGCGAGGCGGTGGTCGGCAGGCACCGGCTGTGGGAATGGGACCACGGGCATCCCCTGCCCCTGTGGAGGCATTGTGCCTCTGCTGGGCTTGGGAAGCTGCCCTGGAGGGCAGAGCCGTGTGGGTCACTTGTCCCTGGTTAAGGCCATGAGCTGCCCTGCACTGTGCAGCTGGTTGGTGTCTCCCAACTGGGATGTGGGGGCAGGCAGGGTGGGTGCTGTCAGAGGCGTAGCCAGCCCTGCTGGCAGGGAGCTCGCTGGCAGTGGCTCTGCCACCAACCCTTTCTGTCCAAGGAAAGAACCCTTCCCTGCAGCCGGGAGGTCTCCCTGGCTCTCGCTGGGCAGGGCCACTGGGAAGGGCTGGCACCCATGACAGCACGGCTGGTGTTTGCCTTTTCTCTGCGACTGAACCCCTGGAGCAGAGGCCTGAGAGCAGCTGCTGGCTCGGGCTGGCTCCCCCACTGCGACCAGGTTTTAGTTCCAGGCGCAGCCAGTGCCTGTGGTGCTTCCCCAAACTTTGGTGCCCGTGGCAGCCTCGGTGGATCTACCTGCACACGGATGGGTCTCCTGCCCAGCACGGGCACAGTTCAGCTCCTCACCGCACACGTGGGGAGAGGGCGGAAGAGGAGCGGGGGCTGGCAGGGAGGCATGGAGCAGCTCGCACAGGCCAAAACCAGGCTCTGCAGCTCAGGCATCACCTGGGGCTGAGTTTGGGTCAGAGCTTGGCTGCAGATGCAGTGTGTGGTTGTGGGATGAGAGAGCTCAGTGTCATTGAGCCTTTGGGTTTGTCTGTCTGTCAGGGTGTGCAAGAGGTTAATCCAAATTAGCTGAAGCAGTGGGCTTGTGAGGTGTTTAAAACCCTTCACCAGATGCCCTGCTGCTGAGTTAAAGTGGGTTTATTTTGGTTTGGCCTTTTTGAGTGGAGTGACCAACTCAAGTGGACTCTAGCCCAGGGGATGCATTTGGCAGAGTGGGCAGCAGGTATGACTGCCCATGGTGATAAGCTCTTTGTGAGCAAAGCCTGCCCAAGGGGGAGGGAGTGAGCCCAGCTGTGCCAAGACCTCTTTAATTCTGAATAAAAGCATCTGACAAGGGGTTTATTGCACTTCAGTTGGTTCCAAGTTTAATATAGCTTAGCCATTCTGAATGTTTGCACAGACAGGCTCTCAGTTCCCCATCAGTAAAGGAATGGCTTTCCTCTCTCTAGCCCTGTGTCCAGCTGTCCATGCACAGAGCGTGAGTGGGGTGCCCTGGGGTTTGGGGAAAGGTTAGCCCCTGGGGAGGAGGAAAAACCCTTGTCGCTCAAGGCAGGAGGTGGCTCACCATGGGTAGGACTGACAGCTCCACATCTCTGTCCAGCTCAAGGGACTCTGCTAGACAAAATGGCCCCGTGTCAGCACACCGATGGGCTTTTCCAGCCCTGGCTCTCAGCACGGTGAGCTGGAGCTCCTAGGCCATACCAGCAAGAAGCTACTTCCAGAAGCCCACGTGGGTCTCAGCAAAAGCAGAGTTTGGGTCTGTGTGACAGCGAGGTTTCACTGCAGCCTGTCACGTCTCAGATGAAGCTTCAGGAACAGGATCCTTTGCCAGTAACCACCACCTTGTGCTGATGTTATCTAGTTTCTGCAGAATGAACTTGCTGAGTTGTCATCTGTGGCACCGTCAGGGGAAGTCCTGACTCCTGACACTGCAGTTCCTGCCTCTGCTTTGCCATGGCCCAAATTCCAGCATCATCATCCGAGCTGGTTGGATTTGCTGGACACCCGCTTGTGCTGAAATGGCCAGGGGGTCATCAGAAAGAAGTGGTCAGCAAGACTTTGCCACAGGCCCTCGGGCTCCCAAATCCAGTGGAGCCTTTAGGCAGGCTCACATGTATAAAACACCTACTGACAGCTCATTGCAAGGCGATGCTGAACGACCAGCGACCAGTTAGCAAGAGGAGGTTTGCTCTAAAGCTACTGTGTGGCAATCGGCGAGCGCCTCTCAGTACGTGGGCTATTGACATCTGCGACAGAGGCAAACTCTGTGGGTGCCAGGCAGAGTCACTGCTGCGTTACGTAGTGAGGCATCCCTTTTCTTCTGTGCAGACTTTTCCTGTGAGCAAAGTGACCTGATTCATTCACCAGCTCCAGCCAGCAGATGATGGGTGCGTGGCTAAGCTAGTCAAGGTACTGGTGCGTGCTGGTACTGCTGTGTGACCAGGCAGGGCGATGGCACCCCATGCTGCCAGCTTAACAGGCTGGCAAAACCAAACTCACTGGTTCAAACAAACTCTCCTGGGTGCAGGCATGAGGTGTTCACTGTGTCTGCGAGGGAGAGGTGGAGAGTTGACTTAAATGTGGCTGCAGGCACCCACTCTGCTGCCCGTAGGACACCTGCAGGTCTCTGGCTCACGTGCACAAGGTTTAGAAGCAATGCAAGCTGCCAGTGTACCCTGCTGGGCCACTCTTCATGTGACATGGAGCCTTGCTCAGGCAGGGCTTTGGGGCACATTTCTTCACCCGATAGCAACCATCCACTGTGGCTGCAAGGGCTGGGGCTGCTTGGTGGCTGGGTTCGTATGCTGGGGAGCAGCACCTCAGCGTTTCTCCCAGCCATGCTCTGGAGCGCCAGCTGGCACCTAGGTGGTTTAGATGAGAGTGCCGATGGGTTCAGGGCTGTGTTCCAAATTCAGAGTAGAGCTACCTGGTGGGTCCCACTCACTGTGCAGCAGTGGGGAAAGGAGGAAGGCTGCGTGAGGAATGGGATGAAAAAGAGTACATCCGTCCTTTATAACCACAATGCCATTGTAGATGGCTGTGGGGCCGCTTTCCTGGGGTGCTGTGTTTGCTTCTGGCTGCCCCACTGTGAAAACAGGAGACATCCAAAGGTAGGTGCTGACCTAAATTAGGGCTGCAGGAAAATTTCCCTATGTGGAGACTAAAAGTCCCACTAGTTTAGAGCGGAAACTAGTGAAATGCCGCGTGATAGAGATGTGCAAAGCAATGCCTGGCTTAGAGATAAGTCTGTTCCTCTGCTCACCCCCTCACAAGATGTTCAAAGAAATGGAAAGACAACTCATTTCAAACTGGTAAATTGACACACTTCTCACAGAGCCAGCAAACTGGCTTGTGCAGGTGGACAAGATGCCCTGTCGACCAACAGTTTCAGAGGGCTCACAAGGGATCAGCTATTGATATGAAAAACAAGGATACCCAAAACTCAAGTCAAAAAGTAAAGAAAGACAGAAGATGGCACGGTTCTCAGACACCTACTTGGGGTTCAGGTAAAGAAGGGTGGGAGGAGTTTCTGTCTTTTTTTCTGTCCCCTCTTTGAAGCCAGTGTCAGCAGTTGTTAGTGACAGCAGGCAGACCAGCTCTTCAAGCCAGGACCTCGCAGCAGCACTGCTGGCAAACCTCAGGTTGCAGCACTTCTCTCTTGTCCCGTCTTCAAAGCACCTTTGGGGACAAACTGCTGCCGGCCAGCTGTGTCTGCACGCTGGTGCTGGCAGCTACTGCGAAAGCCATAGGAAAAGCAGCCATGCCCTGGGAGGCTGGTTAAGCACCACCTCTGTCATGCCAGGGCACTGAAATGCGAGGGTGGAAAGCACAGCATCTGAAACTCCCTCTTCTCCCTCCCTCTGTCTGCTGCTCTGAGCCCGCTGGACAACTTGTGGGAGTTTGCAAGCCCTCCGAAATAGCTGGCAGTAAGCAAGTCCTCCCTTGTCTCCAGGCAGACCATGAGCCTCCCTCCTTGTGTTTCTGTCAAAAAGGTGTTGAGGAGCGCTGAGCCAGCTGGGGGCTCTGGGGGAAGGACCAGCTGTGGGGCAGGGGCTCAGCTCTGCTCCTGCCTCCCCGTGCCTCCCCCGGCAGCCCGCTCTGGGACGGGATCTCTCCTGGAGAGCTGCCAGCAGGCGAGAGCTGTGCATGCCAGCCAGCGGGTGCGCCAACGCAGCAACAGGGCAGATGGGGCTTATACGCATTCGTGTGTTTTGATAACTCTGCCAGCACGGTACTGCCGATCGACGCTACTTGCACGGGCGCCAAGTGTACCTTCTGCACAGCTCCCCTGCCCTCTCCTTCACAGCCACTCCGCTCCACGCCGCCTGTCCTCCCCCGTGCCGCCTCCGGCACACTGTGCTCCAGCACCGCTTGTACGAATGGCACTCACGCAAGCTCGCTGCATGTGCACTCACCAGCCCCGCTACTTGTGCTGAACACCTCCTCCAACCTCCAACCATGCTGCGTGAGCCCAAGGCTTTGGGAAGCACTTGTTCCCACCAAACAGGCTGGGGGGAAGGGAGAACTGGTGTACACGCCCCCCTAATCCAAAAGTGAGGCAGATCCTGTTGTAGTGGGAGTACAGTACTAGCACGAGCACTGTTCACAGTCATGTCATGCTGAGACGGGTGTCTTGGAGTCTAGCTGCTAGAACATGCCCTAAATAAGCTATACTCAATCCTTGGGAGGCTTGAACATGTCTTATGGTGATGGGTTGTGTCGAAGAGCATTTTCCTCTGAATGGAGTCATGGAGCAGCCACGTAATACACTCAAAAGTCATGTATTAATTTAAGAGACAAGTAATGCATTCACCCTCTGCCCCTGTGCCATGGGGCATGGCTGCAGCCAATGCCCAGTGAACATCAAATACCCCGTCAGGCTGTGGTCATCCCCTGGGAGCACAATTTTTGCTGCTTGCTTGCTGTAGTTGGGTTCACTGCAGCACTAGCAGAGGCCCAAGGTTGGGTCCTCCTGCCACAGTGGCAGGGCTGGACAGCCACATGTCTCTCCTGCCCTTGTGTAGCCTGGAAACGCGCACGGTGGGCAGCACAAAGGAAGCTGGGGCTACGGCCCCTTACCAGCACCAGTAAGTCTTACCCTTGGGTGGATCAGCCCTTCTGGTTAAACGGGTCACTGCCCTTCCTCTTTGGGCCTTCCCCATCACTACCGAACGAGACTGCCACCGAGATGAGTCAAACCGTCAGACACCATCTGCACCCTCCACACGCCCCGTCCATGCGCTTGGATAGTTCAACCGGTGGGCTCAGCCCAGGCAGCGGAAGCAAAGAAGCCCTGGTTGACTGGGGGGCGTCTGGCAGCTGAGCCTTTTCGATGCCCCAAGCACATACGTATCCAGCGTGGCTGGGTGGTCTGGTCCGTTTCTGACCAGATCCCAGAAGCTAGCCTGTGAAGAGAGCAGTGAGAGAAAGTTTGACCTTAAGTGGATGTACTCCACCAGGATTTGGGATCTGCTGACCTGGAGAGTCATGTAAGCGCACATCTCAGTGCTTGGTCATGAGCTGCTAAGTCCTTGCCAGGAACAGACTAGAGGTTGCTCAACTAATTACCCAACCAGTATGTTGTACATATGTACAGGACAAGAGAAGGAGACTGTGGTTTGTCCCTTCAATAGCCTGGAGTGAACTCTAATTATCTGTGTCTTGAGGCTGAAACTCCTGTACGTGCCAGAGGTCAGACCCTGACAACCTCCTGCCAACCCTTCAGCTGGGAGGCTCTGGCCAGGCTTGCTTTCCCCCTCCAGAGGGGCCAGATGGACCCCAGCTGCCTGGTGCTCTATGTCCATATCTGGAAAGCTAGCACATTTGAAGTTTCCTTTCTATAGGTTCCTTCTTTTAAAATATCGACATAAGAGGTGTTACTAATTACATTAAAAAACCCCATAAAGTGGCAAAGCCAAGTACTGAAGAGCTAGAAATTTCCAGAAATGGGTTTGCCTGGGCAACCTAGCTTCAGCTTGTGCATATGATCACCTCCTCCATTTTGCCCTGGACTGTCCTCTTCAGCACCCAGGTCAGACCTCTGCTGGAGGGAACCATGAGCTAGTCAGCTAGGCCGTCTCCTTTCTTAGCAGGACTGGGAAACTCCTATCCAGTTGGTGAAGCAAGGGACTGCAGAAAGAAAGCAGTGTCTCACTTGGTGCCTCCCTGGAGAGCTGGGTTTGTGTCTGCCCCTGCCTCGAAGTTACTCTGTGAGTCAGTGAGCCACGTAAGCAAGAGCTTTCACAGGAGCAGCCATGTCTTCCTCATTTGCTGGAGCTGATTTACAGAAGTGCTAGAAGTTTGCAGCTGCAGTCACAGACATCAGGAGCTGGGGTTTGGTTAAATAAAAAGCTATATAGAGCCACAACCACTGAAAAATTAGGTTCTAGTTGGTTCAAACTGTGTGTCCAAAATTAATGAGTATGTATGACTTAAATCTCTTTGTCTCTTGTTTTGCAACTGTTAAATAGGGATAACTCCACCCCTGCACCTGAAAAGGTGGCTGAGAAAACATCTTCATTAATAGCCCTGAAGCACTTGCTCAGTGCTGAAGTGATAAGCACTAGAAAGAGTCTGTGAAGAAATGGGAAAGCAGGATGTTGGAGCTGGCTCTGACCACAGGACAGCGATGAAGGTAACGCAGCCATCCCAGGAAACAAACCTTTGTGAATCACGCAGTTATAGAGCACAGTACGTCCCATGGCACGAGGGTGTAAAAGCAGCTTGCTTAAAGGAGCTAATTCTGGGATTTCCATACTTTTGTGTGCTTGACTTACAGCCCTTGTCATTTATCAGATATTTGGGGTATAAATTACCTGTTTCCTGTACATTGGCAGATTATGCCCTGTAAGGACTGAAAGCGTTTGTGTGATGGGCATTTGCTCTCTGCTAGGTGGGATGAATTTGGTATGACTATTCTTGAGCTCTCCTGCCACAACCTCTCTGTCTCACTCCGCTCAGCTGAGATGAAATAGCCCTGGTGATGGAGACAAGCCATCCTGCCAGCTGAGTGGGGAACTGCCCACATTGCAGACAGGACCAACACGTGCTGACAGAGTGGGACATGGCAGAAGCTTGTCTGGTAGAGAGCAAGGACTTTGTTCAACACCACCATTCACTTAACATCTTTCATCAGCATTGTGTCTTATCAGACAATGTTGCAATTGTCCAAATATTGTAAGAAACTATTTGCATAAAATGCTACATGTGAAGCAGAAACAACCTCAGTGGTTTACAGAAGGCCAAAGTTGGTAGCTGCTCGAGGTTGGATTTTTAAATAGCAGTATGCACTGAATGGTCATGCAAACAAGGCGGGTGAGATGCAGTTTTGAACATTGCTGCCATAAGCCTGCAGCAGATGAGAGGGCTGGAGCAGCAGGTTTACAACGAAACTCTAGCAACCACCTGTGCTGAGGAAGCTGTTTGCAGAGGTGGGACGTAGGGACATTTCTGGGCTTTGGAGGCAAAGTGACTGGCTGCAGTTAAGGCTGAGAAATGCGCCATGTGCTCTCTGGGCTCTGAGGAGCTCATCTTAGTAGCTTTTTAAAATTGTTATTATTTTTCCTTATTTAAACCCTAGGAATGTAACTCTAACCCATCTTACATTGGCAGGATTCAACCTGGACCTTTTCCAACAGAGGTTTGTTCTCAGCCACTTCGTATGAAGCAGCTTGAATAACTTTCCTGAACTGCCCATCCCAAGGTCATCCTAACCTCAACTTGCTTTGAACCTCAGACCTGAACCTTTCCTGCTGCAGCTGGACCTCAGTGCTTCTTAGCCTGTGCTGGCTGCACAGAAAACAGCTGACCACCCTTTCCATTACAACATATCAAGGACAGCTCCTTCCTCCCCACCCACCTCCTGCCCTCAAGACTTCTCTTTTCTCAGCTAAATAGACCAAACTTCTTCACTCCTTTCTCTTAGCGCAAGATTTCTGTGTATTTATGCCTTGTACTGTTTTGTACCTGGGTGTCTGAATGGGTCCTGGCCCTGCACAGGCAGCGCAGGGCAGTCATCTCCTCTGCCTTGCACCCAGCACCCTGGGCCAATACCCACCCCCTTTGTGACACCTCCGCACTGCTGGTGAAGATTCAGTTTACGATGCGCTGCAACCCCCAGATTTTTCCCTGCCATTCTGCTGCCCAGTCGGTTATTCCCCATTTCTTCTACCTACATCTCACTTTGCTTTACATTTGCATTTGTTCTTGCCGAACTGCATCTTGCTGCTTTCAAACCATTTCTCCGGCAGTTGAGATCACACCAAGCCCAGCCTCCAGAGTCCCTGCAGCCACTCTGTCCTGGAGAGAACAGGACTCCCTTCAGCAGCGCCTGCTGTTATTCAGAAGGGATGAACACAGAACTGGATGGCCCCATCCTTCTCCTAGAAACCTCTGGTAATATCCCTGCTCCGGCAAGCTGCAGGTATGACAGCAACCTAACACTTGTGAGTTCATCCAGTGCCACTGATGGCAATTTCACAGCTGCAGTGATTAAGATCAAGAAACCTAAATGATCCCAGACAGAAAGTCAGGGGATGTTATTCACAGTGTAAATTCAGCCACCTAAATCGAGCACAGAGATTAGGAAGCTGGCTCCTGAGGCTCCCCCTGATAGCAAGGGAGGGGGAGAGCCTGGGGAGGGACAGCAGGATATCTGCATGTCGTGCCTGCAGCAGGTGCCCAGGCCAGCACCCAGAGAGCTATGCACAGACACTGGTGGAGCCACACTGGTGGTTTCTGCTGCTCTGGGATGGGGGATCGCAGCTCTGTCTGGAGGAACGGCATGGGGTGCTGCCTGCGAGGAGGCAACGTGGGTCCTGCCCAGCCCAGGGGAGTGCTGTGAAGGCTCTGCCCACTTTCCTGCCAGGAGACACTGTCTCATTTACAGCACACTTATTCATTGCTCATAAGTTACAGGAATTCATTAGCATTGTAGTCAGCTTGAGGGAGAGGAGTGCATTTGGGCAAGGAGGGAAGAGGGATGCTCTCTTACTCCTGCTCAATTAAGACCAAGTGTCCAAACCTCTCCTGCAATATTGCTCTCCGGGTGGAGCTCAAAACTTTCCTTCTGTGGATCAAAGAACAGCCTTTGCCATAGCTGTGTTCTGGCTAGTTCTGCACTGACTGTTCAGCTCCTGCCGGGACACCCAGCTTTCCTGCACAGCCCCCTGCCAACGCACCCGCCGCCTTCCTGATCGCCTCCCTCCAGCCGCTGGCCTCGCTAGATACAAAAGGAGGGAATTCAGCTTATTTGCCCAATAATGGAACAAGGGTATTTTTCCCTGAGGAAGGAGCTCCCTCCGTCCTGCCCTGAGCAGCCTGTAGAGCAGAGTGGGTCTGGTAATCTCTGAGATGCACTCTCCAGCAGAGGACTGTGGGTTTCCTCGGGAGAACGGGAATCCAGCAGCGTGCTTCCTGGAAAGGAAGTGCCCTGCGGGGTTGCAGAGTTCAGAGGAAGTGTAATGATGCAGCGAGCAAATGGATGCTTCAATGGTTGTGCTGCTAGCCCATGCCTTGGGAGGCCTGAACTCAACGCCCTATGAGCCCCTCATCTCACCGGTGCCTTTGGCTGCTCCATTGCTGGAGCTGGCCATGCCAGAGGAGCTCCACCTCCTACAGGGGGGCTGCACTGCCAGGAGATGGGGTCCCTCAGGGTGCCTAATGCTGAGCAAGTGAACCCTCACAGCCATGTTTGAAAGTGTGGAGGATCCTAGCATCTCCCTACAGCACAGCAGGAGAAAAAATACACTCAAGGCTGTGAAATGTTCAGACAATAGAGCCAAGGGTAGCACACCATTGTGCCATAGGATGTTTCTAAAGAGGGCCAAAATGGAGCAGTTTTGCTACTGGAGCTAGGCCAGGTGATTTCCCCGAGCCACCCAGCCCACAGCCAGCCCCATGCAGTTCTTGCTTTTGTTTGCCCCTGTGTTGGCTCCATGAGTGGCAGGGCTGGGAAGAAATGCCACCGATGCCCACACAAGTCTGCATGTGCTCCAAGCGTGTGCTCCTCTGCCTGTGTGCTTTCTGTGTTGCAACAAGGCTCTGCAAACCCAAGGCTGCCAATACTTTTGCCCTAGTGACAATTGCATCTCAAGTGCCTTTGCTGACACCCAGATGCTGAGACTTGCTCACTGGTCCTGCTTGAGGCAGGAGAAACTCAACGAAAACACCAATATGCAATGAAAACTAGTAAATGGGAACCGGGAATTGCTGCTTTCCTCAGGGGTGGGTTGCTGTGGATGGGTTCATGCCTGTTTCTGTGTCTGCTCCTCACTATGTGTGAGAACTTAGCTGCTCTGAAGGCGTGTGCGTCTCGTCTGTGGATGGCGAGCCTGTTGGCATGTGGCCCCGGTTCATCCCACTGGCTTTAGTGACATGAGCAGGTCAGAAAGCAAATGGCTCCTGCTTTGGCACTCCCTACTCCTGCACTGTCACCTCCTGAAGGTACTTCTGCAGCACTGCTGTCCCAGGGGCTGCTTGTAGTAAGGACGGAAGTAGTCCCACACAGACCAGGGGAGAAACAAGGGGATGAAAAGCAGCTTCTCTTTGTTGCCGTCTGCACGGGCCATATGCAAGTTGGGTGCTGGCAGAGGGAGAACAGCAAGGAAACAAGCACCGACGTGCCATAATGCTTTTGTCTCCCCATAGTCCTGTCCCACATCTTCTACTGCCAGCTGTGGTGTGAGGTGAGCAGGCAGGGAGTTAGGACTCCTGCATGGCAGTCTTACATCCCCTGGGGTGTAGCCAAGCTCATACCATGGTGTGGAGTGAGAATTAGGTCTCAGGTTTAGCTTCTGGGTCCACAGACCTTTACGTTTACAGCACTTTAATTTGTGTGCTGGGGTTGATATTCCCCTTATGGGCCAGTGGATGTTTTTAAAGTGCTAAAGAGCTTTGCCTTATAGAAAATACCAGTCCTACCAAAACCGGTACGAATGTTCTATGATTCCGAGCTTTTCTTCTTAAGTGGGACTGGTGCTTCATCACGCGAGGCAGCTGCACAAACAACGTTTACATGGCACCTGCTGAGGGTGACCTTCCCCTCCCTGGGACCCGCGTCAATGGTGTTGGGGGTGGCAGGAGGGGGTGGGTGGGTTGTGGGGAGGTGGGTGGCTGCCTGGGAACTTCCCTGGCTGAGCTGGGGTGGTGGAGGCTGCCTGGGGCTGGACCGACCTCCTGCCCGCGCAGGGCTGGCGTGGCGTGTGGTGCCCCTGGAATTTCTGGGGCTCCCGGCAGCACATCCTCCGCGCTGCCCTCCTTTGAGGGTCCAGGTTTCGCAGCCAGAGCCGGGGCTTTTCCTTCTTTCCATCTCTGATATTTGTCTCAGACAAAACCCATTTCGCTGTTTTTCAACTGCCTGAAGGTGTTTTTCGGGGGTTTTTCAGGCTATTTTGAAGCTCATTTTTCCCAGATGTGCTTTTTTTTTCTTCTTCTTTTTTTTTTTTTTTTTTCTTTTTTCTTCTTCTGTAACTTTTCTTCGCCTTAAAGTTTCCGGCCACGTGACTTTCAGCTTGCATCCCCGAGGTTCTGAGAAACCACAGGAGGCTGTGACCTAAAGGGAAGGTGCAGAGGCTCTGAGAGGAGAGGCAGAGAAAGTGGCAGAGTGTGTGGCAGGAGGACAGTGTGCCTCCGGGACAGGCGAGAGCGGGGAAGCCAAGGGCCATCTCAGGGAGGGACAGTGGAGGACAGGGTAGAGGGAAGGGAAGCCAGACAGAAGGTAGGCACACCAAGAGCACAGAGGAAGCTGAAGAGGCCCTGGGAGCCAGCTACTGGAGCCATGCCCCACAGCTCTGACAGCAGCGACTCCAGCAGCTTCAGCCAGTCTCCCCCTCCCAGCAAGCAGGTAAAGCGGGGACCCCTCCCCAGCTCTCCCCAGCTGAAGAGTCGTTTGGAGTGGGCCACGGGTGGGCAGAAGGAAGGGTGGCACCCGCTGCTGGCATTTCCACAGCGCAGTATGGCGGGGCTTTCTAGGAACGGCTGTGGGGAGAGGGATGCGGGGCAGAGCCGAGAGCCCCGGCAGGAGCCCTGGCCACCGAGCTGGGTACGGGTGGACAGAGGAGGCCCCGTTACTTGGGGCTATGCCAGGGGCAACGGGGGGCCGGGACCCCCAGGCATGGTGGGCCCTGCGATACACACTGGGAAGGCAGCAGGAAGAAGCTCCGGTGTGAGAGTTGGTGCTCTGGCGAGGAGCCTGAGCATGCATCTCCTCGCCGTGGCCCGGGATGGTTCAGGGGCAGCCTGCCTGCTTCCCACTGCCACGGACAGCACTTGGGACCCAGAAAAGCCCTGCCACTTTGGATCTGCTTTCATTTCTGTTTTGCCTGAGATGTTTTTCGCCTCAGTAATGCTTGACAGAGGGATTCTGTTTTGTTGTACGGTGTACCTTAGTGGCAGGTCTTTTGCTGGCAGATACTGACATGAGTCTGAGGTATTTCCACTGCCTTTTCTGGCTAAGCTTTATTATATCTGTCATTTGCCATTTCTCCAGCGCTGGCAACAATGGCAAGTACCTGGGACTTTGCTCAGAGATCCTAGGGATGATCAGGGCAGATGATTTTGGGCTTGCAAGCAGGGATGGGGAGGCATCCTAGTGGAGAAGGGAATAAAGCACAGGGGTTTCCAAAGGATAGGGACTGGACTTGCTGCAGGACATGGGAGCTGCTGTATATCTGAGACATTAGCAGGGTGCTGAAGGCAAGGATAAAACTGTTAAGTTCAAAGAAAAGAAAAGATCTTGGGCGGGGTGGAGGGGGGAGAGGATGTGGACAGACTGATGGGCTGGGAAGATAACTTTTGTGGCTGAGTTTTGTAGTACTGTGGAGAAGTGGTGGTGTGAATGTTAGAGAGTCCACAAAAGAGGCAGTGCAATATGAAAATAGAAGATGAAAGAGTCTGTGTGACGGTTTCAACTGTCAGCAGGCAGCAGCAGGACCAGATCTCGGCATAGAATGGCTGCTGCATGAAGCTCATAACTTGGAGCCTGGAGACCTGTGCTCTCCCCTGCTCAAGGGGCTTCAGAGTGTTGCAGTCAGCATTGCATTGCTACCAAGGGACTCCAGAAAACAGCAAGCACAGAGATCTGAGAGCTGGGCCAAATGAGATCCAGGGGAAAACCAAAAGGTCTGAGTCTGTCTGGTTAAACAAAGCAAGGGCCACATTGCACTGCAAGGGTCTGCAACAAAGCGTGAGGGAGAAGGGTGATGGAGAGGGAGTGGGACCTACAGGGATGAAAGGAGGAAAATACAGGGTGAATCCCTGGAAAGATGGTTTAGTCAAGGAGCTGGAATGTCTGCAGTACCATATCCCTGCAGAGAGATGCGGAAGGGAAAGGTTTTCTGTACAAGGAATTCAGATTGTCTCTGTTCTGGAGAGAGGTCCTTACTCTGGTCCCTCAAACTATATCCCAGGCCTGTGCCTTGGTGAAGGGAGAGTTGTCATTTCCCAGCTGTGCCAGGATGCCCAAGGGTAGCAGACTTGCCCCTCTGGCAACGGGGATGCCAAAAGCATCTCACTTCCCTGAGGTATGGCTTTATTCTGGTGCTGAGGGTGTGTATCCAGTGTCCTGTGTTTCGATGATGTTATCTGCTGTGTCCCCTTCCCAACTACTGCCCTGCAGGAGCAGGGCAAGGGAGGGGATGCCCCAGTCATTTCCATGCTTTGTTTCCTTAGGACTCTTCTGATGACATGAGGAAAGTCCAAAGGAGGGAGAAGAATCGCATCGCTGCCCAGAAGAGCCGCCTGAGGCAGACCCAGAAAGCAGACACGCTGCACTTGGTGAGCACTCCCACCCTTCCCTGTCCCTGGTGTGGAGGGCTCACATAGGGGACAATGTGCTTTTCCCGTGGGGACTTGGAGTGGAGATGCTCAGTTGAGGCAGGACAGGAAAAGTGAGGCCAGGGCAGGATGTAGGAGTCAGCGCTCGCAGCAGAGCACCCAGCCCAGGATGACTGCCTCTGAAGCATTTAGTTTTGTAGCTAGTTTTGAATCCATCTTTATCTGTCAGTCTGATGTTACCAATTACCGGTTCAGTCAGAAGCTCTTTGAAAGCACAGGCTCACACAGGCTGGCTCTCCCTGTGTTTGTGCTTCATGCCATCACTTACGTAGTGGTGCAACAGCGCGTAAGGATGCTTTGCTGAGATGGTGGCGCTTTGTATTCATTGGTATGGTTGATAGTGCAATGTGGAGCTGAATGGGTCATCTCCCTTGGCCTGTTCGCTAAGATGCTACGCAGTGTAGATAAATAAATATAAATAATTTTCTAGTCTTTTTAAATGTCTCTATGGTAGTGCTTGTATTCCTTTCTATATCTGAACACTGTACAGTACCTGGAGGCTTTTCCTGTTGTTTTAGCATGGATTTTCCCTCCCTTAGTTTCAAAATGCTGTCCCACTCTCCTCCTGTGGCACTGTGGGCACCGCTGCGGCTCTTCTCAGTGTGAAGAATTAGGCATATGCTTTTCAGGAGGAATGGTCACTTCTGGCTATGTGTGTTTGGGCAGAATGTGTGGTCAGTGTCGGAGCACAGGGGCTGGGCTCCTTTGCATTATGCATTTTGGTAAGTGCAGTCCCATGCATTTTGTGCCACTGGTGGGCAGGATGCAGAACACGCAGCCTGCAGTGGGCAGAGACCCTCTTTATCCCTGCCCTGGGCTTGGCTGCCCTTTGAAAAGTGGTAGTCAGGCTTATGTTCAAAAAAACATCCTTTGACTTAGTGGTCTTCATATTCCCCTAGATATCCATTTTTGGGAAGAATTCTTGAGAAGCCAGTCCTGAACCTTCCTCCTTACATAGTGCCCTCAGTGCATGGTTGGACCTGGGTTTAAGACAAAGAGTTTTCACTCTTTTTTCAGTAGCTGATGATCCTTCTGGAGCTGACATGGGTCTAGGCTGATTGCATTATGTCCATCAGCAGCAATGGCTCTGGGTGACTGTGCCTGAGAGGGGTGAAAAGACACCCTTCCTTGGGGTTGGTGCTCTCTCCAAGATAATCCTAGAGGTGAAATGTTGGACTAGAGGATCTCCAGAGGTCCCTTCCAATTCCTACCATTCTGTGAATATGGGCTCTGATCCTTCCCCAGGAAAATCCCATCTAGCTGTGCACCAAGAAGATTTGGGCTGCTCTTCTTAGAGCAGATGACAAACCACTTACTTATGAGATTACTGCTGCTCAGCTAGCATTGATAGCACACGCTCCTTGCCTTCCCATGGAGATGGGAGCAGCAGCGGCTAAACCCAGTTTGGTTCAGACAGAGAGGATCCTGGCAGGCAGCTGGAGAAAGGCAGGGAGGCAAGTAGAGGATGGATGGTGAATTTTTGCTAATGTTTTTCCAATTCTGGGCAGATAATGACCCCTCTGCGTTCATTCCCTGAGTGCTCTTTGCCTTTGGTCTGCTCTGCATCAGGGACTTTGCTTCTCTGATGTGGTTCTGCCCAGAAAAGCATGGTTCAGCTTGAGCTATGGTGGTATGAAAAGAGCCAACAGCTCCATCTGCCCCAGGGCTTTGTAGCTTGTGTTTTGAAGGGAATGAGTCATGAGGAGGCTGGGGCTCCCGGCCCCTGGGTGATTCCCGTCAGCTCCTGACTTCGACGTCAGTCATGATTTCCAAAGCATTCAGTCATATCTGAGAGATGCTCGTTTGCTGTGTGAGCTCCTCGTGTGACAGCCTCTGTAACTGCTGGGTGTGTTCCAACCTGCGCACAGAGAGCAAGCACTATCAGAATTCAGTGTGGCAGCAGAGGGGTGAGCCGAGGGGGACAGGTTTGCTTTGCTGAGATGGTGGTGCAGCTTTCCAGGACCTCAGAGCACTGTGTCCTGCTTTAGCTGTCTCAGCTGGGTTTGCAGAGCCTTCTGCCACGTCCTTCCTCCCTCCTCTGGTCCTTCCCAGGCTGCTGGCTCCACGGTCGGTCAGTGACTGCAGTGTGTGCTCCAGCCTTTGGAGCAGCAGAGGTAGCAAAGGCTGGGATGCTTTCGGGATCATTGAGACAAGGCTGAGCATCATTATTAACCCCTTTGTTGTTATTCTCATTAATAACAGTATTAATTCAGTTCTTCTGAGGCCTCAGTTTCTCTTTTCTTCTGACTCAAGCATCTCCCCCTCCTCCCCACTGTGCCGCTGGTTTCCCCGGCTGCTAGCAGGAAGCAGTGAGTCTTTTCTTTCCAGGGCAATGACAGGTTTCCTGTGGCAGGTGGTTTTCTGGTTAAAGACGGCGGTTATTCAGCGTGCCCTCCCCCCGGCCGGGTGGCCCGGGAAGTGGCCGGGCGGCGTTCGTGTGCGTGAGAGGGAGCGAGAAAGCCTGGGCGGGAGCACGCCACAGTCACTTCTCGTAAGCCGGGGCCGGGGAGCGTGGCTGGGGCCGCCAGCATCACGCCCGCACCCGCGCCCGGCCCGGCCAGCTGAGGACGGGGATTTGCCCAGGCGCGGCTCTGTGCTGAATTTACCGGAAACATGTAATTTTGGAAACTCTGCGGGGCAGAGAGGCGCGGGACCGCGACCCCCGTGGCCTCAGCTCATCCCTGCAGCTCCCGCGCTGAGGAAGCCTCTGTGGTTTTGTCTCCTCAGGAGAGCGAAGACTTGGAGAGGCAGAACGCTGCCCTGCGCCGGGAGATCAAGCAGCTGACAGAGGAGATGAAGCACTTTGCCTCAATGCTGAGCTCCCACGAACCGCTCTGCTCCATCCTGACATCCCCTCCGCCGCCTCCAGAGGTGCTTTATGCCACACACTCCTTCCACCAGCCCCACATCAGCTCCCCACGCTTCCAGCACTGAGCCAGCCAGTGGGATGGCAGCCTGCCGGCTCCACCAACAGCGAGGAGCAACTTTGTGGGGCTCGCTTTTCCATCCAAGGGAGAGGGACGGACGGACCGACACCCTTTCTCAAAGCGTGTACTCTGAGTGACTTGCCTAAAAGACTTGCTCCCTATGCAGAAATGGCAGAGCCACCAGTAGGCACCTTCTGGCAGTTTCCAGCTTGGATCCTGGGAAGAGAAGGCATTCGCAAAAGGGCACCAACCCCCTTCCCTGGTGCTTGCTTGGGGATGCTCGCAGGAGCGGGCAGCACCGCAGCTTCTGTGTGAGCGGCAGGCTGCGGCACGTAACAGCCAGAGCTCCAGGGAGAGGAATGGGAGCAGGGACGGAGGGGAAGGTTGGGGGCCACAGAGTACCAGGGAAAAACTGGTTTATTTTTGTAAAATAAAGATTGAAAATGCTTAAAACTTTGTTTCCAAAACAGGACCTGAGCCACTCCTAAGGCCCGGTGTGACACAGTGAGGATGCAGGCAGCAGGAGGGGAGAGCTTGGAGTCCAGGGAACAGCCCTGCGAGTGCCGGTGTCTGATCCAGGGCCAGCAGCTGGACCCCCACGTATAGAAAGGGGGCCTGTGTGCATGGGCTGAGCAGGCTGAGGAGAAATGGTTTGTGGGCTGGTGGGGTCCCTGGGGGAGATGGGTCCCCCTTGCTGCAGGGCTGGTCCTGGCTTATGACTCTGAGTGCCACGTAGCATCACAGGTCTCTTTCCTGCTGACCCCCTCCGCTCCCTGCTGCTGGTGGCTAGACCACCATGTGCTCCCCTTGCATGTGCGGAGGTGCACAGACATGTTGTGTCACCTCACGTGCAGGTCTTGGTGGGCTGGTGTAGCCTTCAGCTTAACCAGCAGCACAGCTTGGAAGGAATGTCACAGCGTGGAAGAGGGTGGCAATGCTTTGCTGGAGCACACAAGGGGAAGCAGGACCCTTGCTGCAAGGCACCCTGCTATAAGGCACATAGCTGCAGCTTGCTCTGTTTTGCCTTCCCCACCAGTCACAGCTCCACAAAAGCCTGCTGCACTACCTCATGCATTGAAGCAGATGAAACCTGAAGAGTAGATTAGGTCTGCTGGGTCTGATCTATTGGAAACACAAGCCGGTCCATACAGATGGTCTCTGTACCTAACACCCCACCAGTCTGAGCCAGCAGTCCACCTATCAGCCCCACTCTACACACAAGGCTGAAGCACACCTGCCAGTGCAGGTCTGCTTGCTAGTGCTGGCTCAGGACTGCTGCCATCTCCAAGGAGCATCAGCTGCATTTTTTTCAGCATAGGGTACCACAAGCAGTGCTGCTGACACATAGGCTTTTAACCGAGCTAAATAGACCCAGTTTGTAGATATCCTTCTTTCAGGCACAGAGAAGCAGCATATTTCCAGATGGGTTTTGGCCCATCATCACAGCCCTCAAGAGTGGCTGGGAAAAGTCTGCAATGTGCTGTGCCCGTTTTCTCTCTCTGATTCACGCTAGCGGGATGATAACCAAACACTGCCATGCCTCTGCAAACTGTCATCAGGGGAGGAGCAGGTGGCACCACGACTTCTCCTGCGGCCTGTTAAGGGGCTTGTGAACATCCTGCCTCCAGCTTCTGTGCCAGCATGGGAAGCACCGTGGCCAGGAACACCAAAAGCAGTGCTGAGGCAATGGGTGATTGCACTGGGGCTGTCTGTGCAGCTCTGCCTCCTGCCCCGAGGGGGATTCTCACACACAGGGGAGGACAATGGTTATTCCAGCTGGGCAGCTGGGTTTCTGCATACAGGATGTGCAGAATACATCTACGGGCAGCAAGAAAAATTCTAACCATGTTCACAAAAAAGCAGCAGGAGCAATTTCAGTGTATCTCACATCTCTCCTCTCTCTCACACCAGTAGGTTTCACTCCATCCATTGGTACAACAACCGGAGCTGCCGATTTCCCACACAGGCCATGCTTTGAGCCACCCAGGCTACAAAGGCCCTTCCCAAACTGCTTTTCTCTGGGATTTGGCACTTTAAGCCTGGGAGAGACAACTTGCTGCATGTCTAGAAGACCCTGTTTTTACAGGCTTCGCTTCTGCTTCTTCAGCTTCTGGTGGGTTTGCTCCCAGACTTTTCATTTGCTGCCTCTTAGGGCTCTGATGCTCCCATGCTTCCTGGGTTACACAGAAACCGAGAAAAAAGCTACTGCTGCCTTGCTTGGGGTTTGCTGTGCAGGGCACTGCAGGCTCATGCTCCTCACTGGAGGGTGCAACACAGCACCCGCAAAGCTTGCACTGACTTAAAACACAGTACTGCCTACAGTAACAAGAAATTGCCATCCTTGCTGTGACCTTTGTGTTTTCTCATGGCTATAAAATGCTAAGGTTTGTTTTAGAGCTGCAGATGGAGAAGGTCCTGCCCTGATGTATATGTATCATGTATGCCCACGCAGACACGAAGTCAATAGTTTTGTTGCAGAGCTTTCAAAGTCTGAGATCCTGCAGGCTGGGTGGGGTTCTGCATAATGCCCACAGAATTGCTAGACTACACACTGGTAATGTCTCAGACTTATTACTGCAACTCAGAACGAAAATAAGTGGTAAGTGGTGAGACTGAGAGATGGGTTTGCAACAACATCCTCTCCAGAACCTAAACAATATTCTTGGCATCATCAGTTAAGGTGCCTTTCCTCTGCATGGCTGGCTGTGAGCTGGAAGGCCTCCAAGCAGTGTTGTGCTCAGCCGCTGGTCAAACACAGTGTATGCTGGTGCTAAGGGACGCATCTTCCAATCTGATTTGTTTTTGCCCCAGTCTTGCCCTCAAAAACCTGATCACAGAAGTTGATCTGCATGGTTCAAGTGGGTTTTAACCTCTCAGTTGCTTCTGGTGATTATTAGGTGTCTCGGATGCAGTCTCTCTTTGTTATGAAGAATGGTTCCCCTGGGAGACCGCCCTTATCACCCAAGCAACAAGTGACAACATTAGCCCTTTCAACTAGCCGCAGAGAAAAAGATCTTTTCCTGAGGCTACCTGCAGAGCTACACGAGCTGCTTGTTCAGGCTACGTGAGGAGATTCTTTGCTTCCACTCTCTCATGCTTCTCTTTCCCAGGCTCCTGGTCTCTACTCAAGACCCCTCACACAACTAGTTTTGATTTCTAAGAAGCCAAGTGCCTGTCCCCTGGTGTGGCCATCGCTGTTATCAGCAACTGAACTGTTAATGAGCTTAGATGAGGAGCAAAGGGCAGGGTGGTGGCCAGGGCAATCACCCCGATTGCTTTCGATTGCCTGCTCCTACCCTCAATGCAATTCCTTTTGAACTTCACGGCATTTGGCATTTCTGAAGTGTTGTGTGAGTGTTACCTGGCCATGCCCAGCCTCCAGGAGCATCGTGCTGCTTGCTGCTCCAAGGGAAGGGGATGCTTCTGGGCATACAAGTGGAGAAATTTGGTGATGGCTGGGCCTGTGGCAGATTGTCTCTACCCAAGCAGGGTGTCAGTGCCTTTCTGTTGCACTACATAGTCCCTCACTGAAAGCTCTCACAAAGCAGTAAAGAGGTGAGGGCTCACAGGAGGCTGAGAGACTCTTTTCGAGCCGGGGAAGGCCAGGCGGAGACATGACTCTTCCCTGCAAATGCAGGCTGCCGAAACACTGCGTTTGTGCTGGCCTCTGCTGGGCAAAGGCTGAGCTCTCCAGCCCGCAGCCGCACTTCTCGGCGACCTCCTCTTTGCGCTCCCCTACCGCAGAGCTGCCTTGAAGGTTTTAGCCTGGCTATTGCCAGGGACTAGGGAAAGCACTGGGAGGCATTAACTCAAGGTTAATGTGTGCGATGTCAAGGTCTGGGTAAGGCTGCCTGAAGGGGACGTCTAAGTTCAAGTAGAAACGTGGGGCTGTGGTCTTCCGTGGCCAAGGATCTTGTCGCTTGGGCCAGGGGCCGGTTCTGCTTTCTGGTCACAGTATGTTTCCACTGCTGTGCGAGGGTGTGGGGAGCTTGGCTTGGTGTGCCCCACCTTCCCCAGCTCCCGTGAGGCTTGCAGAGCTGTGTGCAGGCAGCCCTGGGCTGGATGTGGGGACTGAGCACCGGGAAGCATCACAGGTGAAGGGGTAACAGCTACTTGCTTAAGTAAACATAGACCTGGCTGCAGCCCTGATGAGCTGTAATCATCTTCACTGAGACTTGAGATGCAAACTGGATTTCAGTGTTTTGATATCCAGGAAAGCTTTTGTAGAAGCACTTGAGCAGCCTTGTCCCAGGGCCTCTGCTGTGGACTCATCCTGGGCAAAGCCAGCGGAAAGACCAACGGTTTGGGGCTGGGAGAGCAGCGAGGGCAGGTGGAGTGTGGCACTGGGAGGCAGCTGCCATGGGTGCTTTTCAAGCCTTAGTGACCATTGCCTCCACACTTACTTGCTGGCTGGTGTCGTCTCTGCAGACAAAACAGGGGTCTGTGGCAAACATCTTGATACAGTCAGAGGGTAGAGAGGGGAACCAGGGGACATGAGAGTTAGATTTTCCTTATGGCCTTCACTGAATCTCAGTGCCTCCTATGGATCAAGGCATGATGGCAACTCTGTGCAGAGGGACAGCAAGTCACAAAACACGGAGGGTGCAGCAATTTTCTCCCTTTCCATCCTCATAAAAGCACAGGCTCAGCGCTTTACAAGCACTCAGTATCAGCATTTCAGGGCTGCTTCTATGGTAAGATAAATAAAGACATGACATTTGGTGCTGACTCAAGCTTAACTTATCTCCCCAGATGGGAAGTCTAGGGCAATCTTTTATGCCTGGTATTCCCTTCCTACTTCATCCTCCTCAGCTCTGCTGCAGGCTCCCAATGTGCCAGATGCCAAGGAGGGGAGACGCAAAGCTGGCCAGTCCAGGGGAAAGTGCATTCATCCTACGGTATGGGGCTATGATGCCCTCCCTCTAAATTGATTCACATGTGAATTTTCTGTCTTGAGGGACAGAAGAAGGGGTAAAACCCAAGCACAGTATGCATGGAGTCAGAAGTAGAGGCGTGTCTTCAGTTTGGCAAAGGACAAACTAAGCAGCTCTGTTGCCCACTTTGCTATGGCTTCAAAGTATTTATGCACTTGTTTTGCAAATCCCATCTCAGAAGTCACTTCTGTTAGTGCTGCCAGCCTGCATCAGCAAGAGGATAATCTCCTGCATACTGAACCAGGGCAGCAGCCCACAAAAGAGACCCTCTCTCTTGCCTTTTACAATGATCATAGTCTCCAAAGCAGCGCTTGTCATACAAGAATGCTGTCTGGATGCTAATATTTCAGCACACAGAGATCAAAGAAGATCAGGAGTCACTGCTAAGAGACAGTATTTTTATGAATCCAAAGCTGGCGAGAAGAGAAAAAGCAAAGCGTGGCATGAAATGATGACACTCTCTCCTAGCAAATAGCACTGTGCTCACTTTGACTGGTTTCTTCTTCTGCCTGCTGCTGCCACCTTATTAATTAATGATCCGGAGGGGATTTGAGCAGTAAGGCAGCATCATGTGTATACACAAAGTTTTTTAGGCTAATAAAAAATCTACCCAACTAAACAGCAGAGAATGTATATTCATTTCGTGCCAGGGCAGGGTTACAACCGGTGTGTTAAGGTTACTATATAAGACCATAATTTTTCTTGCAGCTGAGGTTGCAGACACCAGCTGCTGAGTCCTACTGCTTCAGAGACATCCATGCAGAGAGAGCACACATTCCTCCCAACTCCTGTGCTAGTTCTATACTCTTTCCTAAGACACAATCAACTTTTTGCTCCCCTAACAACGGCGATGTTGCCTGGTGCCCTGGTCCCCAGGACTTGTCCCAAGTTTGTCTTTTTTGCTGCAGTCTGAGTGGGAGGAAAGAGAAGAACATGCCTGAGTTCAGCAGTGAGCCGTGTGCATTTCCAGCACTCTTTAATTATTAATTAATGCCAGCTGCGAGCATTAGGAGATGAAAACCTTTTTTGTGTCATTGGCATGAACTGGTATGACTCACTAAGATGGAGGCTGGAGGATGCTGAGTAAGAAGGGCTTATATGCTTCGAGCTTTTGGTATTTGGGGTTAATCTGTGACCCTGATCTGGTCTGGGGATGTAAATCTAGACTGTGGCTGAGTTTTGAGTCTAACTGGCTCTTTTTTAACTTCTTTTATTCTGAGCTGAGCGAAGAGATCTCCATGTCCCATGTGCATGCCTGGTGCACAGCAGAGGTGTGAGGTGGGTTTTCTCCAGTGACAGAGCAAACAGAGCCTATGCATGGCTCTCCCCACAACTATCTTTGTCTCCACAGCTTTTCACAAGCAAAGGTTGAGAGCTGGGCTTAGATGCTCGAGCAGTGCAGCAGGCTAACCACAGTTACACAGCTTTTGGATTAGAGCTGTTTCTCATCCGGCCAGATCAGAGCACGGGGCAGAGCAAGTTGATATCTGTTTGCAGAAGGCCATGCAGAGGTAGTGTCACCACCCTGTGTCTCGAGGCACCTGCACTAACCAACAACCGGCACATCTGCAGTACCACGCGTGCAAGTGCTTTTCCATGCTATGTGCTCCTTTTTACACCCTTTTCTTGCTGCAGGAAGGCAGCTGTGAACATTAGCACTTCATCCATGCCCTCCCAGGTACTCTTTGCAGTTCAGATGTACATGATTCATCCATACAAACATCCCACCTGAACTGGACACGGTTAAATTAAACCCATTGCTGTGTTAAAGCCAGGCTTTGAACAGGAAGATTAGATGTGTAAAGAGTTGGTAGATCAAGCTGCTGTTGAGCAAGCCCTTGCAGCGAGGTTGGAAGGTGTCAAGACTGGCAGTCAGGAACAACAGTCCTGCCCCTGGCAGGGCCACAGGCAAATCACCTTAACAATTTGTGTCCCCATTTCCCCTGTAAAATAGATGTAGGCGATACATCCCCAGTGAAGTGCTCCGAGAGCTACACATGAGATACGCTGAAGGGGGGCAAAACATTATTTCCCTGAGTTATGCTTGTGAAAGGTCTTAAACTCTGAAGAGGATAGGTTTGGTGCTCAAAGTTATCCCCTGTACAGCTTTGGTGGCTCTGAGGTCTGCAGTCTTCTCTAGATGATAATTTAGATTGTGCAACAAAGCTGTCATGCTTTGTGTAGAGGAAGGTAATTTTTCAAAATTTTGAGTACCACAGAGGCTCCATGCTGCACTGTTTACACAGGAACTGTGACAGGGAAGATTCATAAGGGTTTAGGGTATCAAAATAATTGTGTATCCAACCTACAGTAATAAACTAATCCATGCATTTATAAGTGTACAGCTTTCTGGTGGCTCCTGGGATGTAGAAAGCCATAGGTGCCAGCAGAGGGCTCGCAGCTTTCCGTGCTCTGTAGGGGAACAACTCTGCCTTTGTCCAGCTTGGCGGCCCTTGCCAGCCTGCTCTGCACAGTGTGTCTCCAGCTGTGCATTGCATCCAGGTGTGACCCAGGAGAAGGGAGTGCTTCTGCCAGCTATTCAATTCTTGCCATTTGGTCTGATGATGCAACCGCCTGGCTTCTGAAGACCTCCGCTGAAGCCGTTTGGGTGTTGAACCCGATATAGACCAGTCTCCCTCCACCACCAAGACCTTGTAATCTTCCCTGCTTTGTCTGTTGTGAAAGGTTATGTGAGACAGACTGGGGGGGTCTTCTGGCATCTCTCCTAGGTCTTGGTCCTATTAGTCAAAGTGTGATAGAGCCACCCAGGAGCTGCACTAGCTAGGCCTTTGAAGTGCAGTGAAGAGGTTCAGAGGCACTAATGCCTCAGTGCTGTGCGTTTGAGCACAAGGGACGTCCTGTGATCCTGTGAGCTTAGATACTTCCCATTTAAAGGGAGCCTAAGCATCCTCTGAAGTCTCTGCAGCAACTGCATGGCTGGAAGATCCAGTAGATCCCTGAGTACCCACTTTTCCCTGGCAACCTTCACCTTTTGTCCATCTACTCCTTGGACCTCTGATCTAGTGTGGGAGAGAAAAGGCATCAAGGAATTATTCCTTTCACAATAATTTTCTAATGTACCTTCTCCACAACAGTTTCCACCACCCAGGCATTATGGCTCTGCTTGTCATTGAAGCCTGTTGCCATCCACTAGAAAGCTGGATTATCATTGCCAGCATCATCCCTAGCATTTATGTTTATTGGGTGGGCTTTGAGAAAATCAAGCTTGTTCCAAGGCATGTTCTTCAGTCCTAACAGAACATAAAGGAATTGCATGTACTCTTGGTCATAAAGGCAGAGTATATTCCAAGAGTATCAGAAGTTGGATTTCTTGAGATCAGCAGGGAAGCCAGAGATGTTGGGCTCTATCTGATGGCCTGTACCTTTACACTTAATTTGAGCCCTGCTTCTGCTTCTGGTTTAGTGTCTTCCAACCTTCACAGATTCTTTTGGCTACAGGATCCTGTAACCTTTTTAGCACTTGTGTCAATCTCCATGTAAAGGAGATTTCCCTCTAGATTTAAAATCTACTTCAAGGGATTGTCCTGAAACATAAATAATTTTTCATGGCTAAGAAATTTTTATATAAAGATGCTCTGATGAGGGAAATCCAAAAGCAGCTGCTGTGTTGCTTCAAGAAGGGAAAGAGGCTCATCTGAGTAGAAACAGATGCAGCAATGGAGAGAGTAAGAAATGCAAAGCACAGCGGTTTTATTTTGGTCCAGAAATTGGCAAATGATATAAAGGGGTGATCGAACAGTTCATAGAGCCAGAAACAAATCAGAGGAGAGGAGTTCTGGGAAGTGTGGGCCTATAGGTACAAAACTGCTTCACTAAATTGGCTTTGGGGGAGCCAGGGTTGCTTCCCTGACTGGCTCGTGTTCACTTGACAGGCTGCAGTCACCAGGGGCTGGGCACTACTTTAATCCGTCTGCGTTCAGCTCTTATTTTCATCAGGGTCTGTGTTTTAGTCATTCTTGATTTATTGTTTGACTTTTTTGATAGGACTAAAACATTGGCTTAGTGCAAGCAAATGGCTCCTTGTTTGGCAGGCTCTGGCTTGCTATGGACTTTTTGGTGGTGATGGCTAAAACTGAGCATTTTCAAGGAAATTTAGGAGCTGAAGGTGGGAATAGAACACAATGCAAGATGACAGAACGTTTCTGACTCCAGTTTGGAGTAAGGCTGTCAGGAGGCAAAGGATCCAACATGTGTTTCTTATTCCTCTCCCAAACATCTAAAGATTTTTCTATGTGTCTTTTTTTTTAGTCACATGTAAAGAAATTTAACTGTTCTCAGTGTTTTTGTAGTGTGTGACAGTGTCTCCTCAATTCCTTATTTTCTTCTTTATATGCTTTCTGATTTTTCTTTTTCTCTGACCTAAGCCTGAAAACCACGTTCAATACCTGTTAGTCACTGATATCTTCCTTTCTGCTTCCCAAAGACCTTTGACTACAGCAGACTGCCATACAGTAGCTAACTCCATTGTCTTGCATTTATTCAAGTTTACAAATTAAAGATGCCATGGACTGTGATAACACATACAGATAACAGTTACAAACAGCTAAAACTACAGTCCTAAAGTCGTACAGACCTAAATACAACATCTAGGTGACATATTTAAGTTAGTCTTGTGTAACTTAAATAATGTCTTACCATCTGCAAATTTTGCTCCTCTCTCTGCTTTTGGGATTATTAATAAATGGCACTCCTCTGAGCAAACCCAGTTGGCTGTGCTAAAAATTTCCTGTTTATTTCTTTTCTTGATCTTCGCTTTTCGACTCCTCTTTGGTCAATGACAGTGATTACCTCTGGGTAACTGATTCCTTTATAATATTGTGGAAATTTTTGTAAATTGTTTAGCCTATTGAAGAGGAGGCTGAGAGGAGACCTTACTGCTCTCTACAACTACCTAAAAGGAAGATGTAGTGAGGCCAGTGTTGGTCGCTTCTCCAAAGTAACTAGTGACAGGACAAGAGGTAATGGCCTCAAGCTGTGCCAGGGGAGATTTCGGTTGGATACTAGGAAAAATTTCTTTACTGAAAGAGTGGTCAAACATTGGAACAGGCTGCCCAGGGAGGTGGTGGAGTCACCATCCCTGGAGGTGTTCAAAAGATTTATAGATGTGGTGCTTAGGGACTTGGGTTAGTCGTGGGCTTGGTAGTGTTAGGATAGTGGTTGGACCTGATGATCTTAAAGGTCTTTTCCAACCAAAATGATTCTATGATTCTATGAAAGACCTTTTCAAATCTGATGAACCGCAAAGTTAATTTTCTGTACTGTTTTACTGTTATATCCTCAGAGTTCTCAGACTAAGCAGCTGTCAGACCGCAACAGTTCTTTTCCTGCCCCATTTTACCCCTTCACTCTCTGCACCGACATCACTCAGTGCATTCCTGATACATTTAAATCACAAATGTATTAGAACAAATTCCTCTGTTCTTTCTGTTGTCTCAGTACAGAGCTTGGAGTAACTTCGGGTGTCTAACCTAATAATAACTAGGAGCGAAAATCTCTTTTCTGTCTCTTGCTTCTGAATTTGCCTTTCTTGTTTGTTATGCAAAAGGACTAATTATGGTTATGTTGTACTATGATAACAAGCATCCCAGTGAGGCTGGAGGTTCACTGGCAAAACTGCAGGCTGAGGAGGGGGGGCGAGTAGTAAGGTTTGCAGCTCTGCCCTGCGGTGCTTTCAGCAGAGTACCTATAGGGAAGGCTGCACTGGCTTTGCTTGGCTCCAGCTGTGCTCCTGCCACTCTGCTGGGAGTAGGAAACCCAAGCTGGTGACGAGAAGTGAGCTCTGTGAGGATACACAGCAAGAACCACTTAAGGTGACATTTGCTCTCCTTGGAATAGTTTCTCCAAAGCTTTTTTTTTTTTTTTTTTTTTTTCTTGCATGGGAAATAAGAACATAAAGGCATCAAAGCCGAGCATCTGCCTTTGCTGCTGGCAGTAGTCAGGTGGATAACTCAGAGAACAGCGTCAGCAACCCCTGACAGCATTCCACAAAGTAAATACAAGCCAGAGAAACTTCACTTTTTCATTCTCTGACCCAAGTTTTTGTTTCAGGAATACAACATCCTACAGACAGGTCATTGCTCCCATTTTTCCAAGCGAACTTTGAGCTGTATGTTTAATGCTGGAAGAGAGCTAAACAACACTACCATGCAACCAAGCCCACATTTTAAAGCTCACGCTGAGCAACATTTGTACAATTCAGATAGGATAGCATGATGTTAATTAAATGAACTGTAGATCATAAGTGATCTCCAGGCAGAAATCTGTCAGAGCGGCGTGTTGCTCAAGTAAAGGGAAAACGAGAGCTGACTCATTAAGTGCAAGTTCCCCACGGGGATAAAAACAAACATCACTTTTGGCTCTTTTGCTTCAGTCACATTGAGATGTTTTCATTTTGACTTCACTGGATGTTTTCATTTCGTAGCGTGCCATGTCATGACAAAAACCGTCGGAAGCCAACCCAAATGAACCCCAAATCTGGTTCATCCTCCAGGCGCCCAACCGGGTATCTCTGCCTGGGTCAGGCACTGCCCTCCCCCCGCCCCGCCTCCCCCCAGGACACAGCTCTGGGTCGGTCCGCGTCCTGTTCATCCCTGCGGCTTATGCCCTGCCGGCCGAGGTCTCTCCTGCACCGGGCCTTGCTGACGCTCGGCGGGGCCTGGAAATGGCGGGGGGGGTGGTGGCCGTGGGGAGGGGGTGGCGGCCCCCCTGCTGCGGCGCGGGCAGCGCTCCTGCAGGGCCCGCGCCGCGGCCGCCGCCCCACAGGTACCCCGGCGGGGCCGGGCAGGGGGCCTGGCAGGGGGCCGTGCCCCTCCCGGGCAGCGGGACGCCCTCCCGCCCCCGCGGCGGGGCGGGGCGGAGGGCGGGGAGCGCCGGGCCGGGTCGGGCCGGGCCGGGCCGGGGGCGGCGGCAGGCAGTGAGCTCGGCAGGGACGGCCGGGCGGGGTTTCCTGGCCAGGTGGGTGCTAGCGGGGAGCCGAGCCGAACTGAGCCCAGCCAAGCCGGGCCGGGCCGGGCCGGGGCGGGCGGCCGGCCGGCGCTGCCGGCATGGTGCGGCAGGAGGCTGCCGGGGCGCCCGGGGTGGTGGCGGCGGCGGCGGCGGCGGTGGCGGCGGTGGTGGTGGGGGGGGAGGCCGCTGCTGCCGCCGCCGAGGTGCGGCTGTCCCGGCGTCGCTGGGCCATGGTGCTGCTCTTCAGCAGCTACTCCCTGTGCAACGCCTTCCAGTGGATCCAGTACGGCAGCATCAACAACGTCTTCGTGCACTTCTACGGCGTGAACGCCTTTGCCATCGACTGGCTCTCCATGAGCTACATGCTCGCCTACATCCCCCTGCTCTTCCCCGTCGCCTGGCTGCTGGACAAGAGGGGCCTGCGCCTCATCGCCCTGCTCGGCTCGGCCCTCAACGCCCTGGGCGCCTGGGTGAAGCTGGGTAGCCTGAAGCCGCACCTCTTCCCCATCACCGTCCTGGGGCAGGTCATCTGCTCCCTGGCCCAGGTCTTCATCTTGGGCATGCCCTCACGCATCGCCTCTGTCTGGTTTGGCTCCCACGAGGTCTCCACTGCCTGCTCCATCGCTGTCTTTGGGAACCAGGTAACGGGCGGCCGCCCCCCCCGGCTGGCCGGGCACATGGGGCGGGCTGTCGCCTGTCTGGCCGGGGACCGGGAGTGCCAAGGGGACAAACGAGGGAGGGGAAAGAGATGAACGGGGCCTGGAGCAGCGGAGATAAGAGGCGCTTACACGAAATTCCCCCCTGGGAAGCACAGCTGGTACCTAGAGGGATGCAGCTGCGTTAGGCGGTGGGCTGGTGGTGGTGGCCTAAGTCTACGAAGTTGGGGGCAGCATGGGGATTGGGTATGATTCTGGCTTTGAGAGGTGTTTGGGCTCAGGGTCTTCTCCAGTGCCCTCTTACTCCCTGCTGCGAATTTCCAGTCTAGTATGGTTCGGTAGAACCATGGATGGGCTGGAAGGGAATGCGTGGCACTGAGAAATGCGCTTTCAGCAGTGTCCTGCAAACCTCAGATCTGCAGTTGCATCTGGACTTGACACTGCAGTATCCTCCTGCTGCCGATAACTAGATGGGACAAGGGAGATTAGCTGTCTAATGAAAAGCGTACTCATCACTGAGCCCCGGACGGAAAGGACTTGAGCACTTTCGTGCCTTTTAAAAGCACTTTTGTTGTGAAAAGAAACAAACCTTCCATCAGGCTAGGGCGAGGTAAGCTCCCCAGGCACTCTTGTATCGAGGCAGGTCAGAGAGGCCAGTGACCCACACTTGCTCAAGCTCTGATAGTCTTTTCTTGTAGCCAGCTGGCGCTCAGAGGAGAGAAATTTTTCCACAGCTTTGAAAGGATCAGGGAAATAGCTTCTTGACCCTTGCACTGGAACACCCACTCATCCCCATTGCATGAAGCAGTTAGGCCAATACTGATGCAATGTAAAGCAAGCGAAGTGAGTCTGGCTCTAACACTGACATGAAGAAGAGGGAAGCAGAACACAGCATTAGCTGCTAGGCTTGGACCTGTGCCCCTTGCTTTGAGACCCAACGTACTCCCCTAGACATGACTCTGTGCACCACCCTGGACCATCTTTGGTTCAGGCTGTGGGTGGCTGCCTTTCAGATTTGAATGGTTTGCAATTCAGGTAGTTTCTAATGCACGGTTCTTCCTCACAGATAACTTTGTGTGCAGTGGGTTTGAGGTCTGCTTTCCCCACATTCCTGGGTTTCTGTATTTGTTTAGGTACTGCTGAGGCAAAAAGAGGTGAATGCTTGGAGATGGTATTTAAGGAACTGAAGTTTGTGGAACAGCACTAGGCAATTAAGGAGACTCTGGTTTACATCTTTCGGCAAGAGAAAACACGCTTATCTTTCTCTGAGCGAATCTAAGCTTTCCTCTTCACTCCTATCACCCAGGCGAGTGGGCTGTTTTTTCTGTGTTTTAAATGAATCTTCAGAGTGGAAGGCATTTAACTTGGCATGAGCACTCTGCTTGTTTAGGAGTAAATAAGTAACTGAGCGTTTTGTCTGTCAGACTTTTAAAATTATTCAGGTGGAGTTACTCAACAGGGTGCATAAGAAATCCAAACAATGAGGTTTTCAGCCTGTGCTATATGTGTGTCTGGTATCCTCATCATCCTAAAAGGAGCGTGTTAATATAACGGTGGTGAAAAGCAAACTTTGGCTACACTTTTGGTGCTTCACACTGCTCTGGGGGTTGAACGGACGTGGCAATGAGACCTCAGTTTGGTACATACATAACCTTTGCTTTGTAAGCCCAGACTTTCCTTTTAGAGAATTGGAGAAGTCAGAAATGGCAATGACTAAAGGCAGGGCGTGCTCCATAGGAAGGACATATTCATTCCCTTAGTCAAGGGTCCTGAGGTGCACAGTCACAGTGAATGAAAAGTAGCTATTTTGTTCACTGGTGATATTGGGCAGGGGGAAGAAATAGAGGCATCCTTTTTTCCTGACTCTGCAGTTAAAGACTGTTTTAAGGAGTGTTAGCAAAGGATGTAATACAGTGGGTTTGTAATTGCAGTATGCCAGCATGGCAAATTATTCCCTATGCTCATTTCTCTACAGTTGTATGATTTTCCTTTCCTTGCCACATCACTTAGTTACAGAACTTCAGGGTGGAAAACTCTGTCATGAGTTGTTACGATGATTATTATCATTGAATGCCAAGCACCGATGTCCACCTCCATCAAGAATTGCAACCAGCTGCATCGGGGAGCGGAGCAGTGTCACTGTGTTGCACAGGGGAAATGGAAGAACGTTTATGTTGTGACTTTGTATTGCTTTGCCGCTGGTATTGTTACTTTTTTGATTGAAAGCGACTTTATCCCTGGCTCTGCAGTTTTGATAAAGAGAAACAGCAGCTGATGGGCTTGGGAGTATGATGCAGGCATGTTAGGTGATCTTTCTGCTGTAATTTTGCCCCTTCATTTTTTAGCAGGGGTTGATAAAAGGTGTTGATGTGGTTGTGAGAGGAAAGAAAACTTCAGCTTCATATAAATCTCTGCTTCTGGGGAAAAATGATGCGACATGTTACTGATCTTCAGGTGGAGTCTGTCCTGATGCAGCTGACATATAACTTAGGAGCTTTTGGGCTTCCATAACAGAAACTGCCTGGGGCAGAGCTTTTAGGTGCTCTCTGCAGACTGCTGGGAGTGACTCTAGCTGTGACTGGATGATGGCTTTTGAAGTGGACAAACTGGGTGATAAGCTGTGAATGCAACTCGGGGAAGTGCTCTTTTGCTCCTAGTGGGCCCTTTCCACTTGTTCTGAACTGGAGGAAAGAGTCTGCATGGGGTAGCGGGTGGGGTGGGTGTTGCCAAATAATCTGGTCTGCAACATCTGAATGGCCATTGCTTTTGTGCTGGTGAGCCTGCGGTGCTGTTTGTGCTGAGCATGTGCTGCTGTTTGATGCCTCACTGCTAACTCTGTTCTGTACCTTTCGCCTTTCAGGGAAGGCGGCATCTGAAAGTCTAAGAAGTGTTGTGGAAATGGAGCACGTCCTGTGGAATTCCTGTCTTCGAGTGGACTTCTAGATCTCTTTGGCTGTTCTGTCCCTGCTGGAGGTTCCCCGTCTCTTCAGATGAGATTTGATCCCTGTTAGAAACAGGGGCAGGTGGTGGTCTGCCTCGCATCCCTCTGTAGCTTGGCCTTATATCTCCCAGGGTTTTAGCTATTAGAATAGAGAAGATTTTAGCAAGGAACCAAGAGGAGCTAGTCGTTGCAGTAGTTAATGGTTGCCATTCCGCAGTCCTGGCTCCTTTCTCCCCCTTGTAAAGAAGGGCAGGGTGGATCAGAGCATTTGAGTCACAAAGAGTGCTATGTGGCCGCCTCTCCAAGATCCTGGATGTGGCTGTATGGGAGGGTGTGCTGGCCAAATAGCAACGTGGCTTTCCCAGGAATGCCTAAGTTTCTATAAATGAACACGGGAGCCTGAAATGAAATTTTTCTACCCATTTTATCTGGTGCTCCCTTCCCAGCTGTGCACCAAAGGCAGTTTCCCCTTCTCCGTCACAGAAGCAGTCAGCTTTTGGGTTATGAGGAGGTTGCATGGCAGTTAGATGAATGACTGCAGTGTTTTTGCTGGGAAGGGCTGCCCTATGGCACCCTCAGGACTTGCCCTGCAGGATCCCCTGGGTTTGGCTATGTTAGGTGACTGTAGTAGGTCCTTGACCAAAGTATTATATCCTGACTGAGGATTCCAGCAGCAGCTGAGGTAGCTGTCAGAGCTGAAACCCCTCTTCTGCTTTACTTTTTCTTATCTACTGCTGTCATTTTGCTGTGTTGCATTTCTTTCCCAGTAAACTGGGAGAAGGTACATTCAAGGCTGAGAGGCCCTGAATGACTTGCATAGAGAAGTAAGCTTCATCATATGGTATTGCATCATATTAAGCAGTATGAGATGATGCCACAGAAGCAGAAGTGTGATGAGGAAGGGAGTTTGCTTTGCTTCCAGAAGAGCTTTGGTTGTGCAACTGCAGTTTGGAGAGAGAAAAAAAAAGTTATCTCTCACATCAGTGACAGAGTAAAGAAGAGCCTAAGCCCTATCTTATCACAAGGCCTGGATTATAATTTTTCCTTTCACAACTTGGCCTTTCTGCTTCTTAAAACACTGCAAGATAGATGACTGATCTCTGGTTTGCTGTTATGTAGTTGAGTTCCTGACTAGCTGGATTTGAACAGTCTTTTTTGGTTTTGCTGCCAGTGTTATGGAAGAAGCATGTTCTGGACAGCAATCCATGCAAAAGCTTACTAGGCAGGACCTGCCAGCTTCTGCTTTACCTAGCTCTTCAGTTGGGTATCATCAATTCTACTGTAGCCTTTTTTATAGAAAGGCAGCTGGGACCTGTGCTGATAGCAAAGGATTAGGAAGCTGATGTGCAGTATGAGTCACAGGGTGTGAGAAGGGGGTGGCTGTTGGCTCTCTGCAGATTGCAATACGTGAATTATAGAGTCAGAGAGTTTAGCTGCTCCTGTGAAATGTCATGGTTATAGCATGGGAGGCACCTGTAGTTGGAAAAGGAGGGAGTACCGCAGGCCAGAGCTTTGTCACACAGACAAGAGTAGAGGAAGAGGCTGTGTTGCCCAGGGCTTTGGAATAGGTACCTCCTCAAAGGGGTTCCCTGGGTAAATGGACATCCAGGTCTGATTCATTTAATTATGTTGGCAGAACTATCTGGGACGGGTACTGTATGAACTGAGCTTGGTTCAAAGTTCCCCTCTCGTACATGTAAAAGCAACGTAGTGAGGAGAGCCTTTCTGTTCCCCTTCATAAGGGCTTTCCTACTGCAACAAGAGGCGCATTGTTCAGATCCAGCAAACCGTGCAACTTTCCCCTCCTCCCACCTGTCAGATGTGTCCTTTTGCCACTACCAGTTACGTTCTGCATCTTTGCACTGGTTTGCCCTACAGGATAACTATGTGATGTCCTGATCTAGTCTCATCTGTAACTGAACAGCATGGATGTTGCTGTACTTGGCTTGTGTGTTTTGTCTGTAAGATTTTTGGAGAGACAAGTGTGTAGGCTTGCTTTGTTGACTTTTCACCGAGAACCTTGGCTTCCCTGGTGATAATATTGTTGGGTCAGTTCTCACTATTCATTTGGGTAGTCTTACAGGATTTGGTTTTAAGCTCTCAGTATCTGAAGCCAGTTCTGTTAGAATCAAGTATAATTTCAAACAACCTGAAACAAAACCCCAAACCTATTTCTACTATTGTGTCTGAAGAACATCTTGAAAATGTGAAGCCCTACAGGCTTAAACATATATGTCAGAAACTAGATAAATCAGTATGTACAGCAGGGCTGAGTTGTTGAAACAACTGAAATATCAGTCTTCCAAAGCAGGTAATTCCTCTGGTTTTCTAGAGGATTCCTCACCTCCATATTCCTCTGTTGATGTGGATGTTGAGGATTAGGGGTAGTGCTGTGCATTGTAAGTAAATGGTTCAAGACTGAGACTGTGTCTCTTCAGCAGTTAAACAAATCTTTCCTGCTCCCCTGCTTTTGGAGGCAGTGGAGGAGGCTCCATTAGAAATGGAGGTATGGCCTTGGAGGGAACTGGGTTGGTGTGACCCTCAGAAGTCTTCTGGCAGTGGCACTGTGTGAGTGGCTCAGTGTGGGGCTGCTAGGAGGGAAATCTTTGGTATGGGTGAAATGTTGGTTTTATTCATGCTTTAAAACATTGAGTTCGATAGAGTTTCGCAAACATCCCTCAAAAAGAGGTCTGCAGTGGGTAGTTAGATTCTCCTATTTCTATTCTCCAGGCTGATCTGGAGTGGTGGTGTTGTGGATGGTCTATATGAAAGATTGATTCCCAGATCAAAATGAATGTGAGCCCTGTTAAAAGTCACTCTTCTGGGAGTGGAAAGGTAGAGTAGCTCCAATGGTGTGTTGACAAATGCAATGAGCTCTCTTTGCTTAGAGCAGGTGAAGCCCTTTATTGTGTGGTTTTTTTTGTTTTTTTGTTTTTTTTGTTTTCACAAAAGCCTTTCCTTTGGAAAGGTACAATGCCTCAGAACAGAGGAGCATCTGGCCTAGGTGAGGCCAATCTTGTCAGGCAGCCCCAGGCCAGTCAGTGACAAGTGCTTAAGGGAAAGACAGTGAAAAAGGAGTGTATCCTCCTAACTCTCCAAAGTCTTGGCTTGGGAACTTGCTAGGATTATGTTGAAATCATAGTGTCTGGAAAGTGTGTTGTATTGGTGTTTATCAACATGTAAACTTCAATCTTTTGATTGCTACAGTTCCTGCCCATTTGACCAAACTGGTGGGCTGCTGGCCCTGGGGTTTCCTGGGTCTCCTGCCTGTGCCAGGCCTCTTAAAAAAAAAATCACTTTGTTTTTCCCTTCCTCCATTCCTGATGTGAATTATTTGGTAACAGAGCAGAGTTAGTAGTTTGCTGTGTTTGTGTGCAAGTAGTGGGTTTTCTGTTGACTTGTTCTTTTGAACTCCTGGATGAATACCGTCTGGTCCTGACGCCTCGTAGGAGAAATGAGTTGAAATAAATTGATTAAGATCTTCCACTGGTAATGCTTCAGATTTTTGCCATGTGAAGAGGTTCTGTTGATATGAAAACCTTCCATGAATATAATGTTGTGAATGCTGGTGCAAGACTTCGTTAAGTTTCTCGAATGTTCTCCTTCCACAGTGATCATCTTTTGGCCCTTCAGACTTTCTGGCAGGCTTCCTGATTTTGCTGTGCTTGAAGAGTCTTGACTTAGTTTGTAAAGTTGTTCTGCAGCCTTTTTTGGCCTAATTATGGTTTTAATTTAGCTTGGTCCAGTTTGCTGTCTCTCTTTCTTTGCTCAAAGGAATAATGTTCAGATTTTGAGTTGGGTGGTGGGTGGGTGTGTTGGTTGGTTGTTGGCTTTTTTTTTTTTTTTTTTTACACTTAACTGTGGTTCCTTTATTCTGTTCTAAAATCCTTTACTAATATTTTCTAGGCTTACACTGAGCCTCTGATGCAGTGTCTTTACACAGTCTTTATGACACTTACAAGCATTTGATTTCTTGCCTTTTCTTTTTAATTTCCTTTTAACAAGCTTCTTTCCTTTTAGGCAGCTCCCTCATGCGAGTTAAATATTGCCATAGTGTTTTGGAGGGTGTTATTTTTTGTTGCTGCTGCAAGGAAGCTGCATTTGAGTGCAGTGCAGAACTGTTCTGTAATATTGATTGTGGTCACACTGTGCTGCTCTAGGTCTAAATCACAAATTGTGCTGCCTCTTATAGGTTCTCCTCAGAAAAGAGCATTTATGGAATCCAAAAATGCAGTCTCTGCATCATCCCTGTCATGATGCTTATTTAGCCTGCAAGGGCATTGTCGAAATTTCTCACTGCTGTATTTTTTTCTGCCTTTGCACCGTCTCTCTCTTTCTGTCTTTTGACACTTGAATTGACCTTTGGGTTTGGTGGTCTCCTCTGTCAATATTTGTGCTTACCGATGACATTTCGTAGGGCTTATGTATTCCTGTTGCTGACTCTTAGTTTTCTTTAAGGTGGACACCCACTTCTCCATTGAGCATTCATTGACAGTTTTTATGCTGATACTGCACTGATTATCTTCCTTCAGCAGACTCTTAGTATACAAACAGCTAAACTTAAATCAGACATCCCCTTTTCCATTTCAAGACTTTGGGTACATTTATACAATCTTGGGTTTCTTGCCTGTTCTTGTATACGCTTGAATCTTGAATATGATGTTGTTTGTTGTTGACAAAATTTGGGTAGGAAATACATTCCTTCTATCCTTCATCAGCCTTTAAGAATAAGTCATCTTAGCAGTGTACTCTGCTGTAGTTGTTGACTTCCCTGGTATTCTGTTTAAAAATTACCCCAAAGCCACCTTAAAATAAAGTGCCAACCTCCTGGTGCCTGAGGAGAGATTTTTTGAGATCAGGACAGTGTTATGTGTTTTGGGTGTGGGGATCCTGAATGATATGCTGAATTTTGGGTACTAGAGCCTATCTATATAGGTCTTGGAGACCTTTCTGCCTGTACAAAGGCTGGAGATGCTAATTTGTGTGCTGGTGAGAGGGGCTGTACTATGAACCCTAATGACTGATAGTCTCTGTAAGGAGGGTAGCACAGGCTGTTGAAGAACCAACCTTCTTTTTACATTGCTTTATTTTCCCAGCCCTGATGTGAGAGGTGTGGAGAAGAGAGAAAAGTTATTTTTCCTTTGCTAAGGCAGCTTTAAATTTTCTGGTTAACCAGTTATGGTGTTGTCTGTTGGTCTGATGGTGATGTGGGCACTGGCCTGCTGAGAACCAGGCTAAAAATCTTGTGAAAGGTAAACTGTGTGCTTCATAATACTCGTTGTGTTGTTAAGAGCTTATTTTTGTTGCTAAATATGGTATGAATAATCCAGGTCTGTGAGTATACTCCAGGAAATCTTCAGTTTTAGTCAAGAGGCCTCATCTTCACAGGATTAATAACATCAGTTATTAATTAATAACTTCTGAAATATATAATGTAGCTCCTATTGATATGATTGCTGGGATTTTTTTTTTTTTTTCATTCTACCACCTAGTCCTTCTCAAAGGTTTAACAAACTCCTAATGGATAAAGGTGGTTCCTTTTTTGGGAGGGGAAAAGAGAAGACAAAACATCCATATATGGTTAGAAAAATTGTTCAGGTCTTTTGAAAAGACAACAGCAGTGTTCAGGAAGGCTGAGTAAGTCTGTGTCCAACTGGGTAAGCAATGATGGTAGGACTTCTGAACAATTTGTAAACAGTTTCTCAATACCTTCTCTGCTAGGTAAATCAGATGGATCCTTTTTCAGGAAGGAGAAGCTAGAGGGAGACCTGAAAAGAGTGAATTTTGATTGTGGTCCTGGAGAAACTTATGTCAGAGGTCAGAATAAAGCATGGATCTGTCCTCCTTTCCTGTTCTTGTTTTGCTGTGGTTCAGCAGCTTGTGGAACTAGCTAGCATGTGATTGCAGAGAGCAGGAAGCCAAGAAGTACCTAGTACAGGAATCTAGCCCAGTTCTTCCAAGAATTAAACTGATAAGACAAAGGAGCAATTTCCAGAAAGGTGTTTATAGACCTTATTTGGTAAAGGGTGAAGGGGCACACGTGAGACCTGGTATGTAAGAGCTAGTAGGACTCTTCCCTCGAATGGAAAGGAGCAACGTTGAGAGAGTCTTTTCCTCGAAGCTTGAACCATTGGGAATGCTAAGGAGATAGGAGTGAAGCCCAGTGTGGCGGTGTCCGGGGCTGAGCAGGCATGCTGGAGCCACAGGCCTGCACTTTGGCCATGAGCAGGGCAAAATAAATGTGCTCCAGAGACAAACAGGCTTCTGCCCTCTAGGAGTGATCTCTATGAGCATCTGTGTTTGGTGCAGTTGCCTTTTCTGTGCAACCGCAGTCTTGTTTCCCTTGTGCAGAGAAGGGGGAGGCATGCAATTTAATGAAGATCAGAGCTTGAAACCTCTAGGTTGTGCTTGCTGGTAGTGAGTCTCGGGGGTCAGCAGGCAGTGCAGAGGAGGAGAGCAGACCTGACTCACTGTGATGAGAGGCTGGGGATAGGCCATGTCTGAACAAAGTTGAGCTCTGGCAAGTTTAGTCCTGTGTCAGAGGCTGCCTGTGCTGTGTGGGTATTAGGAAGGTTCAACCTTTCTAATGGTCTCTTAAGTTTCCTCCTAAGCTTTTTCAGTCCTTGACAACTTATCTGGAACAGCACAACTTGTGTCTGTCTTCAGCCTTTTTAACCAGCCCCCAAATGTTCTCATTCCTGACAGTGCCCTCAACCGGTGGGACACATCTGTAATCTCTTGGTGACTCTTCCCACTGGCTGTCTGTGATGTCCCAGCACCAAGAATGAACAAAGTACAGATGCCTGTTGCTGATCCTGACCCAGGCTATTCCAGGTCCCAGTGGAGGGCACTGTTTGACACAGAAGCTTGGCCAGACATGGTTGAAAGTTACTTGTTTGTAAGCTAAATAGGGTGTCTGAATCTAGCAGATAGCTCTGTTTGAAACATAAGCATTCTTCCAGTCTCAAAAATACACCAGCTGGATGGAGGAGGGAGTTTGTGGAGAGTTTTCTGAAGCTGAACACCACAAGCTGGTTTTTATCCCAACTACCTGATATGGCACCTGAAATGTATTTGTTCTGTGATCTTGATCCTGGCCAGTGAGTGGGTCTTCCAAACTGAGTCCATTGGCATCCCAGAAACATGGACATACAACAGAGAAAGCATGCAGAAAGCACAAGGAGTTTTTGCTAGAAGGCAGCCCAGGCAACATGTCTGAGCTCTTGTCTGAGTTACAGGGCTCCTGGGTCGTTCTACTTGTATGCTGACATGCTTGGATATGGTTTATGGGCAGCATAGTCCTCGTCTTTCTTAGTCCTTGCTTTCCATACCTGTAGAGTAATAGACCCTTTCCAGAGACTATGAAGATGTTGAGCACTGCAGAATCCTTCTGTAGGGCAGTAGATGGCTAGTGGTGCTGTCTTGCTGCTGTTCAGTCATCAGTGAGGCATAAACAGTATCCTCTCCAGCCCATTATCCTGGGACAACTGGTCATGGTGGTGCTAACTGATCTAATGTTTCCTATAAGGAAATGGTAAATGCAATGGGCTTAATTTGGCTAAAGCCTCATTTCCATGTTTTGCATACTCCTACCTCCTCTCTTATGTGTGATGAGGCCAGTGGCTCTATAGAGGCTGTATTGGTGTAGCATGAATAACCACTGTGGGTGGGATTTTTTTATGCTGCTAGTCTGTATTAGTTCATTTAGCACTGTTCTGGTACTGTTAGCGCTTTCCTGTCTCCAGGCAAATGGTACAGCCTGCAAAAGAGATTGGAAATCTCTGTTTCAAGCAAGGATGAGAATGGATGCGTGGCCATGCAGCTACTCACTTTATTGGATGCTTTCTTAGTCTTTCCATCTGTTGGAGGCTCTTGTGTGTACCTTGTCCCTGTCCACAACAACAAACATAGCTTAAATCAGGAAACAGCAAAAATGAGGATGTTGCTAAACAAAAAATTGGTTTTGCCCCAAACAAGGGTGAGTGTGCAGAGCCTTGAGAGCCAGCAAGAACTGAGCTTGAACATGACTCTCTTTCTGATGTCTGAGAGGGCTGAAAGTGCTGGGAAGGGCCAGGGCAACAGGTTAATACACAGTACTTGGGAACCAAATGGTGATTGAAATGAAGCCACAAACAGTGAAACACAAAGGGGGGGAAAAGTGGCTTTTGTAGGCTCTTGTGTTTAGAGTACTCATGAATGTGCTGAGTGTACTTTGGCTTCCACTTTGTGAAGAGTGTGCTCCTAAGCACCAAAGTAGCTATTTCTTCTCCCCACCCCATTTGAGGGTGACACTGAAGGTCTGTGCTGCTGTCAGTCCCACTTAGCAGTGTGGCAAAGCCTGCACTGCTACCAGCTCCTTGTTGCTGTCCTGGAGAAATAGCTGTGGAGTTAAAAGTCCTAATGTCCTCACGAAAGTATGTGCTGCTACTGCAAGAGCTCCTCAGCTGAACCTGTGGGGCTTTTGGCACAGTAGAGGACAGAGCTGCAGTGGTTTCTTCCTGTAGCCTTTCAGAGCCAAGGATTTTATCCAGGGGCAGTTGCCCACTCTCATCACATAGCCTCAATGTTCAGGATGCATGTTGTCAGCCCTTCCTTCACTCTCAACCTTGATGTTTTCTAGTTTCTCCTAGTGGTCATAGGGTGAGCCTTGTCTTGGGAGAGTCCAACTCATTAACCCAGCAAAGAATTGTGGCAGGTTTTGACAGTCTTGTTTTCTGCATTTTTAATGAGGAAAAGTGGATAACCAGGTGATCAGGCCAGCACCAGAGCAGGTGCAAGATAAGGAATGGGATGTGTGTGTGGACAGGAACATACATGCATGGAGGAGGGCAGGGGAAGCAAGACCTCCACTTTGATGGAGGCAGGTATTCATTCTGCTCAATTCTATTGTAAAATCTTGCCTTGAATATCCTGACAGTTGTGAGTGTAGTGGGGGGACCTCTCTTGTGGCCTGATTGCAATGGACAGCTGGCTTTTATCTCTTGATTGTTGAGTGATAAAGAAGATTTTCACCTTTGTTGTGAAATTGGATTAGGCTTCTTACTGGACATCAGGAGGCTGAGCTGTGGGGTGGTGGCAGTGTTCTGGTTCCATGTCACACCTCTGTGTATCCCCTCTCTCTCCTGCTCAGCTCGGCATTGCTGTGGGGTTTCTGGTCCCTCCAGTTCTGGTTCCTAACGTGGAGGATGTGGAAAAGCTGGCCTACCACATCAGCATCATGTTCTTCATGACTGCAGGCGTGGCAACAGCCCTGTTCATCCTGGTCATCATAGGTAAGGAGGTGGGAATGTGGGACTGAGATCAGCTTGTGTGTGTGAGGGGACTGTGTGCTAGGAAATGGGCTGGGGAGGTCATCTGGGGATGTGTCCTAGCATGCAGCTGACAGGGTCATGCAATACCATATCTTGCTGCTTCAAGCCCTTGATGAACAGCACATGCAGAAGGGAGTACAAAAGGTTGGGTAAGCCTGCCAAATCGTTAATTTCATCCTTTGATTGCCTGCGTGATAAAACCCTGGCATGAGTAAGTCCTTTAAAAACCAACAGAAATCTTCCAAGCTTCACAGTCACCTTGCCTGCAAACAAGGTGCTGGGCCATGGGTTATGTCTCAGACCTGACTACCTCTTAAGGGTAGGGAGAAAGAGGCAGGTTATATGGCATCACAGGAACAAGCTATTCCCAGGAGAAAAAAAATGTAACCAGTTATGAGTGGAGAGAAGGAAGCATTAAGGGCAGTAGCAGGACAGCAGAGGTGCAATTCCCCTGCTTAACATGTGAAGCGGAAGCCAGATCTTTATTTTGCTCACTGGAGAGCAGAACTGGTCTGCTGAACTCCATGTAATTTTTTTTTTTTTTTTTTTAATAGGCTGCTCTTGCCAGCTTGTTTGTGTTGCCTGGTGGTTGAATCAGATGTAGGCTTTAAAGAAATTGGGACAGGGAATGGACAAGGTACAAAAATGGCTGTCTGGCACCTGGTGCAGCAGTATTGCCTTTGACCAGGATTTCTGGATGCTAGTTAAGGACAGCAGATGCCTTGGCCAGCCTAAGAATTGCCAGGCCTGAAATAAAACCTGGCATATGTCGTTGCTCCCTGGGCACTGCAGGGCACCAGGCCACCTCTGCCAGCTGGCTTTTCACTTTTGCGTTTGTAACTCTGCAACACTTTTGCAGCTGGCTGGCCGTCCTTCTGGAGACATTAGTCCTGAGATCTCTTTTGTTGCTGGCAGACACTGCCTACACAAAAAGCTAATTGAAGGCAAGGTGTTTCCCCAGTGGCAGGAGTTATTGTTGAAGGCATCCTGTTCTCTCCTGTTTCTGGATAAGTTCACGCATGGAGATCGAAGCTTAAGGATGATGGTGCGTTTTGTACACTTGATTTTGTTAACCTGTCTGCCATCCCTCAAATGGCTTTACCCACAGTGTGTGCTCAGGCTCCCTGATTGCGCCGTTACAAACAGGTGTACTTTGTGTCTCATTTCAGTCTTCAAGGAGAAGCCCCCGCACCCTCCGAGCCGAGCTCAGGCCTTGATCCAGTCGAGACCAACAGAGGAGTATTCCTACGTGCAATCAATCCTCCGTCTGCTCCGCAATGCCAACTTTTTGCTGCTTATGGTCACTTACGGTAAGGTCTGGCCTTTCTTCTGTGCAGTTATCACTGCTACAAATGCTTAGCTTAGCTTCTCCCTCCCTCTCCATGCTCTGCTGAGGCACTAAGTTGCCTGGGTTGTTTAGGGGAGCATAAGGATAGCTGTGCTGCCACAGACCAGAAGTCCTTCTAGCCCAGTAATATTCAGCTGTGGTTACAAGCAAATGGCTAGGGAAGAACAAAAGCAAGGCAATCACACAGAGGACAATATGCCCCCACTACTGTTCTACCAGTCTTCGACTGTTTTGCCTTCAGGGGATTTCCTTATCCTGTTTTTTTTTTTTTTTTTTTCCTAGTCGGCTAGTTACTTGCAATGAACTAATCTAAATGCTTACCTAAGAAATATATGGAGCTGTGTCTGAATGCAAGTCACAGCACTGAGTGAAAGTCATTTCTCAAGGCGAGAGTGTGGCTACCAGGCATCCCAGTGGAGGACATGTGGAGCATGCAGATGTGCAGACTGCATCAGCTTCCTTGGCAGTCCCTGTGAAGCAAATGGAAGGAAGGACTGGAGAACATCTTTTGCCATCTGTCCTTGCACACTGGGTTTGCTGCTTGAAGTTATGCTGTGCTGCCAGCAGTTGTGCCTAAAGGAGCTAGTGGATGCGTAGTGAGGTGGGAGAGAGTGAGATGGTGGCTTCGTACCTGCTGAGGGTGCTAATGGTCTTTGGGGTTGTTGTAATCTCTTCTCCCTTCTCAGTGCAGTAGTCTTCTAGAAATGCCCCTCTTGGGTTGCCCTTCAGTTCTGCTGGTTTGCATTGCAGCTCCTGGGTTTTTTCTTCCCCCCCCCCCCCCCCCCCCCATATTACGTGATGTCCTCTCAGAAAGTCAGAAAGTGAAGACAGGAAAAACTGTCAGGCAGATCGTGTGTAAAATTTGGATTGTGTCGTGCTCAGTTTGCACTTACCCTTCAGGGAATAGAAAGGGGAAAGCATTTGTTCTAATAAGTGTAAACAAGTCCTAGAGGAGAGAGGAGGGCTCTTGGTACGAACCGCGTGTTTATAATCTGACCTGCCTGGGATAATTCCCTCCTGGCAGTTACAAACAATGTAGAAAGGCTGTTCAGTGGCTCATAATTCAGTCTCTTTTCCTGTTGGTCTGTGCATTTATTCTGTTCCTCTCTGTGTCAGCCTCATGTCAATCTCCAGCTTGACTGTTACTCAGAGAGAGGAACTATGCAGTGAAACTTTTTTTTTAACTAGTCTGGCTTTAAAATGGGGACAGTTTTTCCTAGTCAAGTCAAAAGTTGTGTTGGCCAAGATTTAAGACATCTGCAGCCACAGAAGTGCAACTGAGTCATCCTCCCTAGCTAACATGAAGATACTTGCAGCTTCTCTTTTGTATTAGCATAGTGTCAGGGGAGAGAGGGGGAAACCTGCTGCTTGTTCATCTCCACTTGCTGTAGAAAGAATGGGGGTCCTTAGACGATGCCAGGTCAGAACTGGTCTGCAGACCTCTAAGGTCTTGATATTAGCAGCAGCTGCCAACTTCTTTCCTGTGGTAAGACTTGCAGTGCTGGAAACATTGGTGGCACTGCGGCTATGTTAGTGCTAGTGAACTGATTTTTAGGAAGACCTTCAGACAGCCTTATCTCATAGGCTGCTGATGCTGCTTCTGTAAAGCTGAGGCATAACATGGAGTGGGCATTAAGAAACTCTTGAGTTTATTGGGTTGGGCTCTGCACTGGAGAGCATGTTTCTACTGGGAGGCAGCAGGCAGGAAAAATGTGGGAAGGGCTGGTGAAGTGGGAGTGATGAGACAGCCCCAAAGAATCAGCATTTGGAAAGGTGATGGGGCAGCAAAGAGGAGGCAAGGCAGCGAGATCTGTGTAAGGAGCCGTTGTCCTGGAGGATGACGAAGGTAAAGAAGAGGGAGACCAATAGTCTGGCATGTAAGCAATAGGGTGCTTAGCTAAAGAAGACTTGGATTCTAGTCTGAGTCTTAATAAGGGTTCCTTTTGGAGCCATAGGCAATAAACTTCCCCTTTCTGGCCTCTGTAAAATAGAGGAGACACTGTGAGGTCTCAAAAATGTTCATTTACAGCACATTACAAGCAAACCATGGTAACTAGCTAATGAATCAGGTGGGGCTGGACCTTCAAATGTGCTGCTCCTAGCTACTACTAGTTCTGGTTTTCCTCATCTGCATGGGCAGATAGGTACTGCCCCTTTGGAAACAACCCTTGCCTGTTTTATGGGCATTCAAACAGCTGTAATTCACAGAGAAACTTCACTGAGCAACTGAGACATGTGAAATGCCTACAACTTTTGTGAGCCCTCACAAATGCGCATTTGGCACATTATCTTGATCCTTAGAGTATTTTGCCTGACCCTGGTGCCAAGTGTTGCTGCCAACTCTATGTTGCTTTCTGCCCGCCTTGGGAGCAGGGGCTCTTCTCTCTCTTGGAAATTCCATGCATCACAGAGCTGCTGTAAAGCTGGTGTAATGACAGCATCAGCTACCAGAGCAGTGTCTGGCTGTCCCCACAAGGCTGGTGCCCTCTTGGCTGGGTGAGAAGTAGACATATGCAAATGACTGGTCTATGTTTATGCCCAGCTTGGAAGTGAAGCAGTAGTGGGTAAAGGGACTGTCCTGATCTGCCATACTTCCATGTCCTGGCACTGCAGTTTGTGTTGTCTCCTAGTGAGCAGGGTGCTCCAGAGGTGGAGATCAGATGAAGCCAAATTAGGCTCTTGTGGGCTGCTTTGTCATAGCTAAGTGTTGCAAAGAGCCAGTTTTCAAGGCTGGAGGGCGCCTCCTTGCTGTGAGATCTCCAATGGTTCTTTCCCCTCTCTGGCTGTTGGCCCTGCTGGCTTCCAGCCTTTCTGAGTAACTCTTGGAAAGGATTGGGTGGATTCCTCCTGTCTAAAGAACATGTGACTCTGCTTACTAGGCTTTCCTGTAACCTCCTGACACATGCTTTTGGAGCAGGGGGCATTGTTGCAGGCAATTGGCTTAACTTGCATAAGATTCTTCATCTGTTTTCTGTGCCACTGAGCTGTAGAGTGAGCTCTGCTTAATGTTGTTCTCCTGTGTGAAGGAAGTGTGATGTCTCTTCCAGCTGCCAATCTTGTGGCTGCTCAGAGTGCTTCATCAGCTGTGTAGGGCAATGGGTATCCAGTGTCCCAGTGGAGGAGTGGGCTAGGTGCAGGATCGCTGAGTTCTTCAGGGTTGGGGGAGCTGGAGGGCTTCAGGATTAGGGGAGCTCAGGGTTTTGTTCCCTTTGTCAAAACTCTGCCTGCTAGACTGCACTTCTGTATTGTGTACTGTGGTGTTTCTGCTTTTAGCTGAGGCTGAAAGAGGACAAGTAGGAAGTGGGAACTTGACATGTAGGTGTTCTGGCAGGATTTCAGGCATCTGTGCCAGAGATTTTTAAACCCATGCCTCCTTATGGAGCCTATAGACGTGTGAACTGCAGTGGTGAAATCTGTATCCCCATCCCTCCCCCCGTCAAGATCACTGAAGCCTTGAAGAGAAACTAACTGCAAATGTAAATGACTTTCTGAGAAGAAAGTTGCGTTGGCTGTTACAGACCTCATCCACCTGGGGAAGGTTTCTCAGTATCGCCCAAGGTGAGAGTGTAGCCGTTGCAATACTGCTGGTCCAGTGCCTGTGTGGATGATCTTGTCTACTATAAGCAAAGCTCTTGGTTTTTGTGCCCTTTAGGAAGGCGTTTAACTCAGAGTTGCATGTAAGCTGGAGCAGAGTGCTGAATGGAGCTTGACCAGTATCACCCCAACGGTTTCCATTCTCACCTTGGGTGATACTGAGAAACCTTCACCAGGTGGCTGATGCTCGTAACAGTTAACCTAACTTCCCTTTCAGAAAGACAATTACTTTCACAGTGGGTTTTTTTTCAGGCTTCAGTGATATCTTTTAAAATGCAAGACTTTTCCCATGCAGACACACAGAGCAGGTGCCTGGGGGAAGTGTTGTCTGTGCTTCACCATTGGCTCTGCTCCTACTTGCCTTCTGGTATTTCTTGGCTTGGAGAGGATGTTTTTTTACTGGCTCTCAGCAGGGAGAGTGCTATCAAGCTCTTTTCTGGGAGGAAACTGCACAGGTCAATGGCATTGGTGTTAATTGAATTCCAGGTCCTTGGTAAAGGTGTGGTACTGAGGCAGGTGTTTTTCTAGTATTTTACCTTGACTCGGGGAGGAGAAAACTCCAGTGCTAAAGATGGGATCTGGCTATGAGGAAGGGTTGAGACCCTATGAAGGACTGGCAAGACCTTTCAGTACCAGAAATGCGCACAGCCCTTCCTCTAGCTGCTAAGGTAAGAACCATCCTGAAACTACAGAGTGCTTCCTCCTGCATGCTGAGATCTGGCTGTCCTTGGTCTGCGTGTCTTGGTCTTGCAGTAACATATGTCTAGCCAGTCTGGCTGGCTCTCCTGAAGCTTGACAGCCTTGTTATGGATCGCTGCTCCCAAAGATACCTCTCTCTGCATTTCTACCTTTTCATTACCCAGCAGGAGAGTAGCAGGCTCTGAATGTGCTGCATTTTTATCTCCCCTCTCAGGTCTGAATACAGGTTGCTTCTACGCCCTGTCCACTCTGCTGAACCGCATGGTGATCCATCACTACCCAGTAAGTGCATCCAACCCTCATGGCCCTCTGATGCTTGCTGTTGTCCATTGCTGGCTGCTAAAGGAGCGTCTGTGAGAAATGCAGTGCTACAGCACTTCTGGCTGGCTCTAGCATGAATTGGCTGGCTGGCAGGAGAGCATCGGTTCCTTTAGTTCTTTACACCATCCCACGCAAAAGCTGATGAGCTCTAGCAAAGGCAGCCCCTTTACACCCTAAATGACAGCATTTTTTTCCAAGGAATCCTTCCAGCAATTGCCTCCGCCCTGTTCATGAGTGATTTCTACCAGTACGGGAAGGCTACCCACACTCATGTTCTGGTGACAGAAGGGCGAGGTGCCTCAGTAGCTGAGCTACTGTAGAGCTTATTGCTGGGGCTGAGTGCCAGAGAGCTCCTTTCTGCACTGCCTTATAGTGGGTCCCAATATTTCCTGGTCAATCTGGCCCAATTCCCAACACCAGACAGCAAGCTTCATAGGGTTTATGCTGACTCCTCTGAGAGTGTCTGTTCACGCTGGCCAGTGCTCGCCTTTTTCTCTGGGCTGGCTCAGAGAGAAGCGCCAAACCACTTTCCTTCATGGGCCAGAATAGGGCAATGCATTGGCTCGTAGTGGTCCTGAAAGCGTTCTTGCAAAGGCTAGTTCTGGTTAGTGTGTTACCAGCAGAAGAGGTGTGTGGGACACTAACTTTGGTGTTTCTTCCTTTTTGGGTTCTCTGCACTTTGCTTCTTGTTGACTATGACTTGGCTCCTGCATTGGCGTGAGAGTGTGTGTGTGTCTCACCACAGGGGGAGGAGGTGAATGCTGGCAGGATTGGACTCACCATTGTACTGTCGGGGATGGTTGGGGCTCTGATCTCCGGCATCTGGTTGGACAGAACCAAAACATACAAGTAAGTCCCTTGTTTGCCTCTGTGCCCCTAGTGACCGTGCTCTTCCCTGATACTGTGCAAGTAGCAACCCTGTGCAGTTGCAACTTGGCAGTCCAGGGATTGAATCATCGGGAGGGTTTACAGGAAAAAAATCAGTTTAAAGTGAAGTTTGGAGCTATGTATTAGTCTGTACTGGTCCCATACAAGGTCTGGCCCTGGTGGTCCTTAGGGGGGCATAGGGAGAAGATGAGATGGGCCAGCAGCTGCTTTGTCAGTGATGAGAGAGTTCTTGGCACAAGCAGAATCAAGACTGTACCAGACCATTTCTCAGCCCTTACAAACCAGCTTCTGTGACTCTTTGTCTGGCTTAATGAAAGGCACATTGAATCCAGTGCCCAGAGGCATTGTGGAAGGGCAATTCACTGTATTTAGGGCAGGCATAAGGGGTATTGGGGTTATGGGTCAATTCTAGGTTTGCTGCCTGGTGGGCTGGAAGGCAGATCTGGTCAGCTTACTGCCATCTGCAAAGGGACAGCTAAGGGTCTTTGGGCGTCCTGCAGCTCCCAGTCCTTCAGGAACTCAGATCTCACTGACAGACTGTGTCCCAGGGGATGGAGAGTGCCTCTCCTGCCTTATGGTGAGGTCTACATAATCAGCTTTTCAGTTTCCCTGCTAGCATTGAGAACTGTTATAACCTGCTGTCTGAGCAGGTTGGGTGAGAGGGGGCTTTAGTGGCAATATGCTGGTGATGAGCTGAAGGTGACTTTTCAGCAGCCTTTTTTTCAGGGAAGTCCCACTGCCATTATCCTACCTGGTATCTTGGGCCAGAAAAGCACATTCTCACTGTGGGCAGCTTAGATGAATCTGGCTAGCTGTGAGCTTGCGGTTTCTGAAGTGGCCTCTGTCCCTAGCTGTCAAGTGCAGGGATCAGAAATTGAGAGGAAATGGGCGTCTCTAACAAGAAAGAATGGTGGCTGAGGACTTCTGGGGGTGCTGGCAAAGAGGATCAGATGACTAATACAGAGACTGGCAGGTCGCTTGTTGCTGTTTCTAGATCGTTGTGTGCCACTGAGTAGTTCGCATTTGTCAGTCCTGGGAAATAGAAGCACAGCTGTTAGGAACTGCACTAGCTAACTGTGCAATGTAACTGGTGTCTCTTTCCAGCCCTGGGGCTAGTGGTAAGGCACTGCTAGGCTGGATGGTCTTCCTGATTCTCCCAAAGTGGAGCTAGGTTGTAGCATGAAGGCTGAAGAGCTTTGTGGCTTATGAGGCAGAGCTGGGACTTGAAATTAGGCAGAATGAAAGAGGGGAAAAAAATAAATCCTGGATTTCTTTCATGGTCTTTGCTTGATCGGAGGGACCACATAGGTGGGCAGAGCTGGCTGAGAGTGCAGAAAAATAGGGCTATGCCACCCATGGAATTTGTTCTACAGACCCCAGGGACTATCTGGGGATAGATTTAGCCTTAGGTGAGGAGAAGCACTGCTAAAAATTTTTTCTCCGTTGCAGCCCACAAAGTGGATTTTTGTGGAACTAGCAGAATTTTTGAGTGCTACATAGTCTTTATTTAGCCCCATTTAAAAGTCTATTTAAAAAAACTGTCGAGATGCCAGATGTTCTAGGTAGGTACCCTCCCCCTTCCCTCTGCTGCTCAGATAGTGTCAGGAATGAAATGGTAAGCATGTGAAAATCAGGAAGGAAAGATGTCAAGTCCTTTTTTTTTTTAGTCAGCTTGGAGAGAGAGGGAAGCAAATGAATGGGATCCAGCTGTGATTGAGGGGAGCAGGGGGAGGTTAGTAACAGAAAGAATTGCAGAGCTCTACATGTGTGTTTGATCTTTATTGTCCCATCAGCAGTTCCTTGAAAGGGTGAGGCTGTGCTAAGTCAGGCTTTCCCCATCTGTCATGCTCAGGCACAAAATGGCCTTGCATTCTTGCTTTCACTTGTCAGGTAAGTCCCTGCAGCAGCCCCTGTTCTGTTCTTATTTTTGGAATTAGCAGGCACAGATTTGGCCCATACAAATACATGAGGTACGTTGTGATGAGTGAGCGGTCCCAGAACTGGGGCTGCCTCTGGTGGGATGGCTTGTTGAGAACAGTCTATCTCTTCGAAAGAACATGTTTTGACGTAAAGTTAAACGGGACTCTATACATCTTTCAGGTTACTGGCCCAGAGGGAGAAGGGGTTGTGACACCTGGAGACTGCTGGGCATATTGGTGTTTGTAGGGGAGTCTGGCTCAGAATCAGGGATTTGGGGACTGCATTAATCAGCACTTCTCTTTGGCCATGCTTTGCATTCAGGGGCAGTGTTCACATGGCCCTGGGTCCAGCTGGTTCCAGACAGCCCTCTCTGCTGTCATCACTACACCTCTGTGAGGCAAGATGTCATAAATATCCATCTCTCTCCACTGCCTAGGCAGAGGACCCCAAGTGGTATTTTAAACTTAGATCTGTACAGGCCCAAAGGTGCGTTAAAGTTTGGGAGAGGGAGGAAAGACTTGTATATTGGAGAATGGGGTGCTTGGGTCTCTTCCACTGAAAGGTGAATGCTCTCTCAGACCAGCCTGGCCTGCAATTGGGGTCTTCTTGTTGTAGCCCTTTTCCAGGTTAGTCCTTGCTTGTGTAGTGGATATGCCTTCATAATGTCCTGATCACCAAGGCTGTCCTTTTTTGTTTTGTGACATTCATACAGGAAGAAAGTGGCATGAAACTGAGTGCTGAGGTATGAGGAGGTGATGAAAACCAAACCAGTCCTCTCCAATTCTTCCCTTCTCCAGCATCTGACACCTCAGTGTCATCATCAGTGAGATCCTTATGGGAGTATAGGGACAAGGCCTTTGTTCAGGTTCTAGCACAGCCTGGAATGTGCCGTCCTCATGGCAAAGCCTGTGGAGGCCATCCGTCCTCCCAGTCCATACAGCAGAGTGCTCTGGAGCTGCACACAACATCCCAGTAAGCAGCTAAAGCTGTGGCACGTGGCTGTGGCCTCCCTCCCCCACCCCTTGTTCATTTGTTGTTTCAGATGTTGCTTGACTCTAGTGGTTTTGCAGCTCCAGTCCCCTGTGAGTCTGGTCCTGTCCCTTTGGCTTTTCTTGTCCAAGTGACCTTGTGAGACACTGTTGGGCTGGGTCAGGCCATGCCTGTTCCTTACTCTAGGGTTTCATCTGGCGTTGGCTGAACAGAAGGAGTTGTGCTCTCCATTTCAGTCCTGTTCCCTTCTGGTGCTGGCCCTGGCTGGCTTTTTTCCCCCAAGGTCTCTCTTTTCTCACAGTCTCTTGTGTAAGCTCTTTAATCTGCCTCTTCAGAAGGGTAGGGAGTGTGGCTGGGAGGGCAGATGAATGTCAGGGCAGCTTAGGTTCACATAAGTGACAAGTGTGTTAGCTCCTTCACAGATCTCCCTCTGGCTCTGCTGCAGAGACTTGGCAGCTGGTGCCTCTGCAGCACTGCTTCCACATTGGTGCGTTGGGCTTCCTCGCCACAGCCCAGAGCACCCAGGTAGGTTAACCCCAGTTGTGCTAAGGTGCTGCACTAGGATGTGTAACTTCCAGGCTGCACTCACCGCACTAGTCAGCCTGTTAAGGAGCTTGGTGGTACCTGTTCCAGACAATGATAATTATGAATCCTTGTAGGGCCATCCTGGGAACAGGTTGCTAAAAACACCAGAATGCTGTGCAAATGTCCTGTGTGATTCTGCTTCTACTCCTTTGTGTTTTTCTCTCCCATAGGATATTTATGGCTATGATAGGATACTTAGCGAGCAAAACTGGGCATTCATCCATGCCCTGGTGCCCCTAGGGCCACAGAGCATTCTTCTTGTCCTCTAGTGAACATGGTGACAAAGGCCACTTCCTGAGAAATGCTCTGCCTCTGTGTTTTTCTCCAGGGGTTTCATTGTTTCCCTATACACCAGTGTCTACTTGTGTCTCAATGAAACCCTTTTCAAAATTTTGGGTCTTGCTTGGACTGCTGGGCACTAAGTCTCTTTTGTCGTCAGTGGTATGGTCATAGGAGCAGGGTCTTGCTAAAGTCTGGTTTAGCAGAAGCCTGCTTGTGCGCTTGTTGCTGTTTCCTGCAGCAGGAGTTGCATTCAGGGCTGTCTGTTCAAGTCCCAGTTAGAGACTGTGGCGAGCAGGCAGCCGCTCAGTGCATGGCTTCAGGGCGCTTCCACAGTACTCAAGCCTGCGGTCTCGTTCTTTCACAAGGGTCTGGATGCTTATAGTCTCCTAGAGCCAGTTAATGTGCAGTAGATGAAGTACCCCCGGCAAGATTGAACAGTTTTCTCCATTTTGTCCCCCACTTCGTTCTGCAGTTCCAACAGAGAACACCCTCAAGAGCTGCCTGCTTCTACGAGCTTGCCTGCTCTAGTTCTCAGTGGGGGGCTGCGTGTTCTGGGAACTTCTTTGCAGCTTGACTAATGACATAGCATCAATGTGAAATAAAGTCCTGACCACATCTGGTCGCTAACTCATTCATCACTTCTGCCTGGAGATTAGGGGCAAAGTGCAACTGTTGACAACTGTCACAACAGTGAATCAGATACAAACTCCTTAGAATACTTGAACCATCGGCCTAGGAAACTGTGTGGGATTTTGTGGCACTATCTGAAGAGCTCTGTGTCAAGACCAGAACTGACTGTGGGGAGAAAAAAAATTTTAAAACCTCATGTGCCAAGTGTCCCTGTTGGCAGAGACTAAGCTTCTTAGGGCCACAGACACCTCCTGGAGGCCTGCGCTGTATTTTAGCACAGACGGCTGTGTAGTTTGGAGATATCTGTTTTTGGAAGGAGCACATAGTTCAAACTTGGTCTGTGCAGCCCAGGGAGCTGTAATTCTAGCCTTGAGCCCCTTTCCTAGTTAGCACTTTTCCTCCACGGCTGCTTGTCAAGGGATAGGAAGCATAAGAATTCATGGGAGATCTGAGGAACCTGTATGGAGCAGGAAAAGGCTTTTCCCTGCTTCTCTTTCAACTTTCTGGGGTTGTTCTTTAACTCCTCTGGCAGTCGTTCAGCTCTTCTCCTTCTGCGGCCTCCAGGCTGTATGCTGGCCATAGCAGCTCTCTTGAATAGGTTATAGCAGAAGTAAGCAGCCCCTTTATGCTGCCTTCACAGATTACTTTTTTCCTCCATGAAAGCACTGGAAAGAACTTATTCTAGAAGCGGTACAGCATTGGAGGTTAAAGGATTTGCCTACCCCTTTGATACAAAACAAAATTACTTGTCACAGAAAAATGTTGTTTAGCCTCTCAATACATTAAATGTGTCTGGTGAACCTTTGTAAGCATGGATTGACAGTTGAAATCTGAAATTAGCTTCTCAAGCCTGTATTTGTATAAGAATTGACATATGAGCATGAGCCTCACTGACTTTCAGTCATTGTAGCAATGAGGGAAGACACAACCTTAGCTGGAACATTCTGGTTTTATCTATAGTAATTCAGTTTACTGGAAACATTTTGTTATACAATATAATACTGGCTGTCTGATTGGGGCTGGATTTTTGACAGTGGTCATTTGCATCAAAAAGGAAAAAAAAAAAGTGAAAATAGTTTGTGGTTTAGTTTCTGTAGTAGAATTCTGTTCTGCTTTCAAGATCCTGGCGGAATTTCAGTCAGGTAAAGGATTTATCTTTTCTTTCTTCCTTCCTTCCCAAAACTAGGTGCTATGAAGAACTACTTGCTACCTCCTGTACTAGAAAGAGCCTTGTTTTTTGGATGTGGGAGGTGTTTCCTTGGTGTCTAGTCAGGGATGACAATTGCTAACATTTCAGTTCTGGTAAAGCTGGCTTGAGCGGCTGCGTGTGTCTTGCAGTACTGAGCCTGCTGACATTCCTCGGTGTGGCCAGACTGCAGGTCTGGCTGTTCCCAGGATCTGCCTGGCATGCTTCCTGGGCATGGGGTCTCTTCATCTGCTCTGCCCAGAAATGAGAGCTCATGGCTCAGCTGCTGTTTGCCGTGGAACTGGCACTAGTCCTGTTAAATGCTTCTGTGGCTTAAGGGTGAGGCTTAAGCCAGAGCGATCTGGCTTGCACATCACCTCTCCAAGTATAGTAGGCAGTTTAAACACAGAAAGGAGCAGCAATGAAAGGTGCTTTGGGTAGCACTGAAAAATACAGGCCCATAACACTGTAGTGGTGTTGTCAGCTCTTCCCTTTGCTTTCCTGCTTGGGAGTGCTCAATCCCCTCGGCTCCTGCTTATGAGTGTGTCCGACTGGTTATAATACAGAGGGTGCCCAAGAAAGATTAGTGATCTCTTTATTTGGCTCTTATTCTCCCCCTCAAGAGGCATGTACAGTGCATGACCAGGGACCTGTCAGCCCATGGTAGGATCTGAACTTCTTGGCTGCCTCATAGGTGCCTCCTTACAGATGTGATACCTGGACCCCACAGGGAGCAAAGCCCTCGGCCATGAGGTAGGGATGTGAAATCTCCTAGGTCATGCTCGCTCTTCTCCTCGTGCCCTGCTGTGTGTACAGGCCCTTTGGTCCTCTCTGCTGGTCCAGTTCCTCTCTCTGAGGTAAGGGTGTCAGAGCTGTGCAACTTTTTAAAATGTATTATTTTTTTAAACTATGTGCTGCAAACTATACCAAGATCTGTGGGCAAAAAAAGGGTAGGAGGACTGGATTAAATAAAACCCTGACTCTGCTTTTCCTTGCAGACTGACAACACTGGTCGTCTATATCATGTCTCTGGTGGGATTGATAACCTATACCTTCACTCTGAGCCTAGGCCACCTCTGGGTGGTCTTTGTGACTGCAGGCATGCTGGGGTAAGTTCATGTGCAGGCTGCTTTCCTCTACATGTGAGCTGCTAGGGGATAAGCAGAGAGGCAGAGCTCACGGCGCAGGAGGGATTGGGGTGAGCTATAGCCTGTGTGTGGCTCCTCGCGGTTTATGGACAAAATTATCTATTCTTCCCATCCCTCTTGTTTGTGTTTCATTAGAGTCAGGGATATTAGCATGGCCCTGCTCAGCTGCAGCTTCCTTAAATGTTCTGGGTAATCAAGTGAAAGCGTTTGGGAAGTGAGTGGTACCACAACCCCATGGATGACCAATGGGCAGGAATGAAAATCATGTGGGCCTGGGTGGCTGTTTGACCATGCTGGGGATGATGCCCCTTAGAGTTATTTGTGGGAGATGCTGCTTTTAATGCCTTGTTCTTGTAGCAACCAGCAGCTCCCTGCTGGCCTGGCTCTGTGCCTTGAGGCTACGGGCAAAGGTATTTCTGGGTAGGAGGAAGATTTATGCTGTAGTGAGGGAATCTGGACAGCTGCTTGGGCTGTGACAATGCTAGGGGAAACATCTGGTGCAGTCAGTGAAGCATCCCAAAAGGGGTATGGGTACACTGTGCCTCCTGAGTCTCCCTTCTAGAAGTTGCTGAGTCTTCCTTTCTGTGTGTTTCTTTACAGGTTTTTCATGACAGGATACCTTCCCCTGGGCTTTGAGTTTGCTGCAGAGTTAACATACCCAGAATCAGAAGGAACATCATCAGGGCTCCTTAATGTCTCAGCACAGGTAGGTCTGTTGTTTTCCCTTTGCTTGCCTCCTTATAGGCAGAGAGATTAAGTTGTAGTTCCCAGACTTGACTCCTATTTCTTGTCCATGATTATTGTAATCTAAGCACCCTGGGACCTGGCTTTTTGAATGACGTTCCTCATGGCATTTCTCTAGTGGCACCCATTCTGTTTCTGCTTGGGAAAATCCATCAGGATGCAAGTCATCTTTGCCTTTTCCAACATTGCTCCCAGCAGCGTAGGACCTGGCTCTTCTCCAGTGAGAGATGGGATTCCAGCCTTAAAAGTCACCTGTCTGTCCATCAGCTGCAAGGATGTGCCTCTGGATGTGTTTATAAGTAAACTTTAGCCTCACTAGGCCAAGAGCTTGGCTGGCCTGTACGCTCTGATACTTTGGTAAAGCTGGAAAGCTGTTTAGGCTTCTTTATAATAACAGTACAGCTTGACACTGCCTTTGTTTTTGTTTGTAGATTTTTGGTATTGCCTTCACCATCAGCGAAGGGCAAATCATGGATCGCTTTGGGACAAAGGCAGGAAACCTGTTTCTTTGTTCCTTCCTGCTCCTGGGGACCATTGTGACAGGTAATTAAATTTTTCAGTGTTCCTCTGTTGTGACTCTTCCCCTTGGGCTTGGCGTATGAATTGGAGGGCTTTTGTGTGTAGTGGTGCCTGCAGGAAAGGACAAGACCCACGCAGCAGTCCCATAGCTATGCTGCTGTGCTTCTTTAAGCATCTGGTCTGTGTTACAAAGAAGATCCAAGGTTTCTTGCCCTGGCTGCTGGTTGAGGTCTCAAAGATGCACCTTCTACATGCTGCAATAAGGAGTCTCTATCCTGCCTGTTTCAGAAGTGCTCTCTGCCTCATCCAGGAGAGTGGTTTCCCTTGCTCACCGTAACACGTTCCTGTCTCCTCTGGGGTCTCTGCTGCCCCTTTGAGTCCTGGGGAAATTGGTTTGGGCTCTGCATGGTGACTTAACTGCCTTCACATCTTTCTTCCTTCCTCTGTCCCAGCATTCATTAAGGCTGATCTCCGAAGACAGCAGGCCAATTTGGATAATGAACAGACAGTGAGTAAACCCCTCTTCAATCCCTGCTGTGCCCCTGCTATTAGCTTAGGACAATATCCAACCTCTCTCCTTTCTAGGAGCAGTGCTGGTCCTTTCTGAGTTGCGATTGCAGCTGCGATTCTCTTCTCTTATCCCGCCACTTCTTGCCCAGCCTGTGGGGAAGCTCCTTGTTGGCATTTTCAGACAAGTGGCTGTAATTCCAGCTCTACCAGCTGCTGGGGCCTCTGTTTGCTTGCTGTTAATGTCATGCAGAATCTGTAGGCCCTGGTCCTCTGGGATCTAGGGCTTCACACATCTTCATAATGGCTAGGGACGGACGTAGGGCAGCACTATGCTCGCTTCTCTGCCCTGACAATGCGCTGAGCCCTCCAGTGCTTTGCCCTTGTTTAGATCTGGGTAACCATTATTCCAGGCCCCTACGGAAGCAGGTTATTCCTCTTATTCCCTGTCCTCAGCTGGCAAGTGGGGTCCAGTGTATGGGACTGGAAGAAGCTAGGTGACAAAGCCCAGATGAGGGCTTGAGCAGCCTGGCTCCCCACACTTTGTGCAGTGCTGCAGACAGGGCTGCTAATTCATATGTGTGCACCAGAGCTCAGGATATGATGTCCCTGTGGCATGCTGTGCAATAAATGCAGCTGTTTGCATGTGGGAGAGGGCCTCTGGTGAACTAATTGCAGTTGATACCCTTCGAAGCTCTCCCTGCAGGGAAAGGGAGGGGAGTGGTGGTTGTTTGAGGCTCTTTTCTTTATTGCTGTGGCTTCCTCTTCTAGGATGTTAGCAGAGACATCCACTCAACGCTCATGAAGCCATCAGTGACCAAGACTAGCAAAGTGCATAAGCTCAGTTCTCTGCTGGCTCAAGTCAGCCCTTTTCAGAAGGTGGCGCTGCCTTCCTCCAGATAATCTAACGAGTCCAATCTGGAGAGAGATCAGAAGGTCCAAGAACCAGCTCTGCTCCAACCAGCTGCTCAGGAAGGTGGATTTTCAATTACAAAATATGTGCTTTTTTTTTAAAAAATTTATTTTTACTGAACTATCTGAACACAAATGCAGAGGGTAGGTTAAGTAAAAGGAATTGATGATGCCCTGAGTAGTTCTTGGACATGTAATTCTAGACTACATATGGGGGGGAAAAGGCTGTACAATTTACTTAGTTTGGGTAAAGGAGTCCCCCCTCATAACTTAAAAAGAATTCCTGCTTTTTTTCTGCTCTGAGGCTTACAACTTTGGCTAATTTTAGCAGTGGGTGCCCATCATGGCCTATAAGACCAAGCTAGAAGACAACTACTGTCCCAAAATCCTGGCATGAATGGGGCTAACTGGAACACACTTAGTGAAGCTGAGCTGGGGTAAAGACCAGTCTGTTTTGATACACACCAAACTGTTTATATCCCTTGATTAACAGGGCTGAGGTCAAAAGCAGAAGATGAACTGTAAGCCCAAACCATCCTCTGCAAGCCCTGAGGCAGCAGCATTGTATGAGAGGTGCTGGTGGCACTGTGAGTTAATTCATAACATGTATACGGAAGGCCTAGGAAATATCAAGGTCCTTTGGCAGCAGACATGATGCCTAGTAGTAGTAAGGTCCTTTCCCTTTGTCAGACCTTCTCTCACCGTATGAATTGTACACTTTTGCTTAAGCCATTTTTACTATCAATCTTTTTAATATAAATACAATTGTAAGAGCTTACTGCTGGAGTGGGGAGGGTGTTGAGACCAGAGCAAATGTGGTACAGGTGTCATTTCTATAATCTTAAAAGCCTCCAGAAGTGACAGCAGTAAGAACCAGAGGGATGTGTGTGAGGGAACAGATCTCAGTAAGTCAAAAACTTCACTGGCAGCTCCTTCCACCTGAGGAGTCATGCTCTGAGGAAGTCATGATGGACACCCCACCACACCCCCAAATGTGGCCTCCACATGGCTGAGCTCACCTGGGTACTTCTAAAGCTTAAGGTGCTCGACCAGCTGAAGGTAGGCTGAACCTGGTGTTGTGTGCTAACATGGATGCTTCAGTCAGGGGAGCAGCCAGCTGGGCTTGGCCTTTGTGGAGAGTTCTGAGTCAGGTACTGGAGCTTTTCTACGTGGCACAGCTGCCTTACACATGCTTGGGTGATTTTACTGGTTTCTTCCTTTGCCTGTTCCTCTTTTTTATTTTTCACACCTTTAATTTCCCTCCCTACTTGCCTCCATCTCTTCTGGGATGGTGACTTGTGGCTGTTGTTACAGAGACTCCAAGGCAGCAATCAGATCATGGATTATGGGACTGTAGCTTGTAACCCTAACCCCATCAATTTCCATTCCTGCTCACTAGCTCACACACAAAGGTAGGAGAATCACACTAATTTACTTCTGTGAACACTCATGGATGTCACAGGCACCAAGCCAATGGCACTTCTGGAGTGACAGCAATGGCTGTAGATTACCAACAATCTTTCTGGCCTTCTCAGGTACCAACCTGAGAGGAAAGACAAGACAGCTTTCAAGAACAGAGTGGAGATCCCACCAGACTCAAGTCAGATAGGAGCATAGGGATTCAACTAGCGCAGCAAGGCAAAGCCTGGTGCTGGATCAGATGGAGAACTGAATTGTCAGTAAGTTATTGTGGAGAGGAGATGCAGGCATTTGGAGACTCTTTGACATTTTATAGTCTGGATTCTCGGCTGGAAGTGATACCAGGATCTCTGTAGAATAGTTGGCTTTGATCACAGCCAGGGTGCATGGCCAACTTCAAGAAGGAAGTTTAAAAACATGTAGCAATAACAGAGTCATTGGATTGGTGCCTTTTGATATAACAATGCCTGAAAATTGTAAAGCTCTGTGTTTGCTGATCTGTGAATCTCAATGGCCCTTGGCATTTTCACAGCTGTTGCTTGGAGTGTAACGCTTTACTTGCTGTCCTCTGCTTTGCACTGTCTGGTTGATCTGCAAAGTTAACCATGATACCCTTTGCTTTTCAAGGTGTTCATTGACGGTGTGTATCAGTGCCACAGCCAACAGGACTAACAGGCAAAAGCAGAGTGAATCCGTTGGGGAAAACAGCCTTAATCCTGCTAAGACTAGAGCATGTGATCAGGAAGTGTGAAGCTTCCAAGCTTTGATGCAAGCATGAGGAAGAGTCCCATGGTCAGGGAAAGATTTGACTCCAGGCTGAGTGCTTCTGAAGCTGTCTCCATGCTGCACTCTGTGGCAGTTTTCGCAGAGTACATGTGTGGTGTTGATTTGGGACCAAGTAGTTGAGAAGCTGTAGCTGCATCAGCTGGGCAAGCCTGCTTGGTGCATGCTGATACTTTTTTGATGACTGAAGTTTATGTCATTGCCTTTGTCAGAAGACCTAGCTTGGTACAATTGCCAGTGTTACCATGGACATCTCAGTTGCAAAATAGACACTGTAAGGCTCAGGCATGTTGCTGTTTATGCCCTGTGTTAAAACTGCTTCCATAAAGAAAAAAAGATGCGTCATTGTCATAGAGGACTCCCTTCTGAAGGGAACAGAATGCAGACCGGACCCACTTTTTGGGGAAGTCTGCTGCCTCCCTGGGGCCTAGGTTAAAGATCTGAAGAGAAACCTTCCTACCCTGGTACAGCCCTCAGATTATTATCCAATATTGATTTTTTTCAGGTAGGCAGTGATGAAGTTGCAACAAGAGTTAAGGGCAATCGAGAGACTTCAGGGCCTTGGGACAGTTGGTTAAAAGATCAGGAGCACAAGTAGGGTTCTTTATCCTGCCAGTTGCAGGGAATGATGAGGGAAGAAACAGGAAAAGCCAGCAGATCAATACCTGGCTCCGAGCCCTGTGTCACTGGCAGAATTTGGGTTTTTTTTGATAATGGGTCAGTTTACACGATGCCAGGCTTGCTGGCAATGGACAGGGTGTACCTGTCTCAAAGGGGGAAAAGGATCTTTGTACAGCAGTTAGCAGGGCTCATTGAAAGACCTTTAAACTAGATTTGGAGGGTTGAAGGGATAAAACCAGGCTCACTAGAGATAAGCCTGGGGGCAGCACACCAACATTTAAGAGACAGCATGGTAGAGAGGTCCTTTGGTCTGCTATCTCAGTGGAGGTAGCGGATGGAGATTCATGCAGCAGTAAAGATGCAAGAGTTATTGATGTGTTAAAAGCCATGGAAGTGCCTGAGAATGGTCACATAGGAATTAGGGCCTCTCCCCCGAGAAAGGTGGCAGGATCAGCAACCCAAATGAAGTGCATCTACACCAATGCACGTAGCATAGGCAACAAACAGGAGGAGCTGGGAAGCCATTGTGTGGCAGGAAAACTAGGATATAGTTGCCATCATGGAAACATGGTGGGACAACTCACACAACTGGAGCACTGCAATGGATGGCTATAAACTGTTTAGAAGGGATGAGCAAAGGAAGGAGAGGTGGTGGGGTAGCCCTGTATGTTAAGGAGTGTTTTGATTGTTTAGAGCTTAATGATGGGGCCTGCAGGAAAGATAGGGAGGAACTCTTTACCAGGGAGTGTGGTGATAGGATGAAGGGTAATGGTTTCAACCTGAAAGAAGGTGGGTTTAGATTAGATATAAAGAAGAAATTCTTTACTGTGAGGGTGGTGAGGCACTGGAACAGATTGCCCAGAGAAGCTGTGGCTGCCCCCTCCCTGGCAGTGTTCAAGGGCAGGTTGGATGAGGCTTTGAGCAACCTGGTCTAGTGGAAGGTGTCCCTGCCCATGACAGGGGTCTTGGAACTAGATGGTCTTTAAAGTCCCTTCCAACCCAAACCGTTCTATGATTCTGTGGTGACAATAGGGTTGAGTGTTTATGGGTAGGAGTCAGGGGGAAGGCCAACAAGGCAGATGTCATTGTAGGAGGCTGTTATAGACCACCCAACCAGGATTAAAAGGCAGATGAAATATTCTGTAAGCAGCTGGGAGAAGTCTCACAATTGCTAGCCCTTGTTCTCGTGGGGGACTTCAGCTTACCAGATGTCTGCTGGAATACAACACAGCAGAGAGAGGAAACAGTCCAGGAGGTTCCTGGAGTGTGTGGAAGGTAACTCCCTGATGCAGCTGGTGAGTGAGCCAGCTAGGGAAGGTGCCCTGCTGGACCTGTTGTTCACAAACAGAGGAGGACTTGTGGGTGATGTGATCGTTGGAGGCCATCTTGGGTGTAGCGATCGCAAAATGATAGAGTTTTTGATTCTTGGAGAAGTTAAGGAGCGAGGGTCAGCAGAACTGACACCTTGGACTTCCAGAGGGCAGACTTTGGCCTGTTTAGGAGACCGCTTGAGAGAGTCCCTTGGGAGGCAGTCCTGAAGGGCAAAGGATTCCAGGAAGGCTGGACTTTATTCAAGAAGGAAATCTTAAAGTTGCAGGAGCAGGCCGTCCCTATGTGCCAAAAGACAAGCCAGCAGGGAAGAAGACCGGCCTGGCTGAACAGGGAGCTTTGGCTGGAACTCGGGGGAAAAACCCGAGAGTTTATGACCTTTGCAAGGAGGGGCAGGCCACTCAGGAGGTCTACAAGGATGTCATGAGGTTATACAGGGAGAAAGTTTGAAGAGCCAAAGCCCAACTAGAACTTAATATGGCTACTGCTGTAAAAGACAATAAAAAATGTTTCTATAAATACATTAGCAACAAAAAGAGGGTTAAGGAGAATATCCTTTATTGGATGCAGGGGGAAACAGTGACAGAGGATGAGGAAAAGGCTGAGGTACTTAATGCCTTCTTTGCCTCAGTCTTTGACAGTACAACCAGTTGTTTTCTGGGTACCCAGCCCCCTGAGCTGGAAGACAGGGACAGAGAGGAGAATGAAACCCCCATAATCCAAGGGGAAGTGGCTAGCGACCTGCTACACCACTTGGACACACACAAGTCTATGGGGCTGGATGGGATCCACTCAAGTATACTGATGGAACTGGCAGAAGTGCTCACCAAGCCCCTTTCAATCACTTACCAGTGGTCCTCGCTAACTGGGAAGGTCTCAGTTGACTGGAGGTTAGCAAATGTGACACCCGTCTACAAGAAGGGCTGGAAGGAGGATCTGGGGAACTACAGGCCTGTCAGTCTGACCTCGATGCCAGAGAAGGTTATGGAACAGATAATCTTGAGTGCCATCACATGGCATGCACAGGACAACCAGGTGATCAGGCCCAGTCAGCATGGGTTTATGAAAGGCACATCCTGCTTAACTAACCTTCTATGACAACATGACCTGCTTTATGGATGAGGGAAAGGCTGTGGATGTTGTTTCCCTGGACTTTAGTAAAGCCTTCAATACAATTTCCCACAGCATTCTCCTGGAGAAACTGGCTGCTTATGGTTTGGATAGGTGTATTCTTCTTTGGGTAAAAAACTGGCTGGATGGCTGGGCCCAAACAGTGGTGGTGAATGGAGTTAAGTCCAGTTGGTGGCCAGTCACAAGTGTTCACCAGGGCTCAGTACTGGGGCCAGTTCTGTTTAATATCTTTACTGATGATCTGGACAAGGAGATCGAGTGCTCCCTCAGTAAGTTTGCAGATGACTCCAAGCTGGGTGGGTGTGTTCATCTGCTTGAGGGTAGGAGGGCTCTGCAGAGGGATTTGGACAGGCTGGATTGATGGGCTGATGCAAATTGTATGAGGTTCAACAGAGAGAAGTGCCTAGTTCTGCACTTAGGTCACAACCACCCCATGCAGTGCTTGGGGAGGAGTGTCTGGAAAGCTGCCTGGCAGAAAAGGACCTGCGGCTGTTGGATGACAGCCGTCTGAACATGAGCCAGCAGTGTGCCCAGGTGGCCAAGAAGGCCAACAGCATCCTGGCCTGTGTCAGCAATAGTGTGGCCAGCAGGAGTAGGGAAGTGATCGTGCCCCTGTACTCGGTACTGGTGTGGCTGCACCTCGAATACTGTGTGCAGTTTTGGGCCCCTCACTGCAAGAAGGACATTGAGGTGCTGGAGTGTGTCCAGAGAAGGGCAACGAAGCTGGTGAAGGGTCTGGAGAACAGGTCATGTGAGGAATGGCTGAGGGAACTGGGGTTGTTCAGTCTGGAGAGAAGGAGGCTGAGGGGAGACCGTATTGCTCTCTACAACTGCCTGAAAGGAGGTTGTGGTGAGGTGGGTGTTGGTCTCTCTTTCCCAAGTAACAAGCAAGAGGACAAGAGGAAACGGCCTTAAGTTGTGCCAGGGAAGGTTTAGAGTGGATATTGGGAAAAATTTCTTGACTGAAAGGGTTGTCAAGCATTGGAACAGGCTGCCCAGGGAAGTGGTTTCATCATTACCCCTGGAGGTATTTAAAAGAGGTATAATGTGGTGCTTAGTGACGTGGTTTAGTGGTTGACTTGGCAGTGTTAGGCTAATGGTTGGATTCTATGATCTTAAAGGTCTTTTCCAACCTAAATGATTCTATGGCTGTTGCAAGCAGAACACTGACACACAGTCAGATGTGTCAGATTCCAGGGGATGCAGAGCTGTGGAGCTATGCAGGCCTCACACTTCCCACTGAAACACTATACCATTGGCTGTGTAGCCCTTTTGTTGACAGTGGGTCTGCCCCTGTCTTGACCCAATAGAGGTGCAGTCCCATGGTGGAGGTGGGCAGCTGGCTTATTGTTTTCTCTGGGGGCCCATCATCCAGAGTATTGGCCTAACGAGATGTGATTCTTCCTGGTGAAGAAATAGAAATGATCTGATGGAAAACTGTCAAAAACCTTTAGATGGATGTTCAGCTGTTGAGTGTCTTTGCAGAGTAGGACTGTGGAACAGCCTGATTTCTCAGTGTATTAAGGAACGCACTGATTTTCACAGGGAAAGAGCTTCCATTTTCACCTAGTAGTGGCTTCTGGTGATGAAATGGAAAGCCTAGAATCTGGCTGAGCTGTTGACTTTGCAGGGTAATGTATAGCCATACCTTCAGTGACAAGAGCCAGTGTTTATCAGCCTTGACTGTCCAGGAATCACAGCCTTTCAGCAGCCACCTGTCAGAGCTGTTGGCCACTGTGTCCACGCTGCAGGATGTTTTCCCTTCTTCCTGCAGGACCTGCGTTGTGTTCACAAGCAGTTTGTCTTCTATCGGTGCCCTTATCTGCTTATGGTTATAATTAAACAGATGTTGCAATTAGTAGAACTTGTAGTGGGAACTAAGTTAGCCTAATGACATTGTGGACACCTCGTCCTCTATTAATAAAGCTGTAGTGTGGTTCCAACAGTCCTCCCACTTCTGTCTGCCTCAGTTACCAGAGCACCAGCAGGGTTAGCTTTCTTTATCTTTGGACACTTGGATAAAATGTTCATTTTACATGATAATGAGTCTCTTTGTGGGCTGCCTTTGTTGTAAGGGGATCTGACCCATTCTAACATTGTGCTTTAAGGTTTCAGGGTAGTGTCAGTGGATTCAGCATACACATACAGCCTGTATTCATCTGCTCCTGGTTTCCAGCATCCATGCAAACCTTCCTGCATTGTTTCTTCGCATTATGAAATAAGCATCTTTGCTGATTTTTCCATAGTTTGTTTTGACTCAGGAGTGAATTGTTCAAGAAAAAGTCTTAGGCAACATTTCTTTGGAAATACTTTCAAGCTTGTGTGGGTTTTTAAGAAAGCATATCATACAGACTGCAGGATTCCAAAATGGCAGGACTGTGTTTTCATTCAAACTGGGCTTTGCTGGGCGTCTTTCAAACTTGCAAGTTTGATTACTGTGTTCAGGGCACTTGAGACTACTGTGCCAGGCTTATATAGTGATAGATTAATTTTGTGTGTGTGTGTATGAAGAACCTATTTTTGATAGTAGGGAGTAAAGTGGTTTCAGACTTTGTCCTGGTTTTTGAACTGTAATAAAATTAAAAACACTTGTCTGGAGTGTTATGCTACCAGCAGGGCTGAGCACTGATAAGTGGATGATTTTGGATGACCAGTGACCTGCTCTAGGTGTACAGCCACAGCAAGGGATTTGTTTAAAACGGGACTGAAATTCTGTTGTGTTCGCAAACAACGTCCTGGATAAGTCAGGACTCTATCAGGTCCAAGTACCTTTTTTTACTCGTTGTATGTTGCCTGGATGCAAAAATGCATCTGATGGATCTCAGTGGAACACCCAAAAGCATGTTGCTTTTTCCTCCCAAGGCCAGTGAGATTTAGAGGCTGGCTTAGGACATTAGGGCAAGCATCCACCTTCAGTAGCTTACTGGAGTCCCTTGCAAGCTGTAGCATGCTTACTCTCCAGGGAAATACTGCCAATAAAAAAAACACTGCTGGAATTTTGCATAGTAGGCACACAAGCAGAGTGTACCCCACACCTTGCTTCTCAAACTTCCCTGCTCCCTTTCTGTGCTTACTGTGGCAAGCAATCCTCCTATCCCAAAGCCAGGCACAAGCCTCTGCATGTCCAGTTCCAGTACTGTGACTCCCAGCTGTGAGAACAGCCTTCCTTTCCCAAGGTGGTGGAGCTCTGCTGGCTGGCTGATCTCCTAAACCTCTGTTCCTGTAGCTCCACAGCAGGTGAGTGGTGGTCAGACCCCAGAGGTGCTTGAGGAGCCTGTACAGAGTTGCTGGAGTGCTTCCATGATCTATTCTGGTGGGGGTTCCCAAGCCTGAATTCAGCTTTCCCCTTACTTGTACCTCTGGCACTACTTCATACACTCCCTTCCCCTCCTGCAGGTAGGAGTTCCCTCTTTGCACTTCCTGGCTTTTGCTTCCAGGCAACTGTTTGAAGCTTTCCTGATGCTTTGGGATACTGCTGCTGACCTCTATAAAACCTTTTCACCTGCAGTTTGTGTAAGAAGCTACTCAAAATGAAAGTGTTTCAAATCTCTTGCTTCCATGCTGCCTGGACTTCTCTTGAACTGCATTGGGGATGTGAACCTCTTTCCTGTGCACCTCTGTCTCCTGCCTCAGACGTCAGTCTTGCCCTACAGTGAGTTAACTCAGAGCAGGCTGTGAGACACACCACACTCACCCTTACAAGTCTGCATGCCGTCTACTGAATCAGTGACAACTGGGGTGTCTCACTGTAAGCAGAGTCAGAATGTGGAGAGGTATCTGAAATCCCCTGGGGGAAGGAGAAATCTCAGGTCTAATCCTAACATACCCCAGAAGGGCTCAGACAGGAGCTCATCAAGGTCTACCCGGGAAGGCTGCACTGGAATTGTGAAAGTTTGGCTGTTTTATACAGCTCAAGATAGTGTGGTAATTGGGCAGCAGTTTCAGTTGTCCTTGTTTTTCCTCTGGGAAATGACTCTAAAGCTCCTTCCATCTTAAGGGAAAAAATTGTAGGATGATTCAAGTAATCAGGCTAATTCTTTTATAGGATTTACGCAGAAAAACTTGTGTATGTTTGCCTCTTATTTCTTATGGCTCTTTAAGATATGAGTAAGGAACTTTGAGGGCCTTATCTGTACCACTCTGTGGAACTGTCCCAGCTATAAGTCCAAACTGGGGACAGGGAAGAAGCAGGGCAGAGGGTGCCAGCCCTGAATAGGGGGTGGGGATGAAAAGACTTGAAGATGAGCAGAACCAGCAATCTGTCTGCGGGTTGAAAAGGCCCTCAGATGTGCCAGAGTAAGGACAGAGAGGAGCTAGTTGCTGTGCTGAGCCTCCTGAGGGTGCACAAGATGCAGGTTCTCTCTGGTGCTTGCACAGACACTGCACTGCCCCATGACATGAAGGAGGAGTTCCCAGTTCCCTCCCTTGCCCAGGGAACTGGCTCAGCACCTTCACCGCTTTGAGGCTGATAATGTGTCACAGTGAAATGTCTTTAGTGAGCTGGCTCTGGGGCTGATACCTGGGCCTGTACAGCTTCTGTGAACTAACTGTGGTCTGAGGACTACAGCAAGTAGCTTAAGGGAAGTGAGTCCCTTGCTCTGCCCTGCTGCCCCAGTGCCCCTTGTCTGTGCAGTAGAAGGGCCTGGAGAAGGAGGAGGGAACGAGGTGCACTCTCTGAGGACGGTGATTCTTCATTGGGGATTTCTGCACATTAGCAGGGAGCTACAAATTAGCCAGCCTCTGGCCAGCTGGTCTCTCTGAAGCCTGGGTCTGGCCACCCAGGACCCTAACCATGTTGTTTTTCTCCATTTGACTCATAGAAAGTGATGCCAGAAGCCTGCGCTGATCCCATAGTCCTTGAGGAATCAAAGCTGTGAAATGGAGAAGTGGCAGATCTGGTAGATACGGCCCCCCTCATTCCACTCTTTGCTACCTACACTGTCCTCCTGTTACATGTGCACCATGGCAATGGGGGGCAGCCTCAGGACAGGAGCCCAGTGAACTGCTTGTGGAGAGTGTAAAAGAGCGAAACAAGAAGGGAGTCACTCTCTTCAGTTATACTACTGCACCTTGCTGTTTTGGAGACTTTGCTTCTTGGGAGGAAAAGTTGGGAAAACACACCCCCATCCCACCATGTATGCTTGGAAAAGAGAAAGCAGACATGCTGAGAAAAGCCATGGTTCAGGCTACCCTTGACACATGAGGGTGGCACCCTGCACGTGGCTGTATCTCCTCTTGCAGGCAAGCTGTGACATGAAATGCAGAAGCTGGAACAGCCCTGGAAGAGCTTTCAGCTGGCTCTCAGCAAGAGGGATTGCTCTGCCTTGGTGCCCATGATGCTCTATGTTGCACAGGTGACGGTAGAGGCCTCAGCACATCACCCACAAGTGCAAAGCAGTGCATCTGCTGTTGCTGGCTCTGGTTTTATTATGTGGCTGTCCCAGATGAAGCACTCCTAGCCTGTGGATAAACCTCTGTTCAGAAGTCACTGAGGTTGCCCTGATGCTCCTATATATTAGGAGTAATTGAGGGATACCTGGAAGCGAGGACTAGTTCTGCAGCTGATGCTGAAGCTACAGCCCAAGCTTAGCTCATCACTATGCTAGCAATAGGCATGAATCAAACCAGAAGCTCCCTGGGCTGAGGGCTGTGCCTTCCTCCTTAATGATAAGGTACCTTTTGCATGTTTCAACACTACATAAAGACTTTCGTGAAGTGTTACATTGAGATAACCAGCCCAGGCTGTGTTGCTTTTCACAGCCACAGGCAGGGTTTTTGAGTATGATAGGAATCCAGATCTGCTCCAGTGTGGAAGTTTCCCACTTTGTAACAGAGAACAGGAGAAGCAGCCCTCTTACCAGCATTTGTGTCTCATAGACACTGCCCCTCTCTATGCTGCTGTTTATCTTCTAAAACACAAGTGTGAATCCTTATATCCCCTTCTCCTTCCTTACCAGCATCCCTCCACTGGTGGAGACAGCAAGTGTCCTTATACTCCTTAAATCATGCAATTATGCATATATTAGGTGGGGGGGAGGGGACAAGACCCACAACTGTGTGGAATTCCTCTCTGACACACTGTTTTTGATAAAACATTTTTTGTGTGAAATCATGCAGTCTTTTGACACATTAAAAAATTCAAGTCCTATCTTTGATAGTTTGGGATTGAGGATGGGGGTCTAAAATGGCTTTTCAATAAAAGTTTTTATATCAAATGAAAACACTTAAAGTGTACGATGAAACTGGACACATTCAGATTAAATGGTTGAAACAGTCTACATCTGGCTCTTTTAATAGCCCAAAATGTTCTGCAGAATGGAAAAATCTTTCTGCCCAGTGCTTTCCTCCCTTCTGTGTTTTTCCTTTCTTTCTTCTGCACATACACTGTCTTCCCAGCTACGAGCTCCTGCTTGTTCCTCCCTACCTTCTGTGCACTGCCCATCTGCTTTAGGCATTATTTCATCTAGGTCTAAGCTACCTGTTCCCATTTTCTTCATCTTCTGTAGCAATACCTCACTGCAAAGATAGCTCAGTCCTTGCTCACAGATGCATGCAGTTTGCTGTTGCTAGTATGCTGCAGAAGCAAGAGCTGCAACAACTCTTGATGTGTGTGTGATGTGAGCAGTCAGACCTGGAACTTTGTGGGAAGGAGTCAGGGAAAGGTGGTTTTACTGTAAAGAGAGATGATTTATCCTGCAACATACAGTAGAAACTGCTGTTCGCTCTGAAGTTGTGTGTCCTCTACCTGCTGCTGTGTAGGAGAAAGACAGACATGATACCCTGCAGTTTTCTGTCATTTATTAGAAATGGCCCCTGAGAAACACACACATGCAAGTTACACAGCAGTGCCAGAGGCAGCACACATTCTTGTTTTCTGGTCCGCAGTGTTCAGTAGATCCTGGGTAGCTCTACACCTCCTCCCGACTGGTACTCTGGGACTTAGTGCCCTGGGCACACCTGAGACATTGCCTGCTATCCTCCAGGAAGGCAGTCACCAACTGCCCCCTGCAAGCTTTGACAAACTCCTCTGGGACCTGGTCTTTGACATCAGTCAGTTTAAAGCTGCCTGGACAAGAAAAAAGACTTGGTAATGAAGAATGATTGAAAGAGTCCAATATCGACCTACCAGTAGGACTGGTGTCCTGTAGAAATTCAGCCGAGCTTTAGTGAAAGTTTGGCAGTGAAGACAGGAGACAACGCTGACCTACACAGGGCCATCAGCTTCAGTTTTTCTTCTTGTTTTGTGGCAGTGCTTCTACCTCCAGGTACTGCAGCCCAATCAACATCCCCAAGATAGAGAAACCTGTCATGGAGATACAGGATGAGTTGTGTAGAAAATGCTGGACAGGGGATGAGGCATTCCCTCCCACCTTCCCCTCCCTGTCCTTAGCTTATAGCCCCATGCAGAGTTTTTCTATGGGGTCACAGCTCTAAGAAGAGTTTGTGGGGGGAGGATGCAGAGCTCTACTTACTTGCTACCATGAGGGGTGCCATAATTCCAATTGTCAAGGCTGCAGTGTGGTAAATGAAGACCTCGGAGAGGAAGTGAACAAGGGCCAAAGAGAAGGTGAAGAGCGTGATGTAATAGAGGCTGTTGGAGAGCAGAAAGAAGCAGGTTATATAGCCCATAGTATGGGCACGAGCACGGTTGAGTGGAAAGGAGGCAAACCTGCATGCTGCCCTGTCTGTCCTCACTGTGGCAGCACAGAGGGCACTTGTTCCCTCGCCTAGTGAGGTGCAAAAGCTCCCTGGGCAATAGCTGAGAGGAGAAGGGGGCAGTGTGTTCAATGGTGCATTGAAAGGCACAGGCATTATCTGGGCTGAAGGCAGGTGAAGAGGGGAGAGCAAGGGTAGGGCACCGGTGAAGCAAGAAGCATGTGCACACACAAAAAGAGGGTGAGCACTGGATGAGCCAAGTACTAGGGTGACAGGACTTGGCTGACTCCAGCCTGCATCACTCAACACATCTTCCCACCTGTGCTCTTCAACCCCCTAGGGGCTACAGCTGTGGAAAGGGAGCAGGTCCAACAGATGCAAGATAAAAAAATTCCTAAGAAACAACTGACTTCATCCTAATTGGCATTGCCACCACACCCTAAAAACAGATAATTGAGCCCCCGCACCCTCTACCATTGACAAGCCTAGGCAATCCAAGGACATGCTGCCAGGTGAACAGCGACTTCTGTTGCAAGGCTGGGGGAAGCAGCGATAACAGATTTGAGTTCTAGCAACTTCCAACACAGGTTTTGTCTAGCACAGACCCAGAGTCAGCCTACTTGGAAATCCCTCTCAGAAACCACAGGGAGAAACGGCGTGCCTCCCACCACAGCATCAGGCTGCACCTCAGGCCTTGCCTCAGCCCCAGGTAAGAGTTTATGGAAGAAGGCAGTGGGTTAAGACCACTGCAAGGGGCCTCAACCTGCCACGATCTTTAGCTGAGCTGTCCTAGGGAAAGAAGCACCAAGCATCAGTCAGACCACAGCATGAGCAATTGCTTAATGTCAACAGGGCAGCAACACCATCAGAAGATGCTTTCTAAGCTGCAGCTTGGAAATGCATGACATAAGTCCTCAGATCTACCAATTTCTGCCTGAGCTAAGAAACAGAACTCAAACATGCAGGCTGTCCCCGCAGAGGCAGAAGGGAGCAGCGGTTAAGGCACAAATCCCGCAGTGCTCTCTAAGCTTTTTCAGAGAAACGCTTTCAAACCTATAGACAGTTCAGCAACAGCTTTTGATTCCCCCACCCCACCCCTCTGCGCTGCCCCTCAAGCGAGCTGCTCAGGTGGCGACTAGCACGAAAACCGAAGGATTTCTCCGGCGCTCCTTTACGTACGTCCTATTGCGGATGTCGATGGCGCAGAGACAGCGGATCACTGATGACAGCAGGGTCCAGATGCCAAAGGTCCGAGCCTGGAGCCCGTTCACTGCGCAAAGAAGGGAGGGGAACATGGAGACCACGCACAACCCCACTTGCCACCCCCCATCCCCGCCGGGGGGGGACACACACACGCGCGCCGGGGCAGCCGACAGCTCTCGGGCTCGAGAGCAGCCGCTGAGGCAGGGCCCCGAGGAAGGCTCACGGCTGGAAGGCGATCCCCAGGCCTCGCGGCGGCCGGCACGGCCCTTACCGAGACCGGGGCTGGCGGCGTACAGCTTCTCCGAGAGGAAACTGTGGTCGTGGAAGCTCTGCAGGGTGTTCCCAGCGGCGACGACCGACACCATCACCAGCCAGCTGCGCAGCACGTTCAGGAACCGGCTCATCCTCCCGGCCGGCACGGCACCTGCCCGCAAGGACCGGTCACGTCTCCCGGTACCGGCGGCGCTCTCTCACCGTGCCCCCTCACGCAGCGTGCACCACCGCCTCGCGCTCCCATTAGCCGCGGGCGCGCCGCTCCATCCACACACCACGCTGACGTAAGGGCCTCCACCGCCAATCGAATCCCTCTCTGCGCCAGGAGGCGGTCCCGCGCTTTCTTGGCCCCGCTCGCCGTGCGGGTGGAGGTGGAAGCGGTGGGCGGCGAGAAGACCCGGCGCGCGGCCGGACTATTGCGGCTGCGCAGTGGAGGCGGGGCTGTCGCCCGCCGGTTGTTGTAGTAACGGGGAAGCGGCGGGAGGGGCGGCGGTCGCCGGGCAGACGTGCCCGCTGGCCTCTGTCCGCCCCGCCGGCCGGGGCCACGCGGGAGCAGGTATGGGGAGCGGAGGGCTGCGGGAGCTGCTGTCTTTGGGCGGGGGGTGGTTGGCCGGCGGCCCTGGGCGCCAGTCGCGGCCCCTCCGGTGCTCCCCGCCGCTCTTGCTTCTCCTGGGGCCGCCGCAGGCCTCTGGGCTCTGCCGCCGGGGGGTAGGCCGGGCCCCAGCCGCCGCTCCAGGCGCGGCTGGGCTGGAGGGCTGTTCCTGGGCCGGTGGGGGCGTTACGGTGTCCGGCTGAGCCCGGGCGGCGGCGGAGCCTTGGCGCCGGCGAAAAGCAGGCGTTTTCCGCTGGGCCGGGCCGGGCCGGGCCTGGCCAGCCCGGTGCGGTTCTGCGGCCGGAGGCAGGGCAGGGCCGCGTTTCAGCGGTAGGAGCCTGAGTGACTCTCACGGGCAGATGGGGAATAATCTGCTAGAAGGTGATGCTGCTTCCTACACTCCTCTGGCTAGGAGGTGACTTAGACAAGCACGTTGATAGTCCTGTGAGAAATATGTATTGACAGGAGGTGGGAGTTAAGTTACCTCATTTCTCCTGCTGCCCTGCTCAGCTGTGCATTCGTGCTTTTAATCCTTATTGCAGGTAACTGCTCTTGCAAGATCCCTTGAATCTGTAGGAGGGAGTCTGAGAGGCTACTGAGAGTGGGCTCTATGAAAACTGCCAGGGGAAATGCCGGTTGGGATGGCTCGAGGTCTGGAGGAAACTGGCTCGTCCTCAGAGGAGGAAGAAGATGTTGTAGATGGGCTGGAGTAAGTAGGAAAACACCCTCTTAGCTGTTTCTATCTCCCTGTGCTTCCTGCGGGATTTGTACTAATCTGAAAAGGCAGTTGCATTCCTTACCCTCCTTCTACCTGTAAAGTGGGAAAATGGTTGGTTTGGCTTCAAGCCTGTGGGCAGGCTACCTACATTTGTAGCCTAGAGGACCCCCATATTCATCAGGGTTGGGGGTGTCGCCCTTCCTTGGCTACTCTAAAGTCTGTAGTTTCATTGATCTCTTCCTGTCTCATGTTCCTAAGGTGTCAACTTCCTTGATGACGTTTAAGAATATGAAGGAAATGAATGTCTTTTTTTTTTTTCTTTTTTTTTTGCTTGTTTAGGTTTTTGTATTTTTTTAGTTTTTACTTTGTGGCAAACAACAGAAATCTACTGTGCAGTAGGCTGATATGCAGCATTTTATGCCCTTTTTTAAAATCTGTCTTTTGAGAACTCAACTTCTAGAGTTCTTATTACTTACTAGTGCATTTTTTTTTGTCCTTGTTTAGTAACTTCTTTTATCTTTGCTTCTGAAGGAGTTGCTTCCTTGTTCTTTCCCAGAGTGGAATCCCTTTTCTGTTTTAGCTGGACCTACTTTTGTTTTCTTTTGGGTGCATATTGTGACTGAGACCAGTTGCAAACTGCATTGACTTAAGATGTTTAGAGGAATGTTGCTTCATACCAAGTAGTTGTCTCAGATTTGCCAGACCCCCATGGACTGAAAGGTCCAGAACTGCCTTCACCTAGAGTACAACTGTAACAGTGTGTCTGCATGAAGTGACCAGGGGTCATGCTGGAATGAATGACTGTCGTCTGGAGGATTGAGCCTTATTGCAAATCAGGACAGGCTTAGCATAAACTCCCCTCCTGTTGCCTCAGCTCGTTTCCCACTTATGTAAGGCTTTGGCCTGTAGTGCAAATTCTGGAAGCTTTTTGGGGTCTGTTCCAGCTAATTGCACTACAGTAGTTGATTTTTTGTGTTTGTTTGTTTTTCTTTAGAGGTGGTAGAAGCAGATGGGAGTGCTGTGAAGTTAATTTGTCTGGGTGATAATGGTAATAACTTGGTACTTACTTGTCCTAGCATCAGAAAGTTGCCCTTTTATCTCTGTCCAGTATTCCAAGTGTAGGAAGTGTTTTGTCTTCTGTAGTGTCTACAAACCTTTGGCAGACAATGATCTTGCATATTCTATAGACGAATGCTTCTGTGTATCTCTGCCAGCTTTTATATTTCTTCTTGTCTGTGTAGATAGAGAAGTGTGTCGCCAACCACCCAATCTCTGTTTTCTGTTAACTTTTTCATGGTTCCATTTCCTTCTGCAGTGAGTAATAAGCAGTCTGAGCTTTATTTGCTTAGAGAGGTTGACAGGTTTTCTTTCTATGATCTTAGGATTTTATGTAACGGATCTTAATTTTTTTTTTCATGTGTGTGTCCTTAATTCCTCTCAGGACATGATAGTTCCCCACATAGTCTTGTTTTTTTGGACAGAACTGATCACTGTATCTCAGAACCTGTAGTTTGAGTAGCTGGCTGGGGGCATTGCTGTTGAATTCTGGGCTTGCATTCCACTGCATCTGGCAGAAATTATAAAGGAAGAACACACAAGTTTATCCGTTGTGTTGAGCCAAGCCTGTTCCAGTCTCTCAAACCCTTCATGAGCGCCTTCTTGTGCACTTCAGAGTCCAGGAGTACAACCAGGCAGCATACGCTGATTTGCAGTTCTTAAACTGGAGACTGGAGCCCTCATCGTAAGGTCTGGTTATGTGGATACCAGCAATTATGGTTAATCTTGAATTATATTCTGTTTTCAGGCTATAAATATAGAGAAGTGTACCTGTGAAAGTTCATGGGTTTTCTCACAAATTACACTCAGTAAAATAAATACAAATTAAACAGAACTCTGACTTAAGCTGGCAAGACCAACCCAAGAAGAGGATGATCTGGAAGATTCCCTTTGTAGCTGAGTACCAAGGGTGCCTAGCGGGTGTGTGTGAGTCAGCACAGGCAGGGTGCAGAAACAACTGCAAAACCATGGCTGAAACGCAAAGCGTAAGTTTATATTTTTGTTACCTCCCCAACTGGGGGTCGACGAAGCAGCACCCACGCAGAGGCACACAAGTGGGGACACAGGCACCACTGAGCTCGGTCCTTGCTAGCATATCGCCTGTTTCTGCCTGTTTTTCAGGGGTTTGCACTGGCGTAGTTTACCACTGTGCTTTGATCTTTCCCACAGCAGGGCAGGAATCTCAAGCATGTTTGATAGGGTGCGTCTAAGTCTGTCACAGGCCTATGTTATCTGAACACAGATGTTCTACCTGTCAAACGCACAAGGATAGACAACAATTAGAATGATCTATGTATTTTTCTACACCCCAGCTGCAAGTCCCTTGGGCATGTTTATAATCCTCCTTGCCAATCTTCCTTTATTTTCCCACAGTGTGTTTGGTTGTGTCCTGCCTGCAGGCTAGGTGGGCAAGCGTGGGCAAGCATCGAGAACTGCTGCATCCTCGTTGTAACCAACTGGTGTATGTATGAGGCTCAGTGGTGGCTTGTACTGACTGTCTTGCCATTTCAGGGATCATCCATGTATCAAGTGGACTGGTGGTGGCTGCAGGCGGATCCCTGTCTTGGTGTTTCATGCTGAAGCTATTCTGACCAACGACAGCTACCTCCGCCTAATTGGAGGTGGGTGCAACAGCTTTTGGTCTGAAGGCATGAGGTGGAAGTCTCTTACCTGGATGTTCCCTTCTCTTTGTGGTGGGGAAGAGGACATGGTGGGAAGGAAAGTACAATTCCCTCTTGTCTCTGAGCACTGAGATGTTTAGAAATGCTTGATCAGTTGGTGAATGTTTATCACGTCTTTGGGTCGTGACGAGTGTCTATATTTGTCCCTCCATTGAGTCCTGATGTGTTTTCAGTTGGAATGTCTGCTTGCAAATCAAACTTGGAGGCCATGCTAGAACTTATAACCAGAATATGAACTCACTACTCTGTAGCTAAGAAGTTAAAATCAATCACTGCAGTGAGTTTTGAGAGGGTTTCACTGAGAAATAGAGCAGCCAGCTCCATGGTGGTGAGAACAGTAAGCTGTAGTAACAAATCTCTGCATTTACAGCCTCGCAACTGTGAGTAAGGCTGTAAGCGAAATGATTGCTGCTCTGGCAGCACTTGAGTTGGGAGACCAAACCTATGCAGTGTTAAATAAAGGAAAGCCTCTAAATAAGAGGCAGTTGTTATAAACAGTCACTGTGGACTGCGAGAGTTAGTACTTGTGGGTGTGTACAGCTGGGAGCTCATTCTGGATGTGCTGAGTTGGAGAAAAGCTAAAATCTATTCAGCTTCTTTTTGTGGAGATGCTGACATTTCTTTCTTCTCTTGCCTCTCCCTTTCTTAGGTAATTGGTGCCCTCATTTCTAGTATCTTATCCAAGCAGAAATGCTTCAGGCTCATTGGGGTAAGGGGTGGAGAAGGCGATTAATGTGTGGAAACTCTTGATCCTTTTCATCTGAGTTAAACCCAAACTTGAATGGTGGCAGAAGCTGACAGTAATTGTAACTTGTATCCTAACTGGAGTATGGTGTCTCTTCGGCTTTTTCTTAGGAGGTAGAGGCTTTTTGTGGTTTAGCAAGTCTACTGCAGAATAGTGCAACTTAGTAAATTTCCTTAAGCTTTGTCCGGTCCCAGATTGTGATACTACCTACTTTTTTTTAGACATATTTTTATTGGTAGAACATATTTCCTGAGGTTTAATCTAATCTTTCTATTCTCACTTTGAACCAATTTGTAAAGTACCTTTTCCAAGTGATTCTGTATTCTAGCTTTGCAATTTCTGCCTCTACTTTCTTTGAACTCTTTTATGAATTTCCACATCCTTTTGTATGACAACTAGACTCTAGTTTATTTACTTGCTTTCTGTTTATCTTATACCTCCAATGCAGCTTACTGCTTTTGTTTTTATGACTTTCTACTTGGATAGTGATTTTTCTCCTTTTTTTTTTTTTTTTTTTTGCCTTCCTTGTCATATTTACTTTTTTCCTACTATTTTTTGCAGTTATTTATGGGAAGATCAGTACAGGTGAATGAGATGTTGACAAAAATTCGATGTTTTATTTTGGCTTTTCAAGATCTAAAAAGTGATCATATAAGCTAGCCATGTCAATGAGGGCCATGTGGCATGATCGCTTTTAGCCGGGAATACCAATGTTAAATAGAGAAGAAAGAGCTGAAATCATGTTTGTAGTGTTATAAAGCAGTCTATATAAAGAACTGTTTATATATAAAAAAAGAAAATCCACCAAACCTGCGCGTTTGTTAGGATGTTCTCTGTTTTATTTTGATACAATCATTGTATTGTATCAGTGATACAGCAATATTATACCTAAGGATTGGTGTAAGTCAGTTTAATGCCTTCATTGGAGTTAATGCCCCAAGAGATGGACAGGCATTTCTTATCTCCCTTTGCCTGTTATTTGCTGCTACTGTGTGGATGCTCTACTGTGGATTAAGCACAGCTGCACTGTGCTGAGTCCTATGGTGCTCTTTTCTCTTCTTTACTGGCATAGATAACTTTGGTTTATTCTTCTAGGTGCAGACTCTAATAATGTGTCTCATGCCCTCTTAACAGAGCGCTATCACTTGTCCTATAAGATTGTGAGAACAGACAGCCGTCTGGTTCGAAGCATTCTGACTGCCCATGGATTCCATGAGGTGAGTGCAAGGAACTTCAGATCCGATTATGTCCTGGGCTGGGAGGTGGTGATGATGAAGATTATTATGTTTGGGTTTTTTTTTGTGTTTTGTTTTGTAGTTGGCTGGTTGTTTTTCTTTTACTCGGCAGGGTTAGAACCAGGAAGTTGCTGTGGACCCCCTTGAGATTTTTGGTTTGTTTTGTTTTTACATACTCTGCCAGTCAGACAGGAAATACGTTGTGATTTTGTTCTCTCAAAGGAGTGCCCTTTAGCCTTAAGCCTGCAAAATTAGGTAAAAAGAGGTGCTGAAATTGAGTCATATGCCTTTTCTCTTCTTGCTTTTAAAGCATCATCTCACACCCTTGGGAAGATGTGAAGAATTTAATCTCAGCCTTTGCAAGCTCACAGAAGCATTGATGTAGTGTTTTGCGTTTCTTTTCTAGCACGTGTCTGGCTCTAAATAATGTCCTATATGCAGCTAGTGACAGTTGGAGAGCTGTATGGTGGATTTTCTTCTGAATTACATGAAGTTAAGGAATTGGTCTCACAAGTTTCCTGAAGAAATCTAAAATGCTCTACAGATTGGGTTTAAACGTCTATAAAAAGAACAAAACCACAAGTTTGTTTAGAAAACTATGACATGGTTATTTCCCAGTAGTATCACTGTACAGTAGCTTAGGACATGAGTCTGGCTAGAGTTGCCCTAACGTTGGAGATGGATAGAGGAAATTGTCTTAAACTAGAATTTCTTTGGTTTCGTAGACATAAGGTCACAGTCTGTAGGACAAGTGATGGCGTTTTTAATTAGTTCTGTGGTTTTTGTGTGTGGTGTTTTTATGTTGCTTTTTAGGTGCACCCTAACAGCAGCGATTATAATCTCATGTGGACAGGATCACACTTGAAGCCCTACTTGCTGCGTTCCCTTGCAGATATTCAGAAAGTCAATCATTTCCCTAGGTAAGGCCTTGATATCATGTTTTGCTGAATATCTTCTGTGATGGTTTCAAAAATCTGAACATAGATAGCTGTAAAAGAGAGAGTGTACATGATACTGTAAAGTCCCAATGCACTGGGCCTGTGCCACATGCTGTCTTAATTCTAAACAGTCTTTGGGGTTTTGGGGAAATAGTATGATAGTATGTGAGTTGAAGCGCTTGTCTGTAGCCAAAATACTGGGGTTTTAATTTTTTTTTTTCTTTGGTGGTATAAGTAAAGTATTTGGGGCTTTGGGCTCTTTGTTAGAGACAATCATATGTCACCTGCTAAAGTTTACAAACACCATTATAACAATTTGCTTTACTTCAGTCCATCTTGGGAATTGCAAGAGGTGCTACGAATGAGGATGGATATTAATATGGCCATAGGACAGAGACAGTAAAACTGAAGAGTAGTTGCAGGTTAGGGTTTAGACATCTGACAGGGCTACAGACGCTTTAGTAACTAGCATGAAGGGCTGCTGTAATGTGGGTTTTTTTTTTTTATGTGTGGGGAAAAAATAGATACAGTCTCTTGTTTTGCGATTTCAGGTCATATGAACTGACACGAAAGGACAGACTATACAAGAATGTCAGTCGTATGCAGCTGGCCCATGGATTCAAGACATTCCATATCTTACCTCAGACCTTCATCCTCCCAGCAGAGTACCAAGACTTCTGCAGTAAGTGAATGGGTGATGGTGCCCAGACCTAAAGCGAAATAACTGGATGTGGGGAAGGGAATGACTTTTAATGTTCTAGCCTGTTGATCGTGCCAGTGGTTAAGGCAATAAGATTAGAGGAAGCTGGAAAGATAGTGGAAAAAGCCCACATGATTTCTTTATGTAATTTCTACTCTGCTGTTTACTCCATGCCTGTGTAAGTCCTCAAAAAGCTGATGTGGGCTTAAGGCTTCAGGTTTTTTTGTGTGCACAGTGTTGTTGATGATCAACTTCACAATATCCCCAACTAATATCTGGGAGTACTGAAGAGAAAAGTGGAGGCACAGGGCAGAGAAATGAATCTATCGGACCAACCGGAGTGGCTTCAGGAAGTGGCCATCATAATTGCAGTGAGTCCCCAGGGGTAAAATAGGACATCAAAAGAAGAAGAATTTGATCTCCTCATGAAGTTCTTTAAAGCTTTTACTGTAGGCAACATTCTTGATTCTTGCTCCTCTGTAAATAGGCAAAAATGGAAGATGTTTCAGACTTGTGCTGTTTTATTTTAACCAGATACCTATTCTAAGGACAGAGGCCTATGGATAGTGAAGCCCGTGGCCTCCTCCAGGGGTCGAGGTGTCTACCTGATAAACAACGTAAGTGTTCAGCAAAAGGACTGCTCTTCAGTAACACTGTCTGCAAAACTATGCCAGCTTCCAGACAAGGGGCATGGAAACATCTAACCGCGCACTGGCCCTGCTCTGGATTTCAGCCATACATTGGTGAGCAGCTCAACAGTCCTGAGCAGCTGGCAAAGGCTGCCCTGGACTATGCTGTGTAACCAAAAGCAATCTATTGCTTTGTATGCTGTGCTTATCTTGCAACCTACATTAAAATCTTAGATTATTAGGAGCAAGTTTATGCTCTCTGAAACAGTTTGGGAAGCTCTGCTGCTTCTTGTTCTCCTTGTGGCTGACAGTAGGCTGGCCTTGGGAAGATTCCCAGAAGTGTCCTTAGTTGTTTCCCTGGGTGACCTGAACAGTCCTCAAACTGTCCCCTTGTCTCCCTCTTCCCACTGGAAAAGACCAGTTAAAATGAAACCTTGTGTAATACGGTAGGATGTGTGTCAGTCTGAACTGTGTTACCTAAATGCCAGTGTGCACTAACTGAGGTTTAATAGGGATGGTTCTTTGAATTCAGTGTGCTGGATATAGTGTCTTTTGCCCTTTTTGGGCTTTGCAGGGAGTTAGGTTGTTGTAGGTAACAAATACATCTGGGCAGGAGCCAAACACATGAGGGGATTCCAATAAATATTCTCAGCAGCAAAACTGACTGGTGAGTCATTTTTTTTTCACTTGCTCAAACCCCTTTAGCCTCCCCTGCACTGAAGGGGTCATGCTGCCTCATCTGTTCTCTACTTGGATCGTTTCCCATAAAGTAAGGGAGCAATTCGCCAAGTGTATGAGGTAAGTATTTCCAGAGCTGCACTCAGCTTTTTCTTGCTTGAAAGAGAGGAACGAGCTCAGGCTTATATGGCAGTTGGCCATGAACTGGGGAAAAGACCCTTCTGGGACCAATCTCCCTTTGTGTATATCTGTTCCAGAAACACTTCAGCTAGTTTGGCCCAAAGACTTCAGTTTCCTTCAGTGCGATGCCATTAGGGGAGTGTCTTCTAGAATGTTGTCACAAAAGTGTTTAAAAACAACAACAAAAAACCCTAACAAAATAACAAACCTTTGAATTTCTCTCATCCATAATAAAACAGGCTGTCACTTTTGTGTTACGTGCTGAGGGAAGTTGAGCTTCTTCCCTCGTATTGTATATATGCACTCTATATGCCTTGGCTTCCTGCTCATGATGCTGGTGATGTGGCTGAATACATGCAAACTTGAATAAAGGCAGGATGACGGAGTTCTCTTGGCTCTTTTGCAAACTGAAGGCAAGAAAATGTTTTGCAAGAAACTGTTTGTATGAGTAGTTAAAACTGGTTACAAGAGAGAGACTTGCATACAGCAAAAGTAAAAGATTTTCAATAGATCCTGTGACTTTGAGATGTATATTTGTCATAGATGGAGATTTCTGTTCTGAGGTACAAGGGTAGTGTCTTCCTGGTACAGTAGCCCCTGCTGTGAACTGAACCTCAGTAGAAGGTATTTAATCAAAAAGGTTGGATGCCAGCCCCGGATCTAGCTATAAAGACCACAAGTTGTAGAGTCATTTGCTTCACTTGTGACATCCTCACCAACTGTAGTTACATACTCCTTTCAGTGTCTTCTAAACCCCTGCTCCATGGGTTTGGTTAAACACTTGAGAAGCAAACAATGACAGTTGTTTCTTATATGCGTGTTTTCCCTGCCTATTTTACATCATTGCCATGTGATTGTTAAATCTATATTCTACTCGAAGGAGCACTTAACTGGAAGATTCAATGGGTAGGTTTTTTGGTGATGTTATCATTCTGAGGCTTCTGGTTAGGATTTACCTTAAGTGATTAGGCTTAGAGTGGTGTGTTTTCATTTCATTTTTATTTCCTCTGTCCCCAGACATAGTTGTTGGTACAGCATGGCTTTAGGAGGGAAAGGCTGGAAAAAATGGTGGGTTTGATCTAGTTATCTTCTTATTCCTTAAGCCTCCTGTGTTTTCACTCTTGGATTCTCTCTTCTTCTATAGCCAAACCAGATTGTACTGGAAGACAACATCCTGGTTTCTCGTTATATCAGCAACCCCCTGCTCATAGATGGTGAGTGTGCTTAGGAATTGCTTTTCCTCTCTTCCCCCAGCCCCACACCTGAGGACCTTTGCAGGAGTTCAGTTGTATAATGGAGTGGTATATCTTCCTCTAGTACCAGGAAAATGTAACTAGAGAATTCCTTGAAATCTGGAAGCTTTTCAACTGGGAAAGCTTCAGGCAGTTCTGTCAGCAGCAGATACTTGTTTATTGCTCTTCGGGTCTGTTGAAATTCCTCAACTGGATATAATGTCTGAAAGGTATTTGCAGTCACTGACTCTTGACAACTGTATTTCAGATTTCAAATTCGATGTGCGCCTCTATGTTCTGGTTACATCCTATGATCCACTTGTCATCTATCTCTATGAGGAAGGATTGGCCAGGTAAGGGAGGCTGCTTCTTTCTCACTGTACCTGCGCCGGGTGATCCAGAGATGTCTTGGATTGCCTCTGTGCTCCTGACACAATAGCAAATAAGGGAAGTGCCAGTTAGAGAGTTCTGCAGAGTTTAGGTGTATGATACTTCGTCACGCTGTGTCCCATCAGTTTTCTTTGTATAGATTATTGGATCTTTAGTGAGAGGCTTTATTACATATGTAATAAAGCAACTTTTCAGCTCTTGAGGGTTGACTGGCCACACACACCATCGTTGGCATGTTCATTCTCAAGGTTGGGTTCTTCTTGAAACCTCTTTGGACTCTTGTGGTGTTCTGCCCCTTCTGCATCCTCCGAGATGAAGGGAATCTAAACTTTCTCAACTTCTGTTTAATCCTAAAGACAAAAGCAGTTGGAGACCTGTTGTTGGCTGTATTGGCCTTTGTTTTAATACTTTCAACTGCTCTTCTGAATTTTAGGTCAGTATTTGTGTGTTCTACAGTATTGAGTAAGTGGGTTTAGACAAATTCACTGTTCTTGCCCTGCAAGGTGCCAATTTTATGTTGCGTGTAAGTCATGAGTGATACTTAAGATTCCCAGGAGGAACACTTCTCTACCCAAAATACGTGTTTCTCTTCATAACAGTAGTTTAGCTAAATACCTGTCTATAGTAACTAATAAATTTGAAATAATCACCCTTCTGAATTTCCAGCAGACCAGAAACTTAACTGTAGTGGTGTTTGAGAAAAGATCGTTGTAGGACTGTCTTCTGCAACGGTTTTAAGCAATGCTGAATCTGTCTTATAAGCGCATCTGACGTACCCAGAAAGAATATCTCTAGGGTTCAAGCCTGCATAGCTCTGACTTAGGGAGATACTGAATCCAAAAAAATATATTAATTATGATCCCACAAGAAATATCCTCCTTTAAATTGATGAACAGATCCCCTTCAGGTGTGTTGTGATGCGCCTCTGCCTGCAAAGATCATATGAACAGATTGTCTCCTGAAATGAGGGCAGGAGCGGGTAGCTCACCTTGGTCGGTGGAAAACTTAACAGCTATATTGACTTTGGAAAAGGAGCCTTAAACATGCCTGGCACGCAAGGCTTTTTTCTTGGGAACAGTTAGTTGCTAATATTGCATGTTCTTGGAAAGTGAAGAGGGAAACAAGATAACTTACTGTGAATATATGAGTAGATTACTAGGATGTTCTGAAAATGGGCAGTGCATAGCAGACCTCCAAAATAGGATTTGCACCATCATTAATGTCTTAAAGGTAGTTCTGCTGATCTTATTGTAACAAAGGAGTTTACTTCTGGAAAATTCTGTCTATGTGAGAGACAAGTGTTCTACTCTGTTTGGGGGCAAGTGTGCCAATTCCATGATTTGTCTCTGACGGTAGAGTAACATGTTTTGCTTGAGGGAAAGTGTGTGTGTAGATGTGTATGCTTTTTTTTAATTCTTCTAACAATTCTAGTTGTATTAGAGGTCTAGTGAAGGAAATGAGGAAGGAAACAAGTATATTCTTTTGAAATACACTGGTCAGACAGATCTAGTGAATCCCTTAAGTTAGAATCATCAGATTATTTAGGTGGGAAGGAAAGTCTGGAGGTTTTTAGTCCAACCTCCTTCTCAAGACGGTCTTCAAAGTTTGGGCAGATCCTGTATGGCCTCATACCATGAAATTTTGAGTATCTTCCAATAGCGGAGATTCCATAGTCTTTCCTGACAACCTGTTCCAATATTTGACCATCCTCACTGTGAATGTGTGTGTGTTTCTTGTATCTAATCAGAACTTCCCGTGTTGCAGTTTGACTGTTCCTTGTTGTCCTTCTGCTGTGCACCTTTGAGAAAAGTCTGACTCTGGCTTTACAGCCATGCATTAAGGAGTTGAACACAGCAGTTAGATCTCTTCTTAGTCTTCTTATCTGCAAGCTAAACAATCCTTTTCTCCTCAGCTTCTCCTTCTACATCATGTTTTTCAGTCTATTTTAATAGCTCCCTGTCAGACTTGCACCACTTAGTCAAAACTTCTACTTGTGCTGCGGGGCTTATAACCGGACATGAAGTTCCAGATGTATGTCCAGTGCTTGCTGAGCACTCACAAGTAAGAGGTACTAATCACTTCCCTCGACCTGCTGGCTACACTCTTGATACAGCCCAGCGGGTAGTCAGCCTTCATTATTGCAAAGGCAAACTGCTAATTCATGTGCAGCTTATTGCCCACCAGGACTGCTTGTCTATTCTGCAGAGCTGGTTCCTATCCACCCAGCCTATACTGCTGAACGGGGTTATTCTTCCCAGGTGCAAGACTTTTGCATTTGGTTTTGCTAAAGTTCATGAGGGTTCTGTTAACCCATTCCTCTAGCTTTACAGGGACCATTTGAGCACTCAGGTCTTGAGCTATGCCATCCACTGCTCTCCCTTTGTCCCCAGAACCGTTCTTGTCATCCTAGAAGGCAATCAGGAGCTATCAGATGTGATTTGCTCTCAGAAAATTTCTGCTTGCTGTTCCAAATAATCGTTTTACCCTTTATGTGCCTGGAAATATTTTTCTGGAAGATAATAGTTCAGAAGCTCCTATTGGTAGCAAGACTGTAGATCACCTGGGCTATCCTTGGTAAAAGGTCTCTTGAAGCAATGATCTGATTTCTTTGAGTTTGAGCCAGTGTCCCTACTTGATAACCTGCATGCTGACTGGCTGAATTTCTTTGTCCTTTTGGCATTCAGAATATTCAGCTCTAGAGCTTGAAACAGTGTTGTGGTCAACCTCAAACAAATAACTTAGGTTTTCTTTCTGGGTATCCATCCAGAAGCATCAATCTCAACAGTTTTGGACTCTCCATCTTGGTAAGATCCCACACGGCAGTAATACTTGCAAATCACTTTTCAGTGTTCTAAAATCCTTAACACTTGTATGTGTTCAGATTCAGTTTGTTTAAACTGTAATCAAATCTAGAGCACATGGTGTCCATATACATGACAAGTGGAATATATATGTACAGGACAGCATAGTATTACTAATGGTAGTTATCTTTTCCTTCAAATTGCACCCCATCATACAGCTGTCTGTGACACGTAGCTAGTATATATGGACACTGTGGCACGAGGTTATCTTAATGCTGCTCTCTGATACAGTCAGCTATACTAGTACAACTGTGGGACTGGTGTAGAGGGAATAATGAGATGTTATCTCTGGTCCAAGGACAGTCCTGATTCTGAAGGGTAACTCTAGTTCTGTTACTGAACTTCAGCTGCCCACTGAGCAATTTCAGCTGTAGTGTCAGCTACAGCTAAAGGCTTGTAGCAAGACTTGTCGTCGAATGCTTTCACATGATAGGTATAAATTTATTGCAACCAATATCTTGAATTACTCTTAAACTTTTCACTTATTCTATGGCTGTAGAGTTGATATGTTTGTGTAGCAAGTGCTGGCAAGCTCTCCTTGGAGGACAACATTCAGGTGTGAGTTTCTGAAAGCAGAAAACTTTAGGTGGGCTGTTCTGTGTGGCCTCCAGATGGCACTAGTGACCTTTAGCTTTAGCGATTTGGATTTTTCCCATACCCTGGATTTGCAGGAACCTGGAGCTACTGGATTCTGGCTTCGTCTTAGCTTTTTTTGCCTTTCATTTAACAATGCGAGTTAAGTGCCAGGAGAGACCCCTTTATTGCCTCAGTGTAATGGTTTGGTTTAAAGCTGGGACAAAACTTTAGCTGTGTGGGGAGGGGGGAATGCTTTAACCTTTCTGAGTGGAAGCTGGGTTTTATTCTTTAATTAAGAAAAAAACCCCACACTACTTAAGAGTGGAAGCAATTTGTAGCAGAGAACTGAGAGGTAAGATCAAGGCCTCGAATCAAAGGTGGCATTGAAGCTATCTAAGCGGAAACCCACCAGCAGAACAACGGAATCTGTTTTCAGGACCTCTGCTAGTGCTTATGGTGCACTATGGTGACTTCCATGTTTTAAGTTTGCTTTCTGAAGGTAGGTGGTCTCTGAAGTGTAGTCAGGGTGACCCCTTCTGCGTTGTTCTCTTCGTTTTCTTTGTCGCTTTTTCTTAGCCTGTCTGAAAGGTAATGTTCCCCTCCAATGTTACGCTTTGTGTATTCCAAGTAGAAGAGGAACCTGACTGTTTCAGTAAAGTTGGTGACCACTTCCAGAAAAGGAGTGCTAATGGGAAACTGTAAGATGTAAATGATCTTACACAGACTGGTATAATACACATTTGTGATGAGACTAAATACCTCCTTAGGCCTAGTTTTGCTTGGCACAGCTAGACTTGTCATGACATGATCTAGAGTGGAATTTGAGGCTTCAGCACTGAGGAGAAGAAAGGGATTATGGATCCAGCATGGGTAACTTGCATTTCACTTTCCATGTGGAAGAGGGAAGAAAAAGTTTCCTTTAAAGGAGATATGAAGGGTATGTACCTAAAGGTGTGTAACAAAGCCTTCAGCTATCGTTGCTTGATTTGTGCCAGAAGTACTGAGTAACTGGTTTGCCCTAGCCGAAGTAGTCTCTATTGTTCAATGCAATTTTTCAGGAAGATATTGACCCAAAAGCTTTTTTTTGTTTAACCCCTAAAATAATATTGAGTAGAACTTAGGAAGTGCTGATGTTGAGTAGGTTCCTTTTACAGCAATTTCCAGCCCACTCCCCGTGGAATAACCTGTATTTAGTAGGGATGGGCCTTAGGTCAGCAGAGTCATGTATTGGACTTCTGGAGCAGGGCCCCCGGAAAGAAGTTGGAAGAAGAGCAGGGGCCCCAAATGAAATTTATTCAGAAAAAGAATGGGGACCTGTAATAAAGTTGGAAGGAGAGCAGGGTCTGAAAATTATTTGGAAAAACTGTGGACCCTGAAATGATGTCGGAAAAACTGTGGGTCCCAGAATGAAATCAGAAGAAGCCCAGGGCCACTAAATTTATTTGGAAAAAGAATGGGGGCCCTGAATTTGTTTCAAAAGAGAGCAGGGACCTGGAAAGAAGTCGGAAAGAGATCAGGCCCCAGAATTAAACAGTAAAAAGTGCAGTTCTATGAAGTTTATTTAGAAAAAGACCCGGGCCGCGAAATGAAATCAGGGAAGAAGAGCAGGGCCCTGGAAATGAAGTTGGAAGAAGAGCGGGGCCCCCTCAAAAAAATGGGAAAGGAGGGGGCCCTGAAATGCAATCATCCTCTAAAAGATTGTAAGATTTCTCAAGAGTTTGTTCTAATCTCAGATTAACACCTAGAACACTTACAATTGTTGAAGTTTTCCTACTTTCCACTCTTACTGTAAGGCCTGTTCCTATGACCTTAGTGTCTCCTGAAATAACCTGTAAATTTCTGTTGAAGCAAGACATTGTTGCATGCAAGTCTTTTGTGTTTCCTGGAGAGAACAAGTGTGGTGGGTGAGTAGCCTTCTTACTACAGGGGAAGAAAGGTACAGTGAAGTATAGTATGAAAAGCTGTAGAACTGTGGAGTACTGAAGGTAACTAACTGGTATTTCAGTGCTAGTAACATTTTTCCATCCCAAGCAAGTGCAAGACACAGTGTAAGGGGTGTGGGCCACTCTGGTGACAGATAACAACTACAAGACTGGCAATAGCCAGCATCCAGAGGCTATTGATAGAGATTCTAGAAATAACTTGGATTTTCCATTTGGAGACTTGCACTTAGCATGGGGCTAGTAAGGCTGTCAAACCAGCTCTTGGAGAATGCATTAAGCTGGCATTTGATTTGACTGTTTAAAGCCTGTTTTTTTTGTGGTGGTCAATTTGTGTCATTTAATGTTTTGTATTTTTCTTGATGCATTGCTGAACTGGCCCATGGTATCCCTTAAGAGGATAGCATCCTAGTAGAAGAGAAAGTTTATGTACTGAGAGCTCTAGAACACATTGAAATCCCTTCTGAATAGCAGTTCCCATGGCAATCTGGGCATCAAGCTCAGAGCACTTAATTATTAAGGACAATCTCTATAGAAGGAAGCTAATGCAAGCGTTTGCAAGGTAAAGAAATGCTGTCATTTAAAAGTATTGTCTACATCTGCCAGGGGTTCATATCTTCATATTTCTGAATATATGCATAATTAAAAAATCAGCTGCTAAGCATGGTGAACCTAATTGCCCTCTGCTTCAAAGTATTGAGGGAGCCATGACATGAAATAGCTTGCTGCTTGTTCTCAGTATCTTCCAGGGTCTGGCTGAAAGTGTATTACCAAGAAATGCTTTCAGTATGCTGTCAATAAATAGTTGTTAAGGTGGAGATAAAATAATAATAAAGAACAAAATACATGATAGAGCTGTTGTCACTATTTTCAGAACAGAAGTGCTAAATCCAGGAACCTTACAGTTAAACTGAAAAGAAATTAAAATACTTTAAGCTGTGGAAATATGTGGAAACAGGATCCAAACTTCCAAACTCTTCTTTTGCCAGCTGTTCTGACTTCATGTCGTTAAAGCTCAGAAAAACATGGTGCAAAATATTTTTCACTTTTTTTTAACCTTGCTGCTTAGAGTTAATTACATCATGGAGGCTTGTTGGCTTGGGTCCCCCCCTGCTCCCACCTGTGTATTTAAGGATAGGTTTAATCTGATGAGCATCTTCATGGATTTGCTGGTATAGTTCTTGTGAAGAGAGATATATATCTATCAAAATGGCTACCAAGTGAGGGCAGCACTGGCTTTGTTTTCACTGAGAAATTAGATTTATTTTTTTTTTTCCTGGTAGCTCCTTCTAAAGGAAGAATTTTTATCTTTGTGTAACTTGTTAGATGTCTTTGTATAGTTCACCTTTTATCAAGTATGGAAGCTAATAGGGGATGGATGGAGAGAGATGACTATTAATAAAGCAAAGTGGGGATGCATTCTTTTATGGATTAGCTTTGTTGCACGGCCAGATGCTCTAAATTCCCCTTCCTCTCTCCCTCTTCCATTTTTCTTGAGCACTGCCTCCCTCTTCCTGCTTTGAGGCTTCACCCAAATCTACTCTCCTTTTCTTGCAACTATCCCTGCTTTCCTTGGTACTTACTTTCCCTCTTGCCAGGGCTGCTTCAGATATCATATGTCCAGCTTCCCCTTTACCCTTTCTTACTCCCCTCTGCCTCTTGAGACATTGGCGTCTTAAGCTACTGTGGTATAGGAGGATGGTCAGAGTGAAGAAGGTGTTTTTTCTCTCTTTTTTTTTTTTTTTTTTGTTTGGTTTGGTTTTTTGAACTGGAACATGCTTGCTGTTATGAGCTGTGGTGGTATGCAGCGGCTTATACTGATCATTCTGCCAACCAGATGCCCTGGATTCTGCCCTCTATCTTTTGTTTTATTTATTTTTTCCAAAGTCTGAGGCATAAAATATATGTTGAAACAGGAGTTGATTACATGCAGAATATGAAAATGATTGCAGTTGGACTAGATGATTGTTGTAGGTCCCTTCCAACTGGAACTATTCTATTACATTATATTTAATTTGATGGCATGTCCTTGTCTGGATGTAGGATTTTGCAGATGTCACCACGAATAGCATTATGCTCTGCTTAATGTTTGATTTTTATTTTTTTTTAAAGTTGTTTTGTGACCTGCTCCTAAAATGGAGTCACTGCTCTCTTTCTGTCCTGACTCTGCATCTTAATGCTCTCCTTTGTTATGTCTGACAGAGGGTGTACCTGCATCAGGTTGAAAGTTAATTGGTATCTTTCTGTATTTGCTCAAGTGGCTGTTCAGTCAGATCTGTGAAGTGATCTGACTTGCCTGTGGCTACATAATTTGTGGAGCATATCAAGTAGAGTGGCTGGAGTGTGCAACTGAGCAGGTAATGAGCTTTCAGCTGCCGTGCGTCCTTCGATCCTCAAAGGCTGATCGTGCAACTAAGAGAGGTGTGCTATTGATAAGAGGTGTGCTATTGATAAGAGGTGTGCTATTGATAAGATTACTGTTTAATGTGCTTCAGTGCAATTTTGTGCTGTATTCCTGTGCTTATTCAGGGGCTCATGGTGTCCACTGTATTGTGTCACCGCGAGCATTTCTGTACCCATGCAGTGATCTGATCTGATTTGATGAGTAGCTTAGCAAAAAAGACAGTTTTAGATGGCTTGCTGAACCGGACAGACACTCTTGTGCTGGTATTGTGCAGGTAAAATTAAAGTGGATAGCTGAGGAAAGAGAGTGTGGATAGCTTAAGTCTGTGTTGCCACTGGAGGGAGGCAGGGGGTGTGTGTGTGATCCTATCAATATACAACTTTGTAGCTGATCAGGGAGCTGATCTACCTTTGTCCGTCTGCACCCTTTTTCCTTTCACATCCTGTTCCCTCTGTCTCCCCCTCAACACAAAACAAAACAAATCCCTCAAACACCTGCAGACCAAAGTCCTGATCTATTTTTCGGTTAGATCAATTCTTTGATTCGTTTCAACACAAGCATCTGTGATGGAAATGCATGGCTAAGGGAGTGGTGATGGGGTACTTGGTTACAGTTCAGGTAATGCCTTTTAATTAGGAGGTTACCCGTAATAAACAGGCTGATTTAACTGTGGTATTGTTGGCCATAATGGGGCTCATACAGAGACTAGATAAGCTTGTAGTAGTGTCTTGGTCCTGATCGCCATCTTTGCTGCAGTCCCTTTCCTTGTACACAGCTAGGTGATGTCTTTGAGATCTAGAAGGACTGTGTAGTCCCTGAGAGTGACAGCACCTTGGAACAGATGCTGCCTTGGACAAATTGGTCTGGCCTGCAGGTTGTACCTGGCTTCCTGGATGTGCCTTGAGAAAGAGGATTGGCAGTTGTAGGCTGTGTGGTGATAGAAATCTGTTCCCACCCTCAGCCTTTCCTAAGGCATCCTTGGAGTACACAAGAACTGAGCTGTCCTTGTATGAGACTTCAGGAAATACTGACTGTGGTATGCATATGTAGTATACTTGCTCTGAATGTGTACATTTCCAAGGACAGTGGATCTCTTCATGGAGGTCCTGTTGTGGAATTGAAGGGACTGTGACACTAACTGTGTAAGGCAAAGTGGCCTGTTTGTCCAGAATGCCTGAGGGTTGGCCAGAATGCCACAAATCTAAGCAGTTGAGAAAAAATGTGCCTAGTATGGTGTGCACACTACTAGGCTGTGAAAACTCCCAGGAGGACAAATGGAGCTCCCTGCTCTAAAACACTGAAAAAGACTAAATGCACCTGGATGAGGCCCTTGAGAATAATTTGTATTGTTTGTGAGGAGAGGTTGCGTTTGATGACGTCTAATTTACTTGCATTCTCTCTGTAGCTCTTGTTTGAGTTGTCCATGTATTAAGTCATATTTAGCAACTGTGTCACTTGTTCAAGAAATACTGTGAATCACTTGTTCAAGAAATACTGTGAATCTTTATCCCTCTTTGCAGGTTTGCAACAGTGAGGTATGATCAGGCATCCAAGAACATTAAAAACCAGTTCATGCATCTGACCAACTACAGTGTCAACAAGAAGAGTGGAGATTACGTCAGGTACTTGGCTGGAAAATGGAACTTGATCTCTAGAGGTTGGGTAAATTTACCTAAGTTGATCTAAGGCTGGTCCAAGTCCATAGAGGTAGACCAGGGATGTCAACTTGTTTCTTTCGATTGTTTTTAGCTGTGATGATCCTGAAGTAGAGGATTATGGAAACAAGTGGAGCATGAGTGCAATGCTGAGGTACTTAAAACAAGAGGGGAAAGATACTGCAGGTCAGTACAGATCTTGTTTTTTTATTTCTGTGTTGGATCTTAATCATCTCACCAGTGCGAATCTTAAGAAGTCAGGGAAGAGCCCCAGTGAGTCCCATTTAGCACCAGAGCAGTGTGGAGGGAAGCATTGTTCCTTACAGCTTACTCACTAGAGCTGTGCATTTATTCTCTGTCCCCAGAGATGAGGCCTGCCCCTTCCCTTTTGCAAATAATATTCTGAGACTTTCTCAGGGCATGTTTCTTAATATTTTTACCTACATTTCCCATTTCTTAAGGTCATTCCATTCGTTCTAAAAGCTTCCCTCCCTCTACTGCTCCCATGGCCTGTTCAGTCTGATGAGTGACCAGCCTCTGGAGAACTGTGCCAGTTTGAGTGACTCTTGGATGTGGTGTCATCTTTCCATGGCTCAGGTTTTTGCTGGGTGTTTTCATTTCAGTCTGTGTTTCATATAAAACAGCTCCCTCTTCCACACCTTTGCCAGGTCTGCTGGGAGTAAATGCATCTGCAGAGCAGAATCCAGGTAGATCCTTTAAGGGATAAATTACCTGTGATACTGAGGCATCAATAACACTACTGATAGCAGCTATGCCCATATTGCAAATATTGCCAGGGAACACTTAGGTGTTGGAGGAACGAGTTTGAATCTGGCTTTCAGGTGGAAGTAGACTTTTTCCCTATCATATGCGTGCATGGCTTGCACCATATGTTTTCCATAAGCTGTGTACATATAGTTATTTATATTGATAGATTTCCACACCCCACCTCAACCTAAAGTATAAAACATGCAGTCTTAATTATTAGTAACCTGATGAGTAATGCAATTTCTCTAACTCTGTTATAAGGCTTCTTGCACCTTTCTCTGATGCATCTGGTTCTGGTCATAGGGAGGCAGAATGCTGTCTGGAAACTGCTGGCCTTGTCTGGGCTGGCAAGATTTTTGTGCTCTGGGATGTTTGTGCACTTAAATATTCCCATGCTGTGTTGCATCCACTTAGTCGTCTTCTGTCACAGAAGTTCATATCTGAATTTATTTGCATGCTTCTCTCTAATTATTCAAGTCCCTGCATGCCATCATCTGAACAGGAGAAATAGTAATTGTAGGCCTAAATCAAACTCTAGTCGAGTGGTTTGTACTAGATGTTCTTTGGGACAGGAATTGCCAAATGTCTGTGTGGGTTTTCTGGAGGTCTTGTGTGTTTGCTTGTGCTTCCTTTGAGGGGTGGGGAAGGCTGTTCTATCATCCCTACCAAGTTTTCGGACTAGGATTCTGGTGTTTGTTCACTACCTCCTCCCCTCGGTTTTCTATTGCTTGTCCTTGAAAACAGAAACTAAGTGTGGTGTTATTTCTATTGCATGACTCATCGCAAGCCCAATGTAGAATCCAGGTCTACATCTAATGTGCATCTTTTCTTGTCTTTTGCTCCCTCTGTCAGCTCAGATTCCTGTTCTTGAGCTCTGTTTACAGGCTCATACAGGAGCTGGAGAGAGATTCCTTACTGAAACTGCAGATTATCTGTAGGTCAGCAGGACTGGGAGCTGTCACCAGTCATACCAGTTTGAAATGATTTGTGAATCATGCTATAGGAACAGCTGCTTTAGAGGAAGGTGCAACATCTCAAGACAGTTATCTCATAAAAGTCAACAAGAAAAATTTTTATGTCTCAGTGGCTATGGCTTATTCTCTGTAGTTTATAGGCTTATCTCACTAACCCACTCTTGTTTAATCCTTCCTAATACTGAGTGGGCGGTGATCAGACTCCAGCTGACTTGTGCTGATATACTTGCCACATGTTTCTGCTTACTTGCACTGTACATATGCTCACTTTTATCATTCTCATTTGTGAGTATTTTTGCACTAAGATACCTACCCATTTATCTATATACTTATGCTTGCATGGATTTCCAAACATCATTGCTTTGTCATCTGTAGGCTCTCACGTGCTTTGATTCACAAAGGTATCTGTCCATATGCATATTCTCATGCTTTCCTAGGTATTGCGTGCTACTTCTCAATCTACTTCTTTTTTTTTTTTTTTTTTTTTTCCTTCTCCACTCCTTGCAGCACTGATGGCCAACGTGGAGGACCTGATTATCAAGACTGTAGTTTCTGCTGAGCTGGCCATTGCCACAGCTTGCAAAACTTTTCTGTCACATCGTGGCAGCTGCTTTGGTAAGGCACTGGGGGGGGCATCTTTGTTGATTGGCTGTTGAGTACTGTTTGAAACTTCCAACTTTCTAAATCTACAGAGCAATGTTCATTCCCTGTTGCAAGGAGGCCAGATACTGTTTGTTTTTCTCAGTATAGGCATGTGTGAGGGCAGGGGACATTGAATCAAAGTTGCCCCTGTGCAATTCATTAGAATCTCATACTAGAAAATGGGATGATCAAAAGGGACTTGAAAGGGAACTGGGGAACTGCTGGAAAGTTACTGACCCACTAGTGCCCTTGCAAAGGATGGCTGTGGATGATTAAACATCCCTTTATAGCATGTAATATTTTCTATTGAGCCATCTAGCCCAATGTAGTTCTGAATTATTGTCCTACATGCATCTGAGGACTGTGAAGGAATGTGTAATGCAGTGCCTGGAATGAAGGTGGTAGCTTCTGGGCTTGTGCTTGTGTGAGAGTACCGCATGGTGGCGTCAAAGCCTATTTCTGGCAGAAGCTGGATGCAGAGCTATGTTCTGGCAAAGGGTTTTGAGAACTTGCTGCCAGCAGATGCTGGGATGAGGTCCAGAAAGCAGCGGCTGGTACCACAGTGTGCCTTCTCCTGCTTTCCAGTGGCTGCTTCCCAACCTTCCCTAAAGAGGCCTCCTTCTGCTCTTAGCAGCCCTTTGCTCATGTGGATACACGCACAAAGATGGAGTCTCAGAGCAGGGGAAATGAGTCTAGAATTAGTCTCAGTCAGTGCTTAAATAAAAGACCAAGCTTGGCTTAAGCTATCCTGTGTTTAGGTATTAGGACTTACATTTAAACAAGCTGTGACAGGCAAATCCATTTGTGTGGTTCTTGCGTTGCACTTGGGTATTGACGATTCTGCAGCTTTCAACACTAACGTAAATGCTGTCATCTTTGGATATTCGGGGATGATGAGATAGTCAAGAATCAAGGAGAAGCCATGGCTGATGTGCTGTTTAGTTACCTGCCAAGCTAGCTAACTCTCTGGCCTTAGCTTCTTCTGACTGACTCTGATGCCTGTGTTCAAAGGTAGAGAACCTTGGCACACATGGGGAATTATGAGTTAGATAATAGTTTTAGTGAAGTAGCAGTTTATCAGCTATTCCAGAAATATCAACTGGATTAAAAGAAAAGCACAACACAAAACTTTTCACTGCCTCTTTTTTTTTTTTTTTTTTTGGCTTCTCCCTTTTCCTCCCTCAGTTGTGTCTCTAGATTCCTCTGAGCTGTGTATGTGGAAACTAATGTTCCTCGTGTACTTTCTGCTGGGCCTGGCTCTGAGGTTATCCCACTTCCTGCTGCCTCCCCAGGGCTGCACTAACCACCCTCTCAGATGCTCCCCCACAAATAAACTGTTTTGTTCCATTTATTTCAGTGTAAACATAAATTAAGAGCTTCCCAGGAAAGAGAGCTTAAGTAGGAGCCACACTGCTTCCCTAGGGAGCCTGAGGCATTTCCAGAGCTCAGTACTTTCTGCCACCTTCCCCCACAATTAAGTGGTGGTCCTTGTCCCAAGGATTTGAACTGCCCTTGTCATGTTGTATGGTTCATTCTTCATCCATGTGTCTTGTTCTGACACTCTTTGGTTGTGCCACTTTTAACCCTGTTGTAAAAAAGACAGTTTTTCTAGCTGGAAAATTTTGGAATGGCTGAGTTCATAGCTGTTAACATGAGGGAGAAAACTGAGAATGAAGATTTCAACGCAGCATGCAGAGGCTCCCAAGAGCCTTTTTTTTTCATTCTGGGCTGTGAACAATGAAACTGCATGTGTGTCCTGAGAAAGACTGATAATTTGAAAAATATCTCAGACTTCACAAACCTGAATCTGAGATTCAGTTACAGAGGTAGGCCTTGTTTGGAAAGCTTCTAGAAAAATATGACTAACTTAATGTGTGTTCTACTCTAGTCTTTGTAATGCTGTTCTAGGGAATAGGACTTCAGCACAATTGCCACTTTCTTGCTAAAAATTAAATCACAAGTACTTTGTCTAGGTTGGGTTGCCCTCTTTATTTCTGTAACAGTTTAGCACTGATGTGGTCCTTCATTCCTTTCTCAAGTAAATATTTTTTTTTAATGTAATAGACTTGTTTTCTAGACTTAAGGGAAGAGTCTCGATTCATGGCTTCTTCATATTCTAAAATAAGACTGGTAAGACAGTCTGTATGGTTCCAGCTACCCATGCTTGTCTAGAAAGTGAGAGTGGTAGGTCAGGATGATTCTTTTTCTAGTGTCAAAGCGGAGTGCTGGTGACAACTTGTGGAAAGATTGTAGTGAGTCCCCTTTTGGCCATGTCATGTGAGCTGTTTACTGCATTCTAGTAATAATCAGTTCTCAGAGGACTTGGGATGCTCAGTAGTTTTGTTCCTGTGAAGTACATCACAGAAAGTAGTGTAAGTACTACATAATTGTGTTGCAGCCTTGTTCATGTATTGTTATTAACAATGTAATCTCAAGCCTCTATTTTGTTCTTTATGATTAGCTAATAATTCCTCATGCATAATTAAGCTGCAAGTAAAAATTGTCTTAACCAGTAGCTCCAGAGGAGGGCGTGCTGCAGGACTCTGAACCACTGCACTGCCTGAAGCTGTTCACCAGTGGTGGTGTTGGTTGTTTCTGCAGCATTCTTTAACAGAAACTGGGTTTTGCACTGAATTTGAGGGATGTGACGTCTCAGTGTAGGAGCAGGAGGTATGATAGGGATACATATGCTCAAGCCAATTAAAGACTGCATTGTTTTCCCTCCTGGAGTAAGCACTTCTGGGTAGGCTAGAAAAGGCAGTGAGGCCTGCTTTCAGACTGTTTGAAAAAATCTTTGTGTAGGATGATTTAGTAGGGGATGAGATGAAGGCGACTAGGTGGAGCATATATTTTTGCCAGCATCCAGTGTAGCAGTGTTTTTTGCACTCACTGAAACGTGAGCCTGAAGAAGCAATAGATTTAAGTCCCCTGTTTAAGTCCCAGCTCTGTTCAACCCAGTAATGACACTGTTGAGCTCTTCTGCAATCAAGAAGGCAGGACAGGATAGGATAATAGGCATGTTGATCCCACCAAAGCAGTGAGTTTCTTACTTAGCTGCTCCTGTGTCCTAAGGCTGAGTTGGTCAGGCTTATGCTTCTAATCACGTCTACGTTAAGATGGTATAAAGCAAACAGTAAATTATTGTACTACTTGAGTGGTGCTGACCTGGAGCTAAATGCTTAAAAAAGTCTTCATTGGTATCTAATCACCAGTTCTCAATCATTGATGTTGCTGTTCTTCATGAGCATTTAAATTTCTTAGTAGTAGCAGTTGACCTGTTTGGGGGAATGGTAGCCTTTTATAGCATTGAACAGTGTTGGCCTGCTTCATAATAAATTTTTATGGAACACTAAAAATTTGAGATTCTTAAGAAATTTCTGTGCAGACTTGCTTGACATGAGTATAAGTGAGTCCCTGCTTAGAGACTTAGGTCAGCCATGCAAATAACATACATATATCCTATATCTTTGTATCTATATTTCTGGTTTCATAGATGACATGTCAGGGAAAAGCAGAACAGGTATTCCCTACACTTAACTTTTTTTTGCAAAGCTTAATTGGTTCTATTTTTATACCTTTACTGTCAGACACTGCTTTAAAGCCAGTATGTCAAGATGCCATTTTGAATCTGAAAAAGGTTGTCCTGAGAGTCCTCTGGCTACCATCAGATTCAGGAGCCCTGTACCTTTCAGGACAGGTCTTTTGATGATCAGTGTGCCAAGGTAGGTTTGTAATGTAACTATATCTTCAGAATTTAACAAACTGTCAGCTGAGCCTGAAGGGTAAAACAAGTGCAAGGGACAGGTCTTCTAGTGATAGCTCCTGTAGGAGTAGGGGTCTGTCCCTGCACTGTTTTCCTTACTTGTCAATTCATAGCTCTAAATTGTACCTAGGTGATTGTTGAAAGTCAGGATCCTTGTTGCTGCAGAAGCTTTCTGGTTTCTTTAGGAAGCTGTTCTCAGCTTGGTAGCACAATTTTCTTTCTCGGGGTGCTGGGGCAGACCTAGGAAGAAATAAGTCTTTCAAAAAACAGCCAAAATGACCAGCATTGTCAATTTATTATCAGTGGACTTGTGTCCACTTCCCATAAGGGAAGTTAAGTGATGTCCAAAGGTGGTTATTGGGATGTTAACCTCTTCACTCAGTATGATCTCACACTCTGGGTTGAAGGACTTTCTCCTTCATGGGTGATAACTTATTGACTCTGTAGGATGAGGATTATGAAGGTAGCCCAATTTGCACCAAGACTCCTGTTCTTTGATGTTAGCCTTGAAGGTGGCCTTATTAGCTTTTCTGACTTTAAAGCAGAAGGATGATTCTGAGCCTAGTTTTGGTACAGGTAATGAGCTCAACTGTAATCTTCTCTTCAAAGAAAGTAGTGGTTTATGCAGGAGGGCAACCAAGATGGTGAAAGGTCTCAAGGGCAAGACTTAGGAGGAGCAGCTGAGGTCACTTGGCTTGTTCAGCTTGGAGAAGGCTGAGGGGTAACCTCATTGCAGTCTACAGCTTCCTAAGGGGGGCAGTGGAGGGGTAGGTGTGGATCTTCTCTTTCTGATGACCAGTGATAGGACACAAGGAAATGGAATGAAGCCGTGTTGGGCAAGTTCAGATGGGACATTAGGAAAAGACTCTTCACAGAGAGGGTGGTTGGTCACTGGAACAGGCTCCCCGGGGAAGTGGTCAGGGCACCAGGCCTGTCAGAGTTCAAGGAGAGTCTGGATGATTCTCTTAGCCATATGATTTAGTTTTAGGTAGTCCTGCAAGAAGCAGGGAGTTGGACTTGATGATCCTTATGGGTCCCTTCCAACTCAAGATAGTCTATGATTCTATGTAGGCACCCTGAAATTAATCCACTTTTTATTGGGAATGTGACTAAGTGTCCTCCAGGCTTCAGTAGAAGGAAAAAAAGGTTGAGAAGTAATCTTAAAGTGATGGACTCTCTCTTGTTGCTTATTGTGGAGAAAATGCCCCTCAGCGAGGTAACTATGTATTTGAATGAACTAGTATGACAAACTCTGGCAGGTGCAGGCTGCATCTCGTGAAGTAGACAAGAACATCAACATGTGGAATAATTCTGTCCCCTGTTGCTGGGTCCTTTCCTGTAATAGCACTGAGAGATAAAGCCTTTCTCTATTAAAATAAAGTTCCCTAAAAAAGGGAGTTAAGCTTTATTATTTGGAGTGCAAGGCAAATACCTGCATGAGATTACAGCACCAGTACTTCCCCCAAAGCCTTTGGTGTCCAGAGTCTTCTGTTCTATTGCTTGATGTGACACAGTGTGGCCTTTTGCTTATGAAAGCCTAAACTGTTATGCTGGCCTCTTGTAAAGTAACAGGAATGATTTGGGACCTGACTGTGATAGCCCCCAAGATGTGGATTTGTTCATATCCTCATAGCTGTGAAAATGTGTTCTACCAGATTTGAAGCAGGTACTGTACCGTCACTAGATAAAGTGATAGAGTTCATTGACGGATAAAGCGATGGAGTTCATCTACAAAATATTATGTAGTCTCTGAAGCCTCAAGTTTGGCAATATGTACGACAACGCAGTACGTCCATCACTATACTCTTAGAAGTTTTTCTCCCTTGCACTGACTGGTTGCTCCTTTGGATGAAATTGTAGCACAGTTATCTTTTCTAACTGAAGCTCCTTGATACATGTTGTCTATAAGCATGATCTGCAGGATACCTTTATGTGAAGCACAGAAAAAGTAGGAAGGAAGAAGGGAAGACTTGAATTTCACTGGCACAGGTGTGGTTCCTTTCATTAGGAATGTCTGTAAATATGCTCCTGCTTAAAATGAGATGATTGTTTTTTATTGCAAAAGCAGAAGAGTTGCATACTATGCAGCTCTTTTTTTCAGTGTATATGTGTCCTTTCATAACCTCAGGTTGCCTCCATTCAATTGCAGAATATGTATTTTGCAGTAAAGCTTTTTCTTTTTCCCCAGTGAACAAGCTGAAAACAAAGACCGGAATAACAGTGACCCTCTAGGAACTGAGCTTATTCATTCTATGCAAAATCAGGAAAACATTGCTTGCGCTACCAGGCTGTCACTTGTGACTTAGTTTCTAGACTTACAGAGCACAGCAAATCCTGTCTTTGACAGGATGATAAGCCAAACTTGGAATACGTGGTAGTTTACCAGAACCAAAAAGCTTGAGACCACGTTTCTAGCCTTCCTTCTTAGTCTTAAGTAATGACATTGGCAAAACAAAAGAAATCTCTGGCTGTTAGGCTTTAGTTAGTCTGAAGCTAACCCTTCTCTTGGGAGGATGGGAAACTCGATCAGCAGTGACTTCTCTGTGGGGGTCGGAGGGGAGATGCTGTTCTTGCTCAGTCTTGGCAACAGCTGGTACCTCCTGATATAATTCCAATCTCTTTAGCAAACTGTGAGAGTCAAATGTGGTTTTGTGCGTTGTAGTGGCAAGAGGAGGGGGGGGCAAGGGAAGGCACTGTGGAAACTTGTTATCTTAGTTTCTTCTATTCTTCCCTTAATAACAACAGTGGTGCAAGGTCGGTTGTCATAAACCTACCATTGCCACAGCCTGAGGCATGTGTTTCTCTTTCAGTCATTCTGTTTTCTTTACTCTCTCTATGGAGGGAAATGGCGGTCTTACTTAAGTTGGTAATTGCGGAGGATATACTTCTGATCTTGCTGTGCTCGTGGGACTGTACATCTTTGTGCTGCCTATGTATTTATTTTTACAAATGTAAAACAGTAGAAAGGATACTTCTGTGTTTAATCTAGGTAGTACGTTTTCCAAATGTGGCAGAGTGCCAAGAGGATATGTCTAGGATAATTGAAACCACAGGTAATTTGTCTCCTGTTTGTGCCCTAGTATCCCAGGCAGACATGAGAACCCCTTTGTGCTAAGCCCTGTGGGGGAACCTGTGAGGCTTGATTCTGCTGCCAGAAAATGGATATTGCATAGCTCCTGATGCCCTGAGGTGACAGGGACACCTGTCTAGGCGTTGTAGGTATGACCTAGAATACATGAGACTTGGGGCATTATGGAGCAGCAGTGGAGTCTTCTGAGGAGACCCTAAGGCATTGCAGATGGCATTAGATGTCTGTGTCTAACAGTGGAATGGAGTCAACAGGGATACCCCAAAGAGCTTATTGTCCTAATAAGGCAGACACAAGGGAAAGGAGTGTAAAGCGCCTGCAGCATGATCAGGGCTAGCTAAGGTCAAGAGGTTTCCCATATGTATTTGCAAAAGTGGATGGAGTAAGTAACTGGGTGGGAAAGAGGGAGGTTTAACGAGCAAGTGGTTTGGAAGGGAGAAAAGTGTGGGAGAAGAGGACGAAGTCAGAGGAGCCAAAATACTAGCAAAGGTCCTTTGAGGGGCAGAGGGAGGGAATGGTCAGCAGCAAAAGAAGCAACAGCCTCAGTAGTCAAAACAAAATGCTCTGCTTCCTGACTGGGATTGGGAGGTCGCAGATCAGCAGCTGCCACAGGCCCACTCATTGCTTCTCTGCCTCGTGTGTGAGCTGCCTGTCCACTGGAGTTTGCTATGCCTTTGAGAGTCACAGGTCTTCACCAAACCTGAGACTGTATTTTGAAATAATGTATTAAAATCATCAGAAGTTTCTCCTGGTTAAAATGCTTTGCTAATGTTTACACTTACAATCCCCACCTCCTCCTTTTCCCTCTACTGCAGCCTTTCCCGTCTGGGGAGCAAGAGAGCCAAATGTAGATTCAGCCTCATTTCTTTAGAGTGAACCAACTCCTTAACTCTCTGCTGTTTTGCTTCCCACTTAATGTCTGGCTACACAGTCTAGAAAAGTGAGCAGGCAATACTCACTCTGCTGCCATTTCCTCCTCTTCCAAGTCCCCCCCCCCAGCTCATTAACGTCCCGTTATAAGCTACATGAGCTTTTGCACAGCTGTCTGCATAGGAAGATCTTGTCAAGCAGTCCGGTTCCCTGAAGCCAGCATCAATGTCAGGCAGGCGACGAAAGGCCAAGGCCAGAATTTAAGGAAAGCAGTACGGCAAAGAGATTCTCCTGCTTTCACTCCAGGCGCTAGGGAACTGGTTAATTCCATGGAAATCCTTCTTCTCTGCCAATACCCTGTTCTGTGGTGTTTTGAAAAAAATGTGCATAAGTTGCCCTGATCATTAACTGTATTTCTTAATGCGGGAAGAGGGAATTGCATTAACGCCAACTTCTGATTTACAGCTGTCCTTGTGTAGCATCCTTCTTGCAACTCTTTCCAAACTGGAGAGAACGTGTGTATAGAATGAAATAGTAAAATCAGTCTTGGAATGAGAAGCTGGCTTCAATCTGATCTGTGTAGAGCAGAACACATTTAGCAGATGTAATATGTTATGAATGTTTTAGAAACTAAGGGAAAAAATATCTCTATAGTGGTTTGCTGCAAAATGGCAAGCTGTCAATAAGATAGAGAGTTATGGGAGGTTGTCCATGTAGATGGAGCTGCAGAAGAGATGACTTGTACTCCTGTGGGGATGTTGCAGAAAACTGTACAGGAATAATTGAAAAGAAGCTGGTGCTTGAAAGAAGCAAGTTTTTCTGTAGTGGACTGGAACAATGAATATAGGGATTAAAAAGTGAAAAGGAGAATGAAGTTCTGTTGTTTCCAGGATCCAATGGAAAAAGTAGATTGGACCTGCTCTGCTTGTGTCAATTCTATGTGAAAACAAGTAGTAGAGTTCTGCATGAACTGCAGTTTGTGGACAGCAAAGAGTTTATTTTTCCATATAATACTTTCCTAAGACTCGTTTTCTGCTTCCCTCTTTCCCCCCCAAACAGAATATATTTAATCTTGATTCTGACGAAGTGAAATTTCCCACTTGTGGAATGCTATTATTTGTTCAGCCCTAGAGAGTTCACTGGATTTAACATAAATTGTATAGATAGAAATGACCTGATAGAGACTCGTGTTGGACCTTTCCTGAATGTTTGAAGTGGCAGTAAGGTAAACTTACAGTGTTGTCTGTGTTTTTAGAGCTATATGGTTTTGATGTCCTTATTGATGACACTCTCAAGCCCTGGCTCTTGGAAGTGAACCTATCCCCATCATTGGCCTGGTAAGTGATTCCCAGTTTAATATGAGGCTGGGACAGTTGCTGGAGATGATTGTCCTTGAAACTTGTGGTCCTAGGAGGGCATGATTTCATGATGCCTGCAGAGTATTTGTTCCACTACTAGCTGGCAGAGAGGATAGTCCTTTGCTTTTCCCTTAGCATAAACAAACTCATTGCAGCAGTAGGTTTTGAAAGAACCCAGTTGGGATTCCATTTTCTTTTTAATTATTTCTCCTCCACAGTCAGTCATCATTGTTAACACTTCATAATCTCCCATCTAGACAAATTTTGAAACTCTCCAGACTATTGTATGGGGTTTACTCTCCAGACTATTGTGTGGGGTTTCAATCTGCTTGCTGAGTAGAAACTTTAAGATTCTGGAGTCCAAGCAGAGTTCAGGCATTATGCTTGACTTGAGTACATAGATGTATGCTTGGGCTCAACTTTTGGTCTAGTACTCTTTAGCTAAAATCTAAAGAACGAGTGTTATCTTGACACTTATGCTGACCTTCATACTCAAATGAACCTTGAGGATTTATTGTTGTAGATCTCCAACTATGTGTGTTTTCTGGACTACTGCTTAACTTTACAGGAGCACAGATGCACAATACACTTTTGTAGTACTGTGAGTAACACTTCAGTTATGACAGTATAAATAAGCTTTAAGTCACATGTTCCTGGAATAGTCAGACCATCAGTCTGACCTTCCTCTTGATGATTGTTATTGGTGGGTTTTTTTTCCTTCTTTATCCTGAATAGAAGTCTTTTCACACACTGTTCATAACCCTAACTTCCATAGTACTCATTTTGTTTTCAGATGCAACCGGAGTGTTTCCACAACATTTAATTTCTTGGTTTGGGGGTTTGTGCTCATATACATACACACTGAATTATTTGCATCCTTTACTACTTAAAACTCTTAACTCCCATCTGCATCCTTTGCTCTACTTTGTTATAATTGCAGTTTTCTTTGTCCAAGCTGTTGGCATCTGTCACTGTGCTGTAGAACATGGCTGATTTCTCTGTTCCCAAGGAATCAAAATTTGCGTGTCTGATCTGAACTGTATTCATTGATCTCCGCCCGACCCCCCCCCCAGCTGGATAAAATTATGGATGCTTTTCATCTGTCCCTGCTGTCTGATCTCTTTATATCTATCACCTTCCCTAATAATTTATTCCCATCCATTAGAACTAACCAATCTGATGTTATGATTTTATGTGGAAGAGGCATAGATAATCGTGGTTTTTAAGAATTCTACGACAGCAACCTCTGTCTATTCTATGAAACGTAGCATAGATACATTCAAAGAAAATATTTTTAGCTAAGCAGAGCTAAACAAGGCTGTATGTTGCTGCATTAAAAGACCAAAGCTGTGAAAAAGGATAAACAGAAACAGATTAATCTGTTGCTGTTTTGTCTTTACCCATGTGTGTGAAAATCACCTAATTTTCCTCCCATGTTGATTGTTTCTGTGTTAAGGACCAATACAAAGAAACTATATTGGAAGATATCTTGGATATTGATGCATTCCTCTCATTTAATGCCAGACAAATAATTAATTCCTATTGTCCTTTGTTGCATGTGGGGATAGTGATGCTCCTTTGGACCTGAAGATCAAAGCTAGCATGCTCTCAGATATGTTCACTCTTGTAGGTGAGTGTAACAAAAAGCTCCTTCAACCTTTCCCTCATTTAAGACCAAGAAAAGGTAGACTTATGAGCTTTATGTTATTAGATGAGTATTACAGAGAAGAACTCTAGTGAAGGAGAGCAACTGTATTTAGTACTGGGAAGTTATATGTGAACATTTCAGCTTCAGAATAGTCTGGCTGTTTATGATGCTTATGTGGTATTAAGAGTCCCAAGTTTATTAGTTGAAGACAGTGCTCTTTCTCTTTAGCAGGTGACTTCTATTTAGCTCTCAGAATCAGTATTCATGCATTTTTTTTTTTTTAGGTTGAATGTGTGGGCTCGGGTTAGGCTATCTTAGAAGTGGAGTCATGATTGTGAAAGCTGCATGATTGTCTAGCGCACAGCACCTTTTATGCATCCCTAGTACATCTTGGTGCAACTTACCCCTAATACTAGAAGAGGCAGAATTGTATTCAGGTAGCCTGCTCAGCTGTTTAAGAAATGGAGCCTATCTCTGTGCTGCTATTCAGTATTAATCTGACTGATTTAAGTACTTGGTTTTGAAGCAAGTTCAAGTTTTAGTAAAAAAAATGTAGCGTAATATACCATTTGGGATTAAACAAAGCAAGGTGTAAAAAAGAAAAGCATTCTTTTTGGTCCTTGGACAGGGACTGGAAGATCTCAGTATGAACTGAGAACATTAACAGGAAGGCTAGGTTTATATTTCAGGGTTTGCCTGTCTTAAAGTTCTCATGTGGCTCCTGATGCCCCTAGGCTTTGTGTGTCAGGATCCAGGACAGCGGTCAAGCCGGGCCATTTATCATTCATCTGAATCTGTCAGGAGAAATCCATACCAGAAGCTGCAGGTAAGTGACTTCAACAAGCCAGAACTGAGGAGGATAGCAGGAACATCATTCTCATTGAATTTGACTCACAGGTGAGAGCGCCAGTGAGTGAGTAAGGTTACCTGGATTTCTAGCATAACTACAGAAGAGACTTGGGATACATCTGAGCTATGGGCTGTTCAGACACTTTTGTTCTGTTGTGGGCGACAAGCTTCCAGAACCCTGGAGCTTTATGAATTTCTCCAAGACCTCTTTCTAGGCAGAAAGACCTTTTTGCATTTGAAATTTAAGGCTTCTTTCCCATTCACTCCTGGAATCTCTCCCTTCCTTTCCCGTGGGTCCTGGAATGAGACCTCATGTGGCTTGCTGTCACTGTCCGTTACCTCTTCTGCTGAGATAGCGCTTTCCTAGCACCATAATGCTGAAGGGCAGTTGTTCTCTATGTCTTTTTGGCTACAAGATGAATGTCATAAATATCTGTGGAAGTGGAGCACTTGCAAAAGGCGGGGAGATACCCTATGTCGTTTGGACTTTCAAATGCATTTCTCCTCAGGCAAATAGGCAGTGTATCCTGATACTCTCCGCAGCTGATGCGTATGCTCCATGTGAGGGACTTGCAAAATGGCTACGTAGCTCAAGTGCAATTGGGAAATAAAAAGTTGTATTTATTCAGTGACAGATTACCAATACACAGTCCATCTTGGTATAGGGAAAACTCACAGAAATTGCAACATTTTGCTTCTTGTAAAACTTGGAGTCTTGAGTCACTGGGAGAGAGGTGAGTAGCTGGTAAGGTGAGATTTGAGTATCTATAGGATGTGCGACTGAGTCCAAAGCTTCTAAGGCAAATTTAACAGATAGGGTTTTGAACAGTTACCTCTGACCGTAAAGGTGCTCTTTGTGGCAGATGAAAGGTACATCAGATAAATTAGGAACCATTCCAGAAGAAGTAACCTTCTCTCTTAAAGTAATGTGACCAGATCCTGATGTCTTTTATCTGAAAAAAATTATACAAGACAGTCTCTGAAAATTGAGCTGTTGGGAAGCACTGAGTTTTAAAGAGACTTTAAACTTATTTTGCTTAAAAAACCACAAATAAGTGTAAGGCCTGGACAGTTGAAATGTGCAAAGATTCATCGGACAGAGCAGTGATTATGAGATGGGATTAAATTATCTTTTGGGACAGGTGCCCCCCTTACCTATATTTACCAGGAACGGGCTTCTAATCCAGTGATAAAGTTTTATAGCATGTTTTTCTTAAGTACCTAAATGGAAATCCCATGGCTAAATAGGTGTGTAGATCTTTCCATGGGTCAAGGATATTTTGGCCTGCTCTTTGCTGAATGCTTTTTATCTCAGATTGTTTAATCATTGATACTTCTGTTCCCATTCTCAGTTGTAAAGGATACTTTGAACCTCTCTTGTTTTTCTTAACTCCTTCATGGTGTCTTAAGTTTTGATTGTTCATACAGGTCACCTTTAATCATTGTAAAAGCTGCTTCTTGGGAAAGAAATGCTGATCTTGGCGTTCTTTGTCATGAGATAGTTACTCTGTTTTTTGAATTTCAGCAGACTGGACTGCAAGTTCCTTGTGCAATTTCTTTGGTTTGACTCTCTGAGCATTTCTCCCCCTAGGGAAATGAACAGTTTAGCTGCTTCCTTTGTAACTTATTGTTGATTTGGGTTGGAGCTCTTTCAATTAATCATAAGCAATAAAGGGACCTCAACCTGTTTTGTATAGACCAACTGTAGAGAAGAACTTGGCAGTAGTACAGCTAGAAATAATAGATAGGTCTCTTGAGAATCCTTCTTACACCATTTGCTCCTCTTAAGCATTGGAGAGGAGGAAGGCAGCCTGAATACCACCAAAGGCAAGAAAAATTAAGCCTCTATGATAATAGTTTTCTTTTGAACCTACCCATGTCATTAAACTGGTAGTTTGCTTGTAGGCCTGATGCCAGGTAAGTAATACAGGGTACTTTTTGACATTCTGATGATGTTTCTACACCTGTTTTGGAATGTTAAATAGCATCTTGTTTCTCCACAAGAACTGGAATATTGTTGAGGTATTTAAATGAAATGGCTTCTGGAATTTCAGGATTTTTCAATTTTTATTTTTTTTTACTCCCTCTGTTTTATGAACAATTCCACTTGACAGCATCTGTTTCTCTTTAATACATAGCTATTAAATATTTTCCTCTGGGTAACTCTTATCTTACAAAAATATGAATTTTGGTCATGAGAGTTGAGTTCGTTCATCCATTCTGCAGAGCTCTTTTTTGTGTGCCTTTGAAAATTATGTGTCCAGATGCATTCTGCATAGCTGAGCACATCTGAGGTTAGGAATAGTGCTGCATTTGGAATGGGGACAAGGTACATTCGTGGAGGATATGAGGAAGATCTGAACTGAGATGACAGAGGCTGTTAGCTCTGTCTCTGGACTTTGGTTATACCCTTTTGCTTGAGGTTACTTACCACTCCTCTGCAACTCGGGCAGGGATGATAGTGTCTTGGAGAACACATGGGTTTTATTTTCTGTGTGTCTCTTGCAGCGTCCTGTGTCTGTGCAGTCACAAACAGCAAACACCAGATTGGTAAGTACCCTTCAGCTCCCTTCACCGATATAAGGCATGCAATTTCAAACGTTACCTTGTACAATACTTTTGGTGCAATTGGTGCCAAAATATATTTTGCAGCTAAGTAGCCTGAGGTGGGGAGAGTCAACAGGAAAAGAGGAGATGGATAGGTACAGGTGTACCATAGGTTTCCATGTGGCAAGAGCAAATGTTGGAAAAACATTTACATCAGTTCTAGCAGCTTAAAAAAAGAATAGATGAGGTGTGCTGAGAGTCAAGGTCAGCTGGGTCAAATCCCTCAATTTTGAAGTGTACAAGTATTTCTGAACTGCATTTTAAAGAAATTTGATATAGATGTTTAAAGATAAAGTTGTCACTGATGGTCAAATGAAGACAGTGGCAGCATAGTGTTCTGGATTTGGTAGGGCATTGAAAAGGAACGCGTGCAAACAAAGGAAGAGCTGGTGAAAGCAGCAGCAAATAGGAGTGTCACACTAAAAGGAAGGAGAAGGAGGAATTTTTGTCTTGTGTACTACAGGGGATGGAATAAATCTGAATGAAAAGGATAGCACAGGTGAATATGTATTGACAAAATCCAGGTGGCCCCAGAATAGAAGTAATTATTTTCTGTGAGACAGTCATCTGAAGGGAACTGCAAAAATTTGAGTGTGAAGTGGGTCACAGTAGATACAGAGGTAAGAAGCATTTCTTAAAGATAATGGAAAAATGTAGAACTATAGTTAGTGTAAGTCAGACTGATCCTCCTTTCTAAATGTCACATTTAGCACGCTCCTTGCATGCCATATGGACGAACCAATGTTAGTTTACAGTTTTAAGCACCTGGCTGGGTGGGAACATGGTAGGCTTTTTTATTTTGCTGTTGGGCTTCCTGCATGAACATAATAGTGATGATTCTCACTTTTTTTTGAAGTTTCCCAGCAGGAAGGAAGGTAGGACAAATGGAGTCGTCTTGAGAGCCTAATTCATTCTGTGCACTGCCATTTGTGTCATTCTGTGTAAGTTTAGCTGAGGCTAAGAGAAAAGAGTCTTATTGAAAAATGAGGTTTCATAGAGAATAGGAAGGATCTTTGTGCCAACTGCTGTCAGTGCGTAATATAATTAGAATCATGACTTGGGAAACAGAGATGCTTGCAGAATTCGGAGATAAAACAAAGTGGTTGGATTTATCTATACTTTTAAAGATAAAGTGGGTCAAAGAGGAAACAGCGTCTTTGTGAAGTTGGAGACATTTCTGTGCTACAGCCAGAGAGAATTCTGCAGTGAAACACTGAAGAAGGTGTTTGTGCAGGAAGTTCAGTAAAGTTAGTTTTCCTCTACCATTTTGACAGTAGTGTAGTTTATTCTCAGGTAGGAGTCAGAGCTCCACTAGCTGTAGGAGCCAGAGCAGCCAATGCATAGGCATATGTTTTCTGTTTGTAATCAATGAAATAATCTCCTTTGTATTGAGACAACGGAGATGATTTCATTGAAGTATTTCCTTAGTAAAGGAGATCATCTGATAGGATGAAAACTTTTGTGTATTATTCTCTTTGAGCAGCAGTTCTTACATGATGATTGTTATAGTATTGTCAGGAAATGTTTTTTAAGAGGAAGTTACCTACCAGGAGATTTTACAGGAAGTTATTAGGCAAAGCTGTTGAGCTGTGCTTTTGAAATGGAGGAAAGTGTAGGAAGAAAGACTAAAAGCCTTTCAAATTAATACAATCTACAGCACCAAGCAAACCTGTTTGACTACTGACAAGATTATTTCTTCTGCAAATGCTTGTCTCCTACCTTCTCATCCAGATTGTCTCATTTTCTCTTGTTTTATTTAATCTGTTTTCATTAGGCTTAAGAAAATGTTTCAGCTGGCACCTGCCATGTCTGTTTTCTCTTTGGATCTTTCTGTGCCAGTCACTGCGGTGTAACCCATTCTAGTGCAATGCCTGTTGCTTTTGCAATTGCTTCATCTGCAGATTCTGAATAGGCACTTACAGTTTCTAATGAAACAGAGAGAATGGAATTAAATTCCAATAGTCCTTACAAATAAAGATAGAACCTGGTCTTGCCATGAGTTTTATTTGTATCTGAGCAGTATGGGATATTCCCCTGGGCTTATCCATCTTAAGGTTTCTGTCATGTTTTTCTCTTCTTTCTAGATTAAGAAGGCTCTCTGTGCATTCTTTGCTCAGTATAGTGCTAAAAGAAAATTTGAATTTTGTATAAAGACATGAGACCTTCTCAGCTAGACTCTTTCAATACTGTTTTTAGAGGTAGCTTGTCTGAACTGGGCCTAAGACCAATTAAAATGTGCTTGAGAACACGTTCAAAGATTTCTGTCTTGCTGGGATTTTGATATTTCATAATCCTGCTAATTTGAAGACACTTTGAATTCCTGTCCTTTGTTAGAATTGATCATGACTACCCATCAGATTAAGAATGATCTTGGAGAGACTGTCTGCAAATTATTTCTTTTCTTATTTTTTAAATTTGCATATGTATGCAAGTTTGCAGGATGTATCTGCGTATGTATACAGCATCTATCCGTTAAGTAGCAAGCTGAGATCCAGCAGTATAGTAACAAAAGAATAACAGGTGGTGAACTGAATTTTTCCCTCTTTCCCTGCAACTTTCTCTCCTCAGTGAATTACAGTTCTGTTCTTCTAGTGTAGCAACACAACTGGAACAGAGAATTGTGGTTCTGGTACCATTGCAGTGTGAATCCAAGTGCATTTGGGCCTGTGAGCGTGAATGCTGGCTCTAGTGCCCCTTGGGTGAAGATTTTTCTGCATGAAATCCTGGCTTTGGTGCTTTTGGGTATGCCTCATGTTTTTCTGGAAGGGGCAAGGGGTGTAAATACTGGTGCTGATGCCTGAATTGTGAGTCCTACTCTGCTAATGACTAGGAATATGAATATTCACAGTGCCTGCTGGGGTGTGCACTTTTCAACAGCTAGAGTATGGAATTGTGAATTCTGGCTGTAGTGCTCTGGAGTGTGGATTCTGCTGGGAAGGGGGTCCTGGAATCTGAATGTAACTTTTTTTTTTTTTTCTTTTTTTAAAAAAAGTAAGTTGAGAGAGGAAAAAGGAACAATCTCTTTTCACACTGTCTCTACAGCGTACCCGTCCTCTGTCTGCCAGTGATGCTGAAATTAAAACCCCAATGCCCTCAGGCAGGGAAAAAGCAACAGGAAGGCAAGGCAGCTCTGTGCTAGGTCTCTCCATGGAGGAGGTAAGTAGGCCATTAAATATCTTTTCTTTACCTTGGCTTTCATGCAATATGTGGGGTTATTTGCTCAGCAAAAAGCATGTGCATGTGTATGAAAAACATGACAGAAGTACAATTTTTGGAACAGAACTGCTGAGTTTTGCTGCTGGTACTGCCCTTGCCCTCAGTCATGCCAGGCATATGTATGTGCTCCCAGCAGTGAGTCCTTCAGAATTTAAACGCAAGATAAAATTACTTTAGGATATCATATGTACCCAGCCCGCTCCCGTGACAGCAGTAATAGTCTTGTCCTCTGAAACTCAGAGATTTTTGTAGGGTTTATTTTTCATTGGGTCTATTTTGCTGGCTTTTTTTTTTTTTTCCTCTTTTCGTTCTAAGATAAAAGTTCTTCGTCGAGTGAGGGAGGAGAATGAACGGAGAGGAGGCTTCATCCGGATATTCCCTACCCCATTAACATGGGACCTTTATGGGTAAGAATAAGAATCCAGTAGGCTGGCTCAGTGTTGCACTGATGCTCTGTGCTGAGAGATATTCTGTGTTAGGTATATGTAAATCACCCAGCTTAGCAATTGGAATAAACCCTAAAACCATACTGAGGGTTTTTGGTAGAGTTTATTTTAGTGTTGAGGATGCTTTTTTTCTGAATCTTTGTTTTTAACTGCTGCTGCTTTGCCTAATGACACCTCATGGAAGGCTATCAAGCATTGTTTCTGATGCTGCTTTTTAGTCAGAATAAAAATGTCTTCACTTCAGATAATCCATCCCTGCTATCTGCTTTTACATCCTAGAGCTGCACATACTGTGAACTCTGTCATTAGGCCATAAATGCAATATAGGACTCATCCTGTGAGTGATACTACATTATGCTTTTCTAATTTTTTTCCCCCCAGTCTGTAATGTTTCTCTGTGTCTCTTGCCTCACCAGGTATTTCATCTGAGAAGTGATAGCTCTCCTCCTTTACTCCTTTCCTCTTTTCTGTCATGGTACAGCGTATTGTCTCAGTTCACTTCTGGGATTTTTTTGATAGATCATTTATTTATGTATTATGCTGCCTTCCATTGTCTTGAGCTCTATCTTGATACATCCTGTGTTTTGGTTTTTTAGGTCCTTTTTGGAGCACAAGACATCAATGAACTACATGCTGGCTACGCGTCTGTTTCAGGACAGGTAGAAAGCTTTTCTATTTGGGAGGGAGGCAAGGGACACAAACAGTATGAAAAGGGTTGATTCTCACTTATTCAGTGTTCTAAACACTAGTCTGTGATTTACAGGGGTGGTAATAGTTGCATGTCTCTCTCTAGTGTGCCAGTGACTGTGGAAGCTTCTCACATTTTTACATTTTACATTTTCTGAATCCAAGGACAAAAAGGACAATACACAAAAGGCATGGGAGTCACTGGAGTAAAAACATGACTATAGACATGAAAAACCTTCAAGCACCGAGGTTTTTCTATGAAGGGATTATAGATGGTCCTTGCTTACCTTTTGTTTCAATTTTAGAGTTCGTTCTCATGTAAAGTAAGCACTGAAACTTACTCCAAAGGCTTCATATCCCTATCTCTTGATCTCATGCAAACAGGATTTGATGTCTTTTTCTCTGGGTTGTGCTTGGGTGGAAATGACAGTTCATGCTGCTAGCTGAACTTTCATTGAGATTTATATGCACTGTCTTTCACTGTATGTTTAACAACCTTCCCTCTCAGCAGTTTTTCTTATCCAAAGTTGAGATCCACAATAGCTACAGAGTAAGGATAAGGTTGCTGGCTGAGGAGACAATATTTACAGAAGCTTCTCCTGCATCAGCACAGTACAATTTTTAAAATTTTTTTGCTGTGCACTTTCAAGGATGTGTCTAGAGGGTTGGTCCAAATGACACCTTCTTTAATTCAAGCCAGACAGATGCAAGCATCAGTTGTAGAATAGCTGCTCAGAGAGAGTTCTGCTTTTGGAGCCTTTTTTTTTTTTTTTCTCCTTTAATATAAAAGTCACAAAGAATTCTGTAAATTTGGCCTTTTCATTGTACGTATAAAAGACCTGGGAGGCTTTTTAATCCAGTTGATGATCCAGAATGGAAGGTAATTTTTGCTGGTTTTCCCTTTGTAGGGGCAAGATGAAAAGAGACTTCATCACTGGGACATCCCGGTAATTGGCTTCTTAATTAAATAGCTTGTACTTTGTAAGATTTATTCTAAATTTAGATTTCTACAGCTTCATCTCCCAAGTCCTGGGTCAACACCTTTTCTACCTGAAATCCATCAAACTAATTTTAGAGAAGTAAATACAGTGATCAAAGAGTATCCCAGCATGTGGGGACCTTAAGTTTTGTTGGACTGGACCTTAGAATTGCTCCTCTTAGGCTTCCTCCTTTGGCATTCCTGCCGTATTGATAAGCCTCATCATTGAGCTCTCTCAAAAGATTCCATAATGCATGAGGGTTTTGGACTTCATATACCCATATGCTAGGTCTAAAAGATAAATGGAGCAACAGGAATTTTCTGTGGATGTTCCCACTTACATCATAAAGAGCACTTTGCTGGATCTTTGTGCACTGGAAGAAAGTTTCTGTATTTCTCTCCCTTAAGGAATCTGGCAGGGCTCCTTCTCCCTTGATTTAGGCAGCACCTGTAGAAAGGCTGTAATTTTTCACTTAGATTGTGTTAAAATTCTTGTCTGACCGAACAGTGAAGAACAAACTGTTTATGTGAAGACTGGACTCAGGTCCATGTTCTGTCTTCCTACTCCCATCCATTGTTTTGTACTCTTGCAATTCAATTTTCCCTATTAATTCAGCCTTTAGCTGCTGCATGATGGACAGGTACTGCTTAGCCACGAAAGCATGACACTAGATAAGAGCATTTTGGGAGACAATGTTCTAGAAAGTACCTGAAAGACTCCCTTCAAACATTTGCAGGCTTTAAATAGAGCAAAGTTAGACTGATCATAAATATTTCTTCCCTTTGTCAGGAAAAATATTTATTGAAAAAATTTAATCTACTAAGTCTCTTATATCATCAGAGAGAAAAGTATAAAGGGAGATTGAGTGTGTCTCTGTATTATACTTCCCAGAGCAGGTCTTAGTGGAAGGCTGGATATGAGGCTGGAAGCTGTAGACTCTCATGTTCTTTTTTATGAGAGAAAGCTTGTTTCACTGGAGTTACGGAAACGCCGGCGATGTCACGCCAAGGCTAGAGCAGCACGGACAAGATCATCAGGTATGCATGGCTAGAATCTTAGATGAACAGCTAGTCAAAAACAAGCAAGCAAGGACTTTTTCAGTTGAAATGTGTGTGAATGTGGTTGTTCTGGCCTTTGTAGTCCCTAAAGGGATTCACAGGTAGACATGAATAGCTTTCATTTCAAGTATTAATAGTTTTCATTTCATTCCTGTTTTGAGCTTCCTGCCTTCTCAGTGCCTAGAATTTCATTCCCACCATTCCACATCCCCATGTATATGACTAAAAGTAATAAATATTTTCTTGAAGATGAGCTTGCAGTTGTATTTTGGGTACAAGAATTCAACAGTATGTGTGCCTTTATAGTCCTCCAGCTATTCAGAGAAAGATGAAAACTGGGGACCTTTCAGGCTGGTTCTTCTATACAGCAGTGACTCTAAGCTCTTGGAAAGAAAAATCCTTCTTATCCAGGCTGATGTGGGCAAAACTTAAAAGGGTACAGAAGTGAATGGTCCTCACAAGTGGAAGCCATTATCTAAACTCTTTCTAGTAGCTATGTGATAATGACTGCAATGGGAGAGGTTGTATGTTATAAAATTATTTTTGGTGCGCTGTTAAGGTAGGTGATCTTTATTGGCACATGTGGAAGTTTAGAATTTGTAGCTTTGGTTTTTATGACACACAAAAATACAAAAAATGAGTATATACTACAGGTGGTCCTGCTGTGGCAGGGGGGGTGGACTAGATGATCTTTCGAGGTCCCTCCCAACCCCTAACATTCTGTGATACAAGTGTGAGTGTGTATCTATCTATCTATCTATATCTATATATATATCAGTGTATATATAAGAATCAGGATAAAAATATAGGAAAATGCCCTTGGGTTTGTGTGTTTTTCATTTTTAAAGTCAAGACAAGAATCTTGGTCTATCTTCTCTGGTATTGGGAAAATGGGTTTCTCAACTGTTTGATATACAAGTAGAAAGACAGAAAGAATAATAAAAGGCAGTGATACTCAGGATGCTGTTCTAAAATGGTGGTGTTATGTCCTTCTAGCAGGAAAGAGTTTAGAAGTAAACCAAAGGGTGTAAGTAGCAGGACAGTCCTCCCCACTTCCTTTTTTCTTAACCAGCATAGGTGATTTTTCCTCTACTACAGAGACATCAGAACCAACAAAGCTCTCCCTCAAGTCAGACACAGAAGGTGAGGAGGAAGAGGAAGTGGATGCAGATGAAGGTGAAGAGCTAGATAGAACTGTTGGCTCTCTTTCGGACACCCAGGTGAAAAGCAAGCCAAAGCTTTCTGACTTGGTGAAAACAACTTGTAAGGAGACGTTGCCAAAAAAACTTGACAAGAAAAGTGGAGAGGGAAGAAAGCTGTTTCTTCAAAAAACAGACTCAGAATCACAGTTTAACTTGCTGCAGATTCTTCAAAAGCATGGGAACCTGAGGTGAGAGATTTCTGCATATTACCTTTTGACTAGCAGCTAATATTGGTTAAAATATCAAGGATGTACACTTAGTGCCACATTATGAATGAATGTGAGGAGGTGAGAGGACCCTAGAGAAAGGGGCCTGGATTTTTGTCTAACTGTGGGCTGCCTTAACAACTAGTTGGCATAGAAGGGAGAGATAGTTGTGAAGACTGACAGTTTACCTAGATGCCTGACCTGTTGGATCAGTATAAAGCATAAGCTATATTATCCATTGCTATTCTTTAATCTGGTGATGTAAGCTGTTGTTTGGTCGATGCAAACTGCTAAAATGCCTCTCTGTCTTAGTTCAGGATGCCTCCTATTGAATTCTAAAATTTGTCTTTTTATTCTTTGCATTTCCAAAGAAGTTGGTACAAACATGCGTTAAACTATCCAAGAAAGGTTGGGTAGGAACACCTCACTGCTGCCTGTCCATAAAATTAGTTTTCTCATTTTTGTGCTTTTATTTCTGGTGATAGAATCTTTACCTCTAATAATAATCTCTGCTCAAGGTCATCTCCTCCTGAGAGCTAGATAGGAGGTCATTTGAGAGTGACAAGTTACTGAAACATCTCATTGTCTGCTGTTGAGTATGACAGTGTGGAGTAGATATGTTCTGAGGCATGGCTCTATTGCCTCAAAAAAAGTGAGGTGCTGGAGGAGATTCTATAGAATAACATCAACCAGTGTCCTACTAGATGTTTAGAAGCGCGGTCCTTCCCTTAAATGTGGGTAGTAAAACTGTCTATTAGCAGATGGACAGGAAGAGCAAAAAGAATGAGTGATCATATGTATCTGTGTAGGAGGATTTTACATCTTCTAGATGAGAAGCAGCATTATGTTTTCTGTGAAAAATGTCCAAAGGTGTATAAAATAATGGTTGCTCATTGTTGCTTTCTTAGTTTAGTTTCTGAGAGGATTTATGAATTATCAGATAGATTTGGGGATTGTTCTGATGTCTTCTTGTGGCAAGGACATTTGCTGTCATGACAGGGAAGATTCTGAAACCTGTTTTGAGGATGAACATAGCAATGCTGTCATCTACCTATATATAGAACTGACTCCTGCCAAGAACATAAGCTCTGTCCTGCGTTCCTGGCAGAATTTTGCTCAGCACCCAGTACTGTTGGGATTCCCCACAGAAGTGTGTAAGGCTTGTGGTGACCTCATGTTCCAGGATTGTGCTGGGCTTGGCCCCATCTGATCTGTCATTGATGAAAGCTTTGCTTGTGGGGTCAGCAGGCAGAGGAGCTGGAGTAATGAAATTTTCATCCAAAAGAAACCAGGCCGGTTCCAGTCAGTTTTTGTAAGCAGTAGGGCTTCTCTCTCTCCTTTAGTTGGCCCGATGAAGCAAGTTCTCTGCCTTCTACCTATTGGGTGTTACTGGTGAAGAGGTGATAGTCAAATAAAACATGTTCCCGCAACTGTGCCGTTCTCAGGGAAGTAAAAAGGAAAGCGAGTTACTTGTTCCAGCATTTAAGGCCTCAGGTTTCAATATTCCACGCACTGGAGGAGAGGTGGTGTTATACAAGGACCTTCTTCAGGTTTCTGTTTTGTAATCATAGAAGTATCAGGTGCAGGCAAAGAATTGCATTACTGTGCTGGTGTTGTTAATGGGGGGGGTCCTTAATTCCTGCTAGCACAAATCTTGAGCTCCTGGTCATGAGGTGTTTGAGTTACACCGAAAACAAAGCTGACAGCTCTACACAGCCCTCAGGGGAGAGCCTCTTCTGATATATGGTGGCCTCATGTATAGAGTATTAGTTCTCAGTCAGGGTTCAAAGTGTTCTCCTGATGTTCCACACATGTGGGAAGAGAAGGTGGGTGTTTTGACTAGCAGCATACAGAGCTCAGAGGTGTTACGAGGCCTGCTATGCATTCTGGAGTTCACTGGAAGACAGGAATTGTAACCAGGTGTTTTTATCATGTTTTAGTTACTGCAGTACTGGTACGACTACCCACAGAAGATGTTAGTTTGAGACTCCTGTGGACTCATAATTTGCTTAGCCCCAGTTTTGGGCCTGGCGTGGTCTTCTGGAAGCATCAAAAGCAAATGATTAAGCAGATGCATGGGTACTTTAATGCACTTTATTTTAACTTCAGTTCTTATCTAAATTGATGCATTGATTTCTGTTAAGTGCTACTATGTTGAATGATTTCTGTGTAACACTGTAACAAAGTGTTCATGAAATTTACAGACGTATAAACAAGGAAGACTGAATTTCTGGACTGATTTTTAAATGAAATTTCAGGGACTCAGGTATGCGGAGTCATGAGGACCGTGTAAGTATCTGAGAATATTCCTAAGAAGCAGAGAACAGGTAGAGAAAAAATAGTGCGATTCCTCAGGAATCAGTCTGAAGCTGATTTTAATAATCAATTAAAGAATGACATAGAATGTAGAAATGTGCTAATGAAATTTGCTGATGGAAAAGATTTGGGAGTTATCACTATGAGAGAAAAGTAGTGGAATAAATGTGGGAAGAACTGTATGACCTTGAGGAGAGGAATAATATAACTAGGATGAAATTCAGTAGTACAAAGTGCAGGGGTGTGCTTTTAACAACTAATAAATTACAGCAGAAATTCTATCAATTGTGTGTTCATCAACTGGAAATTAATTATAAGGAAAAACATGTTGCATGTTTGTTGATCACAGGAGATTTGCGAAGCTCTAGCTCATGTGTGCATGAAAACACAAAATGTCATGTAGGGTTTATCACTTGAGATACTTCTGAGACTTGATGTGGAATATTGTGTACAGTTGTCATCACCCATGTTCATGGAAGGTAAATTGTGACTGAAACAGGTGGAGATGAGCTGCTAGTCTCATCATGTCGCCAGTGTGGGTGCTTTGTTAGAAGACACTGAAAGATCTGGGTAGTTCACACTGATAAAAGGAAAACTATGAAAGGATGTAATTGCTGTTAATAAATACATTCAAGGTAGGAGACCCATTAGGGATGAAATTATTTAAGATACAGGACAATGTTGGAGGAGGAAAAAGTAAAAATAAACTGCTCATGAATGAAGCTAGGCTGGGTAGTAAAAGAAGGTTCCTAATTCTGGAATAATATTCCAGAACAGTAATGGGAATAATAGTCCAGGACAGTAATAGGTTGAAAACTATAGTTTGTTTTAAGATGAAACTTGATAGTTCTGTAGAAGAGATTAGGACATTGTGATAGAAGGGGAATCTGTCAAGGACGCTAAAGCCCGTCTGCTTCTGCAGCCTTGTGAGAAGGAAATCATGCTTGGCAATTCAAAGGACAGCTTGTAGCAACTATGGGGAAAACTGTGAGGAAGAGGGGAGAGTGGGAGAGCAGAATGTTGGAGAGGTTTAGGCCAAGATGACTATGAACAGCATTAGGCAAAGCTTTCAGCAATTTCTCTCACAACAGATGCCTATGATAGAGTGACTGCCATTGTGAAGGAATGAGAAGCAATGTGTCCCTCCTGGTCCTACCCAGGTCCTCTACTCAGTTCATGCTTGCAGCTTCCCGACATGTTCAGACAGCTGCACAGCAGATTTTGCTGATGTTCTTTCATTCTTCAGTGGTGCCTTGCTCAATGAAATTTGGCTTGTGTCCTTGGGCCAGCAGGGGAAGAGCTTACTTTCACAGATTTAATTCTTTAATTTCCAATGGGAATTGCAGGGCCTTTGTTACAACTCTGTCACCAGTATGAAGCCCTTTATTTATTTTATGATCTGTTGTTGTGGTGTTCAAAATGCTTGTGAAGACAGAGGCCCAAGAGAGCCTTGAATTTGGTTTAAAAATACACAGTTTTGCTGATGTTCATGTTACTGGCTTTTGGAGGAGAGTAGCTAAGTCTGTGAAAAGGCAAGGAAAGCATTCCATTTTTAAATATGATCGTAGAACTTAGAGGGTGTCTGCTGTCTTTTGTATCTCCTGCAATACCTACCCCATCTTGGTGAACTGAAGGTCTCCTTGAAAATACTGGTGGGGTGAAGGGGACCTCCTCCCATTGAGCTTCAACATTTGTGCACCTAGGAGGTCCTTGCTGATCGTACTTTGGCCCATAACCTGTGCCTGACTGCTGTAACTCTTATCATTACTTCTCTGAAGATAGCTGACTGATTCTTTTGGTCCACAGCAAAGTGCAAGCTCGCAGGGCTTTCTCTGCCTATCTACAGCACGTTCAGTTGCGACTGATGAAGGGGGCTGGTGACCAGATCCAGAATCCTGCCTGGGCTGCCAAAGAGGATGAGCAAATGGTAAGAAGCTTTATGTTGGCCAGACTGAGAAGCCAAGCTAAAATCTGCCTTGAGAGATTTGAGGCTGGTTCTCATCCTTGGAAGAACTGAAGTCCAACTGAGATTATGATTGTTTGTCTTTGTCCAGCTGCCAGTGCTGTATGTTTAAGATACAAACAAGGTAGGACTGCTGACTGACATCTGAGCAGCGATAGAGTAGACAGCTCTTAATGACTAGAGTGTGGTTGACATTCAAGCTGCTCAGATCTTTCGCTGGTTCTCCTTCACCGGTCTCTGAGCTTACTGGCTTTTGAATTCTTCTCTCTAAGATTCTTTAAGATTACTTGGCAGTATCCAGTTTCTGCCGTGTTAAACAAAGCATACAGCTACTCAAATAGAACAGGTACCCAGTTAAGCTTTTTCTCATGTGTACTGTTTTACTCTTTGCAGGCGCTTAGGAATCTTCCTTGCATTCTAGACAGAAAAAAAAAAAAAAAAGTAAAAGCCACTGAGGAGTTACTTTCTAGCATAGGTGTTAGTTTGTTGTGGTGTGGTTGTTTTTTGTTTTTTTTTTTTTTTAAACCACGTGATGAATTTTCCTAGGCAGTATTTTAAGGCCCTATATTTGATGTTTGTACATTATAAAGAGTGCAGCAAGCCCAGATCCCCTCACAAACCTTCCTAAAAGAGCTTTGTACAGTAGGCTCTTGAGCTTTCTGCAAATCCAAATGTATTCTTGCTGAACGCATGTTGCAGGGAAACAGCCAATGCAGTTCAGAGATAAAATTGTGTGTCAGGAACAATCAGTTGACTCAGTGGAAAATGTTGCCCCTGCTCTTTCCAAGTAGAAATTAAAACTGGCTTTTTGAGAGTCACTATGTCCGCTGTACTGTGAAAAATAACATTTAAAATAACAGATCAAACCAGCCTGGAGTAATGGCAGTGGGAGGCGAGCTGTGAAATCCAATAGTTTGGCTGTGAGGCTGCTCATTTATGTGTTAGCAGAGCTCCTAACCAAAAGCAAATCCAGGGGGGAGACAGAAAGGGTTCAAAACAGCCACAGAATGCATCTTGCCTTGGGATCTGCCTTGCCATATGTTTTCCCCCACCAGAGGTTAAACAGACATGGTGGGGGATTGGAATTACATGGCTGTAGATGTAGTTGTCTGTTGCTGTGGAGAGGCTGTGGCAATAGTATACATATATGAAAAGTGATGAAATGGGCCTACATCGCTGTAGTGGAGATACCTGACCAAGATCCCCTTCCTTGTGATAGCATTGAGAGGGTCTTACGTCAGTATGCTTCATCACAGGCTGCCTTTAACACATTGCAGGTTGTTTTTTGGAAATGTTCTCCTAGGGTATTGGACTTCATAGGTTATTCTGTGTTGTTGCTGCTTTTAGCTGCTTTTGCCTCTCCCATGCTTTTCAGATAAACGCTCCTCAAGTGTTCCCAATTCTGACCCACCTCAAGCAAGTCACACCATCGTTCTTCTCCCCGCTGCCTTGAATTTGTAAGGCGATATTAAAAATGTACATTGCAGAATGCTTTTGCCTGCCAGTTTTCAGCTCATTTGCTCAGGACAGTGTGTTTAGTTCTTGCCAGCCATTAGCTGCTGTAGTACTTCTGTTCTCCCCACATCTTGCACGTGGTCCGTTGCTAACTCCATCTCTCTTGCTTGCAGGAGCTTGTGGTACGCTTTCTGAAGCGAGCTGCCAGCAATCTTCAGCAGTCCTTGAGGATGCTACTCCCCAGCCGTTGTTTAGGACTAAATGATCGTCGTCGTATCCTGGCTCACCAGCTGGGCGAGTTTATAATCTGTTATAACAAGGTGACTAGTTCTTTCTTGAATCTTCTTTTGGTAGCACTTTTTGTTTCTGTTCTCTTCTTCTAAAGTATCTCCTGCTGGCTGCTGTCATAGTCAAGATAGGCTGTTTTAAAGGCTCTGTTCTGTATTTTACATGGTCTGTTTGCAGTCATGCATCCAGTAATGGTAGTTTGTCTGTTCAAATTGTCAGACAACAGTGTTACTACATTATATATGCAGTCCAGTAATCATGTGCTTAGAAGTAAAAAGAAGCGTTGAAGTGAAGTGGAATTTAACTGGCAGTTTCCTTTCTCTTTGGCTTGTCTGATTTCTAGTGCTTTTTAGTGCCTCTTCCCATTTCTCCCTATTTTTATGATGCTTCTTTAGAGATAGGTATTTCATACTGTTCTGTATTAAAAAAAAAAAGAAAGTTATTTTACTCTTTGTTTGGTATACTGAGGGACTGTTACCTGTCTGTAATATGGGACTCTGCATGCTCAGTGATAAGAAAAGTAGGTCCTAATTTAAATAATTTTAACCTTTTTAGATGTGGAACATGCTGTTCTTAGCATAGTGGTTTCATACTAATCCTCGTTTTGCAAGAACAGGTTCCCCTTTCCTTTGCCCCCTAGCATTTCTTTAGTGTTAGAACAAGAGTAGCTTAAATTTTGCTTTCAGGGGCTGCTGTGCACACAGGCCTCTAAGCTCTTACTCATTAGCAGAGGATGTTCACTTACATTACCTTGTCAGAACTGACATCTGGTAACTTGATCTGTCAAAGCAAGGTTGGTATTGAACCAAATCTGTTCTAGGGAGTGCCTTGTATGCCTAATGCTCACTGAATTACTGTGTTAGGAGTAACCACAAAACACTTGGGTGGCTCTGTGGTAAGTGAAGAACACAGCTGCTTTGGGTATAATTTCCACTCAAATTGTGTTTAAGCATCAGGATTTTCTGCTAACTCTTGAGTAAATTCACAAAATAAAGCTGTGTAACTGGTAATAGTTCAGTGCATAAACATATTTTCTCAGTTAAAACAAGTGAGAACAGATCACTTGAGGTTTTAGGACGTACACGTTTAAGCCACTGAGAGACTCTTGGGCTATGAGGTTTTTTGATGTCTGATTCCAACATACAGACTTCTTTCACTGACTTGTAACTTCAGATTTAGTAGAGGACTCCTACTAGCCATTATGTATCTTCTGTAATGACACAGAATAAAAAAATACTACCTCCAGCAAACCAAGTAAAAGAGATTGCATATTGGCCAGACTTTTACTTCAGTAGTGAAGGGGCAGAGACATGTCCCAGAGTGGCTTTTTCTCCCCCCTCTTGAATTATCTTTCAAAAGATGTATCTGAGCCTTTTGTCCTGGGAATGGTCAGAGTACTAGTAGGAAGCCATGAAGTGGAGGTCAAGTCTGGTCAGGTAAAGCTTGTATGCTGGTATTGGTATTTCAGACAGGCCTGTGGGATTTTTAAATTAACAAAAATGTTTGTGTCAGTACAACCTCTAGTGTTAACAGGTTCTACTGGTGTAAAATAGAAAGATTGTTTATATCTGAGAGCTTGCTTCTATTCTCACATACAAATGCTTACCATCTTTTATTCCAGTATATTTTAGTGTGTAAATGCGTATTTGCCATGGGCTGTACTGTTTTACTTTCTTTGCTTTTGCTAAAGCAGTGTATTTTTGGTATGTAGATAAGCCTTCAGCAATTTGCTACAGGACAAAAGAAATTAGTTCAAGAGGAGAACTCCTAGTTTACAGCAGGAAATGTGGATGCTTTCAGCAGACCTCCTTGACTGAGTTTCTTTAATATAATTTTATATTCTTGTCTTCCTTTCTTGCTGAGTATCTCCTTTTGGGACAGATGCTCAAATAAAAGCTATTTTTAGGAACTTGTGACAGAAAGAGCAAAAGTAGAAAGGGGACCTAATATCTGTAAAGAATTGTTTCTTGGTTTGGTGGTTTGTTTTATTTTCCTCCATACTTCCTTATGTACCAGCAAAGAGTATATTTGAAGGAGCAGCACATCTTTGTGAAGACTTGATCTCTTCTCAGCAGATCTCTTCTAATAAGTTATTTCAAGTGGAGAAATGAGGAGTTTAGTATGCTTAGCATGCTGTCTCTGGGCCTCTCTATCCATTCTGTTGAACATAGTAAAATGCTTGTAATTTGGCTCTTTGGAGTTAATGTTCTTTTTTTCTTAGATCCCATAGAATTGTTTTTTGTCTTTTGTGAGCTATAGCTATGCCATAGAACATAAAGTAACTACATAGAGATACTTACTGATACTGTTTATTAACAGGAAACAGAGCAGATGGTTCAGAAGCAATCAAAAAAGAAACAGGAAGAGGAGGAGGAGGGAGTGAATCCTGAAGGTTTTCAGAACTTTATTTCCAGAGCAAGGTAGGAATGGATTTTATTCCCTTTGATAAAGAGCTCCCAGCCCAGAAGGTGATGGGATTGTTCTAAGGATGATCTGATTGATCTAAAGGCCTCTAGATACCTTTATTGACTGTAGCTCCTGCTCTTGCTGGGGGACAGAACTTGTCTATTCTCTTTTCTCCTTTCCAGCAATCAAACACTTGTAGCATCAGCATCAGGATCTACAATAGATGTTTTGACCAGGTAGATTTTGTTAGATAGATTCCCAAAGTACAGCAGTGGTTGCCCTGGTCCGTGTAAATTTCAAAGTGATGCTGGTGAGCTGATGGTCTCCTTTCCTGTCATGCTGGAGCAAATGCAGCAGTACCTTGGAAGGAGAAAGAAACTAGAGATGCTGCTCAGATGGCCTTGAGCTGCTGTGGTTGAACAGTTGTTTTGGCTCTGGGTCTCAAGTTTCTGTTCTCAGGAACAAATCTCGTGCTTGCTGCATCTCTTCAGGAACCCTCCAGGACTGGACTTTCTGAGATGAGGAAGGAAGTGAGTCAGGCTCCCTGTCTTCATCTTAGCCTCTTATTTGGCTTGCTAAGGCAGTTCAGTGCAGTTACTTTCACAATGGGAAAACAGCATTTTCTAACTGTGCATGCTCTGAACTTTACGTACCTTAAACTTACAAGAGGCTGGTAGGAAACGTATTTTGAAAATAAGTAAATACTCTTTATGGCCTGTAGCATTGTGTGAAAAACAATGGTATTATAGCTAACTGACTATGGAGAGGTCTGAAATTATTCAGTGAGCTGAAATTATGTCCTCAAAGTCTCTGATTCTTGAGCATAAAACCTGATTCTTTTTGACTGCTTTATTTGACCCATGTATGACATGCCTATATGGTAAAGAACCCTGTCAATGTCTGGACAGGTAGAGTTCACTTACCTTTTTAATGCCCTTCTGTCTTCTCTGGGAAGGTTGACTGCTTCTTTTTTGTGATCAATTACAAAACTGCTTTATTTTTCTCTGTTTGGATAGCACTCTTAGTGACTGATTAGAAGTGGGTGATAGCTGAGGCTTCTTAACTAAGTTCAGGAGGTGTCATAGTCTCTTTTGATGCTATAGTCTCATGAAAAACAATGAATTTTACACTTTGCTAATATTGATGGAGCTATTACTGCAACAGATTTGCAGGCTCCAAGAAAAATCATAGAATGGTTTGGATTGGAAGGAACCTTAAAGACCATCTAGTTCCAACCCCCCTGCCATGGGCAGGGACGCCTTCCACTAGACTAGAGGTCACTCAAAGCCCCATCCAGCCTGGTCTTGAATGCTGCTAGGGAGGGGGCAGCCACAGCTTCTCTGGGCAACCAGTTCAGTGCCTCACCACCCTCACAGTAAACAATTTCTTCCTAATATCTAATCTAAATCTACCTTCTTTCAGTTTGAAACCATTACCCTTTGTCCTATCACTACACTCCCCGATGAAGAGTCCTTCCCCACCTTTTCTGTAGATGCCCTTTGAGCACTGCAAGGCCGCTCTAAGGTCTCCCTGGAGCCTTCTCTTCTCCAGGCTGAACAACCCCAACTCTCTCAGCCTGTCCTCACAGGGGAGGTGCTCCAGCCCCCTGATTGTCTTCATGGCGCTTCTCTGGACCCACTCAAGCAGGCCTGTGTCTTTCTTGTGCTGGGGGCCCTAGAGCTGAACACAGCACTCCAGGTGGGGTCTCACTAGAGCAGAGTAGAGGGCAAGAATCACCTCCCTTGACCTGCTGATCACATTTCTTTTGATGCAGCCCAGGATGCGACTGGCTTTCTGGGCTGCGACTGAAAATTGCTGGCTCATATTCAGTTTTTCATCCACCAGCACCCCGAAGTCCTTCTCCAAACTTGCTGAGAGTGCCCTCAATCCCACTGTCCATATTGCTGACAAAGATGTTAAACAGCACCGGTCCCGATACTGACCCTTGAGAATGCCACTGGTCTCCATTCAGGCATGAAGCCGTTGGCTGTGACTCTTTGAGTGTGACCATCCAGCCAATTCCTCATCCACCGAGTGGTCCATCTGTCAAATCCATTTCTCTGCAATTTAGAGACAAGGATGTTGTGTGGGTCAGCAGCAGTCTTTGCTGCTTTTCAGATAGAGTTCTATAAAAGAATGATACTCAAGATATCGGACTACCATATACCATAGCGTCTACTTCACTAGAAGTGCAGATTACATGGGCACACGGCATGCTCTTGGTTCTCTGACATCTCTGGCCACTAAAATGACTGTTGCCCTCTAGGGCAGGTCATTTTGCTTTTTGCCAGAAATGGTAAGAGATAGCTGTTAAGGGCAGAACAGCATACTCTTCTGTTTCCATGTTGTTGGTTACTGTGCCATCATGGCCTGATGCACAGTCTAGGCTGGGGCTGGAGATTTTTGCTGGATCATCTGCCTAAGTGATAAAGAAAAGCAAAATCCAGTTTGCCAACAATCAGACAATTTCTAGTGGTGATCATTCTGCTTCTTATGGAGTATCAGGTATGTTTGAAAACTCTGGTATCTAACACTACTTTGCACTGTGCTTGAAGCTTAAATTGGTGAGCTAGTCATTTGAAGCAAAGCAAAGGGGATAGATTTCCTCTTTGAGTGTTGTTCTGCAGTGCAGTGAATACAACACTGGAGAAAATGGTTAATAAATGTTCCCACTTAATATTTGGGGTTGTTGCATTGACTCTAACTTTGATATCGCACAGGTAGCGTTGTGATTAGTTATACATGTGCTACAACCATTGCTTCTAAACATGCTCAGTGCAATGTAAATGTATATACTTATGCTGGTAAATTCACTTAAAAGCACATTTCCACCACCAACTTTTTATTCTTACATTTCCTCTTCACCTCTGTTCTCACTGGTTTGGGAGAAAAGGTGAACTTTGCAGCATGCCCTGAAGGTCCGAACTCCAGTGAGATCAGCTTTAGACGTTGCTTTTACCACAGCTCGGACTACTGAAGAGTAGCACAAGTGTGATGTGCAAGGGACGTTTTGAAGGATTATCACTGCTGCTATGCAAATTTATATTCCTGTGTTATGTTTTCTTGTAGTGTTACTGGCACTACACTTCTTGCTTTTGGTGTTTGCTCTGCCATATACCCATTCACTAATGCTGAGGCAACTCTATAAAGCAAAAGGAAAGCATGTTAGATATCAAACCTGTTAGAATTACAGCTGGCACAAGCTGTAGTATGAATGGACAAGTAACTGATACTCCTTTGGGACCGACAGACGCTTAAGACGTTGGTGCAGTTAAACTCTCATCTTGTAAAGAAAATGAGAAATGTATGCAAGTTCTGCGAGATTCATAAAAATATTGTCTGTTCTGTTTGTTTGTCTTCCAGTTTTGGCTAATTAGCGAGCTCTTCCCTCCTCTTTCCTCTTCTCCTCCCACTGCTGAGTTGAAACTACTGGTTATGGCTATAAAACAGAGGCTGAGCTGAGTTGTCTCATGAACAAGATAGCTGCTTGTTCTAGAGAGCACCTGGGGAAGATTCACAAATTTAGCTGTGAATGGAATCTCTCCTGTTGAGCTGATCTCCCCAAAAATGTATTTGGAGTTTTCGCTTACTGTTTATTTATCCTTGGAAGCCTCCTGAATGCCTTGTATTTTCTACTGCGTAAGAGACTGGCATTTCAGTGGGAATCTCAGGTTTAACCATGACATGTTCCTTTCCTTCTTCTCTTACCCTGCAGAACTGAGAAAATTGTTGTCTGGCCTCACCTTTTTTCCCACTCCCCTCCAGTCTCGTTATTGTTGCTTGTCTTTGATTGCTACATGAATGCAGAAAAGCTTAGAATCCTTACTTACATCCATTCTTATCTCTTTGTTGTAGTGAAAGTGACCTGGAGGAAGTGCTGACCTTTTACACACACAAAAACAAGTCAACAAGTGTCTTCCTAGGAACAAACTCCACAAACACAAAACCCAGCAACACCAATAACCAGTCAGAGAAACAGCCTCAAGGGGGTAAGTTTTGCAGGCAGTTCTAAGATGATGTTGCCTGGACAAACCCAGTTTAACCTCAGTCTATGGAAAGAGAACAACCCCTCCAGAATGTTGTTCAGGTTTCCTGAGGTTGCATATCTTCTTTGTCTTAACTGACAATTTATGTGAAGACTAGAGTAACTGCACTCCTACCTGCTTTGCCTGAAGTGAAATGAGATTAGTCTGGACTAGCATTTATGAGGAACTAAATATGGTGGCTCATGACTGAAATGAGAATGTACAACCTGAAGACACTGAGATTTTAAATGAATAGATAATCCTGAAATCAAAGTAAGGGATAAGAGAAATCGAGGCCTGTTGAGGTGTGCTGCCTACATGGAGCATACCCGTCGGAGAGCAGAGTCTTTGCACCTAATTAGGCATTCCATGGAAGGAAGTGCAGTACCAGCCATACATACCCAATAGTCCATGCTACTGTACTGTATTGGGGTCAATAGAGTTGCATGGTCTACAGTAAATATTAGCAAGAAAGTCCATTGTAGCAAGGTTTAAATTCTTCAGTCCTGTTGTAATGGTATCACAGTTTGCATTGTTCTACTTCCTAACTCCTTGATTTTGTTATAGAGCATCCTGAGGTGGTGAAAATAATAAAAGGTATTCAGCCCAAAAGTTCAGTTGCAGATCTGCCTGCAGAAGGACCGTTAAAAGGCTATAAATGCAAAGAAGTTAAATCAACTTGTAAGTGAACTGGCTTAAATCATCACCAAGAGAAAAAAAAAAACAACAAATGCATATACTGTTTTTAATACTGTTTTAAACAAAGATTGGAACCTTTGGGTTCAAACTGAGGGATTCAAGTGCCTAATTTTGGGGAAGATTCTGCAGGTTTTTCTTTTAAACCCGAGAGGAGATACTATAGAGTGAGCAGTGTGAAAGAGTTAGCTGCTCTTCTGTGGGGGAAGATCTAGATATGGCAAGCTTTGAAAAACAGTATTCCTCACGTAGAGCCTCTTCTTGTCTTTGCTAGTGGATGAGGTCCTTTTGGCTTCAGTGTGTCAGAGTAGAGGCATCTTTGGTGTGTTGATATTATTATCTGAAGGACCTGAAAAGCATCTTTCTCTCACGTAGTGTGCTCATTGTCTTTATATAGTTCCAGAAGGACCCACCTTCTCCTTAAATGCTGAAGTGAAATTACCTCAGTGCAGCCCTCCTAGTGCTTCTTCCTCCATTTCTGGTGCCGCGTTCCAGACAAGTACCAGTTTCTGGACACCATCTCAGCCTGCAGCCTCTGAAAATTCACAGATGCCTGGTCACCATCCATTGCTGGCTCCTCCAGTTGGTCCCAGGTGGATTCAGTCCCCATCTCCACTACCCTCCTTGCAGTGCATAGCTCCTGACAGCTCTTCTGTCTTCACAAACCCGGTGTCCAGTGAGGCTTCTAGCCTTGCAGGGTTACATCGCTGTCATTCTGGTAGCTACACCATTGGCCCATTCTCATCTTTTCAGAGAGCTGCTCAGATCTACAGCCAAAGATTGTCCCGGCCATCCTCTGCGAAAGTAGGTGAGTGTTCTGGGATGCATAAAAACCTGCTAGTTCAGTATAGAGATTGTGTAATCTCTGTTCTGGAGTAGGCAGAAATTTTACATTTCCAGAATTATGAGTCGTCTTGAATAGTGCTAAATTTCTTATGGAAGGGTGGAGTGCAGGAAATAGCCATTGTTTGCCAAATAAGCCCTTTTATTGAGCAGGTGAACAGGAATCATAGAGTCATTTAGGTTGGAAAAGACCCTTAAGATCATTGAGTCCAACTGTAAACCTACACTACCAAGTCCACCACTAAACGATGTCCCTAAGCATCGTACTTCCCCATCTTTTAAATACCTCCAGGGATGGTGACTCAACCACTTCTCTGGGCAGCCTGTTGCAATGCTTGACAACCCTTTGGTGAAGAAATTTTTCTTAATATTCAGTCTAAACCTTCCCTGGCACAACTTGAGGCAATTTCCTCTTGTATTACTTATTACCTGGGAGACTGACACCCACCTTGCTACCACTTCCCTTCAGGTAGTTGTAGAGAGTGATAAAGTCTCTCTTCAGCCTTAAACTTTGAACTTAGCCTTTGAACTTTTTCAAAAAGAGCTGGGAAATGAAGTATTGTGTGGTTTCGCTGGATTGTTTTACTGATCTCTTATCTTTAGTGATTTTAGTGTAGTTTTGGTTAGCAGAAGTCCTGTCTGAGTTTATGTGCTGTTCTTAGTTTTGTGTTTCTCTATCATGCAGAGAAATCCTTTAATGAAACCTCATAATTGTTCAATACTTTAAGTTGCATCAAGACCCCCAAAAAAGAAAGATCTGAATGACTCTTTACTGTGTCTCATTCTCTAGGACTTTTCATCACTGCCATATCCAAGAGTATCTTAAAAACAAGATTGAGAGACCTCTCATTTACAATGCTGTGGCAGAACATAGTTGAGCAATGCAACTTTAGAGTGTAAGGAATCTGAGGAGTAGAAGAAACTGTAGGAGTTTATTGATGCAGACTGTAATCTATTAGGAACGTTTTGGGAACCACACACAGTCTAACAGCTGTGGTCCTGATTTTTTTAATTTTTTTTTTTAAAGCAATGGTATATATTTGCTTTAGGTTGTAAGTCAGTGTCAGCACAAGTTCACTAGGGTTGCTGTATATATATTGATGACCTTTCTAGCGTTAAAATAAATAGTAGTAGCTGAGTAGCTTATTTAAAGGGATCCATTTGTTTTTAAGGAAAAACTTTATAGATTTAACTTAGGTAACAGCAGCAAATAATATTCTCTGGAATTGGGTGCCACTAGATATATTATGATAAAGAGAATAAAGGTCTGGAATTGACAAAAGCTCCTATAGGCAATACTCATGCAGAATAGAAGGCTGTATTGTCCCTAGAATCTGCAGAAAGTATCATACCTGCTTTTGTATCTCTGATCAGCAGGCTGAGAGAGTCTGACATACTGCTCGCTAAGCAGATCCAAATATCTGTTTGGTAGGTTTATGCCGTCGCAGTCCAAGTGGGCAGCGTGTGGGGTCAGCCAGGATGCACAAAGATGCAGAAGATACTTCTTCCCAGGGCAAACGTTACAGCCCCAGTACGGTAGCAGCAGAACTGGAGCAGCTGGCAGAAAAGCAAGCAGCCTGTCAGTATTCCTCACCAAGCCACATCAGTCTCCTTACACAGCAGGTATGTACTCAGTGAAGCTAGAGTCCCTGTGACAACAGAAAAGTCTGCCACATGCTTCTGTGTCAGCACTGGGCTGGGCTGAGACACACTGGAAGGAGTAAATCTCATGAAAATCGATTTCTGTCGTATTGTTGTTTTGAAGTGTTACAGCAACCAGAATTTTATTTTTCTGTGAGAGGACAAGAACATTGCTTTTATAGAAGGAAGCGAGACTAGGCAGAGGATTAAAAAATATGTTCTAAAACCCCAAATCCGTGCTTGGTCTTATTAAACAATAAAACCAAGTCTTCTCAGATTCGTGCTTACATGTGATTTGCTTCCTCATTCCTCCAGTGTTTCATCACAGTGCTGGGAATGGAAGTCTGCAGAATGGGTTCTGATGTAAATTCTGTATTCCAATAACATTGTAAAGACGTAACGAAGTGCTTACTAGCATGGGATAATCCTTTTGCTAAACATGGTGGTATAGATCAAATTTACATTGGCTTCTGGTACCACTTAGTTTTGTATTTCTTTTTGAGTTGTTACGTTCTAAATGGCTACACATGTAGCCATTTTTTCCTTATAGTATGCTATGGTTGTGTTCATCGAAGGTGTTCCAGTTGGACACTTCAGTTAATTAATCTGCCAACTGGAGGTTCTCCAGGATAGGCACTTTGCCTTGGAAATTAATTTTTTCCTTCTTTACTTGCTAGGGACAAACAGTTTAAATATCTTCACTCTGATACTTTGATCTTGGACTTAGTGTTTCAACAGGGTTGTTTTGCTAAGTTTTCTGAGGCATGTTTAATAGTTGCAATAGCTGCTGCTATTTGCTTCTATTTGCTTCTTTCAATTTTATTGTTATGTATTTGGATTGTGAATATCTGGTTAGATGGTTGGCAATGCATCTTTTTCAAATGGTCGAGTGGATTTATAACTCTAGGAAGCTGAATGGATTTTTGGACCCTTCTACATCTAGTTCAAGGATTTGATTCAGTCTGAGCAGTTCCAAAACTAACACAGGCACTCTGGTCTTTGCAGATAGGTCTTGGACTTTGAAAGATAGGTCACAAAACCAAAGCACTTTCTTGTTGATTGACTCAGCAGAGAATGTGAGCACTGAATACACCAGTGATGCTGAGGCCTAATCTTGCATCAGGCCAGACTCTACCTATAGAACTTGATCTTTCAAAGTCTGAAGTGGTATGGGGAACATCAGGAGAAGCTTGTTTGCTTGTCCAGTAATATTCAGAGGTGTCAGCCTGTTTTGCTTAATGAAATCAGCATTCAGCTTTTTTAAGCTAAACTTTGTTGGTAAAACTGTTGAAAAAAATTTCTAGTGAAACATTTTCAGTCAGGAAATGCTGATTTGTTGAAAGCTAAAATATATGATGGAAACTGCCTCCTTGGGTTAAAAATTAGTATCTAAATGGATATTATGAAAAAGATTGAAATGCATCTATTTCATTTCAGTCTGTTCAGAAAATAACTTTAAAAAATAAATTCATAGACTTTCTCCCTAAAACCACTCATTTCCTACTCAGCTTCAACTGCTGTGGTTTCTTAGATCTGTCTAGAGAATCCAAGTTGTTCTCTTGTTGCCATTTATATAGTTATTAGATGATTTTTAAACTTTTGTATTCCTACCATAGCTAGTTACTTCTAGTTAAATTAGAAAGTGTAGAAGGGGGAATCTAGAGAGGAATTCACAAAGATCTACATAGGAGAGGCTGTTTAGCTTTCTGAGCACAGCTGTGTTGGATGACAAAGGAGCATATTCTGGTAGTTGTAGATGGTGGAGGCTGAAACCTGTTTAGCCACCAGTCAGTCAATCAGTAAAGGTATACCAAGTCGAAAAGTGGCTGTGACAATGGTAGCTCTGGAAAGGTCAGTCATGGTAAATGTGCCTGCATTGCTTTTTGCGTCTGGGTTCTTTCAAGATACTCTCCCACAGAAGAGGTGGGAAATGTATAGAAGGAGAATGAAGGTGCTAATTCCCTTCTTTGTGATAAGCAAACAATAAAGGCCTCAGCCTGTAGCAGACAATGCAGATTTTCTGAGTGACCTCGATATATTTTGTATTCACCTACACAGTGTTTGTAAAGGCTTTTCTTATGTAGTGAAATATAGAGACATGGGTTGAGTTGCATCCTAGTGGTCTTCTGTCATCACAAAAAAGATCCGTGTAGAAAGAGATTCACAAGTCAATGCAAAGTTTAGAGACTGAGCTCTATCTGACAATGAGTTTCCTTCCTGAGCCTGCATCCTTTCAGTTCTAGACATCTGCTCTCTACTGTGATTCTCTAAGCTGTGTTTCTGCAATAGTACTTTTAGAGAGATGAAATCTGAAGCTTGCTTAGTATGAAAATTTGGATGGTTTAGTTGAGGGCATTTTTTCTTTTAAGGCAATCTGATTCTTCAGTACTGAATTTATGGCACATAGTGATTTCTAAGCCAAGACTATTATTTTAATCATACGTGAAACAGTGATTGGAAGGTTCAGATGTAACTGCAAGGCCCAAAGGAACATAGCTAAAGCGTATGGCTACTACTCGTGCCTTTTTTTTTTTTCTTTTTTTCTCCTGGACACATTCTACTCTTCTGTCATCTAAGAGTTGTTCTGATTATATCTTTGATCCAGCCTGACTTTTAAAGCCTGTCTTGCAACAAGGACCAAGGGTTTTAGTTCTGTGGGAAGACAAGGCTGCAATGACAATGAAGGGTGACAAGAGGTACCAACATACAGTAAAAGCGTAATAGTATGGCAGCAAGTGCCTGTACAGGCAAAACTGGAGGAGTCAAGCAAGGGTTGGGCTCATTGTTGAGGGACCTGGAACCAGGACCCCTGGCATTGAGCCACTAGATATGGATTTGGATTTGAAGCAGGGGGATTGAGTGAATAGGAGAAGTGCAGGCGTTACAGAGTAGGCTGGCAGTTTGGAAAGTGCTTTGCAGAAGGGTGGATGTTGGTGGCGCTATTTGGGAGCATTGCGTGGATATGATTTGGGCAGATAAGGATTTGGTCTGAACCAGGAGAGGGGAAGATAGGGGCAGAAGAGAGAGGAACATGTGAGAGAGGATTTAGTAAACAGCTGGAGAGAAGTGAGAAGTCAAAGACCATTGGTATGGGTTGAAAGGGGGAAAGACTTGAAATGGGAGTTTTGGACTCTGGGTTATGAAATCCTGGTGGCTTTGGAACAGAAGTAGGGGATTGAAAGCTGAGAGAAGGTTAGAGATTGGACTTCTATGAGGGTGATTTAGTTAAACAGGGAACTACTTTCCTATGCATTTCTAGACAGGAGAGCCTGAATTGGTATTTTCCTCCTTTTCACTCCTGTTTAAGCCACTTGAAATATAATAATCCTTTTAAAATAAAAGCACTCTAAAGTAAATTGGCATGAAGACGACCCCTGGAAGAGAACATCATTTACCTAAATAATAAAAATAGTACAATTCTTTAAAGCTACTCCAAAAGCTTGGATTTAGTCTACCTTGTTGGAAAGTACCTGGCTGGTATGAAAGGGACTTGGTATTTACATTTAATTATGTTTAATGGCAAGATTAGGACTATTGATTTGGAGGGTGTGTGTGAAAGAGACTTGAAAGTACTACTGTTGCTGTGGACTGTGTTTCTTTTCCAAGGGCAAGAACTTCTACGTGAGAGTTGAATGCCTTTGTCTGTGCCTTGGTTCCTTGTGTTATGCCCAGCTGTGTCTTGGGGGAGGGGGTACTCTGAATACATTACCTCCTTCCAAGAGCAGCTGGGAAGCTTGTTTTCCATTCCCATTCTTGTGAGAATTGCTTCTGGTATCCATGTACTAGAGTGGGTCTCTGGGTTTCCCGGGAATGTAGCCTCAACAGCTGTGCTTGGAATGATGTTGCCATTCTGATTGGGAGTCTACCTCTGTCCTTCCCCAATCCTTGCTGTTCTTCACTGTTCCCTGCCCGTGCCCAAAGCGCCTGTTTCACATTTTCTCTCTTGTATTCTACCCTCTGTATTAAATCAGTTCAATTTACTAAGCTAGTTAGCTGCTGAACTGACAACATTCAAAGGGAAAATTTTAAGGGTACCTGATGAACTTTTAACAAGAGATTTAAAGTCTGTCGTTTTAAGAAAACAGGATTTTTGTGATTACATCAGCTTTCTGTCTTGTCAGTCTTCTCCATCCAGTTCTGAAACGCCAGATGGGAACTTCACAGTGAGTACTCATGAAGTGAACAGTTCTTATAGTATGGGAGCTGGAGATGGTAAGAGGGTAAAGCCTTACTGATGTGCTGTTTCATTCCCTTGTACACCGTTAGTTTTCAGTCCTCACAGACTATCTAATAAAGTGTGTGAGAACATTTTGCCTTTCACTAATCTGTATTTTTTTTAAAAAAAAATTTCATTATATCATACACAATTTCATCGGTGCATCTTCATGCTTGCAACATGGAGAAAACAAGGGTGCCTTCATAGTGGTATACAATGGAAATATTGATCTAGAACCCATAAGAATCATTACTTAATCCCCTGCATCACTGTATGATGCCTTACTGCCCAGTTGTAGGAATGAGAGATGAATAGAGAGAAAAGAGGAACAGTGTTATCCTATCTTAGACTAGAAAAGGAACAGCTGTTTGGGTAACTTCTCTAACTATCTTTAACAGTAAGTGCAGGAACGATATTGCCTTAAGGACACACTGGACTATGGCAATTTCAAGTTAGGTTATGAAAGATAAATATTTAGCATTACAAATTAATAGACACAGTGAAGCTGCTGCAGAGACTGTTTACTGTTAAATATAGCTGTTAACAATGAATGTTAGTTTTTACTTCTGAGGGATTTTATTCCGTTTTATTTACTTGAAATTACACATTTAAAATATTTTTATGATAACCTCAAAATCAGCTTTATTATTAGATTTTATGTAATGACAAACAGTGAGTTATGTATCTCTATCCATAAGAGATCTTTCAAACACTGCCTGATTTTTTTTTTGCTGTACTCGCCATCTAACTATAGTACTTCAGTGTATGCAAAAATAACAAGGTGTTCCTCTAACTACCCAATACGTTTGGAAGCAAGCAATACTCCTGTGTGCCTTTGAGGTTCCAGCATTAACCTGATAAGTTCATGTCTGAGTAGGATAATAAGGAGTTATCTGAGCTCAAAAGGTCATAAGAAAACAAGTAAGAAAGAGAAAACCCCTGTCCAAATTCCCAAGTTTCAGCTAAATTAGTCTTGAAGATAATATGTTCTTACCTGTTTCATGGAGAATGTTAAGTGCATAGAAGTGCAAAGGCCATGAGAGTGTTTCAGTTGAGGGCTAAAATCAAGTGGAGTTCAACATACCTGTTCTGTTTGGGCTGCTGCTGGTGAGAATGCATATACTGATTACCAGTGAACAGGCTTCTCACTTGGAACTAGCTTCAACATGTGCTGCTTCTTGCTTGTAGGTTGGGGTACATATGGAGGAAAGATCTTGAAGATATGAAGTGGTTTTTGGCCAGGGAGACATGTGGTGATGACACAGGAAATCAGATTACCTTAAATATGTTATTGATAGATTAATTTATTAGTTCAGTGGGGATATAGTCTAGGTCTGTAGAAACAAATTTTGGAGGATAAGGGCATTAGAGATATTAAGTAATTTCCTTTGCATTATTTTTCACTATAGTAGACATAGAGGAGATAAATTTTCTTTCCAGGTGATGAAGTTAAGCTCCTAGGAGAAAAGATAGGCAAAAAATATTTTGTGAGACTTCTATGGCTGGATGGTATACATTTAGGAGTTCAGAAACACAACAGTGAAGTGACAAAAGCTTCTACTGAAAGGTGTGGTCAATAGTAAAGCTGGTATAGAGGACAGAAAGGCAACAAACCTGATTATCTGTAATAAGGACCCTAAAGTTTCCTGTGATTTAAAGCAACGAGTCTTGGTCCACTAGCATGTATACATTAAATCGAAATAAAAATGGAATTTTAATTCACCCAGATAAACAACATAACTCAAACCAAAAAAAAACCAAACCCCAAAACTCCCAACCCATGTCATTAGAATTTGAACTGAGAAAAATAGCATCTAGTGGTACTGGTTCTTCTTCAAACTTTCAAAAAAGTTTTTGACAAGCTTTTAGCAAGCAAGGACTGTTAAGCAAGCCAGGTATCTGTAGGGTCAGTGGTAAAGTTTTGTTATAGATCAAAAACAGACAGAAAGCAAACGAAAGAATAACTAGCCAGTTTGCTGTACAGCAAGTGGATAAGTGAAGATGCAGAATACAGAATGCACATGATGGAGTGTAAAATTAAAGATTTGAAAGGATGAGGTTCATAATGACTGGCATATTATTACCTAAAGAAGGAATATTAAAGCAATTTATTGCAAGGTAATATGGGGTGTGAATTTACAGTAGATTAACTGCTCTATAGCGTTCATCCACGTGAACACATGCATGTGCAGCTCAAGTTTTTACAAGGTAACTTCTTGCTGCCTTTAGTATAATGTGGGCTACAAGCATCCAGATGCCTAATTACTGTGAAGTTACCTGTGTGCTCTAAACTTAAACTTGAGCCTACCTCCTGGTAATTTGTCAGTACATCTGTACTCTTTTGTGGATTATTACGAGAAAAGCTCAGAGAAATTTAACAACTGCATTAACTGGGCAAGACAATGACAGATGAACTTCACTGTTTACAAATAACTAATTACATGACAAGCAATAATTTTAACCTCTTAAAGTAATAAGCTTTAAATTAATCATTTAGGGAAGAAAAAATGAGGTTTGTTCTGGAAAGCTCAGTGGAGATACCTGTTCTAAGTCAAGCAGTAAAGGCAACAAACAAAAATTATTAGCATGTTTAAGGATCAGGACAGGAAATAGTATATATTTACGTAGGCATCAATTACATGCCTTCCCTTGAAAAACTGTTTTCAGTTGTGGTTGCCATTCCTAAAGTGAATTCAGGAAAAATAACTGGCGTTCATAGATGAGTGACTACAACAATTAACCGCAAAACGCATTTTTAATGAGGAAGGGAAAACACTAAGTTTGTTTGTTTAGGGAGGAGATAGGTATGAAGGAATTACACAGAGCAGTGGATGACAAAGTAAATAAAGTTGATTTTATTCATGTTTCTCGTAATAAGAAGAGGATATTCAGTTTAGTTGGAAGTCAGAGTAACAACTGATAATAAAAGTGAAAGTTATTGTCACAGAATATACTTACCTTCTGAAACTTCCTGCAACAAGGTACCATTAAGGCAGAAAGCTTAACAGGCCATAGTTACCTCAGACAGAATAACAAGCATTTTGCAAATGATAGATCTGTACATTTTAACATAGAGAAATAACAAATTAATTTTTCTTATCAATAAGATGCTTCAGTTAGATGCGTGGAAACTCAAATTTCTTCCATCTTCTGAAATAAGTCAGGCAGGATTGTGAGTTTGCTGGGCTATTGCTCTGAACAGACCTTTTTGTCTTTTAATACTGAGGAACGTGTGCTATGCGGCTGCTTCCATATTTATGATTTTTTCTTTGCTACATTGCTGTACTGTAGTCAAGCTAAATATTTCCTTTATGATAAATGTGTTACTGAGACACTTGTGAGGAAGTCAGTATCTGAAATAAGCCATTTCCCTAGTTATGGCATGCAAACGATTGCTAATTATTTTAAAGTGATGATATCTTTGTCAGTGTAGTGTAGCAGTGCACCTGCAGTGTTGTCAGTGTGTTAATGATACTCAATTGAATTTTTCAAGTGTCCTGAAATTTTCTTGTTCAATTTGCTCACTGGCTGGCATGAGCCTAAGATAGTAACAGTAGTGTTGGAGAATCAAGGCAGATACAGTGGTGGTGAGTTGGGGTATGAAGCCGAAAGATACAGTTCAGTAAGCCCCTTTCGTTGTATAGGGACTTAATGGTCTGTCTTGCCTTGATTTGTGATATAGGGACCTTACTGGCTACTATATTACTTCTGGACAGCTGAACTAGGAGGGTTTTTTCATCTGTACCTACCGTTAGCCATTGGCCTTTCCTGATGGATAGATGGACGAAGGCTGTGACCAAAATAATCCGGACTTATTTTCCCTCTGCTGTGTTCCTTACCAGGCGTTAATCCTAAAGGCTTTATTTTGCGTGCATTTAGCATAAAACATTTCTGTGTGCTTGTATTGCAGGACTTTCTACGGGGAGGACATTAAAATGCACAGCGTGTGTGTAGATCCAGAGCCAGGTGGCTGGGTCCTGGATATGTATATTGTTTTTTTTTTTCTTTGTGAATAGCATGCTACTTCTTTCTGAAATATGCTGTAAGGTAAAAAGGTTTTCTACTGCAATGCTGGATCTGTGTGAGGTCCCTATCACTGGCTGGTGCAGGGGGCTGCAGTTGATGTCTATCAGGTTGTAATACTTTGTACTTATTAATGCCTGGTGAACTGAAGAATGTGTTGAATTGGCCAGCTTCACCGGGAGGAGGAGGAAGAGAAGGAGGAGGGGAAGCCTGGTGGGAGCTCTGCCCCTCTCTGTGAGGGGGAGTGTGAGATTTCAGGACCCAGCTATCATTAGGAATAGCTCCAGTTCTTCTAGCTAGGGAGTTTAATCACCGGGATAACATCAGACCACCCAGGCAAGGGCTATACCGGGCTGCCTCCATCTCTGCTATGCAGCCAGTCAGTGCCCAAGATCCAGCAGCAAGGATTGCTGCAAGCATGCTGACAGATCTATAGGAGGATGGGGCACTTTTCTTTTTCATTCAGAGACAAGGTGGAAATGAGCAAGAAGGAGATGAGTTGACTAAACCTTAGGACAGGGGAGAGGGAGTGGGGAAGAATTGGAATGGGCACTTTACAGCACCTCAGCATGACCTTGTGGGAATAATATGCTACAAACAGTGAGTTTCAGCTTAACATTCGCTACAACAATATTTGAACCCACACCACTCCTCAGTTACCTGTCTCAATTACACAGTGTGGTACCCTGGCCTGCCTTGTCCTCAGCAGAGGAAAAGTGCCATGGAGCAAACTGCCAGTATGCCAAAACACACTGTACAGATCCCAGTGAGTATCAGCTCTTTCAGTTCTAGACCTGAGCGGCACAACATGGTGAATGCAAAAAGACCATGAAACTCAGGGTGTGGCAAATATTTGCAGAAATTTGATGGGTATATTTTCCCCACCAAAGGGTTTTTTCAGTGTTAGTCCCTTGCTTTGACTCAACCCGCTTTATCTGAGTCTTTATCAGATTTATTTTCCTTATATAACCATTTGGTTGGCTTTTACTCTTCCACTGATGGAGAGGAAGGGAAGTGTAAAGGAAAAAGGCATCTCGCTGTAACTAGGAAGAGGAGCAAGAAGCAAAGAGATGAAGTCTGAAGGATATTTTTCTTTCTTCTTTCACACAGCTCTGCACTGCTGGAGGGCCCCATCTCTTCCTCGTCCCCAGGCTGTTCACACAGGAGCTGGAATTACTTTTAATACTACTGATTTGTAGCATCAGTAATATAACTGGTCTCAGCAGAGGCTATAGGAAGCAAAAATGTCAATATAGTTTCTGCAGTGCTTGAATTGAACCTCTGCTGCTCTGAGGCTCCAAAGGGAGTAGGAGCAGAGGTTTTTGTTATGATGCAGCAACATCTGCAGATCTGCAGAGAGTTGCCAAACGGGCCAGGCTAAGCAGCGAGAACTCATGTTATGGGAAAGATTACACCCTGATCATCAAACGTTTGGCAGGACTGTGCCTTATCAAAATCACTCCCACTGGGAAGTTTTGGTGCAGAGAGTGTCTAAATGAAAGCCTGACTTTTTCAGGAGAAGGAAGAGGGGAGTTCAGCCTTCCACAGCAGCAGCACTAGCTTGGGTTGGGTTTTTTTTCATTGTTAAATGGATGCATACGCTGGAGACACTACAAAGGAATTTGCAAGTTTGTCAGGTTTCCCAGGAATGTCTCTGGCAGGTCTTTGTCTGGAACATTTTCTGGAGACTGGAACACTTGTGCTCTGTATGCATATGTATATCCTGTAAGCTGGTAAGCTCCATGAGCAGAGAAGGAATGTCACAGGCCTTTGGCCAGATCAGCCTTGGTACACACACAGATTTCACACTTCCCAGCTGGTTAGCCCCAGTTCTTCCCTTCTTCTGGCCGGTTGCTTGTGCAAATTCAAATCTGTACGTAAAATGAAGGTGTGTCAGTATGGGCTGTGGTCAGCAAGCTGGCCTGGGTAACAAAAAGGTGGCCCCAGAAAAATCTGTTTGTATTACATGGTTTCTTCAAGAAATTTGTAGTAGGTATGTTTGTGCCACTATTCAGACAGTGAAAGTGTGTGTGTGTGTGTGAGAGAGAGATATTTGTGATTTGCGGTTTACTTTGCCTCTTAAAGAAAGAGACAGGTTAAGATCCTGTGATGTTTTCTGTACTGGGGTGGCCTGTTGGATTCCAGTCTCTCTGTGCATTAAGGAAGACAAGGCAGATGGACTGTTTCCAATAGTACTGGAAGATCTGGGTGCTGTGTTAGACCAAGTCACGCTAGCCTGTGCTAGATCACATGTGCAGGGGAGCTCTGTGGTCAAGCCAAGAAAATACAACACAGACTGGGAAGAGGACAACTTAACAGTGACTGTTTATATTGTTGTAGCTTCTAGTCATAGTAATCTGAAGGCTGAAAGAAGAAAAATATAACTGAAAGAATGCAGCAAAATTATTTATTTATTTATTTATTTTTCCCAGTGGCAATTGATAACTCTTCCCCACTGTTCTTTGGAATACAAATATTTCCCTGATCTTGAAAGCCTTAGGGGTATATGTGTCTGAGGAAGTCTTGGCAGGTGAAAATACAGTGACTACAAAAGCCAGATAATGGAAGAAAAGAAGTACTTCTTTTACAAGCTATTGGATAAAGATGGCATTACTGGATGAATGGTAAGTAATAAAATAGAAAATTAGGGATTGACTAAAGGGTCTTGAAGGACTCAAACTGAGCACAGAGGGAAAAAATAGATGAAAAGGCAAAGGACAAGATATTACAAATTATGAGACATCTTGTACATTTTCAGTTTTCTAGTGGAATGTGTCTGTCTTTGAGCTTATGCTACAGTGTCATATTGTCATGTCTGAGGCATCAAAACCTAAAGATTCTGGTCTGGACATAAGGTAGAGAAGTAGTGATCTTACCATGTGTGTCTTACCATGATCCCTGTCCAGTGTTAAAGGAAAAGGTTTCTCAGTGAACTGTTGATGTTCATATATATCTTTGAAACTTGTTGATAGGATAAATTGTGCTGAAAACCATGGCATTAGGTTTCCCCCTGTTTCAGACTGTGAACTTTTTATCATATTGAAGGTTTTTTTGGAAGAGATAATAAAGTAGGCCTATGATGTTTGTGTTTTTTTGGTGTATTTCTTGGTCTTGATCTTTGAAATATGGCTTGAACTCTGGATCCCTTTTCCTCCTCATCAATCAGAAAGATCCAAATGCAAATGTGAGATGTGTGAACTGGAGAGGATGCAAGTGTGGCTCCAAGTAAGAGAAACAGTCTTTAGACTTTCTAGATCTCCAGTCCCCAGCACTTTATAGGCAAAAGGATACTGGCCTCTAGCAGAAAACTACTAAAACTGCAAGCTGAGGAGCGTGAAGTTGCCATTTTTGTAGTACATTGCTTGCTCAGTGTTGTAACACGTTGACCAGTGAAATTTGGGATCTCTATTCAGGATGTTGGTAATGAAAATTTAAGTCACTTTTCCACTCTGCCAGGAGGGGCAGAGTAACAACTTCTAGTGATGATGTGTTCCTGTTCACCCTGGTTGACTCCTATAAACTAGCAAGAGAATTTCTCAGGCTTTCAGGATGCTTTACTGGTATCAGTGGGGGCTGATCTGCAGCACTGATTTTTTTTCTTTCTTTCTTTCTTTTTTTTTTTTTTTTTTTTTTAAATTTTTGGCCGTTGTTAACACTTGCTGCTTTAGCTTATTTGAAACATTAGACAAGATCAAAATGAAAATACTCACTTTATTATAGGAAAAAAGGTTCATGAATATGAAAATGGGAAATTATTGAAAGAGTAGTATAATGTAGATCAGAAATATGAACGATATTAAGATCCTCTTCTGACTCTTGCTTGTGATTTCTTAAAGATACTATACAATGGGCCTTTGTCTGTAGGATGCTATTCACTAGAAACAAATTCTAGCCTGGAATTTTCTTTCTTCCTATCTGTATTTGGAGATTTAGTATCTTCTATTTAAATTATAAAGCAGATTAACAAAACCAAAACCCTCAACATTTATATCCAGCACTTTCAGATATCATTCTGTGTTGTGGCCTTTCTTTCAATCTCAAATTTATTCAGAAATAAATTTCTCTGAATAAAGCAAGACCATAGAGACCAATTCTTTTAAGCTGTCTGCTGTCAAGATGACAAGTGTATTGCAGTCATAAACTTAACCTTGTAAAGTTTAAAAATGAAACAAACAAACGAGTATTTTGGCATTGTGCAATAATTTGTCTTTTTGGCTTATTAGAATTGTATCGAACTAAGTATAACAGTACATATATGTGCTGTTGAGTTTTCTAACACAAGGCTCTATTTATTGATGTGACTGTGACAACCCACACGTTCTTCTGTCACCTATTTCTTGATGTTAGATAACAAATAGAAGTTTATCAAGTGGGCTCTCCTTCCATGAGAACTTTTTGTTATTTACTATCCCATTGTGTTCTTCACTCAGCATGTTCCTTTCAACTTACGACCTTTTTGCTGTCCCCAACATTTTAAAAATTGTGGCAAAAATTTATGAATCATTCTATTGTGAGAGGTATTAGCTGGGTATTATCATGCCTCGTAGAGACTCCACAGAGAATGTATTGATGTGAGAGATGTTTGAAAATAGGGATGCTTGAAGTGTGCAGTGCAGTGCATATAGTTCTCCTGTCATACTGTCTGCATCATGAAAATATTCTGAAGTCCCTCACTGCTAGTGAAAAACAGGGATTTTACCAAGCAGGAGAGTTTGGATCCATCTTGATACAACTCAATTTGAAAACTAACTTATTCTTGTAGATCCACACCAATTAACTACCTTCCCTGTTGGGCCCCTCTAGCCTCCCTTTCTTGGTTTTGGGTTTTTTTTGGGGTGAGTGGGTGGATTGGTTGGTTTGTTTGTTTTGTTTTCCACTACCACAACTTCTGAAGCTGCAAGCTATTCTTCATGAAGATTTTGGTATCTGCTTTGGTTCAGGTGCTACACATTATCTTCTTTTAAGCCAAAGTAACAATTGATTTGTTGTTAAGTATTTGCCTCTATAAAGGGAAGAATACAGTTTCATCAAGTGCACAGGAGCACTAGTGACTAGAAAATTAAGCCACTCTGCTGTGTTGGGGGTGCCCCAGCAATTCATCAAGGCAACATCCTGGCAAGCTAATGATAGCAGCTGAAATGTCTCAGTGCATGGCACTGAGTAACAAGGAGTAACACCCATCTGGGTGGGCTGGCTGCAGCCAAACCTTATACTCTTGCTCGTGTTCTCTCCCTTATTCTGAATCCCTTGCCTGTATTTAATCCTGCTGTAGTTTAAACACCTGTCTATCTGGAATGTGTGAAATGTCCATACTGCTCATGCTAAGCATTTGCTCACCTGCTTCGCTTAGAAACACAGCTTTCAAATAAACAGTGATTCAGTATTAGAGAGGAAAGCAAACTGTGTTAATAGACCGGGTGTGAGGTGGTAATTCATCAGACTAAATGGTTCTTGGTATCAAGATGATGAGGAGAGAAAATTGGATAAAGTCATCTTCATTTCACACATTAGATGTGTTAGCAAAGTTGTGATCACTGTTGCTGACAAGCTAAGAATTGTATATACCCTATTTCATTTATCCTGTTGGCCTCTGTGTTTGCCTCATTTGCCATTCTTGCTTCTTTTCAGACAATAAACTCTTTGTGGCCAGAAACTGTCATTGTTAGGTATTTGTATAGTGCCTGGCACAATCAGAACTAACCTAATTTGAAACTTTCTGTTATTACAATGAAAATGCTTTAAATTTTAATTAAATCCTACAGAAGACGCCAATGTTTAAGAGTGAGGTAAGGTCACCAAAATGACACTTAATGCTGTTTTCCATATAAGATGGGTAGCACTGCCCATTACTAAGCTTGCCCAATATGTCCCACCATAAGATCTTGTTTTAAATTGCTTGTAATGTTCTGAAACTTTATCCATTTGGACTCATGTTTTCTAGGCTGGATTAAAGGCTGGATTAAAGGCTGGATTAAAAAAAAATTCTATGCATTTTAATATCTACAGAACTTTTCTTTTAAATCTCTGAATCTCTCATGCTTTAGAATGGCAATTTGGAATTTAAAATTTTGTCCAAGATTGAGTGCACAATAACTATCTGAAAAGCTTCAGGTGAAATATACTCAGCAGCACCTGCTAGAGCTTCTCAGTTTCCTGGAAGTTCCCTCCACACTGAGGATGCTAAACTGAATTTCTCTGTATTTGTACTTCTACAGTACTGAAGCTTGACACCCTCATTCTCCTGTGCTCTCAGTGCTCTCCATGTTGGGTTGGGAGCCTGTCTGACTTGAATGCAGAATGAGGGAGAATTCTGCCAAGGTGTGAACAGCTAGGACAAGGAGGTTATGAAATTTGGACCTGGACATAATTTGGGATAGGACCCTGAGAACCATTCAGATGAAAGGACAGAAATGGAAGGAATGGTAGTGCAGTAAATGTGATCCAAGGAGGAGTCTGCATTCTGAGACCAGTTAACAAAGAGGCTGGCAAAAGGAGTGCGCTGGGGAAGGTAATAAAACTAGAACAACTTGTATATAGGGGATGCGAGCAACTGGAAGAGGAACTAAGAACAAAAGTGTGAGAAGACAGATCAAATAAGTACTCCCATGGAAAGTTCCAGGCCTGAAATGGTATGGCTCGGGGGCCAGAAGTAGTGGAGAGGCAAGTGCTTGGAAGTCTGTAAGAATGAAACTGGACTGAGCAGAATAAGGACAGTAACACCTGAAACGTGAAAGCTGGGAACTGTCTAGGTGAGAAAAATGACACACAGACAAGGAGCACAAATGGGAAACAATAGTGCTGAGAAGGGATGAAACAAAAGCGGTTGCTTTCCATATAATTTAATCCTGTCCAGAACTTGAAGTAGGAGTTAACATTTCTGAACTTCCAAAATGCTTAGATGCCTTGTACTGCTAAACCACAGAAGGAGTGGCAACCTACTGTGTTGCCAGCTGCAATGTTAGTTCATGTTCCAGAGTTCAGTCTGAGGATATGAAGCCTGCAGTCCTGCGCAAGTCTAATGTAGGTATGTGTGTAGTGTATTGCAGTGAAACTGGTATGTACTTGTTTCAGTAATTGTGCACAAATTCTGGTGAAAAAGCATTGTTAAGATCTCAAAGCTGGGAATTGCAAGCTATGCTTAAGTCACACTTAAGTGACTTAATAAGCCTCACCTTTGAGATCTGGAGCAGATGCAGGGCTAGTGTTTTGGACTTTTCTTTCTGTCTGTGTCCCATGTCTCATTGGTTATATGCCTTCCAGTTGCCACAGAAGTGAGAAGGGGCAATACAGGTGAGTCTTGCTTGCCACATGACCTTAATCTTGGTGCAGAACCAGGTCTATTCTGTGCTCCAAAAAAGCAGCATTGGTCATGTAAGTAAAGGCAGTCATAATTCTGTCAATGCCTGACTGGGAATCTTAGCTTTGCAACCTTTGTAGTGTTTTGTAACCTTCATAAAATGTTTGGTGGTTTTGGTTTTGGTTTTGTTTTGTTTTTTTTTCAAATCTAAACTAATACTTACACTACTGTAATAGATACCATTATATTAGTATTTAGGCTTTCTTCAATAAACCAACAGGTAGTGTCTGCTTGCAGAGCTTGATCTTTCAAGAAGATAGGCAGCATAAGAAGAATGCTCAGAGAAAGAAACAATGGAATATGTTTTATGTGCTTAAAAAGACATGGATAATTTCTTGGAGCTTGATATAACAAACACGCACCTAATATGATTTTAGGCTATCATTAACTAGTTTGGAAGTGGTTGCACGAGAAGTTTCTTTCATGTGTGGTAGAGTTTGGGTTTGAATGATTTATCCAAGGTATGTATGCTGTTGGGTTGTGCCTGTACATATGCACAGGGAGGGTTAGAGAGAGGACAGATGCATATGGCTGGCTTAGTGACACAGCTTATGATGACTGGGCAGACGCTCTGGTCTCTGCTCGGTGTAATATGAGCGTCTAGCTTTTGATTAGTGCATGTAGAGTTAATTTTTCACATGACAGGAACATGATGTTGCTTGCTTTCTTTGCGATTTTTGCCCCATCTTTGTCCTTTTCCTCCTATGTTCTTCTGTGAATGGAAAGGTTGTCGTTTTAAAGCTGGCGCTTGAATTCATCTCAAGCATGGTGGCTGTTGGTGTCATCTCTATCCCGGCTTTATGCAACTAGCACAGTTTTTCTGCATCTGAAGATTTCACTTCTCTAGCAGTCTTACTTCTCTTAGTAAATACACTGTCCAGTTTACTTAGTGACATCTTTTGTTCTTTTCTTGGCTTTTAATTGTTTCTGATTTCTCCTTTCTTTTTTTGACTCTTTAGTTAACAAACCTGAACTTGGCAAGTGGAGCTATAAGCAAGAGGAATGCAGCTACCCCACAGAGCTACCGGTCACCACTTAACAAAAGAGGGTCATTGCAGGCTGTTCAGTCAGACACTCACATAGCTGACAAAAGATCTGTCTCTTCAGCAGTCAGGTAAGTTAAAATTGCTGTTCCAGCTTTTTGAAGAAGGGTGCAATGCATTCAGGAGCTCATTTGTAATTTGTGTTTGGCTTCTTGCTCAGAAGATTACATCTAAGGGCCTAGAACTGGTTCTTCTCAGGACCGTCCTAGAAACTAGGCCTATGAATATAGAGCTGTGTTTCCAGAGCTGTCAGGTTCATGGTGAAATAAGGATGTGGATGAACATGTAAAATGAAAGGGAAATGTCTGTTTCTCTTGGATAATTTCTCATACCTGCATCTGTAAGTTTAGGTTTGCTGGTGTCGAGACATACATGCAGAATGGAAACTTATACCTGATACTGCAGAAATCTCTACTAAGGCCTCATCTTCATACTGTTTCCTTGAATATCAGGTTTAGAGTGTTCAAAGATAGAGCAGCATCTTGCAGCATTTATAAGTTTCTTTTTCAGATGGCTTCTTTATGCTCTTATTAATTTTGGACATTAGAATTTATATTTATGGCTGATATAGTCATGGGACTCGAGGAAGAGGATTGTGATTCTACAGTAAAACCTTTCCTCTTGGGATTGAAAGAGCAGCAAGGTTTGCCTCAAGTATTCTGGAAGCTAGGAGCAAGGCGAGCTTCCTGCAGTAGACTAGGCTGAATACAGGCCCATAACTGCTGGAGATTTGAGTTCTTCCTTTGCCACTTCAGTAAATATTATTTATTCCTTTGCCTAAGCCTTCATTTTTGTCTTTTGAAATAGAATAATGAGGCAGAGCTTTTCCAAGACATGTGTTTAGGACTGGAAAGCACTATATACTTGTATATATTCTTGTTGTTGGTGCCTGAATGCTACTGGAAAACGGAAGGAGGTGAGAGAGGCAGATAGGCAGTGCAAAGGCATATGACCTGAGTGTTCATCCTTTCCCAAATGGGTCCTTCAATAGGAGGATTGGAATGGGATTTGGAAAGCTCGAGTAAAATTGTTCTTATTTCATCCGTCGCTGCTTTTCATCCTGCCTAAAGAGGAGGAATGTGAGAAATGAATTCCTAGCCTGTTTCTGTTCCAGCACAATGTTTGCCTCTGGGGTTTAGAGTTATTGAGAGAGGTGGTGGTGATTCTGCCCTTGGAGCCCAGCCAGACAAGCTATTACCTAATCCAAATAAAGAACCTATCTAACAGGTGTAAACTGCCTTCCCCTCCTACATAGCTGGAGAGACCAGCAGAATGCAGGCTGTCCCTGAGCGTCCATTACTTTCTCAACTCTGCTTGCACCTTTGCATGGACTCACAGACAACATAGCTGGAAATGGATTACTCATGGTCAAAATCTTCTGTTGCAGAACTCTGCAGACGTCACTGTCATTACGACATTGCTCTGAAACTATTTCAGTTATATATTACCTGTAGATCTGAGAACCTACCATTTAATGCCCAGAACTCCACTCTGAACAGCTTCTAGGGCTGTGTCTCATCTAGCATTGTATGCATAGTTTAATGCCTTTAGAAATTCTGTTTTATTTTGTACAGCAATCCAAAAGTACTTCATAATTGTTCGGTCACAGCTGGTGTAAGATTCCATCTTCAAACCTTTTATGAACCATTTGGTCTTTCAGTACTTCAGTTGCTCTGTTTTTATGCCCAGAGCAAGAGACAGAAAGGTGTCTTAAGGCTCTTTATTGAATTACTTTCTCTCTTCATAGCTGCTTATATCGAATGGCCAGAATATTGGGAGTTAAAAGTTTTATGTAAATCTGGAAATGAAAATAAGGGATTCTTGAGGCAGTGCTGGATTACTTGAGCTGTGAACTTTTATTTAATGAGAGAAATCTGAAAGGAATATCCAGGTCACGATATACGGAGATGACTATCTTGTATTGTAAATGCCTTTCTTGATACTTGATCTGTTACACTGAAGCAAGCAGTTTGTAGAGGGTCATCTGACGTGTGTCAGCCTGTGCTCAGTCCTGGATGACTGACTGAAGAAAAGCTTCCTGTTTTGTTCTGTTAAGATTCTGGTCTATCCGTTGTAGAATTCGGCAAGGATGGAAATGTTTTGTAAATGGGTCTCTTATCTGGCTTGTGCTTGGCTCCAGTTCAAACGTCTGCCTCTGAAATTCAGTCCTTACAGTTTTTATATGTCTCTGTGGTAAATCTAAGCCATTTTAGTGCTGCTGAATTTGTTTGATAATTTTGGTTTGATGCAATCTGTAGGATTCAGGCTGTTCTTACTGACAAATCTTCCTCCTCTTTGATTCTTACTCTCACAGAACTGACTTATCTAAATGTTTCTCAAAAGAAGTTCTCCCTTCTTTTCTTGAATTCTTTTGGCTGTATGAGATGAGGTGCCAAATCAGTAGTCTGTTCTCCAAAAGGCAAAGGAGATCTTGAGTTTGTAACACAGAGACAGAGAACGGTTCTGGATATGTTAAAATAATACTGTATAAATAGGCACTGCTGTGCCTTTTGAGATTTTTTTTTTTTGGTCACTTTCTATAAGCATTGGCACTATTCCCACGCAAATGATAATTTAGGCTTTTGCTGTGCCCCAGACAAAGAAGCCTGCAGGGCTACACAAAAAGTGAGGTGTTCAGAGTTGTACATGGGCTTACTTGTGACTGCCTTAACATGGCTGTCAGCCTCTGCCACACTTGCTGCGGCCTTGTCTTTGTTGCTCTCTGTAGCTCATGGAGGCTATGTGAAATCTGCTCTCTCCTCCTTTAACCCTCACCCTGTCTCAGTGCTCTGTTTCAGTTCTATCTCAGCTTCTCACTCTATCCATCAAGCAGGATTGTCACCCTTTCACATTCTGCTGTAAAGGCACTAAACGTAGATACGTGTTTTGTAGTAGAAGTATTTAAGATTCTCATATGTAATTTTTATCATAATTTTAGTATTGTAATCTAAGGACAACAAATAAAGTGATTCTTCATTATCCAGTGAAACTAATTTCCAGTCACTGAAGCCAAGACCTTACTAGAAGTGCTCTTGGAAAAGCATTCTCTTGAAAGCATTCTTGGTTGCATAATAAAGGTAAAAAAGCAAACATTTAAAAGAATGAAACTTGTTAATTCAGAACCTAAGCTAACTTTAGAGTACCTGTTGGCAAATAGTTGCATAATCCCTAGCGATGGGGATGGTAGACTTTCCTAGAAATTTCTGGCACTGGAATCTGCGTCTGCTGTGTCACTTTTTTTTTGAAAAAGACAGGGAAATTCTCAAAGAATAACTTGGGCTCTGCAGGTCATTTAGTTTCCAAGACCTGCACCAAAACTAGTGAGAAAGATTTCTTTTGAACTGGTACAGATTTCTATGTTTTCAGTGGGCAATTTGGATTCAACAGCAGCCATCCTTGCTCAGGTTAATCTTTTAGAACTCATCTGGGCAGTCCGTTGGCAAGAATTCAGCAGTGAAATGGTCGGTCTTTTCTCAGACCTCTGTTTCGTTAGCTTCTTGTTCTTTTCATAACATCTTTCTCAAGTGTAAAGACAAGACCAACCTAGCTCTTCTAAAGGACTCAGCATACTTTTTCCTTGGATCTTCTGATAGATTTATCTAACCTGGTTAGGGCAGGCAGGAAAGCAAGCTTCCCTGTCATCAATCAGAGGTAGAATGGTGTTCCAAATTATACCAAACAGCCTGGAAGGGCTACTGTGGTGAGAAACAAGGGATTCTCCTCTTCCCATTGCTTGACATGCCTCAAATACTTCTTAACTCATCATTTCAGTGAAAGTGCTTAGGTTCATTGAGAAATGATGTTTTGTTGGCAGGCTGTCAGATTAGACAGGGTTAAATTGTATAAAACCAAACTTTTTCAATTTTCTAAGGGTTTCCAAGTTTAATTTGCTCTGGTGTCGTGGGTGGTAGTAAAAGCAGCAGCTGCTCAGGGCTTCACAGGCTGTGTGCACATACCTGCTATGTGTCCGGGTTCCCAAACAGGCTTTGTTTGTGCATTTTTCATTTCTATTTTTCCTTGCCTGGAAGTATCGAATGGGGTGGGAAACTAGAAGATGCTGCCCAGACATTTGGCATCTCAGGCTTTCAGGAACCCCAAACAGTATGCCTCGTCTGGAAATTCTGGAAATGCCTGATGTGCAGTAAGCCTGCAGCTTTTTGAAGGAATTGGACTTCATGCCCATTCACAGCATAGTTAAAGCATTCACATGGCACGTGCTTCTGGGTCACATTGCATGTATTTACTGCTCATGTGCAAATCAACTGAACTGTGCAGGAAATCCAGTACCACTTAAAATGTTAGCTTCCTGTGCCTGTTCTAATAGCAAATATGTATTAGTTTGTATCTCAAAAATTCTACACAGAAAAATGATTGTACACTCCATGCTTTTGCACACCCCAGCTCACAAACTAAGACCCCTATGCCGCATCCCTTGACAATCTTACACTGCTTTTGCTGTTTCCCAAACCAGGACCTTTTTAATCATTTGCCTTCCTTACCCTCGACTGGGTAGTGGATACTTTACATCCTGCTTCCCCACCTAGTGCCTACTACTGCTTCATGCCAGTTTCATGTACTGCTGGGGTACCTGTACTACATGTTCTAGGTTTCAAGTGTTCTGCTCTGATCGTACTAAGTATATATCCTTTGGACTTGTGAAGATGTGGAAGAGTCTCTGATCTCTTTTGAGAGTTTGTTCTGTGCTGGTGTAAGTGGCTTCTCTATTTCCACTGGAACTTTTGAGTTTTGCCAGAAAGACCCCAGACAACTATCACAGGCTAATTGTGGTTCACCGGTCTTGATCCTTTGTGTCAAAGGGGCAGCTTGCTGCACTTGACATCAAAGCAAGGTTAAAGTGGCTTTGTTGTTTCCTGAGTTTTTATTTTAAATTCTGAAAGTGTGAAATGTAAAATAAGAAATCTGGCTTGGAACCTGACTAGACAGGCTCTGAAGAGGTATGAGAAGAGTGATACTAGAGTAGCCAAGAGATGTGCTAATGTGCAAGTTGATTCTCACCATGATATAAGGGTGAGAAGTTGATGGGACAGTCTTGCTTTTTTACAAGACTCGTGAGCTAGGCCAGGGTGGGCTTAGTGTGGCAGAAGCAGCGTGGATGTTGCAGTAGGGGCTGTGGGAAAGAGCTAAGTACACATGGGCTTGCAGCTAGAAGTAAGGAGGAGAGAATTCCCAGGGATCTTGGCAGCTAACACGAAGTTTTTATAAGAATAAATCTATTTCTCTTTGTAGAGAGAAATACGTTGTAGTTCTGCATCTTAAGGGTTGATCGTGACTTTATTCTCTTCCAAATAATTTGTTTCAAGCTCCTTGCAGCCACTTGCAAGACAGAGGCTGCCCGACTGCTGTCCTGTGCCACTCTTGCCAAGTGGTTGGAGCCAATTTGTTTGCACAACATCTAGGTGCAAGCTAACTTGGGGACTGTGCTGCACTGATGCCTCTGGAGGAAATGAAGGGAGAAAGCAGCAGGCACTGAGGGCTACACAATAGGCCTTCAGTTCAGTTTGAGCAAACTGCATTGACCTTAACACCTCCCTAGCTAAGCAGCACAGAAGTGCCAGAGCAGCAGCAGACCAACAGCGCTGAGTCCAGCCTTGTGCTAGCATAGCCACATGTCTGTTCCTTGCTCCTCATGCTGCTTGTCCTCTTCTCTTTTCTTTTTACCTCTTTACCTTAATGCCTATATTAATTCAATTTCTTTATTTGAGAAGAAGGAGTAATTGAGGGTGGGTACAGTGATTTTTCTGTGACCAATCCCCTGTCTGCACCTCCTTGGTAGCTCTGTCACACTGATTCTGCCTGTGGCCCTTGAGAAGCAGCATATCTGAGAACCCTGAATTTGGGGTTTGGTCTATTATTACCTTCTGCTCAGAGAAGGGCGGGCGAAAAACAGAAGTACTGCCTTGGGTAGCTGTATGTTCTTGCAACTCATCCTGTCTCTAGTTTGTGCATGTTCTTCCTCTACCCGTGCATATTTGTGCCTGTAACAGCCTTCCCCTGCCCTGGCAACCTTTTACTTCCCGCCCCCCCCCCCCCCCCCCCCCCCCCGCCCCCTGCCCCCATCTGCCAGGATCACTGATGACAACTTGTTAACTGTGGAAGTGAATTGGCTGACTTAAACTTCAGAAATATATGGCTTGCCTTGTATTTTTTTCTCTATATGTTTTGGTCACACTAAAGAAACTTGTGATGGCAGTTCCAATTACTGTCTATCCTGCTTGGAAATTGCCCCGAGCCTCAGCACCATGGGTTGGCACAGTCCTGAAGGATCCCTGCTTCCCACAGCTAGGCCTTGGCTCTGCCTGTCTGGAGCCTCCGGGAGAGGAAAGGCGGAAAGCTCGTGACTTGCCCAGACAGTCTGAGGCCTGGCCCTGCAGCCTCGGCTCCCCAGACACTGTTGAGTCGGACTTGGCTGGCAGCCGCCGCGCTGTTACTTTTCCGAGGTAATAAGTGAGATTAATCGCAGGACCCTTTCCAGAGGGGAAGGGGGTTTGGGCCACGTGCAGGGAGACCGTAGGAGCCAGTGCTGGGGCTGTGAGCTGGAGGCAAGAGCTGGGGCCTCGCAGCAGGGCCTCGCGGGGCACCAGCAGACTTATGCGAGTGTGGCCTCTCGGCTCAGCTGCTTCTGGGAGGCTCTGCTGGAGCTGCAGCCTGGTGCCTCCCTTGGGATGGCCCTAGCTGAGCACAGGGGGCACAATGTCTGCATTACCTGTGTCTGCTGGCCTTGGGCGATCATGGTTTTTGCAAATAGCTCTCAAAATTTCAGGGGGGCAGGTTTGTCTTTGACTGCATGAGTTCCTTTCAGAGAAGATATGAGGACCTTTCCCATTATTCCCAGCAAGCAGCCTGTGTTGGTAGGTGGAGGGAAGTAACAGAGATTTCATACCTTCCCCCAAGGCAATACTGCGTAATGTTTTTGGGTTTTCTCATTTCAGCTGCCTCCACAAACAGACCTTACCCTAGTGTAAACATAGGATTTGCCATCCTGAACTGGGCTGCTCATCTGTCTAGTTCTCCCATCCTGTGCTTCGAAGCCGCTACCACCACCATCTTCAGTAGAAGCACAGAAAACATTCTGATGGGCAGCAGTGAAATTCCCTGTCTGGGAGGGACACTTACTTTTACCCTCCAACTGTTAACAGCTGGCTTGTAGTTCTCGCAATACTTTCTGTTGCATATAGTCTAGTGTGGGTGTTGTCATTAATCATATATTTTTACTTTCTGTAAAACTGTAGTCTTATTGAGCTGTAGCAGTGAGTTCCACAGGTGAATTACATATTATGCAAAAGTTTCCTTTTTTAATTTCTTTTTCCCAAATTTGCCAAAAGTCTCTGCACCCGTATTACATGAAGGCAAACAGAAATGCTTGATTTATTTTCTGTGCTATTTATTCTCTATGTTTCTATCATCTCCCTTCTTATTTGTCTCTCCTAAACTAAACAGTCCCATTCTTTTTAAGTTCTAAATGGAAATCTTCCCAGTCCTCTAATAATTGTCTGGCTGCCTTTATAGAGATGACAAGAAATGAAAACAGTACATCAAGTAGGAGTAAAACGTTGGGTTTATGTGAGTAATACTGTTGTATCTTTATTTTCTAAGTCGTAACGTATATATACTAATATCTTGCTGGCTTCTGACCATGCTAAACACTGAATTTTTCGTTAATATGCAGTTGTTTTTCTTTGATTATTGCAGTAAATGTAAAACTGAGCAACAGGTATAGGTGGTTCCTGCTGATGCAATTTTTTTTTTCCCCCCTTCCTCACCAGTGAACTCTCCTTTTCCTGCTTTCAGCTGCCACCAGTGGATTTTGTTGGCTGTGACGGAAGTCACATGCTGCCTTCTGTTCTAATAAGCATCTAATTCAGTATAGAACAAATTGAAATCTTTTAATGTCTTGCACTATTTGACTCACGACCTCCCCTCCAGCTGCCCCTGATCTTGATCTCTTTGAAAGAGCCTGTGTAGGTTCTGATACTTCACGTTGCAAAGTGACCAGCAGATCTCCCTTTCCTCCCAATTACCATTAAAATTGTTGCTTTCCAGAGTGGGTTAATGTGGCCATAGCTCCCACTTCAGTAGCTCTCATGGGGGAGATGACACCGCTGCTTGCAGCCTTCTAGGAATGAGGGGAGCCCCATAGTCTGGTGCTCTGTGGGAGCAGCTCTGGTCAGAGCAGCTTTTCCCTCTAGAGGAGTTCTGAAAGGGTTACAAGGGAGCCTTGGCTGTTTCTTTGAGCTATTTGGAAAGGACCGGCCTCAGACAGCTTGGCAGGAACCTGGGGCCCTGTTTTTTCCAGCCCAGCCCTTCCTTCTGTACAGAGCTGTCAGGGAATCCCACGAATGTCTGGTTTCTCCCCTTTCCTAAATTTTTTTTAGCAATATTTTTATCCATCCCTGGCTCTTCCCCACACAAGGATCTCAAGTTTTATCCGTTGATTGGTCTTGCAGGTAGTGAGGTAGAAATTAAAGCCGTGCTAGCATGCCATAGCTGTTGGAATTAGTTCACAGTTGTGCAGCTGAGAAGGGCATTGGGAAATTTCCCAGAAGAACGTCCTTTCTGGCATTGGTCTTAGGGCAGGTCCATCTGGCCTAGGAACAGAGGGAATGAATGGGCCCATCTTTGAACTGTTCTATTCATGTGTGTCACAGTGAGGCACTTAGAGAACATGCAGCTCTGAGATTTCTATCCTCCCTACCACAATGCTGCTTTGTAAGAATGGAAATCCCCTTCGTAAGCCAGGGTTATGAAGAACAAGACAGGTTAGCAACTTTTCCTTCATTTGCCTCACGCTCTCTGGGGCTGTCCTGAGGTTGAACTCATTGTGAGTATTTTTGAGATTTCCAGGTCTGCCCTATACCTTTTAACTTCAAGAAAATTGAAGTGTCTGGAGGGTAGTGTTAGAAAGGAAGCTGGGTTACTGGTGAGAGAAAAGGTCTTGACCAGCTGTGTTGAAGACATTGGTGTTGTACAGCTGAGAGAGAAATTGAATTAGGATTATTTTGCTCGGTAAACCTGTCAGATGTTGGGAGCAGGGTGTGACCTGAGATATGTGTGGGAAGCCTTTCCAGAAGGCAGCCCTCATATGGAGCAATTCCTGGACAACTCTGTGAAGTCAGCAGCCAAAGGGCCTGGAGTCAAGCTCAGATGAGTGAAGAGTTTCAGTGACCAGGTACAAATGCCAGAGCAGAAGGTAGCAAAAGGGGCCATCCTGCTAGGCTTTGTTCTGGGGCGACCTTCCATTGTACAGTGAAGTTTCCACCACCAATGCACATTCGCATTTTCCATCCAGCCCAAGGTCATGCTTTAGCTTGGCTTGCTCAGGATGAGCATGGCACTCTTTTGGGTGTTTTGTCCTGTGATATAAATGAGAATTCCCTGCCAAAAGCACAAAGGAACACCTTTCCTAACCCTGAAAGTGTTAGTCAGCCTTTCCTATGAAGATCCTGCTTTGTCACCTAATTTTCCCCACAGTTCAGACTGGGAGAGTTTTGTAGCTGACACAAGAGTTTGTGAATTGTATGCTGTTGGCTCCATGACAACCTGTTATTCTCCAGGGCTCCTCTGGCTTGCAGGTATCAAGCAGCAGCTGTTTGTGAGCCATGCAGGGCTCCAGTGTTTAACAAAAACCTCCTTTGAAAAAGGTGGAGGAAAAAGTCAGGGAGTATTTCAGCTTCCCTGTGCACGTGGTGACAGCTTTGCTTGGTGATCTTGTTCACTGGCTCATAGGTTTTTGAAGTGTACATATATTGTGTAATCAGAAGTAGATGGGGCAACCAGAACTCCCCTGTGGAATGCCAGCTTTTTGTTTAGGGAATAGTGTGAATTGTAATAGTCAGCGAGATATTTGTGGTTAAGTAGTACTTTCTTACTCTTTACCTAACACTGTATACTATCAACCAGTGAGTAGTTTGACCAAAATGCTCTGGGTAAGAGGACTTGTTTGGTAATGAGCAAGAAAGCATTTTGGTGGCTCAAAAAATCTGGTTATTTGATTGTCCAGAATAATTGCAAAGATTTTTAAATGCACTGTTAGGGTAGGCTCTGCAATGTCAGGATGGAAATACCAGTGTATCCAGAGAAATAATAAGCAGTTATTTCTAGGGTTTCATTCTGTAACAATAGTTGAAAGATGAATATCCTCTTTTTAAAAAAAAAGGGGGGGAGGGGGGGCATTGGGCAAAAGAGCTGGGTAGTGCTTAAAGATACCAGTTTCCAGACACTCTCCTGTTGCACTCACTGAACTTTTATTAACATTTCTCATCCAATTACTGTCCACAGCAAACCAGGTGGGGAGAGGCCAAGGCAGCCTGGCTGATCCAAGTCTACTGAAAACTGGCCCTGAGACAACCTTCAGTAAAAGGAATTTCAAAGTGAAAGAGCCTTATCAAAGACACTGTTTATGTTCCAGCTGCTGGTATCCATGATGTTGCATGGCTGCTTTGCTTGAATTTCAGATTGCATCTGGCTCAGTAAATGTCTTCCACTGCCCTTTCTTTCTGCTATCTGGCACATAGGACTTGACTGAAAAGTTAGTCTAAGTAGATTGTTATCTGGCAGTGCTGCACATGCTACTTGGCAGCTGTCTGTCAGGGATGCTGAGCCTGGGCAAGAGTCACCCTTTGGAGCAAAAGGGCTGTGGCTTATGTGGTCTTAACCTTTTGTATGCATAAAGAATTCTTTATTTGCTTGTGGCTGAAAAAACCCTATAATCTTCTCTGTGAAGAATGTGGCCAAGTTGGGCTGTCAATGTCTTCGGTGTTGAAAATTGAGTTTTCTTCGAAATTCAGCTCTGAAAACTTTCAGTTTGGTAGACTATATGAAGAGGAGGAGGAAATCTCAAGCCTGGACCATCTGTTTCTTTTTTGATACCAGGATAAAGATGCTGATGAGTAAAGAGGTGTCATCTTCACTTAACATTTTGAAAAGCTGCAGATGCTCAGACTTGAAATTAGTAAGTTTAAGAATTCTGTTTCTTGCTGCTGGTGTCTGAGTGTAGATCCTCAAGGAGGTTACAGTCATACCAGCGAAGGCTTGACGTTCTTAGAAACTGTTTGAACTTTCAGATCCACATCTATTCTTACAACTAATACAGAATTTTTGGGGATTTTTCTGTTCTGAGATTTTAGCCACAGAACAGCATAAATGGAATAATCTTCTTTACATTAGTCAGAAGCTCAGGTTTGACACCTGTGTTGGTCTTTTATGGTACTGATGGATAAGTATCTAGGATTTATGGCTTCTGTCACTTATAAACAATAATTCTGGATTTTGAATGAGAACTTTCAAGTGCTCGTTAAGGACAACATACTGCTTACAGTGTAGTGACTTCTACTTCCCATGGCTGTTCCCTAAAAGATCTCAATCTGGTGTTAGAAAAAACTTGAAATAACTTGTTAGAAAGGTTGTTCTGTTCAATATATTTCTGATTTCAGCCCCACTAGAAAACACTTGGGTGTGACATTCTTGGACAGTCTCATGATGCTAAAGATTTTGGCTTCTCTGTAAATATCTTCTGGTGGATGATAGTTTGAACAGCAGTTAAAGGCTTTCCTACTGGGGCAGTCAACATGGCAAAGAACACCATCTGAGCCAGCAACGTGGACTTGCGGCCCAGAAAACCAATCTCATTCTGGGCTGCATCAAAAGAAGTGTGACCAGCAGGTTGAGGGAGATGATTCTGCCCCTCTACTTTGCTCTGGTGAGACCCCACCTGGAGTGCTGCATTCAGCTCTGGGGCCCCCAGCATGAAAGGACATGGACCAGTTGGAGCCAGTCCAGAGGAGGGCCTCAAAGATGATCAGGGGGCTGGAGCCCCCTCCTCTATGAGGACAGGCTGAGAGAGTTGATGTTCAGCCTGGAGAAGAGAAAGCTCTGGGGGGACCTTATAGTGGCCTTCTAGTATTTAAGGGGCCAGGGGGCAGGGACACACACTCTTTTATTAGGGAGTGTAGCGATAAGACGAGGGGTAATGGTTTCAGACTGAAAGAGGGGAGATTTAGATTAGAAGAAATTCTTCACTGTGAGGGCGGTGAGGCACCGGAACAGATTGCCCAGAGAAGCTGTGGCTGCCCCTGCCCTGGCAGGGTTCAAGGCCAGGTTGGATGGGGCTTTGAGCAACCTGGTCTAGTGAAAAGTGTCCCTGCCCATGTCAGGGGGAGTGGAAAGAGATGGTCTTTAAGATCCCTTCCAACCTAAACTATTCTATGATTCTATGATTCCTCTGTTGTGAAGAAATCAACAAGGAGAACAGTGTATATAGAGCACAGGCTCTTGAAACTGAGAGAGCCCAAAATGTAATTCTTCAGAGACTTTGCTGCTCTTAAGATGAGGTGTGTTGATAAACACATCCTTTTCTAATACAGAACTCCCTATAATATCTCCAGAATATTCTCCAAGAGAGTGAGATTTTGGTTCCTACTGACAGCGATCCCCCTAGCCTTCTGTTTTCAAAATTCCTTTCCAAAAAAAAAAAAAAAAAAATTAAGGAAGTTTAGAGCTTATCCCTTATGAACAGTTCCAACAAAGGCTGCCTATTAAGATTTTTTGGAACAACTGCCTTTCATAGACTTTGGCTTTGTATATTTAGAGCTTGCTAATCTTTCTTCAAATTTGAAAACCCTCAAGAAGGAGCTGTGTTTTAAAGTGGAATTAATTTCATTAAAAATCCACAGGAACAATAACTTTCTCTGTTATCTATTAAAGTTCACAAATACTTTAATTTTTTATTTTAATTTCTATAAATGAATGCATATAATATATCTGAAATTATCAATTAAATAACATAACAGGTACTGGTAAAATAATTTTGAAAGCTCAGTTTTAATAATTGGATTATTCTGGTATATTTCAAGAAACTTGGATCCAATCCATTTTTAGTTATTTAAATATTTTATCCTTCTGTTCAGGATATCGTTTGTATAAATGATTTTGATTTTTGGAAGGTCAGAGTCATGTTTTCATTTGTTTCTGAAAGTCCACTTTCCTGCTGCTGATGCTAAACCAAATTATTTAAATGTGAAAGTTATCTTCTACTATCTATGTAAAGAGAATGCAAGTTATGCCTGAATTTCTGGGTTGTTTTGGGGTATATGTGCTGTACAGAATATGATTCATGTAGTGCAGTTGTTTTCTTTATTGGTATTTTCTAACAAGAACAAATTCTTTATTGACAAATTATGATCTCTAAAGCATTGCAGAACCTGAATATGTGAGTGTTGATATTAGGGCTGTGTTACTGAGTAGCATTTCTGTGAAAAGAGAGAGAACTGTGGTGCTGGATATTTTGTCATTTGTATGTCTCACTCTGAAATTATGTAAATTGCTGATATCACGTAACTTCATAGATTGTGAATTGTTCTGCTTGTTGCTACAGAATGCATGGTTGTTTGCATCGTGTTCATCAAAATCTCATTCTGGTGTTTATGGTGTATATTGTTAGGTGGCAAACCTAGCTAACAACTGCTCTTGTTTACCTTCAGGGTTTTTTTGATGTCTGGTATTTGCCTTTATGCGAGAGCTTGCTTACTGTCTTATACTCCAACTTGTCTCTAGAGAACCATAAACACAGCACACAACATGAAGGTTAACCTCTTTGCAAATGTTACTATGTTCAGCTCAAGCCATCTGGAGGCCATGTTTGGACTCTTATTTCTACAGTCTCATTTTCTGTGAAATGTATCAGTTGTGGCCTTTGTGAGAAAAGTTACTCTATTTAGAACACTTGCTGAAACATCACGAAAGGCATCAAGTATGAAGAAGTGGCCTATAATGGAGATTTCTTAATCAGACACTGGATACTATTGTTATTGTCCTGTCTTGACGTGCCTTATCTATGCTAGGAAGGGACTCTTGAAGGGACATTATTCCACTAAGTGGCTGGGATATTTTAGTCTGTCCTTATAAGGGTTTAGCATCTGCAGCTGCATCTTTGATGTGCTCATGCTAGCAGTACATGCAATCACTTGGTGAAATTCCTGAGGTAGTGATTCCATGGTTCCCATCTGTGTTCCTGAGTCTGGGAGCTTCTGACTAATTATACAATTTTCTCTGTACGCTGTAGGAAACAATTCCATTTTGGCTCTGGAAAAAGGGATTGGGTTGGACTGGAATATAGGATTGCATAACTTTTTTCATCTTTAACCACAAATTCCTATGAAAGCTATTGCACTTCCTCTGAAGATACCTGCTCTTGGCTTTTGGTTTCCAGAGTCATTAGAAATATTCAACATTCATATACAGTCCAGAAGCAATTGAAAAGCTTACCCAAAATCAGTCATTACGGAATCGAGCAAAGTTGCATCCCTAAGGAAACAGCACCATCCCTAGATTGCTATTCTTCTCAAACTCTGAGGGAAAAAGGCGCGTATGGTATGTGGTTGGGATGACCAGCAGAGCTGGCACAACTGCATCATAGACTCTTCTGTCCGCACTGGAGGAGGAAACATCGCAAATATGGATGCCAGTTCAAATGGACAGAGTCTGAAAGCTTTTCTCTAGGTGCTGCGATGCGAATAAAACCAGTGCTTTCAGTCTCTACCTCCTGGCCTGCAGTTGTAGGCAGATAGAGAAATCTCATGTGAAAGACTTTTAGGCTCTAGGTGATCCAAGTAAGTTTTGTGCAACTTGAGCATCTTTTGCAGACAGGGTCTGACAGAGAGGGATCTTTCAACAAATCCTAGACAAGTCTGGGAACTGACTTTTTAGAGTGTGCCAGCTCTTTATACTCTACAGTATAATTGTCTGAACATCCTTTTTACTCATCTTCCTCTAATGACAGACTTTATCTGTCATCACATTTAGCAGTTTCCTGGAGAAAGGTATCGTTGACCCAGTTTATTGAGGTAAGCCTGGGCATTTTCCGTAGTTTCAGAGGTGTAATCAGAAATTCCCTCTTCTCTGTGCTTAATTGTGGTCTGTCAGCTGGCCTGCTTGGTCAGCATGTGCGTTGCTGCCTGCTGGGGAAAGAGGGAGACAACTGAGTGATTTGGGGCTCTCCCACAATTTTCCGCTCCACCACCTGCTTTGGAATTGGGTGCAGAACTGCCAAACATGCTGAAGTGGTTAAGTGTACCAGCTCCTAAAGAAGCTGAAGGGGGGAGTGGTTCTTGCCTGATGGGTTTTCAAAGGGAGCTGAGACTTTGAAGTTCTGTTTTAGCAGCTGCCAGGTATGCTGCCTCAGCCCTGTGCAGCACTTCTGCCCCCAGCCTTCGTGTGTTGTATTCTTCTTTACAGTGCCAGGATGGAGAGAGGGAAATAAAAGAAAATTAATTAAACCAAGAGCGTGGGCATTAGCAATAGTGTTACTTTATTGTATTTTAATATATTTAATATATTATATTACCCTTTGAGTTATAGGGCCTTGTGCTGTGTGTCAGCAGAGCACCTTGCACTTGCTTGGGCCTATTAGAGTAATAAATTTATTTCTCTTTGATTTTCTTTGCCTTTCTAACTACTGCTTCCACACCTCTCTTTTTGCTTTATGTCCTCTCCCAAAATAATCATTGTCATTTTAATCTTTTGTTCTGCAATGGCCACATAAAACAGAAATTTACATCTGTTATGCCCCAGAACTCCTTGCCTCATGAGACTAGAGGGACCAGATCACCTTTCCAATAAGAGAGGAACAGAGGAATGTGGTAGCTAAACAAAGGCTTCACATAAAGCATCTGTTAAAGCGGGAACAGACACCACTCACTGCTGTATCTGCTGGAGGCAGTTAGCTGGGATTTTCCCCTTTACTCACTTAGCTCTTCTCTGCCAGAAATAAGATGCTGTAACTCGGTTTATTTCACTGAATATTGAACTTCTTTATAGTAATGTGAACTCCTCTGTGATTTTTCTTGTTGAAACACTGTGTTACTGGAAATGCTGCAGGCTCAGCTCTGCTTTCAGGCAAAGAGGCAGATAATCCCAATAGGAGGTGGGAATTTATGGAATAACAGGAGTGGAATGGGGTCTGTATTCTGTATAACTTAAAACAAAAGACCAGCAAGGAGGCCAAAATTGTCGTAAACTGGAATAATCTCTTCTGGCAAGGAAACAAGTTTCTGTGGTATTAATCCTTGGAGGACAAAGTGCCAAAAAGTGGAGAGGTTCTTGCTCTGCAGTACTTGAAGAGCTTGCTTCTCCAGGTGAGGCTTTATAAAAATAAGTCTTTCCATGCTTTTTTTGCAGTTGTTTATAATCCAGCCCTGGTATGTCATCACCAGTTTCTGGAGGCAGTAGAAGGGGGACAGATGCATAGGAAGTTTTGAGAAAGAGGTGCACTGTGGTTTTGGATTTTTTTTTTTTTTTCGTTCCAGTGCTGTCTGTAGATTATTCTAAAATATTTTCCCTTTGCATATTAAGAATTGATAACATGTAATTCAAAATCAAACCTGCCATTCTGTTGTGAAGTTATTTTTTTGGGCTATATATTTCAGCTATCAACAAAATACAGCAAATTTATTTGAAAAATACATTGTGGATTTTTAGGGCAGAATTCTTTTCTGGAAAGTTGTTTTCTGCAAGTAGAGTGTCTCTGGAAGATTCTTAGAAGGAACACTACAGACCTGGAAACCTTCTGTCAGTTTTAGCTTGAGAAGAGAATTGCTAGGAAATTGTGTTGCCTCAGTTGAAATAAGCAGTTCCAGAAAGCATCTTCTGTTACCTCTAAGGAAGTTGGGTGACCAGTGGAGTAAGGTGAAAAATAGCACTTTTACCTTCTACAGTACAAATACAATGTTGTGTGGCCATCACGAGGCTTGCAGGGATTCCAGAAAAGCTAGCTGTAAAACAGCTAGCACCACAACCCTGGGATTGCTTTGGTGCCAATGTGCTATGCTGCTCTTAGGATGGCTGAAATGTCATGGTTTGTGTGTAGTATCTGTCTGTGGTCTCTGTATCAGTAGCCTTTTTTTTTCCTGTAATGTGTGTGATAGGATGGTCTTGGCTATGCAGCATGTACAATTACTGTGTCAGCTTCTGCAATAGTATTGCAGTATTCATGTTAGTATTCTCTCTTTATGGATCTGAGCATATTCCACCACCACTCCCCAATTATATTTTATGTAATTGCTTTTTTACAGTCTTCAGAAAGTGTGTGTAGACACAGTCACCTCTTCCTATTCTTTCTCTAACCCACTGTTAAATGTTCAGGGAGCCACAGCAGTTGAGTTGATCTTTGTACAGGAGGTGGAGGTAAAACATTTTCTCCTTTAACTTCAGCATAAGAAAACTGCCAAAGTAACTTGAGGAGAGACAACGTTCTCTTTAACAGGTGAGAGATCACTCTCAAATCCAGTCTATTTCTTGTCATGTCTCGTTACCTTATCTAAATCCACTTGAGGGACAAGGAGAACAGAAACAACAGAATCAAGTTTATAACATGGGGAAGATAAGAATGCTAGAGATGCCTTTTTGGCCAGCATGTAAGTGCCATCTGGCTTGGGGGACTGTGTAAGTATCTTCTTTTTATTGGGAAACTCCTTTAGTTTCATTACATTAGAGCTATGTTGATAAATTTCAATTGTTTAAGGAAAAAGGTCTCTTGAGGACCTTTACTCTACCCTTGTATCAATGCTTGGGGAATTATCCAGAAACATGAGACTGTTAACCACAAGCATACAGCCTCACAGCAAGGACCCAGAGAAGTGACCTTTAGTTCTTATTTTGTATTTTTTTTCTTATTTTACTGTATTTCATCAGCTAAATGTTATACAGCTTTAGTTGTGTTACTGAATGGTAGCAGCAGATGCATCTTGCTGGTGCCGTGTTGCTAATCTACTACTTTTACCTGGAGCATTTCTCCTAATGTGACTGTAGCCCAGCTAGCTTTCCACAATCCCCTGTTAGGTGAATTTGTACATCTTTGCTCTGGAAGTGCAGAACAGATTCTGGCCTTCCCCTTAGGTGTATAGATTATAAATGTACAAGTGTTGCTTCTTTTATGGAGTTCTGTTATCTGGGTATAATTCTTGGCCTTGAAATTCATTGGCATGATGTCAGGGAACTGTATACTTCAGCATGCTTTGTCCCCATAGAGAGACCATCTCAGCTGTCAGATTTATCAAGTCTTCTCTGAGACACTCATCAGTGAGTCTTTGTCTACCATATAACAAGATGATATGTGTACTGGATGTCAAGCAAAGTTGACTGATTTCATGAACTTCACTGCAGATTTTGTAGAATCTAGAGGCTTGTCATATTCTTTAGAGGGTTCTTTGTGTACTTGATATTGAATATTTAGACAACAAAAAAAGTTAGGACATCTCTACTCTGTGGTCATACAGCAAACTAAAAAAAGTCGTTTGGGTCTCAAGTGGTATGAGACCTAGACAGCACAGCCCTGGAGGAACCCTTAAGGCCCTGCAGCGTAACACCATCCTGTGCTCTGTCTTTTGAGAGACTGATAGTGGCAGGGGCAGGGTGCTTGGAGTACTCTCCTCCATCTCATGAATCCTAACCCTACAAAACTCAACAGCCTGGTTTTTGTTTGTTTGTTTATTCTTCTCAAGTGCTCTAGATTTCACCAGTTTAGCCCAACTGTAACTTTTCATTTGCCTCTTGAGATTTGAACAAGGGGCCTGAGCTGCCTTCTTCATTCCCCATTCTCTTATTCAGTGGGACCTTGCAGCTGCTGCTTGAGCACATATAGGGAAGAGCACCACACTCTGGGAAAGCCTACACAGGAGCAAACTTAATGGAAAATATTAAGGAGAAAAAAATGTGTTTGATGGACTTTTAATATAAAAAAGAGAAGGAAAAAAAAAAAGAAAAGAAAAGGGGGAGGGGGAGATTTATTCACTGTAATAGGAACCAAATGTTGGCTGGGACAGCAGCTGCACTCTCACTCTTTCCCTGTAAACTGTGTGAGCGGCTTTTCAAAAGAGGCATTATAGGGTGCATGGCTAACTTACTGGTCCTGACTTAACCCTTGCCTCTCTGGAGAGAGGTAGGGAATATGGGTTTCCAGGAGAGGTTAGTGACTTTAATTACAGACCCAGTCATAAGCGTATTCTAGACAGATAGCAGTGCCCATTTACTGTTTTCATCCTCATATGGTACTGCTGCCATCCACACAAAATCTGCTTGGATAAAGCACTAAAAAAAAATATGGCTAGGAATAAATAGAGCCCATTAATCTTTTCCAGTTTGGTTTTCAATAGACTTGCCTACATTAATAGAGGAAAAATAGAAGAATGTCAGTAGAAGTCATGTTTTGTGTTGATCCACTTGAACCATGCTAGGATTTTACAGTGGAGCTTCTGTGAGGAATACCTTTCCCATCTCTCTAAGTGGTGCAGTATGGTATCTAAGTTTCTGGTACTTTGAATTCTGTGGAGTGTGTATATTCACCCCAGAAATGACCTGGACTAGGACAAGTGATCAAATTTAAGGTGGCTTTTAACATGTTCTCTAAGTCTGAATGACTTATCTTAATCAAAGCAGAACTAGACAGTACAGTGAAGTAACTTTGGTCAGAGTCCACCTGCTCTATCTGAAATTAGTTAATTAATACTTTAAAATTGGGACACACACATGACATGACACAACACTGTTGAGGCAATCGTATGTCAGATTTAAGCAGGTAACCTTCCTGAGGACTCTCTTATGAGAGCAAAATGATACCAGGTTTCTGTGCTAGTCTCACTGTATGTATGTCTTGCTGTTAAAATATTTTTGCAGGCTCTGACTGTGTTTGCAGGTGTGGAAGTATGTACAGGAAATGTGAAGCCAGAACCACCTTCCACTCAGTAGAGCTCACCCCTGTGTTTGCACTAATTGAGGGTAGAAAGGCTATGGGATTTTGTTAATCTAGATCACATGGAGGAGTTATGATCAGTTGCCTTTCTTGCTTCTCCAGTGACCTGATGAGCCACAGTAGGATGAAGGCATTGAACTTTGCAGCCAGCTGGCTCTTAGTTTTCTTCTTGATTTAGCCTTTCTACTAGTGAATTTCAAAGCTGCCATGTGTAAAGAGAAGGAAAAAAACCCACCACTGTTGTTTACCTGCCAAGTATTCCCCAGATCAGAGACACTGACAGTATTTTGTAACTGACCTGAAGCCAAGGATGCTACAAGGGGCCCAACAAAAATTGGCTCCACTGAAGGGTAAATATTTCATTTCATTTGCTAAGACTGGCAAGTTTAGTGCTCCTGGAAGTAAGATGTTGATAATGCCAGCTAAATCCGGGAATAGTTGAGGTAGATTAGGCCTTGCTTGCAGAGGTTTTCCAGTGCTCCTTAATCTCACCCTGCCCTTCCCCTGGTAGACTGTCGCAGGACTGTTTTGATGCACCTCATTTCTAACCTGCTACACTTACAACCTTGCCTGTATGTGGAGACCCAGGACCTAAAATACACTGAATTCCTGATCTGCAGCAGAATTGAGTAGGCCCTACATTGCCTTTTTTGTAAGAAAATATTTTTTGCTCCAAAACTGAAGTTTCTCAATGGCAGGAAAATAGCAGGAATAATTTTCAGAAGCCAGGGAGCAGGAAATAAATTTTATAGCAGCATATACCAGAACAGAAGGAAGCCCATGAACTTTGATAGTATGTGTAGAATAAAGTGAAGGAGCAAGAAGGCAGTGGCCTTTCCCAGTATAGCTGTTGTGCATGCACATCTGGAATAATGTGCTCAGTTTTGATCACTTGCCTAGTCCCAAATACTGATACAGTGGAAAAAGTTCAGAGAAAAGCAGTATACAACCAAAGGCCAGAAGGAACTGAGTTAAGGAAAAAGAGAAGGGAGTTAAATGTGCCAAGGCTGGCTAAGCTCGAAGGAGACATAGCTCTAGTAGTTGAAGGTTTAGGCCTGAAGTAAGAGGAAGGTCATGCAATAAAACAGAAAAAATACAACTTCAATTGGGAATTGCAGGGAAAATTCTTGACACGGAATGTATACCTGCCTGTGGAGTTGTGCAGCTGAGAGTGCAACACATGGACTCCTCCAGCCACTGAAATGTGCTAATCTTGCACCACAAGGAGCCGAGTTGGATGCTTTAGTTCACATCTTTGTTTTTGAATAAAATTATTGTAACAACGTCAACTCTCTCAGTTGAAAGGGGGAATTGTGAGAATAGCAGAGGGAGACTCCTGACATTTGCTAGTAATTATGCACATGAAAATGTCTTGGGATGCTTGAATTGTGCTTCTGGTAGCTGTTACAGTTAACCTGTGAATAGATCTGGAAATTGTAGTAAAATACACAGAACTTTTCATGTTCTTTGCCTAAACCAACTCAGTCCCAAAGCTTTTCACGTGGACCTTGTACATCTTCTGTAGTCTTATGGCACAAAGATACTGATGATAAGAGCTTCTTGTGTAGGTAAAAGTAGCTTGAGCTGCTGAGAATGCGAGGAGCTGAAGAACTAGGGCTGAAACTATTACAAGATGCCTGCATCTGTGCCTCATCACTAAGGAGAGAAAGTCTGATTGATGGGGGGGGACAGAAACTTTCCTACATCTCTGCAACACCTTTACCAAGGGAAATTGTCGCTTTGAACTGGATTTGTACCCAAAATGTCGTTCCACACATTTATTGTGCCGGTGCACCCTTGACAGGCTGCTCATTAACTTTAAAAGCTTTTCTGTGGCTTCTCTTGCAGAGCTCAAAAGCAGATTGCAGGCCAGGTGATGGCATTGTCATTTTATACAGGCCAGCTGCTTCCTGCCCCTTCCCTGTTTCCGAGTACCTGCACTGTGGCGAGTTCTGGACAGCTCCCTGTGCCTCAGAAGATCTCCAAAGTCCCAGGCAGAGCTCTTTTAGGAATATTAAAAGTGCTTTGTTCGTCCCTGATTTTTTGGAAAGCTACCTTTCTTTACCTTTGTAACATAGCTGCTGCTGCTGGATGTTTTGGGGGCTTGCATGTTCCAGCAATCAGAGCTACAGACCGTGCTAAAATGTAGACTCTTGCTGACTAAACTGGACCAAAGTCACTCTTTCATAGATGCTCCTGATAACAGCAGAGGCCAGGAGCAAACCATTTTCAAAGACTTGTTGCTCTGTTTTTCAATTTTTAATTTATTGCTTTTGAAGCTGAGGGGAGGGAAAAAGGGAGAAAAGACAAAGAAAGGCCTTGAGGCAAGCTGCGCTGTGAGAGGCCCGACAGTCCTGCATCCCAGCCAGGCCCCCAGCGTCCTGGGCTTTGTCCCACTATGTTTATCATTGCTCCATAGCCAGCCCCAATCTAGGGCCTATTGTTAGGGATGGAAGAAGCATGTAGTGTGCCAAAGAAAATGTTCTGTGTTTTTCTGAGTGCCTGAACATAAGTCAGCAGGATGCTGGGAGCTGCCACACTAGACAGAATCATTAGTTACTATGCCAACTGCTTTCTAGCAGCTGGTGCCCACCAAGGCTTTGTACTGAAAGCTTCCTGGACTTGTCATATCACCTGAATGCCCTGTGGGAAAGAAACTGCTGCCCAAAATTGTCTTGCATTCCATGGCAAGGTGGGAGCACTGATTTATAAATGCACTGGGTTCTCTTATTGCCAACAGTGGCCCTTATTCATCCTTAGTTCCAGCCTTTACAGGAAAGGATGCAAAATACTTTCACTGTCAGCTTGTTTCCTCGTTTAAAAGGAGGATAATTCTTTTTTTCAGTTTGCTATACCCCCAGCTATACTGGCTCCTGCTGTGATCCTATCAGTTCTCACAAACTAGGCAGGGTTAAACATAAAGGAATATTCTTCAAGAATGCTGAAGCTTCATTTTCATGAGTAATTTGAGCCTAGTTTGCATTGCCTTTCAATAGGATATAGGCACTTTTCAAACGTTTCAAAAGTGCCTGCTTAGTAAGTGATATATGGGGAACACAAGTATACTTCATGAACTGGTGGTGTTGCCTGCCACATGGCAGCTGGTATCAAACATGTGCCCAGCTGTGCCATTGGAAGAAGGCTTCCGTTGAAATATAAATGAAAGGCCTGTGTGTAGTATTTATGATACTTAAAAATCCTTAAATTTTTTTTGAGAACATTGGAAGCTTCCAAATTATACATTAAGAAGTTACACTCTGAATCACTTCTCCTTCATTGCCTTCCCTTCCCCTGATTATTTACTTGTGATTTCACTTTAGTAAAGATTTTTCTTTGCCCTGTCCTCTGCTGTTGTCTTTTATTGTCCAGTATTACTCATCCTAGCAGTAGTTGTGTTGTAGTAGACCCCACTTTGTCAGATATTTGAATGAGTTACTTGGGAATGGTGGATGCTGGAAGTGTGGGCTATCACTAGTAGTTACTAGTGTCATTCTTTTAGTATGGACTTGCTGTTTGTCAGGTAGCTTTTTGTAACTATGAGGTTCTCGGCGAGTGGTATTCTGTGTTCTGGGCTTGTCTGCAGCTTCAGTCCTTGGTATTCCCTTCAAATCTGTTTCAAGTGAGAACAGAAGGCAACCGCCTTGTCCTTTCTGGTAGGAGCTGATAACGACATCCCTTCTGTACAGAGGCTGGATTTCATTCAGACTTCTTTTTCTGTAGTCAATGAATAAATGTATTCCTATTTTATTAGTATTTAGTATTTTAGTGGACTAGCATTAGTTCCTGGTGCAGGTGTAGAGAATTGATTGCATAAGGCTTGCTTACAGTGGAAAAGAGCTAATGAATTGGAAAAGAGAACTAGAGCAGAAAGGGAATTTGGAACCAGAAAACCTGGAGATGAGTGCATCGTTTTCTAGCACTTTTAGGCTGGGTTGCAATCATAATAGCATGGAGATCTGTTGAAATTAGTCTCAGAAACAAACCTATATCTTTTGTGATGCAGAAAGCTGCAGCAGAGAGGTCTTATGCTGTCAGTGAAGAGGAAGAGGGAATTCTGGCCATAAACCATAAAGAGGGTTTATGAAAACTGCAGTTGAAAGAAAAGAACACAGTGAATTTCTTGCCAAAAATACTGAGTAGCCCTAAGAGCTGCTGGAAGGACAGAATCTTGCTTACAAAGGATGGGCCATAATGCCAAGGCTGAGATTTCCTGTACATAGTGAAGGCCTGAATCCTGGCCAGGTCTCTAAACTAAGCAACTCATAAATAATCCTGAGCAAGCTGTGAGAAGATTGCTCACAACCAGCCTGGCTGACAGAATGAAAACCAATCTCTTCTGGTGGCAGAGGCAGGAATTTCTATTTCCCATTTACGTGTGTGTGCATCTATACCTAAGTCTGTCATGTGTACATAGGAGCAAATGAGTATTCAATCAAGTGTTAGTGTTCAAGCAATAATCCTGAATTGAAAAAAAAGCAGGTCTGTGAGTACTAACTCTACGATCCTCATTTCCATTGGGGGAAGTTGGGTTTTTTCTGGTTATTTTTGGCTTTGCCTAAAATGGTGTGAGTTGTGAAAAAGCTTTTACTTCAGTTTGGGGTATTTGTATAGTCTCTCTACCACGTGAACTCTGTAGTATCTATTGAGGTGTGAGGTCCTCTACAGCTTTTTTCCAGCCTTCATTACTGTGCTGAGCCTGTTGTAGAATTCCTTAAGCAGAAGAGCTAACTTCAGGAAGGATGCAGAGGTGCTGTCATGCTTCGATAAATCATCTGACAGGCAGAGACTGAGAATAGGAGCTGCACCATGATGCATTCCTGTGAGTGTGGCAAACAGATTCAGAGCCGGAGCGTGTCTCCAGCCTCAGCATATTGAGTGTCAGATCCTAAGCCCTGTTCTCCTGTACCAGAGCAAGCTTAGCCTTGGATGTAATATCAGCAACTTAATAACATGTTATATAGAGACTTTCCAAAACTGCAGATGAAACATCTCTCTACAAAAGTGATCCTAAGACTTGCAAATTATGCAGGCTTTCTGTTGTCAAATATTTAATGTTGTATTATAAAAGGTTAAAGTTATCTTAAATTAATTTATATTGATTTCTATCTATAAAGAAGCAAAACCCATGGAGGCTAACAGGAGCGTATTCAGTCCAGAAGGATTCTGCAGGCCATGAGAATAAAATCAAGCAAGCAACAGTTTTCATTATAGTCCCTAAAAAAAAAAAAAAGTAAGTGCTGTTGTGCTGCATCGTGTGGAGAGAAGGTATTGGAACTGCATGGAGTTGTGTATAAGCCTGTCTATGTTGCAAGAAAATGCTAGCCAAAGTTTTTTGTGGTTTCATTTGGTTCTTTAAATTTAGTTCTTGCTAAGGATTTAATAATATAGTTTCAACAGTGTTTTCCTGAGTAGTTTAAACAGGGTAGTTTCAACCAAGCTTATCTGGGCAATATTATAACCTAAAAAATGTATTTTGGGCTATAGGTCATATATTGGTTAAAACAGAACAAGTGGATTAAAACAGGTTAGAAACCAATGAAAGCATCTGAGAGTTCATTGAAGTGGACAAAGGTTGGCGCAAGGCAGCAATCCCAGTGTATTTTTAAAAATTGGACCATCAGTCTTCAGTATTTGTATTTCCATAATAGTTAATCTTTTGCCAGATATCTCAAAACAAAAGAAATGAGGATCAAGGAAATGATACTAGAGTTTCACCATTCAATTAGTGGCCCTCGCAGTACTACAGACTGCAGTCGCTGTACATCGTCTCTGTGGCACAAAGCCAGTTTGGCTATCAGCAGCTCCAGCTTTAGTGGAGTTTTCCTTTGCATCAATTTTATCTCCTTCATTTCATCTTGACTTTTATGTTTTAGAACAAATCACTCAATCTTTAGCTTCCCAAGCATTCTTTTGGATCAAAGGATAAGTTTTATGCATTGCAGGTTCTGAGCTGGAGGTAGGTAATAAAGAAGCTGGAACAGATATTAGTTTCTAGAATTAATCATATTAACTTGAATGAATACCTAAGAGTGCCTGACTGAATTCTCTAACTCCTGATGGAGACCTGAGACAGGTTTAGTTTCAGACTCCTGATGCATAAAAAATACTAGCTCCATTTTTGCAGACCAGATGCCCATGGACGATTGTGTGGGAAGAGCACTAGGTGATGTTATGGAATGGTGATACTTCTCCAATACTCTGTGGGACTTGGTAATCAGTGATTTTTCTGGCCAGGAGATGGTATCTTTGTATATGAATAGTGTTAGTGGCACTTGCTTCTGTGAGTTTGTCTAGTCATTTTTGAACCCTTGTAAATTTTTGGTATCCGTAGCTTCCCATAGTAAGAAGAGCATCCACAGTTTAATTAGGTGTTACGAGAAAAACTACCTCCTTTTGTTTTAACCTGCCCACCTGATGACTTAATTTGTTTTTTCCTGTGTCTTTTATCATGAGAGGTGAGTAATTGTTCCCTATTCTCCTTCTCCCTGAAGCTCATGATTTTATAGATATTTTTTATATTTCCTTTCAGTTGTCCTTTTTCCAAGCTGAAGAGTCCTCATTTGTTTAGTCATTCCTCAAAATAGAAGCTGTTCCATATTTTTGATCATCTCTACAACATTTCTTTGTACTTTTTCCAGTTCTACTATATGCTTCTTGAGAAGGGAGGAGGGTCGGGGTTAGAACTATATCCTCAGTATGCAAGGGATGGATGCAATTTTGCTTTATATTGTAGCATAGTAGTGTCCTTGGTTTTGTTCCTTATGACTTTCCTAATAATTCCTAACACTGAGTTTGCTTTTTGAGAGTATTTTAGTGATGTTTTCATAGAAAAATCCATTATAGCTGTAGTTATAAGGTCTCCTTTCTGAATAGAATAACTGGTTCAAAGTCCATCACTGCATAAAACTAGGGTGGTGTTTCCCTGGGTACATGACTTCATAGTTATTAAATTGAATGTCATCTACCATACATTGGCTTACTTTATTTAGGAGCATTTTGAATGAACATAGCAAATTTTCTCAGCTGCGTAATTGCTGATGTGAAGAAGTTACTCTAGGCAAATGGACAAATATAATTGTTGTTTAGTTCAAAACAGAGGTATTGAAGATCATACTCTTTCAGTAGTATTGATGAGGTATTAATCAGGCTGCTTACTGAGCACTAACATGACTTTGGAGCTCCTGAATGCTCGTCAGCTTTGTATCTGGTGCAGTTGATGTTTGTTTCAAGGACTGGTCTGCAGTAACCCCTAGCTGTCTCCCAAACAGTGCATCCCAGTCCCAGCAGAGTCTTTTGTGCTTTTTAGCTGTCAGCATGACCTGACTTTACTGTGGGAAGTAACAGAAACTCCAGCTGCTTCACACAAGGGAAAAGTCCAATGAGCTTTAACATCAGAATGGATGGTGGAGTCTGTATCTATGCAGTGGAAGGAGCAGATACTACCCTTGGGATGGGAGTTGAGTTCAGGTGACAGCAACCTACTAATAACCCATGTGGTGAGCTGGTGGGATTGGACAGGAGACAGATAGGAATTGTTTCAAAGATTCCTTGTGCCTTGTCATGTCCTTTTAAGTTATGCCTTTTGTGGCATCCTGTGCCTGTCAGGGGACAGTGCTGGGAGGCCAGCTGCACACATGCGTCCGTGGATCCGGACCTGAGCAACTGCAAGTAAAACCATAGTAGTAGAGGATCATGACCCCATTACTGAGGCAGAAGGGGGAAGGCAGGTTCAGAAGAGGGGAGCAGCTCTCCCAAGTTTAACCACAAAGCCAGATTTGGACCTATGCAATGTGGGTTTAAAGGCCTGAGTACTGTCAGCAACATTAACAGTTGTCACTTTTCCAAGCACTGGTGAAAGGAAAATAACTGAAAGACTGAGAATCTTGTACAAAAGGAAGCAGGGAATAAGAGTCATTTATCCAGTGTTGTGCTGGGGTACAATGGAAGCAAAGGACTGAGGAAGCATGGGTGGGATCCCTTGAACAGAGAAATCTAGAGAAGGCTACCTACCAGTGGTCCATAAGAGCAAAAGTGGTAGTGGTGCTCCAGGCAGGAGGAGGCCCAGAGGATGCAGGGTGAAGGTGCTGGCAGCTGAACTCCTTTTCCACTGGGTTGTCTTACTCCTCTGCTGCTGAGGAGCTGAGTATGGAAAGTGACCCTTTAAGTGTTTTGAGTCGTTGTCCTCAATTTGCTTTGAAAGGGATGCATTAGGTTATTTTTTGAGGAAGGGTTGTAGCGCTGGCAGTTGCTTCTACTCTTGTTTGAAACATCCTTCTGGATATTTAAGGGTTTGCTGTGATGATGAAGTTTATGAGGGAAGGTGCAACACCTTCAAGGGAAGCTGTGATGTTCGAAGAATCTAGGTTGTGTTGAGAGGATCCTGAAGCAAGGAGATTGCAGTTAATGCCCTTGCAAAACCATGACCTATACTTTGAATCATGGCATAAAATGTAAAAGACACCAAGTATCTTCTACATCCCAGTTACTTATGCCATGCATAGGAAATACAAGGGAAGTCTGCGCTGGGAATCCAAAGGAAATATTTGGAAAGAGTGGCTGAGAGAAATATGACAGAGATCAGCAGAAACTTGGGAAGCTCAAGCATTGAGGCTTGAAGGTTTATTAGCTAGAGTGTCAGGATTCAGTGGGTCATATGGCATCCTGTCTTGTGAGCACAGGATGTGTGAGTTGCTGGGCCATTGTAGCCTCTCCAGGACACCTTGTGGTCCTGTCAGTCTGCCACCTGCTCTGTGCAAAGCCCCTCGGCCTTGTGTAGAAGTGTGTTGGTGCTGCCTTCTTGCCAAGGGTTACAAACTTCAAAGCAAGCCAGTGAGTTCCTGTTGATACTTATCATGTTGCAGGCCACAGCTGAACTCCCACTGTATAAGCCTGGGTTGTAAGAGCTCCTGCCTCTTTGCAGGAGGCCTTTTCTCCTCTGTGAAAGGCTTGTATTACTCTGATGGAAGAAATGAGCCTAGCTTCAGTCCCCTCAGGTCTTTTTGGATTGTAACTGTATGGAGTCAATATGTGCCCTAGATGCAACCTCACCCTACCAGTCCTTTATCCTCTCTGTGGATATTGTACTGCCTGTCTGTCTTCTATTCCACTCTCACTGCAGCATGTGTGTGCTCGGCATAAGCCTTGTGTTAGTGTATTAACAAAATCTCTACAAATCTGAGTAAAGAATTATCTCATTAGTGATGGGAATCCTTAGCTCTTTTCCTGCTGCAACTCTGCCTCTCTTCAATTCTAATCAGCCACAGACATGCTTCAGTTTAGAGTTTTTCTTCTCTTTTCCTTTGTTTTCCTCAAGCATGGTGTTACGGCTAGTAATATAGTCCCAGCCTGGAATTCAAGAAACTCCTTAGCAAGATGGCAGTTGGCACATAGCACCTCTAGTTGGTGTTGTGCTTGCTGGAGTCACTTAATACAAATTCATATCTGGTTGAGTATTAAAGGGATTTATAGGAAGCAGTGTGCCTTTTAAGCAGGAGTCCTTACATGCAGAGTGGTGAAAGCATGATGGCTCTTCTTTTCTCAGGGCTCCAGAGAATCACCACTTTGCCTGGGAAGGAGAGATGGAGAACGGTGTGTGCAACAAGGTGACACAGAGTCCCCTGGCCCATCCCAACTATCAGCTCCATTTTGCTGTGCAGCAACTTCAGCAGCAGAAGCTTCAATCACGACAGCTGTTGGAGCAAAGCCAAGGCCGGCACCAGGTAACTAAGAAAAAATCCTACCTGGGATGTAGCAGTGCTGTCTGAGTCTTAGATGTGCAGAACCATCCCAGAGCCAGTACATATGGCACAGCTTTTGTGCAGGAATAGCTTTTCAAGTGGGTTGCAACAAAACTAATGTTACCTGCAGTGATTTTGATGGCAATTTGATCCTGCAGTTCCCAGTGGCTTCTTCCACTGCATTGGCATCCTCGTCCATCTGACTACTGGCATGCTGCTGCTTCCTTTTCTGCACCAGTTCAGGGCACCCCCTTATAGTGCCTCAGACAGCCTTAGAACAGTCTACAGTCTCCACAGTTCTTTGTCACTTCATCTCGTCACTGATGGTATGTTCCTGTTTTGACTTGAGTTGTTCTTGAGTAGTGCTTCAAGCTGGGTCACTGTTGTATTTCGACATTTATAAACATAGGGTCTTGAAACTGTGTTGGCAACTGTGTCCTCTGTGGCAAACAGACCCCCAAGGTTTCCTCTTAACTAAATTCTCCTCCTCCTGGATGTCTCAGGGGACTCAAAAATTATTTAGGAGAATCTTCATTCTTTTGAAGAAATGTATTAATTTATTTTAAGAGCCTTCAGTGTGCAGGAGCAGACCTCTGACCCTGATGCCAGATGCAAGTTTTCTCTGCAACCCTGAAAATCTTCTCCAGGCCTCCTACACATTTTGTTATTCCTACATTTAAGATCTCCTTTGCACAGAATTGTCTGAGGGATACATGTCTCCTCTGTTACAATGGAAAGAGAAAAGATGGGCTGTATGTCCAAGAGCTACAGGAAATCTGAAAAAGTGTTTGTGTTACTGATGTTCTGGATGACACCTAGATGCCAAGGGTGGACCACTGTATCTGGAACAGCATTTCCATCTTGCCTGGTGAATCTTCATTGTTATTAGGGAGAGAGATGTGTATTCTTTCTTCTGAATGATGTCCAAAAGGCTTCTCTGCTAAAGGGAAGGAAGTCTTTGGGTGAACAAACCTTCGGTCAAAAGAGATTGGTCTCTGTTAGGAAGGAGCTGTTTTCTGGGCAGTCTGGCAGGACTGGACTCCAAGAAAATCATGAACTGAGCTAACACACAGAGGTCTGAACACCCACTCTCTCTCTCTCTCCTGTGAAGCAGATGAGTCACTAGTCAGGGTCTCTGAGAATAGGTTATAGGCAAATTGCCCTCATCCTTTTCTGGGAGCATCTTGAAGGAGAGGCCCTTCTGCCTTTGCTGCTTGCACTCCTTCTTTCAAGGCCTACACTTAGCAGTGTACTAACTACACAGTTTCCATCCCCAAATTCCCTCACCTACAGTCTTCTTGCTCCCGCTCTGAGCAGGAGGTCTTCCTTTCATCTCCATCCAGGGGGCTCTGAGTGGGCAGCTGTGGCTGCTCATGAGCTCAGGAGAGGGCTGTAAGCTGGCTTGAGCCTGTGAGGACGCTGGAGCTGGCCATGGGGCCTGGCTGAGCCCTCTTCTAATTGCTGACATTGAGCTGATGTTATTCTTGGCCTAGGGCAGAGCCATTACTCAGGAGTTTCTGTTAAAGTGATTCTTTGTTAAACCTCCTTTCACCCCCACAACGTCCCCCTCCTTTCTCTCCCTCCCTTCTCCTTCTGAGCCAAGCAGTTTGGACTTGCAGTATCGAGGCCATTGCCATGCTGCAGGGCTCAGGCTGCACTGCAGTTGCCATTAACAAAGAAAGGTACTTGCTGGCACATGGGGGCTTTCAGACTGTCTGTAGTGAAAACCACATCTTAATAAAATTATTGTTTCTGGGACACTCCTTCTCCCACTAGGCATTGCATGGAGCCTGCCTGACCTCCACTTCCAGTCACAGTTGCACCAATCCTTTGATGTCCTCCCAGTCACTGCACTACTTTCATCTTCATCTGTCTATCCCCTGCTCCCTCTCTAGCTTCCTGTAACTGACCTCTTCCTTCTGCTAGTCAGCTTCTTAGGCTTCGGTCCTTTGACTTGGCCTTTCCAAGAACTGCCTTCTCTTTTCTGCTGCTTACACACTCCCTGCCCTACATCTCCTTCCTATTCACACTGCTTTGACTTCCATCCCACCTTTTCATGCTTGCCATCATTCATCCTCTCTTTTCCCCCACAGTTGATGTAGCTTATCCTAGTCTACATGGCTTTATCCCATTTCCTAGTCAGTGTCATCTAAGCCACTTATCTCCCGTTGCCTGCTCTTTCCCTTCTGTTCCTTCCCACCTATTGAGATCTACTCCATTCTTCATTGTCTTGCCTGCTACATTCAAGTTCCTCAGACTCCTCTCAACAGAAGAAATATATCCCCAGAAACAGAAGGCCTGTCAACCTGAAAGAGTGTCACGATCTCTCTACTTTGGCGAATGCATGCAGGATATCTCCAGGCTTGTTTCATCTGATTGTTCAAGTTCTTGTTACAATTGGAAGGCAGGCTAGCCATTTGTCAGTAGCTGAAGTGCATTTATTAATATATCTCAAGGCACACCCTGAGCATGGCATAACCATACAATATGAGTAGATGCCAGTTTTTCCTTCTCTCTGTGACAAATGGACTAGTCATATGTGTATGGATAGCATGTGAACAAGTAACAGAAGCACCATCATTAATAACACAGGAGAACATGCCTGTACATTAACCAGTTTGATATGTTGGAGAGAAGATGGATGCGTTGGAAGGCATGGAAGTTTCTAGTCAAGTATTTGTGTAATAGGAATACTCCTCTCTGCCATGCAGTGGATGTATCTTATCATGAAGGCTTATTGCGTACTTCTTTGTGGCAGCGCCCGCTCTTGGTTGAGCACTTTCCAGACACTTAAGAATGATGATTTCTCCTTCAGGCATTTAACAGTTTGCAGAGTAGCAAATATTGTGTAGGTGGAGGAAGAGGAATAATAATCAACAATTTTCACTCATTGTATGTGGAAGTTAGTTCATGCAGTGTAGTATGGTGGAAATAGGTTTTTGATACCAGAATAGGTAATTCATTCCCCGGACAAAAAGAAAGACGACAAACTGGATGAGAATCTAACAAGCAACTAGATACAGTGATAGGGCCCAAGAACAGAGACAATACAGAGCCTGAGAAAAGAGGAAAAAAATAGAAAGGAGTTTGAAAGTGGAGACAAGAAGCTTAAATCTGATACCAACAAAATCAAGGAACAAGAATTACAAAATAAAACCAAAAGACAAGAAAAACAAGCTTATAGCAGTATTTTTAATGTTCAAATGAGACTTCATGTGACATGTTATGACCTAGATGTTAGTATCACTGCTGCAGTTGGCAAGGCAGTTAATATACCATCATTGTTTATTCTCTAATTGTTTCCTGTACTGGAAAGATGCCATTAGCTGTTAGGGAGGTTCCTCCTCTGTGTGGCTATGTTCTGTCTGCTTAGCCTAGCATCTACTGGGTTTAGAATTTTATGCCAAACATTTCACATGGGAAAAAAGCTAAATTAAAACAAGAAAAGTACAGTCATATAGTGGATTGATCCCCATCAGTCCTGCTGATATCAAAAAAACTCATATTATATGAGACATAAATCATATTAATGAGTTGTGTGGTCAGTTGTGATCTCATTTTCAATCAGAAGTTTAAGTAGATTTTATGCTATAAAACATTAGGCTAAGTTAATCTTAAATAATTCTCCTATCAATCATTTAAAAATGGTATGTTCTCTGAAATATTCCTCATTTTGTGAAGTTCAGCAAAATTTTTATTTAATGTATGTGACTCTTCTGAAATCCCCATAGTTTATTTAGATCTGACTGGGAATGTTGCATATTCAGAATAGTATTCCTCGAACTACATTATTCCTGCCTGAGGACACAGGGCCTCTTTGAATGCAGCCTTAAACATCATTAAACTGTTTTCTAAACTATTATATATTGGACTGCTGTCAGATTTGCAGTTTCTCTTTCCCTTCAGTCTCCTGTTCATTCTTGTTTTGCAGCTTTCTCCCTCAGTTTGTTTTACCACTGAATGTGCTAACTGCTATTTTTCCTATTTGAGTCTTGTGATACTGATGAGTCAAAGTTTCAGTCTTTCAGAACAACTATTCTGAAAGTAGTAGCCTGTGCTGATTTATACCAGCTGAAATTTTGTCCCCATGTTTCTCATCCTGTCACTATTATTAGGATTATGTTAAGGCCCAGATTTACTAAGTATCTTTCCAGTACAATGCTATGGCCCAATCCTTGCTTCAGAGAGCTCCCAGTACCAAAAGAGAGACAAAAGAGATGGCACCAAGTCAGCTTATTTTAGTATATTTTAGTCTTGTTCTGAAGAATTTAGCAAGGAAGACATGCTTCAGGACAGTCTGTGCATACCATGAATTTGCTGCTGGTCTTTAAATTTCTTGATAACCCCAAGATGTTCCTCTTACTGCAGTTTTCACACTATGGCAGTTAATAGTACGTTTTGAGACTGTTCTTTATTACCACTTTGTGACTTTTCAACTCAGCTGAGTGTTGTATCCAAACTGATTTAACTGAATGCATTAATATGTGTTCAAAACAATCTCCACTAAACAATTTATATGACTCCAAAGGTCTTCCAAGCCTTTTAATTCTTTGTGTTTTTTGCAGTGTCATCTAATATGCGGTTGCTTTTGTAAAAGTGATGGGTTTTATTTTGTTGGGTTTGCTTTTTTTTTTTCCCTTCTTTTTTTAACATAAATTCTTGTCATTGTTTATTGCTTATAAACATCTCAGTTTCCAGCACTAGTGATTTGGAACTAGCTGCACAGATCTTTATGTAATACACGTGTGTGTGCATCTGTCTGTCAGTTATCATACACCGCTGAGTCTCTCAGCATTTTCAGACTTGCTGATCAAATTTAAACTGAATGACTTTGAGACAGGAATCTCAAAGCTGTGTTTCATATTAATTTCATGAAAATAGAGCTATATATTTGAAAAGGGGATTCAACTACTGTTCCCATTAAGGCAAAGGCTGCAGCATGAGGCCACTCCTAATTACACAGCAGAAAATCAACCCAAGAATGGTCCAAACCGATGAAGGGAGGCATAATTTGGGGCACGCTTTATATTAGATAGTGTAAGATTCAGCCCCAAGTCAGATTCACAGGAAATGAGCTTCATTACCTCCTCTGGTCACAGAATGAACATGTTTTTGCTTGCAACACTTGTTCTGTTAGTGTGCTAGGGATGGGTGTTAGATACAGGAATGGTAAGTGCCAGGAACATTCTTTCTGTTTTTGAAGATCATGAATATATCTGTTTTTCTTCAAAGTACTACAGTACCTCCCTGCTTTTAATCATGAGCAGCCTGAGCTCAGCTGCTACTGGCTAATACTCTTAGATGTCCATCGTCCTTACTAACAAGCTGTACATGTTGAGATTTTCTAATTAAAAACTACTAATTTTGTACAGATAGCACTTTGTGTATGGTGTTCATGTGCAGATGTGGAGGCAAGGAGAGGTGTCATATAATGAGGCAAACATGGAATTGGGAGTCAGCATCTTGTCTGACCTCTCAACGTAGCTTTTTATATTGCTTCAGTTTGTGGTTTAGGGAAAATCACTTTGTCAGTGCTAACATTCATCATGCGGAAGACAGGGTTAATGCTGTCCTGCTTCCCCAGAGAATTATGCGCTAATGCTTTACATGATTTTTAACTAAAAAGTCTCATAGTGTTCTAAGTGTTTTTCAGATTTGTAGCCATAAAAACTTGTCAGGGAAGCAAGTGTCTCCTCAATACCAAGTTAAATGTGCCAGCCTGGGAAGGGTGGTTCAAAGTTTTTCACTTGCAGCCACAATAGCTGTAGAGTGCTACCTGCTTCAGGACTGCCTCTGTCAGGGTTTGTTTAGGCTCCTGCTCTCCCTAGACCCTGAGCCTTCAGAATCCTGAGTGATAAGGTCTGTCTCTTACTTTTTGGATGTGCTGAAATGTCTTCCCAACCCTTCCTTTGTGTGGTCAGGCTCTGCTCTCCCCAGCTGCCCTCTTTATTTGCACGGTAGCTTCTCCTGGTTTCCTGTCCTGTCCCCATGGAGTTCACAGCAGGGCAGTATGCTTTGTAGCTGAATCCAGAAGTCATGGTCCATGTCAGCTTCCAGTCTCCCCATCCTTGCCTGGAAAGCAGCCAGAATCTCAGCACAGTGTAGAGACAAAGACCTTTTTGGAAGTCCATTACCCCCAAGAAAAACATTTTCTCTAGGCAGGTCTCAGCCCAGCTTTTGCTGAGCAGACTTTGTTTGAGCATCCATGCTTGCTGTTTCTTCAGAGTAATGGACCTCCTTGACAATTCATGTTAACACAGGGAAGAGGTTAAGACTATGCTTTGTGGACTCTAGGATCTTAGTGATTTTAATAACAAGAAAAAGAACTTACAGGAAATATACATAATATCAAACAGCATAATGAAATGTCACCCCTGAATAAGAAAGGGGTGCAGTGACTTGAGGGTCTCCATCCCAGCTCCATGATGTTCAGACTTGAAGATGCAAGAGACTAAACTGAGTTCCATTGTAGTTTGTTTTGCTGGGGGGAGGTGGGGTGTGACTGCTATTTTCCAGACTTCTGCACTTGTACCAACTACTTACTCAAAATCTGAAAGCTGTGATCAAGATAGAGCTTCAGGGAAGGGAGAGGTTAAGAAGGATTGGGAGCTCAAGGCCATCTTGTTAGTGAGCTGTAGTTAGGAAACAGGCCTTTTTGGCTCCTGCGCTTCCTTTTCTCCCTAGAGCTCTGCCTGTCAGAAACACCTTCCCACACACCACTGCCCTGCCATTTGCCAGAGAATTGCGGGGGAGAGGGGCTTTTCCTGTCTGTGCGCTGAGACTCAGCCAGCGCTCAGACTGTGGTTTTCTCTGGAGCCTGGAGCCCGCTCGCTGTGGCTTTGTGTGTTTTTCACCAGAGAAGAAACTGAGGACAAACGCAATGAAGGGCACTGCTCCCAGGGTCATGCTGAGGTGACTGGCGACTGCTCAGCTATTCCCCTCATCTCCTATCAGTGGCCTCTAGCTGCCAAACTGCAGTTACGGTATTGCCTCTTTGCCCTGGGAATCTGACTGACTTCGAGGAAAGACAAGGCAGAACTCCCAGCAGGTTACTCCTTTCTGAAAAGAGTTGAGCAGTTTGCAGAGCTCCCGTAGGGAACCATTTCCCACTCCCTGCTTTGCCAGTCCACTGCTCAGTTCTCCAGTGTCTCGTAACATGCAGATTCTTTTGTTCCCTGTGACAAAACTCCAACATAGTTACTCTCCCACCTGCTACAGGAATAGAAATATTTTCTGTTTCCTGGTATTACTGGGGATTTCCTTTTTGTCAACTGCTGACCTAAAGTCCCTTTTCCAGAGAAGGTACGTTAGAGCCTTTCTGTTATTCCAAGCACTTACAGGGTTAGACTGAAGAACTGGCATTGTAAAGCCTTCCCCATAACCTTTTTCTTTCCTAGAACTGTGTCTCAATCCTATCTCCCACACAAAGAATAATTTAGCAAGATAAATGCAGAAAGTCAGTCAAAGCAATAAAGGCTTTAATTCTTTGTGGATGGGAGCCCACTACAAGATTAGATTGAGGATAGGACCTCTTGTTTTTTAATCCAGAACAGTACCATTCTGTGGCAGTAAAGAGCTTGTCTGCCTTCCTAGAAGCTAGTCCCAGCTTCCAAGGGGATAAAATTCAGCTCTACAAACTACTTCACTGACTTGACCACTTAACTCTTCTTTTTATGCGTGGGACTGTCCTGGGAGTCGTGGGGTTGCCTTCACCAGGCAGGTATTATCCCTCACAAAAATGTCACCCACCTCCGTCAGCTCTCAACAATATTCAGGGAGGTAATCACCAATTACTGTGGGTTTTTTCTTTGTTTTTGTTTTTGTTTTTTACCAGGCTGTCTTTGCCAACTACTCCCAATCGAGCACCAGCCATGTATCTATGCCAGCTGGCTCTGATGCCCGCAAGACATCAAGTGCCACTTCTAGTATCCAGAAGGCAACCAGTTTGCATAAAGTGATGCCATCCCAGGGTATGCCTTCTCTGCTGGTTCCAAAGCCTCCAGCAAACCACAGACAGGCAGTGGTCAGAAAGGCTGCAGCCCAGAGGATTTCCAAGTAAGTTTTATCTCTTTCCATCCACAACAGGGAGTTGGCACTGGTTCCCCCAAGAAGGAATATTGAAGAACCTGTCTACATGCCACTCTGACATAGATCTTTTTGGCTATGCTGTCCAAGATAAATCTCAGAATAACCTGAGCTGTGTGTACTGAAATAGGTGTGAACTATGTTGCAGTGTTTCACAATGGTAAGGTAGGTAAGACCGTGAAATCATAGAAACATAAGGACATAGGAACTGCCAGATTGAATTGGAGAAATATCTGATCCAGAGTGGGATTCAGTTACCTTAACACAGGTTGCTAGTGACATTTTAGATGCCTAGGGCTATTCTGCCTGACCTCCAGCTGCTACTCCAGATGAGCACAAGTCTTTTGCAGATCTTGTGTTGTATCTGCTGTCCCATGCAGATGTCTCAAATAACTTGAGAGTACAAAGTATGGTACGAGACATCTGTGTTTAGGCACTTGAGTCACTCCTTCCATGTTTAATCTTTGATGGGGACTAGAATCTGGTGGGTCAGAAGAGGCTGCCAAAAAAACCCCCCAAACCCCCAATATCCTTAACAAGCTAATCTGCCCTTGAGCCAAGTTTCCCCATAAATTTAACACACAATGACTGACTTATGCCTTCAAGCACAAGTGTTTATTTCATTTAAAGTGTTTATATTGTGCCTAATGTAACAATAGCTTTCCTCATTATCTGTAGAAATCCTTCTTTTAACTTTTACTAAGCTTTTAGTTATATAGTGCTTGCCATTCGAAGGTAGATGGATTTGACGTGTGTTACCTTTAAAAACAACAAAAAATTCACCATGAAATGTTGCTTACTGATTGTAAGTTTCCTTCCTTTCCATTTCTTGGTGTGTCTTCTCTTTTGTGCATTATGAGAGAATGTGAGCAAGACTTCTGGGTTTTCTTGTTATACTTTACCTTTCTTTGTATCTTCCTCACCTCTCTGTTTATTTCCTCTTAAATGACAGAACTGCTTTAGACTAAATCCTTCATCAGATTTTTCCTCATGTATCCTTAGACTTGTTTCATCCCTGAACACTGAAGGGCAAAAATTGCATTCATAACTTCCTCTCTTATACTTGCCATACAGCCAGAAGAGTTGTAAAGCTTTCAGAGCAGGTTCCTGTGAGGTCTCCTGATTCTGTGTTTTCTTCCTGTTTAAAGAAAGACATTTTAGTAAGAGATTACTGATGAAAGACACCTGACGAAGACGCTAGGGCACTGTCAGTGTGTGTGGATCAAATCTGGAACTGCAAGGCATATTTAAAGAGCTTCGACAGAACTGCTTTGGGGAAGCTTGTGTATTTCCTGCCTGTACTCTTGCTATCTTAAGAGATAGCACACTGAATTAATCCCCCAAAACTATTTAAAAAGAAAACAAGATGTTAGTAGACTTTGTCAACTCAGCAAATGCAGATGTGAGCATCAGGTCTGGCAGGTATATGCTGGTGGGTTTGCTCTCTGATTTCTTTTATGTTGGGTAGCTTTTGTTAGTACAGGTGACAGGCTATGTCAGTGGGTTTCTCTGCTGGGCAGCAAGGATGTGTATTTGAAGATGCCGGTGTGCTGTGCTCACTTTTTGGCAGAGGAAATGTTTATCCTTGTGAGATGGAATTGCAGCTCCTTGGACAGACTTTACTTTGCTGCATTTTTGTGGTTTCTGCTCTGTGACAGGCAGGAGTGTGGGAAAACCGGAAAAAGTTCAGCACCAAAAATGCACAGAAGGGGGAAAAAAAGCAAAAGATTCCTTCAGAATTTCAGAAAACTAATCCAAGTATTGAAGGCTGCAAGGAGCCACTCCGGAAATACTTTCCAAGTTGCCTTTCAGTCTCCAGCACAAGGCTCCAAACCCATTCTTGCCATTCATGGGATCTTGCAGTAACATTTTTTCACTTACATGGAAAACAGCAATGCCCAGCTATATTCCAGCATACTGAGAGTTCATCGTTTAGAAACTGCTATGTCTCAGTCTAATTTAATCCATTCATTGTTGTCAGGAAATGACCAGAGATGCATCCACAGAGCAGAGTGAATGGTGAATGGAGAGAAGCCTCTGTGTCAAAGGAATATAGATTAGAAAAGAAAAAGATGTCTTTCATGCTCCAGTCTGTTCTTTACAGTCCCTGGTTATTCTGTACAAAGTATTCTCGGACACTGTGTGTAGTCTGCTTTCAAAAAACTCCAGTGGCAGAAACGCCACCATGTGCTATAAAAGACTATTTAAGAATCTAGATAATATTATTATCAGAAAGTTTCTCCTGATATGCAATCTGAATTTTTCCTTTGTTTCATCCTGTTGTACCTTGTTCCTCCTTCCTGAACCACCCTAAATGCTCTCCCTTGCAAATACTTTTCATCTTTTGAATATTCTTCTACTTCTTGGAGTTTCCTGGTGTTGCTTAGACTTGTTGAGGTTTTGTTAACCTCAGATAGTAGTTCCACCTGCCAAGTCCTTAATTGTCTTGAATTGACTGTATTTTCTTCATTTTGTTAGAGTGCTTGCATTGTGGCACCCAGAATTGTACTTTTCCAGTGGGGGACTACCATATCCTTAGGTTATGACATGGCAAATATCCCTCTCCATAACATATAATCTAATTTTGGCTTTTTGGCCATTTCTCCATCAGGTCACTTTTGATTTGCTGCCTACTCTCACCCATAATACTTGTTGACTTATATCCTGATCTCTTTCCTCAAAGAAGATCTCAGTGCTATATATTATTTCCACAAGACTCACTGAAACTAATTCCATTCTGTTGTTAAAGCTCTCATGTCTCTTTTTTTTTTTTCTTTTCCCCCCCCCCCCCCCCCCCCTCATCTATTTCAGTAAGCCAGACCTTATTTCTCTGTCTGCTCTTGCACTGCCTGGCTTTTGTTTAACATCTTAATAAAAATCATCTTTTTAAAGTTGTTTGTAGAATTTCTGCAGAGACTGGACTGTGAAGACAAACTAAAATCAACTTTTGTCTCTTTGACCTATCTCTTCCTTGCATGCGTTATCAATTCTCTCCCAGCCAGCACACGTGGCTTCCAGAAGAGGAAGAAAAGAATAAGTAGTAGAAAACTCAACTACAAACAGAATGAGATGCTACAGATTAACATTACTGACTAATTCAAAAACTATCTAGTAACTTGCACACTTCCCTGATTAAAACATAAAGGAAAAAAGTAATGGAAGAGACAGACAATTCAGTCTTTTTTCAGTTTTTGGCCTCTCTTTTTTTCTCAGTCTCTCAACTTGTAAAAGGTGGTAGGTTGACTTTATAATGGATTGTGTCCAAAGAGGACTCCTTGCTTAAGCTAACAGAGTGGAAAACTGAGGCCCATATTAGGGTGTGGAAAAAGATTAACTGGGACAAATGGTTTGATATGTAGCTCTACACTGAAATGTAGCCCCATAAAATGGTCTCATGGGGCTCCATAGTTTTGATCAAATGTGCTCATATCACAAGTAGGAAGATAGTTTTTGAACAGCTAACACAGCAATCTCTTCTTTCTTTCCAAGAGTCAGACTGGGTCCTTTCCGCTATTCATGTTGCCACTACTATTGGTGGCATGGTCTGTGAACCATGCAGAGACCTGCTGATAGCTGAGCGCAACATTTTGAGTCTGAGATCACAGATACAGTATTCATAAGCTGTGGAATGAAGCAGATGTCTCTGGAGCAGCATTTGGTGTACTGAATCTTCATATTACAGACAACAGCATGCAAAGTAGAAAAATACATTAGCTCAACTGTCAGAACCCAGAGTGAACTGGTACAGGTGGCAGACAGAAAATCTTTCTGCTTTTAGGAATGACAAGTCACAATAAGTACAAATTTCTGTGCTGTCATTCCTATAGTAACTTTTCAGAAACCTGCTCTCTAGTTATGACAGCATCAAGTGGAGCAAGGCCTTGAACAGCCTGTGAACAGAACTGTCAGTCAAAGAAAGGATCTCAGAAAAATTCAGCTGTCAATGTTAGACCACTGTATATAGAGAGAGGAAATGTCAGGTAGAGAAATGGACCACATAGTTCAAGATATTACCAGGGAGAGAGAAAGCCAAGAAGATCACCAAGTTTACTAGCAATAGACTGGAATATCACAAACTATTGGGGATGTCGATCAACATGGCATAATTTCTTGTACTGAACTTCTCTGTGAATGTAATTTCCAACAACTTTATTCAGGAAACCTTTAGAAATAAATACTCCCTTCAAGTCCCAACACTGCAGCATAAAATCTTTCTACCTTGTTCTTCTTTTGTATATTTGCTTTGCATGGTGCCAGCAGCAGAAGAGCCAAAGTTCTGCTCTACTGTAACTACTATAGAAATAGGGTAGAGGTGATGCATTTCTCCAGGGTTCAGGAAATCCATCCCACAGCAGGGAGGAGTCCTGACTGCAACTGGATACAGCAGTAGCCAGCTGTTCTAGGACAGGCTGGCCAAGCCTGGCAAATGTGCCAAGTGTAGGATGATGGCCACAGAAGCAAGCCCTGTAAAACACTGTGGTTCTGGTTTGTATCCTGTCTTGCCCATGCGTGCTTATTCATAGTCATGCGTGAAGTGTCTTAAGTGAGCTGGGTACATCACACATACGGAGGGCCCACTGAAAAGAGGACAGGCAGCAGGAGAGCAAGCATGTAACTGTTACTGGAACCCCTGTTGCTTTTTTGCTACTGCTGTACTGCGGCACACTTGTTTTTTTAGCTCCTGAGTATTGGGTTAATCAGGCTGCATGACCCTTAGACATTTTTGGCAGCTAAAGCAGTGCATCTGAGAGACATGCCTTGATTTAACACCCTGACACAGCTGGGCTCGCTAAGCCTGTAGCTCTTAGCCCTTGGCTAGCCTCAGATCATACACACAGATACACATGCGGAGATACCCTGTCCAAGAGCAACAAAGAGGAACAAGCCTTCCTGGCTCTGGGTCTTCACATATGTTGCTGTCCTCTTGTCAAACCTGGACTTTTTGTGATGTGAATTTGTTAGTGTCAGTTCTGTCCCCCCCTGGACCGTTAGATGCGTTCATAGCATCCCAGGAATAGGCTGTTAAAACAAAAGTGTTCAAAATTTAGTCAAGAAAGTATTTCTTTGTCACCTGTGGAACAAGAGCATCCTCCAAATTTGCATTCCAAGGCTGGGCAGCTTAGGGCTGGTTTAGTGCCTAAATGAACAAAGTTGGTATCAGTTTCAAGGAGGGGTTAGCTGTATAAGAGATAGAAAAGGGAAATGACAGATATTTAAGTGGAGGGGACTGTGGGGACTGTGTTTTTGTTAGTATTGAAGAAGAAGAAATGGAAAACATAACAATGTTGATTGAACTGGAAAAGTGGAAGCAAAACCAACACAGACATTAAAAGCAGGAAACTGAGAAAGGCAGTAGGGTTTCAGCCAACCCAAGGAGAAGAAAGTGGAAAGGGATTAACTCAGTTTAAGTAGTGAATATATTCTGGTACTGGAGGTTCCATCAGGACAGCAGAGAGAACTTGAGGGGCGAGTTTAGTGTGGTGGGAGATCAATGACCTGGAAGCAGATCTGAGAATGAGCTGTGTGGAGGTGACAGTTGCAACTGCAAGAATCAAGGTAGACTGTGGGTAGGCAGAAAAGGACGACAAGTCTGTAGAGAGAAAGAGATTCTCTAAACATAAACCACACTTGAATGTAGAGCTGTGACTGTTCCCTGTTTTGGCTTTTTTTTTTTTGTTGTATTTGCTGGCATTCTTGATGGTGTTTTCAACTACTACTATTGCATTCTACCTACAGAAGGGTGAGCTGAATTTGGCCGTCAGTTGTGCTGCATTAACAAAGTGGACAAGCTAATTATGAGCATGGAATCTCTATGTAAGGAGCATACAGATCCATCTGGATTCTCAGCTCCCAGAAGGATCATGCAGTATCAGCAGCAAAAGAAACCATAAGTACAGATCCAAAATTCTCCCCAAGAGACAATAAACATAGAAACAGGCACCTCATTTGACAATAGCATTTCAAATTATGGCTGACTGAAGTAAGGAGTTGTGTTTTGCAAATGCCATATCTGCATCCCTCTCCCTTCCTGTATGGACTCCAATTTATTTCACTAAAATCCAGCTGAGATAAAATACAGGAGTCCCTCACTGGCCTTTTAGCTGCCAGGAGCACCTGGATTACTGGCAACTTGCTGTCTTTGAAATCTGAAAGCAAAAGGTTTCAGTCAAAGCTGTAGAAACTGCACACATGTGCCTGGGTCTGTTAGTCATCAGAGCATCACATGGGGATTGGAGATTATAGTGCTCTTCTCGGGAAGAGCTCACAGTAACTGTGTAACACGGCAGAGCTGAATGAGCGAAGAACAACTCTGGCAGAGAGAGAGGACTGCACAGCAGAGGTCTGGAGTGATCAGAACAGAGTTGGGCAGGAAGGAAGGCAAGGAGAGATAAGGGAGGAGAGGCCAAACCAGGAACAGATGGATCAATTGTATAGATTTTAAGGACAGAATAGATCGTTGCAGCTGTATAGCTTGACCTCACCTTGTGAGTAGCCCCATTTTTTTTTTTTTTTTTTTTTTTGTAGGAGGGCATGGTCTCAGTTTGGTAATGAATCTTTGTAACAGTTAAAGGAAGCACAGTTGTACTCCACAGAATATAGTTTTGCTGTAACTCAAATGCTGAGATAACTGCAGGAGGATTTCTGTAAAGTGTCTGCTTGAGGATTAGCACTGGACTACTGGAGATGAAATGCATCCCATGGGTCTCAGTTTCCAAGACAAGTGAGGAATCTTGCCTAAATGATGCTGAGACAAGATGCAAGGACTTAACTTTTAATGTAGCATGTTTTTGCCAGTGTTCACATTTCTGATCTAAGGTTGCTTAATCATTTTACTTCAATATCACTGGAATAAGATGACCACAGCATTACTAGTTGAGTTGTGCTTTGGTGGTCAAATACCATTTACTATCTCTGTTTTCCTCCAGAATCATCTTTCAAGGCACTTGGGACAACTAAGTGGTTTAGGCACATTGAAGCCTTGCTGGTGGCTTGAGTGTTTGTCTGTCTTGCTCTGCCTTTTTGGAGTCGGTTCCTGTCACTGCCTTTTTCATACCATGTTCAGGCACAGCTACATAGCTACAATCCCAGTGAGATTATGTAAACTAGGAAAATTGTCTTTTTTCTTTTGTTTGAGACTTTTGGTTTTCTTTGGTGTATCCCTTCTTATATCTGTCTAATTTGATGCTTTTACCTGTTAGGGTGACTTCCACTGAAAGGCAACTGAACGGATTCCAGAACAACTTTCACAGTCCTGCATCATGTGAGCCAGGGACAAATTCTACAGGTGAGTGCCGGTGCTGAAGACCAGGAAAGTGGGGGTGGGCATGCTGGGATACTTTCATCTTTCTCAAGAACTGGCAGGGAAAAAACTTTCTCAGCAAGAAGAAACACAGCTGCCTACTCTGCATGTAGTGGTTCCTAGGTAACAGTCTGGGTTCAGCTGTGCAGGGAATTTATTCCTCCTGGGATTAAAAAGACTAAACAGAAGGGAGCAAAGGCTGAGTTTCATAGAGTTGGAAGAGGAAGATCCCTAAAAATGTGGCTGGGAAAAAAAAAAACTTGGCTAAAATGGCTCCTCTTTGCTTTAGGCTTTGGCTCAAAGATTCTCTGTTGTTTAATCTTGGCCGGTAATAAAGGGCCAGGACATTCTTTACATTTTTCTTGAGTCTTGCAGAAAAGCCCCTTAGTTCAGAAAGACATAGTTGAGACTTGTGAATCAGCTGCATAGTGCAGTCAATCAGAGAGGTGAAAGTTCCCAAAGGAAAATCACTGAGACTTACAGAATCAAATCTTCATCGTTCCCTAGAGGGTAATTAATTCAAACTGGTTTATCTGCTGTTAAGGTCTCAGTAACTGAGGACCCAATCCACTTTTGATTGATGCAGACCTATTAGCAGTAGAATGTAGTCTTGATGAACCCGTATTACCCATGGCCCACAGTAATTTGTGATGGTGCTGTGATGGAATATACAGACAAATTATGGTCTAGAATGCTTTAAAAAGATTATGTTTCTGACCTTTTGTTTTGCTGTGAAAACCCTGAAAACATGACTTGAGTATCACTAATGCAGTGATCTCTGTGTTTTCACAGGCTGAAAAAAAAAGTTTGCATAGGGGTGAACTGCCCAATTAATCTCTTGGATATTTAGCACTGAAACTTAAAGGTGACATTTCCATTATTAATGTCAGGGATTTTACTGCTGATCCTCTAGCCCAAACATTCAGCTAATGTACTTATACAGATCCAAACTGCCTCCCACACTTTGCCACCTGCCAAAAACTCCAGTTATCCTACCAGAAATTTCATAGTCTAAATAGCCACAGTCAATGAAAAAGACCCTAGAGCACACTGGAACATGACAGTGTAGGAATGGAATATAATGGGATTATCAACATAAAAAAAAGTTATATCAACACTGCAGTACATGTATAGTAGAGGTAAAAGCTTTGGTCTACTGTACAGTTCAAGTTGAGTTTTAGTACATATATAAAGCACAGTTACACATAAATTTACAATTTAATGTAAAAATAGAGTTCTCAATGTATTAGACCAAACTGATTGGCTGAGTGGACTTACATGAAGGTGCTTGTGTGCTGAATTCTGCCTTCTTTTTCACATTTTTAAGAACACTTTCACAGTTGCCGCCCTGTAATTTTAATATCTGCAAGAGATTCTCTCCATCTCCTCTCAGTACCGTTGTTGTTAACATGTGTCTGTGGTAACTGTAGGTAGCATTTTTTTATTCTTCCCTCTTTCTGTAAATTTTTATGCAGAGCATGCATGAGGATTGTTGATGATATTAATGATGGAAGGCAACAGCCAGAGCTGCAGGAAGAATATAGGCTAGATAACAACTACAAAGTTCAGAGTGGTCCCCTTTCTGGGAATACTTGTTAATCCAGTGAGAACTGAGAACTTCAGCTCATGTTTCCTTCTATAGGACTAGACAAGCTCCACTGTACTAAACTTATCCTCTCTGAAGCTGAAACAAAGGGTTTAGCCTGCCATTTAGCTAAGAGTGTGAGTGCTTAGGTAGAACCCTAGTTTGGCTAGGGGTAGGCTAGCAGAACTGTGGTGGGTGGGTCACTCACAGCTTCCTTGTTACTAGAAGAGGTATATAGCTCCAAGAAAAGTGCTAAATATTGCAGTGTTTGAACTAACTAGAGCAAAATGTTTGTCCTTGGAAACCAAGGAATGATATTTTCTTCAGCTTTGCACCAAGCCACTGGTATGCATCAGAGGCTGCTGTGCCCAGTCTGTGTGTCACAGAAACTACTCTGGTCCTTCCTGCAGGAACAGCTGTTTTTCTTCTTCACTCTCTCCATTGATTACTTACACTAGGGCCCTGATTTCCCGCATCAGCAGCTTATTTGGGGTTACTGTTTCACATGTATTTACTATCCTAGATACCAACTAGAGGGCTTGGAGACACAAGTCATAAAGCAGATTACAGAATAAACTGCAAGCATTTAAAGATAGAAGGCTGTGAAAAGTTGCAGAGATAATAGAGGAACCAGGCAGAACCTCTGTAAAAACACGCACAAAAATGTTCAAAAATGTCTGAGAAGCTTGAATAGACCTTCTCCTGTAACAGCCTATCTGAGACTAGCTGTGTGGCTCTGCAGAGAAGAAGCATAAAGGTGTCACAAATGATCTAACCAAAAGTAAGAATGATGCTCAAAGGAAGAGGGAGTGAGGCAGTATAGAAACTTTTAACTGGATTGTCCAGAAAAACAGTTCACTGGTGGTTAGTAGTGCAACTGTAAGAGAATACAAGCTGTAGATATTGTTGTGCAGTGGGCTCAAGCTCTTGAGGACAGATCCCTTGAGATGAAAGAAAAGGGAGAATAAGAGTCAGCATTTCTGCAAAGCAGCTCAGGATTCTGAAACAAGCCACCACTACAATGAAGGTGTGGCAGCCTCTCATCCTCATTTCATGGAGAAGCAGAAGTTGTGTACGAGCTGTGTGCCACTGGCCTAATGAGAGAGAAGGCAGAGATTCTCGTATCTACAGACAGGAAGCTAAATCTGCAAGCTATCATTTGAGTGGTACTTGCAGTGTCTGAACAGACAGTTTCCTGTCAAAGTTACTGAAAGTTTAACAGGATTTATTCTATTAAAGAAATACTAAGAATTACTACCTCTAGGGAACATGCGAAATGTTTCTGACCTGATTTTTCACTGAAATTGAACACCCAGCCGCTAGTGGGTTATCAGACATTCTGAAAATACAGCCATTATCATATTGTTTTTTTTATTTTGTATTACTTTGAGGGTCCCTCAGCATTACACTGATTGTTTCCTGCTTCATGGATTTTTAGCAATTCAATTAGTATTAGTGATATAGGGTGATTGTGAACTAAGAAATGAATTATCTTTTCCAAGTCTTCTTCAGACTATAGCTTGCTGAGTAACAGCTAAGCTAAGTAGAATGGTGAGTTGTTCAGTTCCAGGTTGTCTTCGTGAGGCTGTGTTTGATATGGCGAGTTCAGATGATGAAGGAAGGAACCTACAGGCTGGTCACTTTTTTAACTGTATATATTAGCAATGTAAGGTATATGGAGACGTTTTACTGCCTTATTTTCTATTCCTCTCTAGTGGCATTAGGTGAATAGCGCATGAATTATTTTTCTCAAGAAAGTGAAGTTCTAGGTAAAAAAGGTGTCATTTTTCCACCAGAATTTAGCTTTTGAACACCTGGCAAGAAATACCAAGGAAGTTCTGTAGCTATGTGGAAGACCTCATAGTTAGAAATTTAGTATATTTATTATCCTTCCTTTTTGAAAATGCTAACACAAAGCAGGTTTGGGGGAGAATAGAGGATAAAGAACGCACTGTGAAGATATAATAGCATAGTTGCAGGCAGCTTCTTTTCTCCTGAGCTAGACTCTTGTCTGCAAGAGCCTGGAGACAGAAACAATCTGAAAGTATAGTTAACCCCTCAGTGCAGTTGTGGAGTGGATGCACAAGGTGATGACCCCAGCTGATTTTATTTGGTTTGGTTTGATTTGTAACGGTAGCAGCAACTATGAGTGAAATCTGTCTTCTGTCTTTGTGCTTCTCTCATTTGCTGCCAACTTCTTGAGAGTTTGTGAAATTTTCATTTTAAAAGCTTCAGAAGGCAGAATGCCTCTGGGGTTCTGTTTCGCTATGGCAAAAATATAATGTGCTAATAACCTATATTACAAACAAATATGAATCCTGATTAAAACTGGGCAAGACCAATGCCTGGCTCCAGACTTGACAGGACTTTCAGCTTTTCTTACTCAGACTGATTAACAGTGATGCAGTTTTATTGTGCTAATGTTAACATTAGTAGTGTTCACATGGGTTTTCCCCTGCGTGTGCTGGGAGAAGAAAAAAAGCATTACAGTTGCTGATGAGGGGAGGTGAAAGTTAGTAATATACTATTGGAGTTTGACAGCAGTGAAGGCTGCTAATGTGTGCAAAGTCTCAGATCTCTACCTAGTCTGGTTTAAAAGCATGAGTCCAAAACTAATTTATTTGTATTCTAGTTCTCTTGAGAATACTTCATACAGAAGGTGAATGTCAAAACACAATCTGAAGCTAGGGAGGAAACTTCTTGAGCTAGGTGGTATAGATTTGATTTTATTGCCTGTGATTCCCAGGTCTGTATCTGAGTTTAGTTGCAGGATGATGCACAGATGTCTGTTTACTTTGGACATTCACCTGGCCCCTGTATCTGCATGAATGCCAAGTCCCAAAGGTATGCAACTCTTTGAAAAAAGTGTCATCATCTGTAAGGGCTTAAAACTGGATCCTGAACTGCCAAGAGACTAGTTGAAGAATATGGGGATTAATAAGCTTGTTTGGATCTAATCCATGTAGAAGTCAGGCTGCTGTTCTTAGTTTTCTAGTGATTTCCTTCTTTAGGCTAAGGTGGAGAGCAGTGTCTGAACGCCATCCAAATAAGATGAATGTGCAAGCAGTGTGGTCCAGGACAGAACAATGAATGGAGCCTGCTTGCAAACTAATGATAGTAAGGAGCATTTTTGCACTTACTCTGCTTTGCATCTAGCATGCTCCAGGGTTTTTTTTTCATTTTACAAGAAATATACAGGTAGACAGGTAGAAATATACAGGGTTTTTTATATCCACGTTATTGTGTGGTCCTTTGTAAGAAGGTCATGTATCTCTTGTTATTGGAGACCTGAAATTAGAGTTAACATTGGAGGTGCTAAGCTGTGACTGGCTAATATCTATCCACTGCTTGAACTAACATTATTCCTGAAATGCAGCCTCTTTTATATAAGCTTAAGGAAAGAAAACAAGAGATTCTTTTAACAGATATGCAAAAGTATAAGCTTCAGAATTGTCCTGCACCAGCAAAAGAAAAAAAAAAAAAAAAGGCAAGTAAGCACAACAGGCATTTAAACAAGATGCATACAATCACTTTGTATTGTTTGCCAGATCTAAACAAAGAAAATGCCTGGGATTTGGAGATTCTTTTATGTAGTGTCTCTCAACTCCCTTGGAGCGTAAAGGGTGGGGATGGGATGGGATATATACTGTTGCCACTGTGCATGGGCTGTGTCAGACTCCCAGCCATTTGCTACAGGAGGGTGGAATTCCCAGCTGCCCAGCCTTGTCCAGGCTTCCTCAGCTTCTGCCAGGCTCCCCTGCAGCCTCGAAAGGCAATAGATTGTTGAACACCAATGCATTTATTTTTATGTTGTTACCACATTCCCAAAAGAAACCTTGGCTATGATTTCAGCTGGTCTCACCACACTGTCCAAATCCTTCATCAAGAGCAGCTGGGAAAAGGAATCACTCAGGTTTCTGCACAGCACATTGCTGGTACGCCTCCTCCCTCCCACTAATCCTGTTAATTCATCTTCATTTGCCACCCGCCTGGTTCTCTCTTGTTCCTGTGACTGACTGCACAAGTGGCCTTGACTTTGAAAGGTGACCTTCAAATGGGCACCTCGAGTAACCTCTACCTCAGACTACTTTGGCTACTCAGGCACAAGATACCTTATGACACAAAAGAGCAACTTCTGATGTCACCTCATTACTTATCCTAGTCCAGGAATGGGGTAATGATGAGCTCTTCCACATAAATCCTTCCAGAACCACCTGTCTGGCTGAGAACCTCTGTGTGGGTCACTGAAAGGGAACAGCAATGTGATATCCAGCACCTTGCATGAAACTTGTCCAGTGCAGCCTTTCACCCTGTGTACAGCCTTTGTCAACAGCAGTAATAACATTCTGTCAGCATCTTTCTGTAGTGTCATCTCCATGCAGAGAAAGGGTTACTGAGAAACAGAATCAGTCCATTTTACTGTATTTTGGAAAATAGTGGAGCTTCAGGTGAATCTTACTATTGTGCCTCCCTTTTTTGGGAGGGCAAAGAATCAGTTACAATGGAGGATATTTGGTTTCACATTTATTGTTAGAATTATCTTCCTAAAGCTATTGTTCTTCCATGCATCACGAGAACATCCTGGATCATCTCTCTCTCACCTGCTGACTTTCACAGTTTCATAAAGAGGGCAAACAGGAGGGCGAAAAGATTTCTCTCCCTGCTATGGTTGTTGCATCTCTCTTGGGTCAGATAATGACAGATAAGCCTGTAGTACCAGAAAGGAAGGAAGGGTGAAGAAAGGTCTTCTCCTTGCCTCATCTCTTGGTACTCCGAAGGAGCAGAGAACTATTACCTTATGACTGGCAATGAGGAAATATTGATGTCTCTAACCAGTGCCTTTAAAAGAGATACAAATTACCAACAGGGCATGACTATGTTTGAGTTTCTCAAGTTCTCAGAAAACTGTATGTAAGTCTCATTAAATCCCAGCAGAGTGTAAAGCTCTGCCACAAGCAGCGTTCCTGGCCCTTCTCAGATGATGTTAAGAAGATCACGTCTAAACCATTGCCTCTCAGCTAGAGCTGAGGGTCAGTGTTCACTTCTAATAATCAGAAATTACATTTATCCCTTAACTTGTGAGAGCAGCCTGCCTCTCACACCTTTAGTCAACCTTTTGCCTTTCTTTTATGAAAAGAAGGAGCTTTTTCCTGTTGATACTGGTCTCGTGCCATTGAAAGGACATTCCAAGTCTCAGGACCACTGGGAAAGCAGGAGAAAAAGGAAAGGACACCCACTAGAATTTGGCTTCCCTGTTTAAGAACTAGAATCCAGCTTGAATTTTAGGAGCCATCACTTCTGACAGACTCAAAGAAAACTCCAAAGTAGGATAAGTAATGACTTCAGGCAGTTGGCATTTTTGCCTGCCTGGAGGCTGAGCATTGCTTGTTCTCAGTAGTTAGGTGATGGCAAACTGCCTGTATTTCCTTGCTGTGTTGGAAATGTCATTCAAGATCAGGTGTGCAGAGACTGGGGAGAGTTTATATAATATCTTGGCTACTTCTCTCTCACATCTGGCCCTTTGGCATTAAGCTACCTATAGAGAGGATGACTTTGCCCATCCAAATTGGATTTTGTTTTAATCTGGCATTATTTTATTGAGACTAAAAATAGAAGCCAAAATGTGTGTGAATAGGGTAAAAGGAGTGTCTGAAGTTATGAAATGAAATGAAATGAAATGAAATGAAATGAAATGAAATGAAATGAAATGAAATGTGGGGAAGAGCCAGAGAAGAGAGAGCCACAACAAACCAGGGAGTAGGGAGCTGAATAAGAGAAATCAGAATGCAGGCTATTAAGTACAGAAGGGCATTAGCAGTCAGTGAGGAGCCCACCCAGTGTCTTCTCTGTAACATGGGGAGCAGGAAGGCTCATGCTGGCTTCCACTACTATTTTGCCACTTGTTGATGAGGCTGCTCACTGCTCTTTTCACGGAGGGGGACTTCACTCAAATACAGTGGTGTGTACTGTTTGAGTCATGGACCTCCCACCCCCGCCCCAGCCCCACCCCAGTAAATTTTAATGACTTGGAACTGCTGCTTTCCCTTGCCTGCCCAGTCCAGGAAGCCAACTTGAAATTGTGCCCAAAAGATGGGGGAGGGAAGGCTGGCCTTCTGTTGTCAGCTGTCCTGGCTTGCTAGTGTCAGTCATCCATGGATATAAATAAACTCCATCTATTTATTGCCTTTCTTAGTTGCACTATATATTATCAAGAGAATGCTGGGCATCACTCTAGGATTAGAAAGTCTTTCTGCTCTGGGATAAAAAAATCTGAATTTCTAGGATTATCAGAGCTTTTCAGGGAAAAAGGAAGCACTAGAGTCAGGAGGCTTCAACATGCTTCTCCTTTCTGCCTTAGACTTGCTGTGGGTGTGATGAAACAGCCCAAACAAGCTCTAAAAAAAGTTAGCAGGGGTCCCTGACCCAGTACTGTCATCCTAGTGCTCTCTTCTGTCTCATTCCTGCAGCTTGGAAGCAAAGTAGATTAGGTGTTGGTGTCTGACCAAGGCTGTGTACATCTGTGCTGGGAAAGTCTATATGGCACTGAATTTTGGTGTGCAGGTATCCCGTAAATGATGCTATGCCTCTCCTCTGATTTCCTTGTGACACACAAACATATCCATAAAATGAAGGTAATCTTTTTCTTCCCCCTGTGTAACTGTTCTAAGTACAAAAGTGTTAAAAGTTTTTGAGGTACAGTCGTGGATGACATAATAGTGTGTAAACATGTGGACAGACATACAGGCAGATACTTTAACACCTCCTGGCAGGCAAAGAATAAAGGAGATTCATTGTGTTGTATGTGGTGATTCACTGTGACTCTTTATCACTAGGGCGAATGAACCCTCAATGTTGGCTACTGTCAGGAATTAGTTGTTTTTCTGTCCCTCCTACTCAATCAGAACCTCGACCTACTCAACCAGAAGGAGGTGGAATGCTCACCAGTAGCTTTGAAATGATAAAACTTCATAGAATTACATATATTAATATTTATGAAATGATTTAATTGGCCATGAGCTGCACTCATGGTCGGAACCTACATATTTACTTGTAGACATACGAGTGCCCCTCTCTGTGTTGAGTCCTCAAGGCAGCCGTACAACTGGAACTCACACAAAGTTATTTTAATTAAGTTTCTGAGAAAAGACAAACTGTACTGTGCATTTCTGTAGGAAAAGCTCAAATGTCTCTTCAAAACAGATGAGATGAGGATGAAGTTGGCTTCATCTCTCATGTGCCTTTGTTTCCTTAATTTCAGAATATTGCCGAGGTATAGGTTTCTGGACTGGTATCCTATCTTAGCACACATGGTTGACAGTTTGGTTCCTAATTCAGGTTCCAAACTTGCTGTGCAGTGGCATAGCTGGCAATTCTGCTTTCTAAACATCTTTCCAGATCCTCTGTGCTGTGTGATGTTTGGCTCAACGCTGGGATTTCAAGGAGAGCTTATTTTTAAAAATATAGCAATATTTTTAATAAATGGCTCTCAACAAATATCACTCACATTTAGGAGCAACCTGATGTGCTAAATACACAGAACAAGCTTTACCTACTAGATTAGCTATAGAATGCAAACTATCCAAAATAAACTTGGTACATTTCTAAGTGTTTTGGATTTTTCTTTTTAAAGGACTGTCTAAGGATTTTTAAGTAAAAGAAGTGAAGATGGCCTTGACTTTTTCCCATAACGTACCTAAGTAGGAAAATGTCCCAGTATGTAGAATTAAAATCTATATCTATGATAATGGGATGAAAAAAAATTTCCATATCCCCATTTCATTGCTTTTAAAGATCAACCTTTTCACATCCCCATGTCTCTTGCACCAAGGTCCTCAGCATCTTTGGGAGCTGGGAAGTAGGGTCCCATGCAAGAGAATGAGTAAAAGACACAAAGAAAGAGACAAAGCATACTGATATGGGAGAAGGATTTAGAGCTGCTGGAGGAGCGTGTGAAGAGAATAGTCAGATGAGTCAGAGGCGAAGAATGAAGAAGGTATTCTGGGGCTTGAGAGGAATACCAAGAGTACTTTTTAACACAGTAGCTTATTCAGTTAGGTTTTGTCAAACTGATCTGTGATCTCATCTGTTACTGTAGGGAGAGGTTGTGTGATAGGGAGATCCAGGTTTCTGGTGATGGCTGGGATTTGCAGAGCAGTACAGCGGTTTCACCCACAAAACAGTCCCCCATGATTACTCAAAATCTTTTGCTTTGTGCTTTTTCCAGCCTCTGCTTGCAGAGAAGGACTAGCAATGAACACCAGGTGAGGAATCCAGGCTGTTGCTTCAAGTATGGAGCAAAGGAAAAAGCAGCAGTGACTTCATACCGCCATGCTCCCATAACATGCAGGAAGGAGTGAAGAGGAGGCCCTGGTGAGAGGACAATCCACTGAGAAGAGTACCTGAACATCTGTGGAAGCTGGTGATACACCTGCAAGCTGAGGTGAATGATTGCCCTTGAGAGTTCTGCTGCTGAGTCTTGGGGTCCCTTCCTCCCACCTCTTCTGATCACTAACTGTGAGGTCTTTCTATAAGACAGAGGTCCTCCAGCTGTCTGTATTATTCTTCCTAAGGTCCAAGTTTGAACATAAAGTCTCATTTGCTCAGCCATTTCAGTCTGTCCTAGTCTGGTAACAGCCAAGATTATCTGCTGTCATCACACGGCAACCATCAGCAGAGAAAAATATTAGAACATATGACTGGAGACATCCATGTTGGTTGCCATCTTGAATTTTGGCACAGAGCCATAGAAATGATTGGTTTGAATAAAGTAATTTCATTTGTTTGTTTTGGTTATGATTTCAGTTATTAATTCACACCCCCAAAATATTTGCTGTCATTACGTTGGACAAGATTTTAAATCTGTCTTTATGTTTCACTGTTGGATGCTTATGTTCTGTGTGGCTTATTTTTGTATTTTGATTTCTGTTTGTTTAGGCATTATAAACTTTAAATTGGCTGATGTTTTCAGACCCAAGCTTGAACCCTAAGGCCCAGGTGGCTCCTATCAGTTGCAATAGTGGCTTGGTGAAGCACTCCAGTTAAAATTTGCTTAATGCTATGAAAATTAATTTGCTTGTGTTAGAAAACATCAGCAGCTGGAAAATGTATTGGAGAGAAGATCCACCCATCCTTAAAACGAACAGGAAGCAGCTTCAGCTCTGGCTTCGTTAGCGCCAGGTTAAAGGAAAACTCAGTATTTTGCAGCTCCTGCCTTGTCAAACAGGAAGTGTTATGATTGTAATTCTAAAACGGTGCAAAATCTCCTGTTATTTGTGTCAGAGCCCTCAAAGATTGGATTCTAATAGCCTGTTTGGTCTGTTTTCTTACGCAACAGCTCCCTTGTCATTTCTAACCTGTATAGTCAGTGTTAAGAGATCATTCTCATGTGTTGGCAAGTAGATAATGATCAACCCAAGTGGCTGACAGAAGAAACAGTGTCAGAGGGGGAAAGTGTTTTCTCTTGAAATTATTGTGTTCATGTTCATTCTTGGATTGTGCATACTTTCTGTCATTCAAGACCATATAAATTGTGAGAAGATGAAATAATTATGTTTATACCCCATTATCTTCACTATCATGTGCTCCAGGCATGAATTCATAGGACAGAACATGCATATTTCTATTTCTGTTCCACTCATGCATATGACAGATATTGAATATTTCATTTGTCCAAAATGGAGTTGTCTGGTGTAGCTGTTGCCTTTCTTACTTCACTGGCTTATCTTTCATTTCCTAGACAGTCATGATCCCGTTCCCCTTCTCTGCATTTTCAGCTGTGTTCTTCAAGAATCTCCACAGCATTTGTCTGCTGCCTGTGCTGACATCAATATCAGCAGTGACCAATAGATTTGTAAAATCCTGTGAAGTTACTTTCAGATCATGTCCCTTCTGTCTGTAATCATTGAATTACACCCATGGGTCTCAGAGATAGAGGTTTCTACTGGTTTGTTGAGTTGTTAGCTCGTGATTAGTGAAAATTTAGTTGCAGAAATTGTTACTTCAGACTTCTGCGCATCTTCAGCAGCTTGGGCTTCAAGACCTTCAAGACATAGCCTGCTCTGCTATGTGTAATATTGGCTATACCTGCCAGCTCTGTTCCAGAACTGTTGGAGGGGCTATTTCCCTGTAAGATTTAGCTTCAGTAAATAATGGATTCCATTCCTTTCTTCCTCCCAGGGAATCTGAATTTCCTTTATTCTACTGCCTTTCGTGTGCAGGATCGAGTAGCTATAGGATATAGATCCTTGTGGAACTCTCATCTCTGTTTTTGTTCTCTAGTTTCTAGTTCAGGTTGTCACAGCCACCACTGAAAGCTACAGAGAGTTTTGGAGGATAGCGATTTAAATGAATAGTTAGCCCAGGAAAGGTGATTGTCTTCAGAGGATCATTGGCAGAAACAGCATTCTTACATCTTTGTCTGGCAAGTTACAAATTAGTGCTGGCTTATTAGGAACATAGGTTAATTGTTTTGTCAGCTTTGCTAGTCTCTCACCCACTCATTTTGGGATAATGATTTGTACTCAGTTATAGCCAGCATGTTTTCTGAACCTTTGCATTGCATGTTAGATGTAGCCAACACCACATCTGTAACTGTGATGACTTAGTAGCAGTAGATTGGATATCTTGTCTCTTAAGATTTTTGAAATACTCGGAGAAATGCACATTGCAGTCAAAGGGATTAATTTTGTCAGCTTTAGGAGCAGTGAAGTCTTGCATCCTTTGTCCCTGGAAAATTTTTCTTCTGCTTCCAAGAAATAAAAAAACCCCAGAGATATCAACACTGGGCCTTTACCTCAGGCCGAACACCTAGACCTTGAACTCCTCTTCAGCCTCAGGATATGTTAGGGCAGCCAGAGCATCAAAGGAGATAGAAGTATTCCTTTGCTTTGGGCATCTGCTGATCCCAGCTGTGAGCACAAATGCTGCTACCTTGGGAGCATGTGCGGTAGAGAATCAGGAACAAATCTTGCAATTCCAGCCTCTTTTTTTTTTTTTTTCCCCATCTCCCTGTATGCTTCATCCTGGAGTCCATATATGTCTGTGCATGGCGGATACTGTGTACTGAAGGATAATATATGTATTTTGTCTCTTTGCAGCTCTGCTGCTTCCATGTCTGTTCCTTTTAATAACCTCTCGGAGAGTGCTTTAGTTAAGAGATTCGGTGGGGAGGCATAGAACTGTTTACCACACATCTTGGAGAGAAGGCATTTTACAGGAAGTGTTTTCTAGTATGAGGGAGGGAAGGAGAAAGATCGTTTTGGATTTATAGTAGTTGCACATGAGGGGAGTACAATTACATGCATGCTCCTCAAGTGGGGATTAGTTTGTCTCTGCTTTTATGACATTTACTTCCCTGCATTCATCAAAGAGTTTCAACAAAAGTGCCTTTGATTACTGTGAGAAAAGAAAATTACCAATAGAAAGCCCCAACAATCATTCAGCTTCTACTTCAGTTGTGAGACTGGATAATGAAACCAAGGGGTCCTCTTCTTCTCTCCTACTCTGTGATGTTTGCATCACTTCTAAGTTAAGGAGCCTGTTCCAATGACTGAGAATCAGGCTTGTTAGTCTCTAAAGGAATACGGTGCACATCAGGGTCCTGGAGGCTGAGGTAATGCAGAGTTCATACAAGTGTTTTGTGCTATGTTTAGGTAATGTGCATACCACAACATAAAAATTAAGGGAGGGATATTAGATTCTCTCCTCTCCAAAAGCAGCTGACTTGCATCAGTACGTGAAGTATTAAGTTCACTTTTGCATGGTTCATCTTAGCCTCACAAGTGGATGAGTGCCATCAGCGGGAGATCATGTTGCGACACTAGATAGACCACTTAGTCTTGGATGCCAGTGAGACATACTGAAATTTCCATTCTCAAGACTAGGTATGCTTTTGGATAATCATGGTTTGTTGGAAGTGCTCCTTGTTATGATGCCTGGAAGGTCGACATACATACTGGTTCCACACTGTGGCAGGAGGTTTTGGTATCAAGACCTTTGTTTACTAGTAGGAATCTCAATGCTGTGCCTCTTCCTCATACCACAATATGGATAGTCTCCGTCTGCCTGGAGTTGAATGGCTGGCAATGCTGGACTATTTCTCTTCTTTACCCGTGAAGGAGATCATCGACTTGTAGATGAGTTTACAGAACAGACTGGATTCTCAGCTTGCATTCTTTCAGTCCTGTACCTTGTACTAATACAACAGTTCAAGTAATTATTTGCTGGAAACAAAAGTAGTCTGGCTCCTGACTTATTTTTGTTAAGGTTTACTTGATCAAACTGCCAAGGATTGTTTTCCCCAGTCAGTCCTACATTTGCTGCTCATGATAATCCTGGGCTCGCTGTTTGAATCTGAATGGGTTATTTGCTGATGTTAAAATAGTTGGATTTTTTTTGGTTGCAGTAAGTAACTGGCTGATTGATCCTCTTCATACTGTTTCCTTTCTGGACACATTATTCCTATGGATCTCTTAAGAGTTTCTTCCAAAAGAAGCTTCTGAGCTTTACTTAAACCTGGGACTTGACCTACTTTTCTTCTTTCTAGAACCTCATGTTTCTAGAGCTAAGACATCGCTGTTTATGCCAAACATCAGGAGGACCTTACCTTATTTTTATAGAATCAGGTTGGTGAAACAGTCCTTGACATTGGTTCTACCAAGACCACAAAACTTAATGTTCATAGTTCTCTTCATGCAGAAAGTGGTTAATTGGAAAAGAGATGGTCAAGGAGGAGTGTAAGGCAGAAGGTGAAAAGAGAGTAATTGTTCACAGTCTTGCCCACTAGAAGAAGTAGGAGCATCAAATGAAACTAACAGATAACAGATTCAAAGGGAAAAAAAAAAAAGGGGGAAGGTGCTGCAATTTTTTTTTTTTTTTCCCACAGTATGTAATTGACCTATGGAACTGCTTGTCACAAGATATTTTGAATACAAAAAATTATGTGTGGTATGAAAAGACAAGTAGACAGATCCATGAAAGAGTAATCTATGAGGCCATATTAAATATTAAAACTAAAAACAAGCAAGAAGTTTCTAAGACTTTTCCAGTGACTATTCTGGGGAAGTATCACAATGGGCTTTTCCAATTTTTAGCTTGTCTATCAGGCATGTGCTGTTGACCATGTTCAGAGACAAGAGGTGGGCTAGATGGTCTTGTAGTCTGACTTTGTATGGACGTTTTATTTTGACAGTTGCAGTACAGCCTACCAGAACAGCGAAGGCAAAGCTGCCTTTCATGACAGGCATGTGCCACCAGAATTCACTCTGTGGTGATGGGTTCTCTAAGAAAAGTGTCCATTGCTGACTTCTGCCAAGTTGTCATATGCAGCTTGTTTACACCTTCACCTGGGTGGGCACTATATATTGCATAGGGTTTCAGAATGATGGAGCTCTTACAAGAGCATAAAGGACACCAAGATCCATCTCTAGACAGTTGTGATTTTGGGGGAGTATAGGTTGCTGTATAGAAGTCATCCATAATATGATGTTTGTAAATGGTTAATCGCTTAACTATGGAAAAGAAAATATTTACCACTAACTGAAGCTCTTAAGTTATCTTGTTCATACACATTTCACTTCTCACCATCTTTGTCTTCCAAAAGGCTTGAGTGCAAAGCACCTTCAGGGCAAATGTGTGCACAACCACAGCACATCTTAAAGATATACAGTACCTGGTAACTGCTTTCTTCCTGCTTTAGAACCCTACTGTCTTTTTCCAAAGAATGAGATTAAGTTTCCCTGCTGCCTTAGAGATGAGTAGTTAGGAAATGCGAGCTGATCTTCTTCAAAATTGTTAGATTCTGAGTTTTGAAACAGCCCTTCTGTGCAGTTTTAACAGACAGGACAAACTCCACTGAACTAAAGGTGACAAACAGGACACCAAATTTGCCCTGAGGAGTCTGCTCTGTCTGTTACCTTACCGAAAAAGGATTTTACTGGCTCACATTGAAAAAGAGTTTTCACTGCTGTTTCCAATTTAAAGGAAAGAATCACTGAGCACTGTGGAGACCCTGGTGTGAAGCCGTTGCCAGTAGTATTCAGTGAATCATAGTGATTCCCTAGGGAAAAGAGTATACTTGACAGGGCCTCTTCTCTACAAGTCCACGCCTACAGCACACACAATAAGTTTGAGGAATCCTACATTTTTTGAAAACGAATGGCTTCTTTATCGGACCTATCAGACAAAAAAATTGAATTTGCCTTAAAAAAAATTGATACAATTGTTAAGAATTTGGGCACTGTTAAAAAAAATGCATCTTTTATTACCAGAATTTTTATCATTTGTTTGGGACAGGTGGAAGAGGTGCTGTTATCTCTATAAGCAAGTTCAGTCTTGTATTTGGCCTTTTGCCTACTGGTGTGCTGGAATGTGCAACAGAAGACAACCCCAGAACATTAGTGTCTCTGCAAGAGTATTTTAGAAAATCTCATCTCACCATAGTTATAGCAATGGTAAAGTGTAGTCTCCTTCCACTAGACTAAGAGGAGACAAGTTACTGAACTTAGTATAGTTATGTTCAAAAGTCATAAAATCTTCTCAAAATAATGTTTTGGGGTTATTGATCTAATCCCTATGTCTTGAGTACTACCATGTCAAGTCAGGAAGAGATCTTTGAAAAGTTTCTCTACTGCCAAGTGCAAGTGCTTGACTGTCATCGCTCTTTCATTCTATTATAAAATCTGTTTTTTTCTGAAATTGGGGAACAAAAATGACAAGGGATTTTTCCTCACTGTTTCCAGTAATTACTCTACAGGATTCACCTCATGTTTTTCAAGTGGTTTTGCCTTATTTATATGACTTTCTGAAAAGGTCATGCTGTGTCAGATATATTTAATACATGTCTATGCCATTCTTCAAGGTGTGCAGATGGACAGCTGTGAATCTACTGGGAGGGCAAGTGAAGTAGTAGGCATCCCATTAGTGCCACTAGTTACAGTACTTAGACTTCCAGTTGCATGATGCTTCCCCCATTCAAATTGGGCTTGTCTTCCCTCCTGAAAGTGTGTTTTCTCCACCATTTCTAATTCCAGAAATTCAATGTGGAATACATTTTGGCTACGATATCAGCTAGGAATACTTTTTCTTCTCCACAGACTTAAAAATCTCCTGTCTCCATACGTCTACTGAAAATGTCTCTGAAAAACGTAAGAATAAAGATTGATGGCTCTTCCTGCCAAATTGTGGCTCTGCAAGTTTCTTAGGTCTTTTGAATGATGGCTTGCCTGAGGGAGGTAAAATTGATAAAAATGAAAGACAATTTAAAATGTGTAGTCGGCACATTGTAACTGCTGCCACATCATACTTCCCTGAGATTTTTTTGCCATCTCTTTTGTTTTGTTTCTCTTTGTTGTCTGTTCTGTTTGGTTTTTTCCAGTTCTTCAGATTAGCACAATAAAGTACTTTTAGCATGGTAGTGCCCAAGTGAGATCTTCAGATCCTGAAGTACAGTTAGAGATTTCGTAGCAAGTGTCCTTTGAGTGGGCAGATGTCAAATTGTGTCACACAAGGCAGCTTCTTGCAAGCTGGATGTCTTCCAGAGACTCTTTTTGGGAGTCAGACTGTCTGCTGCTGCTTTCCCTCACAAGTGGAGTTTATTACAAATCCTTGAAAACAGTGGAGATTTCCCAAGCATCTAGTCTACCTGCAAGAGGGTTTCAGCACTTCAAAAGACCATAAATTTTTGTTTCAAGAAAGGTCCAGAGCATGGTTACCAAGACATTCCCCAGACATTACACTACATGCATTGCACAAATCCTGTAAGATTTGCCCCTGGCTGCACAGCAAATCTTTGTTTTGTCTGTTTCCTGAAGAGGAGGATAACTTCAGGAGAAAAAAGAAATCCTTCCTGAAGAATGTCAGGAAATCTCTGGTTTGATGTGACCCAGCTGGCTTCTTTCATCAAGTGACGTACATGCACTGGCCATGATATATTATTATAATGCCTCATGCTGAATTCTGTATGTGATGAATGAATATCTGTAAACAGCTCGTGAGAAACGTCTGAGTGTTGGCAGACCAGAAAAGGAAGTCACCTTTGCTTTCTGCAACATGCATAAGCCCTGCATGTAATTATTTCTTGCATTGGTCTCTGTGGTCAGCAATGAGGTATCATCTTGCCTAGCCAACTAAGTGGAATGACCACTACCCCCCTGAAAGGGGGAGAAATAAATCTTTGTCTTCAGAAGATACCGCTTGAAAGACTGGTCTTCATTGGTATAATTCAACAGTGCCAGCATATACCACAGGGGACAGAGTTTCTGCCGGAAAGCTGTTCACTAAATCTGCAGGATGTGGGAAACCAATAATGTGTGGGGTTTTTTTGCCACAAACCACAGCTGTAAAGAAACCTCTATTCTGTACTAGATACAAAGGTCGTTATCCCCAAGTGTATTTTCCATGAAATCATAGCCCAGTACTGGAAAAGGCCCAGCTGCTTGGTTGAACGCCTTCAGACCATCTCTGCCATCTTCCCTATGCAACCTAGCCCTAGATAAGGATGTTCTAAAAGCAGGCGAGTAACTGAGGTCTGTAATCTTTGAAATTAGTCTTTCCAGGAAACACACTATGACATGTAAAATACTGTACCTTATTCTTTCTGAAATTATGGCCATAAGTGGCATCTCAAATGCATTACTGTCATTTAGAGAAGAGAATGGCAACCATTAATCAGCAATTTTCATTTGCTGTATTTCTTGTTGATGTATCTGAATTAATTTCTAAGATAATCTATTTCCCAATGACTAAAACTGTCTCATCTCTTTTATGTTGACTTGTTGCATGATAAAGGATCTCTCATTCGTACAGAGCATCTGCTCTTCAAGAGAGGATGAAAGACACTGAGCTTAGTTGCTTCCATCTACCCCTTCTGGAGCTGCATCAAAAATGAACCAGGGCTTAAAGAACTACCCTGTATGCAAAAGAAAATATTGGTAAAGCAGAGACCTGAAAGTCCAGGTGTTCTTAGTAAACACCATAGTATGCATGTTAGTTGTTAATTTTATACAGCTTTTGACTGATATATTCTAGTGATTTTGAATGTAAAAAAAAAAAAATTTAATAGATGTTATTTTTAAAGAATTAGAAGGCATGTTTTCCTCCTTGCACTGTATCCAGCTTTCTGCTGTTACTCTAAACCATAATTAATGTAGGTTATAGGCAGCCCATACAACCATCTATTATTTTGCACTTCTACTGTTGGCTCCATACGTATTGAAAACTGTATTTTCTTGATTGATTTCATTGCCTTTCAGTCACCTATTACTACCAACCCAGTACTATACAGCTGATGTTTTGCATGCCACTAGGCACACTTGTAGTGGGTAAGAAACCTTTTCTGCACAATGGAGCCAGCCCTAGAGCTGCATCCTGCTCATCCTGCGGTACTGAACCTGCCCTGCATTGGACCCCGGACCATGTTGAAGATGTCTGCCTCATAAGACATTGCAATGGATCCTCTTCTGTCATGGGATGGCTGTAGTGATTTCATTTACAAAGTACTCTGAGCCTGGAGACCTGTATTTCTGCTCTGATGAAGACACTCTAGTCATAGGTAAGGAAAGCTTCAGAGCAGCACAGGAAGATAAGGATCTGTGAACTGAGAGAATGGAAATTTGGTAGCTACAACGAAGAGAGACATGAGACATCACAGGACAGAGCAGAACAGAGCTATGATGTTGCCAGAGGAGTGGACAGGTATGTTTGTCACTTGTAAATATTTATTACTTTTGGACACAGTCCGTCTCATTTACTGTGTGTATTGATGTCTGTTGGTTATGGAAAGGTGAAACACAAAGCAGCATATGCCAGTTCACATAGTGGTAACCAGGGTTTGCTACTACTTTTTGTAAGTGCAGTGAGATAGCTAGATACCATCCAGCCCAAAGACCAGGGAACAAAGACTTATTCAGTCTGCAAAGACTATTCTTTGCTGAAATATCAGTGTACATTCTTGTACTTACTGAAGCAGTGTTCCTTGCAGAGCTCTATAATGGACTACAGCCTGAAAAACAAGGTTTTCAGGTTCAGGACTAAGCCTCTTGCATGCTATAATAGAGCATGCCCCAGAGAAGCAGGGAGACACAGATGGTCGTTTGATCATGTGTGTAGGATCTGCCTTATGGCAATGCAGAAAGGGTTTTTTCACTTTCTAACCATTGATCTTTGTTAGAGAGACAGAAAGTGTGCTGGGATTGTTTTCATCAGCTTTTCTTTGTTCCTTTGAATAACAAAAGGGAACTGTTGGGAGCTGTATTCAGTGTTGGCAGCGAAGATCCCACTTTTTCTTTCCCATTGTCTTCCTCAATTTGCCAGCTAGTAACAGAGCATATAGAGAACTGCCCTCTGCCTTCTCACACAAGTGTCCTGAAACGTTTTGGTAAGCCTGTGCCCAGGAGTGTATTCAATCTGTTATTAACCCCACGTAGATAGTGTAGTTTGTTGCTGAGTTACGGCTAAAACACCTCTAGAAAAGCTATTTTAACTTAAGAAAATGAATTCAGATCCTGTCTCACAAATCTAATTCTCAAATGTTGCTAGGGAAACGGAAGGCTGGACAGAGAAGCAGTAACTGAAATGTGCCTGTTTGACTTCAAGGATTACGGTACTCATGAGATTACCTGTGTCCCCACTGGCTGGAGACGCCAAGACTCTTTCCCCCTGATTTGCCATTGCTATTTTGCCTCCTTTCCAAGGAAACAAATGGCTTGGTCCTTCAGCCACCCCTTGCTGCCACTGAGGAGCAGCAGTGAACAAGGGCTAGCAAGACAGACCCACCTCAAGGCCCTTGCCAGGGTTAATCCGTGGGTGGTTCTGACGTGCTCCATGTGCCACGTAGGACTGTGAGCTGTGCAAGTGTTCTAGCTCTGCTCTTTGCAGCTCCCTCTCCTTGGGTTTGGGGTTGGTTTTTTTTTTTCCCCCTTTACTAGCGAGGAAGCCCTTCAATTGGATGGGCAGCAGAGCCAGCCCAGGGCTCAGGAGGAACAATGACCAAAGAACAGACTGCAGCTTGTAAACCAAAACCTCCCCAGGGCTGCTGCTAAAAGGAGATTAGAGAGAATTCCTACACCAATTGGCATCTGGATTTCCCCCCACCCCCATTGCAGCCACTAAATTTCTGGCCTATCAGCTTGGTAGTGTAGTGGTAACACATTTATTTGCTCCCTCCTTGGGTGGGTGGAGGAGAAAGCATGGGCCTGGAGGGCTGTACAGAGCACACTAACACAGCAGTGCTGCAGGAGCAATCAGAGCTGCACCTTTCATTATCACACCGATGACAGGTCAAGGAGCCCCAGAGAGATGAAAGGAATAAAACTAAGCGTTGGGGCGTGCCTCTACCAGAGTATGTGTGCCCCAGCCAAAAGGTCATACAGGTTGGCAGGCTCCCTCCACTGACCCACGCTTGCTAAGCTCTAGCCAGGTGGTGATGGTGCAGGAAGGGTTGTTTACAGTTTATTAAGATGTTTGAGATTACATGTTACGGCAGCCTCATGTGAGGTATATGGAAGCAGCCACTGTTGTGAAGGGCTTGAAGGAAGAGCTGAATTCTGACCTGATCACAAAGAGCCCTGGCCACCAGTGATAAACGAGCTAGGTGTCGTTTTATACTCAGTTGCTGGGGACCAGGAACTGGGACAGGGAGGAAACTCTGTGGTCTCTAGAACATGACTTTAAGTGGTTGTGGTTTGGAGAGCCAGAGGGGCAGCCTCTGAGTCTCATGTGGCATGCAAACAGCAGAGATTTTTACCTGTGGGAGTATCTATGGCTTAAAAAGCCCACACTTTTAAAAGAGTACATGGATTTATTGCCTGGGCAACATCTGTGAGGTTTTTATGAGCATCTGCAACGTTCATGGTAAATCAGGAGGAGGGGGGTGTTATTTACCTTTGTGTACAAGTTTGTACTGACAGACCATGTATATTCAAACGGGCATAGGACATTTGTCAATTGTGGCAACTGCACTGCCCTGGTTATTTAAACAGTATTGTTGGAAGTGGTTTACATTTGAAGGGGACCTTTATATCAGTCTATCAAAACCAGATGCCAGAGGTGATGGACATGTCTGAAGGACTAAGGTGCGACAGGGCACATATACACCAGGCATGGTTTGAGGGTACCAAGGAACTTCCATTCTGGGGTGCTCTGGCTGACCTAAATTCTGTCTATTCCTTTGAAGAGACACATTGGAAAGGGGAAAGATTTTAGACTGACTGAGTATGCCACAGCAGTAGCAGTTTAAATACAGCAAACCATCTAACCCTCCAACAAACAACTTGCTGGTGAAAAAAAGATCATCTCCCTCCCCAAACATTTATTTTTTACAATGTTTTTGAGATTACTATTTTTTAGATCATGGCAGGTGAGGCCTGGGCCACATTCAGGTCATCGTGCAGAACACTCCAAAGCACCTCACCAACCACAACAGACAAGAGGTCCTCGGGGTGTATCAGCTCACAAATGAATGGGCCCAATATTCAGGTACCCACAGATGTTGCTCCTGCCCTGACTCAGAAACCATCTCTCAGAAACTCCAGGAAGGGAAAAGAGCTGAATGGAGACATCAGTCCCTCTGAAAATGGACTTGGCACCCTCTTTCCTTGTATGTGCCCACCCTCAGCAGGCTGGCTGGGAGCCTTGCAGTTTGTATTTAGAAACCAATAGCCAGGATCTGCCAACTGAACTTACAGGTCTGGCAGGCATAGTTTCAGTTGCAGGACTCCTGGATCACAGCTCTGAGGAACAAAAGTCTATCTCTGAGCATTTCTTCTCTCAGCAGCTTCCCTTCTTGGTGCATTTTCTTACCCTAGAGAGACTTTCAGGGTTTCCTCCTACAGGGGAAACCTTTAATTGTTCAGGACAGTGGGGAGGGCTGAGGTCCTAAGATAGCTAAAGCTAGAATAGAAAACATCTCCCCATTTCCATTCCCCCTTTCATTTGCTCTTTCTCATTTCTTCGCTTTCCCAGCTCAACCACCCAGCATTCAAATACACAGCAGTTCCTCCACCCTATCCTTCTCTTCCGCACCAACTGTCCAGCCATTTTGGAGAGTGTGGCCTTCGTGTCACCAAAGTAACTCCCAGAAGGAACATGACACTGCCAACAAGACCAAGAAATGTTCCAGAAGAGATCCCCAAGGGCTGCCAGACCCTAAGCCACAGGGTTTGGCACTCGGCCCTCAGCATGCGTAGTCTCTGACCCCCAGTTGCTTTTGTGTTAGCCTGGGAGCAGGAGAGTGGGTGCTGACAGTTTCTCTCTTGGCTTTGGGCGGGCCAGGGTGCCTTTCAGCTGCACTTGCAGGATTTCACCACCATGTTGGAGAGCTGCTCCACCTTGGGGGTCCTCCCAACATAGTACAAGATAGTAAGCGGCTCCAGGTCCTGGGGGACACAGCAGGGCGAAGCGGATGCCTCAGGGTTCAGCGTGTTGTATAAGCCCAGCACCTGCAGAAACAAAGTAAATGTGGTGACAAAGTCAGGAATACGTTTAAGTTGGTTGAGGACAGGAAGAGACTGCAAAGCCAACAGGTCTCTAGGTGTTTGGACTGTGCTCATCAGAGAGTATTTCCCTGAGGCAAGTAATACTCACCTGTCACTTCCTGATCATGGCCTGCTTCTAAAAGGTCTCACCTGCCCTGGCCTGACTCTTTAAGACTTTTTTTTTTTTTTTTTCAATTGTAGTAGCCTTGCTCTGTGGCTGATGACTAAGGATTGAGGGAGTGCAAGTAGTTGTCTCTAGTTCATCTCTAATTTGGCATGGTGGGTAGTGTCACAATTTTTGCTTTTAACAATGCTGGGTGTAATAGCCTGTGGCCATGCTGTCTTGGGTTCCATTAGAGAAACCAGAAGAAAGAACATCAGCGCTGCTTATTTCAACCAACATCTCTAGATAGCACTGGATGGATGCCAATCCTCTCAAGTATCCACAGTTCCCTCCTAGCTTTGAACTGTCTGATGCTTTCTCCCTCCACTTCATCCTCCAAGTCATTACACTATAAAGCTGGAGCCAGGAGCATGTCCTGTGGGACCCCACTGGATTCCTCTTCCCAGCTGGCCCCAGCCCACAGATGACTGCACACTTCAGCCATGTAACCGCTACAGAACAGTTGCCATGTTTCTTGCCAGAGGTGGCTGCTTCTCAGTGGTAAGCAACTTCTTGAGTTGTGGGGCCAAAACGTGATCTCACCTGCACTACTGTGGTCTCATTAGTGCTTATCTGGCATAAACGACAGGGTCTGGCACATGGTCTTTTAACTACTTTACAGTCTTCAGGGATGAGAGGTGCTAAGGAAACATCCTGTTCTATCATCCAGATCCATGTAATCACAGTTGTACTAAGCAAAGTACCCCTGGCTGTACCACAGGGCTACCACATGCTCTGGGGGTGCTCTACTCAACAGAGACAGTAGGTTAAACAGACTGGTGAGAAATTTTCTTTTCACCATGTTTTTCCTGGGTGGTGCTGGCAAGCTGTCAGCAGCTATATTGTTCTAAAGGGTTTTGGATCACTCAGCTGACCTTAACGCTTGATCATTTCTTTCTTGCTCAAGAAAAGAACATTAGGGACTACTCTAAAATCTCCCTTCTCCCACCCTGATTCAGTCCAGTTATCTACTAGAGAGCTTCTCAGGACAACCAGATGGTAAAGCTACATGCCCATTACCCTTTCAAAGCTGTTCATTCCCTTGCTTTGTCTTGTGCTTAATGCCCAGCATCTGTTGGTTCCTTCATTTCCATAGATCGACTGTTCCCACTGACATTAGTCCTTGAGCTTCCGCAAGCTTTGCTGCTGTGAACTCTCAAGCTGTCCAGAAAATGTTAGCATCTTTTCTGTAATATCATCTTTGCCTAGTTATCTACTCTTCAGCTGAATCTGCTTTTTCCAGTAACATTTTTAGTGAAACTTGAAGCTAAGTTGCTAGTGAACTGTTACATTGCCTGGATTACCACCTTTTCTCTTCTGTGGACAGAAGCACAGGGTTTTCCTCTGGCTTTCCTTGCTTCAGCAATGGACTGCCTGCTCCTTAGTCTGTCTTCTCCCCTTGGTACTTCTCCCATGCCTGTGCTTTTCTGTTGCTTTTATTTTCTTCCACTCTAGACAGTAGCATGGCTTGGGTAGTATTCTTCCCAAAGACTGCCTAGTGTACTCCTGTTAAACAGAGGCTATGCATAAGTTACCTAAAGACACTTGCTTTCTGCCAGTTTTTACTCATGAATCTCGCTGCCTAGTAGGTCTCCCTGCCATAGGCCAGGTGGGATTTATACAGCTGGAAAGGAGGCCTGTGCAGAAAGGAGGGCTTACTGCATGGCTGTGTTTACCTCTGGACATGCATTTCCCTTCACTTTCAGGCTACAGCTGCCCCTGTGTAGCAGATGGCAGCTGTGTGCCACGCCACAAGAGTTTTGCATGACAACCTGGCACAGAGTGTAGAAAAATCCTCTGTCCAGTGCAAACTGCAGGAGAAATTTAAAGAGAAGCTAATTACCAGATTTGACATTTGATGTGAACAATTCAGTCCCTAAAACCATCAGTCCTGCTGTTTCACATCTCATCCAAGAGACAGCAGCATCCTTCTCCTCGACATTTGGCTGGAAGCATGGACTCAGTATTGACTCCAAAGGATGCACATTTTCCCTGCTGAACTTTTTCTGCAGTTCTCTTGGACAGTTTCTTACAAGAATTGATCTGAACTGCTTTTGCTGCTTTGAAGAGACCAGATACGATCAGACTTAGGCAGTCACAGCCACAAGCCCTGGTAGGATAATATACTAGATGTACCGTGCTGTGAGTGGTGTCTGCGCTGCGGAGGTACGGACAAGGGCCCGAACAAAAGTTAGCAAAGTAGCCCTTAGGCTCGTGGACCCATTTCCAGCCAAGGTCCTGTCGGAAGTCGATGTACAGAGGACGCACACAGCAGTTCTCCTCCAGGTTCCTGAAACACAGCATCGGAACACAGTGAATCTAAAGAGAGGCCTTATATGTGATTGCGTGATGCAGCTTCCCGAGCAGAAGGAAATACCAGCAGTGCCTGTGTCAAGTGCAGAGCAGCGGCACAGGCGAGCAGTGGTGGGCAGCTCAGCAGCCTGGCACTGGTCATGCCTGCTGGCAGGCAGCTTAGCCACTGGCCCAGGGAGGCAGCACCCTGCTCACGCACAGCAGCACCTGGCTGCTCTCCAGCACCTAGAGCTAGCAGGGGGCTGCTGTCGGTCCCTGCCCAGGCTGTGCTCCAGGAAGCCGCTTGCAAGTCTCCCTCTAGCCAGCCCCTCAGCCAGAAGCACACAGTGACCCTGCTGAGCTGGCCAGCATCCTCCGCTTGGATGCCACAAGGAGCAGCTGGCTGAGCTGTGCTCCTCATGTGGCTCCTGTGGCACCATGGTGACCCACAACCCCCTTTTCCGGTGGCACGGAGTCTTTCCAGGCTTGCCCATCTCAGGCATGGGACCTGGTCACCCCAGGCAGGATTCTCACTTACCGGAAACAGTAGTTGGTATCCAGGGCCCGTTTCTTTCTCTGGCCTCCCAATGCTGGGCTCTCCAGCCGATGTGGGGGTAACATCATCAAGATGAGGTGGGGATTATGCAAGTCTTTCTGCTTTTTCAGGCGCCCCAAGTCCCCACGGCCATAGTCATCCTCACTGTCAATGCCTTCAGAGAAAAAGAGGATCCACAAAGATGACATCAGTGTGGAAGTGGATGATGCAACAAGACTTTTCAGTACATTTAACACTCTCATGCCTGCCCTTGAACCAGGGTGAAAGGGATTCAGGCACCACATCCACTCACTTTGGGACTTCTTCTCTCACAGGGACCCCTTTACTCCCGGTGAATCTGACTGCTGCAGGTCTGAAATAGAGGCTTACGGGCCACCTGTTTTACCATTTGCAAACTGCTGGTGGGGCCATTAATCCATCCCACTCACTCCTGGCTTCAGTCCCAGGACAGGCAGGAAGATGAATGGTTTAAAGAAGATGTCAGATCATTGGCACTCTGCAGAAGAGCCTCAGAAATGGAGCCTGTGGGGGTCAGTGGCTGCAGCCCAGGGCTGCAAGCCAGGAGGTTCCTAGTTCTTAGGCCAGCCAAGCCACTGACTCTCTGGGCCACCTCACACAGGATGCCTGACTTGTATTTCAGTCACCCTAACTGGAAAGCAGAGCCTCCATGGAAATCTGAGAAGGCATCAAGCTGAACTTCCGAGAGAGACATTGAAATAAAAATTATTCCTTTCTGCAGACACTCATGCAAACCCACCCAGCCTACATTTACTTTTTTCCATTTCTAACCTACGTACAAAGTGGATATACTCATATAATCAACACGCAAATCCAGATGTGTATGCTTTAAGACAAATGTTATGCAACGTAAAATGCTCAAATATGCAAAGCAAGAACTCATTTTTTTTTCTTTAGATAGTCAAGACTTTCCCTTCCCCAACAGCCTCCCCTAACCAAGCTCTTTTATCACCTTTGAACTTGATCTCCAAGACCTCGTGCAAATTCTCCAAGATGTCCCCGTTGGGCTGAAAAGTATGGCAAGGACAGTGTATGCTAATTTCCAGGCCGAGGTTGGACTCTGCAAAGAAGATGACTCTGTGAGAAACAGTCTTCCTCAGCTGGGACAGCTCGTGGCTCAGGGAAGTTTCACTGAGGGTCGGTCTCAAAGTCAGGGGTGCTATCAGAGTTGGGGAACAGAAGCTGCCTTGGAAAGGAGAATGGGAAGCAAAATCTTGTGGCTTCACCTGTGTCAAAAGCCATGCTCTTGCTAAAAGGAGCTTCCTGGGTAGGTGAGAAGGGTGCTCCTGCTTATGTTTCTTGGGCTATCCAGCATCCAAAAGCATTTTTGAGCTTCAAGGAGCTCCACTGGAAAACAAGTATTTTGAAGAGCTGGCTTGCAGTGTCTGTGTTAAATCAGTTTTGCCATCCTCAGTACCTGCCTACTATCTGGCTTCTGGTTAGTGTCTGAAGGAGAGATCTGAAAATGAGTGAGCTAGATATGGACAAGTAATTTCACTGGAAGCATTTTTCTCAGCAGCTGCAACCTCCTGTTTTGTTGAACTGCTAGCAGTCTAAGTCACACAGACTTTCCAGAGGCAAGTCTATTTTCATAATAACTTCCTGGACCAGTCATGCTGTGTGGGCCTGACTTAAGGGAACATAACACTCTTATGAAAGCTCCTTTTTTATGTTGTGTCATGAATTAAAACATCTGGCTCCCTGGGGCATTGACAGGGTGCCTAGCACCTTTTTTCCTAAGCACTGCATACTCTGTGATGTCTTGTCAGCTAGTGTGCCTGCCCAGAGCTTGCTGCAGTTCCAGCCCTGAACTCCAGCCATCAGAACACAACTTAGGTTGCTTGAAAAAGGATCAGCTCAGCCTACAAGCCTACAGCTTACCCTTCCAGTAAGCGGCTGCTTGCCAGTACCTGCATTCCAGTTTTCAATGGCACCTAGCTTCTATCTGTGGGGCCAATCCAGCTGTGAGTCACGGTGCCTATGCTCCAGCTGTGAATGGGGTCAGTGTTCTTGCTGGGAACTGCCCCATAACTATCCTTTGGGCTGCCCAGTGGTGGCAGAGGTATGTTTTCTGCAGTGCTAAAGCCTCTATCTGTCTAGGTGTGTCAGCCTCTGGTATTTCCTCACCTTTATACCTGCCAAGCTGTAAACAGCTAAAGAAATGAGGATCCTTGCTGGGGTTTTTTCCCTACTAGATTTGCTCTAGTCCACATGAAAATTAAACCAGAGCAATCCTCATTTTCTATGTATTACAGATTATAGTTTAAACAAGCAGAGGAGTCCCCTCTGGGCTTAGAATTGAAGAACCAAAAGAAGTTCCAGCATCTGTCAGTGAAAACAATTTCCTCCTCCAGAGGATGAATTCTCATTCTGACTCTGCCCACAGAGCTACACAGTGGGGACTCCAGGACAGAGCTAGGAATCTAGCAAACGTCACGCACTGAGGTAGCTCTCTGGGGAAAGGCTTGTTCTCAGACTGAAAGAAGCTGTCCTCTATGTGAGCCAAGCTCCTGGAAAAAAGGGGAGCAGAGAGAGATTCCTGTCAACATTGATCCACGTTTCTATGGATGCCTTGACACCCAGTCCAGCTAAGACCCCTACCTCTGTGCAGAAGCCACTCACGGACAGTCTCGGTGACATCGAAGGACAGCCACTCAGGGGAGCCCCGTGTCTGCACATTCCTGCCACTGAGGTAGCGCTGCTTTGCTATGTGCTCATCCGGCCGAAGGATCTGTGTCGGAAGGAGTGGTAGAGAGAATCAGCCAGTGCCTCGCATACGGAAGGGATAGCCTTGGGTCTTTTTCCTTCCACAGCTTGCTAAAAACTAATTCAGAAGGTTGGTCCTCCCAAGTGAGAGACCAGGAATACCTGGGCACATGTGAGAAGGACATGCTTCACAACCAACCCAAACTCCAGAGATCTACACAACGCTTATTTCTGTGTCCTAAGCAGCCCACCTCTCTCAATTCATTCTTGTTTTGGGGCACGTATCCAGAGGCAGAAGCACACAGCAATTGATCTAAAGGGCGGGTTTGTTTCTTTAGACACTTGTGGGATGTGGGTCTGGATTTCAGAACAGAACCAGTAGTGGGCAATAGAGCATCTTGCCACAGGTCCCTTGCCCAGCAAGCCTATTGAGCATGGCATTTTCATGTGTCCTACACTCTTCAACTTCTATCAAAACACACCAGGGCTGATCAGGTTTGGAGACCTCTCCCCCTGCCCTGACATGTCTTCCTGCTTCCAGACAAACACCAACAGCCTGTGCAAGGTGTTCTTTCCTGCAGGACCCCAGGTTCACTCCACAGAGCACTGAACCTGTGGAGAAGCTCTGGGATTGCTTCCTTGTCAGTTGTGTCATCTGGTGAAGAATCACTCTGACCTTTGAAGCTGAATTCCAGGAAGTCCTCAAGAGCTACCAGTCACAGGGCAATTTTAGCTGCACTCTCACTGCAAAGTGGACAGACACCAGGCTGTGGGAATGTGCTGCCTGGATGCCAAACTGTACCATTGGACTGGGTGGTCCAGCCCAGCCCAAGACCACTTCCAAACCTGAAACCAGACCTTATTCTGCCAGGGGAGTCCATGGTTTAAAACCAAACACCAGCTAAGTACCTGAATTAATGGTGCCATGAGTTGTGCACCTGAGGAGCTACTGCTGAAGAGAACACTGAAAGCAAGCATTATTTTTCCAGTAAATCTGTGACAGGACAGAGAGCTCCACCCATTGGATTAGCACCAACTGTACTGCGATAGTCGAGGGAACAAAACTGCCAATGGACCTAGGCATGCAGATGTGACAGAAGGGTCAGGGCTGCTCCACTGGTGAGGGGCTCCCCTTCCAACCCCCTTCTCAGTGCAGCAAGGAGCTACAGTGGGCACCATGCCAGGGTGCCCAGAGCAGCCAGCCAATGTGAGTGGGGAAAGGACAACACCACACTGTAAAAGGAAAGAAAGGTGACTGTATCACTGCATATGCTGGAAGAAGCCTGGGGTACAGCATGGGATTTCTTTCTCTCTTCTGTGGCCCTACACATATCAATTGAGGCAACCATTAAGGAGCCTTGGCTCCAGAATACTCACCTGGAAGAGCTCAATGCGCTGTTCGCTGCGTTTCGAGCTCGGGTTGGGCACACGCAGCACCCGAAACTCGGCCCGGAACAAGTTCGTGCTGTTCTTCTCTGCCGAGGACACGTTAAAGCGGAACACGTTGGAGGTGATGCCTTTTGGACAAATGCCCAACTCATCTAAGGAGAAAGAAAGATGGAAAGACAGAACCACAGGTCAGAGGGGCGGGATCTCAAATAAATATTGTTTGAGAAACAGCTTTGCAGTAGAAGCCTGTCTTTCAAACATCTTACCACCTGTGAAGCATGGCTATCTAGCTAAAGATAACAGAGGATGAATTCACTCAAATTCAGTCTACATTGCAGCGTTTTGCAAAATCTTCCCAATACTGCCACCGTTACTTCAATACTACAAGCCAGAGAATCAGTAGAGATCAACCACAGTATTTTTAATATCATCTCTTCTAACTCTGCTCACGAGTCTGCTGCATCCCAAATGACAACGCCAGCCAAGGCACTGCGGCAACCTGATTTGCAGCTAGAGGGGCCCATTCTCAATAATGATGATGGTGTGACTCTGCTCTTGCTGGAGACATGAAGCCACAGAGAAGGTGATCCCATTGCCACTGAATCTTAGTTTTACAAACCTTGACATTGTCTCCTAGAATGAAAGCCAGCCAAGTGTCCATAAAGCATGAGGCGTGAAAGACTTTTTGGGGCAGTGACAGTGTGTAGTTCTCACTCATGTTCTGGAGAAGGAATTAATGAATAGTACTAGACACAGAGTTCTTCAAGGACAGAGTAATAGTGCTGAGGCCTGCAGAGATCAGACACATGGGCAGGAAATAACACAGCAATTCTCTGCCTCCATGTGTGCCTGCTGAACAGAAAAGTCCATTTCACAGATGCCCAAAGGAGAGCAGATAAAAGCTATGAGGGCCAAAACAGAGTCCTCAAAAGAAAACATGCCTCTCTTCAGTTGGACCCTTTTGGTCCCATGGAAAAGTCTTTGTTGTCACTGTTGTTCCTCTCCTACTGACCTCTGTTAGCCTTCAAGGCTCTAGCATCATTAAGGCTTCCTGCAGACAAGACACAGCAGCTCCTGCTCTACGCCCATGTGCAGGTTTGTCTACAGCCCTACAGAGCCTCTCATATGACCTCTGACTGTTGTCCAATGCAACACAGGACTCTTATTTAAGCTAATATTTAAATTGTTTTAAAACAACAACAAAAAAGAAACAAAGAAAAACGATAAAATTGCCTGTTCCCACCGCAGTTCCAGCCTGTGACAAACAAGCTAGAAGCCCTAGTTGAAGGAACTTTCAGGTTAGATTCCTGGAGTCAGTTCCTCTCTTCACAACACTACCACTATCTCCCCAGGAAAACAGCTTCTGAAGATGGGCCAGTGTGAAACAGCACCTGAGCACAGAAGTTCACCTCCCATGCCAAATTCTGTTTTGAGCAACACTGATACACTTCCAGAGTCATCTCCATGAAGATGAAGGTCTTCCTCTTGTGCTACACTCAGATTCAGCACGCAGGAGCCTGCCAGTTCACAAGGATGCGTTCTTAGGGTGCTGAAGTTTTACTCAGTAAGGTAATGATCAGATGGGCTTTAATTGGAGGGGGTTGTGTCATTTGTACTACTGAATGGAACATACAGGAAAGGCTCTGGCTGCTATTGAAGACATGGACGTTTGTTAGTCCCAGGAGACCAGACCCCATTGCAGCCATGAGCAGGTATGCTCACGCAACAGCCCTGCAGTGCAAAGAGTACACCGAGCCACACAAGGACACCCACTGTGGGGACTCCACCACTGTGACCAGTTCTAGGTTTTAAGCCACAGAAAAGCACAGCAAAAAACCCAAGCTCTGGGATCTCATTAAATGCCCAAAGGCATCTTCCTAGCTGAAGACTAACACTGATAATTGTTCTGTGTCCTAGACCTAGGCAGATACTGTGTTTTAATACCCCCTTAAGCTGTTTTGCACTCCTAGCGCTATTAATAGTGCTGTTAACAGCCTGCCCTTCCATTTCAGACCTGACTGCCTGTCCACGAGGGCTGTCCCAGTAATCATCAGAAATGCCTTTCTAGATCAGACCAATGGTCAGTCTAGCCCAGTATCTGTTTCCAACAGTAGTGCTTTATCCGACAATCTATTTAGAGACTGCAGATCTGGTCCTACAGCACAGTGCAAGTGAGAGACAAAATAATGTATTGTTTATCATCTTTTTAAGATTTCTGGCTAAGTTAGGCATCCATGGTGGTACGGGATTACTGTATCTACTGTTATTTCGCCTGCTGTCCCCACACCACCTTCTACCTACCTACTTTACTAGCAAGGTGCTGGTGTCTTGGGAAACCTTCCTAGTGGAAACAGTAACAGCTATCTTCCCTAAGAAGAAGTTTCATGTTCCCTTTGTACACTGGGAACAAGCCCTCTGTGATGGAGAGATCGTGTTGCATTCTGTGTTTCACTGCGAGGCTGGAGCCTGCTTCTCATAGCAGGGTCTCCAGGATACAGGTCTCGCCCTCAGAAAGCTGACTGCTTTGGGGCAAAGTACTTTTTGCAAGAGGTCACAGGCAAAGGGGGTGAGGTGATTTTTTCAGGGAACTGATTTTTTCCAGTCCCAGCTCAGGTGTGTTAATCACACTGGAATCTGGACATGTCCACCTACCAGCATGGAACAAAGCCCGGAGGCAATATTCCTGCAAGCTCTTCCAGTCCACAACACTCAGTGGCTGTAACCAAGCCTGGAGACAGGGAACCTGTGACACCCTGTGCACTCATGCCAGGCTATGTGTGACATGATATATCCTCAAGATCGGAGCCTGCTACTACTGTGGAGCCCAGACAGCCCAGAGCTGTTGACTGCACAAACAATAAGACCAGTAGCCTCTTAGCATGGTCAATGTGATACAGAGAGCAGGTTCTTTTGGGAGTTTCCCTCTTCCTATCACTGCTCTCAGCGAGGTGCAGGTTCTCCATGTGCTGCTGATCCTACATAGCTGCTGTTTCTGGCAAGCCCAAAGAAGGCTGATGGCTGTGCAGTTAGGATTTGATGTCAAGGAAGGACAAGCTGTCTGTGAGCAGGTATTGCCTCACTCTGTATTATACCACTGGTACTTCAAGGTGTTTCATGCCAAAGCTGCGTAACTTTGGAGAAAAAAAAAGGATATCCTTCTGGAACAGTGCACACAGCAGGTTTGGAGGGAAGAGATGCCTGGCCCCAGCGACCCATGGCTTTAATCGCCGTGTCTCTCAAGCTGGCTTGGAAAATGGCATCTATTTTTCCTCAGGAGAGTAAGCAAAGCCATTTGCAGGACTGTTGCAGATGCTCTCTGAGCTTGAATCTAACCAAGTCAGTGCTTAAGGGGGGTCTGAACCCCCATGAGTTTTAGGAGATCCCTGGAGTGAATGGCTGGTCAAGAGTGAGTTATTCTCTGAAAGAAAGTCCCTTATAATTCAGGCAATGTGCCTGACAGGCACAGGAGAAAGACCATTCCGTGAGTCACCAAACAGCTCACAGTAGGGATGGGAATCTGGTCCTGAATATCCTTCCTTCTTTCCTAGAAGGATGGGGCTCTCCCCACTGCTATTTTTGCTCCCCAGCTCTCCTCACTTTTGGGCCTTTAGATTCGAGAAGGAGGAGTTCTCTGAGCCAACGAGCTGCTTGACTAATAGTTCGGAGCTAGAACAGTTCGTGTGCGTGTGAGTGTGCGTGCGCACACATTTCAGACTCGTCTGTATCATCCTCGCAGTTCCCTCAATGGAGCAGTCCTCCCCTTCCCCCCGAGAGGAGACTGGCTTTGGCTCAGAGCATGCTCTGAGATCACCACCTGGCACAGTGACAGAGTCATGGGAAAGTTGAACATCAGCCACTTCTGAAGACACAGGGCCAAATTCAGCCATGGTGTAAGCAATGAAAGAAACTCCCCAGGTTTCAAAAGGAGCGCGCCTCTTGACACCATGGCCTGTCTGGTGGTAGTCTCTCCCAGTGTGACGCTATTCCAAAGTTTCCTCTTTCTCTGGGTGGTGGCATCTACACTGCCCACTCCTGGGAATTCAGTCTCAGCACTACTTGGTCTTTTGAACCTGCTGCTCAGCACCTTGCCCGCATCCTATGGGAACATGCGACAGGTTCATTCACCTCCATAGGAATTTTCCCCAACCCACAGTCCCTCCTCACTGCTCCTTCTTGTGCACCATACGTCTTCATTCCTCCTTCCCCTCTACTTTATCCAAATCCACTCCTCTGACTTCATTTCCCACTGTTACGCTTTCCCAGTTTCCTTCCCCAAAACACACAGTTCATAGTGTGGCTGTACTATTTTGCACAGATGCTTGGTTTCCCCATACATTTTTAGAATTTCACAAACAACACTTCAGTAGAACAAAGATGTTGAAATACGGGTAAGCTGCTATACCCTGTGTACTTTGTGTTCCGTGAGTCTTGGTGTCTCCTGAGCTAAGAGCTAATCATATAACCATATGGAGTGCAGTCTGCTACAGATTAAGTGAAATTTGTTGCGTTACCACACTGTAGCTCTTATTCCAGCTCATCATATGTCAAGATTAACATAAACCTGGCAGCGTAACCGCATTCTGAGGCTGCCTGCACCAAGTCACAGCTCCTCCTCAGAACTGCTGGCATTCAAATTGTGTCCCCAAGACTACGCTGCACTACATCACAGGAGGACACCCTTGATGGTGGTATGACTGCATGCCCACCAACATCTTCCAGTCCTAAGGAATCCTAGGCACAGCCCAAAATGATTGCTTGTCCCTACATGTGCTCAGCATCTGCAATCTGCTTGGGGTTCATGTCTGCTCAGTGTCTGTCTTTGCATCTGCATCTGCTCAGCTTCTGCACCTGAATCTGTTTAGTGTCCGCATCTGGGCCTGCTCATCATCTGCTCCACACCTGCACAACATCTGTCACGCTTCCTCAATGCCTCTGTTCCCTTGGGGGTCCCCTTCACACCACTGTCTGCTCTGCACCTGCTTAGCATCCCCGTTATCTTCTACTCGCTCTCTGAAGCCTCACGCTATGCGAGTAACACCCTCGACAGTGCCCTCCAGGCAGCAGTCTCCTCGGCAAGTGCCTCCGCACCTTCTCTACAGCCAGTGCGGGTGCCGCACAAACCGAACAGGTTGCCCGTATCTCTGCGGCAGGCGCTGGAGCTTCAGCGGGGAGGAGCCCGTCTACCTGCCCGTCACCCAAACACAGACCCTGCGCCCTCTCCCAGCCCGGCGCGCAGCGCGCACCCCGGGACCCGAGCTGCCTGCCCTCCCGCTGCTCGCCCTCCCACCTCACGCCTTCCCTTCTCCCCTCCCCGCCTTCCCCCAGATGTCACGGCTCTGGACACGGGCTTGGCTCGCTGCTCCCGCCCGGGGCCTGGGCCGCCGCTGCTCCCGGACCCCGCACCCCACCGCTGCCAGCGCCCACCTTCTCCACCTGCGGCGGGGCCGCTCGCCGCCAAGCCCCGCGCCGTTCTCCGCCTGCTCCCAGCGCTCGCCGCCCCGCCGCTCCCCCGGCCCCGGGACAGCGCCGTGCGCCCCCTGCCCCCCATCGCCACCGCGCCCCAGCGCGCACAAGCAGCCGGAGACGCGACCACCACCACCCGCCGCCGCGGCCCCCTCCCGCCGCCGCGCCCCCGCCCCACCAGCAAAGCTGCCCCTCCCGCGGCGGCCCCGGGCCCCGGCCGGCCGCCCCTCCTCCGCCGCCGGGGTCCCGGGCAGCCTGCCCCGCGGGCGCGGCCCCTCCGCCGGCACGGGGGAGCCCAGCACTTACTGTGCTCGGGGAGGCCCTGGATCATGTCAAATTTATGGATCTCTTTGGCATAGTATTCGGACTCGGTGTTGTCCTGAGAGCAGCTCTCCTCCTTCTCCTCCTCCATCTCCTCCAGCAGCTCCCGGGTGCTGTTATAGAGGGCCAGGATCTGGTAGGGCACATGGGCCGGCCCCACGGTCTCCGGGGGGCTGGTGAGCCGCAGCTTGCTCAGGATCTGCCCCCGGATGGCTTCCACCCTCTTCTTCTTGATATGGTCCAGGTCCAAGGTGGTGCAGGAGGACAGCGAGAGGCTCACGGTGGCGAAGCTCAGGAGGGAGAGCAGCACCAGAGCCCTTTGCACGTACATCTTCATGTGCGAGGGGGCGGCGGCGGGGGCCCCCGGGAGAGACCCCCGGGCGGCGGCGAGCGGGCGCGGGGGACCGGGCGGTGTGCTGGCGGCAGCCTCCCCAGATCCCGCAGGCTGAGGCTTGGCGAGGAGGTGCATGAACTCACTGCGCCGTGCGCGACTCAGGACTTCCAGGAAGAGCTGGCAGCGCTCCGCAAGGAGAAGCGGCAGGCGCCGTGCCTCGCCGCGCCGGGCTCCTTCCCCATGCGCCGCCCCGCGTCCCGCGGAGCCGGGGGCGCCCCGCCGCGCCGCGCCGCCGCACGTGTCAGCGGCCCGCGCCGCCCCGCCGCCGCGGGGGGAGCGCGCCGCCCGCCCCTCTCGCTGCACCATTCATGCCCCCGCCGGGCCCCGCGCCCTACATCGCCCGGTTCCCGGCCCCCGGCGGCCGGGAGCGCGGCGCTCCCCGCCCAGCCGGGAGCAGCGCCGCCGAGCCGCCCGCTGCCCCCGCGGGCTCCGCTGGCCGCCGTGCCCCGGCCGCGCACCGCACCGCACCGGCCCGGCCCAGCGCCGCGCCGCCCCTCCCGCGCACACTGCCTCTCCCTCGGCCTCGCCGCTGAAATTTTATACCTCCCTCCCATGACGTCCCCGGGACGGGGCTCGGGCGGGGGAGGGAGCTCCAAGCCCGGCCTTCGCCCGCAGCACCGCGCTAATGGCTTCAGCAGCCGCGCAGCCACCGCTGCCCGCCCGCCCGCCCGCCCTCCCTCCCTCCCTCCCTCTCTCTCTCTCTCTCTCTCTCTCTCTCTCTCTCTCTCTCTCTCTCTCTCTCCGCCGCCGCCGCCGCCCGCCGGGCCCAGCCGCCGCCCCCCGCGCGGCCGGCGGCGCCGGACCCCTCGCGCCCCGGGGCCGGGCCCCTCCGCGGCGGGGCGGCCCCGCGCGCCCTCCGACGTGGCCGCCGCACCACCGCGGCGGCGGGGCGCGGGCGCCCCCTGCTGGCGCCGCCCGGGTAGCGGCGGGCGCGGGGCGGCGGCGGCCGAGCCCTTCGCGGTGGTCTGCCGCGCGCTGGCGGGCGGCGCAGGGAGGCCCCTCCCGCTTCCAGCTGCGAAATCGCATTAAAAGCGGCTAAAAATACCCCGAATACTTTCCTGATGCAGTTTCTTTCCGAGGGAGGGAGGGAGGGGCTGGGCGAGGGGCTGCGGCAGCCCCGGCGGGGCCCAGGCCGGCTGCGGGGCTGGCGAGGCCGCGGGAAGGTGGCGGGCAGGCGGGGTGACGCCCTGAGGCCCTGAAGGCAGGTGGCCACTGGGGAGCAGAGGGGTCCCCCGGCACGGCAGCCCTGGCTGAGGGGAAGGGGCTGCTTCGGGCACCAGCTGCCTTCGAAAGGGGCCAGGGCCACCCGCGGGAGACAAAACACCGGCCCCAGCTGGGGTTCAGACCCGTGACCTGGGCCCGTGCGGACTCCTCTCCTGGGGCACACCCTGACCACGGCCACCCGCCACACCAGCCTCCCTCCTCCCTGCCCCGGGCTGGGCCTGTGCCTGCTGCATTGAAGCCCCGGGGGGCTCCTGACCTCTGGAGCAAACCCGCTTGTCTTGCCCTCATTTGGACCCTACCCCAGCTATGCAGGGACTCCCCACCCCACCACCCAGCCCTTCTCCTGGGGGCCCGCAGAGAAGGGGCCAAACTCCCATGAGCTGTTGAGATACCTGGAGTCTGGGGTGGGATGGCGGCTCCATGCCTTCCCAACCCAGATGCAGCAGGGACGGCTGCTGGAGGGCTGTGGGCGAGCTGGGCAGAGCTCTCTGCGGCAGCAGCTGCTGGGGTCTTCGTGCTCTGGGGCTGGGAGAACACTGCCAGCTCAGAGGCCAGTGGCTCACCCGAAGACACTGAGCGTGGAAGAGGTTCAGAGGAAATCCATGGGGCAGCTGGGGGTGCTGGATGCCTGGTGAGCCGGTTCTCTGTGGGGACCAGAGGGTGAGCTGCTCGCAGTTTGTGTGTGCTTTTCCTGGGGAAGAGGAATTTGAGTTCCTTGATGGAGCAGACAAAGGTGTAACGAGATCTAATTGGCTCTAAGGTGACATCAGGCAAATCACAACTTGGAGTAAGGTGCAGCTTACAGCTGCTGTTAACTACTGGTGGAGTATTTTGATGTAGATTGGGATGGATGTTTCTAGAGCTCCCCAGGCACTTCTGAAACGAATTCTGGATGCTTTCCCGCTCTGGACCTCCTCTACCCCGCATTGGGTTGGAAGTCACACTCAATGCAGTAGAACTGATTGCTTTGGACTTCAGTGGTCCATTTGCTGCAGTGCCGCATGGCGAGTTATTAAGATGGAGATAAGTACAGGAATTATAAGAGATTACTAAAGGAGCTCCCCAACGGCTGGTCCCAGGCCCAGATTTCATTCATGATCTTGGCGCACCAAAATGGATGTGCTGATGAAATTGGCTGCTTGTCCAAAGTTGGGAGGCATTGTCAATACAGGACTGGGGTATCCTGTAGGAGGGGGTAGGTAATTTTGATGGCTGAGACAGCAGAAATGGGATGAAATGCAGTAGTACAAAGTGTAAGGTTATGTTGTTAATGGCCGAGAGCAGACTCTTCTGTTGTGAGCTGACAGTGGGGACTTACCGCTTGGAGGTAATAGCAGAGAAGGAGGATGTAGGTGTGGTGCCAGTTACAGTACCGGCCACTCAGGTTCTGCTCTGGGTGTTGCTCTCTCTGGGCTGAGAAGAGGTGGGGAAACTCCGTGGCCCGACGTGCGCTGGAACTGCTGGTGGTGGCTGTGAGTGGCGGTCGCTCGCAGGCCGCACATCCTGGACGTGCTGGAGCCCAGCTGGGCTGAGGGGGAGCCCAACAGGGCTACTGAATGTGCGAGTATTGCAGGAAGTATTTCACCCTTGGCAACGCTGACTGGGGTTTGACAGTCTGAGCTGGGGCTGATGTAACCCAAACAGCGTCAGTTCTCATGGAGATCAAGTCAGGCAAATGCGTGGCCCTTTTCTGCCTGTCAAAGCCCCTTCCACCTTCCAGAGGGAGGAACCTTTTGTTGAAACTTTTGCAATTGTTAGGAGGTTTTGTCTTGGAACCTGCACAAATAACAGAATACTTGCAGTTGTTTCCCTACTCCAAAAACCCTTAGAGATGGGGTAAATTCTTTGAGGTGCATGAATTAAAAAAAACAATGCAGAAAAATCAAACTGAGGTGCTTGGAGCTGCCAGCGTGCTGCTAGAATGGAGCAGACTACGGCAGCAGTCTTCGCCAACTGCTTCGCTTCCCAGTGGAAGCGTAATGTTTTCAGTGACTTGGCCCACGTCGAAATCGGGAGCCTGGCTGGCTGCCTGACGCGAGGACTGGGTGAGGAAGAAAGGCACAGCGCTGTGTCACTGGTTGCTACTGGAATTGCCCTGCATCCCATAAATCCTACTGCTGCCAGGGAGCTGCTTAACAAAACCTTTGGCCACTCTGAATAAGGTGGTCATTGTTCTCTCCCACAGAGAGCTGCCGTGTGGGCTTCCCACCATAGCTGTAGCTGTATGTGTGTGTGCCCTCGCTCTAGAGGTGGTCTAGGACCAGAAGCATGTGGGAGTGCTCAAGTGTGATTGCTTTCCCAGACTCTCCCAGCTTTCTCTCGGGTAGAAGCAGGACCAGACACAAGCTCTATTCACAGGTCCAGTCGAGGAGTAATCAACAGCAAACAGCACTGGTGGGGGACTGTTAGTCCTATTCTGCCTGATCGGGTTTGGGTTGAAACCAGATGGAGAGAGTCCATGCCTAGGTGTGAGAACTTGTCCGTGAAAGGAATGCTTGCGTGGTTCTTACTTGCTGTTCAGATGAGAGGGGGTGGTGGCAGTGTGATTTATAGTGAGGACAGAACTGAACAAGTACGACAGACCGAGAGCTGAGGGTACACCTGAAACCGTACGCTGGGAAAGAGAAACCCTGGCACCGGGACCTGAACTGGACAGGAAGCAGGCACAGAAAACGGCTTTAGACAGCCACAGCAGCACCGGACGTGTGTCCTGTTAACTGTCCCCTTCTCGGTTGAGCGGGGCTGCTCTAGGCCCGGGATCAGTGCTGCCTGCAGTGTCACCAGTAGGGCAGAGGAGAATTAGGCTGTTCAGAAAAGGTGAACCCCCATGTTTAAAACAAGCGAGATCCACTTTAGCCACACCGATGAATGAAACGATGGATGAAAACTCTTTCTCCCCTGTTGCCCTCCCCAAGGAGGCAAAAATGTGTCAAGGTGGGTGACAAACCCCATTCCAAAGAGGGAAGGAGTCCATGGGGACTCAAGGCAGGACTGATTTTAGGGTTCATTCTTTTTGCACATCTGCTGCCTCATCGAGAATCTCTGAAGTCAGAAGTCGAAGTTCTGAGGCAAGGCTTGATTCCCCAAGTGCTTAAATTTTTTTATTTCCCGCACGTGGACTCCACCCTCCTTCAATCGGCCTGAGAGTCCTGTCACTGAGGTGGGCAGTGAGCAGCACAGCCTGTCTTGGGGGGAGTGGGGGTGTGCTGCTGGGGTGGTGTCTGGGATGGGCGCCCGGGGGAATCGTGAGGCTTGGGGGGTCAGTTCCAGACGAGCGAACACATGGGTCCTGCTGCTTCGTGATCTGTTGGCAACGCGCTCCTCCCCGAGGATGCCCTCCTGCTTTAGCAGACGTTGCTCTGCACGCCATCATGCTCCTCTTTGGATGCTCTTTTTCTGACCAAGAAGGTCAGCTGTAAGTGTTCGCTTGCACTTGGACATCCTGCAGTAGCTACTGCAACCTGGGGGCTACAGTCCCCTCCGTCTCCTGGTATCTGCGTAGCTGCAGTGTTGCAGCAGCTCTGCGGAGGAGTGGGTGGGAATTGGGAAATGCAGGGCCATATTCCCCTGGCCCTGGGGTGAAGCATGGGCCTAGGTGAAAACTGCCCTTACTGCCTCATGAATACTTGAATCTGTAATTAAAAGAGAAGAACAAAGTATCTGGAAGATCATAAATTCATAGAGCCTAACCAGCCTGGCTTCAAAAAAGGAAAATCACGTCTCACATTGAATTCCTTGAACATGTCAAGGTTTGTAAAGGGAGATAATATCTTTTATTAGACCAATTGATACAGCTGGAAAAAACAGACAAGCTTTCAGGCACAGAAACACTTCTTGTATGTTTTTTTCCAGCTATATCTGTTGGTCTAATAAAAAGTTATTACCTCTGCCCACAAACCTTATTTCACTTAATCCTTAGATCATCACAGTCACAGCGCAACTACTTGAAAATGTCAGTAAGGAATGGAAAAAAGGAGAATTATTTGACCCAATTTATTTAGACTTCTTAAAGTTCTTCAGCCAGACCATGAGCTTCTACTAAAGCTAAGCAGGTACGGAGTGAGATCTGGTGCCTTTAGTAAAAGGTGGTCCTGGAAGGCTTAAAACTTCAGGGTTACATAGTCAGTTTTCATCATGGCAAAGTGTTAACGGTATAGTTTGTGGTGTGGTAGAGTTCTTGATTGTAGCAGCAGAATAAATGGATGACAAGTATTTAGACTAATGAGGATGGGTGAGGATTGTGAGGAATGTCAGAGGTGACAGAAAAATACAGGCACATAGACAAAGCACTGGAGAATATAATGTTTATTTAACATGTGGAGGTAAAAAACAGACCTATGTACAATTAATCTATACATCTGTCCAGCCAAGAAAGGGACCAGGGGTTGTTTGATGCAGCTCAGTGGCAACCTCTGCACAACTCACGCCTCAGAGGCAGCGTGTAACGGTCATGGCAGTTGTATTTAATCCTTGGGACTGCCTCCACCAGGCACCCTGGGGACCGGCCGCTCTGGCCGGAGAGCAGTGTTAGAGAGCTAGAGAGAGTCGGGAAGAGCATCAGAAGTGATCGGGAGACTTGGCAAAACCCGCTATGAGGAGACAGATCTCCAGGGCCGGGATTGTCTGCCTTAGTGGGAAAATCTCTACAGTAAAGAGCTGGAGAAGGCGGAGTGGCAGGCTCCTTTCAACCTGCCCCTACCGCACGCGAAATGAAAAACCGATAAAAGAGTACTTACATGACGTGTTGTAGCACCGCTGCCACCGTTAGTCAGGCCAAGGTTTTAAGACTGCTAACGGGGCTGGGTATTTACACGGCTACCCAGGAGCACCCAGCACTGAAGTTCGTCGCCGAGTTTGGCAGAACACCCAGCCTGCATCGAGCCAGCCGTTGCGAGGCCTGCGGCCTGCCGGCTGCTCCCGGGCCGGGCCCCCGGCGGCGGGGCGGCCCCGGCGGGGCTGCCAGGGGAAGGGGCCGGGCAGGGCAGACGCCGGGCGCGTAGGGGCCGCGGGGTCGCCGGAGGGGCAGGCCGGGCTCCGCGGGACCGGCACTCGGGGCGGACGCAGCGACAAGCGGGACGGACTCGGCGCAGGCCAGGTCCGCGGCGCGGCGGGGGTCGGCGGCGCGGCCGCCGCGGGCGGGGGGCGGCGGGCGGCGGGTGCCGGGCCCGCGGGGGCGGGCTGTCTGCCGGAAGCACCGGCGGCGGCGGCGGCGGCGGCGGATGGAGGCCGAGCCGGAGCGAGCGGAGGCGCCGCGGCGCGGGGGCGTCGCCGGGGTGAGCGGGCCTGGGGCGGCGGAGAGGCCGCCCTGCCGCCCACGGGGCGAGCTGGCCGTTCACGGGCGCGGGGCGGGAGCGGCCGCGTCGGGGCCGGGGCCGGGGCCGGGGCCGGGGCCGGGGCCGGGGCCGGAGCCGGAGCCGGAGCCGGAGCCGGGGCGGGCCCCCGCCTCTCTGAGCAGGGGCTCCGGGGCCTTCGGCCGCTGTCCCTTCGCGGGCGAGCGGGAGGAGCGCGGCCGGGGGAGCCTTGGGGCTGGGCTCGAGGGCGGCGGCGGCAGCGGGGAGATGGCGTCGCCCGTCCCCCGGGAGGCCTGCTCGGGCCCTCCGTGGGTACCGCCGCGGGGTTGGGCTCCTGTGAGGCGCTGTGCAACGGGAAGGGCTGAGGAGCCCGCGGGTGGGAGCCCGCACCGGCGGCGGGCTGGGGGGCGGCTGCAGGGTTAACGCCCGCAGCTGGTGGTGCTTTTGCTCTGCTTAGGGGACGTGTCGCCGCAGGGCACGGGTAACCGCGGAGCTGTTGCTTATGTTTTGCCCCCTGCTCTGAAGCAGCTTTTGTCAGTAACCGTGTGCCCTCCGCTCCTTCACGTTTCCCCCTGCACTACAGGTCCTAAAGATGGGCCGTCGAGCCCGCCAGGACTTCTTCCCAGCCGAAAGTCTCAGCAGGAAGAATTCCCTGTCTGCTTCTCTTGGAGAGGTGGGTGTCCTGTCAGGAGAACCTGTCTGTAATCCTGCTGGTGTCTCCAGTGGAGGGTTCTTCGTTTCTTCTGAGAGTCCTTCCAGCATGGTGTGCTCTGTCCTTTGAAGTTTGTCCTTAGAGTTGGGACCCACGTGACTGCCCTGTCCCTTTTCTGGTGTTGACCTCTGCATGATGTGTAGTTTTCACATGAGGTCATGCCTGGGCCTATGGTTTGTCACGTGTGAGGTATGGAGAGTAGCATCAAATGGGACTTGGGCCCTCTCCCTTCTGTACTTGCATATCCTCAATGGAAATTAAAATACGAGCAGGCACATCATTTTGTGACCAGTTTTGCCAACATCTATGATAGCAAGACAGAGTACAGGTAAATGGATGCCTTACTTTTGCACTTGCTTTTGCTAGAGCCAGAGTACGGTATCGGAGATGGTCAGTATCAAGTTTTTAGAGTGACAATCTTTTTCCTTTCCTCCATGCACAGGCTGCAAAGGTCATGCTAGGAGCCAGCTTTGTCTTGTGGGTAGCAATATGCAAACTCAGTTCCAGCTTGGCTTTGGAGAAAAAGTTTTGTTCAGGGTTTGTTCTGTCAGTACATCTTCAAAAAGCAGAAGACGGGCTGGAACCACTCTTTCATAGGAGAGTGAGGCAACGTCCTCTAATACCCAGAAAGATTAAATCTGAACCCTTTCAATTCACTTTCTTGCTTAGCACTGCAGAATGCTCCAATTCTACCTGGAAGTTTGCTCTCAGATGTTAGCATGGCTTCTCCACAGGCATCTCCTGCTGGAAGGAGCACCTGTCAAGAAATGACATACAGATTTTGCTCTCTGACACCTTCACGTGGACAAAAGCATCATCAGACTTCTACCTTATTGACAGTGGTACTTGTTTAAATGAGGTGATACTTAGCTTTTTGCAATGCCAGTCGTGGTCTCCAGCATACCATATTCTTGGCTTCTTTAAATTGCAAACCCACTTTGCCCTGTCATCTTCCCTGGCACCAACTGTGCTTCAAGCTATTGTACTTGGAGCCATGGGACCTTCTGTCTTGGGAGTGGCTACTCCCTGATCCTCTGTGCCGTGACAAAACTCTGCTGTTAGTGGTTGTGTCCCAGCCATCTGTGCCAAAATGGTTTTGTGGGGGATATTTCCTTGGAGTCCCTGCAATACTGTTGAAAATACACTGTCATGGCTTAACTTACAGTAACACCTCATAGAATAGCCTTTTTTTTTTTTTGGAGAAAGTATGCCCTTTCCTTTGACAGGCGTAACAAAGAATCATCTCCCACCTATGCGTTCTCCCCTCCCCAGGTATGCCCCCAAGCTCTATGAAAACAGTATGGTATCTTAGTATCTTTTCAGTGCCTTGCCCGTAGTAAGTTCCTCAACTACAGCGGTGTATCTGCCCAAATCTCTGTTGGATAATTCCCATTCCTATGTGGAAGTTCAGGAGGGATTCTGTGAGGGAGTTTGCAGAGGGCGTAGTTTAAGAAATTGCAATAACCAGAAATAATCAAAATGCCTCATAGGTAAAGAAAATCTTAAAGAAACCAGCTGGTGGTTTAAGTGGGTGTAATTGTTGGTTAGCATCCAGATTAGGGTGGCTTGCTGTCATGTTGTCTAACTGGAACTGGCCATCCTAGTTCATGGACTGATTCCCTGGTTAGAAAGACCAGGGCGTGATGTAGGGGTACAGCTGCCTGACTGTAACTTACTGCAGTTGTACTTCGTGTGTCTCGCATTGTAGCCGTTAAAATAGCTGGGAAGAGATCATAAAGTTTCCAGTCCTTGGGCACCCGTGGAGAGGACTAAGAAATAGTTACAGTCTTCTCTGAAAGCAGCGAGCTTTTCAGCAGCAGAAGGGTGAGGCCTTCCACGCCTTACAAGATTCAAATATGTTATTACTGGATCTTAACCACCAGGAAGAAACGTTTGTGTCAATAGTCTCCCTTCAGACAGTTCTTTGTTGCTAAATGTTGCTATTAACTGAAAACCTTGGAGCTACTGGAGAAGAGGCAAAATCCACTATAAATAAGCCTCAGCCTTTTCCTTTGTTCCAGAATTGGAGAGCTCTTATATGTGATTGTATTTGATACCAAAGCGAGCATTTGATAGAACTAACACTGTTTTTTCCTTCACCCTAGATTGGCAATCACCTATGACTTTTCTTGCCTTCAAGCTTGGCCTTGGCTTGCCTCCAAGTGTTGGGGTCAGCTGTTACAATCAATGTCTCATTCAGCCACCTAGTCATCTTGAAACCTTTTTAAGGAACCTTCCCAAAAGAAATACAAAATTAAAAAAAAAACCAAAAAAACAGACAGTACTTTTTTCTGGAACTGGGAGTAGTGGAGGAGGCCCCATGTAAACAGTTTCATCATAGGAGGTTTTATTGCTGCTTTTGAAGACAAAGGCGTTTGTCTTAAACCTTTGCCATATTCACACCGTCATGTGCAGTTTCACGTTCAGGATGGTGAGTCTGCTTTCAGCAGTTCCTCAGAGTTTTAAAACTTTTTTAGGATTCACCTTGACTTTTTTTTTTTTTTTTTTTTTTTTTAAATTCCATGTCAATCCACCCGGTTTCCACCCAGCTCAAGTGTCTGGTATAAACATACCATTTGTACTATTGTTCTGGTCTTTTTGTGACACTGAGAACCATCCAGGAAGTGTTTTCCAGTCAGAGCAGCTTGCTTGAGGGAAGCAAAAAGTGCCTGTCTATCCATGTTTCAACATTTAGGCTTGTTACAAGAAAATCCACAAGGGGTGAACAACTCATTTAACATAATTAAAAAGATCTTTGTTTTGAAGTCAATCGGCAAATCATCTGACTTGGAGCGTAGATCTTAGCACATTACTGCTGCTCTCTCCTTGACCTGGACTCTGTCTTCCAAAGAGACTCCAGACAATGGTACATCTCCTCAGCTGTGTGTCTGCTCTCACAAATGTGTTGTTAAAACCTCGTACCCTAGGGCACAACTGCAATCTCTTGTGCCTTATAGCCTAACACACTGCCCCCAAGCTCTATGAAAACAGTATGGTATCTTAGTATCTTTTCAGTGCCTTGCCCATAGTAAGTTCCTCAACTACAGCGGTGTATCTGTAATTCCTCTGCCCAAATCTCTGTTGGATAATTCCCATTCCTATGTGGAAGTTCCGTTACCTTCAAATTTAGACCTCCGTCTCCTCAAGGGGCTCACTAAGGGTCGCAAAGCTCACGCTCTGCCATCTGACATGTAGAGCATTCCTGCCTTTTCAGAAGTACAAGTACTAACAACACTGCAGCTATGTATTACTTCATGAGGCAAGAAGGAACATGATTATTTACTGTAATTGGTGCAGTCAGCATCCTCCTGCAGCAGTGGCTGTGCGTGTTGCTGGCCTTTAGAGCTCCTTGGCAGATCGGCAGGCACTTCTTGGGCACCCAGGGGAATATGCTGTAAATGGGAATTCCTAGAGATAAATCTGCTTGCTGCATGCCAGAGCTCCACGTTTCAAACATTCATTTTCAGAGGGCTGATGTATCCATTTTTCCGTTGGGAGAGAGGCCTTTCCAAGCCCCTGGCTTGATGTGTTACTTTTTACTCATCTTGATGCTATTTCTGACAATGGGACAAACTCAAGCTGGTCATGTTATTTGTATAATGGGAGGGGCAGATCGTATAATGAGATCTGTTGAAGATCTTTGCTGTCCCATCCTACCAGGACTTCTGTACGCTTTTATAGAATAAAAGTAAACCTTTTTCCTGGCTTTCCATCACTGCATCCAGCAGCCTGAATGCTGGCTTGATGACATCCACCAAAAGAAGCTGTTTGGCCAGGTTTGGAGCTCTTGAGAAGATTGATTTGGAAAGCTGACGGGAAAAGCCTTTTTTAAAAATATATCAGCAATTTTTTCTTTTTCTGTGTCTCCTCTCAGCAAGAGTGAACTATTTACTGTTCCCTAAGAAATCAGTATGCAAAAATATCGTAATGTTATCCTGCTTCCACAGTCTGTTTTCTCTTCATCCTACAGTGACAGGATTCCCTTGGGACCACGTTCAAGACTTCCCTGGTTTCTAGCTTTCACAATCTCAATGTGATGTTGTTGGTGTCTCTCTGGCAGCGCTTTGTGGAGACTGCTTTAATAGACAATATGTCAGCCTAAAGGATGAGGCCTCTCCAGGCTATGTTGAAAATATCTCCACACAGGTAGGAGAAGATCACTTTATAATAGGGTTTGCCCAAAAATCATCCAAGTTCCCTGCTGGTTCTCTTCCCCACATTTCACCAAAACCTGGGGAAAGGCTCTGCTTTCACTTCTGAAAGTATGTTCTTCTCTTGCAGTCCTACCTGGTATTTGTAAGCTTGTCTATATAGTTTTGGTCCTTGGGTGACAATTAAAAAGTGAGTATTTCTATGCTGTAAAAAATACCTTATTCAGGATAGGTTCATGTAGACAGACAAAAGCTTGGGCCACCTCCACCCCATATTGGAACGATGTTCTCACAGGTGAATTTTGCAAAGCAGCTATTTGGACTTCCACCACCCAGCTTACAAACATTCCTGGCAGGGATTCTTTAGGCTGACATCCAGGCATTGTTTAAATAGGACTTGGTTATCTAACGCAAGTGAATAAACAACTGCAAATCAATTGCTGAGGGTGAAATCCACGTGGAAGGTTGATCAAAGAACTGGTTATTTAAATGCTTTTCCAACATGTGTTGTCCAGCTGGATTTCCTTCCGTGCTACTGTGAGTCCTGTACCACTTGGGCTCCACACATCCAGAGAAGCTTAGGTCGTGTTGGACCCTGCAGAAGCCTTTCTGCTGTCGGGTGTGAGAACAAGTAGGTCCCTGGCCTTCGGATACATGCTTCCAACAGATTTTACCAGCTGGGCAAATCTGTTTTCATTTACGCTGATCACTGATATGGACACTTCTGTGCTGCAGCTGCCCTAACCTGCATGTAGCTTCCCTCTGCTCCTGTCATGGTCAGACCATAAGACCAGATGATAGCACAGACACTAAGTGAGCTCAGATGCCAAACCACTTTAATCATGAAATTTATGAGTCACATGGCTTCCCTGTTCCACAGGAGAGATGATGCAGTCTAGAAGAAATGCCAGGTGGGTTAGTGTAGTGTTTCCAGCCATCCTGTGCATACGCCTGATGCAGGGTCATGGGATCCCCTAGATTGTCTCCCTGAGTGATTCTGAGTGCTGTCATTTCTAGGATAGCATAGAGATTACCGGGTTCTCCTTCTTGCATTTGGTGCCTGACAACTGGTTGTTGCCACTGCTCGTGCTGGCAGTCTGCTCACCAGAAAGGTTCTCGACCAGTTTGCAGCTTTCACAGTGATTAACAGGCTGCTTTCCTTGAGTTACTTGTCTACCCCATAACCAAGCTACTCCCTTACACTGTAGGTTAGCTAAAGTTCATTTACTAAAGCTAGCACTGTTGTCAGCTAGGCCTATCTTATGCTGACTGCTATGGCTCCTGCTCCCAGTGGAGGATCTGAGGTTGCCTTGAGAAACAGTAGCTCCTGAAAAAAGGGCTGCAGCCTGCTACAGTGTATAACCCCTAGTGTGACCGATCCAGCATCATTTCTGGTCTCTGGCATGGTTGCAGAGGCTATCCATGCAAATCTTTCTAGTATCCTACACACCTGAATAATTTGGGTTTTCTCATGCTGTAGGGAGAATGACCTAAGTCTGTTCTATTCTTGCTGTCATTTGTAGTTTTTTTCCTTTAGTGTGCTTTTCAAGGTCTGATTGCTGGTAGACTTTCCTGCCATTGCAGACAGACCTGCTTTGTAGTATCACAGTTGGTATATGCATAAATGACTGTGGATAAAAATCTTACAATGGTGGAATCAACTTTGCACTTTGTTCAGGTGAATAAGGATGTAAAGCATGTGCTGCAGGACAGCTGTTCATGTCAGTCTTCAAGCTATGTTGTACAGGCTTCCATACTTCTTCCTTTTAACTTCTTTCTCTCTTTTTCCCTCCTGGTCCTCCTAGGATGAAGACCCTGAGGAAGAGGTTGACCGTGTAAGACTGGAGGCTTTCTAGGTAGATGGTGGCTTCTCCGAAGGGGACTAGTAGGACTAATCTATTCATGTGTCTGGAGGCTACCTTAAGAGGGTACTCTTGTATTGGAGAATAAGACAAAGTTTGCCTCAGATGCAGTGCCTTTCCTGCATCCTCTGTTCTTACTGCTGACAGATTTTTTTATTATCTTTGTAACAGATGCTCTTATCAGCTGCTGCATCTTGTTCTGAGGTCACAGATGTATATGTGGACATTGGAAAGATACTCTATTTTCATTTAAAAGTCAGGGCAGCAATTAGCTGGTAGAGTACACAACCTGACTGAGCCTAGATTTGCTGTCTAGTATAGTTAGCTTGCTCCCATAACATGAAAACTTGTCCTCAGGGATTAAGAAGTCTTGCTGGTGCCCCAAAGGAGAAGGCCAGCCAGTAGTAACAAGGATGCGTGCCTTTGTATTTTCTACAAGACTTTCCTTTTTATTGCACTAGTGCTGGAATGCTAATATCTGTGGTCAATAGGATGGAGTAGTGCTTCTTACCAGGCTCCTGTTATACAGAGAAGAGGAATACACACGCACTTTCTCATCAAGCTAAAATACATCTCAGCATTCATTTTGCCTTAGAAGCCTTAGAAGCCGGAGTGGTGCTGTTCAGAACAACCTGAGAACTAGTGCCTGTTTCTGTTAAAGTCTGTGGGCTAACTGTCTTGCAGTTAGCACTCATCCCAACCACAGAATTGGTGTTGCCCAATTTTTCCTGGGTGGAGTTGCTCTCTGTGTATGTTAGACAATTAAACCATCCTCTCCCGTACTCTTAATTCCTTCTGCTGAAGCGCTAGCCCAGCAGTGGTAGCACAGTAGATTAATTTGTGAAATTTAAAGCCCAAAAAAGAAACCCGTATTACCCATCTCATTAACTCTGGCCTCAGAAGGGTATGCTCATCACAAGGTGTCAAGACTACTCCAACTAGCTCAGTTTTCTCTTGGTAATGCTAGAGATGATATTGTAGGAAAGATCCACTGGGTTTATTCGTCAGTGATGGATGGTTCAGGACTATGCCCAGAGCACTTTTCCATTTACCAGGCAAAAAGACGTCCCACTGATGGGTATAGTTTTGGGGACTTGTTACCCAATAGAAATTTTTCCTGATAATTGATCTAAACTGCCCCCCACCCCCCTCTCTCCTGGAACCAGTCCTGGCAGTCATTTCACTGGAACTAATTCCACCTCCATACAGTGCCCTGAATGATTGATTCCCAAGGTCTGCTGTACTGAGTGGTGGCTGGTCACATGCCACAGGCGCCTTCTTGCTCCTGGCTGCTAAATTTCATTAAAATAACTAAACTGATGTGACTCTTCCACATGAGCAATTGTTGCTTCAGGGATGTTATGCAATGGTGCCTGGCAAGGAGATTTTCCTTAGTATGATGTGATCCCTGCTTTGAAACCCCTCTTGTTTGTATAATTCCTGCTCCTTTTATTCAGGCTTGTGCTCTTAGGCATCACAGTCGCACTTTATAGTATTTTTCCATTTGTAAATGCCTGTGAAGGGTAACAAAATGGTTAACCGAGCATTGAGAAATCTAACTGATCAGTAAGCTGCTTGTAACTTATTACTATATGCTTACAAACTTCTGTTAATTGTATCATAAGTCTCTTCCAAACCAATTATTAGTGGAACTTTATATTATAAAAGTGTGATCCAAAACTTGTTGCAGTATATCCCTCCCTTAGTTATGGCCTCGCCAAGCTGAAATACTTGGCTTCTTGAATCATTTGTCCGAAGTTGGCCCCTTCATCCCCCTGATGCCTCATGTAACCCTTCTTTGAACTCCCTTTGGGCTGTGCTGAGTGTTACAATCTGAACTCTTCCTGGATTTGGTCCCTTTCCTCTTGCTGCGCTGAAGATACTTTGTGGCTGCCCGAATGCGAGCAAAACCAGCCCCATCTGGGCTGTCGATGTGAACGGACCTGCTAAAGTCCTGCCCTCCTGCCATCTGCCTGCTCTGAGACTTGTTTTGCATCCCCTGGCAAACCACTCGTCTTGGATCTGAATTTCTGCCAGTTGAATCACTCATTTGGCTGCACCTTCCAAGGCTGCCTGGGACATTTAGCCAAAGGCTGTAAGGCTGATCAATGGTATAATAAAGGGTGTATCCTAATATCTCAGTTAATTTGTGGAGGCAGAATAGGCAGGAGGAGTATGAACGTGGTTGTGAGCCAAGATTTTGCTGGGTTTTCTTCCTGGCTTTGCCACAGGTTTGCTTTGGGGCCTTGGAGTAGTCCCTCCTCTAGTTTGCTTTGGTCCCTGTCTGAAAGCAGGGCTAGAGCTTTATGCAGGAGAACTGTGGGGATTCCCTAAACACAGATTGACAGGGGGTTGCCTCATCCTCATAGCAAAATCCACAGCCTGTAATTAGGTGCTTGTGTAGTATGTAGACAGTCTCAGGATGGGCCTGTGGATCTATTAAGGTGGTAAAGAGTGGCTGGGGACTGCAGTGTGTCTGAAACCCAGTCCTTCTGTGGAGTTCTGGTCCTATTCTGAGGCCACTGAGAGCCCATGTCATCCCTGCAGTAGCCTTCTGTGTTTTGTAGCCTGCAGCAGTGGAGCAGGGCTTTTCCTTGCCTTTGGGGACCTCCAGGGATGGAGGTGACCATTTTGATGTTGAAGCCACGTGCTTTATACAGAAACTCTAAATTAAACCCACCATTTCCTTTCCAAGCTGGAAGATACTGATTTTATTGTCCTCTTCCTCCTCCTGAAAGATGTATCAAGTAAAGTTTCCCACCTTCCTAGAGAATATTATCTGTAATGACAAAGCTGTGAGCTATTCTGGGTCTGGGAAGGCTCTCAGTCCTTTCTCCTGAAGCCACTCTGCTTTGCAAATGGAACTGAAAGAATTTTTGGTCTGCAGGGAAGGACTTCCTAACTGAAGGCAACAACATTTGAGTAGGAAGGCATCTGTTCCAGTCCTAATGAGTCCAGCCGAGACCTTGTTCTCTAGTTGTGGTTTAGTAGATACGCCATAGGTAGTCTCAAGGTCCTTCATGGACTAAAGGAGGGAGAGCACCTGATTTCTGACTCTTAGCTAGGTGGATTCTGACCTCTGTGGTTCTATATCACTCAAAGTTTGAGTGATGACATCCTTTAAGGCAACAATTGGAAAGAGGATTTGAGGACCTGACCTTTCCAGAGGAGGCAACGAAGTCCTTCTGAAGCACTGGGAACTAGTGCTTTTAAAACAATTTGGGTGGAAAAATGGGTTGTTACTTTTTAGGTTAAGACAACATGTCAGGAACAATTGTTTTCAGTTAATGGTTCTTGGAAGAACAACTATCATAAAAAATTAAGTACCTGAAATGTGAAGTCAATTGTGGACTTACATTGCTAGGCTGCCCAGTTCAGTGGGTTTGTTTGAGTGAGTGCATTTGCATCCTAAAATATAGTGCAGAGTGATGCAGAGATCCCCTGCGCTCTACCTGGGGAGGTACCAGCTTGGTTACCAGAAGCATGTAAAGCTAAACCGTTTCCAGACTCAAGCTGACTCACACAGATCTTGCTTGCAGGTGTGTCTGCACCTGTGGTGTAGACATGGCCTGGGGCTTGATATGATCAGGGCCTTTAATCAGAGCGGTATTTTCCTGACCCAGTTCTTACCCTCACACAGCGGTTGGCACCCAGCTCCAAACTCTCATTCCATTGTCTGGTCTGGATCTGCACAGCAGCCTCCCGCCAAGTGCGCTTCCCCACATACCCTGAAACAGAAACATGCGACTGAGGAGCCCAGCACTGGCTGCATTCATCTGGGTGCTTACTGGTGGACCTTGGTTTTGTAAAAACAGTCACAGTGGTTTAGGCACTGTCCAGCCACTCTAGTTCAGAGAGTTCATGACCTAAGAAGTCATGTATAATTGTGATGCTGTCCCTTATAGCCCTTTTTGTATCTATAACTTGCATTGCAGTAAGATCTAGAGAGTGTTGGTGTGTGCCTGGAACAAAAATTCCTATTCCCAAAGACCTTACAGTCTGGCTGCATTGTTTTTCTCTAGCATCCTGTTCTCCCCTGTGATCTTCAGCTTGTAGAAAAGCCCTCACCGTGGGCTAGCTGCATTTTGTATATGGCTTGTTTCCAGGGTTTTGCCTTCTTAGGCATGCAATTGGGAGTGGGGAGGACTGGCAGTAGATAGCTCTTGAAGCAACTGGCATCTCTGAGAACCTGGGAGGGTTCTCTGAGGCAGAATTTCCTGTAGCTGTTGCGCATTGTGAATGCCCTCCCATTTGCATGTTTGTCCTGGGCTGAGCTGAATTTGTCCCTCCATGTCCCAGAGTTTCTGTCATCTGTTTGGATTCTTGCATTGTGCTAGTAAACACCCTCCACCAAAGGGAACCAGCATCCAAGGAAGCACTGGCTTTTTTACCTGCTTCCATTTTACAGAGATTGCTTCTTTTTTCCAGTGGTCTTCTGGTTGCTTGTAGAAATGCTGGGCTCCCAGCCTGTTCCTGGGGACCGCTCAGCTGGAAGTTGGCCAGATTCTCCAGGAGGAATCTCAAAAATGCAGCTGAACTTTTGTTCCCTAATTAGGCCAACTTCCCCAGTGTGAGCCCCAGCACTGCGTGGCCTGGAGCTCCCCAAGGCCTTGCAGTGCTGCCTCTCTCCCGTGCACCCCGAGTGGCTGGCCAGCAGGGCAGTTATTTTCAGCTTTCTGAGCTTATCTACTAGCCTTTTGATGACATCTACTGAAATAGCATTTCTAGTCAGCCATGTTTCCCAGCCTTTCTAGTAGTATCCTCCCTGCTTGGCTACCTTGATGTAGGTTTGATGTCCCTCAACTAGGGACAATCCCATCAAAAATCCTTTTGCACACATTTATTTCATGCTTTGAGTAGAAAAGCGTGACCCAGCTGAAGGCAACAAAAGAACTGTAGGAGCGGTGGAGAAGGATGGGAGCATGTCTGACAGTATGTAGCACAAGGTAGTATCAAACTGTTTGAGAGATACTCATACCTAGGAGGGCTGGAGGGGCACTTCCCTGTAACTATGGGTTGTGAAAGGATTCTACCTGGTGTAACCCCTTGTTCAGAGAATCAGATTGTTGTGTGTTGCTTCGCTGTTTTCATGCAGGGGAGAGTCCTAGCAGGTGCACGTGTAAGCTGACTAGATAGCTGACCGCTGTTTTAGGGAAGAAATTCTAGATAACTGTTTAACAATATGAGCTGCTTCTTTACTGGCTGCAATAGGTAACAGAATATTTGAAGCCCCCCAAGAACTTTTTCTGTCTCGATAGCGCTTTCCCTAGTAAAGGAAGGTCAGTGACCATGAAGAAGGACAGTTTCTGGATGAAATGGAAATCCAGTATTTTCTGCTAGATGTTTAAAACATGCAGAAGTCCTTGGAGGGTATTCATTAAAATCAGATGCATGACTTGAACCGTCTGTGGACACGATAAAGAGGGCTAACAGCGATGAGTTTTTTCTTTGCGAAAAGCCGAGGCTTGCGTAGATCTGGGAATGGAGCCCTTTTTGATATCATATATGTTCTGTAAGTGTTATGTGGCTCCTTGGAAGCAGTGGGGCTATTTGACTTACAGCTCCTTAATTGGCAGCAGTCAAAACTAATTCATCAGGCTTGTTTGTGGAAATTTGCTTTCAGTTCAGTCAGGGGAGCCTCAGGCAACTTGCTGGAATAGAGGAAACTCTAGACTGGCCATACCTCATTCCATGGTCAATACTGGATTAAAACAATGCACCTACATACTGTATAAAATCTCACAGTGTTTGTATATGGGGCAGAACATAGATCCCACACATCTTAGGAGATGTATTACATGACAGAAAAATTGTGTGTCCTCTGTTGCACACTGTCAATGTCATTTGAGTCCCTGTTTCCCTGCACAGAGTGCTTGCTGTTTCAAAGGAGTTGTCATGTTCATGAAGGTAAATTAATCCATATTTCCAGACCCTCCTGAGAATCTGAGGGACCCAACATGTCTGTAATATGCCTGTGTTGTGGTAGGTCCTAAAAGAAACTTTGCTGGACCCTCAGGATCCAGAGACACACAGGGTAGTTGCTTCCATGAGGGAAGCATCATCCAACTAGCACCTTCAAAACTGCAGACATGATCTGACAAGTAGCCTGGAAATTTCTGCCTTAATGGGGAAGCCAAATTAGAATGCTACATCTGTCTGATAAGAAAGGGCCTGACTACAGATAAAGAAGAAGGTAGAGTTTCTACTTTAATGCAAAAGAGATGGAATTCAGGCCAGTCATTTTTCAAAGGAAGAGATAAAATACTGATTATGGTGGTAGTATGAAAGTGTTGGTAAGGAAGGTGGCCTTAGAAATACAGCAAAAGTGCCATCATAAAAATGGTGAACTGAATTTCTGAGGGAAAAAAAAAAAAGCTTAGACCATGACAATGTTCCTTGAAAGAATAGATGATCTGCAGAAACTAACGTAGAGAGAATCTTCTGGAAATAAATAACTGACAAAACAGAAGTGGAAAGGCAAACCACAGCAAGCAAGTGGTTAGTTAGTGCTGTGAAAGAGACTGAGCAGCAAGAGCTGAGAGAGAATACTGTCGTCAGAAGCTGGTGGAATCTCAGTGTTTTGAACACCAAACCGTTCGGGTGTATAGCTTAGCTTTGCGTTTGGGAACATACATAAAAATCTTGCCCAAGATATAACCCAAGTTCTGATCATTTAAAGCCCCCAGTCTTTTTCACCAAAAAGGTGTGTTCAGGGGCACGTTTGCTCCACTACAGAACAATGTCCTCTGTTTCTGCTCTGTTTCCTCTGGGGTTGATGTTCTTCCCACTTTCTGCCTCAAGCTCTTGCTTGCAGCTCCAACATTCCTACCTGTCACCGTATTATGGCAATGCACAACATTGCATTCTCAATTGTAAATTATGCTGAGCTTTTGGAAATGTGAAAGTATATGAAGGTAAGTTTATTTACTTGACAAAAGTGCATGTGGCATGTGACCTTATTACGACACTTTCCAGGCAACTAACAAAAGCTATTTATCCTCAGCTGACAGTTAACATTGCCTTTCTTGTTGCTAGTGTTCCTCTAGGCAGTTCAAAAAGCACTACCTGATTTATTGCAAGAGGGATAAAAGACCTGTAGGTATATGTGAGGTGTTTGTCAGGGTCTGACAGACATTCGGGGTTGCCTGGTGTGTATGATCAATGGGAAGATGTTATAACATTCATACGACATTGGAATCAAACCCCTAGATGCCATGGAGTCATGCCCTGAGGAAAGACTGGGGCAGTCATTCTCATCACCCTTTGATCTGGAGTGCCCCCCTTGAGATATCTTTGATCTGTAGTTTGATCTAGTTTTGATGAGGAGGGAATTAGATTGCAGGTGCATTGGAATGCCTTGGGGATGCTGCATTTCCCCGCAGCCTTATGGCCCAGGTTCTTTGGTGATGTTTGTGTAACTCTGTGCACCTTTGCGAGGAGTTGTGAGGCTGTGTGTCGGGAACATGGCCTCCTGGCTATCAGAGGGATGGCGTGAGGGGAGGAGCGTTGTTTGTGTGGGAAGGACCTGTGTGGGAGGGAGTGTGTTTTTGAGGTAGGGGTGTGTGTAATGGGAATAGGGATGTTTATGTGGGCATGCACGCCCATATCTGGTGTGTTTTTACCATTTTTCCTGGGCTCTGGGTGTGTCCAGATCAACTGAATTCAAAATGCTCCTTTTTTGGCACTGTAGCCTCTTCTCTGGTTTGGCATGTTAAGAATCTGGGGGAATCATTTAAAGATCAGAAAACTCCATTCACTTGGGCCCCTGAAGGCTTCACATTCTGTGACATGGTCATTCCAGTCGACTGAGCTCTGTCCCCTGCGGATGAGCCCATATAAGGAGGCTATTTCCTGCGTTTCACGCTCCCTGCCTGTCCCTCTGCCCTCCTGTGCTCCCTTTGCTGAAGAAAGCTGGTATTTTGGGACTGCAGCTCCTGCCTCATTCCTGCTCCCTGTTTATTTTTGGAGGATGACTATTTTTGCTCCTATCAGGGAGCTATGCAGGGTCGTGCCCCCTCCCTGCAGCAGGCAGCGGCTGCCCCTGGCAGGGTCTCTTCATTTCCCACACTCACAAACAATGCTTCTGCTTCAAGAAATAAACACGGGAGACCCCTACCATTAGGGGTTAGCTCAACCCCTTCCTCATCTGTAGCAAGAGGTAATTTGGCTTTGGCTCAGGGTTGACCCCACCACACATGCAAGGTCCCCTCTGTCAAATCAAAAATCCTCAGGAGTCACCCAGCCCGTTCCCTTTCTTAATAAAAGCTGTGGGAGCCACCTATGCCCCCACCATTGCTCCAGCTTAGACTCCTTTGCAGTTACCGTTTTTCCCTGTTTCAGGACATCTTCTACCCAATCGTCCTCTCTCATGACAGTCCCTTCACAGGTCCCGTACCCCATCTTCCCTCGCTGGGCACCATCAGTTGGGAGCTATATAAATTGAAATTCATCCCCTGGGCTCACCTTGCCACTCTGCTTTCACCACTGCTTGTCATGCAAAACACTGAAGGCACTGCTGTACGAGGTGCTTCAGGCAAGGGAACTGAGCCCAAAACTGCAAAAGGCAATGGGCAGCTCCCACACGTAGGAATTCATGGCCCCGTTATTTGAAATTTCCCATTGTAAGCCCCATTCCTGTTTTCTCTTGCTGCGTGACAAGAATGCCACACAAGACAATGCAAGAAAATAGCTGGGGGTGTCTTTAAGCTCCACATGAACTTCCCCTTTAGCATTTCAGTGGCGGCCGTGGTGGGATTCATTTCAGCTAACTTTAGAGGTGTTTGGTATAGCTGACTGTGTCTGAACTTGGCATCTAACCTCCTGTTCTAGGCAGCAGGCAAAAGCAGACACTTTTTAGGAACAATTCCTCATCTAAAACAAGATGACTTGTACCCTAGGAAAGATGTGATGTAATACCTCCCACTGAAGTGTGGGCAGCAGTAATGAATGAGTTCCCAGTGAACCATATTTTGACAGGAGAGCGCATCCTCTGTGGATCAGTCTGCTACTGTACTGCGTGTCCTGGAGAAATCAAAGGCACACAGAGCTGAAACTTGTCAAGATACTGATAAGAGTGGTACATCTTTTGCTTATGGAGACACTTAAAAACCTATCCTGCAATATTTGTCTTCCTTTTATTTTATGAATAAACTTTAAACACTATCTCTCCATCTGTTATTTGGTAAAGGGTTACATTAGTATGTGTGGACCCGGTGTCTCAATTGGCTTAACTTTGTCTTGACTGGAGCTGGCTGTAACGTCTCTTCTCTTTATTAAAGGGTCCACCACCTAAACCCCCACGCCGGCAAGGAGGCTGGGCAGATGATCCTGTACTGGCACCTACCAAGTGAGTCCTCACCTCTTTCCTTATTGAAAGGGGCTTAGGCATGGATTAAGTGAACACCACTAGTTGTGTTTGCTGCACAGGCATTGGAACAGGTTTCTTGGATCTTGTAGATATGTTTCAGATACCATTGTAACTCCTTCAGTCTATCTGAAGTATTGCTCTTGCTTGATTCCGCTGGCTAATGCTCTTTATAAACTGGCCTGGTGGGGCTCAGAACTGTGTACATGTCACTGTCTGCTAGAGGCAGTGTATTCCTTACCCAGTACAGCAGCTGGAAGTCCAGAACATAATAAGCATGTTAAATGCAGGAGCTGGGGCAGGGGGGAGGATTTGACTGGTTGCGTCCTTTCCAGGAGAGTGACACGTGACAGCACCCCACTGACAAGAATGCAATGAACAGTTTGGGTTTTAGTGATCAGCCTTGACAGTAAAGGTGAAATTTGTCAATGTTTATGTGTGTATAGGGTTATGGTATAATGGAGATGGATGGAGATGGTCAGCAAGAAGAGACGGGAGGAAAAAAGTATACTGATTGTTGAGAAGCCTGATGCTTATGAAGGACACCTAAGGGAAAGGAAATATCTGGACATGGTAATAGAATGGTTATGAAAACTAAAGAACAGTTCAGACTGGGAGGAGATGACTTGGTTTCAAGCGATTTGTTACTTTTCAAGCTGTAAAGTTATGCTGTTGTATTTCCTATTCAGTCATGGAGTGGTGTGAGATTGCTTGTATACATTGAGGCCTATAATAAGAGTGTGTATATCTGGACATATACTTCGGAGGCAATCTGATTTATGGAAAAATTGTGTATTTTCTTTCCTGGAACTCTGAGAATGGGAGAGGACATCCAGAAACCTGTTATACAGTCAGTATTTCTTGGGAGGTGAAGAAGGTGGTTTATATTCTGGGGTAGCCTTTCTGGCAAACAGTATGTTTCTGGGAAAATAATCATCCTGTTTGTCTCTGAAGAATAAATCAGCTGAAAATCTGGAGACTGGAGTAAAGCACAGGAATAAAGATCTCAGTCTGAACTCCTTCTGTTTGTTTCCAGTTTAACTCTGATAATGGTATTATTTTTCATAGGCTGTCTGCAGCTAGAAGTTGCCTTTGCAAAGATGCATCCACCTCAGGGTTATAAAAAAATGGCACCAATGATCCTGGATCTTTGTAGGACCAAGCAGAAGTTTTATGGAAATGTGACAGCAGAGAACAAGGGTGAATTGCATTGTTTAGGAAAAATAAATTATGTAATTGTTGGCGAGGTGAAGGACTGGATTGGAGGTAATACAGTTATTCAGGGCTGTGCCTAATGTGCCCTGAAGGACAGCATACAGGTTCCTGATGTAACAGCACTGTGTCATGTGCCACTTTAGGATGTTTTCCATTGTTTGACATTAGCCTCATCTGATGGATTTGGAGCAGTAGCTATCAGTGGTGCTTCTCCAGCATCCCAATTGCATGGTTTACAGATACAGCAGGTGTCTGGAGCAGATGCTCCTGCGAGGTTGGACGCAATTCAGCTGAAGAAGCAGAACAGGAGCTGGAGGGCTGCAGACCTTTCTACCTCTGAGACCCTGCACAATGGGGCATGAGATGAAGGTGTGCCCCCTGCTCTGTCATGCATATGATATCATGTCATATCTGACAGTATTCTTTTAATTTGTATTAAGAGCTCTTATTGAATAAATATAATGAAGGGGATGTTTGTTCTGACTTTCTTTAGTCATATGAGGTACAAGGATTTTGTACAACTAGTTCCTGTCTTTTCTTTCCTTCAGCTGTATATTCTTCCCAAGCTGATCTCTCTCCTTCTATCCCTTAAAAAAGTCTGAGATGTTGGCCTGTAGGGCTGTCTTTGTGACATATCCCAGAGTAAAGCCTTCATGTGAAAAGTCTGAGTCATCGGCTGATGTCATACCAATGTTGCTGTAGCTTTGTTGTTTCTGTTTTCTCAGGCTCTATCTCCCCACAGCTTTTCAAGCAATTTGACTCGGTTTGGAAGCCCATCAAGTTAACTTGCTCCAGTTTCACTAGTGTAGATGTAGTTAGAATAACATGCTTCTATTGATATATCTGATATAGTTATAAGCACTTTTATGCCATTGTAACTGAGCCTACACTTGGGAATTGTGCTGCTTTAAGTAATTTGGTTTTCAGAACTGACAGTGTTAAAATCTGTGGGTTTGTTTTGTTTTGTTTTGTTTTGTTTTTTTACTTAGAAAGGAAGGATGAACAGAGTGGTTGCAATTAGATTTTCTATGTTGTGTAAATATATTGCAGGTCAGATGTGATACTGCAGCCACTTGTGAAATGGTCTTGTAGCTGTTTATGTGTTATTCTCTCCCCATTTGAGATCTAAGCTTTTCATTCTGACAGATTCAGCCAGTTGCAGCTGCACACTTGCTGCTTTTCCTGCAGGGATACTAAAACTCTTTTCTGCTGTATTCCTAGTTTAGAGTCTTACCAATGTAAAGTGATCACTTGAAATTGTTCTTTGTGTTTCTATTTGGCACGTTAGACTAGAATTTAATTTGCAATCTGTTTTTCTACCTTTACTGCTCCCTCTTAGTCCCTTACCTGCCCAGCTCTTGTCATACCTACGAAAACTTGCAAATATTCTCACCATCTTGCTGATTCTTTCCATCAGACTACTGCTGTCTAAGACTGTTGCAAGATAGGAAGAGGAGGAAGGCCCTTAAAGTCTTCCAACGTGTAATTAGTTTTGAAATTAATTCACACAGATGGTATGCAAGTAGGATAAAGTATTTTATCATGAGCATAGCATTAACAAGTGTCAGATATTTAAATTCCCAAGAACTATCAAAATGCTGATAAGTTTTCAAAAGTCAGGCATGGGAAGATTACTTTGGACCCCTAGTATCTCTGTGGAACAGCTGTTGTTGCTGGGAGTCCTATTTTTTAAATCTGGATAATGAATGTTGAGGACTGAAAGTGAGTGTCTGAGCAAACCCTCAGACTGGTCCTCTGCAGTCTTTTTTCCTTACTGACGGGGACTTCTGCACCTGAATCTGCTGTATTTATTGAAATTTGTACTCAGAGAGAAGAATCACTCTCTATGAGAAGCGGCAGTCCCATTGCTCCCCCAGCAATATTCTAGCCCCAGTATTAGAGGAAAGGGGACCAGCCAGGAACCTAGGCAGCCGCTTGGGGCCTAGTACCCTGCTGAGATTACATAAATAATAGTAATTACAGCTGGTTTTGCTACAGAAGCAGCTCTCTAACCACTGGATGGAGCCCAAGTGCCATTCTGAATGCTGTGCTGATGTCCTTAATGACATCAGTGTTGACACTTGAGACAAGCAAAGCAGAGGTTTATTGTCAGGTTATCTCATGCATCAGAAGGAAGAAACACAAAGTGCCTGCCAATGGGAAGAGGGTATTCAGTTTTGCATACTGGTGAGGATTTGAAAAAAAAGAGGTTCTTCCAGGATTCATTTAATTCCAGCTTCTGCTGATCTCATCTGTCTGACTTTCCTTATAGAATTTCTTCATTCCACACCCACACCCCCCCCCCCCCCCCCCCACTCTATTAGTATCTATTTCTATGCTTCTTGGGGCACTTCCAGTTTACTTGGGTCCTTGATCCCTTTGGTCTCACAAGCAGTCCCTTAAAATTCATACAGTTCTGCAGGCAGCAGCTAGGGTGGTTGTGAAATAAACACAGTTTGTTCAGATGGCCCTGCAAGCAAACGCAAGTGCTGCCTTCCACTCCCTTCCAGTGACTGCATGTGTGCCTCTTTTTTTCTACAGGGACCGTGGCAGTTTAGCAACAGGTGCTCCAGCTACAACTGAAATTTCTCCTTCCTGACTCCTTGGTCATACAAATATGGAATAATCAAGGCTGGCTTAGGAAAATGACCATGCTGAAGTATTTTGGAACAGAAGTGGTAGTACAGTGTCTAGGAGTGCATTTAACAAGAAGGAAATGTTAAGGGACTGTAGGAAGGAAGGGGATGCAGTCGAGGTGACCTTTAGAGCAGGGTAAACCAGCCTCTGTGCAGATATCATTTAGGGCTCTGGAGGGTGGGCAATGGTGAGATTGCACCCTGGAGCTGGAGGAAAGTTATTTAAGAGATTAAGGGGGTTTATGATTCAAGGTCTCTGGAGGTAAGTAAAGTTAAAAACTTCCTGTTTCAAAAATATGGGCTTAAACTATCCTGTGTTGTATCTGCACTAAATGACCCCTGAGAATGCCTGGTTTATAGAACCTCTAGCCATCCCTGGCTTGCAAGTGGGAGTAGTAAATTGCTTATGAGTTTCTCTATCTTACATGGTAGGGGGAAGCTTGTGTCATTGTTTCTGCCCTCTACTCCCAGTCCAGCAGTGTTGAGGTAAATCTCAGGCTGGGCTTCCCTGTGACACTGCCATGTTAGGAGCAGAGCCAGGCTTCTGGCTGTGGGGAAGGCGACAGCCTCACTCCACATCTTGCAGCCATCTGTGAGTGTCCTCAATGATGTGAGGAGTATTGGCACAAAGGATCAAGGCTGCCAAGTGAGGGGGCACAACTTAGAAGAAGAAAGAAAAGGAAGTCTGATTAAGTTTTGTCTTGAAGTGTCTGTTTTTGGGTTTGTCCCTGCATTGATCTGCAAGGGAATGAGGCAAGTAATGGCCCCTTGGGGACCTTCAGGACTTTCCTCTCAATGTCAGCCGTCATTTTCAATCACCCTCTCCCTCCCAGCCATTAATTTTGGCCCAGGATCATGGGGACTTGTCCATCTATCACTCCTAATTGACACTAAATGATCTGTCAGTTTATTGATGAACGGCAGGAGTGGAATTGTCACAATATATTTTACTTTCTAACAACTCCTCCTGACAATTTTACCTTGTCCATCTCACTCTCCTCACATAAATCTCCATTGGCCTCTCATTCCTACTCTTGGGCTGATCTGGTGCCAGCCGCCTCCATGCCATCGGCACGCATCAAGGACATCAAGATGGCGGTAAGCTGCAATGTGCAGGCCCGGGGCGGGTTTTTTTTCCTCTCTCTCCCCCGCCCCACTTTTTTTTTTTTTCATTTTTTTTAATAAGCCGAATGTTGCAGGAATGCTAACAGGCTCTTGTCCTCTTGTCCCTCCATGTCATTGCTGGGGTGAGGTCTCCTTGGTGTTTCTGTTTAGACTCATTAAGATAACCGGCAGAAAAAGCAAAGTCCCTAAAAGACAGAAGCATCACCTGAGAATCAGTACTGTGGCTGTGGTGAGGGGTTTTTTTTGCTTTTAATCCTGCTTAGTGTGACTTGCAGGGGCTTCCTGCAGAGGGGAAGTGCTAGACTTGTGTCCATTCCTGTGTCTTTGCAGTGCCCAGAGGAGCCTGGAAAAAGAGCTGGGCTTTTGCTTTTTCCTTTTTTTTTTTAATATATAAGCTAGATTTCTGTTTATTTTTTCCTCCGTTAATGAAGTTTTCTTTGACTTCTTGTCCTAGTTTGTCTGGACACGCTAGGCAGGCCATTAGCAGTTTCAAGTCAGCCAGGGCAGCTGAGCTCAGTTACCTACAGGTGTAGCCCATACCAGAACTTCACGGTCATTAGAAAGGGGGAAGGTTTGCTGAGGAGAGGGAGCTCCTCTCGGGTTTCTGCTGGGGTTCCTCTTGTTGCTCGTCTGGCTCCTCCCAAGGACTGCTCTCCTGTTGATTGTAGTGACTGGAAATTCCTTTGGCTGCGTATATCTCTGTTGGTATTGGTGGTGTTTCATTAACTGTTTCATTTCTACCCACAAGTCTGCTTTCCTTTTTCTCACTTCCCCTCCCTGGCTGTTGAAGGGTCATCAGGTGATAGAGTGACTGTTATAGTTTATATACTTTAGCCCTGGGTACAGGCTAAACGTAGACACTTCTTTTTCCTGAAAGATACTGGGCAACAGAAGAACTGGCAGGGTTGTAGCCTCTTGCTTCCCTAGAAAATGAAGCCTGCATGACAAAAACAGAACAGGAGCGTGACATTTTTGGTAACAGTCCACGTAAGCTGCTGAGGTGGCAGAGCATGCTTAGGGTGAAGTCTCTTTGATTTTTTTTTTTTTTTTTTTTGATTGAGGACAAAGCATCTTCCTTCCTTAGTTCTCTGCATCTCCAAGGAATTTACCAGCAAATTCAGGGGGATGCTATCTTTGCTGTCCCAAATGTTTCTAGTTTAAAAAAGCAAAACCCTCTTGAAGAACATATGCAACTTGCAACTCTTTTGTATCTGTCAAAGCCAAGGCTAAAAACTTCTCTGGCCTTTGTAGGTCACCTCTAAATTGGCTGTGAAGTCTAGCTTAATGCAGTTTATCTGTGGAAAGAGACCTAAGATGACCTGATCTGCTTGCTTGGCCCTATTTCCCCTTCCCCTGGTCCCCCTCCCCATATAACCTCTCTACTGTTCTCAAGTTTTTGATCCAAGTTCTTAAAAGATCTTCTTTCAGAAGCTGTTGCTCTCAGATGACAGCACAAGGTGCTGTTCAGTAATAAACATCTAGTCCTTTCTAGTGTTTTTCATTTAAATGTTTTCAGTGAGGCCAATCGCAAGTAAAAAGTCTTCAGCCTGGTACTTCAGAATCATGAGTTTGTTCTCTGTTGTGGGATTCGAAAAAACAAAAAAACCTTAGGTACTTTTTCTTTGTATTCTCGTTCTGTCTTCTTTAGCTGTCAGTTCTTCCATGTAACTGTGAGGATCAGAAGTGTGCTTTTCCCTTTAAGTGGAAACCAAAATGCTCCTGTAACCTCAAGAGCCACTTGGTGTGAGAGTTGGCCCTGGTGCTTACTGGAGACTGAAGATGTGATCACTTGGATAGGAGCCCCTGTTCTCAGGGACCAAAGATGTGTGGTGGATACCTCTAGAAACTGCAGTGCTGTTTTCCCACGCAGCAGGAATTTGTATCGAGTGTTGTTGTTTTTTCTGTTGCTCAGTGGGAGCTCTGAACAGCTCTGCCGGTCAGCTCTCTACCAGTGAGTGAGCAGGGAAACCCTGGGAACATCTGTCATGGGGATGATGCAGTGAGTAGGCTGAGGTTCCGTGACCCCCATGAACTCTCTGTTTCAGCTTGTTCTTTCGTGCCAGTTCCTAAAGTCCTGCTTGCCAGAGCTTTCCTCCTTTGTTGTTTCTGTTAAGGAAGCCCATGTATTAGGATGTGAGGAGAAACAGCAGCACTTCTGCTAGAGATTGATTAGTGCCTCACAAGCCCTTTTCAGCTGGAGCTGGCTAGCTGCAGGGTCTGTCAGCTCCCGTCCCACTGCTGCCTGCTCATCGCTGCGCCCTTCTTCCTCTGGTGCTGTGCTCAAGAGCAGTGTGTTAAACATGTGGTCCAGGGAGCCTGTGAGGGGCCAAAAAGTGGATGGTGGGACCATTACAGTTTAAAAAGATGCGTCTGCCCAAAACCCCATTGTGAAGATATAGATAGCCATGTGCCCCAGGGCTTGGAAGTGGAGGGCTGTGAGGTGACACTCGATGATAGAAGTAAAGGCTCAATAGTAGTCCTCGCTCTGCTGAAATCTGTGGCAAAACTTGCCTTGATTTTTAGGAGATGGGAAGATTGAACTCCCTGATTTAATCAAGGCAAATCTGGCTTTTCCAGGCTGCCACTGTCCAGGGAGAGGGGGTGGAAGCTTAAACAACTGATGAGAGCCCCAAGGAAGGTGCAATGGAATAGGTGAGAAGACACCTTGTGGTAGCGCTTCCCAGCACGGGCTGCAGTTCTAGTTTATATACAGCTTTGATGAGTGTTTTTTCTCTTCCTGTGCCTCAGCAAACAAGCAATGACCAAGACCCACGCTTGGAGAGCCAGGAGAACTGATCAGTTAGCACTTGTGCATCATATTGGATGTGTAACTTAGTTGTGCCTTAGGCTATTGAACAAGCTGCAACTCGTAGCTTGCTGCCCACTGGCTGTGGTGATGGGCACTAAAAAAATACTAGAGCAAGAGAGTACAATGTCCTTTTTTATCTTTTTTTTTTTTTTTTTTTTTTTTTCTTTTCCCTCCTCCCTCAGGCCTAGACCTGAATTACAGTCTGTGCCCTAGACGCAAAAGGCTTCATGTCTCCCTGTGGGCTGAGCCAAGCCTTCGGTGCTGGGGTGGGTATGGGTTTGGATGGAAGCACAGAGGCAGAACGCTGGCCAGCGGCTAGCTCCCTGCACAGGCAGCCCATCTCTCTGCTCTCCCTTTGATCCCTCTGCGCTCTCGAAACAAAATGTACCTCTGAACATCAGGACTGTTCCGGGTTTTTTCCCCCATTTAATTCTTTTAGCAAGAGGGCGGCTTGAAGCAGCTTTCTGGTTCCACGCGATTCGTAAGAAGCAGCGGTTGAGACCTGCCGGGAAAGGCGCTGGCAGGCCGGTGGAATCCTGCCCCCTCTGCCAGGGCCCTGTGAACGACCCGAGCTACCTCCGCGGCCCGCCCTCCGGGGACAGCCCGCCGCCCCTCTAGCTGGCCGGTGCCACCGCTTGCAAGCGCTCGCATCGAAGCCCCGGCGCTCGCCTCCCTCCCCGCCCGGCGGAGTCCCGGCGGACCGGCGCGGGGGGCCCGGGCGGGCGCCACGCCGCCAGGGCCCGGCAGAGGGCGGACGCGGCCCGGCGATGCGGCGGCGCCGGCGGGCGGCCTCCGGGGAGCGCGGTCCGGCCCGGCCCGGCCCGGCCCGGCCCGGCGGCGCCCAGCCCCGAGCGCCGCGGGGAGCAAAGCGGCGCCCAGCGGAGAGCTGCCCGTCCGGGCAGAGGGCCACCGGGCCGGGCGAGGGGGCTGCCCGCCCTCCTGGCCCCCCTTCGGCTGCCGCCCCCGCCGCGCTGGGCCAGGGCATCCCTGTCCAGCCCCCTCGATGCTCGTTTTGACCAGCCACCGTGGTCGCTTCCCTTTTCCTTGGCTGTGTGGCCCGCCCTCACCCCTCCCGGGGCTCGCAGGGGAGAGCCTCGGGTCCTGCACACCGGCCCGCTGGTACCTGGCTGCGGCGCGGTGCAGGACGCAAGTGTGTCTAGAGCTCCCGTGAGCTGTGGACATTAAAAGATTTCAAGGACATTTCCCCCCATTCATCCCGGTTACGTCCCCTGCTAAAATAGGTTAACGGTGTCTAATTAACCACTGCACATTGTCATGCTGCATAAAGATAGCATCCTGGCTGTTCTCTGAGCCCTGCTACTTTATCTCCATTTAGATCTCCGTGGTAGTCCATTAAATGGGAAAGAAACAGTTTAACAGAAATGATGTCTACATTAGAACTGCCTTTCACCCTTCAGCACAAAGTTTCAGGCGACTCCAAGGCAGCTCAGCTGTACAGTAGGGGTGTGGGGGGGAAAGCCTCGGTTTTGAGGTTTAACCCCCTCTCATTAATGTGGAGGGAGGATTCCTGCTGGCCAGGACTGAGCAAAGACAGCACTCAGGAGCAGGATCAGACCTATGTCCTCTGCCCCAGGACACAGCTAGGAGAGAAATAGGTATTCTTTACTAGGAGTTAAATAGCATAGGGTCACATGGGGTCTGCTGGGGTCTTCTGCCTGGTTCCTCAGCTATTCAACACCCTGAAACAGAGAGGGGGTCAGCAATTGGCCAAAGCCAGAGGAAATATTCTGGGATTTTGGTTATGTTTGGGAACACAGCCAGCCTTGCAGTGAAAGGGAGTTTAAATGGTGCTGTCCAGGTGATGAGGTCAGGCCCTGTTCTTGGGCCCTTCAGGTGCGATGGGCTTATCAGAAGAAATGAAAGAAACAGAGGTAGCACTGTCTCACAAAATCTGGGGGTGGCTGGTGTATAATACAGCAAACTGAACGCATTTCTGAGCACTGCCCTCGGGATTGTATTGTTTTGTTTGCCCTTCCTTGAGTGAGTGTATCTATAGTTCATATACAATTGCTCATCTTGCTGCTACTCTCCCTGGGTTGTGCTCCTACTGGAGCAAACAAACCAGGGCAGTGCACTCCTTATTGCTGAGAACATAAGAAAAGAGTAGGAAATCTGTCTATGCTGGCTTGAGTTTACAGTCTGGTTTCTTCCATGTCTGCTTTCACTCACCACTAGAAAGCTGTGCCCATGTGGTGAATGAAGAGAATGCTGTGTACCCAGGCCTGCTATTCTTGAAGGGTGACATGTTGCTCTCGACGTGTTGCAACTGGCATTGATAAGTGGAGGCAGTTCTCAGGAAGGGGTACTCCACAACGCATGAAGAATGCCTGCGGGGCTTCCCATAGCACCTGGAGAGCAAAGAGACAAGCAGGTGACTGGTTCTGCAGGAATAGGATCTCCATGTATAGCTTAGCCCACGGCTAAGCTTATGGAATGGACAGGGTTGAAGGTAGGGCACCTTCTGAGGATCTATTAATGACTTCCCTTACTGCCTTGAAAGTTTTTAACCTTAGGACACAAAGCAAAACTTGGCTTTTCTCTCAGGGTCACTTTGTTAGATAGATCTAGGTAACACAATTGGTCTGAAAAAGCAAAAGATTAGTCAGGAACAAATCAAAAATATTTTGTGATTATTTTTTTTTCCCCAATCTGAAACAAGGAATGAAAAAGTAATTTGTCATCAAACAAACTGAAAGGAAGCCTTACAAAAAAAGAAAGGAAATAGTAGGTTGATTGTGTCTTCTTTAGCTAATAGCTCAATCATTAAGGCCACAGAGAGTGTAAAACATGCAATTCCTTCCTATGCCTCGGAAGTTTCATACTATATTTGCAGGATAATTCTCTACCTATGAGCTTATCAGCTGGTTCGAAATGCCAGTTTCATCAAATAATGCTATTCCAAATCATGTATTAACAAACATATCTAGTAGAGGTGACTGGAAGCAGATGTCTCACCTAAACAGAACATCAGTCATTTCTAGCTCCTGCTCTAGTGCTGTTGGTATTTAAGTGCTCTGTATAAACAGCCATACAGTCAGCATGAGAGACTGGCATCACCTACTGCCACCACTTACTGCCACCTTTGGACCCTGTGCATAGGGACTAGGGCGTTCTCCTGGGGGGCTGGCTGTGGGACTTCAGCTTGTCCTAGGGAAAGGGGAAAACTATCTTGTTTGAGAGGAGAGTGCTCTAACACCTGGGCTCTCGGACTAAAGGGGTCAGTACTGTTCTCCCCTCACGGTTTATGAATTGCTCCCCAAATTACTATTTTTTCCAATATAGTGCAGCTATTTCATAATGAAGTATTTGCTTGTTGCCCTGAATAAGTCCTTTTCTAACATAACACGGAAAAGTTGAGAAAGCTTTGTCTCAGAACACGAGTGAAGTAGTTTCTGCCTCTAGGACTAACATATGACTGCCTTCCCTGTGGGCCACCAGCATATCTGTCATGACAGGGAGCTCAGGAAAAAAAGAAACAGAAATTGCTTATGAGTGTAGCAGGAGTGACCCTCTCCTGGGAAGTACAAACATGTGGAGTGTTTCACTCCTGCCTGGAGACAGGAGTTGGGCAAAGATGTAAGGAGTGTCAGTACTGAAGGAACAGAGTGTTATTTGGGGCTGGACAATTATCAAGAGTGATGGGATCATGCTAAGAAGAGGTTAGACTGAACCTTCAGGAAACCATCTCACTGTGCATAGCCATCATTTGGGATGTTTCAGCTCAGTGTGGGCAAGGTTGTGAAGACACAGCGTGGAAGCAGTTCTGTGAAGGCAGAAGGGAGGGATAAAGTAGGATAAATCTTGCATCACCTTTCCATCTCTGTCTTCTCAGATTCTAAACTGTGGAGAAGGATGGAGCTGGACAATTACTCCTCACTGGAAGAGCTCTTTCCTAAGTTCCCCAGCTTCATTGCACTTCTGCCTCTTCTGATGAACAGAAGGGTGCAGATACAGCTGAAAGCCCAGGTGCAGATGTCACCTACACAGCTGCAGTTCTGGTTATAGCAGTGGGTATTACTGGGCTCAGATCACTGATTCAGTGTAATCTTTAGCTTCGCACAGACTGCAGGCTCCAGGGAGAGTGGTGGAGACAAGGAGGCCGCCTTCTCCTCATAGCTAAACATCCTTTGTGCCCTGCTCCTTGCTTTTAGAAGTGTAGATTACTCACAGGAGAGATAGATGAGGACCATAACCTGCTAGAACAGAGAGCAGATAAGGAGACGCCTGTCCCATCTCATAGAAGTGCTTTGAAAGGAGCGGTGCAAGGCAATGAAGCAACTTCTCTTACATCTTGGTGTGTCCTGGGACAGTGCGTATGGTAGGGGAGAGATCCATGTATTCTTTGTTATGGCACCCTGGCTTCAAGGGAGGGGAGAATATTTATTCCCGACACATAGAGATGAAACTTCACTCTGCAAAATGGCCAAAGCAATCAGCGAGTGATGGAGTATCTGCTAAAAAGAAACCTGGCATTTAATTAACTTTTCAAAGTGCTGGTTCAGCAACCTCCATGTTTTACATTTTGAATATTGAACAAGCGTCCCTAATCGGGACTGAATTACTTCTGGGCTTGCTGGGGTGGAGAGCAAGGGAGCTGCCACTTGCCAGTGCCTCCCCCGCCCCGTTATCATTATGAACTCCTGTTAACTCAGCCAGATCAACCCTGATTTACTGCAGCAACAGCATGTCTGACCTGAACTTGGCCAGCTCAGGTGGAGCTCCTCACCTCCAAGGCGACCAGATAATCTTTATGCACGACCAGGGGGAGGAAGGACCTGTTGATCTCTCTGGGGTAGGCAGACAAAGTATAGCATCTTCTTCACTCCTTAGTGTGCCAACCTCTCTACTCAGGTAAGGCAAGCTTTACCTGCAGCTGATGGCAGAGGGGCTGAAAAAGTACCTGGGAAGCTAAAAACCAGGGAGTATGGTTCTTGCTGTATCTGGGCATGGCTGTCTTTTTGGACCCAAATGGTTCTGCGTCGGTCTGATGCACTCAGGGACTTTTTGATACACTGGTTTAATGGTCACTCAGAACTCTTTAAAGGTATGATGTGTTATCTTGGACCTGGTGTAGGAATATCTTTTGCACAATAACAGTGATAGAAGGAAAAGTTCAGGTTTTAAATTTTCTCTAGCCTTTTCTAAGCATAAACTTTTTCTTGTCTTGCAGGTCAGGAAGAAAACATGCAGAAGAAGTAGAAGAGTAAGTTCCCATTGTTGCTGAGACTTCCTCCACAACTTTTACATCTGATCTCATGGAGAAGGGACATGAGACTCTAAGCACCAGCACACCAAGATCTGAAACTTGGGAATGGTGCAGAGCCTGGCATGAATTCATGTTGTGTCCTGGGATAGGGCCGGGCTGGTCCCTCCGTAGTTCCCTGATTATGGAGTAGGTAATGGCTCTGCCACTCCCATAAGACAGAAAGAAGGAAAAGTAGAAAACATCCACTTTCCTCCCAGACCCACCCCAGGCCTTACTGTCTGCAGCCTAGGGATTTGTCTCAGGTACAAGGCATCTTGCTTAAGCACTGTAAGCTGAGATTTCTTCTGAGTCCAGCACGGAGGGGTATGGAAGAAGGTCTGTTGGCCAGCTAAATGTACCTGGGAACTCTTCCCTTGACAGGCCATGAGGCTTGTGGGGAGGAAGGGGACACAACAATTGCAATTCTGGGCTTGCAATTTAAATTCCTTCTTCCTTGTGTTTTTCTGCAGCCATCGTCTCAGACAGCAGAGCCTGGAGGCATCAGATGATGGAGGAGGTAAGGTATCACCTACTAGACTGCAAGAAGTGCCTTCATGCATGTCTGGGTGTTCTCCAATAAAGTGAGCAGAGGCATTTTGTAAGAAATTGCAAGAAAATGAAGCACCCTGAGGGTAAACAAATGCGGGAGCTGCTTACATCTCCCTAGCTGCTGAATGAGGGAGAGAAAGCAAAGGAGATGGAGAGGAGGGTGGGGAAGTGAAACTGCAGTCTAACTCTGCATCTTCATTAATTAGAGAATTATGAAGCTTTGGGAAGAAGGAAAGTGTTGAGGACATGCTGTGATTATCTCCACATGGAGAATAGTGGACTGGGGCAAAGAGGGAGCTAGAAGAGCAATAAAATGTTAAGAGCAGGCAAAGAAGTCACTGCTGTCCCCTAGTTTAGGTGATCGTATGCTCTACTTTAAGCCTCTCTTATGTTTTATGGTAAGATCCTTGTCTTGTTCCCATCAGGACGAGTGCCTGTACTACTCTCCTGGGGTCTCTGTTGTGAAGGAATTCTTAAATTAAGAAACCCGCTTGCCTTAACCCAAGATCATAGATCATAAGCTAAACATAGGCACTGGTGGGTAATCCCATCCCATCCCATCTCTGAACAGGCTGCTGTGAAATCTACTGGACTCCTCACTTAGCACTAGTTTTCTTTATAGTGTATATCACCTGCTCTTCTAAGGCTGGATGAGGCAAGAGAAATCTCAGGAAAAATCCACAGTATGAATTTCAGGACAAGCACTAGAGAACTGTGGGGAGCACAGAAATTCATTAAAGTCTCTAGGAGCTACGTCAGCTTTCAAGGGCTGAGAATTTTATACAGTGTGTAAAAAGTTGCACTTGTAAAATATCAGCAAGCATCAGAAGAATTACCAGGAGTCACAAAGGATCAGACATCAGTATGGTTAATGAGATTAAATGAAGACTTATTTGGGTCTTCCAGACAGATTAAGCATTGCAACATATGACTGCCAGAAGTGGCACCTTTATAGCATTGGCATCTTCAGAATAGACTTAATTTTCCCCCTGGGAAGTTTCTTGGGCTTCTTAAATTTTAGCGTATGTCACTGAGGCTGATAGTCTGTTCTGAACAGCTCTTTGACTGTTTGCATATGTGCTGTCCTTCCTGTTGAACTTTGGTCTTGTATTCAGAGTACAGTAACTGTCTTTGCTAACCAGGCATAAAAAAGGTTGCCACATGTTTGTAGCATGTGACTTTTAGTGCTCCAACACCTTGGGTAATAAATAGAGTAGAATTGATGCAAAATGTGGTGTGAAGACACGGCATGTCCTAATACAGTTTACTTACTTATCTGTGCCTAACCTGTGGTTAACAGTTGAATTTGGATTGTTTGCAAACCAAAGTTCAGTTTTGGATTAAATCTATGTGTTAGAAGAAAGTTCCCACCAATCTGATTATGGTTCCTACGCAGGCAGTTTCTGGTATGGTCAAATACACTGGGTTGTGGGTCTGATTTGCATATGGAAAATCTCTAAATGGATCAGTGCGTTGCATGCTTGTGGTCGTATTTCTACAGTGAGATTAAGCAAACTATTCTGGGAGAGGAGTTTTCCTTGTGGGCTCAACAATTGCAGTGAAGAAAAGTGACATATAAACAAACTCCAGAACTTGAATAAAATTACTTTTTTGAATAAGTAGAGAGATACAAATAACTGCCCAGTGTAGAAGGCAGGGAATAACTTGCTGTGGCTGTGCAGTAAGTTGAGCTGTATCAGCCTCCCCTTTGCACAGAACTGCACTTGAGCTTGTGTCCTTAACAGTAAAGCTCAGATTCTAAACATACAAAAATCAAGACATTGGTGTATGGATCCCCAAGGATGGGTCACGGTTATTGTGTGCTGCATAATGTGTTAGCTTGTACACCTTAATATGAACAGGCACAGTTGCGTAATGATTGCTGCTGTCAACCAATACGTTTGGATCACTTTCCTTTAACCTATTAGAAAGCTGAGCTGTACCATTCCATTAACATTGTTTGTCCCCCATCCAACCTTTTCATTAGAAGAATGAAGGACAAAACCATATGCCCTTAAAAAGGTGTTCTTGTGTGTTTGAAATGTGCTCAGTTGTGATTGTTTATGCACCACTAACACCCAGAGCCTCAGAATTTGGAGTTCATTGGAGAAAGTGCTGAAAAAGCATAGGGCCTGGAGGGAGCCTAGTTTGGCATGTAGAGAATGGAGAGAAGGTTGTACAGCCAAGCGAAGACTTTCAGGCTTGACGCGCCTTGTAGTTTCAGAAATGAAAGTAGAATTCTCTCACTGCTCTTGGCCAGTCACCCTGTGCATGAAATAGGACCTAATTCCTCATCAGTATGGGAGTTTGGGAGAGAAGGACAGTTGCTTCTCAGGCTGTGTGGAAAGACTGAAGTGATATGGGAGTTTGTAAGTGGGTGGACCAGACAGAGACATGTGTGAACCATCTGCAATTTCAGCCATTCCTTACAGTTGCACAGGGAAACCCAGAAGGTGCAAGTCATCCATGCTGCGTGATATGAACCACTGAAATACAGCAGTGAAGTACCTTGGCTCAGGTCGTGCTCAGAATTCATTTTCTCTAATCCATATTTCTTCTTCATAGAGGCTAGTCCAGGACAAGAGAGCCACTTTAAAGAGGAGCTAGTTTTGAATTACAAGAAAGCAAAGACTTGTGTTTGACTAAAAGCACCATTTGCTCCAGTAAAACTCCAGGCTGGAAAGACTGTTTTGAAAAAGTGCAATCTCTCCAGAAATAGCTCTGGAGTGTCTACTTGATGGATAGTGGGGTTTTCTGCAGCACCTGCTATGAGCTTAGTGCCCATCCTCCTGAACACACACTGGTACATGCTACAGGCATAGCAAATGGATTAACACACCTTTGCTAGGTGGATGTGTGTCCAGCTGAACCTTGTCATGGGGGAGCCCAGCTCCTCTGCATGGTGTGAAACCTGCTTTAGCAGGATTTAATGCATCACAACGTGGGGAATAATGAACCTTCACAAGCAACACAAAAGTGTTTAATTCCTGAAGGACAGGCCTAGTTGAGTCACTTTTGGCCAGAGGCAATTGGGGGCTTAATGCTGTGTATGTAGCAATCTGGTCAATCTGAGAGAGAGGAGTTTAAGGGTAATTGCTCAATTTTCTGTCCATGTCAACAGGGGAAATGGGCAGCAGTGACTGAGCTCTGTATGGCACGGAAACTGCATGAGATGGGAGATGTGAGACTACCAGTGGAATTTTAAAAGTGCTATCTGCAAAATGCTGTGTCCTTTTCTATAGCAGCCAAAAGCTTCTTCCAAGTACAGACTATTCTTTGTCGTGAGGTGGGAGGGAAGACAGAACAACCAAGTTCACATTGAAGGGCTTTCCCCTCCCTTTGCTCCTTCCTCCAGCAGGGCAGTAGAGTCTCTGCTTCGACTTTGCTTGGGTATTTCATTTGACTTTACTTTGCTTTTGTGTCTCTTTCGGGCATGCAGCTACAAAGGGCTGTTTCCTGTTGGGGTGAGAAATGCTGGCACCGGCCCTCCACTCCCCCCCCCCCCCGCCCTCTCCATCAGCAAACTGCTTTGTCCTTTTGGCTAAAAGTTTCTTTTTCTTTTTCTTTTCTTGTCCATGAGTTCTGCACTCCCCCAGATGCCTGTTTCCTCACTACATTGCCCTTGGATTTTTCTCCTCAGTACTCTACAGGGGCTTGTTAGCTAAAGTTGTCATCTCTCTCCCAGGTATTCTTCCCCCATAGACTATTGCCCCATCTTCAGCAGTCCCTTCCCCCCTTCTCTCTTACCATTGGGATGCATAGCTCCAGAACGGGGCTTTGCTTGGAGGACTGAGATGTGATGTGTGATTCTCTGTCTGCAGGAACAACGGCTTGTTATTTTAAAGCAGGTAGTGTGTGTGAATGAGACAGCTGATTGAAATGAAAGCCTGACTATGCTGCACAGACAACCCAAACCTGACCTGCAGGTGAGGAAAGCTGCCAGGAGACAGTCACTAGATCTGTGCCCTCAAGGCAAAACCCCTTCCTGCCTGCTGGGAAGCCTCCTCAAGTAAGCAGAGCTGACGATTAGACCTCTCTATAAAATGTCAAACCTCTAGAAGGACTTCTTACCCTTCTGGCGTGTGCCAGCAGCTCCTTTGCATTTGAACAGGATGGGAGTCTAGGCTCTATGCACAGCAGAGGAAGTGGGCATATGCCATGGTCCCCACATCCTTCTGAGGAGCAATGTCTGTCGGTCAGGTGCGAGACAGCCCTCACGGGATATTTGGCACCTGGAATTCACAGCCATAAAATATAAAACACTTCTTGAGCTGCATGCAAATACACACTGATGATGAAATGGCTCCAAACAGAGCTGAGAATAGAACACAGTGTGGGTTATTGTTGGCTTTATTATTCCTGATAAAGTTTGCCGTTTGCTTCCCTGGTGAGCTGCTGTTTTTACAGAACGTTCCAAGTGCTGGTGGATTCCAGGGGCTGTGAGCTGTAAGGACAGCTGCGTTGGCTAAGCATGAGGGTAAGAGAGGTGAGAATTTGCAGGAACAGTCAGAAATATGGCCAGTGGGTATTTCAGAGGCTCAGGAGGCAGTGGTGGAGTGGTTTGGGGAGAGCTAAATGGATGAGAAGTTCTGAACATCAGTGAAAATGGAGATGGAGTGAAAAACATGGTGTTTTGGAAGTTGTGTGAATGGGCTGAAGAGAGGGGCCCGGGGCAGAGAGTGACAGTGACTGCTGAGTTTCTGGGATTCTGCACTGTGATTTCGTGTGTGGCTCTGTCAGCACACTGCAGTCCTCCCCTTGGCTGCTCCCCTAATGCACTACCCCGAATCTCTGCGCGAGGTCAGTGAGGGGCGGACTCAGCCCAGCCTGATGGTTTCCACTGAGCTGTTTGTCCAGGCCAGTTTGAACTCCTCCAGTGACTGCTGGCATTGTGATCTAGAGCCTCTGGTGTTCAAGGAAAGCTCCCTCCTGACAGCCAGAGTGGGCTGGGGGGAGCAGAGAATACGTCCCAAGGGATATGTCTGAAGTCCTGTTTGAAGCAGTAGACCACTGGCCAAGCGGCGGTGGGCAGCTTAATTGCAAGGGAGCACACACAGCTTATTGGGGGCTGAAAATGATGGACTGGGTAAGCATCTTCCATCACTAAATTTTACAATATGGTAGATACACAGTTCTATTGGGTCTGTGATTGCTGAGTCCATAAGTGTAGTTGACGGACTAGGTTTACCTAAAATACCCTTTAAGAAAAAGCTCTTGAAAGATGATTACAGAATTGAGACACCATCATTTAAAACTGCCTGAGGCAAACTCCTTTGAAAATTGCAGCAGTGGAGGGACAGAGAAAGAACCACGTAGCCCTTGATTGTAGTGTTGTTCCCTCAGGACCCGTCCCCCCTCCCCCTCAGTTTCTCATCTGATATGAGAGAGAGCAGCAGTAAGATTCCTCATCTGTCTTATGAAAATCCGATTCTGAGTGGCTCTGATCAAACCCGGCTGTCTGTCAGCAGCGGTGGCCTTGTGTGGAGGGAGGGAGGCTTCTGAGGAGTTGCTGGATGTGGAAGTGTCATGGGTGCTGCCGATCAAAGAGGCATTTTTTTAATAAATATATATAAGAAAAAATAAAAACCTAAGGATTTAGCATAAAAGAAATGTAGTTTGTCTTGTTTTTCAAGCGTAACATGAAGAGGATGAAATAGAATCAGACACGCCTGCTCCTGAACATACTTCCACAGGAGCATCCTGAGAAGCTGCTTTCCCTGCCACAGTAATGCTCTAATGGAAAAACACTCATCTCCAGCATTGTTGAGGAGAGTTTTGTGTTTCTGAGTTCACCAGACCCTCCCATAGCACCTTATGCCTTCTCATCTGCTGCCCCACCGCCTTCTGAGTGTGTTTCAGCAGGGGAATACTGCAAAGGAACAGGGAACAGCCTTTGAAAAGAGGAAAACAAGTTACTGAAAAGGAGAATAGGCATAATGCTCTGTCAGGGGGCTGTGGGTAAGGCTAGGAGGTGTGTTACCACTCTAAATGCTGGTAACCTCAGGAGTTTGCTGGACTCCAGGTCCTGACCCTGGCCTCCAGTCTCTCCTGTCTTCTGCTGCTGCTGAACAAACCTATGCATTAAGAGATACTTCATCTTTAAAGCCATCAGTATCTGCTCTCACTTCTTGCACAATACAAGCCATGGATTACTGCCTGTTGAAGCCCTGCACTGAGCCCAGCGACTCACCTGACAGGGCTGTTCTGTGGGGTTGAAACTAGGCAGAGGCTTTATGTCAGTAGCGGCCTTGGGAAGTAGCAAATATGCCTGATGCCTGTCCCCAGCAAGCTCTTAGGTGAGGAAGAAGCCATGCCACGCCAAGCAGCCTGTGAAAGCACAATGCTATCGAAGCGAGCAGAGTGTCTCATGGACCACCCGACCTCCCAGTTGACAGTATCATCAGAGCTTGGTGGCTGAAGAAAAAATTATTTTGTCTGATGCAAGGCAAATGCATAATCTTTTTAAGGCAAGACTGGATGGTCAGTACTGAATCTGCTGCATGGCTTCCCTCCCCTAGATCCTATGAATCCTCTGGCACCCGCTAACTGGGTGACTTTTCCCATCGGCTTGGCCAGGTTGTGCTGTTGCCATTCTCATCTCAAAAGGGTGCTTTGGGACATAGGACATTCAGGTTCTCTTCTGCTTGTCTCAGCTTTTGAGGCAGTGCCCTGCCTGCTTCTCACTCTACTGTTTTTATCTCCCTGCTGGCTGATCAGGCAGGTACGCTGCTCCGTATTGGCCTACTAGTAGGGCAATTTCAGTCAGGGAAAGGCATCCCTGTGAAATTAATGTCCAGGCATCCAAAGAAGTGTTCTTTATCCTCTCCATTTGCCTGCTGCTCTCCTGAGAAAGCTTCCAAGAGGCTTCAGGCTTGTTTGTGTGTTCAGCAGAAGCTGTCTGTGTCCCTTGTTCCTTATGTTTTTTTGAAGATTTTTTTTTTTGCCTGTTGCTTTCCACTTTTTTCTTTTTTTTTTTTTAATTCTCCATTTTTCACTTAGAGAGAAAAATTATTTATTGCATTGAGATGCGCTAATTAAAGCCATTTTCTGGTATTTGGTTACTGAAGTGTTTGATGTCTCTCTGACAAGACCATGAAATGCACGGAGTGTCCACAGGGACAGAATTTGCTGAACACGGTGCTTTGTAAATGAGGGGACACAGTGTCGCAGCAGCTCATGAATATGAAACGCCCATGATGCTACCTCAGTGGACTTGGGAACACAGATGAATCCTGTCATGTGCTAAATGAGACCAATTTCTTTCACTTAACTTCATCTTCAATCAGACCTTCTTCCATTTGCCTGTTTAAAATTCCCCAAACGTGATGCAGAAGGTAAAGCATTCGGTAAAACAAAGTTTTGCAGCAGCAGAGATATTGTAATTATTTCAGTTTTACAATTTATGAGCAAGCAACTTAAAGTTAGTTTCATTCTTATGGCTGCTTAGTGGCGGAAGACTGCCGGCTCCAGAAGCCAACACCCTTTGTGTTTGTTTGTGTTCTCTTGATATGGTGGTGTGTGGACAGGGAGGGCAGCACAGTCCCCACTGCAAGAGGGTCCATTCTGAACTGGCCTTTTCGAAACGCTTACCCAGTTGGAGAAGGCAAATCAGACTACGTGAGATGGAGTCATTTTTTTGGGTGTCAGGGTGTTGGCTTGGGAGAGTCTTAAAGCAGCTCAGGGAGAAAGTGGCAACCACACTGCTAACTGCAGGCCTGACCTGGGACATGGTTTCTAGATCCAGCTCTGCCACTGATTCATTGCCTGACCTCAAACAGATTCTGTCTGTCCCCACTTATGTGCTGTCTTGTATTTAACAGAGAACTTAGTTCTTTGGGGCTAGGACCGGATCTTACTGTGAGCTTACAGGATTTTAAGGGACCCAGCCTGCAGGTGTTGCTGCTAAACCAAAAATCATCTCTGCCTGGGAGGGGAAGTGCAACTCAACAACTTGCAGGATCAACTGGGTATTAAGGTGGTGCAGGTTCTTTCACCACCTGCTTGTTGCTTTCTGTGGTTGTCTTTCTCAGCTGTAAGTTATTTGCTAAGAGGTAAAAAAGGTGATGGTTACTGCATGTACTCTAATATGAACACATAAAGGCCACCTTTGTTTATGACTTGAAAATCTGCTGTTCCTTGCTTATTGTTTAGCTGTCTGCATGTAGCATGGGTCACCCTCAGTCTTTCCCCTCTGTCTTTTCCTCCTGCCATGCACACACTTCTGCCTTATGCTATTGGCGTCTTGCTGTAACTTAGCCATGAAGCTCTTTTTGTGTAAGACCTAGTTCAATCCAGCTATTGTAATGAAAACAGTATTATTATTTATATGCTGGGACTTAGATGTTCTGAGGCAATCAGTTTGGTGCAGTATATTGTAAGTCTCCTGTTAGCCAACATTTGGTACTGGTATCTCCTACCCCACCATAACTTCTGCATGGATACACTCATTTTGCTTTCATTCTTTGTTCGCTCTCGTTCACCATCATCTGGGAGACGGAGGGGAGTTTACACTTGTCATCTAGCATTTGGTGCTTACTCAGTGTTTCACATCCCTACCATGAACAGTTTCTAAAGCCGGCATCTTGTTTCTTTATGGGCTGAGAAATCCATGGGGAAAGGCTTTGCGTTACTCTGTTCCCAGTCATTTTGATACGTAAAGAGAAGCCTCATCCATTCCTGGATTTTTATGTTCGCCTCTCCATCTTCTACTGCATATACTCATTTCTTCTGCTTGTAAACACACCTGATGTGTGTGTCTACCTGTTCTCCCCTCCCGTCAGCTAAAGTGAAAGCTGGAGACTCGCTTTCAGGGGAAGAGTGAGTGTCATTTTTAGCACTCGCTCTGGGAGCGTTACCTGCAGTATGAAATGGAGATTCAGAGGAGTTCTGCCTGTGGGAGACTGGTTGAGGGAGGTGGCATAGGTAACAGAACCTTGCAGAACAGTATTCAGAGGCCAGCTGAGAGACTGAGGTTGGTAAGATGGTTTGTACTCAATTTGTTCCCCTTTTTAATATTTTTTACGAGGAACTCAACTTTTATTTTAATGTTTCTTACTATTAGTATCATATCACTTTATTCCGATTTCAAAGTCTGCAGGAAGGGCTGTGAAAGTGGGAGAACAGCTGAAGCTGTAAGATTTTCATGTTGCTTCTGAGATTCACCTACAGTTTTGATTAAAATTGGTTGATATTAAAGAAAATATGGAAGCTGCTCTCTCCTCCAAAATGCAGCTGAGTTATGCACCCCCCCCCCCCAAAAGCAATCCCTTCCCCCAAACCTATAACTAGACTGCAGAAGATAATTTTTTGTTTCCATGTTTTGAAGCTACCCTTTCTTCTCAGCTGCGAAATGTTTTTTAATGCACAGGCCATTTGTTCACTTTATTGCAGTGACCTGGTATTTGTTTCCTTTTGCACACAGGCAGCTCCTTAACACGTAGGTGCATTATGCAGTCATTTCTAAGGTTTACCTGCATGGGCACTGAATTCAGGCATGAGAGCCCTGACAGTAAAGTGTATGTCAAGATTCTGCACCAAAACTACAGTATTATGGAAAATGATCTGAAGCCCTGACACTGAACAGGAGGGGAAAAATGTGTCTTACAGAGCAAAGCACACAGAGTGGGGGTTTGTATTGTAACCTCATAATTGGAAAAAGCTGCAGTGCGAGACTGGGAGGACATGGCACCGCAAACATTTCTGCATGTGCTAATGTTATATGTAAGTAGCCTCTCTGCAGCTAACGGCAATATTAAAATTAGAGCGTAAGCCTACACTCTTGCAGCACAATAGCCCACGTGCTTCTTCCCCTTGCAGTTGACATAGTGCCATGACTTGGCTGTGTTACCAGAGCTTACTAGAAAAAAAGATGTGAGACCTAAGAAGAGCAACAAAAACAATTAGGGGGCTGGAGACTGAGTGAGGGGAAAGGTTGGCTCCTTGGTGATAAAGTGAGAACTGAGACACTTTGCAAACTGTTCAGAGAGGGGAGAGGGAGGGATTGTGGAGAGGTGGCACCATGGGAATTGGCAGAGGGAAGAGGAAATTATGAGTAACAAATGAATTAAAGACCCAAATATTTCAGGGCTGATTTGCCACTGATAGCAGTTAGCCTGGGGAGCTGATATTTTCTTATAATTTGTGACATTTTTGTTCTGTTTCCTGGCAGTCTCTGGCAGTCCTAAAGGGCATTGCTTCTGCCTAGAAATGGACACATCATCCACACTTTGCAGTAAGAACAAGCATGCTCTGGCCTTTGTTGGAGGGGCTGCCAGGAGCCCCCAGAGCATTTCCAGCTCTTCTGTCTGAAATACTTTCAAAGCATCTATAAAATATCGGAGCCTTGAATTTCTTTTAGAAAGAATTTCTACATGATTGCCTGGACTTTGCTAATACAGAGTAGAGGTAGCACTCTGCAAGGGGTTTGGGAATCTCTCCATGGAATTCAATGGCGATGAGATAAAATAAAGACTGGAGAATTCAGGAGTCTTCAGGAACCTGCAAAATGGAAGGGACATCACTGAGCCAGGCCCTAAGTTTACAGTTTTTTCTAGTGCAGAAAGAGATCAACAAAAGCAAAAGGAAACTGGGAAGAGGAGACCCCAGAAATAGCTGCCAAAATGAGCACTGAGTGAAGAAATTCAGTTTACTGTGAACACTTCTACATTTCTACTGTCAAAAGAGGATAAGGATCTGACCTTCTCCTGCTACAGGCAGTGCTGCTCCATGGGTGAGGGCAGCTCTGTTCCCAGGTAGTTCTTCATTTAGTTGTGTTTGCTGAGCAACGTTCATAGTCTCTTGCTGAAAAGGATAAATTAGCTCAGGAGAGATTAGACTGTTTCTCATTCCCATGCTTGTTTGCCTGGACTTAACAGGACACCTCTGCAGAGTGCTTCATTCCTCCCCTTGGACCAGTCTCACCAGTCCATTCCCTCCTTGGTCTTTATTGCTTATCTACAGGGGCCTTCCCCCACCTTGTCACTGAGCAGGTTTTGCCAGCTGCCTCCACAGGTCAGCCTGTCTGTCCATGGGAGATACTTTTGTCCCGTAATTGCATTTTGCTACAAGCTTTACCGAAAGCTGGTAGCCCCTGCAGATAAGAGCCAGCGGGATGGCATCTTCTACTGTGTGTTGTCTCTACAAGCAGAGTGGGGAGAGATCTGCCCCAAATGCCCCCTTCTCCATCTAAGGGATGGCCTGAGGCCTGCTGCTGCAGTTCTCCTTTAAATGTCTTTGGGAAGTTTTTTTTTTGCTGTAGCTGGAGAGCCTCTGCAGGCACCTGCTCCTTGGGCGGCTGGGGAGCTGGAAGGCACAGCTCTGCTGAGGCCGGCCAAGCTGTCACTGCCTTTTGCAGTGGCCAGGCTCTCGCGGCAGCCCGTGTCCCGCTCAGCCTTCCGCCAGGCAGACCAATTAGCGAGAGATCCCACTGTGTGGCCAGGTCTGATCGGCCACCGCGCCAAGGCCCGGGCTGACCCGTGCCCTGCCGCAGCTGGGCGAGGGCTGCCTCCCGCCCCGCCGGCTGGCCGGCCGGGGGGCTGCGCGGTGGACAGGCAGCCGAGGGCCTGCGGAGCTCTGACAGGCGGCCGGACAAGGGTCTTTTCAGAAAGACCCTGCCCGGAGCCCTGAGCGCCATGGGTGGGAACGTCTTTCCAGCTTCTGAATATTCATCTCAGCCTGGGCTGCAAAAGGGGCAAAGCCAGGCCCAGCCGCCTGCTGCCGTCCAACAGTAGCATGGCCGCACTGCTGAAAGAGCTGGGAGCAGCCTGCTCGCTCCAGGGCCAGCTCTGTTCCACACTGTGCAAGTGGTTTCAGTGGGAGTTGAAGATCCGCGTCGAAGCCTGTGGTTTGAACTTTATTGATTTGATGGTGTAACAGGGCATATGGACGACCCTTCTAAGACGCCACTTGTTCCTGGGTTTGAATGCTCTGGAATTGTAGAAGCTCTTGGAGATAGCGTGAAAGGATTTGAGGTTGGAGACAGAGTCATGGCTTTTTGTAAACTCTTCCCAGAGCCAAAACACCAGCTTCTCCACGGCCTGAGGGCTCAGGGTCTCTGGAGAACCTTTGTGGCCTTGAATCTTTAAAGGCGCTCTGTGCTAGTGTACGCTGCCCTTGCTTTGCATCTCCAGTTACTTTCCCTTCTCTTCCTCTCTCCTCTTTTGCTCTCTCCATCTCTAACTGTTTGCATTACTTTGTCAAATCAAAAAGCATAGAGTGCTCTCAGACCTTGCTCCTTTAGCAGGATTCAGTGTACACCCAGTCCTTCCTCCTCTCCTCCATTTTTTTTGTGGAGTAGCCGTAGTCTTTGTGCTGGGAATACCCAGTGACCTAGACATCAGGCATTCCAGGGTCACACTGGAAATCATGAGAAGTTTTGTGACATTAGAACTAGATGCATCTTCCCTGCATCCAGTCTTTATATCTGCTAGACCACCAGCACTTCCTTCCTCAGCTATCAGGAAGGTCACAGGCCTCTACACAGCCTGAGACCCCACCAGCAGCTCCTTCAGTGTGTAGTTTTACATGGCTTCTCTTAGTTTCTGCCCCACATTTCATTTCTAACAGGGTCTAGGTGACTGGTGGCTGAGCTGAGCAAATGATGCACATCTCATAAGAAGCAAATATTGCCAGTCTTAGGGTGATGGCAGGTAGGCAGCAGGGTTTAGTGCAACCAGCTTCTTTCACCTTCAAGGTCGTGTTCAAATGCATGGTTCATGGCCTATGGAATCCTGCCCAGCCCAAATCTGCTCCTCTTGCAAGATTTTTTTTGACCTCAAGCTTCAAAGCTTTATTGCTGTTTTAATATTAAACAATGTATTTTTAATCATTGCTAAATAACTCTGTGTTTTCCTCTAATAAGAAACTGGCTGTTTCATATCTGTGAAGCAAGGGACCCTTTGTCTCTAGTGAGAGGAGAGCACAACACTCCGCACTTACTGCTGCTGTTTTCTCTTGTTGCAGACATTCCTGTGATCCCTGACTTGGAGGAAGTCCAGGAGGAAGATCTGGCCATGCAAGTGGCAGCTCCTCCCAGGTAAGAGCACTGCCAGGTGCTCTCGAGGCTCTCATGAGCAGTGCAAAATTGTTGGTGAAATTAAACTCCATCTTACCTCATGCTTTCTGGATGTCAGCAGCAGTGCCGTTCAGCAGGATTTGGTGCTGTGTATTGTAGCAGCAGGGCTCCAAGCTGAAAAGTGCAAACTTCTTGTTTGCTGTTACACAGAGAAAGCAATTACTGCATATTCTCTCTGTATATAAAACATTAGAGTCACGTATTTGATGTTGCAAAATCAAACTCGCAAAAGTGAGTAATTACTTCATTTAAGGTTGCCTGTGTAACCTCAAATGCCTCCAGTACACTTGCACTGTCACACACACTTTGATTATGCATGGTCGTAGGCTGCCTTGCCCTCTACAGGGTACCTGTCTTACTCGAGTGCCTAGTTAATTTGCCAAGTACAATCCTGTTTGAATCCTATAAGAGTAGTCTTGGGGTTAGCTCAGGGGAGACCAGCGAGTTCTAAGAAATGAAAGTTTTGGTGGTTTTATCTTAAACATATCAGGAAAATCTTCTCTCTTCTGTTGGGCCTATTGCCAGGATCACAGGCTTGGATTTCTGTTGACCCTTATTTGGAGAGGTGGGATACCTTACTCCTGACCACAGATGCCTCTCACACAAGTATGGAGTAGTTATTGTGATTAAATAGCTGTTAACAAAAATGAACGACACTTTATAGTAGTAAATTTAAAATTACTTTGTCTCTCAGCAGAGTTAATTTCTCTGTTTTCTCTCTTTTTTATAATCCTGTCTAATCCTTCTGTATCCATAGTCTCTGTGCAATAGAAAAGACAAGCGATTTTCATGGACAAACACAAACAGAAATTAAATTAATATAGGTCTTTCCTATAGTATTGCATCACCTGTGAAGGGAAGCGAGGCACGACAGTATATTATCCCCCTATGCCGCGTTTCTCTTTGAAGATTACATTTTAAGAAATTGTATATGATAGCTGTGACTCAGACGTGGAAATCACAAAGTCCCGACTATTCTGTAGCTTGTGTGGTGGGGGTCTCAGAGGCTGTTTTGCTGTGGCACTGGGGCTATTTGAATATTCACTACATTCCTGTTTTCTTTCTGGCTCTTGCAGCTGGTCTGTGGATCTTCTCTCCAGCATGCTGGCTTCTCTGAAGGAGTCTGTGGTTGCTCTGCATCCTAATTTTATGCACTTGCTCAGTCTGGCACACACGTTTGTGAATGACTGTTCATTTGCTGAATTAGATGTGCTTCTGTCTGGCGACATCCATCTCAAGAATCCACATGGGTGACGTGGACACTTGAGACAGGTGTCACCAGGCTACTGTTCATGCTGCCCTTCTTCTCAGGTGTGCTTCCACACTTACCCAGGCTTGTACTTTGATCCTTTCTGGTTGCAGTGTGCAGGTAAACCGAGTGCTGACCTATCATGACCTGGACAAAGATCTGATGAAGTATGCTGCCTTCCAGACTCTGGTAAGTGGATGTTGCTATGGGGCGACCGATGTGGCTCCCCCTCCTTCCAGGCTCCCATCGTCCCATTACAGTGATACTCAGCTGCACAAAATACACAGCCCTATCATCCAAACAACTTGCAGTCTGCCTGCAAGTCTGTTCCTCTCTGCAGTGTGGCTTTCGTGCTTGTTTGTGTCTGTAAATAGTGTGGGTATGGTATCTGCTGCTCAGAGGAGGCTCTTGCTTTTGTCCTGGACAAAGTATATGTCCCTTATGAGGCAAATGTGCCTGTCTCTAGCAAGACCTACCTAGTGAAATTATGGTGTCCACTTCCTCACTGTCTGTAAGACTGTAACTGTGTGTGCGTTCATAGGATGGAGAGGTTGACTTGAAGCTTCTCACCAAAGTTTTGGCTCCAGAGCATGAACTACGAGAGGTGAGTCTTTCTTTTGTGGGAACACCAACAAGGCAAAAGCTTCTTATGTGTCTTGCACTGTACTTGGAAACTAAGCCTTTGTCAGTGGAGTGGAGGAGAGAGGTGAGGAGGAGCTTGTCTAAGCTGATGGAGGTTTGATTTCCCCAGCAGATTATTTTAAAGATATATAGGGCTTTCTTTGTGTGAGATTATGGCATCACTATGATTGACACCCTTCAGTATGAAAGAGCTAGTAAGGAAAATGTGAAGGGCCTAGCACTGTCACAGATCCCTGCAGAAACAGTGCCCTGTTGTGTATTGTCTTTTGGTAGCCACCATGAGCTCCAGGTGGTTCTACAGGATGGTACAGAAGGAGAAAGGCAGAAAGCATTTGTGGTTTGGGCAGAGGAATGTCTTAAAGCAGGACAGAATAACCTCAATACAACTGGGCAGGCAGGAGCTCAGGACTTGCAACAAAGGATTTCTGCAGCTCAGAATTGCAGATGCTTCAGCAGAAGTGCAGCAGGGTGGAAGATTTTTATGGCTCCTCTTTACGCCCTGCTTGGAAGTACCTAAGATTAACAAGTATCAAAAAGTCTGTCCTTTCTGGAATTTTGTAACATGAATAATTCTGTCAGCATGTTTGAATTGTAGTAGGGATTCACATTTCATTCTGGCTAGGATTCCTGTTTTAGCCAACTGAATCTGGGACTTCCTTGGCCAGGGCAGTTGCCATTTAGTTTGTCTCTTTGCTGTTCGTCTTGAATATTTGACATCGTTCAGAGACCTTTGGGTGTCACCAGTAACATTTCAGCATGTTTGTCTTTTTCCTCTTGGTAGGATGATGTCAGCTGGGATTGGGACCGTCTCTTCACAGAGGTGTCCTCAGAACTAGTGACTGAGTGGGACCTGGGACATTCTGAGAGAGAGGACCACCTTGGTCTGCCCTAGAGCACTGGCACATCAGACATCTCATACATGCATCCCCTGTAAATAGTTTAGCCCTTTATTTTTCTATTCACTTGTTTGTATTTGAGAATTTATTTCAGACATGAAAATAAATAGAAACTTGCTTCATAGGAAAACTGGCTCGGGAGAAGTTTTGGGTATATTGTACTAAGAATCTTTGTTCTCAACAGAGATTAAGAATTCTAAACACAATAAAATTGTTACCTATGAACAGTCACTTCCACCTCACTAGCACCTTTACAGATAACTGCAATGGTCGATCTTTCCTCTACAGAAATGCAGCCTCTCTGGAGTGGACCATCTTACAATGGAGTGTGGTTTTTAGTGGTGGCTATCAGAGAAGTTTAGGCTGATACAATTTGCTTGCCTACAACTTCAAGATTACCATCTTCCTCACAACAGGTGCCACAAGTTGTCAGAATACCCATTTTATATTTCATCCAGCAGCCTCCAGTCATCCCCTGCTAGTTTAACCTCTCTCCTGGAACACTACTTCTGCTTTGACTCAGAGGAAGCAGCATCACCTATTAAACTGCCAACACCACTTCTTATAGCACCTCTTTTTTCCCTTAAGGTTTCCCAGCTAAATTCTGACCAGGCCTAACCCCGCTTAGCTTTTGCAATCAGATGAGATCACAGCCTGAACAGAGATAGCTTCAGGCAATAGGTAGTTTGCAAAGAAAATACTGTTTATTCCACGCATGTGAAAGAATAGAGCCTGCTGCTCTGAAACAAGGTAACTCCCTGGTGGGTGTCTCCTTGGAACCAAGTAACCCACTCTTATTATCATCTAAAGAAAAATCCATTTAGCTTTTAATGCATTGTCCCCATAGAACCGTGGACATTATTTGCAGGAAACAGTAACATTACTTCTAAGCCAATGTCCTTCAAAGCCTTGTCCCGCTGAAGAATCTTGCTAGATACTTCTGGGGGGCAGTGCAAGTGCTGGGAGGAAGGCTTGCTGTGCTGCTTTTCTTGGCTTGTTTGGTTGGTCTACTAGAGCACTGCATTCCCATTCTTCTACTGACAGCAGGACGGGTCAAATAACTTGCTGTGAATTCAGTGCTCTCCAAAATTTCAGATCAGAGTTGATATGCCAAACAATTCTACCAACAAGAGAGAAGCAGTTGTGTGGGGGGCCACCAAGATAAGGGGAAGCTCATCTGTCTCAAGGAAATACTAAGTTTTTTACAACCGAGAAATCTCCCCTATAACTAGAAAACTAGATGAGACAGACGCTTGGGAGGCCAGTGTGTGGAGGATAATCCCAAAGTCTTTCTCTGAGCAGAGAAACCTGTTTTGGTATGAACAGAAACTTCCCAGCTGAGCTAGTGTCTATTTTTCTGGGACACCTATGGTTCTTGGCCAAAGAGAATTTAGAATGCTTCCTGCATTTAAAAACAATTAAATTCAGGAAACTAAAATAGTTTAGTAAATCAGACAAACCCAAGCCAGCCTGAGAGGAAGAAGGTGGTAAATGGAGGAGAGGATGGGACAGGACATGGATTTGCTCAGTTCATCCCTCAAAGATCACAGAGAAAGTGGAGGCACACTCTCCTCTCAATTGCAAACTGTAGGACTATTTAGTGTGGTTTCTCTCCCTTCTACTTGATCTGAAGCTCTAATCCATACTGCCCCTATAAGCTGCTTGCCTGGTATTCACTTACTCAGTGGTATCTGCTTCCAGTGAAACTCTAGTCATTTTGAAGCATGAAGTGAACATAACTTTTCGTGCCCTGAGAATGAGAGGACAGATCTTTGGTGGTTGCAGGAGCGGCCCAGAACAGACTACCACTGAACCTCACTGAAACTTGAGTCTCTGCACCATGTCCCTACCAGCGAAGTAACTGTCTTCCTACTACAATGCTGCACTTGACTCTGGTTTGTTGAGGAGGCGGGCAGGAAAATAACATGAGCACAGAGAGAAAGGGAGGCTGAGAGGTGAGCTCACCTTTCTCCCTTCAGTCACTGTCACCAAGCATAGAAGGCCTTGTGTCGCCTTGCATTTTGACTCACCTTATAAAACCACAGTCACCCAGTGCAAATCAATCAGTTTTCAGTGACCGCAAAACCTGAAGATGCCCAGGCCTGAGGTACAAGAGTGGGCGAACTATGAATCCAGTGTCTCTGGCTGCCCAGCCTGAAGTACGGCATGTCATATGTGGCATATTATGTGTTGTGTTTTCTTTTGGGGCTTGGGGAGGTGGCATTGCTGGCTGTGGAGCACTAAGAGTGGATAACTAAGCAGTAGTAGCCACTGAGTGCTCTGGGCAGGAGTCATGCCAAGCCTATTGCTCCTCAAGCACTGTGTGCTGCACCAACAATCCTGGGCTGTCTCCAGGAAGGCTTGCAGAGCCATCTTCTGCCTCCAAGAGCTGCTCTGATCATCCTGGGTGGGCAGAGCACTCCTGTCTGGCTCCTCTCCCAGAGGGGAGGAATAAGTGGAGCTGGGCTGTGCAGTGGTGCTCAGCTCATCAGAGGCCACATGGGCCCTTCAAGAGTCAAGAGGAAGAGGAAAGCACCCCTTGAAACAAGAGGAGGAGGAAGATTGGACCCTGGAGAAGCTCCTGGAGATGGTGAGAGATAGGAAGGGGGGAGGGCTTGGGGAGGGCTATTTGAGGCAGTGGGGGGGGGGGGGGGGGGGGACAGGGCCAGGATCAAGAGTGGGGTTTGTGGGAGAGGCAGGGTAGAGGCAAGAGGAGCAATGAGGTTGAATGATTTGGGAACAGAGTACGCATAAAATTTGGAGGAGAGTCAGGCCAGAGCAGGTGCTGGTGGAGAGCCAGGAGAGAACAGAGCGGAGGAGGAGCATAGTGGGAGTTGAATGAGGCCTTTGCTGATGAGCTCTGGTCACACTGTGCTGGAGGAGCTGCTCTAAAGCTGCATAAAATCTTGCAGAGGAGTGTGCTTGGGGCTGGGTGCTGTTGGCTACCCCTCTCTGGCCTGGGTCCTTGGGTAGAGATGCTCTGGGGTGGGAGGCACGTGTGTGCAGGCCAGGCCTGTGCCCACTCTAGGACCTTGGGAGCCCAGCAAATACCCAGGCAGAGTTTGAGAGCAGGGCTTGTAAAAAATCACAGCCTCATCTATTTTAAGGTGAGAAGAGGTGGCTTTGATCACTTAGTCTGACCTGCTATAATACAGGTCATGCCAGAGTCCAGTGAGATGTGGCTGAGCTTCCCCTGTCTTTTACAAAGGCAGGCAATGTATTTGAAAGTCTTCCCTGGTTAGTTTTTCTAATAGATAATTGCCCTTATGGTTCAAAATCTGCTTTATTTCTACACTCAATTTTTGAGTTTCATCTTCTGTTCCCTGAGCCTGCTTATGCTTTCACCTTCTCAGTTAAGCTGTGCTGTCAGATATTTTCTCCTTGCCTCAGTATTTATGTGCACTGTGATCAAGTTGTCTCTTTAATTTCCTTCAATAAACTTAATAGACTGAGACTTGTTTCCATGTCTTTTCAATTCCTGCCCCAGCTGGAGGAGGGGAGGTGAGTGTCTGGCTCCTGGCCTTCCTCCAGCAAGCTGTTCCTACCCACCTTCCTTCCACAGTCATGTTTTGGTTGTAGTGCTGGGAAGGTGACTGAGATCAGTTGCTTCTCCTCTCTCAAGTCTTGGTGCTGTCAGAGGAGAACCCACTCCTGTTACTCTCCTTGCTAAAAAGAAATGATGAGTTGCTTTTGCGTGCCCAGGCCAGCTCTTGACTCGTGATGATGCACTGGTGTGTATTGGCTGTGACACAGCTGCCTCAGGAACCTTCATTTCTGAAAAGTCCCGTGGAAAGAGCATGTAAAGGAAGAAACGGCAGGTGCAAATATTTTCTTGTAGCCTGCAAAAGTCTACACCTCTGGTTGATCCTCAGGTGAGGTGAGAAGTGAGAGCGGTTCTCAGAATAGTGAATTCAGATCAGCCCTTCAGGCTGTGCCTAGCCAAGATCCTTGTCAATCTCCACAGAGCTGTATCACAGAGGGATAAAGTAAGGTACAGTGGTGTGCCTGGGGCCACAAAGCAAATCTGTGGCAGAATCAGGGTTAGAAATGAGGAACCTCAAGTGCCTGATTGAAACCTGGCTTTCATATATATCTGGTGAGTGTTTCCCATCTTCAATTTGAAGATGGCAATTCAATGCAGGCTGTCTCGTGTCCTGCTTGCTCTTTGTCCTTCTCTGTTCATACGCTGCTGAGGGAGAGGTGCAAATCCGTGTTGTCAGTGAGCTGATCTGGAGTGTCTGCCCGAGGACTTGCTGGGATTCTTGATGAGTGTAAATATCTACCCGCAGATAGCCTCTTGCAGGCTCAGGCTCGGTAGGTTACTCCTGCCTCGGTAGGCTACTCCAGCCTCATCACAGACAAAGAAGTGCACAAAGGCAAAGTTAATTCTAGGTCCTATCAGTTTTAGGAATCTCTGGTTTTGCTTATAATAACAGATACAATATTTATAGGCTTTCTTGGTGGATTATAGGCTTTCCTGGTGGCGATGTTTTACTAGAGTATGGTTTCTTGGTGGTGATGGGGTGTCGGCGCAGAGACAGCATACACAGCACTGGAAAAAATGTAGAAAATAAAAGCTGAAAAAAAAAAGCCAGACCCAACAACCTTCCATTAAAGAGCCTCTTACAGGGACTCTGGCTGGCTGTTTTATTAAGTGTGACAAAGTGATGGGAGGTGGGGGGGAGCTCCTATGTTAATAAGTTGGAAAGGCACCACTGTTCCTCTCGCCAGAGCGTCTCAGGGAAAGTGGAATTAATTCATGGCATATGCTCCCAGCATCTGCCGCAGTGACCCGGAGTGGCGGGAGCACAGCGCCAGGCAGCGCGAGCCAGAGCCCATGTTCCCCACTCCTCTCTTGGGCCTCGCTCGCTGCCTGCTTGTGGCTGAGCGTGTCACAGCCCGTGGCCAGAGTCTTCTTCCCTTTGAAGAAGGAGACATGCTCTAGGCTTGGGAGGGAGAAGGGGAAGTTTGGATAGAAAAGAGACCAATTCAAATAGAAACTAACCTAGTTTGTCCCAAACAGCCTTAATTCCTCCCACAGCATTCCCTGACCAAGTCCTCCCTTCTCCAGCCATCTGACTTGTTCTGTGGCTTGCTGTGAGGCTCTGACTCCTCAGTCTCCCTCTTCCTTCTTTTCTACTGCATCTCTACAGATTATTTGATCCTCTTCTTGACATAGAGGACAGAGGTTGTATTTGCTGTTAGGTGGGATTTCATTCTCTCTTTAATGGCTCCCAGGAAATAACTTCCCACACCTTATTTCCCCTTGAGTATCCAGCTAGTACAGCTGGCTGCACTGCGTTGTTTCTAGGCTAAAGCAGTCTTTGCCTGTGCTCCAAGCTCTGTGTGTGAGCTTTCCCTTGGGAAAGGGCACTCAGAGCCAACACTCCACTGACTGCTCTTTCTTCAGCCACATCCTTCCACCTTTTTGGACAACTGCCTGGGATATGGGGCACTTTCCTGGCCTGGAGAGCTGACAGAACCAGGAGAGACTGAAGCAGTGGGTGATTGCCACACAGGGCAGAGATGTCCCACTCTGCTTCTGTGCTCTCCCAGCAACACCTCAGCAGCTTCTCCTGCTTGTGCTCCCTTTCAAAATGTGGCGTCCCTGTCCCAGGCTGTGCTGGGACTGTGCAGTGCTGAGTGAGGGCCAAGGCAGGGTCCCAGCTGCGAGGCACCATGAGGGCTCCACGACTGGCCGCCCTGGCGAGACCTGTCCTCCCAGGGCCGTGCTTTATCTGGGGGGACAGCCCACACTCCTTGTGGCCACAGCCTGGGAAGCATCCTGATTGATTTAGTCATGAATGCTGCATGACATGGACATCCAGAGCTCCTGAGCCCATTAATCTCTCTGCCATGGTCCCTGGGGAGATGAAACCTTTCCTCCTAGTGCCCCTCTACCTGAGCCTGCCCCAAGCAGGCTGCTGTGCGCAGACCTTGCTGAGGCCAGAGCAGCTCCAGGCCACGGGCCCTCTTATCGGACTCCATCTCCTGTCACTTTCAGGACCACTTCATTATCCTTTTATTAGCCCTCTTCTGCTTATCGTTATTAATAATCACGGTGGATCACTGGAGTGCTGACAGCTGCCCCTTGTCTATTCTTTCTGTCTATTTTAATTCTGCCTGCTTATCTGGAATAAACCTGATCCTTTTTCTTTTAATTAAAGAAATTTGGTCAGCCAGCCCCTCCTCCATGCAGAGATAGGACTGATCACACCAGTGATATGGACAGAGCAGGAAAAGGGGCAGATTACTGGGTGACAGTGTTTTCCACAGCCTGAAGATATGGGATGTCGGAGTAGAGGCTGGAAGAGATGTCTTAATCTCTTACGTGTGCAGAGAAGCACAGCACTGGGGTGCTCTGAGGTGCTCGTCTTGGGGCCTTTGTGTCTGACCCAGTGCATTGGTGCAGGGCTGTGCGACTACGTCTGTACTGCAGGCGAGAGGCACTGCTACACCAGTGGCAAGACTGGCAGGGAGGTCTGCTCGCCCCTCTCTGCTTAGCATGGGTGGCAATAGTGACGCCAGGCTCAGAGCCTGCACGGGGGGCACTGCCAGTGCTGCTGGGATTACTGTAGTTCTACAGGGGCTAAAGGACTTGGCTTCTCAGCACTTTCTAATGTTGCCAAGGGATGCAAGTGCTGGGCTTCACAGCAATGCTCCCGCTTTGTGCTCCCACAGGCGTTGCTTCCTGGGGCCACAGATCTTGTTCTAGTCTCTTAAAAACGCCTCGCCAGGCAGTTCGCTTGAGTTGAAATATTTGTGTTGTCTGAAGGGACAGGTCACTGGAGGAAGGGCTGTGCAAATAGGCTGCGGGAAAATTGTTGTGCTAATTCACACTTTTATGAACACATAAACTCAAATCTGCATTCATTGCAATCTGTAAAGTGACTGGAGTGTGGGCTGAAGTGCTTAGAAAGTGTTAATCAAGGGTCCGTAACAAAGGAAAATGCTCTGAAGTGAAGCAGCAGGAGCTTGGCCATAAGCAGCAGGAGTATTCAACCTTAGCGCTAAAAATGCATATTCTTTGGTTCCCAAACGGTTCATTTCAGATGCACAAGTTGCAGCATTGACTGAATGCGTATGTACCCTCTGCTACAGAATATGGCAACTGGCTCAGATTTGTAGGGCTGTTTCACCCCTGAGAGACTGCAGGCCCAGGAAGGGTATAGGGCAGAACTTCCTGATGCTCAAGCGAGAGTGTAGCTCTGAAATCCTGTCAAGCAGAGCCATGCTGGCTTCTATCCCTGTGCTTCTGTGCTTTTGAGCATTTCAGCTGACTGGGATGAATGTTAACCTGAAGCCTGGATGTTGGTGAGGGAGCTGCCACAATACAAACCCATGTGCATGGCTTAGCAGATCCTTTAAAAACATGATTCTGTAACAATCACAGGCAAGAATTGTGCATGGTGATATTCATGCTGTTGCTTCCATGTGAAATGTCCTGCTGCTCACAGAAAATCTTTTCATCATTACTTAATGTTGAACAAAATGTTTGAAAGATGAGAAAATGCAGGGTTCACTTGCCTAAACTGACGCACTAATAACTGGTCAGAGCTTTTATTATCTGACCCTGCTCCTTCAGCAAAAATCACACACCCCCCCCTTCAGATCCAAGTAAGGAAAATTCTCAGGATGGTTTTTGGCCCTGAAATGATGAGGGACACCGTTTTTGGTGTTGTGGGACATTTCGAATCAGCCAAAAAAGATGTACTTGCAGTCCATGTGATAGGCTGAAGTCTTGCTTTGATCATTACCCTGATCAACAGAACTACTCACAAAGCCAGAAAAGTGCCTTGGGAAACTGCCAAAGAATTTGATCCAAGTCAAGCAACCTTCTCTGCGCTTCGAGCTCCAAAGCCAAACTGGAGTCAAGCTTGTGCCTCCCTGTGGCCTGTGGGGTTACGCATACAGATGGTTGTGTGGCTTGGTGAATCAACCTGCTAAATAAATAGGTGATAATAGTTCAGGCTATTGTAGCTATACCTGGGCTCACTCAAAGCTGGTCCAGACAGCAAACTCGGTCTAATTCAGAAGGTGAGAAGCAGCCTGGATTTGCCCAGCTGAGTGCTGTGGCTTCTCCTCTTCTTCAGGGATCTGAGATAGCTCTTTTAAAGCCATCTCTGGTATTGCCCCTCTGTATTGCTTTATGCCCCATAGAGATACTCTTACTCACTTTCAAACTCATGGTGCCTAAGACTTAAGACCCTGTGTGAAGGGGACTGGATGCTCTTCATTTCATATGTAGGGACCAAAGTCATGGGCTGACAATGCAAGTTCTCCGGGGTCCCCCAGTGAGACTGTGACACAGCTAGGAACTGAATCCAGCCCCTCCAAGCACCTATGCAGTGCTGCAGCCACGTTACTTCACTAACTCACTGAAATTATGCACAAGGCCAGTATATTTGTTTGTTTTGATTTTGAACCACAAGCTCGTTTCAGGCTATAGAGCTCCTTCCAGATTTTCAAAAACATGAAGTAAAACTTCTCAGTCTTTGTAGAAAACACCTTCCCCCGGAACAGCACAGCACACTGCCCAGCTGGTAGTACCCCCACTGAGATAGGAAACTGTAACCACCTCCTGCAAAAACAGCTTCCTACCATAAACCCGCTCCCCTCATCCCAGAAATACCCAGGGAAACAGATGAGTTGTGAATGTGCCAAACTATCTTGCAGTGCAAACTCTGGAAGTCTGAAGCTGGTAGGGCTCTTCAGCCTGCTGATGTCTCCTTCTACAGAGTCCCTAAAATGAAGCTCTTCGTGAGTCCTGATCTCAGCAGGACTTACCAAAGTCCTTCTCCGCATGGAGATTTCCCATCCTTACTTCATGGTCCTCTTCTGCTGCGCTCATGCTGAGAAGGGCTTTGGTGAGTCACACAGTACCACATTGCCTTAAGATTAACCAAGCAAATGTGTTTTGTTTTGTTTTGTTTTTTTTCTTTTTTCAGTCACATGATGGTCAAGAGCCTTTAATGGAATTGTGGGTCCTGTCTGTCCCAGGGGCTGTAGGCTCTTGTGACAAGGTACCCCAGCCCCAGCACACTTAGTTCTTGATCAAGTGGGACCGGTCGTCGCGCAAAGTCTGTGACAGCTTCTTGTGACATAAGCCAGGCACAGAAAGAGCTTTGCAAGACGCCTATGACTTGCATGACATGCAACTGTGTGTGACCAGTTTGGAGAATAATGTTCAGTATGGGCAACATCACATTAGGCAAACAGACCTGGAATATGTGGGTGGGTCTAAAATGTCCATGCTTAACTTCTCAGATAAATGGGGCTTTTTGCTTACATAAAGTGAGTATGTATCTGGGTCATACTGGATACACACCTTTCCTTGGCTGGAGGTGTCTCTGTGCCATATAGAGCACACTTGTATCTCACCAGTTGAGTGAATTCCGTCCTGTTGGGCCCAGGGATCTGTTTGTCTATCTGTACATCGTGCACACGCACCAGTGATGGCTGAGGTTGGAAGTATTTATGGCAATTAAAATGTTTTGCCTGGAAGCTGTTTTGGGGCTTTTTTGAAGTGAGGATTTTCAGACTTCAAGGTGTTAACAGTCCCTCTAAACGGTTTTGTTTTTTAATTGCAGCAAATGACTGTGGAGCCATTAAACATTCGCCTCTCTGCAGTTGTTTCTAAGCCCTTTCAGTCCTTCTTCTATTTATTCTGTTTAATTCAGTCAGGTAGCTTCGGGGCAGTGAAGATCAATACTTTACTTTGATAGAAAAGAGTCAGGTTTGAAACATAGAGATAAAACTGACACATTTTGTATAAATTTAATTAAAAATGCACCTTTAGTGGCTTGTTGCAAGCACAAAGCCAGCCCTCCATCTAGCTATCTCTCTGTCTCACTCTCTGTCTCTCTCTTCCCTTTCTTGTTCCTAACAGGAAGATCTCTGAATCTGCCTCACCAACAAAGCACCTCGTTTTATGATTTTTGTCTTGAAAGTTTAGCACTGAGGGAGCAGGATGGAAGGGATGTGAAATTCTAAACAGACCTTCTGCTCTCTCCCCAGTCCCACTCCTTTTGGTGGTGGCGGCTGGGGGGACGGGGAAGGAGCTGGCTCCCCGGTGAGGGAAGGAGGGGGGATGAGGCAAAATGATTTTTTTTTTTTTTTTAAACCCAGCAGATTGGACACCCTGGGGCACTTTCCATTTGGATCTGTAGCTTTCCTCCACTCCCGCCCCCCTCTTCTTGCTTTGTTAAACTGAGAATTATTTTTCTGACTACATGTGCATCCCTGATCCCACTAGGATAGCGCTGGCCACAAGGCAGTGTCTTTATTCTCTCTTTCTTTTTCCTCCCTTGCCCCCCCTCATTTCTTCCCTCTCCCTCTTTCCCTAACCCTGCTGCCAGTGGGGACATTTGTCTTGTGTTTTATAATATGGCCCCTTCACCCCCTTCCCCTGCATGTCTCTCTCTCTCTCTTTCTCAATCCTGTTTGGCTCGGTTCATTTTTCACTTGAGTGCCTTTCCTCCCAGACTCCCCTCTGCTCTGGCCTCCCTCTGCTCAACACCAATAAAACATGCACAACACAGGTAGAACAAGGTGCCAGGGCTCAGCGTGACAAATGGCTCACACACCACTCAATAACCATGGCTGTAAATTGCCCCCTCCTCACCCTCTGCTGGCTCCTGGGGACAGCGGCTCTGCCAGGCCAGTGAAACTTGCTGCCTCACCACAGGGTGGGCTGGGGAAAACCAGCAGGAGTTTGGACACCAGCCACCACTGGGGCAGAGACTTTTCCAGCTCTGACATTTGGGGTTGTGAGATTTGGTGTCCCTGTTTCACTGTCCAGTGAGGCCATGCAGCCCGAGGGGCCCCAGAGACTTGTTGGAAAACGGGGGTTGTGCAGCAAGGGGGTGCAAACCACCTTCCTGACCTGCAAACCAACTATTCAAGTCATATTTTGTGGTCAAAAGTCTCAAGACTTGTTCCATCCGTGCAAGCTCTGGAAGGGTTTTAAAGGGGAAGGGTGACAGTGTCTTCCTGAGGGTCCCTCTGTTCCCAGGGGACAGAGCTGGGCTGGCAGCTCTGGTCAGGTTCTGTGTCACCTCTGAGAGCCATGGCCAGTGTTCTCTGTGCCTGCACCAACGCAGCCGAGGCACGTCGGTCACCTGCCTCTTGCTGCTGAGCCTTGGCATGGCCTTCCCTGGGATGCAGCATCTCTGCTTGACGTGGGGGCTTGGCCTTGCCAGGGCTGCCCCGGCTGCGCACTTGCACTGCACATGTCGCTGCAGTGCTCACGTGGGCTTGTGTTTGATCAAACATACAGGAGAAAGAAATAAACCACTGCCTCAGAAAAATAAACCACACGTCAAGGAACAAGGCAAAAGCAAACTGGGTAGCAAAATAAATGTGAACACCACCTCTCACCAGCCAGCAGCACCTGTGATCAGCTTATTCCTGGGTCTGTGGAAACTCCATTGAGAGCAGTGGGCATGTGGAAAATGGTCAGTATGTTACAGATGGTGAGGGAAAAGGGAGCGAGGGGGGACAAAGCAGGTGTCATTGGTGGAGGCTGGACAGAAAGGAAGGAAAGGGGCTGGAAGATGTGAATAAGCTCGAGGCTCATGCATAAGCCAGATGAGCTTGTGGAGGGAGGCTGAAGGACAAAGAAGCACAGCCACATATACTGAAGAAGCAGCAGCAAAACCTAACCTGGATGATGGGGCAAAAGAGAGGCGGTGTCTGCCTCCCTGGCCGTGGGCCTGGGTGACCGTGGGGGTGTGTGTGCGCCTGTCGGTGGGTCAGCACGCAGGCAGTGCCCCAGCTCAAGGCAGAGCAGGGGCTCTCAGTTATAGCCGCAGGGAGCGACGTGCGGCCGCTGCACGGAACTGTACTCTTTGAATTCCATTGTGTTTGACTTTAGCTGTCAAAACTGCAGTTGCTGTGAATTTTGCTTGAGAGCCAGAGGATGCTGTGCGGGTGGAGCTGCTGGTTTTGCAACAAGATGCAAAGCTGGGTGCCTGTCCCACGGATTTCAGGTGTCAGCCCCTCTTGTCTTAAGTAATTGCCGACTCTGGCAGACGTGTATGTCTCCCATTACCAGTTTCATTCGGCTCTGGGATTCCTCACCACCTCTCCCTGTGTTAATTTGTGCCAGTAATACATGCAGCGTTTCCTACCCTCGTACTTACAGGAGGCTGCATTTCAGATGCACGTGGAGAGAGTGTGTTTCGTAAATTGTCATCTGGTGCTTCAGCTTGCCAGTGTAAAAGGAAAAATACCCAGCTCTGTGTCACCCTGCGCCCCGGCCCGTGCCGCCGGCTCTGCTCTGCGGTCCGGGCTGCTCGCCTTTACCGGCAGAAAAAGCAGAGTTTCCTTGCTCAGCTAAGGTGTGACGGGGTTAACTCTGTCAGTCTGTCTGCATAATATCGGCTGGAACATCACCCGAAGTTCTTTCCGAGCCATCCGCGGAGGTGAGCGCCGGGCAGCTTTCCCGGGGGCTGCGTGGCGGAGCTCCCGCGCCTCCCCGCTGCCTTTCATCGCGGCAACCGGGGGCTTCCGCAGGGGCGAAGATGCCAGGCTTTTGTGGTCTGCCACCGGAGCTGCCTCTGCGCCGCCGTCAGTGCCGGTAATTGCAGACAGAAGCCGCTTTGTGTTAAAATGGCATCGGTAATTGAAACGGAATTCGGAATCAGGACCCTGCAGGCACCGCTCGGTGAAAGAAGAAATAAAGATCGTTTGGGTCACATCTTTTGTAATTTGCGTTTAATAATCGTACCAGGAGGTACATACAAAGGGAGAGGAGACACGAGAGGCAGCCGCCGCCCCCCCCCCGCGCCTTCCCGCTCGGCTCGGTGCGGGCTGCTGGGGCGGCCGCGGGGCAGAGCGGCCCCCTGGGTCCCCGCCGAGCTCACGCTCCTGCGTTCCGCTCAGGCGGAGGGTTTATGGGCCCAGGTGCCGGCCCTGGCGCGGTGGGTCTGGCTGAGCACTCGGCTGTGTCGCCGTTTCCGAGTTTCTCTTTGAGACGGGCTCCCTTCGGTACCCTTCGACGGGCTTCGTGGTTGTGCTTGCACGAGCAGATTCAAGCAAACTCAAGCTGTATGGCATGGCTCGTGCTGAAATATCCCAAACTTCTTCCACCACAGAGCAAGGTGACCTCTTCTGTTCTGCTTACTGGGGACAGTGTGTCACCTATGCTCCCCCCACAAATCACAGCCAGGCAGTGCCTGGGAGGCACTGACTGGTGGGGACCAGCACCCTGCCAGGAGCCTGCCCATGCTCAAAGAGTGCCAGTGCTAGAGCCCCCGCCCTGGTAAATTCACAAGTGTAGATGCAGCCGTGTGGTTTTTCTTCTTGTCCTGTTTGGTGGGTGACTTTCAATCTCAGGGTATCAGAGTTACCAGGAAAAAACAACAAAAATGTTGCTGAGAGATGCTCAGGAGAGGGCTGCAGTACAAGGCACAAAGAGCCTATCGAAGACTGTGAGAAAAATGGGTGCATACCGAGTGCAGGTAACTTGGGCTCTTCTTGGCTTCGTGCTGTGCTTAGCTGATGCTTGTTTGGCCCTGGAAGAAGTGAGGTGGTTTCTCTTTCTTTCACATTAAAGCCCACAGTGCTGCTTGCCCTGTTCCAATACTTCTTCCAGTCTGCCTGTTGGAGGCAGGATAGAGGGTTGGATGGCCCTTTGGACTAACCCAGTACAGCCTGTTTATCTCACGCTCCTGACAGCCTGTCATGGCATGCTTCTGCTGTGCTTGCCCTGGAGGTTGGGTTGAAGGGCCCAGAAAGGCTACAGCAGTTGGGGATGAAGATCTCTCTCAGCCTCAAACTGTCCAGGAACATTCATCTGGCATTATAGTGCCCAAAGCATGCGCTCACAGGTCTCTGCTCCAAAGACTGCATCAGGCAATACAGGGCTGCCTTGTTCCCTTTAGCCCAAGCCCCTGGTCCTGAAGGAGCTAAGCCTGTCAGGTACCTCCCCCATAATCTCCAGGAAGACCAGGACCTATGACACAGCATCTAGCACATGTGAAACCAGAAGATCTGGTTCTATGCTCATATTGTCTGCTGACCTTCCCTGTGCTTCCCCTAGCTTTGCCTCTGTTGAGCCCTGCCATAGTGCAAAAATAACCCAAATTTCTCCTTCCTTAAAAAAAACCTCATCGCTTCTATTTCTTATGCAAAACCCAACCACATCAAACACAGACCTAAGGAATGGCAGTACCCATTCACATATTCCGCTTTGGTCTTTTTAAAACCCAGTGACATCCTGGGAGCCACTCTAAATCCAGATGAGATGGACATGGGTGTGAGCAGGACCAGTCCATTCCGTCCTTGAACAGTGGGTCCCATTACCCCAGACTTCAAGCACATTTTGGGGAACAAACTCAGCCATGATTACCTTCGTTGGTGTCCTGTTAATCTCAGTGGAAAGGAGCACATGGTACTGCCTGGGTTTCTTTCATACAGCATACATTTTCTCTACTGTTAGGCTTGACTCGAGAACAGGCTTCATTGCCATTGAGGATACAAAGGAGACATGTCCAACTCCAGCAGCTCCCCTATGCTCTGTATTGATGCTGTAACCTCCCGGTTTCTCTTGCACACATGTTCTGCACTTCTTCCTTAAGCTGCTGCTGGCGGCTCACCATCTCACAGTTCTTGCCCATGGCCAGGAAGAGCATCATCTGTCAGCTACATCTGGAGCTGCCATCCTGCTTTCTCCCAGGGAGCCCAAGGGGTCCATATCAGAGGGCCAGAGCTGCAGTTGTGACAGGAGAAATTTAGATTGGGGAGAGGTACCTTGGCTTCTTCTAGTTTTAATTGCTATTAAAAGGAAGCATCTTGTTAAAATTTAAGAGCCAATACCCTGATATTTCTTTAGCCTAGAAAAGGCAGTGATATGTGACTTTGCATACCTCTGCTCAAATGTTATCAGTAAATACCCAGAAGTAAATACCCAGACACCTGAAGTCAGATGAAGGAGAGCATCTGAAAGAGGTAAAGAAAATTTTTTTTTGCGGAGAGATTGTCCAAGCCCTGTATAATTACATGCAGACATCCAACCTTTCCTTTCTGCCTGAGAAACTGAGGATGCATTAGCCTTTGGGTGCAGCAGCAGAGCTGCTGAGGAAGTCCATAATTGGTTGAGGAGGTCCATAACAGGCACTATGGATGCTTTGTCCTTTTCTCTCCAAGCTTTCCTCTCACTGTATGCATGGCAAAGACCTAGCAGGCATCATCAAATTAATCCTGTTCCTTGTCAGCACTTCAGGAAATGTCTGTCACAACCTGTGTCCTGCAAAAATACCCAAGTAAGCTGGACTGCTGCATATGAGTGGCTTTCTGGCTGGGCATGTATGTCCTGTAGTGGTTATCAGCCCTGGCGGGGTGCCGTGGCAGTGTTCCTTTGCTCTCTTCTGTCCTTGGTTCAGTCCCAAATCCCTCCCCAAATCCTCAGCTCCACTTTCAGCATTTCCATCCTCCTCCTCCATGAAGACCTAGAGATCTTAGGTGGGCAGTCACACTTTGGGTGATGGAGAGAAGAGAGAACTCTTGAAGAAGAATTTAAATAAGCTCTCCTGGCCTTGCCTTGCTTTAGTAACTCTCTTGGGGGGCTGTTTCAATGGGCCTGCTGTTTGGCCCTCTGACAGCTGCATCTCCTTTATGTTGTGCTATTAAAGCCCCTTTTGCAGGATGCAGAAGATGTCATGAGGAGGAGAAGGCCATAAAACTATCAGCAATATCCTCCCCTGATCTGTACAGCTCTCACACACCCCTTCCACCACCACTCATCCTCACACAGTTATTTCATTCGCACTTCCCACACACTCGCCTGGGACCCCCATACACCCACACCTACACACGCTCACACAGATGCACCGCACTCTTATTTTCTCTGTTCCTCAGCCTTCCTTCCCTCCTTCCATCTGTTTGTTGAATAATTCCTGGCTAAGTAACTTTCTCTGCACGGCCCCCAGGCCGGGGCATGGGGACTTGCCCCCTCCTCCCCCCTGGCTGTCCAGGGGGCTTTTGAACATGTGTTTCTGGGAGGCAGACACCAGCTGGCTGGGCGGCATTTGCATAGTCAGCTAAAAGCCCCTGAGCTGAGCTGGGGACGTCTGGAGGAGCCCATGGCAGGATGGAGGGAAAAGGGAAGTGCTGGTCAGCTTGAGGTCAGCTGGAACAGATTTCCAAACGAATGGACAGATGGCGAAAGGAGATGAGGGGTGGGGGGAGCATGCAAAGGCTTCTACATCAAAGAAATAAATCACTAAATGCAGTAGGGGAATAAGTGACCAACGTGCCTACGGGCATGGCAGTCACTGTGCTGCTTCCTTCAAAGCCCGTGGGGTGGATGGAAGGGGTGAGCGCGGGCTCTCATTGCTCTCAGTGCCAGGGAGGGGAGCGGGGTGGACCATGGACCAGGGAAGGGGCATGGAGAGGCGTGGGGTTCTGTGGGGTCCCAGTGCTGTGAAGTGGCAGTAGGGAGCTGGAGGCTCCCCGCAGCCTCCTGCAGAGAGCTGGAGGGGCCCTGCTGCCAGACCTCCATCCAGGTGCCAGCGGGACCTGTCGCAGCTGCAAAGACAGACCCCCAATTCACCCAGCCGCACTATGCTTCCAAGACATCACCCAGCTCAGCGGGTTTGGGACTGGGGTTTATGCAGCCCTGAGCACGGGGCACCCTCGTGGCACCTCCCCTCCATCCCTGCTGTTCCTCCCTGCTGTTTCCCCCACTTCTCCCTCCACTCCAGCTAATTTCATTGGACTGAAAATAATAAAGCAATCTGTACAGTTTTGCTCCTACAGTGATGTGTCTTTGCCATTCCAAAGTAACAGCAAAACATTACATTTAAGAGCCCCTGTACTGCCTTTGCGCTGTTTCCAGCTATCTGCCTGGTTTCATGCTCTTTCCCGTCTGCACAGCTCACTCCTCAGGACAGAAAATACACTTTATTGCTTGATCCTGCAGCACCTTTTGGAGCGCAGGGGGAAAAAACCACTGCCTTAGCACATGAATTACCCAGGCAGAGAGAACTGACTTGCCTCCCCAGGGCTCAGGGTGGCCGCAATTAAGACCTTAGGAAAAAAAGCCCAAGAAATGCTGTGATGGACAATTAGGGGCTAAGCCACCCCAAGAGTGCTATTTTCCTCCTTTCGAGCTGTTTAGCGGTTGCTACATGCCCTTGACCAGGAAGGCTCACCAATTACATGTTGTCTTCAAAATGCTGCCTGCTGTAACTGTGGGTGTTCCCCTAAACTGCACGAGCGTCTGAGCCTCTTCTGGGCTTACATTCTTCACACACCATCAGCAACTCCTACAGGCTAGTTATGCGCTACAGTAAGAGGTATTCCCATTACATGCCCTTTTTGTTATTCTTCAGGACAAGTGGAAATGCATTTGTGTTATTTTAAATGCAGTTTGAGGGGATTGGTGGTTTTTATTTTTTTTTGTGTGTGGTTTGTTTTGCTTTTTTTTTCTTCCCTAATGCTGTTGCCTGGATGGTGCTAAATCCTTTCCTGAGGGATGCAAACACATGTTCCCTGTCGTGAGTGCAGGCAGACAGATGTTACAGGAGCATGTAAGGAAGGCTGTCACTAAGGGCCAGCTAGTGCAGAAGGGCAATCGCACATAAACTCCCTATGTGGATGATGCCACCCCATGTGAAGGGGGTCTGTACTTTAAGCAAAACTGTCAGAGTCCTGGTGGCACCAATAGGCCCTAATTGCCCTGAGTGGTCTCATCTGGGGCCCCCACCCACAGCCCCTCCCCCAGGGCTCCATTTAAGCTCAGCCTGGGCCACTTATTCTGTTTCTGAGCTGTGTTGTAGGTCTGCCTGTCTCTAGCCCTGTCTCTGGCCTCATCTCCTGGGTGGACCTCAGACCTATGCTGCAGTGATGTCTCCAGCCCCATCCCTTGCTCCTCCTGATGGGACTCCCTGGATGAACTTTAGACCCAGTTCATTGCTTTGCCTTGTCCAGGGCTATGGATGGACCTCATCACCAGCACCCACCCTCCCACCGCCCTCCCCGCCTGCCGTGCTCAGGTGCTGCAGGACTGTGCCCTGGTCAGTGAGGGCCCTGCCTGGGCTGGGATCACCCTTGGCTGCCAGCTCACCCTCCCTTAGGAACAGCCTGTCCTCACTGCTCCTTGGCACAAATTGTCAACTGTGGTTGGCCTGATGAAGACAAGCAGTTGAATGTGTGCTGCCTTGTCATCCATCTCTCTGAAGCTCTCTGCTTCTCTGCCTGGATTTGCTAATACAGCTAGGTTTTACCCACAAATCTTGCCACTGCTCTGTGCACCCCTAATCACTGACAAATCCATCAATAGCTCTTCTAAGAGGTCACAGTCTGAAATCCCAAAGCTGTTCCTCAGCTATTCTAAGATTAGCAATCTACTCCTTCCTCTTCTGATCCCACACCAGGACTCATTGTCACCTCTAACTCATCATGGTTTAACTTCATCAGCAGCTTCTTCAAGATGATGAACGTTTCTCTTTTGGAAGTCCAGGTAATGATGTCTTCTTTTCTCACAATTTTGCTCAGAGTGTTTCTAGTAGACTAAGGATGGCTGGTTTTCTTTTAGAAAAGCATTTCTGATCTGTCCTCAATTTCCATTCCTTTTTGCTCTTCTAGTTTGTTGCCTCTAGCTTGGAGATGCTGAGCTTGGAAAGTTGACAGGCAAAAGCCACGTACAGTCTAGGCTGATATGGACATTAGTCAGTGGTCTCATCCTTTGCACTCCGAGCAGTAAACTCAGAAGTTGACCCTGACTGCTCGGATTGTGTCTTCAGCTTCCCTAGTTAACTGTAGGGCTCTTTAATGTAAGAACCCCTATCATGAAGAAATAGATCTTGTCTTTCAACAACACTGACTGAATTTCTAACTCATTCAGTACTTTTTTTGTCTAACCCATAACTTACTAAACAATTGACTTCTCCAAAGTATCAGGTAGTCTTAACTTGTACCAGGTCCCTTTGCATTTGAGCTGTATGTCTCTGTCCTGATGTACTAGAAATAAGCAAGCAAGATGTCCTCTGCAGTCAGGAAAGCATCATGCATGCCTGTTACAAGAAATAAATGGTAATTGTTATTAGAGCTCACTATACATGAAGCAAAATCAGCAAAAAAGAAGTGTACCATCATGGTGGTTTTTTTTTTTTTTTTTTTTTTTTCAGAAAGTCTTGAATTTGTTCCTTGGGGCCTTATTTATCACTTGGAAATACTCATATGCCTGTTGGGATTTCATCAGGACACTTGTAAATCCCCTAAGTTTCCTGAATTCTCGCAGGAAAGGCTCTTCTGTCTCAGGCGTAAGCTGTTTTGTTGTTCTGTGCTTCATAATGTTTGCCCTCTAAACAGGGAAGGGAAACACACAGTGCAAGCTGCAACACATGCAGCTGTTAAAAAGCTGCATTTCTGCTGTGCTGGGAAGTGTGCTGGGATGCAGCAGGGCAGAGGGGGAGATCACCACACAGGCCGTTCTCACCTGCCGCTTGCTCCCATTTGGGTCAGATATGAATTCCTCTCTGACTTCTGCCACACTGAGTATCTGAAATAACATCACTGAGGTATGCAGGGAAAGAGAAAGGGGGCTTGTGCCAGCTATCTCTGCATACATGTGTGCACGCATGCATGCACATGCTGTCACAAACCTTGCCCGCTCCCTGAAATCTCTGAGCTGCTGGCAGGGTAGAGAGAGTTTGCCTACCTCCAGACTTGAATGTGTGCTTCCCACTCTGGGGGCAGCTGCTGCCAAATGCCCAGCTCATGTTTTGTTTTATGAATCCCTTGCTTCTATGAGGCTTTTTTATTTTTATTATTTGAACTAAAATGGATCCATAACCTTGCGGGACAAGGACATCGGCCTGGCTGGCAGTGCACGTGCTTCTGCTCGTGCTCTCCCTCCCCTCTACAATTACTCTTCATGCAGCACAGAAAATAAAACATTCCAGCAAAATATGACTGCCCCCTCTCCCAACAGGAGGTCACTGAGGCTTGGACTAGCACAAGAAAAAGAAAGCCCAGGGAAAGAGCTGCTCCTTTTTGATTTATATGCTGGTTGGGCAACAGGAGAGACCTCTGAGTGGAAGGAAGGTGCTACAGGAGCTGCTAATTGAGTAATCACAGTTCAGAGCTGTGGGGAACATGGCAGGAGCAGGTGACAGAGGCCTTCTCTTCTGGCTGGCAGGGAGCCCTCACCTTCTTTTCTCACCCTGGGTTGGAGAGCAACAGGACAGGTATATTTGTCTGCTTTTTGACGTTGCACAGCACAATTGCTGTGCCTCTGCCATGGCCAAGTCTGCCCCTAGCATTTGCCTCTTCTCCTCATTTTTCCCTTCAAACCGTTTTCATACCTGGAAAGTTCAATGTAGTAGTTTTTTGTCTGAGTAGATTTAAACTCTTTTCTTGGCTCTGTGTCTAGCCCTTCTTGGTGCAGAGAGTTGGAGAGGTGAATGGTGTTTCTTGCTTGCCTTCTCTGTGCTGGGCATGGGATGTTTGGCCTGAACATGCCCTTATGCACAGTCCATCACCCTGTCTGCCCATATCTGGACACTGGGGCTTTGAGGCTGAATTCAGCAAGAGCCAAAACCACTCATCCATCCTATAGTTGAGTGCAAGATGCTGCAATTGTTAGGGTTGTGCAAGGGGGATATGGTGTCTCCTGGCATGGCTGTGTTCAGTCAGGGATCTGCTGTTCCTCACTCCTGCCTCTTGCAACACTGAGTTGGCAGCTGCTGAACAGCCTCTCTGCCTGAATGCAAACTTCAGGCACATGCTCCAAATTGCAGCTGAACTGCACATCATCTCCCAGCGCTGGCAATTACCCACTGTCCACATGCCTGCTGAATCATACGCCTGATCCCAGGACCATGCTGGAGCTTGGGCAGCTGCAACTGGAGGGGCAGGGTGGGGGCAAGACCTGAGCCCGTTTCACTTCACCAGTTTTTTTCTGACACCCCCCCCCCCCCGCCCCGGCATAATAATTTCCACGTTCTGAGTAGCACCCCTCCACCTCCTCCACCGATGAGCAGATACTCTTGTGATCAGCCCTCGTTTGTCTCCCGCTCAGGAGGAAGGTGATTACTGCACGAGTCGGAGCAATCGAGACATTTATTTCTGGCTGTGAGGGATGCTCGGAGGGGGAGGACAGGCAGAGTCCCTCCAGCATCACTAGAGGTCTCTCTTTATCTGTATGTGCTTGTCTGCAGGGCAATGGGAGAAAAATACACTTGCTCAGAATAATTTCTTCATCTGCTTCTTGACATGTCACAGCCTCGTAGAGCATGCAAGCCTGGTGAAGTCATAGGGCTGAATTCTCCTGGCTTAGTTTCTCTGGATGTCAACTGCTGGAGAGTGTCTCTGTCTGGGATCTGCCTTCTGCTGCTCGGCTCTCCCAAGCTCCCATCTCCTCCCAGCACCCTGTTCAGCACTGCAGGGCTCTGCAGCTGGGTGGCATCGATAGCCCTTTGCCCCCTCGATCAGCCCACCCAGGCATCTACTTAGAAACTGATTTGCCAAAACTGTAGTCTGAACTTTCTAGGGGCTGGTTAAGAGCTGGTCCTCTCCTGACGACTCATCCTCTGGCCAGGCTGTTGCCCATGGGTTTTGGCTTGCTCCTCTGTGCCCATGCCTCTGCAAATCCTGTGTGCTTGATGGGGTCCTCCAGCATCCCAGCAAAGATCACCAGCAGCAAAACCTTGATGCTGCTTTAGAGCTGACATCAGTGGAAGGAGGGGAATGGTGTTACTGGTGCTAAGATTTTTCAGAGGATTGGTTGTCTGCTTGCCCATGTCTCACTTCGCTGTAGCAAAGGTGAACCACACCCTTAATCAAAATCTTCCTCTGCAGGCTATGTGGAGCACAAGACCTGCTCTGGAGTTGGGGTATCCACATTTATGAGAAACCCTGGGACACTGGTTTCTTTCCCTCTTGCATTTTCCATGTGCTGTTTGGTGACAGGCAATGAGCCACAGCCTGGAGACTCCAGATACCAGCACTTCCCTTCGATGTGAGGGCTTGGGCCCAGCGCTGTGCTGAATGAAGTTTTAGTTGCTTTCTCAACAGGGGAAGAAAAGTTTGTTTCTATACTGTGTTTTCTTTTCTGTATGTAGTGGCACGCGGCAGCCACCACTGCTGCGCAGGCAATGCATCAGTGTCAGGACCCCTCCAGCAGCCTCCAGCCTCAGGAGTGGTCCTGAAGGGGGGTTTTGTCCAGGGCAGTAGTTACCCAGCTGCTGCAGAATGGGCCAGAAGCAGCCTTGGGAGGCGGCAAGTGGACTTCGTGAGGCTTCCATCTCAGCCCTGCTGCTGTGTTGAACTTGCACGTCCTCTGTGTAAAATCACTAGTAGCAGGGGTGAAAGGTGTGCTGCAACTCTTTCTAGCTCTGCGCAGCTCCTATGCTTAGCTTCTTCTGAAAGGTTCTCCTTTATTTTATTATCTTCTGATTGTTTTTTTAAAGGTGAAATTGTTGTGCTTGTTAAATAAGGCGTTGATAGGATGAGGTAGACTGCAAAGTCAGGCTGTCCCTCAGCTCTGTTAGTGCTCCCACAGTCTCCTCTGAGCTATAATCTGCTGGTTTAGCCCTCTCCACCGACACAGGCTTGCAGCCTTGCTGGCAGCCCCCAACCTGACCTGCAGCCCTTGGTGTCAGTGATTCAGCAAGATGAGCCATGTGGAGACGGAAATCGAGTCCCGGTGGTGGGAAGTGGTCTTTGGAGCATCTCTGCCAGGGCCTGGGAAGGTGGAAGTACTGTTGATAGAGGTGGTGTAGTCAGTTTGCATGTAGTTAGAGATACTGATTCTGGCATTCTACTGACTTTTTGGAAGCCTTTTAGATTAGATCCTTGTCTTGTTTTGCATTCATCAACAGCTCCTCCTGATACACCCTTGCTAACCTTCCACTGAGCAGAAAGACAATTTGGGACATGGCATATGAGTGACTTGGGAAACGTGAATAAACAGCATGCCTGCAGCTTTCTTGTGATGCATTTGACTTCTGAGCCCAGGAAGTCACCCACTGATAAAGACTGGTTCATTCATCTGTCGTTTCAGTTTTTTCCTAGCTGCTCCACTGCTCTAGTCTCTCTCGCTGTACTAAACACCAGCAAAACCAGTGAGGCTGTAATATCCTGTGCTGGGAATATTTTCTAAGAGCTTACAGATGCCAGCCTCTCACAGATAATAAAGGCAGATCTACCTTAATGCAGTTCTTCATGGTGAGATCCTACTGACTACTTTTCCTGGCTGCAGATGAATCAAATTATCTTTTTTTTCATTCTACCCCAGTGCTAAATTGTCTACTGCTAGCTTTGCTGCCTGCTGTGGTCTCTTTTGCAAGGAGCACTGCAAGGTGAGCTGGAGTTAGGTGTTCCTGAATGCTGGAGTCCTGTGAGTGTGTGAGCTGTTTGGGGCAGACTGATGACAGCGATGCAGAAACCTGCCTTAATGCACTGAAGGTGCAGAGAAATCATGCAATAGCTGAGGACTTCTCTGTGTTTGTTCTTGGAAGGGTGAGATGCAGTGAAGCAGATTGGGTCTTGCTGACTCTCTGCAGCCCAGAGAACTGCTCTGAGATGGCAGCAGAGTGGATGTAGGGATGTGCTACTGTCATTTGTCTTTCTGATAGATTTTTCCCTTGGATAGTGTATGTCTGAGGGAGCTCCAAAGGAGGAAAGTGCTTCCCAGTGTAGCTTTTCTTCCACATACAGGTAGCCTCAGGTCAGCACTGGCCACATGTGCAGAACCAGTCAGCTTAGTAAAGGCTGAGAAAATAAATTAGATCAGCAGAGGAGTGGGATGCTTTGGTTTCCCAGGCCAAGTGTGCATAAAGGCTGCTGCATAATAGCCAGTCCAAAAGAACCACTGGCAAGCGTCATGTCAGGTGGTTTCCTTCCCTGTCCCATGAATCCCAAACTTGGTGTCTGGATACATCATGCAGGGTGAAAGACAGTCGGTGCTTGGGATACTGAGATCCTCTGAATTTGGTGCTTGGAAAATGGACAGCTTCCCCATGGAGGAGAAACCAACACATTAACTGGGATCCAAAACTCAGAGTGGGCATGAGTGATGCCACATCAGCTCTTTTCAACATGTTGCACTAGTATGTAAAACCTGAAATACATTTATCCTGTGACCTCTCATTGACCAGGGAACACAAAAAATTGAGCAGATACTTTGTGAGCTGGTGGAGGAGGGGATTTTGACCCATGAACCAAGCATTTGCCTTCCTCTACCTGCTATCAGTACAGTGTGGTTTATGCGCGTGTGTGTTAATATATGTGTTATGCACAAGAGAAGCAGAAAGAGTGACGCCAGCTGCTGCTGCTGGTTTCAGTGGGATTTAGGATGCCTAAAAGCCTGGCTGTGGATACAGTTAACCCTCGTCTGCTGTGTCTGTGCATCTCTGAGATTACTGTACATGTTTGCAGGTACACAGACAATTATCTGCCTGCATTTCTCTGTATGCTCATGTGTTGGTAGGTACCTTGGTCTGTCCGTGTACCTGTGTCTCTGCCTGGGGGTACAGTACCGTGCTGTAACGAGGAACGTCCTGGAGCTGAAGCTGCTGTAGTAATTACAGCAGATAAACTGCTCTGCTTGAGGGTTGCTGTCCACACCAGGCTGCAAGGCAGGCAGCCTGGCTTCAGCACCGAAGTCTATTCATTCTAATAAGAGGGACACCCTGTGTTATTAAGAAGAGTGTTTATTACTGTCGCTGCACGCTGACAGCAGCTTCCATCATCGTTAAAAGGCAGATGTGGGGGAGGAGGGTAGGAGGCTGTGTGCTCCTATCTCGGAGGCTAGGACCCAGCTGGTGAGGAGGCTGGGGGCTGCAGGGCTCCCCCCTGAGCAGTTTTGCCTCCAGGTCCCAGCCTAGATGAAGTCTCTTCTATGTGGGAGGCAACCCTCCGTGCCTTGTGCTCTGCAGGGCTGGGGTGCTGCAGGCAGAGATGGGAAAACCAAGGAGGGCAGCAGCAGAGGGCTCTTGCTGGGGGAGGAGGGTACAGGATACCTGTAGGAGGCTGCTGTGCCTGTGCTGAGTCCTCTGCTTGATCTGAGAGCAGGTCTCAGCACCTCTCTTCTCCCTCTCATTTATCTGTGAGAGCAGCAGTGAGCTGTATGGTTTGTGCAGCCCTGTCTGGGACCCCTCACCTGGGAGATGAGCAGGGACGTCTTGGTGTGCAAGAGCAGGCCCTGGCCCAGGGAATGGCACAAGCAGACCTTCACCCATCACTGTCTGGACACACCTCTCATTTTAGCAGCTGGCATTTCTTAAAAATGAGAGAGTATCTGCTGCAGCACTGCAAGTGCTGTGAGTTTGTAGGTCTCGGGGAAGTGCCAGAGGAGATGGTCAAAGGTGGTGCTTGTGCACAGTGTGAACAGCCAACATTGGTAGCTGGCTTTGCTGGTGTTTTCATCATGCAAATGAGATCTGAAGCCTAGAGGAGCCACCCCCAGCACAAGCCAGGGTGGGGACAGGGCACGAGTATAAGAAGTCTGCACAGTGCCTTCACGCTCTGTCCCCAGTGCTTTGACATTTCTGAGCACTTGAGACATGGTAGTTCCCAGACAAAGATGTTTATGGAGCCAAGTCCCTCCTGGTTACTGGGCTTCACCTTGCTTGTATTCAGTCAGGAATAGCTGCACCCAAAGCTGGAAACAGGCTTTATTACTTTGCCCCTTGAAGCACAAGGGAAAGTCATTGACGTTTTTGGCTTTCAGCTGAAGAGCTACAATTTCAGATACCACTTTCAGTTTTCAAACAAATGAAAGAAAGTACACTTAAAACTTCCATGTCTTCCTCCCAGGTGTCTCCTTCTCCCTAATTTCTCTTCCAGTGTATTCATAACTGCCCCCAGTTCTTATCTCTGGGCTTTCTTCTCCTTCCTATGCCTTCTGGGTTAAAACTCCTGGACTTCTCTTCTCTGAAGGTGTCTTATTAGGGGAGTTACAGCACTACTGGGGACGTCAGCTCTCCCTTGTTGCTTTCCCTCCTGAGAAATATATGGATGAGGGGGACAAGATGACCTGTAAAGACCCTGAGCGGTTACTATTATAGGATGGAGTTGATGATCCAAATGGGTCCTTCTGGTGCCCTTTGTCCACTGCAGCACCCATCATAGCAAGTGTCAGTGGGTGACACTCTTTCCAGTGCCCTGTACAGTAAAGGGTCTGTGCAGTCCCAAGAGGAGTAATTCTGTTCTAGCGGAGGAGTGATAGGGAACTGCTCCTTGGTGGAACCCCTGATGTCCTGTATCTTTATAAGGGCAGCAGCTGACTGATGCACCAGTGATTTTCATCCTACCGAGCAACAGGTGAGTGCAAGGGAGCAGGTGGAAAGGAGATATATGGCAGGAGAGCCTGTAAGTGAGCAGAGGACTGGTGGGGAGCTTGGAGGAATGTGTTGCCTGGGGAGAAACCTGTGTCCTGAGTCAGCGGTGGGTGCTCTGATGTGCAAATCCTGCTTGCAGCCGTGCTCAGTAGAGATGGGGAGGTACAACTCTGGGGTGCCCTGCCCTTGTTCTGTGTGACTTAGTGCCTCGCTCTGACAGCTGAAACTTTTGGTGGTCAGATGCCTCTGGCGGTCGGGGACTGTTTTGTCTGCTCCCCTGGCCCTAGCCCACCTCGTTGAGGGTCTCCAGCCATGCGTGACATTAAGGCTCCTCTAGGTCTCTCCAGGTTTCGCAAGGTTGATTGGGACCAGCGCGTGTCACTCTCGGCCACTTCCTCATCACCATAACTCTGGGCTGAATAACAAGAGGCCGAGAATCTGCTAACGCAGGCCCCGGCAGAGTGCCCCATCACTCTCTTTTATTCGCCCTGGAGATTTATGCTGCCTATCTCCCTTCCCTTTGTCCACCGGCCGGGCCCTATAAGTCATGTCCCTGGGCTGACAGGTCACGTGGCTCATGCCGCTGCCCTGTCAGAGTGACTGATGCCAGGGGGTGATTAAAAGAGAGAAGGGGTGAGAGGTCAGCAGCAGGCGGCATGATGTGAGCGGGGGGATGTAATTATCACTCCTGTGACATACTGCTGGGGGCTTTCATGGATCGTCACTCGGGCTGGAGGTGGGGAGGGAGGTGCTGGAGCACGGATGGGGAGTGGATGGACACCAGGCGAGAGCTGGCAGTGGGGTTATGGGAGGCAGGGTCTTTCCATTTTTGAGAGAAACTCGGAAGTGTAAAGCCCAGTCTGCTCCCCAAACTGGACTTCTAGCCTCCAGAAAGAGAGAAAGGGCATTTGGAAAGCTGCAGGGGTCTCTGTTGGGATCAGGAAGCAGCCCTCTGTTTGCAGAAGATTTTGGCCACTTTAAAATGCTTTAAGTTGCCTCCACTGCTGCATCCCAACACTGACAACACAACACAGGCAAGAGTGCCTTCAGATACTAAGATGTGTGCTCTGCTGGAGGTGATTTGGCAGAGAAGTTGGCAGGCTCAGTCACCCGGTGCCCTGTGCTGACACTGCCCATTTCCCTCTGCATTTCCCCTGTCTCTGAAGTGTTTTGTGGACAAGATGAGGCTGCTGGGGTAAAGTCTCCCAGATAGACTATACAGGCTACATCTTTGAATGTCCCCTTTCTGGCTGAAGGTAGAGATGGGATCTTCAGCAGAGCAAAGAATGAGAAAAAAAGTAGATGAAGACAAATTGAGAGGTACATATCTCTGTCCTGGAGAAGAGGATTTTGGATGGAACAGGAGGACAGCTGTCATATTATCCATATAAATAAAAGAAATAATTTAGATTCTGACAATGGAACAACTAAGAATGCTGGCTGGCAGACAGGGGCTGGAGAGGCTAAGATGATGTCGAGAAATATCATAGCAGTGAGTGTAGTCATGAGTATGGTCAGGCTCCAGTGCTGCTGAGCTTTGGGGCAAGAACTGAGAAGATCCATGGGAACGTTTTCAGAGAGTTCACAGTTTCTGTCTCTGATCTGATTTAGGTAATTCCAGGGTATCAGAGTTTTCCCATGGATTCTGTTTGTGCCTTCCTAAGACTCCATTGCTTAAACTTGAATTTCTAGTTTGCTTTTTTTGTAACTGGGAACCACTTCATTGAGTTGTTCCCTAGGCTAGGAATGAGAGCTCCCAACCTCCAGTTTTAAAGAGTATACACGGGAGCATTTCCAGTTATCACGTTTTCAATGGCTCAAACTGTCTTGGTGAGCCTCAGATAGCATGGGTATCTCTCACTATAGACAAGCTGGAAGTTTAGTATTAGGACCCTGGACTATGCATGGGAAGGTGGTGAAGAACACACAGTACTGTACTGCTGTGCCCTCAGAATCGAGGGATGCAGGAATACCCCTGTAGATTAGGCAAGTGGTCCATCTAGTTCAATATTCAGCCTCTAACAGTGACTGTCATCGGTGTGTCACAAGGAAGCTCACAAAAGAGGCATGTGTGCCCCACCACTAAGGTCTTCCCCTAAACTTTTGTGGTTGGAGGATGGTGATGTGGGCAGCTGTACCTAGTGCTACTTTGAGCTTTTGACTAGCATTCTTTGACAGTACAGGGAAAGACAGCGCTTCAGACTCAAGGGCTGAATATGTAAGTCAGAGTTGCTCTATTTCTCTCTTAGAGGAAGAGACAGAACTTTGTGATCCGTAGGCCAGGGATGTATCTTTTTCATGGTACCTCCTGGCTACGGCGAATGAGCGGTTACGTATAGAAGTCAGAGAGCAAAAGCTACCTGAAATGAAAAGATGAAACCAATCCAAACCAGACCAAGCAAGAAGGAACCAACTAACTTCTGTAGCTTCTCAGATTTTTACTATTTCCATGCAGGTATGGCCCTAAGGGCAGCCAGAGGAATAATTTATAGTTAGAGGAATAATATCCCTGAATAAACTAGAATAAATATTATTCATGCAATCTGAATTAAAGAATGAGTGTATTCTAAACATTGTCTTTCTTAGCAGCCCTGGTCAGAACTACTGTCACACCTCATTGAGGCTCAAGGGCTCAGAACTTAACTTATCATTAAATTACCTAAACCTAGAAAGAATCACAAAACTCAGCAATATGTGCAGCAGGCGATCTTTGGTCTCCAAATTACGCTTCTTGGCCTTTCATGCAGAGAAAAGGTCACACTCCTTCAGATTTTCAGCCGTGTCATGGCACATGTGTAGCGGCTCTTCTCTCTGCTTCATTTTGTCATAGCCGTGCTGGGAAGCATAGTCAGGACTTAGCTAATGCCTCATATTATTTTCATTCACATGCTAGTGCGGCTCCACTGCAGATTTTCAGCTAGGGGTTTATTTCTGGAGGGGACTATGTGCTATGGGTAGTCCTAGTCATGTTAACAGAGTGTCATCAATGTATTTGCAGATTTGGAGAAAATACAGCAGGAAGAAATGCTGAAAATTCATCTAATCCAGCACAAAGATACCTATGTGATTCATTCCAAACGCTTACCTAACTTTGCCTTCAAGAAAAGTTATGATGCTACCACAACGTCTCTAATCAAATTATTTCAAGACTTTACTACATATACAGCTAAAAAGTTCTTCAAGCTTTCTAAATCTCCCTTGATGCAGTTTAAGGTTACAATTTCTCCTGCTCTCCAAAGACCCTGCCTCTTCAAAGCAGCCTGCTATGTATTTGATGTTTCCTATCATGTCTCCGCCAGTCTTTTTATTTTTCTCTAGACTAAAAACCAGTTACAGCCTTTTCCCTGCAAGCCAGGTTTTCTAGATCTCCAATTATTCTTGCTTAACTTCCCTGGCCTTGTCCACTTTTTCTTGAACTTCACTGTCCAGAGAGGAAGAAGAAGGGGCCAAGAAGTCCAGCTCAGGCCTTACTAACACTAAGGAAAGCACAAGGATTAGTTCTTGTGCCTTACAGGCTGTTCTCTTGTTTGTACAGCTCAGCACATTTTTTGGCTTTTCACAACAGCTATGCATGGGGATTTGTCTCCAACTTGTGACCCATTGTTTCTCCCTACATCCATTTCTATAGTGCTGCTACCTACCTGATTCTTCTCCAGACCCATGGTTGTGCAGCTGATTATTCAGGCTCAGAGGTACTGGAGAAGGGAGTACGCTCAGGGAGCTTGAGCCCATCTTCACCTCCAAGTGCACATCATTATCTGGTTCACTATCGTGTCCAAGTGCAACATGCATGTGATACCTCCTGTGCTGAGGCAATGTGCCTCTGCAAGTCTCTCTCCTTTCATGTAGTTGTATAGTTGTGTTACTCCTACCTGATGGCTCAGTGTGGTGCTGTGGCTGACCTGCCTCCTTTCTTCCCCACCTTTTCTCTAGTTTCTCCAGGTCATTTTGGATTCTCATCCCATCCTACAATGTCCATTCAGGCTCTTCCAGCTTAAGGAATCTGTAAATTTATGAGCAAACTCTCTGGTATAGTGAAGCCTGTGATGATGGGTAACCACTCCCTGAAAAAAAGGAAGAGATTATACCTCATTGGGAATCAGCTACAAGTTATTGAAAATTAGAAGGGTGAAAACTGGGAACTGAAAATGAGGAACCTAACCAATGCATTGTCCACTGAGCCACCTCCTATTTGGTGATGCTGGAACAGTTGCCTTCTTTTAGTGTGGCTTGAAAAAATCCTGTCGCTTAAAGTACTATGGACTGAAACTGAATGTATTGGGAAATGGGAGACCAAGAGTGACAGAGAGTAGAAAGTTACTTGGGTTAAAAAGAGCTGTATGAATACATCCAAGATTTTTTGCAACTATTAACTCCAATAAAAAGTAGGATTCCTTTCCCTTGAGTTGTTTTCCATAAGAGTTATAGGTAGTGGGCACTGGCAGGAAATGTTTGCTGAACTGGAAATTTTAAATCAAGAATGAGTTCCAGATGTGAAATCTGAGCATTTGTGTCAAAAACCTTTTTTGTAGGTTATTACGAACTTTACAAACAATATTTCTAGGATATTACGGTATATGGACTACAAAGAGCTCTTCCACACCAAACAATTCAGTTGTAATCTCACATACCAAGTGCAAAAAGCCTTTCTTCTTCTGTCTTCAAGCCCAGATTCATTCCTCAGAACCGTTTGGTGAATTCCAAACAGCAAATACATTTGAGAGAATTCAACTCAAATGAATAAACCGTCAATTGAGAAATAGGTTAAATTTGGTAAATAAAGTATTTGCTAGGTATTGCTTGCTTAGCTTTACAGGGGACTGGAAAGCACAAGCCAAAACAGCTGTTCCTAGTCTTTGCATGAAAGAAGTTTCCTTGGAGTAGGTGTTAGGAGTTTGTTATTCTGAGACAGAAAAGACAGAAGAAAGGGAAGAATTTACTGATGGTGAGCTCTGGCAAAGGTGATGGGAGGCAAAAGGATATGGTGGTAAACAGAGGGAGTGCATGAGGATAGGCAGGGAGAATGAGAGCAACAGATAGGAGTGGGATATACCAGAGGGGTGGGGAGTACAGGGGAGGAGGTGAGGGAATGAGCCAGGAGAAGACAGCGTGACTGTGTCTGATCTACACTGACGAGTACCAATGTTAACTGTCACCTCTCATCTCCAAACTAAATCACACCTGGAATTGGAGGCAGTGAGGAGCTGATAGAGTCAGCCTTAGAGAGCCGACAAGTCAATCAGAGCGGAGATGCATGGAGAGACACCAGCTTTATAGGGCTCGGTGCCTTCATTCATCGCGGGATTTACACCTGTCAGCCTCCTGGCGGGGGGAGTGTGCTGAGACTCACTTCAGCACCACTTAAAATGGGCCAACAGACACATTACTGCAATCACCCTCTGCTCTCCTTCCCTCCGGAGGGTGCGTTTTATATTACAGAGAGCTCAGCTGCCTTTGCTAGTTGCATTTGAAGCTGAACACACCTCCTGCCATGAGGAAAGGACTGCCTGTGTTTCAGGACCTGGAGGGCTATTTCCCACACAACTACAATGCCCCAGACCAAAGGGGGAGGGAGGCCTGTACAGGGCAGGGGGAAAGGACAGGGTAACTGCTTGCTAACCAAAAGGCTATGTAGGCTGCGCAAACCCATCTCATTATCTGAGACTGTCATGATATTTATTAGAAGAGGTCAGTGGAGACCAGACCAAGAGATCAGGCTCCCTGTCTTCTACCGTGCTCTTTTGAAATACCTGCAGTGCCCCATAAAGACCCTCCTCTCTTTTCAAAAGAGCCCCAAGATCAGAACTCTTCCCTGCTGGCTAAATCCTGGGTACCAAAGCTTGTGATACAGGCTTTGAGCTGCCTGATCTCTTAATCCAGCTGTGTGTATTCATTTGAAACTGAAAGCAGCTCCTTTTTGTCGTCTGCTTCTCAGCATTAACTTCTCTTTGATGTAATTCTTGCTTCCGATGCTCTCTCCCTTCATGGGGAAGATTAGTGTGAAATTGGCCTGCTTCTCCAGAGACTGCAGTGTTAAGCCTCCAACACTTGGTCCTTATTGGAAATCCTTAACCCACATCGAGAAGAGGGGGAGGGAAGGCAAGTGTAAGAGTCCCAGACTTGACTCTGCCAGGGCTCTGTTGCCTCCATTCCCTTCATTGTTTTGGGCGCGGGGAGCATGGATGTTGAAGGAGGTCAGGATGCGCTCTGAGTGATGCAGGTACTTTAAAGCAGGGACAAAAATGGCATCCTAGCCACTAGGCAGATATCCTCTCAGGTTGAGAATAGAGGATGGCAGTGAAGGGGTAATCAGAGGGGACCATAAGCATGCAAACAGTATTCCCTGGTTGGTCAGAGTGACATCCACATTTTGGGAGTTAATCCACAAGATTGGTCATAGCTAATATGCTTTGAAGAAGTATTTGGAGATCGATTGCCTATGCCCATGTAGCAAGGATGGAGTGCAAGAGACAGAATTTCCCTCTTCTTTTGGGAGGGATGTGGCTGCAGTGTTGCCTTGTGCTTCATCTGGAGTTTTTTCCTTGAAAGAAGAGTGATGGGCCCAGTGGGGATGAACTTCAGGGAGCTACAGAACTGCAGTTCTTGAGTGTCTATGCCTTGGACAAGTTGGTAATGAGGGTCTCCCTTCTCCACAGTGCCAGGACAACACCCCTTGCTCTCCCTTTCGCCCTGCTTCTTGTGCTTGCCTTCCCCCACATGGCTGCTCTCTGCTTATCTTCCATCACCCCACCATTACATGTTCTTGTACTTCAACTTTACTCCACCAACCACTTTCACCAGCCCTTGGACCTGCTCCTTCTGCTTTCTCCTCCACCAGCCTCTCCTGCCCACACTGTTCTTACTGGTGGCGCTTCCCTACTCCCCACACCCTCAGGTCCTGACATGTGCTGCACTCCAGCCCCACCATCCCCTCCTGCTTGGTCCTGCTCCATTGCCCTCCCCACAAACACAGAGTGTTGTTATCTCAGGGAAGGGCCTTGAGCACCCCCCTTGGTTTAGCCTTGTGCTTCCACTCGCTTGGTCACCCCCCTCCCTTACCCAGGTCTGCAAATCACTCCTTCCCATGTCAGCCAGCAAATTGGTTTATCCTCCCCCCATCCCAGCTTTCATTACCTTGCCGAAATGAAGCGATATCTCCTCGGCGGAGGCTTCCCGTCGCTGCAGCCAGTACCCAAATCATGAGAGCTGGCATAATAAATGAAGACAAAGTGCTGGCGGCCCGGGCCATCTCTCCCACTGCGCCACTAGCCGCTGCCAGCTTCATTATTCGCTTAAGTTGCCGGAGAAAATTACTTAACCCTGACCCGTGTATTAGGGCCCTGTATTAATGCTGCGACAGGCGTCTCTTACAGCAAAGAACAATTTATTAGAGCCGAAACAGGCTGCTTTTCTCTGTCATTTTTCCAATCTGAGCTTTGAACACACATCATTAAACTTGTCTGACTCTCTCCCCTTCTCCATCATTCCTTTTTTATTTTTTTAAACAGAACGCGCTGTAGAGAATGGAGATTGTTCTGAACTCACTGAGTGACTCGGACTTTGCCCCCTCCTTTCTCCCGCTATGCTTTTTCCTCCAAACACACCCCATGTCTCCATCTCTCTGTGTCTAATTCACCCTTACTCCTCTCTTTGTAGTCACATTTCTGTTTTTTCAAACTCTCCCTTCTGAAATTCTCTCATATTCTCTGCTTGTAGCTCTGTTTGTTTGCCTGCCCCTCTTTGTACAGGCGACATGCTCTCTTTCACTCCATGAGTTTGGCTAGTCTCACTTCTTTCTCTGCCAATCTGGAGGAAAGATGCTGGGAAGTGTATGCTCCCTATGCCAGCATAGGGTCTGTCCTACCTTGTCCTGCCCTGGGACTCCCTGGGACACTGGAGATCATCAGAGCATCTCAGAGTTGCCCTATGAACTGATTTTCAGTACTTTCACCCTCATCCCATTCTCTCAAAGGGCTCCACTTAACCACTGTTTGATCCTCTACGTCACCCAGCAGTGCCCAAGCAGTGTAAGCGTCAGGTAGGGTTTCAGTAGGACTGGCTCTGTGTGTGTGTGAGCTTTCTTCTCACTTGCTGAAATACTTTGGTGGGGTTTAGTTATGCTCTCTTTTTTATAGCTGACTTATTATAAGATACAGAGTAATGGATGATAATACAGAAACATTTGGTCAAAATAATCATGCTGTCCCTTTCGAATCCCATGCTGACAGACCAAATGCATAAAGACAAAGAAATATTACATACAGGGTGATGGCCAAGAAAGTAATAACAAATAGGAACATTGGTCATTTTAGCTCAGTAGCACTGAAGCCGCATGTACTGTCTTGTTTGGTTTCCCAACTTCCCTTTGTTAATTTACCTTTTTTTTTTCTCTTTGTATACCATCAACTTTCGTGTTGTTTCCTCACTGACCCATTAAATGAAATGATTATGTAGCTCTTATATCACTGTAATATTTAAGTTCTGTCTTTTCTTTTTCCCTTTTTCAGTGCTTTCCCCTGTTTGAGAAGCTGTAATCCCCTCTTCTCTTTCCCATTCATCTTCTTGTGTTATCTCAGTCACTGTCCTTGGTTCACTGCCACTACTTACCTCCCCTTTCTGTTCCTTTTACATATTCCAGTTTCCCCTTTCCCAGCCTCATTCCACTCCAGTCATTATAACTGACACTTCAGCACCATCAGTTGGGATGGATTTAGCGGGAGGCTGACCAGGCAGTCTCTCCCCTTTTCTGCTTCATGATGGGCTGCAGAGAGAGAGAGAGAGGATGAGAAGCAGCCATACAAGCTCTTCCTCAGCCCCCATTGCTGCAGCCTTGCAAAGCTGGCGGCAGAATACCGTCTGAGGAAAACAGGCTTTTGCAAATGCTTGATCATTTTTGGTTTGAGATGCAAGGCCTAGACTTCTCTACTTGAAGGCAGCCTGTGCTATGGGAGTGCAGAGCAATAGCTCAGACTGGGTATCCAAAGCTGGAGGCTACCAGCTTACAGTAGCCTCTGTGGAGTCCTAGCTGTTTAAGGCTTGGTGAGAAGGCATGTGTCCAACCGCCCAGGATTGATTGCTTAGTGCCTGGGTCAGAGTGTCTGTCATGCTATGGTACTTTGTCTCCAGAACCCCTCTGGCCAGAGGTCAGATTAGCTGAGAGGCTGGCATGAAACCTATGTTGGCCTTATCAATTGTATCAGACCAGAGCTACCTATTAATACGGAATCTTCCTCTTTATTCATTAGTTGACTAGGGAGACTAGAAATTCAAGGCTAGGCCCTCAGATCTTTAGAAGAAGATGACATGACTAACCCATAATTTCAACACACAAACTATTTATGACAAGCATTCTTCTCCATTTCCTTTTTACTGGTGATTTGCACAAGAATCAGCAAGAAATGAACACCATGTTAAAGAAGAAAGGCTAAATACACAGACTCTCACAAATCATTCTGGCTTCAAAGATTTCTAAGTCTGGCTCTGGGCCTACTCTTAACTGTCTGTTAACAATTTCCTCTTTGCCAGTAATTGTCCCACGGGGATAAATGAATGAAGAGAAATTGCTAAGGATTGAATGGATCTTGGTGGCCACTCTGCCCTCCAGCCAGCTTTCCAAGAGACCATATATGCCTGGCCATGTCCTCTACTTGTCAGCAGTGAAACTTGGTGCTAAATGGGAGGCCTTGCCTTGTGTGGAGGGTCTGCTTCTGCCTGGATCTCCCAGAGGAGCTGGAGATTACTAGAGCTCAACACATGGTCATGGGTAGATGGGATTAGGCTAAGAAGAGGTAGGAGATCTGCCTGGGGTGGGAGTTAGGAGTGGTTGTTTGTGCTACTTTACGCAGAACTCCATACACTGTTACAGTGAACACTTCTGTCTGCCTTCACGTTCTCCTGCATGACCTAGACAAGAAGTATTTCTGTTTTCACACCAATTTATTGCAAGTGCCGTGCTGGATTGTGTTTCTTGCAGTCTATAGAGTGAGACAAGCTGCCCCTCACTCCAAGCCTAGAGGAATAGCTTTTGTCAAAGGAAGAGGAGATTTCAGTCCCCATATTTTTTTTTAATCTGTGACTACTCAGCTGACACTCTGACTTCTCTGTTGCAGCTTTTATCTCCAGTATGGACCTTGCCAAAGATCCCTTTGTCATCTCAGAACAGGATTTTTGACAATCTTAAGTACAGTATTGGCAACAGACTAACAACAAAAAAATCCTAATAATTAACACATTAACTCATATTAACTGTGGCAGTAATGGGCTAGATAAATTACTCTAATTTAGTAGAATCTTTATTATCTTCCTGTCCACTGCAAATTTGTCTGAGAAGCCAAAGGTTTATACCGAAAAAAAGAAGGAAAATCAAAGTGATGGGGGTTTTTCATTGAATCATTCACATGCAAGGTGGGAGAAGTTCAACTTTTTATCCTAATCCCATCCCTAGTGTTTATGCATGCTGGATGAATTTTCAAGGCTGCTTACCTTCCCAAAGAGGGAGAAAGTTATTTCTAGCCATGTCAGGAATCAAGAGGATTCTATAGCTATTTGTCAGGGGAGTGATTGTGAGCTGAAGGACAGCAAATTCATGAAGACATAAACATGGAGCATGAGATGGCTTGGGGGCTGGTGGGCTGTATCACAGCAGTTATAGCTCTAAAATAGGGGAAATATCTCAGGAGCAGACATGCATGGAAAGAGTGGTGCAAAAGCTCGATCACAGTACAGCCTGGTGTAGTTTTCTTCCACTTGCATGTCATTTCTGTGAGTGAGACAGTGCAGGGTTCTAGTTTTTAGCCACCTGTTGAGGAATCAACTAATGAGAGACACTGAATAGCCGTGCATGTCCTCCCCACGTAGCTGAGAGAAGGAGGCTAACACTTTTGTGCATCTTCTTCTTTGGGCATTCAGGAAAAGCATTTAAGATGAGCTGTCAGCTGTGCTTTTAGGAGTTGAACAACTCCAGTGGGCTTTTGGTTAGGAGTGTGCAGGCTCTGCCACCACGTAAAGCATCTCTTCAGCCACTAAAACTGCTGATCTTTGAAACTTCTTCCTTCCTTTTTACTCAGACATGGGTATGAGGTCACTGGGACTGACAGGGAGGGGAGGGGTGGGGGAGATGGCAGCAAGGGTTAGAGGGGATGGTTGGTTGGTGCGGCTGCCCTTCTGCTAGCAGTCCCTCCCGAATTCCCTGCCACTCTCCTGCTTAGCCCGATAGCTCCTCCAAGTTCTCTAATCACCTTCCTTCTGTAATGAGCCTCTCATCTCACTGATGGAAATCAGGGTATTTGGTTATGAAAGGGACACTGTTAATAACACGATCTCTCTCTTCCCCACTCCCCCCACCAGCCCCCCTCCCAGCTCTCTACACAATTCTCTCAATTAACGATAGGCAGAAATTAATTTTTCCCCTGGACTGAAACAATTGCTTGGCGGAGGATTGCCAGCTCGGCTCCAGATAGGGACCTTTCCCAGCAGGGCCCAGAGAAAGGAGGAGAGACCGAGGCGATAAGCAGGGCCCTATCAGCAGCCACAGGACGCAGTAATACAAATGTTATCCTTAGAAATGTATTTAAAGAGGATATGTTTATAATTCGAAGGGGATTGTCAGGCTGTTCCCCTCCCCCTCCCCGCAGATCCACGCTGCTGCCTTACTCCTTACCACGAAGCGCTCTCAACCCTCCGAAAGGCTTGGCAATGTCAGCACTGCAGGCTCCCCTGGCCACAGCACGGGGTAGGAGGAAGGGGTGCCTGGGTGCAGTGCTGGGAGCAGTCGTTTAAGGCCACAGCACCTGGCACACAAAAGCCAGGTAAGGCAGCGAGCAGGATCTGCTCAAGGGGCAGGGGCTTGCAGCAGATCTACTTGGGTCTTGAGCAGCAAGAGGCAGACCTTGCAGAAAGAAAGCAGTGGTAGGAGGAATAAGCAAGTACACGGAGATAAGGGAGGAGAGCCCTAGCTGCAGGCTGGTCTGGAGTGCAGGTGGAAGTTAAGTGCAGCCTGGGGCAGGGATATGGCTGCTGTTGCATGCAACTGTGTTCCAGTAGCACTTGTGACTCAGAAAATGCTGTCCTATTTGTTGCTTTCTAAATCTACCCGTTTATAGATCCCATACACATAATAGTTCCGCGTTTAAAAATAAGCCATCCAGCCCAGCCCAACCTACAGATGCCAGCCAATCTGCAGGGCTACTCCAATGAGTGCGCTCCTGGCTGAAATACCCAGCCTGGTTCCCATATCCAGCAAGTAGAGTCCCTTCACCTTGCTCTTGAATAAAGAATGATAATGCATCCAATGAGGCCTTCTGGCAACCCTGGCTTGCTTACTTTATGCAGACTTGTGACATGCCCTGCAGCCCTATAGAAGACCTGCTGCTCCTCTGTGTACCAGTTGATCTCACTGCAACAGGCAGATAACTGCAACATGCAGGGACAGCAGGAGAGGAGCAAGAGACTCCACAGAGGACTTTCAAGAAGCAAAACCTGCAATCATTATGATGGAGAAGGCATCATTCCAGCCTCCTTGAGGCTTCACCAGTCCTTGTGGGTGATCCCCACACTTGGCTGTGCTGGCTTGCTTTGAGGCCTATAGCTTTTGAAACACCACTTTTCCTTGCTGAGGGCAAGCTAGGACTCGGCTTCTGCCACCTGACATTAACATCCACGATGTTCCAGCCCTTTACCAGCATCGCTGGTGCCACTGCCAGCTCTCTGCTGCCATGGCTAATGTATTTATTTTCTGAACATCAAAGCATCCTCAGGGGATTTAATTTGGTCCCTGAGGCTGGCTGGGAGACTGCTGAGTGCCCCTCTGGGCGGCTCAGAGGCCACTGTTGCTACACCAGCAATGGCAGGTAGACAAGCACTGTAGTAAGAACGCAGACCATTTCAGTCCTACAGAAGTCCTTGATCTAGTGCCAAACAAAGCAAAATTATCAAATAAAATGTGCTAGATAAGAGATGAGTAGCTTAATGATCAGGCTTTCAGTTGCAAGACTAAGGGGATTCCTGTAATTTGTTTGGTGGTTCCTCAGTTCCCGCCTTGCTTGCGTTCAGCTTCTCTTTTTATTTAGCTCTTGCTTCCAAGTTACAGCATTATTAACATCCTGCTTGCTATATTTAAATGTCCTTTCTATGGAGGAATCCAAGTAAAATTGATTTATCTTAATTTTTAAGATTTCTGTCCTGAGGAACTCTGCATCTGTGATGCCTTGTCTCTCACCTGTCACAGTAATAATCACATTTGTTTTATGCTGCTTCACATCTATATTTACAGTGTTCTGTCCACAGCAATCAGGAGTTTGACTGGGCCATATCAGCAGGAGTGGTACCTTGTCACAAGTCCCAACCACATACCCTGCACGTGGTCATTGCTCAGCCAACTACTAGCAGCCAGAAATTCCCCATGAATCCAGACTGAGGTAGGATCTGCATCTGTACTCAGTTCTCAGCACACAATACTGGAAGGGGGTTCGCCTTCATATGCACCAGGTTCCACAAACCTCCTGGTTCCCCTCACTTCAGCTCATTCTGTCTCCACCATGCAGACTTTGTCTATCCTCTGCCAGATGTGTGAAGGTAGGCAGCAATTCCAGAAGGTGCAGAGCATCTCTATGACTAGTGGGGCAGGAAGGGGGGAGGAGGTGATTTGATAGACCCTGCTAGCCTGCCATTGCAGGGGAGCAGTGTTAGACCAGAGAAGATCTGATTCAGTGAGTCTAAAGAAAGAATGCATGTTTTAAAATACAAAATTTGTTTATTGCTGTTAAGTGTGAAAACCTCTTCCATTTGCTGTGTGCAAATGAAGTCTTTTGGCCTCATACAGAGATGTCATGGGCAAACAATAAGCCTTAAAAGCCAGCCCACATTTAACGGGACTGGCTTGACCCACTGAGAGACTAAGATGCAACATTTATAGACAGGACATCCCCACTTTCTATATTATTTCAAGTTGGTAGCTAGAAATTTCTTTTAGACATCTCCCCACGGTGTACTAGGGTCACTGGACAGGTCTGTCACAGGGCACTGAAATTAGGTCATCCCTGATTATTTGGACTATCAGGAATCCTTCCAAGTCCACAGTAAATGAACACCGAAGACACTGGTAGGAGATTACTCAGAGGAACATAAATGTAGGCCTGAGTTTCACTTCACCCGCAAAGACACTTGAGAACCAGAGCATAATAGTTAAACACCAGCTGATGCTTGTAGAATAGTAACCAGAAATAAACTGACCCTCTCTGCCCCACAGCTGTTGGCAAGAGTCCTGATGTTAGGCCAAGAGCGAGCATTGACTGTAAAGAAAAAAATACCTATTATCACGGTCTGTAAAAGAATGCAGACAGGATATCTGCCCTGCAAATGATATCAAAGAAGCAAATGAAAACACCAAATTTCTTTTTTTTTTCTGTCTCTCTCTCCTCCTGCCCTGATTCCCTGAGCAGCTTGGTTTTTCCACCAGTTCCTGGCACTGACAACTGCCTCAGACCAGCGCGCAACGATACTGATGGTATTGTGGTAACCTCTGTCACAGGTGAGCATGTGGTGACTCGTGCTTTCGGGGCCATGGGAGCCACTAATCTGAACTGTGGCTGGCTTCTTTGGCAACACCCATGGAATGACACCAGGGTGTGAAGCTGGGATGGGACCACTTTATGAGGGAATGCCACAGAGCAGTCTCTGAAGTTGACTGATGAGCTTGAGCTCCTGCATTGAAGTTCCTGGGTTGTCTGCATGATATTTTTTCCCTTCCCTCAGCATTTCCCACTGTTCCCAACCCGACAAGCCTCAGTGAGGTTGTGGAGCCACCTATCCTGGTGACAGTAGTATTTGTTCCTTTTTTACTCATAATTGGTAGTAGTAGTAAAATATTCTTAATTAGTAGTGGCATGTCCAGCTACCCAGAAAGGGCTGAGGGTACCACTATAAGACAAGATCCACGGCCTTTACCAGCAGAGGTTCCCATGAAGCCAGTGGTACAAAATTCCAGGAAAAGAAGCTAAGCTCTGAAAGCATGCTGGGTGTTGTGGCACTGTCCTCCCAAGCCATGTTCTTGGGGCTGGTGTTCACTCATTGTAGCCCCATGGACACGGCCACAGCCTGCGTGACAGCCTCCTACCCTCCCTGCCATCTTCATCCAGCTTTTGTTGCTGGGCTGCCCATGCTGAGACAGCCTGGTGGCAGTCACCTCACACAGATGTCCACATTGGTGGACTGGCACCTCCAGATAGGAGCAATCCAAGGCAGACTGTACCAGCTGCCAGGGGGGAGGCACCAGGGAGGGTCTTGTCATGTGCAGGGCCTCCCAGATACCATTTCTTTCCACATTCAGGTGCTGTTTAAACTTGGACAGTGTTGGCAGTTGGGAACCCGGGGTTTGAAGGTGTCTGAGGGAGTGTTCTTATAAGACAAGTAGACACAGCCTGTTAGGTCACACCAAGACACCGGAATTCTTTTGGCAAAGACACACAGAGAAGGTCTCTCCCACTGGCCCACGTATACCTGTTTCTGGTAAGGGCTGGATCTCTGAGCCAGGGTACATCCCACCAAACCCACACAGCTTGACCAAACTGTCAGCCTGAGGCTTTCCAACGAGCAACTCACAGCTCGGCAGCCAAAGTCTTTGGAAACTCCTTCCGGGTGGTGGGGTGGGAGTGAAACGTGGCGGTATAGCCTTGTCCACCATGCACTTCTTCACTCCCTCCCTTTCAGCCCTGTCCTTTCTCAATACCCAGGAAAGATTAACTCCTCTCCGTGCACCAGAGAAAGTTATTATCATTAATGAAGAATTAAAAGGGAGCGATTAATAAAGGGCCCTTATCTGGCAGAGGAGGAGGCTGGACAATGGGAGGAAGATGGAGAAAATGAAAAACAATAAATATGAAGCGTAAAAGGAGGCGAGCACTGCTCCCACTTGTTAGATCGCAGCTGCATCTCCTGAGGGGGGAAGGCTCCAAATTGCTAATTACTGCCTCTGAAAAGACCTCGCTCTGATATGTTTTCTGCTGAAAGGTTCCCATTAATGAAGCAGCGATGATGCCGTTTCCCTTTGACTTGCCTTCAATTCCCTCCCTGAGCTTCCTCCCAAGCCGGGAACAATGAGGCCCTGGGAGCTGGCGGCTCCCACAGGCCTCTCAGAGACTAGGCCGGGGGCAGCCGAGTGAGGGGAGCCGAGCCGGCTGTGAAATATGGAGGGGGGAGATAAGGCAAAGACAGAGGAAAGAGGCTCACTCCCAGGAGCCCAGGGAAAATTTGCAGTTATTATGAAGGAGATGAGACAGATTAAAAGCCCTTGTGTTCTGCGCTGCCCTTTTATTTAGTGGCTTCATCTCCGAGATGAAAGAAGTTGGAAATGACTTTCTCTGCGTTTTGCTGCAAGAAGCTTCACGGCACATTTTTTGACTTTATTCCTCCCTATGTCTCTTGTCCCCTTTCTGTCTCTCTCTTTTTCCTTTTAACCCCTGGAAGGTTTCTCTGAGAAGCACCATGGGACCAGGCAGAGCTGTTGCTGGGGTAGAGCAATGACCCCTCTACTCTCCCTGTCTGACCGGGCCGTACCTCTCCTGCTGCCCGCCGGAGAGGGAGCTGGGCAAAGGCGCCACAGCAGCATGCTGCTAGCATCCAGCCGAGCTTCCTCGCCTGCCGACCTCAGAAACGTCCCTCACCACTAGCAGCCCCTCTCCCACCTCCAGGCCCAGCAACAGTTCAGCACTGGTGATCACAGCTTCTGGGCAGGAAAATGAAACCTGTACGTACAAAGCCCAGTGACAGATAACAATCCAGTTGGGATAAGAGTGCTGAACATTTTGTATCCCTAGAGCATTTCACAAGCAAAACTAGTGCTGAGAAGACAGGCCAGCTCCCATTGTCCATGCAGGGAACTGCCCATGCAAACTGCATAGAGAGTAAATAATTTTCCAGGGATGTGAGATGAAGTTGAATGCAGGCAAGGATTCAAAATTAATGGTCACTGGCCCATGTCAGAATGCACTCTGCAAAACAGGACAGAAATACCATAAACTGCTAAAACCAGATTACCTCAACTGCCGTATTTCTCCAACTCTTATTCCCAGATTTCTGATTTTTCCCTGTACACATCAACGCTCCTTTGCTGTGCCCTCTTAGTTCCCGGGACTCTTGCAATTGCAAAAAGCAGCTTCGCCCTGTCTTTTGCTTTTGCCCTATCCCTCTCCCAGAAAATCAACCTCACATGCCAGTCTGTTGTCTTTACTTACGCCAAACACTGACAACATCAGTTGTAATTTGGTTTGAAGAGTTGAAAATCGAAAAAAAATTGGACAGGTGAAGTACAATTTATCCCAGTTGCAAAACAATTTGTTGACCAACAGAAACAGCAGAGAACTAGTTAGGAAAATGAAGGGGAAAGAAGATAAATTAGGGTGGGCATCTGCTGCCATCTCCCCAGGACATCCAAACACAGGATTTCTTGTACACAATTGTTTGTCTAGTTTGTTATCCTGCCTGGAACAGCAGCCAGTACAGAGTACTTGAAATGAAGGGGTAAGAAGCTCTGAAGTGGATGTTTACAGAATAACCTTCCCATCAGGGGAGTTTCTCTCTAACCCAGACATTTTGTAGCTGTTTTATATCCTGAAGCATGAAAAAGGATTGCAGCGGTGAAACAGGATTAGATTTTAGGAGGGATTGGCTTTCAGATCTGAGAGTAAAAAGAAAACCCCTGTATTGGAAATAGGAAACTGTCAGGGAAAACAAAATACTGCAGGCAAGTAGGGTGAGTTACTGCCACAGAAAGGGTTAAAAAGACAAAAGGACAGAATTTTACAGACAAATTGGTGTGCAGAAAGTATCTTAAATGAAGTCAGCTATCGGAAATGAGATAAAAATGATCTACCTAATGACTGTTTTTCTTCTTTTAATATTTCTTTTCCAAGGAAATTTCTCAGAGAACTAAAAGGTAATGAAAATATTAACATGACAGCTCAGACCGACATAAAGGACTAGTTAGAGAAACGGCATGCAGAAAGCTCAGTGAAGCGAAACGACGACTGTCCTACTGGGGTGTAGGAATCAACCGCAAACTCAAGGATTCAGTTATTTTTGAAGTATCTTGACAAACTAGGGAGGGTGCCAGAGGACTGAGGAAAGGCAAGCGCCATACCAGTCTTGGGGGGGGGCGGAGGGGGGGGGGTGGCGCGCAGGGAGGAGGGAGTGATCTTGGCCAATACCACCCTTTCAGAGTGACTTCTGTTGCTGGTGACATGATGGAATAAATAGAGGTGGAAAAAAATGTAGAAATACAAAGGATAAGAGATCTATGAGCAATAAGCAGCAGCGTAGATTTATAGAGAACAAATCAGACAAACCCGATTACTTTCTCTGATTGAATTTACAAAATTAGTGAAGAGAATGCCATGAACATAATATATGTGGACTTTGGCAAAGCCTTTGATACACTGACTTGTAAAATGTTGTTTGAAAAATGATCCAGTATTGGCTTGAATATGAATGCAGCCACCTGGGTTAAAACAAAACAAAAGAAAATAGCATGAAAGATGAGAAATAAAAGGGGATGCTAAGCAAAATTGCACAGCGGTGGGGTCACACCTGGTTTTAGTCTGATGGCTGCCGGTGATGTGTAAAACGGGCGGCACGGTAGGAAAAGAGGTGCAAGGCTTGAGGGGAGTAACACTGTGAGGACTAACTTAGGACGTAAATAGTTTACATCCTGATACACGCAATTAGTGTGCCAGCAGCGAAATGGAGGAGTATGTGTACCGAGTTTATTGGTTGCCTATTAAAAAAATAATTTTTTATATATATATATACACACATAGAATAACCAAGCAACTGAAGGGTAAGCATATGGCAAGGGCTGCCCCGTTAGCAGCTGAGCGATCTGTAATGGCTCCAACAGCGGCACTAACCACAGTGTAAACCGACGGAGAAAGCGATCGAGACCCCCACAGCCCGGCCGGGGGGCGGGGCGGGACGGGGAGGCGGTTGGGGCGGCCCGGCCGTGAGGCCGCCTCCCCAGCCCGCCCGCCCGCCCTCGCCGCCAGACCCGCCCCTCAGGCGGGGCGGGCGGGAAGGAAGTGGCCAGGGGAGGCCGGAAGCGCCGTTGACGAGGGGCTGGCGGAGCGGGGCGGTGGCCGGTGAGTGGGGTCGGGGTGTGAGGCCCGGCGGAGGGTGGCGGGTCCGTGAGGGGGGCGGTGAGGGCAAAGGTTTCGCGGTGGTTGTCCGGGAGAATCAGCGGCCTCTCTTTAGAGGGAAGAGACAGTGTGGCCGGGTCCCTGAGGGCGCTCGGACTAAGGGAGGAGGCCTGCGGCAGCAGGTGCTTCACCGGGTTGCGGGTGTTTTCTGAGCGCGGTAGGAGGTGGGGAGAGAAATCCCACGTCTGCCAGGCGCGGGGGTGGGGGGGAGAGAGGGGTTGTGAGGTGAGGGATTTGGCCAGGACTTTGGGATTGGTACGCTGACAGCCGTGCCGTGGAAGAGGTGGGATTTTTTGGCAGTAGGAGTTGGGGCTTCGTCTCGTACACCCTGTTCTAAGGAGCGTAGGGTCTCGTGCGCCTTGTTTTGCTGTTGAAGTGATGCTGGCTTGCAACCTAACTGTTTTACTGTCTGTTTTACTCTTAGCTTTGCTGCCTGTCTACTTTTTGGAAGACTCTGTTTGCTGAGCCTGCTAACCCTTCTCTGTGGCTTACTGACGCCAGGTAGTGAACTAGTTGCAGGCTGTCATACCTTAAGATGCATAATAGAGCATGTTGCTTCAACACAAAAGATGCAACCTTAAGGCCTTTTCAGACACAGAGCGCTTGAGCCAACAACTGCAGTAGTGAGGTCTCTGCAACCATGGTTAGAAGAGGGATTTAACCTTGCAAAAGGAAGGATTGAGCATTAGCCCAAGAAGCATCATTTGTCCTGCATTAGGTTCTCCCATCCCAAGCAACTCCAAAGTAAGTGTGTAACTTGGTTAATGTTACAAAGGTTATAGCATACTGTAGTCTAGTGATGTGTTGGTGGCAGCATTTATGTCTGGTGCTAATTGTCTGTTGTCATTTTAGTAGGCATTGCCAATGGATGAACTGGTGCATGACTTGGCCTCAGCCTTAGAGCAGACTTCAGAGCAAAACAAGCTGGATGAGCTATGGGAAGAGATGGCCCTAAGCCCACGGCAGCAGCGGCGTCAGCTTCGCAAGAGACGGGGTCGTAAGCGACGCTCGGACTTCACGCATCAGGCAGAGCATGCCTGCTGCTACAGTGAGGCCTCGGAGTCAAGCTTGGACGAAGCTGTCAAGGATTGCCGTGAGGTGTTGACAGCCAATTTCAGTGACTCTGATGACATGGCAGTGGTCAAACGACACCCAGCTCTCAGTGCCACCCTGAGGAGCAAGCAACACTCATGGCATGAGTCAGACTCCTTTACAGAGAACGCACCCTGTCGACCTCTCAGGCGCCGACGGAAAGTCAAACGTGTGACATCAGAGGTGGCTGCCAGTCTGCAGCAAAAGCTCAGGGTGTCGGAGTGGAACTACGAGAGGGGCTGCAGGTTCAAGTCAGCCAAGAAACAGCGTCTTTCACGCTGGAAAGAAAATGCCCCTTGGACATCATCCAGTCATGGCCTTTGTGAATCAGGAGAGAACAGGCCCTTCCTCAGCAAAGGGGGAAGGAAGGAGCGGATGGAGTGTGAAGCTGATGAACAGAAACAGGGCTCAGATGAAAACATGTCGGAATGGTGAGATCTCGGTTTCTTCCCTGTGCTAGTCAGATGGCTGCCTCGCTTGCAGCTGTTTGTGAATCCTGTGCCTTGCCTTTAGAAGTTCTTACCAAAATTATTCAGTGCTGTTCTTTTGTTCAAGAGGAGAAATATCTCAGCTACTTCTAAACTGTAGATTTTTTTCCTAATCTTTCCTGTCAATGCTGTAATGATGACCCAAAACACTTCCTTGAGAAGTTGGCAAGCTGGTATGTTTCTGGCTCCTGTTACACAAGGAGCCGTCGGATATATCTGTGGCCCAGCAGCTGCCAAGTGGCACGCTTGTGGCTTGAGGTTTGGAGAGTACATCCACTGTTGGTAGTTGTGTTGCGTGATTGATATGAACCGATCTCTGTTTCTTGTTTTCAGACCTTACCGTAAGTAGTAGTAGACAAGAGATCAGATCTCCCATCTTGACTGCTAGCCCTCTGCTCTGGATCTGGAATTAAGGTCCTGATAAGCTAGCTTTGGGCAAATGTAGCGAGACGATAAAGAAGTTCCGGGAAACTTGCATTACTTACAGGATAAGCCTGTGCTAACAGTGAAATCTGGCATGTTTTTGTGCCAAGTTTTGGAGCACTTTGATGAATTTGTTGCAGAATCTCATACAAGAGATGAAAATGAGAAGTGTAAATGTCATGGTCTGAATTTGTGTGTCACTTTTGGGAAGTTTTCCCATTGCATGTAACTTTTTATTCTCTTTGTAGAAGGCTTGAGGTTTTAAAATTGCTTCTGTGTGAAGAGGTTTTTCAGGTTATAAGAGAAACAACTGCTGAGAATCAAATGGAGGAGATTTCTTAATGAATGGCATACAGAAAGTGGGTAAAGTCGTTTATTTGCTAATTGTCATTGTGTAAGAAGCAGGAGACACTGAGGAAACATTTAAACCAACCAAACAAAAGTATTCTTTTTCATGAAAGTTGATGTTTGGAGCTCTACTGTGGGACACTTTGGAGGTAAAAATTTAAGTATGTCCAAAAAGGGGGATGTGGAGCATAGATATGTCAGGGGATGTTAAGCATTACAGCCCGCGTGGAAGATCTGGCTCAGGAAGTGCTTAAACTGCTGACTGCTAGAAGCTGGGGGAATATACAGAGGAAACAGTCAGTCTGTATTTGTCATGTTCTCATATTCTTTCCTCAAGGATCCACTGTATGAGGCATGTTCTGACGGAGGACAGTGGATTTGGAAAGTATTAATTGTTTGATCCAGTATAATTTTTAGTATGTTGAGGTTCATTTAAGTGTTCTGGCCGTCTAGCTCCTGCAGTTTGTCAGAGTGGACATGTGGCACTTGGTTACCGAGGGCTTTGTGGGTAATAGGTGGAAGTATAAACTTCTCAGTGGTATTTTCTGGGAGACTGTGGAGAGCATAGGTTGTAATACATCCTCAGGATTCTGATCCAGGGGAGCACTACTGCATTTTTACTGAATCAGTATGGTTTGTATGTAACTGTTACAGGGTGGAAGTGGAAAAAAAAAAGTGGTCATTTTTTCCTTAAAAAGTGGCTATCATTTGCTTAAAAAGTGGGTGCAAACTGGGCCTTTTCAAGAGGCTGGTGGGTGCCTTTTTGCTACTAGTTGCTAAAGGCACTTTTATCTGTTCAGACCTATTTGGTGTGAGTCCAAGAAAGGGAATGTGCTGAGTAGCCCCCTGAATGTTCCATGTCAGTGGCGATGGACTGAGAAATACCCTTACTTGATGTGGCACTGATGGACAGTGTTCCTTGTTTTTTTTTTTTCCACCAGTCAGAGTCTGTTCCATCATGCCAAACTTGAACTTAAACCAGCAGGCTTTCATCCAGCCTTTATTTGCGCCAGCCTTTGAAAGAGTAAATAAACAGCTTTGTCTGGACTGTTACTTGAGGACCATGCTGGGAGATCGCTTTGTTCTGTCTCAGTTGTCTCTTGCTCTCAAACTAATTATTGTGCAAGTGTCTGCATCAAATGACATTTGCCATCTGCTGCCAGATCCTTGGGATTCTCTTTGGAAAGCTAGGGGTTAGAATATTTGACCTCTCCAACACCACATGTGTGATCTTGTGCTATGACTCGCTAGGGAGGGTCAAAGTTGGACAGAGAAATACATACAACCCTCTTCACTGCAGAGTATCCCTCACGGCAGTGAAGGATCATGCTTTGGTGTCTGCCCTAAATACAGTGCTTTGCTGCTCGCAGCAGAGTGAAGCTGTCTGTGCTTACCTCACTCCCACTGTGCTGTGGCTGTTTTTTCTGGTACTGTAAGAGAAGTACTTTGCACAGATGTATAACAGGCATGTCCTGAGGAAGGGAGGAGAAAACTGGATGCCTGAGAGAGCGAGTGGTATGATTGTCTTGACAAGCTGATGGAAGGGAAAGTGACTAATACAGCTTGTGGGACTTGGAAGCAGTCTGTGGTGATCTGGTGATTTAAGAAACACTTTGTTACTGAATTGGTTCCTCTGCTGTTCACTCCTCTAGCAATGGGGAGTGTCACAAAACTAATCTGTATGTTTAGGTGAACTAAGTTGTATGTTCAGAACTGATTTTTTTTGTTCATCTTCTTTCCTCCCCTCCACTGACACTTGCTTTCTTTGTTATGTAGGAATGAATGCCTGTAAATGCTAAAATATCCAGCATCTTCTCTGCTTTCTGGAAGTCTCCTTATCCTAAGTCATATCGAAAACCTACTGTATTTAGTATTCTATACTGTCTCGGTATTCACTGAGAAAGCTTTGGAATATGGATCCTTAATGAGGAGGTAGTTTTTAAGGTTTACTTGTGGGACCGCATGGAGTCTTTACCTGGAGGAAGATGTGCTGTAGTATTGTGATTCAAAATGTGTGTGAAATGAAGTCTTTGAAATTGTTTGCCAAATGTGGCAAGAGATGGACACAAATTGAGAGAAGGAAGGGTGTGCAGGAACATGAGGGAATGGTGATGGCTCTAAATTGGTTAACAAGGTGACTCAAAGCCAGATCTATAAATGACTGGGGAAACAACAGAGGAAGCAAGTGGTCTTAGTTTAGGTAGCCATTTGTGTATTTGTACAAAGGTGACAGTTAACTGCTAAGACTGTTAGAAGTAACATGCCCTTCTGTCCCTTGGTGCTTTGAGATTCCCTGCAGCCAAAATAAAGCTAAGGCAAATTATATAGTGAGTGCTGAAGTTCTTCCTCTTGTTGGTCTAAGCTGAGTACTCTCAGAATTGTCTGGGTTTGGCTTGAGGGCAGAACACACCGTAGTACAAGAGCTGTCTGAAAAATCACTTTGAATGATGTTCTTACTAGTGAGATGTGCAGTTTGTCTAATCTGCTCTCAAGTGCCATAACTCTTAACATGACATTTTCAAACTGGGGATTGTACTGACCCACCAGTGCCATGTGACTTCACTGGCTTGGTGCTGATGTATTTGTTGTGGTTTAACCCGGATAGGCAGCTCCACCCCATGCAGTCACCTGTTCACTCTCCGGCAGTGGGATGAGGGAGAGAATTGGAAGAGTAAAAGTGAGAAAACTCGTGGGTTGAGATAAAGTTGGCTTAATAGGTAAGGCAAAAGCCACACACACAAGCAAAGCAAAAGGAGTTCATTCACCACTTCCCATCGGCAGGCAGATATTTAGCCATCTTCAGGAAAGCAGAGCTCCCTCCTATGTAGCAGTTACTTGGGAAGAGAAATGCCGTAACTACACATGTCCCCCCTTCCTCCTTCTTTCCCCATCTTTTATTGAGTATGATGTCATATGGTGTGGAATATCCCTCTGGTCAGTTGGGACACAGCCAGGACAGCTGACCACCTCCCAGCTTTAGTGCACTCCCAGCCTGCTTGCTGGTGTGGTGGGGTGAGAAACAGAGACAGCCTTGGCACTGTTTGAGCACCGTTCAGCAATAACTAAAACACCAATGTGTTATCAACACCGCTTTAGTCACAAATCCAAAACATAGCACCATAGAGCTTCTATGAGGAAAACTTAACTTTATCCCAGCCAAAACCAGTACAGTATTCTGGCCTGGGAGTGTAAGCAGTGCTCATCCTGAGTGTGCAGTACAGTAACTTTCCCCTTTGGAAGGGAGCTGTTTCGATGACAGCCTGCAGTGGCAGCCAAGAGCCTGGCTAAGCTGATGGATTGGAGGCCAGTCTCTCCATAAAGAAAGAATTCCTCTCTCTTGGAAAGCAAGTGACAAAGACAGAGTGTTTAGCTTCCCCTCCTTCTCCAGCCCAGCCTGACCTTCTGCAGCCCCTTCGTGCCTCTTGTTTTCTTATTTTTATAGAAAATCAATATCTCTCCTGACACAAACAATAGCTCAGGCAAAAGAATAAATGGGGGAAACCCGAGATCTCTGTCCATCACCACTCACTAACTCCCTCAAACTATTTAATTATAAGCATGCTTTGCTCCAGGTGTTTGCGACAGTGAAATTGCTAAATGAGGACCATTTTAACCAAAGATTGGGTGATCAATAACACTCTATAGCAGTAGCTTGTCGGATCAATAGCATTCATTATTTCATGGTTAAGGTAAGTAGCCTCCTTTGCAAGTGGAGGTCATTAATCAGTGCTTACTGGACCTGCAGAAAGGCTTGTGTAGGAGTCTAGTTTGTGTTCAGCCCTGAATTGTACAAGGGGTGGTGAAGAGGGTGAGATCTGTGAAAGTTTATTCCAGTAAAGCACTGTCAGTATTGTGTATCTATAAGGAACTAAAGACCTCTCAGTACAACAGGATGCTTAAAGTACCGTTAATATGATGTGGAATGTTGACAATGCTTTTTCCTTTCTCAGGCACCTTTCGTCTGAGGATGCTAAAACCCTTATGAAGCAGTCACTCAATCCTCGCATCTGCTGCTTGTGAGGACTGTTAATCCAGGCTTTCAAAAGGGAAAGCAGACACGCTAAGAGATTTGCCCAGGGTCATACAGTGAGTTGGTAGGAGAGCTAGGAATGAAACGAACGACTCGTGGTTCTCAGTCCTTGGCCTTAATTGCTATGGTGTACATGTGGGAGGGTGAATGGATGGCCAAACTTTGTAATGGATTGATTTGGAATTTTATATTAATTAACATACTGAAATGTGGGAATGATATACAGACTGTTCATCCTGTAAGTTTAAATGGCCTTTATACAATGATGAAGATGCAGAGTTTGTAGATATCCAGCATAAGTTGATTTGGCTACAATTTAGAGTGCATTTTCTAAGAGCAATAATATGCACACAAAATGGGGTTTTATAATGTGCCTGCAATTCTTTGGGGTGACACATCTTGTGGTCCCTCATCCTTCAGCCTTTTGAATCAAGAGGTCTGCAGTTGGTACTGGTGTCTAGTATGATCTAGTTTCCCTGGAAAAGAGAGACCCTGAGATGCTTTCTAACAGCATGCCCTGATCAGAGATTGATTCTTGTGCTGTTATGCCTGCTGTTCACATCTAAGGCCTTAGGGCTGAGGGGGTGGGCAGTAAGTAGCTGCTGCTTCTTCTGGTATCTCTCAGCTAAATCAGAGGAAGTATTTCCCAAAGTGTCCAAGGATTGACTTAATATCAGCATTAAAGCCATCAGCTGCTTGGGACCGACCTGAGCATGTACTTCTGCTACAAATATTCATCCAGCTTTACAGTCAATTAACAGCTTTCTACACATTAATTTCTAGTTTAATTCTTTCATTCAAGAATTAAGTCTCCTGTAACTGCTTCAGCAAATGCAAAGTGTGCTGTTAACGAGGTTGCGTTCAGCAGCAGAAAGTCGTGCTGTGCTATGGTATTTAGCCGAAGACGTGTGAACATACCAGCTGCTCTTCCCTCCAAATAAAATAAAAGTTGCTGTAGATTGAAGGGGGCGGGTATACATACCTGGATAAGGTTTTTGAGAAAAAGGAATCTGAAATAGAAAACTTCAGAGGGTTTTCAGTAGCTGTTAAATGACCCAAGGACAGAGTTTTTAACTGCACTTAATTTCCTAGTGAGTGTTCCAGACAATGTCATAGTTAGGTTATTAACTCTAGTACCTGAGGCAAATGCCATTGTATTAATTACTTTTTGATAACTTAGAACTAGACTAGATACAGGATTCTGCTCTTTTTCTGGTGATGCAGCTTTGCTAGGTTTTAACGGAAAGCAATTATGTCCCGCGCTAGAGCCAGCCATGTATCTGAAATGCAATTTTTGTGAGATGTGTAAGCATTTTAGAGTCGGAGAAGCTAGTAAAATGTAATAAAGTGTTTTTTGTTTTGTATCTGCTGCAATTGTAACTGGGGTTTTTTGTTTTGTTTTTGTTCCAGTGAAACCAGCAGTGTATGCAGCAGCAGTGATGCTGGCCTGTTTACCAATGATGAGGGCCGTCAAGGTAATAACTGTCCTGTGATTTTTCTCATGTGTTGCTGGGGGATCCCCTTACTTTCTTTACAAACAAAGATGTTGGTGTTCGAAGAAGGACAGAGAGAGAAGTATGGGAGAAAGGCCAGTGGCTGGGAGGGGCTAGAAGTTAAGAAATGAGCTGAGGGCTACAAAGGTGGGATTTTGATAACAGCACACTCTTCCTGCTGAAATACTTTTTATGTCAGATCCATATTTGAAATATAAGAAGCTATTATTATGCAAAGACACAGAAATACAAGAGGAGTTTTAGAGCTTTCCATAATGAAAAAGAAGCGCTTATGATTCGTTTCTATAGGTGTTTTAATTGTCCATGTACCATTAATGCCTGAATCTGTTAGTTGTTTTCTCTATGGGCAGGAAGAGACGACGTGAAAAAAAAAATCAGTTAGTATTGACAGGTCACCTAATGGACTGTGCTAAGAAGACAACAATAATATGTGATAGGTTTTATTTCTTTAAATACACGTTCCTTCCTTGCTCTTGTGTGCATTAGTTGAGCCTAGTATTTTCAATGTCTGTGATAGAAATGGTTTCTTAGGAGGTTTGAGGGTGGACTGTAATCTGGTTTTATTTATCAGTGACAGCACAGTGTCCATTTTATGGGGGATATGGCAGAAGTAATTGTGAAAGAGGTTGTAGTAGGCACATAGGCACTCAGGACTATTATATTTGGAGCATGTGGAATGTGACCCTGGAGACCTGCAATTCCGTGCAGCTTCTGCTGGTGTGCACTCTGATTCTGTCACATTTCACAAGCTAAGATTTGGATGAGATCTCTTCTGGGAATATATGAGTGCTAAAGGAAGGAGTATCAGTAACTCAGTAGGAAATGCTGCTTCCACTAGCTTGTTACTGACCCAGGTATCTGTGTGTGAGGCAACACAGTGATAGCAAATATGCTTATGATATGTTAGGCTGCAGGGCCGATTTATCGTGATCTTACTTTCCCAAAGAGCGGGGATTTCAAGTATCAACTTTGAACTTTGCTGAAAAATAACTGTTTCCAGCCTCCCATCCTTCAAAAACAACAGAAAAGTCCAATCTTTTGTCCTCTCTTTTTGCTGATGACTGTTCTGGGGGAGCTGAAATTACTGAGCACTTGTATATCAGGTGACTAAGCAGGGTCATGACTGAAGTGTTGAATTTTTATTTTATCACCCAAGGCAAGATGGATGTAGACTGGATAGTGTGTGTGTGTATGTGTGTGTATGTGTATATATATATATATATATATATACACACACACTTGTCTATGTGCTTGCCCTATATACTTGCCCTGGTTTTATACCCTGTTTTAGACATTAACTTTTGGCTGCTGCTAGAAGTAGGATGCCCAGTATACAAGAGTGTGTAGAATATACTACTTAAATTAATAAAATCCAGTTACATCCTTCCCTGTCTAGGTACTAGAAGAGAGTTGACATCTTAGTCATCAAGTCTCTGTCTGTTCAAACAGTTTATACTATAATAGCTTTCTGGCCAAGATGTTTTAGCTTATAGTTATATTAAAAAGGGTTAAAAAATGTTGTTGCGCTTTCAGGTTAAATAAGACTCTCTTTCCTTTTGTTAGACAATTTCTAGTCATAAAGTAAATAACAACAGCTCTCCACTTCAGTGAGATGGAGAGAGCACAAGAGCACAAAACTACTTTTTTTTTTTTTTTTGGTCACAGGTCATCATCTTAGAAATACTTTTCTAGTACAATTCTGAACTGAATAATGGGAAGTTTAAGATAGCAGTGTACTTAAATTGAATGTAGGTTTCCCCCCCCCCCCCTTCTTTTGAGGTTATGTCATGTAATATTTGTGCTGTTGCTAATTAAATAGGTTGTTTTTGAATTTCCAGCTACCAGTGCACTTCTGTGAGCAGAGAATGGTCCTAGTTTATAATTTGATTGGAAGCTTTTTTTTTTTCGATGCATTGGGATCTCTCATGGTGAAAGTTACTGTGGTATTAGCATGTGATCCTGATTGTTAAAGTTTGTCTTGTGGAAGTAGTGATTTGAGATAGGACAGTGCACGATGCTCATAGATCCGAAACTGTAGGATGTTTTTGCACAAATTGTGATCACTTAGAACTATTCAACATTACTTAGTTTTAGTTTACTATAAGGTGGGTAGGGATATGTATATTTTAAAATGTATTTGTCACAAGCCTGCTGACATATCACAGAAATAAAAAGCAATGTCAGAGCTTTGGGATGAATTGTTCTGGCTGTCCTACCTGTTGCTGATTTGAGTTGTTTTTGGGTGTTGCTTCTTCTGTTATGGGCAAGATTGCAGCATTCTCACTAGGGTGAGGTTTTTTTTCTTTCTTGTGTTCTTTTTTCTTTCTTTTTTCGTCTGGCAAGTTGTGTGGGTAGGCATAATAGACTTCAGTCAGGAGTAATGTGGCTTGGTGAAGAAAGGCGAGCAAGTGATGAAGCTTGAGTTGAGACTTAACAGTAGGCAAATGAGAGTTTTCCTCAAGTCAGGTGTGTTGGTTTTTTAAGACAAGATGAAATACCTTGCAATTACATGGGATTTTGTTAATTTGGCTCCTGAAAAACTAAGTGTGTCAGGTTCTTTGTCCTCTTCCTGCTTTTTTCTTATGTGCTACTGCTCTTGGGGGATTTCTGGCCAGGCAGATTTACCATGAGTGGTGTCTGATGCAGTCCAGTTTTAGACTGCAACTGCATTAATTACAGTGACCCTGCTATACGGAGACTTTGGTCATGACTTCTCTTGCTGCTGCTCTAGTTTTACAGAGGGTTTGTAGTTCTGACAGATTCTAAGAAATTTTGATTGAGAGAGACTCACGGCATGGATAGTACTTACACTCAGAGTGACCGCTTCTAATAGTTGTGTGTTTTCCTCTTAGCTGCTGTCTTAGGAGACAGGGATCTTTCTCATCAGTGAATATGCTCCTTTTGCTTACTCTGTAAGCCTGGTCTTCTTCTGTGGTGAAGTCTCTCCTGTGACAGCCTGTAAGGTATGCCAAAGGTTTGGGCTCTACCTTTGTCACAGTAATTGCTTCAGAGAAAGAGTTCTGCGTAAGACATCGCACAACATTGAACTGATGATGAGATGCAGTTGTAACAGCGGTGCTAAAGCTGCCCCAGGCAGGTCTGTAAAGAGGGCTTTGTTCTGTAAGGGAATTGTGGAGACTGATGATTTGGATAGTTTAAAGCATTTAGTGAGACCCCATAGTTACTGCAGATCATTGAAACACAATAGAAGTATAAGGCTCTTCAGGAAGGAATTCCTAATGAGACTTCTGCTGTTTCACATTCGGAAGTGCCTGCCTGTATTACTTTGTGGGACTGTCACAGGACACATTGATGTTACCCATGACTAATTCTATCCTCTTTCTTTAGGAGATGATGAGCAAAGTGATTGGTTTTATGAAGGAGAATGTGTTCCAGGATTCACTGTCCCCAACCTTCTTCCCAAGTGGGGAGCTGACCACCGACCTGAAGTGGAGCGGATTGACTCGGGCCTGGACAAGCTCTCAGATTCCACGTTCCTATTGCCCTCACGGCCAGCTCAGAGAGGTGAGGTCCATAAGGAACGCCCTGTGTTTGAGAACTTTTGATGTGATTGCAAAAATAGATTCTGTTCATAGGTGATGCAATTTAAACTGATATTAGTGATCTGTTTGGGTTTTTTTCATGATCCATTAAAAATAACCACACTACTGGAGAGGATACTAAAATACTGATACCAACTGCCCACATTCTTGAGTCTTCTTTTTTTTAGATAGGGATTTTATTTGATTTGTGAATAAATTGACATATCTAACTTGCAGATTGAGAACCAAGAGACAGAGGATCTGATCTGACTACTGAACTAACTGTTTTTCCTAGTGGTTTTCTTAGGAAGAATCTTCTGTATTCATTGCTCGATTTTTCTGGGTTTGGTTTTCAGGATTTCATGCTCGCCTGAATCGCCTTCCAGGAGCTGCTGCCCGTTGTCTCCGAAAAGGTCGGAGGAGGCTTGTTGGCAAGGTATTCCCTTGTGCAAGACAATAATTTTGTATTTCCGATGCCGATCAGTCCTGAAGTACTATTGTAAGATACCACGTGAATTGTTTTCTGCAGAAAGGGGCCCTGTACATTTATTCTTTCATGTATTGTTTGATTGTTTAACTGCTTTGACTGTCAGAACTGATTGAGTGACTAAGTGGAATTTAAGGCAGGTTTGGAGTGGTGAAGACAGTTGATCAGTGTTAAAAGCACTATGAAGGGAGGTCTGAAGATGAATGACAAGGAGCGTAAATATCAAGAAGATTTAGGCAGAATGTAGGGGAAAATGATGAAGGCATGAGACTTATGCATGCTTATAATCTGAGACTACAAGGGCAGAGGGGTGACTCAAAGGGGAAGGAGGGTCAAACTTTAGATAGGGAAGCAGACTGATATGAATGGCAGCAAAGAAAGGTGGTTTTAGCAGTTGCATTTTTAGTGGGTAGACAGAAGACTAAAAGGGTATATGCAACAATGCAAACAAAATTGCCCATAGCCATTGACTAGGTTTATTATATTGTATTAAATTAACATGTTATTATTATAATAAATATATTATAGATTTTTATATATATTTATTATATATATACAAACAAAATATTAGTCTTGTTTCTAAAGGAATAAGCAATACTTTGCAGATGCCTCTCTAAAAGAGGGAGGGATACACCTGGTTGTGTCTAGATCTTGGAGTGTTGAGTGCTGCTGTCTGTCATAAAAGATGTTTCTGAGAAGGAAGGTGTTGGCCGTCTTTGGCTTTTCTTTTATTGGCATGTGCTCTGTGCTTTTGAAAATATTGGCATATATTGAGCTGACTGGCTTTAGAGAGTCTGTTAGCAAGGTGTGTTAGAGGGTCCTGGTGTCTAGAGGAGTGTCACTTCTTCCTTCTATTCAGTCACACTTAAAAGATCCTTGTTTGCCCCTTCTTTCTTCCACTCACCTTACTTAGTTGTAACCAGCATTTAAAATATGAATCCTCAGCTGGCGAGAGAGTGGCTTTGGGTAGGGTTCCTCAGGCCACCTGTAAGTGGCTGGGCCTGTTGGCAGCACCTCTAATGATCCAAATGAGAAGGATAATATTTACTTGTTTAATTCATCTTCATCACCTTAAAGGGATCTTTGTCATTTGCAGCGGAGGTCACTGCTCCCCCTTCCCCATCTCTCTCTAAATTGTAATCATAAATAATGAGTTTCATTCAGAGCTCCCCGCCAGCAAGCTGCTAATTACCAAAAGTACGGCTTGTAATTTACACAGTAATAAACCGTAAATTTAAACATTACGGCACTTTAAGTTAATAATTTTCTTGCTGTAACAAATAGCCCGCCTTTCACCCCTGCTGTTACAGCTCCCCCCAAACTTTGAGTGCATTTTGCCTATATACCTGTCACAAACAACTCTTACCTGTGAAAGTCTTTTTACCCTCATCTTCAGACCCTTACTGCAAAGTATATCTCTTTCTTGGAGGTAGTTGCTATGCAGATATGAACAACTGGTGCTTCAGGCTGTGTGTGTACGTGTATGCCAGCATCAAGCACATACACAGGGCAGTGTCTTGCAGGGAGAAACATGCTCCCAGAGCAAGTCATTTCTCCTAGGATCTACCTTTTCATTAGGTGCTAGAGGTCCTGCTGCTGAATTGCTGCTTTCAGAAGGGGCAAAAGCTTCATGCATACTCCTTGTTTCATTGACCTGTGCTTGGTGAATCCCCATGGTTAGTGGGACAGTGTGATGTCCTGTCTCTCAGGCCCAGCTGACCCCAGCAACCTGGAAACAAGCATTTCTCAGCCATTACCCCTGTTCTTAACTGCGTCCTTGTGCTGCATAGTTTGTACTGGCCTAGTCCTTGGTGCAGCCCTGTGCATGCATTGTTAAAATAATAAAAACCAAGCCCCACAAATAAAACTGAATGATTTTCTGCCATTCTAACTAGTTAAATCAGCTCATTTGAGGTTCTAAAAGGAGAGGGTAAAGATATTTAGCTGAGAGTGGGCTAAGAAGGAAGGGATGTGGCCCAGGGGAGTAAGATCTGTTCCTATTGGCAGCAGCAAACTATTATGTATGCTCACTGTGTGAGAGTCTGCAACCTTTTACCTGTCTTTGTGTTTCAGGAGACCTCCGTGAGCACTCTGGGCACCGAGAGGCTAGGTCATATTGTTAGTGATCCGCGCCAGAAAGAGTAAGGCCCTTAACAGCTGTTGTGTAAAGCTTTGTGAGGGGAGGAAGAACTATAGGGTCCTCTTCCCTCCCGGAATTGAAGGAATGAAGAACTGGGTGGTAACTTAAGCATGCAGTGACCTGTGGAATGGGGTTCAGCCCTCTACTGATGGCTTCTCCATTTTCTTGTTTACAATTGCTGACTTCCCTTCTGTTTCTAAGGCTGCCCCAGTGTGTGGACACTGCTCAAGTGCCCTTTTGGTTATAGTCAGCTTTTTCTTTCCCCCTCCCTTATAATGTACCATTGTAATAACTGCCAGTCTTCTGCACAATATGAGAAGATGGGGCCCTATATATTAGTTTTTTAAAAAGCTTCTGTGTAGAGTCACACTATGGGTACATACGCAGAAATGATGCTGACAAGGCAGCCACAAAATGGCTTTATCTTTCTTTGGTGTTTGGTCTTCTTCCCCGGTTAGAGTGTTAAATTGTAGTCAGCACTTGAAATAGTTGTGGTGCCTATCCTTTGGCATCCCTTTAATGCTATTCTTGTTGGACAGTGGATAGGTAAGGATGGAGCCTCTTGGCTGTAGTGCAGTGGGTCCAGCCTTCACCAGCTGTTAGTATACAGTTTTCTTCCTTGGATCTGAAATTTGTTGATTTTAATGAGTCCTGCTGATGTTTAATCTTTTCTCCTTCTCCCTCCATTTTTGTTCTTCCCTTCTCTCCTTACCCCCAACCCTCCTTCCCACCACCCACCCTGCCCCGCCCCATGTTTCTTCGTTCCTTGGCATTGCTCACACCTGTCCTTCCAACTCTGCCTCCTTCCAGTTTTTGGTTACCATCCATGGGGAAGAGAGATCGCAACCAGGTAAGCTGACTCTGCTCTATCTTTTATTTTCTTGGTTTCCTTCTCTCTAGAAAGAACAAAGTGCTGGCTTCTGATTTCCCACACACTGTGGCCTGTGCACATGAGGTAAGGCAGCCCTGTCCCTTCTCATGTTGTTAGCTGATGTTTTCTGGGCTTTGAACACAACCCATGTCTCAGGCATTATATTGTCTATTTAAACTGAATAGCTCAGGAACTCCTTTTGTTTATCTCCTTGTTTCAGGTTAGTGTAGGTCTTCCTCTCTGACAGTTAGTGGAGGGAAAATTCCTCTTAGGAGGAGGAGCTTTGGCCTCTCAAAATTCCATAAGAATTGGAACATTTTGGACTTTTTAAATGCTTTGTCTTGCCTTGTTTGGCTCAGGCTTCTACCTGATAGTCTCATCAACAGAGAAGGGGAAAAATGGTGATCTGGTTGTGGTTAAATAGCTGTAACAGGAAAACATAAAAGGTGCTAAGTAGGAGAAATAGGCATTCTTGTAACTGAAACTTTCGTTTATGCACTTTTACATTATCCAGTAAGTCTTTCGTAGCTTCAGTGCTAGGAGGCTTTTTTACTTAAGATATAAGGGCTTGGGTTCTTAATAGCAAAAAAAAAAAGGATCTTCCATTTGAGCAGTCATGTTGTAACAGCATTCCTAGCCACACATGCTCCTTTCTGTTCCTTCGTGAGTTGGTTTTTGGTTGGTGAGCAGTAGGATTGAAATCTGGCTTACCCTTCACATGACTAAAAGTATATATAAGGCAAGAAATAATTTTCAGGCTTTTGCAATTGTGTATTTTCTGTTGATGAGAACGTTTCACTTAGCACTTTTATATTGCTGAAGGTAAGGATGATAACTACATAAGCTTTAAAATGACCAAAATAAATTACTCCTTTTTTTTTTTTTTTTTTTTTTTTTCTCCCCTTAAATGAACTTGAATCAGCTAGGAGGATTACTGGTGATTTCCCCCCCTCTGTGCAGCTACAGTTATTTCACTGACAGTAAACTAACAGTCCAAGCTAAGGGGGAGCTCCCTGATAGCAGCAGCTTTGTGGTGCATAGTGCCCCTTTTTTCTCAGAAAGGTTGAAGGCAAAGGCCTAGTACAGAGTACTGGAGATGCAGATAGCTTTTATGACGAGTCCTGCTACAGCTGTGGATTATTCATTTGTCCTTATTTAAAAATGTGTCAGTAATCCTAGTAATACAAGAAAAGTCTGAAGATTAGTGTAGCACTTTGCAAAGCAGATGGAAATGAATTTTCTGCCTGTGGTGTGAATTATAAATAAAGAGGAGATGCTGAGTGGAAGTGTAATGCAAGTATCCCAGAGAAACTACCAGTCTGAACTTTCTACTTGCATATTGAGCAAAGTTTCTTGCTCCATGCATTGATTGACTAGATTTTTCCGTTTTGGTCCTGACCTTTAAAAAAACTTGAGTTGCATCTTCTACAACAAGCTATCTTGCACAGGTTTGATGCCTTCAGGATTTGTCTAGTGTATGTGTAACAAAGAATGTAAGATTAGCCTGACCATGCAGTGTTTCAAAAATTTGTTTTAAGCAGTTTGCAAAGAAAGCCTGAGGTGGGTTGGGAGTGGGAGGAGCAGCTCAGTTGCTGTGGAATGAATTGGGAGCTCATTGTGAACTGAACCTGGTGGGCCTGAGTCTTCTAGGGGTCTCTTTCAGTGATGCATATGACCATGGGGAATATTGGAACTGCTCAGTGCGACGTTCTGTGCTTGCACCATTCGTAACAGTGACTTTTCTCTCTACAATGTCAAGGTAGATAAGAGGCTTCCCAAGAGGGAGGCACACTTTTTGCTCATGGCATGCAGCAGTAGAGCACTTTGAGTATGCTCTTAGTCAACCAGCATTTTTAATAATGTGAGTTGAAGGAGGAGCGTGCATATAAGGCTGGCTGTTGTGAGAAGATGGTTATGAGATTTGCTGTTGCACCCCGAGGTAGCCTTTTGCCTGAAGTGAGAGTCAGTTCTTACCTAGTCTCACTCCTTGATGTGTTGGAAAGTTCTCCTTATACTGTATGAACAACTATAGGGAATAGATCTGAGCAGCTGTATCTGGAGACTACTTCTTTTAACCCTTTGCTTAAATTAAATCTCTTGACTTTCCAGTTCAATCCATTATCTCCTCTGTACTCTCTGGATCTGCTTGCTGATGCTTCCCACCGAAGATGCTCACCAGCACACTGCACTGCCAGGTAACTCCCTTGCTCTGCTCTGTTGGGATTGCCTCACTTCTCTCCCTTGGTTATCTTCGGTAGTACTGTGTGGTCTGAACAATACTCATGGACCTGGAAGTTAAAGCGCTTTTTCTAGGAGGCCTGTGTTCAAACTCAGCGTAAAACACACTGATGCAGATTGAGAGTTTCAATACACTAAGCACTTAGAATATATGAAGCAGTGTATGACAGACAAGCAGAACATACTGTGCTTTTAGAACTAAACGTGATCTGTTCCGGATTGTGCAGTGAGTTGCTGCAAGTCTTTTGTATAGGTACAAATGGGCATAGTATTGTTGCCCACTATTAAAATCGGAAGAGGACAAGAGGGAAAGTGCTGACAAGCTCGTATGGGTGACATGCTGAGGCATTTTGGTATCCTGGGTGCCTAAAATAGACGTTCTGAGCAGATTCAGAACTCACCTGAGGTGACCTCTAATGGCTTGGTACCTCTCTCTATTGCTATAGCTGAAATTTAGATCTGGTCTGGCCAAATGTTGAGGTATATTTGAGTCTGCATAGTTGGGGTTAATATGTTATTCAGGCACCTTCTGCTGACTAATTCTAAATTAAATTCAAGTGTTGGCCTTGGAGGTGACTCCTGTTCTTGTGCTGCAGGTGACTGTCTAAAGGTAAGGTGCCCTTGAGCTCTTTCACTGTGCAAGGAGACAAAGCCTTGCTTGGGACACAATTCTGCTTATGTGCTTGTACAAAGGACCAAGTCTGAAAGAAACGTCTGGACTTTCAGCTTCATGGCTTGCTTTCCCTTGTTAATTAGCAAATAGAGCATGAAAAATGTACTGAGGTTGTATGTGTCTGAACGGAAGCTTGGCACCCACCCAGCAAAGCCTCTCCTCCCACTGGTTTCTGCAGGGAATTTTGTGATGTCGCACCATGACCTCATGCTGCTGTAGCCAGCATGTTAAAGCTAAAAGGGGGAGGGAGGAAGAAATCAGCTCTTAAAAACATTCGACTGGATGAGAATAAAAAGAATTCAGAAGATTGTGCATCAGCAAATTGATTCCTTTCTGTGCTTATGCCCCGCTCTGGGGATGTTTTGTGCCCATGAAGGAAGAAGATTGATTGGTCTCTTCATTTACAGCTCGAATAACCTTTCTTGTGCCTTGAATGTTTTACTTGGTGTTCTACAGAAGTTTGTCTTCCAGAAGGGTGAGCTAGACAAGTCCTGCTTGCAAATACAAACAGGGCAAAGTCTCTACCTTTATGATGATCGGTGAAGGCCCTTTCCAAAGCTACTGGTTATGGCAAGGGATTTTTAAACCTGGAGGGATTTTTGCTTGGTTTTACTGAATATGTAGTCTAGTTAACCAGTGAATATATGCTTGATTCATTCCTCTAATGAACAAGTGACTGGTGTCCTGACAAACATAATCCCCCATGAATTGTTACTGAATGTTGACAGAGAAGTTGTCCCATCCCAGAGGTAGCTGTGTTTTTAGACACCTGTAGTTTGAGGAAGTAGTTGTTATTTTAGTGTGAAATGTGCTCAAGAATCTTTATAGGAGAAACATGGAAAGAATGAACATGTTATGTGTCCCCATGTATGTGGCAAGGATCGAACTCTTCAGTGCAAGATGTTTGCTTTCAGTAAAGATGCTGCCAAGGACACAGAAGGATATTGTTCTTTCACAGAAACGTTTTCTGGACAATAGTTGTTCTTTAGATGCTTCAAGAGCCATGCCTATTAGTAGTCCATTTCCTTACAGGAGATTCAGGTGATGTCTGTAAGCGCTGTTCAGCCATTGCCCTGGTTAACATCTTTTGCCATGGATGGAGTCAATTCCAGTAGTTTGTACTTTAGTAAGCTTGTAACAGCTTGCACCTCATCCTGGAGAAACTACTCAGAAATTTGTCAGAATGGTCTGTGTTGGGGGAGGGGGGAAAGCTGGTCCCCTGAGAATGGTATGAAATGTGTTAGAGAAGAAACTATCTTGATGTTGTGGACATCCAGTTTCTTCAACCTGATGCCCACTGTGCCATGCAAAATTACCTCTCTGTGCTTAGTTTCTGCTATCACAAATGTGTCCAATGGAGTATAGTTACCAGGTGGAGTCTTTTCTCTCCCATAGAAAAGTTTTCTTGGTTTTGATGGTGGATTTTGGTGCAGTTCATCTGGAAGACTGGTAACCCAGTGCTTCATTTAAGCAGAGCTGAAGGCCAGAATACTGAGCACAGTTAGGTGTGTTCAAGAAAGGCTTTTCAGTGTCAGGGAGGAGGTTCTATGTGGAGAGTTCCTCGGGAAGTCTTATTTGAAGGGCTGTATGAATTGTATGCTACCAAGATTACCTTTCTTGCTTTATGTCTGTGATGACAAGAGATTTCATTCAAAGTGTATGCACAGCACTGGGAATTTCACACCCATCATTAGAAGCAGTTTTGTGTATGTGGTGACTGTTATCATTAGTGGTATAATTTTATTTTGTGAAGCGAGGAGAGTTTCCTGCTTTCTTGCAGTCCTCCCGAGAGATGGCTGGTGTATTAATTTGCTGTATTGCCTCCTGGCTGTTCCCAGGCTGTTTTTCCTCTTCATCATGGAATTTTTAATGGCCCTGCTGCCTCTCGGGAGGCATACAAGGAAGAGTACCTCAGGGATCTCTTCCTTTTTTCACATGCCTATAATTACTCCCCTTTAAGAGCACAAAGCGTTTGCTAATCATGTCTTGTCTGTTAAGATTTTGGCGTCATGATGCAGGCTGTTAAAAGCAAGCAAGTAGAGACTTGCACGGACAGCCCAAGTGATCCTTCCGCTCTTTCCTCTCCGCCAGTTTGCCTCTCTGGGAGAAAGGAGTGGTCTGAACAGAATTTTTTTTTCTTGAACTCCTTCTGCTTAAGAGGATTTTGTACAGGCTCAAGTGGAATATCTTATTAGATTTTGGTTATTCAATGGCTCTATCAGTAGGAAGATGTTATAGGTTGTTAGTCGGTGGAATGTTATTCCCCTGAGGCAGGGTAAGAGTTTCAGAAGAGCCTAGAGCCAATGTTCCTTTCGGTTTGAGTTTGAATAGCAGGTAGAATAAGAGAGGAAGGTAGAAGATAAATTGTTCCTAATGCTATTTATTGTTTGCCTAGCCTTGACAATGGATTTATGGGTGAAAAACTCAATTAAATGTTCCTACTGGCTGTCATAGGAAAAGTGGACATCAGATGGCAAGTAGATGTTGGAGGTGGAGATTTGAAGAATTGTGTTAGACAGACCTCTAAACAGTACAGATGAATTGCAGAAAATTATTTTGCATGTACTGTCACTTAATATTAACCAAAAACCTAGAGTTTAATTTTGGTTTAGAAGCAAGTCTCTTGTCTTGCCTGAAAAATGGGATAAAGACCTAAAGGGGTGAGTGATCATCTCCTAGTAAACTGCCAATTGCTCCATACCCTGAATTTGGTGGTGCTCTTAGAGTGAAAAGGCTTGAATGTCTCTAATTCTAGTTCCATCTCTAGAAATATGCTTGTCAAAGTAAATCTTGTTCTTTCTCTTCTGTAACTGTGCAAAGATCGTGACATTTCTGTCTCTCGCCCAAGCATGTAGAAGTGCAAGGATTGCCCACAATGTCAAACCTTTCCTGAGGCAGCTTAAGGAATGAATGGATGTTCACAATTTCATGCTTTCCTACTTGGCCAGGACAGTATCCAGTTAATTCCATGCAACCTATCAACACATCTTCATCTTCCTGGAATTGTCTTTGTGTAAAAATATCTGCTGTCAACTGCTTTAGGCATCTTTCTCCCTAATTTTTTGTAAACTCTTTTTGCATTTAGCTGGAGCACTTTTATGTCTTCCTTTGCTAAAGCCTGCCTAATATTCCAGTTGGGGATATAACTGAATTCTTCTGACAAGCATGCAATGAACAGCGGCTATCAACCTAGTGTCACATGCTTTTGTCTGAGGCCTAATGCTCCCATTTTGGTGAATCCTAATTCTGTGGAGTGAAAAATAAATTCCCCTTGGCTTCAGAATTTGTTTACTTTCTATTGCTTTCTTCGCCTATAAAGCATGCTGCTGTTATCAAATCCGTGTACTCAGCAGGTTTGGCAAATCTTAGGACTCTTTCTGGCACAGATATCACATGATTCAGTATGAAAACAGAGAATGCAATGTATGGGATCACATCATCTCTGCTTAGTATGCTTACATGGAAAACTAGGAGAAAATACGTTCACTTGCATTTGCCACACACAGACTTTTAGAATTGGAACAGCTACGTCATTAGAATGCTTACTTGGGGAACAGACTGCTGCTGCATGAAGACCTAAGATTTGGAGGATTTAAGAAGTGAGCCGACCTGTTAGTGTTTCTGGAATCTGAGAACGTGCTCTAGAAGCTTTCCCATGAGGCTCTGCAGGGCAGAGGAGACTCTGCTGTGCACAGCGAGTATCCTCAGTCTGATATGATAGCAAGAACCACTTGCATGCATGGGAGCTTTGCGTGCAGATTGGATGAGCAACTTGTATTGATTTACATGTGTTATGTGCAGATCAGACTTTGGTGACCAGCTGGCTCTATAGTTAAAGAGGAGGAAGAGCTCTGCTTTTACTATTAATTTTGTGAAGCCACCATCAACAGCCTCAGGTAACACCTCAGGGCTTAGAGAAAGAGCCTTTTATTTGGCCTGTGTTTGCTGGGAATATAGCATCACAACAGCAAGAGCTGGGTTGTGTGGAGTTTTAGTAGCAGTATCCTTCTTAGAAGGCTGTCTCTGTTGAACGTTTACTTTAACATGAGGATAATGGCATCCCTTGTTTATATGGCAGTAGATTAATGGCTGCCTTTCGCTTTTACTACATAATCCAAGTGCTTTGCTTCCTCTAAGAATAGGACAATAAAGTCTGTCAGCAGAGAAGCTGGATGATGTGAGATTACAGCAAGAGACATACACCCCCAAGTGTGTGATGTGCCGCCTGCCTCCAAAAAGGCCACACACGGTCACAGTTAGCTCTGTAGGATCTTCCTGGAGACCTCTGTTGTGAGATTGAGGTGGTTTTTTTACCTCGAATTTTGAGAGAGGGGACATCACTTTGCACTCTAGATTTTTCTTTACAGATAGTGAAGGTTTCAAGGGCCTGATGCTGTTCAGTAATGTTCTTTGTGGGCTGGTGTCTGCTTGTGCTCTGTGTTGTCTCCCACAGATTGTACTGCCAATCCTAATTTTCTGTTGAAACCCTGTGGTAGATGTAAAATTGTGGCAAGCTCCTGTGGCCCTATAGTCCAGCACATGGTCACCTCGAAGTGTAGGAGTGAGATAGGAGTCGGGTGTATGCAATTACAGTTAATTTAAAAAAACCAAAAAACAACCCCCCCCCCCCAAAGACCCCATAGTGTCATAGAATAAATATGTGGAAAAGAAAAGAAAGGAAGTGTTACTTCTGCCACATTAGAGACAGCAGTGAATCTCAGCTTTCTGGGTAGCAAAGCCTGCTTTTTCTGCAGCATGACCTGCATGCAGAATCAGGTACCTTAAGTACTATGTTAAGAGCAAGAGACGAATCCATATTTCCTGGATAACTCTTTTAGCTTGTGATTAAAAAAAATAAATTGTCACTGACAGACTTTTTTTTTTTTTCGTATAAACCAGTTGTTTTCTATACGTATGTAACTTTTCATTCACTAATTCCTGGCAGTGAGAGGCTGCAGTGTGAGTTGGATATATTGCACCTTCAGGGCAGCTGCACTTTGGATCCTGCTTTGTCTCTCCAGGTGTGTTCTGCTTTTTCTCTTTCCAGGTTAGAATTTACATCCTCACTAGACTGTAAACTAGGTTTCCATGTTCGTCTCTGGCCACCTAGCAGATCCAACTGTGACTGAGCACTGCAACTTTGTTTTTTTTCTTATGATCAACCAGCCATAGTCCAAAAGTAACCAGGCAGTTATTTTCTCATTACCATTTGTGCAACATTGAAGAAAGTATAGAAGCCTAGCAGAAGAGCTTAAAAGCCTGTAAGGACAGAGTAAGTACCATTCTAGTTTCTCGGTTTAGGCCCAGATCTTTCATCCCACAAAGCTCTGTTCCTCAGACTTCTTCACAGAGGGGTGCGTGACAATGCATGAATGTGCATGTTCTGTCAGCATTTCCTCTCATCCCTGTTCTGTTCTATGTCAGACTAATTTTTAAACTGTTCAGAAGAGTTGTTAAAATTCAACTTCGGCAGAAAAACTAATTCATGGTTGCAGCCTGTCAGTGAGATTTTCACAATTTGTAGTTCAGTCTGTCCACTTCAATGTTGTGCGCTGTGCATACCCGTGATCTGACTTTCCTGGTGGTGGTGTTTCTAGGGGTCTACTGTTAAACTAGGATTCACCAATTCTGTTCTCTTACTGATACAACATCTGTATGTGAGCTAGTGATTAGAAATTTAGATTGAAAAGTGTGGTATTTACCAAAAAATGCATATTTCATAAATTATACCACAGACACCCTTTAAGATATGGACAGAATGAGGACTACCATCACTGCATGCGTTCTTCTGCTTCTCTCTCTCCCAAGGTGCCTACCACCTGGAGATTCCCTGTATGCGGATTTATGGTGCCAGTAAAGTGCACCAGCCACTTGAAACTGACACTTTTACCACCAGGTCAGTCAGAGCCAGTGAGTAATCAATAGGTTCCTGATTTACTAACTAAAGTGTGGGTGATCAATAAGGGATAAACCCGAATGAAATACATGTTACAGAGACAATTTATGGCCTCTGAGCCTTTGTGTGCTAGAGGCAGGGCTGTGAGATGCAGCATCTTTGCTCTTAGTGTGCAGCTGGAGTATGAATTGCCTTTACTTTCACTACAAGAAGGGATTTTGGGATTCTTGTATTCTAGTTTCATTTTTGTTGTTTTTTTTAACCCCCTGTGTAATTGTGAGGTAAGGGTAGATGTGGTTTGAGCATGCAGCTGAGAGCCAGGAGCTCTTACTCAAAATCTAGCTGTACTATTTGTGAACTGGGAAAAATTGCATAGTGTCTCTTGAAAATGATAGTGTTTACTTCTTTCCTAGTCCGTAGTGATTCTCCATCAAGGATCAGCTGGCTAATGTTGGTGTAAGTTCATAAAATTAAAAAGGGGACCTTATTATTATGTGATAAAATGAGTTGGAATATTATATATAATTAGGTAGTCGTCTAGTTAGTAATCTAATACTGTGTCAGTGATGCAAAATAAAAAGCTGAAGTTCCACTTGATTGAGACCATCTTTTCCTTGGGCTATGTGTGCCTAGATGTTTCAGAATACGTGGTAGAACCATGCTAAAATGCTGTATAGCCACTATCACAATCAAGTACAAAAGCAGTTTTTGGCATATGTGAAGTCACTTAGAGGTTAGTCACTTCTGTGTACGAACACAAGATTTGAGTATGCAGTCTATAGGTGTGCTGGTATTTTTGAAAGCTTTTAGTTCATGTTTTCAGGAGAATTCTGTGTCTGGTTATATTAATATGCATTCCCAGTTTTTAAAAATTGGCCGTTGGTGAAACTTAGCACAACTTAAAAATTTTTGAAACTGTTCCTTAATGTCAGCTTTAGATTACAGATCTTCTATACATCTTGTAGAACTCTTGAATTTTAGTTGAGAAGACAGAATGATAGATATTTCATTCTTATTTTGTGGTTGCGCATTTGTTACACATAAGTAGGTAGACCCAGCAGCATTCAAATAATTTATAGTCTTGGCTTGTATAGGAAATTTTTTGTGCTCCCTACACTGTTCTGTATAGCTACAACAGCACACTTGGGTTTTGCATAAATTCAGCGTCTAAAATTGTGTATATTAAAAATATGCTGCTTTTTTTTTTTTTTGGAAGTAGATTTTGGCATGGAAGGATGAAGCTGTGAACTTTTCTTGTTATCTGTAAAAGATTTCAGTACTTGATAAATACGTTTGTTTAAACTTTCAGGATTTTTATTTTATTTTACTCAAAATAACAAGCTTTAAAGACACACAAGCTTTTCATCACTTAATCATGGAAATTTATATGGTTCCAATCTTTACACCATGTAAGCACCTCACAATCTTTAATAGATTTTACTTGCACTGTAGTTCTCCATTTTGCATGTCAGATCTAATGCAGAGAGTGACCAAGAAACTTGCCAAAGAAACTCTGTTGTCTCAGACAAAGCAGGGATTTGAACCCAACATCATTACATTTGTATTCATTATGGATTGTATTTGAGAAAGTTCTCTGGTCTGCTGCCATGACTGTCTTTTCTGAATTAAACTTCTCTTCTTCCTGCATCTAGAACTTGGAGGAGTGCTCAGTTCAAGTCAGTCCCAATAACGCAGGTTTCTTTTTACTTGGCAAATGGTTAAACTGAAATGGTCATCAGTAGGCTTCAGACTTAACAGTTGATATGACTGGGACAGATTATGCCTTACAGATAGTTTACAGGTGCAGCAGGACTGTATTACTGTAAGCCAGATTCAGCTGTTTTCACAGTGCTTTGATAAGGAAATCATCATTTTGCAAGTGTGTGAGACAGTTTTGCATTCCTAACTTTATGAACTTACTACTGTAGTGGGAACAATATGCATGGACATTTGGAATATAGCCTACAGTCTAAGGTGACTCTGCAATTCTAAATAGGTTGCAAAATAATTTCTGAATAAGGGAGCAAATATCATGCAATTTCTTCACAGCAATCTTGCAGACATTTGTTACACTTTTATAGAAGTAATGGTAGGACGTGTGTCGTATCGCTGCTTGATCACATCTTTACTTACGCAAAGAGTTATTTTAAAGTTAATACAAAACCAGATCCTTTAAAGGCTAAGAAATAATTATTCTTCTGAGCAGTTCAAGTGCGTGAGCTCTTAAAAGAAATGGGAGCATAATGGTGTATTAACAAAGAATGTGAGCAAAACTTCCCTGAGAACCTTTTGATTTGTGTTGCCTACTAGTTAAGAAGCTGCTGGGAAAGCGGGAGTTGGAGGGTAATTGGCCAGAGTCTTACAGGAAGGTGATACTGGAAGAATTTAATTTGTTTTAATTTCTCTATAGGCAAGCAAATGTGCACCTGGGACCACCATGTTCAAGGGACATCAAGAGGAAACGAAAGCCAGCTGCAGCCTCCATGTCCAGCCCAACATCAGGTAACCTGGATTTATCTGTGTGCCGGCATTTCTAAAGTTGTGTCCCTCTTGAGCAAAGTGCCAGAGGCACAATAGTCAAAAATAGCATCACCTTGATTTTGAAACTGGTGAAACGTGTGAGAGAGAATATCATGTGTTTTTACATAGCATCAAAAGCTGCCTACTAAACATATCTTTGCTGATGCAGCTATGGTAAGTTAATGTAATTTACAGTTCTTCACTGTATGGGAGTTAATAATCTGTTTCTTCATAAGGTGTTATTTCCACCGTTCCTAAATTATGCAGTATATGGTAATAAGGAGGTGATCAGTATACACAGTGTGTTTCTTCGGCATTGGGCTGACATTAGGTGGTGGCTCTGGTGCCCTTTTTCAGGATGCTTCTAGACACTTTCACAGGAGCAGAAATCTGGCGGTTTTTGTGTTGTCACTGGGTGAGACCATGTATCTCTTGGGAGTTGACTTACTCTTGTGAATGAAAATAGTCACTTTTTTCTTCTTCCTGCTCTGGGGATGTAAAATGCTGATTTATTTTCATGTGGCATATTTCTGGAAAGTGTTTGATTATCATCAGCATCTGAAAAAGTTTTAATCTGCAGAACACAGAGGGGTTTAGGAGACTTCTTGCTGGCCTTTCATCCTATCCTCTCTTGTAATATTTTTGCCTACTATCAAGCAACCCCTGTCCTTCCAACTAGCTTATTAGAAAACTATTATTGTAATCTGGTAACAAGGCGGTGGGTAAGCTGATGGGGAAAAAGGTGATGTAAAAACAGTGGGGAAGGCCAAAGGAACTGATGATGAATAGGAGGAATGAAGTTCGGATTTCTTCCTTGGGCTGGTGGATAGACAATGATGTATAGATATAGATATTCTATAGATAGAATAATGATGTAGGGAAGAAAGTTGTGCTAGCTCTCCAGGCTCAGATCTGGATTACAGACTGTCTGAAAGGTTCTGTATTAAAAAAGAAGAGAAAAGAACATTAAATTAATAATCTGTTGCTTAGCAAAAGATTCACCTGTTACTGACTGTTTATTTGGGATATTCTTTCCTGGCTTTTGAATATTCCATGCTAGGATATTCAAACTTCTGTAGTGAAGGGGTTAGTAAAATGATGTATCTGCAGCCACAGAATTCTGATTCTGGGATAATAGGTTTTCTTGGTATGAGTGCTAGTATCTCATTGTCCCCATGTTACCTGTCTATGTATTTATTGTTCAGAGTGTATTGTATACTGCATTGCTGGTCACCTTATATAGGGAAAGCTTCTATTTCTATGCCTACATGTTTCAAAATATTATGTAAATTATACTTAGCTGACTAGGCAAATTGTATAGTGAACACTTTTTGAAGAGTTGAGTCTGGAGTGGAACTCGGCACTGGAAAATAGCACAAAGGTTTGAAAGGTTATTTTTTAATTTTTTTTTTTAGGGTTGAGGTAAAGAAAATTAGAGTATGTATTACAAAATAAGGAAGGAGAGTATAGTTACTGGAATCTGGACAGGATGCTTATGCTGCTCATCAAAAGAAAAGTGCTGCAAGGTCTTTAATGGTCAGAAATGGTAAAGATCTCTTCCTTCGACCTTATTTAGAAATATCCCTAGGAAAGTTAGCAGCTATGAGCAGAGTTTGCTACAATACTGACTTGTGGAAGGAAACTTTGTGATTAGGTAACTGAAGCTGTGTCCTAGCTGACTTTCTACAGCGGTCTCCAGACTGCAGCTGGTGCACAACCTGGGCATGTAACCTGGAAGCTTCTGAAATCTGATATTATTTCTGTCAAAGGGGATCTGACTGTGGAATTACTAATGCCTAAAGAAATACATAGGTTTACTCTGAAATGATATAGAAATAACTGAAGACTCATAGATTTTTCTCCCCTGCCATGCATCTGCTCGCACCTATGTAAATGTTTTATATTGGGGTTCCCCTGTACCTCAGAAATCATGGCAGCCTCGATTTCTCACTACAGAAGCTTTTTATGTTTGTGGTGTTTTACTAATTCTGCAAAAGATGAAACACAGGTGAAGCAGAATGCGGGCCCATGCCTGTCACTGCAGGCACACAGAGTGCTGGATTTCTTCACCTTTAAATAGCTCCTTAGCTGAGTCCAACTGCTCTCGTCTCACTTGTTGACCAGGTCCTGCTTCAGTGATCTCCTTTTTTGCAACCTGAGTGCCCCATGGAGGTGAAGGACACAGCCTGAGCTGGCTCCATCAGTCAGCAGAACAAATGGGCTTGCTCTGCCGAACATCGGGCCATCTCGGATTCCACCTCTTTTATAGAGATGAGTGATGAAGAGGGGCTCGTTCCGCTTTGCCGCTGTATTAATACACATCAGGGGCCAGCTCCCGGCACTAAATCACGCTACTGCATACATCTGTTATCGGACTCCTCACCAGTGTGATGAACAAGACTGCAGATAGAGGCTTCCTCGTGTCATTCTTTATAGGATATTCCTAAAAGAATAAATAGCTCAAATCTCTGCCAACACTCTCCCCTGTCAGTGTGATGAATTTAGCTTCTTTCTTAAACACGCAGCTACAAATCTTCCCCTGTCGCCTCACCCCTCACCATCCACAGAAAGTTTTGAGTTGAATTTGGTTGAAATCAGAAGATGCTAATAAAAGGCATATGAGATGTGAATGCTATTTCCCTTCTAGCTGCAGGAATGAGAGAAGGGAGCTAGAGATATGTTTATTTGGGAGCCAAGCAAACCAATTTTATTCCATGTCTTCTCGCATCCTTCCATGAATGTGAGTATTTATGGGTTCTGGTAAAGTTCTGCTCTCTTTTGTCAGAGACCCTTGTATGAATGTCAAAAACCATGCATTACTGTAGCAGAAGTGCCTAGGTCTCTTGTGTTGTTATAGTATTAAACTTCTGGTATTAGTCCTGCTCTTTGAGGCTAACTGGCCTAAATACCATAAATGAGATAGCTTTTAAAGCATTTTGGAAAAAGGCCTCGCTGTTGAGAGCAATAAAATATGGGTAGAAAATTCAGAATTCGCTTGTGCTTCAAAAAGTGATTGTTATCAAAATTAAGTTGGGCAAACTTAGATAAATGTTGAGAGAGACTGAAAATGAAAGTTAGTGCTTTCCACATTACACAACTGAGCAGTGTGTGAGCCCTAAAGCATGAGGCTTTCACCAGGTAAGAACAAAAGTCTGACTGGTGTAGTTTGGCAGTAGAATAAGGAAATCTGGAGGAAGTAAAGACTGTCTGTACTGGATTAGACCAGAAGTTCATCCAACTGGGGGACCAACATCCAGTGCCTAGGGAGGAAGAAAGTCTGTAGTGAGAAAGATCCTTCGAACTTTCAGTGATCTGAGACTTAAGGGCTTCAAAAGGCATGGATAGTGTCCTTGTGTTTAGTTACTTTCTGTTGCAGTGCAATAGATTTGAAACAATGTCCCCAGTGGCACAGTAGAGATTGTCTGAGAAATACTGTATAAAATGTTATTGTCATGGTAGTTATTTTCTGGTTTGAAAGGGATCTGATGAAGACTGTCATGTCTTCTGTTTGTCAGGCCACAAGTATAGATGGTTGTGAAATAAATGGTGAACAATTGTCCAACTTTACACTGATGTTTTTAATGTTTATGTGGTCCAGACCGCTATATATGTAGCAGTGTACATGGTAACTGGCATCCTATTCAGGTATTACAGTTAGTCTGGGGTAAAAATCTGCGTAAAAAGATTTTTATTTGCTTCCCATATATTAACACTTAGCTTCAAAAAAATAACTTCTAAAAGGTGCCAGTTAACAGCCTCTGAAACTGCTTATCAGAGAACAGTCTGATGAGTAGTAGCAATTTGATGAATTTTTCCCTCTCCAATTTCTTGCTAAAGCATTCACTCTTTGTCACGGTGTGATGGTACCCAGCAGCAAGGAGCCTGTTTGTCCTGTGCGTTTTTTCTTTGTATGAGCAAAGATGGAGAGCCTGAGCGGGGAGGCTGCTAGCAAGGGGCCCATAGTGTGGTGGTGATTACTAGTTTAAGAACTTTGACTTACATTTATTTTTTTTTTTGCGTGTTTCATGTGACCTTCAGATGGAGGAAGTTGATGGGCTAGAGGTAAAATATGCAATGTACTGTTATCAGCTGGGTTGTTGTGGTTGTATGGGAATGACTCACTGTTTTGGGTGTACAGAAGCAGGACTGTTGGGGTTCCAGATCTACTGAGTGTGGAACCTCAAGCATTGAACCAACTTTTTATTTAAACTTCAAAGCAATCGGTCCTCTAGTTGAGGCTTGTTATGGCCTCTTTATCCTTCATCCACTACAGAGCAGCAGATGCAGCTTCTAATAAAAACACACAAACAACTATTATCTGTTGTGAGAACACAATGAAAAAGAGATGTGTGTCGTACTTAAGCAGTTACTTGTTCAAAAAAATTCCAGTTGCCTCAAAGACTCCTGTGGCAATTACTCTTTTTTTTTTTTTTTTTTTAATCCTGTCCTGTTTTGCTTGTGAGAATTGAGTGAATTGGGATACTGAGAATGGAAGTAAACCCTCACATCTCTAGGTTTCTGACAGTCCTTCTGGAAGTTTAGGTGACTGTTGGGTTGAGCTATGGATCTATGGATCTGCAAATCTCTTGCTAATTATAGCCTGTCCCATTTTGAAGCAGTGGTTGTGTTGAGAAAAAGAGAATGGATTCCAACCTAGCTTAGCAAGTAGCTTCTTGTTATTACAGGCTGATTGACCGTGTTGGATATATGTGGAGATTCATGGAACTGCCTTTACTGTGTAAGGAGGAGAGGTATGTTTTCCTCTTTAACTGAGCTTTGCAACCTAAAATTTGCTAAGCCTTCAAAATTCTCAGATACAGGGTTAATTAGGTCTTTGTGGAGAGGTCAAGTTATCTTCAGTTGAGTGATTATGAATTGAGTCAGTTTAAGTATGTGACAGCTAAAGCTCACTATTTTCAACAAGAGCTTTGACTAAGGGAACTAGTTAGTAGACTGAGAACTTGGAGTGCTGAATATGAGAATCATTAAGGCAAAGGTTTGAATGCTGTCAAGAACCTATATTTTAAAGGAATTTTTAAATAACACCTTCATATAAGAAATTATATATACAAGGCATTTGCCTTGAAGTCACTTGTTCTAACTTTTTTTTTTTTTTCTATTGCCCTTTCCTACTCTCTTCCTCTGTTTCCCCTTTCCTGCAATTTTGTATTCCAGCAACTTTATCTGCCCACATGGATGCAGCAGAGTCAGAGCTACCAGCAACACCATCCCTGAGATCCCAGAACTCTGAATGGACAGGGAAAACACCAGCAGCTGAGAAAGCCACTATTGCTGCCTCCAGTAACCTTTTTAAAATGCCGCCAGAGAAGAGCCCTGGATACAGCTAAAAGGAAGCATTGCAACTGTAAAAGGTTGCTGGATTTTGGAAGTGTTTGACTCTGGTGTATGTCTTCACCAAACATCTTGTTTGGCAGTAGTAACGTCCAGAGTATTGGTGTGTGATGCGTGCCATCATCCAGACTGATCTGCGTGCCCCGCATACCTAAATCATGTTTGTGAATCTGTGTTTAAAAAAAGGTAATCAGTGTTGGGACCGCAGTGGCTTTTAAGAATGTTCTTGCTATTGCTGTATTTATTATGCATTCATCTCCTTCCCTGATGCCAGCTCGTATGTGCTGGGTCATGTACAGATTCTTTTGGCTTTTCAGATCTTTGTTCACCCCCTGGACATGTTGGTTGGTTGTGCATTTGGCATTTTTGGGTGAAGGTTCTAGAAGTCTTCCCCCTGCTTTCTTCCAGGCCAGGAGGATTCCCTGGCTGGGGAATGAGGAGGGAATGCAAACAAGTTGAAACATGGAACCTGAATTCTGTATTAGCAGAATATTTTCGGGCCATGTGCTAATGGACTCGAATCATGTTGCTTCTAGTAAAGCAAATACAGTGCTTGTCCTTTCAGAAATTGCCATTGGCTCACTGGCAGCATGGTCCATTAGATCTTTTCCTTCTGCCTTGTTCTGACTGTCCTTAGTCTTGCTTGTGTATTGCATGTTCTTTCCTAAATGTCCTCCTGGATAAGGATTTGGGGGAACTACTTGGACATAAATGTGCAAGCTGGTGTCCTAGAAAGGAAGCTGGGCCCTTGAATATCATTGGAGTATGGTAGAGGATATACAAAACTTCCATTTCTTGGTGTATAAATTAAAAAATGACTGTTGGTGTTTCTAAAGGATGCTTGCTATTGAAGTTAACATGCCATCGAACAAAAAAAGCCATTGAAAGTATCACCTAAGTTCAGAGCATTCTGCATATTGATCAAACTCTTTCTGTCTCATGTTTTCCCTCCTTCAAAAAGTATTGTCTGCTTATCTACTGAAGGTGTCTCTGCCTACAGAGTGCTTTACTCTGCAGCGTGCACAGAAGAGTTTCTTTTCTCTTCATAGCACTTCCACTTGGTCTCCTGTTACCTTCTGTATTGCAGAATATATGGACAGTGATTTCTTCCCTCTCTTTTCTTGAATTCTTGATCACACTCCACTTACTTCAATTACTCTGTCTGAACCTTATTTTGGGCTTTGTTTTTAGAATATATACCTGCATAGCATATGTCAAGGAGCAGGTGGCCTCGTGGCTTCTTAAGTCCTTTCAAAATAGCATATATTGGTATGCATAGAACTCTCTTTGTTTTCCTCACTGGGTGGAGCTTTCAGACAGAACTGTTTAAGCTTGTAAAATTAATTTTAAATGTGGAGGTGCAGTTCGCACTTTTAAGTAGATAACAAAATTTGCATGTTTTTAGTGGTTTTGCAGTATTCTGCTCTCCCTTATAAATCAACTAGGGACAGATTTGATTGGGAGGCTATAAAGCAGTGATTTATATTTAACTCTGTATTAAAATGTTAAATGGTCATAACATACACAAAACAAAAATTGAATGACTCACCAAATCATGATTGACAAATACAGTTATATTACAGACACAGTCTGTGTCTGATCCCATAATACCTACTTATTCTTGAGGAGAGATCCAAATTGGATTTGTATTTCACAGCCCAAGCAAACTGTCAGATCTGTCCATGTAAATCCCTCTCAAAACCTTTTTTTTTTTTTTTTTTGTGGTTGTACATTTTAGAACTAATTAGAACAGGCAAAGCCTTTTTACCTTGCTGAAGGAGTACAGAGGTCAGTTTGGATTATGGGACAAGCTGTAAGGTTTTGTGGAGAGAGGAGGTCTTCCTTGTCTTTAAAGGTTGAATGTACCTGTGGCAGTACTGAAGAGTAACTGTGGCAGGCGTTATCTTGGTAAGCCATACTTCCTGCCCTGGCAGCTTTTTGGAAGTGCCAGGAGACTCAAGTTCTTGCAGCTGCCCTGTCTTTCCTCTTTCTAGGTTAGAATCCATTTGCAGGTCAGTCAGGCTCTCAACAAATTTTGATTATCCTGAGTGGTAGACAAGCTAAATGAATCACATATCTTGTTACTCCAGGGTATTTATGAAAATTCATCTTCAGACTTCAGTAGCTTGATACACGTTTGAATATTTGCAGCATTCTTAGATGAATGAACTAGGTGCGTTGTTTTTTCTCTTTTCCTCTAAGGCAGATTCCTTACAACTCACACTGTACCCACACAGTACTCGCAGTGAAGGACACAGTGCTTCAGATGTGGATTGCTCGAGTAGAAAGGAATAATAATGTGCCTTGATTTGGTAGCTGTGCTTCTACTAAGGCAGTCCGGTATGTGATTATTGCTTCAAAGATACACAGCTCACTCATATTCTGCTTCTTGTCCACTAGAATTCCCCAGTGTTTTTCCAGGTTTGGCTTCTCTCCTTGTCCTTAGGGGAGACTTCCAACTTGCCACACATCAGCTGGGCATACCTGGACAAGCAAGTTCAGGAAATTCCTGAAGTGTGTTGAAGAATTTCTTGTCACAACTACTCAGTGAGCCAGCCAGGAACAATGCCCTCCTAGACTTGTTACGTGTGAATAGAGAAGGACTTGTGGGAGATGTGATGGTAGGTGGCTATCATGGCCACAGTGATCATGAAATGGTTGACTTGAAAATTTTTGTTGCCATGAGGAAAGAGGTCAGTGGAGTTGTTAACCTGGATTTCAAGAGAGCTAACTTTTAATCTACTCAGCAAGGTAGTTAGCAGTGTCCCCTGGGAATCTGCTTTCGAAGGCTTAGGGGTCCGTGGGTGCTGGTCTGTTTTTAAGAACCACCTTTTAAAATCACAAGAGCAAGCAGTCCATTTGTGTTGGAAGCGAAGCAAGCGGCGCAGAAGACCACTTTGGCTGAACAGGGTACTCCTCTTGGAACTCTGGAGGAAAAAGAAATTGTATGCTCTCTGGAAGCAAGGTCAGGCCTTGCAGGAAGATTAGAGATGTGGTCTGCATATGCAAGAAAACACGAAAGACCAAAGCTTAATTAGAGTTGAAACTGGCCAGTGTTGTGTCAGACAACAAGAAAGGCTTTTTGAAGTACATTAATAGCAAGAGGAGATCTAAGAAAAACATTGGGCTGATACTTGTTGAAGATGTTCACCTGACAAATCAGGATGAAGGAAAAGTGGAGGCATTCAGTGCTTTTTTTTTTTTCTTTTCTTTTTCCCCTCAGTCTCTGATAATACTGGTAGACCTTGGGCTGCCCGGTGCTCTGAGTTGGAGGACTATGACTGCAGGAACAGTCACTTTCCATTTGTGGACACTGAAATTGTAAGGGACCAGTTGAATCAGCTGAATGTTCATAAGTCCATGAGGCCGGATGGGATTCATCACAGACTACTGAAGGAGCTAGTGAATGTTACAACAGGACCCCTCTCTATTATCTACCAAAGGTCTTGGGAGTCTGGGGAGGTCCCTGCTGACTGGAACCTAGCCAATGTTATTCAAATTTACAAGAAAGGCGTGAGGGGAGACCCAAGAAACTACAGGTCTGTAACTCTAAACTCAGTACCTGGAAAAATGATGGAGAAGGTCATACTGGGTGCTATTGAAAGGCATTTAAAGGACAGTGCGATCATCACGCACAGTCAACATGGATTCACAGAGGGAAAGTCCTATTTAACTAATTTGATATCCTTCTATGATAAGGTCACCCACCTATGGGATGAAGGGAAGGTGGTGGATGTAGTTTTTGAGGATTTTAGTAAGGCTTTTGATACTGTCCCTCACAGCATCCTTCTGGACAAGTTGTCCAACTGTGGGATTAGCAGGTACACAGCGTGCTGGGTGAAGAGCTGGCTGAACAGCAGGGCTCAAAGCGTTGTAGTGAATGGGGCTACATCTGGCTGGTGACCAGTCACCAGCGGTGTTCCTCAGGGTTCAGTTCTAGGGACTGTTCAATACATTTATCAATGATTTGGATACAGGAGTTGAATGCACCATTTGCAAAGTTGCTGATGGTACTAAACTGGGAGGTGCTGTTGACTCTCTCAAGGGACAAGAGGCCTTGCAGAGGGTTCTAGATAGACCGGACCATTGGGCAATCATCAGTGGCATGAAACTGAACAAGATCAAATGCTGGATTCTGCACCTGGGGCAGAGTAATGCTGGATGCAAATATAAATTGGGAGAGCAGCCCAGCAGAAAGGGATCTGGGGGTGTTGGTTAACAGCAGGCTCAACAGGAGTCAGCAGTGTGCCCTGGCAGCCAAGAGGGCAAACCGCATCCTGGCATACATCAAACACAGTATGACCAGCCGGTCAGAAGAGGTGGTTATCCCACTGTATTCAGTGTTGGTGTGGCCTCACCTTGAGTGCTGTGTGCAGATCTGGGCCCCACAATTTAAAAACAATGTGGGGGTCTTTGAATGTGTCCAGAGGAGGGCAACAAAGCTGGTGAAAGGGCTGGAAGGTATGCCCTATGGGGAGTGGCTAAGGACTCTGGGTTTGTCTAGTTTGGAGAAAAGGACACTGAAGGGTGACCTCATTGCTCTCTACAGCTTCCTGAGGAGCGGAGCTGGAGAGGGCGGTGCTGATCTCCCTGGTATCCACTGACAGGACAAGTGGGAATGGTTCAAAGGTGTGTTAGAGGAGGTTCACACTTGACATTAGGAAACAATTCTGTATAAAGAAAGTGGAGCAGGCTTCTTAGAGAGGTGGTCAGTGCCCCATGTCTGTCAGTGTTTGAGGCATTTAAACAAGGCCCTTAATAATATACCTTAGCATTTGGTCAGCCCTGCAGTGGTCAAGCACATGGACTAGGTGATTGTTGTAGGTCCCTTCCAACTGAACTATTCTATTCGTGAACTTCATGAGGTTTCTGTCTTTTCATTCCTCCAATCTGTCAAGGTCCCTTTAAGTGGTACCCCCCACCCTCCAGCATATCAGAGACTCCCCTCCCCAACATGCCATTATTTCTCATCTTGCTGAGAGTATGTTCTGTCTCTTTTCCACCAGATCACTAATGATCACTGAACAGTCTCGATCCCAGTGTTGTCTTCTGAGGCATGCTTTTCATAACTGGCCATCATGCACCTTTGATCATTAGTCTTTGAGCCTGACAGTGCAGCCAGTTTTCATTGACCTTTGTTACTGGATGGCATCCAGTCCATAGCTCCCCCATTTGGCTATATGGACGCTATGAGAGACTGCAGCAAGAGGCTTGCTGAAGTCAGTGTAAATCAGCATCAACCACCCTCTGCACATCCCCAGAGCCTGCCACTTTATCATAGAAGGCAGTCAGGTTCATAGGCATGATTTTTCCTTATTTAAACTGGCTGCCTGTTCCTAGTCACCTTCTTGTCCTTTGGGTGCCTGGAAATGGCTTCCAGAACTTGCTCCATAAAGCTACAGGGGACCGAGGGCTGACTAGCCTGTCGTTTCCCAGGTCCTCCTCCCCACCTCTTTCAGAAGGGTGGCATGATATATACCCCTTCCTGTCACTGAGGACCTAATGCAACTGCCACAGTTTTTTCATAGATGAGAGACCAGTCTTACAATGACGTACTTTTGCAAACAGGGCTTTGTTTATGTACAGGGAGAAGATGGACATTCAGCAAAAGAGGAATTGAAAGCTGGGAGGAGCACATTTAGTAGTTGTTTGCACAGTTCCAGTGAGCTCTACTGAGGCTTAATGCCCAGTTTGGTAGGTACTGGAGAAGTGCAAATTAAAAGGATGTAGTTTTTGGTCTGATGGATTTTTGAATTTAAGGTAAGGTAAAGAGTGAAGAAGGCAACAAAACAGTAGCTGGAGAGAAACTTATAAGAGGCTGTGACTAGTGCTACTGAATGATAGATTAGCTTCATGATTGTGGTACGCAGAGGTGTCACTTGCCAGCATTCCTGAATAATGACATTGAGAGGGTTAGTGCTGTCCTTCGAACTGTAGGAGCTCATGCTGTTCCTTTGTGGATGTTGCAGAGACCTGCTCAGTGGGCAGAGGATGAGAAGGGAAGTTGGAGGAAGGGCAACAAGGAAGGTGATTAAGTGCCTCTTTTATTGTAATCCCTTCTGCACTGAAGACAGAAGATGCTACAGAAAACCATGTGTTTGCCTGGATATGTAAAGTGGATAAGAACTTCGTGTTGTTGTCTTGAGGAACAGTTTTGTAACCAGAGAACACTTCAGTGAAGCAGAAGTGAAGGATGCTACCAGTCATTTGTTCAGAAAATGTTATTTTAATAGTCTGTTAGAAGACTATCAAAGAAGGACAAAGTTCTGTTCTCATTGTGATACTGCATTATTGTGTCTTTGCCCCCTGCATTCTATTCCAGTTTGTGTTTTGTGCTTGATACATCCTGCTTTTGTATCTTCAAATATGGGAAAAATACTTAACAGCAATGCTTCGTCAGGCATAAAGCATAAGGGGCTACTTGCTGTACAGCAGGCAAGACAAGATTATTTTAGGCTGTCAGCTTTGACACAGTTCAAAGATTGAACTGAACATGGAGAACTTAATATCGTAATTATACCAAGGCATCTCATTCTTAAGAAAGTAAACTGTGCGATAGGCAGGTGCAGGGAGACTAAACTGTGACCAGTGCCTGGAGACCAGTGCATGGCTGCCCCTCAATCAGGTGACATACAGACTTACGTTGTGGAGACAGCGGGAACCTTCAACATCCTTCTTGACTTTTCTGTGGGTAAAATGTCTTCCCGACTGCAAACCTGGCTGATAGTGTGACTCTAGTAAGTTGATAAAGATGTGCTAACGGGCATACCAGGAAAAGTGGATTCTTTTACCAATGCAAAAGAATTGGTAAAAGTGGAAAATAGACTGGCACTGCCTGTTACATCAGAGAAAGATGTAAAATATATATACCTGCAGACAATAATCAGAAAAAAGTATTGCTAAGTCCTGTGCGTATGACCTAGAGTATTCATTGTCTTAAAGCAGAGCTGCCAGTATTATGAGGATGATCAGGGTTTTGCAAAGCTGCCCTCCTTTCCTTGTAACCTCTGAAGGAAATGGGATGAACAGCATAAGAAAGGCTGCACTGGGTCAGACCAGAGTTCTGTCTGGCTTGGTAGTCTTATGTCTCACGGTGGCTGGGTTTGGATGCCTAGGGGCTACTGTAAGGATGAAGTAGTTATATAGTGATACTTTCCTTTTCTGTTCTCTTAGCCCAGTGTCCTGCCTCAAAGATTTACAAACGTTTTTTTTCAAGGCTGGAGAAAACTTTTGTGAACCTTTTGGGTATAGTATTTATCCTGCAACTGGATTTGATTATATTTTTGGAAGGACATATAATCTGACTTTAAAAACATCAACTAAGGATTAGATCATCTGTCTTGGTCATCAATTTTCTTATTAATTACCTTCTTTATAAGGAAATTCCATCTTCTCTTGGAATAGTTTTTCCCCCAATATCAACATCCTGACATTGTTTCTTGCTATGCTTTTTTTTGGTAAGGTGGAAAAGTCCTATTCTTCCTTTACAATTAGGCTTCTTTGCAATGTATAACTACCTTACCCAGTCAACAAGTCCTATGTAATCCACTAACCCATATAAGTAATTTTTCATAAGCTTCACACTGTAAAACTTGGCATTTAACCTTTAATTATGCTCCTGCATGAAAATCCCGAGTATTCCGCATCCATCTGCATTCAGTTCTAGTGTCTACACTTAGAGTATTCTTTACAGAAGCAGGAACACTTGCTTTCCTATTGCTATTCAGGCTTCATATACTCATATATCCAAACACCATGCTAGCCCTTGCTGCCCAAACACTGCTGTAGTACTACCATGAAAGTGATATTCAGGCAGTTGACTCTTAATATAAAGTTCTTATCACTGCTTTTCAACGCACAAGACCCTAGAAATTAAGAATAATCTTATTTTTTTTGTAATTGCAAAATGCATTGCATTTCCTTTAGCAGTGCAATTTTGGACTGACAGTTTTTATAATTCGGAATACTTAAGAGTTCAGTCTGTTTAGTTTCAGCAGAAGTTGATCAAAGGTGTCTTGCTTGTGTGGTAGAAAGTCCGTTAGGGAAATGGAAATACTAGGTAATAAAGCGTCTCTTGTCTTCAGCAGCTGGGAATAAATATGAACTCGAAGCTAAAGCCAAATGAATTCAAGTTAGAAATAGGGTCTGAGCTTTTAAGAGTGAGGACAGATTAACCTTTGCAACAAAGGACTGTGGGAAGCAGTAGCTTCTGTGTATCTTCAGGCTTCAATTTGCAGATGGCAGCTTTGTGGAAGGAATGTTGTAACTAAATATAAGCTATTGAAATAAATACAGAGACATCTGAAAGACACTGAATGGTCAATTTATAACGAAGGTCAGTCTACGCAAAATTATAGTTGCTTCTGGTTTAGAACCTCAGAGAAGACAGAAGATTTTTTCTATGGTGTAGAGATTTGTTGAAAATGGGAAGTGTTTTGGCAAACACAGGGAAAAGTCATGGTGATGGAAGTTTTATGGTGTTACCAAGATTGTAAGAAAATTTGTGTAGGAAGGTGAGGTGTGAAAAAATTTTATCTGTGCCAACTGAAATGAAGCATCATTTCTGCATGCCAGTTTATTTGTGAGTAGTATAATGACATACGACTGTGCGATCTTCAGAACATACACAATCACTCAGTTGGAGAGTGTCCTTGGTGAGGATTCCCCTTTTCTTGCTGTACGGGCAGCTAGAGTTCTGCTGTTTGGGGTGGTGTTCCCTGTGTATATGCTCAGCTTCAGCAGCTCTGTCTCAGTTAATTCACTTAGCTGCATGAACTGCCTGCACTTTGCACTGCAATCAGAAACAAATGAGGGAGAGCAGCGGTGGGCTTTTTACCTTGATAGGATACTTGCAAAAAAGTATGCAATATCTTAATCACTGTTGCAGTTGCTTCTACTTTTCTCTCTCATGGCATCTGAGAAAGATGCCTCCTTGTAGGAGTACCCCTTTGGTAGCCTGCAGCCTTCACTGTCATGCCAAAGGAGCAGATGGTAGGTTTCTCCAAGTGCTAGAGCTCTTCTGTACTCATCTGAGAGGAGATGCGGTGACTGGAGGAAGCAATTTTCTGATAGTGTGTTCTCTAACATTAGAGAGCAATTACTTGTTGAGCTTTTTCAGCTTTAAAATACATTACGCTGTACATTTGTTTCAAAATTAATGTAGAAGTCCAATGATGGAGTATTGCCACATTTGAAGTGTTGCTTCACATCTCAAGCCCTGGATATAGTGTTAATGTCCCACACTAGCATTTGGTTTTGTTGCCTGGCTTGATATATGTGAGACCTCATTGCTGGAAGCCCTTCTAAGAGTGCCATGAACTGAGACTAGTCTGGCTTGACCAGAGCCCCTGGGCGCTGCTGAAGCCATTGAATTTTCTCTCAAGTTTGGCAACCAGACAGTTAGCCGAAGTGACCATCAGCTGCATTCTAGCTTCCTCTTTCTGTCCCAGAGGGCCTACCTAATTCACAAACAGGTCTACTCAAAATGTTTAAAGAGCCAGATTGTGCATGTCCCAAATGTTTTATGTGGTCATAATATTTAACTGTTTGATAGGGATTGGACTCTGGGTTCTTAGGATTCTATTTTGGGGCAACATGTAAATAAGGAAGATTCTTGCTTGTATTCCTCTGTCTTAAACATGATGTGTATTCTTTGAATGAGGCTCTTGCAGAATCTTTGTTCTGATTATAGAAACTGGAAATAAATCAACATATGAAAGAAGTGTTTTATCTGATATAAAGCAAACTGAGTTGAGACTGGGAGATGAGAGGTTTCACTGACATCTAACTGGATTTACAGTGTCGGAATGTCCATTAATCTGCATGCTTCCTTGACCATTTCCTCAAGTATAAACTGTAACCTGAAGGTCTATGGGGAGTTACTATGCTTTTCTTCCTTTGAATTGCAAACTTGAGTGAAGGATGTGAGGTAATTTATCATGTCCATTCTTTGTTTTTGCAATGATTTTGTTTCCCAGTTTGTCATGACGTTGTCTCTAGACAAGTGAGATGCTCCCTGTTTGGCATTTGAAACAATTCCAGGGTTTCTTAAATAGCCTTTCACTTCCAAGTCACTGCTTCAGATCTGCCCGGTCCCGAAAGGGATTTCATTTAAATGAGCAGGCCAGTCTCGATTGATAGTTTAACGGATATCTGTTCATTTTGCCAACACTAACGTCCTTTTAAGATAGATTGGCATCGTTCTTTTTTACCATGATAGCAGTGGCTTCAAAGATCAAATGAGCAGTGGACTTTGAATTTTCTTTTGCATATATTTGTGTCCCAGTATTGACAGCTCTGCACACTTGTGGAAGGAACAAAATAGGACTCCCTCTGCATTAACTGTTCCAAGGAATAAATTGTAAAAAACTAGATCCCAAGTTGATGGAATGTTTTTAAACAAAGGGATCAAGATCCTTTGGAAATTACTTCAAGTTCTCAACAAAATATTGGGGGAAGGGGGTGTGTCCAATTCTTAAGTGTGTTGATTTTCCTCTGTCATCTGCAAACTGCAGTTGTGAGAATTGGGAAGTGTTCCTGGTGAAATGTGCTGATCTTTGTTGGGAGCAAGGGGAAAAGAGCTCTTAACAATAGATTCTCTTACGGGAAGTGCCCAGGTTTGGCAAACGTGATCAACTATGGCTAACAGTCAAAATTGTCAGATATTTAAAAATCATTATGAGCTGGTTCTGTCTTCCACTTACTCGCATTTTTTTTTCCTGAGGAATGAAGCATTTCATTTGATAATTGGAGGCATTTCTCTTAAAAAAACACAACAAAAACCCAACAAGAATTAAAACAAAAAAAAAACGTGGATGGTTCTTGTTCACGCATCCTTAATTTTACACCCGGGGGCTGAGAATTTTCTCAGTTCAGTTTGAATAGCTGGTGGCAAACTCAGTAACAGGGCTGATGGTGGTGACTGTTTTGATGTTTTTCAGACCATGCTTGCTTCATACGTTTCCAGCTCAGAGAATCAACTGAAACTACAAATTAATAAGAATGGATTTGCTAGGTACTAATGGAGGATTTCTCACATCCTAATAAAGGGTATTTCAAATCTGGGGTACAAGATTTGTTCTCTACCGAAGTAAAGCAGTTTCCCAGTAAAAGCAGATACTTGATAATAGTTTTTTAATGAAACATAGTATAGAGTTTCAAAATGCTAAATGATACTAATTTAATTCATTTCTAGTGGGGAGCAACAGGGAGGCGTCTAAAGATGAGAACAAGAGCGGATCTTTGTCAGGAGTTGCTGCCATTAGGCAGATGAAACACATGGATTTTGCAATGCACACTTCTAAAATGGCACCTAGTTGCAGAAATATTCTTTTGAGAAGTGTCCTGGCTTCTTCCTCAGAGGCTGCCTGCAGGGGCAGTGATGGCAAACCAGCAGTTCAGCTAAACTAGTGCCAGCACGGACACTGATGTTTTTCTAGCAATTTTGACACCAGCTTCCTGAGAGGTTCACCAACATTGCCTTAGGACTTTTCTTCATCTTGCTTCACCACGTAACTTGCAAGTGCTTGGACTCATGCAGCCCCCCAGCATGGGGAAACATGCATTCCCATTTTGAGAATGCCAGAGGTGGAGACGTCAGTGCTGACTGTTGTGTGGTGAGTGAGAGAAGTCCTGTGTTTTCTTTCCTGGCTGTCCAGTGTCACCGTGGAGGAAGCCTATACAAACAAGAGCAGCAAGGGGAGCTTTTGTCCCTTGCTAGTCCTTTCAGGTACTGTGGAGACAGTGAGGAGTGGGAATGAGCAGTGCAGGGTCTGATTCCCAGGAGGGGGGAGGGACCATGAGGTTCAGCCATTGCCCTGCACTCAACCAGTGCAGGGGCTACCACAGTGCTACCCTGGGCAGGTGGCATTTCCCACCCTCCTGACCACATTGTTTGGCTGCACAATGCTAAGCCTGTGGTTTATGTATTTATTTGGATGTTTAAACAAATACCTCCTTTAACCCCACCCCCAATAAAAAAAAGAAAACAAACTGAAAAATTTGTGCTCCTGTGACAAACAAAGTTACAGTTCAAGTGCCCAGTGTTGATGTAATCTGTGCCCTTCTGCATGCACAGTACAATGCAGTCAAGCAGTTGCGTGATTTATTGTTGGGTTTGAGGGTTGTGTGTCCTGTCCTGTTTGCCCCCCACCTCCCCCTCCCCTTCACATTAGGTTCCTGTCTCAGTCAGCATAGGAGGGTTGAGACCCTCTGAATGTACAGCTGCTTGGGTTTGTGTTTTATTGGGTTTTTTTGTTTTGTTGGGTTTTTTTCCTCATTTAGACTGAGTTCAAGCTTTATTTACTGCACAGCATCCAGAATCCACTCTGAAGAGGGAAGAAGTAATTTCCTTGTTAGTGTCTTCAGGGTATCTCCTGCTATGGCAACTTAGAATGTTAATGAATTTATTTATGTGCTGAGAATTTGTATGTTACTGTCATGCTTATTTTATAGATGGGGAGTTTAAGTCAGAATGACTGAAGCAAAGCCCAGGGGTTATCTCTGAATCTGAGGAGCCCAAGATGAGATACCTGGGCACTGGCAATTTGGTGTGGCTTATTTTGTAGCCTGTTGTAGGTTCAAATCACATTTCCTACAAAGTTCCATAGCAGCTCTGAGTGCTCAGAGCTTCTGCAAATCCAGCCACAATTACTGATGAGGTGAGGAGCACTGTCCTCATTGCTGAAGTCTCTCTCTGGCTTCTAAGATACCGGAGAGATGGCAACAGGCAGGCATCCTCCAGGGCTAGTAGTCAATTGCTTTCGTTGCAAGAACTTTGCCTTGACTGTTTCCTGCTTTGTCCTTTCTGTCTTTAGCAGCAAATGAGTCGGACCCAATCTCCTTCAGTTCTTGGCCCTCACCTCTCCAGAGGTGTGTGTTCTGTGCTCTGTATGAAGCTAGAATCTCAGGAAAAAATAAACTCTGTGATCATTTAATTTGGCATTACTGTAATGTGTATGCACAGAGGGATGAATTAGGATGGCAGTTAATTTCTTCACTTTTGTGTATTTTAATCTGTAGCCAGATATGTGACTGTATATATAGAGAGATTTTATTTATTTTGAGCTAGGAATTTTTTCTGTGTATTCACTTTGTATTGGGGTTTCCTTATAGGGTATTTTAGCTTTGTCTCTGGAAATATCTATGAGTCCTGGACTTCAAAGGAATTGAAAGTGGAAGAGCAGCCCAAATGCATAGTGTCATAGAGGATCTTCTGTGAAATAGCTTGTCTACTACAACTCAAAGAGCAATAAGTAGGTGAAAACTTGCTCTTGAGCAGTTATAATTTATATACTTTCACCTGAACATCGTAGGATGTATTGACTCATATCTTGCACTGATATTTCAAGTGTTGTCCTCTGATTCTCTTCCCTAAATTCCAAAGTAATGACTGTCCAGTGCAGAAAACCTGGCTGTTATTTAACAACTGATAGATTGCCTGTTAATGCCCAATTCAGCAGTGTTTTAAAATATCAGAAATCTTAATGTATATTTTGGGAAGAATTCCCTCAGGTTACAGGTGCTCTTTGGAACCAGAACCAGTCATCTGATTGAGATGTGTCAGAAAAAAGGGGAAAGGTACGAAGAAAAAATGGTACCAACTTTTGTCTTTGTTATCCTGTGTTTTGTTTTGTTCTTGCCATTGGCTCTCAGGTCTAGATCTTTTAGAGCAATTAGTGCATCTTTTTTAAAAAACCAACAAGCACAAACAACCTCACTTTCCAAGTTTTTGTAGGATTCTTGTGAGAGACATGGGTTGGCAGGCTCTGTTTGCAGCTGAAAACCCAATTTCTGATGTAAACAGATGCCATTAACCTGAAAGATGAAAATCAGAGTGTTTGAATTTCTACAAATACTAACTCGAGATTGGGCAGGTAGCTGCAGTTGTGGTATCCTCATCCTTGCAATAAAGTGTTGTGGACCACGTCATTCCTTGCTCACACATTGCGCCTTTACACCTGTGCTAAATGGGCATTTTCTGAGCAAAGTGCATTGTTTGCTCAACAGAAGTATAAAAGATGACACATGGTGTGTTGCTGTACACCTTATTTTCTCTCTGCTAATTGCTGTGGGTAAAGTGATGATTGTGCAGTACCGTGTGACTGAGAAACAACTTTGCTGAAAAACACAAATTTATTTGAGGTAAGCTACATCCCACCTGTAAGTATACTTAAATTTAACTGTGTATTTGTTCCTGGGAAGAACCCAAATGCTTGTTACAAATAGCTGGCAACAGGAAGCATCAGAACTGGTGTATTCAGAGTGTGACTACTCTATCATTCTGCAAGTACAGTGGGTGTTTAGGATATGGATGAGTACAACTTCTACTGCTTGTCACTGAACTGCTGGTAATTGAAAATTGGAATACAGTGTTCCCTGGAGACTTTGTCTGTCGTGGAGCTCAAGAGGTTAATATGTAGTTACGTGATGATACTATAATTTTATATGCATCTGCAGATACTGGTAATAGACATTAAAGTGGGCATTTACATCCTTATTATGGGTCAGTACTTGATGTCATAATAAAAAAGTCACATCAGAAAAGTACAGGATAAAAATCTGATTATGCACCTTTTGGAGTGTAAATGGCTTTAAAATTCAAATTGTCACCTGATGGGAGGATCAGGAAAGAGTCAGAACAAGGGCAAAGGGGCAAAGCCGTGAGACACAAGGGGCAGGATAAAGGAGGAAAAAGAGGCAGGCTGGACTAGGCCTTTGCTTGGGCAGTTTATATCCATATGAATACTGTACCCCGTTACTTAGGCACTTCATGTCATCTCATTAAACATAAGCTTGAGTGGAAGGTGGACTTTGCAGTGGGGGGGTGAAGGTCAATAAATTCCAGATCTTCTGTCTTTCCACAGAGTTCGAATCTGCTTGATGTTGGGAGGGCTAAAATTTCACGTGGGTTAATGTAGGGTGTTCCTCTGGAAAACAACAAACAACATCAAAGCTAATACAGTTTCCAAGGCAAGGCAACAGCTGAAACTCTCATGAGGCTGTCCTAAGTAAGCATGCAAGTAATTCTGCAACTACTGGCCCCAGAGCCTGAGGATACTGGGGGAACTGAGACTCTGAATCCTGAACAGCTGTGTAGGTTAAAATCAACTGAGAAGTACAGTGAGGACTAGAGCAGCATGTAGGATGGATGAGTGCATATGCAGCTGGATAGATTGGGACAGTAAATTCAGCTGCAATGCCCTCAAAGGGTTTCCAACATCACCTTGAGTGTCTGTGGGAGCTGAAACCCTATAGCATGTAGGAATTTGGAAGGGTGTTGACTTGCCATTTCTCTACTACTTTTTTTTAATCCAAATACATGCTAAAGTATGCTATAAAGTCTTTGCAGTTGACTGAAATTTTAGGGATGTTATTTTCTTTGTTAGAAATATGGGGTGCAAGGCCATGAGGTGAGGTAAACAGTTCATTTCTGCTGAAAGGGGAAGCCTTCTCCTTCCATCTCCACCCCATTGTTTCCCCATGCCTGGCTGTAAGCTCCTGCTGCTTACCTTTCATTCCTTGGAACCCTTTGAGTCACATCAACCCCCCTTAACTGCAAAAAGAGATATGGTTTTGGCTGGTTTAATCGGTTGATTTGACTCGACTGATGTGTGTGAGGAATGCCAGAGGCAGCCCAAGGCATGGAGGCAGGACTGGGTCTGGGGAGATGGGCTGGGAGAAAGTCCTGGGGAATAATGGTTTGAATGAGGGAGACTCACCCAACTAGCAGCACCAAGGTTTTAAGTTTGGCTCAATCACTTACAGGCCTGTGTCCACCACCCCATATTCTCCAGAGATTCAGCAGTTGGTAGGAACTCCAAAGAGTCCAAGGCTGCAAGAGGTGCTTTGGGAGGGTTGTAAAGTCACGTGGAGCTGGCTCACCAAGAACTGTGTGCTCCTCTTCTCCCAGGTGCTCCTTAGGGATTTTGGCACCATCTTTAGCTGAGATGAGAAGGGACATTTCCTGTGATATAACCATATATGCTCCTTAAAATTATGGCTGAAGGGGATTTGACTGCTGTAGAGAACCCAAAGTGTTGTAGCTCGCATGGATTTTTTCTCTTTAGTGGCTCACTTGTTTATCTATATGGAGTAATGAATGATGGGGCAAAGTGATGGAAAATGCTTAATATATCTGTGCCATGTTGCATGTGGTGAGAACCAGCCTTTCTCGTGGATGAGAATGTTAATAAAAAAGCCATCTGTCCTTTGCAACAGCTTTCAATAGAAGTACTGAAATGTTGAGACCCACAAACAGCATGCTGTGCAGCCTTCTGGGATAGGATGTAAGGCGATTTTCTCAGGAAAACAAGAGTCACAGACAGAAGTTAAAACTTTGCAAGGGTTATATAGGGAAAATTGGTGGCAGGCCTGAAAGGCTTTTGAAATTGCTTCCCTAAAGGCCTTATATTTCTCTGTCCCTGCACTAGCGAGGTAGAAATAAAACTCCAAGAGGATGTCTGTCCATTCAGTGGATCAGTCAGACACCAAGCAGGCTGGCGGCAGTCAGTCAGATACTGAGCAGGGGGCCATTCAGGGATTAATGGATCCTGGTTTGTGAATGGCCACGTCTCCTGGCTCAGATGGCTTTTGGCTGCTGAGAGAACAGGGCTGGAGAACTCCATCCCCCTGTTTGCAATTAGTGTTTGTTATTAAATGCTGACAGTGTGTTCTCTCTGCTCATGTATCTGGTCTTTGTTTATGCACTGGATGTTGGCACAGGCTTCTGTGCTGTAATGTCTTACATTAGCTGCTGTTGAAAGGAGTCCAAGAAGCAGTGTGCTTTGAGGAGGACAGGAGGGTGGCTTGGCACCAAAAGAGCAGGAGCAATTCTGAGGGCAGGATGAAAATGGGTTTAGTTAAGTGGGAGGCTGGCAAAGAGCAAGCAGCAATGAGCCCATGCACATCTCTGCTCTCAAATGTGATGCCAAACACTTTGATGGAATGAGGAGCTATCTAGGAGGTGTAACCAATGGCAGGAAGGTGAGATAGCCTTGGAAATGGTTTGGCAGAGGGTGATTTTAACAGACACAGTATCTTCAGGTGGATAGGTGGTGCTTGAGGTAGGAAGCATGGGACCTAGAGGAGGAGACTACAGTTGCTGGAGATTACAGTAGAGGTACATAACAGAAGTGATAACAGAACTCAAGCTGTCTGTAGAGGAGAAGGAAGAGATTAAAAGCAGAGAGAAAAGTTGAAAAAAATGAATGTAATCTCTGGACACCCAGCTGATTTAAAGGGCATCAGCAGGTATGAAGGACAAGAGAGGAGCATCAGTCCTACTATGGAGGAGAGGAGACAATCCGATATGGCTGGTTTACACAGCACCTAGAAGGTCTAAGATGCGATACCTGGGGTAAATAGAGGCAGGTGCAATGGCTGTAGCTCCCTGCCCCTCACTGTAATGCTGCAGTGATGCATGGCACAACAAACAGTCTGAGCTGGCCATTTTGGAGGTCAGGTTTTTCACCTGTTTGTGTGATGAGATCTTGAATTATGTCTTAGGAGAAAATGTGCCAGGATCTACAAGGAACAGGTACAGTTTTGTTATGAGAGGGCAGCACTTTAAGAGTTCTGTTTCCTGAAGCCTATCTGCTCAGAATGCCTGCAAGGCATTATTTTAAGATCAGAAGTAAACCCAAAGTGAGTCGATATTTCTTTCTCTAAGACCTGGATACCACCTCTGCAATGCCCCTCTTGCTCCTGTCCTTTTTTCAATAAGTGGATGAAACATTAAGTAGGAATAGACAATGCAGCTTCTTGGAGTGCTCCTTGAGTAAAAGGCTTGTCGTGTTTCTTTATGCAGTGGGAATGGACAAGGAAGAGTGTCTTGAGGCCAGGTTTGCCTCTGTTGGATGCACGCACTCACTGTGTCAGCCTGTGGCCTGACTGGTCACAGACTGTCTTTGCCCATCTGAGCCATGTTCTCAAAATAAAAGTGCCTTTGGCAGTTGCACAAACTAGAGCCTTGGTGTTCACTGGTCACCAGGAGTGGAGCGGGAGGAGCAGCATTATCAGGTACTATTTATTCATCACTGGAGACTGCTGTGTGTAACTGCCCCTCTGCATGTGGCCATTTCATCCAGTGAATATTTTGCTGGAGTCTGCAAACTTCACTCCAGAGTATCTTTGATAGCACAACTGACTACTGCTAGTTATTTCAAATATTTTGGATGCATAGTTCTGTTAATCCAGAGCTCATTTGTTGGAGCAAATTGAGGCCCTCATCACCAGAAACATACCTTGCTCCAGTCACTGCTCATCTAGCCCAGTTCAGGTGAGCATCTTTATCTTTTCCCATGTCTTGCTTAGTCTTTCCTGGTCTTCCCACTGCTCTGATGCTGCTCCTCCACTGCTCCTTCCCCATAGCCCATGTTCAGGTGTGGCTGTTTAAAAGCAATCTCTGTCAATATTTGTCATTAATCTGTTTCCATTTTTATTTATAAAAGAAAGAGAGTGAGTGAGAACGGAACAGCAGCAGTAGCAGGGCAATTGCAGATGAATAATGAAAGGATTCATCACAGCCATACCAGGATATATATATTTTTTGCAGCCAAGCGAGACGGATTCCCATCACAGCTCGGGGAGCCGTTCCACAGAACCACTCATCTTTCATGCTGGGGGGAAGGGAAAGGTGGAGACAGTATCATTATGGATGTAACGGGGCTCTGAAGTGACTAGTCAAGGTTGCTGCTTCAGTTGCAAGGAATCTGCTTACAGGAATTTTCTCTCCACCAGGTGTTTCTGCCTGGTAAAGTGGCTGTCCTCTACAGCAGGCTGCTGCTTCTGAAAGGGAGGCTTAAGGTTTGCTAATGGGGACGCTTGCTAAGCAGTCAAATCACTAAAGGAGGACAGAGATGGCCAAGTGAGGTTTTCACAGGAGTCACAAACTTGTCTCAGGAGGAATGAGGGACACACTGGGAAATGCAGGGATCAGTCTTTCTCACATTTTTGTCTTGTGAGCCCACCCTTAAGTTAGCTGTCATATCAACAAACAACTCTCAGCTTGCCCTGCCCCATCTAGCTTTACAAATCCATCTGCCCTGTTGAGCACAGATGTTTTGTTCTTGTGCACTTTTAGTAGGTAACGTGGATGAAAATTTGTCAGATAGGGAGTGCTGAAGGATTCTGGAATCCTGAAGATCTCTGTGAAGCCAGAAGAAGAGAATTGCCATTTAAAAAGAAAAGGGCGGGAGGTGGGGGGAGAAAAAAAGAGAGAAGCAGCCCAAAATAGGCCTGGTTGATTGAGGTGCACACTCAAATCCAAAAAAGGTCTCTATCTTCTGTCTGCCAGGTCCAGGGAAGCCAGGCCACATCATGCATCCTGTGAGGGTAGTGCTAATGCATCAGTACAGTTTGATCTCCGCATGCCTGGCTGTGCACAGACGTAGTGGTTATGTTCCTCCACAGCTGAAGGGAGAGTCTGACTCTCCAGCCCTCTTGTGCTTGTGGGGAGGTGATCCAGGCAATGCTGTTGCCATCCAGGGCAGAGGTGGGCTGTGCTGAGTAATTCTCAGATACAGAAGTGCAGTTACTCTGCTACTGGGGTTTAGAGGGTCTGGGTTTGAGAAAAGAGCACGACATTTGGCTATATTTTTCCACCTAGGAAAGCACTAAAGCGGGTTGATTTAAGGGGCAGGATGGTCTCATTTTCAGGTGCTGCAGTGACCTGTATTGCTGGTTATCAGTTCCACTTCCAGTTGTGAGAGTGCATCAGCCCGTAAAAAGCACAAAAGACCTTGTCCCAAAGGACTGTATATTTGTCAGGCCTCTTGGCAACCTGGAGTGCTTCATGTACCTCTGTCAAGGCATTAGCATCAGGGCATTCCTGTACAAAATCCTTCCTCCTCTCAATTGAAGCACTGGAGGCGATCCCAGTTGGATGGGAGGGTACAATGCCACAGATGAAGTGATCCTTGAAAGAGTAAGACAAGCAGATATGTTGCTTTGTTGGGCCCTTAGGGCTGTCACCTTGGCAGGGGTAAAAAAAGCGGTGATCTTTTCTATTCCAGACCCTTCTAGTGCTCTATTTTTCCTGTGTAAAATCACAGCCTTGCCAGCAGTAGAGGGATCAGGGAAAAGGAACCTGTTTCTCAAGCTGCCACTCCATTTTCCTCTAGTACCCAGGGAATGCAATGCAGTGCTCAGAAGCTTAGACTCAGTGTGTGTTTTTTGCCGTTCTCCTTCCAACTTATATCTCCCTTTGGGAAACCATTTGGTCCATTTTCCCATATCCTGGCACAGGATTATGACAGGTCGTTATGAACTGGATCTTATTCAGTTTGGCTACATGATCCAGCTCCATTTACGCATTGTACTAGGTTTCCATTCCCATCCCTAGATAAGGACCCTTGGTCGCTCAGCATAGAGACAGGTTTTCTGTTGAATATGGAAACCATTGTGCTTGGGAGGTACAACAGGAGGAAGCTTCTATATAAGGTGCTTGCTTATTCCAAAAAGAAAATAGCCATGATAGGTCTCATCGTTGAACAACTGCAGAAGATGGTTCTTACACAACCTGTGGTTAATGGCTTCTTACCTTTCTCCTGGAGGATCTTTCTTTTATATTCCCATAGAATCAGGTCCCCGAAGGTGATTTTGCTTCCATAGAGACAAGATACTGTTAGTGCTAATGGTCACCTGACTTGCTTGGATGTAGCCAAGTGCTTGGACATTGAGGGGGAAAAAAAGATCAACTTACTTGCACCTGTAGTGCATGCTTGCAAAACTGGGTTGAATGGGCAGGTGAGAACCTTGAGCAGTTCTGAAAATGCTGTGCACATCCTGTTTTTTCTTGGTGACATTATGGATTATTGATGTAAAACTTGCTTTGTCACAGCCTGGGAGATTGCCTTGCTTCTAACTGGTTATATAAAGACCTGATGTGTATTAAATGTGTAGAAACATGTTAGTGGAGAAGAAAGTTCTTTTCTGACTCTAACCAGCAGGTGATTCACGAGATCTCATCCCTCCAGTCACCTCTGTCCCATTGATGCTTTCACTGAATTCTTTTGTTTCAAGTGATGTTTTTAGTGGCTCCATGCAGTGACTGGTTTAGGGCCTTCATTATTTGGCCTCTATGTCTGTTCTGTTCCTCCAAAAACTCCCAACCAAACCGGGAGCTACTCAAACAGTATTTTTCTGTTGTTTTACAGATGTGGTGATTGTCACTGCTTTCTGTAGGCTGTAGTTTCTAGGCCTTGCTGGGTACCCACTCATACAGGCACAAGATTAAATATTAAAGATGATGACCAATTCTCTGTCCCAGGGTATCACTGAGATATTTTGCATTTAGATAACAAAGGTAGATTTTCTTTAGCCTCGAACAGTCTGTAAATTATTGCAAGCAAGAAAATCATTGCTCTTGCTGAAGGCTTGTGATGCAGCAGCATAGTCTTTTACAGGAGCTGTCTCCTCCCAGCCATATAGGCTCTTCTCAGTTGGAAATATTTAACTCCCTATTAGTTTCTAATGTGTTCTTTAATATATTGGTGATCTCAATGTTCCCTGAGAGGCCTCAAATTATGAGGATATAACCAGGCACAGGTTTGCATAACCTGCTTTGAAATGCTTCACTCCGTCTGATGCATACTTGGGCTATTTTAGAGTTGCCATGGTGTGAACATGCTGAAAAATCTGCAGTGTCCAGTGAGTGGTGGCTGAAGAGCTTTAAACAGCTCCAGCAAGGGTCATGTGAAGAAAAGTTACTGGGCAGCCTCCTGGAAAAGTAAGTACTTCTATCTGGGAGATGTAAGAGGTGTTCTTTCAGCAAAGCAATCCATGGACTAGGGTGATGCCCTGAGTAACTGCTGTAGCCTGTGGGATCACTGTAAACTCAGCCACTGTGTGCAGTGGGAGCCAGCTACAGGATGGTGTCTGCCTGTCCCCAAACTTCCACCCTTGTGCTCTTTTTTCTGGTGAAGGAGGCACAAGAGGAGACCCAGGCTCAGTACAGATGCACTTCTGATTCGAGGCTTGAGTTGAGGAGATGTTTTGTTGGTGACGGTGGCAAGGTGGTAAGTGTTGTCCTGCTTTCTCCAGTCTCCATGCTTTGTGCTCAAAGCTATGCTTTCAATGGGAGGATCCATTTCTCTAAGAGCACTCTAAGAGGTCAAACTATTACCTGTGGGAATAGTATTTCCTGGGCCAGTGCTACCAAATGTCAGCAGTTCAGCAGTGTCTTCCCTGGACAGGCAAGTCCCCCTGGTTGCCACTTCCCCAGGGTTTTTCTCTGGTGACTCCTTCCCATGTCTGATAGCGAGATTGCAAAGTGGATCTTCCCTTGCTGATTACTGCAGCAGTGAGAAGAATTGAGGAGTTGTAGTGATTTCGGTCTGTTTCTGCTGTGCAGTTCTGGTTAAGGACCTAAAGGCAGTGGTGGCATCAGGGGCATAGAGCTGTTGAATCTTACTTTGCATGGGTCTAAAACATGGCCAAACAATGAAAGAATTGGTTCAGCTGTTATTGTCTGTAAGCCATGGTGGCCTGTATGCTCCGCTCAGCTAAGGCAGACTTTGGATTCTATATGAGGAAGCATTTGAACTCAAGAAGCCTCCTAAGGACTGAAGGTCTGGCACATGGGCCAGGCCCTCCACAAAGTGAGTGTCATATATTTTGTTCAAGAGTGGATGTCTCAGGTACAGAATCAGCTATTTCAGACAAGTTACAAAAAACCACAGACAACTTTTCTAATACTTTCAACCTGAACACACAACATCAAAGCAATATTAGCACCTTGATTTGCAAATGGGAGGAGGGACCAAAAGCTATTTGCCCCCAATTGCTATTAATGGAAGTTACCCTCCTTTGTTACTCCTTTTGTAAATCACGGGAGTATAGAGGATGATTCATGGCAGCATTCTGGATGTCTTGAAGCCAAGGTGTGATTGGGATGGTGAGACTGGATCATCCCCGCACAGGTTGAAGACCTGCTTAAAGGTGCCTGTGCTGTATCCCTTTTGAGGACAGGTAGAGTTTCATGCTTTGTATTTGGAATTTTTCAGGGATGCTGAATTTACATTGAAATTGCAGAAAAGAAAAGCATCTTCTACAGGCTCAACTGAGTCTTACCAAATACTCCAGCTCTCATGAATAAGGCTGGTCTTTTGCTGATCTGTGCCCAGAACCAGAGGCTGCAATAAGCATGTGTAAACAAGGTGTCCCAATGTGTTATCTGTCAGTCTCTGTATTTCCATGTTTGCCTCAGGAGAGCGGTGAGCAGAGAGAGTGAGTGTGCTGGGCTGCTTAGTTTGACCTTGCTTTTTAGGTTTTTCCACCCTGTTGTTGTTTGTTTGTTTTGTTTTTTATTATTTTCTTTGCACGTGCCTCTAATTGATCTTGAAAAGAAGGGACAGTTAAAGAAGACGTTAAGGTGAAATGAAGCCATAACTGTGACTGGAGACTTTTATTAAGTGTGGCAAAGTTCCCTGGGCTGCGTAGAAATTGTTTATTGATTTTGGTATGGCTGGGTGCTCTGGAGTAATCGCCCGCAGAACCGCTAGAGAGAGAGCGGAGAGGAGAGTGTTTTGCCAGGTCTCTGCTGCCTCCTGCCCCTGGCTGCTCTTCCTCCTGCCTGTGCTGGTGGTCTCCTCTTTAATCTGTGAATGAGCAGTCACAGCTGGTTAACTCTTGTTGAGGCCAGCTCCTGCAGCCTAGCGCTGGGCTCTGCCCTGCTGCTCCAGAAATGGCCAGTGAAGGAATATGGTAAGGGAGGAGGTCACTTTGGAGCTCATAACAGCGAGCATGGTATTGCTGAGACTTAAACTGCCCTTTGGCTCTTCCACTTGTTGGTTGTTACAGACTGAAACCTGTCTGTGACGGTCAGCGAGGTTAGTCATCTCTGAGCCTGCTTAACCATGGGGCAGGCCAATTTTGTGACGGGGCAGAGATGAACATGTTCAAGTTTCTCAGTAGTGTCTATGAGGTTTTGCCCCAGTATCTCCTGCCTGCTTTCACGTGCCTTTCCCCTCTGTGCCAAAATTGGAGGATGCTGAGGAAGGGTTAAATGGCTGTGTGTACTGAACCAGCCTGCCTCCCCTGTGTCTGTCTGTAAGCCCAGGAAAACTTCAGCCCATCCTGGCTTTTCCTTTGCTCTTTGTGACAGCATTGGGGTGGGTTTACTGCTGTAATTCAGTAAACCTCCCTATACAGAGATTTTTCACATCCCATCCGGGGACTTTATACTATTGTCCTGTCAGAGGTGGGTTTTCTGCTTTGTTCACTTCCCTTGGAGGTGCTGCACACCATCCTTGTCACACTGCTTTTGCACTGTGGGCAAGGGCAGTTAGTTCTTTTTCTTGTTTCTCATCCAGAGGGCTATGATTAAAGTGTGCTCTTAAAATACACTGGCCCCTCAGCTCCAAGGAGGAAATGGAAAGGGAAGCAATTTTATTGGCATTTGATTGGATAAGTGAGTGAATTTTCTGAGATATGTTGCACAGTTCATGATACCCCTTCTCCTACAGGTAAGGGGCTGGTAATCAGAGGGAGGTTTTATTCTTTCTTCGTTGAGAGTGCTTATTTCTATCTCCTGGTAGCACAGGTTGGTTTAATCTCTGTCCTTCTACAGAAGACTTCAGAGGCCTGCAGTAGTGTGGTCATTAGGTGAATGATAATCAGATGTAAATCTCTCTGTAGTGAGGAGAAGAGGACATGTCCACATGTTAGGGCCCTCTTAAAATCTACTGAGCTTTAGTACAAGTGTTAGAAACTCTTGTTAGAAGAAGATAAAACAATGAACTGGGTTCCTATCTTAATCATCTAATCTGTATGAGAGTGGGAGTATGAAGCCAGAGTAAAGGTAAGATCCTCTTTTGCATCACTGGGCAAAATTTTCAGGAGATCACGTAGATGCTATAAAGAAGCATTTTCTGCTTTGCATGTACATTATGTTTCTTTGATGAAAAGGCTGGGGAAATGTGTGTTAGTTTAAAATTTAATTTCCTGAAGGGCATAATGTTAATGGAAGACAAAATATCTCTCAAGTGTTGGCAATTTAAGTTGTGTAGAAAAGGTTTTGAAGTGGGATAAAATAATATAAATAAAAATTTGCATCTACCTGGAGAGTTCTGTGACAAAAATGACATGTGAACATTAGTGCTAGGAACAGTAGTAACAACTTCAACTTTGATATTTTTGATTATTTTTTTACCTCTGTAATAAAGTTCAAAATTCTAACTTGCTGTGGAAAAAGGACAGTGAATTATGTTGATGTTGGTCCATGTACTTTGGCTAGGAGGTGTGAATGCTGTAACAGAATTTACACCAGTCTGCCCTGGTACTTCAAAGCATTTACTGTGTATGTACATCACAAAAACTCTTGTAATGCTTAGTTGCTTGAATGAACTAAGATGACTGATTTATTCTCTCTCAAAAAAAAAAAAAAAAAAGTTTTTTAGTTAAAGCTGCAAAACCTTCTGCTGTGGTTTGAGTTCCCTGGCTGCAAGTTCTTGCTCGTAACTGCTGTAGCTTATTGGTCCTGTTGCTTGTTTTGGAGATTTTTGAACCCCCACCCTTGGGAAGAACAGGCCGGCTTTAAATTCCTCAGTCCTGCACCTCAGACTGAAGGAGTTATTTTTAACCTGCCTTGACCTCTGCCTGAGCAAGAATAAAATAAGGATTGGGCAGAATATGACACAAATCAATAGGTTATCCCAACAGATGTGATCTTTGGCACCGTTTTGCCTTGGACACTTGCTGCAGTAACAAAGATAAATGGTGATTTGTTAACATTGTGATCTAGGGACTGGGTGGCTCAGTGGATCGTGTGGTGGCCTCTGACCTCTGGGTCTCCAGGCTCTGAACATCAAGATGAAATCTCAATCTGATAGTAGGAAGGGAAAAAAGGGTCCACAAGGGTTGGGTGATTTTGGGTCAGTGCTAATCACAGTCCTCCACAAAACAATCCAGCAGGGACTGAATAGACAATACCTCCTGGCAAAAAAAGAGTATGAGAAATAGTGTGAGAACTGTAGTGATAGAGAGCTAGTGATCAGTTACTGTAGGCTAAGACTTGCAGTGCTTTTATGGAGCGCTCAGAGCTACTTTGTCTCTTAGCCTACCTATCAAAGAGGACTTGCACTGGGGACGATTTGTGGTGGCTCTGAGTAAAAGAGAAATTGGTTTTATGAAAACAACTTCCCTTTTGTTTTCTGGGACAGTTTTTGCATGTCTTTTGACCCTTAACTGATTACTGAAGAATAACCATGCGGGTTTTTTTGGGAGCTGAGCTATTGGAAACACCAGATACAACTGGGATAGCCGTGAGCCAGTCAAGTCTCCACTGACCTTGTGTGATTTGTTCCATGTCTTCACAGACTCCTGTTGCAGGTCCTATGTAGCTAGCTGACTTTTAATACGTTCTCAGATGTGCACAGTTTGTCTTGCTTCAGCAGTCCATGATGGTGTATTCACCTCAGGGTGAAAAGAAATTCCTGCAACAGAATTTCTTCCAGGTCATCTGCAAGGATTGGTAAGCAGTGTTTGAAGATAATTGCATGTTGTGACTAATCCCATGTAAACAGGTGTAAGCCACAGCGTGTTTTTGTCTCCCTTGGCTGGTGTATAATTCCCCTTGCCATGAGGAGGCAGTGTGGCAGTATCTCATTCTGAAGCTGAACCCATCAACTTCAACTTTTTGGCTCTGGATCTCCTTACAGTTCTGCCTGCAAGACTGGCACCCTGTTCTCAGGTGCTTTACCATGATAAGTATGTCATCTCAGTCTTGAATAATCAAGGGAACAAAAAGCTTGCACCTGCTGTGGGCAAGGGATCTAGTAGCTGCCTGATTGATGCATGCAAGATGCTTACATATTGATCTAAATCTCTTTCATGTTGTAGATCCAAGGGTTACATGAGAGCTCACATTGTCCCTGGGACCCCGAAGTCTACCTCTGTGACAATCCCCTGCAGCATCAGTCCCCTTTGTACTTTGCACTGGGCTGTGCATTGCTGGGTTATAGAAAATGATGTGAGTCATATTGAGAGTAGCCTCTTTCCTTGTTTTCCCTCATCTGACCCATCTGTATGTTGTACCTATACCAACAGTGAGTTGGAGTTGCAATGGGCCGGTGCAAGCTTCTGCTTGTGTTTCTGTTTAGTGCTATCTTACCATTGACAGTTGCTCTTGAATCTCAAATGGGGAGGCAGTTTTTTTAATCCATAGATTTTGTGCCCTTTGTGTTGCTCACAGCACACATTTGTTAACTGATATGTCACAGAAAGAAGTTTGAGCCAAAGAACATTGTCCTTCGTGTTCCTCTCCTCATGAGCAGGTGATGGTGGGAAAAGCTGGTTCCTGAAAACTTTGCCCAGAGTCTTCCTGGCCCCAGACAAAGCCCCAGACAAAGGCACATCTCTGTACCCTGTCCAGGTGCCTGTTCTGGCTCACACTGCCCCAAGCTCCTCATGGCATTTGTTTCTCCAGAGACAGGGGCTGCGGCCTGCCTGTAACCGGGAACAGAGCTTGCAGCCCCCAGCTCTGTCCCTCTCCTTTCATGGGGGCACAGATCTCCCTGCTGTTCTTGCTTGTCAGTCCTTGGCCAGAAGTCTGTGTCCCTCTTGCCTGCAGCCCAGCTCAGAGCTTGCCCTGGCTCCAGGATGTGCAGAGCAGAGTGCACTGGGCAGACTGAGTGAAAGCAGCATGTCCAGCTCTCCGTGCCCATGCATCCACTGTCATCAGACTGCCACTTCTGCCTCCTTCACACACGCTGCTCCTTCGCTATATACAGAGTACATTTGGGGCTGAGCTTGTGTGTACTGAACAGGGGCAGCAGGGTGTTTTGTGGACCAGGAATGTGTTAGGACCTGCTGTTGCCTTGCTATGGGTGTCCAGGTATGCTGCATTAGCACTGCTGTCTTTATCTACCAGGCCTGCCATCCTGTGGTTGGTTTCTTTTTTTGTTTTTTTTTTTTTTTTTGTCAAAAAAAAAAAAGAAGAAGAAAGAGCTGGAGAGAGAAGGTAGCAGCCTAACAAGACCTACTTTCCACTATATTTTTAGCCTCTGATGTTATTTTTCCTGGTATAATTCTGGATTAACTGTTTCATTGTTTTGTCCAGGCTGGGATCAAGTTTAAGTGATCTAACCAACGTCCCTTTTGTCTTTCCAAAATAAAGGAATCTCACTATCATTGCTTCAGTCATTGCCCGAGTTTCATGTTTTGTTTTGTTGTTTTCTTTTGAAACAGTGTTAGGTGACATCACTGGTGAGTTATTTGGAGGCCCTTCGAGTTGTTCCAATGGGACTTTTTACTTTTAACAGATATTTCCTTACATTTCCCTTGATTGTAAAGAACAAAGGATCTCCTCTGTCATAATATATATGGGATGAGCCATACTGTGTCCTTCCAGATTTCTGCTATCTCTCCAACTATCTAGGCCTAGGCAAGGACGTTCTTCCTACCCTAATATTTTTTTTTTTTTTGAGGAGACATCTCTATGTGTGTGTGATAGTGGGAAATAACATATTTTCAAAGATGTGAAGACTGAGGGGCAATAAACTGCCCCAACTTTGTTGTGATGTAGCTCTGCTCAGAGCCCACTTTGGTTTGCTCCCATGGAAACAACTTTGCATATTTGTTGGTACAAATCATCTTTTAGGGGTTTTCTTCTGAAGGATTTGTATTCTTATGGAGAGACATACTGGAGAAGTTAGTATTTCTTCAGCATGCTACACTCGGAGCCTGCTGTTGCTGGCAGGCTGGTCAGTTGTACCTCTGAGAAGCCGTGAGCCATTCCCTCACTGGTACTAGAAAAAATGGCTGTACTTTGATGGGTCTGGCAGTGGCCAGGGTCAGGCCTTCACCTTAGATGCATGCGAGTAGCTGTTTCTCTCTCAAGGGCCCTGGCCCGTCTATTCCATGGGTGCTATGAGGAGGGCTGTTGTGCAGATGCAGTAATTGCAGAACTGGTGAGAAGTGGTAGCCAGGTCCTGTCATTTCATACTTGCTCCTTCTACTCCGGAAATATGTCTGAAAGAAATGAATGTCTTCTGCAGTCTATTTGTAGAGTCACTGAATTACAGAATAATTTGGGTTGGAAGGGATATCAGGAGGTCTCTGGTACAGTCCCTTGCTTGAAGCAGGGTTTACACTGAATTCAGACTTTGTTGCTCAGGGCTTTATCCAGTTACATCTTAAAGCCTCCAAAAGTGAAGGTTGCACAGCCTGTCTGCACAACTCATTTCAACTTGACTGTCCTCATGCTGGAAAAGCTTTTTCTTCTGTCCAGTCTGAACCTCTCTTGTTTCCATTTGTATCTGTTGTGTATTGCCAACTCACAATCCACTGTAAAGAGCCTGTCTCTGTCTTCTTGATAAGGTCCTTATCAAAAATCTGCCATTAGGTCCCTCTAAAACCTTCTCTTTTCTAGGCTAAACAAGCCTAGTTCCATCAATCTGTCCTCACAGGGCAAATGCTCCAGCCTGCTGACCACCTTGCTCGCCCTCCATTCAACTTGCACCAGTTTATCACACTTTCTTGTACTGGGGCCCCGAATCTGGATTCTAGATAGAGTTTGACAAGTGCCAAGTGAAGTGGAATAACTACATCCTTTGACCTACTGGCTGTGGGCCCATGAATACAGCTCAGGGTGCTGTTGGCCATTCTTGCTGCCAGGGCATACTGCTGGCTCACATTCAGCTTACTACCTCTCAGGCCCTCAGGTCCTCTTCAGCAGAGCTGCTACCCAGGCAGGCAGTCCCTAGTACATACTGTCACAGTGGATTATTTTTTCCAAGGTGTAGGTCTTTGTATTTGTCCTAGTTGAATTTCATGAGGTTCATGTTAGCCCAATTCCTGCAGCCTGTCTAGGCTGTTCTGGATGACAGCCCTGCCTTAATCATATCAACTGGTCCCCCCAGTTTGGTGTCAAGTACAAACTTGATGAGACTGTGCTTTGTTGCAGCCTCTAGGTCATTGATACAGATGTTAAACAGGACAGGTCCCAGGATACGCACCTGCATACATCTTGTTGCTGGCCTGCAGGTAGCATATAAACACTGACCTCTGAGCCTGATTATCCAATCAGTTTTTAACCCATATGATAATCCATTCATAATAGTTTTATATCAGACTTGAGACCTGCTGGGAAACAATGTTGAGTGCTTTGCTGAAGGCCAGGTAAATGCCTTCCATGCCTCTCCCCTTGTCCACAAGTCCTACCATTTTATCATAGAAGAGAATCAGGTTGGTCAGGTGTGATTTATCGTTGGAATATCCACACTGACTGTTCCCAATCACTACCTTCTCCTTCACCTGCCCAAAATATGTTCTAAGGGGACTCACTACATCATTCTCCCAAGGACACAAGTGAGGCTGACTGGCCCTAATTTATTGGATTTTGGACCTCTTTTGAAAATGGATCAGAAGGAAGTTACAGGTCAGAGAGAAACCTGTAGTCTGTAAAATCAGCTACTTTCAGCTGCTTTTTCCTTAGTCGGCTTACAGCCAGCACGGGGTGTGCATGGATGGGGTGAGAGAGCTTTCTGGCTGCCTCAGATTTGCTACCAAGGGATGTAAGAAGGAAGTGCTAAGATGCAGGTTGGGGTTGAGGCAGGATCTCAGAGGTGGGGTTTAATCAACATGGAGGTACTAGTGGAGAGGTGGAATGGAAGAAGGGCAGAGTCAGCCGCAATGCTGAAGTGGAGAGAGCCTGTCACAGGCACATAGGTCCTAGGAGAGCATGGTGGGTTTTCTCATGAGTTGGCCTTTAAGCAATGACTGATGAAGCTGAGGGTTTGCTCCTTGCTCCCTAATCGCAGGCTCTGGGTGAGTACATTTATTTCACAGAAGTTAAGATCTCTGAGGGGTTTGATTCAGGGACCTTAAAGCCCTTTCCCTGCATCTCTGTGCAGTGTCACTCTGCCTCTCAGTGAGGGACATCTGCTTTCATGCTTGGGCGTCTGTCCTCATGCTGTCTGCTCTGTATCTCTCTCCTTGCTTGAGGAAAATGGACCTCTACTCCAACCCCAACAAATATCACACATGTTAGAAGGACGCATTTGCCCTGCCCTCTTCCTTGAGAGAAGTTCAGATAAGAATAAATGCATCTTTTTTTTTGCAAGCCTCAGAGTGAGAAAGCTGGAGCATTGGTCTCATTCCTCTTGAGGTGTACCTGTCAGCATTGTGATTAGTGATCCATGGGCAGCTTAAACGCAGCAGTTGTAATCAAAGCTGCAAAGTTCCTCTGTATGTTAAGAACTTTCTGTGTCCAATTCCTTCTTACAAGAAGCCTAGAGAGATAATTCCCTTGTTGCCAGGCCAGGAAGAAGGGAGATAAGGCTGAGAGAGGGGAAGAGGTGGCCATTGGGAGCAGCTCTTTTGATCTGCTGCTGACTTCAGGGCAAGAGGGCAGATTTCAGTCCAGTACCGATGTTGGGTTTTTTGTCAGCTCAGCTGCAGTGGCCTTAGGTGAGAGAAGCAGCTCTGCTGAGAAGTTGTCCTCTTCCTAGTGCTTTCCCAGAGAGAAAGGGAAATTTCCACGTGCTCCATCTTCTAAATGGGGATATTTGCAGTGAGAGGCTTTCCAGGGCAGAATGTGACCCTTGCATCCCATGGCATGCCTGCATACCTTCAGCTACTGCAGATACTTTTATACAAATTCTAGAGCTCTTCAGCATGTACCTTTGTTTTCCTTTCCCCCAGCTTTTGTGTAAGAGAACATCCACAGGAGAAATGTGCTCAAGGGAGGCTAGAAGTAAGGGATAGGGATGGCTGATAGGGATGGTGGAAGCATTGAGGTTCTTGCAGTGGAGGTATCTCCTTGGAATCTGAGGTGGAAAAGAGAAAGGAATCATGTGGAGCTCTTGAGAGCAGGTAATGATATCTGTAAAAACAGTATAGAGAACAAAGCAGTTTGGCCAAGTGCTTTTGACTTTCAGTTGCTGTTGTTATTCACTCATGTTTTCTTTGTCTGATATTTTACATGCATCTGAGAGCTGGTGAAGCATTTAATTCTGCTATGTGAAATCCCATTAGCAGTGTGTGTTTGTTCTCTAGATAGGAGGGGGACTGGGAACTTAAGACTGGTCAAAGTATGATGATGATTGTAAAAGAATCAAATAAGCTTGAGACAAAAAGATCTGTTCTTCACCATTGATAACCTGGCCCAAAGTGGCCAGTGAGGTGGGACAGGGATCAGCATTCAAGTTGGTATGATTAATCCTTTTCATTAGATATATGGAAGAGGAGGTAAACAGACCATTCATTAAATCTGCAAAGGATACTAAATTGTGAGCACTATAACCAGTGACTGCAGTGTGGAGATGCAAAGGGATTTGAAACTAGAAACAAAGCTAAGAAATAAAGGTCCCTGCTGCCAGGACATGTGCAAGTAAAATAAACCTGTATTGAACATGGTATGTGGAGAGGAGAAACCTAAAAGACCACAGTGACAGAAGGAGATGCAGCCATGTGTGTGTATTCATTTGGTGTCTGGAGATTGGTAAGTTGCTGTCCATTGGGGGACTTCTAAGACTGTGGTCCCTGGGGAGAGAAATGAGGCTGACTTTTGGAAGTTTGTGGAAGTCAATGGAAAGCCTCCCAGAGGCTTTAGTGAGGTTTGATTATGGCTTGTAGACTGTGTCTGAGTGCTGATGGATGAGCCAGTGGGAAAGCAGTCAGAAGCACAATGTGCACCCAGCTGAGTCAGTGGGCACATTTTGGATCAGGGGACCCATGTCCCCTGTAAGGAGTGCCACCTTTAGAGAGTCCACAGGATAATGTAGCTAATCACAGTGTCAGAAGGGATATGAATGGGGGCTGGAGTGGGAGCAGAAAGATTTTGCTGCAGTGCAGGAGCAGAAGAATGATAAGGAAGAAAGTGAGTGAAATCAATAACCAAATGCACTGTAAACAACTTGCTTCAGGCTTCCCTAGTGCTCCTCTCCCAGCATCTACAGAGAGCTGCTCAAGCATGGCCTCCTGGTCAAGGACCATCCCCAGGGAAACTTCTGGTGAAGAAACAGAAGAGCAGGGAAGTAAAGAGATCAATGCCACAGAACAAGGCTCAGGCCTGGGAGTCCCTGACACTTGTTGTTACATTGAAGTCTCATTTTCTGTGTTTTGTCCATTTAGCATCTGAGAGACAAAAGGGAGCAGTACGGGTCTTGGAGGTTGACATTCACCCTTTCTGTTGCTGGGGAATCTGCCTCGTTATCAACCTAGACTGTGTTGGGCCATTGCTGCAGGTTGCTCTTCCTTATGTCCCTGACCTTCCTGTTCAGCTGGTAAACATGCCCCTATATTCCCCACCAGCTGTACGTGGCAGCTCTGATCAGTGAGGTGATGTGAGATGACTCTTAAAATCCATCCCTTGAAGAGTTCTGCATGTGTCCCTCACTGCTGGGTGCCTCAAGTGCCATGCTGTTCTGGAGGGGCTTTCCAGTGAATGGGGTCATGGATGCCCCCAGAGGTGCTCACAGCAGTGATGAAGTCTCTACACAGCCTTAAAGGTGAGGTTGGCAGAGGCTGAGGGGAAGTGAATGAACTTTTCTCAGAGAGAGTTGTATTGTGCATCTCACCAGTCTGGACAGGTTCTGCTGTGCCTGTCTTCCTCAGTGGAGCAGGGAGAAGCAAGAGGGTTAAAGAGAATATGTATTAAAACTGTTTTGTAGGGTAGCATTGATTCTGACAGGCCTAAGAACCACTTTTACAACAAGCTCTGAATGAGGTATTGCTATTCAGTTCAGTCCATGTTTAGACCAGACATCAAATACTGGAGCTGTCTGGTCCTGGGCTGTTACATCATGTGGGAAATGCTGTGTGCAAGAGCAGGGATTGCAGCTGTAGTGGGTTGCCAGTCTGTAAAGGTCATGGAAGGGTGAGGCAGAGCTGGGAAATATAACAAGGAAGGAAGCTTATCATTTTTCCCTTTGATGGCTTTTTGTACCCTGCAGTGCTTTCCAGCCTGACCTCTGCAAGCTGGGTTCACATGGCCAGCACAGTTGTTCTGCCTCTGGGTAACAACACAGACTTATCTTGCTGCAGCTTCTGGTTTCCACACCTATCTCCTCATCTAGAGAGCCAGGGGAGGGAGGTCTGGATAGAAGAAGGTGCAGGGGAGTTACACTGAAAGGAGCCATCCAGCACTTGAAATAGAGCTAGGTGGAGTGACATGTAGAAGTATAGAAGTTATCACACCAGTTTGCACCAATTGTCTCCTTGCTCCTGAATCCTGTTTCTGAGAGTGGCTGATGCTCCAGAAGAGTTGAGTTTGAGGATAAGGGGTTTTTCTCTTCTACTGGTCTAAGGTTGGCTTCAGCCTCCAATTTTGGATATTCTTTGCCTTTTCTCCAAGAAGGTGGCTCCAGCTGATGGTACATTGACAAGCTGAGGGGACAGCTCTATACAGTTCTCATCTCTTTCTGTAGGAACTTTAGCTATAGAAACAGCTATTGTGTTAGTACACATTTCAGGCACTTAGGCCAAGGAGTTGGCACCCAATTTATCCATAAAACCTGTAGGAGGCTCCCTCATCTGCACCCCGTCACTGATGTGGGGCTGGGTGCACCATTATTCTCTGATGTTCAGAGTTTTACCAGTTCATGAGTCTTAACCAAGTCTCTGACTGTCAGGATGATAATTTTACGGAAGGAAGTAGATTGTTCCAAACTACTTTGAGGTTCTTGCAGCAAGTTTTGGCTGCTGTCAGTGAGAAAATAGGGGACTGGAGAGCCTGTATAGATCACGTTATAGTTCATATACCTATCTGATCCAATTTTTAATCCTGCTTAATCTGTATCTTCAGTGCTACCTGGTGGGGGTAAGTCCCATGATTTAGTGTGGCTTCATATATTCTATATTCTCCAGATATTTTTCTCTCCCAGCTTTGCACTCCTGTTTCTGCTCTCTTCCATAATATATTCAGTGCTAATCAACTGTGGTAGCTCTAAGGGTGTGGTTCCCTTCTACTCTTTATACTAGTATCTAAAGAAGGAAAAAGAAGGAGGGCAGAGATGTTTCCCGTAAGAGATTCCTCTGGCATACAAAGATAGTGCTACTGTAGAACACAGAACATAGGGACAAAAATTCTTGTCCATTATCACTTAGTATTTCCTTCCTGGTGTATCTGAATGAGTGCCTTTTTTTTTTTTCCCCCCGTTTGTTTTTTTTTTCCTTTTCTTTTCCTTGCCACCACTGTAGAGTGAAAGGTCATTACCATCAAACTGTCTATGTTTCCTGTGTTCACTTGGAAATTCCAGCCCCATGGAAGTGCTGTCTGAGGGCAGTCTGCATTGCCTGGCTTTGGCTGACACTGGATTTCACCCATAATTGTCTGCCTTTCTATCCAGCTTTGTCACTCTGAGGTTCCTCTCAGTCCACTTCTACCTTGATTAATTTAAATGAGGCTCTCATCTGCAGTTTTCTCCCACATGTTCTTCTCAGTTTCCAGGCCATGCATAATATACCTCAGTAGTCCTAGCATAGACCCTGGTGCGACTAAGCTTTTGGCCTGGTTTTGTGCTGAAGAGTAGCTGTTCATCCTTTACTAACATCTTCAGTTTCATCAGTTTCTCATTTGTGACAGAACTTCACAGATGCTGGTTTTCCAAGAATGACTATGAAAAAAGGCATTACCTGAAAGTCCAGATTGTCAGCTGGTTACCCTGCCAAGCTGTTTCAGAGGTACCTTGAAAGAAGTCCACTAAGCAAAGGACCAACTCTTGTTCCAGAGTGAGTGCACTGGCTTAATTGGTAGCTGTAAATTAATTATTTAGTTGTGTAGAGTTTATATAATTGTAATTAATTAAGCTCATAATTGCAGCTCCAGCTTGCACGGGTATAGGGATCAGGCCCTTGAGTGAGAGAATCAAGGAGATTCCCTTCTGTGTGGCAGTTTATTCTTCCCTCAATTCCATCATGGGTGAGCTCAGCCTTTTGTAGTAGGGGGCCATCCATGTGCTCACTGGGGAAGCTGTGACATACTGGGAGGAAGTGTACTCTTCTCAAGCACCAAGTTGTGTTTAAGTGACCTGATTCCAGCCATAGGGAAGTCAAAGGCTACTGCAGTCCCCACCCATGGGAAGCAGGGAATAATGTTGGGTGGTTATTGAAGATAATTGCCTTTGCACTCTTTCCACTTGAGGAATGTCCTTTAGGCTGATTTCTTAGAGAGGGAAATGAGTACTGAAGAGTTAGTAGGAGACAGGTTTTGTGGGACACCCCACCTCTGAGAAGTCACTGTAGAACTGAGGTTTCTCCAGGACTTGTGGATGGATGCACTTGGTGTATCACATTGTCCAATGCTTGACTCTTGCCTTGTTCTGGGATTCCTGGTTCCCTGCCGTACCCAGCCTTACAATACTGCTGCTATTCTCTGCTCACTGGCATGTGCTTCCCAGGTGCTCATACCCTCCTGCTTCTGAGGCTGACCCTGTGATGACAGCTGCCTGGCTGCCTATCAAAGGCTCCATTTAGAGCTAGCCCAAGAGCAGACAGAAAGCTGCAGTGTTAGACCCCGAAATCTGACACAGTGTGGCTTGCCTGCTTTTCAGTGGGTCCTTGACAGCCTTTCAGCTCATGTCTGTCAGCCCCCCTGCCAGGCACACAAGTTCACTTCCATCTTGGAAGAAGGGGAGAGAGAAGTGACATTTCACCGAGTGGCGGGCATGCCGGGGGATGTAGGGAGATAAGGCAGGATCACAGAAGCAGCTGAAATCCCCAGCGGATATTGCGTTGCTGGCTGGATTGACAGGTTAAAAGTATTGCTGGGACAAGTCTCCCTGTTCCCTCTGTCCCAGAGGACTGTGCAGTGAGAACAGCACTCAATCCTAATGAATCTTGGCCTGCATAGGGACCAGTTCTGCCATAGCCTGGCATGAGGACATCTATGGGGAATTTGTTTCCAACTTTCAACGGGAGCTACCCATAGGATGGCTTTTTAAATAAATAAGTTCACTTAGCAAACAACAGCAGTAAATGAACAGAAACATTGATGTGGCCAAGGATGAAATATTAGCATTTTTCAAATCCGTTTAGTGAAGACAGCCCCTGGGCACTGGTTCAGGTCCTTGTGTTAGCGGGCTGTTTGCAAAGCACGAAGCTAACTTACAGCCAAAACCTGTCAGCTTCTTCCTGGAGCTCAGAAGGGTAAAATTTGTCTTGGTTGACAAACTAAGTCTGGTCTAAAAACATGATACCTTTGCATTTCTTTCATCCTAAAGTACTTATGACACGTCTATCAGAACACAAGCTTCAGGCAGTGTTTTGGCCACTCCAGACTGCAGGCAGGGAAAAGAACAGTTTTCTTCAAGCCCTACAAAAACGCTCATAGGCAACAGCAAACCGAGGTGACTTGTTCAAAGGCAGCACTTCAGTGACTACAGATGATCATGATGCGCTGAAAGGGCTCCCTGTTGCATCACAGCAGCGAGCAGCAGGCTCAAACAGTCCTGGCTTGGAGAACCTTCCTGCGCAGTTATGAACTGCTTCCTGCCTGTGGCTGAGTTTACTGGGGAAGCGATTTGTCCAAATGCTTATCTAGCCTTTACTGGTTCCCAGCTCTTGCGGGTTGCAGCACAGGATGACATGGCTGGAGGCTACCGTCTAGCAGTTTGCCACTCCTGAAAAGGTGTGACTATGTCCTTAGGTAAGGAGAAAGTTGCACGTGGAGCCTTTTCTTTGAGGTTGCTTGATCCAACCTGATCTCCACCAGTAAAGCTGTGCCAGCTGTGCGATGTGAGTGGTAGTTTCAGCCCAGCATCCACTAGAGAAAATCCCATGTGCAGAAGCTGAGGTTAGGGCTCCTAACCTCAGGAAAAAGGCGTCAGCCCTCAGGAAATGTGTATCGGAGTGGGATGAGGGTCTTCCTGAGGAACTTCTCTGTGCAGTCAGTGGGGAAATGCTGGTGACTGACCGATGTGTGACCCAAGGTGTTACCTGTAGGTCCGAGACAAGGACCCTCTATCCCAGGCAAGTAAGGGGTCCCAGGAGAGAGGGAGAATGCTGGGGGATGTGGGGGTTGGGGGGGTGGGTGGTGGTGTCAGTCCTACTGGGTCAGCAGAAATGAACTAGGCTGATACAGTAGTCAGTGACTGGGCCAGGGGACCAAAGGGCTGTGAGGAGGGAGCCCGATGCCAGGCAGGTTGCAAGGGCAGGGAGAGGGGGGTGCACAATGCCTGGGGATGCAATGCAGGGGAGACGGGGATATAGCAGTGCGGCAGAGACATGCTGCTGTCCTGCAGCCCGTGGAGAAATTGGACTACTGTGTGCCCTGCTCACCAGCCTCCCCACATCGCTCTCCATTCCCTGCCCACTCCTATATGTGGCAGCTGGAGGCACTGCCTTTGTTTTATGCTGTGATCTGTGTCCTTTCTGTCAGGTACTGTGATTCTGCAGTACCTCCTGCCTGTTGTTAATGCCCAGGCTATTCAGCCCCAACATCTAGGGCATATTGTCCACTTCTTTCCCCCTGTTGTGCGACCACAGTCCCATTCTGCAGCCCTATTGCTCTGTTCTGCATGCAGCAGTGCCCCTTGCAGTCCCTGCTGAGAGGTTAATAAAGACCTACTGCCTGAGTTACCTTTAGCTTTTATAAACCAAAAAATACAAACAGCATGTAAGCAGCATTCATTACCTTGCACGCCTTCAACTGCTTATTGGATATACATCCCCCTCCCTCCAGCATCTCCCTCTTTTTTTAATATGTTTTTTTTTAATTTGTTTTGATGAATGAGTGACAACCCTGACACCCGATTCGCTGAGATTAATAGAAACGACACAATATTTACGTCGCGCCGACGAGCAATTATCCTGCCATCTATCTTTGAGATTATCTTTCTGATTGAAAACTACTCATCCGTGTAATCGGAATTATTTGGAATTAGAAGGGAATTTATGGCCCCTCTCACTCTCCCTCCTATTTGCCTCTGTCTCCATCCTTCTTCCCCCTCCTTTGAGAGGGATCCTTTCTTCCTTCGTTCCTTCCATCCTTCCTTCTTTCAGTCTTGTGGATGGAAACATGTGCTTCGCTGTACAAGGATGGTTGTTTGTAGAGATAGGGGAGACTTGGCAAGGCTGTGGCCAGGCAGGCACAGGGGACAGTGGGGATGCAGTGAGGCTTGGGCAGCAGCCGGGGAATAAAAGGCTCTTCAGAAGGCGGCTGGCATAGGAAATGGACATGAGGAGTATGTGATGCAATGGAGGCTGCACAGGCAGTACTGCGGTGACAGAATAAGTGGAGGTACCTCACTTATCTCCCTTCTTCATTCTGTTTTACAGTACCTTCCTTATAGGTCTGCTTTAAAGATGCCTTTCATGGCCTACTGCTTAGTAAATGTGCTTCTTGTACATTTGTTTTATCTAAATGCTTATCTGAAAGTATTTTTCCAGCTCACCCTGTGTAGGAGAGGGACCCATGCTCGTGGACCACTTCTTGCTTGCTGTGAATGCTTCTGTAGCTGCTGCTGGTGTTTCTGCTACTTCAGCAGTCCATGGAGACAGCCTGCTGTCCTCCAGTGCATGGGATGGTGTCTGGCAGTCTGGCTTCAATACTGCTGTCCCCTAACGCAGTGCTGTCTGTATAGGGCTTCTAGGAAATACTCTTGCTTATTTGCCATAGCTTTAAGGAGCTGGTAGGTGGTATAGGAACTCTGTTGGTTTGTTTTTTTTTCACTGGGAAGAGCTCTATCTTTTGCATTTTTTCAGAAGCACCAGTGTTTCCCACACTTTTCTTTATTTGCTTTTCATTCTTTTGCTGGCCTGTAATGTAGAAGAAGCAACTAGTCCTGTTGTCTCAGGTCATCTCCTAGAGGCAGGAGACACAACTCTATCTTTTTGGTGATTCCAAGACAGCGTAGCAAAATTCACATATGCTCTCTCTCTTCTCTGGAAGCCCATATCTGAACACAGTCCTTAGTGAAGCATTTCCTACCTTTCCCTTCTCCTGTATAAAGACAGGAGTGGACTATCCTACTACATATAGAAAAATGTGTGCTGTAGATCAGTCAGCACTGAGAACCACTCCTCTGTAGACACACTTCAAAAACAGCATTTGATTTTTTTTAATTTTTTTTTTTTTTACAAGTGGTTGTGGCAGAAACAGAGACAGTGAAGTGGATGTCAGGGGATGTCAAGCAGCAGAGACATTTTAAATGGATCTAGTAGCATCTGTGTCCTTTGAGAACCACAGCGTGGAAAGGTCCTTGGCTCATGTGAATCCTACTGGAGAATAGAGAAAGGAAGCAATGTAGGTTTATGAGCAAGTGCCATGTGCTGAAGGAATTCAGCCTGAACTCAATTGCAAAGATACCAGCTAACACACAAGCCAGACTGACAAAGATGTTTGATACAGAGAACAGCGTAAACAGTTAATGACACAAGGATTTGGAAAAAGAAATGTGCTTAGAGGTACAATTGCTCTGTCAGCTTGAGAGATCTAGGCCCAGATGGGAATCCCAGATCCTTCCGCCCAGAAATACCCAATGTTGTTATTAATTAGTATGGAAATATTTTCCTTTCTTGAGAGAGGGCTGTTGAATTGCCAGTGGGATACTGGGGGGGGATGGGTGTGTGCATGTGTGGGGTAGGCTATCAAGGAACTGTTAATTAGGTTACTTCCCACTGCTGTTGACATGCTGGGGAAGGGGGTTGTTTGTGGGCCAAAATAAAAACGAAAGGGAAACGGAAAGGCTGGGAAGAGAATGGAAAGCATGAGGAAAAAAAGTAGTTGGGTAGGACAAAGCACACAGGCTGAAAGAAGAGGCATGTGTAAAAAGACATTCCTAAGATTCCCAAAGTAGAAGATGGGAAGAACAAGAAACCAGGATATGGTTAGAACCAAAGGGGAAACTCCTTTGAGACAGCAGCGGTGTGGGTTGGACACAGCCACGCAAGGACTGACTGATCCTCTCCTGCCTTGTCACTGGTTTTGTTGTTCATGCGTCCACAAACTCGGCACCAAAGCCTCCGTATGTCAGAGTAGTGATATTTTGTGCCAACTGTCACTATGAAACAGGAGAGAATTTGGTGAGAAACTTCATCAGTTACCTTCCTTTGCTGGCAGGGACTCTTACCCTCTTCCTTTGGAATGGGACCTTTATCAGCTGCGATGAATAATCGTAAAAATACTAATTGGAATTTTTGCTTGACTTCCTACGTAATACTTCAACCACTTACTACTTTTATCAAGGTGTCCTTGCAATCTCCAGCTCTGTACTTCTGGTCATAGTGTGTACAGCTGTGGGAGAGCCCAGACATAAAAAACAGCATAAAGTGACAGTGTAGCCTTGTATCTAAGCAGTAGGTGCTGCATTTACAGTTCTGAGAGAGTGTCAGAACAAGAAAGAGACAAGGAATGTGTGTGGTTGTATGAGTTAGAATAAGCGAAGGATCTATTCACAGAGGGGAAAGAAAACCAAGCAAGTGGGTTACCTAAAAATATCAGTGCAGGCTCCAGGCTCCCTTGCAGAGGGAAGAAATCAGTGCAGTTATGATTATTCAGAGAAAGCGTTTTGGTTTTGCAAAGGGGGAGCAGTGGAGTGATAAGACAAAGACATAGCATTGATACCTCATACGGGACCAGCACAATCCAGACCTGTTTATCCTGAGATCTGACTCTAGAGAACATAGCTGTCTGTTGCATTTTCTTCCAAGAAACCTGTCTAGTAGGAAGTTGGACTCTGAGCATGCAGAAGACCTACCCAGCCTCCTTGGAGTAATACAGCACAGAAGGAAAAAAGCTATCCAAGTTGCAGCCTACCATCATTACTTCAAATCCTCAAGTTCCTTAAGAGATCCAGAGTGAACAGATGTGGTTTGGAACAGAAAAACTGGTAAAAAGAGGGAGTAAACCTAGAAGGATAACTTTAAATTCCAGGGGTTTGTGTGTGACAGTGACAATTTATCAACATATGAAAGATTGCTGTTAGCACATCTGCTGGGGGCCAAGGAAACGTCCCTAAATCTGCCACCAGTCATAGAACCCAGGAGCACTCATGGAGCCCTTGCCTGCCCTATTCCTATGCTTCATGTAAGGCAGAGCAGGGTCAAGTGGGATATGCTCATCAGCAAGGAGGGATATGGCAGCACAAGAAGAGTGAAGCAGGATGAAGCTGAGCGCTGCATAGGTGAGGGCTCTTGATTCCATATCCAGCTCTTTTTGGTTTAAAAGTGGGGTGGGGTTTGTTGTTTGGTTGGGGTTTGTTGTTCTTTTGCTTTGTTTTTAAAGAAAACTAAATACAGATTATATTGCAACATTGTCTTCCTTAGAAAAATGCCTTGTCAGTTTAACTTGAATTTGTTGTTAGGCCCTCTTTTCTAAGACAATACTGCACATGTGATTGCGCTGAGTGAGTTTGTGTAACTTCTGAGCCTGTTATCTAGTTTCAAACACATTTTGCACCCAGTCAGAAGTCTGAAAGGTATTAAGTTCATGCAAGTTTCATGAAATAGGTGACAGGTAGAGGAGGAAGACCTTATTATTATCCCTTAGGGAAAGACTGCAGAATGAGCTCACTCTAATAAGAGTCCAGGAAATCCACATGGGACAGGGACTGTCCAAATGACCCAATTACAGAAGAGTTCAGTTGAGGCTCACATCTTGCGGTGTGTGTACCGGAAGATCCATTGGTTGGTCAGTGTCTGTCTCTCAGATTCTTTAGTGACTAGTGAGGCATGAGCTTCCTTCTTTCTGGACATTCATAATGCTGCTAATGCATATGGATTCCCTGGAATTTAACAAGAGGTGAGTAACAGTGCAGCCTCAGTATAATACAGTTAAAAAGCAAGTCAAACACCCAGAGAAAGCTATTGGAAACAAGGCATCTTTGGTTCAGGTAACTGAGAAGGCAATGAACACCCAAAATTTTCAGTAGAAGATTCTTTCAGGAAGTTGAGGTGCAGATGTGAAATTGCTGATGTCTCTACTGACTGTATCTCCCGCCCTCTAGCTTATGTGTGCCCCAGTTTTCATCATATTAGACTGTTTGAGTACTGGTTTCACCGTGATTTTGGATCCCAGTATAGTTAAACTGGTACAGTTCTGTCAAGAATATTACTTTGGTATGACATACTCAGTTCAGCATAGCTTCTTAGGAGATGTAAGCTAGACTAACATAAATGTGGTTATAGTTATATAATTTTGTTCAATGCAATATTCTTATAAAATCATTCCTGTGAAGTGGGATAGTTACATTTATACAAAAATGATGTGGACCAGGCCTCAAATTACTGAGTATTTGCAGTAGAGAGCATATTTGTGTATTTACATATGTGTACTGTTTAGTGTCAAAGGGCCTGGATTGTGAATGCTGGTTATAATAATAATAATAACAACAATAACATAAAAGGGTTACAAATCTGGCTGGGGAGTCACTACAGTGTGTCTGTAATTAGTTGTAGTAAAAATTGTCGTTTATGAGGCATCTGGAAACACAAACTGTTCAGAGATGAACAGTAACTGTGTAGTCATCCCTATCATGGCACAGCTTTAATGACATTTTTGTCAAGGAACTTCCTTAGTTTTTGCTTGCTCTGTACCTCGAAAAAAAGTTAATGGCTGAATGGATTTTGTCTGCAGTCTTTCCATTATGTGGACGACTGAGACTCACTCAACAATGTTTGCAAGGGGAACAGGTAGCATAACGTAGCAATGCAGAAGCAGTTTCTCTGCACAGACTCACAAGTTCTGAAGAAGGAGGTGAAACAAAAGTTTACATTTGTGGAGAATCTGGCTGAAGAAATCACCTTTGAAGGAGGGAATCAATGAGCGGTTCAGGGCAGGGGGCTTCTTCCTGATATTGTGGCTTTAGATGTCAAGTCTTGTTTGCTTGTTTACTCTTTGATTAAAGATTTGCAGAGTGAGTAACAATCTTCAAATTACCACCACCACTCAGAAAAATATAGTTAACACAGAAGGCTTCAAATAATTTGTCCAAAACTTAGCTTTTTGCTAAATTTCATAAAAGAACAACTGAGCTTTAGGAAAGTGTTTTCTTGGGGAATTTGTTGATACAGCCAAGAAATAAGAAATGCCCTATGGTTACAACCAGCAGTCCACCTGCCTCCAAATTACAGCCTTGCTTTCTGCCTGGATGCAAGCTAGTGACCAGTGAGAAAGTGAAGAATAAAATAGCTTTTTTTGAAACATAAGCTGTTTTCTTTGGAAACTTAAGAAGGAGACATCAAAAAATTTCCACAGGCTATACTTTTACTAACATCCTGTTTCTACAAATGTAAAAATGTGAATTGTGTCATATGATAATGTCTCAAAAAGAAAATTCTATGGAAGAACGATGCAGATTTAGCACAACAGCTCTGGAGAACAGGCTTCCAAAGAGCAGAAGGCAACATGTCCTGCAAGTTTCTGTGGGGTTTCACGAGGTGAATGAATTCTAGGATCTCATGGCAAGGCACATGTTGTATTCAAGAGAGAGAGGTTCTATTCTTGTCTATGCTACTTAAGGTGTATTTACAGGGCACAGGAGAGCACTGTTCAGTGATAACTCAGCTTAGATACGATCTCATCATGCTCTCTATTTCAATTAATATAGCATGGTTCTCATCTGGATATAGACTCCATATGAATGAGGCTCTCTTTCTGCCAAAATTTAAAACAGCTCATTCAGAGCATGCTGAAGTAGCCCTGTATAGCTCTGCTTTGCTAACAGACCATTATTTGCTGTGTGACATAAAAATGAGGCTGTTTCTTCTGGAGTTTTCTGGCTGCAAAGTTCACTGCTGCTGCTGCCCTGTCTCGCAAAGACGTAGAGGGCTGAATCCACCACTTCTTGCACAGAGGTAAAGAAAGGTTGTGATTCCATGGTGTGGTGGGGTTTTTTCCCAAGCTTGTGAGCACAGGAGAGCTGCATGGTACATGGCATGTCAGTGAAGAAGCTACTGTGATTGCTTTAGATCTTCCTCTGTGTGCTCAGTGGGAAGTCGCAGCCAGGCTGTGTGCGAGCGAGTGTGTGTGAGGCCGTGCCTGTGACACATTCCTCGAGGGAGGGGACTGGCAAGGAGCTGGGCCTCACCTCCCAGCGGCAGCAGGGCCCTAGGCAGAAGCAATGGAACGGACTGGTTATTCCAGGTGAGGACAGGTCCAGGTGTGGCAAGAGCACAGACTAAAGTGACAGCAAGGGACTGAGCAACCAAATGTCTGCAACTGAAAGACAGACTCGACAGAAACCTTCTTCAAGCAGCTGTTTCCGAGGGGCTTTGGGTAAATCCACTTGAGGTTAAGAATTTGACAGATACTTTGTTTTTTTCCCGTCCTCACTGTTAAGCCTCAGCGAATGCAACATCTTTTTATAGGTAGGTGGGGGGTGGGGAGGAGGAGGGGTGGATGGAGGACAATATGATTGCTATGGACTGTGCTATACCTGAGCTCCATCCAGCTCAGGTTCCAGCAGCTTTGAATATCTGTGCTGAACTACAGGGCACTTTTGTGCCCAGGAGTGACCCATATCTCTTCCAGGAATGGGGCGGCGGGAGCTGGGGAGAGGCATTTCGTGCTGCCCACCAGGATGTCAGAGGCATTGCAAGGGGGCATGCTGTCTGTGGCATATGCCAAGACTGTCAGTAGAGAAACTGTATGGTTTTTGGTGCCTTCTCAGCCTGGCAGGCTGTTGGCTGGCAGTACGTATCTCTGGCTGGCTGAGGGGGCAGTTGCGATGCGCTTGCCTGAGCACCAAGCACATTATCCTGGCACTCCCTGGCACTGCAGCCTCTCTGCTGGGACCGTGTGTGTGGCCCTTCCTTCACGTCCTTTCAGTGCAAAGCATCCCTGGACCAAACCCTGGGTGACCGAAATAAGCAGCAAAGCTTGGCTGCAGCACAGGTGGCCCCTGCAGCTTGTGCCCTCTCTGTGTGTGCTGTAGCCTTGCTCCTTTGGAATGAGCTCAGTGTGGGGTAGCTGAGTTTTGACTTCCTGGGGAGCAGAGGAAGGGAACTGAATCCATTTGCAAAACCCTTCTTTCTTGCAAGTATTGCTAACTACATTTAAAGAAAAGACTCTTGCCCTTTTTACCTTCCTTCACTCCACTCTTTTGGAGAGGAAATGCTCTGAGTTTTGAAGTGCTCCAGACTGCAGGATGGGAAGGGTCTGGGTCAGGAGAGCTTTCAGAGGTGACTGGTAGCACCTCAAGGTGACATGAGGTGATGGGGTGAGGAGGCCAAGGAGACTGCAGCAGAATCTCAGTGAAGAGGGAGAAACCACTCCACTTATTGCTAAGATGAAGCTGAGTGAGCCAACATTTGGCAGAACTTGCTATGGTTAGCCTGAAGAAAGAGAGACAAGAGAGGGGGATTTTACCTGGGTCTGTGCCTGTTCAACACATTACAAGGGCTTACAGCTCTCTGCCAAGGGTCTGGCAGCCACAGAATGGGCTCAGAAGTGATTTTAGATGGCACAGAGCTGAGACGCATTAGCTGCAAATGTGGATCCCAGTTTCCCTTGGGATGCAAGTGAACCTTGCCATAGCTTTATGTGCTGGAGAGGCGTCTGTGAGGGTAATGTTTAGCCTGACATTTCATGTTTGATTTACCCATAGTGAGGGAGCAATATTACGGTGGAAGAACTTCACTGCCAGTGAGGGAATTGAGGCAGGCATCTGCATACACATTGCTGTGTCTGTGAAAGTCATGTGTGCCCTCAAGTGCCTCCCAAATATGATGGTTTAATTCCTTCATCAGTCAGGAGTTGTAGGTAGGGTTTTGGTGTGATCTGTGTGGGAGAATAGTCTCTCCTACAGTAACAAGACAGTTTTCAGTACTGTCCAAGGTTATTTTTGGTGGCCTGTATCCTCCTGGCCGTCCCTGTGGCGTACCCTGCCCAGCACAGGAGCCCTGGAGGCATTGGCTGGAGATCACCTGGCTGGGAGTGCTTGCTTGCCTGGGTCTTGGGTACAGAGGGAGGGCTACTGAATGAAGCAGGTTTTTTTATCTGTTGTGAGATACTCTGGCGGGCCAAGTGTCAGGCCAAGGTCAGGCCAGCTGCGAGCTGCAGTTCCTTCAGGAAATATCCGCCTGCTCCATCACAGTCTCTGCAGAGGATTATCTGCTCCAGCACCTGAAGCATCTCCTCCCCTCCTGCTCTGACCTGGGTGTCTGAGGGACTGTTTTTCACTCCTCACTGTCTGTGTGGCATTTTCTGTCCTTTCTTAAATATGTTTTCCCCCAGGCACCTACACTGTGGCTGCGGGGCTGAGCCGTGCCCTGCGGGGGTCAGTCAGAGCCAGCTGGAACTGGCTGTGTCTGGCACAGGGCAGCCCCGGCCGCCCCTCACAGGGGCCACCTGCAGCCAGCACCTCACCACAGACATCCAGTATGGGTATGCTGAGTGACACTTGGCTGGTGGTGTTTTGGCGGGGGTGAGAGCTGTGCCTTCTCCTTCAGACCAGTGACAGTCCCAACCTCTGGGCAGGGGTAAGGGCTCTTCAGACACAATTAACTTGACTGGGACATGAGGCACAGGAGAGGAGATGAGTGGTGTTGCTTTGGAGGTAGATCACGAGGGACCCACGGCAGAATTTCTCTTTACTTCCTCGCTTTAGAGGCCAAGGAATTGTGTGGTACCTTTCTTTCCTCCGAGAGCTCTGCTGGGTTGTGCCAACCTGCAGGCCTGTCCTCAGTGGGGATGGAGGCAGGTGACTGCTGCCCTGAAACCCCTCAACTTGCACACAAAGGACCTCTCCCAGAAAAGCTTGGTGCCTGAGGATTTTATCCTGCTCTTTATGAGGTCAGCATTTCTTTACCACTTCAGCTCAAGCAAGCCTAGCAATATGTTGAAAAGAAGGCTGGTGGATCTGGTACTCTGTCTGCACTAGTACTTTTGCCTGCAGTACTGAGCATGGTGCTAGGGATGATTGTAGGAGGTGCTGCCAAAGGTAGCAGTGTAGCAGAAGTTGTTTTGCTTCTCTCTGCCTATTGTTCTCTGTCTTCTTCCCCACCCTTCTGGTATTCATCAAGCACTGCTTTGCCTTTGAGACCATTTGCCATGAAACTGCATAGCCATTAAGGTTCTACTGGAGATCACAAATATCTAGGAGGTGGTGAAGGCTTGGAGAACCAGCTGCCTCCTGGAAAAGGTTTTGGCCTTGCCTGCCTGTGGCTCTAACACGAGAACTTTCTACAGGTTGGACATGGAAAAATCCAGGACTAGCCCTGAAACCTGGGTGTCTGCAGCCAGGAACATCCCCTTCCTTTGAGGAATTTCATCAGTTATTTGCCTTCATTTTTATTTTTAAAAACATATCTTTTAATTGAGGAAGACACACAATCAAAGAGTATGGAGCCTCCTCTTGGAGAGGAGAAGAGGGGCTGGTAATAATCCCTCTGACACACACATTTGGAAAATGGTGATGATTTTTCTGAGAAGCTGAGCTAACTGTCTGGCTGTAAGGAGTTTAGATCTGGAGCCAGACTTCATGGTTAGGCCTGTCTGTGGTTATAATGTAGTTGTTTGGGTTTTGTAGCAGTTGTCTGAAGGAATCTGAATTAAAAACAAAACAAAAACAAAAACCCAAGGGGAACCTGTTTCTGGCAATCCTGGTCCCTATTTGATCTGGCACCAGAACTGGTTTAAACCGCACTTTGTCCTCCTCCTCCTGCTATCAAAGTTGCTATGAGCTTTATTATGACAGTTACCATGCTTCCTCTCCCTCCCCACCATGGCCAAGGTCACTGAGAACGTGAAACACTATCTCTTGCCTGAAGCCGACCTTAGTAGGCTGCAGTGCTGCTTTGAGATTCGTCTGAGTGCACAGCTAATGCCCTGCCAGCACAGGTGTGGACTTGCTGGTGCTAAACAAGGTCCTAAACAAGTGATACAACAGCAGTGATGAGTTTCTGCAAAGCATCTGCAACAAGTTGAAAGCGTGAAAGGTGCCTGCCCCAAATAATGGAATTCACAGCCCAACATTGGTGAAACACATTGCAGCATGTGATTGGAAAATGATGATGGTGGTTTCCAGTGAGAGAATATCATGGTTACACAATTTTGGCAGGAGAAGAAGTCTTATTCTGTTTTGTTGCCTTTTTCTGGGTGTAAACACAGAAGCCCTTTTAGGCAAAGGCTCTGCAGTAGAAGTGGAAGTTTAGGAGGGATCTAAATGAGGTAAGGGTAGAAGGGACTGTATTATCATACTGTACATGACGGACTGCCAAAGGTTGCGTGTTTAAATGTAATGCAGTATATGATTGTCTTACTGCTTGCAGGCTTAGTTAAATCCTTACAGATTTCATTTCTGTGTGTACGTGTAGAACCGAATGCTTGCTCTGGATAGTCTCTGAATGCACTCTGGTATGTGCTTTGTTGCTCAGGCCAAGCTATTTTTCATTAGTGCATTGTTATTATTGGTGGACTCGGAAAAACAAGAGAGAGTAGCATTCTTCTGTTCTTGCTCTAGTTCTTGTTAAAGGCAATGGCATAACCTCTGCTGAGCAGTCACAGATAGTGCCTCTCCACAGCCTAATTCTGCAAATAGATACGCCAGGTGAAGACTGTTCTCTGCCTACAGCTCTGAAAATGGAAGAATAGATTTGGGTGCTGCCTAATCCAGAAAAGTTCCCTAGTCCTAACCTGACGTACTTTGCTTGAAGCTGTTTAGAAAGTTTTTGTAGGTTCCCTCGGCCAAAGAGCTTTTGGAGTTCTAATCTCCAGCTGGCAGGCAGCTGGAGGGTGGTAACATCTTTAGCTGGAAAGGCTAAATCTGGTAGGGGAGCTTCGGTTAAAATCTTAGTAATTTTCCTATTCCTGAAAAATAATAAAATATGTAGGAGCTAAAGAAGAAGCTAAGTTTTCAAGTGTATTAACCGAGCATTGTGACTCTTCCTGGTGATGCTAGAGACTTGACATGGCAGCATGGCATGTGCCACCCTGGAGGGATGAAAGAACTGGATGCAGATGTATGGACTTTGGGTTCAGCATGTGCCAAAAATATCATGCTATGGATATTGGTTGCACATAAAAAGAACGTTGAAATAATATGAAGTTTTCAGCATTAAAATCAAATAAGGAAACAAACCAGCTAAATTCCTAGCAATACCAGCATTACCCTTTTGAGCTTTTGCTGGTTTTGAGAGTACATGCTTTGTATCAAAATGCACAGTATATTTAACTACCTGTCAAATCAGATCTAAGGGCCATACTGTGTGCCAAGCATCCAGAAGAGCATTGCTACTCCAACTTTTCCTGTTGTTTATCTTATTCCTTATCTCATTATTTTCGCAGTCTTGGGAGAGGACTTCTTTGGCGTTCATTTCCTTTATGTGAAAAGAGTTATCATTTTATAGTATTTTTTTTTTGGTGTTTAAGTAGTCCCTGTTTGAAATCTGTGCAATTCACGCCTCGCTGGATCCAGCAGGGCACTAACGCAGCTGTCCGGGAATTTTGGGTTTGTGAGACTCTTTCAAAATAGCATGACTTTGCTGAAGAAACTTTTTGTTGTGCGTTACAATTATTATTCTTAATTTGTGGCTAGCCTTGGAAACTGCAGAGCTGACTTTCAGTTTTTTAAAACTTTTATTCATGCCTGCATTTCCTGATATAAAAGCAGCAGTGGTTCTGAGCTCTAAACTTATGGCACATAAATCAAGTGTGCATAGAAGCATCTTGAGGCTCATGGGAGAAGGGACAAAGATTATCTGTATGGTTTAATGTGCAGGTGGGGGGAAGTGGAAGATTCTGTTGATTGGACCAGTATTTTCAAGTTTCAACTGGTTTTGCTGTGTCCCCATCTAAAAAGGATAGCTGTGGATTTTTTTGTTGTTAGAAGGAAAGTATATTTTGCATTTTTCTATAATAGCTAGTATGCAGATGAGCAAACTCTGCCCAGATTTATATGTGCAAAGCTCAAACTCTTCGTCTGAAGAAAATTAAGCACTGAAATTTTACCTCTGCCATAGACTTGAGAATCTGATACTGAAATACAGGCTTACGATGAAAGTGGTCCTAGCAAGAAGCATTTTTAAAAAATACCTTCCCAAACAACAAGTAGAAAAGACTGTAAAGCTGCACTTGCACTTTACAATGTGCACTTGCACTTCTATTTGAGTGCCTCGAGGAAAGAGTTGAGCCTTTATACAGTCTACAACTCACTGACGTTTATATTTTTTGGTTGGTTGTTTTTTGTTAGGTTGTTTGGTTTGGGGTTTTTGGTGTTTTGGTTTTGTTTTTTTTTTTTTTTTTTTTTTTTTTTAGATGTATCTGAGGGTACTTTTGAAATCTTCTGGCTTTCTTTTTGCAGCCTTTTGAAGTAGGCATTCAGTCTCATGGCCGCTACTGTTGGATTCTTTCCCTGCCTCACCCTGAGTCTGGAGGCTGGAATTAAGTGGTGTTTGTGCACAGGGGTACTGACAGTGGGGATAAAGGACTTGTGTTTGAAGTTTTACCTAAAGCAGATCTTCTTTGGATTGCTGGGTACCCCAGTGGGGAGCAACTAAGGTCATACATCCTGTTGTCTAAAGACAGAGAGGAAGGATGGAAGAATGCTGACTCCATTCAAGGTTCATCCATACTAGCTGTCTGTGACATGCTGGCAAGTCCTCATCCCTTCATCCTCCAGGCAGAAAGTAGAAGGATGGGAGACTAATATACGCCCAAGTCTTGCTCCGCTGTGAGTACGAGATGCCAATGATAAGGACTGGACCTGGACCTGAGAACTGAATAGAACTTCCCAGCTACCTGATTGAGATGTGCCTAAAGTGTCCTCATGATCCAGACTACATCATTGGGTTTCACGGGGCTTCAGTTTGGCCCATGGCAATGTAATGGGGCAGGGATGTCGCTGTTCTATACAACACAAGGCTCGACGGAGTAGTATTTGTAGATATTGGCAATATAGAACGGCAAAGAACAGTCTGACAGCGGTAACACGTTCAGGATCTATGTGACTATGCCCTTGTTAAAGCTGAATTTTTTAAAAGTGACTGTCGGATTTAGGTGTCCCTGTTTTGGGACCTTGATCTGCCATGCCTCAGCCTGATTAGTCTGTGTGCTGAGCTTCTACAATTCCTTCCGATGGCAATGGGAAGTGTAAAATGTTTTACAGCTCTCAGTCTTAAAGGCCAAAACATCTTGTACTAGCCAGCCCAAATGAGAGGGCAGAAATTCCAAATTGTCTTTGTTTGGTCAGGTAATTTTTTTTTTATCTGAGATCTGATTTAACTAGGTGAAGGTGAAGGACCAGAATCTGGCAGGGAATTGAAGGTATGTTTCCACACTCAAGCTCAGCCTGTCAGATACTTTTCTTTTTTCCCCTCTTCATTTGTAGGTCTTCATCTGTAGATATCAAAGTGTTTTAAAGTGCAGTGTTAAGTATTGTTATCTCTGCCTTTTTTAAAGCTGGGGGATATGCAGCAGTGGTAAAGTGGCAAGCCAGCCTTCACACAGGGCAGTAGCTCAACTGAGGAAAATGTCTAAATGTCATGAGTCTCTGCCCAGTGCCTCATCAGGTCCCTGTCCTGTGATAAGGGCATTTTTTAAAAAACCCTCATTGACTAAATCCTGCCAGCTTAAACACAAAGCATATTGACCAGAGGTGAATTATGCATGCAGCAGGATTTGGCCCAAAAAGCGGAAGTGACTTTATCTTCTCACATAAACCGTAGCTGCAGTTGAACTGAGACCTTGGCTATGATGTGGTGGGTCCTTGCCTTGCTTTAGGATAGCTGCTCCTGTTGAACTAACTTTCTTTGCAGCTGCAGTGCAGTGTAGACATGCCTAAACTAGCTTAAATAGTTCAGGTACTGTTAGCCACTGAGCCAAAGAACCATGGAGTTCAGCCTGGGCTTGGTGCCTGAGGATTTTATCCTGCTCTTTATAAGGTCAGCATTTCTTTACCATCTCAGCTCAAGCAAGCCTAGCAATACGTTGAAAAGAAGGCTGGTGGATCTGGTACTCTGTCTGCACTAGTACTTTTGCCTGCAGAACTGAGCATGGTGCTAGGGATGATTGTAGGAGGTGCTGCCAAAGGTAGCAGTGTAGCAGAAGTTGTTTTGCCTCTCTCTGCCTACTGTTCTCTGTCTTCTTCCTCACCCTTCCCCTGGTATTCATCAAGCACTATATTGCCTTTGAGTCCATTTGCCATGAAAACTGCATAGCCATTAAGGTTCTACTGGAGATCACGAATATCTAGGAGGTGGTGAAGGCTTGGAGAACCAGCTGCCTCCTGGAAAAAGTTTTGGCCTTGCCTGCCTGTGGCTCTAACACGAGAACCTTCTACAGGTTAGACATGGAAAAATCCAGGACCATTACCCCTATGTCTATTAATGGGGAGCAGGGCAGAAGCATTCCTGATGCATTCTCTCAAGTCATTGCCCATATGGTGGGCTCCCAACTCAGCCTCTGCAAAAGAGCTGTGCTGGTATCTATAACTCGTCAATTTTCTCCTGGCAGTCAAGGACATGAGCAGGAATGAGGTTCAGGTCCTTGTGAGCTGAGTAACCTCTGCTGAGTCAATAGGGGAGGTACATCAATGCCCTCAGTTTTGTTTTCAGGAACAGCCTCATCAAATAGTGTTTGTGGGCAGAGACCCTAACTAGATTGCTGAACTGTTAAACTGCTAACCTACCCACTAGCCCCAGTTTATTCTGCAGCAGAAATACAGGCACGCCTGGACCAACCCCCAGAACTCAACTCTGAGCTCCTCTCTCGTCTCTGTCAGAATCCCCAACTTGTTTTTTAAAAATGGCATTTATTTTTGTTAAATTGCAAAATAGTTAGATGCAGTCTGCCAGTTGTGCCTTTCCTTCTCCTTCTTTGTGCATTGAATTTTGTTCCTTTGCTTTACATGCCTCAAGTTGCTGTAATGCGCTGGGAAAGTAATTGCCTTGCACTTTCTCTTTCTGATGCCCACGGGTGACTGTGGGGGACTCCTCCCTGGGCACAGTGCAGAGTTAAAAGCCCCAGCTTTTCCTGCTTTGCTTAAGCACCTGGTTATTTCTTTTTCTCTTTTTTTTTTTTTTTTTCCTTTCTTTCTTTTTTTTTTTTTTTTTTTTTTTTTTTTTTTTGTCAGCTGCCTGTTATATCAATCACAGAGCGGGGATCTATTTAATAGGTTGGGACTCGGAGTACTGTGTCCTAGTCACAAAGAGAGGCAGAGACGCAGAGGGGACTGTCGGCTGGTGCAGGCGGAACCAAAAGATATTTAATCAGCAATTAGAAACACCTGAGGGCAAGGGAAATTCTACTCCAGCCTTGAGCTTCAGCTCTCAGCCTGCAGCATGTAAGTAGCGAACTTCTACCTTTTATTGCATTTATGGGGTTGTTTTTTTGTTTGGGGTTGTTTTGATCTAAATGTTGCTCTGCACCAATCCTTTTATCCGGGCTAAAAATTGTGGCAGCATCTTGATATGCTTAAGGATAATAATTATTTTTTTTCCTATATTCACACAGTCACAGGAAGGTCAGTGTGACCCACAAGGAGAGGAGTTGGTTCAGAACTTTGTAGAAATCAGCCGTTTTCACCTATTTGAGAGTGTTTTTTTCCTCTGGAAATAAGCAAATTAAAGTTTGAGTGGAACAGTTTTGTTTTGGGAATAGAAACAGTCAAGTTTGCTGGCATTCGAAAAAAGAGTCAATGTATAACGTAACTCTGCTTAAGGGCTTACCAAGGACAGGTGCTATTTATCCCGTGCTGGTAAAGGCAAACCTGGAAACTTAGCAGTCCTGTCTTAAAGAACCAAGTGACACCCTTTCCTCTACTAAAAAAAACCAACACTGCCCCCCCCCCCCCCCCCCCCCCCCCCCCCCCCCAGCTTCCTATCAAATCTTCTCTTAGCAGGGAGATGAAATGAAATTTTGCTTTTACTGAATGCATTATCATTGAGCAGTTGACGTTTCTTTATTTTAAAAGTCCCAAAGCAACTGAAGTCTCTTCAACGACAAAAGAGGGGTGCAAGACTTTGCAAAGTCGGCACAGTGGCAATCAAAGAAGGAACTTACTCTCTCATTGCCAACTAGCTGTTTGCTTTAAAGCAGCCAAAATGAGAAATATTTGAACAATGATGTATTTTTGGAGTATTTTTCTAAACAGGAATATGAGGAGAGGGAAGACAATAATTAGTCAGAATTGTTTTTTATTAATAGCTTTTAGCATAACATTTGTGTCAAAACATAAAGAGGTTTTTCTTGCTTCATATTTTTGCCTCAGAGGTTTGGGTTATATCTTTTACAAAATTTGGGGTTTATAATTCTTTTTAAGTATAGAAAAATTTCCTTAATTTCTTGCATTTATAGTGTCTGCCCCCAAAATGCCAATATTACAATTTTGAATTTCAGTATAAGTTTTTTAGTATAAATTTCATGTGAAATATATGTTCTAAAAACTTTTTTCTCCCACAGTTTACCATTTCTGAAAGTAACAACAAATAAAGTAAAGCTAAACTTAAAAATAATTTGAAGGAACAAGTGTCTAATAAAAATAGAATAATAAAACCAGAGCTGTCTCTCAGGTAAAATATCAAGCCCTAATAAATACATGATAGCTGAGTTGCTTGGAGTGACTGTAGAAAGGTGACAAATAGGCTTGTTCTTTATTTTGCATTTCTTTGATGTACATTTTATAATACTCAAAGTTTTTAAACTTAAATTCTAGGAACAAAAAATATTGACTACAAATTAATTATTTTGAAATTTTTAACCATTGATATAAATACTCCATATTTCAGCTAGAATTCTAGATATAAGGAAGGCTCTTAGGACAATGTGGATAAACACAGTGAATTTACATACACAAATAATGCCTAAAATGATCACTACAATACACCACTTGCTATGAACCTCCCCTCCCCCCAAATAAAACAAAACTGTCAGCTTGACCGTTTTCATCATAGGAAGCTTAATTTTGATTATTAAGGCTTTTTGCTTCACTTAAAAATGAATGTATTTAAATTATTTAAGTCCCTTTTCTGTTTGTTTTGGTATGATATTACATTTATTGCCTCTCTGTGACAATGCAACATTATTGTGTAATAAAGGGAGAGAAGATTTTTTTTAAGGCTTTAAAGAAATAAAATTGCTGACTCTGTAACTAACAAAGAATCTATCATATAGCTGGTCTGAGGTCCCCCTAAAAACTGGAAACAAAGAGACATTGCTTGAAAAATAAAAATGGAATAATTTTCTTCCCTATACACAGAGAAATATCAGCATGACTATGCTTGGGAATTACTGCAAAAACTCATTTACTATACATTTGTGCAGAAATCCAAGCATTCCCAAAGAAGTCCTCCAAGCATAAAGCTAGAAAAGATTTAGTCTCAAGAATTTTTTCGGACTATTCATTAGTTTCATCCACATAATTCCTGGACTTTGTTCTTCTTTTTCAACTGCATGTGGGTCTTTTCCCCTGTTAAACCTGCCATATCTTTTTACTACTGCATTTGGAAAAAATAATGAAGCATCTACTGTCCTGTAGCATACCAAGCAGTGGTTTATGGGACCACTTTTATTTGGAGGGTGGGAGTTATCTGTGGTTAGAGGGAACACTTGGATGCATTATGTGGAAGGAAGTCTTTGTTATTTAGTTTCTGCTTCACTGTTTCATGTTTTGTGGGCTAAGCACCTATCAACCTCTAAACTGACTTATTCTACACAGTGTGGTTTGTCCAGGGCTGTCGCATGATTTTTTTCATTCCTTAAAAAAAAACGAAACAACAAACATCTTTTGTTTCATCCTAGTTTATTTGTTTCTTTGACTGCAAGGTAATGATTGACATGCAGATTCTCTTCTTCATGCCCCTCCTTTCATTGCTGAGTATGACATCTCTTGGGAATTATAAATAAAACCTGTGCCAAATTTGCTACACAGGTGTCTGGAGTACTGCATGCTCAGGTGTCTCACTGTAAATCCCTGAGAATACAGAGTAAACACCAGCAGGAAAAAAAATACTCTTCTTGAAACAATTCTGTGCTTTTAGGGGCCTTCTGAATAAAACCCCCAAAGCTAGCAGCCACTTATTAAAGATTGTGTAGCTATCTCACTCTCCTGCTCTTTCTTACCTCTTTTATCACTTCACCTGTACATCTGTCTGTCTATTTCTCATCCCTCTATTTTTACATTTCATTATGCTATGCTTGCTCTCCTGCTCTCTTCTCTTCCTTTCCTGAAGACACATTTCTATCTGGCACAGAAAATAAACTCGGATTGCGGGTAGTTATGTTAATCTAATTCAATCCTCTATGGGTTAGGAGTGAAATTCTAATAGTGGAGCTGTTGAGGGCTTTTTTGTTAATGGCTTGGGGATTACATTGAGTTAAAGGCTCATTTCCTAATCAAACAGAGAGGGAGAGAGTGACTCCGAATATTTATGAGTCTCCCAGCGCGAGTTAAACATTGAACTCCAAAAGCAGGATTTCAGTGCTGCAGAAAGAGTTAAAACCCCTCAGGGCTGCTGTGGAGGGGGGGGGGGGGGGGGGGGGGGGGGTGGCGGGTAGAAAGAAAGAAACCAGTTAAGCCATCAGCATTTTCATACTGCTGTATAACTTCAGTTTGGTGAGAGAAAAAATCGTCTCGCAGAGCTAAAATGGAAACTGTAGCAAGATATTTAAAACAAAGTCAAGTGATGCTTCAAAAAGGCTCTTCTTTAGTGAAGCACGATACATGCAGTGCATGCAGCAGCCTAGTAGAAACTCCAAATAAATACTCTTCTAAATAAGAAGCATTGGAGGGTGGGCTGCCTTTTTATTATTACTGCCTGGAAGACCAAATTTAATTTTTAGATGCTTCTTATTTTTGGTTCTACTTACCTCTTGGGTAAACTTTTCTTAAAAGAGGAAAAAAAAAAGAGAATAAGTGTGAGTGGGTCAATATCTAGACTGTTCTACCTCTGTACTGTAGACTGGTATCTTTTGAGACATTTTTACTGTTCTCCAGTTTAGCTGGAGTCTTGCATCAGATAGTCTGGTTGGAGAACTGGATTTGCTGTCACAGGAATGATTGACCAAATTAATGCCTGATTGCTTTTGTGATGAGCTCATCATACATGCTTGGGTAGACCCTGCTGTTGCTGAAAAAGGGCAGGCCGGCCTACCTGCCTCGAGCGAGCAGAGGACCTCTGTGTTGCTATGTCCTGGTGTGTTGTGAACTAGCCAGCAGTGGGTTTTTTGCCCCGAGCTCAGACTTAGAAAATCTGTCTGCAGCAGGTGAACTGCACAAAATCAAGACTGTGCTATGATCCTGCCTCTCTTCTGTAAAGAGGTCCTGAAAAGGAATGGGGATAGAAACATGCTGTCTTCTGACACATGGCCAAGTCATATCTCCATGTTCCTCAGTTTCCCTGCCTGTAAAATGATACATGGCTGCCATCAAAATTACTCAGAGATCTACAGAGAACAATCTTATACAAATCCCAAATGGCTGGTTCGCCCATGGCAAGAACTGCAAATCACCCACATAGGTGCATAGCTTGAAAATAAGAGGGTTTTGTTCTGGCATCAAGAGTTACTCCATTTTGCTTGTTTTTTTGGTTGTTTGGTTTTTTAAATATGTTTGGTACAGGCCACCAAAAATGTTTTCTGATTTTGGTAAGACAAGCAGATACAAGGTTAACTTACTCGTAGTATAATATTCAATGGCGTTGTTCTACACCCTAGGTCTGAATTTGGTCTTGGTGACTCTGGTTGAGATGAAACTCCAGGTCTATTAATCAAAAGTGGTAAAATTCAGCTAAAAAAGTAAGTTACTGTTTCATTCTGGAGCCATGTGTATCAATGGTCATCCTGTATACACCGAACCTGGTGGTTTTGCTGACGTGTCTATCTGGGTGCAGCACCTTGAGGTGAGAATTGGCACCTTGCCCCAGTTTAAAAATTATTTAAAACTGCGACCTGATGTGAATGCCTAAGGCCCCTTTCTCTTTATGCTCTGTGTCTGGACCTGCTGAGGAGAGCACCATCAGCTAGAGTGTATTTTATTAAATGCATTTGAAATACATAATAAGTGCATTCTTTGCCTCTAATAACTGGAACCACAGCAGATCACTTTGAGACAGGATCTTTCTGTGGCCAAGCTGAACACTGTATAACATTTTTTCCTACCTTCCTCTCCTTCCCATCCCGGTTTGCTTTCTGTGTGCCTCAGCCTTTTCCTCTCCTGCACTATCCTGCTGTGGTCATGGCCTACAGTTTATACTCAGATTTCCCCTGCTGACCTTTTAGCCAAAATACTTTTCCTTCTCCTCTTTTTGTCCTTTCCAGTGCTATGCTGAATCCTAAGAGTGACGCGCTGCTGTTTACCCGAAGGTGCAGCTTTACCTGGCATATATACACTTTGTGAAGAACTGGGGAACTAAAAACTGATTTTCAACTTTTCCACAAGCTACATAGAAAGCTACTGTGTTCTTGTCCTCCATGCATGCCACAAGTACTTAAAAAGTTATTTTATAGTAGTGTAGGAATTTCAGGGAAGGAAATACTGCAACTCTCTAAACTTTTAAAGCACACAGTTTAGTTGACACAATGACTTGAAAGTAACGACAGTTTTAAAGTCTCAGGACTCTTGAAAGTCTCTAGAAAAAGGGCTGTGTCTTTAGGGGAAATTACCTTTTCTAATGGGATAAAACTTGCAACTAAATCTTGTTATTTGGATACTGGAAAGCATATGCCCAGCATGTATGAGAGGGAAGCATAAGTGGCTATTTTTATTCATTAAGGAGTCGCTGCCCTTTCCTTTCCCTCAACCATGTGAGATGCGAATGATCTTGCTCACAGGAGTTTCATGCTGCTCTCAGAACGGATTCTCTTTCTCTTCGTAATTGTGTTTGCTAGATCAGCAGGAAATGTACTCCAGAAGTTCTTGTTTCCCCAGCCTCCCGTGATCACCTCTTCGTAGTTGGCCTGAGCAAATGACCAGTAGCCGTATACTAAAACATAGGCATTTCATCGACACCCCTCTAAAGTTCACAGGATCTAGAGGGTGACTTTCTGGGCTAGAAGAGAGGGTACATCTGCCATGAGGCTTGCCAGACAGCTTCCTTTTTGTTTGGTTTATTCTCCATCCTCAGGCCTTTTTTTTCTCACAGGTCTCCTGGACTTTTTAAAATTGCAGTTACTTTCATTGGCAGCTCTTTCTACTGCTTCCCTTTAAACAAGAAGTTCTTCCCTGTTACACCATGTCCCCATAGCCTAGCACAGGGGATTTCAACCTTTCTCCGTTGTTGATGTGAACTCGTGTATATTGGTGAAGAGCTCATGTGAATATGATTTTCTCGGTCATACTTTTTGGACCCATCGTCTGTAGCACTGAGGGTATGGCAGCACTCAAGTTATAAGCATTGGCCAATGCACAGGGGAGGACAGCAAGGATTTTGAGAGTGAAACATAGGCTAGGAAGAGTTTCCTTGCATCAGCATCCTCTCTAATGCTTTGCCCGAAAGTCATTCTAGGAGCCTATCCCAAGCCGTGCTGCTTTTTAGGTGGAAACTTCTGTGTAGGCTTAAACGTATTCACGGCCAATCTTTATACCAAGCTGTTTGTTTCACTGTTGTTCTTTAATTCTAGCTCTAGCACAGACTCCCTGTTCAGTCTAAGGTGAGGCCTTTCACTGATGTGATGTATTTTGCCCATCTTAAATGGCGTTCGTGCCTGCTTCTTCTCCATGATCTATAGAGAATTGCATGATCACAGCAAAACGCTTTGTGTTACTACAGGCTCTGAGTACAGTCCTGTGTTTTGCCTCCGGTAGCCCCTATTTCCTTTTTTACATTGCAAATAATCACATGATTCTTCTGTTCTTCCTGAGCTTTCTCCCCATCCCTCTTACTCTCTTTTTGCTTCAGTTTTGTGTGTCTCTAAATAGGCTCTTGTGACTCTCTGTAATGACTGTCCATGCCACCTACTGACTGTGCAGGCCTCTTCTGTGAGTGTCAGCTGGTGCTTTGGGACCACTTTATACTCCCTGCACAGAGAAGTAATGGGGGATAGAGAGCTATGGTTTCTTTGGAACTCTCTATCCCATGCAAAGAAATCAGATGTGAGAATGCCTCCATGTGCTTAAAGGGCAGTGTACAGACATGTTATTGCTGTGCTGAAGTAATGGGCCATGCTTTTCTGCAATACCATGTTCACCTGTCTGCACTACTTAGACCTCTGTAGCCTCTTCTGGCACACGGGCTCATGGAATGTGTGTTTAAGGATGACAGAATTAATGGGACTGCTGCTATATTTGTGAAGGGTTAAATGATGGGAGATGAGAGCCACAGCTTCTCCTGGGGAATGAGGACTAGCCAGAAGAATTGATTGTCTTGGCTTATTGATCCTTCAGGAAACAGCACTGAAGTGATAATGCTGTTCCTGCCACTTTGAGGCACTTTGTACCAGCAACATCCTCTGTTTACCTAGGATAGTGCAAAGGAAGAGCTGCTGTGTTGCTAATCCGTTCCAGAAAAACCCTGTACTAGACATGTGTTGAGTTTGCCACTTGTCTGTCTGCTCCCAGGGAGAGGTGCACGTGCAGAGAGGTAGCTCAGCAAGTGTTGTTATTTTATAGTGCTTAATGGACATTGTCTGCAAATGGTAGTTTGTGAGTTACTGTACTGAGTCTTTGCTGGCAGTGTCTTGGTCTGTATCATTCCGTGAAGTCTGAGGCTATCATGTCACTGGGTAACCATCTCTCCCATCCTTTTCCTCCCTTCCCTTTCTGGCCAATTGGCAGTCACCCTCCAATTGGTCTTGCTTGTAAATTAAAACAAGGTTGAGTGCTTTTGACCCTGTGACCCCAATGCTAACTTCTAGCTGCCTTTGTGGGCTGGTGGGGGTGGGTGATGAAACATTCCCCCTGCTTTGCACGGAAGCTTCAAATCTGTCCTGAGAAGTCAGGCATCTCTTTCTGGCCTCGGAGTGGCAGAGGGGGAAGCACCCACTGCTGTGGGAGCTGCTGGAGGAGCAGTGCTTTTTGCCTGCTCATCTGCACCACCCCTATAAGATGCATGAAACATGTCCAAAGAGCACAGCATGCAGAATGTCAGCCCTAAGGACTTGTTGGGTGCTTCTGCAACCATGGGCCTGTGAGGGGTGTGGGGGCATATGTTGGGCTCTCAGTTGTCCTTGCAGCACAGTGGGCTGGGGAAGCCCTCACACTGTTCTTCCTGAGGCATGGGTTGGAATCAGCTGATAAACTGGGCTTGGCTCACACTGTTAGCTGGACCATTGCTAATAGCTACAAGGTTTGGACTCTCATCTGTAGAAATAAAAGAACAGCTTGCTCATCATGCTCCTTATCTCCTTTTTTGTACTTGCACATGCTTTGCACCCTTCATTTTTTCTGGATGTGGTGCTGTGTTTTGAGGAATTTCAGGCAGGTCTCTGCAGCTTCCCATAGACAGGTCAGAAGGCCAGGAAAGCTTGGGACCATTTGGAGGATGTTGCAAAATTTTGCACAAAACCAGAAGGGTCAAAAAGCTATTGTGAAATGCTTCTTTATTAAGTCAGGCCAGCTTATATAGAGAGATATGCAAATAACTTAGAGCCACTTAATTACCCTATGTATCATTTCTATACTTCATCCTCTTTGATGTTGCCAACAACTTTATTGCTGTACTTGATGTTTGACTTTACATGTCCACCATGTGAAAGCAAGTGATGAGAAAAATTGCGGTTTTGTTTTAAAAGAAGTGTCTAGACCACAAGGTTTCAGGGAACAACTAAAAAGCAATGTCAACTATCTTTTTTTTTAAAAAAAAAAAAAAAAGAGGGTGATAAGAATAACCACCAATGTATCATATAGAATATAATTATGTTTATTTTGGGACTTAATCAGTAGTTATACATTTGAGGCTCACAATACTGGGTTTTATATAGTATGCAATATTGTGTATCATGTAGTGTAAAATTGTTATCTACTACTTAATAAATCTCATGCTGTGACTGTTCCACTTCTTTTTAACTAGTTCTCAGATTATGGCTACAAGTTGTACTGGCAGCTTTGGCTGTTGCTTCCATTTTGCCCTTGTTGTTTGTATCATGACACATTCCCTACTGCTGGGGCTGCTGCATTTAGCCACAAGACGGCTTCTGTCTGAAAGAGCTTCCAATCTGATTCAAGACAAGAGACTACCAGGGGGTAGAGTCAGTCATGAAGTCTGTGGCTAGAAGAAAGATGAGGGTAACTGAGATAGGAATTTGTGGTAATGTATTGCCGCAAGTGTGGCTTGTTTGGAGTACAGGTGGCTTTACTTGCTGTGCATTAACTAAAAGATAACAAAAAAAAAAAAAAGAGCTTAGGCCTTTATTTTCCTCTGTAAAACCTGCCTAATTCTTTGCTTTGCACAGCTAGCACCTCCACTTTCTTAGCTAATAAGAGAGCTCTGCTACATGTTCTCAGTATCTTTATACTTGCATGTGTGTTTCCCCCCTTTTTTCAATGCTGTAGTCATCCTTTTCTCTTCTTTAAAAGTGCTTTAAATAAACCAAAGGAAGTATTTTTTTTCACGTAACACAAAATTAAATTGGGATTTATTGGCCTCTGCATCGTTCAGTGACAAAGTTATGGATGGACTCAAAACAGTATCAAGGAATTTATGGAGCATGTGGACTCCTCAGTGTCAAGTACACATTATGGTCTAGAGGGAGCAGCCTAAGCCACAGGCTGCCAAGATGCTGATTGTGAAGCCTGTAAAGGTGCAGCAAGGTGGAGAGCAGGGAAAATATTCTCCTTTCTTGTGGTCTTTCCTTGAGCCTATTAGTGGTTGATATCAGAGATAGAATATGGGACTAGGTGACTTCTTAACTTGACCTGGCATAGCTGTCCTTACAGCTTCTCTTGCAAATGGAACTGGTGTGATTCTTTAAAGGGAGCTGAATTAGTTGTTTACACAATACTCTGTTACAGGTATGAGTATTTTGGGGTACCTGGTCTTGCTTACCCCAAATGTTTTTCTACTGTTACAGGCAGTGTTTCTAAAGCTGTGAAAGTCCCTTGGATAGATAAGCTATGCCACTGTGAAAGTTGCAGTGAAGACAAGAATGCAGCCAGGGAGTGAGGCTGAGTTAAGCAGAAATCATGCTTCCTGAATTTATCCTTTCTGATTGGTTCCTTCCCCCTGACTGGGTGGCTCTTGTGGCAGAAGTAGGCCCAAAGAGAGAGGCAATGGGTTAGAGGATGCTTTCAGGTATTTATGTTTAAGACCACATACATTATGCAGCAGCTGTGAGTTTGTTTCAATGTACAACATCCTCTGCTCTGCAGGGCATAGGTCTGCAGAAGGTTTAGTCACCTGATGGGTTTTGGTTTGGTGGTATGTTGAGTCAGAGGAGCATTGCATTGCTGTATCACCAGTTAGTGAAGGTTTCTTGAAGCAAATGACAATACCAAGCAGAGCCTTTGCCATGCTGATACTTGTTCCTTGTAACTTTGACTATGACTTCTGTCTTCTTCTTTCCCATCTGTAAGTGAGGGGGAGTGATGTGCCTGCAGTATCTTCCTTCTTCAGCAGAGCATCTGGGAATGCCTTCCCAGGCTCTACCTGACAGAGGAGGCTTTTGGACAAGAACAAGATATTTTGCCTTTAAGATGAGAGTCCAGTGTGAGAAAAAGGAAGGACCTCAAACATTCATGCACTCAGTGGTTATATGGAGCAGCCTGCTTGTATGACACCTACCCAAGAGCCCAGAGTACTGAAAAAGGGCACTGTTATCTGTTGAAAACCATAGCTTGGTGTTTTGTCCTTTTTTTTTTTTTTTTTTTTTCCCAGGATTTCATGGGTCTTCCCCAATGCAGCCATCTGTAAACTTGTAGTTGTAAACTTGTGTAAGCTTGGAAGCTGTCTCATGTAGTTTTGCTGTTTAGTGTATGTCTTCAGTAAAACATGAGTGCCTTGGGGCTTCCAAGAAAATTTACTTTCATGGCTCAGAATTCACCTCTAGTGAGAGGACAGCTCTGCGTTGCCTTTTGGGAGCTAGAAGCAGCCAGGCAAGGGGCAACAGTGCCTCCTATCTTGCTCCAAATGTAGATTGTAAACTTTTGCATGTTTCTTCAGTACTTTGCATTGGTAGGTACTGACCCACATGGGAATCAAAACCAAAATCTCGTTGGACTTATCGGAGTCCTGATAAGCAGTCAGACCTGAAAAACTCATGACAGACCTCGAGTGTTGGGGAACCATGCTGGTTTTAGCTCTCCATCCCAGCCAGAAATATTCCCAATTTTTTTTTTTTTTTTTATGTTTTGAGACCATTAATAATGTGGGGCAATTATGTGACTATGAAGACTGATTTGATATTGTACAAACATCTTTTTGTACCATTTTCTATTTAAAAGCAGAGCCAAGCAGGAATTTATGCTGCTGGTTTCCCATTCATCTGGGAACTGCTGCAACTTTGGTAAAGGCACGTTTCTGCAGAGAGAGGACTCGAGCTGCTAATTTGACTGTAGGAGTTTATTTCTGGAATGCAGCAGTGTTTCACCAACGGAGCAGCTGTCCTGGAAACACTTACCACATGGGGTCATTTTCCTCTCTGTGTGTAATCGACAAAGCCACCCCAGTTAATCTGAATCCTTTTAAGTCTCCTAAACTAGACCACAGGGAATGCAGAGAGGTCTATAGGACTCTGACCTCCTTCACTTCCTTCTCCTATCATTAGGGAAGAAAAAATACTCCCATGCTTAAACGTCCCTTAAAGGGGAAGCCTATAATCTTTTCTGAGCATGGAAAACTGTTTCTATCAGTAACATGCTACTGATCAGGGGGGGAGGTGTTGGTCCTCCATTTTCTGTGGATATTTTGTGATAATAGCTACACCGCTCTTAAGTTTATCAGCTATTCCAGGTTGTGGAATCACAGCAGTCAGAGGTGGGAAAAGCTTCTTGGGTTATTCAATCCTTTTTGTTCTGTTTGACTTACTTGCACAGCTTTCTTCCAACCCTGTTCACTTCTGGGGGAACGTTCCACAGCTCAATTCCTTCTGCTGCCAGAGAAATTTTCCTGCTTATTCAGTTTAAATTATTTCTTAATTCCTTCCCTTTTTTCTCCCCAGTTCTCTCTCATGTTGCCTAGTCCCTTCCTCACTGTTTCCACTGTTCAATACTTTTTGGACATGTCCTGTCTCTAAATCCTCCTTGCCTCCAGTAGGCTCTGCTACAACCTTACATCAGTTTCTTGAACTGCTGTATAATCTTTATTGTGGTTCTGTGGAGAAGGGTTTACACTTTGAGTTTAGTGATTCCTTCTTTGTCTTAAACTTGTCTTTTAGGCCAGGGTGCAAGGCCAGTCATAGGTAGCAGTTATTTGTGGGTAGGAGGACATTCTCTCTCAAGCCTGGAGAAGGCCTTTTTTGAGAGGCTACCACCTGGCAAGTCCAGCACCTATGATCAGGGCCAGCCTTGTTGCAGCCATCATGGGTGCACAGCTGGAGCTCTGCAATAGAAGTCTGCATCTACCAGGATTCAGGGACTGCTTCTTTGGTCAGGTACTTGAAACTGAGAACACAAATTACTGTGATGGCTGCTGTCTCCTCCTTCCCTAGACTGTGCTAGTGTAGCTTTTCAGATGAGTAAGTGTGACTGGGGCTTTCTAAAAATTAACGATGTTGTCAAGGACTTTTGCCCCTACAATCAGTTGTTTCAGAAAGTGATTTTTAAAAAAAGACACCTCACTAAATTCAGCTAGAATATTTAAGAGTTTAACTTCAGAGTGAAGAAAACTCTAGAAAATATTCAGTGGATGTACAGCGTTTTTTTCTTTTTGAAGTTCTTTGCCTTTCCAGATGAGTGATAGGGTGAACATAATTAGTCCTGGGTCACCCTTATGGAAAGGTAGAATCTGGAAGGATGAAAAGGTTGGTGTGATCCTTTAGAGAAAAGGCAATACAGTTTTTCCTTACTGAGAGCCAAGGGGCAGTAAGTTGTAGCAGGAAAGTGTGTCTTCCTAACATTGTTTTAGAATCTGAGGCTGAAGTTTGAGAGATGTTGCCGAAAGGACAACAGCCTGCTATGACACAAATCGGAGAGGGAGTTGGAGAACAGACGTGTATGCCTTTAAGAAGCCTTTAATAGGCAGTAAAGTAGTAAATTGACACGTAATGGACAAGAACAGAAAAATATTTCCCCCTATGCTATAACAGAGTCTCTCCTGATGGAACATGGCTATGTTCACTTGAAATTAAATGATGGGTCTGTTTTATCTGTTAGAACTAGAACAGGGTTTGGTTAGCCAGAGTATGTGAGAAACCGGAAGAACAAGGATTTTCTTCTCCCATTTATGAGCGTGTGTTATGGCAGAGTTCACAGCTTGACTTCAGGCTTCCAGTGCACCCATACTGAAAATGCATACTGTAGTAGTGAAGGCAAACCTGCATAGTGAGGTAAACATATTGGAATTGACTGACTGACAAACAGCGCTCTGCTTATTTTGTAACCATGATGTACTGGATTTACAGTATTTGTTCTCACTGGCAACTTACTTTATGAAGCTTGAATAAAATTTCAAAACAATAAAGGACATCTTTAAAAAAATAAATCTCATTTTCCTCACCTCCATCTACCCCAAAGATTACTGAATTTAAGACATGGACAGATTTAACTGACTGTTTTTCCTCTTGTTTATGATTCATGCAATGGCCCTTGTCATTAGCCTTTGTATGTTCTTTAGATGAAGCATATGTCCTCTGGCAAAAATGGGTAGTTTTTCATAGTGAAGTTACTATAATGTATAAGAATTGCCTTATAAAAACCATGTATGACTTCTAATTGAAGCTTATTTGGAACAAACAAGTGTCAGATAGTAGATACAGCACAAACACTTCTTAGTGAATGGTTTCAGCAGACCAAAGCAGATGCTGTCTTTGCACACGTTTGTCTTGCTTTCTACAACTCTTAGAGAACCACAAGGAATCTAAACAGATTTGAAGGCAGACCCATACCACTCTGATGCTCTAGCCTTAACTGCATAGCACAGGCCATTAAAACCCACCTAGTAACCCCTGCACTTATCTGGGCATCTTCTCAACACCAACATCTTCTAGAGAGACATACAACCTTGATTTAAAGACATTGTGATAGATTATCCAGCATATCTCATGGCAATTTATCCCGATGGCCAGTTCCTGCTATTTAAAAATGTCTTTATTGCTAAGTGAGATTTGTCTAGTTTTGGATACCAAGAATAGTCTTGTCTTACATCCTTTTAAAGCTAGATTAAAGAACTTTGCACTATTAAATTTTCCCCCACTTACAATTAGATCAGGTCACCCCTTAGCCTATTCTTGGAATTAAATTTATTATGCTTCTCAGATCTCTCACTGGATAGACTTTGTTTCAAACAAGTATTAGTTTGACAGCACCATGCTTTTCAGTTCAGTAATTTACGTCTTTCAATCTCATTCTGTGTCAACCATGTCATCATTTACCTACACAAAAGGGGAAGTTTTCAAAGAAAAATACCCCAGATATGAGTGCTTTTAAGAAGTCATTTGGCACTGCTAAGTGCTTCACAACTGCTGTAATGTGGGGGTCATATGTCATGTACAGGTAGTTGTGATCATCTGGATTTACAGTAATCCTGCTTGTGGTCAGTTTGATTTAAACTAACCTTTGGTATTTTTTTAACTCAGATCAGCTCCTCAATCTGAGCTGTACAAACATATGCGTTAACACAAGCGAGGAGGCAGGACAAGCATGGCTCGGATGGGAAGGATTGTGGGATCTCCTTTTTTAGCAACAGAGGTGGATTAAAAAGATTCTGCAGCCTGTGTAGAGAGACTTCATTTTTCTACAATTCAATTTCTAAAAGCTAAACTCTAAAAGAAACAAATATGCAAGGAAAATGTAGTATTATGTTCTTTGAATTTAACAAATGTGTGTTATTTGTATCAAATTAAAGGAAAATCTACACTTCTGCAGAGGGGAGGAAGAGATGCAATTCTTTCATTAGTAATTTTAAAATAAAAATCTTACACTAAAATCTCCCAGAGAAAGAAACTTAATACAGTCTAAAAGCCTGTGGGCTTTGCCCATACTGCATGTGGCAGAATGTAGTTGTGTTGCTCCAGGAAGAATTTGGGGAAGAAATCCTGTCTTGGGTGCTTCAAAGTTCGTACTTTCCCCACTTTGCACAGGAACAGATGTTAAGAACAGAGTCACTTCAAGGAAGTTACACTCTGAAAGAAGGTGAGTTTCACACAAGGCCAGAACTAGTAGCCTGTTGTTAGGGGCATGAGAGGGTCAATCTGAGAGGGAATGGGCTTTCTTCTCTCTTGCAGGTTTTTAGAACATTTGATTGTTTCTTCCGACACCTGCCTCTGACCTGCCTGCTATAATGCCATGAGAAGGCCACCTTCTTTCCTCCCCCTTTGCCAGAATATTAAGTCTAGTCAAAATCAGACCCTGTGAATGGATGTAGCAGTGAAGCCCATTTGTCAGTCTCAAATGCAGGTGGTCTATACATCCATAATTTTACCACGAGTTTTATCCTTCTTCTATTAAATTAAATTTGATTATCAAGAGAGCAATTGTAAGTGCTTTACCAAAGAATTCCAGAACCAGTTGGTAGATATATTGAATTGCTTGTACATTCGCTATAGCTATGTCCCTAAAAAGAAAATACTCGGATTACAAAATTAAGGTAACAGGGATTCATGCATCAGAATTGCAGCTGCTGGAGTGAAATATATCCTTCTTTGTACTTTCTTTGAATAATGTGATTGTTTGTGATGTGGATAGTCTAAGATTTATGGAAATAACTTCTCAGCTGGTATAAACCAGTACAGCTGCAGTGAAACCAAATAAGCCCTTGCCACTGTACACCACATTGCAATCTGGCCCTTGGTGTTATTAGGTAGATGTTTCCTTGCTTTTAAATGGTCAGGTTTTGTAGGTGCAACAGGTGACTACAGGATTGTCTGCAACCTAAAACAACCCTAAGCATGGTTCTAGCAGAGGGTTTTACTTTCAGACTGTACCTACATGAGGGGAAATACTCCTCCAGAGAGTGCTGAGGAATAGTACTGATGGGCAAATCCGATCTGAATTGGCACTGAGCACAACAGACCAAGGGGGCAATATGGGCAGGCTGCAAATGTTGGCCTTTGTATGAGACTTGACTGTGTTTTATGCAGGCAGGACACCATGAAGCAATGAGGTAGTGTTCTTGCTTGGTACCGTTCTGTAAGACTTTTAGCTCTGAGCACTAGCAGCAAAAAATGAAGAAGAAACTTGGAAGGTAGTAAGAGAAGAACAACAAAAATGATAACAGAGCTGGAGGGATTGTTTTTATGAGGGAAGATCAAAAGAACTAAATATGTGGAGCTTGGCTAAGTGATGACTAAGAAGGGAACATGAAAACTACCTACAACTGTTTGAAGGATATAAACACTGGAGGTGAGCAAACAGCAGGGAGAAATAGTCTGTGAATTTGAAAGTCATTTTCAGTTCAACTGTATTTCCACCCTTTAGTGCTCACTTTCTGTTAAGATTTGGGCTTTACTGAAAACCTTTTGAGGGAAAAGCACACTTGTATATTCTAATGCTTCAGTATCTGCAAGGGAATTCTGAAATATAAATTCAAGCTTAAAATTTGAAATTTGCTTTAGCTTACATAAGTCGCCTAGTGTGTAGTACATTGTGCTAATCAACAGTATGCAAATTTTCTGCATGCTAAGTCAAATATGTGGTTGAAAACTGTACTTTCAGTTTTAACATGGTACTTGTGTGTTTCCCCGATGGAATTAGTTAACTGAGCAATGCAAGATAGGTTCCAACTGCTTTCTATCAGCTTTGCACAAAAAGGTGAGGCATTCGCTTTTGTTGACAGGCTGTATTTTATAAATGATATGACTTGCATGTTGATCTGGTGGGGGGAGGTATTTTTTTCTTTGACAAAAAGAGTTAAAATTGACTAGAGGCCAAAACAGGAGTCTGCTGTGTACATAAGGACTTTGGTACAGGTTTATGAAGTTGTCCAGATGTGCTTGTGCACTGTGAGGGAGATATTTTCTAATTTTTGGTGCACAATTCACCAGCTCAGAACAGTGAATTTAGCTCCTGTGACCCCCGCCATGGACACTTAGAGCAATTGAATTAAGAAGAAATTTCAGGATGGGTTTAAGAAAATGTTGTGTTAATGGGGAAATTTTCTCCTCCTGGAGGTCCACTTGTCATTTAAAGCACTTGGGCAAAGCAGTGGAAGTGGTTGCTGGGCAAGCTTCAGATGAACTGACTAATTTCCTAAGTCATTTTCAACTTTGGTGATTTGTGAATTCAGGCATTAAAATTCTGTGTTAATACTCATCAACAGGCTTTTCTAAGCATCTTTCCCTGTTAATGCAGGATTGATGCATGCTCCCCAGCGAATAACAAGACATATATGGTCAGCTGTGTAGATACACTCTTTAAGAAAATGCCTCTGGAAACAACTGTGTGTATGTATGCACGCATGCATCAATCCATACTGTACACAGAAACTACAGGCATTGACCTATGCAAACACACACCAAATTATCGCTTCCTATAAACAAATTAGCATGCTTTAAAAGGTGAAAAGCTCTATAAAATTGTCTGCCCTGTTGTTTATGGTGTGAGTGGAGGATGCACTACATTACAGAGGAGCTCACATTTCTCTCTTCTCCCCCCCTCTCTAAATGGACGCGTGCTCCGTCCGTTTCACCATTGTTCCTGCCAGCCCGATCCCAGCAGGGGTTCCCTAATTAGCAATCTCTTCATTTCCAATCAAAGCACAAAGCGGCCCCAAAAGCCTCTCTTTATGAGGGAGCTGAGCGGTGGCTGGGGACGTGGAGTGGGATAATTGCCTTCGCCACTGGCAGCAGTAAGCAGCCTGGCTAATTCATTATTGTAATAACTTTGCTTGTCCTTGGGGAGGGGGGGCTAGGGTGAGGAGGACTGAGCCTGGCGGTGCTAGCTGAGGACAGGGGGAAGGGGGAATCCAGCCAGAACTGAGGTAGAAGATGGAAACAATTGTCAGGAAAGGAAAAACTACTCAAGATTTTTCTGTCTATCCCCCCTAAATAGTTTGAGGATGATGTTAATTTGTGTCATGGCAGCCAGTGCTCCCTGAGCAAGACTGCTAAGAGCACCACTCTGCTCTGCCCTTGTCATGTTCACAGAGAGGACCATCTGGAAAGGCATGTAACTTGGCCCCAGGACTGCTGAGGCTGGGGCTTGGTAGATGAGGAAGGCTCAGGGTTTGCCTCTCAGTCCAGGTAGGAGGAGTTGATGCTCAAGTATTGAGATAAGGTTGAATGACTGAGCAGCTGATACCCAGCAGTTTGTGGCTTTCACTGATGCACAAGAAGCCACCAGTCCTTGCGTGGAGATTGCATGTTGTATTTCTTCAATGGAGCCAATCCCCTGGCAGAGCTTTGTTCTTACCTATTATCTCTTTAAAATACCTTTACTCACTTAGCTGTCTTCACGTGGGCTGCAGCTTTGACTTTGCTGGAGCTCTCATGGATTGCAGTAGCAATCAAGGCTCTGCCTTGTGAACAGGCCGCTAGGCTGAGAAGTCAGCAACTGCCAGAGCTGCTAAAGAGAACAGACAGTAGTGGTGGTCACTTCATCTTACTTGAAGGGAAAGGTCTGCGGTGCGGTACAGTAAGTTTATTAGGGTCTTGTTTCTGAAATGGGCATGTATCTTAAGTAGGTAAGACCAGTCATGTATTTCCAGACCTCCTAGTGGTTCTTTTTTGTTTCTTTCTGCTTACCTCAAATTGGTGTGGCAGGCCTGGGCTACTCTAGCTGACTAATAGGACAACTCCTTTTCCAAATTCCTTTGAGGTGTTACTGCTGTGTACGTTCATTGAGCCCATTGCTTTGAGACTATCGCTGTTCATGTTTCTGCACTGAGATGGCTGGTAATGTACCTATACATTTTACTGTCAAAGTTTTTCCACTGAAAATTATTATTTCTGACATAAAATAAAACCAAAGAAACAATGACATCGAAATGCAAGTGCCAAACATAACAAATTTGTGTGTGGCAGAAGCAGTTTAACATTAAATTGTATGCCACTGAATTAGTGAACACTTCATTCTGAAGCTATTTGTGTTGTATTTTTGTTATGGAAGGACACATGGAGCAAGTCCTCAGCCTGATGGGCATTTCAGTAATATGTAACAGATCCTTTGATTCCCAAAGAGTTTAGCCACCTAAGATGCAAAATGCTTACTGGGAGCAGGTGGTTTTGGGGTAGTTGAATGAGGCAATGGAGAATTAATAGGTGTTCAGAGCAGAATTTATAGTTGGCCTTTTCCTACTTCTTGTGATCAGTGCTGTTTAAACTCCCAGCTGCCTTGTGCTAGTTGCTGTCAAGCAGGTTTCTCCACCTCTGTCTTCTCCACCTCTTGACCAGACATTCAACCTCTTCCAGGCTGTGCTGTCTGCAGCCAAAGTAATGTTAGCTCAGTGAGTTCACAAGCGAGAACAAACTTCCTCTACTTGGTACCAATGTGTGTGAGCAGTCCACAGTAGTGATGCTAGAGTCCCAAGAGAAAATGTATCTTCTGACTTTTGTTTTTCCAAGATCAGTGCTGTAGTCCTGGTTGTGTTGTGCTTCTTTTTGTAAACATACAGGGAGGAAGGTTCAAACAGACCAATGAGTGCCCACATTGACTATTGGGGGGGTTTTCAATCACTTGCTGTGTGTCATGTGCCATTTCTATGCTTCTGGATCCTTTTTGCCACAGGATCATTGTAGCAGTGACAAGGGAATAGCACATCTCTCACAGCTTGCCCAGTTAATGTGTTGCAGCAGTAACAGCACATAGGGTTGAGGTGAGCTCATGTAGGTAACCCTGTCTGCTAGAAATGGAAAAAAATTCCAATTTGTACATTTGTGGGATTCTCCATCATGTGGTATGTCCTACCCTTGGTTTGCATTTACCCCTCCAGCCCTTTGAGAGTGCTTCAAATGTGTGGAAAGTGTGTCAGAGTTAGGGCCACCTAACTAGACTCTTTGAAATAATTGTTTTCTTTCCTTGTGTTTCCAGCTGCTCAGGAATGACGATAATCTTGAATCCCTTTCCTAATGGTTTAAGAAGCTGTGGATCTTAAAGACCTTTCGGTAGCTAAATTTGGGACAGGCACTTCAAAGTGCTCAAAGACATCTGACATACAGCACGCTGGCATAAGGTTGATGGGATGCCAGGATATGGGCAAAGGTGGATGAATTGGAGTAACAATAGGCAGTTAACAGTAGTCTTGACTTCTCTTCACTTTTAGTCTGAGACCCTAAATTGTTGCATTGTTAGCAATTGCTTGTGGAGAGGTAAGAAATTGTGGCAATGGGCATGAGAAGGAATATTAATGATTCAATTTCCAGCCGGGTTCCACTCCAAGGCCTCGCCTGGTGATGTGCATTTTTAATCATAACAAACCAGAACGAGAAGGAGTTGTTTGCAGAAAGGCAGACCTACGTGTGGAGCCACAGAGTGTGATACCATCTCAGACCTCTGCCTGCTGCTCAGAGGAGGCAGTTGCACAAGGCTGCTGTGCTTGAGTGCCACCACAAACTAGGTTGGACTGTGACCACAGTAAAACCTGGATCACTGCTAGAAATGGATCCAGGGAGGGAGTCTAGTAACTATCTTGAATAACCTAAAGACCTTCATCAGAAGAAATCACTGAATTCAATTGGAGCTTTGGATCAAAAGTCGCCCTGATCTGAAAAGGGCAGAAATACCATTTCTAGATGCTAGACAGCATTGTGCTGTAGCCATGCTGAATTTCCTGATAGATAGTTTTTGCAGTCTTGATGGTTTCTGTGGTAGGGTCTTCTCACTTGTTTGCATTTCTGGAAAGTGATTTCTCTGACTTTCAAGGGCATGCAGTCTGGCTGAGTGATGTGCCCAACAGCAGGATTGCTCTGATCCTTTCAGTCTTAGAGACATAGAGTTTGAGAGAACTCAGGAGAACCCTGGAGTTTGTCTTTACCTGCTGAGGTGCTTTTCATTCTGAACTTCAGCTACAGAGAGCTTTGCTGTACGTCTTTGGGAGCCTGTTATCGCATGGTTCAAGCAGCCAGTAGGAGTTGCTGTTAGGGGATATGAAGCCCCCCTTGCATGGGGCTAAGCATTCTATGATTATTTACCAGTGGGACATGCAGCTCTGTGCTTGATAGACGTTTGAGAACATGCCAGCTATGTACCCTAACTTATCTGCTAAGCTTCAGGCTCCATGTCCCTCTTTACCTGGCCTTTGTCTTTTACTCTGTCTTAGTGACTGTGTAACTGTTTTGTCTGTAGGGTCAAATGGCAAATAGTCACTTACACCAGTGTTTTAGTCCCACAGTTGTCTAGTGTATGTGAGAATATGGTGCAGAAGCACAGTCTTTTTGTGGCAGAGATGTCTGATAGATCTCTGTGGCAGAAGAAGCAGCAGCTTAGCCTTCTCAACGTGGCACTTACAGTGCACACTAAGCAGGACAATCATTCCATCTAGCAGAGGGCAGGGGTGCCACAGATCCTCTCTCACTATAGTGCAGGTGTTCTGGAAGGAAGAAATACTTGTCTCACATCCCCTCAAGTGTATATTAAGGCCAGAAGTAAGTACTAACTTTCCTCTTGGAGTTCTCAGCAGCCATTCAGTTGCTCCTCTACATGTTAGTGGTAATCCAAACAAGGGAAAAGGGCTGAAGTACTGCACGCCTGGCCTTTGTAGCATCATGTTTTGTGTATCTGGCAGAGGAAAGGTGGCTGGTGTTTGATATCCCTGTACTCTTGCTCATTATTTTCAAGTAAACAAGGTGGGGAAACTGGAAGAGACATGAGAAAACTCCTGTCCTGGTTTTTATCCGATTCAACAGGGAGCTAGTGTACTCTGGTGTGGTCCGTGCTGATGCAGCCATCTGTATTGTGCTTGGCTGGGGTTAGAGCATCACTGCAGAAAGATGGGACAGTTTCTGTCAGAGAAGGAGTTTCTGAAAGAACACAGACACCTGCAAAATTGGAGCCAGCCAGGACACTTGTGTCTGCCCCAGCTCCTGCCTGCTGCAGTGCCAGGGGAAATGCCAGCAACTTAAAGACTTCTGTTTTGCTTAGAAATAAAAGTACATGGTTCGTGCAAGAGCTGTTTCACCTGAGGAAGGGAGTTCTCTGAAGTGGCTGAGGAGGGAGTGGGGAGAGGATGGGAGGTGTTGCCTTTCAACATCTGCAGTAGATGCTGCCTCTGGCGTTTAAGTGCCATGGTTGGCAGACAGAGTGAAGGGTTCGTACATGTTGTGTTCACGTAGCAAGTCTGGCCCTGAGAGAGGTACCTTTCCACTTGGCAAAGCTGCCTTGCTGCTGCTGCTTGACACCTGAGCAGCTAATATGCCTCCTCCACAAAGGGCTTTGGTTTGAAATGTTGGAAACTGCAATTCTGTCCATACATGTGTGTGAAGGGGTAAAGATTGAATGGGCAGCGGCCCTCTCCTGGTGAGGGGAGGGCTGCCAAGTGGATATAGCTCACTGTAATTTTATGAATGCTTTTTGGGAAAGATGGATGCCATTTGCTGAGATGGGTGTTTGCTGCCCAGCCAAAACTCCCAATGCATTTACAGCAGCTCTACACCATCTCTGTGTGTGCGGTAGGTATGCGTGTGTGCATGTACATGCTTGTGTATGCCTTTATTTCCATGCTCTGGCTGCCTGCCTCTGATTTAAGGGCAGGTTTTATTCCCCAGCTGCCTCCAGGCTCCTCTTTTCTGATTGCATTAAAGTCTCCGTAATTCTCCCCTCATTAATGATTGGCATATTTTTACCTCTCACTAAAGGAGCTTGGAGGCAACTCCCGTGGGGCCCCGCTCGCCAAATGAAACAATTTCATCCTGCTCCAGAAACGCATTAAAAAGGGTTTGTCAGGATCTTATCGCTAGTTAGGGAAAGCTAATCAAATTACTTCTATTTATTAGCTGCCGCAGCAATGTGTCATTCCATCAAGTACAGGTACTGGGACAGGCAGGGATTGCATGGAGAGCTCTGTGCATCCAGTGCTGCTGTCTTATCTGCACAACAGCATCTCTTGACAAGGGAGGCTGCAGGGCCAAGGAAGGCTGTGAACTTCTCAGCAACAGTGCTTCTGCCACCATTCCCAGCAAGACTTCTCCTCTGCTGCCCTTCTTCACTTCATGGTTCTTAGAGAACTCTCCAAAGTCCCTTCCCAGTAGCAATTCTGAGCTTTTTACCATTGAGCCCATTGCTTCTGCATTTTGTTGATCGCTTCTTGCTGTTATTGATTATATTTTTCTATGGACTATTTGTTTTGAGATGGTTTGGGTTTTTTGGCAAGTTTAACTCGGTATTAAACCAGTCCAGGAATGCTTTGTTACTTAATTTCTCTTTGGGCCTGGACTGACAAAGGACACAAAGGTGCAGGATTATGGCACTTTGGAAAATAATAAATACAGATTTTTTTTTTACTTTATGAGACTTTTAGGAAATATATTTTTTAACTTTTTTTTTTTTTTTTTTTTTTAAGCCCATGTTGCCTGGAAAAGTAATTAAAATTAGAGGAGTGGGGAAGAAAACAACTGAATCTTTATTGGATAAACGATGTCCCAAGGACCTAGCTGGGACTCTGAAAACAGCACCAGCTATTGCTGGACTGATGCTGATTGTATGAGCAGTAGTGATTTGTGAAGCAGGAGGTGTGAACTCAGACAGATAAAAGCTCATTCTTTTATTGATTCCACATGTGGAACACGCATTTGCCTCATGGACATACAGAGTGCACTTCTATTTGCAACCAGGTACGCACTCCCATTCTTGCACATGATCCTAATTCCCAGTGTGACTGTACCTCCTGTGGGCTTGCTCAAAAGGGACATGGAGGCAGGTGCCTGAGATATATTTTCAAACTTTAGAAAGTATAGATCTACTTCCATCTCTTTACTGTTTCTTTCATCTTGAAACTAAGAGCAATGAAATATCTGGTGTTTTGGATAGACATGAGTTCACCAGTCAAAATGGGCTTGTTTCCATGTAAAGCTGATCTCATATTAGAAAAAAAAAAAAAAAAACCAACCCAAACAAATAAAAAACTCCCCAAAACCATGAATAAAACCATTAAGTGTATTTGCTTGAAGTGTGTCTAAATACAGCTATAGTGATTCAGGATGATATTGCAGTGCACTTCATGGACAACTTTGGTGTTTCATTTTGTGCATACCAAGAATTTCACCTTCGCACAAAATCCTGGGAGAGCAGTGAAAACACACCATTCCCATGAATAAGTGTCCATGTAAACACAATGGTATGCATATTGTGTGGTGTTGGTTTTATTTAGGGAAAGTTTGTGCTGGTTCTCAACATTTTGGAGTGTATGTACACACATGCAGCCTCTGTGTTTTTATAGAAATGATGGAGTGGTTAGAGGTTGACAGTACTCTGGCACTACAAGTAATGATTTCTGGAGCTTGGTTTGATGGGGGACGGGCAAGTGCCCCAGCTATAGTAACTGTGCGAATTCACTATAGGGTGTGAGTGGCTGCCAAGCCGCAGGGGCCCTGGGTGCTGTTCCTGGGAGCAGCAGTGTAGCAGGACTAGTGGGGGAGTCTAGCCCCATCAGCCCCATGCAGTGAGCCAGCTCCAGCATCCTCATTATCCTCACAGTTCAAAAGGCAGTCCTGAGCGGTCCGTCACGTCCCACAAAAGGCTCTATCGATTGGTCTGTCAGAGCATTTCCCGGGGTCCTTTATATCTCTCTGCCTCGTAGTCAGTAATGAAGAGGCCGAGCACAGGGAGAGTCAGCAGACTCCCAGCTGCTGGGATTTCTTCATCTTCTCATCAGGATTTTAATTAGACACGTCCGAGAGGGCAGCACCGTGTGAGGGCAGGCGGGAGCTTTATCAAGCAGGCCACTTCTTTAATTACTGTTTACTGACAGATAACAAGGGAGGGGAGGTGGCAGCAGAGATGGTTGTAGGGAAAGGATGGCAGTCCCTAGAGTGTGCACTCAGCAAAGAAGGCCTTTGCTAGGAATTGAGTGGAAATTGTTCCTCCCTCCCCATCCTGCTATGCTGTTTACCTGTTGCCAGAGCGAGAATGGTTCCCCTTGCCCCTTTCCTAGGGGCCGAAAGATAGATCTGAAAGGTGTTAAGCGGTAAGGGCCAGAGACACAAGGAATTAAAAGTATAAGTTTGGTTAGAGAAAAATGAGAGAACTGTCTCCTCTAAGCTGCCAGGATCCTCAGCTGAGCTGTCCTGTGCCTTCCCAGCCCTGGGCAGCCCTGTGGGTTTTCTGACACTGTACAGCAGGAAGCAAAATTATTTCCTTCTCCTTCTGTCTGGAATCGGCAACCCTCCGACTGCCACCATTGCTGTTTTGTCCAAAAGAGACCTTCTTCTGTCTTTCCATGTGTCCTCAGCATTGGTGGTATGAGATCAGTCTGCTCTGGGGTGCTGCTGTCTCAGACATCCTTCCTGCTCTCGCGTGGGCCAGCTGTCCACCTGGTATGAATCATATCTTTGGCCATCCCTCTTCTATCTGGCCCCAGAATCCACATCTCCCTCCAGCTTTTGTCTCCTTCCCCTTAAGGTGGGGTTTGGATGATATTTGTAACCCAGCTGCTGTGTCCTGCTGGATCATAGCCCTGGTTTTAGTTTCATGGAGCTGCATCCTTATTGGTTGGCGGTATCAAGGGGCAATGGTGTTCACAGTCCTCACCAAACCAAGTAGTTGGGCCAGACTGCCATGGTGAATCGCTGCTCCATGGCTCAGCCAGCCCTTTGGGACATGGGGTGCGTGCAGTAGAGTGCAGCAATTGGTGTCCACATGAGCAGTCCTTTGGTGTACTGAGCTCAGCAGCCTGTCACTCTCTAGAAATTTGATGTGAAGTTCACACCACAGTCTTGGCTGCATTTGTATCCACTGTAAGGTTGTCTGGTGCTTCCAAAGTACTGTTGCCATCATGTCTTCCAGCATGGAAGACAGCCTGTGCCAGAGTTTGCTTTCCCTTGGTGCCAATAGACTCTCACTGCTCTGAGCAGAACAAGATCTGGAGGATGTGCTTGGGATCAGCAAGGACTTGGTAATTGGACTGTTGTTCTTTCATTTTGCTACGCAGTAGCGAGCAGATTATAGAGCCCACATGTTATAGATTTCCTGTCATCCCTCATGAATCAAGCTCCGCCGTCTTATTTACTGTCGGCCAAGGCCTGTGAATAACATCGCCAAGGGATACACTCTTACCCAGTTGTGCAAACACACAGTACAGAGCAGTTGCATGCACCTTTGAGCTGTCAGTTTGCCCTCCCTCATCACAACACCTATGGTAGAGAAGAGCCCTCTGTTTCCTGTCTGCACAGAGTGGCTCCTGGCTTCCCGGGGAGCCCACAGTTTGTAACAGTGGAGGCAAATCTGTGTTATCTGAATAATATTGTCCCACATTTTTAACTTGATGATGTTTCTAGTTGCAACTTCAGCCATTCTATACACTCTCATACTCACATGTACCAAGGAAGTGGACTTCCAGTTTCTTGGGAGCTCTTTTCTATGAAATCTGGCAGGTCTTCTTTGCTCGTCAGTGAGAAAAGATTGGTTTTTGCTCAAGGCATAGCACTGGAAGTCAAGACCATGGGCACAGCTCTCGGATTCATCAAGGACAGCTAAGACATTTTGCTGCTTTAGCTAGTAGTGTAGCGAGTGTAATAGATGATAGCCTTGATTTATCAGAAAGTATTTTCTCACGTTTCCCAAAATTTCAGCTTCATATTTTAAAAGGGCATGAGAAATTGAATCCAGCTGGGAGATTTGCCTCAGTGAAGGGCTATCTTTTTTTTTTTTTTTTTTTTGGTAACTGCAGTGAGGCTTTACTACTGATCGGCTGGAGTATGCTAGAAGTGAAGGGAAGTTTGGCTTGTCTATCACAAGCCAGCCTGCTAGTTGCAACCTTGGTCCTTGTTGTAGATATTCATAGAAAATCTGAGTTCTTCCAAGTGATAAGCTTGGAGACCCAGGAATGAAGTTAGAGCGACTAAGGTACTAATTTGTTTCTGTTAGGCAGGTTAATATTTGTGTTGTGGAAATCTAGATATTAGGCAAGGTCTGGAAAATGTGTCTTCACATAGTAAAAGGCTTTGTCCAAGAGGAAGTGATTAAGCCATTTGCTATGTCCGTTGTTGATAGAGCTGGAAGTAAATGGGAGATTTCAGTTTGATGTTAAAAACTTGCATTAGCAATGATACCTGAGCATCAGAAAAGACTGTCTGAGAAGGACTGAAAGTTTTTCAGCACAGGCTGGAAAAACATCCGTCAGAAATAATGCTGCTATAGCTGGTCCTCTGTTGGGACGGAGGGATGCACCAACCACCTGACCTGGTCCTAGCCCTATTTTCTGTGACTTTGTAAAATGTTTAGATGTGTATAATCTTGTGTCCAGTTGATGCAAGCTTGAGATGGGTGCAGGTGTATATATCAAATAAGCACTAGTATGTATAAGCTACCAGGATAGTGTACGAAGCAGTACAAGCACTCTGCTTTCCTTCAAAGGCCTACCAGCCAAATGTTAATGTACCCAACTATGGTAAGTCTTAAAAAGAGATGGCAGCAGCACTCTTTCTTGCTTAAGCAGCTTCCTTAATTTTCATCTTAATTTTCACTGCCATGTACAACAGACAGATTAGTAGGACCATCTTTTTTTACTAGCACTTCCTGTCCAATTTAGTTTCAGTTGTTCATGCTGCTGCCAAGCTTTAATCATTGCTGTAAACTCTATGCCTCCGATAGACTTGTTTCATGGAAATTTTAATCAAAACTAGCATTTGTTTATGGGGGGGGGGTTGGTGGTTTTTTTTTTTTTGGAAGAAAAATTATGCCATCTTCTTGAATTATGCCTTCCTTCCATTTAAAAACAAATCAAGAAGAATCCTCTTTGCAAAACTCTAAATCAGCCTGTGTTTTGGAGCCAGACTGCAGGGATAGCTGGGGCTGTGTGGGGCAGAGGCGATGTCAGTAAGTGGGGCCACCAAACAGTAATGGAAAGACAGGGCAAGGGGAGCTGTGCAAAAAAGGTGAGGAAGGGAAGCAAATAGTTACAAGCAGCTGTTGAACAAGGAGGCCGTGGGCTGTGGAATGTGGGGGAATGGTGTTTGGAGGGGTGACATTGAAAGCAAAGGAAAGGGACGGGGAGAGAAGGCAAAGGCAGCAAAGAGAAGAAAGTGGGCTGGGATGGTCTGGAGAGGAGAGAGCAAGAGGCATGACTTGGACTGAATGGTTGGAAGAGCATCTGAATCATTATTCCTCAGTATCTTCAATGTCTGAAATTCACCCAGTGTTTCATGCTCTTCGTGTTAGTCTTCACAAAGGAGGATGAGCTATCCTTGCATCCCATTTACTCCATTACCTTGGTTGTAGTGATCCATGTGATGGATTCGTCTCTTCTGATAGCCCACAAAAGTGTTATTATGATGCTTCATGAGGGAATTTGTTCGCTATAAAAGAAACAACAAACTGTGAAAAGGGCACTTTGATGGGTGCTAACGCAAAAACTGGAAGCTGGAGAAAGACCAGTTATCCTCTGCGGGCACTTATACAACTTGTGTTTTAGCTACATCACTGTGTGCTGTTTCTTCCACAGGACCCCTGCCTCATTCACTGCATACAATGGACCTCTGAGATAAATCAGAGTTGCACAGTGAAAGAGATCATCTGTAGGACCCCCGCCTCATTTGTCAGGTGTGTAATGAGTGAGACTAGGGACTGCAGGAGAGAAAGGGAAGCTTTCATAGCTGAGGCAGTGAAATTCTGACCTGCCAGTTGACTTTTTTTTGTTCTGTGACTGTTTCTGTATGATAGTTTTTAGGTTTTTTGAAGCAGCTATTGTGCCAGTGGTTGTTTAATTGTGCATTCCTTATTTTATAGGGGACCCTTTTGATCTTAAAGGACCTGCTTTACAGAAACACTGAGTGCTTACAGCTGCAAACGAAGTAAATGGGAATCCAGTGAACCCGAAGTGCTATACAATCACAGATCAGTCAGGCTGTTGGTGTCTCAGACTGGGCACCCAGAATTATCAAATACCTTTTAATACGGTCTTCAGTCATTCACCCATAAAATGGGAATTTAAAAAACCCCTCCTCTCATAGAGGTGTGTGAAAATAAATGATCTTGGGGTGGTGAAGCTCTTGGACAGTGTAATGATAAGCCCACAGAAAAACACATAAGGAAACAAATAAATCTCTAGAGCCAGGTTTGAATAATGTGCAGTAAATAAGGCCTGGGGCCACATACTGAACAATGAGCAGAAACCAGCATCTCAAATAACTACTCATTACATGGGAACAATCCCTTCTGAGTGCAGTCTAAGATGGAGTACTGTGGAAAAAATATGATCGTGTAATTAAGGGCTATAAAATAATGCATATGTACATGAGAGCTAAGAGTATTTCTCACAAGTAAACGCAATTGTGGCATTTCCTAATTCTTGACTTAATTTGTAGTCAGCCCTATTTAACATATAGGTATTTTGTTTGTCTTTTTTTCATGGGTCCTGTCAGGCTTTGCAGATTTATGTGCTGTAAGATAGCGTTGTCCTGGCCTCTCTATTTGGATTAAATGTTGCCATTTCATGTAGTTGCAGGTCAGCTAATTGCAGATGGTCAAAAGCTGCTCATCTTATATCTTATGTATTCCACAAGTTGTAATCTTCACTGAGGTGCAGATTTCTGTAAGTGAGAAAGGCAGATCTGACCCTGTAATTTGCTGTCATGAGGAAAACTGACACCCAGATGCTGCTGTTCTAAACAGTGAAGGAATTTGGGATATTTGAGATCTTACAACCCAATAGCAGTAGTTAAAACAATAAAACCCTCAATAATTTTCCTATGCAGCAGTATGCAAGAGAGGAGCATGTCACTAAGGCTATGAAATTACTTTAAAAGTCTTTGCTGTAATGGGTGGAGGAAGAATGGCAAAGCTTAAATTCCTAGCAAAAGTACGCAGAAATGTGATGCTCAAAACACCTAATTTCAAATAATGACACTTTTGATGACGGATTATGTGCATGTTTAGGAACAAATATATAATGACTGTAACGGTAATGGAATAGTCTTAAAACCTATCAAGTCGAGAAGTCGAGTGTTAATGGTGCTGGGATATCGGTGACCAAACCTAATGCTGCTTAACCTTTCCATCGCATATCTGGTATTTGCTATAATTCCAAGGAAGAACGTTATGAATAGTACAAGAAGTGGAGCTGTGACACATACCCCTGACATTTTGTTTGCAGGAAGTAGAATTGTCTATTGCACATGTCTAAGAAATATACCATAAAATGTTTTTCTCTTATATTTTCCCTTTCTTTTCTCCATTCACCATCTCAAATACTGGAAGAAGAATTCGTTGGCTTATTCAGGTTGTAGAATGTGATGCCTCTCTCAAGGATGACTAGTATCATTGTTGGCCAGTTGGCAACTTGGAAAGCTCTGGTTCCCACATGTGCTGCAGATAATGGTTCATTCTGGAAATGAAGTAAGCCAAACTTATCAAACACATTTTAACCTGTGTAAGAGACTGAATGAGTGTCCTCTGTGCAGTGGTTTAACTGCTCCGTTTCATCAGACAAATGTATTGTGTGGTTTAAAGAGGACAGAACAAAAAGTGATGCCAGGGTACCCAAGACCAGGAACTCTGACAAAAATCCCCCCAGGCAGGGCCTGGCACTACTGACCAAAGGAGAGTGGAAAGGGCGATTAAAAAAATACAATAATCTGTTCTTGTGGTGGTCAGACAGCAAGATGCAGCACGTGTGCTGGGTGGGAGCCATCAATGAGAGCTGGTTTCCCCATGGGACATGCAGCTATCAAAGTAAGCTGGGGCTGGGACAAACAGATGTTATGCCAGACACATCAGCAGAGCTAGTCTGTTTTGCATAGGAGCCTGATCTTACTTGGCATCCTTTAAACTCTTTCTTTTCTCAATCTCAGGGTATAATATAACTATTATGTTTAATCCCAACTGCTCTGTTCTTCACATACGATGCAACTCTGGGGTATTACTTCTAACCCACACAAATGGGAAGCCGAGGCACAAGGTGTTGTGTTGCCAGGTGCACAGCTCCTGAGTGTGCAACCTCAGTCACATGCCTCTGCTTCCCTTCGATGAGAGAAGGAAGAGAGGCTGTGGGGGCACTGCATTGCCAAAGTGTGAACAGTCTTTCTCTACAGGTGTCTTATTGATAGGGTTAGGTAGTGTTACTGCCCTAAAACTGATGTTTTGAAAACATCATCCTGAGGCATGTCTGCACAACAGGCACTCTGCCCTCTGGAAAACCAGCTTAGGACAGAGTGGGGAAAATGAACCTGAACATACGGGCTAGTGGCCCCCACACTGCTGTGGCAGTGCAGGGGTAAGGTCAGGTCTTGGCATCACAAAAACTGCATGTGACTGGAGGGTGTGATCCTAACCATGCTCAGGGGCAGGTGAGTCACAGTCTCACTCTTTACAGACCTGCCAAGTGGAAAATGTTTATTTGTTGCTCTGGATCCCTGATCTAGGAGAAGAGAATAAAAGTGATTTAACCTCCAACGTGAGGAAAATCACCTGACTGAGCAGGACGCAGAGGACAGATGGGACAGAAGGCCTTACCTTGCCCAGCCAGGAAGGAATGGGGAAACAGAGGTGAGGCACAGGATCAGATTCGTTAATTATTATTTATTATTAATTTTCTAATTTTTCCCTTGCTCGGATTCTACAATTGCTGGAAATAAAGGCTCCTCTGGGTGCAGCTGTGACATTGACTCTGTCTTTGAGATGGGGAGCACCCTCTGGTGGTTAAGGATAATCTGACATTTCCTGGGATTGGCACCCATCATCCCCGTCAGACGCCTGTTAAAGTGGGCGGGAGGCAATGCCGGTTTTCCGTCACTGCTGGGGTGGGTGCCCCACAGAGGAGCACAAACGCTCCCTCTGACTTTCTAACCCAGGAATATGAGTTGACCCTTTGGGAAGCCTTTTTGCCCTCTGAAAAGGGTGCGAGGTGTGTGTGTTCTCCCTGCGCTGCTGTTGGGCAAAAGCTCATATTTAGCCCCTTCTAACTTTCTCTTGGTGAGAGGGCAAGTAAAGCTCTTTGCTTCATCAGTTCCCAGTGGACACAAAACCCAGCCCTGGCTCTCGCGCTAGGGACTGCTGTTAGCTGCCTCTGTTCTTGCCGCTGTCTCCCAAAAGCATGTCTTGCACCCAGAGCTCTCCCCAGTCCAGCTCTGGCTGTGTTTGCTCTGCCTAGGTGCTAAAGCCAGCACAGTACAGTCCCTTGCAAGGAGCGCGGGAATTCAGCTCAGGTTTCCCTTCTCCTTCCCTAAGTGGATTAACAGGCTGAGGGGATCGTCTCTGCCTGCCTGACTCAATCTTCATTAGCTAACGTGTTTCGCCAGCCGCAGTCACATCCTGGTCTAGAGAGCTGTTTGACAGGAGCGGGTTGTGGCCGCAGCCTCCCACAAAGGCTGTTGCGTCTTCTTGAGAAGGTTTTCTTGATAGCAAGGAAGGCTCTGGGGCTGCCCTGGGCGGTTGGGATGTAGGGCAGAAGTGCTGCAAGATGTGTGTCCTTGGTCTATGCAGTGTTCACTTTAAAATAACTACTCTGCATCCTCTGCTGACCGAGAGACCTGCACTCCTATGTAATGCACATGCTGTACAAGTGACAGAAAATGTTCTGTGTCTCTGAAGGTGCACTCACATGTGGGGTATTTTCCCCTCGTGTTTTCCAGCCAAGGGAGAATCCTAAGTATATTGGGATGTCCTTAAACTTTCTTTAGTTGGCTATCACTTCTGGAGGCACTTTCTTGGGTGCTTGTAGGTAGTCAGTTTTAATGCAGTATTTCCTAAAGAGCTGTGTGCAAGCAACTGACCCTATCTCCTCTGCCCTGTCTCCTCCCTGCTGCTTTGTGGTAGTCGTTAATGGGTGTTGCACCTTTGCACAGACAGTCATTTAATTTACAGGTGCTGCTGTTTCCTCAGTCCAGAGATCTTTTCTACTTCAGGAAGCTGTGCACTTTAAATTGCATCGATTTTAAGACAATCCATTTAAACTAGCAAAAATCCGAACTCTGGATGCTCTCCTGACCATTTGAAGATGCTTCATTTTTGCTCATTAGATGTCTAAACAGGTTTAGTTTCAATAGTAAAGAGTGAGTTTTGCACCAGCATAAGTTAATCTATTTTAAATTGTAGCTTGAATAATACTACAGTAACATGCAAAGAAAGCCTGCAAAGAGAGGAGGTGAACACTGGGCATCACTAATACCAAATGCCATTGGAGAACATCTATGTCTAGCAGTATGGAGACATTTGGCGCAGAGGCCTGAGCGTACCTTAGCAGGAAGGAGAGGCCTCCTCCTGGCTGTCAAAGGCGTGTAAATGGCGCAGATTAAGCCTCCTATTTCTGCAAAACTGAGACTCTGTGAAAGCACAGAGCATGCTACAGAAATTATTGCAACTGAAAAATCTCAATGGGAAGTGTTTCACAAGGAAGCAAACGCTCTCCTTTTGTTTTTGTAACCTGACCATTGTGTCAGGGGAAGATGGTGTGCCAGGCTCTGAAAGCAAGGTCGACTGGCCAGGAACAGAATCAAAGTGGACTTTTTTTGTCTTTTGACAAGTTGGAAGGGAAATAAAAAAGGCAAATGAGCCCGAAGGGGCAAAGGACCCTGCAAAATCTGGAGGATTTTAGAACCTAAATCTGTACTTAGCAAATTAAGGATGATTTGAATTTCCCAAATAATGTGTGTTAAAGAACACAAATTAATAACCTCGGCACTTATGAACTAGCAGCGTATTTGGTTTGGCCCTGTGAAGATTTTCAAACCACAAGTCAATGGTCAAAGCAGAACAACTCCCCAGAGAGCCCTGGGTTGTCTGTGCTGTAGCTCCCTGGGGTATGCAACCCTCTCTGGAGCAGTTCCCTGTCAGGGCCAAGTTGCTATCAGTGCTTAATTGATGTTCTTCCCACAGTGGGAAACAAAGGTTACACAAACCCTAAAAATGTAACCCATCTCTGAATGGGCAGCAAAGGAAGTTTCCTTTGAGAGACCAAATAAGACCTGTTTCATCGAATGGAAAATGGATCCTTTTCATACTACCCTTTGTTTGGAGGAACATAGACTGGGAGAACAAACCCTTTTTTATATATTTAGAGGTAGCAGAAATCACTTTGTTATGTATGGGGAGGAGCAGACTTGGGAGGAGGCAGTCTGAGTTAGGACCCCCTGAAACGCTCACTGTTAGGCTTTGTGCCTTTTTGATGCTGAGGCTACCTTGGATCACTGATCTTGATGAAGATGATACTCTCTCATTCTTCAGTCCTTTTCCTTTCCAAAGATTTCCCAAAGCACTGTATGCGTGAGTTATTTTGCTGCCACAACTGGTTTTGCAGTAGCTTTAATGGCACAAAACAAGCTACTGATTTGAGACCAGAATTGAGGAAGAATAGCATTGCTAGGAAGTAATGCGAGATATACTAGCAGAGGTGGAGCAGGAATAAACTGGGAATGTTGAATGATGTGTGTCCAAAAGCAGTAGTTCACTGTCTGCTCCTGCCCTTTTCATCTCACTCTCTGGCATCTCATCAGTAATTAATTGCAGGGAGACCCAAATTGACACAGTGCAGGCTGTACCACTCACGTAATCTGTTCAGTCCCCATCAGTGATCCTTTTGTAACGCTACCCTTCTCAGCATCTTCCAGCAAAATATTGGTGGTGGTTGATAGTTTCCAAGCCCTGGTTCCCCTTTGTGGCCCTCTGACCAAAGCCAAAACAAGAGGATAACTGCCAGATCTGTCTGAACGGGCAGACTTGTCTGTTTCTGTCTCTACAGCTCTTTTTCAGTTAGTGGTGAAGGTTCGACTCTGAATACTGAAGGCAACTTCATGTTTTTAGGGAACAACTCATCCTTCAGTTTGGAGAAACAATAAGAAATTGCATCACGAAAGACTACTGTATCTTGAAAAGGAATTCTTGATATGATACCAAGAATTCTGTATTTCCATGCTGACTTTTTCAGTTAATATATTTCCTCCTGGTTAATCTTTTAGTCTTTCCCTCCCCTTTAAGTTTAGAATGTTTAGATGAGCTTTGGGTATGAACTCAACTGACGTCCTTTCTGTGCAGTTAGGATCTGGTTGCATGTAACTTCAGGGTAGCTTTATCAGCTGTGGATTGAATTGAGGATGTCTATTGGGAGTTTCAGGTCTTGGTTTTCTCATTGGAGGTCCTTCCATCAGGCAGATCTGTTAAACACTTGCTGAGTCCCTAGAGACACTTGATCTGTGTTTAAAGGGAAGCAGCTGAACCACGAGAAGAGAGAAACGGCTGTGTACTCAAGCACTATTGCTCTGAAGGGATCTTACTCTAAGCTGTGCGAAGCTTGTGTGGCAATCTGGGTGCCTGGGGCTCTCTATGTGCTCCATCCCAGCAGAGGCCTGTGTGAGGCTCTTTCTGGCCTTTCCTGCTCCGAGAAAGACATGCTGATGGCTCCTGGATGCTTTGGGCATGAGCTGTGTTTAACTCTCCTGAGGCCCAGGCCAAGAAAACCTCTGGAGAATTCCAAGCAGCACCTGCCTCCTGCTCCCCACTCCTCTTAAAGCTTGCCCAGTGGAGACACACGCTCAGGGAGAGGAGGAAGTCCATAAATAAATAATTTCCTCTGTCTCTCCTGATCAGCCCAAGCAGCTGTGATTGCTCCTGAATGCCTGGGTTGCTTTCTTCTTAATGGCTTTTAAACCAATTTCACCCTCATCTGATGACCCAGCTGCTTCTCCTATTTTTGGAGGAATGATTTCTTCTTTTAGAGAGAGGGTTTTGGGGGGTATTTGTATTGTGTCAAGGGTTTTGGCTGAGGTGAAATAGTAGCAGTGCAGGCAAAGCTACAATTTACTGGTTCTACCAGAATAAGGCTGCCCCATGCCTTATTCTGACAAACCTCTACAGGGCACCTCCCTGGGTATTGCAGCTAGCATTGACCCTTGCTTGAGAGCAGTGAGCACATGACGCTTATGGACATCCCACAAACATTTAATAACTCTTACACCATTCTAAGACACTGCACTTTTTTGGGTATGTTTTATTGTTGGGAGAGCTCATCACTAAGAAATCTGAGTGCTTATCCTTTGCCCCACAGCGTGTACGTAAATGTTTGGGAACATGTGAGGAGCACAGGCTCTCACTTGTCTGATCAGCTGACCTACAGCGTCTCATTAATGGGCATTTGACATCTTGCCAAATATTTAGAGCTTACATTGGTGCTCTTGTCTTGTACTTTGCATATATGAACTGTAGTAGCTCAAAAAAAAAAAAAAAAAAAAAAAGGTGGTCCTTACATAGCAAGTATATAGTCAAATCTAAAGGTGCTTGGTTTGTATCTGTCACTGGTTGAGGCTGGGCCGGCCACTCACGAATGACAGACGCTCTCTATTAACCCTCCTCCCCTCCCAAAAGGGAAAAGGAGAGAGAACAAGGGAGAGAGACTTTACGGTTTGGAAAAGAAAGCAAAAACAGCTTTAATGAAACAATAATAATAAGGAAATAATGAAATATATACAATATGTACAAATAGATACAAAACCAATACCGAACCCAACTCCCCCGACATGAATGACGATACGTCACCACCACGCTGCGGGGCTGGCACTGGGGCAGTCCCAGGCTGGACTCGGCAGCAGACAGGAACGGGATGCAGGAGCTGGACTCAGGCATTGGGTTCAGGGATGTACAGATTGGGATCGATGACAGAACAGACAGAGTCCTCCTCAGATGTCGGCCATCGAAGAAAAGACAGAGAGCCTTGTGATCCCTCACTGAATATGACGTACATGGGATGGAATACTCTGTTGGTCAGCTTTGGGTCACCTGTCCGGTTCACTGCTCCCTGCAGATGTGACCTTTTTTGTGCTTGCGACGCTTTTCACTCCCAGCACCCCAACACGGAGTACAAGATTTAGCAGTGACCTTGGTCGCTACAAGAACAAGTATAAGCAAGGGCCTCTCTGCATCCCATTCCTTGATATGAACTATAAACATCAGGCCTTATCGCTGCTGGGAGCAGTTGCTGTCTGGAAAAACAGGCTGCTGTTTCAGAAAGTGCCGTTAGTTAGAGGGGACTTAACTGAAAAGTTAAAGCACTGAAACAGAATTAGTTCTGATTTAGCCCAAACCAGGACAGTATCCTAGTGCAACCCCTGGAGATATTTGTCACTCATCTGATGGATGTCTCTAGGTTTGTCTATGCAGAAGTGTTCTATATTTCCGGAAGTATTAGTACTGCCTCTGCAGGCAGTATGTACCTGCTGGGCAGTAGGACATGCAAGGCACATTCTGAACACCCTTACAGTGCTGATCAAGTATCCTGTGTGATGTGTGCTAGTGCAGCCTTGTGTTGTGTTCCAGGCCAATGATGGTCCCCCATAGTGCCTTTGCAAGTGGCACTAGTCTAGCTGGGTGGAATGCAGCTGCCATGCCTATGGTTATAATGCCAAATGGGCTGATTCAACCCAAATGATTGCTGGCTAATCAAGGCTAATGACCTACATTTTTTGTTTGTTTAAACCATCCTGCTTGACCAATCAGTTTAATGACTCTCCTCATGAAATGATCCCCTGGAAACAAAGTGATCACTCAAGGTACTCTTGCCTGGTACCTTCTCCCTCAGAAGCAAGGCAGGCCCTCCTGTGTGCTATGTCATTGGCTGTTTGGCAGACTTCTGTGTCTGAAGCAGTGACAGTCTTTCTCTCCTACCATCCTCCTTCTGTGCTTCTAACTTCTTGGTGCTCTGAAAAAGTAGTGGGTTTAACAAGAAGTGCTGTCTTCCAGGCTGTATAGTTCCCAGGACGAACCTGGTAGCAACAACTTCTGGAAGCATACCTTTTGCTGAGTTGCTGACCACATGAGTTATGAAATACTGCCAAATGTTGAGAGGCAAGGTCTAAAAGATGAGTTGAGTACTGCTGAGTTCAGCTGACTGCAAATATTTAATGGAAGATTGGTATGTTCAAGAGAGGAGCTGAGAAGGGAGGCATCAGTAGTCTCTGATAATTGCTAAAATAAAGGTGTTCAAGAGACAAGCAAAAGACCAAAACTGGATTTTCCTTTGTAAGCACTGTGAAGACCAAGGGGACCTGTTGCTAGGAGGCTGCAGCACCAAAGTCACCCTCAGACCACATGGGACTGAGATTTGAGTTTGTCTTAACAATGATACTGAAAAGTAATCTTCTCTAATGCTGCCACAGGAACAGTGAAGCTGGCAACACACGACTTTGAAGGATGAAGGCATTTTCGCTGAAATCCAGTGATGCATGTTCAGGTCCATCAGGAGGCTTTACTGCTGCCCACAACTGCCTCTGTACATGGATCTCTGAGAAACTTAAAGATTTGGAAGTTGCATCAATAAGACCTTTTCAAAGACATCCAGGGACTTGTACTTTCACAAGTGAGAGAGACTGCCATCTTTAGGAGTACACAGGGCTTCATAACGGAAGTAGGACTGAGCTAGTGAAGTTTATCCTTTCCTTTGCATAGAAAAGCTTTTTTTCTGGTAACCAGCATCTGTCTCCTTGTGACCAGCTACCTTTGTGATACTGTATGTGCATATATTGTGTAGCTAAAGTAAACATGTTGAAGTGGTCCTGAGGTTGCCATGCCTCTTATAAATGATATTTTGTGGTATAGGCAAGGATTGTTTTTCTTGTTCTTTTTCCATTTCTTGTTTGAAAAAGTACTGCAAAACTATGATCATGCATGGTCTGTAGGCACAGTGTTTGAATGTTAATGACTTCTCGACAGAGCAGTGATTTCCTAATGTGTTTTACTGCAGGTGTCTGAATGAGATAGAGTTAAAAGTGTGTTAAGAAGCTTGGGATAGGGTTTGTTGGCAAATCTGTCTAATCAAATAATCTGTCACACCAATTTCCTCTTGTCCAGGAAGTGAAATGAATAAACTCAAGAAGGAGTTGTCAAAAAAATCGGTATTGTTGTTCAAACACTAAAGTTTAGTACAGAACGGGTGTTCAAAATTGTTATGTACTTAACAGAGTTGTTTGGAGATCCAGAGCAGAGGAGACTTGCAGTTGTGCTGCTGATACAGCATGCCAGAAGGAAGATGGCCTCTGTCATGTCTGGCTCTAGCCAAAACCTGGAGCCCCTTACTGTTAGAAACTGGAATATTCTGAGTCTGCAGAAGACGACCAGGAGAGCAGTCCTGATTATCTGATGATCTCTGCTTTTTCCAGACTGTCGTACATCAGGTTTCCTAAGGTCACTTGGGACCTGCAGGTTCATCTCACTGCTAAATGCTTTTGCATAGATCCACCGTTGGCGAGCTCCTCTGTCTTTGGCCTGGCTGACCTGGTGAAGTCAATAGTATTCTATTGACTGTGCCCAGATGAGGCCAGATGGAGGCTTCTGCAGGGAAAGGAAGGTCTTTCCTTGCTTTCTTCATCCCTTATACCTGGATGGAAAAGTCCTTTTGCTGCTTTGCTTCTTTATAACTGCCTAACTCCCTTTCCAAAAGGACTCTGTTACCCACTCAGAGAATCCAGCTAAGAGGAAATTGCACACTTACCCACTGGTTTTTGTCATGTCATAATATTCAAACTGTAAAGTCTGGGCCACTGCAGCCACCTCATTGCTGTTGTTGGGAAATAAGTTATCTTGTAGGTGTTTAAGTTGCTGTTCCAACACAGACTTGGAAAAATTACCCTCCATCTTCACTGCCTAGCCCTCAGTGGGCATGCTCTCTAACAGTAGTAACTCTGAAGCATTTTGGTTCTTTAAGCCCCACTCCTTTACTGGGTTGAGACACTTGACATTATCAATGCATACACCAAAAATGTTTTAATTCTTTGCTTGTAGTGTAACAGTAAGTAACTGTTAGTTCTCCTGATGAGACAGATACTTCTTTTGATCAGTCCAGTGAGTGAGCTGGTACTGTGAATATTAGGGTCCTGAGGTGATTAGAGTGCATGGGCTTGGAGAAAGAAGCAGCAAATCATCTCCCCAATTTAGAGGAATGAACATGCATCCCCTGGTCTCCTGACCTCCCTCTTTGGCCTTTTGCAATACAAGACTTGAAGCAACTGTACTGACTGAAGGTGAAAAGATGCTTTTTGACTTTGTCCCATCTGACAGGATGAACCATCATACTGGGAAAGCCATGCTTGTGATGCCTCTATACTAGAGGATTGGCGACAGCTAAGCAGAGGTATTTTCAAGATTCCTTGATGCCTTATGTTCCCCCCTTCCTCCTGGTAGCTGAGCAAATAGACCAGCTACTGCTCAGTGGACACCTGGGATCATGGATAGGGAAGGATTAATTTCTGCTTTGCTGCAATCTGGAGAGAGGACAGGAAATAGCAGTGAGTGTGCTAGTAAATGATGTGTAGCTGTCAGTGTGAATAAAATCACTTTCCAGTCAATGTCTTGGTTATGTTCTGCCCGATCACAGTCGCCCAACTGGGGGTTAGTGTGATACATCACGGGAAACAGATCAGCGACAGGTCAAAATTTGGAGCCGGATCACAGCTTTCCACTGAAGTCTTCTAAGTCTGTGAGATCCATCTACCTCTGTAATTACCCATCTTGATCTTTTTTGAGGAAGGTTTCTGTCTGCTTAGTTAAACAAGTCAGGCAAAGACTAAGTCGTAGATTGACAAAACATGAAAGCAGATACACTGCAGTATTTCTGGGTAAAGAGAATAGAAGTTCCTATCAAATACCCCATCTAATTGGTAATGCAAGAGAGAGCAGAAGGCATGATCTCAGCTATATAGTTTCCTCTCCTGCCTCTCTGTATGTTTCTTACTACAATCCCTTCCAAAATCCGGAAAACAGTCTCTCTCTTCCCATCGTCTTTATTCTTTCCCATTTAGTAAAATACTCTGTGCCTGCCTCTGATGCCCTGTTTTGAATCCTGCAAAAGTTAGTATGGCTTCGCCTGGTTTGTCTTTGTGTGCGTGCGTGTCTGCATGTGCACTTTCATCTAAGATGTCAGCCGGAATGTGTTCTGCTCTGGAAACAGAGTCCTGCTATTAAAACTGAAAAGACAAAACCAGGTATAGAAAGACGCAAAACAGCACTGGCCCTGCAAAAACAGGGGTTATTAAAAGGAAGTCTTGACTTTTCATGGCAAACATAGGAACTATGTTTGTCTTATCTGATTGCTTCTAACACTTGTATCCAAGCACAGAACTTAATGAAAGGTCATGTTTTTGGGACAGAGAATGCTCATTCAAAGCAGAACAGTAAGGGTTAAGACACTTGTATTTGGACTCTTGCTGTGCTACAGATTTGCTCAGATTGATCTGGGGCAAGCCACATAACCTCTTTATGATATGATTTAGCAGTCTATAGATTGAGAATTATAACAGACATTTTAAAGGCTAGGTAATGCTTGAAGGATGTCTAAGGATGTTCAGATGGGCAGTTATTTAAAAATTGCAATGTGAAAACTATTTCCTGCTTAACTAGATGTTGAGCTTCAGCAGTGATAGTGGTGATACCTTTTAGATGGAAGAATGTTGTTCTGAAGTCAAATTAGGGAGTTTTCTTTTTTGGGGAAAAAAAATAAATCTATTGGAGTTTGGTAGAAAACAAGACATTGCCTCTGGTGGGGAAATCAAACTGTTTGCTTTGGGTATAATAAGGGAAAATAGAATAGATCCCAAAATAAAGAATGCTGTTTTGTCCTCATGGATAGAGTCTGTTTCTGGGATAGCTGTTTATTGTGGAAGGGGTTATATGTGGGAATGGTCAAAGCCTACCAGTGATCAAGGACCTGTGCTCAGAAGACCTAAATTTCTCTCTAGGGTTATTAGCCTTGCAAAGCAGAGGGATCAGGGCATGAAACACAGTGACTTGTGTGAAGTCCAAGCAACACTATTGGCCTCAGAAGTGTGAAAATGTTGTCTTCTAAATTCATCGCACTGACTTGTCTGTAACTGTTGTTTCCTTAAATGAGACGGGCTGGGAAAGGTCTCTTGTCATTGAACTTCTCTTTCCCCAGCAGACAAGATAAGAATGTGTGTATACAAGTCTGTTCTGCCCAACTTAGTTCTCCTAATTATTATGTATGGTTTTTGCCCCATGCCGATATTGCTTCACTGACTTCTTGTGAGAATACAGTAATAGGGCCTTCATAAAAGGGAAAAAAGTCCCAAACCACCAAAAGTGACTAGATCTCTCTCTCTGCTGCATTTTCCTTATGCACAAAAAACTAGCCTTATCAACAAGTGAAATCAAGTTTGTTTGGCAGGTTGCTCCTATATTAGACAAAATGGAATTTCTGTCAGTCAGTCAGTTGCTGGGAAGTTGATGATTATTCCATGATAAAAGCTAAAAAAAAGAATACTAAGAATAGTAATCTATCAAAAACAGGTTAATCATTAAAGAACAGGGGAAAAGTCTTCAAAGAAAGCGTCCTTTCATCATCTTTTAGAAGAGCCAGCAAAAGTAGAGACACGTCTTTGCAATTCTTGCTTTCTTTCTGGGGAGAGGGATCGCATGTCTCAAAGAACTGATACTGCCTATAGCTCCATCAGCCTGTAGCACTCCAATTGTGCTCTGTCCGAGGCTAACATTGATGGAAAATCATTGCTCTGCATTTGGACCAGGTGTGAGGAGAACTTGTGACCTCAAAAGCCAGAGGCTGCCTTATGAAAGTCATCCCAATGGGTAGCACTTACTAGAGCACCTGTGGGTATGCTCTGCTCAGAGGCCACAGGCTGAGTGGCTAGGACTGTTGCCGCCCCTCCGGCAGGGAGGCAGCAGCAGTTTCAGGGCAGGACTTGATCAGGATGGCAAAGGCTGTGCTCACAGCGCAAGCTAGTGCTGCTATTGCATGTGCAGCTCTGCCTTGTATTCACCCAAACTGATGTTCTTGGCTTCCAGGTCTGTCAGCTTAATCTTACAGTCTTTTCTAACATCATCCGGGTACTTTTTTAAAGAACACACATATTAGAAGGATGGCCATGTTGAGTTCAGTGTTTCCTTCTTTACTCTTGGGGGCGAAGAGAAATCGGCTAAAGCTGTGAGAAGAGATCAGCAAGCGCTGTGTGTGGAGGGGTTTGCAAAAGATGAATCCTCCTGAAGTTCCAAAATCAGCCTGCAGGACTCTTGTCCTCTTTCTTGGGAATTCAGGTTGGCAGATCAGGCCCAGCCAGCAGAGACTATTCATTTCTATCCTTCTCAGAAAGGAAGAGCCTGGCCTCTGCACAGCTGCTCTCAAGGCAGGGGAAGCTCCATTTGCCCATTTGCACTGGGTCAGATTAACATTACATTTCTGCATCACTCTGTAAATACCCACCTTACCTAGGCAGTCCTCTGTCAGCAGCAGCCCATTTACAAAGTACAAACTTACCATTGTACTGTTTGTATCAGTTAATTCAGCCCTGTGGACCTTGTGCCAGGTAATCACATGGCTCCCTTCTTGCCTCATCTCGGCTTGGATAAAAGTTGAAGTGAAAAATTAAAATATCAGCTATAGGGAGTGCAGAATCTGCCTGTCAGGCCATTCCCACCCTGGTCTCTCATGCACTGAGCGCCCACATCAGAGCTAATCGCTGCACCATCAGGATCCAGCCAGGCCACATCTTTCTGGAGAAAATTGTTTTCTATCAAAACCAGCTCACTGTAAACATGCTGGGTGCTCTTGAACTGTAGCCTGCCCAGGCCCTGACCCTGTGTGCTTCCTCCAGCCGCTCTTGCTACTGTGCATCAGGAATCTTCTTCACGGGGCAACTAGGTCATCAGTGAGTCCCTCTCTGACCTCAGATTTCTGTTGGAAACACACTGGTGCTGGTTTCATCCTTCTTGCCTCTGCTTGGGTCAGGTGTTCTCCAATGTGGTCAGTGAGATTCCTTGCTTACAATCTTTGGCCCTACTAAAGCCAATGCCCTACTAAAGCTCTTGTCTTCTCTATCTGCAACATTTAAACTATATTAGAGTTTCTGCTGGGCTGATACATCACTTAGGTATACAAAGGTATATGTGTATGTGTTCCATCTGTATTAATTCTGCTTCCTGGGAAGATGTGTAATCTGAATGGTGTCACCTGCAACATTCAGGTAATCAGATTCTGCTGTACTCTTAAAACTGTGGATGAGTCTTCTCTCTGTCTCCCATTTTCTAAACTAACCTGTTTTCTGTGCTATCTTCATGTGTACCTTTCACCATAAAAGATCTCTGTTTTGGCATCCTTAAGCTCTCCTGTCTTAAGAACTGTTGATCAGAATGCAGCTTTTCCCCACATGGCCTGGGGACACGCTAGGGCACACCATTAGTTTGTATGGCATTTGTTAAGATCTCTGGCAGAGGAGGTAGTGAGGAAGTTGCACTGATAGGCTTCAAAAAAGCAAGGATGGTTTACGCTGGCTGTGAATTTGGCCAGTCCTTTTTTTAAAATATTCTCAAGTTTCTACAAATACTGATTGTATGAAAAGTTTTAGCCTAATTTAGTCAGTGGTTATTGTCATATAATTGCCAGTTAATTGCTGAACCACGCTACATTTTCTTCTATGCTGTCTCACCCCCCTCTCATCTGAAAAGCTCTAGTCTGCCTTTTGCTTCTCCTGGTGTTGTACACTCTTGCCTCAAATTAGATTCTGGGGTTTTATGTTAAGAAATATCCTCTTAGCTCCTACTTTTTCCTTTCTCTTTGCCTGGCATAAGAGAATTAAGCTTTTATCTAGGCGTGTGTGTGTATTTTCCTTTTAAAAAGGCCTCTAGTTCTTGTTTATCTGTTAAGGCTATTTTTATGTATTTCAGCAATGGACATCTAAACATGAAGTAGAAGCGTAGGAGAGAGACAAGAGAGGTTTGCAGGAGCGCAGTTCGGAAGGTGGAGAGTAGGTAGTAAGGGACAAATAGACCCCGTAGAGCACCTTTATGTGAGTTAGGCTTTCAGTGCAAGGCTGCGTGTGCTAGGCATGAGCCTGAGAGGCTCATGCGCTTGTGTGGAGAGGGATCTGCAGACAGATATTGGTATGTTGCTGTAAATGTTCAGTAGAATTGTACAAGTGTGAAAATGTGTGTGGGAATTGTGAAAGCACACTGGCTCTAACAGCAGCCAGTACATATGCAGAGCTTTGAAAATGTGTCTTTCATGAGGCTGGTTGTGTGTGCCAGTTTTGATGTTTGTGAAGATTTCTGACGGTCTGTACCTGTGGGGTTTGTGCCTGGGAATGTGTGCTGTTATCCTGAGTGTCTGATTCTGATCTCATGTGCCAGGATTTATTCTGGTGTGGTTTCATAAGCTGCGCTGAAGTGACACCTGAATTACACTGCTTTGAAATGGGACCGGGGCGCTCTTCTGCGTGCGTGTATTAAATAGTTTGTGTGTGTATGGGAAAGCAGGTGTCTGAGTACAGGGATTAGGCTGTGTCAGTGTGAGACGTGGGACTGTACATGTGCACAAAGCGTGTGTATGTGGAGTCATGTGCTGGCATGTCACGGGGCCTGCGACACGCATGGACGAAGCGGCACACTGGTGTGCCGTGCGGTGCATGTGGACCCTGTCTGGGTGGACAAACACCCGCCGGCACGGGCGTGCGGGCTGCGAGCAGACGCAAATCGTCCATGGGACACCCTTCACCTCGAGGTTGTGTGTCACCCTAAACTCTACAGCCGATGCCCACGACAGGCAGATTAGCGGGCAGGAGGGAAGGGCAGCGTGCGCTCCCGCCGCGACCATTCCCGTGCCGGCACCGCGCTGGGACGGCGAGTTCGTGCCACCCGCGCTGCCGGCGCCCCACCGCCCCAGCTGCACCGCCGCGGACCCCACCGCGCCCCGCGGGGCCGGGGCTACGCAGCCCCGACACCTCTGGCCCCGGTTCAGGACGCCCCGCCGTCTGTCCCGGGGGTCCGGGGCCGAGGCCGGGGCCGTGGCTGCGCGGTGCCGCCGGGCGCGCCGCGCTGCCGGTGCTGGGTCCGGCGGCCCCCCCCGGCCGTGCCTCCCCCAGCCGCGCTCCAAGCCCAGCCCCTGCGCGGGAGCCAATAGCCGCCCTGCCGTCTCCATCCGTCTCCCGGCGTTAAAGCTACAGCGGGGCTCGGGGCGGCGAAATCCCTCGTGGCCGTGTCCTGCGCGGCGCCCGCCTCCTGCCGCCGTCAGTGTGTCCGCACGCGGGCGCGGGAGCGGAGCGGAGCGGAGCGGCGCTGCCTCCCCGCCGCCCGCCCCACCGCCGGGCTCGGGCCGGCTCCTCTTCCCAGGGCTCCTCCCGGGCCCTCCCTGCCCCTCCCTGCCCGCTGCAGTTTAGTTCTCTCGTGGTTTTTTCTTCCTTTCCTTTTTTTTTTTCTTCTTTCTTTTTCTTTTTTTTCATTTTTTTTTTTTTTTTCTCCTCCAACCGGGAATGCTCAAACTGGACTGATGGACATTTCCGAGCTGTGCATCTCCGACCCGCTCGGCTACCACAATCAGTGAGTGTGCCGTGCCGTGCCGCGCCGGGACCGGGCGGGCCGGGGGCGGGCTGGGACCGGCGCTGCGTCCCGCTGCGGGTGGGACGGGGCAGTGACCCCGCAGTCCCGCTGCCGCCCTGCCGCAGAGCCGCCTGCCTCCCGCCCCCTCGGGGCACCGCAGGTGCCGGGGTATGTGAGCGGCCGGCCGCGGGCAGGGCGATGCGCACCTCTGCGCGGGCAGGTGCGGCAGAGTCAGCGGCGGAGAGCTTGGGGGGGTCGGTGTGTTTCTTTATTGCCTTGTAACTTCTCCCTTTAATGCTTCATCTCCTAGGAACAGGCAGCTAACAGTGAGCACTGGCAGACCTTTCTGCGCAGTTCTACTTTCCGTCTGTGCTAGGATTTTTATTAGGTGAATTATTAGGTGCTAATAAAGAGATGTGCATATAAATTTACACAACATAGATCCAGGAAAGCACTGTCTTTTATAAAATAAATTGAAAAAAAAGGTCTGTTTTTCACCTGCAATTCACCAAACAGTTTCCTGCAGTTTACTGTTTGGATAGCCTGCCCGGGGAAAGAGTGGAGTGAGTCGGAGGGCTGGCAAGCAGACATCCCGAGCTGGGACCGATGACTGATACCTTAGCACCTGCTACTGCTCTTTGTATTCCGAAGTGGGCTGTGCCTGGTAATGCTGCCTTTAAAATTACTTTAGCATGTGAAGTTCGGTTTGATCCTTTCAGGGAAGTTAGGAAACAAGGCAAAATCTTCTCAGCGTTTGCGTCCAGCTGTCTGGAGCAATTAATTTTAAATGCCTTTCTCCTCTCCGGTAGATCTCACCCTGAGCAGAGTCCCCTTTTGTGTGTTTGCATGTTAATCCGTGTGTCACCTACACAGGTTCTGTGGTGTCATCAGAGGTGGGAGTGAAGTAATTTTTCCCTTTTCATTGCTTTTGTTTTAAGAACACATTGTATTTAGTAAAATGAAAACAATTAAAAGTAAACAAAAACCCCTACAATGATACTTAGCCCCATTTCTTGTTACAGCTGTCTTTTTTTTTGTCTTTCTCTCTCTTGTTTCCTGATATTCCATCAGTCTGTACACTCGTTTCTTCTTCCTTTAATCCCCTGCTTCCAGCACTTTCATTAAAATGAGACTAAATATTGTTAATAGAAATTAATAATCTAACCCATGTGATTTTCTTTTCCCCACTGGTGCTTCACTTGTGGCTGCTCCATTTTGAATTAAAAATAAACAAACAGTTTCTTAAGGGAAATGTGTTCTGTATGCTGCTGAGAGTCTTTTAATATTAAGGCAAAAATAGAAAGTGCGTTTACCTTCATGAAAATTTAAAAAAAAAAAAAAAAAGAACAAAATGCCACAATCAAAAGCTAGATCTTCATCACTTACTATATTTTCTCTTAACTTTTTTCTTTTATTTTTCCTACTTTTGGAATTGAGAAAAGGAACTCAACATGAAAATAGTAAGAAGTAACCTGCATGTTGTATTACTGTTCACCCCTTTTACTTTTCCATGGGCTCTCAGTCAGTTCTCAGTAATGTCCAGTGCACCTTACCCATGTTCACAACTCTTTTGCTGCTGAGGAGACAGATGAAGGTGGCCCCTGGGGGAAGTGCCACTGAGCCTCTGCGGCTTTACGGTAGACAGAGAATGCTGCTTTTTGAGATGAGAAACTGTTGCAGAGGTCTTTGTTTAGAGAAGTGCTTGGCTTGGTTCTGTGTGCCAAGTAACCTTCTCTTTAACATTGTTGAGGTTGGGGAAGAGAGACAGAGAAGTATAATTTAAAATATCTCAATCTCTATTTTTCAATCTCTTCATTTGTTTATTTATTTTCAATTAAGGGAGTACAACGATGCAGGGAAGTATGGCCAAGTCTGGAAAAAGTTATTGAGAGAAGGAAAAGATGTGAGAAGCCTTAAAAATACAGTGTGTCAGGTACCGATTTGATTTACATTCTGAAGGTTAGATTTCAGATTGTATTCCTGTAGCTGAGGATAAAAGTTGTCCTGATATGTAGTCCTTTAGTAATTTTTATCTTCCACTGTAACACAATTATATTGTGAACATATAATGTAAATACGGGTATCGCATTTGTGCCTGTATCGCTACCTAGCTGTGTGAGCGTATTATCCTTATGGTACTGATTTACTCTTCTGACTGCTAGCCATTGAAAAGACTTCAACAGTTATCTTCCTTTTTTAAAAAAATACTGCTTTTAATTATGTGGAAGCAATTTTTGTCAAATTAAACCTTAAATTAGAAGAGAATTTTAAAATATCGCAAACTGCCTCTTCTTGTTTAGTTGCTTGTTAAGCTATAGGAAAAAATAGGATGAAGAGTAGAACATAGCGAGAGAAATGGATGTGGTCACTCGATACATGATCCATACAGTTACCTGGAAACTATATTTCACCTGGCAGTTATTGAGAGAGAGAGAATGAACCAGGCAAAGGAGAGAAGAGGTAACTCCCTTCACCTTGGAGTTTACGGATAACTTAATTTTTGTAACAATCAAACCCAAGAAGAGTCTGAGCAAGAACTAAGCAAAGGAATTTATCGTTCCTAATCCCACTCTTCAGGTTTTGGATTTGTCTTCCTCAAGGAGTGACAGTTCCCTTTCCTTTGCCTGTGTGTGTTGATCTGAACGATTACACCAGGAACCAGTGGAAGTTCTGATCAGTGGGCTGTGTGGTTTCCCTCACTGCAGGATCTTGCAGGGAGAGTAAGAAAATGCTTCTTCCTAATTTTGGCCCTCTGTGCCTGCGTCCTAAGGCACATGTATTTAATTTCTTGTGTAGGAATCCACTCTTTAGCAACCACTTACTACCTTTTGGTACTGACCTGTGAGGGGATTAGTCCTGAGGTAGGTGGTGCAGCTCCAAGGAAGAAGCTTTTGTATGAGTTCGAATTGGGAAACTAACAAAGACAGTGATTTGTACCTGCAGTTTGTCTCTCAGGTGAGGGCATATGGTGAGAATACGTTAGTTACACTGTACTGACAACGTCTGTCTGCAGTACAGCAGGAAAGGACTGCGTGTGCAGACACCAAAAATGTACACTCTGACATACAAAAGATGTGATTATAGTCACACGCAAACACATGTGCACATCTACAAATATTTATGTGCAGGTATATGCACAGACGTGTATGGTTTTACTGAATATTGGTGTTGCGTGTGTCCCATGCAAACCTAAGGCTGTTTCAAAGGAGAGTGAAATGCGGCATTTTTACTTTTCCATATTAACTTCCACATCCCAGAGTATTTTTTTCTGCCTAGTTATTGTTGCCACTGGAAATATCGATAGGACTACGAAATTGCCATCTATTTCTAATTAATATTCTACCTGACAGACAGAAAGTGACTAAGGAACCATCATGAAGCGAAAATAAAAACCATTGGCAAATGAGGGCGTCCTGCCAGATGCTATGTCTCTTACACTGTTTCCTCTGATGTACAAGACAGACACATGAGTCATTGATCTGATAAAAATGAAAATTATTTTATGAACAGAAGGAAAAAGTTGAAAGGAATAAATGATATATTTGATAGAGAGATGGAAAAGTATAACATTGGAATTTTAAGTCAATGAAGAAGTGAATTCCGGACGCTGCGGCAAAGGATTAACAAAGTTGTTGTCCCTGACTCTAACGCACAGACTGAGGAAATGTGACTTAATTTCAGAGGTTACTGGAAATCTCTGTTTTCTGTGAATGGGAGGAAATCTGAGTCAGAGAAGCTGAATGCAACTGTCTGCTCTGAGTATCTCTGAAAGTCTGGGATAGGGAGGAGTTGTTAACTGGGGAGAATGGGGAGGGAGTTGTTTGTTTTATTGACAGAATAAATTGCAAAACCATCTTTGTAAGGGAGATGGCCTAGTTACTGGGTTCCTGAACGAGGTTCCCATCACAGAATGGGGTCTCTGTACGCTAAGCTTACTGAGCACAAGGCTGATGAGGAAATTGGTACCTTTAAAGTATTTATATTAACTTTTCCCTCCTCTTCCAATCCCAGTTGTAAAAGTAAAGATGATCTAATCATTATCAATTATTGAGAAATATGGAAAGATCAATATATTTAAAAATAGGATTTTTTTCATTGTATTGATTTGAAGTAATCAATAGATATTGCATTTAGCCTGAGAGGGGAAAGACTTTGGAGAGATTGCATCAGAGAAAGTTGCTGTGGCAGAGATTTCACATCCCGTTTTCTTCCTTTCCAAGAGAACGTTGTTCTACTCTCTGTGCCCTTTCTGCTGTTATTCCCCAGCCCTGTTTCTGTGCTGTTACTACCGCTCTGAATTTCATGTTGTTGAAAACATCTGTATTCCTCAAGTAATTTCAGTTCCATAAGAAGTTTTGTGCATTATGTCTGTGGGTCTCTCTACCAAATTTTCCAGGACTCAAAGAATACAAACTCTCTTAACGAACAGAAGAAGGGAGAAGGTAAAAGGTTTAAACCTGAGACTAGATGAGCTTTACTGGTTCTGTTGGGAGCGTGGTAGAATTTCTCCAAAGAGTGTAAAATGTCTGAGAGACCTTTAATTAGGGAAAGAAATAGTAAAAGTAGAAAAAGATGGTGACAAAGCTTGGATATAAAAGCCAAATCCTTTCCCCAACTTCTCCTTCTAACTTGCTCTCTTCGGTTTAGGAGCTGGGGGTCATAGCAGCAGCTGGTGTTACACGCCAACAATTCCACTGTAGATTGCAGAGATTGGGAAATTCTTCCCAGTCAGACCTGTTCTTTATTCCATGGAGCTACTGAGGGTAACTTTAGAGCCAGGGAGGACAACAGAATTTTTAATTTGTGCAGTGAGCAAGTAAATCTAGCATCTGTCCAGTACCCAGCAGTGAGGTTCCTAGGTAATGCTGCTATAGAAACTGGGGAAAAAAGGGAAAGATCAGAGCTTCCACAGCGAACTATGAATCAGATGGTTGGTTGTTTAGTGAAGGGGCTTAACAGAGAAGATATCAGCAGTATTCGGCTACAGTGACCTTGCCAAAAAAAAAGGAAAAATCTTGATTTCTTTCTGTCTTCCCAGTATCAACTGCATTTGAGTGGTGAATGTAGTCATCCCTGCGTACATGTGTAAAGTGCTTCATGCTTGTCATCAGGAACAGAATATAATTTAGTATTATTTATTAGTAATAGCTGTTGACCAGGTGAATTTTACTTCTTAGGAATTAAATTGTAGTAACTTATTCTTCGTGTTTGTTTCCATCCTTGCTATACTGCCTCTCTCTAAAGCTTTGCCCTGTCTCTTCAGAGCAATAGAGATGCCACAAAATGATCCTTGCAGCTGGAGCACAGTGCACTTTGATTCTTCCAGTGCTTGAGAGTCTGGCTGCTGGCAGTGACTGTCCGTGAGGAGAAACATGCCTGCTCAAGGTGGAACGCACTGTATAATAATATATTTGTCGTGTTTGTAATTGCAAATGTAATTAGCAAACAAGCTCTGGGGGATTGAGGACTTGAAACTTTCGCTGCACATCATTTGACCCTATCTTGACTGGACTGGAGCTTGTACGCCACTGTTAACCCTTGCTGTTCTTGCAAAGAAATGCTCCTTCTAGTCCGACTGCTGCTAAGTTTCCTGTCATTTCTTTTTCTCTCCCCAGCTCTTTTTTTTTTTTTTTTTTTTTTTCTTTTTGCTATGAGCAGCACTGTACCTGTATTTGCTTATACCTTCTGTTACTGTGATGGCAAGTGCTTATGTTCCTCCTGTGACACACACACTAATATTTCCTCTCCTAGCACTTCTGACACAGTCTGGAAAGCATTCTGCAATGCCCTTTGTGAAGAGCACTGTGTACCAGTAAGTGCTTTTGCATACTGAGCTGTTCAGTGCATTCCTATCACCACAGGCAACGTTACTATTCAGTGCCCCTTGCACTTCGCAAAGACAACTTGCGAAAAGCAGGTGGCAAGCTGTTATCACACAACCTGTGATGGCTCTGTGTCCCTGCTGAGCTGGAATTTTCTTGCACTCCTTTTCTGAATGGGGGAGGAATAAATACGTAAGAAATCCTGTTCATTTTGTGGGATCCTGGCAAACCTCAGTCTAGACACCCTTAGGATGACTTTGTCGTCCTACAGAGAATATTCCTGACCCATAAGAATTTAGTGAACAACACAGAATCTGTTCATAAAGTCACAAACTTGTGTGTGCATAGGAAGCAAAGTGGGCTACTGTGCTTTTTCATGTGTGTATTGTCTCTTATTTGTTTTTTCTTTTTTTTCAAGATAGGACTTAAATTGCAATAAAATTTGTTATGGGACTGTTCTTGGTTTGGACAGTTTTATTTATTCTTGCCTTTTTTTTTTTTTTTTTTTTTTTTTTTTTTGTATGTGAGAGGAAATAGTTTAAATGTAGAGAGGAGTGGCCGTTTTCGTACAATTTTTGTCATGACCGTAAGGAAATCTCGAAAATATTGCATCCTGTTGAAGGCTTGGATGGAAAAGAAAGCGTATTCTAGTTTCTCCTTGGTAGGGTAAGAGCCTTTGAGAACCGCTTCCTTCAGTCCAGATTTTCCTTTTCCATTCCCAGGAATTGTGTTGGATTTACCATATATTTTAAGGGTCATATATTTTTCTTAAATGACAATAGCCTATAATGTGGGTGATGGAAGTGGGACCTCCAGCTTAGAGGATAACAGGAGACAATTTCTTATAGCACCTTTTGTTTTGAATTGATTGTCTGTGTTTTACTGCAGCTGCTTTTAGGTGAAGATTTCTTGTTGCTCTGTGTCTATGGTTCTGAAAGGCTTTTTGTACATACAGCATATTTAGGAGTGTTATTTTCTAATTTTCCCCCTTTTTCTCCTGGCACTTGAAAGTTCCCTCTAGTAATAATGGCCCTCAATCTCCGATGATGGAGCCGTCACTGTGAACAATGCTGGTGAGTGTATTGTCTCACTGTCCTTTTACTCAAGAGAAAGGTCAAAAGAACAGCTCTAAAAAAAATGTTCAGTTCTCCCGTTATGATTTTGCATATGGAGATGATAATTTTAAGAATGTGTAAGCACTTGGGTGAAAATAAGACAGAAACAGAAATATGGTTTTCCATCAATTGCTGCAAGTACATTTTTTTTTAATGTGCTGACAAGAACGATTGCAAACCAAATTTCTCACTGAGATTTACACCATTTTAGGTATTAAAAAATTAAACAGCTGAAAGTGAGGACACTAAAGAATTATTCTCCAACAGATTTTATTTTTCTAAAGTCTTCTGTGTTGTTTTTGTTTTTATTCAGTCAATCTGACAAGCTTCTCATTCTCAAACATATTATTTGTTTCCTGATTTAAGAAATTATACTTATCTAGATGAGTTTTTCACAGATGTGGCAACATTGCAGTGGAGAACATAGGATGTTAACTGATTTCAGGGATTTGGTTTAGAATTTTTTGAATTAGCTGATATGCATTTTCGGTGTGTACATTTTCTTCATACTTTGCTTTTTATTTTTTAAAATAATCTTTGATTATACAGCAATTTTGAGTTGTTGTTTTATTTTTCTTTCTTTCTGGACCATGTATGGCATGTGATTGCTATCTAGTTTTAACAGTTCAGAAAGTGCTGTAGAGGAAGTAGAGCGATTTAATTCTTTAGAACACACAAATTCAGTCCTTCTTCAGCTCCTTTTCAGACACACATGATATTGCTTCTACTTTTATCTCTTTAAGATTTTAATTCAGTTACTTCATAGTTTTTGTATTTTTGTTAATGAGGGTTGTTTTGTCATTTTTGTAGACTAAGAGGGTAATGGTACAGGGAGATATTGAAAACATTCTCCTATGAAGCTAAAAATGTTGGTGCCTCTTGCCTGACACTCTTTAGCAGGCAATTTTTGTTATCAGATTCATCAGTAGTGCAAAGGTATCTGGCTGGATCAGGGCTCTCCGTACACCTAGCTGTATTAAGCAGCGGCTTCCAAGTGATGATTGCAGCCTGCAGTGCAGCCTCATCAGGGACTGGGGCAGGGAGGGGGCCACAGCTGTCTGATACAGTCGAGACTTACATTCCAAACCAAGGAAATCCCGACTCGGGAACTTGCATTTTGGTGCTTGGGCTTTGTGAAGGGTGTTGACTTTACTTTTTTTGGGTTCTTTTTGCCTTGATAGTTGTAGCAAATCTGACCTTTAGAAATTTATGTTTAAGTGTATCGATGTATCCATATGTCTTACTGTACATAGATGATGCCAGACGCATCTCCTTCAGAATAATTGATGCAAGTTGCGCAGTGGCACCAAGCATGCTGTGGAGGACTAGAACAAGTCAAAGTATGAGAGAAAGGGTTTTCTTGCATACCGAGGTCTCTAAGCGCATGGATGGATTTATACCAGGGGGTATGTGTACACACTTAATTTTACATACATATGCACATACTATAAATTAGCAGAATACACATGTATATGAAATCTACAGTTTTATATGTAACAACATGTTCATTCAGTATTGCATAGTGTACTGTTTCACTTAAAGAGTTATCCATACAACGTCTCTGTGTGTATATGCAAGCCTTTCTGCCTATGGTTGCGTATTTCTGTGTGTGTATTTGTGTATAAATGCATTAAAAAAAATTAAGAATAGGTATGTCTGTCTTCATCACAAGGTTGTTCCGAGTCTTTATTAATTAAATCTGTTCATAGCCTTGCATAGAAGGTGTTCTATAAATGTAGAATGCTGTACAAATATACTGTATGTGACATTTGTGCTTAAAAAAATTTTGGTGTTTCTCTTGGAACATATATAATTATGGGTTATATAGGGTTAGGTGCTACTAAACAACTGCATTTAGATCTTCTGTTTATAAATCAATGCATATTGGAATTTGTGATTTTTAAAGAGGAACAGAGATTTTCTTTAAATAAAGTATCAGGAATTTGAAAAATGGTGTGCAGAACATAGAACCAGCTATAACATTGTCCAGATAAAGCTGGGCTTATGTGCCCTGGCCAGAAAAGTCAGTGGTTTGGATTTTTTTTTTTTAATTTTTGTTTAATTTTTGGTTATTTTGGAAACTTTTATTTCTTCTTTTTTTTTCTATTAAATGTGATTTTGGTTTTGGAAGGCACAAAACATAGTGTGCTTCCTCTTACGGAATCCCTTGCTTAGAAGGCTATTTGACGATGACATACTTTGCTTTTTTGTTTCAACACCTACAGTGTTTCTGATCATTCTCTTTTTATTCTTTTAAAGTGTCTTTTATTTTAAAACAGCAATTACAGCTAGGGGACTGTCATTGCAGAAGGAACTGTAAGCCCTAATCACTGTCCATGATCATTACTTCTCTAATAATACAGACCATCTCTGCTGAAATTTCCCCTCTTTAGTTCCTATTCTAACACGGACTTATTTTTAAAAATATGTACAAATTTAATTCCACAGCCTTTTAAAAATAAATAATTATGACACAAAACCTGATAGCTCTCAGAGTACAGTGATGTGGTATTTATGCATGTTTTAATACACTAATTTTCCTTAGAATTTTCCCTTCAGGTGTTTAGGGAAAAACTGATGCAGCTCACCACCTGCCCCTGTAATTGTTGGTTGGAAAAAAACCCCACAAACCTGCTTTTGGCTGGTCTGCTTTTTCAACATACTATTACTTTGCTTCAGTCTTTGCAAAATGTTATAGATTCAATTCCCCTGTTGGACCAAGAGTTAAAAATTAATTCATGAATAATAAAACCCAATCAGTCTTGTTGAGTTTAAGAAGGATTAGAAGAAAGGTTTTTGTACAGAAGCAGTTATATATCTTGGTGGTGATGTTGTTGGACTAATAGATATTGTACTAGGTCCCGTTGGTTATCTGATAAAGGTAGCTGATTTGCAAATAGGATTGTTATCCTGATGACTAACGAGTCTAATATTGGATGGATTAAAAGAGGTTGGGCGGCTGGTGTCTATTATAAGTTCTCAGCTCCCTCTTAGGAGATAATTTGTTTGATTCAGACGTGTAGATTGAAAAGGGACCAGGTAAATACATACTGTGAAGAAACGGTTCATGCTACTCTATTGCAGCTGGGATTTTCAAGGAAGGCGATGTGACTTGGGCACCGAAATCCACTGAGTGTCAGCGTGCCTGTGGTGGGGAGCTGTCCACAGCGCGGTGAGAGGCCTGCGCGGATGTCAGGCTATCTGGCGCTCAGATCATGTAACTGATAGAAGGTGGGCATAGAAAATACCATGATCCCCTTGAGATAGAGGAAGGATTTGCACCTGACTCTGTCCGTACCTAAATCTGCTATGTAACACTGGAGAGGGGGAGAAGGAAGCAGGAGACATGGCTTTGGGGGAATGAGGGCATCCAGAGTAATGAAGATCTCGATTTTTTAAAAAAGGATTCAGAAATAAAGCCAGAGTTTAAGGGAAGACAGTGGACAAAGGGGGCTTGTTTGAGGGATAGTGCTTGAGCCTGACATGGAATATAGGAAGAAGGCTGCCCTTCTGCACCAGGCAGCCATTCAGCACATTTAGGTGGAGAACTGGAGAAGGGAGGAAGAGGATATGGCTGCCATGGGCAAGAGGAGGAACGGATAAATCTTTTCAAATATCTGCTCTATAGGCGCTTCTTAGGGCTACAGAGCCTTGGTGAGAAAAGCATCTTGAGCAGCAAATTCTCCTCCTGTAAGAGGAGTTCACTGTCACACATAAGAGCTGCGGCATCTCTGTCTTTCAGCTGTGGCTGTGGGAAAACTTGCAAACGCAGAATCTTCGGGAGGTTAAAGACAGTGATATTCAGCCTGCAGGCGACTGGCTGTTAGGTTTGAGTAGAAATAAAGGCAGCACAGAGAGAAGCGTCCTTCTTTTGAAAGGCGAATAGTTTTGCTTCCTTCAGTGAGGGACGGGCCAGTGGCTTTGCCTCCACCTGCCCATTGCTCCAGCACAGGTAGGAGCTGGAAGAGCTCTGCAGCCATCTGCAGGGCTCTGCCGACAGTGCGCCGGGCACCTCACTCCTCTGAAAGGGGCTGCAGGGCCTTCCTGGAGAGCAGCCGTCACACCTTTTTATTCACAGGCCAACTCTTTGGAAACGTTCGAATTACTTTGTCCTCTAAAAAGTATATACAAGTTTCTTCTGGGCATCTTGGCAGTGCTCTTATTACTGCATTAAGAGAAAGTTTCCATGTTTATGGACCTTGTGAAGCCTCCAGGGAGACTCTCTGTCATCTGTGATGGGCCCTACTCTGCATACTCCCTTCTGCATCTTCCTAGTGTATGTTTGGACCTGTCACCACATCCCCTGAAGAGTGATTCCACCGTCTGTGGAGATCTCGTGGTAAAGAAGCTTGAGGAGGAAAGAGAAACCTTAGTGTTTCCTATGAGTCTCATGCAGTCTTTGAGAAATATGTTACTATCATTATGAGTGCATCTTTCGTGTACTTGCATACATATTTCCTAAATGAAGCAATCTCTTGCTTTCTCACAGAATTACGGAATAGTTGAGGTTGGATGGGACCCCTGGAGGTCATCTGGTCCAAACCCCCTGCTCAAACAGGGCCACCTAGAGCTGGTTGCCCAGGACCATGTCCAGATGGCTTTTGAATATCTCCAAGACAGTAGACTCCGCAACCTCTCTGGGCAACTTATGCAAGTGCTCAGTCACCCTCACAGTGAAAAAGTGTTTCCTTATGTTCAGACAGACCCTGCTATGTTTTAGTTTATGCTCTCATATTGTTCCCCCCTGATTTTTTTTTCCCTCGTATTTGAGTTTACCCAGTCATTTTATGGTGTCTTAAAATTCTTATCTAGTTTGTCAGTCTCTTCCTAATAAAGTGACATATAGAAATTTTAGGTATATTTAGGTTAAAACCTATGTGGAAGAGAAGTATCCCCTGTCTGGTTCTGTTGCAATGTATCTTGATGACACTTGTGTAGGTGATTGACATCTGGGAGTATAACTGTGTCACTGGGATCTGAATTGCTGGGTTCTTGCAGCCTGAATTAAGAATGACAAGTATGTTTTAAATTCACAACTGGTTCATCAAGAGCATCTGTGGTGTCTCATCAGGAGATACAGGAGTTTCTCACGTAGTCTAGAGCATAGCTTGTCCATATCACAATATGACGAATATGTAGAGGTATTTGTTTCAAATATCCTCTTCATCTTTTTCTTAGTCGCTGGTTTATCAGAGTTCTTTTCTTAACAAGCTAAATGAATAGCAGTGACCAACATTTAAATGCAGATTTAACAGGGAACAATCCGTTCATCTGGGGCTTGCTGTTACTTTGACCGCTGTTCTCAATCCTCATTGTCTCTAGATGCTGGGAGAATGACATCTGAGTGGTCTCACTATATCTTTGGTACAACACCGATGTGAGAGAGAGGATAAGGATTTGACAGTGTCCATGATGTGGACTACTGAACCAGGGGAAAAAACCTTTAATAGCCATAGAGAAATACCTTTGAGGAGGATGCCGTATTAAAATGACTCCTGCCGTGACAGAAAACCTTCTGCCTGTAATAATGTAGTCAGTACTTGCTGCCTTCTAGGAGCGACTACTGTGCTAACAGGTTCTGTTTCACATGGCAATAGGTAATTTATATCAGGTTACTTCATCTTCTGAGAGCAACTAACAACCATGAAATGCTGTCACTGTCGTTGAAGGAAGAGGCTGGTGTTAAGAATTTATATGGGAAACTAGACAAGCAGAAGCCACAAGATGAAGAAGCCGTCTACAAGCGTTGAGTGTGTTTGGGAACTTGCTTTTTAAAACTGTCTTCTAAGGTACTTTGGATCTGAATCTGCTGTCATTTTTACTTGTGTAAATGACAAGTAACTGTGAAAAGCAGGTGGGATACACCAATGTAAAACTGGCACAAGATTAATATTAGGCCATTCAGCTCAACAACACAGTAGAGCAAAGTATACCTGGAACCAATGTAAGAAATCATACTGAAGTGGGGCGGGGGAGGACTAAAGCTTTGCATGGGAAAGGCAGAAACTAGTGATTTTCTTCCCCTAAAACTCTGCCAGGTGCTGTTAGTGCCTCGATCACCGTCTGCTTCTTTCAGAGTTCAGATTTCATGCTTTTAATGCATGAAATGATTCTTTCAGCCCTTTGGGAATAATTTGGAGTACGTTGGAGAAGGCTACATAGTGGTAATTGGGGAACAGTTTGATGCATTGCTAAAATGCACAGAGGACAAAATGCCAAATGAGGTGTGAGAGGAGGTGAAGTGTGAACTCGCTGAAGTTGCAAAGAATATTATCGGGATAAAAACACAGCAGAGGTGAGTAAAGCAGGACTCCATAGAAGTATTTCAGCATGTGAGGAATTCCAGAGAACTCCAGATGAGAATGTCCTTTGCCAAATTTATGAGGATGAGACCTGTGGAAGAAGCAGCCCTGTGCAAAGGAGAAAGAAGACTAGAACAAGATAGCTAGGAAGAAGAGACATGACTCTGGTTTTAAGCTCCTTTTAAGGCATCTATATAATGCCATCAACCTGAGCAGCAAATGCATCTTTATAGCTATAGATGAAATCAAGAAAATGTGAAAGGCAAATGTAAAAAAATTGTGCCTAAATAAAAAAACTCCCTGATATTCCCCTGTGGGTAGGAAATCTGAGTTTAGCACCATCTGATTCTGTAGTATCCTGAGAACTCTGATGCTGCAAGGAAATGCAAAAAGCAATGCCAGGCAATACTTTACTGCTCTGGACAAGAGATCCAAAGGAGAGTTGATGGTTCAGAATGATCTTGAGCATTTTGGATTGTAAAAGTATACTTCCACTGAACATTGTTGGAGCTGTGTTTGATTGGAGATGGTGAGCTGGAGAAAAGACAAGCAAGGGTAGAACCTGTGTCATGGAGCTTGACATCAGACTGTGACAGAGCGTTGGTGACTGAAAAGCCGAGGACAGCAGTACAGTCACTGTGGCTGCATCTTGCCAGGTGAAGCGTAGTAGGAAATATCTATTTCTCACTGCTTTTCTCATTTGGCTTACTGAACATACACTGAAAACACACAGCCATTTCCTCCTGCAGAAAGCTGGAATTTTAATGCAACAGCTTTAGGAGAAGGATAGATCAAAAAGAAGGAAGAAGGATTTTACTAGCTCATGCATAGGTTTCTGTTGCTAAAATTGAATGAGAATTTGCTTCAAAATTGGGGTCAAACCTTGCAAAACCACTGCTTTGTTTCTTTCCAGCCTTTTAATCGAGTATGCACTGTATGGCCATTGGACAGGAAATGGGCTTTGCTTCAGATTGCACACTGTCTTGTTTTGTGTCTCTGCTACAAGGTGAAAGTTGTCAGCATCATCCTTGTGAGGTGAGAAAGAGGCACATATATAAAACCTGCCCACACAAGCACATAGGTCCCTTCCATCTGACAGCCCTATCGTGGCCCCTGTCACTGGCTGAAGGCAGAGCTTGTCTGCCTCCTGTATCCGTTGTGGGGAACCTGATGGTGCTGGGAGCAAATTGCACTGGGGAGAGGTGATGAGATGTAGGGCAGCAGGATATTTCAGAGGGCAGAGGAGCTTCAAAATGGAGCTTTTGACATTGGAAAGAGCTACTGTGTGTAACGGCATGGGGCCGAAAGAAAGAGAACTGTTCCCTTGGGATGAGGAGATTTATTACAGTATGTTTAGCATCCCTGCAACTAGAGAAGATGCACGTTAGCAGCTGGTAGGAGGTCTGTGCTGCACTTCTGCTCCAAGGGAGCGGAGAAGGCAGGAATAATGCTGTGAGGTGGGATGGGAGTGGAGTCCTGTGCATCGGTTGGGGAGAGTTAGAGCAACACCGACTTGGTGTGGAAGAAGGAAAAACTCAGATGACCTTTTCCATTGTGATAAGAGATATCACAGAATATCCTCAGGAGAAAAAGCTCACAGTCAGTGAGCTGGAAGGGGGGGGGAACTGAGGACCACCAACCAATTCTAAGAATTTTTCTGGCCTGTTCCACTGGCTGCTGCTGGCTATTAATAAGGTTTCAAGTCTGTGCAGGATTACAGGATTCTTACCTATTGTCTCCTTGTTGGCTCTTGGCAGTGTGGTGCAGGAGATAGTTTAATTTTCTCCCAACTTTTATTTTAATCTGAAGTCCTTTCCGCTGAGTGGGAGGCAGGGAACAGAGAACAGCATACAGCAACAACTCTTCTGCTTGAGAAGTTCATGGGATGATGGCTTTGTTTTGTAGTTCATATTCTGGTGGCTCTTTACATTTGTGCAGTGCTTGCTCTAGCAGGTGTACCTAGAGATGGGGAAGGAAAGGAAGATTGTGTTTTACTTGTTTTTTGAGGAATACTTTGCATTGATATTTCATATAAATACTGTGTATGCCAATGACCATATAGAGAGTCACATGGTGTCTGTCTCCTGCTTCTTGGCATAAATGGATTTACTACCTCACCTATGTGCCTTGTGCATGCACCCTTTACATATCTCTTGTGTGTGTTCATCTGTACTAAAGCAAGCAAGGATATCTGCTGTGAAGCTCCATCTTGGTTGCAGGAGGTGCTTCTTGCTGAACTGAGTCTCAGAGCATCTCCTTGGCCTGAGGAGGGTGCTGTTAGGACTCCTTCTGTAAAGGTAGTACATAAAACAACCGAAGAGGAGTGTGAACTTGCTGAATGAACACATTAAATCCCTGAGAGAATTCCTGATTCCAGCAGATGTAGATTTGGGATTTGGGTTATTAAGACAACACTTTTAAAGTGTCATCAAGACTGAAATTATATTGTGGAGGTAGGTTAAATAGAATTTGCTCTGAGGAGCTGCAGTTTTAATGGACAGGGTGCAATGTAGTGCTGGACAGGACAGTCTAGCACTTCAGAAATTAGTTTTGGAAAAGCCAGTCCATGACGTTGCTTAAACAAGGTTGTTGCCTATCCCCTGCTTTCTGCAGGGTTTTAAAGGTGCAAAGTGAAAGATCTTTGCAGGAATAGGAGGTAGAAGGTGAATGATGTTTCCACGCAGAACATGCTGAACATGAACAGACGTATCCTTCGCCTGATGTGCATTCTGACATTTGCTTATCACTTGGGGAGCAGGGACACATCTTTTGCCTCTAGCTGCCAGGATGGAGTAAATATTGCTTTGTGGCCAAAGGGGCCTGTTAGCCTCGAGGAGACACCAAACAGCAGCACTCAGAAAAATTAGCAGCAGTAAAAGTACATTATACAATTCATCAATCTTTTGTTTTCAACACTGAAGCAATGCTACTTGGGGCACATGGGTTACACCAGGGTCAGCACTTTCATTAGGAGATCCTTGGTCCCCCACCCTCAGCCCACCACCCCTCCCCAGGGGTGCAGCAGAATTGCTTCCAGCAGTGGGTGCAGGCAGCTGCCTGGCATGGGTAAGTGACACTGGAAGCAGCCATTCAGTTCTAGGCAGCGTGAAAAATCAGAGGCAGTTAGGTACAAGTAAAAATATTATAAGTTTCCCTGGTGTCAGCACAGGCCAGTTCTGATTTTAAAAATGAAATATGGCAGCTAATTAATCTAGATCACAGCTTAATCGCCTGTGGTGGGTTTTAAAAAAAACATTTTTGTGTGAATTTAGCACTCATGAAAGTGAGAGGCTGAGATTACTGCATAGACCAAAGCACAGCATGAATAAGCTGTCTCCTGCCGGCTCTGTTCATGCTTTTCTGCGGTGGCCTGCAGTAGCCACTGATATTACCTCCGGAGCTTGCCTTTCATAACCCTCCTCTGCAGCACCATCCATGCACCCCGTGTGACATACACCTCCCAGCACCTCCACATCTCCTTTTGGAAGCAGTCGCAGAGGTTCGGAGGCACAGAGCAGCAGATTTGCAGGTCCACCCCAGGTTGGTTTGAGGAATGCCTCTTCCTAGGACCCAGGCTGCGCTGTGCTACCTGCTGTTAGAGGTGCAGTGAAATGTGGTACTGCCCTGGAAAGTGTGGCCTGAATAGTGAAAGGAAAGGGATCAGCAGAGAAGGCACCAAGACAGCGATCAGAAAGATGAAAAGATGAAGGATTTGCTAGCTCTGTTTTTTTCCCCAGACCAGCAGCAGGCCAGCATTGGGGAAAAGAAAAACAATCTGTCCAATTCTATAGAGTGTGAATACATTTATGTTTTATAAAGATTTTGAAAAGACAGAGCATGAGTCCTTCATTGCACATCTCGCCTATCATTAGCAAGTTGCTTTCTGCCAGTGTTTTCAGTAGATGTAGGTCTTGCAGAGGGTTGTGTCACAGGCACTGGTTGCAAGACAGTATCAGCTAGTTGGTTGACTGAAGTGAGGGATGGCAATGGGGCAAAGCAGGTGCGTGTTTGAAAGATGGGCAAAACAGATGGACCAAGCTGAGTGCATGTGATGGATCACAGAAAGGGCCAGGACAATGTGAGAAGAGACTGTGTACAGAATTTTGTGGAATGGCTTTAAAATAATCCATCAGCAAAACGACAGCTTTCTACTCTGTTCAATCAACTTTTTTAATAAGAGCCTCTACAGTTGGGAGCAAACCGTTTACTTTCTCCTTCCTCTTTCATTCACTTTTATGCTAAATTCTGGTCCTGACTGTTCTTGTAGGTTAGCAAAGCTGAGCAGGATGCAAGCAAGTAAATGCGGAAGGCAGGGCAAGAGCTGGTGTTCTTGATGAAAAATTGCTCTGAGAGCTGGCACCTCAACCTGGCAGCAGGGTTGTCTCTGTGCCCCTGGCACCCATTGTGGCATTGCAGTATTGGTTATTTGGGTGATACCGATGTCCTGATTAAATTTCAGCTCAGACATTTACGTTGTTCCTTATTTTCTATTATAGTTTCAATAGGACAGACAATTATTTTTTCCCTTCTTGAACTCTGGCTGTACGCTGCAGAAGAGCTGCATTAGGCTTCAGAGATGGGATGAGTGAAATGATCCCTTAATGTGCATATAATTTTGAGTAGCAGTCCTTGTGGGTGAAAGATACTGCACATTGCTGCTTATTCACCATAAATCATAACTTTTTAATGTATTTTTTACAGTGACCTGAGTGGATAAAAAAGGAAGTCTTCCATTTTGTGATGTAATAACTGTATTCTAGGTGAAAAAAAATACAAAGCCAAAAGCTTTAAAGAAAAATGGGTTGTTAATATTAATAAAACACAAGAGTACTGCTTTATTTCTGTAACCTTCAGCAATTATACTGACCTATGTAGGAGCAAATTGGTACTTAATTTGAATAAAAACATTATTTCTTATTTTGTCATTTAGATGCATTGAGCAGATGAAGCAATCATGTTTACTGAGGGCATGGGGATAGTGAGGCCAGAGGGCAATAGAGATCTGAAGAATATGGTTTCCATTCAGTCAGTGTTATGACCAGCAAAGAAAGTCCTGTCTCAGCGTAGCAGCTGGGGAACAGACATGATTTTCAACTTGAAAACACGGTATTAATGGGTTGTATTTTGTCATGCAATGTTTGATCCATGAGGGCCCTGTGGCCAGAAGCCTGTAAAGCAATTTGAAAAACGTAAGGTATGTGTAACAAGGTAAGAATTCGGAGAAGAGACAAAGAATTCACAGCAATGTGGAATGGGTTGTAGTGAAAAAAGGGAGAGTTGCACACGTTAAAAGGCACGTTAAAATTATTTGAGGTATGCACCCATCCGCTAGGTCAGAAACAAGGAGAATCTGTTTTGTTCTCTTCAATTTACTTTCGTTATTACGCAGCACATACCCCCGCAGCATCTCAAATCTCACTGTTTTGTCTGAGGAAGAATAACATATACATGATTTTTTTGAATACATGTGATTTGTTCTTGCAAAACAGGGCTTTGAGAACCCTGTGGGCACACAATTAACTGTTTCGTTTTAATTCAGCCCTGTGGGATGGGGTCAGGGTCTCTCACTCTATCTCTTTGAAATTGCTTTGTAAAGAAGATGGTTAGTTAGCATCGACTGAGCATCTGCCATCGAGGCTCAGTGAATAATCACCCGATCCCACTTTGGATTAGAAGAGGAGAGAGAAATCAGACAGGGCTAAACACCAATGATTAGTTACCTTTACTGTAGCCTGGGGATGTGTATGGACTAGGCAAGATTTATTTGGCTTTCCCTCTTCCATAATTTCCATGATTCTCCATGAGCTAGTCAAGACAAGGCAACCAGCAATCTTGGAGGGAAAAGAATGGAGCTGGTATCTCCTTTTTCTCTTTCTGACTTTTTGTGGAAATTCCCCCCTTTTTGTCTTCCTTCATTTGCAATTTCGGGTCACAAAGATGAGAGCATCCCTGAAGATGGCAGCACAGACTCCCCAACCCCTAGCTGCAGTGCTCACAGAGTGCAGAGTTAATGCTTTCTGGCCTGGCACAGGGAACCTTTCCCTGTTTCCTTCCTTCTCCTGCAGACATTCAAGTGGATGTTTCTCCTGTCTAGGACTTCCTTCTGCTGTCTGGTTCGTGTTCCCAGTGAGTGGGGATTATCTCTAGGCATTGGGTTTTTTCTTTCCCAAAGGCAGTGGTAAAATTTTAACTTGAGAAAATGGATTGGTTTTTTTTTTTCCTAGCTGTGTTGAAATGAAGCAGAGTTGTCCTTGCATAGTTGTCATTTCTGAGAGAAAACTACCTTTCTCTTAGAATAAATGAAACAAAATCAAAGCAAACATGAAGGAAGAAAAATCCTGAAAACTCTTCAAATGTAGTATAAGTTTTGGAGCAAATCAAGAAGATTTTGCAGATGTTAACGGTGGTTTTTGGTGATATTTTTTGTGAAAAAGAGATTGTTTTTTCTGTGGCATGTCCCTACTAATAAATGAAGTACATCCATAGCTCTTGGAAGCATGCAAAGTAACTCCTGTGATTAAGCTGTCCTCCTACTTTCTGTTTCTTAAGGAGGCTGGATGGTCTAAAGCTGGGATTGAAATTGAAGCCCAGTTCCCAGCTCTTCTATAACATCCCTAGGGAAACTGAGCAAACACTTTGAGTCTCTAATTCTCTCCCTGCCTTTAAATTGTGCATCAAAACATTTTCTTTCTTTTAGTCTGTCTCTGGAATGCAAGTTCTTACAGACAAAGACAGATCTTTAATACGTAGTACACTGCCTAACACTTTGGGTCTATGAAGTCCTTTTGTAATGAGAATAATGCCTTTAATAATATAACCTGCCCTGCCCCAGTCACCATCCGACAGATTAGTTTATTACCCATTTTTGCTTTGGTGAGAAGGAAGTTCCTGAAGATGGATGCCATGTGCTGATAGCTTTAGCTTGAATTTCTATAATCAAGATGAAAGCTTATGTGCTGTGCAAATGCACCAGTGCTACCTTGACACGGACTTTTTGGCTGAATGGCAAAGATGACTTTGCCTTTTTTCCAAGCATGTTTCTATACGTATATATATAAGCTTAGATGGCAGTCCTGATTTGTGCACTCAGATATTGGAGATAAGCACATTTTGTAGTTCTGAAAATATCCTCCTTTGAGAGGACGTCTCTGTGTATTGCACTGTGTGCATAAGCACTAATTTCACAGATCTTTTTACCCTGGCAGCTTCTATGTCACACTGTGTGTCCTGCCTCTAGTCATACTCTGTGCCAAAGTCATAAGGGACACTGTTTTTCTTGCTTCTCCTGTTTACCTGTTGACCGTCTCCTTTTGAGGCATATCTGCTGCAGTCCGATCCAGATTGCCTTTAATTTACAGTTATCAGAATTTATTTTTCTGTCTTTATTTTCTGCTACCTTTTGGGGTCTTCAGAGAGTTAATTTCTCTTCTACCCCACCCATCTCCCATTGTTCCTATCTTCTTCTGGGTTGGCTTTGTCTCAGTGAAATCCAGGGCTTCCCAGGACTGCATCACATGCCTTTTTTGAGCCACTGAAGGTTTGTTTCTCCTCTCACCTCAACCAGGTCTCCCCTCATCAGCAGTGTAGCTTTGCCCCAGATTGACTGAGTTAAAGCTTTTGAATTCTACCCATGTGAATGCTATGTGCCTCTGCTATTCTAAGGAGCTTTGCAGCTTGAAGAAGGGAAGTTTGATGGGTTAAATTCTTCCCAGGTCAGTAAGCAGGGCAAAGCTACTATTCAGGTTTATCTCCTGGGCAGTTCTGCAGTATCATCCTTCACAAATTTAGGACCAAGTGGCCAAAGGCTCTTTAAAATGAGCACCAGCACCTACTTTTTTTGTGACAGGGCAGCCATTCAACAGCCTTCTCTCAATTTCCCAGGAAAATGGGACCACACATCACCTGACGCTGAAGTGCAACACTAAGTGTATGAAGTGTTTTGGCTGGGGTTGTAGGAGATCCTTTTCCTTGTGTTGGATTCAGTTCTAGCCATCATGAAACTCCCACTAGGGCTAAAATGTGGCAGTCTGTTTCTGTAATGATAGGGAAGGAAATTGCCCTTTGAGAGTTGAGCCATCACTGAGCATGCCAGATATGAGAAGACTTTTTGTACTTTCACGTGCAGAGGTCTGGGTTTCTTCAACACCTCTTCCACACAGCCAAAAGTTCAAAAATGTAACAGTATAACAGTAGGCTCCAGACTGACCTCCAGGTGAAATAGATATTACCGGACGTCACGCAGAATGCGCATAACCCAGTATTGTTGAAGATGTTAACAATAATTAAATTTCTTCACAATGTGTTTTCCATAAGCGTGTTCTGTCTCCTGCCCCTCTGCCTTTGAATATTGAGGTTCGGTGGGAAGTGTATGCTGCTCCATGAGGTCTACACACAAAGCAAGAAAGTCTCACAGTGGAAGGTGCACACGGACAATATATCTCAAAGCTCCTAAGGCCAGCTGGTCGGTGGCTCTTCTTCCCTTTCTGTATTTTTCAGTGAGTGAGTATACAAAAAGTAACTGGAGTTTCATGTAGGACATGGAGCTGAGCCCAAATGTGTCCTGGCTATATCTTTGTCACACTGGAACATTGAAAATGCTTCTGGGGTTATGTGGGTTTTGAAGTTTGAGCCAGATCTGTGTTTGAGACATACACTGGGTATTTGAAAAATACAGCAACAATTTGTGAAAGAGAATGAGGAACATGTGTGAAAATAATGATGCTAAACAGTGCAAGTGAAAGCAAGCTTTATTGAAAGAAGAAAAGCAACAAAGATGGAGAAAGGAGGAGCCTGTAGTCTTGCAATATTTGATAAGAGGCCTCTTTTTTTGAAGTGAAGTCATGCATGAGTTATGGTTTTGTTTCTTAATGCAAATTTCTTGCCCTCAGCATTGCAGAAGGAAGTTTGATGTCATGGCTTGAGAGCGTGCAAGAAACCCAGAAAACTCAAACAGACACAGAAAACAACCAGTATTCTTCATTTGCAGAATTTACTGATTTTAAAGCCATTTTAGTAATTTTTCAAGGGTGTAATTTAGCTTCCAGAATTTTAGGTGCTTGCGTTTGGTGACACCTCTGTGGTAGGTTTGAAATTAAGAAAGTGGGATGGACTGAGCAGTGCAGGGCAACAGAGACTGTTAAAATCATAGGCGAACATGGGTCAGGTTTGTACATCTCCAGACTAAGATCCCCGTGGGCTGTATTGTCAGGATGTCTTGATGTAGGAGACAAAGGTACCTATGGCTTTCTCCTCCCCTCCACACATGGTGCCTGTTTGAGGACCTCTCACACAACATCAGATTTGCACCCTGCCCCTTCCCCACCACTACCACTTCCTAAAACTCAACAGCTAGAAAGGAGGAAAGTGGCTCAAAAGTGTCAGCCCTTGGGGTACAGCACTTGTCACCCACCCCTGGGAGGGCTGTTGTGCCTGTCTTATTCCATCTGAGGAGAATAAAACAGCACAAAATCCTGAGGCTCCATCCCAGATCTGGTCCTTCCTAAGCTACAGGGCAGTTTGCTGCCTTTGTATTGCCTCTAGGGTAGCCCTTATGCTTTCCCAGCTGAGGAGTTTTCCCCTTTCTCCTGGCTGTCTGCTTCTGCTGCCCAGGGTACGTTCCTGGAAGAACACTGCCTGTGACACAGCAGATCAATGGGCGCAGACCCAAGTCCCCTCTCCCAGGGATCAATATGATGTTGGAGTATGATGCTGGGGCTGGCATTGCCTACTCCTTTCAGGTCTGGCATTGATTAGCTGCAGCCTGCAAATAGAAGTGGAGCAGTAATGCTCTGCAACCTCCAGAACCCATCCTCAGGAGCCAGCCGGAGTCAAGGGGCTCCTTGCTGCCTCTGCAGCCAATAGAGCCATTTCATTAGGCTGGAAAGGTTAATTGCATTGAAAACTGGCGTCATCCTCAGCACATGACCGTTGTAAAACTCCACAGTGGTGTAAGGCCTGAAGCTGTCTCAGGGAAAGTGGAGCCCATCTGAGCTCGTCAGAAATTTTGCCTAGCAAGGCTTCTGTGTAGGGCAGTCAGACTCCGATTCTGCCATGGTTCTCTTGCTGAGGTCCCCTTTGTTTAGAGAAAGCTGGTGAGGGGGTGACTGATGGAAATGGTGGTTGTGGTCAGAAGGGCACTTTCTGGCTTCATGCAGCCTTTGGGTTACATCCTGCATGCAGTAAATACGGAGGTGCAGCTCATACAAACTACAGGTTTTGCCTTGAGCCATGCAGATGAAGAAAGCACGTAGCAGGCTGGGAGTCGTGGTCTCTGCACGCTGCGGGTCTGCAGTGAAAAGGCCCATGCAGTCCTCTTTGTTCTGTGCTAACAGTGAACAGAGCTCAAGTTCCTGGAAAATTGTTGCTGCAACCACTTAGAACGTATAGTTGGGGTTTTCTGTGCTGCAGGAGGCCACTTGTGTTCTTCCAAGCTCTAGGAACTGTCACTGGTCTGAAAACCAAGGGGAAGGCTCCCTCTGCTGAAGGCTGGCCTTGTGAAAGTTTAAGTGGTCTCTTCTAGCACATTGTTAGGCTTGTGTGTATGTTAGCTGGTTGATGGTCAGAGAAATTTATTCTGTGATTGATGTATTTTTGTCAGGATTTGCAGGGGAGTCTGCTGTGTATGCAGAACGTCGCAATTCAATTTGCCAACCAGAGTTTCAGAAATTAAGAACATTACGATCATCTGAGAACTTTTGAGGCTCTAAGCAGTGTATCTCCTCGTGGCTAAAGAGGCATTTCAATTTTTGAAATGATTTTGTTAAGACACAGATTTTCTTTTACCTTAGGAAGTGTCCTCTTGTCCTTTTGTTAGAAGCAATATCTTAGAAAGCAAATAGTTATAAAGACTGATGTTAGGTTCTGAGATTTGGCTTTCTAATGTGTGTGAAATGTTTTGAGGTGCTTTTACTGAAAATATTAAAACAAAGCAGAAGATTGCTCCCCAATCTGACACAGAAAACCTTGTAAAACCAGAGTCTTCAGAGATTGCTTCATTCTCTGGTTGTTGGTGACTGAGGAACAGCTGGGCTATTATCATCAATTGCAGCTTCTTTTATAAACTCTTTTCTGCCTCTCCTTCATAGTGACCTTCTGGGAGCAAGCTTACCTAACATTTTTTTCTTATACCTTCTTGCTCTTCTTTTCCTGGCTGCCACATTTCAAACCAGAATGTTGGTTTCAGAGAGGGAAATATGCTGCCGTAGATGAGAACTTCCACTGCTAAAAAGAGAGAGATGAGGACAGAAGGATGTGAAGATGCCTGGTGTGCACAGCTGCTGCATTCTAAAGGGAGTCCTTTACCATACAGTCCATCACATCTCTGTCAGGATGCAGCTGTTGTGACATCCCTGTTGCATGTGCCAAGCACCAGGGCAGTGCCTAGTGTCTTGCGTGTGACGACTGCAGGGCAACTGTGTTGAAGTAGGAACTCCCCTTGAACCTGGTCAGCTGGTTGTTCACCTTGCCCACTTCTTACAGATTGATGGGACAGGCCTAAAAGGGTTCACATGTTCTCATTAAATCTAATTCCGAACACATACCAGGGCTCTCTGGCTCTCTAACTCTCCTGTCTCCTCTGCCCTCTGTGCAGAGACCTTCTGCTGCAGCTTGACAGGAAGCGAATGAAGGAAAGGACTTAAAGGTCTGAAGGGGAAAACAAGAGAGGAGGATGGGCAGGAACATCTCAGGTTCAGATGAGCTGTTTTGTGTTTTGAGGTGCTCATCCAATGTGCACGGGGTTCTTGGTGGGAAGGGCAGAGTGAAGAGCTTTCTCTTTAATACAGTGTGCGTTTTATCTCCGCAGACTTCTTGCAGACTTAGTTTAAAGATCTTAGCTCAATACCATTAGTGTATCTCTGCTGAAGGCCCTGTATAAAATTGATTAGAAAGTGGGCTTTTGCATGTGTGTGTGTGGGCTCTAATCTGATTTGAGTCCGAGATGGTATCTTTAATTCAGTGCATAGCGGCAACTAACTCACGAACTTCACCGAGAGTCAGAGCCCCTAATTTGGTTTGAGAATACATTAGCAAAACGAGCTCAGAAGGCCCCTTTTCGGGGAGGGGGGGAGGGGGAGTCTTGGGGGGGGTCTTGGGGGACGATGGGAAGAATTGACTTGACAGAGAAGAGTCGTGGATTTAAAGAAGATCCTGGGTATGATATTCCTGCAGTGGTTCCCAGGAAAAAAAAAGAGGAAAGAGAGAAGATTGATTGATTGCTGGCCTTGCACAAACCATGGAGAACAAAGTGAACCTCAAAGCAATCTTAACCCTTGCTTCCCACGCAAACAGAGAGAGCATGAGGTGCTGTTTACCCAGAACTGTTTCTCCTCTTCCCAATTCCTTCATCCTGCTCCATTGGCTGGTACCGAAAGCAGACATTAACGTTGCAGAAGTAATAGTATGGTTTTGCCCTAGTGGATGATCCACACTATCAAAACTTTTCAGGACTGATTCAACTTGAAGTAAAATACTAAACCACATGTCTCTTCTTTCCTCCTTACTTCCTGAAATAGAAAAAAAAACTGCTAGAAATAAAGAAATAGACCAGCACAGCCAGTGTTTGCAGTGGGACAGTGAAAGCACTGTTTTGCTGCAGGTGATATCTAAAAGCCTACCTTGGGATCATTAGACTTAGCGAAGTAGATTTGTACATCCACTGCCTGCTTTATTGCTAACCTTTACTCTTCAGATCCCTTATTCCTGTATGATATGCATTGGGGGTTGTGTAGTGTTCTGTATGATCCAACAGTTATGGGAAAGAAACTGTCCATATTCCTCCTGACCCCTTTTAAATAAAGGATTATTTTAATTTAAGAAATTGTTAAAGTAAATGGGGGAGTAACTCATCTTAGACTCTGTTGGATGCTACAGAAATACTCAAGATAGAAGTAAATATTTGATTTGAAAATGTAATTAGTGTTAAATACAAAATGTTTGCTGTGTTAATTCAGTTTTATGGCTGAGGTCTTGCACACAGAGATGTCAGAAAACGCCAAGTTATGTCTCCTTCAGTAAGAGTATTGTTTTTCCCTTGCAGCTGCGTAGTATCTTCTCTTGCCAGAAGTATAGTGTTCTAGGACTTGCCGCCTAAATTTTGTAAATTGGTACAATTCAGTTTATTGCAAGGGAGATGTACTGGTTTATACCCAGTCTGGCCATTAATACCATGTCTGACTTACATTTTCAAATGGAGGCTCCTAAATTGTGTTTGCAAAGTACTTACAAGGTGAACGTGTGATTGCATAGAAAAGGTACTCATGGACACAAATGACTAACATAGTTGCACCTATTCGTTTAAGAATGAAGTTGACTGAGCCATTGGTTTTGCAGTAAAAGCGCATGTTTTGTAGTTGCAATTCAGCACGTGTGTGTGAGAATATGACAGTCTCTGTGTGATGCCACTTTATTGTTGTTTTAGGCAGAGTAACTTCAAATTTCCTGACTTGAAAATATTGCAAAATATTCAGTATAGTCATCCTTTATCATATATGTTTCTAGTCCATTTCTTGAGTATAAAATCAGCCAAGACCACAGCTGCACAGAGGGTGCAAAATATTCATAGAAGATTTGAGCCCCTTCCTCTCAAGCATTGTGTTTTGGAAGAGGAAGCTGACTATGCTTTCAGGAATGAGGAATCACAAAAGTAGATAACTCAGAAATGGAAGGCTTTGGCAGTAGGTCTTACTACTGTCATTTGGATATACAACTGGATATGTGACTTGATTCAAATGCCTAAGCTCAGACACCTTCCAATAATTATTTTTGTTAGCATTCATGCTCTGCAGATAGTATACCATATGCTTAGTTGAGGTTCCTTTTCCCCTTTCTCTGAAGAACTGCTGAGGTCAGTAATTTTATTTCCATAGCTTGCTCTGATGAACTTTATTTCTACACCAGCCTCCCCATCCAGACAACACTGCAGTGCAGAGAAATAATCCAATTTTACTTGATTATTAATAATTACTTTCAACTGCTATTTTTTTCAGTTGATTGATTAGAATAAACACTGCTCTGATGGGATACACCAGAATCCATAACTCCCCTTCGTTCTCTACTGCTACTTGAGCTCCTGCTTCTCCAGGGACAAGGCGAAACAGGGTGTTGTAATGGAGAGTGGCTTTTTAAAATGTGCCTTCTCGCTTTTTAACTAAAGTTTACTAAAAAACTTGCTAGTTTTTTAACTAGCTGTGACCAAAATTAATTTATCTAGATTGGTGGAAGTCCACAAGCCCTGAATAATGTCTCTGGTTTGCAAACTAGTGCTTTTGCTAAACAAATATGTTTTCCACTGTTTGGGGTTGAAGCTGGATGAAGCAACTTCAGTCTTTGTTTTAGGCTTACAAACGGATCGAAGACTATAAGTTTGCAGGAAGTGTGCTTCATATTTACAACCTTGGCCCATATCTGACTGGCTTTGTATCCCCCATCAGGGTTTCAAGCCATGAGTCACTTTGGAGGGATCTCATGTTGTAGATGTGTGAGGTTTTTGCTGTACCAAATTTGACAGTTTTCTTTTGATATTTGGAAGGAGCATGGCAAGAGGCACTCTCTCAGCAACTCATGGCCTGAAACTCTATCCAGCAGTTCTGCAGGGACAGAGGAACTTTAAAGCATTTGCAGATTTGTCAGGAACTTAAAACACCTCAGCTAAATTATGCACACACAAAAAAAAATAGGAAAACGAACATTGATGTTCATGTTTGCACCAGCTTTGTGCACAGTCAGGAACAACCTCTCCCAGAACTGCAATCCAGTCTGTGTGGCTTCCTTGCTGATCCAGCCTATTTTGTACCAGATTTGCTGGGAATGCCAAGCAGTGAGCAGCACTGCAGCTAGTACCTCAGGAAAACCGAACAGGCAGTTCAGGTGTAGCTCGGATGAGGGATCTTTTTAGGGAGCCTATTGCTGCTGAATTTCCTCTCTGCAGTGAAGTGCATAGGGCAGACAAGCCTGCCACAGCTGGCAGCAAAGTGGCTTCCAAGGCATACTCAGGCCTGTGGATGTCACCTGGAGATGGAGATGTATGAATGAATTCACTGTACCCCATAACTTGCAATGGTTGGGTAGGGCCATCAGTCTGTGCAGCGTGACTGGCAAGAGAAGACTGTTTATTAGTGTAAGTGGGGATTCCTGAGAAAGCCCTGCGTTGGGAAAGATTTGTTCATCTTGCTTTCCTTCCCAGCAACATTTGAAATAAAAGTGTGTTTGAAGAAGGAGTAGTTTAACACTACAAGACAAGTCTCCAGAAATCCAGTGAAGGGCACTGGATAGCTGCAGTGTTCAACACTCAGATGACTGTTCAGATCCTGAGGTACAGTTCCTGTTCAGATCAATAGAAATCACAATTTAATTTCAATAGTAGTTGGATCAAAGCTTAAATGAAGAGATAAAATAGTGTTCCAGCTCCTTGTGATTCATTTCCACTGTAATTACAAAATGCTGGGTAGCATTTAGGTGGCAAGTAAGATATTTATACTCAATTCCAACAATTTTTCCTTAGCAGGTTGTTAAATGAAGCATTGTTTTGTGGCTCACAGAGCTGCTAAGAAGTAGCACTCCTTGCCATGAGTGAATGAGAAAGAAGTCTCATTCAAGCTCCCATCAAAGTGGATAAAATGTCCAGGTCAATTTTTGTAAGTTGATAGGGAGCCAGGGTTTCAGAGCTTCTGATCACATGCCAGAAGTGATTTCATCGTGATGCAGAAGGAATGGGGTAAAGCTTAAGTGGCACCAGATGGAAGAGCAGAACTTCGTTTCTCCAGAAGCACTTAGCCTTCAAAACAGAGGGGTTGATTTTTGGCTGTGGGATGCTCCTTGACACATGGTTAATCCCTGAGTAATACAGGATGGCCATTTTATATGAGTTGATGACACAGCTTCCATGGTACTTTTGAATTTCCAATTTTTTTTTTCCACCTTTTCAGATTATTTAGATGTAGGTTTTTTGCCAGTATCTGTCTGTCTATGCTGCCTGGCTAAAGAGGACAGCATGAAGTGTCAAAACATTTCTGTATGTGTTAGAACATACATGTTTCTGAATGCATATAAATAGAGAAAAAGACCTGCTGACTGAAGAGCAAGTAGAGGGCTGTGTGGAAGATAAAGGGAGCGGAGCTGCATGAAAACTAGAATCTTGTTTCACAGAATATTTGTTGTTTCAAAATGTTATTTGATCCCAAATCTGGCTGCAACCTGAAATTTTAAGCAGAGTGGAACTTCCAATAAAGTTTATTTTGAGAAAACATCCAATATTTGTTTCATTATGTTCTTGAAACAATGCATGATAGGTCAGTCAAAGAACACATAAGGCAGCACATGACAAGCTAAACGAAGTGCTAGGAACAAAGCAAAATTAAATATCTCATTTTCTTTAGAGTTGTTTTGGAAATCTTGCAGCATAAAATACTGCCAAAATTGACGTAGTTCTGTAATGAAAGAGAATAGCATTTTTTAACAAAATGAATTTTTGATCAAAAACTTGTAGTGAAGTGTAACTGCGAAGGCGAATGGAAAAATGGGTTGTATGGAGGTGTGGTCAGGAGGCAGTTGGTGTGTGAAATAGCACCTAGGTAGATGGAGATAGGATTAGGCAGTATTAGAGATAAGGTTATTGTGTAGTCTAGGTCAGAAGGGACTAGGCTTAAAGTACAGTCAGATATAGGAGGAGGTCAGAATTGGTCTATATAATACAGACAGATTTGTGAAACCAATGCTTTATTCCTCTGGCTAGTTTGTATGCAGGAAAACGCTAACCGCTCACACCACTTACACAGTCAAATCTCTGAGCTGCAGTGCTGAGGTTCAAATTCTGCTGATAATCTGTAGCGGAGGCCATCATGTGAGCACAGGGCTTATCTGTCCATCATTCTGTTTAGCACACTCACCTGCATGCTCCATTCTTTCGATCATAGTTGCTGATTAACCGTCACGATGTTCTTGAGAGGCAGGTCATTCAGGACCATATCCCTGCTTTTCAGTTGGGGAAGCCATGTCCTGGAGAGCTGCAATGACTTGCTGAAGTCTACAAGAAGACTAGTGTTGAGGCTGGAATTAGACTTTGAGACATTTTGGCTGTGTTTTAAGGGCTCAGTACACTGTACTTCACTGCCCCATGTCGGAAGAACAGACCTAGCGACTGGGAGTCATAACATGTATGTGGGTCCTTAGGCTGTGTTTGGGGCATGGATGTCTAGCGGCTGGGAAGAGATGTGACCTAGGTGTAGAACGGTTCCCAGTAACTCTGCTCCCAAGAGTAGGCTCTGAGAAGAGGTGGGCACAGAGACAGATCTGGGAGAGCAAGGTCTACAGCATAGACCTGGCCAAGGGAGATGAGTGTGGGATGCAGGCTTAGTTTGCCAAGGGCAGAGGGAACTGGGAGGCTGGGCACACAGAGCAGATGAAGTGTGAGTTATAGATCCTGTCTTTATGCATCACATTGATCTCATTCAGAGTGTTATACTTAGCATTTCGTTTATATAATGTCAGGGTGTTACACGGGTTTATTTTTAACTCATGGATTACTGGCAGTTTCAGTCTGGATGCTGTCTGGTAATGAAGTGGCAGAAATTTGTCCAGGTCTGGCAAAAGATATTTGTCAAATGATCTCTGGAAGTTGAGAGAAATGTGTTTTCTTGACTATTTGTGTTACCTTGTCACCTGGGAGCTAAGTCCAACACAGACACACTATGCATGGCGTGGTGACAGCATGCATTGGTAAATGGTTGTGTCATTTTGTGATACATGTTACATTTCATTTAGGACTTTAGGAAGGTAAAAGAAAAGGGGCCAAGGTGCATTCTGCGTCATTCAGTAGGTGTCTGGTGCAAAACCAGCCACCTTGTGAAGTAGATCATATGACCAGAAGAGCTTGGGACTAGAAGCTGTCTCATAACCTTATGGTCATGCCTGACCTCACTGTGGGTGTTTGCTCACTGACTTGCTATTTGTGCTGTGTTTCCCATTGTAGACGCGGTTTGAGTGAAACCAGTTTGGTGATTTGGCAAAGGATTCAGCAAAGGATTCCCTGATGTAAAGAGTGCGAATTAATATAGACCAATGCTTGCCAAAGATCCATCTCTTACCAACACCTCTGGATGCCCCTTTCTTGCTGTATCATCACCAGATTCTTCAAAGGCAGTCACATTTCCCACTATACTGAAGAATCCAGCGAGGACTAAGAGGGTTTCCTCCCTGCAGGTTTACACACAGCATCCTGCATCCAGCTCTAGGGCCTACTGAACCCCAGTGGAGCTAGGCTCCAGAACTTGCTTTTTAAATGACCCTGTTTGCCCTGGTGGGTTTGGAGTGCTCACTGCTGGCTTGTCACCAGACATTGATCTCCATTTCCCATTGCTCTGAACTGTTGCATGGCTCTCACACAGTGAGCCCAGTCTATCTGCTATGAGCTATCAGGGTTGTCCACTGGAGAGAATGTCTTTAGCTTCCAAGACCTCCCACCGTCAAAATATTTGGCAAAGCTGTGTTGTAAATGGATCTTTGCTTCTGCCTATCCCTACCCCTTGTCCAGATTGCTCACACCTTCTGTTCTGCACATGTCTGATCCCCTTCAACCCAGTACTGTCTGTCCATCTCCTCTTTCTATGCATCTAATGGAGGTTGGTAATCCCGTTAGGTGCTTGCAGCAGGCGCTGCCGAATTTGCTTGCAAACGCCTGTGCCAGGTCGAGTGTCATTGCCAGCAGCACTCTTGGCGGGATGAAGGTTGCATTAGCGAACAGTAATTGAAATGCAAAATAACATTTTGATCGAGCGAGCAGGCTGTTTATTTATCAGATCAATAGCCAAAATGCCCCATCTGGAGAAGTCAGCGTGATAATAAGTGATAGCATTCCAAGGGCAAAGGGAACAAGCGCAGCGGGGAGGACATGCCGGCAGGGTGAGCTGGTTTGGGTTGGGTCACACCGGGCCGTCAGTTTCTAAAACTTGCTTCTTTTTGGGTCCCCTTTGAAGAGGGCAGCCCCACTCCTAGTAGCATCTGCCAAAGGTTTCAGACCTCTGGACAGAGAACAAACAGTTCTTAAGTACAAGATCAGACAGAGTGCAGACATATGTAAAATCATGTGAGATCTTCTCCCTCACATGCTCTGATAGATGCAGGGCTATGACTTGAGGTGCAGACTGCAGATGATGTGGCTCAGTTAGGCAGTGGTTTTTTGATTATTTGTTTTTGCTGTAGTGCATTATGTTTGCTATAAAGGGGTGAACACTCGCGGTGGTGATCTGGAAATGTGAAGTCATAGTTTGGCTTCTATAGCAAAGCTGCTGGAATGGTATCTAGGTGCATCCACATAATGAGGAAAGGAGAGATGTGGGAGGGGTTGTGTGAGGAAGGGGTTTGTGTGTATTTGCACAGTAAATTTTTTATGTGTATGCATACCTGCTATACACAGGTACCCTACAGAATAAAGCTGTGTAACATTTAAGCCTGTCTCAAAAAGGCATTGTATGAAAGTGTAGAAGCAGCTCTATAGCTTCTTTCTGGGTGCGTGGCTGCCTGTCTGTCTACTTTGACGTGTCTGTCTGTTGGCTTCTGCTTGTCCATTTGTAGGGATGCTAAAGACAGGGAACAGGAAGTGAAACTGAGGTTGAAGATATTGCAAGCTTGCAGTTTTTTCTTTCATGTCCCAAAAATAATAACAGGGAAAAGTGAAAACTTCCTGGGATGAGGAGATTATCTATTCACGATGGCAGAAAGAAATATTTTTGTGGGTTTTTTGTAATTACATTTAGTTACATTTTCAAACAGTGATGCCAATTTGGAGGAAAATGCGGGTAATTTGAAAGTATTTTGCTTTAGAATTTGTTTGGGCTGGGTTGAGTTTTTTTTATCTAGAGAAGTGAAAGTGCAAGTTACACAAAGTGTTGGGGAAAATGATGTGCTTGTTCTGTTACACAGTTTTCTGTCTAAAGAGTGGTTTGTTGGCCATGGTCTCCTCCTCATCTCTTGGTTCAGGCAGGTGAGAAAGCAGGACACTGTGGGGCCTCAGGTAGGGCCGAGCATGAGTGGACTGGCAGCTACTTTGTCAGTCAAAGGAAATAGGGACAAACAGTCTGGAAGATGGATGAATGAAGTGGATTTAGAACAAGTCATTAGGGTTTGAAGCTGGAATTTGGGTCAGCTACAACTGGCTACTTAATATATGCAGTGTGTGGTAAAAGATCTTCTAAATACCTACCAAAGATGGGGTTTTAAAGACTCAGCAAAACTGAACCTTGAGGTTATCTTAAATAGGTAGCTAAAGATAATCCTGTATGTTACAGCAGTCTAAGGTGGGCAGAAGGAAACTGGGTGTTTCTGTGTATCGCCTGTTCTCCTATATCTGTGGTGTTAGCTTGAGAGCAGCCTGGTCTACAGTTACCTCTGTTGTATACTCTCATTCTCTGCTTGTTCAAGTGCTGTATCTCAGCCTCACTGTGTAGCACAGATTTCTTGTCTGTCCTTGACCCCATGCAGTTCCTCTCTTGTGCCTCCATCCCAACTCACTGCTGCTTCCATACTTTTGCAGTGCTTCTGGAACATTTCTCCTCTGCCAGATCAAGGGTTTGGTCTCACACTGTTATCTTGCTTTGCTACCATATCATCTTAGGACTGCTTTCTGGAGAGTCAGGGGTAAAAAATATTTCAAACTGAAAAGCACTAATTGCCCATTGTTATTTTCCATGCTGTAATTTATGTGGAACTAATTTCAGTCAGTTTTTCAGGATCTGTCTGGTTTTGAGTAATGTTTCTAATGATGAGGCACTTAATTATAGATTTCTTTGAGAGCTACAGGTGGAATCTAGGCAAAGCCCATCTATTCTGTCTGGCTTGTCTTGGCAAGGGTGGAAGAAGGAGGCAGAGTCCCACTACAACTGTGAGTTTTGAAGTGTAAGAAACAGAAACCCTCCTTAAAAAAATGAACAGGTCAATTTGAGAGCATACAATTTCAGATTTTGTCTGAATAATGGCATCCCCTTTCAGTAAACTAGTATTTACAAAAATGTAAATTCTTAAGTCTCTTTTCACATTTGTTTCTAGGGTCGTGCCCTTGATTTGTGAGTATCTCCCATCCTAACTCCTTCCTCAAACACTTAGAGGAATTGAGCAATACCTCCACGTCTCTCTTTTTTTCCTGCCATTGTTCATCATGAATTGTAGGCAAGGTTGAAGGGAGGGGCACCTTCAATAGGCATCTTGAAATGCAAGGAAGTGCAGGCTGAAGAATTTGCTCTGGTGGCAATTTTCTGTCAGAAATGCTGAGAGGGTACTGAGTGAAAGAAAAGGTCTATGTTTATGAGAGGTCTATGTCTATGAAAGGTTTATGAGACAAGTGGTTAGGCTGGGATGCAAAAATTATGTTGTGAATGGAAGTGCTGGAGGTTTCCTTTCCTTGCCCAGATGAAAAGGTTGAAGCAAAATTCTGATGTACAAGTGTCTGAAGTGTGCTTTACTAAACATGTTGTTGGATGGGTCTCATTCACAAGTGTCTGAAGGACACTGAAGGTACTAAGAGAGATCTAGATTTTAAGTGCCCTAGATAGGCAGAGTACAAAGACAGACATTCAAGAAAAAATGATGGTCTAGCTGATCATTTCAACAGGGACTAAGTTGCAGCTTTGCTGTGTGCAGGTAAAATTGTTGAATTGGTGTGAACAGTCTTCCAGATTTATAAATAGTGGGTGAAGAAATCGAAATGTGAAACACAGAATGATAACATGGAGAGAAAAAGGGTGGTGATAGATTTGAATAATAGTGAATGGACAGTCAGTCCTGGTCCTTGTTTTGGTGTGATATCAACATAAGTATAATCAAGAAGCATTAGCCCAAGTGCTACAGCAATTCACTCTCATGGGACTGACATTAGTACACCAAAGGGCAAGGTACCTTCAAAAGGTGATGCATTAATAAGAGAGTGAACTGATAATATATGTCACACCTCCAGATTAATTGTCACTTCATCTGTGTAATACTTCCTGCCATTTACTAACAAGAATGTAGTCCTAAGGGTGAAGAGACATTACAAGAATGAAGAGAGAAATGAAGGCTAGTAGGAAATCTATAATGTCTTCTGCCCATGAGAAGCCTTTTTTATTTATTAAGCATCCTCCAGGCAGTTTGCTGCAACAGCTTTCATCAGCATGAGCTAACTTGGGCTAGAGGAGATCTACTGATATGTAACTGGGCTCTGCTTATGCAATCGGTCAAAGGGATAAAATGTCTCCTGGGCATTAGACAAGCAAATACTATTTGTATAAGAGCCAAAATACAAGCACTTGCGGTCTCCATCTTCTTAGTTTGCAGAAGAGCCCAGCTTGGGCCTCCGTGCCCCCTGCTTTGCAAGGGAAATGTTCTTCCAGTCTACATGGCAGAACCAGTCTCTCTCCAGCAACACACTTCAGTAGATCTCATCTAACACAGTTCTCTTCAGTAATACCAGGGGAACTGACCCCTGGAGACAGGTCTCTTGATAGGCTCTTGGAGTTGGGGAGTTGTGCAACTTTGCTGGCTTCCTTACATATTTTCTTTTTAGCTTCTTCAGCCTCCTAACTCAAAACTTCTTCCCCTAACCCACCGTCAAATTATCAAGCAAATAAAAAAAATTATGTATCTCTCTTCAGAGCAAGGATGAAAGGCAAGTCAAGGTTGATGCATTTTTACAAAATAAGCCAGGTCGAGATGCCCAGCAAAGACAAAAGCGCCATAAAATGATTGTAATTGGAGTTGGGATGGTGTAGCTTTTTTAGAATAAAATGCTGGCAGTTGGACCTTGTTACAACCTGGCAGTTCAGGTTTGTGAACTGCAGGTTGGTATTCATGCTATGGAGTAGAAGTCAAACAATGCTTTCCACTCCAAATTAGAGAGCAAGCTCCATCAGCCTTTTGCTAAGCTATGGTTTATGTTTGTTCCAAAGACAAGTATTTAGTATTTGTGTGGGCATATTATGGACAAATGCCTTGCAAACAGGCTGTCTTGGGTTTGCCTTACTCTACAGAATAGAGGCATAACCCATGCCAGCCAAAGGGAGGCACTAGCAAACATGACAGAACTCAGAAATCATAACTGCACTCCAGAGAAACATACTTAGATTGATCTGAATCTCTGACTCTCTTGTCCTTCATAGCAGTGCAAAATACTGTAATTTAAACAAAAAACTTCTAAAGCCTGTGCACTGGTAACTTGGTGATTTATGTTTATGATCATGCCCATCACACATAGAACCATAGAATCATTTAGGTTGGAAAGGACCTTTAAGATCATCGAGTCATATCATTAACCTAACACTGCCAAGTCCACCACTAAACCACATCCCTAAGCACCACATCTAAACATCTTTTAAATACCTCCAGGGATGGTGACTCAACCACTTCCCTGGGCAGTCTGTTGCAACACTTGATACCCCTTTTGGTTAAGAAATTTTTCCTAATATCCAATCTAAACCTCCCATGGTAAGGCCATTTCCTCTTGCCCTGTTGCTTGTTAGTTGCATGTGCTAGCCAAGCTCTTGTCTACCCCCAGAGAGAAAGGAAGTTTGTCCTGAGAACAAGGTATAGATATATGATAGAATAAGCCCAGAAAAGCTTCCTGGACTGTGGCTAGTATGGCTGAGTTATCCACGGTTATCCACTGTACAGAAGTAAAGTTGCACATTGGCAGATCCCATTATTCTTGGACTGTTGCATGAGAAAAGCTGTCAGTAAAGATGAGGAGTGTCTAGATGATGCCTCTCTCATTTGAAGCCCATATTGAGTCCATAGAAAAGCAGGAGAAACCAGAGGATGTGCTGACCCCTTGCCTCCCTAGCACCACGGAGGGTGTCCTCAAAGCAGAGAGGCAGGGATAGGAGCATGTATGTGAGCTGTCCATGGTAAGAGCTGGTCACCCAACAGGTGTGGGCATCTCAGCTCCATGACATTAACTCTTTGCATACATGACCTAAAATTACACTGGCTGTTATTGCAGCTGTCATGTCTAGCCTGCCAGTTGTAAAACATTATTTATTTCTGTCTCCTGTATCTAAAAAAAACATCTGACAAAATTTGGCTTGTTACTGGAGTGGCAGCCAGTGTCTGAGAAGCTGATCTTTATTGTTTGTCAGCCAGCTGTGGGCTGCAAAGATCTCTCATGTGGCCCACAAAGGATACAAAGTCTGTGTTGCCCAAATGGCATCGTGGCATGGTATGCACATCTCATTTACACATGCAGTGCACGTTTATGTCGTCTGGGATAACAAATACTGATAGCAAAAACAGGCCTGTACTGGAGAAGAGGTTGCATGTTTTATCTCTGTTTAAATCATTGGTGTTTCTGCAGATTAAAGCTTCTTTGGTCTTTCATGATTGGTTTAAACCATGTCTGCAATCCAAAGTTTGCTTTTGTCAAAAGCTGCGGCCTGAAGTGAGCAGGTTTATACTGGCAGTGTTCTCAGGTTTTGTCAGTAAAACTTAAATACATGTACTGTGAGGACTCCCTATGCATAGGCTTCAGGACTAAAGTGCAGTTCCACAAGCACAGTTATAAGGCACCTGGAACTTACAAGTTGTATAGGTGTCTCGCCTGCAGGGGTTTTCAATTTTACTGTAGATCTTAAAGGACTTAAAAAAATCAGGATTTCATTCTGTCTGGAATCCACATCCAGCTGTGAGAACCACCCAAAAAAGCCCATTTCTGACCTTTTAAACTTCTCCTTGTGGCGAGAATAGAGAAGGTTTTGCCTGAGGAGGGCCTGAGTGTTCTTTCTTTCTCTCCCTTTACCTCAGCTGATACTAGTCCTACAGCTATATTTCAGCATTCATTTTAATGACAATTCCATTCTTACAGCTGGAAATCTCCAACATATTGGGTTGGTGAGTTTTTGATTTTATCAGAAAATACTGGTGAAGGGACTGGCTTACATGGCAGAACTCCTGATGCCCATTCCTTACCTTCCTCCAGGAAACTGGAGTATAGCACTGAGCTATCCTTGCCTTTCCTATTGAAGATCACATAATGAGGATCAGCCACTAGAAAAGCTCAAGAGTGTTGCCTCCAAAATTTCCTTGATTCAGTTTGGAACAGGGAGACCTGCATGGAGAAGGTACAGGGTCAAATACTTGGGTTTGCATCAGCACTTAGATGCTCAGATGGTATTACGTTAGTGAATTGTGGATACCTTTAGCAGAAAGAATTTTTCTGGTGAGGAAATGTTACTTTCTATTACAAAGCTTGTAACAGAACAAATACTGTTCTGTCTTGCTAAGCAGATGTGAGTGGTGGGCCTTGTTCTCTCTTGCTTGTAGATAGAGAGTACTGCTTTCCTGTAATTTTCATATCCAGAAGTGGGGTAAAGAGGTGAACATTGCTGCAAATTACTATTTCTGGCAAAAATAACCTCAAAGGATGTGCAATAAAATAGCCTTATCTGCATCAATCCCAAATTTGTAATCATTGAAGTTTAAAAGGCAATATTTATTGCCTTGATTTTATAAGACTAATCTTTTGTCCCTTTTTGGTCCTGTCCATCTAGCAGTGTTCCCCTCTCTTATGGTTGCTGTTGTTCACCTGAAAGCATTAAATTCATAACCAGTCCAGCCATTACAGAGAAACAGGAAAAGATGAAAGGCAGGAGAATAATTCGAGAAACTTGTAAAATTAACCCAACATCACTGCCCAAGGGAGATAACACTAATGGATAAAAACCTAAAGCACCATCTCGACTTGGTCTAAACCTGTATATTTACATCCAGAATCACTGAGATCGGAGTATGCTTGTCTGAGGGCTGTTACAGGCATGTAAAGGCTAACAGCATTGTTAGTGATAAACAGCCGTGGGTTTATGAAACAGGAGTACAGCAGACAATAACCTTTCTTGATACAATTAGATAATTAGTGGCAAAAGGAATGCAGTGAATAGACTGTCTCTGGACCGTGCATGGGCTTTTGACACATAGCTGTGCAAGATCTTATTAGGGAAATTAGATCAAATTGGTTTTGATACAAATCCTGTGAAATGAATCATGGATTAGCTGATAGAGTGTAAACAGAAGGGTTAGAGGCATTCTTTATCCTTCTGCAAAGATGGTGTCCGAAAGGGCAGTGCTTTGGTTTTAAATATTCATTACTGACCTGGAGGAAAATGTAAAAGACATAGTTCTCAAATTTACAGTTGACAGAACTGAAAGATACTAGAAAAAAATCAGAGTAGAAAAAAAAAGAACTAGCCTGAAAAAATGAGCATTATTAACAGGATTTGGTAAAACAAGTGGCAATTAGCACCATGTGGTTTAAAGATGATACTGGATCTACTTTGGAACAAGGAGAATCTCCAAATTTCATGTTGTGCAGAGCACTGTGGCAAAAGCAGCTTATGTTCAGAGAGGTCCCAGTGAGACAGTGGCTATCAAATGATGTGAGCTGATGTGCAACCTGATGTCTGGCAAAGCAACTGCTCAGTTGGTCTGTATGTCTGCCCAGCTGTGTGCTTTCCAGAGTGACTCTCCCCTGTAGTGCTGTGGCATCATGCTGTGCAATTCAGGGCACCTTGCTGCAAGAGAGACCCAGGCAAGTTGGAACAGATCCAGAGAAGGGCCACAAAGATGCTAAAGGGATTAGAGGGAATGACCTATGATGAGGAAAGGTGAAAAGAACGAAATGTTTAGAACCTCTAAGCCTGTTACATGGGCACAGAAATAGTAACGGAGTTTCCTGTGCCAGCACGGAGGAGAGTTGGATCAAGTCTCTCTCCTTTTACATTCCTATTAAGGTAACTAGAGCTGAGCAAAATGGCTGTTCATCTCTTTGAACTCTTTGCAAAAAACATTTAGCTGTTCTTGAAGTTCAAGATGTTGTATTTCATTGCCAGGGGACGCTCTGAGTCTGTTTAAAAATCACCACAGGATCTCCATGAGACTTGCAGAAAGTCAGAGCTGGTGAGGCTTAATTTGAGAGTGTGCTGCCCAGCAATAATCAACTATGCAAGTTGTTCCAGAGGCCAGAAAAGAAAAACATAAGATCTGGAATGGCCGGAGTCACCCTAGCTATGATCTTTGATCTGTCTTGATGTTAAGGACTTCTGCCTCTAAAGCATGTGTTGACATCTAACCAGAACTCAGTATGTATTACTATCTCCTGGAAGCGAACAGGAGCATCCTCAGCTGTAAGGAGGTAGGGGGGTTGTTACTATCCTTGATTTGCATTCAGACAGTCACTGTTTGCCTGCCTTAGGGAGGTAGGCTGGCTCCTTAATTGAGGTTGTGAGTTGAGAAGTGAGTTGGTCCTAGGAGACTGATCCCTCCTCTTTCCTTTTTTTTTTTTTTTTCAGTAGAGGGAAATATCTCGGTGGGTCCTCTTGACATCCTCTGTGAATTTTGGGCTTTTTAAGAGAGAGAAGCTGGTATTTGCACTCCAGTGACTGAATCTGACAGGACAGTTCACCTTCTTGTCATGCCTTTTTCATAGTGTTGTCCTCTGTCTGCCCTTAACACTACAACTCCAGCTCCTTTTGTTCTGGAGTCCCTCAGTGCAGGACAGTGTTTTACAGTGGTTTTGCCTTCCATTTTGACCCTATCTCATGTTACTGTGCCCAATGATCTTCAGATTTCTACTACAAACACGCTTCTCGGATAGGGAAAGGTTCCAGAATCTGGCCCGCACAGCAGCTTTCAGCTTTACTGTGGGGTGCTAAGATCTGGTCTCAGCTAGCAAAGCTTCATCTTCCTCCACACAGTCAGCTGGCATTACACCAGGAGATCTCCAATCTGTCTACTTGCCCTGCGGGTTTAAAGATGAATGCACCTGCAGCAATTATTCCTGTAACTGCTCTTAGTCCAGTGTGACTCTCTGGGCAAAGCATGGGCATTCATCAACTCATCATGATCTCTCTGAGAGGGACCAAACTCTAGATTCCTCTCAAGTAACACAAGGCAAAGCAGCTGAGGAACGTGAGATGCCTGCCCATACTCTCAAGGTCATCAGTCTTGCCAAGTAACAAACTTCACGGATCGATCCCAGAGATAGGAGATGAGGTCAAACATTGAGGATGAAACAGAGAAGGGAAAATTAGGAGATACTTGGGTCAAATGAGCTCATAAGGAGGCAGGACTGTGAAGTTGCTGCATATCAAACATGTACATTCATATCAACAGACACACAGGTGTGATATATATACGTGTGCGCTCCAGCCTTGCTGTATCACAGAATGTTTTGTCCTGTCCCCTACGGGTTTAACCTCTTGCCAGAAGAAGTTGCCACAAATACCGGGGAAATAGGTTGAAACTGAAATAGAAATAGAAATTACCCACATGACCATGCTGTGGTAACTTTAAACCAGTAGAGCTTCCAAGAGGAAAAGTCAAGCATCTCCAGTCAATCAGAATTATTTGGACGTGTCATCAGGAAAATGCATGTATTTAGGTTTTCTTAAAAACCTTTACAAATTATCTTGCTGAAGGGAAAATTTAGCCTCTCAGGTTAATACTATTATCAATTTAAAAGTGTCTGAGACAGAAAAGAAAGGGTAGACATACCCTACTCAGAAAAGAAAGAAGTAAATTTTCAGCATGATAAAGGTTAACAGGAATCACCCACAAAGTTCACTGTTACAGTGTTTGATCCATGTGTTAATGATCTGGGTACTGGGTGAACAATGAGACTCTGCAGATGACATCAAATTATCAAGGAAGACTGAAGAACTCTAGAGGATCCTAATAAAGCTGTGTACATGGACAGCACAATGGTAGATGAAATACACTGTTGACTGTTGCAAAACATGGCACACCAGAAGGCATTAATTTGATATTTCATACATCTTAATGGATTCTAAATTAACTGTAGCAACTCAGGGAAAGATCTGAGGATTGCGATAAGTAACTTGCTGATACTCTCTGTTGAAGGAATGGTAACCATTCAGATTTTAATTTAAAGAGAAGAAAAGCAAGCAATTTAAGGAGTTATATAATAGATAGGCTGAAAATAACATTGAAAATATGGTAACGTCAGTAGGTAATTGATGGTGTGCCTTTGTCTTGACTACTGTCCAGACCTTCAGCTGGAGAAGTGATGGAGCAGTGCCAATTTCATGCTGCTGAGGAGCTGGCTCATTGAACTCTGTTCTGGACTGAACAGAAATAGCCAGACTAGAGGAAGTTCAGAGATGGATGATGAAGCAGATAAGAGGTCTGCAAAAACTTCTGTGTGAAGAACAATTATATAGATAGTAAAGAGCTGAATGAGGAGACATGGCAAAAGTACATTTCATGAGAAGGAGAGTCAGGAAATGTTCAGGAAGCCTGAAAGGCTGCAGATAAAGTATAGGCAAATAAAAATAAGATTTTGTTTGTTTGTTGATACACCACACAAGTAATCCCTGGAACTCATTGCTGTAAGAGATCATAAAAATTAGCAGTGTTCTAAAAAAAGACTGAATATTTATACAAGGAGTAAGACTATCTGTGACTAAAATAAATAAGAAGAGCTTGCAAGTTTGGTGAAGATGCAGTCTTTTCCATATACCTAAGAGCATAACCCTGTCTCTAAGTAGGAGGAATTTGAGAGAAGCCTCTCCATGAAAAAGCCGTGTACTAGTAAATAAAAGAAAGATTAAGATTTAAGATTAAGCTGGAGGAAACTTTTGATCAGATGATTTTCCTTCACTTTCTAAGCTCCCATTTTAGTGAGGATAGTGAAGTAGGGGCGGGAGGAGGAATCCAACATGAAGCTTAATCAAAGACCTCTATTATAAATGAAAATCCAATCTGAGCAGGTCCTTTCTGCAGGGTCTGCTAGTGAACTGCACATCCTGAACTAACCAAACATCTTTTTCACCTGGCCTGCCACAGACAGGCTTATTTCTTCCTTCTGTTCCAGGGGTAGATTGTGCTCTTGGTAGATTGTGCCTCATCAGCACTGATGTCCCTTCCCAGCACTGCAGCCTGTGAACAGCCTGCAATGATGATCTACACAAATAGCTTTGTCTTTATTCTAGTGTGAGTTTGTGGGGAGTAGGCGGGCTATTCTTAGTGAGTTGTGCTGATATTTCTGGACAAGAAGGACCTGGGTGGGGTTGAACTGCCTGAGCCAACTGGAGTTGCACTGAGGTGGGAAAAGGAGGGCTCTTTTTTGACCAACCTGGAGCTGGGTTTGGCCAGGAGGGTGCTGAGTGCCTTTGCTCTCTCCCTGCAGGCTGCTCGGCAGAATGGCCACGGAGGAGCGGCACCTCTCCTCCAGCTGTGGGTCCTTCATCAAGACCGAGCCCTCCAGCCCATCTTCTGGCATCGACGCCATCAGTCACCACAGCCCGAGTGGCTCCTCCGACGCTAGCGGTGGCTACGGCATCACCATGGGTGGCCACCCCAATGGCCTAGACTCTCCACCCATGTTCAATGGCACGGGGATTGGCGGTGGGTCCTGCCGTAAGCGTTACGATGACTGCGCCAGCGCCATCATGGAGGACTCGCCCACCAAGTGCGAGTACATGCTCAATGCAATCCCCAAGCGGCTGTGCCTGGTGTGCGGGGACATTGCTTCTGGGTACCACTACGGCGTGGCTTCCTGTGAGGCGTGCAAAGCCTTCTTCAAGAGGACTATTCAAGGTATGGTGGGAAGGGAGGGAAACTGAGACATTCACTCCATAGTAAAAAAGGGAGGCGGCCCCAGACTGAGACTGCAGTGTTTCCGTGTCATATAAAAGGGGGAAAGGGAGGGTGAATGTAATGCACCTAACCCTCCATCCTTTTTATGCTTCCTCTCTCCTGCTGCTCAGCTCTGGTCCTTCCAAATCAACCTGGACATGAAGTTAGGCTTTGTGGCGGTAGGAAACTTTCTTTGCCAAGTTCCTAGCCTGGCTGGCTACTAGATCTGGATGTCTGGCCTGGTGATCTTCCTGCCTCTTCTGGTGGGACCGATACCCTGATAATGTGGCTGCTAGTGGAGTGAGGCCTGGAAAGGAAATGCTTTTCACTCCTGTTTTTAAGGCCCATTTGAAGAGTGGCTCCCCCTGCATAGAGACGGTATCTCTTTAGAGATGTCTGCACCTTGAGGTGAAAGCTGCAGCATTACAGGAGTAGAGAGGTTCTCACTCTGTCCTGCCAGTCTTAATTTGTGGCCATGGACTCCATACGGACCTCACCACAAGGCTGGACAGAGCACTTGAATGAGAGTCAATCCTGTGTTCCTCTTTTTCTGGTTTCACCAACCCTTTTCATTAAGGTGCAACTTCTTTGAAGATAAAAAATTTAGGCACTGAAGGAGATGGAGATACCCAATTTTTGTCGGTCTTACTAGGGATGAGAAATTCCTCAGGTGATTTTGAAAACCTGAGTGCATGTATGTGTAATGAATTTCAGTGCATTGCTCCTGCATATACAACTCACATATGAGGTGTATGGCTGTGTCCTACTGCAGGTGTGCACACATGCAGGTAGAACAGTATAGCCAAAAGTGGTAGTTCATCCAGGCAAGCTCCAATATCCATGAGTGTTTGGGTGTACTTACACAAGCAGGGCCTGTGTGAGCAAACATACCTTGATGTACAGATATTCCCTTTATTTCCTACACTCTCTAATTGGAAAAAGGACAGGATCATTCTTCTTCCAGTGATAAGTGTATTGAGTTTACCCAATTATGATGGGTTGAGTGGAGACAGGTGTCCAGTGAGCAAGCAGCTGTGTGTGTACCTATACATATATGTGTATATGTACATATACCTATGCCAATACCCCTATTGACTGGGGTCAGTCCAGCACACCAACAGTTCCTTGTCTCCTGTGAAATGAAAGAAATGCACATGTGGGGAGAGCACTTGTTTTATTTATGTTCATCGGATAGGCCTGATTACACACTGTCACTGGGGATGTTCAACTCTGAAGTGGACAGAGCAGTACAAGGTGCAGTTCCACCCAAGTCTCTGCAGAATTCACTATTTCTAGCTTAATTTCTTAGACTCTAGATGTCTCTCCTTACTATTATCCAGCTGTGGAAATAATCACTCTGTATTGCCCCACTGACTCTTCCTCTTTTATTATGCCATGTGGAAGGCATCGCCGCCTCTAGGGCATTGGCCTGTCCCTGGCAGGGTTTCTGTGATTTGTCATTGCTGAATCTCCTGTGATTGAATGTGAACTTTTACTTGCACTTCTGACTGTCAGCACTGACTCTGTCCCTCCTCCAGCGCTTGGACCCATTCCCAGTGGTTTTTACTGGCACATTCAGGTGCTAAAGGAGGCACAGGGTAGTACTCTGAAGCAAAGCCCTAGGGGCTCCTTATATAGGAAGAGACTAAAACTCTAACCTGTCACGGGAGCAATACTGGAGCACCTCTGTGCCAAAGCAGAAGAGAGGCCTAACCTGGAGAGAGAGCAAGAAACCTAGGAACTTTTGAAGAGTTTTCAGAGAAAATCAAAAGAAAATGATGTAGGGCAGTAGTAGCTAGAGCCTGTATTGGCCTGGGTGATATGTCAGCTAACTTAATACCAGGAAGGGAGAGCGCTTCCCTCCAGCCCCCTCTCCCCAGCATAGCCATATTCTCCCTGTGGTTCCCTAATTGATTGCCTGTTAACATGTAACAGATGGGGGAAAGGAATAAGTGGAGATTTCACTCACCCTGTCATCAGCTTGGGCTGGTGACTGAGGTACCAAAATGCTTTTATTCCCAAGAGTGGAAGAGCTGAGTGTGCTGTGCCCAAGGGTCAGCAATTTCAGCTATGGAGCTGAAGGCTGAGCTCAGGGAGGTGGGCAGCAAATAGGGCTGCAGAGTTTGGTTGAGTCAAGAAAATACACGGTTTCCAGGGCTCTGCTGCAGTGTGCACAATATCCAAGCACAGCCCTGGGTATGCAGGGGAAAAGGGTTTAAGGATCACATAGAAGAGATGGCAAGTGGCAAAAGCATTTCCAAAAGGAGTTCATCCTGCAACTCTATTATATTCAGTAGATGTATTAAGCATCTGACTGAAGAAGTGGGAAAATCTTCATCCGGGCTGCCTAACATTGATGTAGGGTGAGCAGACACCATACAGATGTGTATGTTATACAATTGCATTCCCTGCTAGTATCAAAAGACTTGCCATGATTCTGATATCTAGGAATGGTGTTGACTCAATGGTTTAAGCACAGAGATAGAGTTAGGACCCCAGGATTTCCCAGGTGCTCAGGAGATGCAGTAGGTAAGTTCATCATCAGACTTTTATGGTCTCGGACCAGCCACTTCAATTCTCTGTGCTTGAGTATGGAAAGATTAAAAACAAATTACTGTTATGAGAGTACTTAAATCTGCTGGCCCTACATTTGATAACTTTATTAAGTAATAGGTGTCCATGCTGCTATAAAATAGGCTTAAATCTGCTCTGGTAGGTTAGACTACCGTGACCCTATCTAGATACCCCTGATCATGAAGCAGAGCTTCACGCTAAGTCCCCCCTCCAACTAACACCTTCCCCTGCTACAAATGACCCCAAACTGCCTATTGGTTGTTTTAGCTGCATTAGCTCATGTAAAACCTGCATGTCTTGAGGTAGGAGGATCTTGCAATAGCTTCTCCACTCCCCCTGCTGCTGCTACATCAGTGGGAAGAATGGACACCCCAGCTGCAGACCTTTTTTTGAGCCTGACAGCTCTGCAACTCACTTTCCCCCTTAGCCAGGTGAGGCCAGGCTGTCCTAGACAGCATGAGGGCTGTTGCTTTTCAAAGGATGGGGAGAAGATAGGCTGAAAGCCAGCATGAACATGGCTTGTTATCTCTGAAGTCACTACTGTTGCTATGTGGGAATTTTCCATCAGTGGGATTTTTCCAAAGAAAAGCAGATTTATTACCAAGTCAGATTTCCCTGAGGAGAATTTTGATGATAGGAGAAAAAAAGTCAGAAGAACCCAAACCATTGATTCACTTCAAGCTGAACTGGAGTGTCTGGTTTTGCTGAACTAAGCCAGGATCACACAATACATCCTAACTTGTCCCACAGGTTATGGGGCTAGTCACACCTGTAACCTCTCTCATGTTGTGTTACATGGCCCAAGACAAGGATCAAGGCCTGGAAACCTCTGTGTCATTTCCACTTTGCAGTGCTGGCAATGTTTGAGATGAAAAGGCGAAAACCTGAGATGACAGCACAAGCCACTGTGCTGCAGACCTTTCTCTCTGAACATGTTATTTTGAACCCCAGTGTTGGACTTACCATGCTTTGCGGCAGAGTCAGAAATTCTGAACATTTGAAGATTTTTGGTCAGCTGACAGGCTGTCTGACAAAATTTTAACCGTATTTCTCTATCATTGTATTGCTTTGTGGGAACTATGCTTTGGATCTCCGTTATATTCTAGTGGCAGTTTGCATTTACCTCCATGATGCAAGTGTCTTCCATAAAAACATCTGCCATGGGCATCACCTGACTTCGTGAATATTGTGGAAGGTGCAAAGATGGGAGAGAATTTGAGTTTCAAGCATGTTGAAATGGGCTGCTATTGGTGCCTAAGAGACATCGGATTCGAAACCAAGAAATTTGTATTAGTTGAATGCAATGGAATGGGTCTGTTACATGAATGAAAGATAATGAGTTTTGGATGTTTCTGAATGAATTTTTTTTTAATTTGTATTCCATGGAAATCCTAACTAATCCTTTCATCCAGATTTAGGACAAAGGGAAATGCTGGATTTCTTATGGGATACAAATTTTTAATTTAACTCTACTCTATTCCTTCTTTTAATATCTAGTTCAGTAGACAGAGCATTCCGTATCAACCAAATACATTGTCATTATCTTTTGTTCATCAGTTGTTACAACTGGTAGGTAGTGTTGCCTGTTTTGAGTATTAACAAATAACAGTGCTATGTAACCTTATGAATCCTTTGTTATTCAACATATTCAAGACTATGACTACCCTTCATCTATTTTTCATCTTCAAATGGTGAAAATTAAGGCTATTTCTAAAATGACCCATTAATATAAAATAAAAGCTTAAAACTCAGCAAAAAAATATCTGAATTAAGATTTCTTTCCTGATCTTTGTGAATCATCTCATTGTGTGCTTGGAATACATACCTGATACACAGGACTTGCAAGCAGTGATATTGAGGAGAACTGATTATTGGAGAGTCGGAGAGAAGAGACACATTTACCATCATCTTCTGAATAGGCAGGTTGTGTATCAGGCAAAATGCCTGCATCTGTGGTTTCCCTGCTTGACTCTTGCAAGCTTTAAATTCAGTGAGTGTAGCAACACAACTGCTGTGCTGGATGCCCTTACACCAATAAGGGGCTTAAAATGTGGATAACACAGCTCAGAAGACGTATAGGGATTTATAACAGGCTTGTAACAAAACCTGTAGTCTTCTAGGGCTTCCTGGTTGTCATTACGGTGGTTAAAGTGGCTCCTGGGAAGGGAGGAGCAGTTGAGAGAGTTTGCTAATTTTCCTGAGCAGAAAAGCATTACCATCCACGGGATGAGCAAAGGACCTGTGAGATGCAGAAGGGAGGTTTTGTGTCCCTACAGCAGTGACCATGGCAGCCAGGCACTGTCCTATCCTTCTGTCCTTCTCAGAAATGTGCCTGCTACTTTTCGGATGGGACTTCACAGCCAAAAAATAGGACATGTTCTGAGCTTTCCAACAACTTTTGAAGCTTAATCAGGGAAAGTTCAATAATCCCTGGATCTAGTGCCTGAGTGCTGGTTACTATTCACAGCTGTAGCACTTGGATTCAGAAAACCATCTCCAGTGCAACTCAACTGTATTAGTCTTGTGTTTTCTTTTTGCCTCAGGGCATCTGTACAGAGAAGTCTGTGCAGAAGGACCTTTCTGTGGAACTTAGTGAAGTATTTGTGTGTCAGAAACCCTACAGACAAACTTGATGCCCATAGGGAGCCCCAGGGCCCATCTTCGTGCAAGCAGGAAGCTGATTTGAGTGAGGTTGTGCAAAATGTCCCAAGTCCTCTTTCATGGAGCAGAAGCCAGGTGTGCCACCCTGAGGAGGCAAACACTGCTGGTGTTATACCTATAGCTACCCTCTTTTCCTCTCATAGCATCAAGAGTCCTGAAGCCTTGGTCCTCACATTTCTGTTTTTCTTATTGTATAAGCCACATGAAGTAAAACTGCGGTTAATCCACGCACTAGGGCTTATCTCGCCTGCTTTTCCAAAGGCAGAATAACCCCTCTTACCTCACACGGATCATTGGAGAGATTTTCCTCTGATTTTCACCAAGTACCTCTCCTCATACCAGGACTCAAGCTATGATGCCTCAGTTAGAAGGGCTAATTAAGTGGAAGGTAATAGAGAATCCACTCCATCAGTGTTCCCTGTCCTGGTGCCTGCTGAGGGCAGAGGAACTGGTCTGGCACTTCACTCACCAAAGGCCTTTTTACAGTTTTCAGGTCCCTTTTCACTGAGACACCCAAATGATCTGTTTACCTTCAGAATCAGAGATGAAAAGCATTCAGGACAAAAGCTTGTGGGTACTGAAATGAAAGTGTCATCAGAGCCTAGTGCCTTGTTGAAAAGTCAGGTTGCTTTCTCCTCCAGACTGTGCCAGTCATGCAGAATAGCTGTACTATGGAGGCATTATGCTGTCTGCTTGATGGAACCTTCCTAAGTCCATGGTATTTTGCAAGCAGCTCTTGTAAAACAAACAAAACCCAAACCCCACCACCAACAACAAAAAAACCCCACACAAAATCAAAGCCCACCAGGGCAGTGTAACAATTATTACAAAAATTGGGATAAAAGGAAGCAAATGTATGAGCTGAGGCACCTAGGAGATGGATTTCCCTGAGAATTCCTGCTCTCAGCCCTCTGGCCCCAGGGGGCTAGCAGAGAGTGGCAGCACACCATTGGTCACAACTGCAGCATGCTGTGTCAAATCACTAGGGTGAAAGACATGACTTGAATGAATGGAATTTGGAACTTAATAGCAGATATGTCTGAATCTGGGTTTTTCCCAGGATCTAGGTGGGACTTTACTGTGCTCCTTAAGCCCAGGGAGACATTCTCCTCTTCCCAGTCCCTCCCCTTACAGGAAGGGTATGGTGACTATGGCGTCTCTTGAATGACCAAGCTCTGGTGTGCAGTTTTCGGGTGCTCCTATTATGTGTGCACTGGAAATTATGTTCCAAACTGTTTAACAGTCGAAGTTCTAATTTTACAGAAAATAGGGTAGTTTTGCGGTTCTCCGGAATAAAACCCATGATCTATCACTTTAATAGTCCTTGGCTGTTTCTTAGCATCTCTCATATGAAGGCTTTAAAGTACAGTTAAACGTAGTGAATCAAGACTCACAATCTCCTCAGAAGGTAGGTTTGGTGCTCATTTCATCTTGCAGACGAGCAAACTAGGACACAGAGAGGAAGTGATTTGCCCTCCAAGGCAACACATGAAGGCTTAGGACATCCAAACTCTGATCTGGTCACCCACCATTTGATTTTTTTGAAGCCATTTTTTAGGTAAGTCTTGTGCTGTGGCATCAGCAAGGTCCTAGCAGTTTTTTCAGATCAAATGTAAATATCGTTGAAGTCAAGGAAATCTCTTCTAATAAGCAGCGGTTCAAAGCAAGGCCTTGTTTGTTAGATTATCCCATTTTCAGCCCTTTCCTTCTGGGTCACATAATCTACAATTCACGACACACAGAGACATGACTCTGATTTTATACTTGCATACAGACTTGTCCATGTGCACCCTTGTGTGCTGGTGCTCTTCTGCAGGGCCTTGCAGCACCCCTAGCTGCTGCAGTGAAGAGGAAGCTCTCCGAGCCCACTGCTCCGGCAGCCAGGCTGGTGGTGTGACCGCCAGCCGCTGGGAGGCTGCTGGAATTTCGATGAGTTAATCTCATCACTTTATCACAGGGCACTTACAGAAATTACAGGGAGCTGTGAGCAGCTTCACTGTGCTGGCAGCCAGCCCCAGGGCCCATAAAAGAAATTGAGACATACACAAAAAAAAAAAAAAAAAAAAAAAAAAAAGTCAGAGAACTTTGTTAAAGTTTTGGAGACGATAGTTATTCTTGGATGAATTCTGCCTGGGTAATGCTGATTGTGCCTTCCCTGGTGATGTCCCTGTTTCCTGTAATAATGGTAGGTATTGACCCCAGTTGTAGCTCTCAATCCACGGGGCACAGAGCATGTTTTGGGGCCTGATATAAAACTCTGTTTACTTGGGCAACATTGTCTTGTGTGAAGAGGGTACAGTGGGCCTCAGCTCTAGCATTTGTGCCTGTAGAGAGGGCTGTAAGACACAGCTACTAGTGCTTTCTTCCTTTAGACTGGGCACAGCGTGTGGGAGGGGCACGTTCAATGTGAAGGCAATAAACAGGCTGAATGGGATGTCCCACAAGTGCTGGGCATGTTCTTTCACCTCTGCTTACCAGCAGACTACATGGCTGCTGCACTAAATGGTGGCCACTGCTTTGCTGTCCAGGAAGGGGAGCTTGCCCAGTGCCCATCCTCCTCTGGCTCTGCTCCTTTGACAGTCATGATCCCAGTACAGAAGTGCCTTTGAGAACTGCTTATTCAAGCTGTACATATGGTGTGTATATGGTAACCAGTACCTACACCTACTCTGACACTATCACATTTAGATGTGATGTACGTTTTGTAGACCATTTCCAGTACTTTGCTTGTCAAGGGGTCCATGGGCTAGAGGCATGGGGAAGCTGGGGGGTCTGCTTAATGCAGTGTAGAAGTACCTTGCCAGATGAGGGCTGCCACTGCCTATGCTATAAGGGCTCAGTGCCCTTGGCGTAGTGTCTCTGTGTTACGGGGCAAATTTTTGGCCTTGGGACCACAAAACATGAAATTGTACATCTTTCCAGAGCTCTGGTCTTGGCTTTGGTGAGAAAGGTGGGCATTGAATCTAAGGCAAAACCTTCCAAAGTAAGACTGCATTTGAGTTTTATTCCAAGTTTGTTCCTGCTGTCTTCTGGTGTGCAAGTATCTGGTCATGAGTTCAGGGCCTCCGTACTCATGGGTCTGTATTGTGCTGGAGCTCTGTGTCTAGAGCAGGAGTTTGTTTATTACCTTGAGATCAAGCCTGAATCTCAATTTCCAGCTCTCTGAAAACGTTGATACATTGCTGGCTATTGAAATTCAGGTGCTGCACAATGACGAAATACAGTCTGAGTGGAAGCAACTTATTCAGCACACTCTCCTCCTGCAGACAAACTGCATTTTAGGGGCAGATGAGCAATGGTGAGGAGTGAGGTGGCTGGACTGGGGCTTGGGGGCAAGTTGAAAGTTGTTTCTGAAAAAACAAGAGGCAAGAGGTAGAAGGTTTATAACTAGCAGGTAGAGCACCTTTAGGCTTTGGGGGTTGTGTGCTCCTGGGGTTTCACTCAGCGCGGGCCAAACATAGTGAGATAGATCAGATGGTGCTGTCTTCCTTTTGAATCTGTGCTCTGTCTTTCCACTCAGATTCCCAATGGGCTTTTCAGCTGCTTAGTTAGCCCCAAGGTCTAATCACCACCCCCAGAGACCGGGATGTATCAGATTGTTGGTCTTTAGAGGAAGAAAGACACAACTATCTTGCACAAGAACATAGAAATCCATTACAGAAGCAGGAACAAAAGTCAAGTCTTGCCCCAGTGCTACTAAACTGTGAGCTCTGCTTCTAATCTGATGGTATATGAAATCCACATTGTGCATTCTCTCTGCTCTTACCTGCGCTCCTCCCTACAGCTCTGATTGAAGTCTTGAATTTCAAATTCCTACTCTAAACCACCAAACCAACTTTTCCATTCTTCTTAACTGACTGTAGAGCTTAGAAATCCTTTTTGGAGCTGACTGATTTACCCAGTAGCTAGACTGCCTTAAATTTATTGTCATTGTCAATGCATCACTGTCAAGCTTAGATTTCCAGTCCTGCTCCACAGCAAACATTAAATAGCCCTCTTCAGAAACATCACATCTCTAAAGTGAATGGCAGGATGGTGACAGCCATTTCTGTTTCTTGTCTTCTAGGACTAAATAATTGTTTCATTACACTGTGATTCAGCATAATTCCACTTACATCCTCATATCGGCCCCTCGCATCCATGTTTCAATTACATTCTTGGCTTATGATAAAATATGATGTGACCAGAAATAAATTTGGGGTGCTTCTTTCCCTGTTTTGTCTCAGAGGCAGTGTTATGAGGTGATCATAAATGAAAAGAAATGAGGAAAGAAATGTTCTTTCTCTGTGCAGAGGGATGAGAGGCAGGTGCACAAGAACTAATAAAGTAAAACTGTAAAGATTTGCACAGAGAGCCTGTGTTCATTTTACAGGACATCTTACCCGTCTTTCTCAATCCAGACCTACTGCTTCTCTGCTACCTGTAGTATGCCAGCAGGCAGGAGGAAACAAAGGAGGAAATGCCATCTCTGAGCTCCCTGGTCCCCCAGGCAAGGCAAGAAAGGACAGGTGACATCCATCCCAATGACATGGAGCAAGACTGGCAGCAAAGTGAATACCACTAGTGTCTGAACTGCTCTCACACTCAGCCCTGGACTTTAGGGAACAGGCCAGGTTATAAGGGATGCAGCACAAGGGATGATGACGTGCCTGGAGGACACACTGTGCCTGAAAGCCCAGCATTGCAGTCAACCCCTTGGATGGACAGGTTTCTCTCAATACTTAGAGCAGTATTGCTTTTTTTCTGAAATGTGTTCTAGAAAGTATTGCTGGGCTCTCTAAGAGCCATCATCAGCCCACTGTGGTCTCAGAGTATGGGGGCGTACAAATGAGTGAGCAAACATACAGCACGTACAGACTGATGGTGGTGGGAATATCTGGGCACTACAGCCTGTCCCTGGATCAACGGGGAGAATGTGGTTCCTGGGTGACCATCTCTGTGTTTAATTGCAGGGAATATTGAATACAGCTGCCCGGCCACCAATGAATGTGAGATCACGAAACGGAGGCGCAAGTCCTGTCAGGCCTGTCGCTTCATGAAATGCCTCAAAGTGGGGATGCTAAAAGAAGGTAAGACAGAGTCAGACTGAGAATTGTTCTCTGTCCCAACAGCACCTGGGGCTCCAGGCCTTGCAGGATCTCCTAGGCTAACTACATGCTTGCCCTCTCTGGCTTTCCAAAGATATCTTTTTACAGGCTTTGGAAAAGAGTCAGGATGGGCAGGGACCAAGAGGGCAGTCCAGAGAGGAGAGTGGTTCTATTCAGCACTCTCATGCTAGGATATTACTTCTAGCACTTGCAAATTTGAAAAATAACTGGGAACTGGCTTGCCAGACTGTTTTCTTTCCCAAAGGAACCCTAGGCTGGAGGGGGTTGCTCTTCTTGCCCCCCAGGTCATTTTGCAGTGTTGGGAAGGAGAGGCTCTTGCACGATCGTGACTGGGTCAGCTGGGCTTCGTAAAGGAAGGATGGAGTTAATGCAAAGCTATGGCACAGTATGCAATGAAGTTCTGTTTATTTTCCCCATTCAGGAGACTTTCAGAAGATGACGAGTAGCACAGGTTTGTCTGGGAGCTGTGGGTCCCCTGCCCTGTGTGTCCAACCTGCATTTTTCTCAGCCTATTGATCTGTTCAGCACTCTCTGAGCAGTTTTCATCTTCTCTCTTGTGCTGCTTTTCCTCCCCCCACGCCCCTCCCCAATCCTTGTCCATTCGAGGTGAACCACAGGGAATTCAGTGGCAATTAAACGCATTCTTATGGATTGACTTTAAAGCTTTGTTTCCCTTGGGTCCCTCTGGGAGAGCCAGTGAGGGGAGGAGGGGGAAGGAAGGAGAATTGTTGCATGTAACCCTCTGCATTGCTGTACCTAGCAGAGCACGGTCCCCTCAGTTTAACTACAAGGAACAGCAGCTGGCTGTGGTCTGCGCAAGTCCTGTACGCTGAAGCCAAGATGCCAGCACACAGCTTGCTTCCAAGTCATACCATCATAGCAGCTGGTGATGAATTGTACAATGTCTTTTGAGCATGTATTACTTTTCACTAGGGCTCTCTCATTTCTTGAGAGGCAACTTCATGGCAGACAGTGTTGTTAAAAATGAAGATTAGCTGTTAAACCCTGTTCTGTTCTTTGATTGTTGCGTAGTTTCTGTGTTTAAATATCTTCCTGATAGATCACAGTAGTTACCAAGGGGAGGAGATGGAGACTTGTGTAGTCTGGCCCTCCCTGACCTAGATGTTGAGGTGGTAGACTTGGAGGCTCTTGATCCACTGGGAGGGAGGCACCTACTTTTGGAGTTAAAGAGGGACCATTGGAAACTCATTTCTCTGCATTTGGTAGTTCTGGGAGGGGATATATCCCCTTACCCACACGCCAATCCACACTAGTGACACTGGCTTTAGTGGGAGTGCAGGTTGGTAATGTGCTTTAGCCTGCTCATATGAATCCCGTAAAACAACCTTAAAGCCTTGATATGGTTCCAGTCACTTTGCAGAGCGGTAGCATGGGTCCAAGCTTGGTGGCTGCCTGTGTCTGTGCTGCTCTGCATCCAAGCAGTTGAGCCTCTCAGAGAGAGCTGGCAGCTGGGGGAGCAGAGTCACAGGAGCTGGCACTGGCATGTCTGCCTGTGTGGCCAGGGCATCCTCTGCTCCCAGTCCTGGGAGTTCAACACAGTCCAGAGCATCCTCATGTTAAGGTTTTGTGGCTTAGCCTCCAAGCTGTGTGAAAACAGTTAACTCCTTCCAGACTACAGTTAGGCTGGAAAGCAATGTATGTTCACTCATACCATGCTGTGCCTGAACTGCTGAACCCAGTGGGATACTACTCATGGCAAACTGAAATTTGACTCCAAGGCTGCTTTTGTGCTGAAGTGTATTTAGTTATTCATATAGGGATTGATTTGGCATCATTAAAGCCACTGGGGAAGGGCGATTTGCTATTGATGTTAGTGTATCTGTGATCCTGCCCATAATATTTAGAGCTGTGGAATATGCAGTATAAAGATTTATTGATAGCAATGGCATGCAAGAACACATGACAATATCAAGAAGAGCAGAAGAGACTACAGTAGATACCTGAAAATAGGACTCCTGTGTCCTAAAAGTGATGTTGGGCAGGCATCTTTTTTTCTTTTTTCTTTCTTTTGCTCAGTTTCCCAAGCTGAGAAATAAGGGTCATAGTGCTTTGCTTTGCTAAAGGATTGTGAGGACCGATTAGTTAACTTTATGTGAAGCCTGGTGGAAGCCCAAAGTATCAGTATACAGAATTCAATCAATACACATCTTTCAAAGCAAAATCCAAAAAGGGAGAAAAATGGTTTTACAGTCTTTGGTCTCCACGGAGCCAGGAGTTTCTGGAAAGAACAAATCTGTAATTGTTTGACTTGCTTAAAAATGCAGGATTGACAAGGGATTTTGGATTAGAAAAGGTTCATTGGTCTTTTCCATCTCTGATCTGTCATCCTATTAGCTTATCCATCCTGTTTCTCTGCCAGGGCAGGAGTGTTCCCAGCTGTACATTTCTAGTGGTTTAACTATTTTTTAAAAGCCCTGATGTCTTGGTTTCCCCAGAGAGCCTATTCTGCAGTCCCCAAGTGCTTATTAGGACAAGATGTGTCTTGATACTTGAGCTATGATTTTTTTCCTTTCAATAGTTCCCCTTCCTACTTTGCCTCAGTGTACTTCTCTCTTCTTTCTCGGGTTCACCCATGGCAGAAGGTTGCTAAGCCACGTTCTTTTCCCTGCTTGATTACCAAGTGTTTGGAGAAAAATGGTCTTGTGGTTAAAGGTGAGATCTAGAAACCAGTTCTTCTCTTGACAAGTTTCTTCTTGATGTCCTTGGCACTGGGCTGGTAACTTAGTAGGGACATTTCTCGGTAAAGAAACTGTCCTTCCTCTGAAGAAGAAGAGTTTGATATTCCATTAGTACCTAATTAAGGGCTCCATGATTTCTTCTCATTAAGGGAGGAAACATTTCCCTGGTTATTGTCATCATACTTTATGTACGTACCACCTCCTGCCCACTGGGAGTGTGGCATGAGCCTGTTCTTCAGGCAGAAGGCACCAGTATTCAGAGATGGCAAAAACAGGTAACCATGCCTTCAAGCTTCTGCCTTACGCTCAAAACGCTCAGCTTGATCCTGCAGAAGAGACTTAGGCCCTCCCCTTGGGGAGTGCATATGAGGGTCACCAGGCATCTTCTCTCCTCCTTACATGGGCTGCAGCTAGGCAAACATCTTTGAATGTAGCCCTTTAAGATCTGGGGAGACAGCCCCTAACACCGAAGTACAGGTTATTCAGGCAGTGCCGAGTGAATGAGGATCAGGGCAGGAAGAGAGCCAATGGAGCAATCAATAGGTGTCTCAGATATCCCGGCCACTTTCTTTAAGAGAGCTTCGATCAATGCATTGCAACGAGGGAACTGCATGGACACCAGAGCTTTGCTGTCTCGGGTTCTCCTGGCGTGACGCTGCAGGGCAGGCAAGACTCGCTAGGGAAAGCGGCAGGCGGAAAGCTCTGCCCACAGAGCCCAACTGGCTCAGATGTCTGAAGTGTTGGCCTGTCTGGCTGCCTGTCTCTCACTTTCCCCTTCCATCTGGAGTGTGCCCCCAGAGAGCATTAATTAGCCCCTCACTAGCAGGCTCACATAGAAAGCTGCTGAATCTGGAGTCCAGGATTCCAGTAGACTCCAGTCCCAGTGCCCCTGTGGAGAGGAACCATCCCCAGAAAACCTGTGCTCTGCCGCTTTTGGCCTTGCTGAAGCACCAGCCTGCAGGCAACAGGAGATGGGGCATCTTCACAGCTTCATTCTGTAGAGGTGCATGGCCCCCCTGCTCTGCAAAAATCAGGAAAATCTGAGCAACCTGTGATACTGCTGACCCCAAATGGAGAAGAAGATATCTACATAACATGCCTGACCAGTGGGGATGGCCAGTGAAGGAAAGCATGCCCTAAAACTTGCAGAAGCATTGTTCAGAGCTGGGCAGCTCTGTCTTCGGGCACCTCATTGCTTTTCTTTGCTCTCAGCACTGTCTGTCTTATGCCCATAATGACCAAAGCGTGGCTCTACAAAGTAGATCTAGATGTCTCTCTGGCTGTCTAGAATGATGGACAGAGACATTTCAGCAGTTTGGCAGGTCTCTTTTAAAACCTCAATATACCTTGTCAGTTTTGGGGAGAATATACTCTTGCCACTCACGCTCTAGCCACCCATGGCCTTTCTGTTCTACAGCTATTTGTTTGTCCTCAAGAGGCAGATGTAATTTCAGATGACACCTAGCTTCTATAAGTGGGCTCAGAGGTTTGATTTTGGACATTGACTCGTCAAACATGACCTCACAGCCTTGCCCTCCACACCTCTGCTGCCTCTCTGAAGTCACAATCGTGTATGACACCTTGCAGAATGGCACTGTGATGAGGACAGTGACGTCGGTCCTTCTCTCTGTGTGTCAGTGTGGCGGGTTGACCTTGGCTGGCACCAGGTGCCCACCAAGTTACTCTTGCACTCCCCTTCTTCAGCAGGACAGTGAGAGAAAATATGATGAAAACGCTGGTGGGTCAAGATAACAACAGGGAGATCACTCAGCAATAACTGTCACAGGCAAAACTTGACTTGGGGAAAATTAATTTAATTTATTGCCAGTTAATAAGAGAGTAGGATATTGAGAAATAAAAACAAAACTAAAACCACTTTCCTCCCACTTCAGCTTCTTCCCAGGCTCAACTCACTCATGATGTCTACCTCCTCCCACCCTGAGCAGCACAGGTGGATAGGGACTGTGTCTTTGTGGTCAGTTCATAACACTTTGTCTCGTCTCTGCTGCTCTTTCCTCCTCACGCTGTTCTCCTGCTCCAGTGTGGGGTCCCTCCCATGGGATACAATCCCTCATGAACTTCTCCAATGCGAGTCCTTCCCATAGACTGCAGTTCTTCAAGAACTGCTGCAGCATGGGTTCTTTCCACAGGGTACAGTCCTTCAGGAACAAACTGCTTCAGTGTGGGTCCTCCACAGACCACAGTTCTTGCCGGAAAACCTCCTCCTGCATGGGCTTCTGTCCACAGGCTGCAGTACCTACCAGGAGCCCGCTCTGGCATAGGCTCTCCACAAGCTGCAGCTTCCTTCAGGGCATGTCCACCTGCTCCAGTGTGGGGTCCTCCACAGGCTGCAGGGTGGATATTTGCACTACTGTGGTCCTCCATGGTCTTCAGGGGGACAACTTGTTTCACCATGGTCTTCTCCACAGGCTGCAGGGGAACCTCTGCTATGGCACCTGGAGCACCTCCTCCCCTCCTTCTTCTCTGACCTTGGTATCTGCAGAGCTGTCTCTTGCATTTTCTTACTCCTCTCTCATAGCTGCTGTGTAAAACCTTGCCGCATAAATCCAGTACAGTCAGTTCATGAAAGGAAAATGTTCTGAGATCATGGGAAGAGGGATGGGGATAACAGGTGCAATGGGACATCAAGGCGTCTCATTACAGAACTTGTCTTTGGGTGGAAATGACAGACAGGCAACTGGAGGAGAGGCAATACTGGACATACCAACCCACACCATACCAAACAGAGCAGACCGGCTGTTGTCCGGGCCTTCACTGTTGTGGAAGCCCTGCAGCACATTTTCTTTGATATATTCCCACTTGTACTGTTTCTTAAGCGGTGTCCTTCCCTGTTCTGTTCCATGTTATGTGCTGGCACATCTGTAGGACCCAGATGGAGCATAAACAGTTCTGAAAAAGATGCAAAGCTTGGTCACTAACATTTTCACGAAGTGCATGCATGTGCAATCAGGTGTCACATCAGACAGTGACAAACCAAACAGCAAAGAAAATAACTGCCTAAATAAATCTCATCTAGGCATTGAGGTGTCATCCATTATTCTACCAGCCTTTGAGTCTTGTTTTCCTTCCTAATAGGGATAATGTGTATTATGTTACTGAAGATCAGTCTTCTACCTGCCAGTGCTGAGACTTGTCTCCTCAGAGTCCTGCTCATGACTGAAGCCTAAGAGTAACTTTCCAAGATGTGTGGGTGGCTTCTGCCCAGTTTCTTGCAGACATCACTGATTGGCTTCCAAGAAAAAGGGCAAAGACTGAAAGGACCCTGGGGATGTGTCCTGTGGTAGACCAGGTATACCTTATTTCAGAAAGCAGAAGATATTTCTGGAGTCCCCCAGATCTACATGCATTTCTTGTGATAAAAGGAGGAGTAGGAATTCCCAGTATAGGAAACCTGCCCTGTACAAGGTGTTTTATCCCACTCTGAATGTCTTTGAAGGCAAATTGTCCTCTGGCCTAGCCCCCTGGCTCTCAGGATTCACACAGCAGCTATTTCTTGTGTGGTGAAGGGGAATTCTACAAATGCAAGGAAGGAAGGTAGAGGAAGGTAGTCTTGATCTGGATGCAGAAAAGGGATGCTCTTTAACAGCAGGGGAGAGGTTAGGCAATTATCCAGGAAAGGCATATGATTTATTTTACCTACATAACTCTGTTTCTTCCCAGAAATATCTGCTGTGGTGTAGTAAACCCAGGTACAACCATCCCTTTTCCAGGCTTTGCTCCTTTGCTCCTAATGCATTTCCATAAGAAATGCTAGAGAACACGTTAAAATTCAGCAGAGCACCCAAATTCTTTGTTACAAATCCCCCAAACTCCTGGACTCCTATCTGTCTCATCTAATTTCTGGTGTTGTAATTGCTGGAATGTGTGGATACTGACACTGCAGGGCCAAGTAGTGAAACGCGAATGAGAAGTGAACAGAGGAGAGCCACAAAGTTCATTCATCTGGTCTTCCTCTTAATTGTTCTCCTTTGCCACCTGTCCCCAGTGTCTTTGGGAATACCCTGCCTCCCAGGAACTTGCAACAACCTGATAACCCTTGTGCTGCCTAAGTGTCTGCATCTCTGTGAATGTTGGAGGTGGTCCCCACTTCAGGGATGGTGAGCCTGTAATCTCCGGATTTCAGAAGTGGCTGTCTCTCAAATCCATGCTCCTCCTGTTCAAGACCCTGGCTGATTAGGAAGCCCTGTAGCTAGTTGAACTTTTCCTAGTGTTTACTCTTAACTCTGCTAGCAGTTTCCCTTACCACCAGCTGCAGCCAGTGGCTGATGTTGTAAATGTTACCTAAGGAAACAAATCTGTCACCCAGGGCTGGCCTGGCTCTGTGGTGTTTGGGTGCAGCCATCTAGCATCTAAACAAGGGATTCCAAGCATTGGCAATCTCAAACTGCTTCCACTTAGTGACTTTGCCTTCATCCTTCACTAAAATCCAGATAACCGAATCAACAGCAGAGCTTCTTTTCAGGCACATAACCAAATGGAGGGTGTTTCATTTCTGTTTTCAAGTGGAAGAATCTCTCAATGGAGCAAAGTGTTTTCCAGCAACCTCTCCCTCCTGCTCCCAGACCATGTGTTCTCAAAAAGATATTTGATTTCAGTGAAAGCTCAGCTGACATCCCTGCAATATGCTCAGGTTCTTGCTTTGTGCTTCCTGGGAAGGATGAGGGCTCCTCCGGGGATTCTGGGTAATTGGGTTAGTGGCCAGCTCATGTCAGGAAATTAAAAGGCAGCCCCGATCAGGTTACTGCTGCATGCAATTTAATGGCTTTGTATTTATAGAGTATTCTGCCTCCAGCCGGTGCCAGAAATATCACTATTAGAGGCATACAAATGAAAAAAAGAGAATGAAAAATTATTTTTCTTTCTCTAAAATACCCCTGTGTTTGAAAACAGGCAACCCCCTGTCCTTTGAAACAGGATCTCCAGGTGCAGTGAGTGGCTTCCGATGTCTATATCATCCACACCCAACTATTTTCCAAAGATGAGTAGAGCATTTGCAATGTGTCTGGAGCTGGGCTGGGTGACGGTGTGACGGTGTGACGGTGTGACACAGAGCATGTGCTGCCTTTGGCAGGGTGATGGTAATTCTCCAAAGAGGAGGCACATTGGGCTGATGGCACTTGGTATCTGTTTTCTGGCCGTAAGACTGGTGCGTCCAGGACCCTTCCCACACATTCTGCCATATCCAATGGATTATGAATCTGTTTAGTTTGGTTCCTCCCATTCATTTTGAATTCTTAATCTGCCTAGTTTCTTGCCAGCTTTCCAACTAAATCTATATTCTATCGAACATGAAGTCCAGGCACCATTGATGTACCTCTGTGTGGGTTCAGAGGCATCACTTCTACACAGGCGTATGATAAACAGTTTGTGCATTCTGTCACCAGAAATTGTGCTTAGTGGTCTTAGAACATGTACACAAAAGAAGAAGCTGATAAAAGCTGCAACCATCCAGGGATGTTCAGATTCCAACTTTTGTGCTACAAGCTTTTAGGCAGTTCTGGCAACATGGTAGGTAAGATCCTCTGAGGTGAGCAAGAGTGGAGTGGGACTGAATCTATGTCCCACTGTTCTACAATAACTTAAGGCATGTGCATCAACATTTTCACAGCCTCTGGTGACTCAGCTCTGCAGAGATTCTCAATCCCTTCCCCTGACTCACCTTTGAAGACTGTGCCAGCCCTTGGGCTGCAGGGTATCCTGAGAGGGTCTTTACTCAGCATTGCCTGGCACAGCTGTTCTAATTTAAGAGTTAAATGATAAATGGACACTAGTTCTTAGTGCTGGAAGAGCCACTGCTGGGATGAGAACTTCAGGAGACTCTTCAAGGCGCAAGGCCCGACTTAATTCCTGACTTTCTAGGGTGATTGGGAGGCAAGGTGAGAGGGGCTCAGTACGGGCAGGAAGCTGAGAAAAAATTGAGAGACAACAATGGCTCATGCTACAGAGACACTCCTGCAGAGCTGGCAGCCATGTAGCTGGCATTGGCGGAGGAGAAGGGTTGGTTTGCAAGCTGTGTAGGTTACACCAGATCCTGTATGCTTTGAACCTGGGACATGCTACTTGTATTTCTGTGTGTGAGGAGCAAGGACACCTTGTGTCACTGTTCCAAGGCATACTCTGGTACCAGGTATCATCAGGCATCACAGGGCTAACCTGTCTCTCTGAGTCCAGGGACTCTTTAGCCAGAGAGACTGCAAAGGAGCTTTCCTACCCAACTAACATATCCCTGAAAACACCAAAGGTGGAGCAGGCTGCAACACCCTTTGTGAACTGATCTAATCTCTGTGTAGGCCCTTGTAACACAGGAGATGGATTTTTCAACTCCACTGCCCCCTCTCCAGGCTACTTCCCCACCCTCGCATTGCAAATCTCATTCCCAGGCTTGCTGACCTGCACCGTGCTAGTTGCTGGGACTTTCTGGGCATGTTGACCTATGACCCTCAAGTTGCTTTCCTATGTTTTAAATTAGTTGGGTAATTGCACCAGTCAGGAGGTTTTCCAGGGGCTGGCCTCTTTTTCAGCAGTGTAAGAGCCTAATGGTATGAAGGGGTCTTTTCCCTTCCCATGCTGGAATCTTGAAGTAACAAAAGAGAGCCTAGGCAGGTTGCAGCCTCTTTGTTCTCATTACAGAGGTGCCTTTCCTTATGGTCTATGTCTTTCCCCATCTTGGCAAGACTAGTTTTATGGTCATCGCTGCTCTCTGTTTCCTTGACAGGCCTCCTCCTGGCTCACTCACCCCATCACCATGTCCTGTTGTCTATCCTGAAGTTCAGAGAAAAAAAGGGAGAGGGACATTCTGTAGGAGACACCTTGGCCACAGCTCTTCTCCCTTCCTTTCTTCTCTGCTCTTAGCCACCTTCTCTGCTTTTAGCCTATGCCTTCCTGCTCCCTTTGGCAGTGCCAATCCATGTACTGCAGACTGCAGCTCCTGGGGACAGGGCCGTCTCTGTTAGCTACAAAGCACCACCCCAGCTCAGACCCTGGGAGAGCAAGCAGGCTGCATTGATGCAGAAACTGCAGCTCAAGGATTAGGTGGGCAGTGGGCATAGAACCTGGCTGGTGTATCAGGGAAGCTCAGCAAAAGCACCCCGTGGGCATTGCTCCCTGGCCAGCGCTTGCCCTGTGTTCCCATTGGTTGTGTCCTTCTTGGTCTAGACACATTTTGTACCATGCAAACCCTGTAGCTTGGCTCCTCCATTAGCTCTTTTGACAAGATAGATCTTTCGGTTTCTATCAATTCATGGGCATGTGATAGGACTCGATGGAAAGTGAGGTGAGGCTAGTAATTTGACGCGACAGCTGATATTGGGCCTAGACTGCATTTCCCACTGGCCAGAGCTTAGCTTCACAGAGCTTTTAAGAGTATTTTTAGTCCCCCGAAAATAAAAGAGAAACTAAACCTGACTTTCTGTGCTGTCGCCTCTGCATACTCGGCTATTTTTACTTCCGACAGACTCGGCCTGGGTCCAGCTTTTAAAAAAAGCTGGAATTGTTTTACTTCCATTAAGAAAAAAACCCCAAAGCCTGATGTTATCAAGTCAGCAAGGGGACATCTGATCCCAAAGTTGTCAGGCAGACGTCTCTCCGAGGGGCATGTCAGAGAAGTGCAGGGAGCTTGAACAGATCAGCAGATCAGCTCTCCCACTGCAGAGGCTTGGTGCTGGCACAGACCTCTCTGCAAGAGCGCTTGGAACACGAGTGGCACCCACAGGACACTTAGAAAACTGACATCACTACCCCAGGCAGGATGCTGAGATGAAATGTCCTGCACAAGTCCTGGCCCTGCCCTCCTCCCTGCTAGGTCAGAGGGGGCTCAGACAGGCTGGAGAGCTGAAAGCGTGCTGCTGGGGAGCTGGTACTCAATCCCTATGGCAGACACCGGCGTCAGCTCCACACCTAGGTCAGACAGGGTGCCAGGCTTCTTATGCAGGGTCCCTCCAAAGGTAACAAGATTAAATGAACAGCAGCATTTCCTTGCAACACAGGGGAGTGGGAGGAAAGGGATGTGTCCAGCACAGGTAGCCTTCATTTGTGAAGAAGCAGCTGCCAGAAAGGTAAGTTATCAAGGGGTCATACTTCCCAACCTTTGCCCTATACTGTTGAATCTCACACTGTCTGTAAGCCCTCCCTTTTTTACTGCTCTAGCAGCCCATCCTTGCTGATACTGTCAAGAACGGGGGTCCAGAAGTGTCCCTATGGTGGTGACAGTTTTGTAGGATGAGTGCCTTCTCTCCTGGGAACTGGCCAGTTGTAGTCCATGTGAGAAATGAGTTTCAGCGGCAGCAGGAAGGCAACTGTTTTCTCTTGCTGCTGCCTTCTTGTCAGGCTCTGGCACCAAATCCTGTGTAAGAGTCTTCGGTACAGACCGGCTGCATCTTGTAAGTGGCCCCTGCACCTCAGGTGGCTGCACATTTGGTGTGAAATCACCCTTGGGATTACAGTGTATGCACCACTCAGCCTTGCTTCAGCGTGCTCTCTCGCTTGTTCTCTTCCTCCTCTCCCCCTCTCTCCCCCTCCCCCATTCATATCTTAGTTTGCATCTCCCTCCATTTCTTCTCTGCTTAGTGCTTTCCTTCATGCTGCTTCTCTGAGCTCACCCACTGCACCTCCCCACTCCATTTTAGTGTCCTTTAGCGTCCGTCTCGGAGATGCACTGTAACCAGCCTGCCTATCTTAAAATCAGCCACCAAGGAAATCAAAGTAGAACAGCAGGCACTAACAAGCCACTTGGATACCACAACTGAGTACCAGGTCCTGATTTTTGGCCATGCCCTGCCCTTTCCTTCCATCTAGATATGACCCATTAGGCTGTCAGATCTTTGGGGAAGGGATTTTGCCATTATGCTTATGTCTGGAGTGTCACAGTCAGGGATGCAGGGTTGAAATGCTTTTGTTTGCTGTAGCACCTGCAGCTTGCTGCACTCAGCAACTGGCGCTGGGATGCGCTACGTAGGGGTCAACCTATTCACTGGCTCTGCGGCTGGAGCAATGACGACAGGGTAGAATAGTGGCTCTGCAAATGCTGATTGAAAACATTTGCCTCGAGGAGTGTCACACAGGATGGGAACAAGAGGAGGACAAACACTTGTTCAAAATTAACAAGCCAAAGTCCTTGGGCAAACAGACCTCTATCTGCTCAGTGAGGGAAGGAGGGATGGAGGGTAAATCTCCCTGCGTCTCTCTTATCTTTTTTTAATGCACTTAAGTCCTTTGTGTCCTTATAATCTGATTGAGGGTCCCTAATACTGCTGCAACCTGTGCAGCCATCCCTCTGCCAAGCACTGGAGGATGGCATACTTCTCCTTGGGAGAAAGAAATGAGCTCCTTCCCTGCTTTTCTCACCACCCCTCCCAGTTCCCTCTCCCTGCTGCTTATCACTTATCACACTGCGAAAGCATCCTGGAAGGCTGTGTTGGTTTCTCCTGGGCTGAGAATAGCGTTTCCCTGCACTGATGATATCCTGCCCACTGGTGTGAGGGAATGGACCCCCCAATGACCCTTCTTCTGCTAGGGTCCTGGGGAGCTGTGATTCGGGCCTGAAGTCCTGCAGCCTGTTCTCTGTAATATTTGTTTCTGCATAATCTTTGAACAGTGTATTCCTGACCCTTTTAATTTTCACACTCGGTTGCTTAGTTTACTGGCAGTTCCTGAAATTTGTTCTCTCCCTCCTCTCCTGGCTTAAAGGTAGGTGCCATCCATTCAGCAGAGCATGGAATAGAGGTCTTCTTTCTTAACCAGGGCACATTTCTAGAGATAAAGAAATCATGGGCAGAAATGAAAGCTTCTTGCTTCATCCAGGACTTTAGTAGTGCTGTTCCTCAGGGATCTCCCCAGATAGTCTCAGGTTTGGGATTTCTTGGCTGCCCTTTCTAAAATCACTCTTTGGAACGTGTTGGGGCTCCCAGGAAGGAGCCTTGACTACAGGCTACCTGCTGCTGGGAATGGAGGTAAAAGAAACAATGGGCAACATTTTCAGAAACACTGCCATTTAATGGAGGAGGTACATCCCTTGTGCTTAGGGATGTTGGTGAATTCTCCACACGGAGTCAGAAATAGAAAATGGGCAGGGGAAGGAAATTACTCAGTGTGATCTGAGTTCACCTATTTGGCTTCACGTCTTTCTCTCCATCTTCAATGTCTACCATCCTCCCATAGCACCACTTGCAGCAGCAATCCCTTTGCTCTAGAGAGCTCCAGGCCTGCTCATTCCCGCTTCTCATGCTTAATGGGAGCAGCAGGACTCTTAAAAGGAAGCAGCTATGCAGCATTAATAACATCCTGCCTGTGAGACTCTGTCCCCACACACCATGGTTTACAGGTAATGCCACCTAGACCTCCATGTGGGTGTTGGTACTACCAGGGAGATTTTGCTGTCAGACTGTATAACAGAGTGCTGTCAGCCTGGTTGATGTTGGTTATTGTTGCTGATGGTACTGTCTGTCAGTCAAGCTGGTTTGGGTGCTCTAGCTGCGAAGAATATCAGGATCTAGATGTTGTGGCAAGTAACGGTTGTGGTGCAAGTGGGGCTGGTGTGAGCATTACAGCAAAAGCTTTCTCTTTTCCATGACATAGTGAGCAAATGTAGGCTTGAAACGCACAGTGTAAGTGACAGACATGTGCCTCTTTCTAGGGTAGAATATTTGTCAGCAGACTGCAGGTTTTTTCAGGTATACAAGTTGTTCAAAAAACATCACTTCAAAACTGATTTGGAGTGTTTGCTTTTAGTTGTTTGTGTTTATGTAGTGGATTGATTGCAAAATATTAATGGCTCAATGTGATTAGTAAGTGTATCACATAATTGGTTCCTGTGAGCAGACTAGCTAAACTTATGTGTGTTTCTGAGGAGGTACTTGTATAGCGTAAATTCAATTGAATTTGAATGCTATTTGAATGCTCCTACATTTACTTTGAAAGATTTTTTTTTTGGCAATAGCTGTTTCTCCCAGCAAGACTGAGTTACCCCAGTTTCACAAGAACTGGTTACCAGAGACCATATGGCTGGCCAGAAATAACTCACAATTGGACAAATATCTGTGGTTTTTTCACACTTTGTTTTTAACATTGTATTTTGTACTACTACAGCAGTTCAGCTGCTGTTCCTGGTCTATTGATGCTGCTATGTTTTTTTGCATGGTGACAGTCACTGGTGCTTCCCAGTCACTGGGAACTGGTTTTAATGTGCTATTTGCTGTTTGATTCACTGTATTTTGAAAGAGCTGCAACAAATTCTTCAGTGTCTCCCTACTTCAGCTTTATCGTTGCTTTATTTGTAGGAGAGGTTGTTTCTATTTATTTGGGTTCTACTTTTTTTATAGTTGTCTTGCCTGATCAAGGTTGAAACATCTTTGTTGAATTCATAGTTCATAATCTGTTTGCTCTAGGTCACTTTTTTCAAATATAAACAGTGAGTGGTCACAGAACATTTAACTTCTCATTTTTAAGAACAATCTAAAAGCTTATTTTTGTAACTGCAGGTTTGATTGACATTTAAAGTCTTTCTTTGTAAATGCAAGATCATCTAGAGGGCATTGAGGTCTGAAGCTTTTCATTTGCCCATCAGATTGATGGTGATTCAAGAGTTTGAATGGGTTAATTTCTGTCTTCATTAATGTTTTGAATAAAAGCAAAGCTCACAGCGGCGTGGTTAGAGCTGGAGGCAGTCTAGCTGGTATTATTGGGATTGCTGGGTTCAGCTGAGATCTCAAGTGTTTGGGAGAGGGAAACTCCCTGGAGTGTGGGGAATGTCTTACTTAGCAAATTTTGGCATCTGCAAGTCAAGGTTCCCTGTGGCACTAAAGAATCACAAGGTTTTCTCTTGTTTTACCTGCAGGTGTTCGTCTGGATCGAGTCCGTGGAGGCCGTCAGAAATACAAGAGGAGACTGGATTCTGAGAGTAGCACTTATCTGAGCTTACAGATCCCTCCCCCAGCTAAAAAGCCACGTATGTTTTGGTCTTGAATTGTGGTCCTCTGAGCAACCACTAAGTTTCTTTTTATTAGTCTCCCAAAATGTCCAGTGGAGCAGTTGTCACTTCTGATTCCTGTATCAGTCATCAGCACTAGGATTTTTTTCTTATGATCATCATGCAGAGGTAGATTAGGTACACCTAAGGTACAGCCCAGGTGCTTTATTCATTGTACCTAGGGTTAAATACCAGACCATCCCTAGGAGAGTATGTAAAGCCATTTAGTGATATTCTCATCTTTTCCTGTATTCAAGCTATGTTAACAAAACTGGTCCCATGCTGATTTCTCTTTTCCATACTACCCATAGTTCTCTAAACTTTTCCACATCCCACTAACTAATTATTCGTGCCTCCTCCTCCTCTTGTTGGACCTACTTGAGACAATGGCCAACAACCTTACAGTAGTTTCCTGCTTTTGTCATCCCTGTACAGAGCTGGTTTGGCATAGGCAGATGACTACAGTTCGTGTAGCTGCAGTGTAGTCTTCTCCTGTTGTGACCAAAACCATTTCTGAGGTCCTATGGACTCTATAGTCATGTCTTATCCCAGGAAGGTCCTTCTAGAGAAGGCTGTTATGACACCTTATGTCATGAGAGATACAACAACAACTTCTCCTTTGGAATGTGCAGTGACTAAGATCGTCTCCCACTTGCTGGTGGCTGAGCCAGAGAAGATTTATGCCATGCCTGATCCAACCATGCCGGAGAGTGACATCAAAGCCCTGACAACCCTCTGTGACCTGGCAGACAGGGAACTGGTAGTGATCATTGGCTGGGCAAAGCACATCCCAGGTAAACAGGGGGAATTTCAAGGGTGTAAGCATGAACAGCAAAAGGAGCTATTATTTATCACTGTGCTTATCAGTTCTGTCTTCAGCCAGGATTTTTACATATACTGATGTGTGGAAATTACTGTCACAGAAAACTGCTTGGGGTGGGCTCTCATTGGTAACAAACTCCAATATAGCCTATGGTGTAGGTGCATAAATTCATGACTGAATGTGTGTGTGCCCTAGGCTTAAGCAGAAGGCTTTGAGGTTGATATGATAAAGTTCTCAGTTGTACCTGGCATTGAGTGGCACAAAAAAAGTGCTTGGGAAACAGCCCTTGGGATGGTACAGTGGACTTTAGTGATTTTGCACCGCATCAACATGACCTAGGTCTGTTGTGTTCATAGATGAATAAATATTATGGCAGTGACTGGACTTTACTGCTAATGACAAGGCAGGTACCCAGCCTGTCTATAGTGGGCATTCTTGCCCAGGCTCAGGAAAGCTTTTGTCATACTTCACAGAACAAGTCCTGTTGGGACTGGAGGATATACTTGCTATTGTCAGTGAATCTCCAGGCTTCTATGCTGACAAATAATGAGGACAACTTACTGGCAACGTGACTGGCCTTGGAAGGCTCACCAGCTATATCCAATGAGTGCCTGTATGATTGAGTGACATAGCAAGTGTCTCACACCTGCAGGTAGGATGGACCCAGGCTGAAGGAGCAGACATGGCCCTCAAGGGGGTTCTGGGGACAAAGATTTGGACTGGGCAGGGAAAATGCCTCCTCTCTAGTTCCTCCCTGCCCCTGCCGAAAAAAAGGTAGGTTGGATTTAGATGTGGAGATGGTTGGTCAGGAAACTTGGGGTATGTCTTTGGGGTTTACATGACTGCTTTCCAAAGACTGCTTCAGATGCTCACTATGAACAGCTCACTACAGCTATGAAAGCTCACTACAGCTATCGCCTGCCTTCTGTCCACCTTCCTTGTGTCAGGAGAATATGTGAGGCTCAGCCACAGGATCACAGGATTTAACCCATATTGCATGTTGTCTGTGTGCTCTGCTGCACGGGTCTGTATTCTCTTGCTTTGCTTCTTGGCTTTAAGTCTTCCTTGTTTGGTGAGGCATCTTAGCATGAGTGGTCAGACAGTTTAGTTCTCCCATGTATTTTATTTCTCTTGTAGGTTCTCTTTTGGCTTTTTGGTGGCCACTTCTCTTTTTTCAGAGGGAGTATTTCTCCTGTGACTCAAGGGTTAGTGGTTTCCTGGGCTATATAGAATGTGGACTGTTATGTGGTGGGACTATGAAGTCTGGAGAAACTTTTTCAGGACGGTGTTTCTGAGTAGAGGTTAATCTCAGTGGTGCCCTTCTTACACGAGATCTGCCGTATCTGCAGGGATTACACCCGTCACTAGTGCTGGAATCCATCTAGGGCTGATTCATCAGAAGTGGGGTTACAGTGGTGATTAGGGAACTCAGCCTGGATTGCTCTACTAACCCAATACTTGGGGTGTTAATCAGAATGGTTTTAATGCAATGCAATTAGCTGCTACAGCTGCCTGGTGAGGTACCATTGTATGTTCTAACCTTGGCTATTTCTGTTCGCACAGGGTGCCCTGCTGTAGTTCCTAGCTTGCAGCTGTGGGATGCTCAGCTTAGAGTTCCTACAGAGTTTTCCAGCCTGCCATGGTGATACTATCCCAGAACAGGAGTATAGTAGACATTACTCCTGCACTGTGAGAGGAGCTCTTCCTCTCCTTTCTGAAAGGCAGGACATAACTGCCATCATCTCAATTTTCTCTGTGTATTTTCCAATCCTATCAAAGGCTCTGCAACACAGTAACAGCCATCAGCCTGACACAGTTCAGACCAGTAGCAGTATTATAACAGGACTGTGTGCACAGGAGAGAGCTCAGGGATTGTTACACAAGGGAGCTGTACCAAGAAACAAACAAAATAAAAGATAGTTCATAAAAATGGTACAAAATAACCTATAGTTCTGAAACAAGTATGAAACATACTGAGTTAGGCAGCAAGGGGGCAGAGCAGGGCAGGGCCAGGAGGCTGCCAGGTGTCTAGATTATCCATGCCCCGTATTTCTGCCTTCCAAGGATTTTGAGCAAAACAGGACATTGCTTCCTGTGTGCATGAACTCTCAGACAGAGAGGGATGGTGAAAGGAACAAAAGTCACACATTCCTGCCTTGTATTTGCACTGGAATTAGTAAAAAGAACAGTGTGATGTTAAAGTCATAACAACCCTTCAGGATCCCAGGTGTCAGCACAAACTTCTACCCCACAGTGTTAGCAAATAAAATCAGTTAAGCTTAAAGACACTCTCCTATGACAACAAGGAAGCATGATTTAATGGTGTTTAGCAAATGTTATTAGCTCAATAGCCTTATTAGCCATTAGCTCAAAAGCTGCGCTTAGCCAATGTGGAGTTGTCCCCTTCTGTATGAGGCCCCCTCCCCACTACTCACCCTCCCCCCTGTGCTAATTGTCTTTGAACAACATCATGTTTTCTGCATGCCTTGATGCAGGGAGACAGGACTTCTCTCGAGGGGTGACGATGAAGGCTCTCCCAGGGTAGCTGTTGTGCTGTTCTCAACTAGGAAGACGATAGTACTACCACAGAATGAAATATGGCAAGTGGAGTGACAGCAGCTGCGTCTGGAGTGGCCTCAGATCCTATAATTACATCTCCCTTTATTACCTCTGCTAATGGCCCTCCAGGATGACAGAAATGATAATAAATTAACAGATTATGAACTCCACTTGCCACAAATTATGTGACCTTTTTTTTTTTTTTTCATTCTGGGAGCTCCCACTGCCAAACTGAAAAAAAAAAAAAATCACACACACAAAAAACCCCTGAATGTCACATCAGCTATTGCAAATAAAGCAGCTTTTCTCAACCTGCACCTGAGAAGGAGAGAAACATGTATGCAGCTCTGTGCTAGAGACAGAGACTCCTCTTCTGGGAGCCTAGGGATGGCAGTGGCGCATTCAGCATCTTTCAGGATCAAAGCTGAGAAAAACTGCAAGAAACAGCTCAGGAATGCAAAAGGGCTGGATTCTAGCAATTTTTGGGAACTGTAAGATGGAGGCAGTTGAATTTCACAACTAGAGTTTCTCCAGTGTTATAAACCTATAATAGCAAGCCTGTGATTTTGGCCAGGTGAAATTAACATTTACCTTTCCTGATCTCAAATTTTATAGCATGGGAGACCCCAGGTTATATAATCTTCCCTTGTCTGTTCAGACTGCAATGATACAGGCACAGTCCTCCAGCCCTTGCATTCTACATGTGTAAACACTGGTGGAAAAGGGTCCCGATTCTGTCAGACATTTCAAGTCCAAGCTTGGCATTGCAGCACTCCCTCCCTCATGCCCGCCTGCCGGGGAGCTGGAGTCGTTGGCTACCTGGGAGTGCTTCTGGCAAGGGACTTTCCCAGCTGGGCTGGGCAATTGCAGCTGGCTCCTCTGTTCTCCTTGGCGCAGGGTAAAGCATGGTCTCTCCTGTGCAGTCTCTCCCACCTGCCATAACTGCCTCTGGGAAAGAGCCATTAACAGAGATGCTGGATGTACAGGCTACTGCTAGGGTTGAGTCAACTTTTCTGCTTTATTGTCTAGCAGAAAAGTGTGAGCCATGTCTGTCCTGGATCCTCTCACTCTACTACATGATTATTTCTCAATCTTTAACAAATTTTGTTAAAGACTGCAGTGAGGCAATGGCATAACCCCTTCTGTAATCCTGATGACGAGTGAAGATGCAGAAAGGCCACATGACTGACCCAGAAACTGGACTTAAGGCAGCAGCCTAAATGCTGGGCTGTTCTCCATAGTACAGAGCTAGGAGAGGGGTGACCAAAAGAAAGATTTCAGGTGCTAGAGACTGTGACAGTGTCTGTGCACAGCATCATTACCCCTGTCTCAGGGCTAATGTCATCAGTTCCCTGTGCATAAGCAGACCTGGGGGGACAGGATCCCAAGCCTTTGAGCTGCATTGGCCTGCACTTGGACTCCATCAGGAGGGCTGCATTTGGGAGCAGCACAGTACTGACTGCAGGAGGTCAGGGGCAGAAGGATGAGGCAAAGGATGAGGCACCCCTAAAGTACTCACAGCCTGAGCAAGGGGTGGGATTCACCAGGTGCAGGGCTACATGGAGCACAGGCTGTGCTGTAGAGGAATCAGTCTCACAGTCATGGAGCTGGATTTGTAGCTCTTCTCCCCAGTAGCCTGGACTCCTCTTTAGCTGTTCCCTCTGGCACTCCTCCCCAATGGTTTATTGATTCTTCCCTCCCACCCACTGCTCCCCTCAGACCTTGCACACACAACACGTGACAGCTGATTGGTATCTGTTAATTAATGTGGCCTGGGGCCTTTTTTCTATTCAGTGGCCTGATAAGGGAAATTGGATGTCCAAGGGCTGCCAGGCCATTATCACCCTTTGCTTCCCCTGGCAACACAAACACAAAACATGGCGTAGTGATAAATAAATACCACTAACCCACCCTTCTGCCTTCCCTTCCCCAGCTGAGATAGTGCAGATAGAAAAAGAGAACCCACAGTCAGTCAATATAGCAATCATCAGCTCTTTTGTTAATTGCCAACTTGATAACAAGAAAAATCAAATGATCATCATGGTGGCAGGCTACCTAGGCTCCAGTGAGGGGCCAAGAACTGGGAGCAGGGAGGGCTGTAGGATAAAGGAGTCCTGCTGAGCCTAGCACACAGCCAGTGGGGCTGGGAGGCTCCTGCACAGAGGCTAATGAGCTCACAGGCCTCTTGGTGAGTCCCAAGTGTCTGGGAAGAAAACTGGCAGGGGAGGCTGGTGGAGCATCACCCCCCAGCTGAGAGGTGCCTGGGTGTCCCATTCTCTCACAGCCCTGGAAACCTTTAGATGCAAGGAGCTGCCAAAAAGCACAGTCCCTTCCTGTCAGTGGTGGGCAGAAGCTGCCTAGATGGACCAACATCCCTGTCTGTAATGGCTGTTGTACAGAGGACATAACAGATACAGCTTTCCTTCCCGTGTGCTTTTCTTTCCCCCCCAAGGCTGACAATGCCTCTGTGTTTCGGACTCTCCACTTTCTCAAGTGGGCTCTGGGGCTGTCAGGGTCTATCTCCAGATGGTGATTGCTCTTTCTGTGCTTGAGGAGAATGACTGAGTTCGCTGCTGGGTGCTGGTTCCTTTGCTACCGGGTTTGGCTGTGATTTAGGTACTTGCATGGCACCATAAAGGTATTTTTGACACTGGGTAGTGTTGATGGCTGTGAGAAAGCTTGATGGTGTAGAGCTCAGGGAGTGATGAGCAATAGAAGAGGATTCTGTTCACAAATGTATTCAGCTTTTGAATACTTACCAGTGGTCTGTTGTGGCAGGACTTTTTCTCGTTGGCCACAATGAGGCATCATGGTATGATTGTAATTCAGGCCTGTGTCATACCCTCCTATCCCATCAGAAGCCCTCTATTCTGGAGGGATCTGGAACTCTTCTCTGCTATTTCATAAGCTGTGGCAGACTGAATAGTACAAAACTACAGAGGAACAGTAGGCAGGACGATGTCGTACAAAACAGTTGCTGCTAAAGAAGCAGCAGAGATCACTGAAAAGAGGTTATCATTAGCCTTGGGTTGCCATAAACGCAGACAGAGCATCACAACTCCTGTTTGAGGCTGTGGGTGGGCATGGGAGCAAAGAGAACGGTGAGATCCACATGTGCTGATTGCCACAGAGACAGGGTCAGTTCAGTAAGTTTTGGTTGGTTTTTTTTTTTTTTTTTGAAAGCAGGAGGCCAATGGGAGAGAGTGCTTGGGGAGAATCCCAGGGAAACAAGGACCCCACGCTCCTAGAGGCATGCACAGCCATTTGACCTTGCTTGTCTTTTGCCCTATCAGGGTTCTCCAACCTCTCCCTTGGGGATCAGATGAGCCTCCTGCAGAGCGCCTGGATGGAAATCCTCATCCTGGGCATTGTGTACCGCTCCTTGCCATATGAGGACAAGCTGGTCTATGCTGAGGACTACATCATGGATGAAGAGCATTCTCGTCTGACGGGGCTGCTGGAGCTCTACCTGGCCATCCTACAACTGGTGCGCCGCTACAAGAAGCTCAAGGTGGAAAAGGAGGAGTTTGTCACGCTCAAAGCTCTGGCCCTCGCCAACTCAGGTACAGCCCTAGCACTGCCAGCCTCACATTCAGGGAGTCAAGGCCCATGCTGTTATCTGGCCTGGGAGGAAACTGGAGCCTACTGCCCGAGACTGTGCTCTGCTTGTGTCATGCAACAACCTCAAAGCTCCTCCCTATCCACAGAGCATGACCTAAGCTGGAGAGCAAGGAGAAATGAGGCTTGCTGCTGCTAGAGCCCCAGCTGTGCTCTGGCTCTGTATTAGGGAGTAGAACTAGGCAGGGGTGGGCTGGCTGCTGGTTTCTGGCAGTTAAAGAAAGGCTGTGGAACCCTTCTCCACTAGCAAGGTGACTCCAGTGTCATGAGTTCAGAAGAGGGGATGTGGGCCATGCATGCATACACCTCAGTAGTCTTGGTCCGTTACAACAAACAGTGAAACCCTGGTCCCAGTTTCAAATCCCACAAAAAGCTGTGGGGTTGGGGCTGCCTGATCCTGTCCTGGAGATGTTCAGTGGCCATGGACACTGAATCCCCCTTTAACTGGGAGGCAGTGTGGATCCAGATGGTAGAGGCTGAGACATGCTGGCAGAAGCCTGATGTTGCCTGTTCTGTTTCTTCTTGTGAAGAGGATGAGAAAGGCCACGGCTCTCAGCCCAGTGCTTTCCATCTCAGTTTGGGGAGGGCTGCAGCCCTCAGTCCAGCAGGCTGTGGGAGACACAGGAGGTGGTGTGTGCTGCACTGATGTTGCACAAAAGCCAGACACGTATTTGCTCAGGAGTCCCTTCCAAAAGGGAAACTGCTAAAGCTGCAGTGTGACGAGGGCTCCCTCTACATCCCTTGAGTCTCATTGTCTTACATCAGATCTCCTCGCTGAACTGCGTTGTGCACATCACAGAATTCACCCTTGCAGCCCAGCAGGGAGTCCAGTATCTGTGTTTGGCTAAAGCCGCCTTCCAGTGTGATGCTGAAGGGATTAAAAGAGGGGGAATCCACACCTTTCATAGTAGCTGACTCTAATAATTAATTGTTCTCTCAGTTTAAAAAAAAAAAAAAAAGAAAGATATCATATCTTTAATGTTAGTTTGCCTGAGTTCAGCCTCCCGATACTGGTCTTTGTTGAGCTGTGCCCTGTGATCCCAGGTCTTTTTACACGTGACAGCTTGACACAGTAAAGTTCCTGTTTCATAGTTGCATTCCATGGCTATAGATACATTATTCAAATGATCCAGAATGAAGTTAGGCTGCCCTATCCTCACCACTTTACACCATTCTGCACCTCTTTGCCATCTGTATTTCTTAGCAGCAGCAATTTAAAAGAAAAAAAGAAAGAAATTACTTACAGCTCATTGATAAAAATGTTGAGTAGCATCTGGTTTTTGACTGATCCCTGTGGATTTCCACTAGAAGACTCCTCCTTCAGGGATGATTCACCACTGATAGCTACTTTGAGATCTGTCATCTAGCCAGTTACTAATCAATTGAAAGTGTGCTTTATTGATATTGCATAGTGCTAATTTTTTAATGAGAATGTCCTGTGGTGCAAAGCCAAGTGCCTTATAAAAGCCTAAGTCTATTATATCTATGCAGTTAACTTTATCAACCAAACTTGTAATCTCATCAGAGAATGAAATCAGGTTTGTCTGACAAGACCTCTATTCCAAAGTATCTTGTTGACTGGCAGTAGAACCATAGAATCATTTAGGTTGGAAAAGACCTTTAAGATCATTGAGTCCAACCACTAACCTAACACTGCCAAGTCCACCACTAAACCATGTCCCTAAGTGCCACATCTACCTGTCTTTTAAATACCATCTTATAAATCTTAATTGAACAGCACTGTCTGTTTTTTCCTTTCTTTTATTTTACCCTGGTCCACCTCAGGCTAGAATGGAAATTATCAGATAAGATCTATGAAAATATGCGCATCATTAGAACTTTTCCAGTCATATTGAACTTCTCAAAAATACCAAGTCTTGTTAATCATCAGTCTGCCCTAGATGGGCCTCAGCTAGCAATTTTAGAACTCTTAAAGCCAAGTTATCCAGCTCTGCGCATTTCTGTGAAGTTTGTCCCTAACAGATGTCTAGCATCTTCTTGGATAAACAACAGATTAAGAAGTCTTCATCGTCTTTGTATAACACAGGTGCATAATGCTTCTTTTTTCTAAACAGGACAGAAATACTCACTGAGGACTTCTGTCTCCTCTGCACTGCTATTAATAGTTTAATCATTTCCAGGTGAAACGAGTCCCCCTACAAATGGTCATTTTTCTGCTGTTTCTTAAGTATTTATAAAACTTCTGTATTGTCCTTAGCCCTTCCAGCCATGGATTTTCCTCCGATGTCCTTCACTTCCCTTATCGATTTTCTACACTTCATAACTTCTGATTCATATAAATTGCTATCTAGTTCCCTTTTTCAATTTCTCATATATTGCTTTTTTAGCTCTAATTGCTGCCTTCACTTTGCCACTTAACCAGGATGGGCAGATGGCCAAGGCTGGCCTCTCTCGACTGTGGGATGGTGGCTTTTGGTGATGTAATCAACTCTAGTTAAAGAACCTGCCTCCTGTCTGCCAGGAAGGTCACAGGATTAAACAGGGAGAAGGGCTCCTCAGAGAGGCTGAAGTGCTAAGGTGGTGGTTGTGACAGGGTAAGTGCCACACCGGGACGTTTATCTAGCCCATACTATGACCAGAGACACTGCAGGACCTGAGCCTTGGTGCTGTCAAGTTCTTCACGGTGCAACAGAAGCACTCTGCTGATGTTGCTCACTGTGCTTTCAGGACTAAGCCGAGGGTAAGCCTTATGGGACAGTCTGTATCAGGAGTGGAGAAACAGTGAGCAAAGACAGAGCAGAATAACCAAATCTCATCAGCTGCTTTGGGGTTCTGCTTCCAGCGCTGTGCAGTAAAGAAACCAAGGTAAGGGTCAGGAGGCATAGGTCAAAACATGTTCTAAGCTGGATGGGAAGAGCCATTCTGACTTCACTGGCTTCTCCTAGTGCAGCTAGAAGTGTAGCTATGTAGAAGCATAATCCACAAAAATCCTGCTTTGTTATTTGTATTGAAATACATGAAAGTAAAGCACAAGACCTCATTTTTCTTGTAATTAAAGCCTCTCACACCACACACATAAGGAAGCTAGAATAAGGCAAGTGTATTTTTTCTAATGTAACCGTCACATTCTTTTAATATGTTATTTTTCTTAGTGTATTTTTGTCATGGAGTGAACTTGAAGAGGCTGCATGTATGTGCTTGCATGCAAACAGCTGATTCCTAAAATGGTAGGAATGCAGGCTACCTCTGGGCCAGGCCTCAGCTGCCTTGGGTCAGAGACAGGGTTTAAAGCTGAGCACTTAGCACCTGTGCTGCCTAGACCTGCTTTCTGCCTTGCCTCCCATATAGATAAATTCCTGAATTTCCCTTATCCGTGCTAGGTGTAATTGCTTGTGCAACCCAGCTTCTAGGGACTTCCCTCTCTTCCATGCAGCCCTATGTATATTGACCCGTTGTTTCTAGGAATTAAAACAAATTAAAACAGAAGTGGGAGCTCACTCACTCTTCACTAGAGGAGAAAGCTGACAATAGGCTGACCTTGCCAGAGATGTGGCTGATCTCTTAGTCCTCAGTGTGACGCACCAAGGACACACCTGCTGGGACTGGCAAAGATAATTCAAGCAAGCTCTGTCTTTAGTAAATGCATTTGAGAGAGCTGAGAAATGAATTCTTAATGCCCAGGGCAGCAGACTAGTCTCAACAATATGATCACCCATTTTTTGACAGAGCAGGGGTGCTATAGACTTAACTTGTACCCTTCAGAGCCAGCAGTCCCTTCTTAGGCATTCTGAGGTCCTCTTTCCTTGGGAATACAAATTGATCAACCTGTGCATTGAAGAGCCCTCCAGGTTAGCATGCAGCACATGTTCGTTTAAGGACATCCCAGACTGGCCAAACTTTATTTCGCCTTTTTTTCTCCAATGCATCTTAGTGCTGAGATGAGTGAACAAGGTCTGGATCTACCAAGAGGATGTGTAGCAAATGCTGTACAAATGGGTCCTGTGAGGTCCCTTTTCCTCCTGCTCCTGCCAGAAGCTGCAAGAAAAGTTAGGTGAGGAGGCAGTGGGCCTTGTCCACTCTCACACCTGCCCTGTACCCTCTGCCAGCAGTGCTGGAGAAGGGCTCCTGATGTGACGCCTGGCTTCTAGGCCAGCTGACCCTCAGGGACATGTTCAGGCAGCCTCCCTCCACCTCGGTGCTCTGACAGCTGTAAAAATTCATAGCTATTGATTTCGTAATTAACAGTTTATCAATGCCATCGACACCAGCTCACTGATGGATTGCAAGGAAATTAATCCTGCAATGTTATTTTATTTTTTGCAGTCAGCTGCCAATTTTGAGCTTCTTTCAGCAAAGAGGGGGGGTGTGTGGGGGGGGAGGCTTTGATCTTTATTTCCCCAATTCCTCTCCCTGTATACATCTAGTTATTTAGGGCTGTTAAGTCTTGTCACCTTACAGAAGTCAGGTGGCAGAAGGGCACAGTTTTAGGATTCTGCCTACTGTACAGCAGCATCAGTATCCAAAACCAGAGCACCTGCTTTGACCTGAAGCATGGCTCATTTCCTGGTGCTTCCAGTGCCCACTGGGATCTGCAAACTCTGATGGGCTTTGATTAGTTCTACCCTTTCTGCCTATAGCCAGAAGGGCATTAAACACAAAGGCTGGAGGACATTTCTCTCCAAGCTCCAGCTCTTGATACTTCCAGTCTCCAAAATGACCTCTGCAACTTGGCAGGAAACAGATCCCACTCACTTCTCCTGGATGGTGCATGGAAATTTTCCAGAGGTGCTACCTGGCTGGGAAAATTTGCCAGACTGACTTGGCAACATGCTGCTCCCTCTCTGCTTTTCAGAATCAACCTCTGTGGCTAGCTCAGGTCACTGTGATGACCTACCGGCCCTTCTCTGAGCTTCTTTGCCTGGTCTCTTGGATACAAAAAGCAAATGCAGCAAGAATGATCCTTCCTCAGTAAGCTTCTTGGAAATACAACCCTTGACTATCCTCTAATTACTGCATTCCTTCTAAACAGCTTCTAACAGCTTTCTTGCTAGACATAATGTTTTCCCAACTGTTGTAATACTTTATAAATGGTGCATCATAAATAGCATTTACTGTACATGTATTGTAGGAAATTCACAGTCTCTAATTTGTGTTGTGCTCTCCATAGAGCTGACACATGTTTCTAGAGAGATTTTGGTGCTTCAGCCAGCTTTCCTCCTCTTCACTGCTGTCACACTGAGGAACCCATGTCCTCACATTTGTGTTGTATGTGTGTGGGCTGAGCCACACTGCAAAGCTCAGCTGGAGTGGCAGACACAGTGTAACTACCCATGTGCATGTGTGCTTGCTGTAGTGTTCTTTTGCTGCTGCTCCTGGATTCATTGCCCTGTGGCAGGAATCTTTATCAATGGCTTCAGTATGGATTAAAAGTCTCTGAACAATGAAGACAAGGCAACAGTGTCTGCAGCTCCATCAGGCTTGTAAGAAAGAAGCGAGAATCAGCAAAAGGAAAAGAAGAAAAACCTTCAGTGACGCTGTGCCTGGTTAGCTTCTCTAATCTAACCTCTGCTCTTTGGTGCTGCCCTCTGTCACCATGACTTACCCACAAGTTTAGCAGCCTGTGTTCAACTCAGTTTGACCCTGGACTGGGTCACTACCAGTTACCTTTGCATCAGAAACACACCAAGGAGCTGTGCTAGCCTTGCAAACCCTGCTAGCCCCTCCAGCAGCTTGTAGAAATCTAACTGGCAGCCTAAGGGAAGAGGCCTTGGAGGAGGTGTGGGTTTCCTTTACTGAAGCAGGAAGCTCCCTGAGCAGCTGCTGGTAGTCTTTGAAAACAGGGGCATATGCACAAAGGTGGGGCTGGCAACACCCCTGGGCACACTGGTTGTGACCTACTGGGGCTTTTCTGTCTTGCTGACACCCTGAGCAGCTGCACGGCAATTAGGCTGTTTAGACAGATGAAGCACTATAGCAGTGTTAATTATTCTTAATGAGATTGCTCCCAAGTGGCAGCACAGCAGCTGCTGCCCCTTGCAGGGTGACTCTCCCCATAAGGAGCGTGGAGGGCAAGTGAATGTGCAAGTCACAAAGGCCCCCAGCTGACCCCTGCACAGCCTTGGGGTGGCTGGCAGAATGGGCAGCACACAGGGCACAATGTGTCACCTACCCCTGGCAGCCTTACTGTCCCTGCACAGCTAGGGCCAACTCATTGGGCTGACGCCGAACTTCACAGCAGCAGCACCAACACCTGCCAGCAAGGTGGGGTTTTTCCCCTTAAGAAATAAAACAAAACAAAACACATGCCCCCTGCCCCGGCCCACCACCGCCGCAAAAAAACAAAACCAAAGAAGCCCCCAAACAACACAGGAAAGAACAAAAAAGGAAAGAAAGCATCTTTAGCTTCAGGACCATAAAGAATTTCCTTCCTCATGTCTGACCTGTTTGCTGTCTTTTCTCCCTTCCCCCAGACTCCATGCACATAGAGGACATGGATGCAGTGCAGAAACTCCAGGACCTTCTCCATGAAGCCCTGCAGGACTACGAGCTGAGTCAGCGCAACGAGGAGCCCCGGCGAGCAGGCAAGCTGCTCCTGACCTTGCCCCTCCTGCGGCAGACGGCTGCCAAAGCTGTGCAGCACTTCTACAGCATCAAACTGCAGGGCAAGGTTCCCATGCATAAACTCTTCCTAGAAATGCTAGAGGCAAAGGTCTGACAGCCCCAGTGCCAGCCGACAGTGGCCGGGGAACAAACTAGAAACAAAGATGCAAACAACGGAGCAATCCAAACAGCAGCAGCAGCCACCGCCGGCTTTTATCTCCAATCATTTATTATGGAAGAATTATTTAATGTCTGTCTGTCGGCGTGACTGCAGAATCTCGTGTACAGGAGGGGGGAAACTCTTTTAATCAGTCACCTGTTTCTCTTTTTTCATTTGTTTTCTCTGTGGGAAATACCAGAATATGCTCTTGCACTTGTTGAGGCGGTCATCGGGGCTCAGCCCCTCTGAGCAGTGATGCTCTCAGTGCTGTCCAGGCCGCCTGCTCCCCAGCTCCCTCCGCCAGTGGTGGAGGGGGAGTGGGGACAGAAGCAGGAAGAGAGGAAGAATAGAGTCAATATAAACTTTATCTGCTGGTGTTGTGAGGGGTCAGACAGAAAGGGAAGCAGCCAGGGTCCTTCTTTTTGTCACCTTTCTGGCTCTAACCATAGAGCAGATTCTCCTTTGGAGAAAAGTGCCGCTGGACCTCTCCTGATCAAAATGGCTGCCTCCCAGGCTCCTCTAGCGACAGCTAACACTTGTACATACAGGCCCCACTTCTTACTGGGAAAGATGCTCCTAACTGTGTAAGATATTCTGCGACCTTGTACAGTGTGTCATTATGCCTGGCTAGCCCCTCCCATGTACAATCCCCACAGGCCCCTGAAGAGGTAGGATGTATGTCCCTGAGAGAATGCAAGTCTCCTTTCCCAGATAGCAAGAAAAAGAGAAAAGAGCTCGATGTTACTCTTCAGTGCTGGGCTGACTTGATTATCTCTGCATCCTCTCCTATGTGGTGCTAAATACAATTCTTCCACACCTTTCACCCTGTAGTATCAAACCTGCCTCTTCAGCTCAGCTGAGTGCCATTCCCCACTTGTTCCTTGTGGCAGAGAACACAAGGCTTTGTCTGCATGGTTACTGCCCAAGTATAAATACACCCCAAACCAGGGCTTTTCTAGACTTCAATAAAGTGATAGCTCTTTGCCTCCACAGAGACTAAGGCTTATTGCCAAATGCTAGTTAGGAATTAGGGGCACTGCTTTTCAGAGGAGACAGCTCTTGAGCCCAAGAGATTGCTTTTTTCTGGCAGCCTAGGGAAATAAATTAGAAGGTGGCATGAAACCCCTAATATTCCAACTACTGTCTTCCCCTCCTCATCCCGTTATCCCCAACAGCAGCGAAAAAGCTAGCATAGATTATACCTGGGCCTGGTAAGAGGTTCTTTCGCTGTTGGGAAAGCACCTGACCTTGAGGTGAGGGAGAAGAAGAAAGAATTATTTCTCTCATGTAATCAGGTCCCTGCTGTCTCGAAGCCCCAGTTTAGGTCTGCTGCCAAAGCTGCAAAACTGCTGCGTTCCCAGTAGCTAGAGGGGAATGTGGGTGACTGACAAAACTGGCTGTTGGCATTCTCTGAGATTTTATTTTCTAGGTCACTTAGTTTTGAGCTAGCCTGAGCTGATGAAACGTGAATGTATTGTATATTTTGTGGTCAGTGGCATAGCAGTAGAGGCGAGAAAAAGCCTCTGATCTACATTTGAGACACCACTAGCTCTACTGCCTCTGTTCCCCTAAAGCTTCCATGCCTTCCTGGCTAGCCCAGGAGAAAGGTGGTGTGGCAGAGGAGTAACTTGCCACCCAGCAGGAAGCCTTCCAAACCAGGGTTGAGGCATGTGGTCAGGGAGACCCTGGGTACTTCTTTTCTACTGGAGCAGAGCGTGTCACAGCACAACACCCAGGCTCACTCAGAGGCTAGGGGTGCTAACTGATGCTGACCTCTCGGCTTTTGTAGCTCCTGGTACTTGAGTTAGTTCAGTTCCATCTCCTTTGAATTTTCCCCACGCTACACAATTGTAGCTACTGTCACTCATTTTGTACTCGCTTGATAACGGAATTCAGTCTTGCTTCAGGCATATTAGTAAACCCACAGAGACCTAAGGGGTAGAAGGCACATGGGAGCTGGGACTGCTTCCATGTTCACAGTGGTGGCAATTACACAGTGGCCTTGTGCTTTGAACAGATACTTGTGCTTCTCTCCCCAGCTCCATCCCAGAGGCAGCTGGGGAGAAAATGAGAGGCTTTTGGTTGAGCTCATGTTCCCTGTACCCATCTGTGACTGAGAAGGACCAAAGTGAAATGCACACCACCAGTACAGAGCCAGCTTGCCTTGTGCTGCGCTCTGGCAACTGTTCTTGGCTGTGGCATAAATGCTCTTACAAACCTGCTGGATTGTGCTATCGCCTGCAAGTTTGACTCACTTGACCACTGTTGCTTTCCTGCCGAGTCCCACCCAGCTCAGCCACAGCACATTGTGTCCCAAACTGCTGGGCAAAGGTAGCTGTCCCAAAATGGGCTGAAAAAAATCCTAAGAAGCCATACTTACTCTGTTGGGCCCTGGCTGGAAAGGTCACTTACAAAAAAAAAAAAGTCTCTTCCAGCTTTGCTGTATTTGGACTCAGGCCTGCTTTCCAAAACAGGGAGGGAGAACAATCTACAAAACATGGTCATGGAGGGCTGATGAGTTAGCTTCTAGCCAACAGAGACTGCTGACTATTTAGAGTAGGGCAGTGGTATGGAGGCAACTCCTGCTTTGGCAGAACAATATAAAGATACCAAATGCATTTTCTTCCAGGACCTTCTTTCTCCATTACAGCTGCACAACCTTGGAGCCCACCTGGATTTCCCCATTGCTTGAAGATAATATGCCCAGAAATGTTTGCATTGCTTCTGAAATAGGATGGGAGCTGAACCAGACAGTAATTAACATATATTAATCTCTTTAAGCAAGGAATGCAAACTGTTCCCCAGGAACTGGGACAGAAACACCTTCTAGATTTAACCCTTAAAAGGCTTGTACCATCTTAAATTGGGAACCAGGTCAGGTCCCTGGGGCCCTTCAGACCAGTGAGGAATCACATGCATCTCTTCCCAGCTACCCTTATCTGCTGTGCATCACTAGTACTATCACGTTGCCACAACTGAGGAGCACGTCCAGCTACGCAGTGAGCTGGGCTTGCCGAGAAGGGTAACATCTTAGCGTAGTCCTCTCAGTGCACTTTGAAGTAGGAAATGGGGCTTCAGCAACTGCTTAGGTCTTTGAATGCTCATAGTTTCATACAAAAAGGTCTGGGGATGTGGAAGTTGAGACATGAACTAGGAAATGGGTTCTGGGTCAGTGGTCTTTATGCCATTCATTTGTAATATAGGAGTCACAGAGTCAGCGCCATACAGCTGTCCTTCTACATGGGGCGGAAGATGATGGATCTCGAGCCTTGGGACACAAATGGGCTCTATGACTTAACAAAAAGCAAAGCAAAGCGGTAGAGGTAAGTGTATCAGTGACAGTGAATAAACATGAAGCCCACGTCCAGCAACTATGGTAAAAGCAGCTCCAGCCCCTGATTTGCATTTGTGGATAACAAAAACCACGTACCCGTCAGCTTATACAAAAGGCAGTTCTTCCCAAGTGACCAGCTCTTCTGTTTGGGGCACATTCTTCTCTGGGAACAGCAGTGTCTGGCCTGTAATGCAAAACAAATTTCACAGGGATCAATTAAAACAAAAGGTAAAATACCACACAGAATTAGGTTTCTGGGGAAACTTGGGCATTACACCTTGCAGCAAAACTGTGAAGCTACAAGAAATGCCCCCACAACAATTGGAACCTTGAGGTATTGCTCATACTAAGGGGGCATTATTTTTTTCTTTGTAAGCTAAGTCATCTTTTTTTTAAAAAAAAAATACACTATTAAAAATATATAATATAAAACTTGCTGCACCAGAAACTTGTAAGCAGCTATTAGAAGAGAAAGTCACTGGAAAGACCGTAGAATGTAACTTGTTGAGCTTTTATTACCAATTGGCGCTGAGAAAAAGAGCTTCCACTTTGTATCTACAAGCTATAATCAATCATATGGCCAAAGGCCACTCTGTTGTTCTTGTGGCTGGGTTATGTGGAGAAGCCAGAGAGACAGAGGCTGTGAGAATGATGCAGGGAGTTATAGACAGTCAGTGAAATAAACAGTATCTACTTAACTATTATCTGCTCCTAAAAAAGAAAAAAAAAAAAAAAAAGAAAAAACCTGTTAAATAAATTGTATTCTTGTGGTACAGGTCATTTCAAACAAAAGAAGAAATAAAAGACAGAAATGTAAAAACTAACCCAGAGAGAGTAATGTTTATTGTGTTTAGGAGCTGCTCCGTTCTGTCCCTTGGGATGCACATAGCCCCACAGAAGAGGCTGGGGTGGGGGAAGGCATGATTTGTGCATGCTATGGAAGGGGAGCAGAGCCCTAGCCCTCTCACTTAGAAACACTCGTTTGGTGGTTTTCCATATCCAGAAAAAAAAATTCTCAGCAAGCTCTGAGAAGCTTGTCCAGACCGTGCTTTTGCCCAGAAAGGCTGGACCAGATGATCCTTGAGGTGCCGTCCAACCTCTATGATTCTGAGGATTTGTGAGATCAACTTTGCTGAGGACTTATTAGGCAGGCGCTGTTGTCAATCTCCACCCTGGACTGGTCTGTTTCTTCCGCTCACCCATTTTCTCCCCACATTCTGCATTTCACTTGCGCAAAGAATAAACATGAGCTAGCGATGAAAAAGCGTTGAAGTTGTTCCAGTGAAAAACAAAATCTCTAATCATAAATTAGACCTGGCTTATACCCAACAGTGACATCATGAGTGTTTCAAGCACTACAGCAGCTGTCCAGTGCTAATAAAGTGAGTGCAAGTGCTGAAGTCGTGGCATTTGCATTGATCTGGTGGCCAGGTGGAGCAGGAGGGCAAGCTCATATCTGCTTGAGAAAGCAGAAGGAAACATGCTGTGGTAATTAGGGCAGAGACATGAGAGAAAAAAGGACCCCAGGTTTTTATTCTGCCTCTGACTGTTGAGTGCAGTGAGCAATCACACTCTGTGTGAGCACCACCATCTCCACACGCCTCAGCCAACACTGCTAAGGTCTTTCTTAGGGACGATGTGTCTAAACCAGGCAACCAAGAGGCCTCTCAGTCTGCCCTCAAGAGGAGGAGGCAGCTGAATTAGTGGTGGCCAGTAAGAAAGGCCATGGGCTAGAAATGAGCTTGAGTGAAAAAAAAAAAAAAAAAAAAAAAGATAAGCACAGAGCTGGAGAGGGAGGTGAAGCATGACAAGGTTTTTCTACACTTACAACAGCTACCCCCAGCCCCACAGTCACCACCACTCTGACCATGATCGGTTCAAGCTTTGAACCAACATAGTCCCTTTCCAAGTTCACACAGACACCTCACAGGCCCCGCCATAGCCCACCTGCATTGAGTGCTTAGTCCCTGTTGTATCCACTCACAGAAGGTTTGGATATGGCCACCACAGTCAGACTTTAAAACGGACTTTATTCTGGGTTAGATATAGCCAGGGACAGTCAGTCTGTGGCTTTGCAAAAGGCAGCAGTTTTGGGGTTCTGAAAAGTTTACGTGGCACTGGAGCTGCCAGTCTCAAGAGATTGGTAAGGGTAGCCAGGGGACTATGGAGAATCCATGCCCCACCGGTCTCTTCAAACACCACTAAAGGCCTGTGAACTTCCCTTGGTCCCTTACCTCTAAAGTGGCAGCTGCCTTCCTTAGATTTCCTGGGCACCCTGATGCTTTGTCTAGGGTCTTCGAGGCTTTCCTTACTTTCCTTACTATTGTTCACTCACAATGGAATTAAAGAAAAAAAGGGGGAGGGTCTTTATAGTAAGCACACTGAGCATTGGGAGGAACTGAGGACAACCTGAAATGTCCTCTTACAGAAGAGCTTCACAGGAAATACTAGAAAACTATTTTATTTTCTTTGATTAGCTGGGGAGGGAAGGAGGACTCTTTACTAATCAATGCTGAGTTCTCTAAACACATTTATCCTCCCACAAGTTAAAGGTATGTTTAACTGCTGGGATATGTTCTTAAGCTCCAAATGTTAAAACATGATTGCAGTAGTTGTTTGTGGCTACTGGCACACAAAATAAAGTGAAAACCAACAAGATTTTTCTCTTTCAGGCTAAGGTATCACACAGGGAATCAAAGCAAACACTATCTGATGTACAGAAAACTTCAGTGTTCAACTTTCCAGTAACAGAAAGCTGAAGAAGTTGTGCTGTGTGCCTGGCTTTCTTTGCAATGACACTCTCTCCCATTGCAATGACACCATGGCAAAACTTGAACACCTGGGCCTGGGGAGCAGGAGGGCTAGCCTAGCAGTGTGCTGGGATGGCTGGAAGAGACAGAGGCTGATAAGCGACTAATGCAAGTTGGGTTTAGAAAGCACAAGGATGGTTCAGCAAAACACAACAGCCCTGATCCAAAACACTGCTGCCAGCCAAAACCAACAGCTTTACTCCAAAAGAACTGCAGCCAGCAAGTCTCTTTACCTTAGTGCTAATCAGCTTTGAGAGGCCCATCATGCTTCTGGTCTTCGTGTGCTTCCTTCCACAGGGCTTGGGTGAGGCTAGAAAAGTCTTCAGCTCTGGGAGTAGTAGCATTCAAATAATTGTAAGTAGGAGTGAAGTCACAAGAATGATCAAAACTGGCCAAAGGCTCAAAGCATCTTTTGTAAGAAAAACTGAGAGGACAGACAACAGCTACCACTGACACAGCAAAGATTTGCTAAAGACTTCAGTGCTTCACCGAACCCGTTGTAAATCACACGCTGACTGCGACCATCCCTTGGCAGCACATGCAGAAACAGCTCTATTGGTTCAGAGCACAGACCCATTTAGGCCAGTGCCCCCTCTCTGCTAAAGTGGCCAGCAGCAGATCACCACAGAAGAACATAAAAACAGGGCAAGGAGGTATAATTAAGTCTCCCAGTGATTTAAGGATTAAAGACTACCTGAGCTAGAGTAGATGTCTTAGCATATAACAGCCCCAATGATTTTTCTTACATTCATTTTCTCCAGTCCCGTTTTCAACCACAACAAGCGTTCAGCCCCCACAGCACCCTGCAGCAATGAGTTCTGTGGATCACTGCTCAGACGTGTCTCCTTTGCCTTCTGAACATGTCATCAGCTCATCTGGTTTCATGCTCCTACAGCTTGTATTAGAAGACAAAACAGACCCCTGCTCACTTTTCCCTACCATTCACAACCTTCTAGGTCTCTATTTCACCCACAGTCATTTCTTCTCAGAGAGGAAGCACAACTTCCAGCCTTACCCTTCACTGGGTACACACTGCACCAATTAAGTTAGGAAAATGTGATAATGAGGAAAGCAAATAGCTGCCTTACAACATTTGATTTTGATGCTTTAAAGACAAGTACAAAAACCTAGTCCCTATCTGAGATACAAAGACAGATACAGACCTCTCTTTCTGTAGCTAACTACTCACAAACATACACACTCATTGCATCCCTTAGTTATGCTTTCATTCACAGAACTACTGGAGTTCACATTTACCTTCAAAATTACTTAGAAACAAGATTAGCCTATTTAGACCATATTTTCTGAACAATAATAACAATAACAGATTGGAATCCTTCCTCCTTTACATGGATGCAGTCTTTTCCCCAATGGACCTTTTTTCTCTTTTTCATCCATCTGAAGCAAACAGAGAAAACTAAAAAGGCACCTTGGCCTTTCTTTGATATAATAATCCTTTTATTATACCACAAATGTTTTAAAACCAAAAGATTTTAATGCATTCCTTGATGTATTGAATAAGAGATTTTTTTTAATGTATTCCTTCCTATTGCACAATAAGAAGCTGATTTCTGTTTAGAAATTCCAGCTTGCTTAATTCAGAAATACCAACCTCTTGTGTTTCTAAATGCTTAAATACAGCACATTGACCATTCTATAAAAAGTCTCAGAATCAAGTGCATTATTTTGATGAATGAAATTATTATATATTTTGTTCTCTGATGTCAAGAAACTGGCATTACATTTTCAATAAGCTTTATCATACATCCCCAACATAACTGCAATTGTTGAATAATAAAAGGCAGGGCAGTGATCAGGTAAGGAGAAGCCAAGACAGAGCAAACTGAAATCACTTTCCCTAAATTGGCAAGAATCAACACAAAACAAGGCTGCATTTAATAGATCAGTTAGAACAAAGCACATAAATCATGTTTTTGAGAGGGGTTAATTTACACCATATGCCAATTAAGTCAAGTGCAATACAGAAGTTATGAATAATCTCATTGGAGTGAAGAGTGTTATATTTGGAAGGAAAATGATTTAGCTGAAGCCAAAATTATAATCACCTTCAATAATTACATTTCCAGCACTGTAAATTCTTTTCCATTGCAACACTGAAAGCAGTCAATGTTGCAAGTCATTTGCTATTGCCATTTACATTATTAAACTCAAACACATTACCAAACTCTTGTTTGTATTTTTTGTCAGTGGTTAATGCTACTACAAATCAATGCTCCTTTGGGTCAGTCTTAGGAAGTACAATTTCATTCAGCTATTTTTCAATCTAGTGAACCCTTGTAACCAAGCCTGGGGTAACCACTTGTTTCCCCCATTGTTTTTGTCATTTCCCCTATTGCTTTTGTCATCATATCATAAAAATTCAGCAGTGTCCTAAGGGGTGATGCTTATGGTAACAGCATTAGTATAGATAGCAGCTTTCAGGGTGCTATCCCGAGCTCTTCCACTGCCCTGAGCACTTCTAGCTCAGACTCACTTTTTCTAGCTGCAGAAAATCCCAAGTCCCTACTGCTGTTCCTGCGTGTTTCTTCTTCCCACTGCAACACTATGATTTCTCATGATGAGGCACCTGCTAGGATCCAGCTTATTTCCCCGGCTAATCTTGGATACCTTTGTGTATCACTACTGTGATAGTTTCTCTTCCTCCTGCCTGCCACTCCTGTCCTGCTTCTGGCACACCGCCTGTGTGGGTGGGCAGGCCACCAGTGAATATTCAGTCCTCTGTGGCAGCCAACCACACCAAGCTGCTCCAAACCCCTTGTGGGATAGACTGTTCCAGCTCCCTTGAAAACAAGGCTCCCGTGGCTAGCAGCCAGCTCACTGTTCTGGATACCTTCCGCTTGGACGGAGGGTCACCCCAGTTATCAGTGTTTATTGTTTCCCATTGCTGAGGCTCTGCGAAGATGTCCTGGCTTTCCAGCCCTGCACGGAATGCAATGCCACTGAAGTGACACTCACCAAACCAAGGGTGGGCTACAGGAGGGCATTTGCAAAATGACACTGTTGCTGCCATTTGGGCCAGGTTGTCCTTCCCCTTCATTCTCAAGCTTATATTTGCAGACAGGAATGAAGTACAGGCCTGAGACACAGTCCACAGTCAGACTAGATCAGGGCAACTTCTGCAGCAGCTCTAGTTAATTAGACAAACTATGCCAAACCAGTGAAATACCACATGCTCACCTCAGGCTCCCCTGCACAACTCAAGAGAACCTCGAAGTCCTGTCTGCATAAGCCAGCAAGGCCATGCAGCAGGGTAGTACCTAACAATGTGTGGTGTTGCCAGTGCTGAACTAGAAAAGCTGCATTACCATGGTGCTGTGTTCACTTGGCAAAATAGTTATTAACACAAATTGAGTTACAGGAATTATAGAAACACCACCACACTCAATGCTCACAGAAAATAAAAATATTTTACATATAAATCATAAACACCTTCTAAACGTGCCTAGAAATGTAATTGTGAGAGAAAAAAGCAGTCAAAAAGGGAGAACAAAGCCTGGACATACATTGAGCTCTGTTTCTCAGTTTCCTGGAATCAGGAGACCACCTTGCCTTTTCAAAAGAAAAAGAAAATGCCTTGACTACCTTAGGACCCGTGTACCCTGCCAGCTGTAAACGAGCAAGGGATAAACAAAACCTCAGTAGACAGGCAAATAAAACCTTTTGGGTTTGCAAAAATCATAAGGTTATTATTACAACTATGAAAATCTTGCATAAAATTTTAATTGATAGAAAAGCAAATGTGACCCCATTTTGCAGGTCTCCCCTGAGCCAGCCAGCCTGTGCTGCAGGCAGAGTAAAACTGTGTGAGAGGAGTAGAAGGCTCATACTCTGAGCGTATTCTGAACTCTGTAAGAGAAACTGCAGCTGGATAACCCTGCTGCCCAGCACCCCCAGCCGTACTAGCTCAGCAGTTCTTTCTGCCACCCACTGCCTACAGCAAGCATTTCGGGCAGGAGTCTCCTTTTTGTTCCATGGCTGCTCAGTGCACATAAAGCAGGCACCTGGCTCACCTCTTCTTCCCCAGGGCAAGCTGCTTGCAAAAAGTGGCTGAAACCTCAGATAAGTGATGCCTGGGACCTCTTGAATTCTGGGAGACTTAATCGCTGCATTGCTTGAATTGGCTTGGACCAAGACTCCAGAACTGTCTTTGTTTTTCGCTTTTCACATGGAACATGTCCTCAGAAGAGGGCATCAATGACTCATTCTGGAGTTTGTGATTGCCATTTGTCCCCGAGCATGTTGCTAACTTGCTCCTGTCAATCCTCTGGACGTTCTCACAAAGAGAGCACTAGCCTACCTACAGCTGCCCGACTGCTGTGCGCGTTATTTATCCCAATACAAGGAATAAATAAATTACAAATAAAGCTGTCAGTGAGATACCATGCTAAGTACAAACACTGTCACCACCTTGGTACCAGGTTCCCTACTCTGCTGTTTACGTTTATTCTCACACAGGTCATCACAGCAAATGCCCTTTTCACTGAGTCTGGCCCTGCACCCTCCACAGCACGAATTGTTCATCTGGCAGATAAGCATTCCTCTTTTCAAAGATCATGGGAGATGGGAGAACAGAAACTGCAACAGGAACTGTCTGGGCAATGTCTATGAGTAGTTGCGATTCAGCTGAGTTATGCCAAGGGAAAGGGACTAACCTGTGCTGGGACAATGCTTCATAGGGTGAGCAGAGCTGGCTAGACATCCTTCACAGAAGTGTCCTGGTGACTTCCCAGCCATGATAGAGAAATGAGACAATCATCTCCTCCATGAGCACTCATCAGGTAACTAGCTATCAGCAAGTTGGGAATACATAGTATCTCTGAAATAAAAAGAAAAGAAAAAAATATGATGTAATGGTAACATAAAAAGAACATTAAGCAGCATCTCATCATCTCTGTACTTCAGACTTGGCTGGGGAGTGAAACGCCCTTTGCAGTTAGCTTTATGCTTTATAGTTAATGCTGCTAAGCAGGTTAAAAAAATAATCTCTCTTCTGTTACTCCTCTCTCTTCACAGGCCCCAACTTCCACTTCTTAATGGGAGGTCGGGGAGACAAGGGCATAGTATTATTTCCCTGCCAGTCCACACCACGGGTACCACTTATTTCTCCTGGATCATTTCTCATGACTAGAAAGGTTCCCACCTTTGTGCTCAGATGTATTTTGAGCTTTCAAGGAGAAAAGAGTGAGAGAAGCAGGACAAAGATAAGAAAACATGATGCAGTTTGTTCCTTACCTAGTTGGCATAACTAGTTTCACTGCCTGTTTCCCATTCATCAGCCTGGCAGGAAACCACGACACAGACATGAAGATTTTTGCCCTACCTTCACCATCAACACCTTGCATCAGTGAAAAAGCATTACACAAATGGGAGGCCAACATACTCCTTGCAAAGAAGGAGAGAAGCAACCATTAACAACGGAAAACACTAACGTCACTTTGTTCCTCACCCTAGCCCTCAATAAGACTGCTCTATTCTTTCTCTTCCTAGAGTGAATCTTGGATGATTTCTCCTGGTTTGCAAGTAGATGTAGGGAAGTAAGGGGGAGAAAAAAACACATAGCTAGAGGGAGAATGTGTCAATTCAGAGTTTTAGCATCAATGAAGCTGAAGACTTCCTGAAGACATCACAGAAGCTTAATCAGGCTCCCACATATAAGAGGGGTGACAGGCAGCTATTATGTGTTTTTACTGCATGTTCCGTACTTCTACATGGGACAGTAATACTGAGTGGGATGAGCAAAATCCATCTGAATAAGACAGGGAGAGCCCAGCACTCTTCAAAGCCAACAGAAAAGCTGAAAGTTATTTTTCCCATCAGCAAGAGATTTCCCCATATCCTCACCGCATGCTCTGTTCTCTGGGAACCATTGTCACTTTGGCTGAGAAGCAGAATTCAACCTATTGGCCCAAATCTGTGTTTTGATAGCCAGGAGCAAAGAATCCAAAGCAGAGGGAATGAGGAGCATTAGATTCAGAGTAAGGAAGTTCTGGTACTCCTTCCCAGCAGAAGGTACAGCAACAGAAACTATGGTTACCTTTGAAATGCAGCTCAACCTGTATGCACTTGTGTGAGCCATAGGGTCCCTCCTGCTCCCACGTTCATGTGTTCCTCGTACTCTTCTTTACGGAGAAGGGACGGCTGTAAGTGCTGCTGCAGCACGCAAGAAGGTCTTTCTTGGAGAAGCAGGTCTTAAAGGCAACTGCTTACCCAGGTTTCAAGAGACAGTGCTTCTCTGTGCCAGACTGCACCAGAGAGAGACCCCGCTGGAGAGACCTCCTTCCTACAACTACCCTTTCCAAGTAATGAAGATGAGACATCTTCTGAGACTGAAGTGTCAGGAGAGCAGATGCTGGAACAAACTGCTAAAGAATAACAAATCACCTGCACAGTGCACCGTGTACATCCGAGAGATCTGCAGGAGTTTGGGATGGAAGTGGCCGAGCTGCTACAAACATGAATTATCTCATCAAAATCAGCTGTTCTACTGGAGTAATGAAGGGTAGCAAATGCTGTCAGTTGTTCTAAAAAAGGCATATGGGGTGATCTGGGAAGTCACAGACCGCTGAGCTTTACTTTGAATCAGGTAGATTGGTTGAATTATCAAGTAAAATTAGAATCACAGGAAAAGACTGGCACAAAGAATTCATTTAGTTTTGCTCCAGTGTTCTCACCCTTTCCACTGCTCCTCAGATTCTTAAAAGTCCTGTTGATTCTTCTAAGTCTCCTGCTTAGATCATTCTTCATTACTTTTTGCACATTTGGCTATATGTCCTACAGGAAAATGGCTTTTCATCCTCAGCCATTCCACCTAATTCTGTCGTGGGAAAAATTGCATAAGCAAAATATATGTATTTATTCATGTAATAGCTGTATTGCCATTGTGGGTACTAAACAAGAAAGTGGCAATAACAGAAATCATACCTGGTGTCCTAGTGATCCAGCATTGGTCCCTCACTTGTCTCAGTCTTACAGACAAGACCTATATATTCTAGGAGGGTAATTACTTTGACTACTGCAAACTGGGCTTTACCACATGAAGACCATGCAACAGCCTGTAAGAACATTTTAGCAGAGTTTTCTACATGAACCTTTATATGATGCGTGGTCCAGATGGAGCCTTAGGATGGAATGAAAGGCCAGATGATCTCTTCAGTTTTGCTGGCAAGATACACCGAAAAGGATGATCCAGCAGGTGTCTTGGTTCTGTGCCTGGAAACTCTTTCCTTGGAAATAGGCATTCCCACCCACCCCTCCTCCTCACTGATTCAGGATTTTCTTTTATATTGCAGCACAACTCCTTTTTCTGAACAAGCAGTGGGAAGGAAGCAGTGACCTGTGAAAGATGCTGGCCGAGGTATGGCCAGGCTATTGAGGACACAGCCAGGATGTGACAAGCCAGGAGGAGAACAGGTGATAAATGCAGAGTAAGCTCCATTCAAGGAACTGGGAGCAGGGGAGCTTGCAGCAGAAGACAGAAACCAGCATGGGTGTCTTCTGGGATAGCCAGGCAATGTGTCCAGGTTCCTACCTGTGGGGAAACATCAGAGGCTAAAGGCAGAGAGATCCCCAGTCAGAAAATCCAGAAGCTCTGGCATGTGTCCTGCAAAAACCTATGCTAGAGGCGCAGAGGCACCCAGCCTGCAGCTGACATGCCCTAAAGGTCCACAGACAGACACTACTGCAGTTTCACTTCTTCCATTTAGATCATTGTGCCATGAGTATTTGCAAACCTACCCTTTCTTGCCTAGTAATTATTGACTTAGATTAGTTTAAGATTACATGGAGCCTAATTAACACTCATTACTTTGGCAGGTTTGCTTCTGGTACTGTAATTACTACAGAAAATCACATTTACTTAAATAGAAACTTAACAAGTTAGCAGTTTTATCAGTTTTTATTGTTCAAGCAGAGCAGACAGGATTTTACCTAATACCTCTTCATGCAGTCTGGTGTCTGGAAACACCACCCTGAAGAAGGCACCCAAGAATCATGCTGATCCTGTACTACTATACATATTTTGCATATTCATTTTCTGAGTACTTAATGTTTCTAACACCTTATTCTGTAAGCACCAAATGTCACGAAGTAGTGACGTTAATGAACACATTAGACTATAATTCATACTAATTACCCATATCACTTTGATCAAACTAATGTCAGTGTTTACTCGGACACTACCACAGCTAAATTATTATTATAATTTCACTCCACATTTGGTCAAGCATCCTAACTTAACAACTTTCGTAACTATCATGACTTTGTTTTCCTTTCTAACCAAGAAACTAGGGTCCCAGAATTTTTCTGAGTAGACACTAGCTTCCATGTATCCACATGATGGCAATGCAATTCACTTTCAAACTCCTAAGGTCTAAATTTCCCTGTTTGAATTTCTGGAAAATTGGAACACCCTCTGCAAGGTCACTGCAATGCTTCATTTTCACTTTAGTCCCAAGTCCAAGTGGATATTAGGATTTATAAAGCTTATGGCCTTTATGGCCTGGGAACTGGAGCATCTCTGTTCTTGCCTCTGAGTCACCGTGCACCTGATGCCTCACTAATCCCCAAGAGGTTTGGTGTACCACAGCACTGAACAGCTATAATTACTTCTGGAAAGCAGCTGCCAGTCAAGTGACAAAGAAGTCTGCAGAGCCATTTCCCCCAGCCCACGTCACTGAGCACTTGGACCATTTGAATACAATATTAAATAGAACAAGACATGGGCAATATGTTATTTTTGCAAAGCTGAGCTTGTCACATTTGCAAAATTAATATGGTGTGGCAGGAGATGAAAGGGCCACCTTCTCCATGGAGCTCCCACATCTATGGAGCCAGACAGCATGAGCCAAATAATGAAGTGCCTAGCTTTGTAAAACCACAAAGTTTTCAGACCAGAAATGGGCAACCAGCAGTACATTGCAAGTCCTCTGAGATAAGCACAAAGATGAGAAAGTAATGACAGGAACAGGTGAAAACAGGTATTTCCTACTAAGTCTAAGGAGAACTTTTCTGGGTCTCACTGGAGCACTGTGCCAAGAGGCCTCTGAATTTTGTTGAAAGTGTTAAGCCCTCACAGTGCAGCAAGCCACGAGCACCTGGAAGGCAAAGAGCACTGGCAGTATCTAGGAGAGTTCTTTCTGGGAACTCTGGACAGTGTTATATAAATTATTTTTATTTATTTAGCCTCCTCAGTGATCCCTGCGCTCCATGGACAACAGAGAGGACTGAGTGTCTGCTCCAAGCCTGAATTACAGGTAAGTAATTGTAAACCCTGCTGCTGTTCAAAGAGGGTTCACTTTCTGGGCAAATTTTCTTTTGTTTTGAAGGAAAGGAAACACTTAGGCTATAATAAAGATAAAACAACTGCCACCAAGCAAACTATGATACCAGCACCATCACCACAGATTTAATTTTGTTCCTTTTGCCCTTCCTTCAAAGTTAAGTTAAAAGTCAAAGTTAAACTCACCCATTTCCTTCCTTGCACATTCTCCTCTTCAGAGAAAGACATGGCTCAGGACTCCACCTCCAAAACAGAACTTCACTTGGACACGTCCTGACAATTAAATCCCCAGTAGAAACTGGAAGAAAGTGTGTAATCTTTTGCTTCTTTGGACAATTTGTATGTTTTATGTACATATGTATGTGTGTGTCTGTGTGTATATGCATATATCACAGAATCACAGAGTGATACGATACTGTACATATGCATAATACATGTGGATAACACACACATATATTCAGTGGTGCATAGGTGCCATCTAGCTCATGTATTCCCAAGACAGAGAGATGCTGGTGAATGTGGAGGGAACCTACCCTGAGCCTGAAATCTGACCAGGAAAGACTGTTTGAAGGAAACACAGGAGGCTTAAGACTCTATTCCCCATTCAAGCTTGACCTTCTTAGTGGAAAGCCCATTGACTGTGTGACACTGCCCACACAGCTCAGAACTGTCCACAAGCAACTTCACAAGCCAAGACACACAGCAGGCTTTTGTCTCTTCACCTCCAAACATAAGGTGGAGTCAGTGACCTTCTTTTCATCCCATCTGAGAGTCCTCTTTGGGAAAGAGAGAGGCCATTTTAAGAAAGGGAAGGTACGTCCTATGCTGGCACTGGGAATCCCACTGAGTGACAGGGAGCAGTTCTACAGCAACTGCTTTGTTTAAAATGCAAAATGTGGATGTGTTTAGAGGACGTATCAGCATCAATCACTGTATGCAAATACTGCCTGTGGAGAAGAGCTTCCCCTGTAAGTCACTCCTCACTGCCCTAATCGAGTTAACGCTAGTGACTGAGGGCATGTTGAACGCTGATGGGCCACTGATAGTGCTGTCCCAGGAGAAGATTAATAAAAGGCAGCAGAAGTGCTTAGTCCCAAGCAGGGCACAAAGTCAGAGGGGGAGGCGAGGGGGGAGGACAAGGGTGTCTTTCTGTCTAGCAGTTGTTGCCTGTTACCACAGACACAAAAAAAGCAAAACCTTGCAGCCCCCTTCCACAATCACCAGCGCGCTTGGGGAGGAAGGTCAGCACAGATGACATGCACTGACTTGGACAGGAGACATTGCTGACTTGCAGTCTGTGACTCCTTTTGCAACAGACCATGGACCCATAAAAGAGAGGTTATAAAAAAAAAAAAGAAAAGCAACTCTGCTACTGTTAAGCTTAGATGTACCTCAAACAGGGATCTGCATCCAGCCTCAGGACCCACAAGCTGATACTGGAAACTAGAGTTGCAGAGAGAAACAATGCAAGGATTTGCTTAGCACATCATGAAGGATGAGAGAGACACATTACACACAGGCCCAAACAGTCACCAAGGGAAAACCACCACAATTCTTGTGCCAGCTCTGCGAGGCTGACGGTGGCAGCCCTGCAATGCTCATAAGCCAGTGCCTGGCAAGGTGACAGCACGAATCCCAGCACTCGGCTACCTGTGACTGCATGGGAATGGTTTTCAAGCACTGGTGATCTCTATCTAAGCCATGAAGGTGAGGCTCTGGCTGGAGTGAGTAGTACCGACTACAAGTGAACTTCTCTGGCAAACGCAGCCCTTGTACCTTCCTGGCAGATGAACTGTAAGTACTGCTAATGATAGTCATTAACATCATTCCCTCTCTTTCTCAGCAGCAGAGCAGTAGGAGAAGGAGAGTGAGGAGGGTGCAGAAGTTCTCAATTTTCTCAGTGCTGGCAGCAGAAAAGGAATGGAGCACTGCTAGTAAGGTTGCTTTTCATCCATCCATTGACAGCAGTTCTACTGTCTACACTTGCCCCTTTTCTTCCTAGTCCTTCTTACCTTGCCACCTTCTCTCATCTTCTCCCATCATCACATCACCCACACCTGCTTCCTGCACCAAATTGTTGTCAACAGTTTCTGTGTCCTCACAGCCTCCTGTTGCAAAGACTTCTGCCCTGAGCACCTCTTCCACCATGTCTGCCCTCCTTAGAAACTGAGTTATTGTCCCATGACTTGTGTACGTCTGAATTACTATCAGCTCCTTGCAGAGTGGGAATCTTCTCTTTTATGTATCTGTAAAGTGCTCAGAGCATTTATATTGCTCTATAAATAAGGATAGTAAGAGTCTAATGCTGGCAGCTTTGGCAGATGCATAGCAAAAGGATGATGGCCTGCCCGTGGAGTGAGATCATTCTGCTTACTGGCAGATTTCATACCCAAACAGTCTTCTGCCTGGCATCCAATACCTGTCAAAATCCTTTTGAGCCTGGCAAAAGCAAAGCTAGTGCTGTGTTAGAGAGCTGTTTTAATGCAGCAATCCCCAGCACTTCCAACTGGCAAGCAATAGAGAGTTACAAAGACTTTGTATGAGAAGTACTGTCCAAGTATGCCAGTCAGTGAAGTGTAACTTTTGCTCTCCTAGAAAACATCTAATAGTGTAGGGCCAACCTGGCCCATGAGGAGCCTGAAATCAGAGATAGTGCCACCAACCCAGCTGCAGATTTGTAATGCATGCACTTCTAACACTTCTAAGAGGACACCAGACCCAGTCCTTCCAAAAAAGGAGCTTACATCATTAAAAGTCTCACAAAGCTGGTCCTTCTGCAACCAGTCGTACCATTACAGCCTGACTCTCCAAGGCGAGCTGAGGAGTCCCATACAGGGTGTACACAATATTTCTAGAAACACAGTACAATGCTTGTAGGCTTCTAGAGATGAGAGTCATCATTACTGCTGAACAAAGAGTGAGACAGGAAGGGAGGAGAAACAAATCCTTTGGCACAATTCATGTTTGCACCACAAATGGTAGCAATGTGCTGCATACCTCCAGCTTGAAACTACATTTTTACAAGTTTCAACTTGTTGTTATCTGAAATCATTGCCAGAGCAGGAAGGAGGGGGTGAATGCTAAGTCTCCTTTCTTCATCCTGTCATCCCAATCCCAACAGATATTTCTTCTTGCCTCTGAGTTATTTCAGCTTGTCTACAGAAACCGATGGACCACTGATACACAGTTAGAGGGCTGCTTGTAGATTATTTTGGGACATGGATGCAACACAGAAGATGGCAGGACGCTCTTTCAGTTATGTTCTAGCCCAACATATTCCACAGTTCTGGCACAGGCAGTGGGATTTACACTGTTTGAGGGAACTTACACTGAGCTAAAGGGTAGGGATTTTGCACAGTGCATCCCTTTCTCCATCTCTAGCTTTTGAATGTGTAGGCCCTTCCACAGGCATCAGTTGTATAAGAGTTCCCCAGGTTCAGGACCAGCTACCAAATAAGCTTACCATCAGCTCTCCACTCCATGACTGGAGTTGCTTCTCCAAAGCCCAAGAGCTGAAACCCAGTCAAATCATCACCATAGGTCACAGCAGTTGCTTCAGGGAGCAGAAAGGATGCAATGTCTTTTCTAGCACCCAGTGGAAAGACAGTTTGTTCCTGGCATACAAGCTATTTCCCTACCAGGGCAGGAGTGGAGGGGGAGCAGAAAACCTAGCATAGAATTAGGGTGGGTGAGAAGTGGGTTCTGGTTTTACAAGAGAATGATAAATCATAACAGCATTAGGAACAAAACCAAACATCTTTCATGCTGTCAGAGCAATGAAGCCAGCACATAACAAGATGTGGGCACAGGGCAGTGTGGTTGCTTTCCAGAGAAGCGCACAACTATCAAGTTACTTCTGCTCTGAGTCAACAGACCAATTCATCTTCCCTGAGTTCCTGCAGAAGAGGGCAGGGGACAAAGGGGTAGTCATTTCTTTACAGTTAGCTAAGAGCTTCAGCTGCTCCACAGTGCATTGAATTCAAAAGACAGGGTCAGGTCAGCGCTGGATGTCAGTGCAGAAGAGCTGTAAGAGGATGTGGATTGGAGAGCTCTAGATGATCACAGAGTTCTTCCCACAGTGCCCTAGTAGTTACCAAAGGGTACTGTGGGACATTGCCTTAGGACAGAAAGGAAAGAGCAGTCCAGAAGATGAGGACTACAGCATCCAATACTCTTCACAGTGTTCCCCCAGATTCAGACTCCAAGAAAGCTTTGCCATCCTGCAGATGAGAATAAAAATCCCTTCCTAGGGCTTACCTCATCTTCACAGGATGAGGTCACCAGGGCAATGGCAATAGCTGGTGAAGGCAGGGCTGCAAAAGCAATCATCTCTGTCAGGCTTTGTGAGGAGCAGCTTCAATGAATTAGTGTTGTGCTCAGCGCAGCTGCCCTCCTGCCTTTGTTGTAGTCCAAGGCTTAGCAGTGAGGAAAAGATTAATGGCCATCATAGAATCAAGAATGGGATGGGGTATCACGCCCTGTTTTGCTTTTACCAGCTCCGTAAAAGCTCTGCTTCTTTGCCCAAAGTTGGCCCTGTTCCCACATTGAATCAAACAGAAAACATGACATGCAGTGAACATAATGTGCACATAGCCAGGAAGGACTTTTAAGCGCTACTGGCCTGACAGACCGTTCCTCTCAATATCAGGTGGTGGTGGAAAGCCATTCCTGCGAAACTCCAGTGAAAGTCATTCCTGCTAACTCCAGTTCTCTTTTACAGAACAATAACAATTCTTGGCAATTCTTCCCCAGCCACATCTCATCTTCCTCCACTAAGGGCAAGAGACACAGATAGCTGTTACTGTTCTTTGCTTGCATCTGGGGGAACTGAGACACTGTAAGGTAAGTGAGCTTCCAAGGTCAAACAGAGCAAGGATTCAAACATAGGCTTTCACAACTCCCTACTCTCCATATTGTTTACTACCTCTTTGTCTTGCAGATGTTCTCTCTCAAGATAACCTAGGCATCCTCCTCATCTCACTGCAAACAACTCTGTAAGGTCCCATCAAGCAAGAAGGCTCTGCAATACCAGCTTGGGCTTCTCTTCTTTTGGCTCTGAGGACTGCTGGCTGCTTCTCCTCCTGCTATGTGGGGTGGCCATGGACATAGAAACTTAAACAGAATTAATTGCTTTGCTAAAGGCACCCTATGCTCAAGAACATAAGCAGAATGGGAAAAGTGTGAATACTCAGTGGAAAAGGCCTGTGGAGTCAGGCATGAACCAGATGTGTCATGTCAAAATGTAACAGAAAATGCAAAACCAGCCCCGAAGAAGGCAATAGAAAGGAACATACAAATTCATACATCAGGTAGAACTAAGTGTGTCTGTGGAATCATGATACCATCCACTGAACCCATTAAAAGTAGCTTTGTGAGCAGTGGGATGAATGAATCCCAGCTTCTTATGGATTTGTGTCTTGTGCTGAATTTACTATGTTGCATATAAAACCAGGTAAATTCAAATCAGTTTTCCCCACAACTAGGACATTCATACACCCCTTTTGCAGGACTGTCTTTTGTCTGTCTAGCAAGGGGTGAGTGCACTCAGTGCAGACACTGAAAAATGGTCTCTGTCCAGAGAAATTGTTGGGACCTAGCACATTTAAGATCTCCGCATTTCTTTCAGGTAAATTAATTTGGAGGTGAGAGGTTCAATTCAACAGTTATTGTGAGGAATGAGTGAAAAAAATATACAGATAAAGACAGTCACAGACAGAGAGTGTGATAACTAAGTCTTGTTTCATTTGGAAATGAGGCTTGAAGGAATCAAAATCCTCTCTGTATCTACTGGAAATAGAAAGTTTACCAGAAAATTGGTGGGTCTTTGAATTATGAGAAGATTCTCATTGTAAGAGCGAGATTAAGGAAGACAATGACTCTGTAAAAAAACAGCACTATTCCTTTGGCACCAAAAATTTTGAGCAGAGATCAAACTCAGAATTATTCTTTTCAGATGGTAAGGATGAAGCTTGGAAACAGCAAGACTCACAGTAGGAAGAACTGGAAAAAATAATCAATTGAAAAGGAATGATCTCCCAGGATTTTATGTCATTTGTTTGCGACCCTTGAAGAAAATTAAGAATAGAGCAGCCTTGCTGCTGAGACAAAGCACATTATAGAAACAGAATTTGCTGCCCTACAGAGGGAATTCCAGCCACCTACCCAGCCTCTATGGCACAGTAAAATGGACGAGGTCACTGGAATTATGGAGGGCAAGATCAGGCCCGCCCAAAGAGAGAAGAGCTTCTTCTGGCAACCTAGCTGGTCATGTTCAGCATGCCTCTGCATTTCCCCACTGTTGGATACATGCCCATTTCTCTAGCCACTCCTGGGCTTGTTATTCCAAATAAGGATGAAGAACAATGAAGATATCTCCTCTGCCAGAGACCTCAAGCTTTGAATTACTTCCCTCATGCTGGGCTTGGCCCTTCTTTCCCTCATACACCAGCGGTCTTTTCTGCATCCTGCAGCTAGCTCCTATTCTGGGACATACTTTCTCCCCCAGTCAAAGTGGATGATTCAAGCCCTGTGCCTGACATGGAAAGCCATGTAAGTGTTGCTGCATTAATGCTAACGTTAGTTCCCAATAAGGTCACACACTGCAGAGCTTAACAAGCTCCTGAACTGGAAAAAGTGGAGCAAGAGAGGAGTTGGAGAACAAGGAATACTGGTCCTGTTGGAGTATGACGTGACCCCCTGGGATCCTTACTGTGATTGTAAGTAAAACAACATCTGTGATGGGAGTCAAAGTCTGGAGTGAAACAGTTGTTTGGGGAAGTAAGATAAATCATCCAGCTGTGTCTGAGCAAAATCTACAACGTATAAAAGCCTAAGCCATAAGCCAAAAGCCTATGCCATAAACCATAATGATGTCTTATTTCTCAATAATAACCTTATGGAGGCACCTTCTATCCAAGCACCAGTGCTCCTCCACAGGGAATGTAGTCGGTCTTGGTCTGCCATCCGCACTGCTGTTCCCATGTCACTCCAGCCTAGATGGCTGTGCAATGCCCCATCCTCTCTATGGCCAAGCGCCCAGATCCTCTAGCACCTGCCTACATCTCAGTCCAATTCTGGACCTTTCTTGTCACATAAAATGGATTTTTTAAATGCATATTTAGCTTCATAGAATTTATATGCCACTGAGGAGAAATTCACACCCTCCCCCCAAATGAAAGAAGGAAGAAATAAAATCCTGTCCTTGACTTATCCTTTTACATGCACTGTCTCAGCAAGGATGGAATTCATTCAGCAACGGCTCATTGTAGCTTTATTTCTAAATCACATGGGACCAGTGCCTGACCCACAGGCCAATTATAACCTCCAGAACTGTACCGCAGTATGGGATAGCCCAGTGACTCTTTTATCACTCAAATAGTTTCTTTCTAAAGGTCCCGATGTACCATGCTCAACTCAGACCATTTGTCCGAGTTCCGTGGAGTACCACATGGTTTGCTATGTAGTTTTTCTGGGTTGTACCTCTTTGTCCAGTCACAGAGGACCTTTAGTTTGTTGCACTGGACCCTATCATCAATGTGTTCATGAGGAAAGAAGTGGGTTACATTTCCAGCTATCTGCAAGGTCCACAATGCAAGGCAGCTTACTCCACTGAACAAGTCCTTATTAAGTATTGTTCCCACAGGAGGTGCTGTGTACCCCACAGGAGCACACACAGGGTTAACATTCTTGAATTTCTTTCCAGAGACAAATGGTTTGTATTGAGGAACTGCTGCTGGGAAGGAAGAAAAAAAAAAAAGCCCCTTTTTTATTATTCCGAGGTGCATTTTAATTTGCACAAGCGACATTGTGTCTGTGATGGATTACACGAAGGGAAACATTACAGCCCAGCAAGCTCGGCAAGGAAAAAAATAAGGGAGATATGGGGAGGATTAAAAACAACCTATTGCAATGCAGAATTCTGATAAGGGGTCCATGGTGCCTTCAGAACAGGAGCAGGTGGAGCTCAGAGTACCAAGAAAGAGAAGGGGCACAGTATAGGGGGAGGGGAGGGGAGCAGGGTGGGAGCCCAGACTGGAAGAGACTCCTTGGTCATGTAGTCCACTCTCTTCCTTCTACCAGCACCATCACAGAAGCCCTTTCATAAAAGATCAGGCCCCATCTTAAAATTTATTCTGTTTCTTTTCCCTTGGAAGGATGTTACAGAATCTCACTTCTCCTTCTGATGGTTAGAAACCTTCATTTAATTTCCAGACTAATTTATTCTCAGCCAGTTTATACTCATTTGTTCTTGTGCCAATATTGTCCTTAAGCTTAAATAGCTGTTCTCTCTCTTGAGGGTTTAGTGGTTTGATGTATTTATAGACAGGAATCATATCCCCTCTTTCCTCATTTTGCCTGACTGAACTAGCAACGTTCTTAATATCCTGTAAAACAGATTCCCCATGTTATTGGTCATCCTAGTACCTTTCTGTGCTCTATTCCACTTCATACCCATCCTTCTGGGATACTGGTGACTGGAATTGTATGTGCTATTTCAGGAGTGGTCATAACAGGCTTTTGGACAATTGCACGATAGTTCAATTTCTCTACTAGAAGCATCTCTATGCTGAAAATATCTCCTAGCTTTGGACCTTTCATCAGCACCACACTGATCATTTAGCCAAGGCCATTAATGGTCAGTACAAGATCAATCCTGAGAAAAGCCTCCTTTCAGCATAATATTTCGACTTTCAGGAGTACCTGTTGCTGACCCTCCACTTCAGTCACCCTTATGATTCCTCCACTAATCACCATGAGACACCTTATCTAATGATTTTCTGAACTTGTTATAAACAAGCTCTAGCCAGTTATCTTATCAAAGCCAGCTATCCCTTTGCTTTTTGTCGCACCTTCTATTTTGCTCTTGTGCAGGTCCTTTTCCTTTAAGGGTAGAAAACTACTGTACAAGCTAGAGAAAAGTCCCTATTGCCTGATAATGGTATACAGTTTGCGGCACAAAGGTACATAATTCTGTCCCCTTGATGCAGGGAGCAACGGTGATATGCAGTGGTCTCTTTACTACAATCTTACTCTTTGGGGTCTCAGCAGCATATTCAGACTCTTTGTACTCCTCCATTTTTTTATCCACCCTCTTCTTGTTTTGAACTAATATAAAAAAACCCCCACATTTCTCCAGAGACATTAGTGCCTGGAATTAAAGAAGATAGACGGATTTCTAGCACTTTGGGATGGAGACATTTAATAACAGTAAAAATGCAGCTTGGTAGGTGGTCTGAGAAATGCCCTAACACAGCAGGAAAGACTCAAGAAAGCAAGCTGACTTAGGCAGACTGTTAGCAAACCAAGGCATCACATTTTTGTATTGTGAATCATGGGGAGTATTTGAAGTGACGGCAATAAACATTTATCTGTTAATTTATAGGATGTGTCTTATTATAAAAATCCAGGCACGTCCATAAAAAGGAATGAAAAAACCCCACCCAGAACATCCTCATTAATAAGCACATAAATAAAAACAGCCAGGCTACTCCAAAATTTAGCTAAGCTCCAATTCAGGAGAGTATTGAGCACTTGGAAACACCAGCTACTTCCCTGGAAGCTACATAAGCTCTAAATCTTTCCTAATCAGAAGTTGAAAGCCTGTTGCCATAAACCCTGAGGATTTTCCTGCAGAAGATATAGGAGAGCCCTGTAGGATCACTAAGGTCACTATAGCTGGGCTCTGATGCTCCACATGAATGGTTTAGGTTGAAAAACATTTGGCCATCAGTGCCGTACTGCAACGTCAACATATATTTATTTGTCTCTCCTGTACTTCCGTAAATGAAATGGTGGCTAAAACCATAGGGGAAGGTGTGAGTACTTGAAGCCTAATGACTCCAAACATAATGTACTTGTTTTTATAAGGCTGCCATTACTTGTCATGAGTAAACTCATCCAGGTATTACAAAATCATGCTGTATTCTGATTCCTTGTGCTTAAGTCTGTCTGGCCCTGACTAATGCTACAGGCACAATGCAACTGTTCCCCTGCCTCCCTCCAGATATCTTCTGGGAAGTCAGGGTTGGACCCATTCAGTTGGTAAGGGAGGAACAGAATCCTGCATACTTCCCTACAGCCCTGCTGCCTCAATCAAACTACAAAGTAAAAGATCACAAATGCTTCTTTTTGATTTCGGAGTCAGTAAGGTTAACACTACATAACTGCTAACAAGAAGGTAACATATTCAACGACAGTTTTCAGAAATGTCTTTTCCATTTTCCCCATTATCTGGGGCATCCCAGTATTCTTTATTACTGAAAAGTTGACTGTGATCACTTTTCAGAGCAGAGCTAAACCCTGCTACTCTAAGATTCTAGAAAGGTCAGTGTTACACTTGTACTTGTCATGTCACAAAAGTAAGAAATCCCAGAGTCAACTTCCAGAAAATGTTAAGCGAAAAATTTTAATAAAATAGAGTATTACTTCCAAAATCTGCTTGTCTCTCTCTGCCTCACTGCCCTTCTGGCTAAACCTTTTGCAAGCAGACATCTTGCTGTATGCTTGAAGAAACTGTGTATGTCTCCTCAGAACACACGTGAACTCCACTTCCTCCTCTGGGGGAGTAAAATCTGCTTCTTTAAATAAATTCATCGCAAAAAAAATTATAGTATACAGCATTATTTGGAAAATTCAATGTCAGCTAATTAGTAATCAGCAAATGTGTTAGGGTAAGAAGAGACTGAATGCATTAGATCAGTCATTCAAACTGAATGTTTTAGGCAGCCCCGGTGCTAAGTCCTGTTCCTTTACAGTGTTACTGTCACAGAAAAACAACAGAACTAAAACGGGTACTAGTGACTTCTTCTAGGCAGGGATCCTGAATTACAGCCATTTCCCTCTCTCCCAGTGCATCCCTAATCCTGCCAGCTCCTTTTTCTTCTAAGTGAGGTTTAGGCAAGCAGGCAGCAGAGCCTAATTGGTTTCTTTGATGTGATGGGCACACGAGGGGATCGGTTAAAGAGCTCCATGATAACCTTCCTCACCGAGATTTGTTTTCAAGACACAGGGGATGTGGCAGGTAGCATTAGTATAGCCTGAAGATCTCTTGATATGGGAAGGGTCCTTTCTCACAGTGATAGTATCATAAACATCCAGTCACCTAAGCAAGGCCTACCATCATTCTGTGGAATGAATAGGCAGTTCTCAGCCACATTCCTTGTGCACAAACACGCACCCAGATGGGGTGGGAGGGACAAATCTTCTCTCCAGACTCCTGAGCAAAGTGCTCTCACAGGCAGGGTGACAGTACTGAGAACAGGCAGCTGGGAGAAGTGTGATGGCCATTGCTCCTGCCATAGTTGCTCCGCAGTGAAAGCCTCAGACACATCCCTTCTCCCACATCAAATGTGGGTTTAAAAAAAAAAAAAAATTACTGTACTTCGAATTCAATGGTATTCTACCACTGAAGCTCTCAGATTTGCTCTTTCTCCCAGCTAGCAGTCAATGTTGTTTGAAGTGGGGAATGGACGGCTGGTGTCACACAGAGAGTTGGGAGATAGTAAAGAAAATGCAGGGCCCTTGCTTCTCATATGTGGGGCCCCTAGGGAAGATAGCTGACAGATTCAAAGGAAGGTGAGGTAGGGTGGGAGGCAGTCCAGGCAAGTCCCAAGTCTCTGCTCACAGTCTTACACAACTCTGCCAAGTTTCAGGCTGCTTGACATGATTGTCTGCCTCTGCTTGGACACAGACCCTGCATGTTTACTTACTGCCTTGATACCATATTGGTGTTTTTCCAGAAAAACACAAGCTGCAGGAAGGAAACGATGATTTCTAGCAGCCAAATCCTGAAAACAACAAAAAAGCCCCTTTTAAATTCTTTCCCTGACAAATTTCATACTACCATGAAATAGTGGAGCTGTCAGAGCTCCTAAAAATGTAAGTTTAAAAAAGCTTGTTTCAAGGCAAACTAAGGTCACTGCTTCTTTCTCTAGAATGAAACTGCTGTGAAAGAGTAGGGATTTCTAGGGAAAACTCTGAACATTAAATTACTCACACAGAGTTTTTCAACAATGAGGCAGCAGAGCAAGGTAGTGGATCTGTCATGTCAGTGTTCAGTATATGCCAGGTCCTTGGGAGGAGCCAGCTGGAAGATTAATCTACTATCGAACTACCTTTTAAAATTACATTCAAAAAATATAGGTCAAGCTTCAAGGATCTTTATCTAAAAGAGACATTTGATGTCACCAGCCCACTGGTGTGTCAGATGCTAACCCAGTGCCCATATGTCTGGGTACAGAGTGAATCTCAGTTGCCCTACAAGTCATGAAACAAGTTATGGGCTAATTTCAGTGTAACGGATGACTTTCCCAAGGTTCAGTCTAATCCTTTACATTATTAAAAACAACAGTGTCAGGTTACAATTACTAAAGATGTCTCAAGTCACACAAGGCTTTAGGATTACACCCAAAACTTTGACAGGACAAAGTTTGCATGTCCATGGACTACTGTCCTCCTGAAAAAGTGAGTTCAAAGATTTGTTCTCACTAACTCTTTGGGGACTCTGAGCCACCTCCCAGCCTCCTAGAGAGCTGCACAAGCTCTACTTTTTTTGCACATTTCGGGAAATATGACAAGTTGGAAACATTTTTCACAAGCACCATTTGTATAGCTTCCCCTTCTGATTCTTTGCTGGCAACTTTCCTCCACAGCTGTATCAAAAAAGGATCGCCATTGTCATCTTCACGCCTACACAGGCAGTGGGGACAAGGATACTCCCAAATCAGGAATAATGCCATTTAATATAGTACAGTTTCCACTGTAGTGTCAGACCGACTGCTGGACACCTGAAAACATGGTATCCTCCTTTATGGCACAGATTCTTCTCTCTTTAGTGAAGATGGATTTTTAGATAACAGTATCAACAACTCCTTTCTCCAATATGCTTTTAATGGTAATAAAGTATTAGTATTAAAGAGAGGTAAACAGAACACACTTCATCCTGACAAGTTTTGACCTTGAGCCAGCAGCTTTCCCTGCATGTCAGAAGCATGACACTTTTTAGGCTCTATTTTCATGCTCACAGTCAACGGCAGAATTAAGAATTGGCTTGCATTGCTCTTCATGGAAAAAGATTTCAAATGTAGAGCGCAGCATTGCACACTTTTTGTATGCACTTAACAGTGCCCAACATAATACTGTCATGTGGCCCACGGGAAGATGCTGCAGGATGAAGCCAAATTTCCACCATCTCCAAGTAACTCTTACTTACGGATGGATTGCCCATCCCAGAGTACATGGAGCTCAGAGTATCATTGGTCTTTAGGGTGACGTGGAGCAGTATTATTGATTACTGAGTCACATAGTGAGTGCCAGCAACCATTTTTTGCCTGACAGGATGGAGGGAGTGTATATGAATCACATGGGATAGGAATTACTTGAGTCATGCTCAGTTAGCTCCTCTATGTCTTTATTGAAAGATGCCTGTGATAATCCTTGGTCAGAAAATAACACTAAGGGCTCTAAAGAATGAGAATAAGGACAAAATGAGAATAAAGAGAGAAAATGAGAAAACGGAGGATTTCCTCTACTCTTTCCCTGAAGAGAAAAAAGACAAACTGCCAGACAAACATGAACCTGATGTGTTTCCCTTACCACCCTTGTTTTGCTGTAAAGGCCTTATGTCAAGAAGCTGCACTATAATTAACATCTGTTTTGGTTTACTGTTTATGCATAAAGGCCACTGCTCCTCAGATGGAGATGGCAATACCCACTGCAGAGCATGCCAGCTATCTCCTTGCTCATGGGTTCTGGCACCAGCCAATTCCTTTGTGTGATTTATCACCTGGTAATCTATCTCCTCCATCCATTATCCTGCACAAAAGTCAGCTCTGGACAGCCGCTTTCTCTGCGGCATAGCAGGCAGAGCTGTCACTTTGCCTACCCTGTTCTCAGCAGGACAAGGGAATTTTGTCTTTTCAGATTCAGTAAGCCTCGTGGCAATTTGGTTGAATGTCTTACATGTGGAAATAAAAGCTCTGTGCACATTAGGCTAGACTGATGACCTGTGTGAACACTTCTCCTCAGTGGGGATGGCTCTTCCAACTTAGGACTTGCCAACATCTATAAGATTCATGCAAGTTAGCCCACATGAACCTTTTTCATTTTCCACAGGCTATTTAAGCATCAATTAATGAAGCCTCCAAAAGCTATTTTACTGAAATCAAACAGATCTGTTTCCTCTATGCTGAACAGATAAACATGACATATAGTGATTTCAAATGCTCCAACTGTAGCTTGTGCAAACATTCAGCAGTAATTTATGTTGTGTGTGAAACAATATACATTTTTGCATACCAATTCTTTGATGTTTGAAATCTATTTCTAGGATTTTTATATATGCAATTCATATGCATATCCATCCAGCATCTACATAGTGCACCAGACTTCTGGTACACTAAAATAGCATTCATAAGCAGTATCAAAGGTTTTTGTATTAGAAAGGTATAGCTATATCAATAAATTCAACACAGTCTCCTAAAGTAGACTTTTACTTATTAGTACCAGCTTGGTTTAAATTGATTTCATGTGTGGAGTCAATGAAGACAACAAAAGTTTCTTGTGTGGACCTAGTCTAAATTATCAGTGTTTGGGTACAGATTAGTGCCTCCATATTTGTATGACAGCTGGCTAGAACTACTCCAGTGCAAACATTATCAGTGGTGAAGCATATGCAGAAAAATAACACACTGCAACAGAAATTAAAATTCTCCTGCCTGCAGCTGTGCAGCTCACAAAATACCTCTGTTCTGCAAAAAGCTCTGTGTACAATAAAGAAAAAGGGAAAAAAGGAAAAAACAATGTTTTCCTTCAAAGACCTAACAAAAGCAACACATTCTTTCAAGAACAAGACTTTCACCTTTGATACAGCTCTACTGGATCTAGAATTTGTCATGTGCTTAGGGAGAGGACTCACAAACCCAAAGAGAGTTCAGGTTGGGGAAAATAATTAATTTCTATTCCTCTCCTTCAGCTCAGTCAACCTCATGGGGGGAGGTGCCAGAAAACATTACTGCCCTCCCTTTCTTCAAATTAAAAAAAAAAAAAAAAAAAGTAGATGAGGAGGGAAAAGGGAAACAAAGATACAGAAAGAAACTGGGGAGGGGAGGAGTAGGGACGGGGAGCTGAGAAGCAAGAAGAAAAAAGCATTTGTAAAATTAAAAGGCAGGGCCCCATCAGATTGTGTCGGGCAGGGGAAAGCGTGTCGTAGGCAGAAGTAATTGGTAATCGGAGCAGAAGTGAAGAAGGGGATGATTTATGGGAGCATGGAGACAGGGGTGGAATAATTTTTGGAGCAGAACGGGGAACTTACTGAACGCCTGAAACTCAGCTACTTATCCACTCGTTCTTGTGATAAATTAGCTCTTGTTTAAAGTAACCGGAGCTCCATTTTTCATTCTGATTACTACACTTGATATCTCTCTCTCTCCTTCTGTTTCTCTCTGACCACTGCCCCTTAGCAGGTTCTCTGAGCTGAGGCAATGGGTTTATGGAAACTCTTCACCCCTCCATTATGCTGTTCCCCCCCACCTTCCAATTACTGTAGGGTTAACTCTTTAGGTTGCTGTGTGGTTCTCTGAGCTGCTTAAACTGTTTCTCAGGGTTGACCTGGGAGCATATGGAACATGATCCTCCATTTATGCTATGATGTGGGGAAGATGAGTGTAGAGGGGGTGGGGGGGTGCACAATGCATGCGGAACAAGCACAGTGGTATGTCACGGTTTCCAGCATTTACGTGTGTACTTGCCATGTTTGGAAAGCAGCAATATGTCTGGCCTAGAGCACATCAGGCTATTACTAGGAATGATTTGTTTTATGGTACCACTCAAAGCAACTGCATCTCCCTCAAGGACTCACTGTTCAGTTTACCACTTAAATCTGTATGAAGACTCAGGTGAGACACAGCAGGCAAGAGCGAAACAAGTGGCAGTGAGAAGGAGGTGACATACAGTGACAGACTCACTGCAAGCAGGAGCAGATGATTTTTAAGACAAACTAATTTAAAAATACGCTTTTAATAAAAAACTGTAAGACAAATAAATACTAAAAATTATCAAGTTTCTTATTGACACCAGAAACGGTTATTTTCCTAAAAGTATCAAAACACTGAAGTGGATCACAAGGAAAGATTTGAAGAACGAAGTGGTTTTGCCAGTCAGTTCAGGGAATACAAAAGACAAAGTATAAAGGGTACCACAGGAGACAGATCAGCTAGGTTTCTGCTACCTTCCCTTACGAGTGAGCAAGACATGAAGAGAAATTGCTGAGAATACTAAGAAATAAAGTACATGAACAGACAAGCCAGGAGTTGGCTTGTTATTGCCGTTAGTCTAGAACTAGGACATAAAAGAAGAAGGGGTTACTCACTGAAATTGGAAGATGACAAAGTAATTTTTCCACACACGAATAATTAGCTGTGCAATCTTCACCTCAGCTGCTATTAATGCCAGGAGCTTGGCACAATTGAAAAGGATAAGGCAGATCTAAGGACATATCTAGACCTGTATTGGTTGGTGTGGACACCAACAGCTGAGCCCCTGCACAAGAAGCCAACTTCTACATATACAGCCTTGGCAGATGCGACCTCACAGTCCAGCTGTTCCTTAACTGCCCCCTGCCTGGAGTCATTGCGCCTTCTCAACTGTTTTTGTGTCAGTCACAGCAAAAGACAAGGTATCAGGTTAGCAAAGGATGCCAGATCTGACACATCACAGCAGCACGTGACCTCCCATACAGGGCAGCACAGCCATAAAGCCTTGCTGAACAAATAGGCTGCCTGCCCAACACAGCTTACCCTCAGTGAAATCTCTGTCATGTACAACAGGACACAACAACGGTTAAACTGCACGTTCAGTTCTAGCTTTTGTGAGGGAGCCATATTCTGATGAGTGTTGTCTGTCTGATTTGCTGCTACTGTCTGCCCTGTGACACCTCCTGTACTGCCAGCCTGAATACACTCTCCTAGGTATAGTTCAGTTAAATCACACTGAGTCACATTAAAAATTGAGCTAATTCTGGTGAACTTAATTCAGGTTTCTCTCATATTTCTGTAGCCAGCAGGTAGTATAACCACACATCACTATCTTTATGCCAGAAAAGACTACAAGTAGGTCCTTTCCCAAATGAGATGCCTCTCAACAAAATGTATTCACACTACTGTCTCTCAATACAGGCCTTTTTCTTATGAGCTTTCAATGCTTATTCTATAAACATAATTATCTCCAAGTTCAAGTAGAGCAAACCCACTCCATTGCCTCTTTATTCATACTACCATAGAACTGTGTGTTACATGAACAACCTGGTGGCACTGAACTCCTGCTATTACCTATGTTGGTGTGAGAAGCATTACTTGAATAAGTAATTACAGCTTAAGTTATGAGGTGTTTAGGAGGAAAGTCTAGGTAAAGTAAAAAATTAGAAAAAAAGCTGTAAGCATTCTCATTACCAAAACCAGCAGGTGGGCAGGTTGCTTGGAAATAATGACGGAGTCTCTGCCTGGAAGGAGTCACGGACAACGCAAGAGCTCAGACCTCCTGAACACATATTTACAAGTTCACAGCCTGATGTGATTCTCACAAAACTCACCAGAAAGGTATCTTTAGAAGATAAATGGGACCACCAGGTATTACACCATTAGTATTTTGCCAGTGATGTCAACACAGCTACGTCGTGCAGGCAGGAACTGCAGACCAAGGCCGAGAGTAAAAAGCAGCTGCAAGAGAGGCAACAGGCAAGGACAAGGTGTGCAATAAAAGGGTGAAGATAATGAACGTGCATTTTCTTTGAGGTGAGTATACTGCACATCCTCTAACCTTGGAGGATCCCAGGAGGGTTTGGAAAGGGGATGAGGGTGGTTCACAGTTGTTAATACATTTTTATTATATATTTTATTATATTAAGTAGAGGGCAAACTGATCACTATGACCAGACAAGGACAGGGAGATTAGCCTTACTGCAGTGATGGGCAGTTTCTTACTTGGAGTCCAGGCAGCTAATCTACCCACCATGTTTCAGACAGTGCTCACTTTATCTGTACTTGGAGCCAAATCCCATCTCTCCTTCTCTTAACTTTGATAGCAAACAGCTAGATTTTCAGAGATTTCAGAAAGCCAAAGTGTATGAAGCAAATGAAGACCCTGAAAGTTTTGCTTCCATACACAGCAATTTCAACACAAGAACTTCTAGCACAGTTTCACAGAGGAAGAGTTACACCTGAGAATCCAAATCCATGTATAAAACGTACTTAAACTTCCCCAGTTTGAGGCAAAGAAGTAGAAGTCTGTATTTTCAGAGATTCCTCAAAGCTGTGGAATAGGAAACACAGCTGATTTAAATAAATAAATAATAATTAGTTTTAAAACCGGATCTTCCAGAATTAGCCCAGACCTGGAACTGTCAGATTTCATATGAAAAGACAAAAAACAGGCAAACAAAATGTCTGCTCCTGAAACTCCACCATAAGGCACTAATCCAAGGGAACAGAATTGGTGGATTTCAAAGACCAGTACACTGTTTACCCTGCTCAGTGTTGCTGCACCGGCGTATATGTTTTACAGCAAAAGAACAGAGAGCACACAGCAGCTTTCACAGGTTTTGGGATACTTCAAGCTGAAAATCATGAAGAAAGTACGTAAAATTTTTGTCTGGGGAGACCAGTTTGTTGCAGAAACACATCCCTTACCACAGCCCATAAGAAGAAAACTAGGAAAATAACCTTTTTTTTTTTTTTTTTTAATCCCAGAGGAGACCTGGGATCCCAGATGACAGACTTGGCATTTGAGGACAGCACCTGAAAACATAAGGAGTGCAAAAGCAGAAGCTTCATTTTATGGAAAATTTCAAAGGTAACAGGCCACAATCCTCAAGTAATAATCTTATGCTTTCTTCAAGGAAGTGAGGTAGATGGGGCCTAAATGAGCTATATGGTTCAAATCCAACCTGCATGAAATTTGGCACACTTGTAGTTTTAAACTGGCATCTAGAACAGCTTGGGTTTTGAAAAACAAACACACGCTTATTTTTTCCTGAAGGACTCTCAAGTGGTGAAAACTTACCAGGCAGGTCTTGCTATAGACCATATGGACGGAATGATTCCTTTGTTAGACTGTGACGTTTTCCCTTGTGACTATTTTCTAAATGACCACTCTCATGGTGGCTTACAGCAGCGACTGCTTTCTTCTAGAACTACCTGACCAACACAATGCTAAGACAGATTATGAACAAACCAGAAGCGGCTTAGCGTAACATGGTGTACTAGTTACCTCTGGCATCCAACTGCCTTTTTACTACCTTGGCTCCCACCTAGTCAACCAACTGCAGAATTAGAGTCAGAGGGTCATTTGCACCTCAGCCCTCCTGATGAGACTGCCAACAGGAAAACTTCCCAGTGCAACTCTCAGCCATTTTCTCTGCAAAAGGAGTAAGACACTTGTTCAGCTGGGACACTAACTCATAGAACACAGCCACGAGGTAGTACTGACTGGCTGTGTTACTGCAAACTGAATGCTGCGGACAAGGACTACTCAATCCACAGCCAATCAACTGAGCAAATCTTATTTATTATACCTCAGTGTATCTGATACTGTAACCCAAAGGTTCACATACAGCAGCTGTCTCTCTTAGTGACCAAGACTACCAGGATGCAGTATGACACAGTCTTTCATGTGTTGGCAAACTCATCCTGTTTTGCCTAGGAGCTCAGATGAGCAAGCAAGCATTATCTTTGCAGCCATTGCCTTCCTGCCTCTGTCCTGCAAAACCAGCTAGCCTTCAGGAGAGTATCCAGCACCCTGGATATAGCTGAAATATTCAAAGGATGTCAGGACATCTCTTCCTTACAAAAAAAAAAACAAAAAAAACAACAAAAAAAAAAACAACGGCAAGCATTCATTTATGGGACAGAATCAAAATTCTGCGGCTCTGCTTTCTGGCCCTCTCAAGAGTTAGAAAAGTCCTTGTTACTCAGTGGACAGTGAAAATTTCTGACCTTATTTCCAATGCCAAGCCAATGGAGAAAAACTTTTGTGCAAACTTTTTTTGAACAAAACCTAAAGTTCTTAGAGGTTCTTCCATTTCTGTTGGCCTTCTAGACCATACTGGAATTCAAATAACCTATCTGATTTATTTGGGGGGTTGTACAATACCACAGGTAGAAAGTAGAGGAAGGTGGAGAGAAGAATCCTAAGATACAATGGATATATTTATTTTTTTAAGAACTATCGTTGCTCTCTCCTATGCCCCCTCCCCTGGCAAAGGTGAACTGCATATCTTTAGTTAATAATTAACTTGTCATGAGCTCCATCAATATCCCATCATCTAAGTGACAGAGGGAAGGGAGGCGATGGGGGAGGTGATCAGCACGACGTGCCAGCTCTGCCCGCAGCCTGCGATCTCGTCTCGGCCATAATAAATAGGATGAAATGCGCTCCTGATAAATGCCCATGTCATGGAGAGATTTTACCTTCACTCAGAAACAATGTAATATCTCAGCTATTACCCAAAATAATTTATCAATGTGTAATAGCTTTGTGCAGAGCTCAGATAGGAGGGGAGCAGCGCTGCCCGAGATGGATGGATCCTACCTTCTGCTTTTAATTTTTAATGCTCGTAGGCAGCTTCACATTAAAGGCCAGGTGTCATATATAGACTTAATGTAAGAACGGAGTTCATGAATTCTAATCAGGAGAGAATCTCCCTCTCTCTTCTCTTGCTTTAGTCACTTCTTTTTTTATTTATCAATTTTCCTCTCTTTCTGTACTCCCACCTTCTTTGCCTCTCTCTTTTGGTCCATTTCTTCCCCCTATTCTTCATATACATTTTACTCCCTGTCTCTGTAACAAAACTGTTTGGGTAGCTATTTGCTACTTCTAAAAACTGTACCATCACTTAAGGACAAATCAGAAGACCAGATCTACTTCTGCCTTAGTCCTGGTGTCACCATTTGCACCTAGAAGAACAAACTTAGCAGAGCTACCAGGCCAGAACATTAGAATTTTACATCCAGATAAAAAGCCTCAGCACAGCAGTGATCAAGAGTAGAAAAATCTGGACTGTGGCCATCAAAATTCATAGTGGAATTGCAATACTGGAAAGATCCTGGCTGTAAAGGGCCAGTGTAGAAGGCCCATCCCATATGCCAGCCAAATCACATATCCCTGCAAAGAAACATGTTCCTTTAATTGGCAAGAATACAGCACTGGGATGTGTGCGTCCAAAAAATGCTGTATCCCAAGGTCTCGTTTTCATAAGATTTCTGGTGTCCTTATAGCCATGTCAGCCACATAAATGTTCTCCTCTTCACTTTCAACATTATGCTTGAAAACCCAGTCGGGGCCAATCTCATCTAGCGGTCTGCATCACAGGAACTATTCAAGGACTGCTGCAGCGGTACATAAAATCTCCAGCATTGAACAATGGGACAATGCCAGGAAGCTCTGTCATTAAAAACACACCATTAGGGCTCACATTAGAAATACCATTATTGTATCAATACACTACATCAAAGTATGACGTACCGTCTGGGTGAGACATACCTGAAAACAAGAGCAACGTATGACAGCACTTCTTAGCTCGGCGCAAAGAATGAAGCTGTAGGAAGGAAGGGGGGAGCACCACTTACTGGCCAGAATGTGCAGCAAGGGACAAGAAGACAGTTAATGCAAGCAGCAGACACAAAGATCGAGGAAGAGCCACAGGCTGCAAAAATGAAAAGATCGACTGTTTGGACAACAGCTTTTGTTTTCACTCCGATATGAAGGAAAATAAAAGCACGCACGCCAAGGCAATACTGCCCACAGGAGGAGCGCTGCCAGAGCTGCAAACCCTTTTACAACCACTTTGCTGACTTGCAAGTTATGAGGGCAGCAGTGCTGAGAGGAGCTTGGGCTTGATTTCCTGCTTTCTGTTAACAAAGGTGACGTTAACTGCTCCATTTGTTGGTTGACAATGCAGGGACCACAGACCAAATGACTCCCGGCAATTTCTTCAAAAGAAAAGACTTGTCTTGTGCTAAAGACCAGGATGGCATAAAAAGGCTCTGCTGGTGCTACTCCGATGTCCCTTTTAGCAGATAAATAGAGGACATCCACCTTTAGAAGTTGCATTGTCAGTGAACTAATTCTCTTTTCCTCACCACTTAGACATCCATCTATCCAGCACACAAAGAACTTAGGACACAGGCCATTTATTCCCATGTGGTGCTTAGCATATTCCTCAGTCTACTAGAACAACACAGCAGAGTTCTGTTCTCAAGCACCAAACTCACTACAGGAACAGTCCGTAGGAAACTTTCCTTTCTTGTTTCTTACCTTCTGCAAGGATTGCTCTGAGAAAGAACATTCCTGTTTTCACCTTACTCCTTCCCAGCTCTGCATGTCACACAGTTTTGGAGGTGTGATCTGTCCCAGCTAAAACAGGTAGCATGCCCAAAACTTCATTGGCTTCTTATTGCTTCTCACTAGGGGGTTGATCAAGGGAAGAGAAAGGCTGGTGTCCCACTGTGACAAATCCACTCTGCACACTAAGAAGCCATCTCTACAAAATATGTTTTAAAAAAAAAAAGTTTTAAGAAAAAGTCATTGCATAACTGATAGAAGACAAGACTTAGCTTTGTATTCAGCTTTGTGAACGTCAGAAAAAGACATTGCAAGTCTTTGGAGAGCAGACCTGAAAAATGGGAAGGTGGAAAGCCAAAGCTGTATTGCTGGGCCATAGTGTGGTACTTCAGCGTACAGGGAATGTGTGGCTGTTTGTGGGTAGAAACTTCAGGCTGTCTATGAAGACTTCCAGTTTTTCTAGGAATACTTTATGAGGACTGCCTGCATGTTCATGCCTTACCAAGAACATTTTGCTCCTCTATGTCTGTGTACAAATGTAGCTACATAAAGTGCTACAAAGCACTAGCATCCCCTGGAGGAGCAGCCTTAGGATACCCTCTGTGATATACAGTTATGTGAACTAATAAGGAAGAGAGAGATGTTTCTTGAAGAGGACAGAAAGATAGCCTTACCTCCCCTGAATACCACTCCCTTAGTGGCTTTGGCCTGGCTCCAAGCCAGGAGGAGAGCAGCATGCCCTTGTCTGCGTTGAATGAAAGCCCATGTCTGCCAAATAGCCTCAGGCAGACAGTGACTCTAAGAATCAAACTAAGAGCTCTAAACTCATTCACTCATGGGCCAAGATCCTTCCTAACCCCAAGGGGGTGTGATAGAGAAAAAAAGAGAGACGTCCTCCAGGTAACAGTCTCTTGCATCACACAGCCCGAGCCTAATAAGGGTCTATTGCTGTCTCATTCCATTGCTAACACTGTGACTCTAACTGCCGTGTACTACAAATTAATTCATTCCTTCAGGCCTTGCTGTTCAGTAACTGGCTGTCACAGCAATCTCCCGAGGAGCTAATTGAGAGTTGTGATCCGTGCAGTATTTCCATTAGTGCTGTAATGACAGGCAGCCAGACACACACACATGCATGCTCGCACACACACAGAGCACAGGTTCCTCTGTCCCCACAAAGGGAAGCAGATAACAAGCCAGAGCCATCTCAAGTGCTAAGCAGCAGCTGGGGGAAAGGGAAAACAGGAGGAACAATTTACATGATTCAGACTGAGGTCACCCAAACTTTGGCTGAATGAGAGCAACTTGCTGGGAGCTCAAGACAAATTCCTAATTCACATTATGGAGTACAACCCTTCACACACACCTCTTTTGTACAGTGGCTCTGTTTCCAGAGACTACAAATCCCACCCAGCAAGTCATCTCTATTTGAATGGCCTTCTCCATTTCTCCATTGCACGATGGGACCTGTAGTCTCCATAGAGATGCTTCTTGAACAAGGTTGATTACAGTTGTAGTGGTGTGTAGCAACATTAGTCTTACAGGTTCTGCTTAGCAAACTAGAAGAGATGTTAACCTGGGAAGAATGTATTTGATCGGTTATGATGGGGTTCATTCAGGAACCTAGATAGCTCAGGCATGAAGTCTGTTTACAAATTCAGTCTCTTTTTTTATTTTTTTTTTTTTAGGGTTTTTTTCCTGTCATGTTATTTTCCAGAGGATTAGAAGGAAAACATTAAATACAGCACCTCCTGTAGCTGTGCCACCTGCTGGTAAAGACTTAGCCATCTTAAGGAACACTTTTTATGTCCTAACTGGACTACATCCTCACAGTTCTCACCTAGAAAGGGGAAGACATGAAATTCTCTGCTGTCACTGGTGATTATTTAGAGGATTCAGTTAGAAGACGAGAAACCTGTTTTCTCTTGGCGGTTTGTCCACTACTTTGAACCAACTTTAGAATTAATCCTACCATATCTGAGGCCCTGTCTATGTACAGAAAAAAAATGTATAGTTTAATTTAATTGTCTTAGAAGTTGGTGAAATTGATGCAGACTAGTTCAGTAGCCACTTCTTACTGAGGGCTTTATTAATTCCAAAGTTGTGACCAGTTTCTTTATAAATTAAAGACAGTTTCAAAGTCCTTTATCAATGGGAAACCAAATCACAATAATTATTTTGAACCACAATGAATGAATTCTTTACAAATGTAGTTCTTGAGCTGGTCTTTAGCCTTAAAAAAAAAAAAAAAAAAAAAAAAAAAAGACTATTTAAAGTTTCCTTAGTAACTAAAATTCTGTGACATTTTAATTATAGATATTTAACCAGGATGCATTTGCAAGTGAATTATTTCGAAGTGATCTGTGTGATCACCATAGCAGCCAGACAGATATAAGTCAACAGCTCTAGTCACCCTCAAACTGACACTGTTGCAATGGCAGAGGTAACAGCCATGTGTAAGGAGGTATATCATGCTGGGGAACCCCCAGAGGGTGATGTCCTCACTTGGGCCTGGATGCTCTCACATAGCCACAGGTTTCCAAATGCAGCTTTTTAGCAAGGGAAGGAACTGCAGATTCTTCAGAGCATTCCAGAGAGCACAATACATTACTCCGACTACCAGTGCAGTCTAGCTTTATAAAAATAACTAGGGAAGATACCTATTCAAGGTAGACAAACAGCCTTAAGGCTCAGATAGAGGATTACTGAGCCTTAAGAAGTCGTGGCATATAATCTTAGCTTGATAATTGAGCACGTGCATGCTCCTGGCATGTGATAAATGCAAGGTCATTTGACTTAACCTAGGAGAAGACAGCGTTAAGTGGAATTACCCCGTGTCTGCTGCAGGCTAGTTGTGCACACAGCTGTTACCACAGCTCAGCTAATACACACCAATTTGTTCAGTTGTGCTAAATGTTACTGCATGTGCAAACCCCGATTCTGCCCTCTTGTGACAATATCACAGGAAAATGAAGTACTTTTTAAAAAGCCGGATGAACTTGATAAAGGAAACACAAAAATTTCAAAAACTTTCACAATAGTGAAGTGTCCCTGGAAAATGGGCTAATGTAGGATATTCTGCGATATCCATGTAAACCCATACTGTAATACGCTTGGCTGTATTTGGTTTGTCTGAAATGGAGTTAATTTTCCCCATAGCAGCCTTCAAAGTGCTGTGCTTTGCAATGGTAGCTAGAAAACATGTTGATAACACACTAGTGTTTGTCTACGGCTGATCAGGGCTCACACAGCATCACAGCTGTCTCTTCAACATTCCCCCCACCTCACTCAGTAGGCTGGTGGTGGGCAAGATCTTGGGAGGGGACACAGCCAGGACAGCTGATGCAAACTGACCGAAGGGATATTCCATACCGTATGACATCTGCTTAGCAACATAAGCTAAGTGAAAAGAGGAGGAAGGGAGGGCATTCATTTTTTTGTGTTTGTCTTCCAGAGCAACCACTACACATACTGAAGGCCTGCTTCCTGGGAAGTTGCTGGACATCGTCTGCTGATGGGAATTAGAGAATAAAATCTTTTGGTTTCCTTTGCTTCTGCATATGACATTTGCTTTTGCTTTATTAAACTGTTCTTATCTTGACCCATGACCCTGTCACTATATTCTGTCTCCCCTGTCCATCTGAGGAGGGGGAGTGATAAAGCAGCTTTTGTGGGCTCCTGGCATCCAGTCAGGGTCAACTCACCATTGGCTTTCCTGTATATAACTGTAATTACAATTTTCAACTGGACGTAGCTGCAATACATATAAAATAATCTCAGAGGGACACAGTGGAAGGCAATAGATCAGGTGCATCTGCCTCTTCTGCAGACAATTAGACTGAAAGTTCACACCACACCAAGAACAGATCATCATTCATGGCAAGCTTCTGAAAAAAACCAAGAGGATGTCAGGGAAGAAAGTTCCAAAAGCCCAGGGGCAGAGGAGATGCTGGAACAGGCCACACAGCCCATTAGAGTATGGTGTGTTCTGGGACTTCATTTCAAGAATCATTCAGGGCATGCCCAAGGAATATGCGAAGTGGGCGTAATGCTCATCTCTATTATTGATGTTGAGGAAGCTGTGGTATAACTGGAAAACGTCCTGAGTTCTGACCAATAACTTCATTGTTACAGAAATAGTATGTGCCACAGAATAGCTTTGCCTTCTGTGCAAAGTGTAAGTCATGCCTTTTCCCTTAAAAACAAGATGGTTTCCAGCTGAGGGGTGGGGGTGGACTGTGGACATGACAAGTAGTGATTTATTCCAGACTGTTTTGAACTGATTACTTGGAGGAAGTTTCCAAAATGTGGTTACTGATTTAGTGAGCATAGCATGTATTTCAACACAAACTGATCTCTTCATAAGTCTGCCATGCCAGCACACATATAGTTATATAGCATGACATGATCAAAACAACCTCAATCAAATCCTCTGGCCATCCTATGTGAAAGAAGCCTCTCTTCATGTCAGTATTTCACATCCTCATGGTCTCCAGGCACAGCATTATTTTGGGGTCTGATTGTTTTGCTGCCAGCAAGCCTCAGTGTCTGTGTTTCCTACAACATAATCCTGTCAATATTTGCACAAGTTTTTCCCCATGGCTCACCAATGCTTGAATTTATTTTTTTTTTTAACAGAGGAAGACCTCAAGCCTGTCAAACTTTCAGTGCTCACTGCCGTGTTCAGTTCAATCATTCAATCACATTTCCATAGCCTTTATTTGAATGTTCTTGCAATAGGCAACACAGCCACAAGCAGAACAGCTCTTCCACATGTCCTGTTCCACAGCTTGGTCATGGGCTTGGGTGGGCAGAAGAGGAAGCACACTTGGACTCACTTGATACACTGGCAAATGAAGAGCACTTGTGCACAAAGGTTCAGGGAAGTCCGGTAAATTTTTGCAAGAAGCAGTGAAAACCAATTCCTAACAAGATTTTTTTCAAGTTACTGCAACATGGAGAACTCTGGGCTGTACCTCCAGAGATTCTAGCTTGAAACCTGGGTAAGTGCTCAGCCAGTGCATGCACAGCTACTGTATGTGAGTAATTGGGTGCATGGCTCTGCAGAAACACCATGCTTCCTCCTAGAAGGGTTTGGTATATCCTATACTGACAGAACACCTGAGGGGCAACTGTTTAACGTAACAACTGCAAATGTCCAAAAGCAAAACAATGAAATAGGTCTCTGATACAGTTACTGGTCTCATATTCACTGGGTTGGGTACCGAAATATGAGGTCAGCCAGTCTCCTTGGTTTTATCTAGCTAACCAAGAAGAGAAGTGGAACACAAGTCTATCTGCAGCCTTGACAATACTCCACTGCAGTGAAGCTCATCCTAACAATTAATTTTTCATAAGCCAGATAGTGGCTGGTGAAAGTTTTTCATCCATATAAACCTAGCAGTAAAGTCCTGAAAATAATACACAATCACTTGTATACATGAGAAAACTTTACCAGTTCAACCTAAATCTCATTTTAAATCTGTTCTCTACCCTCACCAGCCAAAATATAAGGAGCTGCACTCACACTGAAACAAGGATGTTGTCAGGAATCAATACCAATTTGACTAAGCAGGTTTAGAGGTCACCTATCAGCTTAATTAGTTCAGTTGTCTCCAACAGACAGGCCTTAGGAGTCATAGAAGCATAGGATCATAGAATCATTTAGGTTGGAAAAGACCTTTAAGATCATCGAGTCCAATCGTTAACCTAACACTGCCAAGTCCACCACTAAACCATGTCCCTAAGCACCACATCTACGTGTCTTTTAAATACCTCTGGGGGTGATGACAAAACCACTTCCCTGGGCGGTCTGTTCCAACACTTGACAACCCTTTCAGTCAAGAAATTTTTCCTAATGGCCAACCTAAACCTCCCTTGGCACAACCTGAGGCCATTTCCTCTTGTCCTGTCACGTGTTACTTGGGAGAAGAGACCCACAGCCACCTCACTACAGCCTCCTTTCAGGTAGTTACAGAGAGCAATAACGTCTCCCCTCAGCCTCCTTCTCTCCAGACTGAACAACCCCAGTTCCCTCAGCCGCTCCTCATAAGACCTGTTCTCCAGACCCTTCATCAGCTTCGCTGCCCTTCTCTGGACACGCTCCAGCACCTCAATGTCTTTCTTGCAGTGACGGGCCCAAAACTGCACACAGCATTCGAGGTGCAGCTGCACCAGTGCTGAGTACAGGGGCACGATCGCTTCCCTACTCCTGCTGGCCACACTATTGCTGACACAGGCCAGGATGCTGTCGGCCTTCTTGGCCACCTGGGCACACTGCTGGCTCATGTTCAGCCGGCTGTAGTCCAACAGCCCCAGGTCCTTTTCTGCCAGGCAGCTTTCCAGACACTCCTCCCCAAGCCTGTAGCGCTGCATGGGGTTGTTGTGACCCAAGTGCAGAACTAGGCATTTCTCCCTGTTGAACCTCATACAATTGGCCTCAGACTGTTGCATAAAATCATTAAATTTAAAATGTTAGACCTGTGTGCGTGTTTTGAAATCTGTAAGCATAGAAACCTCACCAGGTGATTGCAGATTAGAAACTAGAGAAACTTGAAGCCTGTTATGCACCAGTAATGCTGTTGGAACACCCCTTATCCCTCTTAATCTAGTTTGAATATCAAGAATTCTAATTAGTAGATATTAGTAAGGAGGACTAGTGATAATTTTAGGTAGATCAGTCTCAAATAGGATAAATTATTAAATATAAAATAAAATCTGTATTGCTTACGCTGCTAGCAAACCTCTGTAAAATTCCAGACCTAAGGTATTCATTAACCAATAATCTCTTAGTGGTTAGAAACAAGGATAGTATGTTGTAGTCCAAGATGTCTGCAAGACAGGATTTATGATGGTATCCATTGTGTATAATCTTTGAATCATGACTAAAGCAGGTATGAGCCAAGAGCCTGCGAGCCAAGGACATGTTCCCTGACCATACTTGGTCAATTCGAGGAGTGGTCGAGACCTCTGACTCACGGTCCACCTACCCAAATTACACCACCTACTCAAAAGAAAACAATAAAAGACTACGACTGAGGCTGCGCACTAATTTGCATCAGAAGCGAGAAAAGAAGAACCAATCATCGAGAGGATGAAATTAAATATGTACTGTATAAATTAACTATGTATGAATTTAATGTATAAATATCTGTTGAATGCAATGTGCCGGTGGAATCTTTAGGAAGGATCCCATGTCTCTGGTGTGCATCGTTATTAAAGGACATCTCTACTTATCTAACTTTGTGTAAATAAGTTTTTCTTACCCACTGCAGATTTGCAACAAGACCATCAATCCAGCCTGTCCAGATCCCTCTGCAGAGCCCTCCTACCCTCAGGCAGAGGAACACACCTACCCAGCTTGGTGTCATCTGCAAACTTACTAAGGGAGCACTCGATCTCCTTGGCCAGATCATCAGAACTGGCCCCAGTATTGAGCCCTGGTGAACACCACTTGTGACCAGCCACCAACTGGACTTAACTCCATTCACCACCACTGTTTGAGCCCAGCTGTCCAGCCAGTTTTTTACCCAAAGAAGAATACACCTATCCAAACTATGAGCAGCCAGTTTCTCCAGGAGAATGCTGTGGGAAGCAGTGTCAAAGGCTTTACTGAAGTCCAGGGAAACAACATCCACAGCCTTTCCCTCATCCACAAAGCAGATCACCTTGTCATAGAAGGAGATCAGTTTAGCCAAACAGAACCTGCCTTTCATAAACCCATGCTGACTGGTTCCATTCACCTGGTTCTCCTGTATGTACCGTGTGATGGCACTCATGATGACCTTCTCCATAGCCTTCCCTGGCATCGAGGTCAGACTGACAGGCCTGTAGTTTCCCAGATCCTCCTTCCAGCCCTTCTTGTAAGTGGATATCAGTCACACTTGCCAACTTCCAGTCAGCTGGAACCTCCCCAGTTAGCCAGAACTGCTGGTAAATGATTGAAAGAGGCTTAGTGAGCACTTCTGCCAGCTCCCTCAGGTCTCTCAGTCTTCCCATTAGATACTACACCTTCAATGCAGCAGGGTTAGACCTACAGATCTGCAAGTGCCATTAATTCTGTTAGGTGGGATGAACCACGGTTCCTTTGTGTTCTTCTTGCTCACCAGCAGAGAATAGGTTATTGCTCCTCACTACAGTTTCATCTTCACAGGGTGGTTCTAAGCTGGAGGCAAAAAACTCCAGTATGAAGTGGAAGAAAGGGCTGAGCTGCACAAGTTCATGAGATACACACACTGACTTCTCTAGCAATGCCCAAGTCTGCTGCTGGCTCCATACATCTGACACACATAGCTGAGAATCTGGAGACAAGCTAATGTGGAGATGCACCAAGTCAGCAGCTTCACATCTGAAAGCAGATATGGCAACTAAAGCTTCACACCACACCTTCTCCAGCAAACCCAGGCCAGCCCCAAGGTGCAGTACACTGCACCTGTCTCAGCTCAAGAGGTCCTTGCTGATTGCATTTGATGGAAGACACCTGTCTGTCTTGTGTATAGATCTGCTGTTCCTGTGAGAAGAGGAATCTTAAGAAAGGAGGAGTTGTCTTGATGCAGTGAGCTCATCAAATCATTTGGAAGGAACCTTTAGGGGACATCTAGTCCAGTCATGAAGTGGGACTACTACTACCACTAGAATATGTCTGTACCTTTGTCTAGCTGAGTGTCAGAAACTTCCAAAGATGGAAGTTCCACCGTATCTACGGGTAACATGTTTCACTGCAGCACAGGCTCCCTAGGGCAGTTTTACCTATGCTGAATCTGAATATCCCAAGACACAGTATGTACTGCTGGCCATAGCTGGCAGAAGATCAAGTCCTACCTAGACTATTCTAAAAATGGTAAGCATAAAATGAGCAAAAAATAAGCAAACATTTGGAAACAAGCTCACAAAAACAGTGTACAAATGCATTTCTCATGCTACCTGAAAGTCAGTATTAACTACAGGAACTCCTTCAGGATTTCTGTTTTCAAAAGCTCTCTCAGTCAGCAGAACTGAAGAAAGATTATGGTACTCTGATACTCCCTCTGACAGAATAAAGCTACATGAAAACAATCAAGATGACATTAAACAATGTCTGACTGCCAGCCCAGCTTCCACAGCATTCTCTGTTCAGTAGGGCAGTTTACAGAGCAGGGACTTCAATCTCTGATTATGGTCCCCCATTTATGCTGCTCAGTGCTCCAAGGCAGTTATCAAGTGCAAATAAACTCATACGGGGACACTTGCCTCCTCTAGTTCTAATTAATGCCACAAACTCATCATTGGTTAGGTGCATAAGGGCAGCTCATACATATGAAAACATCTATTAGGAAACACCTATTGTATAACAATAAACAAAGGGTCTGTTGAACGAAGGGAGCCTTTTCTTCCAGAGATGTTTCTGATTCAGTTCAAGTGAAGGCTAAAGCACCAAAACTCATGCACTTCATTTGGTCCTTTGCCCACTTCTCTTGGTAAAGCAAGGAACTAGTTTTATTCTGGTCTGCCATGTCCCAAGTTAACTCACTGCATAATTTAGTGTAGCTGTCTTACCATTCACATGTAGAATCACAGAATTAGGATTGGGAAGGACCCCTGGAGGTTATCTGGTCCAAACCCCTGCTCAAAGCAAGCCTAGCTTTGAAATTAGATCAGGCTGATTAAGGCAAATTGTGACTGTCTCTGAAGAAGACAGCCTCTCTGCAACCACTCCCGTTTTGAAGAACATTTTCCTTATGCTATTGTAACTCCCCTGTTGCAGGTTGTATTCATTGCCTCTCACCCTTTTGCTGTGCTCCTCCAAATAGAAACTGTCTCTGTCTTCTCTTTAATTACCCATTAGGCAGTTGAAGGCTACAGCCAGATCTCCCTTATCTTTTTCTTCCCCAGTTGAATAAACTGGGGTCTTTGAGTCTCTACTTTTATCTCATGTGCACCAGTTCTCTAACCATCTTTGTCATGATTGGCTGGACTTGCTCCAGTTTGTCAACATCTTCCCTATACTGGGTAGCCCAAAAATGGACACAGGACTCCAGGTACAGTCTTGCAATTGCTGAATAGAGGGGAATAATCACTCCTTGACTTGCTGGATACAATCCTATTAATGCAACCTAGTATGTGCTCAGCCTTCACTACTTCAAAGTCATACTGCTGATTGAACTTCAGCTCTTCTATCAGGACCCTCAGGTCCTTTTCTGCAGAGCTTCTCCCTAGCCACATGGATTCTAGCCCACACTTCTTTCAAAAACAACATTCGCTTTCCAACACGCCTTAGCCACACCACAAAATTAGCATGCAATTTGTAATTCAAGGGCAGTAAACACACTTCCTGAGCAGAACAGAAAATAGATGGTTTGTGGGGATGCCTGAATTTGCTGGCAACCGACAATTTTAGGGGGTTTTAATGTATAATTTACAAATTGTATTCCCCCATCTCCTACTTTACTTCTTTTCCCAGCACAGTATCTGTGCCTTAAGCATTTGTGTAAGATGCCACAACGTTTGCCTTCTGAGGCCTCATGCACTAGATGTAGCAGGACAGCCTGATCATCTGGGGTCCACTGGGAAGTGAACAAGGAGCAAATATCTGCTACCAGAGTCAAAGAAAGCAGAAGGGACACATCCCTGCACCATAATCTCTAACCTGTGGGCTAACCAGACAGTTCTCTGGTTCAGAGTACCTGGTTCAGAGCAGAGGCCAGGGAGGGAGGGGTGGAGGAAAGGCCGGGAGTTGAGCACTCCCTCCATCTTCTCACCCTGAGCTTGAATGAATGAACAGAGGGAGAGTGAGAAGAAAGAGGACCTGTATGTTCAAGAGAGTAGCAGAAAATAGTGCAGCTCTCCAGAGAGGAGACCACAGTAGGGAGCACTGAGGGAAAAGAGTGGCTCAGGAGCCCATTATGTTTTCAACAAACCGCACTTTCACCAAAATGCTCTAAACTTGTTAGCACTGCCCCAGGAACAGATCCACAACGTTTCTTCCAAATCTAGTTCCACGGTTGGTTATACCTACCTCCTCGAAGTACACACCATCAGATTTTATATTCAAACTCATTGATTTCTGGCACTAGTTACATTTTAATTCATAGTATGTTTCTCTTTGCTGTGGGTGGTTTAGAGCAGAGCTTACAGCTGTTAGGCTTTAAATAAAGTATCTGTTCTACTTAGTTGTATTTTAAACAATTCATTCTCTGCAGATATGCCACTTTCTCCCCTCTGTCAGCTCTATTTTCCACTTTTGCCAAGCACTGTAATTCTCCTAAGACAAGATCCATTCTGTCCAGCACTGTAGGTATGTCAGTCAAGAGTGCAATCACTGTTAGAACATTACCTCTGGCAACAGCCTAGAGCAGATACTTAAAGAAAGATTATTAGAGACAGGGAAGGAACAGAATGACTATGTCCTTCAGGCACTGGGCTGATGCTTTGGAGATCTAACCACAATGACCCAAAACCCCTTTCCAGGTGGTAATATAAAACACAGCATAGTTTGGGTCATTTCATCACACCCCCTGCCTTTGCCCAGAGCATGAATTCAGATTTTTCAATACTGTGAAATTCTCTGTCATGGTGATTCCTCCATTTTTATTTATTCACATATCAACACACTTAATTGTCCATTATGGCTTCTAGTGATCTGCTTGGCCTAGAAAACTTCCCTTCCTTGTTCTTGGAGTTAGGTAATATCTTTGCCATCTTCCTTCCCTGTGATTTAAGAAAGATGTGATTTTGTGATGAATGCAGACACATTTACAAACTTAGTAATATCTTTGGAACTGTGCTGAGTGGGAAAAGATAAGGCTGGTACAAGCCCTGTCAACAAAGCTCCACAGCTGCTGTCATATTAGATGCATTCATGCTAAGCACTGGCCACAGCAGATAGCAAAGCTTTCCAGGTATAATCTTAACCAAAGAAAGTAACAACCATCAAATACAGAAATTCACTTGGTGACCTACTTATTTATATGTATCAATCTTATACACCAGAAACTACCTTGTAAGGGGACCAGTATTCTCTAAGATTTCATCCTTGCCCATACGAATCCACAGCCTAAACAACAGATGCATACAATAACTGTGGAAGCATAAGTTGCCAAGACGTTCCTAAACATGGCAGAGTTTTAATGGAGAGTTGTCATAGGTTACAGTGTAAAATGTGCCCCCCCCAAAACAAAAAAAAAAAAGTATTCTATTACCATCTTCAGGAGCTGTTGAGACCAGGTGGGGCAGTGCTCCCTGCCTCCCCCCTCTGGACTATCTCCTGTTAATGGCCCATCAAGGAACTGCCTCACGACTCCCCATCCCATTGTGAGATGCTCCGCCCGGGGAGGGGGGGGAAGGAGCCAAGCAGTCCATGCTAAATATAAACTGAGATCTCAACACCCTAGCAGCCTTCTTCCACTGGATTCCCAGAGGAGTTTTTTCCCCCACTGGAGTTCCAGAGGACAAGAGCTACCTACCTACCACTGGACTTTCCGAGGAAGATCAGACCCTTTTACAAGATCGCTGCTTCAACAGAACTACATCCATCCCTTCAGGAGGACTGCAGCCATCATCTTATCGGACTGCTACTGCCACCCTAACAGGGTGTCAGGTTGTATTTCTGACTCTGTCAGTGCAAACTAGTGGGTCGGGTTTTTTCCCCTGCCTTGTGTTTTTTATATATATATATATATTTATTTATTTATTTATATATATATATATATTAGTAAAGAACTGTTATTCCTATTCCCCATATCTTTGCCTGAAGGCCCATTAATTTCAAAATTATAATAATTTGGAGGGAAGTGGGTTGCATTTTCCATTTCAAGGGAGGCTCCTGCCTTCCTCCGCAGACACTCGTCTTTCAAACCAAGACAAGAGTTGATCATTTTAACAGTTTCTCTTTTTATGTTACTCTGCCTTGTACAGATCATCTCTATGTAATAAAAAAATAAACTTATGGTATCTATTTTGTTTGTTCTGACTTTATATATAACTAACATCCACTCACACAAACTGAAAGAACTCCATGGCAGATCTAGTATTAAAATATTCAGTCTCAATAAACTATTTGGTAGGATTTGGCCAACCAGGAGAGTATTAAAACAAAACCAATAATTAATAATGTCCTATTGCTTAGTACTTATACCACACTTTACATTTAGAAGTACTGCAAAAAACATTACTTGATTAATCAATTAATCAAGAAGCTATAAAATTAGTTACATTAATTAATCAATTAATCAAGAAGACGTTAAAAGCATGATTGAAAGGATATTGATTTCTGCTAGAAATAACAACACAATTGCAATGTTGTGGTCCAAAGGTAAGAATTTCAGAGTTGGGAAATAATAGTTTGCAGATCTATGATGATTCATGTGCATGGATTTGAGATGCACCCTAAAGGTGTGTGGCATGGGAAACCAGAAAAGAGCTAGACATGTATTGTCAAACATAAGTGTAAGGCGTTGTTTGAAATGGCACCACTTTCAAATGCAAAAGAACAAGCTATGGCTGAGATCCTGCCTTGCAAGTAATTCCCATCCTGGAGAAAAGGTGGGAAAAATTAAGAGAAAACATACTTCTACTTTGTTTATCAGCCTCAGTATCAGCTGCTGCCTCTATTATGTGTTCTCAGAGATCTACTGAGACAAGAACTAAAATGGGTATTTAACAATTAATTAATCTCTGATGAGAAGATGCTAATGCCTTGCTCAATACACACTGCTCACTCTGTGATCATGACTCAATTCAGTCTAAGAAGTCTTTGCAAGAGCTTTGCTGTTAGCCTGTTAGTAACATAACATTTAGAGGCAGGGGAGACCAAGAGCTGCACCCGAACACAGGTGAAAAAGCAGGAGAAGCACAGAGACCCTTCCCATCTCCACCCAGGTGCATGGTGTGGAAGGGCCAAATCCTAGGGGCAGGAATGCAATTTCCCCCGAGGGCAGGTGGGTTAGAGATCCACTTACTCTTTCCTTCTTGCTTATAACCAGGCTATCAGTTTTACAACCCAAGCACCTTACCAATCTATACACCTTACAGAGCAGGACTACAGCTAATTTCAGTAACTTCTCTGATCTGATCTTTCTAATCGTTCATTTTTTTTGCCCCACTTTGACAAGGCCAAGCAGTAGATAATTTTCACCTTCTGTTAGCACACACATGAGTCTAAAGCCACGGGAAAGTGTGAGTGAAAACAGCCACATTGATGACTGCCAGAAGGTCTTGTGCACAAGGTTTAGCAGAACTATAGGCTGATTGTTCAGGATTCTCCATCTCCCAATCCTACAATCACACTTCTGATGGGATATTGAATTGAGATAGCAGCACATCTGGCACAGAAGGGGTGTCTAAGACACTGGATCTGCTCCACCTAGCCATTCCAGAACATGTCAGGCTACACCTCTGTACTGGAGATGAAGATAGCTGCAAGTGGCAATATAGGGCACTATAGACTATCTAATCTGCAGGCTACTGCTTGGTGATCATGAATTGCTGAGGGGAGTTTCCCATTCTTCCTAAACTAACCTGTGATAAAACAGGTTTTATGTAATGGGATTACTGATCCGCTCCCCCCACTTTCTTATTCTAGTTTTCACACTCCTCCCTTATATTTTATTAAATTTCAATCTCTCTTTGGTAATAGCCAACAAACAGAATATGAGAGCAGAATATTATATCCCATAGCATCACAGCAGCTTGAGAGACAGACACATCAGCACAACTGAAGCGGTGAGGAGGGGAAGTTCATACCAGGTATTGCCTTCCCTCATAAGGCAAATATATAGACAGAAAGGGCTCTTGCACAAGTGAAGAAAGCCCTCGGTTTGCTTGGCTCTTGAAGCAGTGTACTGGAGCAGCCTACACTTCAACTTAAGTTGGCATAAAATGCAGCACACTATGGCAGTCAGTGTCTCCAAGGATGAGCAGCAGAAACAGATTATACACCCTGGCATTCAAGGCAGAGTCTGGTCCCAATCTTTGCACCCTATGAAGACTACGGCTTTGTGCACATTGCATTGTAAGAGCCATATATGCTATATATGATGACCAAGGTTAGGTGCCTCGGTTACAATTTGGTGCAAAAAAAATGAACAGCATCTCTGTGACTCTTTGTAGAACAAAGGCTAACATTTTCTATACAAAAACATTTTCTGTTCCATTTCCCAAATGGAAAAAGAAAAGCCAATTCTGAAAAGCATAGATGTAATGTCTTTTTAGTCTACCTGTAGTGAATGTCTATATGGCACACTGCTGGTGAAGAATCTTTCCTTTCTCTGCTAGCACTAGATTAGCAGTTCTCTCTTTCACACTGCACGGCTCTGGCATCAGCTCTACTGTTCAGGAAAAGCCCAGTCTCCCTGACTGAGACCACTATTTATACTGGATGCCCATTAATTGCATTGCTTGGAATGATTTGCTGTGGGTTTTCTTTTTTTATTCTAGCTGCATTATGTCGTGATCTGATGATTGATTGGGTCCTGTGAGCAATCATGAGCCCAAGCCTATTGCTGTTAGCTTGATAGAGTGTATATCTCTATTTCATATTCAATAATGATGAATGGTCATGGCTTACATTTATATAGCGCCTTTCATCCAGAAAGATCCCAAAGCGCTTTACAAATTGATTTACTGTGCAAACTATGGGGTTTATTCTCTGCTTCATAAGCTCGTATAAATCCCATTGAGTTACTTGCACTTCATCACGGTACTTGGTATTGCCCAAACAAAGCACAAGCACTCTTTATAATACACCTAGGAGAGAGTCAAGGAACACTTAGAAAAATACGCAAGTGTTCAGAACCTCAGTTTTATGTTTTACCCAAAAGGCAGAATCTTTAGCAGCAAAGCATCCACCTAACCGTGGGAAAGTGCTACTTTCTGCACTACTAACACGGCTTCCTGCAGCAAAGCATTCCTTGGAGAGGACGCTACCAAGAGCTGAGCCTGCCTGCTCACGTGACTGCACCTTGAGGCAGTAGCTGCCAAAAAACAATCAGTTCCTTCTGTTTTAAAAAAACCACTATTAAACAGAAAGCTACTAGTAATTGAACATCAGGAGCCATCAACATAGGCTGCACGGGTTCCTTCTCAGTTGCAGAAGAATGAAACAGGAGGAAGGCTCAGGAAACCTTCCTGGCAATAATTTTGACCAAATATCTAGGCACGGCATGATGCTCTGGACTAATGTTCTGAAGCAAATTACCCAGCTGCCTTCTCCTCTATTTAACTTGGGGTGGGGAAGGAAATGCACCAGGTATGTGCCTGGCTTCAGCAACTGCTGTTTTCCTCACCTTGATAACTAGCAAATGGGAGCCCCAAACCTGGAATCTAGCCTTCACATCTTCCAAGCCTGAGATAGAGTGAAGTGGGGTGATACATGACTGTGAGATGAAATGTAATCACCTCAAGTATTTTTTCCGCATTCTCCACACAGTCTGAAAGCTTTAAAGGAGCAAGAACATCTCTACCTCCATGACTTTGGCAGAGTTAAGTGAGGTGCATAAAAACAAACGCAGAAATTCTCAAATAAATATGGTGCCTGTGAAAATGAGATGCGAACAGTGGTTCTTACCAGTATGCCATAGGCGTAAGCTGAACAAGCTCCCAAGTACTCTTTTACCCCCGCTGTATCACTTCTGAAATGGCTGCAGTATTAATGTTGGTTTTAATCTGATCGAAGACAAAGTTGTGTCAAGTTATCCAATGCTTGTGTGAAAGACCCACATCCTAAGGGATTTTAATCCAAATGTGTTCTCTGGGAACTCAAAAAAGAAATAGCTCATAGATATTTTAAGGTAAAAGGTATCAATCTAGTGTTAGAATTACATATAACTTGTTTTGACCATTGCCTTTTTGTTCTTGGCCTAGCAGAATTACCATGCTGACATACTACAGCAATAAGCACCACTAAAAAAAGGAAAAGAGAGAGAACAAAACCTTCCCTCCTATATTACATTGTGGACTATTTGTCATATTCTTTGTTAACATCAGATCAAAAAAGGAAGATTATAAAGGTTAAGAAAGGAAGACATGAGTATTTTGGAAAATAAATTTAGCAGCAGGATTGACAGCATCAGCCTGAATGGCCACAGGTAACATGCATTCCTGGGGCAGGGCAAATCACACAGAAAGCATGGGAGGATTTATCCAGTAGCTTTGTAATATGTTCAGGCCAATATAGCTGCAGTGAGTTCCTCAGTCATGCATGTCCCACCTCTGTTTTGGTCAGCTCTAGCAGCTTGCCCAATACCAGTAAAAACTTTTGGACAACAAGTGAGTGAGATTTTAAGAAGTCTGTAGGTAAAGAAGTCCTCCTCTCTCCCCCTGCTGTGAATGTCCTGCCCATTTGATCTCAGTGGAAGGTGGTTACAATGAATGTCGTGGCAAATGGGATGCTGAATCATAAAGAAATTTCCTGTGCTATAGGCAGAGAGAATGCAACAAAAGCATTACCCAACAGTAGATGCTGAGGCCAGTCAGATGTTGAGTACCTGCCCCTAACTGCTCACCTAGGTCATGAGACCCCACTAACCATACACTACTTTCTCTGAAGACGGCTCTGCCACTTCAGTGATAGCACTCTGTATTTGTCACTTATACTTTAAGTGAAGAACTCAGTCATATTTAACATACAACTGCATTTAGCATGGGGTTTAAATGGAGTGTCAGTTTTTTCTTGGACATCTCCCCTCTAATACCTAGCTATGTTACAAACACTAAGAAATTTCTCTTCAAAATATCTGCATTGAATCTCAGGGTGCTAAAGAACTGCAAGATGAGGGATACAGCCTAAAGCCTACATCATATATTCTTTCATTTTAGGGGACCACCACGGTGTGATGAAGGCCTGTTTTATCAGCCCAGCTTTCACAAGTTTTGTGTGGCCAAATTTCAGCTAATTTTTACTTCAATTCAAATTCTTCAATTTTTTCTTCAATTCTACATTAGGTGCTTTGTATCTACACCCACAAATCAAGAAAATTAAGAACATTTTGAAAATGGCCTGCTTAGCAGAAGGGGAACCCTAAGCAACCTTCCAACATCTAAAAGGTGGTAATTAAGATACAGCCAGGATCTTTATGGAGGCACATGGCAGGAGAATGACAGACTGAGGAATTAATTGCAAGAAGGGAGATCCTGACTGAATATAAGGAAAAACATTTTCACCATAAATAAGCAGAGGAACATATTACTCTGGAGAGACTGTGGAATCTCCATCCTTGGAGGTTTTCAAGGTCCAGGCTGATCTTTCCTGCATACACTCCTCAGCCCATCTAGCGCTTTTCCCAAGCCCATCCCTCATCTGTTTAATCCCTCTTGTGCCTTATGTTCTGCATGCCATCGTGGCTCCTTTTTCTCCTTCTGGCTTCAATGTTAATAGGAGGGGAGTGAGAATAAGAGCAAGACTCCCATTTCTGGTCTGCAAGATGACAGTGGCCTTCAGATGTTGGGAGAAACAATGACACAGAAGACCAGATCAAGGCCCACAGACCTAATATAAAGCGTGTAACTGCATCAACAAGAGAGCAAATGAATAGTTCCATAATGAGGGCAGGTACTTGCTTGTTGCAGATAGCGTTATCAGAATTTAGCTGCCAAACAGTAGCAAGTTTACTGAGCTCACATAAGCTACTGAAAAAAACCCCTCAATAAATTTCCCATTTTTCATAATGCAGGGAATACCCTTTAATAATAACCCTTTGCCTAATTTAAAATCCTCACCTCATTCCCTTCATGCCATGCAGGTACCACAGTTCCTTAGCCAATAACGTAAATGCTGTTATACAGACAAAATACACGTTGCTGACGGTACAGTGGCGGGATTTTTTTTAAGTTAACACTGGAAGAAGCTATAGGTTCCACTTTTGTTACCAAACAAGTGTTTAGAAAGTACGCATGTCCATGACTGTCCTATTTGGTATATTTTACAACCAACAAAGTATGACTAACTCATGAGATCAAAGCCAACATGAATATTTATAAAGAGGAACAGGCATGCTGGTAGAATAGCAAGAATTTCTTAACAATCTGCTATTTGGAAGCTTTCGAGAAGCCACAGAATCATCCCATAGTTACTGTCTGAGGTTGGGATGCAGTTTCTCCTAGTCATGTGTTCCATAACTTAACCTAACTTAATAGCATAACTTAAGTTCCATAACTTAATTCTTCTAGCTAGATGGTCCCAGGCTCATATCACTAGAGCATGGCACCAAATGGCAATATGATGAAACTCAGGTGGCTCCTTACCACACCTGTACTGGGAGTGCTAGGAAACTGAAGGCCACCAAAAAAGAAAAAAAAGAGAGACAGTAACTTACCCCAAGTAAGGGAGGAACCAAGGCTATCGGACTAGGAGGGAAACAAACTCCATACTTTCAGAAACCCTGAAATATTACGAAGCACAGGAAAAGGAGGTCACCCCATGTGATGACACACTGTTCAGTCTAACTGTTCAGGAAGTAGCTGGAAAGATATTATGACTTTTTATCCTTAGAAAACTTGCTAACAATGACAGGACATCTCATCAACATTGAAGAACAGGTGACAAGAAAGCCAGAAAATAATTGTAAATTAAGGAAATCACATCAAATTAATTAAAGCAACGGGGTCAGATTCCATTTCCTGGCAAAACAGCTTTCCATCTCACAAGAAATGTCAGCAAAAGAGACACAGATTGGATTTTTACTGGCACTCAGCTGCAAAGCCAAGAACCAAACAAATGCTGGAGACTGAGATTCTCCTGATCTAGGAGGATACTGTCCCTCCATAGCAGGACACACATTCACAGGGGCAGGGATGCCAGGGAAGCCTGCATCACTTTCCAAAGCTTTATTTATCCCAGAGATCAAGCGAAGGCTCTGATGGCCCTCCACATGTCAGCCTACTCTTGTTCACCAGCACTGAGGTCACATACATCAGCACCGTAAAAAAGGAAGAAGACATAGGCAGCAGTTCTGGAATTGAAAATAAAGACTTAAAAGCTTTGCAAGAAGAGAATGTGACTGGTAGTGCTCAAAGACATTAATTTTTATGCACACAAATAAGAATAAAGCAATGAAGCACAAAATTTTCAAATTTCTTGGCCTTTGCAGGCAGATCAGTTTGGACAGAATATAACAGTGTGTACCAAAGATCTCAATGTCCACCTTCATGAGCCTAAAACGTTATTGTATCTGCCTGTAGACAGTGCCTCTCATTTAGCCCACAAAATTTCCATCCTGCAGCTCCCCAGAGATGGTGCAAAAGGAGCCCACAGCATCCAGAGCTACACCTGTGGTAAAGCCCTCCTATCTGAATAGGACAGACAGTACCCCGGACCACCACTAAAGGAGGAAGGGAGTCCAAAAATATATGAATCAGGGCCTGGGAAAACAGTGTTTTACAGGACCTTCTTACAAAAGCAACTGAAAAACTACTGTGCTTCTGGGGCTTTTTCCTTCCCAAAGCAAGCAAGTGTCAGAAAGCATGAGTCCTGTTTGTATAGGAAAACACACAATCCTCTTCAGACTCGCAGTGCGGAGGAGCGTGTTGAACCACACCATCCCCCTGCAGCCCTCCCTCCCTCTCATCCGCCGTAGATATACAAGGCTAAGTTGATGAGCTGTTCAGCTTAGTGTGAAATGTGTTACATTTTCCCCCCAGCTGCTTCCTGATTGCAGTATTTACTTTTAATCTCCTCTGCCTCAATGCCCGATAAAAACTTTGTCACATTAGATGGTGACAGATGGGAAAGAGAAGGGGGGGATCACTGCAAGGGAACGTCCTGGCTTCCCAATAATTTTTCACAACGCCAATTATGTCCTTCAGTGCTTCCCGGCATGTGCACCCATGTCAGCAGAGAAGGAAATAGAAAGGCATAAATAAAGACAAAACCAGGCACTGCGTGGCTTTAATCTGCACAATAACATTTCTCATTTGGGTGAAATATTGTTGGATTCTCTCCTGTGCTGGAAGTGGAGACACACACACACATATATACACAGAGACACAGACACGCAGAGTTCACAACCGCTTTCCTTATGCATGGGTACCATCATCCTCACAAGCAGCTTGTTTGGCATTGTGAACAGAAAAGTGCAGATTCTCCTGCTTTCTGAAAGGTATCATGTCCGGCAAGTGAAATCTTGTGCTCTATAATCTAGCTACTATTGACTAAATAGAGGTAATGTGAAGATTTTAATCTTTAGAGTATCAAAACAGATCTTAGAAAGTTTAAGATCACAACATATTATGTTGTACTGGAGGCTGCTGGCAAATGTAATTTTCCAAGCCTAATCCTGGATGATGCTACATTTGCCACCTTTAGATGTTCCATCCAAGGTGATAGGCTACAAAGGAAAATTTTTTTAATCTGAGTTACTTCTTGCTTAGATCTCTGAAAGAAGTTAAATCCAGTAGTAACAATGTGTATTGGTGGAGATATATATAGCAGCAGCTGAAGGTAATAATGAAAACAAAGGGAGAGGGCCCCAGGAGGAAGGTGAGAGATAGCTTTGACATGGGCTGGTATTTAGCCAGTTCTATCACGACAAAAACCCTACTTTTTGTTTGTCCTTGCTATATTCAAGAAATAAGGCTTTATGTACCTTCTTTATAAACAAGACGAAAAAAGTAATAATCTTTATAAACAAGACGAAAAAAGTAATAATCAAAATATAGCAATCCCCAGACATTTTTTCTATGAACTAAGAGTACCACACATGTTTTGGACCACAGCTACTACTCTCTTCTTAACAATCCTGGCTCAGTCCCAAACAGGGACAAGAGTTTGGTGACTTCCATTCCAAGCAGAATGGACAGGCAATGTCCCAGAGTAATGCATAATGAAACAAGAGCAGCTGCTCTAGGGCATGATGGAAATGTAGCAACAGAGATGATGAAGTGAGAGAAGCCTCGGCTGGAACAGAAGGAAAGGATAACCTACCTAACAAGTGAAGCATATTATAATGGTGTACATGAATGTTCACAGGTAGGGCACATTCAAGCATCTTCCATCAGGCCAGAACTTGGCTTGCAGGAGTCTTGGTAAAAGCCAAGACAATGCCCCTGTCCACATTAGATAGGAAATAAGATATGTAATAAAGCAGGTACTCTCAAATCAGGAGGCTTCCGGGTAGCTACAAACTGGGCATCAGCCAAGGAGTTACTCATTCGATCTCTGGAAAAAAAAAAATAAATATGAATGAGAAGTCTCGGGCTCAGGGCTAGAAGATTTAGCATACAGCAGGCAAAGGGCTGTGATGATGAAGTCATTGATAAAATTAACTACGCTTTATAAGAAGCCAGGCAACAAATGGCTTAAGCTGGAACAGAAAAGGTAAGGCAAAGGACTGTTAGTATTAAGTTCTTTAACTGTAGATTTGCTCTACTGAAACCAGCTAATTAGAAATAGAAACATGATCTTAGACACTGTGTCCTTACGGTTGTGCATGACCAGATTTCAGCAGTCATGTCTGTATTTACATGCCTGTCGGTATGGACATATTATAGGCAGGTTTACAGAACTGATTATGCCAATGAAACTCCCCCAGAAGCTCAACTACAATGGGCTCAGCATGATATTATAGTGGCAGAGAAAAATGCCCTTTTCTCTACAGACAGAACAAGTGAGGAAACACTACTCTCTGAAGAACTTGTTGACTGAAAAGGGCACAAATTAGCAGCCCCAGGCCAGCTAGACCTCAATGGAGGTAGGATAAGAACAGCCATTTACAAGAGAAAATTAGTATGAAGAGAAAAGTCAAGGCAAACAGATGCAAGAAGGGTGAAACTCAGATCTGAATCATTTTTAAAACCCTGTTGCCTTTCCAAAGGATGTGCGCTGAAAGCTAGGAACTGTACATGGAGGTTACCCAGTAGGATCCTCTGAGAAGTATCTTTGATAGAGCTGCTAAAAAATAGCATCATGTTTGCAAACCAATATAGCAGACAACTACTTTGGTGTGGTACCATATCCTAGGGTGAGATTCTTTGTTCCTTCCCACTTTTATAAATATATCAACACCAATCACGTGTGGTTGGCTAATTGACAAAGCTTCTAAAAAATAAAATGTAGATGTATCCAGATTATTTGTTTTCATTCAGCCTCCAAATTACTCAGCAAAGTAATACTCTCAGCTCCTCATGGCACTATTTTTGCAAATGAAATGAATGTGTTTCTACAAAGAAAAAAAAATACAGACATCTACTGTTCTAATGTCATATGATCTACAAGTGTCTTTGTCTTGGGCAGAAGAGCTGAATCACATTTTATTTCTCTGATTCTCACTAGAGATTGTCAATTAGCTTTACTTGAATTTGTTCTCATTTGCAAATTAATTTAAAGGAATGAGACTGTCCTAGGAATCAAAGGCAGAAGAAACATGTTCCTACTTAAATTTTGTTTTCCTTCTAAATGAGAAGGATAAGAAGACCATATGCAAAGGACTCTTTTCCTTCTTCCATCCCAAGTTTATCAAGCAATGCCCATGCCACAGTTTCTCCTCTCAGTTTAGCTGCCTTACTTTCTGCACGTTAGCATGACATGATCAGAGGCTTTTTTTTTTTCCACTCATCTTAGAGCTTACACTTAGACTGAGTCTACTTAAGCACAGTGACCAAGACTTAGAGAATTCTCTTGTTTTTTCCTGTTAAGAAGTATGCACATTTTCATGTTCCTCCACAAAAAAATCAGACTTTCCTTCGTTTAAGCACAATAAACTTCCTAATGATGGGAGAAAAACAACTGCCAGATATTCAGTGACTGTGTAGCTGTGCACCAGAAGGATTCCACATGCCACTCCATTAACTTCAGTCTCTAGAGGAAAGACAGGAGCTCAGCTTCAATATGCACTCAACTTTGCTCTGCCCTGACTTTTCTTAGTGAACATCACCAGTTCCTCGGGGGAAAACTCCAACTCCTGAAAATAACAGAAAATCCACTTGGTCTCCCTGCCCTAGACAACATTAAAGTCAAATACTGCAAGCCCGTATCATCCACACTAACGGTTTTCAGCTTACAGTCTGCAGACCACCAGGATTCCTCAAAATACTTGCAAGAGAACCACGAACAATGACTACAAGAAGCAATCCCACTGTCAGGAGGCTCAGTGTCACTATATGGGAGCCCCCACATCCACGGAAAAGTGTTTTAGAGGTCCACAAATTTAAAAAAAAAAAAAAAAAAAAGACTCAAAGACATCATAAGCGTGGCAAATACTATATAAACAGAAACATTTTAGCTGGAATAATGAATAGGCATCAGTATGTGGATACCATTACTAGATTTGCTGTGAAAGTCTTTAATGATGATAAGTGAAACTCCTCAGTAAATTCTACAGATTTAAAGCATAATAGACGTTTACAAAGCACCTTTATTACTTTGTTTCAAAGCATTTCTTGTTTTCTTCAAAGATGACTAAACTTATTTAGGATGAAATCACAGTGGTATTTCATGTGTTTCTCATTCAAAGTCTTTGTAACAACAGCATATTTTCAAGACAAGCATATTTTTCCCTTCTGCAGAAACTTAGTATGAATAGCAATACATTTATCTGTAAGGGAAAATAATGCAATATGGCAACAGAAACCAAGAGATCTGGTCAGAGAGCAGTGGTTGAGTGGAAAAGCCTTTGGTCAGAGCAGATATCAAATTGTTCAGAAGCAAGCAGGGTGATTTTATTATAAACGCTGTTTTAGCATTTATCTACAGATACAACTTTTGTGAGACAGGTGGGTGACAAAAACTCCTCTTAACTTTAGTGAGAAGGTTTAGGGCTGTATTCAGTACTGCCCCCTTGCATATCAGAACACAGGAAACTCAGAGAGAGTCCAAACAAGGTCTCTGAATCTGCTGAAGGGATTAGTTAGCATATTCCGAACCATTCAGCATGGAATAGAGGCATTGCAGAGTACTTAGAAACAGATCATAACTGTGACCAGAGCAACAGGGGAAAAAAGAAGGGGAAAAAAAAAAAAAAGGCAAAACCACAAAAAGGTTTTATTATTTCGATGGAATAATTCTGATGGAACGGCCGAAACTGACCTGAAGCAACCACTCCCAACGGCGAGGTCACTGTATCCAGTGGTCCTCAGATCAGCAGACTGGAGCATCAGGACTGGACCTATGTACAGCTCCTCACCTCCTACTGAACGGGAGGAAACAGCACAGGAAACTACTGGATATAGTCCTTGGATCTTAGGTGACCAGTGAACCACAGCTGAATAGGAGGGGGCCACCATGACACAGAGGCTCAGCTTAAAGACTGCCCCTGGTCCCGCAGAACCAATGAACAGCAACTCTGCAGGCTTCAGCAGGAAACAACGGTGAGCTAACTCAGAGGAGCAGGTCTGAAAACATTAACATTAGGATCTAGGATGTCCACCCCTCACCTTCAGGTGAGAAAAAAACCCACCTCTTTAAAGACGCTTCAGAAGTTTTGAGCACACATTTGTGTCCACAGCTAGTTAAGATGTGAATTTGAGAGGGCCCCGCGGAAGCAGAACAGGGCTCTTTTTGCTTCTCAGGATTTGTGAAGGCGAGGGTAGAGGGTTTCAGAAAGATTATCTCACAGTTCAAACTCGTTAATGAAAGAAATAAATTAACCAAGCTCATTTTTCAGGGAATTCTTGTGTAAACTGGAAATTTTCCAGTCTGTGAGCCCCGCACTGTGCTAACCCATAAATCACAGCAAGCAGGTTGTCTGTATAGTGAGAGCAGCCACGTTCAGAGATGGAGTAGGGGGAGAAACCAGCATATGTTCATGGAGAAAAAACCCATAGAAGCAAAACAGGAAAAAAGAATACCTCCCTTGCCCACCACTGGAACAAAATAAAAGGCTTGGCCTCAGGCACTGGAACATACGCTGTCTGCAAAGAGCCCCCCAAACCAGGGGAAGGCACCTGAAACAGGTCAGCTTTTAATTGAATACAATATTAATTACTGCGTGCACCATTAACGGTTTGTGGGATTTGACTAATTAATGTAATAGTTTCTGAGTCACGCTCATTAAATATGAAAATTACGCCGGTGAAAGGTATCAGTTTCATTATCAATCTTGTATGGACAGGAGCGGGGGTGGGGAGAGGTGCAGTGGAAAGATTCCCACCCCAAGTTATTGTGTTATTAGCTGTCTCCTCTTAGAATTGGTTCAGGTGGGCAGAACAAGGCCCGAAGTGAAAAGGAAAGGGGTAAGGAGAACAGGAAGCACTGCCTACTGTCATGAACTAGTGGCTGAAAGTCAGTACCCAAAAGTTATCCAGCTCAGAGTGAATGTGCACTTTTGCTTAGTGAACAGAGCTGTCTGGTCTGCATGTAGCTCCAACTAGTTGTCAATTCCCATCACAATGCTTAGTTTCCTTCATCTTCCTGGAACAAACATAATGAGAGAGACCAATGTCACATGGGGTACTTAACTCCTTAACCTGTGTAAGGCATGTGGTGGTTCCTTAGTGGAAAACTACAGGGAAGGCAATTATCACTATTAAAAGTCAGCTCCAGAGCATAATTATGCACTAAAGATATGTTGAGGTACACTGCCATGGGACACACCCCTCACGTGGGGCAAAACTGCTACAGGAGGAGGACCAGAGGTGTTACACCTTTCATTCCTATCCAGCAGTCCAGGGTAGGGGCAGCACTGACGTACTCTGGAGAGAACTGCCATCAGTCCTGTATGAGAGGAAGAGTCACCTGCATGCAAGATCTCTGGAGAAAGAAAGGAAAGTGAACATCAGTGCTGCAGGGTACCCTTGTGCCCTACCCACCCCCACACAGCAAGATGCAGAGGTCACCTTCTAGACTAAAATTTGAGAGTAAGTACACAGCTGACATGGTGGGAGGGGAAAAAAAAAAAAAAACAACTCAAGAGTGAGATAAAAGTCTAACATCACTTAGGGGGACCATTTTTCCAAGCACCATAGAGGGAGGTGGGATCACCATCTTGTTAATAGCAATGCATAAATGCTGCACAGGGAGCCCCAGGGGAGTAGGAGCAGCAGAGATAATGCCAGTGCTATTACTTTTGTATCAGTTCTCTTCACTGATTCTTGTCATACTTGGCATATGCTATGAGGGTAAAGAGGGTAAAAGGGACGGCCTTATGCCAGAGCTGCACACCTTCACATTCATGCCGCAGGTATACATCAGCCTGGAAGACCCAGATACAGAGAAGAGAAACCAGTAGGTGGGGAAAAAGCAAGAATAGGACAACAGCACACATGCAAAACCCAACAAACAACTCAAATCTCTGATTCTCCTTAAAAGGTAGGGGAGAAAAAGCAAGCAGTAAACCTGTAAGAGGAAATCCCATACACTATTTTAGGGCTTTTATCACTTTGTCTAACAAGAAATGGCTTTCTAATTTATTTTTTCTTCAAAATAGATGGCAGTGTTCTTTCTAAATAGCATCAGCTTGCCAGGAATGTGTGGCTGAGCCTGTTGAGAGTTGGTTAGATTGTACACAGCCTGTTACTCTTTGGGCTTATAACATGCACAACCAACAACAGGCTGCAGGCTCCTGTACTGCACCTAAGGCATTATCCCTTCTTCACCGTACGTCTTCAGCCCAGTGGCTCACACATAAATGTTCCTTCATACTCCAAGCCTTATCGCCCTGTGCTGAGCAAGGAAGGCAGGTAGCTACAATCAGTCCTGTTTCATATATGAACTATGAGTGCCATGGGCTCCACGAGAGGATAAAATTCGGAGGGTGCCTGGTATAATTAAATCCAAACTTTCGATTAAGATGATGGCAGGGCACTTTGTAACCATATTAACAAGGCTACGTTTGCTCTGCATAACAAGACAAGTAATCACTCATCTATGGAGTGAGAACAAGTTCCTCCTGTGATCTGAATCCTATACCAAACAATCAAGAACTCTTCTGGTCTGAAACAATGCCCCATACAGATGGTATTTTCCGGTCCTCTCTTCTTCCAGGTCACAGGGCTTCACTTCACTCCTTCCCACCTATTTTAAAGATGAGCTTTGCATTTTTAATCCAAGTTCATCAAAACAGCCAGGTCACTACTGCTTTACAAGCTACTCAAGGAGCTAGCTGAAGGTATTTTGGTTATGCATCTTTGTACATTTCAGGGATCAAGAGAAGATCTAATTCATACTGCTCCCCCTCCTGCTTTGCTAAATGTAGTTCAGCCTAGGCTTACAAAGGACTTTGTAAGGACCTTTCATCACAGTAGTTAATACGAAACATTTGGCTCAGGAAGCCCCTAAACTGCTGGATTACCAAACACTGCTGTTCTTCACAGAACTATGAAATAGTGCCATTAACAGGACACCAAGCTACATAAATTCTTGTTCAAACTCTTACAGCTGCTTCAAACTGCCATAGTTCCCATGGAGCTTGTTGGTGAGGACAGAGAGGACGAAGATGGAAAGTTTCCATACCAAAAGCAGAGTTAAGATACTCTCCTCTAGGAAGCACACTGAGGAACCACGCTCAGCCCCTTGCTTCTCACTAGCGCTGCAACAGCTTTTATCAGCTCACACTTACCTTTAGCTTCGCTGACAGTATCCTCTACACACTAGTTTCATCCTTTTCAGTTCCTCTTACAGCTTTTTTCATACATCTGTGCTGACAAAATAGGGAGGGCTTTCCAGATTGGAGTAAAGGCCAGGATTCTATATGCAGAAGTCCTGGTTGGAAAAAGAAAACCCACACCCAAGACAGACCAGTTTGTGTTGGGGGAAAGCCTTTGCAGCTACAAAAATACCCTGGTTGCAGCTACATAATCAATATATATCATGGTCTCCTGTACCACCCATAACTTTACGAGTATGATTTCACAGTGTTTAATGAATTTAGCACTATATACTGTTGAGATATGTCGTCATTGTCTGTTATCTCTTTCTATTTCATTTTAAATGTTGCCATAACTCAAATGTATCTCTGAATGATAGTCTGTTCTCAGATGAACATAGTATTAGATGCTTTCAACTTCAGTTACAAGAGAAGCACAAAGTAAGAATATGCAAGATAATACTCAGCGGGTAAGCGGGTAAGCACAGCTGTACTGAAGCTGCAGCAAATTTAGCTATTACTTAAATATCAGTCAGACGAATGCAACAGTGCTGTCCTTCAGATCAATAATGTTCCATCAGACATTAGAAAGTGAACCACCAAAGAGCAGGAGGGGTTGGTTGTTTTGTTATGTGTTTTTGTTGGTTTAGGGTTTTTTTTTTTTAAAGACATCTCTTCCACCCCATCTCACACCGCAATTATTGGTATGTGTCAGCACCTGCCAACAAATATATTTAGGAGACAACACCTAATTGCTGCCAGTACCTGTCGTGGTTTAACCCCAGCCAGCAACTGAACACCATGCAGCTGCTGGCTCACTCCTCCCTGCTCCCAGGGGGATGGGGAGGAGAACCGAAAAAAAGTAAAACTAATGGGTTGAGATTAGAGCAGTTTCATAACTAAAATAAAATATAATAACAACAATAACAATAATAAATTATTATTATAATAATGATGAAAAGGAATATAACAAAAAGAGAGAGAAATAAAACCAAAGGAAAGACAAGTGATGGACAATACAATCGCTCACCACCTGCGACTCGATGCCCCTGCAGCAATCCACCACCCCCCCCTCCCCGGCCAATTCCCCCATGTTTACATTCTGAGCATGACATCCTACAGTATGGGATATCCCTTTGGCTGGTTCGGCTCAGCTGTCCCGGCCACGCTCCCTCCCAGCTTCTTGCACGCCTGCTCACTGGCAGAGCAGGGGAGACTGAAAAATCCTTTACTTAGGATAAGTGCTACTTAGCAACAACTAAAACACCAGTGTGTTATCAATATTATTCTCACACAGAATCCAAAACACAGCACTGTACCAGCTACTAGGAAGAAAACTAACTCTATCCCAGCTGAAACCAGGACAGTACCTAATTAATTGTTACAACTGCACAGACTTTATTTATGATACCATGACAAAGTGGCATTTATCTAAGCAAAGTTATAAGTACTTTATTCATCATCACCTCTTCTCAGTACTAGACTTGAGTGGATAAATTCAGACTGCCTTAGATTCCCCTCTAAACATCGTTCTGTGCTTCTCTGGATTAAGAGGACAAGAATTGGTCAATGTAACACACAAAGCAAGTGTGGTAAGCTAAGGCAATAAAGAGGGTTTTTTCTTACTGTAAGGACTTTCAGGTTTAAAACATGTGTCAGAGTTCTGCTTTTGCAAGCTTTACAAGAAAGACAGTTTAATTTTTCCAAACAAAAAGTTATTAAGAAACCAGCAAAGGGATTTTTGAGTTTTTCCTTTATCATTCATCCTAGAAATTTTACTCAGAAACAATTGCCTAGGCGGTTCTTCTTGCCTGAAGACTTTGGAATGGTTTCAGAAGAAAGTATTGCTGTCCCAGAGACCAATGTGCTGTGCTGCAGCACAGAGACCAATAGCAAGTTCTGCAGGGCACAGGAGTCAGTGACAGAACTAGGAATACAAGCCCACAGCTGTGATATTAAAGCTAAAACAAGCACATAATTCTGAGCACAGGGATAAAAATAATGTCCTACTGTTGAATGATGCTTCACAAGCAGAAACACATCAAAATTACTGCTCTACAGAATTTACAGTGCCAGCATCTGTGACAAAATCCCTAAAAGGAACATGTTGATAGACGTAATAGGATTTGAGGTGTACATATACCAGGTTTGGTCTCCTACTTGCTCGGGCAAGCTAATTATTGGAATTTCAACATGGAAGGGATGTATTGATCACATCATGCATTACGTGATTTATGAACTTATGCAAGGAACTGTCTGTCCTAGCAAGACCAGGCAGCAGTGAGTACAGCAGTACGCTCTATCTAAGCTGGATCTCTGGAGAGAAGCCGTCACACTGCACAAACATGAGGTGTGAAATGAAATTTAAGACAGGGAAGCAAGCCAAAGCCAGTGGGTCTGCAGTCAGAACAGTTTTCTGTCCCATGCAAGCCAGACAAAGCACCATTTGCCTTTTAGTTCTTAGCAGCATAAGAAAAATGAGAGTTCATATGTATCCGATAACTTCCTCTGCTCGTGGGGAAACCTAAAGTAACAGCCATCAGTAGAGCTAACACATTAGGAAGAAACCAATGCTTCTTTCAAATGTTTCATTTTTCTTGTAATGTTTTGAATTACCCAACTCATGTATAACCCTTTCCCTAGTAGTATTCAGTATCTGGGCAGAAAATTAAGAGAGAAAGCATTCCTTTCCAAGTTGAAAGTCCTTGCACAGGGTTGACTGGCAGCACTCCCTGAACTTATCATCCAGTAGGAGTAATGAGTTCTCAGAGATTTGGGACATATGTTTTCTACCAAATTGAAATGACAGATTTAGGGCAAGACTCCAAGAATTAGAGGGCAGCCTCCTTCACCAGGCGCAAGGCAGCACTTTAATAAACAAAAAGAAAAGCACAAAGGCAGCTTATAACCAAGTCTATTCCCACTCCGGGCAGTAGCTATGTGATGGGCTTCTCTCATATGGAGCTTTCTCTCAAGTCAGCTCTGTATCCCATAGACTCAAAGAGAGACACTGTTGGTGGCTGGGCCTATATGGAACATTTGCAGATGGGAGCAGTGGGTGAGAGGACATTAAACTCCATGCTAGAGCTTGTTTCATATTCCATACTTTTTTCTTCTACAAAATATCTATAGATGATGATGCTATCTTTATTGCTTCATATCAAAATGGGAGGCAAGCAGAATGGATGGAACTGACCTGCACTGCAGCACTCTTGCCTGCACTTTGCTTCCTTAGCCACTCCTACCTCACTTCTTTCAACAACTCAACCTCCAAATACCTTCATACAGCAAAGAACACGGCAGATCACTACAGATATTTGCAGGGATAGGTCTTCACACGTAGAATCCCAAAAGCTCTCCTGACAAATAGTTCACAGAGGGCACATAGTTCACCACTTCTATCAGATGCGTATTTTCCAGAGATTTGTTCAGTCTAGTTTTAAATTTATGCCAAGTAGCAGAGATGGTATTACTTGTCTTGAGAAATTGTTTTTCTATCTTTAGTCCAAGATTTTTCTTTAATTCCAGTGTCCCTCCCAAGACTTGCCGAAAAGGATCGAATGCTAGCGGGAGCTTAAAACATTCAGCTTGTTTGCAGATTAAATGCACTTGGCTCGCTCTCCAGCCCCCTGACCAGTTCTTCAGCTTCTCAAATGGACATACTCAGCTTCTTGATGCAGAAGAGGAAGTGCTGTGTCTACGCAGAGATAAGAGGGAGAAATAGTAGCAGCCATTCAGGAAAGCAGTCATATAAGGCAGACTCTTGATCTGAAAGAGATCCAAGGAATACCCCTTTCCTCTGTTCATACAACAGTATTATTGTTACGGTAACATATATATGCACTTCTGCATCCAGCTAGGTGCACTCTGCTTAGGTTCAGCAATCCTGCTCTTGTACACCACTTAAACTGCGTGGGGCAACACTACATGTCAGTGCTATCCTGCTGGGGAAATGCCCAAGAATACTCCTCTGCTTTGGCTCCCATTTACTTACTTACACACTCCACCCTCAAAACGGCAGCCTCTACCCACCAACATCCTTTCTGAAAAGCAACAAGAGGCTTTACTGACTGTGAGTTGCTATACAAAGATATGGTTATCAAGCATTGGAACAGGCTGCCCAGGGAAATGTTTGAGTCACCATCCCTGGAGGTATTGAAAAGACATGTAGATGTGGCACTTAGGGATGGGGTTTAGTGGTGGACTTGGCAGAGTTAGGTTAATGGTTGGACTCAATGATCTTAAAGGTCTTTTCCAGCCTAAATGATTCTATGATTCTATGTGGATCATTAACACAAGCAAGCCTCCAGCTTCACCATTAATCACTGGCTGGCTCAACACCTGCATTCCACAGACAGCCTTCACGGAAGAAAGTTCGCAGCTGGCTCAGCTCTAGCTGAGCTTCCTCATACCCACCAACTATCTCCACTCTCCATTTGTCAATTGTAAGTGATAGTTTCTATTCAATCTGATACATAGTATAAGAATATAAACAAATGCCTCTGGCTGTATCATGGCTGCGATCACTTCCCTTTATAGCCATCATTTATTACAGGCAGACAGGTGGCCGTTTGGTGGAATGCCGAAGAGGTTATCACCTGGACAGCCACCAGAATACACACTCACATTTACATTCTTCCCAAGCAGACAGGCAAAAGAGGTGTGTGATTTCTGGAAAAACTTCACTATGCTCCAAAATTTCTTCCTTTCCCAGCCACTAAGTCACAGGAGAAAGTCTGAATATTACCAGCCTAGCCCATTAATGAACACTAGATTTCAAATTTAAACTTATTTAGGATTTTTGAAAATAGGGAAGTGATCTGGGGAAGCTTTACCCCCAGTTACTTCATTTTATGTCTTACTGTTTTGATACAGGATACACGCTTTTTCTAAATACTGACTGTTTTACTCCACAAATGTATACAAAACACTTAGATGGCAGCAGGTTTGTTGCTCAAATGGAGTTTGAAAGAAGGCTTATTATCTATTCCTGCTAGGCACATGTAGTGTTTCATTACAAAAAGACCTTGGAATTCATATATAGGAATCATTTCACCTCCCTTTAAAACACTGTCACCTCTAAAACAGATATATGTCAGGTTACTTCACAACTCAGGCAGCAACAGTCACAAAAGAAAGTAAACAGTATTGCAGTAACAGCACTTACAGAACACAGAATATAATTAACACATTTGTCAAATTCTAGAAAAATGATGTTAACATCAGCTCTGGCATCAACATGAAAGGACCTCGGCCTTAAACTGCCTCTGAAATACTGCAATCTCACAAGCACAGCATAGTTGGAGATCAGTGGAGGATACTAATTCAGGACAGATTTGCATAATCACAGGTTGAGCAAGTCCCTACCAGCAACTCTGAGAGCAGGACCTGGGCTCCCACGTAGGCCTTGGTACTTGTTAACTTGTTAGGATGTAGGAAACTGGACTTTTGCACACAGTGCTGCAAGGACAGAGCAAGGAAGAACAGAGTGGCAGAATTGCTGTAGGATCTTGTCACGGCTTTAACATTACTTACTATCCATCACTCTCAATATTAGAGCTTACATTGTCATGGCAAAATGTGCATTATCTAATTCATAAGAACAGACAGACCAAAGGTCTATCACACCAAATATCCTGTCTCACCACAGCTAGCACCAGACGCTTGGGAAAGAATCCACCTTCTCCAGGTATACTCTTCTAGCACCCAGTCCTTTAAGGAGTTTGTAAGGCCAAAGACTATATTCAAACCATTTCATTTATTGGCCGTCAATGGACCTAAATACCTAAACTCATTTGTATTCTTGGTTACCCACAGCATCCAGTGAAAACAAATTCTGCTGCTAAATTCAACTTGATACTTAAGAGTATTTCCTTCTTCTGGTCTTCATGTAGCACCCAATGAAACCTAGAGACTTCTTCACTGGTTTGTGTGACTTTGTAGGTCTCAAACACAATTGATGACCCATTTCCCATCATGCACATGCCTCCCTCCAGTGCTGGCCTCCCAATAGGTACAGATGAGAGTTCCTTTATTACTGTCCAGCAAAGCAAAATTATTATCCAGTGATTCACCAGTCTATCAGCAATGTAGTCACATTTTAGGGCACAAAGGCAGGCACTAGACTTGAGATGTCAATGCCCAGTGACTCTGTCTGCAGACCGAGGCAAATCCCTTTGCCTCCTTTTAATTCCCTACCTGCAAGCTAGATATAACACTTTCTTACTTTAGGAACATGATCTGAACTTACACTATAAATGCCTGCAAAGCATTTTATGAAAATGAATAAAGGTAACCATAAATACATTAAATGTAACTCCCCAAATTTCCACACTGTGTCGTACAAAGGTCATTCTGATAAGAGATGGATACAACTGAGAGACATCAGCTTGGAAATAGAGAAGAAATACAGCAAACACACTTACCACTGCAGCATATGACCTGGAGATGGAATCAAGTCAGCTTAGTGCAGAACTTCACACAAGCAGATGGCATGTGACTTTCAGCACCATAGACACCTATGAAGGCACTGTAATAACATTCCTGCATGTAGCAACATAGTTGTTCTCAGGATCTTGAGATGATGCTGTGAAACAAGTTTCCAGGGTAAGCATGAAGCATGTGTAGGTGCCATCTGTGATCATGTCACTCAGTTGGGAATCACTGCTGCCAGCAAGATCAGCAGAGCCTATTGCACATCAATGCTCACTGCTAAGGGACTTTTAAAAAAGCAGCAGAGGCAGAAAGTCTGCCCCCGACCTCCTGAGCCACAGAACAAGTTCCAGGCTTGGTGCACACATAGCATTGCTGAAGATACTTTTCCACAGAGGTATGCTATTGGTGTCTGTCCAGTTTCATCATGGGATATGCTAAGAACAATTTCAGCACATAAATAATACTGAGTCAGTATCACCCTGGGGAAATAACTCGCCAGGTGCTACACCCATCTCACGGACAGCAGAACTATTTGCTTTCACTTAAAACCTGCACAAGCCACTGGGATCACAAGCTCTTCTGGTAATTCTGTCCTCAGGTCACCTCACATTTAGTTCCGCCACTACCAGTTTTCTGTCACACACAACGCTCCAAAACAAAGCAAGCTAAGCAGTCGTATACCACCTCTCCTAAATCCTTCCCTGGCAGCACCTCTCTTCCTTTAGAGCTGTGACATGCAGCAGTACCTCCTCCTTCAGCACCCATTTAATGAGCCTGTTGCCCACAAACTTGCTTAGTCTCCCTTTGAATATGTCAGGGCTCTCAGGTCCCACAGCCTCCAGCAACCAGGCACAGAAGGTCTTTCCTTCATCTGCTTTAAACCAACCTCCTGGCAGCTCTGTGGAGCGCTGCCTTGTTCTAATATAATAAAATTCAGCAAGTAACAGTTCTCTATTTTCCTTATCTATTACCTTCTTCCATAAAGGCAACTTTTAAAAGCACTTCCATAGAGTTTTTTCCAGACCCTGTGAAAAATTTGCTACCTTCACTGTAAGAGATCCCTTCCCCCAAACAGCACTTTTTACTACAGTAGCCCTAAATAGAATCAGGTGCAGCCAAGAGGGAGAAATAAATCTCCTCCATTTCCCCTCACTCTGCCAGTCTATCAGCTGTACTCATCAGCCCTTGCCTTGCAAAAGGGTGCTAAATTCTTTTCCCCAGAGGAGGAAGCTGGGACAGTGAAGTTAAGTGACTTGACTGCACTAAAAGGAGTATCTACAAACACAAGTCCCGGGCTTTCAGTTTAATGCTTAGCCCAAAAGATGAGGCTGTCCCCTGTGCACATGGCTGTATTCACAACCAAAGGGCAGACTAGCTCCTTCTCAGAGGACTCAGCTTAGAAAGATGCAATGATTGGGATTGAGGATGTAGATAGCTGTATGCCAGAGATAAAGACCCTGCTGACACTGCTTTTATGGTGGTAGCCTGCTGAGGCTGTCGCACTATGAAGAGCTGGAATCCAAAGGCCAGTTTGCAGTAAACTTGGAAGAAATTACAGCGGTTTTGGCCCCAGCAGTCAGTTAATAGATGTGTGGATACTGCACCAACAGCTTCGCTGTTAAAGGGTAGGACTCTTCTTTTCCTGAAGATGCCTTCCAAACAAAAGGCTCCAGCTTTTAATGCAGCCAGCCAGCCAGTAGTGGCACTGTAGGCGAGAGGTGCATGTGGACCCCAGAGCCTATATAGCTCAGCTTATTCTGCCTATTGTGTAGTGCATAGGAGTGTCCCTGAGCAGGGACACACCAAATCTAGCTTGCTCTAAAAGTGCTGGTGAAGCCTTAGGCAATGAAGGCATGTGCAACTTGGTTGCTGCTCCACTGGCTTTTTAATAAAGCATTGGTCCAGACTGCCTTAGTACAAATTTGAACTTGGATTTTGCAGGCAGGAAATGGGGCCAGGATCAGACCCATCTTTTGGGGGCAATAACAACAGGGAATACCCAACTGTAACACCTAACTACTGAAAGGACCTTAACTGTAATTAACTCACACCTAACACTGAATAGAAATTTGTCTTGGTAATTGATAAATAGTGAGTGGAGTTACCGGGCAGCGATGAGTGGACTCCACTGATGTCTCTGTCTCTTCAGGATCCCTGGCACAAGAAGCAATGAAGTATTTTCTCACCTCCTCCTTCACTCCCACACCAGTTTTCAAAGCAGCTGGACTGCATGCACGACTGTGTGCTGTCTGCCTGCACGGCTCTCCCCAGCCCACAGAAATGCCAGAAAAGCAAGCCCCTACCAAAACCATCCAGCCCAAATGCTCACAGATCAGGCAGGCTTACAAAAGCATCTTGGAGAGGTCACTGGTTTGGTTGACTGGTTCATTGCCAAACTCCCTCTTTACCCATTCAAGCTGTCTTTCCTGTGCACTACCTGTGAAACATGTATTTATAACACACCATTTCAGCGCAGGACAAAGCAGTCTAGCTCTGGCTGAGAACTGCTTTGCCAAAAGACAGCAGATGGTAGAAGCCATCTATTACAGCTGAGAACTCCATTTTGTATAGCTGTTTGATTTCCTTTCCAAGGGTTTTGTATCTGCCCCTTTCCAAATGTAGTGTTTCCTCACTCTGATACTTCAAATATCAGTAAGAATTCATGTACTATGACAATTATTATTTTGCATACTGACAACTGAAATTTTTGCAAGCCTTCCCCCAAATTAATTATCTTTGGCATAATTACAATTTCAGGGAACGTTTTGGCTTCCTGTGGAAACTTCGTATTTTTCATTTAAAAAAAAAAAAAGATCTACCACAGTGCTACAGTGCTCTGTAGTGGTGGTCTAAGTCCTCACCAAAGATTCTCAGTGGGGCAGTCAAGGTACATCAAAGCAGATGTAATCCAACAAAAAAGCCCAGCCTAGTGAGAAGAACAGAAAGAGAAGCACATGAGCTGTAACTCCCAGGAAGAAGCGTTTAACAGTTCAAGTCTACATAGCTGGTTATTTCGCATTTCATTTTGCACAGAAAATTAAACCTTTCCCTCACACTTCCATGCTCTTCTCCAAAGATCTTCCCTCAGATGAAACAGCCTGTTTTTCCAGACAACTCAGCCTGCTACCTAGCTCTGAAATTCCTCTATTTCTGCACATGGTCATCTGTGACAGAGGTGACCAGAGCTGAACACAATACCCTTAGGCTATCATTCTACCATTTTTGTGCTATCTATAGCCTATAAATTTTTATCCTGTTCTTAAATATTGGCTGGTGAAAAGTTAGGCTCTCTGCAATTCTAGTTGAAAAACTGATACTTAAAGATAAACATTTTAAAGCATGAATTAAAAAGAAAGCAGAATTCCAAGACTGTTTGTTGGTTTTGTTTGGGTTTCTTTTTTTTGGTCTGAGGTGATGTTTACAGCACAGAAAATCTGGAGGCACAATGCCCAGACCTGTAAAACTTAGGCAAAGTTTTAAGCAAAATTGGGAAAATGTGTAGCTCTCCCCATAATAAATAAGCCTCACTTAGGATAGTCCTAGAACTGAAGGTCAAAAAAGGCAGGCTCCAACAGCAATTTGGTAATTTAACATCACATTGCAGGTTCATCCACAAGTCCACAAACTCTCTCTTATTTCCAGGCATTTTCCCCGCTAGGGAAATATGTTGGATGAGAATAAACATATACACTGAGACCTTCATCTAATTTTCATATATCTAAATGCAATGTGTTTCACTTTGAACAGGCCACATGGATTAAATAGAAGTTAATTAAAACAATCCCTCATTTTTTGCTGTTTAAAACTTAAGACTTGGTAAAGGAGGGGTAAGACAGGACTTTATATTACTCTTAGATGGTGCTAAGAGGACCCATAAATACATCTCTTCTTCCTGTGATCCCATTCATCTTGCTGCCTTTCCTACTCCTCTTTGCCAACAATCAGATCCCAGTAAACAACCTCAAGTGAAATTTGCAACTGTCAGATAAACATTAAAAATGCTTCTCTTGTCCTTTCCCATTGATAGTCCCATTAATATTGTAATAGAACAAAAAGTTATGAAAATGAATGCATGCTAGTTTTGGAAGTGAATGATGCAGACGGCAGCTGTGAAATATATGCACTTGAATATGCATAGACAAAGAGATACAGTGCACCCACAAAGAAATGTGTATACACTTGCACGTAATATTTTAAGATACAGAACTCCGTTCTAACCTGATGCTACTGTACACTGTGAAGCAACTCCATTGACTTTTGTCTGTGTAAATTCAACACAAGTAAAATCAGAATTAAACTACCGTGGCTTTTTTTTTCAGAAAAATCTCATACCTACAGAATTTTTCTGTGCTGTTATTTTTTTTTTAGTCTTTGTCTTTAGTCAGAGGCTAGTATTACAATCTGCTTTTGCCTCTTTAGTACTTCCTCACAGTATGCAAATCTCCGGTTATATATCTACTGCTAACAAAAAAAAATCTGTACCTCAAACTTAAGTGGAGTATGAAAAAAAACCCATAAACATTAAAGTCAAGCTCTTTTTTTCAAACTTGCTCTTTGAACACATATTAATTCAAACATTATCCACTAAAATTCTCCAAAAAGGAGCAGTCCAGTCCTCCCAATCCTGCAATGAAAATGTTTTACCTGGTGCCCTCTGTCCATCAGAATACTCACTGAAATCATGCACAGATTTGCAAAATGAAAGACTTTAAATTTGAGTCAGGTTTCAAAATAATCTCAAAACTGTCTTAAAACATCATGAGGTACTGCTGGCTTGTATACATACATTTATATATATATATATATGCATATACATGTATTGGATTTTCCTATCAGGCTTTTACATTTTCTGAGCTTTTAACATTCTACTGTTCCAAGCTTTTCTGTAGAGATAAAAGCTTTGCATGCTTTTAACAAAATGAGGATTTTTCAAGGGAAAGCAGGATTTCAGAAGCTGGAGTTTTAGGAATACTCCCAGGTAGAGAGGCAGCTGTGGTGGGTCAGTAACTGTGCTGGGAGACTCCACAGAGACAAAGTCTGCCTGAGAGGCTTTCCCTGTTTGAACAAGACCTTAGCTCTCTGAACAAAAACACACTGCCAATCGTATTGTTCTAATTCCCAACTTAGTGAAATTTTGTTGGGTCATTTCATAATGTCAGGCTGCGTTTAGATGCTTCCAGCCATGTATTTCTGAAGTCTCTTAATGTTATATGCCTAGAATTCTCTCTCTTCTGAGCCTTGTACTTTTCAAATGCAAGTCCTACATGCTTATACTTCTATATGCAAGCCAAAAGATACTAGACTGGTGTCCTAGGTTACAGTGTAAAATGTGCCCAAAAAAGTATTCTATTACCATCTTCAGGAGCTGTTGAGACCAGGTGGGGCGGTGCTCCCTGCCTCCCCCCTCTGGACTATCTTCTGTTACTGGGCACAACAATGCCTTATCGCCTGACCCATCGATAACTCGCTCCTGGGCTATCTCCTGTTAATGGCCCATCAAGGAACTGCCTCACGACTCCCCATCCCATTGTGAGATGCTCCGCCCGGGGAGGGGGGGGAAGGAGCCAAGCAGTCCATGCTAAATATAAGCTGAGATCTCGAACACCCTAGCAGCCTTCTTCCACTGGATTCCCAGAGGAGTTTTTTCCCCCCACTGGAGTTCCAGAGGACAAGAGCTACCTACCTACCACTGGACCTTCCGAGGAAGACCAGACCCTTTTACAAGATCGCTGCTTCCACAGAACTACATCCATCCCTTCAGGAGGACTGCAGCCAGCATCTTATCGGACTGCTACTGCCACCCTAACAGGGTGTCAGGTTGTATTTCTGACTCTGTCAGTGTAAACCAGTGGGTTGTTTGGGTTTTTTTTCCCGCCTTGTGTTATATATATATATATATATATATATATATATATATATATTAGTAAAGAACTGTTATTCCTATTCCCCATATCTTTGCCTGAAGGCCCATTAATTTCAAAATTATAATAATTTGGAGGGAAGGGGGTTGCATTTTCCATTTCAAAGGAGGCTCCTGCCTTCCTCCGCAGACACCTGTCTTTCAAACCAAGACAACTGGGAACACCTACTGGATCTTTCAAACTCATGGTTCTCCACTGTTCAGGTCAACTGTCATTTCGCACAGAAATCATTGCCTAGTTGACTTATGCTTAATAAAGCAAAGATAAAACAAAACAACAAAAAAGGATGTTAATTTTATAGGTTTTCTAACATCATAGAAACAGACTGGCAACATTCTCAAGTTGCCAACAATCTTGAAATGTGGTATATTTTTACCTGTTATGAAACTTCATTGCAGAAGCAAAATTGTTTTTTGATGTTCTCACCAAAGTCACAAAAAGGGCAGTCAGTCTTATCAGATTTCAACTGCTCTACTGCCTTTTGAACTAAAATTTGTTTCATTCATCCACTCTGAAATACTGATTATGGAAAATTTCCACTTTAGACTTCTGCTATTTTAATCACAGATCACCGAAAAGTAATCAACTTCTGGAATTTATATTAAAATTTCTTCTGAGTGGCAGTCAAGTTAGGTATAAGGACTCCAGTTGGATGAAATTAAAAACTCACATGAGACTGTCTATATCGCAAACTTTACCTTAAAGTAGCTGAGAGCAAGGGACTGTACTGCAGTTACAAAATCTGGATAATCAAGAGGTACTGTGTGTCATTCCACAGGCAACATATTCTACTGAGTTAACAAAAATACAGTGGCTACAGCTGGTCACACTTCAAGAATATTTCCCAAATACCTCACAGGAAATGTTCACCATGTTCGTGGTGCTTTTCTTTGTATATTAATAATGTTTGAGCTGATAGTGCACTACACTTCAAACTAGAACATGCTCTTACAAACCTTACTGGCTACCTTTCACAAGTTGCCTGTGAGTACTCCATTTCAACAGCAACATTTACTGGAAGAGTATATACAAAGATGCCAAGTTCCCTTACAATTATTTGGGGTTTTAACAGTTTGTTCACAAAACAACTTCCTTGTTCTAATTCTTTTTGATTTAGATTTGTGGCAATCTATACAAACTCTTTGCTCATATTTGTTAATTTAGGGTTTGAATTACAGTTTTTCTTCTGGTACCATTATCTCCCTTTATTTTGTATATCATGTTACCATCATCACAAAAACTTTGGAATGCTACCATGCCACCAAAATCATCTTTTCTGCTAAGGAGAAAGGTTAACTGCTTACTCTGGGGTCTTGCACAGTTAGCCCACAATTCACTACCAACCAGCTTCAGCTCCAAAATGGCTTTCTGTTCCAGTGTTCATTAAAGAAAATCAGTTGAAGTGTCATGGAGCACAGGATGAAAGAGATCTCCACTGACTTGCCCTCATGCTGTCATTTGCACAAGGGCAGTAGGGCTAGAAACAGTCCCCCTCCTCAAATGGGATTTTATGCCTATATCACATTGGTACAAATAAGGAAAAAGAAAGAGACAAATTAGGAGCAGTCTGCTGCTGGCTATGCCCAGGAGTAATAACCATGAGACCCTGTCATTGAGGGACTTCGATAAGCAAAGGATTCACCATGCCTTTGTTGCGATGGAAATGCAGCCCACAGCACCAACACAAAGTTCACTCTGAATCTGACACTGTTTGCAGTTTGTTTTTTCTTGAGCCTCAGGGAAACAAATGTGATAGAGTAGAGCCAGAGCATAGGGCAGAGCTGGAATCCTTCTTCTACTTACCAAAGCATCATCAGAGAGCACGCATCAAGGAAAATACGCACTATGATGATCCATGTATTAACTTCCTGCCCTCCAAGGTCAGCATTTCTTAAACGATCCAGGACATCATATTCTCTGCACAGTCTCCAGCCATTTAGCAATGGAAGGCAAAGGAAGGTAAAGCTCTAATGGGATGAAGTGTCAAAGAGAGCTTTTTATTTAAAGAACTAGAGAAAAGAAAAGAAAATGGATATTTTAACTTTTATCTTGGAGTTAGTTAATATTCACACTTAACTGCTGAACTGGCTAAATTCTTTTCTTTTCTTAAGGACCTTTATAAATTTCATCATTAATAAAATCAGACATTCAATTAGCAGGGAATTTCTGATTGCTAACTGAGATTTCCCCCCCAACAGTTTCTCTTTTTCACTCTTTCTAGTCTCTCTTTTTATTTTCCCCTCCTACCCCTGTGTCCCCGCTTCCCTGAAAAACCAGGGGAAAGTGAAAACTGACTCCATTAACCTCTGTCATTACCTAAATCCATCTCTTAATTAATATGAGTTAATATGATTAATCAAAATAATGAGACAAACCTATTAAATTAGGGTGTTTAAATTACAAATGGAAGTGGTAAAGGCAAAGGGGCTGATAACGAATAGCTGCAGTCAGAGATGGGGTTAGGTCTTGAAATGATATGTGACAATCAGCAGAGAGAATCGAGAACAGGGGAAATCGGCAAGATCCATGTGAGAAAAATATTCTACGTGCACAAAGAATGATGTTTTTCAAATGCCCGGTGGCATTTCAGAGGATCAGGTGTGATAAGATAGCATTTAAATCCCTTTCATGGTGGAATATAATGTAGATAACAATACAATCATCAAATCTTTCAGCTTTCAGTTAGCTTCCATAAGGTTGGATGGTACAGATTTTGCTCAGTTAGAGGTCCCCACTAGCAGTTTGCTGGGAACTCTGAAGCATTTGCTAGTCATATTAACCCTGCCCCATGGAGACAAGATTGGACAGGTTATACATTTCTATAATTGAGGCACACAGCCTGAGCAAAAGCCTGCAGTTGCAATACTCCATCTCTGATACTGACTTTCTTTGTGACCTCAGGCAAGTGCCATGAACTCCTCCGTCTTGCTTGGCTAATTTAGATACACCATTCCTAAACATAGTTCCATATTTTCTCTAAACTAGAATCTTGAAATCTGGCAAGCTCTGTCATTGCAGTCCTCTGAGTGAGGAAGGGAAGTTATACCAACAGTGACCTTTCCCCAAGAACTCACTGACAGTCAGAGTTTCTCATTGGATTTCCATCAGTCAAATACCTGTTTGAACTACAGTCCTGAAATCTGTTTAGCTCCCTTGTTATAAACCACCAATTAAAGTAAAAATAATGTCTCTATCATAGGTCAGTGTAACAACTAAAGTGATATTCATTTTGGGAGATGAGTATGTGGCGTGTGAAGTCTTCCCTTTGGAGAAATCCATTAGCAGTTTCTATTTCAGTCAAAACTATCAGCATAGGAAATAAATGTGGCACAGGACCGATGCAGATAGAAAACTGCTCTACAGACTGCTGCCAAAACAGTTAGACATCAAACAGGAGGAGGTGATGGTGTTAATAATTATTTTTCAGGCACAAGGAACACCTAACGCTAAAAAGAAGTGGAGAGAAAACAACCATGTAGATAGAATATTTCAAGGCCAGCTCCACTCTTTGTATCTTTAGTACATAACTTGTGATCTCCATATAGATTTGAGAGCACACTAGAGGCTATGGGGTTAATAAAACATATAATTGATGAAGACACCTTGCAATATATGATTTATAGGCCACTTTAACCGCCTTTAAAAGGCTGCAACTGGCCAGGAAGTGCTCCAAACAGCAAAAGAAAGTTCTCTCTCCATGGCCTGCGCTGAAATGGCAGCATGACTGTGGGATAAAAATGGAAGAAAAAGAAAGATCCAACAGGAACTCAGCAAGGGAGGAATAAGCTCAGAGATGGCTGCTTAAAGCTGATTAGCCAGGGGACATGAGAGTAACAGGAGAAGAAGGCACAAGAACCTTGTATTCGTAGCCCCTTTCTTAGCTGGCTTTGGACTGAGTTTCAAAAGGGGTTGGTGAGGTTATGGCTGGCAGCACTATTTTGTGAGCACTGGTGCCTAACATTTGGCATTTCAGAAGATGCTGTGGAAACCCAAGGAAAAGAGTGCTGAAGCAGCTAAGAAGGAAATTTATTATTAATTATAATCTCATATTGGGCATTATGCTTTATTTACCTTGCCCAGCTTTCTAGCTTTGTCACTGAAACAGGCAAAGGTGCAACCTTTCTCCAGGATGAAGCACAATTTCTCAAGTCAGCAACATCCAATTAATAAGGTCACGGACACATATAAAATGGTGGGAAGGAAAAAAAGGGAACAGAGATAAGATTCGGAGAGTAGCAATAAATTGCAGTTGAGTCATCATTCCCATTTCCTTGCAGAACTTCAACACCCTACATTACTGCATTCATAAGAAGACATGAGTGTTGAGAGGGATCACAAACATTCAGAGCAGCTTGGTAAAGAAGTTTGGAAGGAGCATTTCCAGCACACCATGCGGAAAGGCACAAATATTTGGAGGCTGAGGGGCTGAAAGGCAAGAGGTTGAAAAAAAAAAAAAGATTATCACAGATACTCTGTGCTTGGAGGAATGATCAGGAGCTACCAGAGTGTATAGTACAACTGGTGTCAGCCAAACACTAAGTGTTTTTCAACTGATGAAGTGAACAAATAAGTAATGTTTTGAAATGTCCACTTCCACAGAATTGATCTGATGATCATGTGTCACCAGATAATTACCACCTTCTACTCAATCCCCTTGAAAGGCAGCACAAGGATAGCGACAAGGTGCTATTCCATTTCTATAGCCAATGCCTAGCTTAATAGACACATAGCTAATGACTGCAGACACACTAATTCATAGTAGAAAAAACAAGTTTTTCATTGCCACATCCTGCTTTTCTGAACAACAGTGTCCTAGAGCCACACTTGGTACAGTACTATTTCTCACATTTTCAAGTAAATTCCTCTTCCATCAAACACAAGCAGGTTACAATATAGTCTTCTAGCTAGGACAACGTTGTAGACAGAAGGTCCTAAACAATGTAGATAGCATCTGATGACCAGGCCTGCTTGTTGATGACTACTTCTGGGTGACAGATGTAGCACAACGAAAAGAATGAACATTCTCTTTAAAACAAAAGCATAAAATCAATTGTATTTTCTCTAGGCAGAAAATGTACTAGTGTGTTATTGTCCCTCTTGGGTGGAGGGTTCAATGAAGTTCTTAAAAGTACAGTTTGGATGCAAGAGGGGTTTAATTCCACCTGTGCATACACAAGCCAGCAAGGATTCGAATCCCATAGCCAGTCCTCCCTCATCGCCCGAAGGAAGCACTCGGGACAAGAAACTTGTCCTTGGACAGCCTATGTACTATTAAGCTGAGGAATGCCACGTTCCTCCCAGTCCCCTGTCCTCTCCTACACCGTCAGTGCCTGCTGCTTGAACACGAATCTCCTCAGAGGGCAGTCAGCAGGAAGCCTCATCTGAACCACTTCTAGCAAGCGCCTATTGCCCACCCTGAAGCAGGAAGACTCTTGTTCTTAACATTTATCATTTGTTTACCAATTCTTAATTTGTGTAAGTGTACTGACCTTTGATTCCAAATAAATTTCGGGCCTGTTAGTCAGGCCTCCCTCTGGATTAGGATGTCTGCATGTTACCAAACAGTAATAAGCTGCTTAGTTTGTTCAAACTGATTCTGGAATGTGAAATGGTGCTAACACAGCATAGGCAGAAGTGCCCTGATTTTGAAGAGGAAGGTTTAAAACAGTCCACTCCAAAGGTTCATTCAGGGCCATTGAGACAAAGGCTGTTGCTGACTAGTGACTTTGGTTTTCATCACAATTTATCAGATGAGCAGCAAGCAAAGGACACAAACACCTCTGGTTTAGGCATGTCTTCGCTAAGAGGAAATATTTAAAGAAAATCCAACTTCACTGTACAGTGTTAGTTTCAAAATGCTGTGAAGTGTATAGGCACAGCTGTGACTTGTTCGCTTTCACAGGAGAGCAACAGCGAAGAAGGGAAATGGAAAAGGTTGATGTTCCTCACTAAAAAAAAAAATGGCAAAATCGAAAAGGTTGAATACAGATGCTGTGATCAATTCCCACCCCCTTTGTTTCCGTAGAAGAAGAACAACTTCAATGTCAGATTTTCAGACTTACAAAACTCTCTACTCTTTTACGTGCAACCTAGAGGACAGAGAGAGGAGATCTTAAATTTCAGCTTAAACTTTAGAGATACAGGATCCAAAGCTGGAGTCAGGAGGTACTACCTTCCCTCTGTTTCCTTAACTAGCAATTGAAGACTGTGCAGTGGAAACATGTAACTGTTATATGGATGGTGAACAAGTCACAGAAAGACCCAGGCCTGTCTACTATAGGCCTCCTGGATTTGCAAGCCCCACCAGAAGTACAAAGCAGCTGGTCGGGAAACTCAGCAAAATCTTGCAATACACCCAGGGGAGTCCCTCAGAGAAAAGAAAACATTTTTACAGCCAGTTTTACTCCTTTGGAGTTATTACTTCTAGGAGCGCAAGAGGACCCTCTGTATCCATTTCTTTAGGCTCTTTGATTGCAAGTGACTGCAGTAGCTGCTAATTATCTAATGGTCTGTTCAAGCCTTGGCTTCTTTGCCAAGACTACTGTCAAGGGGGCTAGTCAATGCCAGCCATGATTCCAATCCAGATGTCCACTGGCAATAGACTGGGACAAACTCACTCCAAAGGCCAAACAGCTATTTGAGAATGCTTTCCAAGCAGTAGTGGAGCTGGATGAAAACCAGCGCTGTAGAAGTGACCTTGCACTCACATGAAGCAATACCAAGTGTCTGGAAGGAACAAATCTTTCCACTTACAAGCAAGAACAACAATAATTCTAGGAAGCGAAAGGTGGTGAATCAAAGATCTACTCAGATCTCTTTCAATACCACTGATTAGCAGCCCTGGTCCGAGTGAGCAGAAAGGGGAAGTGGTCATGCATCTGAAACAAATAGCCCTAGGAGCTGCTCCAAAACAACATCACTGAAAACAGGAAAAGTAGAGCAAACGTAATGGCAGGTCTTGCTTCCCTACAGGCCAAAATCCCAAAGTTCAGGTCTGCACATGAAAGCACTACACATCAATCAACAGCTCCATTCCTCCTCCACACAGAAAGGAAATAGGCAAAGGAAAGGGGGTGTGGCATTCTGCAGGCACACAGTGCATTCAGGAGAGAATGATGCAAACCTGCCAATCCTCCCTGTGATTCCAAGTAAAATTCCTTCATTTGCCACACACTGCAGCCCAGGTACAGAAAACACGTGCAAGAACTCGAGAGAGACACAGTTTAAGCAGCTGCCACAAGTCTGCCCACACTTGGGCAACTATCTAATTATCTCCCTAACATCTCCCTCTCTACCTGCTTTTCAGCACCTAATCCATAGAACGGCTTATTTTTTCCTTCTGTCTTTGACCTAAACAGCTCTGTTGGGAAATACTAAATTTGTTGAAATCTACATATTTTGCAGAAACTCACTGTCCTGAAGAAACCTTCACTAGAGAAGGCTCTCTAATTTGCATTGGGCAACACAGAAGCCTGCGTGTAGAAGGAGACCCACACGGGATATGAGAGATTTGGGCTCAAGTTCCTGGTCTACTTTTCTGGACCTTAGACTTGAACTTGGCTCTTCCCCAGCATAGCTAAATGCCTCGATTGGTATAACTTCTTCTGGGAACAGTCTCCCCTGTTGGAACTTTTTCACTCTGTATGAATTAATAAGTGCTTCTTTGGCAAAGGCTCAGTCCTAGTGGCACAGCACTAGCCTGTGGAAAAGTCCAGCTCAGATTTCCTTCTGTAAATATTTGCTGTATCCCACAAAAGAATCCTGACCACCTGGTGACTGTCTATCCTACAATCCAGAGATTTTTCTTTTCCTCTGACAAAGCTTCACAGAGTGCTGATTTAATCACACATGGAACAGAAAAAATAAATCATGGGGTTTGAGAAAATGAAACATATCTGAGAAAAAGTCTTGGCCGACAGAGACTCTGGTAGGCTTTGCTTTCTGCCACAGACACATCACTTTCCTTGCCAACGGTAAAGTTGCCCTAGGCAGGTTCATTAGCAAACAACAAGAAAGAGCTGCCATTTCTTCCAGCCAAATTAAGATGAAAGAGAAGGACCAATGAAAGTAGAATGATCTGAGAAAGGCTTAAACATTAATGCTATTAAATCAGCAGTAGTGCCATTACAGAGAAAGAAGGCAAGGGTAAAGGGCACAAAACGGTTGCAAGGGTCACTGACCCTGGCTGCAACCACTGGGAATGCAGGGGTGCTGCCAGGAAAGCAGCACTAGTATTTACAACAGGATCTGCTGTTGCCTCAGCTCAGCAAAGGCAATTCCATCGGAAGCATAAAAAAGGAGGAGAGGACAGAAGCCCATGTCCATTATGAGAGACACAGGACAGTGCTGCAGTTCGTTCAGGAGGTGCACACATAAGCCTCTGGGTCTTCAAAACAGCAGCTTTGGCTGCGAATGGTTTTGCTTAGTATCCTGGAATCTTCTAATAGGAAAACTTACTGTAAAGATCTCCCCTCAGCTCCCTCTTACTGTTCTTTCTGCTCACTGTATCTCATATCTTCTTGTGGTTGTTTGGCTGTTCCTCATCTTTGCCTACTAATTTTCAACCAAAGCCTCTGATTATTTCCAGTATTTCCCCTCCCTTGGATCTGCAAACCCATAGGTGCAAAGAAAGGGGACACAGCAGATCTTTTTCCTACTTGGACCTGCTGAGACTTCCTTAGCATCCTTTTTATTTCCCACAGCTTCCCATATTGGCTGCTACCAGTAAAGAAGGCCAGAAATAGCCTAAGTCTTCAGAACAGTCAAGAGCTCTAGGTGTAGGTTGAGGGGCCAGAAAATAAGATTGAGATACAGCAGGCTGGCCTGACTCAGCAAGCTGACTGAAGGCAGCAGGTTAGAAATATAGCCTAAGCTGTGAACAGAAGGCTCCTTCTCACGGCCAGAAACACACCCATGGCTTGGGAGCACGAGATGGAAGAACGATGGGTTCTTGCAAGTTATATACGTATATAAAGAAAGAGAGAGTGTATACATTGTGTACAATATATCGTCTGGTCACTCAGGTTTTTTCTTTTTGAATACTGGTACAGAGAGACACAGCAGGGTTGCGTACGACCTCAGTATGACGTTAGGACAAAGACGATGCTTAGTCAACAGGAATCTCTTCAGCATGTTGTTCGCTTCAGAGTCATACTTAAAGGCAGAAAGACTATGTGGATGCCTCCCTTTATATTTCAGGCCACAGAATTACACTTTGAGCACACTAATAATGAGTTAAAATCACTCTTTCATTAAGGCTCTGGATAGATGCTGAGGATATGCAAAACAAAAACCATCCTTGCTAGTCTTTCCAATATTCAATCATTCTTTTATTGAAAGAAATGTACTTATTTTCAATATAAACAAAAAAAGTAGCACTTTTAACACAAACTGCTTTAGCTTCCAGATGTTTGTTCCTGTTGTTGTGAAAGGGTCCTCTGATCATGGGGGGAAAAAAACTGCACCTGGCACTTTTTCCTCCATGAAGGTACTTCTACACTAAGTCACTTCTCAACATTTTTGAAACTAAACAAACTGAGCTCTATTTGCTCATTCACAGTCATCTTGGCTCCTCTGCTGTGCTTTCTTCAGTTTTTCCACCTTCTTTTAAAAACTCCATACTAGAGCTATATGCCATATTCTACTAGTGGTCTGCCAATGCCATACATGTAGGTTAAAAATCACTCCCACTTCCTGCTTCTGCAGTCAACTCTAAGGAATGCAATAGCCTTTTTTCAATATATAGCTACAGAATGGAGGACTGCAAGATACAGTACTTGCTCCCAAGTGTGTTACTTTGCATTTGACTGCTAATACATGTTTTGTTAAATTAGCTTTCCTCATGATGCTAATCACTTTACATAACGTTTTTCTCATTATTTATTATGCTATCTATCTTGTGACATTGCAAAACTTAAAACTCAGCTATGGTTTATAGTTACTTCCAAATCATGGACAAACCTGTTGAATAGCATTGAACTTGATATCAGTTCTTGTCAAATCCCCAGGAAACTCTCTCATTCAGCAATACTTCCCACAAATTATTCCTTTGAGCTCTTTTAGCTAACCAGTTCCTAATCCATTTAACAGGCACTTTACTGATACCGTGTAATATTAAAATTTTAGCCAGACTATCATGCAGTACTGAGTCAAATGCTTTATAAAGTATATGTACATCACATCTACACAATGGCCTTTAACAATCCATTCTTTGAGATTACATTCTTCAGATCAAGTTTGTTTGACAAGACCTAGTTTCCATAAAGCTATGTCGACTAGCATTAATTATATCTCTATTCTTTAGCGACTGACTTCCATATCAGATTTTCCATTACGCCCTTGTTGCTTTTTGACTTCAGGAATACAAAGGCAGGGCAGGATGCAGTCATAGCACGGTTGGGAATTGGAGAAGCACAGGAGAGGAGATGTGTAGTGATGCAGTCACTCCCAAAAGCACCACCAAACAGTACTAATAGGAAATCACAGCCCTCCTAGCTGGCTTCCATTCCATATCCAGGGTGAACCTTCTCCAGGAGATCTCACAGTCCTTGAAAGAGCAAAGAAATCCCCAAATGGAACACAAGCTAATATCAGTAATTCAGAGATTTCCTAAGACCCTTGACTTGTTCATTTAAAAGGGTTCTCTCATTTGGGATGTTGTTTAACACTCCCTTGTGGTAACTGGTGGACTGGAAAGGCCTACGGATCCTCACGTGATCCAAAAGCACATTGTCCTTTTTAGATATAGGGTAAAAATATTTTTTGCACGTGCCAGGTTCTGCAGAGGTTAAATTAACTGCACAAGACTCGGCAGGATTTTTGTCTAGCATGTACAGCTTTGGAAGTCTCTTCCCACCATGGGTTAGATTGTGTGATCTTCTACAAACAGAGAAGCCTGCCCATAAGAGATTTAATTGGTTTACATAAAAAAAGTAAAGGCAAAAATCACAGAGACAAAGAACTGAAAGGGGATTTCATCTCTGAAGCTTTGTAAAACCTTTAAAGTTTTAAGCTAGCAAACGGGAGCTGATAAACTAGTACGACCTTGCAACAATCATGTAACCCAGTTCTATGCCTTGGGGCCCCCATCAGTCAATTCGGGACTGATTCTGATTCTGAACCAGCTTATAGGACAGTGGGACATAGCTAAGTACTTTGGGGTGCTTTGAGAAAGACTACAGGACTGCAGGGTATTTGGGTTCATGCACCAGACAGCCAAAGAGTTTGCTGCCAGATTCATCCCCTGAACACAGACCTACACTCTGGACTTTAACCTCTCACCATGTTTCTCAATTTCCTGGTTTCAGGGGGGGCCTGAAACTATGAAAACTGGTGTCATCAGTTGGCTTCTGTAGGACACCTGAATCCACAGCCTGCCCTTCCCACTTCTCAGTGCTGTAGCCTCTGCAGTTTTGGCAGTTTCCTCAAGAGATGAAGGAACTCAGGATCTCTGTCAAAAAGGACTACACTGCTGCAGCCAAACACTCAGCATTTTCATGTCCATCTGTTACTGTATTGCTACACAGCAAGGGTTCAGGAACAAAACCTTCCATTGAGGCAGAAAGCAAGACGAATAGCAGGCAGGGCTACTTTGACAAGTTACAGGAAGTCATTCACAACCTTGCTTAAGTTAGCAACTTCTCTGTAAGCGCCTACAAGTACATGCTCTTCAATGCACAAAATAGCCACAACTGCCAGTCTCTTTCTCACTAACATGCCAGCTACTTTTAACACTTTCCACTAGTGTCCAGGGACATGTTTCTTCTGCGCCTCCAGACTCCCTCATGAACCACAGAGCAGCTCAGATCTGAGAAGCCAAAGAGTATACAGAGCTAAAGCTTGATCTGAGCTTAGCCCTTTCTCCCCATCAATGTTCCAAGCTACACCATCTGGTCAACATCACTGAAGACAGAGCATCATCTGTGGAGCCTAAGTACCCAACACTTTTTCGTGCAATAAAAGGACCTTTTATCAATACATTTTATATTAGCTTGTCTTCTACATAACCTCCCTCTGGTGTGAAGCAAAGGCCTAATCAGTTCCCTAACTCAGTTACACAGTCAAAGAATCAAACTGTATTCAAGGATTCCCTTGCCACCTTGCCTAACATGACCATCCACCAGTAACTCACCCTACCTCACCATGGAGCTACCTGCTCTACACTAAGCTGATGGCAGCAGGCAGACTAGGGCTTCCTTACATCTCTATTTAGTGAAGTGGTGGCCTTTAAAGGAGGCAAGCCACAAGACAGTGGTTTTCAAAGGTCTCCACTGCACCTTTCAGTGTGCACCGGTCCCCAAAGAAGCCAACACTAATTTGTTGTCTTAAATTCAGACACAGTGCAGAACCAGGCTCTCCCAACCTTCCTGTAGAGCTACAGCAGTGGCATGGGCCAGAGTCATACCGGCAACTGGCACATACACTTCTATGAGTCTGTGCCACGGTGGACATGGAATAGTTGTGTAGCTGTTTCACCCCCTTGAGAGCCTGGACTGCTCTTCACTGACAGTCTTCCATTCTCAGATGAAAAGGAAGATTGTTTAAAGACATGGCTTTGAAAGGCTCTTCCAGATTTCTGAGGAATTCTTAAATGCGGCATCAAAACCAGCATGCACAAAAGAAATGGGCAGGAGGCTGTGGCACCCTGAGGGATGACGGTGACGGAGGGCAGCACCCAAGTACTGCGTGGGGTGACGTGAGAAGCGTCCCACGGCAGACACGCTCCCTCGCCAGCTTCTCTGCCCCCGCCGCCGGGGAGTACCCAACTACAAACGCAAGGCTGCGGCCGGAGCCTGCAGCACCCCGTGCCCCGGGCTCGGCGGCCGCGACGCGACGCCGCGGGGAGCCAGGCCGCGCGGGCCGGCCTTGGACACCGCCCCGGCGGCGGCAAACCCCCACGCTGGGCCGCCGGCAGCTGCCGGCGCTCCCCGCCGCCGGGCCTGCCTCTGGCCCGCCCCTCCGCGCGGTAACGGAGGCCCCACGTGGGGACAGCCGCCGAGGGGAGCCCCCTTCCCGCAGCGCCCCGGGGGCCGCACCGCCCCGGGGGCTGCACCGCCCGCCCCTCCCGCCGAGGAGCCCCGCCGCCCCAACCGTGAGGTTTTGGTGCCCCTCCGTGGCCACCGGCCTGAACAGCAGGACCCAGCCGCCCAGGGCCAGCTCTGTCGGCCCCGAACTGCCCGTTAGCCCAACCGTTTGGGACTCTCTTTCCGAGGAGCTTTAGAGAAAGGGAGAGCTCCCGTCTCTCCTCACGAGCACAAGTCCAGAGCTGTAAGTTTGCTCTGTTTCTAAGCACAGGCGAGATATGGCAATAAAGAATATTTGTTGTTTAGGGGAAAAGGCTTCAACAGCTGGGTCTATCTTATGAAGGGCGATGAAAGCGCCCTGTCTCTGTTCGACTCCTCAGAGAGCCCTCCCATAGGAAACATAGCAAAGGAAGCACGCTTCTTCCCTGGGAGCCGGGAGGGACGGGAGAACGTGGTTTTGTGAATGGGAGGCATTTATTAATCGTAAAAAGAGCAAGAGCCACCAGCCTGATTTTCTTCAAACCCCACTTGAAACACACATAGGGAAAAAACTTAAGGGAAAGGAGTACGTACTCGTAAATTTTGCTGGCTGAACAGCTGACTGAGAAAAGCCCCAGGCATTAAGTGAGACAATTCAAATGGAGCTGGGAAAAAAGGACACCGGTGATACATACTCACGGGGGGCACACAGCCTGGAAGCAGTAAGGCACTGTCTGGACAAAAGTGGAGCACAGAAGGAAGGAAGAGGGGGCTCACAGTACAGTGCAGGCACCTCATGTACAGACATTCCAGTGTGAAGCAGAGGGACGACCATCCATGTGCTGGGATTGCTCCGTGCATGTTCACTGCTGGAACTTGCGATCTACTGTTTGGCAGTACGGATTTACGAAAAGAGTGAAAATAAAGCTAAATTCAGCTAGTTGTATTATGACAATGCAGGAGATGACCTGGCAGGTGACACAAAGCAATGAAGAATGCAGGCTGCATATCAAGAAAACCTGAGCAGTCTCTCTCCCTTGGTATGAATCAGTTTAATCCTCTTTATGAATAGCTGAAGACGATACACTGGAGAAAATAGTCCTGGCCTGGTTTTATGAGCCAGGGTTTTGCAGCATTTGTACCATTTATTGCCTGAATCCACGCACCTTAATTCTAATCTATTTTTTGGCCAAACCAAGACTTTTAATGTGCAATGGGCTTCCTCAGTCTGTTCTCATGCTCTGCAGGGGAGAAAAAAAAAAAAAAAAAAACAAAACCAAAAAGTCAGAATTAGCTTAGAAGAAAACACACCTCCAGGCAGAAAGAGCATAACGAAATTATGAACACCTGACTTCCAGCAATAGTAGGATGGAGATTACATTTTTACGGTTTTCAGAGTAATATGTATACATGTAACCTACTCAGTACCTGGTCCTTTCATCAGCCAACAGCCGCTGCTGCTGTCACAGGACAGGCAGAACAAGCTACCAATATCGGCAGTTTAAACTTATGTTAGACTGTAAACTACAGCAGCTGAAGTGCAGAAGCATATTCCCTTTTGTGTTTTTGTACAATAATCTGTTTAAAATTCAACTTGATAAGAACAAGCAGTACAGGTTCTCAGCTGGCACTTTAAGTCAAACCACTAAATCCATATAACCCATTGTCCAAACTTCTAGATTTACGTCTTTTTAAAACAAGAACCTTATTCTGACAACAGGAGCCTTTTTTCTTAGTACAGGGAGATGTTTTCATTTATTCAACTAGTTCAGTTCAAAGACTTGTTCACTGAAAGCTGAGAAACCAACCGGGAGTTGAAAAACCAGGAAAGCTAATTTTTCTTTTACAAAACATTAAGAAAAATAAGTTGTGAGAGTGTAAACTAAGCTAGTTTAAAATACAGAAAGACATGAACAAACAGAAAAAATCTGTTCAATTCCTAAGTATAGATGGATTTTTTAGACTCAGATTTTACCAAAAAAAAAATGTTCTTAAGCTTTAAGTAAAACTGTATTTAACAGTATGGATAGATAACTAATAAAAAAATGTAAAGCTGTTTGTGCATTGTAATTGAATTCCAATTTCAATCTAATTAGATCTTGACACAAATTAATCTTCTGATAAAGATGAACCCATGATTTTCTAGTATAATAAAATGTAAAAATTAGGATCCTAAATGTGTGCACATTAAACTACACCATTGCTTGATTCAAACCAGTACAGATATATTATATCCTTCTGGTCAGTAGTATCATACCAGCCTGTATGTATTTGCCAAAATAGAGGGCAATGGTGAACACCGAAATAAAATTAGTATTTAGCAATTTAAAATGTAAAATTACATTACAAGATTAAAATGGATTAAAGATCACATTTCCTGCTTCTCACTTTAAGTCTTCAGTCTAAATCTATATAGCCTTGCAAACTCCTGGAGTGGAAATAAAATTGGAAAAAGAAATTGGATTTCAGCTAAATTCGTTAATCCAAAGAATAAGACAATGAATCTGATGGAATACATTAATCTTCCTGGAGTTACATGGTGCTCAACAGTGAGAAAATTCTTGATTTGCAGTGGATTTTCAAACTCCTGCACAGCAAAACAGAAGTTCGGTTAGAAAAGCAAATACAAAGGCCATTTCCTTTCCTTACTCCAGACAACTGAGTACCAACATTCTTCCTGATCCCTGGGACACAGGAAAGACAAGGGAGTACATTTTGGCCTTAGCTCTATGCACATAAACACATTGCAAATTAAACTTCTGCTACCTGACAGGCTGATCTCCCAGACTGCTACAGCTAAAAAAGGATTCCTTGAAATCAGTTAACTGCATTTTTCAGATAGCTGGCATTTAAAAAGAAATCATGTTATTGCTAAACATTAAAAATACCATCATACAACTCAAAAAGACACGATTTTGATTAAATGAAGAAAAAACGCAATAGGTACTGCATTTTTCAAATCATACTGAAAATTTGTAAGTTATACACTTCTAAGACTAGAGCAGGATAGAGAAAATAACTTCCAGCTTCTGACACTTTCTTGATTCTGAACCCTGAATTGTCAAACCTTTACTAGTCAACAGGCTGAGTGCTGCTAGTTTTGCTCAGTTCAGGATTTAGTATTTTAGATCATAGATAGTGTTCAAATGAAAGGTTCAATACCTCATTTACAACCAGATGGAAGTACAACTTTCAAAGAATTGTTATTTTTGTGTCAAAACTATTATCTGATACCAGAAATAATTTTCATATCTCCACAGACTCCAGCAACAGTCAAAACACTTTCTAGGAAATATCTGACCTAAAGAAGGCAGGGGACTTTGAGAATCAATTCAAGCAGTGGGCATCTAAGCACTAAAAGTTTGATTTTGTCTGAAGGCATCAGTGTTACTAGTTTACCCATCTCATTCCCTAGTGTGCTGTATCTGCTCTAGAGCAAAAGCTGAGTTTTGAATCTGTTGAAATCAGCAAACAGAAGTCCCATTACCTTCTTCAGGGCTCGCAGCCTGTGCACTTTAAGACAGAGCACACAACACTGCGTTGTGCGATGCCAAGCACACTGTCAGCACAAGGCCATAATCGCAGAACTAGCAGAAGCCTCTCCTTGAGGTAGTTCTAAGACAAGAGCATCAATGTGCTAGAGAAACAATATCATACAGTAGCTACTCTTCAGGCATTTTGGATTTTATGCCATTCTTTGTCTGAGTTCACGCCAATGAAGTGTTTAGTTGCATCGGTTTGTGCCAGGCCTTACAGTGTCTCCAGCAGAGAGCGGCCCACCCTGGATTCCATCCCAGCTGAAACAACAGGTGCACATCAGCTCAGGAAATCAGGCAACTTTTTCAGAGCCTAGCAGATTCAAGCACTGACTCCAAGGGCCCAGGCTTGGGGAAGCATGCTCAAAAATTTTTTACTGATTGGGATGCCTGATCAAAACAGTTTGGAGACGACTGCTCTATAAAAACACACACTTAGTATCCCTCATTGGAGCTATTCACCTTTACTGCGATTCTTCACCTAGAGACCCCTTTGTCCATATTACCTATGTGCAAACACAAGTTGATGCTTAACAAAAGCCTAAATACATTTGTTTGTGCTATTTTGTTAGCAATTGCATTGAGAGTGTGATTGCTGGGAGCGCTTCCCTGTCTTGTCTGAAGACTGATCTCATGTTGTTAGTCTTTAAGATGTTTTTCTCTCTGATATTTTGTCCAAGTGAGTTGAAAAATTGACTAAATGTAGCGATATACTCAGCTAATATCCTCCTTCTAATCTACTGAATAATGTATTGTTTCTTGCCCTTACAACCCTCTTACAGTACATGAGGGTTTGTTTTCCTCATGTTCTTTACCTCAGTTCTGTATGTTTACAAGACTCATCTTTTCACCACATTTCAGTAGTTCTTTCTTCATTTTAAGCTTAAAGTCTGTAAGCAAATTTCTTTTGGACATTTTATGCTCCCTTGCACTCTCTTCTCTTAGGGGTTGACTGACCCATCTGGTCTTAATATGACAGGTCTGTAGGATTCTCTTGACTCATTCACAGATAACTTAGTACTTCCTCCCACTGTGTCATCACTAAATTTTTTTCAGTCGACATATTTTGATTTCTGTAAACCTGTTCCATTGGACTGATGACAGGAACATTGATCTGTCAAAGAAATGACCCATGATCAGTTTAAGAACAGTAGGGTTTGTCCTGTTGTACAAGCTGGAAGAGATGCATCTACCCAAGAGAAATTTGTTGGTTATAATGAGTTGGAAGTTCAAGAACTGATTTTGCATGATATAGTTAGACCTGTTGAAAGGGCAGAAATCTTCAGCTATGGTCAGGTCAACTAACATTTTATGGGCTGCCTTTTGTGTGTGCTCTTCTGATTGATGTGCATTTGCTGTTTCCCAGAAAGAACAGATACTCTCTTGGGGTGGTGGTTCTGGCTATAGTCCATTTGGGAGAAATTTTCTCTCTGAGGGTTCAAGGAAGTGAACAGAGCATGTATGACAACAAGAAATCATTTTTTGTCCCTTATTACAATGCAGGAATCATCAAAGGTAGGGCAGTCACTGCAAAAAGCCTTCCTGGGACAGATTCAGGCAATGACCTTGGGTTAGCATGGCCTTTCCTTAGGTCCTGGGAGGAGAACAGAAAGTATACCCAGCCTGTCCTTTCACTGACCATACTTTCATCTCTGAAATCCAATCAATTATAGATTGATTAAATGCACTTGCAAACTCTCTATTTCGGAATTCAACTTGGGACATGACAGTATTCTCAGATGGCAACATCCCATAGAGAAAAATAAAAATCAATGGATATGACCTTTCTGGCCTCTATTAAGGACACTGCCTGGTGGTATTCTGAATTTTAAATTTAATTTTGCAATAAAGTTAATTTTTTAATGGCATTCCTTGTGAGACTATGGGGAATTGTGGGACTGCTTTGCTTTTTCTCCCTTGGGAATCTCAGACTGAGCTGCCATGTACTAAATCACTTCTAACAGTCAAGCCCTATAAATTACCCAGGGCTTTGCACAGCTGGACATCCTATTCTCCATTGGTAATTTCATATATTTTTACAGAGCTGGAAGGATCTCCAAGGGTGTTGAAAACTATGTGACAAATCATCATTTTCTCATAGAAATCAACTCAGTTACATATAAACTATTACAGCTTTCAGGGTAAGGGTCAGTATCTTCTGTGGTTCTGCAGTGACTGGACTCGTCATGGCTCATCCCTGTGGTTTCACCTCCTCTGTGTGAGTAAGTAAATCAAAAGAATAACATGTTTCCACCTTATTGGATGTGTATAATCCAACTGGAGGAAGGATGAAGAATTAGCTGCTTCTTCTAAAAACAAGTAGGAAACACAGCTTTAAAAAATGTTTAAAACACAGGTTGATAGGAGTGGCAGCAAAGCAAAGGTTCCACAGATCCAAATCAGGATTCCAAGACAACCCAGCATCTTTCACATCCTGCAATGAAAGACCCACTGCCAAGCTCCCTGTCTGCCTCCCTGCCTGCTCAATGCCAACTCTCCTTGGAAGGCATAGTAACATAACATAAAGGAGCCTTCCACACCCTCTCCACTTCTGGCCTTGTAAGGCACAGATACTACTGAGCCTCAGGAACCCGCTCACCCCGTGACAGCAGCTGGTGAGAGGTGGTGTGTAGCAAACAGCTGTACAACAGCCATATATAGCCATGTCAAGACAAAGCTGTAGCTAGGGTAGCACTGCTAGGAAAGTAGAATGACTTCACATGATCCCATAGCCCCTTAGGTCTCTCCTCAGTGAGGAAAAAATTACCTGAAACACTAGTCACATACCTGAGAATTGGAAACACTTCTTGATGATAATTTCTGCATTTCCTTGCCCAGATTTTTTTTTTCTTTTTGATGAGGGAAAAGAAAGTATGAAAAATACATCTCTTTTGTTATGTTCTCTTACAGATGAAGTAGCATGGACCGAAAAATAAATAGCAGTGTTCCCTAGCGGTTAGAAAGCTATAGGCTACCTTGCTTGCTGAAGGAATATTGGCTGGTGCCTGCTTTACAAGGTTGCTAGTTTACAAGGATCTGCAAGGATGCATCCTGCACATCAGACAGCAGGTACCAATCTCTCTGGCCTCTTTGACTTAGAAAGGGGGATGTCCACTGTGCAAGAGCTCAGTGCTTCTGTGCGGTCAGTAGGCTGAGGATGCAACACTGGAGAAACCACACAGACTTACATGCCACACGTGGAACGAAGGAAGTACCCAGTCTCAGACAAACACCTCTGGGGAGCAGCAGAGAAGACCATTTAATATAGACTTATCACAGTGAATGCACACCTGGAAAGATGACAAGCACTCAAGAGATATCACAATTAAAACAGGACGATGCAAATTCTGTAGACATCTTCTGACTATCTGCAAATCAGAAAGGCTAAGAAGTAGAATGAATCTTCAATTTCTATCGGACAAGTTATTTCCAAGCAGGCCTGGAAGATAAGACAGTCCAGAGCATTATGGATGAGACAGATTTTTATTTTTAGGTAATCAGCATCAACCTCATCAAAGGCACAAGCTTAGATGCCAGTGACTTCTCAACAACTACTGGAAGTCATCTCTACATGAATGTAGAGGCAGATTTTAGCACAGAATCAGGAAGGAAGGCAGAGGAAGTCCAAACATCCAATGCAGTTAGCAGACTTTGCTAAGAGCCTGATGGATCATGCCAACTCCATCCCTCAGATCGTATTTCTCCTGCTCAGGGCAGAAATAAAGTAGCTGTGTAGTGTGGGTAAGTAGGGGTTATCATCCTCTGTTCCCGCAGCAAGTGCATTAATAATACATTATGTAGGTTTCAAGGCTGCATACTCTAGTGTCCTCCACCTGTGTTTAATTTATTTTAAGAGGGGAAATGCCACATCCTGAACAACGTTGCAGTATGGAAAATGTGTTAAATAATAGTATTCGACTCTAATATAGTGTAAGAGTCTCCTCTCTGTTTGGGATTCAATATAATTTCCATTGCCCTGTCTATGGAGGTCACCTCCTTGTTATCAGTTCCTGCTAATTAAAAGATTAGGAGATCAGGAAAGTCACCCTGAGGAATCAGTTATTACTAGCACTAACAACAGTTGGCAAAGTAGCAGAGACATGTGACTAAATGTCCTGACCCCCTTCCCTTTACACAGCTTTCAAGTTTATCAGAAACTGCAAGGGACTGGACCAAATACTTTAGCATGATCCTTTTTAGTTCTATGGCCTATGAAATTCATTTCCACTCTTCTGGTGAATTTGCTGCTAACGATGTTTCATCAATGATTGGTGTATGCAAGCCCATGTTTCCAGTAACAACCTTCATGCCTACTAAAAGCTTTACAATCTCAGTTCAATCTTCAGACGTACACACACATGCACAAAAAAGGCCACTTCGATAGAAGTGCTGGGCCACTGCTTGGCAGTAACATGTTACCCCATGACACATTTTTTCTTTGTTTTTCCAAAGCAGCAGTAGCTACTGTATGTTTAGACTTGATGGCTTCAGTATCATGATGGCAATGTCACATATTCCTAGTCCATAAGAGAGACCTTATGGGCCTCTGATTGTTTTAACACTTAGCATTGCAGAGGTCCTGGTCTGCTGATGCTATCTCTCCCTCCCCCATGCTGACCAATGCCTCCCCTATCTAGCCTTGCAATTGCTTCATTGATGGTATCATGGTAGGGACCTATAGCCAGGGTTTAGACACAAATTAAGAGCTAGGACTCCTGAGGTGAAGTTCAAATAGTTTACTTGGAGCAGTGAGTATCCCGTGCATTTATAGGCTGTTTAATCATCTGAGGATCTGAGCTTCATCCTTTTCCTAACCAACCTTCCTCTCTGGATTTCCCATTCACCTTGCCCAATTCAACATCCTACTCTGTAATTTTGTGAGCTTATTCCATGCAAAACTATAGCCTCTGTGTAAAAGACTTCTCACAACATTAACCTTTCTTGAAAGTGCTTTGAGAGCTATGGATAATAAGTACTATGAATTGCAAAATACGTTAAGTGTTTTGGAATCTTTTCCACATGACTTAGTTCACAGTAGGCCTTCTCCCAGACACTATTGCAAAATTCCAACATGAAACATCCTGTAATGTTTCTTGTTACCACCACCCACACCCACAATTACAGAAACATTCCAGCAGTGACACATTTAGCAAAAGAAAGCAGTTTTCCCTGCTAGACTGTGAGCATAACTTCTAAATAACTCCCCTAAAGTTCTCAGTAGCTATAAGAGATTTCTGAAAACCACTTTCCACACTCCAGGCAATGAGTACCTTACACCAAGAGTCCCGCTTGGAGCCTGTTTGCCAACCTGATGGGAGAGGAGTTCCAAGTGCTCCAAATGGAACCACTTACAACAAAGCAGAGCTGAGCCTGCCCAGCCATCTTCTGGGAGACCTGAAACAGGGCAGCATCTTAAAACCTCCTGGCAGGCTCTTGAAATCTGCACCACTCTGAGGGACATGAAATACCGTCTGAAGACCTACACAAAGCAACTTTGACAGCTTAATATAACACGTGCTCTGAACGCTAAATTCTCATTTTCTTAAAGAAGATTAAGGAAATACCTGAAGAATCCTACCTTATAATCAATCCAGTGATGTCCAAATTCAGGTATGACATTGCATGGTTATTTAATTTAAAGTATGAACATTATAGCAGGTGGGATTTTACTGGTCAGCCAAGAAGATCTGCTGTAAGCTAAGCTCACCTTATAGCTAAGCTCACAGCAATGGGAAGAAAATTAAAAAGGATGCAAAAGGAATAATGGAAAAACACAAGCACAGCAGAAATAGACAATGCCTTAGTGCAGGGAGCCTGCCATGAAACAATAGCAATAACAGCAGAGCAACAACCTTGTGAGAGACCCCAAAATGTATCTTCTGAGAAGTTTACCAAACAGACAAGAGGATGTGCTCATGGCAATAAAAAAATAATAAACAGTCTAGAGCAGGTAAGTGTGCTCCTGTCTCTGTTCTCATAAAGTAAAAACAGAAAGGCTTCCACAGGAATTTGAAAAATCAATAATAATTAGAGTTCATAAATCCAGCGACAACTAAACCCTGCCCCTCCATTTTGTTACAAACTATCAGAAACATAAACACAATTATTTCTGTCACTATCCAGGGTTGATTTTATTGTTCTCATTTTAAAGTTCTTCGAAACAACCAGACCTAAAGATGGCCAGATTGTTCATCTTTCCCATACTAAGAGGACTGGCTCACAGCCTTCTCTGTAGAAAGACTAGCAGTCTTCCATAATAAAGACTTTATGTTTGGATCCCTAAATTAATAGCTGCAGCCACTGAACCAAAAGAATTTTGTTCTAGTAAAAACTGTCAAGCTGATAACTCTGGAGACTGAGGTGTCTCATTTATTCACAGAACAATTAAATTATAGAAGGCACTGGGCAGATTCCTCCCAGCTATGCCTTTCAGATGTTACTCCAATAAAATCTCTGTTCTGAAGCATCTCTGCTGTGGTGAAGGTGGGATTTCTCATGGATGTGGATGAACCTGACAATGGAAAGGGACAATTAGTACAAGTCCCTGATTGCAGATGTGCAATGGGAACATCTGTCTCAGCAGGAAAGACTGACATCCAAGGCACTTTTCAAAAGCCAGAGAACAGGCAACAGATGGCAGCAATTTTCAGTCACCAGTGACTGTCTTGGACTCCTTCCTGTCTAACAAGTGTGAATGGCTCAATTATCTGGCCAGTTCCCTCAGACTTCTGTGTCCGTCTAAAGTTGAGATAACCGCACATTTGGTGACAGTTGTTTTTAAAATTACCTAATAAAAACACAGCTAGTAACAGCACTCAGTTCCCATCAGGTTCAGTGCGAGAGCAAGGATGCCTAGCTGCTCACAGGCTCTGCTCCTGCATCTTGTCCAGTGGCCAGAATGGTGATGTACATGTTCAGTTAAAAGTTCCAGGCTTTTCCGTGGGGTTCTGACTTTCTACCATGAGTCCTACAGAGGTACGAAGAGACCAACAACCAGATGATTCAACCTCCAGCAAAAATGCAGAAAATTCTTTATTTCTCTTTTTTCGCACCTGTAATTGGTACTTTCTGTGCATGTAAGCATACAAAAGCATGTAAGCATATGAGCACTCCAGCTACCCGGTGATAAAACCGACCTACTGCCTGAAGACCTCCCCCCTCCCAAATCCGCAGAACAAGACAAAGAAACATTTAGGATTCCTGGCAACGTACTGGTTTCCCAGCACACGCTAAACAAAACCCTGCTATCTAACAGGGAGAGAGGATGAATTAACATAACCACCTCTTCACACAGCAATTAGCAAATGAAATCAAAACAAAGGAAATGTCCTCCATTAATCTTTCCCTGCCAAAGAGCACCTGACTGCCATATAATCCACAGCAATTAGCCAAATAATGGGAGCGCAAGAGATTTATCTTGAAGCAGGAATTAGGGAGGGCACGATTAATGTACTGTACATCAAGAGTGCAGGCAAAAGCTGGTGATCCCTCAGTGCAGGGTTGTTTGAGGAAACTGCAAAGCTTAGTTGCCTGGAACCAGGTTGCAGCACATACACTCCAATATTCCCCTTTAACGTATCCTGAATAAGTCTGATTGGCAGTCACTGCATATGGGAGGATCAGAGCTCATACCCAAACTTAGATGAACAAACTTCGGTGATGCACCAAATAGCTTACCGATATCTTCTGTTAAGAAGGGAAATTGGCAGCAGTATTTGAAAAAAAATCTGGGGGCATGCAAAAAAGAAGGCAGTAAAACAGTAGAAACATCGAAGAGATGTCCCAGCTCACAAGCAGGACCCACGTGCTCCATCAGGCATGGTACTCTTTACCAGGGAAGATATGAGCCAAAACTTGGGACGTGGTCCCTTTTTAAAAGAGAAAACAGAGTAACAAACACCGCCTCTTGCTTTTATTGTGCATACCTACAATACCTCTTAAAAATCATCCTGCTGCTTTACAGGATGCTGTGAAATAATTTGCTGATCTTATTTTCTAAATGTTGCATGGTCTTGCTTTGGGCTACAGAACAGCTGCCACTTTCTAGCCAGAGGTGACTGCAAGTTATATATGTCTGTTCCTGAAGAGTAGGGGGTTTTGTAAGTTCATTGTATGAGGAGGTTCCAGGATGCCAAGGAGTTTAGGTGGTATGGCCTATCAGGATGGAAAGATCCAGAGAAGTACTGAGAGAACTGCCACTGTTAATGACTATGCCCCTTCAGCTCTGCACACTGTGGGAGCTGAAGCCAAGAAAGCTCCAGAATAGCCTCTCCAAATGCTACCATTTTATGAACTAAACTTGATGAGAAAGTGAAATCTCTTGCATTCTGAGTATTTTCTTTCCTGCTATTTAGACCTTTTGAAATCACGGTGCTCTGCTGCTTTTCGGTTTTGGTTCTCATCTGTTGTTTTTCCTGCCATTTACACAGTTATTTTAGTGGTGATCTGGCTCAAATTAACCTGCAAAGCAACTGGGAATTTAAAAATACGGAGTAGTACAAAGCCAGAAAAAATACAAAGCCTCAGGTAGGCAGATCCTCCACTACAGGGCAGTTAGAGGATCACGGAATCAAGTAAGAGAAGTCTCAATATGCAAAATACATATATCTTGCCATTAGCTGAGTATTTCTTAAATTAGAAAATGCATTTTCCTTTCTTCAGGTTCTTTTCTCCAGTCACATGAAAACTGAATACCAAACATGGAACAGCTTACCGGAATACCACAAAGCTCTTACATTTGCATTAGAAATAGAGATAGGAGAGGAAATGAAGAGGAAAAATTAACTATCTGAAGATAAAGAATCTTTGTTTTAAGCACCATTATTAGGCAACACAAGCCTAAGGGTGTGTGGTTATTTTAACAAAATTAACAAGTCAACAAAAGAGAAATACCCTTAAACAGTACAAAGCCATTCACGTTATGATACACATAAAGGTTTTATATCATCCAACAGGCTGGCACAGGAGAAGGCATTTAAGGAGATTTACAAAGATTAAGACCTCTGCCATCAACATCTGTGCCAAAATTTTACTATGGGACAGTAAACAATTTATAGTCCTGTGACATTAAGTGTAATAGGACACAGGGTAGGAAAAGCCTTATTTTAAGGATATTTTCAACACTACAGAAAATGAGACTTTAATCAAGTGGAATAGGAAGATGTACGGACTCTGCATACTACTAAAATCAATGCTAAAGTGGTGTGCAAATACTTTCTTGTCATCAACTTAAATATCAACTCACTAGGCAAGCCAACAGAGAATTTGCTTTGGGCAACAAGTCTCATAGGTGTTGCTGTTACTGGGGCTTTTAGGTATTCAGACACCTCCAAGAGGAATTCTGAGGGCTCTGTAATGACATGTATTTTGAAATGATCAGATTTAGGTATAGATGAAAGGCTTTACTCTACCTAAAGCCTGGTAACAGATTTAGACTTTCTCTGCTCAGAATACATGGCTTCGCAGATTCCATCAATTGCCATACCACTGTATCTCATCTGTGCTCCAGACCTATGCCTGATGTCTTCTTACACAGCAAATACAATAGAAATAAATATGGAAATTGAGACAGAGTGAACCCACAAGTCATTCCTGAAAAACCCTGGATGGACTGACATTTCTAAATCTATAATCTTGCAGCTGACTTGTTTCAATAGAGCAGAGAACTTGCTTCCAAAATCCAAAGTCTGACCCCTAGTCCCAATGTATCATCAGAAAAAATAATGTACCTTTCTGCCAAATAATATCACTTGTAAATGAGGAAAAAATTATTCAGTGTTCATCTAGAGGTATTACTAAAATTCTACACGAGAGCTAAGAGCAAATTGAAAGACTCTACTCAATAACAATGTTTTGGTTTAGTTTTCTCTCCAATTCCTCCTTAGATTTTATTCATTCTCTTCCTCCTTCCTTTCTTTCCTACCCACTCCCTCTCTTCCTCTCCAGAAAATCTGAAAATTATCCTGCCATTTAAGCTGAACAAGGAGAACATATTTACTCCTGCAAAATACTGTATAGATCTCCTCTATGTGCTTAGCGTACTCAAAAGTAGAGAAGTGAGGTGGCAAAAGTAAAAAAATTAAGAAACTAGCTCCAGTGAGGTAGTTACAGCTATACAACAACATGAAGCTTCAGCTCTTTTTAAGTTCTCACAGATTTAATCATTCTCATTTCCCTGGAGTTTCATCAGCTGACCCAGCAGGGTCACTTTGCCCCTGTTGTGGCAATCCGAGGTGGTTTCCCACAAAATCAGTTAAGCTGTTTCTCTAGCTCATGTAACAGTGCCTTTACCATGGCTCCCATGGGTCTCTTTCCTTTTTTGAACTGTTAATTTACTGTGCTTCATCAGTATTTTTACAAAGAAATGATAGGATAGAACAGAACAGAGGATACCATTTCTGGTCTCCTCTTTCCAGCTTACAGCAGTCATTTAGCAGGCTCTGAAGAGTAATGTATGTGGAACTGTTTGCCACCTCCAAAAGTGTTAGCAAGTTCTTGCCATCCCACATTGGGGATCTAGTTCTAAATGTGCATGAGAACACAATAGCAGGTGTCCTTTAGTGCTGCCTTCTGGGGAATCCTTAATAAGAGCAACACCAAAAGATTGCGCCAAACCATCCAATTGTTAAGCATTTCCACCTTCTCCCACAGAGTCTGTCTGCTGCCCATTACAGTAAATATATTCCCATGACACAGAGATCAGCATGGACTTGCCAACACAGTCCAGCACAAGCTACAACTGCATCTCCATCTAGCCACTTACAGCAGTCTTTCTGACAGCATTTGTTTCAAGGAAAGTAAGGGAGAAAAGAACGGCTTTCAGCCCCACTGCCTTACAAAATGGAAATGGAGGGCAGAATCTGGTCAGGCTAGTGGCTGCATGGCTAGTCCATCCAGCTGTTTTCCTGTTAGTGGACTGGTTGCAAAGAAATTACTGTTTGTCATGAATTTTTAGTCACTAGGGTAATGGCAGTCTTCTTCCTTGATACATTCCTAATTCATGTTTTTTATGCCTGATCATGTACACAAGCTAGGTTTTAATTTCCCACATAGCTGGCTGAAACCCTTTCAACTTGAGGGCTCTCATTGTCATCCAAGTATAAGGATGAATTCCTAAACTTCCTTGTTCACACAACATGAGCAACAAACATGGTGAAATGCTGGCAGCCATAACAGCATGGCCTGGCAGAACTCAGTCTGGTCTAGGCTGAACAAAGCTACAGCCACACAGGGAATTCTTGATCGTCCATACTCTGCCCCTGAGCAGGGACACTGTTGTACCTTTATTTGACAGCAAGAAAATAAAGAGTGGTTTAAAAAGAAAGGTGTATGGCACGATTTTTTTGTAACAGACAGACTTGGAAAGAATAAAGCTCTCATTATACTGACTGTTGAGATTCTCCTTTGTGAAACTGTGACAAATCTCATAATGCATGGGGGGGATATTTATTAATAGACTCAGCAGACAGATGGATGAGGTTTTCGAGACAGAGAGACAGAAGTGTATAAACTTCAGCCAAATAGAAAGAAAGAGAAACTGCCTGGGAAAACTAACTGAGAGTAACTCAGCATGGCTTGGTATTGGGAGCTGAACTTGCAGCTTTGACAAGGCTGACTTTAAGGCGACCTTCAGTGGAGCTCCTTAACAGTGTATGCTGGGCAATCGCTGGTAAATCTTTATTAATTTTAATTGGCGGCACCCATTTATAAGAACCATTAAAAAGGATAAATTGAGCCCATCCGGCGTAATGTCTTTTGTTAATTAGTTTGTCAGCACTGTTTTAATATCCCCTAATGACTTCATATTTCAGGCCTGACATTAAAGGAGACGCTGTGAGAAAGGAAATGGTCTTATCACCATGTACATTTTTTTCTTTTTTTGAACAAAAAGTGTCCTTCCAGACCTGACCAAGGTTAGGTGTCATTTAACTCAGACAGACAGGTACCACAAGACTTGGAAGGGCCCTATCACCCTATCCAAACTTCACCTTGCTACTGACCAGCATGCTCTGCTGAGATTTTCTCTTTTTACAAACCCACACAACAGCAGAAGAAATTCGAAGTCATCAGTCACTAAATTCCCACCCTCTAGAGCTCATCATGGACTTGTCTCCAGTCTCAAAGCACAATCATGTGGGAAAAAGACGGGTGAAATCTGGGATACAATTGCACCAATGCCTCTCTTAAGTAAAAGCAGGGTAAACCGTACAAAGCTGAAGGTCTTTTGATTCACAAGGACATGCACAGCACCAATATCCTAATCTGTCTTGGGACCATGACCTTACAGATGAGAAGCTGATAGTATAAGTCCATCAGCAAAGAATGCTTCATGTATGAATTTGATCTGTAAAGGAAGACGAAGAAGAAAATATTTCTCTAGGTATGATGCTTGGCCTGGAACAAAGTGGAGTGAGCAAATCTATGATTTTGGTGTCAAAAGATCTCTCTTTCATCCCTTGTTCTCATCTTGTATTTCTTGCATAGTGCACTCAAACCGCAAGCTTGGAAGATAAGGGACTTCAGCTACAAATATTGGAAAAACATGGCTTTTCTGCTTCTAATGAGTACTATATTTCAGACCTTTATGTCTCAAATAGGTTATGAAAATTTTATATGAGGTAATAAAAGCAACTTAGCACAAACATTTAACCCTTTCTCCTGAATATGTATGCACTTGATCAGCTTTATTCAAGGAGGAAGTGTATGAGGTAAGGGCCAGGAAAAGGATCAACTGTAGCCATCACAGAAGGTAATGCAATCAATCCATCATTGTCCTAGAGTTCCCTTTATGGGGTTAATCTGGTTTTCTTAGACCCCACTGTCTCTCTCCTTAGAGCTCTGCCACACATGAAATGTCTTTGCTGATGAACACTGGAATTATTCACCCAGGGAAGCATTTCCTTACTGTGAGGTCTGCAGCAAGCTTTATCCCTGCACAGTTTCCTACTGTGGCTTGATCGATCAGGGGGGAGATCCTGAAATAACATTGACTTCTTGTCAGCGAAGGGCTTTGTCTCAAGAGCTGGGTTCTATTAGGATTTTTCTTTGAAGTTTACAATAGGTGAGAAATATGAGGAAAATAACATCCTCCATCAGTTAATATCACATTTGATGCTTTGGTGTCTAGTGTCTTCACAAGGGTGAAGTGAATAAGCGAAAAACAGCTTAATAAGAAAATTAGCTTTTCCTCTGTCTTACACAGCTTTGCAAATCATGAATAATTCCATTAATTGTACGGTGTTTGCATTTACACTGGTAATAATAAAAGGACAATTAAATCTTCAGCTAACAAAATAGCATATTTTTTTTTCTGAAATTTTATTGTAACCCATAAATGGCTCTTTATAAGCGTCATACTGAGAATTGTAGAGAGATAGGTTCCACTTTGCTAGATCACCTTTCAGCAAAATACAACAAGTAATAACTGTAAAGACTGAATCAGTTACTAGTTTTATTACTGAGCAAACTCCTTGCCTCAAAGTCAATGGAAATCTTGCTGTAAAGGTCTGGAGAACAGGTTTTACTTTTTCCATTAAAATTTAGGGCTAATGATTTCACCGAAGATTTTTTTTTTGATGGATACACAGTCACAGCACTTGAATATTAAAAGCTGCTCTATGATCTCCCGAAAGCCATCCTACTGTCATTGCAAGCTTGTGCCATGTTTCATGCAGATTTAAAATTTTCAGGGGACTGCTAAAACTATGCCCTATGTGAAGCACACAGTAAAAGCATGCCTAGGGTGAAATAGATATTCCCAGCAGGCTGAACACCTCTTTGAATGAACTGCCTTTGCAGCTAATAAGTCTTGAGATTTCCCCCAACCAGCCTGTCTCTTGTGCACTGGTGTGCTTTGCAGAATTCAGCCTTTTATAATCAAAGGTCTGCATAACTGCCAGCATAGTTGGTACTTAGTCTCCATTTTGCAGCTCTGACAAATAACAGACTTTCATTTCTATAAAACACCATTATTCTCGATGAGCATATTTCCAGTCTTCACAACAGAACAAAAACTTATAGTTTCATTGTCCCAGTATTTTCAGCTTTCGTTGTACCAAAAATTATGCCTTAATTAGTTTCGCTACTGCTAACTAGAAAGTGAAGAGAGATTATTTTCTTCATATGCATTAACTCAATGACAGTTGAAACTCACATGGGAACTGAGAAAGAAGGAAAAGAATATTCCTGTTTCCAGTCACATGTAAGAGCCAGAGAGAAAAGAATGATATCTACCACTGCCAAAATGTGGCAAACTTAGGCCTAGGTCTTGCAGTCTATTCCCATATATATTCCAACAATATTTTCATCTGTTGATAATTTTCCTCCTTTCATAGAAAACTTTCTGTCCTCCAGTACATCATTCTTGCTTCTCGTCTTCACAATTTAGGTATCCAATAATCAAATTTCCAAATACTAATAAAATACCTGTAGTTCAATAAAATTTTTTAGAGTTTGAAAATGCAACCACTGTGCCTAGCATATTCCAGGCACTTTAATATAATTTTAATACTTTATTGTAATTTTTAAATAAATTATAATTTCAATCCAAACCCCAGCTTGCTAAATCGAAACCCAAAAAGCACTCAGCATCTACGAAATGTGTCACCCATTAAAATAACTTGACTAGTCTAAATAAGCCGTAAGTCATTCATAAATAATTAATTTTATGAATGTATATCAACAGAACTACAGGCAGGCCCCATCCATGACATACAGACCCTGCATGTGCAGAAGTTCCCTGACTGGTCCTCCAGGCTGGTTCTGCCCTCATTACCTGCCAGGAATCATTGAGGAACTTACACAGATTTGTCTATGTGCCTGGGTTACTCAGCACATCTGTTGAAAATTTTCCTTGCCCAGACATAGCGTCAAGTTGGAAGATGACAGAGATCACAACTCGCATTTACAAGAATATTTTTTTCTTAATAAAGCTGTTATTAATAATAAAATCAAGCTGTTAATTTTAATAGCAGATAACTACACACAATACATCCACTTCACAGCTCACTCATATGCACACCAACACTCCAGTGCAGACTGGAGCAACAGCTGGAAGGCCAACCCCAGCCGTTTCATCAGACGCAGAGGACTGTAGTGATACAACACGGGCTTCCAGGCAGCTGTTCAGAAAGTGCTTCAAGAGGTCCCTTGTTCAACTGGTGTGTATACATACCTGTAGTCCCTGTCTGCAGGTAGCAGTCACCACTGTCTCTGATGCCATATGAATCGTGCATCCCACTGTTGATTCTGGTGTTTGCTGGTGGCCTTCAATAGATTTGGCTGACTCCCATGCTATATATCCACGCTTGTGGATTCATCAGCATCACTAACCTCTGGAGCTTATCAGGTTTTGGGAGACCTTCAGACAGGACCTCTCAGCACACACTTTTCCCGTCTTTGACTTGCTGTCTTCTGGTGTCTATTTCTACCCCCATATCCAAAAATACCTATAGAATCCATTCACACTCACACAGGAGTGTCCTGTACAACATACACACAGGAAATCTGATGCTTCTGGGAAAGAGCAGAGAGAGCAGAGCTATTAGGTGGTACCATGTCAATTGCACTGTTATGTGCAGTAGCTCAGGAAGACAAGGGGTGCCAACAGACCTGTGAAAATCGGAGTAAAAGCTACAAATGTAATTGTTTACAGTGAATATTAATCTTTTTTTAGGAAAACAACTATGAACTATAAAGGTAAAACAAAGGTAAAGTCAATCAAGTGCTATTTTTATTTAGCATATTATTTTAATAATTGATTAAAAACAAGTTCAAAATCAGGCATTTAAAAATCATTCCACAGGAACAACTTTGAAAATAACCTGAATTTTCATACCTGTTTTGATCATTTGTCAAGAGATCATAGGCTAATTTTTGATCAGAGTCAGCTTTGTAGCTTATATCCCATCACCAGAAAAAGCAGTTGCCTGATTTTCCTCCACGGGAAAAAAACACAGAAGGAAACAGAATAAATCACATGAATTTGTGTAAACACAAATGTCACTATTTGGACTGTCATATGCTCCTAAATCCCTTCCATCATTTAGCCATCAGCTTCTTAGTCGTGCACCATGCTAAGCATTCAGCATCAAAGGAGAGTACTGTTAGCTCGCACTTACAGTTATAGCTCTCAAATTACCTTAAAAAGGCTGCCCAATATCCTTACCCTCATTTTGCAGAGAAGAAACTGAAACACAAGGACAAGTTGTTTGATCTTGGTGGCAGAATCAGAATACATCTGCTTATATTTTTCCTGGGAAAATACTATTTTTTTTTCTTTTTCTTATTTATATGTAGGACTAGAAAGTTGAGGCTGCATATTTCTCAGCCTTCCTTTGACAAGAAAACTACTAATCTTTCCTAAATTCCCTCATTTTCTTCAGTATCCCTCTCTCTAACTTTTTCCCAAACCAATTCTTGGTCACAAGTGACAGAAACCTTCAGTACTAATCTTTCCAATCAGAAGTTCCCTCTCTGGCTTCAGACCCGGCACTTCTAACCTCACAATTTTTTTAGTCCACTGCTTTTTATCATGAAAACAGTCACAACTGTAACAAAATAATTTCAAAAATAAAGTGGTTTTATAATGAAGTTCATAAAGGAATGAAAACTTATGCAAGTCAATTAATAGAGTCCCATGGCCCCTATTCACTGGACTACACTAAAATTTTCTCACAGAAGAGAAACTAAGCAAAGTCAAGCAAACATGAAGATAAATTTCACCTTAGTGAATTGTCTCCAAACATCTGATAGCTCACCCCCATTCCTTGTTATCAGCTTTTATTCAAGTAAAATAATCAACTGAATACTTCATGTGAATAGTCTTGATCTGGAGCCTATGTACAATGAGTTCCTTACATGCATTTTATAACGCATATAATCTTACTTCCATTCTCCAGACAAAAATAATGTAATTTGGAATACATTTCTTGCCAAGAAACTCCAAGTTCACTTTGTGTGACCATTCCTCATTAAACTAACTATTTGCAATGAGATCTTTCAATCAACTTGTTCACAATGTAGTTTCAAAACCTAAAAAAAGGACACTGAAGAGACAAGTGCATTTCAGATTTGGTCTAAATAATCCTGAGCTACACTCAGTATTTGCCAACCTTTATGGGGCAACGTCAGATGGCTTCCTCTAATGGATCTCAGGGAGAAAACCCAACACAAAACAAGGTGAAACAGTGCTGTTAAACCCATTTGAACACTGAGACTGGGCAATGAAGGTAGCGAGTTGCCACTAGATGACAGAGAGTGTCCCCACCTTTGATTTTACCGCAGTAGAAAACAGCAGAGAGGCCCTTTGAAAACACTGAACATGACTGTCTCTCCCTGCCTTCTCCTCATTACAGCATGGATGGGCCTCTAACAACAAGCAGAAGGAAATTGGGCCAGGGCCAGGTGAAGTGCTGATAGCCAGGTTTTGCATGCAGAGTTTAATGATGCTTGAGCACTGTATTTGGGGAGAGGGGAGGGAGAAGATGCTCTCAGTCTAATCTGAAAAATACATTGTGATGCCAAAATACGACTGTAGCAAAGTGAGCGCAGTCATCTGCTTCACTAGCCCCTCAGTGAGACCAGTGTCAACAGAAGGTGCCTCGTGCTTTCTTTGACAGGAGCTCAGCTTCCCAGGGAGGATAAAACATGCTTTCTGCTACATTACACAGGTTGTGCGGGCTCCCATGGCCTGTCATTGAACCGGTTCTTTGGTCAAGGGTACAGCCTGCTTTCCCTCTGACCACCTGTGCTGGCCTAGACATACACTGACTTAACATATGAGGCAGAAAGAGGAAGAAATTTTTTATTTAAATTTTTTATTTCCATGAAACATTCAGCATACAGACACAAAGTTTGTGCAAGTACCCAAAGATCTCACAACTCCTGCACCCCAGACTCTGCCCTATGTATTTTAACAATTGGTGCACTTAAATGCATGAACTTGATATTTTGCCAGCTGGCCACCATTTATTTCACTTTAATGGAATCAGAAAGACATGAACCAACTTTACAACCTTTAACTAAGCCAAGACTAGCCACCCATGTCTTTTTATATTGTAATGTGCTGTTAATCACTGCCCTCCCTGGCTTTGCACATTGTGTTCTGCCCTCACAACTGAGCTGAGCTTGTGGCCAGGAAGATTACCTTACCCTTAAATTCAAAATTTTTTCTGTCCTGCTCTGTTCTGATCTGGGGAAGTAGATTAATCTACTGAGCAGCAAAAGTCTTCTGCCAAATGAAATGTTCACCCATGTTTTTCTACCGGAACCAGCTGTGCAAAGCTCCCACCAGCTCCTTGGCTACATCCTGCAGAGAGACTCAGTAGGCCTACTCTCACTGCTCCATCTCACTACTCTCCCATAAGCAGAGAATCCAACATCTTGCTTCCTGAATTGCAGCAATAAAGTTGACAATGGGTGTTAACAAAGAGGAATGTAAATGTCTGTGTGCCCTGAAAACTGTACATTAACATCACATCAGAACTGTTGTTTGGCATTGGCTTCCCCATTGCATTGAAGGCATGCTACTGGCTTGCCAACAGCCATTCTTCATAGTTATCAAGTTATGACCAGCTCCATCTGACATGCTGAGGATGTTATAAAAAAATTTCTAATCTTACAAATAACCTGCAAACTTCAGTATGTGGCCAACATACTGTGCCTCAGGCTTCTGGTTTAGGGGGTGAGGCAGTCACAGGAATAGCATCTCCAAGCTATTCAAGCACTTCCAGTAATTTTTTCATCGTCTTCTCTATTAGTACCAAGGGTTGTGTATATAGGCAGGCCCTGCATCTTTACAGAGGAAGCTGAGACACATAGTAGAAGGAAAGCTGGTCAGAGGTGCTTAAACCAGCGGGTACTAGAGGTGCTCAGGTCAGTGCTTACTGGAGGGTGATGAGAGCTGTTCAAGTCAGCAGTAAATAGCTGTTTGGTACAAGGGTTATAGCTGGAGGTCAGCTGGAGAGATGTAATTGCACCCATACATGCTGCGCTTGCTGGGTTGATAAAGGTAAAGCACGTGCGGTTACAAAGCTATCTGAGTTCTGCTTGGTGGACAATATGTGATCATCCCCAAAAACAGTTCTGCTGATTCAGAAGACACGTGAAGCCTGGCTTAAGCCTAAACCTAGCCTTGAACATTGCAAGCACTAGCCACTAATTGCTGGCTCCTCTACCCCAGCCTGGTGACATGAAGAGGAGAACAAGAAAGGCTACCTGCAGAGCAGCACCTTCGGGCAGCTGGAACAGCAGCACGGCTTCTGCATTCCTCCTGCTTGAGTACTTCAGCCTGGCTGCAGGAGCTCATGATATGGCTGCTCACTGCAGGCTTTCACAGATCAGGCCCATTTTGTTCTCTCACTGTGTCTAACAGGGACTACTGCCTGAAGCTGCATTGGTCTTGAAAACACAGATGGGCCAGAGTTGTAATACTCAAGCACAGTCCTCTTCCAAAAGTAGGAGGTCTTAACATGAGGCTTGTTTCAGAGCCAGCTGCATTGCATTGGCTTCCTGGAAGAAGTGTTTCAAAAGGCTTTTAACCTTTCATTTCCATCTGGGGACAAAGGCGTTTCAATTATATCATCCAACACCTAAACATGAACAGATTCCCACTCCCAAGTTTGAGAGCCAGAAGTATCATTTTAAAATATCAAGCAGCAATCTTTCTGACAAGGCAAAATGACATGAGTTGCCAATGAATAGCCGACATCACCAACAGACAATACTCACTTATCCATAAAGCTTTAAACTGCAAATTACAAGGTAAGTCCTTGCCTTGGCAGTGCTCTGAGAGACTCTATATATGCTTCTAACTCCTACCGCTGGAAATGTAAAAGCCTGAGCTCAAGTGCTCTTGTTTGTTGTCTTCACATTGAAAGTCTCTGCTGTTGGTCTGGTGTAGGTTTGTAATCCCTCGCAATGATTATTAATGTTATTGTGGATCAAATTTATTTGTATGAAGATCTGTCAAGGTTAAAGACACCAGGGATGAGTCTGAATGAGTGTGTTTAAAATGGATGCACAAAGGAATTTGGAAATTCCAGCCCCGTGTGGCCTTCTTACCCCATAAAAACAGCATCTGCAAGAAAGTGGGCATAGGTTATGTAAGAGGTATCCTCTGAGAAATGACCTTTCTATCTCTGTTTTTGATAGAGACAACTTCACTCATGTATTTTTTGTTCCAAGAAAAACATAAACTCTGGATGAAAGAGAAGAGTCACAACTTTCCTCTGATGATCTTCCCTGCTGTCCTAGGGCTACATAAACAAAAAGATAAATGAATGACAGAAAGCCTACTTGAGGAGATCCTTCAGAAGAGTAAAGATGGGTTAATTTAAACAAAGATAAATGTGATGAAGTTTTCTAGAGCTGACAGGTGCTTGGCATATCAAGAACTCTTGGAGAGGTGTCAGATGCTCAGGATTAAGATTGGCATGTAAAAAGGAGCCAGGAGGGCCTGGAGACAAAGAAACACACATTAAGACAGGTAGAAAGATGCTCTTCCTGGTTCTATTTGCTTTGTTGGGCACCATTCATGGAAGGAAGGGGAATACTTTGCTAAGTACGTAGAAGGATTTAGCGCTGATTCCTCAAGCCCAGACACTTCACATGCCCATGGGAAAGAGGTGGAAAGACCCAGTTCAGTGTACTTAACCCTCAGAATCTCTTAACATACAGCAGTGACATGCTTCTGGAGACAACCTGCACAATCCCATCAACGGAGCCAGGACAGTCAGTGAAAAACTCACTTGGAAAGCATCAAAGTGTATGGACAGTCCCCACATGTTTTGTAGGAGCTGGTTCTTTGAGATTCAGCTGTTGCTCAGTTAGACAGGTCATAGAAACAGCTTTTAATTCCCCCCAGACAGAAAATTAGGATACTAAGCAAGCACTTTTATAAAGATTCAGGACCTTGCACTAATTCAGTTTCTGATGTTTAATCTGCACAGAGATCTCATGCAAAACTCTCTACCCTCCAGGTGATACAGTAATATGAGTTCACTCACATGAACTCACTCATGATCTGACCTGGCAAAAAGGGCAATTAAATTGTTCAAAACTAAAGTATTTTAAAAGTTGGGGAAAAATCCTCACATAGCTGACTTTATTAATATTGTTTACACAGCTTTCTAGAGATGGCCTAGCTACATGAAGTACAAATAACCAAATAATTTATATGACAGTAGAACTCACACTTTCACTGAATCAGCTATACAGGGAATACTGATCAATTTTCTCTTCGTAACAAAATAAACCTGACACTGCCCTCATCCATGCAGAAATAACAAAGCAGGAATTGTATATTTGTCTGTAAACAGAAAATCAAACTAATTCAGCAGAAACAATTTGTTACAGTTCATCCAATAAACATATTAGAGACCTTACAAGAATGAGGATTCACTTTCCTATTCATACTTAGCATTTGTGTACTAAGTCTTTGAAATTCCTCAGAATCTGATGAAGCATGGGCTAGATAAATGGATTGTGGGGCAGCCTGAAAACTTGCTGAACTGCCAGGCTCAGAGGGTTGTGATCAGTGGCAAAAAGTCCAGCTGGAGGCCTGTTGCTAATGGTGTATGCCAGGGGTTGATACTGGGGCCAATAGTGTTTAACATATTCATTAATGGTCTGGACAGTGGGACAGAGTGCACCCTCAGCAATTCTGCAGATGATTCAAAATTAGGAGGAGTGGCTGACACACCAGATGGTTGTGCTGCCACCAGAGGGACCCTGACAATCAGAAGTGGACCCATAGGTCCCTCATTAAATTCAACAGAGTGAAATGCCAAATCCTGCATCCAGGGTGGAATAACCCCATACACCAGTACAGCCTGGGGGACAACTAGCTGGAAAGCCGCTCTGAAGAAAGGGATTTAGGGATCCTGGTTGAACATGAGCCAGCAATGTGCCCTTGTGGCAGAGAAGGCAAATGGTCTCCAGGACTGGATGAGGGACAGCATTGCCAGCAGATTGAGGAAGGCCATCCTTCCATTCTGCTCAGCACTGGTGAGATCCTACCTGGAATGCTGCATCCAACACTGAGCTTTCCAGCAGAAGAGACATGAACATAGTGGAGCAAGTTCAGTAAAGGGCCACAAAGATGATTAAAGGATAGAACCACCTATTATACAAGGAGAGGCTGAGCAAGGTAGAATTGTTTACCTTGCAGAAAAGGCAGCTCAGGGGGATCTTATTAATGTATATAAATACCTGATGGGAGGAAGTAGAGAACACAGAACCAGGTTCATGTGGTATCAAGTGACAGCACAGGAGGCAACGAGCACACATGAAACTCCATTTAAACATAAGAAACGTTTATGTGTGACAGTGGCCAAACACTGGAATAGGTTGTTTAGAGTGTTTATGGAGTATCCATCCTTGGAGATAATTCACAAACATGACTGGACATGGTCCTGAACAACCTGCTCAAGTTTACCCTGTTATAAACAGGGATCTTAGATGATCTCCAGAGGTCCCTTCCAACCTTGTGGATCTCCACTGGACTTTAGACTCCTACCTCTAGATCTATTGCTTTTTATAGGTAGTAAGATCCATGATGTGGCCTAAGGAGAAGAGACACAAGAGGTACTTCTTAGAACACACTATTTCATCACAACTTTAATCAATGGCTATGTACTGTTCCATGTATTTGTGTATTCTGGCTGCTGTCTCCCTGTGTATTTTTATATGCATGTAAGTGTTCAGCAGTGTCCCAGATTCAACGTTTTAAGCCATCACAACCTTGTACGCCCCGAGTAGCAGAACATAAAACATCCGTATAATGTTGACATCTAGCTAAGTTTATGTCAGTTCTGAACTCACTGCGCTCTTAAAGGTTATTCAGAAACAGAAAGAGGCAGATACAACAAAGGAACCTTTAAGTCAGACTGTAGTTTGTAAATTGGGTAGAAATAGCCCTTCAGCTATTTTGACATGTTATTTCACTGTAAAATTAAAAGAAAACAACATTCTCCAGGGACATGGGTTAGTATTTTCACTAACTGATCTCTTCCTTTTTCTTCTTTTTTTCCTATTTTCAGCAAACACAGCACTATTCTAAGCCAAAATGCAGAAAACTCAAACCACTTACAAGCTAAGTGTCTCCTTGGGCTGCTATCACTGGTCTTTTTGCTAACCACATATTCAAGTACACATTTCCTCAGCGCCTGCCTTTGTGAGATCGCTTTTTATTATCAATGGACTCAATTCAGTATTTGTTTCTCCTTTCAGTCTATAGAATGTAAAAGCTCCAGCAATGCAATGGGGAGAGGTGAATAAAAACAGACAGTGGATCTTGTTGTCACAGATATGATCTACCCTCTGGGTAGACCTTTCATGGTTGGAAAAGCCAGATGGAAAGGCTACCTTCACGTTAGTGGAAGCAAAAAAGCCAAATGTCTGGTGGCTACAAAGAAAAAGGTTATTTGAAATAGGTCTTCAAATGAAACATTTCCCTTCTTTGGGAACCAGAAGAACTGGAAGAAACATGCTGACCTAACAAGGTATTCTGCAAAATTCACCCAATAAAGACAGCAGAGATGGAAGACACAAGAACTGTACTGGGTCAGACCGAAGGCCAGTCTAGCCTGACAACTCCCACACTGCCTTAGTCACTGAATGTGCAGTCCCAGCACAGATTCAACTCTGGAACAGTTAGCCGGAATAGAGACATCTAAACAATTCATCTTGAAGTCTGTGCTGCTATAAACAGAAACCAACCACAGAAACCTAGGGAAAAGCATAAGAATAAAGTAATGCCACATCCCATGCATGTGAGAAGAGCCTGGTTAACTTTCAAAGTAACCAGCTATGGCTTGTGGAAGAAGAAATTCCGGTGACGCTATATTACATACACTATGATTTTAAAGGCATTAACTGCAAAGACAGGCATTTATGTATTTAAAGCAGATCAAACAACAGCTGCAATATCCTCTTCCATTCCAGATCCCACTATGGTCATAAGCCAAGTAGAGCACAAAGACAAGTATGCTGTGCTCATACACCTGTGAGGAGTCCCCAGCCTGAAGTGGCAACTGGAAAGCTGTCAGCAAGAACACAGTGAGCCCAAAGATATCTCGAAGCCTCAGTAAGAAGTATGAATGTGGGGAATTTGTGCAATTGTATTTGGTACTGGATAATGTTTTCAGAGACTGGTTGCATGGTCTCCTCCGCATGGATGGCACCTCGACTTTGTGAGGGTCACATCATTCCTCCAGAATGGCTATGCAGAACAGTCACCATCCCCTGCCTGCAGCAGCTCAGGCAGTGCTTTTGAGCAGTGACTGGGGAGTCATCTGAGGAGGAGAAGAAGGAAGATTGAACCACAGCTGAAATGGGATCTCCTCCCCACTAAGAAGTGGTCCACAGAACCCCTCTATTTGACAGGGAGAGGTAGATGGCCATCATACTCCTCCTTTCTCCATCAGAGGACACTGCAAGGGAGAGAAAACCAACCTGGCCAGCCACATATGTCTGTGAATACAACACAATTCTCTGAGCACTCTGTAGAGTAACTGGAGAACTGACACATACTGATCTGTCCTAATTTTTGTGAGAAACAAGCTCTGAACTGTGTGGCCAACCAGCCCACAGTGGGGAGCAGGCCCAAGAGGTAAGCCTGAATTTGCCACCAGAGAGACCTTGGAAAGCTCCTGCAGCAAACACTCCAGAGCCCACTGGAGAACATGCTCCCCTCCACTCTCTACCCCAGATGACCCTGGACCCAAAGTCAGTGGTAGGGTCGGTGGTGTGTTCTGACACAAAGATCTCTTCAAATCTCTGAAACAGGACATACTGACCATGAAAAACGATTGTTCTCCCAGTTTTTCAAGAACTGAGTCTTCATCTTCTTGAATATAATATAACACTAATTGTTGGTCTGCTTGCATGAGGCATAGAAATCCTGATTTTGCTACAGGGTTATCTTTTCACCAGAGAACGTCTCAGACTTCCTGCTATACAGGTCAATGACAAGCATTGTTTCTTCAGAGTCTCAGGTTATATCTCACTGGCTCTTCAGGGAGCCTGAAGGAGTTTATCACAACTGCAAAAGACTGCAGCAGAAAGGACAAATACTTAAATAAGAGAGGCTGCTAGAAGACAGTAGGGATTCAGCAAAGGTAGACTGCAACAGAAATAGGTCAGTTAAGAAATTAGGACATTTCAAGCCAGGAGAAGGATGGAGAAAGAAGCATCAAAAACACAGTGATGATGGATGGCAGCTGATGGCAAGCATGAAAGTGCACATGAAGAAATACTTCTCACACATGTGCCTGGGAAGATCCTCCTAGAAGCTATGCTAAGGCACATGGAGGACAAGGAGGTTATTCAAGACAGCCAGCATGACTTCACTGAGGACAAATCTTGCCCAACCAACATAGTGGCCTTCTGTGATGGAGTAACTATATCAGTGGACAAGGGAAGAGCTGCAGACATCATCTTTCTGGACTTCTGTAAGGCCTTTGACATGGTTCCCCACAACATTCTTCTGTCTAAATTGGAGAGATATGGATCTGATGGATGGGACTGCTCGGTGGATAAGGAATTGGTTGGATGGTCACATCCAGAGGGTAGTGGTCAATGGTTCAATGTCCGGGTGGAGATCAGTGACAAGTACTGTTTAATATCTTTGTCAGTGACATAGCAGGATCAAGCACACCCTCAGCAAGTTTGCAGACAACACCAAGCTGAGTGGTGCAGTTGACATGGCTGCCATCCATGGGGACCTGGACAAGCTCAAGAAGTGGGTCCATGTGAACTTCACAAGGTTCAACAAGGTCAAGTGCAAGGTCCTGAACCTGGGTGAGGGCAACCTCTGGTATCAATACAGGCTGGGGATGAAGGGATTGAGTGCCGCCCTGCCAAGAAGGACTTGGTGGATATAAAGCTGGACATGAGCCGACAATGTGCACTTCCAACCCAGAAAGCCAATGATATCCTGGCTGCATCAAAAGAAGTGTGACCAGCAGGTCGAGGGAGGTGATTCTCCCCCTCTACTCCACTCTCATGAGACTTCACCTGGAGTGCTGTGTCCAGCTCTGGAGTCCTCAGCACAGGAAAGACACGGACCTCTTGGAACAGGTCCAGAGAAGGACCACAGAAATTATCAGAGGGATGGGATGCCTCTCCCACCCCTCTAATGGTACAGGATTGTTCAGGATACACTGGAGGACTTTGCAGCAGTGAGAAGCAATCTTTGCTTCAGAATTTTGTGGCTCCTTGTGGGTTGGATGCATCTGGTCCCTACCTGGAACCACAGATTTTGGTTCCATTTTTTCCAAAGGATTTCATATGAGGTTCACACACACCAGAAGCACCCTATAAGATGAAACACCACGCAGTAAATGAGGGCAACCAGATCTGCTTTAAAAGCACACTACAGCTCAGAAACAAAGCACTAAAGTAGATGCAGTCAATGTTTGTTTAAGGCCGCTGCCTCTATATCTACGATAGTTTGTGGATCAAGTCCAACTGGAGTGAAGACTGCATATTCATCTTTAAGTATTCTGAAGCTGTACTCCACTAGGACAATCCAGTTCACAAATACCAGGACAAGGAACTTGTGAGAGTTCAGTGTTCTTCCTAGGGCATCTGCCTGGAAAACAGGCTTCAAGAGATCAGGTGATCACTGCACAACCTTCCAGGAAACGTTGTCTCCCCTTTGAAATGCCTTGTCTACCACAGGAATCACATTAACAATACTGACACGCTTGTCTATCCTTTAAAAAACATTTTTTCCCAGAAGGAAGATAACAAAATAAGAACAGTAAAAGCTAAAATCAAAATCACCAAAATCAAAACCCAACACCACCAAGAAATTATTAGCCTATTAGTTCTGTCTATGCTACATAGATAACAGTAAGGAATTTTATTAACACTATTATCCTACATGGAAGGTCCTCAAGTAGCAGTGTATTTACTGTACCCTAAAAACTGCTGAAAGCAATGGATGTTTCCATTTTCATTTAAATAAAAAATTTCCTTGTGTAGTGTGGCTTCATAAAACCTAAATCATAGAAAGACTGTATTTTAAAGATGCATAAATGTGACACCTCATAGAATCTGAAATATTTTATATTTATTGTTACAAATTTTTTATGCTAATATTTATAAATATAAAAATGTGATTCTTTTTCACTAGTGTGACTAAGAAATTAGTGTTTATTGTCAAAAACCCAGGGATTAAGGATTTCTCAAAATTTCTGCTATGCACAAGGTATCAAAACCCAACAACATATCTTTGTCACAGGGAAAACAAAGCTGAATGAATACTGCAAGCGCAGAGCTTCTGACAGGAGGATTACACAGCAGAGGGAGCAGTTGCCCTGAGTCACTTTTTTCCTTCCAGCATTAGCATTGCTGTAGCTGCAAATTATTCCGAGTTTGCAGATCAGTGTTTTTATTAGACAAAATGTGACAGCTGAAAAAAAAGCTGAAGAGAAAAAGCTCAAGAACAGAAAACCTTTCTGAGTACACACTGAGAACAAGAACGCTGCATTTACTTAGACAGGCATTGGTAAAGCACCCAAGAGAAAAAGCAGCTGGTACCTGTGAAGGAGGAATGTTGTGTGCTTCTGTTAAGGAAAAAGAGATAGATAACGGCTAGTGTGAAACAGTGAGAGTTTATGGGAAGACTATAATTCACTATAAAAACAGTATCTCTGCTGAGTCCACAGTTTATGATGACAATTTGAGTTCCTAAGATTATCTGTAGAAAGTGTTTTGAGAACAAGAGATGAAAGATCAGGGGTGAACCAACTGTGTATGTGTTTGCTCTTCACTAGTTGTCTGTGAGAGTTTATTCTGGTATGTAGTCATTGCTTAGTTTGACCTATGAAGTTTCCAGGACACCATTTGGTGCAAGGGACGAATGAGGTTACATTCTTGGCAGTGAAAACGCAGCAGCTAGAGACATGGAAGATCAACTCTGGGGAGTATTATTCTTATTAAGAGACAGGAAGACACTCCAATACAGAAGGTATCCAGACAAGGTTTCATAGCACTGTGTTATGAACCTGCAAGAGAAAATGAGCTCCATGCCTTACACAATTAGGGTCACTGCAACACAAAACTGTTGTAGCTCACACTACTCCCACAGGAATATGGTGAAATCTGCAATTGGATGAGAGTAGTTGGACACATTTAGTGATTTTTGCTAATATCTGAAAGCAACATTTGCTCTCATTCCATTTTTTAAACCTTTACTATTCTGAAAGAGAAAAAAATACAGCAAATTTTCTATTTGCAGTCTTCTGCCTACCAGACTATAGAGTCATACATGTTTAGTTAGACCAAGTGTTAGTCTAAATTATCTTCTTTTACACCCTTTAATTCTTACCAATATAATACAATTAAACATTTCAACCTTCCCTTCACTATCCAGTCAAATCAGTTACAGGACTCAAAACTGAGAAAAGGATTTTTGCTCACCATGGATCCCAAGAAGAGCTACTCAGTCATCTGTGAAAGAAATAACCCATCAATTTATGATTAAGAACAGTATCTGGATTATTTTCAATAAACCAAGACAATTTAATCATCATAAGCTGCCAGAAGCCAAGAACAGTAACATATAAGAATCAGTTTTATCATAACCACATCACCTGAAGGTAACCTCCACCCTTTTTGAGACCAGTGAGCTGACAGATGTTGCTTGCAGCAGCAGCAACTTCCTCTAAAGATCCACTTCTCAAGATGGAGGGCATACATACAACAAGAGTACTAACTACCAAGAGGTAAAAAACAACTCTACATATTCAGCACTAAGACAGGCAAGAATCACCACAAAAAGTACAAATGGGTGACTGGACAGCACTGTAACTCAAACGACCAGAAACTCCACATGCAACTAGTGAGGATCTGGCCCTTTGTAACAGCTGGTTTCAGGCCAAGAAAAAGCTAGACATCCATAGGGATAGCTGTGAATTGGCCAGTCTCCATCCACAAACATAGAAAGCTGCTGAAGTTCAACCCACAAGTGTTCTTGGAATCTGCTTGATACAGCTTTAAAAAAGGTCAAATAGAAGGTGCTCAAAAAACAGTTATGCTGTGATCACTCTGGCTGCTTTAATTGGGCAGCCAACTCTGCCTTGCGACAGACAGCTGGGAAATGCAGCTAGCAAGAAACTGGTTTGTATTCACATTTAAACACTTGTGTTTCATGCAAGCACATGAATTGTACAACAGGAATTTAGGGGATGGAGCAGCTGCATTATGAGGAGAGATTTCTTAATTTGGAGACATGCAGGCTGAAGGGGATACAACTGAGAATTACATAATCATGAAGGCAGTGGAGAAAGTGAGAGCAGGACTTACTCACCACACCTTGCAACACTAGAAGTATGGGCAGGCACTCAAACTATGCATGATAGGTTTAAAATAGACAAAACCAATAACTTTCCTTTACAAGTAGTAAATTCACAGCAAGTAGTGAATTTCTGGTCACGTGGGACTGAGGAGACTGATCATATCAGCAGGCTAGACAAAAAGAGCACGTTATACAAAGAGGATTAATTTATGGACAGTAGTTCCAAAACAGGTAAAGGAATGGACACAAGCGTATCTCATAACGATCCTGTTCCAATCACTGTGGATACTGGGAAAGAATGAGGGGAATGCACAAGATGAAATGGTCAGGATCATGTCCTAGCCCCATATAGTATTGCCTGCTGTTACCGTCCAAGGCAGAAATATTAGTCTAGGTGGGACATAGATTTGACACAATAAGGCAGTTCTTACACTTTTATGCACAAAGCCATGGCTGGAGAAAGGTCGTTGACACTATAGGTCTAAGAGACCTGACTTGCTACAGGAAAAGAAGCTGGTGTAGCTTCATCTGTAACTGCAGTCATATCACACGCCATACCCGAAAAATATGTGCAGATGTTATAATGCAATAGGCATACATTTTGAAGAAGTTCTGCCTGTTAGAGCACTGAAGCTACACCCAGAGTGGCTTCTGTCATACCACAGTAGTTCTACTGAAGTTTTGGAAAAAATACCTTTGATGTTCTACCCTACGTGCAGCTCCTGTCTGTAACACTCCCTGCTCTAGAGGAACTCAGTGATGGCACTGCGCTTTGTCCCTGTTGTAGTGTGGACTTCACAAAACTTGCCTCCCAACAAGCTTACCTTATAGCTTCATAAAGGAAGTATCTAACAATAACAAGCCTGTCCTTCTCACAGTATGAGAGCACCAAGTTTTAAAGGAAAAGTCTGTCATTTGCTAGCATTCAAACACATGTTGACTTCCTCTGAGCACAACAGATTTCACCTGTTTCCTTCCTTCTTTCAGACCCCGCAGCTGTGACGGATATGTTACTAACACACACAGCACATGTGCCACACATCCCTCTCTCCATTTCTGCACCCCTGAAGGACTGAAAGGAAACAAAGCTGGGCAGAAGCAGTTGGATGTATCCAAGGCCCAATCAAAGACTCATGACACCTGATAGATTGATACAGCTACTGCTCCTCCTAGGTATTAAATGCCACCTCTTTTCGCATAATTTTCCATAGCTACATATGTATTTATATACTATACATGCCACAAACCTTCTGGAGCACAGTATTTACCACCTTTCTTTAATTACTGGCTCAGCTGCAGCATTCGCTAATCTAAACTTGACCCAACAACTTACCCAACTGTTCATACTATAATGGATGGGCAGGGGGATTTTTTAATATGCTTGTGACTTCCCAGGAAGCCAGATAAGAGAGAGATTGATCTAATTTCAGTGGACCCTACTACTTTCTCAAGGAAATGTCTGTTTCCATTCTCTCTGGAGCCTGCCAGGCCAGTAGGAAGGCACAAAGTTCGTTACTGAGATCTAAAAAATATGACCATATGCTAGCTCATTTCTTGGTGTTCTAAATTTAACCTGAAATCATAGTGTTGTATAACACAAGAAGACAAGCACTGCCCTGGAGCAACAGAGATTTTATCTAGCTCCTGCTTCAATGGGAACTGGACAGCTGGAATATGTCCATAAGTATTTGATAGCAAGATCAGTTACACTGGTCTAGTAGCCTAGAAAACGAGTCATTGGAAAGCACAACAGGAAAGCACAACCTATTAAAACCACCCATTTCCTCCACCAGGCATCATACAGGTATAATCCACACTGTACCCTTAGACAGAATCCATTCGACAGGGTTGCTTGAGCTAGCAGAGACCTGGGCTGGATGATGGAAGTCCAGTACAGGACTAGAATCCTTTCCCAGTGGAAGCGAACAGTGTCAACTCTTCTAACGCCAAGAGCAATAAATGAAGAAAGTTAGGTTTTCAACATAAGAAAACAGTTGATCTTTGCTGAGATCAGTTTCTTTTTGAATAATTTTTCCTCACAACTGAGCTACTCATGAGACAACCTCCCTCCAATGCCCTAAAAAAAATAAAAATCATAAAACCATATGATCCTAAAGTCATTCTGGTTGTGGGAAAGGGATAGCCATGTAAAAATATTCCTAAAAGCAAACAAACAATGAAATAGAAAACAGAAACAGGGAGACATTAGAACGTGTTGAGGCTAACCAGGCCTTGGCATCAGTCATCAAGCAGGAAAGTTACTGCTTACTGGAGGCTGACAGCACACAGAAGTTGAACTGATCAGAAACCCTCTCTAAATTTCAAGGGGCATTTTTCCTTACTAACCACTAGATGTCACTCCTCCCATTTTGTTCTCACGTTTACTACCTCTCTAACATTTTCACCCGGGGAAAAAAGCTAAATAATCGCTCCGCAGTGGAATAGACACAAAGCTTTCACAAGAACAGCCTCTTTGGAAGCCTGAAGTAAAAAAAAAAAAAAATCTAGCTTTCAAATACTCACAGGTCAAGATATCTTGGAGCTGAGGCTTAGATTCAGCACCACTTCCAGATGGAGAGGGTGAAAATTATAATCTCCATAGTTATAGGTACAGACTTATTAACTGTCCGATTAATTTCCAATTCAAACGCTAACAAAGTGAACTACCTGGGTGGAAAGCAACACCTCTTGAGCCTCCGCAGAGTCCATTATACTCCCAGACTGTGAGCCTCAAGCCCTGCAGTGTATTCCTTATAAAATAATCCCTTGGAAAAATTATTTTTTTGGTCCACAGCCAACTATAAAAAAGGCAGCCTTTTGTACTACACCTTACCCTCCATGTAAACCCACTCCTACCTCCAAAACCTGCAGTAACAATTTCTCTCCTCTGTATGCATAAACGGCACCGTCTGGCATCAAGCACATTCAACATGATACCTACCAAAAAATGTAACGCATTAGTGAATGCAAAAGTATAATCACTAGGAGATCAGCAGGTTTCAGCTAACCAGGGTAATAGTGAAGAACTGCACTGTAAAATTCTTTCAGGATAGGGCTGGATTTGTCATAATTTGGCTGGGATTTTCTTCAGAATACTTTGTGTGCATTGTTTTCTGATCCTTGTTTGGCATCCCAAAGTGCCAGCTTTCCTCTAAGCAAGGAGACATATGGGAAGCAAGCAAAGAGGAAGGACTAACACACTGGTAAAATAAAAGCAGAGCTGTATTCTAGACCACTTTCATACTGGGAAGTGCATTTTCTTAAGGGACTACATTTTTTTTTCTGGGAAACAGTCTGGAGAAATAAGCCAAGAATAAAGGTCCCACTTATAAATCACCTTGTCTGAGCATTTCCAGCTTGAACGGTTAATTCTGTGGCTCTGCATCAACCTGGTTACATTTAGGTCTTCAAAACTCAGTATTTTTTAACAAACAGGAAGCCCACAAACACTCTTGAACTCAAGCAAAGTGCAAACTAGGTGACTAGTGAAGCCTCCCTGGACCTTTTCCTATGAAGAAGCTCAGTCTGGAGAAGAAAATGCTGCTGACTCCTACAACACTTTCCAAAGTTTTGTTCTCTCCACAAGCTTTTCGACTTTTCAGTCAGAGAACTGCTTCCCTCTCACGAGAAATTTTAATGGGACTCAAATTTAAAAATTGTATTTGGAGTTTTTCAGCCATTCTCTACATTTAGCGTTGAGGTTACTGCTAGGGCAAAAGGTGGGATTTTGGCATCAGAAACACACTGCAGCTGCACCCACTAACTCTCCAGTTTCCTCACACTTTCAGTGCATTCAAAGATGGGATAGAGCACTACTGGCTAATGCATTGTGCAAACAAGAAAATGTTTCCACGCTGCAGAGACCACAACAAAATACACCGTTTTCAAAAGAACACCATATTCACATTGTTGTCAGCTAATAAGTTGGGTCCAATAGGACTATAAATTAGTAACGGGGGGTGGAATCAAGAACAAGGTGATTAACACTGACAAAAACAATGTACCACTTCTTAATAGAGATAAACCCATTTTTAAAATTAAATGTTTTATTAATATTCTTCTAATACATTCTTCAACGTATAACAATTCCTTTCAGTCTATGACATTATAGGGCAGATCAATGCATTCCTACTCTAACTTAAACAAAGAAAAGCAAGATGAAAGTGTGATCCATCAAAGGTTTTTTGCATTTCCAATAGTGAAAAACAAACCAAGCATTGCCTTAGCATAACTAATCCCATTCCAACCCATTCTCTCCAGTTCCCAAAACCCATCTTGTTATAGGAATTAACCCACTTTCCAAAAAATATTTAAGAAGTCTTTCCAGATGCACAGAATTTTTATTCACCTACAATTTATGTAGTCTAGAAACAAAATTAAAGAGTGTTGGCTTTACCGCTCAGGAGAAAACTCACATTAAGTCCCTGCTCTGCCAGTGTCTTCCTGTGTGATCCTGGACAAGTCATCAGGACAAGTGTACAGCTCGCAGCAGAGAACAATGCAGAGCTGTCTGAGCTGCGGGTTCTCAAGCCAGGAACCACATCTGGCACAGCACTGCTGTATCAGTATGAACCAGAGTCAGCACTGGTACATTCAGATACCATCGCATGGAGGTGGTCCTAAACCAGTTACCTGGCTCACTCCACTGAGCATACTGCTCAAAGTCAGTGATCACCCAGCCTGCACAGGTATCTTTTGACCTATAGTAAAAGCACATGCTTAAGTTCTCTGTCTCATTTCTCTATGTGCAGAATAGGAAGAGTAGCACTTCCATGTTTTGCAAGGATGCTGCAGGCATACAAACAAGAAAACTGAGGAAGCATGGACAGAACAGAGTACTAGAGAGGAGGGAATCCAGCAGAGATCTCTAAGACCCACGCAGCACTTGAAGGTTTCTTTGCTGAAATAACTTTATCCCAGGCTTCAGAAAAAAACACCACCTATTGCTACTAAAGGACAAAGTTAAAACTGGAAACACTAAGGACCAAGCTGTGAACACAAAAATACTCAGGAGCAATTGACAGAGAAAATAATCCAAAATTTCTTGAGGAAATACCTTTGCTCTTGGGAAATGCCAGTTTATTGAAATTTCTTGAAGAAAAATAAATTTCTGTTAAGAAAGGTTACTCAGGCTCAAGGAGAATTTTCTGATCAAACCAAAAGGGAGAGGTGCCAATTCCAGAATGTGCTGACAATCCGCAGAGTCAGTGATAAGACACACTTAATTTCAAATCCCATGCATGATGAGACTTGGCACAGGGAACTGAACCTAAGGCCCCACACAAGTTCCTGACCTGGCTAGTTTGGGAGTAGTCTGTTTTGTACATATAATTGAGTGCTCGCTCTGACCCACATAAGAGAGACTCACATTACAGCCCAAGGTCAGCACACCTGTTTGGATGCATGAAATGCATGTTCAAATTTCTATTTCACACACAGCATCACTGGGATTTGAAAGCAGTTCTTCCAAAAACCTAACTAAATACCCTGTGTGTTGGTGTATTCATTGCTCTGGTTCCAGTTAAATCTTTCAGAAGTGTCTGTTCTGTACCAGTGTAGAACAGGAAAAAGGTTTTATGGGATAGGAGTCTGTTTCCTCTACACCTCTAGAAAAAATATCAGATAGACAGAAAGGAAATTAAGAATTTCACGATAAAAGATCTTTCTAGCTTTATCCAAAAGCTCACTGGAGAAGATAATGAACTTTGAAATCAGGTACACTTATTTTCAATTTATGTTCCACAATTTTTTTGCCAGTGTAACTTCAGGTTTTGACTGAGCTATATCTGCTTAGCACTCATATAGAAGAAAGCTCTGCTAACTCTTTCATGACTCCTAAAACTGGAGTTTTCCACTCTTTTCAAAAAACAAAGCTCCTTTTCCTTCCCAGCTAAGCAGAATACTTTACACCTGCTGGATGTTCAACTTCCTTTCACTGAAGTTTGATGTGAAACTATATAGGTCTGTGGTCTTCTCTGAAGGAGATAGCTGAACTTCAGAAAGCATTTTCCTACTTACAGTTCTTTCACTTGTCACCCAGGTATCACGGTGCTTTTTCTGTTCCCTGTTTGGATGAATAAATCTTCAGATGCCAATCCTGCACACAACACAAAACTCTTAGCTTTTGGTTTCACACCCTGCCTCTAAGCTGGGGTGGCACAGAGGACGCAACATGACGGGCTGTTTGCTTCCTTTCCCAACCCTGAAACTCCACACCCAAGCCCTCTCCAAGTCCCTTTCATCAAGCACAGTTATTATTAAGAAAAAATTAGAAACTCCAAATAAACCAGCCAAATTGTAAAGTTCCGATCACCATCTGAAGTCCCCTCCTCATTGCAGCAAGTCCCAACCTTTCAGACTTCTTGAGTGCCAGTGTGTAAATCTCCACATGTTGGATGATGCATGGATGGTGTATCAACCATGTGACAGACAGGACAGAGAATGCCATGCCACAGCGTGCTGGGTTACGTGACAACTCAACAGGCCAATGATAAAGGAAGATAAATGCAAAAGTTTCACCACTATTTGCTGACATTCGATAACTTGATTGGATCTAAGTCTCCTGTCTCTTAGACCTGACCTACACAGGAAAAATAATCAGTATGACTATGCCTGAATAGGAAAATGTGTGGAGTCACTCTATCAGTCTCTGATGAAGTCATTCTTAGCTGCCCACAGACTAGGGCTATTCCGGCACTGCTATGCCAACCAGTCTCCCAGACAGACTAAAGGTTACATCAGCTTTGCAAGCAAATAACAGCAGCTTTGCTGTTATCTTCAGAGATAGTCCTGATTAGAACCAAGGCAAGAGCAGAATTAGGGGCAAAGGTAGAATTCATGCCCTGGGCAAAGATCTACTGCAGTATATGCACAGCAGTACACTGATCTCCTCAGGGTTTTCTGCACAGCAGAGAATTTCATCGCACATAAAGACATTTGTATGAACAGGCTAAAAGCAGTACAGTTGTGAGCTGGAGAAAATTAAAAGATGAAGAAAACACCACACAAACAAAAAACACTTAAAACATCAGTTTCAACCCTGTATCTTCAACTGAAAGCAGCTTTTTTAAAAAAAAACCCAACACACACAAACCCAAATCAAACACAAAATGTGTAAAAAAAGGTATTACAAAGAAAACTTCCATTAAGCCACTCTCCTCTGATGATCCACTCTGATAGACACTATTTCTCTCATTTAAGTGCAGTAACCGCAACCCAGAAGGCTGTTTGTATGAGCAAGGGTCATTCATGGAACCAAGCCAAGCTTACTTCACCATCAAGAAAGCCCCTCAAATGAGCGAAAACTCCCCCCACCTTCAGTGGCCAATACATTAGGCCATTGATTTTCAGGCACAGAAGAGCAAGCCATAAGGGATTTTAACAGGTCATATAGGTTCTTCCCCTCCTCCCAAAAGCAGGATTAACTAACTAAATCACAGAATCATTTAGGTTGGAAAAGACCCTTAAGATTATTCAGCCCAACTGTAATAATTCCTGACTGATGGCCTGAAACTTCGCAATGATACAGACTCCGTATTTTGCTGAGGCCATTTCTTCCAGTCTTTCACTGTCCTTATGGACAGTTTTTTCTAACGTATAACCTGAACCTTTCTCATTACATTTTAAACATGTACTACTTCTTGTCCTATATACCCTGAAAGTGTAAGACATGCCTTTTTTCAGGGACCTTTTATATATCTAAAGACTGTACACCCTCAGGCTTCTCTTCCCCTAGACTTAACAAATACAGCTCCTCCACTTAGTTCACACATAAACCAAGGTTCATGTAAATATGTTCATAGAACATAAGTACTGTGAATACAAATTAACACCATATCTCACCTAATGATTTTGCATAGAGAATTCGTGACTAAAAAGCCATACGGGTTTCCACCCCATCCCTTCACTGGGCACAGCAGCTCTGCTAACCTCTCAGGTCAAGGCCGTGTTGGACTCCACCATGACATTCGTCCCAGACCATTCCTCTCTGCAGTAGGACTCAGTCAGACACTGCAGGGCACAAGAACAAACTTTGCTTCCTGACCTTCAGCTCCTTACCTCCTCTTCTAACTGCCACCAGTAAAGTCAAGCCTGGATGAAAATACGTGAATCTGCTGGAATTTTCCTACAGATTTCCTACAGGTTCAAAGGAACATGTGATACAGAGGAATACAGCTCTCAGGAGAAGAGCCCTCACAAAGTACACTGCAAGCTACCCAGTGTGATATAGAGGCAATTGGTGACTCAATTGCAAAGTTCTAAAAATCAGTTTTAGACAAACTACAGGTGGCTTTGAAAGAAGCACTCCAAGCACACATGGAATTAAACAGAATTAATATGCAAAAAACACTGAAGGAAATTCAGTGTGTTTTGATAACAGCTTTGGAGCTAAATGAACTCTGGGAAATAGATTCAGAAAGACACTGATTTGTCACAGGAGGCTTTTCACCGAGCTCTTTCAAGAATACAGAAAAGGGAACCCACTCCAAAACAGTTACAAAAAGGAAGTTAGCAGCACAAAGAAGCTCAGATCACAGAGAGTTAGGCCAAGATGGATAAAGACAGCACAACCCTTGCTCATGTTCTAGGCAACATTTAGTGTCATATAGAATCATAGAACCGTTTAAGTTGGAAAAGACCTTTAAGATCATTGAGATCTTAAATGAAGGGCTCCAATTCACACTGAGAAAATATATGTTAACTGAACTATGGAAATACTGGCCTAAAATTGCTGTTGAGAACTAGAAATCTCTGATAAGTGTTTTAATTGCTCCTATACAAGTTCACAATGACACTGCTTAAAGAAGAGCCTGGTGCTTTTGAAGATTTTTTTTAAAAAAAAACAAAATGACAGCATAATAATAAATTATTGGCAAAAAATAAAAAATAAAATATTAATCAAAATGTAAAAGACATTACAAAACAGAAAGTCAACCCTATCACTCAGTATCCATGTTTACAGAAACAAATTTTGGATCCCCTCCAACAGAGACAAAACTCCTAATTCACCCAGAAGAGCAGAGGACAGTATTTTTCAAGCAGTCTCTGCACACCACTTGAATACTTCTATCAAATATTTTGTATCTTATGAAATAGCTTCTTTAAATAAAGAAGTCCTGACTTGATTTCAATCCTTTATCAATGTTATTTATTCTTTCACTAACAGCAAATCTTAACTCTGTCTTAACAAAGCTTCACCCATTTAAACCGTTCTCAGGTGTGATTCACACAGACTGTCTGCACAGCCCTTCTCTGTAGAGCACAGGTAACTGAAAGATTTAAATTGTTATTAAACAAAAATTGAATGGTCTTCCGGTCCTTCATCCTAGCCACAGTAATTTGCTGCTAGAAATTAGAGGCAGTGTTTAATGCCCATTACACAGCCTGCGCCACAGGTAACAACATTCACAGACAAGGAAACACGAGCTGTGCCGAAGCAGCAGTGAAGCCTCTGTCCTCTGCTGTCACCTCAGTTATGTTCAGTCCCCCTGCAGGGACTGGCTCACTCAGTATGGCTGTGCTCTATTCTTTCCCAGCTAAACAAAGCGTAGTGCCATGTTATAACCTTAAAATACTGATCCCCTATCGCTGCCAAATTATTTGAAGGGATGGCCAGAACAGAGGGACATTGCCTAATAATTAACTAATACAAACAGAAGCAAAAATCCCCTGACAATCCTTATTTTGAGGCCTGCTGATGAGTATCAGCTACATTTCCTCCAACCAAGATTTGAGAATGTATTTTAAGGCATTAAAGGTACAAGGATTGTATTTCACTTCTACTATAACACCTCATTTTAATTTTTAGGAAAGAATAATTCTTAACATGCCAAAAATGCCATCTTTACAAAAGCTCTGGCTGCAAGTCAGGGTTATTAGCATTTCCCCCTTACAGATAGCAAAGCTGAGGTACAGAAGGCAATGGGAACTACCAGCCGTGAATTAGTGCTGGAGCTCAAAACTGAAACCAGGATCCTTGCTTCTATGGACAGCTGCACTTAGTTTCAGCAAGGGAAGAAATACAGCTCTAAAAGAAGCATTTAAACCCTTTGCACCCTGTCCTTTCCCCAGTGCTGTTACTGGAAATACACCTGCCACTCAGACAAAATGCAGATGATGTCCCCCAATATGACTGTGCACCACCATCGCATGACTGGCACATTTCCAGTCCCATGTTCTGTAGAGGAACTGGGGACCACTGAGGAAGAAGCGCCTGAGGACACAGGAGGGCATGAACTATTCTTACAAAATGTGTCTGCTGAGGTGTTGCAGAGCGATTCCTGCCACAGGCTTTGCTGCCTCTTTAGATATAAGGAGTCAACTTCTACCAGTCTCCACTTGATCACAGGTAAAAGAAAAAGACAAGCAAAAAAATGCTAATGACATTACTGAAGTGATAAACCAGCACTGCTCCCCATTCAAGAGAAAATCCTTAGTCAGTGAAGAAGCATATGTTTAAGTATTACAGAAGTCAACGTAGGTTGCATGAAGCAACACCACTGATTTGTTTGGAAGGCAGAAGGAAGAATTAGGGACATGCATTTAGCTCAATTTTCCTGAAAGCTAATTAACCTTTCAGCAATTTGGGACATGTTGAGCTCAACAGAGATGCTGTGTTCAAATATTTTGCCCTCAGAAATGTTCTCACTTGAACACCTGCCCACAGCATCACAGGACAAGCAGCATTTCTCTCTGAAATCCCCTGCCAGACTCCATAAAGGTTATACCCGGTTCTCAGGATGCATCAAATCCCATGGCAACCAGACCCAGGATGCACTTCGCTCATTCCCCACCGATGCTGAACAGTCCTTTGTTTCGAGTGCTAAATGCAAATATTTCGAGATGCCCTTCAGAAGGTTCTTCAACAGCTGACCTGTTACTTTGTATGCATTTCTTGGAGCTTAAGTTACAGTACACTTTTCTCTAATAGTAGAGCTTTCAAAATGGATTAATATTACAGGGTGGTGAGAAAACACAGTCAGCAGTCCTGTCCACAGCAAGACATAGCCTGGTACGTATGGATGAGGACACAACCGTTGTGCAGGAACACAGCAGAGGTTCCACATCTCCCGCGCTATGTGGAGAACCTCCCATCACGGCTCCACACTTCACAGTACCACAGGAGGGCTGAAACAGAGAACCAGACCGCGAAGCCAGGGGAAAGCACTTGGTCTTTCCCTTGTGGTGCATCTCCACACCTTATACAAGGGTGCATTTTGCTGCTTTCCAGGCAGAAAAGCCCTGCTGGGCCCCTCCCATGAGGGACACACTACATGAGGCACACTTCAAGATCAGCATTGTGGTTCCCACCTAGGGGAAGTCTGTCCTTCATGATCACTTCGTGCCACTTGGTAAGTCAAAGCAGCAGCATCCCAGTTACCGTCTCTGCCGCTCACTGCCTTCTACCCAGCTCTTCTGTTCCTCAAAGCTACCTCCACGCGGAAACTTGCCCCCGCTTCCAGCGGATCCCTCCAGCCGCCTCGCCCTGGCCCGCTGCCCCTCACACCTCTCCCGCCTGACTCCCCAGCGGAGACCGCGGCCCGCCAGACACCGCGCACAGCCACCACCTGCCCCTCGCGACGACCGTTAAACGGCCGCTTCGTGGCCCCGCCCCCAGCCCCCCCCCCCCGCCCCACCCCCCACCCCCCCACCCCCCCCCCCAGCGACTCGCTCCCGCCCTTCCGCCCGCCCTCCTTATCGCCCGGCCGCAGCCGCCTCACGGCCTTATCGCCCGCGGGCAGGGGCGGCGGCGCCTCCACCCGCCTGCTAGCGGCAGGCCGGCTCCGGGCACGGCGGTGGGCGCCGGCCGCCACCCGGGGCCTGCGAGACCCCAGGGCGGAGAGGAGCAGAGAGGAGGGGAGCGGCGCGGCGCCGCCCCGCGCGGGGGCTTTGTTACCCGCATGCAGCATCCGCCGGGGAGGCGGCTGTCCCCGCCCGCCCCCCCGCCCCGCGGAGCGCTCGGGAGGCGGCGCGGCGGGGGCGCCCCGGCGGCAGGCCCGCCCCGCGCGGTGCCCGCCGTCACTGCCGCGGGCGGTTGGGCCGCCGGCGCCTCCCCCGCCGCGGCGGCCTGATGCGGTACCCGGCGCCGCCCCGCCTGGCTTTTTCTCCTCTTTTCCCCGAAAACCCTCCGCCTTGATATCTCCGGGGGCGAGGCGGGGGCGGTGACGCCCCGTGCCCGGTGCGCCGGCCATGCGGGGCGCGGCCCCCGGCGGCCCGGCGGCGGGCGGCGGGCGCTGAGCGCGGGCGGCGGCGATGCCGATGCCGGGGGGCGGCGGGGCCACGGCCGCCGCCAGGCACCCCCCGTCCGGCGAGGCGGCGGCGGCGGCGCCGCGGGACGAGGAGCAGCAGGAGGAGGAGGGCGAGGAGGATCTCCGCGACGGCGGCGTCCCCTTCTTCGTCAACCGCGGCGGGCTGCCCGTGGACGAGCCCACCTGGGAGCGGATGTGGCGGCATGTGGGCAGGATCCACCCCGAGGGGGAGCGGGTGGCGCAGAGGATCCGGGGCGCCGCCGACCTGCCCAAGGTGAGACCCCCGTCCCGGGGCTGGTGCGGCGTGGGGTCCCGGCGGAGAGCGCCCGGGCCGGGCCGTCCCCGGCGGGGTGGGCGGAGGGAAGAAGGGAAAGGGTGGCATGCCACTGGGAGGGGTCGCTCGCCTGCCCCCCTCGGAGGCTGGGCTCCCCGGGTCGGGAGCGATCCCGCGGGAAAAGGGCCCCCGAGGGTGCTCTTGCAGGAAGCAAAGCCAGGCTCCAAACCGGAGTGCGGGAGGGTGTCTGCGGGGGCTCTGCTCTGCCCTACCCTGGCGCGCCAGCAGCATCCCCTTCTTCTGAGGCCTTGCTGGAAAACAAGCTTCGGATGGCTAATGTGCAAGCCCCCTGGGAGGCCAATGGATTGCCCTAAAGAGGAAGGCTGGATAAATGATGAAAAGATGAGGAGCGTTAGATTTAGAGGACTCCGAATACTTGAGGTGGGAGGGTAAGCGAGACGGGCAGAGTTGACTCTGTGAACCAGAAGAAATTAGATTTGGGTACAGTCTCCCACACCAGAGCGCATTCTTGCCCAGAACTGTGTTTGCCAGAAAAGAGACTCTTGATGCCAAAGAGTTCTAAGAGGAGTTGCAGAGCTTGTTGCTGGTGTAGGGTCAGATGTTGCGATTTCCAAGCTCTGGCCTTGCTGCAGAGAACTCTACGAAAAGAGGAACCAGTGATCTTTCACTTAACCTTGTGCCATACTGAAACATTTGCATGTGAATTCTTGTGATTGTTGCTATCTGTGTTGCACCTCAGCTGGAGAAAAATCTCCCCCTTTCATTGGCATCCTGTAAACAAAAGACACTGAAAACATTTGGTGTGTCATTCCATGGGTGGGTTATGAGAGTAGTCCCATCATGCTAACAGAGGAAATTCCAATACAAAAAGATGAAATTTTTTCTTCTCAGGCTTTTTTAGCAATGACTTGCCTCCTTAGGAAGGTAATTTGAACTATGCAAGAACATGCTATTTTATAGTGCAAAGGCAATCCGTACTGCTTTCCACAAGGAAGTCTGGAGAAGCATGTGATGTAACATCCTTTGTGCAGTGAAGAGTTATAGGCATCTGTGTCAGCAACCAGAACAAATCTTGAATCCTGATTACAGACCCTATTTTAACCCCACTAGACTTTTCCTTCCTTTTCAGATTTCCTTCCTCTGCTCTGACTTTGTCCTGAGCCTGGGTGAAGGCTGAAAATATGTTTCAAGTCAATCTGAGCACACACTACTTAATTTCCTGACCAAAAGGGCTGATTTGGCCAGGAGAGGTGAGGGAAATGGAAGAAAGAAGTTCACAAACAAGAGTTCAGTGCATGAGGGGAGAGAAATACAGTGTTCAGTCTCTGGGTTTGGTCTTAACATGAAGTACTTCCACCGTTCTCACTTTATAGTCTTGGTGCCAAAGGGTTACAGTTAGGGGCCCCAAGTCATATGAGCTCTTGCAATAACAGGTGAAATTGGGCTGTCCATTTTTTTTGGCATCTGCCAGCACCACTGAAAACCAGATCTATAAACTCTAGTCAGCGCTCTGCAATCTGAGATCCCATTCCCAAGCTCACCAGGCATACAGCTGAGAGGATGCTGGGATGCAGGAAGCAGTAAGGATGGATGGGCTCTGTTTCCCTAGCTCCTTTTCCCCTTTAGGGATGTGTTTTTATCTTTGAGGGCTGCTTACATCACCACCCGTATCTGTGCTATCAAGTTTCTTTGAATGGCTGATCCAACAGATGAGAATTAGAGTGATGAGTGTACTCTGCAGGGCTAGCTCCTTTGAAAAGCCAGGTACTGTCCATGTGCTCGAGGGTGAACAGGCCTTTTCAGGCACTGGGAATTGGACAGTGGTTTGCCTACTCCGAAATTCTTGGCCTTCAACGGTAGCTGGTGTTGGGGGAAATAACTTTCAAAAGAGTTGTCCATAAACTAAACTTAATACCGCAAAATGATGACTGCAGGAGGCTGTGATCAGACTTTATAAGTAAGTTCACAGATCAGCTGCAGGGCTGTGTCTTTCACTGGGATGTGAAAGCTCAGAGGTCTCCTCTGGTCTCTGTTTCCTTCCAGTAGATTTGGGATGAGTGGTCATCAAGCGAGCCATGACAGTGGCAGGACATAGTTGCTTGGCCATGCATGCGTGGCTTCAGCATGCCACCCTCCTGTAGGTTGTTTCCTTTCTAGCAACAGGGTGGGGTGTTGCTTTGCTTGGAGCTGCTGGGACCATCAAATGGGTCCACACTGGAAATACACAAAGTGATGTGTCCTTGCCTCATTAAGAAATGATGGCTTTGAAATGAGGTGGTTATGAGGGCAAATACAGGAAGAGATAGTTGCAGCTAATGGGTTTATGGGGGGGGGGGGGATCGAGTTTCTTTAGTCAGGCTAACAACTGGGATTGGTATTACTCCCATTTGCTTGCAAAAGGAAGATTAGGGAGGCGCTTGGATACATATAAGCACCATAAAAAACTGTTATTAAGCTAGGCTGGCCAAAAAAGCACCCCTGTGATATGGGTAAGGGTAGAGCTTTATCTGTGCCTCACTCCCATCTGCCTTGTCTCATGTACAGCATGGCCCACTTCGTACTTGGAAATCACTGTTGTTCTTGGGATCCCCTTTCTAAAGGCAGTTCCCAATCCCATGCATATAGCCAGCCTGCTGGGGTGCATGAATCTAGGAGTGGGGTGATGCAACCCCTCCACACAAGTGATGAGGGACCAAGGACATGTTCAGTCAGTCTGCTAAGCCTGGCAGAGAGGTATGTGCTCTGGGAAATCTGGGCTCTTTTCCTAGCTCTCTCTCCAGCTTTCAGAATAACTAAAGGGAAAGCAAAATAGATCTGATTTCCTATCTTTTATGTTACAAATAAATTCCTCTCTGCTTTCTGGAAGATTGTGAAGACTGCCTAATATTTATAGCCCTTCTGAGATGTGCAGTGGATGATGCCAGGTAAGACAAAGCACTAGGGTCTCCCATCCTGTCAGTGTGGGATTGAGGGATGGACGCCTTATTCCTCTCCTGCTTCTATTGCCCCATTAAAATGCTATAGACCTGATGGAAAAAGAACTGTAGCCCAGTCTGGGCTGCAGGCCCAGATCTGAGAGAGAGAGCATGGTGTACTTTCATCAGTTTAATTACTTGAGGTGCAGGAGCTCTTCTGCATTAACTAGTCCCCTGCTATACTGGTTGCTATTGTGCTGCCTCAGTGTTGCACAGTCCCTTGAGGAAAAGGGTATTTGGGGCTCTGTACTAGTAAAGGGAGGAGTAACTACCCAGAATCGTTAGCCTATGCTGTCAACATGCACTTAATCTGTCTCCACTGAAAAAGAATGAAAGTCTCCATGCTGAAGAAATGAAACAAAGTTAAATAGTCAGCCTGTCCTGGTTGTTACCTCTTTCATTGTTTCTGCCTGGAAATGATTTTCTATGAGTCAGTGTGTCAGCTCACAGCATCCAAACTGACTCAGCTTGTGCGGTTCCAGAGACGGCTCCATCCCTGTGCCACTCTCTGGAGCCTTCCCCGCTCCTGCTGTGGCTGAACAAACCCAGTTTCACATCTGCTCCTGCCGTTCCTGTGCTGTCTCCTGTAAGTGAGCCAGCCGGTGCCTCTGCTTGCTCCAGGCAGGGTATGGAAATGAGGCACTGGAGATGGCAGTTGGCACCTCCAAGAGGTGATAGGAAAGTGAGTACCAGTGGCCAAATGGTGCTACTTAGTCTTCCAAAAAAAAAAAAAAAAGTAAAAGATCAAAACATGGCAGAGAAAATGGATAGAGACTGAGTTTAGCTCAGTGTTTACTTGCTGATGGTGTTCAGAGCTAGACTAAAAAACACTTACAGGCTACAGTTTCCAGAGGCAGCAACAGACCCTCTCTCCAGGTGAAGTAGTCTCTGGCCGCTGTGCTGCACAGGCGCAAGCAAGGTGTGACCGTGTGGCAAACCAGCCCAGGGAACTGATCTGACTGAAAACTACCCATGCTTGCTGGCTCGCCTTTCAGCTCGTTCACGTGCCTGACCTGGTTCACTAGTCACTTGTGCCAACCCAGGGCAGAAGAAGGAGGTAGAGAAATGAGTTAGCCACAGAAATACATGTGGAGGGTGATGAGTGGCTAAGCAGCGCTGCTGGCTACAAAACCGTGGCCAGCAGAGGCAGTTGTGCACAGCGGAGTGGAAAGCCCAGGGGAAGATCTGGTTCTGACTCACTCTTTCTTAGCTGGGGATAGCCCAGCTCTGGGGGAAGTCTGAGGAGGAACTGAAATGCTAAAACCCAAGTTGCTGTGAAAAGCTGCAGTCTGGTATTAGAGGGGTGTTTGCAAGGCATGAGCTATCCTTCAGAGCGAAAATGCTGGGCTGTTTCTCCAAGTCTGTCAGTCACACCAAATTTGTGTCTTCTCCACTACATTTATTCTGTGGACAGGACCCTTCTCTTTCCTCAGACATGTTTTCTCAGCTGCTGACAAGGCTGCAGTTATCCCCTGTGGAGCAAAGTGAGGAAAATCTGAGTGGACCCATAAAGCCGAGGCCTGAGAATGGGACAGCAGTCCAAATGGTGAACTTTCAGAAGTCATTCTCTCAGCACGTAATTCAAACCGGGGGGGAAGTCATGAAGCTGCCAAGCCTGTGTCCTGGGCAGTGCCAACTCACCTGAGATGCCAGGAGGCAGTGAGGCACATTTACACCCTTGCTTACAGAACTGTTCCATGCTCCACAGGCTTTGGGGAAACTCATTCTCCATTTTTGCCTCTCTCTCCTTCTCTCGCTTTTATTTTTTGCCTTCCAGTTTGCATACTCAAATGAGGCCAAGCTCCCTCGGGTGACAGCTTCCCTGTCTCGCATCTTGCCTCATCTGTTAATTTTATCTAATTCTTCCAATGTAATGTTGCCTAGATGCAGGACCCTTTCACACAGTTTCTTTTGCAGCTCTGTGGCGGTGCTTCATTCTGAATCCCCTCCCAGTTATCAGTGTGGAAACAGGAACATTTCTGGTGTGGTCACTTTGGGCAGCAAAAACGGGCTGGTTTCAGAGGAACATACTCCCTGTATGCACCACTGAGTTCAGCAAGAAGCTGGAGAGGTTTGGAAGCAGTGATTTACGTTCTGCTCCCCATTTCAGATTCCAATACCAAGTGTGCCTGCGTTCCAGCCATCCACCCCCATCCCTGAGCGCCTGGAAGCTGTACAGCGCTACATCAGGGAGCTTCAGTATCCTTTACTGTTACCCTAGTCACTGGTGTGATAACTCAGGAAGAGAGAGGAAGGGGACTTTCTTTCCCTGTGAAGAACAGAAAAGCTCATTCTGTTGCAGCTGGAGGGGAACTGAAACTTGCTGCTGGAAAACAGGAAGCTGGACTTGGGATGATGGTTTGTTTTGCTGCTCTTTTTCTGCCCGTTGCCTTCTGATCCTGTTCATTCCATGTAACAAATGGGCATATTGTCAAGGTGCTTTCCCCACTACACACCCTTCTAGGTCACTGGCTTTACATTGCCATTTCATTAAAAGCACGCGTGTCTTGAGACCTTAACAGCTGGGTCTCAGATGGACTACAAACTGAGTAGGCATGGGTGAGCTGTGGTGGTAAGAAAACTGCCTCTCTGCTCATCCTACTCAAACACCCTTCTCTGTAGCTGGCTAAAGGACAGGCAGATACCCTGCTTTTATGCACCTGTGGTATCCTGCCCTTTATAGGCAGAGCTGCCTGCGTGTCTGTCTCCTGGGAATGAGATTTCTCCATCCTTGTTGTTCTAGACAGCAGGTATGTGCCATACAAGCACAGTCTAATCTCACTGATGAGATACAGAGCTAGGTCTGGCTGCACCCCTAAAACAAGGTAAGAAGGCAGACCTTTTGGCACCACTCGCCCATCTAAGGTGGTTGTCCTCTGGATTGGGTCCCAGTCAGTCCTGGAATAAGGTACCATGAATGTTTCAATGCTCCATGCGTTCTATGCAGACCGGAGCAGGCAGAGATCTATTAAACTTTGTTCTGCCCTGCTAGCTGCAAAGCTGAGGAGAGCATTGCTGTCAGCATGGACCTCTGGGAAACGGAGTGGAAACCTGTGTGTGGGGAGGAGATAGTGAAGAACTGACAATAAGGAAATACAGTGGAAGTAAGGAGGGACTCTTAAGTGGGAGAAATGCAGGAGCGGGACGTGGGGACTTTCTTGCATTGCTGTTGTATTTGTGAGATCATGACTTTGCTCTGAGAACAGTAACATCAAAGCTCTTCCGACAGGTTTTCTTCAAACCCTACTTTCCAAGCTGCCAAGCCCTTAACTTTTTGCTTCCAGGTACAATCACACTGGGACACAATTCTTTGAGATTAAGAAGAGCAGACCTCTGACTGGGTAAGTGCTGGCAGCCCCTACAGCATTTAATCCTTGCTTTAAGATGTTGGACCTTGCTACATCCACTTGCTTTTTCTTCTATCCCCTGGCAAAGGTCTGGTACTTGGGCTTTCAGTACTGCAGCTCCGTCCTCCTTTAGGTGACTTTTATCTGTTGCCTGGGGCTGGGCAGAGCTGTGTCTGGCCTTTCTCAAGGACAAGAGTAGGTTTTGTAGTCATGTATCAGTAAATCCAGTAAAATAATGTAAATGTATTTCAAAGATGTGCAGATTCTGCCTGCTTCTAATTGGAATATAACTATATGAACTTCTGATGGATTCTGAAATTAGGTCCTCACCTAAACAAGCTTTGTAAAAGCCAAGTATCTTTACAGGTCTGACTTCATAGCTCCTGTGAGTGCCTTTGCAGGATCTAGGCTCACTAAGCTTTTGGTATCTCATACTTTGAAGGAGAAGGGGAGTTCTCCTGCCTGCAGATTTGGGAAGAGCTGTGCCCCCTAAGTTCCTGGAGATAAGCGCCTGATAGTCATTGACTCTTGGCCAGCATGTGTAGAGTCTCCCAAGGCTGGCTTACTAATAGTCTAGGCCACAGACTTATGTGACCCCAAATGTCTTGTTTTAATCAGTGCAATGTCTCCTCCACGGTATTGTTGAACAGAGAGTAGGCTTGATGCCAGAGAAGAGGGCTTCACTGTCCTTGAACCTTGTGAGGCAAACATTGCTGGCCCTTGGTCCTTTGAGGCTTCTGCTTGTGGCCACACTGGTGTCCATCCAGAACTCACTGAGCCAAGTGCTTTGGTATCCCTGAGAAAAGAGGCTGTCCTAGTAGGCAGCTTTGCTGTAACTCACTAAAGGGAGTTCCTTGTAAGCAGCAACAGCATGTGATAGGGACCTGGTTTGGATTTAATATCTTCCTAAAGAAGGTATTTTCTTCTGTTCCTTGTCCTCAGTCGGCCGCTTTCTCTCCTGGAAACCTACCTTACATACATAGTCCAAAAGGGCTAAACTGGCCGTACTTGCAGAGCCCAAGCCCTCTAACCGTCCTCGTCTTTCCCTTGTCCCACTCTGCAGGCTGATGGACCTGGCCAAAGAAATGACCAAAGAGGCCCTGCCAATAAAATGCCTGGAAGCTGTGATCCTGGGAATGTATCCTTTCGTCTTGAATTATGCATGTCTGCCCATCCTTGTGTTTTCTCCTCTGCTCTCTTATGATGCTTTGAGGCTCCTGATAATATCATCACCAAGCCCTAAATCCATCTGTTTTCCCTCTCCAGTTCTCCCAAAAAAAACCACCAATAAAATCCAAATCCAAGCAATTCTCTGAAATATCAGAACTAGTTCTTCAGAGCTGCTCCTGCTTCCCCAAGAAGGGTGGTGCTGCCCTGGACAACTCTACAAAGGAGTAAAAGATAAAGGCAGGATCTAAGGAACATCTAAAGAGGGGCAAAAAAATTAGCTAGAGTTAGGTCAGGAAGACCTTTGTGGATAACATTGTTCTGTTACTGCAATGTTGCCTGCATGTGTTCCACATTAAAATAAGTTAGTGATCCTCCCCAGCTTCTAATTATGGTGTATGTCACTTTACTATTATGTCCAATGCTGCCTGCCAGCTTAGACTATACCTTTATTCTAGACATGTGTCATCTCTAAGTACACATCTTCCCTAGCAATCTTCCAGGCTTAGTCTATGTCACTTGGGCTATAGATTCTTGATGCACTTTGGGAAAGCCATGTGGAGAGGCAAAGATGGCAAGTGAACAGTTCAGAAGGGCAGTCTGATGAGCATTTTGTCCTGAAGGTTCCTCTGTTTGTGTGTGAAATTATAGCTAGTAAAACAGATTAAATCAAACTGAGGAATAACACTACAGCATTAACAGCTTGGGAGCTATGGAATACAGTACACTTGAGGTGATAGCATTGCAACTTCTGTGTCACAAAACTGCCTCAAAATTAACTTTTGTTGCCTGTCTTCTTGAAGAGGTCAAGTCTGGTTTCCCCATGGCCCAGATGAAAGTAGGGCAGTTTGCAATGAGCTGGACTCTCAACCTGGAGAACAAACCCTGCCTATGTGATGCCTGAATCAGTGGTCAGTCTGCTGAGCAGGCTGGGAGGGTTTGGAGAACAAAGGAAGTATCTTGTCAAGAAAATTCTATCACTGTTTGTTTCCTGAATAGTGGCTGCTGTCAGTTACCTCACCAACAACATGACCACGCTGGACCGTTTCCCCATCAGCTTCAAAACCCACTTCTCAGGGAACTACTTCCGACACATTGTGCTGGGGGTGAACTTTGGAGGCCGCTATGGGGCACTGGGCATCAGCCGACGTGAGGAGCTCATGTACAAAGCACCAGTCTTCCGCACACTGAGCGAACTCATCTTTGACTTTGAGGAGGCATATCGCCGCTGCTGGCACACTCTCAAAAAGGTGAAGCTGGGCCACTGTGTGTCCCATGACCCACACAGTGTGGAGCAGATTGAGTGGAAGCACTCCATCTTGGATCTAGACAAGCTAACCCGGGAAGACTTTCGGAAAGAGCTTGAGAGACATGCCCGTGATATGAGGCTGAAGGTAAGTAGCAAGGATGGAGAAGTAGTTCGCTGCTGCATCTGTTGTCTTGCCTGGCTGATGACATGCTGGGTGAATGAAGTTGCAGGAGGCTCTCCCAGGTGGTGGTGGAGTGGAGGGAGAATCAGAGGCTGGGGGGGTCTTCTCCTTTGTATACACGCTGGTCTTCTAATGGACACTTGTGCAGTTGTGATTCGTTTTGGCTGTATACAGTCCTTGGAGCTGCAGCTTGTTTTTTCTGGCTTTTTCATTTGTGATGGACTTGCCTTGCCTTTTTGTCTTTTATTCCCATCTAATTAATTGTTGTTAGACTTTGTGTTTTCTGGTTACTACCCGTACTGTTTTTCTGCTCATGTTGCTCTTACTTTAATATTTCTGGCAGATTGGCAAAGGAACTGGGCCACCATCTCCCACCAAGGATAGAAAGAAAGATGTCTCCTCCCCACAAAGGGGTCAGGCCAGCCCCCATCGGCGCAACAGCCGCGGGGACCGACGGTAAGTGGGGCTGCTGGGCAGGAGACCTATCTAAAAGCATCTCTTACAGACTCCACTTTGCTGCCTGGTTTTGGATCCTTCTGATATCTTACTGGGATTCTTATAACAGGGGATACTTCTCTGACTTGAAGTAGCATTCTGCCCTAGTCTGTGCCTTTGAGTTCATCATTGCTTGGGGAGTGGGGGACAGCTGTGTTTTTTTTGTTTTGGCAGGGAGGAGGAAGGCAGCTTGAAAAGACATTGTCTTGGTAGCTGGTATTTAATCTTATGCAGGAGTCTGAGCTCTGGTGTCTCACAGACCTGTGGCCCAAAGAGATTCCAAAAATTACAGTGCTGTCAGATCATTTTCCTGAAACTGATCTGGGGTACCAGAGTAGACCTCCTACTCTTCCTAACTTGCATCGTCTTCTGTGCAGGTTGTTGGGAGAGTTACTGGAGATTGCAGAATAATCCCGCCCTCACTAGCATAGGATAAGTCTGAAGCTTTCCTGTACTTTTTCCTGTGCTGCTACCTCTACGTGCAGCACCTCCTGACTGAGAAAAACCAGTTTCTGAATAGTTCTTACCCTCTTTGCTCACAGGCCATCTGGTGAGAAGAAGCCTGCTGATTCCAAAGCCATGCCAGACCTCAATGGGTACCAGATCCGGGTGTGAAGGAGAGCTGTGCCTTGTGTGCCTGGCTCCACAGACTTCTTGCTGGCCACAATTGGGACCTGGATCCACTTGCAGTGATTCTGACAAAGGGGACAGGGGAGCGGGAGTGGAACAGAGCACTGATCTTCCCAGGTACTTACTAGTCGGCCAGTCCCAGAGCTGGATCCCATGGGTCCCAGAGGATTCACCTGCCTGTTTCTGGGAGAGGTGTCCATCTTGATTCACTGAAACAAGTATTTTAAAAAACAACAAAAAAAAATCTATACATTGGTGGAAGTTTGCTGCAGGAAGAATATGAAGTGAGTGGGGTCAGCAGACTTGCTATCATTTTTTTTGTGTTGACAGCAAGTAGATGAAGCATCTTGTCAGCAGTACTTCTTCCTTGTCTGCACGGAAGTCTTCAACCCATGCAAGATTTGCAGGGCTGAGGGAGAAGTGATGCTGGAATGGGATGGCCCCCACATCTTGTGCAAAAATTCCTGGGTTTGTCATTACGAACACTTTGTTTAGCATTGCTTGTGAGAGACGGGGCTGAATTTGCTCAGCCTGACTTACTGATCGTACAAGGGCCTCTCATCTGGAGAAAGCACATCTTGTGTGTTTAGTCCTGCCTATTTCAAAGTATTTCATTGTCTCTGAGGGAGTGGACAGTGGGATGTTGATCCTCTCTACCCACTGTGATGCTGGTGAGCTGTTGCTGTAAGTCCTTTTGTGGCTGAGTGGGTCAAGATATGCCTATGCTATTGCCAGATGAGATATGCCATATGACCATTCAGGCACAGAGACCTCAATCATCTCAGCAGTGGAGGCAAGGGCAGGCAGGGGCTGGTGGGAAGCCTGAACTTTGAATCATCTCTTCATCAACTTCCTCTCTGTTAACTTCTAGTGACTGCTACTGTGAAAGCTTGTGGAAAGCACTTCAGTCACTGAGGTACGAGTTTTAGGAGTAAATAGTTCAAGAAGGATTTAATGACGTGAACAGGTTTTACAAGCATTTCTCCTTTCCACAAGGGTCTTGCTCCTTCCTCACTGTAGTATTAGTGCTAGAGTTACACACACCTGTTGGTGGGAAGCCCTGCTTGAGGAGATTGCAGCTGCTTTCCTGACAGCTCAGCCTGGAGCCTCCTGAAAGTAGCTCCCCACCCCAGTCCCAGAGCTGTGTTCTGGGTGCTTGTGTTCTGCCTCTTTGGACAGCTGCAGTATTTAACAGCACCACTTACGCTAGCCTTCCCCTAAAGGCTGGGCTGGGCCCTTCTGCCCACTTACAGCCTTGACTCTTCATACACTTCTTTCCAAGAGAGTGTTGTACTACTGATTAAGCAGTGTAATGCTTCTCAGAACTCTGGAGTGTTGTCAGACCTCTCTTTGAGGCCAAGGGCCTGGAAACAGTGGGGTTGCCAGAAGTCAGAATAGCATGGCCTTGAAGTGATCTGGATGTGTGAATCTAGGGGATGCAAAAACTGAGCTTGGGAGTGGGAGTGTCCTTCAGAGAAACTGAGTCTCCTTTTATCACAGCACTGACAACGAGCTAAACTTTCTGAAATACTACATATTTAATTTTGTTAGAGCTGGGCTTGTTCTTTCCTGTGAACTTGTTAGAAATGTGATGGAGCTTAGCTCTACCAGGTATTTTTGTTGCAGTACTGCTGTGCCACACCCTCACATAAGCAGTGCTATTCTGGTGGCATTATCCCCAAACAAATCAGCTCTTCTGTCTAGTTAAAGCAGTGTTAATCCCTGAAGCACCACCCACAAGCGACTTAACTCAGGCCTTATGGGTTCCTAATTGTACATCTTAACTGTGATGTAACTTGCAAGGCGCTATATCCATACCACTGTAGTCTGCCCTCCGAAGCTCTCCTTGTAGTCTGTACTTTACTGCTATGCTTATGACCAGGACAATCCATAGTGAGGTGGCAGAACTTGCTGCTGATCCAAGATAACGTTAATTCAGAAGAGGATGCCAGTTTCACAGTGCAGTGCCACACCTGTCCCCTCCCTTGCGCTCCAGCTACATGCAACAATTTGAAATTAGACAGCAGTAGCAAGCCAAGCACCCATTCAAATGTGTCCTGTCAATTTTGTGTGGCTGTAAATTAAGATATGTAGTGTCTGGATGCTCACGATGATGTTAGCTGTAGAGGTACCGCAGGTACCTGTAATTAACATGGGTCACTTGGAAGCCACAACCTGCCTTTGCATAACGTTTGCTATGGAGTGGACTGAAAGTTCAGGTGCCACTGTGAATCGTATGAGAAATACAAGCAGCAGCCAGCAAGGGAGACTGAATGCCAGGTTTTATTAAGTGGATGAAATCCAGAAAAAAGGAACTTGTAAAAGCCACTTAGATAAAACTAGGGTGCACCCTCACTGTGACTTCAGCTGGCTGGTTGGTTAGTTAATTCAGAGCAACTGGAAAGCTCTTGAGAATAATTAGTAGCTTCATACAGAGCACTTTCAACAGCTGGACAGACTTCAGCCTTTTTAGATGGAAAGGAGGGTAAGTGTGTTGGGGGGAGGAAGACTTCAAAACAGATGGGGCAAGTGAGGGGTCAGCTGCAAGCTAATGATGCTTTCTTGAGAGCAGGGCAAAAGGGGTGCTCAGCAGTGTTAGATCATCAGGGCAGAATGGCTTACAACAAAACGCTTTGCTTGACCTGTTAATTAAGCGCTTTCCTGCAGGATGTAACTGAGGCCAATAGCTTAGAAAACCAAAGGAAGTCGATGTTTAATGAATGAATGACAGGTAGAGTTCAAGGTCTCTTAATCCTCAGCTGTAGCCAGACAAGAATATGCTCTTTCAAGATTTAGTTGCACAATTATGTATGTTAGGAGGCATTTAATTCTGCTTATGTATCTAATGTTGATGACTTCTCAAGACAGACACAGGAGCAGACATAAGCCCTCTACTAGGATTACTATTTAAAGCTGTCTACTATGTTGCTCTACATGGTAGAATTCCTGCCCTTACTGTTTCTGTATCTCCAGTTTAGCAGATGGTGCAAGAAACTGGAAAACGACCAAACAATTCTCCCCTTCAATACAAAGCTTAGCTTCCTTGCTAACAAACAAAACAGCATCCCCCTGTGACAGAGAGGGTTAGCGCAATCCAGTTTTATGCTGTAAGAAACCGGAGGGTACAACAAAAGACAAACGTTTGCACTTCCACTTCTTTTCTCCCTCATCCACCTGCTCTGGCTTCTGGTCTGTCTGCCTTTAACCATAAGGAGAAAAAAAAGTTTGGAGATGAGGCTTCTTCACTTCTGTAGTCTTTACAGCTACAGAGGAGGAATGAAAATAAGGAACTAGACTGTAACTCATACTCCTTAGTGCCTGCAGAACAAAAAAGATGGATGTTGAGGAATCCTATTAATTATTTAATGTTAAATATTAATAGGATCGCTCATGTAGCTCTGAGGTGTAAATTTCACTGTTTAGTAGGTGGAAGGGAACTGCATTCATACACTAGGAATGGATAGACACTGCCTATGTTGTACGTGAAGACGAGGTGAGCTTTGAAAGACTTGAACAAATGCTGACCTACTACTAGCAAAACTATTTTAAATGTAATGCAAACCTTAAAATAAGAGTTCCTCTTTATACTTTTATGTAGACAAGTCCCTTGATACCTGGCCAACTGCAATTTTTTAATGGATGAATGGATTTCTGCTACAGTATCACTCTGATACAAACATCACATACTAAAGAGCAGGGTTGGGTGTCCATCAGTCTGTGATACACTAACCTTTTTTTAACTGATATGATAGGCTAAGTAAGTCTCTAGGAATTTAAGGTATGTTAGCAAGTGTTTTAGCTGAGAGTGGAGTACTTTTTTTCAGTTGACTATTTTACCTGTGTGCCACTGTATGGGTCAGTGCATAGTATGTTTCGATCTACCAGAATAAATTATTCCAGAACTGTGGTTGAAGCATAGTTTCTGTTCATGCAGTAGCTGTATTGCTGTTATCAGATCTGCTTAACATGAAGATGTTTGGGGGTTTTTTAAGTATTTCAGGTGAAAGCCTTAATCAGGTGCCTGCCCCTTAAGGTAGGCTCACATGTGGTGTTGTATAGACTGAAACATGACTGTCCTTAAAACTGTAGAATTTTAAGAAACCATAATGAACAGAAGAATGCTCCTGTTGCCAAAGGGCAAGAGTCTGGATTAGATGGGCTCTGGCTAATCACTTCTGGTGGTTGCTTTAGCCACTTGCTCCTTCTCAGTGAAGTATTTCAAGTGGTCCCGATGATCAGGCAGTAGATAGAAGCAGGAGGAGCCCTGTGTCCCACACGTACTGTGTGTGCAAGTCTGGCTGAAATAACAGCACGTATTTCAGTGGTCTTGCACCGTTGTCCTGTCAACATTAAGACCTGTGTTACAGATTTGTAACTAAGCCTAAGCAAGCAAGTGCTATTCTGGCTCAGTGTTTGCTCTGCCAGAGCAAAGTGGAGACAGTCCCTCTACAGCCAAGCTAAACTCCTTAGGGATTTTAATATTTTTATCTGTTTTCTGAGCAGGTGTTTACTTGTATCACAACCACCCTCCTTCAGTGGTGCTCTGGCCCTGTCTGCTCAAGAGCAACTCAACTTAGGCCCAGAAGGGTACTGAATCCCCTGTAATCTCTGCAGAGCAGAGCTTCCCTCCAGGTCAGAGCTGAGATGGTGCTAGTGGGACCAGTGGTCCCCTTCCATGCACATCAGTATTCTACTCCAAGCACTGATCAGGTGCTCCAAAACCATTTATCACCGGTACAGCTCAGAACTAAGAAATGGAAAGTTTCTTTCTTTAAGAACAGTATCATGTGTGTCTTTTTGTAATTAATCAGTGTGGTTCTGTGTTCTTATGTAGCCCACACAGAACTTGTATTTAGATTTAGTTCTTACTGCACTTCTCATAGCCCTCATGTTGATACTTCTTTCTGCTTCCTTTGACACTTAGACAATAAAATTCCCTCTGTACTGTTCTCAGCTTGTGCAGAGAAAACAAGATGTCTGTACTGTCTTTCTTTCCAATTTAAACTTTCCCATTGTCAGCTGAGAAGTCAAAGGCACAGCCCTGAGTGATGGTATTAAACAGATACATATAGATGCCCCTTCAATCACTTGAACAACTGAGTATACACAAAGGCGGCTGCCAGAGAGTAAGAAGTATGTATATGACTATGTAGCAAAGGCTAAAACTTATCTTTTCCTCTTGAACTGCCATCAGTCAGGCTGGGTGAAAAAAAAAATGACAGTGGATATAGCAACAGGAATTTCAGTCTTAAAACAGTACTGCAAGGGTTAACACAAGCCTCTGCTTTCACTGCTCTACTCTCCAACATAGGATCCAGTCTCCCTTCCTGGCCTGAAAAGCAATTGTGCTTAAGGTCTGTAGTTAGTGGTCTTCCAGACTAATGACCTCACCAGGACTTCTCAAGACAAATGCTGGGTTAATAAAGGACAGTCAGCTGCAAGATTCAGTGCATTTTCCCAGCAAGAGGAATCCAGCTTTATTCAGGCTATCATCTTTCAGGCATAACATACCCCTTCTGTCTAGGGAAATGAGTAATTGCTGGGACCAGGGCCAGGAAAGGAATAAACAGCCCCTAACCTGTTACTCCAAAGAGAATGGCACATGCAGTGGTCCCTCTTAGCTAAGTTAATTATATGAACAACTCCTGCCCTGAGAGGAAGTAATTGCACAGCACCTAGTAGGTGGTATGAAGATGCAGAAGAAGAATGTAGCCGCTTCATAAGCCTGCGTGGCCTGTGCTCAAGCCCCAGAGTTAACAATAGACTTCAGCAGCAGTCAAAGGCTTCTTGCTCCCCCATTAAATACTTAGATGAATAATATTAGCAAAAAACCACTAAAATGCTGTGTATTTATAAACCTCTACTTCAGATGCTTGCTTGAAACTACCCTCTGCCCCACATCTTACAGATTTTGCTAAAAATCAGGTAACTCCTGAACCCCCTATAGGTCAGGGTGATTGCTAGACAATGGAGTGAGAATGGCAAAACAGTGACTTTGCCACAGCTGAGATGATTAAAGATAAGACATTCTGTTCCCTCTTAGATCAGGCTTTCCCCCTACTACTGATAGTTCCTGCAGTTCTAGGTTTTTAAGTCAGTTAGAGATTACACTACTTGGACCTTAGTGAAAAACCTTTATTGTGGAAAGGATACACAACTCAGCAAAGCAGTAATTTTTAAAAAAATTAAGCAAAAGAAACCCAGTCAACTACTATGCCGAGAAGCCCAAGACTGCAAAACCTAAGGCTCTCACATGCCTAAAAGCATATAGAAATCCATTCATGACAGAGCGAGACTGAGCCTTAAGAGCACCATTCATGCAGAGACTGCAGGATTACGGAAGGCAAAGGTGTATAACATGCTGTAGACAGCAGGCCATTGCAGACTTCAGTTAGCTCAGCTGAGTTGGCTTTCCTGGATTCTATTTTTATTTTGGGAAAGACTGACTGCCATGCTATCTCAAACCTCACTCTGGGGGAGGAAGGGAGGAGAGGAATAGCTTTAGAATAACTACTGCATTCATCTACCCCCAGTTCTGGAGCAGCTCCTAAAAGTGGCCAGTAACTGAATAAACTCAAGACTGCTGTAGAAGGCTTTCCATTCAGAAAGAAAAACTAAATAACATTGCTAAGGCTTGAAATAAAGTTGTATAAAAGGAAAGATGGGACAGAACAAACATATCTTTTGTTGTAGCACATGCCAGCATCTAGTCTATTCCTTGTCCCGTTTGCCACCTCAGCACCTTGAAAGCTGCTGTGTTTGTCTAACCAAAGTTAGGAAAAATCTTCCAGCTCTACTATACAGCATTCCTATTCCCTTAGAGCACAAGAATGTGTCTTCTAGATCTGAAATAAAATAGATCTAAAAATAAATAAAAGGAAAAAGAGCTTCAAGACTAGAATGGTGTTTTCAGTGGAAGTTGGAGGATAACTCGCCTTGACAGAAGCAGCCAAACGTACAGCTGACAAAGGAAGGAGCTTGAGGTGTGCCAGCTGTTAAATCGGACATCTTGGCTATCATCATAGCAGGCGAGTTCTCTACCGAAACTCAGTATAATACTTTGAAACACGATGCAGTACATTCAGCGGCAGTGATTGTGCAGCTTGCGCATTCCAGTGCGAGGGCACTACGGAAAACACTACAGGCCAGGCAGCTACAGCCTGGTAAGGAGCACGTCATAGCCAGCAACTCAATTAACTTGCACAACAGGAAGCCTACTGAAAGGAGATGGTATCCCACAAAGGCTTGTGTGCTCCTCCTTTAAGTGAGCCACAAAAAGGCTTCATCTGCATTTGGATGAACCATGGATATGTCTGCAAATTCCTAACGGTACATCCAATGAACGTTCATTACTAGGGTGGTGGCAATGGGAGGAGAAATTGCACTGTAGCAACACCCTGCTTTGCAGAATGTTTGCTAACACCACTCTCAAATATCATTAGGAGCAGGACACATATCTTGATCCTCTCTTTTAAAAGAGATTCTGAGATGCTGAACTGTTCTTAGAGCCTCTGAGAGACTCCTCAGAGAAGAGGAACTAAGGTCAAGTATATTTCAGAGTTCTCTTGTGCTTCACAAAGCAGGTGGCATACAGTGCACTAATGACAAATCTTAAAACTTTTTTTTTTTTAAATATAAGAAGAGTTATTCCCATCTAAGTGTTGGTTTCAGAGCTTCCACCCCTCCCACTTAACTCTTCAGGGGTGAGGGAACCCACTATTTTATGGCTTGATCCTATTTAATAAGACTTAACCTTAAAGAATTCCACCCACAGCTTTTAACTGAAGAAATACAGCTGCAGAAAAAAATAAACATCAGTAACTCAAAGATAACTGGATCTGGCAGTCGTGGGAAAACAGCTGCTGCAAAGATACCTCATAATGAAAAGGCAGGGAGAAAGGAGACCTCAAGCAGAAGCCAAGTTTCATTTATTAAGAAAAGGAAAGAAACTAGAGCAATTACATTGTTTACACACCTCCCACCCCACATAATTGGGAAAACTTTAAAGGCATCCTCCTGAATTGATGAACTTAAAACTCTGAGAAAGTGAAGGAAGTCCAACTTCTATCTAAACAGCATAACTAAATACAGCCTAGCAGCTGTGGTGCAATCTAAGCTGTTGTCTCGCTGTTGTCAAATATGTGTTTGTCTCTACAGCTGCATGCTCCTGCAGCTTAGAAGACTGATAAAAGGGTATGTATACAGACTGCCAGTGGTCTCTGGCATCCCTTCCCCTAAGTACCAGTCTCCCTGACCTCCACATCACTACTAATCTGATGTAGATGATCCTAACTCTACGATACCTTCCCTTTCTGAGTGCAGCAGATACTCCTGTTGTTCCACTTTCATGACCATTTACAGACCCCTCTGTACTTCACCAGAAAGCTGTGCTAATGACAACTAGTCATGCATTTAGGTCAGCTAACAGTGTTAAGAGCTACATTTGGAATCTTAGTTCTGCGTCCCACCATGAGTTGCTCATTACCACAGCCTCTTATATCACTGTGTGCTACTCTTATAGCATCACAGAACACATTATTTTCTCCCTACAACTATATACTAGTTGCTATTTTATTTTGGCAAAGAGTGACTGCCGTCCCTTCTCCAACCTCACGGTAGGAGAGGAAGGGAGGAGAGGAATAGTGGCTTTCCATCCACTCCTCCTCCAAACTTCTCCTATAGTCGCCCACAGCTGGGGGCATTCACAGGTCTCCAGATTCGTATGATGTTAACAGCAAAATGCTCTAGAACACAGGGGTTTTTTCTTTCCTGAAACAGGCTACCTCTGTAAGAGCTTCAGGGACAGTGGTCAAAACAACCACAGCCATCAAATCTTCAACTCTGCCTTCATGTGTCTCTATGCAGTCACTAGCAATGGTCCTGCCTTTCTGCAATAGTTTCACCTATGAATGCTCATGGAAGCATGTGTGAGCCAGGGCTTCGGGAGCTGCAGGTCCCTCTGGAGCTTTCTAACCCTCAGAAAGAAGAATCAGAGGACTGCAGGCATTGTCCTGGGGTTTCTCAGCACGTGACTCCATAGCCAGCGTTCAATAACTTAACCATTCCAAGCTCATACCATACAATTTCATGCATTGAAAAGGAAAGCATTAGCTTGACCTGTGGAACACCAGATTTTCCGACAAAATATAGCTGGAACCTTAAAACCTCCCTGAGAAATGCCTTCATGCAAGTTACCCAAAAGAAAAGTCAAATCTTTGGTTTAAATAAAATGGAAGAAGCACTTGCGATGTTGAAGCACAGCTCCTACACCTCAGTCACATCACAGGATTGGCAGGGTGCTTTGGCCAGTGCAGAGGCAACTAGTTCATCTGATAGTGTACTGTGCACACCTTACGGGTCTTGGTAGGTGGGACAGGAGGGCTGCTTTCATGCAAACACACAGCCTGCTCATCAACTGACCATCAGACCTAGCCAGCAATTACAACTGAAGCAGACAGCCAAAGTTGTAGGTGCCACCACTCTGTGTCACAGTGGGTTTTGTTTTGCTTTTTGTTGGTTGTTTTCAAACCTTTAGTGTCTTCCAAGTTTCCTATTACAATGTGACCAGCTGGTGGGAGTTATCTGCAACCAGGCTGCTTTCTGGCAACCTCTTTTCAAGTCTGACAGAAAATAAAGCTCTCAGTTCAGTGATTTCCCTTTCCTCCCCTCCCTTTACAAATACGACCAATTACAAAATCAGAATAAGAGTACTCGCAGAAATTAGTGCAACTGTCAGATAATCAGAGCCATGGAAATACACAGCTCTGCATCCCGCCCAGTGTACAAACACCAGTGCCACGCCAGAACCATTACCTGTGAAAGTAAGGGCAAACAAGGCTGCAAACTTATTCACCCCCAAATTTCTGTCCACTTATACAGACTTCTACATGTTACCCCAACTGGGGTAGCAAAAGCCATCTACGCGTCTAGGCAAATACCACTCCATCTAGCAGGGGCAAGAAGGGAATATGCAGTCCTTACACAATCATATGGGCACAGAACACAATCATCCCCGCACCCCTTGTTTCTGCACAGTTTGCAGAAGTGAGCTGTACAAAATCAGCAGTACTTGCTTTCTTTGGGAGGAGCGGAAGGGTTCCTGAATGTAAACCATTTTGCAAGACAAGCCCCATGCCAAATAAACCACCTCTGGGATTTGGGGATGTGCTAGGAGACAACAGCTAGGTCCACTTGTTCCCTCTCTTCAATCCTCATTACTACAATCTTGTGTAGCTAATTTGTCCTCTCCTCTTTCACATTCCAGCCAGCAAAGCCTTGTTGAGCAAGTCCTCAGAGGGTTCAGCTGCCAGAAGCACAAGGTGCTGCAGTTATTTTGTGTTTTTTTCTTAGACTAGAAATATTTTGTTTTTCAATAAAGAAAGTAACATTTAAAATATGGAAGTCCCCCAATATAACCCAGGAAGAGAGAACAATATTTCAAGTCTCATACTTTCCCACAAAAACCTTAGGTGAGACCAGATTTCCCTGCCTCATTTGCGAACAGATCAGTAAGTTTCTGCCAATATTGCTCTCATCTCTCATGGAAAAACTGAGCACCAAATGTCAGGCTGAAAAGGGGAATCTACCCTAGGAACAGGTACAGTTCTATTGGTTTTGTACTGGCCAAGCCACTGCTGACAAAAGTACACTGATAGGACACCAAAGGCACACTGGGATCCAAGCAATGGACAATCTGGCTCCAAGTCACACAGCCTTCTCCTCCCTCCCAACGCCTCTCAAGACACAGGAGTCAGTCCTGCAGGTTGTACCCTCCAAGTAGCAGGAACTTCATTCTGGTGCAGGATGATGCAACAGGTTGGCTATCTGACCCCTGGCAGGCTGAATGGAATAGGGAGGGCATAGAGAAAGGGTAGGGCAAGTGACAAGTATCAGCTCTTCCATCTGATGGCTCTGCTGCCTCTCACATGCCTTCCATTTTCATCTCTCTTTTGGGACCTCCCAGAGCTATAGCCTCCTGAGGCTGTCATACCTTACAGGATGATTTTTTCCACCTGATCTTCACTGGGAGGATCATAAATATTTTTTCTACAAGTGCCAAACTAGGTACATTCTGAGACTGCTAGAAAGGAAGGGAGCCTTCTCCAAGGCCTCCAGGCTTTTTCTGCAGTTCTAGAGCTCCTGCAGGTGGCTCTGTAGAACCCCAGCTCCATTCCTGACAATCCCTTCCCTGGTCCATTAGTCACAGCAGGCAGCTTTTTGTAGAAACTACATAAATCCATCTGTCAGCAAAGCAGCCCTTACGCATTATTAAGTAAAAGCCATTTCCAAGCAGTTAGCAGAGGCAACACTCTCAAAGGCAACATGACAACTAGTCCTGGAAGGACCATACTTCATAAACTATCACTGAGAAATTAAAAGAACCATTCTTTTGGTGCGAAAGAATATTGCGATATACATCCCTGGCTCCTTGGTAGCAACTAACTAACCAGAATTAGGCAGTGTTGCCCCTCTCTTTCCCAGCTCTTTGAAGATCTCACACAGGGACAAATAAACATGGGAGTTATCTTGGTTCCCGCAGCACTAAAACATCTACTAAATAAAGCAGTGGAACCAGGATCCCATAAGAGATGGTAATGCCTGAATAAAACTGGAAGCCCACCAGGAACACAGATCAGGTTGGCAGAGACCCATAAAATACCAATGCAAAATGCTCTCCAACTCTCCCATCCCTGCTTTTTGTGAGGGTGTGAGGGGAGAATGGGACTTTCAGGGCATGACAAGGAAAAGAGTTTTCTTGCAAGCAGTTTGTACAATCCAGAGCCTCAACTGCTGTACTCAAACCAGGTTTTCTTTAGGGAAAGGTAACCAACACTAACCCTCTCTGAGACTGGAGATCTCCAAGCCAAAGCTAGCCAGCAGGCAGAGATGATCAGATAAACAAAAAGGATTTGGTAAGCCATTTGCCATCAACAGGACATCTTCAGAAAGAAGGGAAAGGCGGCCAAGCAGCTTCAGGGCTCCATCCTGGTAGAGCCTTCGACCTGACAAAGAAAATGGAAAGAAACATGAGTCAGAGACTAGTGCTATAGATTTAACTATACACTCACAGAGGGATGCTTGTCAATGTTTTCCTATTCTTTCCCTGACGAACGAAAACAGCCTGCACAAACACTGCAAGCACCTTTGAGCCTAGATACGAAAGCAGCGAGCATCTTATAACACCGCTGTTCAACAGCTTCATATACTTGGAGGCACAGAAATCAAGTATATACTAAATTTGCCAGGCAATTGCTTACATGGTAAGTTCCTTTCATGGTACTAAGTCCTAGCAATAGCTTCAGATTCTCTCCTGAGGAGGAATTCATCTCTTCATTCCTAACCTACTCCCCAAAGCTGATTCTGACATGATCCAAACCAGCTCAGACCCAGTTCCTGGATGCATTTACATGCTCTCTTTCATCAACCATAACTCCTGTTTCAGGTAGCAGAGAGGTGGTGCCATTGTAAAGTAATGAGTCACCACCTTCTAAGGCCACTGCGTGGTCTCAGTCAGACCAGAAGTCCAAGCCTTTAACTTAGGACCCAGCACTGCCTATTATCAGGAGCACAAATAAGATACTTACAGAAAAGAATAGAATGCACTCTGTTCTAGCTTCCTCAAAAGTCTACATGAACCTAAGCCTAGTGTTTCCACAGCAAAGATAAACAGTGTCTTCTCATGATATGTAAGCAAATGTTGCTTCCACTTGGTGCATCATTTCAGCCAAAGTCACACCCTGCAGATCCACCCCAGCTAACGAAATGGACTGCCCAACACCAAGCTGCATTCTAGCATGCCTCACAGCCTTCTCCCAACATCACAGGGATAAACCTGTGCCACACTCACCCCCCCTGTTCCCATTTGCCAAAGGCTCTGCTGAGTAGAAGATATAATCAACGGTGGCTCCAAGCCCCATGGGCATCGTTGTGACCTCCGGGCGTCCCCTCTGTGGCAGGAAGTGGCTGTAGACAGAGGTCAGGTTGAGGCCATGCTGGATAATGCCTGAAGACCTGCACATGAACAGCCACTGTTTACCAAGGAAGGAAAGAGAATGATGCAGTGTTCAGTACTGCAGTCACAGCTGAAGCTGGATGTTCCTTTGCTGATAACAGATAAAAGACAGTCTTTCAGAATTACTGACTCCACTTACACCAAAGACAAAGCAGACTTTGAACCTCCTTTGTCTCCAACACCCAGTCCTGTCTATGCCCTTCATTCTTGACCTCACCAACACCATGCTGACAGAACAGCGCCCAGCTGCTCGGACAACCCTGGGTGGATCTGGCTCTTCCAGACAGCCCTCCTTACTCTCTTCCACACTTACATTTATTTCAGTCTTTACTTCAACCAGATTTTCAGTGCTCAGGAAAACAAGACCAGGCTTGAAGAGTGGGGCCATTGACGGTGCACCAAATTACCTTGGGATGAATGGCTGGGGATCGGTGTCTTTCACCATGGCAGCAGGCTTGGGCCAGTGTGCAGGGCGGTCTGCAAAGAAGCAAAGAGATTCCAGCCAGACCTACACAGATCCTGGAACAGGCTGATCATTCAAAGTCTGAGACGCTTCTCCTGAGACCAAATGAATCATTTTGCCCAAGAAGAGCAGATAGCTTCCAGTCACAGGTACCTTAAAGAAAAATATTCAAAGGAAACCCCAGCTCTAAGACTAACAGGAACATCCTGAGAGCAGATCAGTGCAAACAAGTGAGAAGTCATATTCTGTCCTGCTAAGGACATGTCCTTAAAGCATTTAATATCATCAAAGCTCAGGATACTTCAACTTTTGCTTTCAATGACAGTCAATTCGCCTTAGCCTACGCTTTACTTAAAGAGTATCTAGAAAGGCAGAAGAGAAATGGAGAGGGCAGAAGAGAAATGGAAAGGGTAGAACCAGCCATGACACAAGGCCCAGAGATGAGGCAGTAGCAGCATCCAGAGACATCTATGATGTGGCCATTGTAACATTACAGTCTTCTTCCTGAAGCAGAAAAAAAAATTAAAAAAATATATATTTCACTTTATAAGAAACAGCCTCCAAAAGCGGCTGAATCTCAGTGCACCTCAAGCAGCACAGTCAGTGTGGTAAGACTGTACTCCTCTGAGCTCTCACGGTATCCATTAGTAATCGCACAGCCACAGAAGGCACCCTTCCGCCTTCCCTTTTTCTCATCAGGCATTACCTTGACGTTTTCATCAAAATTGAGCTAGCAGAGTCACAAGCTGAAAAGTCTCCCATTAATACCTGGTTTAGCATCTGTCACACCTTCCAAGAGGACCAGCTGTGGTGGTCGTTCACAAGCAACATCACAAAAACGAAACTGGAGCAGGAAGTCCCGGCTGTACTTATGTCTGCCTGCAAAGAAAAATCTAAGTTAAAAGAAGAAAATAACTGCAGCAAAGTCACATCTCCAGGGAACATCTGCATACTTTTCAGACCTTTACACCTCTTAAACCTCTTTAGTTTGAGAGAGGTTTTTGTGCCCAAGCACTCTGATATCACAAGAATGAGAATCACTTAAGCTAAATGTAGAACAGAACAGATGCGTAAATGTAGAAGAACAGAGCACAGTTATTGCTATCCCTTTAGCTAATGCAACAGTCACGGTCAGCACCTTGATGAAACAAATTAAGAATGTCCCCTCCCTCTGAGACACCACAAGTTCAAGGGACTTTTAAGCAGATCAGTTAGCATGTAACTCAAGGAAATGTCTGCCGAGAAAGAAAAAACAATTCTGGAGATCAGGCTGAATACAAGTCCTACATTCAAGATTCCAACAAAAGCTATTTAGTGTGGGCTAAACAGCCCACTTCTTTTTTTTTTAATCCTCTCTAAGGGCAGTAGAGAACAGTCGTGATCGTAAGTGGGCTCTTAGAAGTGATGTGCAAATACTGGGTTCCAAATAGTGGTGTGCAAGTACTGCCCAAAACCACTCCCACAAACACCAGCGACCGAAAGCTGTGGCTGAGGAACATGGTTTACAACTGCACAAAACCGTAAGTCTGGGAAAGAGATACATAGAACAATGGTTACTGGTAGGGGAATATTCAGCTCCTGGATAGCGAAAGAAAATGGCAGAAACTGGTCTACAGCAATAGACTCCAGAAAAATTAAATTTAATTCATATACCATGGAAATCGATAGAAGAACAGAACCTTGGCCAAGTGCCTCACGCAACACATGCCCAAGCTACTCAGAGAGACAGCAAGGACCACAAACTGTCCATCCTCAGCAAACGCCTCTTCTCAGTGCACACCAGAGCTCACCTAGTTTCTTTGGTTGGCACAGGGCGACATATTGGCAGTTGTCCGTCACACCCAGTGAGCTTGGCCACAGTGGGGCCAGCAGTTTCCGTGAATACAACTGTTGGGAAAAGTCCTCCTGACCAGACACCTGCAAGGAGGCCAGAAACAGGAGAGGAAACATCAGCAACACAGAGCAGAACTTTTGCAGGCTATAGACAATGTACATACATACACTTGCCGAGAGCAAGACAGGAGAATGCCCTCACAGAAAGGCATGAACTAAGCTATTCAGAATACAGTGCAGATATAATAAACCTTCAGCTGTGGGGGATGAATACAATTAGCTAAAAGTCACCTGACAAGATACTTTGCACGTATCTATTCTTGAACTGATGATTTAGCTTGAAAGCCAATGATGTATGTGAGCACGGAGACGCAGTAACAGGTAACCACAAAAGACTCTAGCATAGGTGCCCATCTCAAACTGTTTTCAGATCAAACACCCACATAAAATTTCAGTAAGTCTTGGTGGAGTTGTACTCCCCTACACTTCCAGTCATCCAGGCACAAAAATCCCATAGGAAGGGAGAACCAGGATCTGAAATTAAGTGGTCTATTATCACTGGTCTGCCTTAAGAGAAACCAGAAGACCAGTGGTGTAAACAACACACATACTTTTGTCCACTTCTTTCCCCAGCAGTGCTGGAGGCATTGGGGAAGACTGCTGAATAACTGAATTCAGTATGCGGACTATTTCCTCACGAGAGAATGAATGCAGCCATGCATTCTCTAGCAGCATGCACTAAAGAGCTACCCAATCCCCGTTTTGGCTAGCACCTACCTTCCAGGCTGGCATCCCATGGTAGGAAAGTTCACCGTTCCTGATGAATTTGTAGAGTGGAGAATCAGGTACAGAGTTAAGGTCTCCACACAAGATGACAGGACAGTAGCTGCCCTCAGTAGTTTTTGCAATCTTGTCGATCTCTGCTAGGAGCAAGGCCATCTGGGCCAGTTTGATATCTCCCCGCCGGGGATTGAACAACACATGAGTGTTGGCCACACACAAAGGACTGACTGCCTTCAGACCTAGGCCCTCCGGGAGCAGAGGCTGTAGCAGCAGCACCAAGCCCACGTTATCCCGATTGAGGACGTCCAGGCCAGGCCGGAAGTACTCCACGGGGCTGAGGCTGATCAGCTGAAACCTGCTGTGCTTATAGCACACTGCACAGCCATCTGTCTTCGTCCCGGTTCTCCGTTTATAGAAGCATGCAAAGCCTGAAAAGAAACCATTGCCTATTAAAAGGTTTATCCAGTCACTACCTCAGGCTCCTCCCATCAGCTGGGGAGTTCAGCAAGTCTGTGCAGCAGAAGAGGTTCCTACTACATTTGCGTCCAGCATTATAACCAGTTCTGTTCCAGTAATCACAGTTTATCATTGAGGGTATTTTCTCTCTTCTTGTTCTCCTAGGACCCTCTCAGTTTTGTTACTCTGAACTGTCAACTCTGAGAAAGATCAATTACTAAAGAAAGGGTAAAGGTCTAGGCAGACAGTTCAGAAGTAGGGCCAGCAGCCACCCAACAAACAGGAAGAGCTCTCTCAAGACTGAGTGCTTTGAAGACGTTAAGCAGGAGCACTGCTTGGCCAGTCCCATGAGCGTGAGCTGGAGGTACACACACACGAAAGCAGGACATACCCATCTCCTTGAACGTTGGTTCCAGCTGCTCCCAGTAATGGTTCTCTTGCACCTCTTGGAGACACAGAACCTGGAAGGAAGGCAGAGACCTCACTCGCTCCAGCAGTATTTGCTAGTTACCTTGTTTTGGGGAAGGAAGAAAGCGGAAAAGTGCACTCACATACCAACCCTGCAACCAGAATGGTCATCACTGCAACTCTGTCCTGTACTTTCTAGAGAGTAACAACTTTCTGGGTCACATTAGCTTATCATTCAGTTTTCCAGTGACAAGGCAGAAGATCCTTCACCAACACAAAGAGGACTCAAGGAATAGAGAAAGTCATGACATCCTCTTCTATGCAGGCTTCCTCTTCTGTGCTGCCTTATAAACCTGGTCTTTCCCAAATACACATTATCTCTTCTTCCTCTACTTCTGCTGTTTAAAGAAGTTAAGCCCTGCTATCAAAGCATGACTAGTTTCTACAGTAAGACAATCAAAGCAAGATAAGACACCAAAAAAACCTTATGTAAAAGGCCTCAAACACTCTCAAAGGAATCAGTATTCAGTTACCAAGCAGGTAGTATCTCCCTAGGACATACCCCCATCTTTTTTGCCCCCCCCCCCCCCCCCATCCTGTTAGATCAGACAAGGAATTCAAATTCTGGTGACACTGACATGGGAAGGGCTCAGTCATACTCACATCAGGATCCCAGTGCTGGATCTCCTGCAAAAGGTTTGGAAGGCGGTAATTCCAGTTCAGGATGTCTGGATGACAGTGTACATAGAGATCCAGGCCCTGCTCCACCAGGTCCTGGGCAAGAATGTTGTAAGACATGACTCGAAATTCAAAGAGAGGAGTGTTCTTCGAGACCTGCTCTAGCACACAGGGCCGGACAGAAAGATCCTCCCAGTCTCTCCATAAAATCTCTATATGCAAGAGACAAAAAGCCAAGTTACAGCCATGCTGGGTACCCTGCTGATACTTCTGTTCCCCTGGGATCCAGAAAACAGCCATTCTCATTCTCTAAGCTAGGGTGTTCTAGCCTCTGAGCAAACCCTCACCCGCTCTGGTTTCCAGGTGCTCCTTTTGGATGCCTTTGGATTGTTGTCAATGGCGATGGCATAACAGAAGACCAGAGTCAAGCATACTGGCACACTTGACCAGCTTTTGGGTGCTTTTTATATTATAAAGCCAGCACTTGGGAACAGTTCCTGGGAAATGAACATATGTTGATGTTCAGACCCGACAGCCTAATAGCACAGAGACTACTAGCTGTCACCAGCCCTCCCTCAGCAAAAACTCACTTTATAGTTTTCACTAGGAGATCCTGTCATATTCTGCATGGACAGACACAATCAGTGTCTTACTGACAGCAAGCCCAGACACAATAACCTGACCACATTCACCACAAATGCAAATCCCAAACCGAACATTAGATTCAGAGCTGTTACTACTGACCATGGTAGGGTACCTCTGTCGGGAGAGGACAAAACTGTACCGTATCCTGAATGGGCCGGGCTGAGGGCACCGTTGGCATTGTCTCTGCATCACGTGGTAAACTCCAGGCCAGCACAGCTGGGTCTTCATGCTGCACTTCTACACTGATAGTGGCACAGCCAGCTATTGGGTGATCTGTCTGTGGCACCACAGCTGCCCAAGGGGCACTGCCTGCTACAGCCACTGTTTCCTCTGCTGGTAATTTTGCCAATTCAGTCACTGCATGATCTTGCGGTTCTGAAGAAGCCAAGGCATGTAGCTCTGTGAGCTGCTGACCAGCACACCGGCCGACTTCTGGAGCCGAATTCAGGTCACTGAGGCTAGTCATCAATAGCTCTGAACCTTCTAACCAGTCACTAGTGAGCGTAACTGATACTTTCCCCACTGCTGGAGCACTCTCACTGGCTGGCAAATTCCCTGCTCCTTCCTCCAACCACTGCTGGAGAAGGGCTTCTTGCTCTTCTGGGACCGACCTTCCTCTGGTTGCAGCAAAGACGCCTTCTATCTGGGTGGACGTGCTCTTCGCCAGAAACACATTCTTTCGACACGTAAAGAAAGCATCTGCCATTTAAAAACAAACAAAACCATCATAAGACAGATGGAAATCCCTTCTCACTCACTCTTTTCTTTTTCCTATGCATTTACTGTAACTCTGTGCAATACAACCATTCAGTCTAGCAACCCAAACAAATTACTTCTCTGAATAACTTGCCCTGCCTCCTCCTGAATGCTAGGCCCCAGTCCAATTCTAGTTATGTTAGTCAAAGTCACCGAAACTGTACAGGATGGCAACGGCTTTACCAACTCCAAGGATCTTTCGAGGTCCCTTCCAACCCCTAACATTCTGTGATTCTGTGAATGCAACTCTAACTTACGCAGCGCCACAGCCAGTCAGCCAAGCTAAAAGGCCATGTAGAAACTATCATCTCTCAGCAGCCCATGCAAAGGCACAGTCTGTAGAAGTTAGCCGATGAGGTGCATGGGCTAAGTCAAGCTCTTATAGATGACCACTTGGAGCAAGTTTCTTTCCAGGGATCGAGTAAGAAAGTAGCGCTCAGCTAAGAGGATCAAACAGATCACAAGAATGTGTTGTAGAAGAAAAGCTGTTCTGATATTAAGAGATGAAAAACAAAGACACAGAGGGACCAGCATGCACAGTTAAATGCCTTATTAGAAAGAATATATGCACAGAAGTAGTCCTCGTAAGAATTACAGATCACCTGATGACTGACAACTGTGATAAAAAATTTAAAAAACCCTGCTGTTAATGTAATACTTGAATATACTAATATTGGTGGGGTGAAACAGAAAAAGATAGGGACTCTTTTCATTTATATCCATGTAAGAGATGACAGCATTTACATTTTGCTATGAATTCTGCACAGACACCAGTCCCTACTGTCGACTAGCAATTTCTGTGGTTTACAAATCACTTTTTCTCTACTGTATCCCTGTGACAGTCAGCCAGAGCAGTAACATACAGTAGTCAGCAACATCCATGTATCTTTCCTGTCAAAGCTTTCTGTATGTGTCCGAAATGGAGCTTTAAGAACCATACTCATCTCTGTAGTTTTGTAATTAAGTTCACAAACGTCAGAGACACCAATGCACCAAGGTAATATTTTTGCACACCACTAGCCAGGCACGGCTGTTACAAAAGGCTGTTACTACAGGATAAGAGCTGAATTCGAGAGGAGCCAGCTAGCTGCTCACTATGACCACAGCATGGCAGTGGCTGCTACAGGCCTGGGGACAGGTTCAGGCAGGAAGGTGGCTTTACATCAGCACAGTCACCAAGGGCTACGAAGCAGCAGCAGGATCTAGGGAGCTAAGTGCAATATGGATGCACGCAAAGCAAGAGTCCATCCGTGAGTCACTCGCAGGTCCCTGGGGAGTCACAGACCTCAGAGCAGCCCATCTCCAAAGATCTCCCGAAACCCGCAGCGCAGGTCTGGGGCAGCAGGCTCGGGCCTCCACGCAGATCGCAATCTGCCACTGCAGCACCACAGTCGGCAACTGGTTCCTCCAAAAACCCAGCCCCCCGCGCAGCCCCGGGGGTGAGCAGCCCCGGCCCGGCACAAGTGCCCACGCCACCTCGGGCAGCAGCCCCAGGCCCCACCTGCCCGCCTCCCCTGCTGCCCAGGGCGAGGGACTCGGGGTGCAGCCGGGACGACCCTGGCTCCAGCCGCCGAGGCCCCTTCGGCCGCACTCCCCAGGCCGGGGCGGGGGGAGGCGAGGGGCACCCGCACCCCGCCCCTCCGGCCCCCCGCCGCCGGCTCGCCCGGCCCCCGCCGCTGCCCGCCCGGGGCCGGGTTACCTCGGAGGGCCCGGAGGAGCCGCGCCGCCGGCAGCAGCACGTAGCAGAGCACGGTGCCGATCATACCGCCCAGCGCGGCCCGGCCTCCACCGCCCCCGGCCCGGCCCCAGTGAGACGACGCGACGCGCCGGCCCCGCCTCAGCAGCGACCTTACGGCGCGGCCTCGGTCTGAGGCCCGGCGCCGCGCAGGCACTCACCGTGCCGGGCCGGCACCGCGCTGGGCCGCCGCGCCGCACGGGCTGGGGGCCGGCTCGGGCCTGGCCCTCCTGGCGCGCTGCTCCGGGACCGTCCGTCCCGCGAGGCCGCGGCCGACGGGTGGGACGGCCCCAGCGGGGCGGCCCCGGGCGGGGTGGGGCCGTGCCCGCCCCGCTGTGGGGCAGGAGCGCGGCCGGGGCGAGGCCGGGCCCAGTAGCCGGCCGGACCGTACGGCGGGGCCCGGCAGCGCTGCTGGGTTGGGGGGGGTCAGGCGTTGTGGCCTTAAGCGGGGAGACGGCAGCTTTCTGGCCCCGGCGCCCTAAAAGTCGTGTTTCCAAACAAAAGTTTTCACCACCACCACGCCCCCCCCCCCGTTCTCTGGAAATCCAAACAGAAAGGGAAATTTCCAGGATTTTTTTTCCCCTGTAAATCCACGATGCAACTAAAGTCCTGTTTGCTCCAGATGAATTAATCATTACACTGGCTTTGCAAGCACAGTTGATGATAGCCAACGTTTTGCAGAGCGCAGCCTGTATGTGGACAAACGCCATTGGGGGTGGGTGAAATCCCAGCACAGGATCGTGCTCTCCTTCCATGTGCTGCTCACAGGTCATCACAGCTCTGCAGAATCGCTCCCTCTCGCCTGGCTGTGAGCACACTGTGTCCTTTGCAAGTTAAGACCCACTACATTTGAAACCAGATACGAAAAGAGAAGTCCTGGTTGAAGTCCACATTTTTAATGTTTTTGCTTCATTCCATATTTGAGCGTGCACAACATCTAAAAGCAAACAGACCGAACTGAGCACTGCTACAGCTTTCTACACCAAATACACACTTCTAATGTGTGATCTTGGTAGCCTTCTTCCAAACTGTCTTAAGATGGGCACTTGCAATGAAGTCAAGACTCATGTCATCTCTGCCTTTTGCGCTGACGGGTGCTGCCAAACTGCTCCCTTGATGCTGACCAGCTGCTGTCTCATGAGTTATGCTCAGACGAAACACTTTTTGAGGGACAACCTGCCTCTTACACTATTTGTGTATGGTGATCATCACAATGGGTGTCCACAGCTAGGATCTGAGCTGATATTATAACGTATACAAATAATAATCCCACTAGTCTCATTTTCAAATCCCCAGTTATAAAACATCACGGACCATAGATGCAGTGATTTGTTTCAAATCCCACAGATGTCTGGCAAAGCACAGAACTGGACCGTGGTTTCCCATCTCCTGCTGCAGTAGGCAAACCTCTGGAAACCATCGTTGGTTTCTAGTCAGAAGATGGAGGGTGTTCTCCAGAGGAAGGATCTGCAACATTAATCATAGAATCATAGAATCATTAGGTCGGAATAGACCTCTGAGATCATCAAGTCCAACCATTGACCTAATACCACCATGCCCACTAAACCATGTCTACAAGTGCCATATCGACATGTTTTTTGAACACATCCAGGGATGGTGACTCCACCGCTTCCCTGGGCAGCCTGTTCCAATGTTTGGGCATTTGAAACAAGGCTGATCTTTAAAAGGAAAGATCTAAGAAAGTCACTTCAGACCCAATCCACATCAGGACAATCAGACTGAAATCAGAGAAGAATGTTAGCCAGTGCCACAACAAGCGAGTATCCGGACAGCCACAGTTGTTTGGCCTACACTAGAAAAAATATTTACAAACTTTGGCAATAAAATCAAAGCTGACAACAGTCCTCTGCTTCAGGGTCAAACCTTCCACTGGCTTTTGTGGCATTTTGTTCTATATCCAAATATAACCCTACCATGGTCTCTAATGACTGGACTACTTGAGATGTTTATGTAGAACCTAGGGGAATAAAACTGCTAAAAATAGTCTGTCCTTGGGGAAATAAGACTTTTCCTTCCTCTCTGTATAGTCCATATTACACTATGCAGTCTACATAAACTTCAAAATCTGTACTAGAGATTATGTTCTCTAAGCATTGTCCATAATGGAAAGATTTCTAAATGTATGTATTAGTTTTGCTCAACCTTTATCAGAAAGCCTCTTCTGTTACAGTTTTGGTTTTAAACCCTTAGGAAAGGTCACAAAGTCCTCAGTATAAAAGATGTACAGTGATAAGCACTGAATGAATTTTGGCACCGACAGTAGTGGTGGGATGAATGAGTACTTGATTCAAGGCCCCGTTAAGCACTGGCAAGTTTACAAGCCACACTTTATTACAGAACGTACCGGGAATTTGTCAGTAGAGAAGTCTGAATCTGTTCAAGACTAATAAGGCAAATACACTCCTTCCATCCTCATCTCCTTTAAGACTATAACTGCTGCAGTCTGGCTTTCTCATGAAATTGTACGAACTGGAATACGCACTCAAAGGAGAGGAGGATTCTTACCAGCAGCCTGGCACGACTCTCTGATGCGTCTGGTGGGGGGTTCACAGCCAAAACCACAGCTGTTCTTTTCTCAGTTACCGGGAGCCGATGAGATCCCAGAGCAATGGGGTTTCCAGCACTGAATGTCACCCTTTGGAGTTGGAAGGTGCAGGTGAGGTCACAGAAAGGCAAGATGAGGGGACAAGGCAGCTGCAGGCTCCACAGGGCTTTCTCATGACACCAGGCCAGCCCCTGCAAGCAAGAAATGGGATTCTCCTGTTCATAAGCAGTATAAATCAAGAACACAGATCTTCTAAGTGGCACTATTCCTCCTGGAGATGTTTTAATCATGACCAAGCAGCTGCGCTTTTTGTGTGTAGGTGTGAGGAGCTTATAGGGTCTACGAGGTGGCTGTGAACTCCTCATTCACAGAAGAGAAAAAGTAAAGGAACCCACCACTCACTGGTGGTGACATGGAGGATGAGTCTGAGAAGGACGCAGGTGTGGTGTTTAGTTACTAGCAAACTCACTTCAGAAATAGTCAGAAATGGCCACAGGAAAATCGCCAGCACCCAAGAAGGACTGCTGTTGCAGCAGGCTGATCCCCAGGTGGGAAGGCTTCCCTTCCCCAGGCCAGGCTGCAATGAGAATAAAGGTGGTGAACAGGGATCCAGGGTGCCAGTGCCCAGAGATGGGAGCTGCCATCCAGGAGCAGCTTGGGAAAACCGAAACGCATCAGAAGAGGGCTTGCCAGTACCAGCGTCCAAGCAACTCCGCCCAGCTGCCCCTAATGCCCACAGGAGGTGTCGGAGCTCAGCGCCTTGTGAGACCAGATCCTGTTTGAGCCCCGCATGGCCCAGAAGGACAAGCAGGGCATGAGGGGCAGAAGAGTTTTCTGAACCTGCTGCTGTCAGGCTGTGCTTGCACACAGCAGAGTCAGGCTCTGGGTCTGCTCGCAGCATTTTTGCCTGACTTCCTAGCTTAGCATAGTGGTTCCTCTCGAAGTTCAAAGCCTCCTTTGGCCTGTCACTTAGTCATTACAAATTAATTTCTTATTTTCTTCATAATGCAATTACTGTAAGGTAGTCAGATACATGGGACAACTTCCCTCTTTGTTTCTTGTTCTTCTGTATTTATATAGAGTATAATGCAATTTATGAAGTGTTACTTAATAATTTTCCCTAATAGTTGTTCTAATAGATGAGATCCTTTATTAGATATTTCCCATTGTTTCGAAATTACATTTGTCTAAGTATTCTTTCTTATTTTTTCTGTAAAGGTAGCTCGGAATGTTTTTCTGATCCAGCAATAATAATTTATTGCCTATTTGGGATTAGTCCCTTTTAGATAGCTTTTCTGCAAACAAGGTGTCTGTTCTTGGCTATGAACTCTTGAAACCTTCACTCCTTAAGTGTGGGGATCTGACAAAATTAATTACCTGCTCTCAAGCCCAAACAATTATATTCAAATTAGTATTTCTTACAGGGTTTTGACAGTATTAACTCAAAAAATACTATCACTGGGAAATACCTGGTCAGTTAATAGTTGGCTGCCATTTTACTTACATACTGGGTTAAATAATTATGGGGAAAATGCTGACTGAATTTGACTGACAGTGGCAGCAAGGAGAATGGCATAATTGTTAATCCTACCCTATTCCTGAGGCAAAATGTTGTCAAAATGCTTATATTTGACTGTTTACATTAGTATCATTTTGTCTGCCTACTGCAAAATGCTATGATCAATTTCATGAGTTGCCCCAGTTGAGCTGTTATTCTCATATATGTCTTATGCCAGACATTCAGAGAGAAAGAAGTGAGGACAGTCTTGATAGCTTCCTTTCACAGCTGAAATTCCTTAGGATACATCAATTAGATTTTATCCTGGCAAAGAACAATTCATTAAAATTTTCCTCTGACCTTTACCTCCATCACTAGTGATTCTAAGAGAGACCACTTCATTAGTTTAGCAGCATGAACTAGGACCTTGTTGCAATACTAGGCAAAAGATAAGCATTTTCTCTAGTCCACAGAGCTACTGAACAGTAATTTGCTAATGTGATTTATTGAATATTTGTACAACACAAATGAGGGGACAACATAAAGCAACATACCCAGAGAACAGGCATCTTTACCCTAGCATGAGAGAAGGGATTTGCAGTTATCTGGATGCACCCCTCACAAGTCGTGCATCAAACCATGGAGTGAACTCCCATCTTTGCTCGTGGTTTGTGACTGGTGCAAGCTGTTGCATGAGGGAGGCTGACCAGAAAGCTGCGTCTGCATCCCCAACACCTGGGGAAAGGAGAGGGTGATAAAGGACCCATCACTTTCCACTGCATTTGTTTTAACACCAATAATCATGATTCAGTTCTTTTCAAATTTCTGCTTGAAGGACAGTATTATCATCTGTATCAGTGCCAACTTCTACAGCTCCACAGGAGCGCAGGGGCCACTTCTGGATCTGCCTCAGAAGTCTCAGCCCACCCACTGCAGCAGTGGCTGACGTAGTGGGCACATGACAGCCATGTTATTGGGTGATGATAAAGTCTGGATGCTTTTGTATAGCATAGACAGTCTGTTCAGCAGAGTGGGAAGTTTACTTCTATCAGGATGTCCAGCACTGTAGGGCCATTAAGCAAAGAGGATCAGTGGGTACTGTCATACTGTCCCAAATCTTTGGTTCTACTTATCTCATGAGTTCTTGACATGGGATTTAGACCTACTTTTACCCTTTCTTTTGTCTTTCTAGCACTAAAGTAATGCAAGTAAACCTATCATTTGAACTAATAAAGTCTGGCAGAAGGAAAAGGTCTTAATGAAGGAGCTGCAGCTGCAGGACTGGTTGAAATGCGGTGGTGATGTGGGTGCCAGCTGGCCAGTCTTTCCTTCACACAAGTGTGAATGAACAGCCAAACTGCAAGCTCCACCTCACACATCAGTGCTAACTGACACCTAAGTAGGGTACAAAATTACGGGTCAATAGCCTGGAGCTCTAAAAGGAAATAAGGAGTAAGGGAAGTAGGTAGTAAGAACAGGGAATGAAAAGGAAGATTCAGAGTAGGAAAAAACCCCCATGTATTATGTTACTAGCCAGAAATTATTTTTGAAAAATTACTCTTCATTATTTTTTTATGCATTTATTCCTCTTAAAAAGGAATTTTCCAAATTCTCCTTCTCTCTTAACTATAAAATAAATAAGAATTGTAGGTAAGAGAAGGTGTATCACTTCCAGGGGGTCTAGTTACACTCTGTCCCAATATACAATAGCATTCAAATACTTTCTCTTCTGCCATGCTTGAAGAGTACTACAAAGCATTCCCAGCCTGATTGCAAAGTCAGCCAACAGTATCCTGCCCATGCCTGGGGAAGTGTGTCAGTTCAGGAGAGCTAGGAGGAACCGGTATGGGTTTGGCTTGTAGGTTTGTAGGGAAATGTGATGAAGAGGGGAAATTTCCTTTGCCTGGTGGGCTCAGAAATTGAGAAAGGGGAGAAAGGCAGCTCATGAGGGAACAAAGACCTAATGCAGGAGAACTGCGAGTCCCTCACACATGGGCTGCAGAATTTGGGAAAGGCTCTTTCCAAAAGCTGCCAAGCCACAGCTGGTCCGCAGATCTGTAGCCCCAGAGTGAGCCCATCCCCACACCAGGGCCAGCAATGCATGTGTACAATGTACAGGGAGCAGTGGGCACAAAGTGGGGCTGGGGAAGGAGTGCATCTGCAGCATGTTGAAGACAGGTTCAGGCTTCAGTGAGAGCAAAGGGAGGCCTATCACATCCAGAGAGTCACATCTCTGCTGGGTTTGCATTGACAAAATGAATCTGGCTGGTTTCATGGCAGACCAGAACGAAGAGACGTCTGAAATCAGTGAGTCTCCAGAGTCTGTGTCGCTGGCTGATGCCCCAGCAGAGAAGGCCACACAGGCCACACATGCCAGGGTCCTGATAACATGTAATCTGTCAATTGATAAAGGTGAAGGGGGATGAATTTCCCTCTCTCTCTTTGATGTCAAGCATCTTCCTTCAACTGCTTTCTATATACCATGCCTATTCCTTTTTTCCTTCTTTCCTCTAGGCCTTAATAACCAACACTACCAGACCAGCCCACTACCTGGGCAGCAGGAGCAGCTAGCTGAAACCAGGGACTTAGGCCTTGTTTGTGCGCTCCTGATGAAACACTCCATAGCAATTGCGGTCTGCGTACCATAGGCTTGCCACAACTGTCCTAGACTTTTCTGGTGGCTCTCGTCTTATCTTCTGCCTAGTGAATTCAGTCCTCTGGCTCAAGAAGTCTTGCACTCATTTTTGTAACAGTAGAGTTTGTCCATAATTTAGGATGAGAACTTTTTCACTTGTTATAAACGGAAGAAAAATCAAAACCCATAAGAATGCCAGAACAAAAGACTGTTTTGTTAGAGGTCTCAGATTGAACTGGAAAATGGCTTTGATGAGAAGGGAATTGGTCTTGAGGTCAGACCACTGAAAGCATATAACAACATGGAGAAATATGAGCTCTAAGTACGGGGTTCGATGAAGGAATTCCAAATGACAGGTTTTTGTGGAAATACAGCTGCCAGCTGCACTGATATGTCTCACTGCAGCTGTGTCAACAACACCCAATGGCCAAGATGAGAATGCTGGGATTCTTTCTGCTGGTTGTAAGCCAAAATGTTCTGAGCTGCCCTAGGTCTGCTGGCAATATCAGCTGCATGCTCCAATTAAGATTTAAAAAAAAATATATAAAATTTTTTTGCCTGATGTCAAGAATTCTCAATTACACCAAGAAAGGTTCAGTCACATTGCAGACTGGTGAGAAGCTGCAGCAAGTCACTGGATGCCAAATGGAGAAGCAAGGAGAATACATTAACTCTTGGAGGTCTGGGATAAAGAGATGGGGAGAACCAGGTGATGATAACCCTTTAAGAGTAAAACCCTGCTGTTGTTGCATAGTGTTACGTAATTTTGTTAAGTTAGTTAATTTATTTAAAAGTGAAGGAAGGACACTGAATGCACCACTCATCACTATACTTTTTCTCCATAGAGCCTGAGAAGGCCTTACAGGCATTCCAAGCTGTACTTGGAAGCATGCAGGCTGATGAAGGTGGTGCCTGTCTCACACTCTATTCAGAACTTGGCCAAGCCTTATATAAACCTGAACCACCATGGTCTAGGACTCAAAGGTGTCAAAGCCATTGCTAATGCTCTGGCAGTGAGTAGCCAGTAAGAGTAGGGCCACTGTTTTCAAGAACCATAGGCATTTTAAGCCTTGCTCAGGCCTGAAAGCCATCACTGAGTACAGAGTATGGGAGAAAAAGTCATGTATCTTCCCCACAGGAGCTCTGAGCATCCCTAATGTTTCTAATCCCCTGCACAAGAAAGTTTTGTGTGGCAATTGCTGGCCTTTGCTGGAGTTACCCCCAAGAGCAAACTGATGCTCTTCCATGGGACACAAGTCTCCAGTGCTCCTAACCCCTAGAGGGCCAGAGGTAGGGCTGGAGGGATTGGTATCCCCCAATCTGGGTTCTGCATTGGGATGTGCTACACTCAGCAATGTGCAAGCCCAAGATGCCTGAAGTGGAGCTTGGATCTGAACCTAGGTCTCTGGGCTGGCAAAAAGCAACAGAAAGTCCTACCCACTGTATTTATAAACATTAACAAAAGTCATGATATTTTATGCTGTTCTACTTTTAAGAAGTACAATCTTTTGAAAAGCAGAAGAGTGCATGTGATGGCAGTCTGGTGAGTCTGGAACTGTTCTCTTCATTTGCAGATGTGACAATAATTACCATAACTAAGTCTTTCTAGTTCATGCTTAGCCAATGAAAAAAAAACATGTTCTGGTCAGGAACTTTCATTCTCCAATATGACATGGGGAAACTTTTCTAAATAGATTAAGGGAATAATGCAAAACTTTCAGATATGAACTGGTAGGAATGTTCCTTCAATTTGAAACTGGGGTATACAAAATGCATTTTGATACGCCATGGGATCTGTGTTACACTGGAAGAAAAGATTCTTGGCCAAATGCCTCTTGGTTCACTGAAGACAAAGACCCATGTGAAACTGATGGCTCTAGGGCTTTATTCCTGTTAGGAAGGATACAAGGTTAAACACACATATAAGTCACATGTTAATTACTATTACTGTCTGGCTGACATTTCTCATATTGCTCGTCTTGAATTATTCCCTTGATATCTTGGGCATTAAGAAGACAATAAAGCTGATTCATTCTTTGGACTCATTCTTCTTATCCTCCCTTCTTTCCTTCCAGAACATTTCCAGTAACCATCTAGACACAGCAGGACCTGAAGTCATTGCCAGTTTGCTTTTGGATAACATGTCCTACCTCCATGCTCTTCGGCTCTCAGGTAGGCTGTATGCACACAAACAGTGGTGGCAGTGGAAGTGAAATAACATGTGTTGCATTACAGTCTCTCATCCTGAGAACATTGGTCAGTCTACAGGCAAAATCAATCTCTCAGCTATGTCTCAGAACCCAGAGTAACAGTGGAAATCTAGATTTATAGTGCTGTGATTAAATACTTGGCCTGCTCAATCTCCAGCGCCTCTGAAAACCAGTCCCTTATGAGAAACTTAGGTAATTGCTGGAGTATCTCCCACGCCTTGGGGTAATTCTACTCTATGGAGCAAAATGCAATAGTGACTAACTTCTTACAGCCAGATATAGGCTGTGATTAACTAGCGGTTCCACCTAAAAGCACAGCTTCCTGCAGACCCCAGCACAGCACCAAGGGAGAGATCAGCACACTGTTAACATACTTTTCTTCCCCAGGAAACAGCTTTGGAGGAGAGACTGTGCCATAGTTTGCTGATGCATTAATAGTGAGTTACCTGAAATCCAAGGTCATTTGCAGCCCTGGCTGTGTAACAGACTCTCCTCATCTTGAAGTTGCTACTCACTTGGCATAATTTCACTTGGCAATGCCCACATGATTTCCTGGCATAATTCTGCTAAGTGCCTCTTGCTTACTTCAGAAATGAGAGCGGCTGGGAGGACACAGAGCCGGATGGACTGCGTTAACATTTTCTCAGGACAGCTGTGTGAGGCTGGCTGAGAAACAAACCTTCAGGACTGTGTAACAGAACAACAGAATGACATCTGGGTGACAAAAAATTTTCAAGAAGCGTAAGTAACCCAACTTCATATAATTTTGCAATTCTGTAGTAAAAATAAGATGCTCGACTTCTCTGGTTAGTTCCTGTCTCAAAGCCTCTGCATCATCTGGCAGCACCAGAAGCTGCCCTGAAGCAAGGCCTTGACCTGGTATCAGAAAGTGCTTTTGGTCAGAGTACAATGGTGGGAGTGAAACAGGGGCAGGAACAGAGTTGCAGGATGTGTTGCAGGCCAGACATGAGCTGTGTAAGGGAAGTTTGCACAACACAAAGCCCCATTGCTTTTGCTGTTTTGGGAAGATAATCACCGTGATGTTATATGCCTGACAAAGCTTTGTTTTGGGACACACAGTGCTGCAATCTCTGTGCTGATGATCTCCCTTGCACTGAAGATTTCAGTGCGTCTGATATCCCTCTCTTTCATCCTCACGTGGGGGCCTTGGCATGGCATCTGGTTGCAGCTGGCTGGAAGATCTCATTGTCTCTGCACATTCATCTCTCTTCAAGGAGAGTGAAGGAGCTGGACCTCAGCCACAATGAGTTCTCTGAGAAGGGAGGACAGCTCCTGAGGCAGATGCTTGGTAACTTAATTTATTACTCCTGCAAAGCCAGGAATACGGGTACTGGGGCACTTGATGGCATCAGCACAGTGGACATGTATTTCCTTCTCCAACAAAAATGCCCCATGACCCAGTGGGCAGTACAAAAGACAGGGCCCTAGATTTAGAGCTTCCCACCTGGTCTACAGGCTCACCCTCATCACCACAGGTGACTCTAGCAATTATAACTAATGTATCAAAACACAAATGCAGGACGAGAAACCACAGTAACAGAGCAGTCTGTGTCAGAGAGAAGGGAGCTGAAACAGAAGTCCCTCAGGGAGTATAAAGCAGAAAATTGCATTTTACAAAAATCTAATAGGACCAGAACTGTTGTTTGTTTTAAGCTTTTGATTACAAAGTTCAGGAGTGATTTCATTTTTTCTTAGGTAGCCCAAACCCAAATGGTTTGAGCCATTGCACAGCAAGCAGCAAGGGCAGCAGATTAGGAAGAAATAAAATTAAGATGCTTAAATTATATGTTCAGACAAAGTGAGATCCAGAATGCGCTAGTAGCCCTGGAAAAGGAAAGCAAACAAAACAGTTACAGTGTTCCAGTAACCTCAGGTGTTTTTAGTGCGCTGGGAAAGACTTGCATGAATATCCAATGGCTCTTCTTCCCTAGATATTTCCCACATGCCTGCTGCCATAATGGCCACAAGCGGGTGCTATAAGCATCCTGTGTTCCTTGAGCATTTCAATAACAACACAGTTTAATTAATGCTTTTTTTCTCCTGGTTCAGTATTTCCAATGATATGTATGTCTTCAAAAGATGGATCAATTAAAACTGCAGTGTGCCCCTGCCTTGGACAAGCCTGCAGGCAACACAGAAATCAGTACTAAAACTTGTGACCTTCCTAGCCCGTAAAAATGCCTCTCCAAAATGAAAGGTCTTGCAGCTCTTCTCTCCTTCCAGCTCACTGGAGGCAGAAGCAGCAGAGATTACTGCAGAATCTGTTCCTTTTCTGTTTTGATTCTTAAAGGAATATTTTTAAGTCAGCTAAACTCACCATCTGCCTCCATCCAACCTCCCATCCATGGAAAATCTGGATGAGAAATTCTCTCTGAGAACGAGAAGCAAGTGTTGGCAGCAAGTCCTACCCCTCCCAGTGTCGCAGTAGACACAAGTGGATTCACACATACCCTCCTTTAAGCAGAACTTACACCGTGAGGTGTGCTATACATGTGAACTGGCACTGGCACATACACAGCTGGGCACAGCTACCATATGAAGCTGAATTCCTCTTCTGCTAGTGAAACATACACAGAGCGAGTTTTGATATTTTAGATGTGGCAAGGAGAATCCAGCACATTTTCACAGTGAGAAAAACAGTGTCTATTAATACAAGAAATCCTCCCTCTCTCTACCTTCCTCCTTTGCAACTTATCCTTTGATTAAGCCAGAAAAAAAACTGTGTTGCCTTTCTGCTTGTGATCAACAGCCCATTCTCTGTTCTTTGGTTGTTGTGGACAGCAAAGACTCTGTAGGTACAGGTTCCTCCAACTGCAATCAATGAAAGCTGTTGCTGAACTACCCTCAGCAAACGTTCTCTTAGTCCCTAAGTGCGTCAGCAGCTGTGTCCAGACCAGCCTTCATGAGGTACCATCTCAGTTTCTCTCTCCTAGCCAGCAATACAACACTGGAGATTCTGGACCTCAGCTGGAACGACCTGAAAAGGAAGGGGACAGTAGCACTGGGCACAGGTCTCAGGGTAGGAATGCCCCTGATTTGTGATACCCTTCACAGAGATACCCTTCACAGTGATTATTACCAGGAGCTGGTTGAACTGGGAACTCATGACCCTGGTGTTCGAGCAGGACTCAGTAGCTCTAGCAAGGCTCATCCTCCTGACAGGGGCACTCAGTGCCAGGAGAAAGACTAAAGCAGTGAATAGGTCTGGTGACTTACATGGATGGAGAGACCCTGGTGACATTGCAGAGATGTTGGATTCATTGGGGCTGCCTGGGTGTGACTTGAGGGATGCTTCTGTCTCAGACAGGCGAGAAAGGATAGAGCAGTACAGAAGCTGGGTATGCAGTACCTAAGGTCCTTCTCTCCCTGGAGGGCAGTAGTGCACCGACAATACTCGGACTTTCTTGGAATGGTGTTGGCAAGGAGGGAGCACTGGCCCTAGGAGAAGCTCTCAAAGTCAGTAACGTGCTGGTTCACCTGGACATCAGCAACAACCAGATTAACAACAACAGAGCCAGAAGCTCTGCAGGGGCCTTGAAATCAATGGAAAACTCATAATCCTGAAGGTAAAATAAAGCCCAGTCAGGGCTGGAGGAATAAACAGAGGGAGTATAAAGATTTGAGTCAGGAGGGACAGAAGACAGAGGTGAGCTGTCTGAGCTAGAACTGGAAGAAATTAGTATTGCTCTGGGTTGAAGGTAACCAGAGCAGAAGGAAATCCCATCCCATTAATTTCTTCCATGGCAACTAAATTGCACTGTTCCCTCAAAAAATGCGCCAGGGACTAGCTTGACATAACCACCCATTATCACCCCAAAGTGTCTAGTCTCATTTAAGTGAGAACCTAGGCATTCAACATGTCTAGCAGAGCCTAGGCATTCAACAGGTCTGCATATATACATAAAATGTAGTTGTGAAGGTACATATGTACATGTAATATGCATTTCAACCTAAGGCAAAGGTTCACACTGAAGTTTGCAGGTGGGCAAGAGTGTGTCTTTCTCAGTGTGTTGACGATTTGCTACAAATTTATTCAAACACAGGATAAACTGTCATTGCCACGTCAGGGCAATGCCACAGCACTACATAAAGGAGAGGAATATTATCAATTCCTGGAAAAGGAAAGCCAAATCTGCCTTCTAATAAGGTAGGGATCGATAATCCTGGAAAGGGCAAAACTGAATGACCATCCAAGCTGACTTTAGAGGTTATGGTTGAGAGCTAACATGTCTTCTCAATCCAAGATCATTCTGTAGGAATTCAGCTCAGAAAAGTCAGCTTGCTTACGAGCTGCATTCTCAGCTAGATCTAACATCACCATCCTGAGACCCTGCAAATGGCAGTGTGGTGGCTGAGGGGCATCTTTAAAGCTGTTCATGTAGGCCTGTCTTTGGACACCCCTATACTTGTAAATCACTGCAACCACACCAGTCTTTGGGAGAGATTATGTAAATAAATGTGTCTGTCTTGCCTTGCTCTTAACCTGGCTTGAGGTAAGGTCGCTAGCACACACCAAAGCGTTCCTCTCTCTGTGTAACTGCACAGATTGTCTTAGGAGCTGATAACACAAAGGACTTAAAGGAGGACATGTCTTCTGCTGGCCAAAGTTAACCAAGAAAGTTTTCTTTCAAATACTGGGAGTGGGGACTGCACATGAAGTCCAAGGTGGGGGAGAGGTGATGTTCATACACTAAGAGATGCACATGGCAATGGCAACCCCAAGAAGACAGAGAGAAGCTGAGAAGATAACTCCACTGGGAAGTTGCATTGCAGAGTTCTGTGGGACAGAGACGAGACGGTGACATAACAGATAAACCTATCAAAACGGGCCACAGTTACTCTACAGCCTTGCTGAAGAATGGGAAGAAAGGGTCACCGCTGAGGTTATAGCATGCCTTCTCCCACGCTCACTCTCACCATGTCTGGATCTATGTCTCTTCTTCCACAGATGGCCAGTAATCCCCTGACCATGGAAGGTTCCACTGTGCTAGTCTGTCAGAAAGAACCCCAAATCCATAATGGAGGAGATCAACATCTCAGTAAGAGTTTATGTGCTGGAAAGCCTCCAAGACCATACATTAGACATTTTCAGGAACTGGGTGGATCGCAGAGCTGCCCCCTTCCATAACTGTTTTGAGACTCGCCGTTTGTTTCCTTTATGCACAGCCGTTAATAAAAAGAGGCTACTATTTAACAGCCCTTCTAGGAGCCACGTGGAAATTACAGGGCTTTGGTCTAGCTCTGGAGAGAGGTGCCTGCCACATTTCACTCCCTTCCATTTTGCAATAGCAGAACAAGAACAAGGAGTGAATTCCCACTGGAGGATGAATTCTCTTCATCCCCTGAGCTGTGTCCCTCCAGGGCAACCTAGGATGCTAGATACTGTGAAGTGCTTTGATACCCTGTCAGTATGTATGAGGAATAGAAGAAGATGGATGCTTCAAGGCATTGAAAGCAAAGCAATTTTATTAAAAAAACCAAAACAGAACAAAATATTAAAAGGCTGGTGTGGAAGGAAAAAAAAAAATAATCGAAGCAGCCAAATCGTAGTATGCTGCTCCACAGCATATTGTTGTAACCACATGTGCTGCTTCTAAAATGGGACAGGAGACCTAGAAATGCTTCTGAGCTCCTGACCTAGGGCAGGGGGGTAGCATTACAGACCAACACCGGGGAGACACCTGGGCACACATCAGACCACTCCTTGACCTCCCATCCATGCACTGGTGCTTCATGGGAGCACTTACAGAAGGTGTCAAGGGCCTCAGGGCTCTCCATCCACCTTTGGGAGCGCTGTGATTAAAGGAAAGCATTTTCACAAAGATTAGATTTAGGACTTGCAATATAAATAACATGTTCACACTTGAAGCAAGCTAAAAAAAGAAGTTCATGGGCAGTTTTGGAGACTCATGTAATGGTTTGTATCTAAGTTACATCTGTATGTGTTTCTTTGTCCTATGGTTACTGTATTACAGAAAGAAACTAAAATAAAGCAGAATAAATAATATTCATCTGTGGTCTTTCCTGAGAGTATTGAGGGCTTTCAACAGAGATCATCTGAAGAACAGGTGTTCCTCTAGGGCAGATAATTTTTCCTGCATAAATTAACATCAAAGAGAATTATTTGCCAAGTCTGCAAGGAGTCAGGCCTCATTCTGCAAAGGAAAACTAAAACAGGCTGTGTGGGGGGTAAAGGACTTCATTACAGTACGTATACTGCTAGTTTTATTACAAATAACATAAACAATTCATAAACTTGGAAAGAGTAATGTATTTTAGCTAAATTCTGAGAAAGTAAAGAAATCATTGAAATGCATTTATTTAAAAGGAGTCACATGAGAAGTTTTGAGGCAAGGCATTAATTAACATTAAGAATCTTCAACCTAAATCTCACTATGAATTTCTGCTTTTTAGGGTTAATAGATACTCTCTTCACCTCACCTGTCAAAAAGTCTAAATTACCTGGCATTTCACAAGATTAATGGTCAATGGCATAAATTTACAATGACATTTCTGTATCCCAATCAAATGCTTGTAGGCAAACATCTAATCTGACAGACTTCATTCCACCTGTGATGTAGGGAGTCTTGCATTTCAATTCAGAGTATTTGCAAATATATAGCTCCAAAGATCTTGCGCTGTCTTAAACCTTTAAGAAATTAGTAAAGGTTTTAATCTTTTCTAGGAAACTTAAGGCAAGACATAAACAAAAACCTCTTCTGACGCTTTTCCCAGTGAGAAATGCTTATCTTGACTTTTAAATAATGAATAATTAGTGTATCTGTAAGAGGAAATTTGAATAAGGATCATATCTGGAAATCTTTGCACAGGTTTGACAGCACTAGCAAAGGCGAAACAATAGAAAGGCACGTTTTTAACAACAGTTCATTGCTTCTGACAACATTTCTAAGCATGGCTGGTCCCCACATTCTTTTCATATCTACTTTTTATAGGGTTTCAACTTGCAAAGTTTTATAGAAGTCATGAATCAAAATAGCCAGCACATGCCCATCTTCACCATCACAGCCCAAAAGAAAATACTGTTGCTTCTCAGGTGTCTGTGTGTTGTTTTTCTGAACTGTGGACTGACTGTGTCAAACATGCAGACGTGCACAAGCTGGCTCCCACCAGGTGCTGCCCAACCCCAGCATGGTTTGTTAGGCCAGACACAGTGCTTTGGCTGTGCTGCTTTTGAGGCTGCACTGGTGGTCCACTGGCTTTCTCATGGGGTCAAGCCCAGGCTGGCAAGGCTTGGAGAGAGCTGGCAGCCAGCAGAGCCAGCTTGGGCTCTCCTGTGCTGTGTTCCCAGGACTAGGACACTCTGCTAGTGTGCATAGTGCAAGGATGTATGAATGGCTTCTTCAGAGAGTTGCTCTGCATCCATAAAACCCTTGGTGCTGAATGAAAGCTAGTAAACCCAGCCAGACTCAGACTCGTTCAAGACTCTGTTCGAGTAGTAACAGTCAAGAGCTCACTGCACAGTAGATCATAAGCTTCTAGATGGATCTTAAAAATGGTGGATCTTAAGCTTCTAATGCTTTGGGAGATTTTGTAAGTAAACTTTGGGGAAAAATATGGTGTTTGATGCCTTCGGACCCTCCCACAGGGACAGAAAACAGCAGCTTTCATGAATTTCCTGAGATGCCTTGAAATTTCCAGCAACTAAGTACATAACATAATACATCAATAATTCCCCTGTCATCATGGGTATGAACAAATTATATTAATGTTTTTAATAGGTCCGTCAAGGCAAAGGCAATTTTGCTGTAATGTACAATTTAGAAGAATAAATTACGGTGACATCAATAATATTTGCATTGATAGCTTACTTTCTAATATCCCCAAACCCTGAATCAGGACACTGTGCTGCTGCCCGTTCTGTAAGTGCTAAAACAGAAAACTTACAGTGTGAGCTCTGAAATGCTGAGCTATCACTACCCTGTTTGAAATTCTTAGGAAAAAACAAACGTCAGGTCTTGCACGGCTGAGTGGAGCTTCCTATTAGGATTACACAATGAGACAGAGCTTTAGCAAAAGTTCTTTTCATCTGGAGACACCCGGACCCTTCCGAGACAGATGCATCTTTCTTCTCTGGGCTATAAAACTACATTGCTGGAGATACTAATCCTTTTAGGCCTTGGATGTTTGGTTGGGTTTTTTTTTTAATTTTGCAGAACTCTATGGCACATTTTGGCCATTAACTGTTCAACTTGCAGTCTGCATCTTAACTGCAAAGGGAGAGGAGACCCATCTAGAACTGTGTCAGGGATGAACTTGAATCACCTAATATAAGAGGTCTTTGGTATAGACATTGGCCTGATTAACATCTACCTTTCATTAAGGTAATTTCTACACAAATTGTAGCCCCTTTTCTGTCTCAGACATGGGAAAAGAGAAAGAAGAACACTTATTTAGGGTCAGGCCTCCATGTGACTCCTGAAAGTGAAGAGCAGAGATAAGAGAAGGCACCACCCTTAGAGGAGAATGGTTGATGTTGTCTTTAGGTGGATTCGTGAATACAAACAAGTCTTTGTTGTTCTTTGGGCATCCACGTTGACTGCACTTTCCTTCCTTCTATGTACCAGAATGTGTTGGTGAACAAAAACTTCATCAAGTTGCTAGATTTCGTGTGTCGAATGCCTCCTGAACTAGGTATCATCTATGGTGAGGTCGAAGGCTGTATTGCCAGGATCCCCAAGCAGCATCCAGATTCCATGAAATTCAGATGAGCGACTGAATTGGGGTCCACAGCTCCCCTGTACACAATACACACGCTCCAAGTACATGGAGGCTGGGAGTGGTAAGCTTTCTTCCAAGTGGGAAATTCAGCCAAGTTCCTTCAGAAAAGTATATTCACAAACTGTCACAGTGTTCATATAACTCAGTCCATGCAGACTGACTAAGCAAATCCTTTGATTTTCAGGAGAAGCTAATGCCTTGGGATCTGAAAGCACTGGGGGAAAAAAGAATCTGAATAGATGTTTGCTCACTGTGTAAAACAAACTGATTGATTTCAGGTCTGATCCAAACGAGTGTCCATCCTCATTACAAGCACACCGCAATAGCTGACTTTCATAGAACTCTTCACTGACAGTTGTGCTTTAGCATCAAAATTAATGTGCTTCATAAAAGTGGGATATGGTATTACAAGAAAATACCGTCCTAAATAGAAATTACTTAGCTTTTCAAGGTCTGTAATTTCTATGGATAGCAGCAGATGGTGCTGTCCTCCTTGCTGGAAGGCAATGGAAGCACTTGAGCATTGCTGAGCTAAGTAACACTTTAGCACTACCAGCTTCACTGTGTTTCTTAGCTGCTGTGCAGATTTTCAGCTAATTGGGTGAGACTTTGCTGTAGATACGGATTCAGATGAACTTAAGCAAAAGCTGGGGCTGTTGGCTCACATCAAACAGTGCTGCTGTGCTTCACAGCTAGTGACACTCACACTAGCATGCTTTGCAGTTTTTAACAGCCATTATGGTACTCAGATGTGTCCTCACTCAAACAGACGGGAATTCAGAGAAGAGCAACTAAAGTGATCAGAGATCTGGGGGAGAGGACTGTCTCTGGATTAGACAGCCTAGCCAAGCAGCGGCTGCTGGGATGAGGACCAAATAACCATATGCAGTTACCAGAAGAAACAGGTTTACTACTGAGTCTCATTTCAAGGTAAGGGGAAGAGGAGGTATAACTGAGAAGAATGGGATTAAACTGAACAAAGAGATTTTGTTCTGACAATAGGGTGGCTGCACAAGGAGTGAAGGACTTATATATCTCAGTGATGGGCTGACTAAAGGCACGGTGATAGACAGAAAAGGAGAGCTGGAGGCAGGTATCAGTGGCTGTTTTATGGTTATGCCCATGTTTTATCTCTGCTTCTTTTAGAACTCGTTGAAAGAGCACAACCTACAACTCTGGGACTTTTTAAGGAATATTGATAAGGATGGAAACATGAAGATCCCTGTGGCAGCCTTCCAGAGAGCCATGATGCAGGTGTGCCTTTGAAAGCACAGCCAGGATGCTCTTCTGGCACCGTACTGCTCTAGGGAAACCTCTCTGCTGCAGCACAGCTACTAGCCAGCCTTGCTGGTGACATTGTTCAGGCTAAAAGGCTAAATTCACCCATCACAAAAGTTAAGACCTGAATGAGACCAACAGAAATGCTATGACATCCAGTAAATACTGCAGATGGCATCAGTGATAATGGATCAACTTTAGAACATCACAGAGGTCCACTGTTTGTATAGGATATACTGGATCTTGATAGACACTTATGTCTTACTACTATGGGAAAGTGAAAAAGAAGCATTTAAACTCTTGCCTCTACACACTGTGTAGACAGTTTTCTTCCTTCCAAAACCACCATGGTGCTTGGGATCAGCAGCAATGGTCGGTCAGCCATGATGCTCTTTTATGAAAAATGCAAAAAAAATCTTATTTTAATCCTAAAAGTGTGAAATTGCCTTCCCTCCACCACTCTGGATTTTTTCCACCCCTTCCTCCATGCACCAGGCCATCTGCTCACCTATTAAAAGGTGGCCAAGCCCCAGGCTGATGTGGAGGATTTTTCTGCTTAAAAAAAACCCAGGTTTGGTAGCATTTCTCTTCTCCTCTTAGCAACCAAGCATCCCACTGGATCGAGTCCAAATTGGGGAACTAGTGTGCAAGCTGGACTAGAATCAGATAGGGGTTGTGGACTGTAGATGACTGTCTCCACTTACCATCCTGGCTTGTCTTTCTTTTTTTAATTTGGCTCAACACTAAATAAACATAACCTTATTCACCTTAGGAGGTGAAGGGATATATGTTTTTGGCCAGTCCATTACCTACCTAAGTAAAAAGCAGACAAAAAAAACACCTTGTATTCTTAGAAGCTCTGCTCAAACTAGAAGGCAGCCTTATTTTTCTATTTGATAAACTTGCTGTAGGACAGCAGGGATCTCAGAGCTGAATGGCATTTTCATTCATTCCCATAAGCCTGTGTGAGAAGCTCAATACTGTTCTTCCCCTGAAGCCAGGGTAAGATTTGCAAAGACAGCATATCTGTGCCTTCAGACCTTTTCCTCCATCCTCAGGGACTCTCAGATTTTTTCCTGCTCTCTGATCCTCCTTCTTAGGAGACCTAGTTTTCCCTGGAAACCCGCCTTCAAACTACAGAACTTTTCATTCTCTTGAAAGTGCCTCTTCCTTAGTGCCTGTAGCAATCATGTCCAAGTTCTGAGAGTCTGAGCAGTCAGCAGCAAACTCCTCGGAGGTTGTTAGTCGCTGCAGGCTACACTGCTTGTCATTGGACCCAAAATTCCCCCTAGATTTTCAGTCAGTTCTGACATGTGACTTATCAGCTGAAAGCCCTATTAATCATGCCCAAATATTGTCATCCCTCAGCACATACTGATGGGTTTAAATATATGCTGAAGTCTAGTTTTAAGTCTAGAAACAATGGGTCAGTTTTGCAAATCTCTTCCCCTCTTAGTCTCCTAATCTTTTCAAAGAGAAGCAAATTATTTTGTTAGATCCAGTCTTTATTCCTCCACATACATCGGTGCTGTACACCCATGCTCAGACACTACATAGGCCTTAGCCCGGTTAATCTTGAATCATAGGTTACATGGGGTTCCCAAGTACTGTAGGCACAAATTATGGAACTGTGGTTAAGTAGTAAGCAGATTAGTAACTGTTCAAACCCAATAGCTGGCAAAGACTTCATTTGGTACCATTAATGCAGCTGATTTGGTACGTGGAGAAAAATAGATGGAGATATCTACTCCTTATCTAGCTTCTTAATGCATTTTAGCACTGCAGCATGTGTAGTAGTGGTAGTATTTACCTTGTAGACAAGAGTCAGAAGAGTTGTGACCTTTGCTGTCCTTACTGTTCCCACCTCAGGCTGTTTCCTCAAGGTCCTCTCAGCAGCTTTAAGGTACCTGACAGGGAAGGTTCACTTTACTAGATTAATACTGGTTCATCTCCTTCCTTTCAATCTCACTTAAAGGAGCAGAAGCCAGCACAGAATCCTGTGGAAGGGAAATCGAGGAGGAAGAGAAGGAAGAGCCATAAAAATTAAGCAAGGAGGCAGGTCAGACAATGCAAGATTGTATGAGAAACACCGGAAGAAAGCTCAGAGTGGCCCTGGGCTTGGGGAGGCCCAACACTGGGGAGCTCTGATTGATAGTCTAAATTATTGAATGCAGAAATAAAGTTGATGTTCCACTACACAGCAGGCCTCCATACAGTCTGGTCCTTTTGGTTAAGGAAAGATTGGTCCTTTGGTTACCAAATCTGTCTTGCTCTGTATGCTGATAATGCTGAACTTATTTGCAAAGACAGAGACAAAAAGTGGGAATTGGGAAACTAAGACACTCATATATTGTTATTATCCCTTTTTGAGGGAAAGTACATGGACAAAGACCGAAGCAAGTGCACTATGGACATCCCCTACCAGACTTCGTAATTCTGACACAGGGACCTTTGCAAGAGGAGGAAAAATAAATTCATGTGAAACTATAGCTCATGTCACTTAAAAAGTTATAGGTATAGGAATTTTATTTAATATCTCCATGGGAAGAAATATGCTAGAAAGTTGGAAGCCATAACAGATGTAAAATGGCTTAGATACTGAACTCCTTTTTCAAAATCAAGATTAAAAAAAAAATTCAACAACTCTTAAGAAGGAATGAAAGCCTTTTATATATTAATATTTATAAATACATAGAATTTAGAAATTGTAAGCATGTACAGGTGAGCAGATTCACATTTTGCCATATGAGCAGCTGCCAACCTAGACTATACACCAAGAACCTTGGAGAACTGGGAAATAGTGTCTACTTTGAGAAGATCAGCCTTCAGTGGAACGGAAAAGAAGCAGCTGCTTGCCATCTGGTAAGTCTCCCTTTCCCAGCAGAATTCCCACACGGAAAAAAATCTCTGAATTAGAGTTCAGGTGGCTTCAGTGCCTCATCAGGAGTCAACATGACTGTTGTCATGATGGCATTGGTATGACTGCTCAGTAGTTATCTTCAGTAGGCTTTAACTCATTACCTCAGCAGGTCTGTCTGTGTCCTCTGACGCCTGTGACTCTTCCAGAATTTACCTGTGGTTGCAGTCAGTGCCCCGTTCGCATATGGAATATGTGGTGTTTGAGATGAAGAAGCAGAGCAGCAGAGAACATTTGAGCTGTTGAGTAGTTTGCACATGCAGGGCTATAGCACTGTTGGGTTTTCTATGTTCTGTTCCTTTCCCAATCATTCCGAAAATGTAATTAGCTTTTGGCTGCTCCAGAGCACTGAGGTACGTTTCCATAGCGGCATACTCCAAACCTCCCAAACCTTAATCCTGAGCACGAAGGCTCGTGGAGGGTGGGGGAGCGGCCCGTGCCCATCATTTTACAATTCACTTCTTCCTGAGAAAGGCGACCTGACACATGACCCCCACGAACTGCCACCTCCCCTCCCCACCCTGTGGGGACCGAACCCCTGGGGACCCTACAGCCTTGCCCAGAGCCTGCTTTCAGCTCCTCCTCTGAAAACTACTTCGTTGCTTCTTTCCTGAAAAGCACTACAGGCAGGAGCATCATTTTAACTGGTGTAAAATATTCCTCTACCATCCTGCTCCAGAGGCTGGTGGGTTGGTGAGCAGCAGATGTGGTACGTGGTGTGCTGGACTCACTGCCATCAGTGGGTGAGGGACTGCAGATACCTGACAGTGGGTCCCTACTCATGTGGCAACTTCGACGTCGCTTGTTGGCCCACATTTGTGATGTGTACAGAGAGGTATCACTGCTGCAGGACAGTTTTAGTGCCTCTTGGATCCACTGAAGTTACTGCATGTGATCCACAGACCTGAGTGTACTTATCATTTCTGGAGAGGGCTGTTGTTTAAAACAGGTCATCTTCTAGGATGTTCTTCAGTGGCTCCAAGTTTGTTGACCAAGTGTTCACCATTCACTGCTATACCAGAGTAAAGCACCTATGCCTCTCTCTCCCCCTCAATCTGAAGAAATTCTTTTTTGAGTCTTTTTTTTCAGCTTAAGAGGCGTACAATGCAAATACCAACATATGCAGGCTGAGAATTAAGGCTGGGGACCTGGGAACATCTAATGATTTTATATTTGCACAAAAAAAGAGTGGGTTTTTTTTTTTTTTTGGCATGACTGGCGACTATTGTTACCTGGCAGAGAACAAAATTTACAGCATCCCAGATTTTCCTCAAAAATGAGCCTCTTGGCTTATCAGGAGGCAGATGCTCTACGGTCAGTTAAGCTGGATCAGGGGTGAGAAGTTTCTCACTTGTTTCCAGACTGGAAAACGTGGAAGAGAGAACAATGGGATCTTGGGGTACCCAGTGGCAGAGAGTGAAGGTCGTGCTTCACTGTCCCTACAGCACTGTGTTTGTTCTGCGCAAAGGGGTGCACTTTGGAGCAGAGAAGTAGCATGTATATACTGTTAAATACCTTCATCTTTTCTTCCCACAGTGTCTTGTGTTTGTGTTGCATATGTTACACATGCATCTTTATCTCATGCAGACTGCTGTTGTGTATTAGTCACGCATTACTATTCCGCTTAGGTTTGCACAGAATCAGCTGCCCAACTAAACTGATTTGTCCAATTATCGCCCTTAAGATTCTAGATTAGCTACAGACTTCAAAAATCTTCTGTAAGAAAACAACATAATTAAATAGAGATAGTTACTGGCCTGCGGCAGGTGTGGCTTTTATTTATTTGAGTGTCCACTTAAACTCCAGACTCAACGATGATGTGGCAGCCAGATTGTACCTTTACACCATGAAAAAACTACAGGGAGATTGTATGGTTTCTTTCAGCTGAAGAGTTTGAGCCCAAATTTCCATTCCAGAAGAGCTTGACAAATAAAAATTATCTACTTTGCCAAGCACAAAATCAAAAGAAATTGAATCTCTGGGAAGGAACTAGATGCAACCTTCTGTCCTACTATGTGGCCTGATGCAACTAAAACACTAACAAAACACTGGGACTACTAGTGAAATTTTAGTTCTCCAAATTCACATGCAAGCAGCGTGGTAGAGGGATGTAGCTGCACTCTGTATTGTTGCAGAGTCTCTCTGAGCACTCTCAGATCAATAAAGCTTTTTTAAGCTTGGTGGCAGTATTTGTCCCCTTGCTGGGAATTCAGGGATAAACTGTGGTAGATACTGAGCAGGGGCGGTCGAGGAGTGGAACATGAATTGCTCTGCTGATCCCGCACCTGTGAAATGGCGCAGAAGGAAATGGTTTAGCCAGCATAAATTAAGGCAGCTCTGAGACTCATCTAACATACCTCAGGAATTCAGCCTGCCAGCACAAAATTAGACAGTGCAGAAAGCTGGCTAAACATAATCTCTGTGTCTTCCATGGCTTGTGAGAGTGACACAGCCAAGTGACATTGTCAAATCTCTTCAATATTAAAAGGAAAATAACACTGTTTAAGTAACATGTTTTGAAAGCACAGCATGCACACTAGGGTATTTAATGTGTTAGCTATTTTAAATGAACCTTTGGATCTCTTGCAGGGGAAATTATCTTTTTGTTGTGGATCTCATCCAGCAGAATGAAACCAAATTCAGACTGATTTCCTAGGTGCCACTGCAACATTTAGGACAACATATCATTGCATTAAAAAAGACATCACTAGTCAGAATATCTGGAAATCTTAAGTATAAGGATTAACGCTATATGCCAAACCAATTGAGCTTGTTCATATTGAAGATCTTTGATCTCTCTAGCTGAACTGGCCTAAAGGTTTTTGGCTTTACTTTCAAAGGAGAAATCTCACGGGCTGCCGAAATGGGTACACTGATACTAGTCTTCATCTTTAAACTTCCATCAATAGTTCTTTGTTCCAGTGGCCTCCCATCCATATAATGAGTATATCAAAAGGTGTTCAGTGTATATCAGTGGACGTATGCCTTATGCAAAGGGCATCCTGCAGCCATGCACAAATTCAAGCATCATGGGACTGGGAGCATGCCAGGCACAATGTATTGGTCAGTGCAACTGAGATGCTTAAGTCCTCTGTTCATTCATTCACTGAGTAAAACCTCACCTGGATCTGTCACAGCAACATTATAGAATCTGAAGAGATGTTGGAGTGAAAGTATGCAAGCACAAAATTTAATTTTTTCAGCATGAGGCAGCAGATTTGGGTCAATTGACTGATGCTCATGGTTTTTACAAGACACTGGAAAAGGTCAAGACCATAATGGACATCTCGGTTCTTGAAAATCTACCTTATAGTTGTTCTTTTCTTCTTACATGGGTGACTCCTTTTGTATCAACAATACTGAAGCTATTTCATAGTTTCTTAATCCAGAGAACCCAGCCAAAGGATCGCATTCTGAATTTGGCCCACCAGAAAATGCAATCAACCCATAGTTCATTCCTTGCTACCCTCTTTCTTGCAGGCTGATGAGATGCCAGCTGGACACACGCCACAGGGTGGACAGATTGCTCTGGTAGCCTCCTCTGTTCCAGAGAATTCATGAGGACCTTAGTTCCTCCACTGATGCTATTAGCTGTGTATCTCTCAAGAAATAAATATGCCAGCTTTCAAAGCCTCACGGGAAGGGGATATGTGATCGTGTCACAGGAGTACAAGGAAATAATGTCCTGCCGTATAACCTTATTCACAGGATCCTGCTTCCAGGAAACTGAGTACGTGCATTCCCTGATGCGTTTGGGGTCATAGGATAAAGTGGTCATATGATGGAGAAAGTCTCAAGGATACGGTCCTCCATGAGGGACTGAGACCAGATCCAATCATGATCTTCCCCAGTAAGAAGTCTTTGTGGAGCTGGTATGGGAGCCAGTTACACTGGGTATGTGTGCTGAGAAGTCGGAGCAGGGCAGTTACAATCAGAGGCTTACCGTCGTTGTACAGCTTACAGCACAGCTACCGGCCCTTCCCGGAGTCACCGTGAGGGCACTGATGTGTCCATGCACCGTGAACTGGCTTCTCAGTGTGCAGTGTCTAAGGGGGGACCTACGTCTTAGCAGCAGCAGCAAGAAACGTGCTTCTCCGCCCTAGAGCTGCACCTTCGCTTGCTTTTCTTCCCTTTCCACCTAGCAGAGGGCGCTCCGCTCTCAGAAGTGGGTCCTCAGCACATTCCTGGGATGGAGCTTAACCACTGGAAGGAAAAAGTCCTGCACAGACACACATACACACCCTAGGAGACAAAAAAAAAAAAAAACCCAAACCTAAGCTCAAAACAAACTGCGCGCAGCGAAGAGGTTTGTTGAAACCCTTGAAAATCCAGCCAGGCAAGAGGCTTGCGAGGCAGGGAGGGTGCGGAGGCCCGGGCCGGGCAGGCACCCTCTCCTCCCCGGCCTCCCCGGGATCCCTGGCGGTCCGGTCCCGCTGCCACGTTATTGTGCAGCGCAGTGGAACAGCCACCATGCGAGCTGCTCTCTGGGGGGGTGGAGACAGACACAGGCGGGGGCAGGGCTCAAATTCTTGAACCTTTCACATCCTTTCTGTAATTTGAAACATACTTGTTCCCATTCCAGAACCTTTTTTAAAAAAAAAAAAAAAATCCCTCCTTGAGGCTGTGGAAATACGTTCAGGGAAAAAAAAAAAAAAAAAAAAAAAAAAAAAAAAAAAAGAGAGAGAGAAAAAGAAAAGAAAGGAAGGGAAAAAAGCAAGCAAGCCCACTACTTATCAGAGGCTCCAAAACAAAACAGAAACGTGAGAGCGTAGCCCCCCCGCCCAGCACAACTGCTTGCGGGCTCAGATTTCCCTTCAGAGGGGTCATGGCTGCTGCAGTCACGGGTTTGGAACGCAGCTGGTCCTGCCTGCAACGGCAAAAAAATCCCTTCTCTTCTGCAAATGGCATTTACCTCCTTTCGCTTTGCAGGCTCTCGGTGCTTAGAGCAGAGGAAGCCATTTGCAAAAAGCTTGGGGCACTGGTTTGTGCCGTTACAGATCCTGGTAATCTTCAGTGGGTAGTTCCCCCTCCCCACTCCCAGCCCCTTCCACCCACTCTCCCAGTTGGCCTGGGAGGAAAAGGACATCTGCCTGTCCCTCTCCTGTGCACTTCAAGTCACACACCTACAAGCGCTCCAATTTACCTCCTTCCACAAGACTGTCAGGTAGACAGTGCCCATGTGGAGTGTGGGGTGTACACATACGGCAGAGGAAAACTGGCTAATGTGCACTCTGAAAGAATTTGAATGTCCCTAATCTCCCCAAAAGGCACAGAGCAGCACCAAGCAGCAGCATGGAGGGCTCTCTTGCATCAGCCAGGCCGCCTCCTTTCCCCCTGGGTAAACCACAGCAGGTGACTGTTCTGGTGCAGCAGGAATTTTTGTTTGTTTTGTGTAAGGAAGTAGCAATTACCTGTGACACTAAATGCCACCTCGGGTCAGAAGTGACCTGAAGCTCTTGAGTTGCATACAAGCAGTTGCAGTGCTGCTTGCCTTGCCAGTGCTGGGCCAGGCAGTGCTGGAGAAGGGCTGCCAAGTTGTCAGAAGGAACACCTACCTCTCTCCCATCCACTCAGGGATTCATACCCTGCTCTTTCAAACCAGAAAAACAAGGATGAGGGGAGAAGCTTTCATGTTTCGTTGCCATTACCATAGGTCTCAACTGTGTTAATGTGGTATCATGCTGTTTACATGTGTATGTATATGGATGGGTGTGAGCAACCCTTAAGGAAGGTGTGAGGTTTTCCAGGAGAGAGTCAAGTGGGCACATGTGCATCACCTGAAGCAGTTGGATAACTGCCTCAACAGGATTCATCTCTGCACATGGGGGAGAAGTCATCCAGAGGAAAGGGCAGTCCATGGGCACACAATATAGCCTTTACATGCTGTACTCCTCCCCTGTCACAGCCACTGCTCTGCACAGCTAGGGCAAGTTGGGGAACTTGGAGAGTATTTCTGTTTCCTCAGGTGTATAGCTAGAGAAGGAGGAAGAGCAGGACTCTGGAAGACAGAGATGGGGTGGATACATTATTTATCTTTTTGGAAGTGACAGTGTGATAGGGTTTCCCTATAGCCAAGTCATGCCTTTCAGTCGCGTGCCCTGTGTAGAAAGGCAGGTAGATTAAGCTCATTGGGGAACTCCTTTCCTTAACCCAGCTCCTGGCACTACAAGTCACCACACTGATACTTTGCAGATTGGCAGGAAACGCCACAAAGACCATGTGTGCTTAAATATTTCACATCACACAGCACATGCTATTCTGGCTGACTGCAACACTGCAGCATTTGAGCTCCCTCCTTCTGAGGAGATAAAGCATCCTGATAGCTTAGCTGTGTTTTTCCAGACACCCTCAAGACAGTCTTTGTCTCTGAAGCTGGACATTTGGAGCTTACAGCATCTTCTGAATGTTGCCCTCAGATGGGAGCCATCCTGCTCAGGGCATCCCCACCATGTCTCTGCATCCACCCTTTGCCTTCAGCCTGGATTCCTGCCTTTTAGCCAACACAACTGTAGCATGGTGCCTTGTTTATCACATTTCTATCACTTTTTGCAAATAAGCCTTGGCTACAAATACAAATGCTCTGCTGACTTTTTCTTAGGCATCTTGGATACTAAAGGGTTATTAGTGCTCTGTTCAGGCCCATGTTGGCATTCCCCACCCTTCTCTAGATTGTCATGCAAGCCCAGTTGGAGTTGCTATTAAATATGAGACAAGACCTCAGTTAAACATATTAAGTTACTGACTTCTGGGGTGTTACCAACTTTCTAGAGATACCACATGTGACTCACTGAACTGGATGACAGACTGAGTAATAAGTTATTTCACATGGTCATATTTATCAGAGCAGGTTTGTCCTGCCTTTTTTACAGGGAACTCTGTCTCACAGGTAGCAAGCAAGCCAAATGAAATCTATTCCTACAGGCATTGCCCTCTGCAGTTCATTTTTACTCTATTCCAGTCCCATATACTTACTTCATGCCCTGGTTAGCTGAAACTAAACAGTTCAGTCCCCTCTGATTCAAAGGGTTTTGGAGGAAGACACCTAGATTTCTTGGGGTCATTGTTCAGTGGACAAACTCTGCAGATAGGATTCTCATCCTAATCCAAATGATGTGTCATGAAGTGATGGAGAAAAATCAGCACTTGTCGGTTTTCCAGAAAAGAAAATGTCCCAGAGCATGATCTTCCTCCCTGGCTGCTTCCCTATACCCATCACAACTTCCGAGCACCATCTGTGGACCTCTGAGAGCTCATGATCTAAAGCAAGCAACATGCCAAAGGTAAGTGTGCCAGAGCCTTAGTGTGCAGCTTATCACCTTTATAATGTTAGGCACCTCTAAAAGGATATTAAGTCCTTCAAACAGGTAGCTGAAAATTCTCCTTACCTAGGGAAATCTCTGTGAGATGCTAGCTAAGAGAGGCATCCTACCCAGATGGCTGTACTGCAGAGGCAGGTGGTGTTTAGGTCACAAGCCAAGAGCTCCTTAGTTGTTCAAACTGGGGAGCCTTATATCTTCAAGACTGAAGGAAAGTAAGAGAAGCTCTTACCTGTCTTTGCCTAGTCTTAGGGGATGTGGCTTGGACAGACATGCCAATAGCAGCAGGCAGATAGAAACCTTCTGTTTCATAAATATCAGCTTGTACCCAACTGCCCTTTAAATACTAGGCTGTTTATTCATTGCTGAAGTGAGTTTAAGGAAGGGAATAGGACAGCAAGAGAAAACAGCCCACGGAGAGAGACAGCGAAGAAGAAAGGACACAACCTGGAAGAAGAGAGCTGAGGCTCTCCCTGTGCAGAACTTTTCAGGGGATGAGAGGATACATGTTGTAACAGGCTGGCTGGAGTCACAGTGGTGCTGGGAGATGGAGGGGTGCAAATCTGCAAACATAAGATCTCAAATGACTTCACTGTCTGTGCGAAGGAGTATGCGCTGCTTCACAAGGAGTGAGTGCGGGGGACTGCTTTAGTAGCCTCATCTTCTCTGCTAACCTCTGGCTCCCTTTGGCGAGATAAGAGCATGTAGGCAGACTTGAAATGAGGACAAGAATCCTGAACTCAGCATGACTTCTAACTGCTTGTCCCAGACACAGGCTGTGACTCCATTCCAGGCCTTGGAAAGCCCAAAGGAAGATTTAGCTACACAGGAGGGATCCTCCCGCAACCCTGCACAAAACAGAAGCAAGGTGGTCTCTGGCTGACAGCATGGTGCAGGGAGGCAGGGATTCCTGAACATCAGTCTCCCTTTTGACACTGATTTGCAGCGAAACATTTTACCTTATAAGTCTGCTTCTCCCTCTGATTTTATTTTCCCTTTTAGAAAATGGTGCAAAGAAAGCTGAGCTGCCTCATAGCCTGTGGATGTCTGGACTATACTAAACAGCCCTCCAAGGAGAGGAGTAAAAAAGGGTAAAGGACTAATATGAGTCTTTGCAAGGACCTGTGTCCATGCCAGGAAAGGGTGTGATCCACAATCCTGCTCCAGTTCCATTCCCCAACCTGTTCCAGTCGGCTGTGACTTCTGTTAATCCCTGTCCTGGGGTTAGAAGAAAGCAAGACCAAGAGTTCGGTTTGCTCTGACAGGACCGAGCCAGGCTTGAAAATACTAGGAAACCTCCTGAGTCAGCAGCTCACTTGCTCCTACTCTTGGAATAGCTGAGATTCCCGGACATAGTAACTTGACTCTACTCCTGGCTCAGGGCAGCCACTAGCCGAAAGGCAAAATAAAATCCCCTCCTGGCCCATTAACGAGGCCTATTCTGGGTTCAGGAGAAACCAGTCTGACTGATGAACTCCCCTGGCTCAGAGGCTCTGGCTGGGGCTGGGAGAGTTATTCTTTCCTTATTCAGCAGACAGGGGGATGTTAATGGAGAGCATATGGGAGGGGAGGGAGTACTGTGGATATTGCTGGAGGACAGCCAGGCTGCATCAAAGCCCCAAGAAGCCTATTCTCCGTCCGGGCAATGCTAAAACAGGCCGTGGAGAGACAAGAAGTCCAGCTGTGATACGGGGGAGTTGGGAAAAAAGCCCTCTGCCTTCCCCAGCTTTTTTACTCCCACTCCAAATGAGACAATGGGGCAGTATTGTCACATAGTCCTGTAGGCATGGTATTCACAGTGGAAGCCTTTCTGGGGTAGAGCGTGCCTTAGCCAGGCACCCCATCCTGAGAGTCCTGCTATAGACTTCAGGGAAGCAAGAACTGCCTCTGTGCTTGGAAAGTGCCATCTAATTTATGGTGCTATAGAAATGATGAATTACAACAGTCCTACAAGCTAGGGATGGAAAAGCCCTGTTAACTCCTCCAGCCCATCTCCCAGAGCAGATGCAGGACTGTTGCCTCTCACACATTTCCTGTTACTGCCTGGACATGTTTTGAACAAGCAAGCAACTGAGGTTCACCTATTTTTCACTTCTTAATTCTACTTTAAAAATAAACCCTGATGTGATTAATGTAGTATGGATTACCCAGCCGACTGGATATGTCAAGCAGGATGGAACAGGGTGCATCAAAGGCAGCCCACATCTGCCTTACCTTAAAGATAAAATGGAGGACTGGCTAGTGAAGACTTGATCGCAGCTTGAACTAAGAAGCTTCCCATTAAGTAGGAGGGCAGTTAGAATCAGATCCGGTAAAAATTAGGTGTGTCCTTTTTGGCTCCTGATGATCTGCTAATGTAGCCCTGACTGAGGCAGATTTTGGGCATCCAGGATGCTTGGCCTTGCATCACTCACCAGAGCTTAATTAACTAAGGAGCCTGGCTTGTTTAGCCTAGCAAAGGGGGATATAATTGCAATCTATAAATAAATACTTCAGGGGGTGAACACATGGGGAGGAGGAAAGAGCTATTTAAAGATAAAGGACAATGCTGGCACAAGAACAAATGTGTATCAACAAGCCATGCATACATTTAGGCTAGGGATTGTCAGGTTTCTAATGCTGAGAGCATTGACGCTCTGTGAAGGCCTCCCAATGGGTTTAGTAAGGCCAAAACCCAAGCTGGTTTTGAGAAGCAGTTAGACACATTTACTCAACTGATTGTATGAAATGTCTGGCTGTGCAAGCAAGGAGCTGGACTTGAGAAGCCCAGAAGGAAAATCCTGAGGCTCTCTAGGCTGCAGTAAGCACAGGATGAGTTTTGCCTAACCAGCTGCAGGGCCTAGTAGGAGCAAGGTGGGAAAGAACTGGAAGACTAATAAAACCTGAGACATTTAAACTGCACCTTCATTGCACAGCAGGCAGATTATCAATCCAGGTAAAACTGGAACCTGAAGCTAACCTCTCTCCAATGACTAGGCTGGCTGGCTTGGTTTAGAGAGGTTTGTGGGGGCAGGAGGATATTATCAACAAGAGTCAGTAAAAAGAATCTGTGATTAGTTTGTGTGAAAACATAGGCAAGAGAAAAGAAGAAAAGAAATCATGATTGTTTTTTTCTGTGAGCAGGTTAAGGTTGGGAAGCCCATAGTTCTGTTTTGCCATCCTCGGAGGCAAAAAGATCTCATGAGCCAGAAAACCTTCAGCTATGAGAGCATCTTGTCATGTTCTCCAGAGCAGTAACAGCTCAGCCTGACCTCAGACTGAGACCAATACATGGTGCCCCTGCACACAGTAATCCTTCTCTATGAAGTCATTTGCCAAACAGACAGTGGGTGTCTTTCCCTGTGGCTATCCTGCAAAACAGTTAGAATAAGAGACCTTGACCCTTAACTAAGGCATGCTGGAGAGGCAGATGTCCAAATCTCAGCCGCCTTATCCAACTGGAAGCTATAACAATAAATCACATACTCCAGTTTACACCACCAGCACAAACAAGATAATGGACCTTATACTAGAGAAAGGTCTGTTGTAATATAGCACTTTGTTTCATCCTGTTCATGCTGAGAGCAGAGGGACAGCCAGCAGAGAAGAGACAGCTACACAACTGGCACAGACCTCCCTTGTATTGAGGGAATTTTCCTTTGGGAATCTCCTGCCTGTTTGACTTGTCTTTATGCTCCATAACCAGTACAAAGCAAATTTAGCAGAGACCAGAGAATCCATCTTAAAATGCCTTAGGGGGGACAGAAAATATGGTATAAATGGAACTGCAGTGATGTCTCTTCTAATTCTCGTAATCTGTCACCTAGCTGCAGCAGTGATAGGTGCTTTAGAAATCCACAGACAGTCCAAGTATGATTTGATCACATTAGTGGTGGCCCATGCATCAAGAGATTCAGAGGTTTTATTCAGAAAGGCATTAAAATAAAGATGATTGTGCTTCCAAATCTCTTTTGTCTGGGAAGAGGATATCTCCTAAGGCTGGCTTTACTCCTGACATTTCTCATTTTTGCTTTTCCTTACAGATCAGAAATATAACACAAAATGCCTTGTCTTGCTATTTTCATCATTCTGCAGTCAGTCTCAGTGGGAATCTGAGGCAATGAGGGTGGGAGGTGATGAGCTGAGTCAAGTCTGAAATATGGTTCCTTGCACTAGAAGGATGTAGATGTGGCTTCTGTTTAAGCCACCAGTTCAGGTCTTCTTGATGCTGAAAGGTGATGGCTGTTATATGCTCTCTTGAAATGAGGTACAAAGTTTCCATCCAACTACTAGCTAACTTTATGCAGTAGTCTAGGAAGCTGAGAACTGCATGAATGAAAGCACCAACAGGTTGGCTGGGGAACAGCACACAGGGGAAGCTTGTCCTGTCGCTACTTGCATTTCCCTGGCTATGTGAAGCTTAGACATTTTTCATCCTCCAGGTCTAAAGTTCTTGGCCTGATAACCTTCATCGAGTTGAATCAACTTTAAAAAATAGGAGAGAAGATGAGGGGAAAAATTGATTTTCCTTTGAGGACGGCTTTTACTTGAGATGCAAACCAACAGATTTTTTCCTTCGACCTCCCAAAACCAAAGTGAATTTATTGTTCATTTTCACATTTTTAACTGACATTCTAATTTTCTTCACAACAACTCTTCAAACACAGAGAACCTCAATAAATCTCTAAAGCACATAGTTAAAAGTGTTCACACAGGCCATAAAATTGTAACTCTGGATTTGTACAATTCATGCTTATGGTCAGTCATGTCAAGCTTTAAAGAATCTACCACTTCAGCCATCTCGAAAAGGCAGTAAATCTAGATTATGCATTGAAAGTGCTTAGGGAGTCTGGGTATTTGTACCAAAGAAATGCCAAAATATTTTACTGACACACTCCATTTTTTACATTCTTTTACTAGGAGTTAATTTTTTTATGTGTGTATATATATATTTTAATGCTGACAGTTATATTTTGCCTATTCTTAGGTTGCAACTGGCTAGGCCTCCTCTAGTCAAAACAGGAGTCTGAACAATTTCACACACATGGCACCCTGGGCAGAAGACAGTGGAAGCCTCATAGATATGTGCACGGCCTGGGCTGAATATAGTTAGAGCTACATCTTTGGAAGCTCTGCAAATGTCACAGGCAGAATTTCTGGCTGCTTCGTAGGAGTGATTGATTCATTGGGGTGCTGCTGCTAAAGAGTCTGTGTCAGTCCCCGATGTCCCCACACAGGGCCAGAGCTGTAACACTGTGGAAGTGAAAGAGGTGACTCTGTAGGGCGTATTTCTTCTTTGTCAGAAGTACTTTAAAGCATCTGAGGGATATACGCAGCTAGAAATGTAAACTGAAGCCTCTGTCCACCATATAGTGCAGTTAAAGAGATGTCCAAGTCAACCCTAGTACCGAAAGCAATGCAGTCACACTAATGTAGCTTTCTCACTGGGCTACTTACCCTCTCTTTTAACTGTATGCACCTAACTTGACTAATTTCTTTCTTGACCCAAATTAGCTCTCCTATCTAATTTTGAGCATCTCTGTATGACACTGCTTGGTGCCATACAGGCATCACCAATAGCTCTCTCTACTGGAAGGGTGCCAGAAGCACATTTTATTTACAGATGGAAATCACTTAGAAGAGGCCAAATTCCTTCTGAATTGACCAGGAAGTCACAGAAAACTGGTGCATAAAAGATTTTGATGTAGTTAACAAACTCAGACCAAGCTCACTCAGATTAAAGGAAGAGTGGGAGCATGTTCAGGGAACCCAGATCCAGCCCCAGCCACTTGGTGACCCCAAACCAGGAAAGTGGCATGAGGTTTCTGATGCTGCATTTAAACAGCTCACTGTGCTTTAATTCTGACTGCCAGAGCCCCAATACCCTCACCTGGGGCTCCCCGCACCCTGCCCATGGCCCGGGACTCCATTTCAGTCCCATCGGGGCCATCAGTCCCTGCATCAGTGACACCATAGGATGCTGATCTCCAGCTCCCCATGGGGGAGCCAACATCACAGCCCAGGCCTGGCCCATGCCTATCCCCATCCCCATCCCCAGGCAGATACCCAATGCCCAGGGCTGGGGCTGCCCCAGTGTCCCTGGCTGGGGTGGTGGGACAAGCCTGGGCTGGCAGGCCCTGCCCTGCAACCCCATGGGATTCCCTGCAGCTCCCTGCACCCCATCCCCAGGGAGCCACCAGCCCTTGCTGTTTCCTGGCACTGACTCCTCTACGCACAGTAGCTGCTGCCTGGCTTTTTCCTACAGGCCATGATGTTAAGAAGAAAGGACAAACTCCAAAGATGACAAGCTAATGCCACCCTTACTACACTGTAAAGCAAAAATCTAATGATCATAACTGTGGTGTCCCTCTTTCTCCTCAGAGCCCAGACTATGTACTCAAAGGCATAATTGAATATAAGACATATACTTAATTCCTGGCAGAAACAGAAACTGCTTTTGGATTTGAAAGACCATCTACCCTCTCACCCCATGAGAAAGGTTTTATTGTATTGTCCATTCGCTCCTCTGAACAGCTCTCACTTCCCACTTTGTGTCCTTCTGGCGAGTATCAATATGCTTCTTTCTTGCTATGAAGAGAATATCACGAATCTGTCTTCCTTCAAACTATTTCTAAGCTCGCCTTTTGCTGTGGTGTCTCCATGAATTAGGTACCAACCCTAATGATTTAAAGATAGTGAACCCACTATGTTTTGGTTTATTTCCTATGTATTTACAAATACTTGGCATAGCGAGACAAACTCAAACGAACGACGTTCCTTGGTTTGTGTCTCTGTCCAAGTATAATATGGTAGCTACAAATTACTTTACGCCACACCCTAGAGAGCAGTTTAGGTATCAAGCCGTTTTGGAAAAAAGTCCCCAGAAGTTCAGAGATTAGAAACCATTAGAAAAGCACACTTCTGCCACATTATGGCACTAGAGGTCATGCTGTCAACCCTCCCTTGCGCTTCTTCCTTACCTGCTCACTTAAATCCAAGATGACTTAATGAATCAGCAGATCAAATGTCAGATGATAACTGAGGTGCTTTCTCCAGGCAAAGGAGGCCCAGGCCAAGCCAGAAGCTATACTGGCAAGGTTTAAGGGGAGGCTTCAGATTTGCCCTGAAGGTCTTTCCATATATTGCTGGGCTGTGGAAGATTATTTTATCTTTGCCAGTCAAAAGCCAGAGGGACATTGTGCTCACCTAATGTTATATATCAAAGCAGTGATACAGATGGAAGACAACCAACTGTCTTCAGGACATACAGTATTACAGAAAGGTTTGAATAACAGCGTCGTGCTACTGACCCTGAGAAGAAGTCTACTCTGGCAGCAGGAGAGCTGCTAACCCTTAGGTGCTGCAGTAACACCAACAGCAACAGACTCATCCTGTGGGGAGGCAGCCTTGTGTGCTTTCTCATGGCACTTCTGGATGCCATTAAAAATAAAGCCATACTGTAGCAATAGTATGGAACACAAGGGTGCTTGTAAGGGTGTTTGCTGTCTTTATTTTCAGGCCATAGCCATACAATCTGGGCCAATATGGATGGCACATATAGCCATGTGGAAGATTTCATTCCTTCCAGCTGCTCCTCATTAACATTTGCTTTCAGTAATTTCAAGGAATACTGTAGCTGCCTTTTCCAAGTCTCTGTCAGACTTTCTTCCAGACAGAGGGATTCAAGCGGCTTTGGTTGTTCCTTTTTTTTCCCAAAGAAATCGGACTTCTTCTAATACAGTGTAATAAGGGCACTGGGTCCTAAGGAAGGACTAATTCTCATTTACTGGCCCAACGCTGGAGGTAGGTAAGTTACAAAAATAATTCTGCAATCTGTGGCTACTGTTGCACACTGGAGCTGGCACTCTTAGGAGAAGGTTTAGAAATGAATTGCCTGTTTACAAAGGAAGCCCAGTGTCGTCAGGACTGGCTTGTTCCATAAGGAGTACAGCGGGACTCCCACAGCGCTACTAAAATAACAGGAAGAGTAACAGGGACTGCTTAGGAATGAGTTGTAGGCCTCCAGAAAACCCAAAGGAAGCACTGATTTTGTCGGCAACACAAAGGCAGCTGTCACCTCCTCCTGCCGGCCATTCGGGGAGCAGACAGCAAGCGATGCGTAGCCAGCCATCTTGTTTCCAGTCAGACTCAAAAATCCATGTTTGCCAAGTAAGAAGGAACAAAAATGTGTTGAGCAAAAGATTTAATTTCCCAATGTCTACGGGGAAATCAACAGACAATGGGAAGCAACATAAAAAACATATACATGAAAGACTGTTATTTAAAAACAGTTGACATAGTCATTTTCGGTGGAATCTGGCTGGCTGTAGCCAGTATTTAATTCAAAATTCCTCAGGAATGAAGGTCTTTTGCAGGCCAGCTTTATTTGGCTGGAGTTGGGCTTTGCTTTTTCCCACATCCCGCCTGCTGAAGTTAGAGGTTGATGGCAGGGAGCCTGATTCCTCTGTCTCTTCCTGTGCTGGATACAGCCAGCCAGCAACACCTTTTTTAAATTGTCTGCTAAAACTGCTGTATGCAATAGAAGCTGGAGTGGGTCAGGGAAGGAACAGGATCATCTGCTTTCCCTTCTGAGAGCAGAGCAAAAAATTACCTGAAGGATGATCCACAAGGAGTCAAAGAAGTTAAGGAAACCGCATACAGTCCAGAATGGGCTATGTATGGTCCCACAGCAATAACAGCTTTCCTGCCTGATACACCATAAGCTATAAAATGCTCCAAAAAGAGGCTTTCTCACACAGTAGACAACAGCAGCAACATGCTGGCTGCTAGCATTTGACAAAGAAAACTAAAATAATGACGTATCTAAAGAACTTTTTTAAAGCACCTACCAAAAAACATCAGATGATCATTTTCTACCCTCTAAGGCATATGCAGTTGAACTACGGGCACTTAGAAGCTATAGCTTTGCAAATGAGGGATAAAAAACTTAGTCCTACTCAAATGTCCAGCAACGCATGTGGCAGGTAGAGAAACACAGCAGGCTGGTATGGCTGAGCTATTCCCATGTAAAGCTCCTCATACACCAATAGTAAGGTAACCAACCCAAACCCATCCTTAAATCAATAATACACCCCACTACACTTCTCCTCTCTCTTGTACACCTCAAGTACTCTCATTCTGTCTCCTAGGATGTTCAGCCCTAAGCCTGCTAAAACCGAGGTATTGTCTCTTGTTGACTCTGGCAGGCTGGGGAGGAGGGGGGGCAGCTGGTACGGCAACTCCAGATGTGCTTTTTCTATTCTTTGAAATCAGAAAAACAAAAAGCCCTGTGTTGCTATGGAGACAGTATCTCTGGCACTGATGTACCCAGTGGGCGGCAGCAGCTTCCTAGTTGCAGAGACGCCCAAGGCCTGGTACTTGTGCAATCTCCTCACTGCTGGGCATGCTCTGAAGCAGAGGGTTCAGTCTGGATGACAGGCAGGGCTTTCTTGAGGTGGCCAAGAAAATTAGAAAGTGGTGGATCCAAGGATCTGGGGATTTTACACCTGAAAAGAAATGTCAAAGTGAGATTAAGGTGAATTTGGAGGCAGACAAAAGCTGTACAAACCCCGAGAGGCAGTGCACAAAGAAAGCCAGTAGCCTCTTTTGAGATGAAAACATTTTCAGAGGTTTGAATTATTCTATTTGTAGAGATAATACTAGTAACAGTGGAGAAACTAAGCAAGATCTTTTTGCAGAAGGAGGGTTGTTTTTTCCAGGAAAGCAGTGGAAACTCCATCTTTTGAATCATTTAGAACTTATATCTGCACTTGGTAAAGGAAACGATCTTCTGTCAGTCCCCAGGAGACACATGAAATGAGACCAATTAGGGCTTCTCCAGCTCTAAATATGAGGACTGTGCAAAGACATACTTTATCCTTATTATCTTTGAAAGTAAAAATGAATAGGGTGTGCCCCAGCTGAATTAAAATCAGGGCTTGCATTATGTAAAAAGCCGGAGTAGATGATCTGTTCTGTCCTTAAAATCTCTGAAAACATGAGCACAGGGTTACCAGATTGACTGGGAATATCTGTTTATGAAGGCCAGTCTTAACAGTGTCCACTTCATGAAACCTCAGAGGACAGTGAGAACAGCAGGTAATCCAGTTGGCCATGAGTATATTGTGGTATACAGTGAAATAAATTTCCTTGAACCAGGGGTGCGATCCCTAAAACCTGAAATTTCTGTTTTAAGTGTACACTGTATTTACCACATCTGACTACCACTCCTTTCCCAGGGAGATGCTGCCAGTGATCAAAGATTATCTGGACCATTTTACAGCCCAGATCTAATAAACAGGCCACTTTCATTCCTGGCGTAAAACGATGCATCCTGCTTGAACCCACAGAAATCACTTGAATTGTAAAAATGTTACTCTGACTCTTTGACTCTGCAGGGGGCAGTAGGGCAGGGATCCACAAAGTATACAGAGTAACCCCACTAATACAGATTAGGCCCTGGGATTGCTAGAAGAATCCTGTTATGGGTTGCCCCATGGCATAGATGTAAATGTGACTCTCTGGATGTGCTCACAAGAACCGTGGGAAAGGTCTGGAGTTTTGCCCACTTTTGTATACATTTTTCTCCCCAAAGCAGTTTTGCTTCATTACTGTTCAAGAAACTGAGAACGGCTGTTGACAGGAAGAAGCCCTATTAGCAGAGACACCCTCCTGGAGGTGGTAAGGAACAGACATTAGGCTGCTGTCTAAATCATGCAGCAGTCCAGCTGGCTGGGGCTCATTCCTCCTGACATCTGCTTTCTGAGGTACTGCCATCCATATTAGATTCCGTCAAAAGCCATTTTACCACCAAGCTGCGTAGCTTCCTGGGACATGTGTCACTGCAGGGGGCCCACCATGCCCCATCCGTTGTCCTGAGGAGCTGACATCCACATCAACAGCAGAGACTAGGGGGGTTACAACACCTTTATTCAGAAGCATTGGAGATCTTCCCCCCATGGAGATACTCTGCATTTGGCTGGCTAAAATGGAACGAACTCATAATTTTCTATTGCAGAACTAGAAATGCAGACACCATTATGTTTGCTCTGAAGCTATCTAACTCAGAAGAGTGTGCCCATCAGCGCTCAGACACAGCGGTGTCTGACTGGATGAGACCTTCTCAGAGAGGTCCAAGGTAAATAGATGCTATAGGATGGGGTGCTGAGAGTTCAGCAGGTGGTGAGGAGTGATCCCACAAACCAGTGCTGTGTTGGGCACGTGGTACAGCTAGAAGACTCATCTTGTTTTCAAAATTGAAATTCCTTTCCTGGCCCTGAAATAGCACATGGCTCTGCTGGAGAACCGTGGTGTTAATTGGTATCCCAATTTGACCAATTTCATAAATTCAATTTCCTAAATTTTCCATATCATAGATGGTTGGATGCAGCATCCTGCTACTTCACATATTGCACAGCGTTGCTATGCTCTGTTAAATAACTTCCTTCTTCCTTGCCAGAAATAGCTACATTTCAATAGCAAGTGAAGAGATCCTAGTATTAAAGTTTCTAGAGCTTCTAGTCGGGATCACTGAGATGTGTAAACATAAATCTATGGTTTGATTTTGCTGTCTAGAGAAGAAGCAGTTAATAGGGAGGAACATCCAGAACAGTCAGCTTAGCCACTTCACCAGAACCTGCCAGGTAAAGGACATTTCTGCACAGGCACTCTCTCCTCAACCCTTTCCACTGATCTTTGTATTCAGATGGCCTGAAAGACACTATTTTGGAGCCTGAAGAAGACAGGATACTTCACTAGCGTTGTCGTAAGCTGTGTTTTAGAGTCTGTGACAGAATATTGAGTTGGTTTAGACCTTCAGCAGGCTGATGATGTTTCCCTTCCTCAGGAGTCAGCCCACTGGACAGTAACAGACGCAAAGGGACCAGTCAGAGTCACTGGCAGGGCTACTGGGAGGGCATTGCTGCTGGCAGGAGTGTCTGGGGAGGTGGATGTACCCAGCAAGTCAGTGAGCTGTGTTCACTCACTGGAGGGCTGATTTAGCTCAGAGGTTGTACATGAGACCTTAGCCCCTCTCCAGCTCTAGCCTTCCCTTTTCTTTCAGGAATAGTGGCATGGGTTAAAAGCAGGCGGACTGAAGAAAGCACTTAACCACGCATGGAAATAAAGAAACATCTACAGCAATATGGGGAATCAAGGGAAAGGAGGTGAAAGGAAGGAGAGAGATAGGAAAAGAGGGAGGGAAGGAGAGGATGGCAGGGAATCCTTTCCAGCCCTGCTTACAAGGTGCTGGATAATTCATGGCTCTTGTTTACACTGCTCCAGACCACATCACAGACATTCCCATTTAATGGCTTCCATCTGGAGCAGCCATGTGCTGCCCAGCCTCCCCCTCACCACACTGTGGTCCCTGCCAGCAGAGGAGTGTCTCTCTCCAGACCTTCCTACCCTTCTGCCTCTCACACATTGCCGTCACTGAGAGGATTTGTGCATGCGCTGTCTCTCCCCGAGACATTACTGTCAAGTTTCCATGACCCAAGATAAGGGGGCTGGGATATACCTCAGACAGCGGAAAGCCCCATTAATGTGGGGCCCACAGGATGTGCTGGAAATGCGATGCAGGGACACCCAGTCGTTCTGCACAAGCTCAGCCTGAGTCCAGCAGGGATTATTAGCTCTGGCTCAGCATCAACCCTGCTGGACCTGGGCTGCTTCCCGACAGGACCACTCAAGTGTCTCCACAATGCACTTCCCAGCACTCTGGGTTTGGGAGGGTTTATTAGCTTGGGCACAATGCCAGACATGAGCTGCCTTTCTGCATCTATATAGTGCTTGAGCTAAGAGAGCTTCACCGTGCTCAGAGTACAGTAGAAAGCCACCTCTAAGGGAACTCAGGTTTGGCCAGGTTTGTGCTAAGCGAGGCTTAACAGGCCCTGCTGGATCCAGCAGGATTTGTGTGAAATCCCAGGTGTCTTTGCACCGTAGTTCACAGCCCTTGCAGCTCCAGCAGTGTGGTCCTCAAACAATCCCACTGGTTCTGCCTGAGGCAGATTTATCAGTTTGGGCTCTGCATTTTGCAGAAGTGGCAAAGCCACTCAGAGATCTGAAACAATTCTGGGAGAAGCATGGCCATAGTCACACAGTGCAGCACAAAGCCTCAGTTTCCAAGTCCTGCCAGACCTGGCCTGGCTCAACTTTCTCTGCGTCTGCAGCGAATGCAGAGGCAGAGCTGTGTGTGGGCTCCAGGACCAGAACAGCGAGAATGCTGGAGGACAAAAGTGCACCATAGAAGCAGAATGGCCAGAGGAGACCATAGCAAGGAGGGACTGATGCAGATCTGGGTAAGCTGCACCCAGAAGATCCAGCCTTCAGTTGGCCCAGAACTGCAAACAGGGCCTGAAAACTGAGTTTAGACTGTCATGATATGCAGAAAATTCAGCCAAGCTGGATTCAAACCCAGGCTACCAGGGCAGTTAAAGCTAATTTATTTATTGAGTGTCCTACAAGGTCTTGGAGGAGTGGTCATGGGTTAAAGGGAGAGACACTGGGAGATCAGCTCCTCACTCTGCTCTCTTTGTTTCTGTCATGGTCTCTCTCACACTCTCTCTCTCAGCTAAGCAATACATCCCAGCATCTGTCGAGTCTGATCTGCTCTGAGCTCCAATGAGAGGCAGGCAAGGAGCTGAGATGGGAATGAAACAGATTCCCAATCCGTGACGAGGCGCTGAGACTCCTCACCGCACCCCATGCGCATTGCCCTGTCATAAATCATCGTTTGTCAAATTCAATAAGCATCTTTAACACAAAAATGACGCCATCTCCTGGGAGCCCCAAGTGCCTGAAATTCTGCACAGATGTGAAGATACCAAAATACAAGGGAAGGGGGGAGGACAGGGAGGGAGGAGGAAGTAGGACAGATTTCACATGGCAGAAAGGAGATTCTTCTCTATCCTCTGCTCCCTTCCCATCACCTCGCCCCCCACCCCACCACCACCCATGCAGCCATGTACGCCGTCTTCCTGGGAACGCTGCAGACCTAGCCCCTGGCACATGCTTTGCATCCTCTAAAAGGAGGAAGCAGGCTGTATATGCAACATGGAAAATCCATCCACTTTGGGGGTCCCAAGCCTACAACAAGGAGCCCCCCTGCTAGCCCAGGGACATGGGGACAGGAGGAGGCCCCCGGGGAACGGCTTCCTGCTTTGGACAGAACAGGTCACGGAGTACATTTCATTAGAAATCTCGCTGCTGTTGTTTCCACTCCCCTGCCAGCAGCATGAGAGCTGAAGTCTCGGTTAGACACCCCATCCCTTATTGTGCAACAACAGGAGGCAGGAGAATAGAGCCACCTCAGGGGGTTCAGCTGTGAAATCTCACTTCTCACTGGAATGTGCTGCACACTGGCCAGAGCCGGGGACCGGCACTATTGTAAAGAAAAGGCTGAGTGTGTGCTGCTGTGCGCGCTGAAGCTGAAAGCAGGCTCCATTTATGCACGTACAGGTTGCATTGCACTGTACATTATCCATGCCCCAAACGCCATGTATAAATAGGGATATATGCAAATACCCACGACAGCCATTTTGTCTCCCCCTCGGGACTACAGTGCCTGTCTCCAAAATGTAAAGTGCAAGCCTCTAAAGCTGCTTGAGCTGAAGTAGCACACAGAGGAGAGAGACCAGCATTCTCCACAGATCTGGCACCTGGGGGACGCAGATCATGACATGCCGTCACGGCCAGCTGAAGCACAGCCCAGCTGCCCAAGATGCATCCCAGATGAGGTCCTGCTTACGTGACACCCACCAGCCTGGCTGACACCTGGGCCGGGGAGGATAAAGCAGGCTTGAACAGCCATGCTCTGAGGCTTTTGCAAGCAGGGTTTGAGGACTGGGGGACAACACTGTGCTCCCTGGTCAACGGCAGACTCGCAGGCAAGCTGAGCTGCATGGCTTTCTCTGCACCCGCTCACACACATCCCTGTTGTCAGTGAATCACTCAGGTCGCTGCAGATAAATCTCTAACCACCTATCACCATTTATTCCTTCTAAAATATATGTACTACAGAGCAGCCATTTTAGAAAAAGTGTGAAGCTTTCTGAAACCTTTTACAGAGGCTGTTTTGAATGCTTCTACCTGCCAAGCCACACAGATACCCTAGTACCACAGACCAAATTGCAGAAGCTGCAGAGGGACAGTACAATAACACATTAAAATTCCAAATAAGTATTAAAAAGATGTTCAGTAGATAAATATGCCTTGACTTTGAAGGTCAGAGTATTGATCCATCTGAAGGCTAGAAGCAAGTACTTTGTGCTGCACTTGTGATCCTCCCCTTGCTGTTATTATCATTATTGGCATTATTGTCGCAGTAGCGACACCTCAAGGACCTATTCAGGATCCAGATGCCATTACACTGGGGACACTGAATTCAAATGAAGAGACATGTGATGAACGGTCTGATTCAAAACAAAACGAAACCTATACACAATAAAGCAAGCACAGCAAATCCTTGTAAGTGGAGCTCAGTGCCACTGCAGCTGGACTGCGCCCAGCAGCCAAGCCAGGCTGTTACAGGGGCTGTAGGATCTCTGCACTGTATTGCAGTCCCTCCTGGAACCAGGCTGTTGATAGATCCAGGGAATAAGCCCACCCTGTGAACAGCACGTATAAACATATCGCAGATCTGCGCACTCGAACTACCTTTGGGGCTGCTCCTCAACCTGTTCCTCTTTTTCACCCAGAAGTTTTGCACAAGTGAAAACAGAGGAAGGAGGCCAATGGTCTGGGGGCAGCCCCCTGTTCCCACCACAGCCCTGACCATGTGCCCGATGCCAGGCGGTCCCGAGCGGGCAGTTGAGGCGGAGGGCATGGGCCCGTGCGCTCGCTCCAGGCCCGCGCCGGTGGGGAGTGGGCGCCCTGAGCCCTCGCTCCACGCACGCATGGACGGCGAGCGCGGGCCTCGCGCGATCGCCCTGCGCGTGGAGGATGGTGCCTGCCCGGCTGGGCCGCCAGCCTCGGCCCCGCGCGCTCGCCCTGCCCAGCGCTCCGCTGCCCACCCTGGCAGCTGCAGAACTGGATCTGCAGTTGCAGGCAAACACGTTTCTGCCCGAGAGAAATGCAAGAGGCCTAATTTTAGCCTGGCACACGTGGGGAGGGGGACAAGGGAGGCGCAGCGGGACGGGTCGCTGCAGAGGCAGCGGGAATTCCTGGGAATGGGGTAGTTGTTGAGGCAGCTACCTATGGATCACATTTCTCCAGCAGCAGTGGGTTAACCTGAATTAACCCAAGGAAAGCTAGCTTGGGTGTGCCTCTGTGTTCTGCAAATACACTCCACAAATCCAGAGTATGCCCAGAGAAAACTGGTGAAAGACAGACTGTGGTTTTATATAGGTCAGTTATTTCAGACATGGAAATGATTATCTGAAACTGGGGTGGGGGGAGGTAATCTTAAAGAAATATATCAACCCTTTCCCCCACCGTAATTCCTTGGCGATAGCTTTCCAATAGGATAAAGCTGTCTTTTTTTTGACCCTGCAGGGAGATACCAGACTTGAAGACTTGCTGGTGTTACAGGTCTGAATCGTGCCTAAGTTCAGGCTTAGGCCAGCTAAATGCTGCTTGGTGAAAAAAGTAAATATTCTTCTCTAGATTACCTTCCCAAGGAAAGAAACCTTATGTCGAGTGTGCTGCCTACACACTTCTCTCCTTTGTTGCCTTTTGAACATTGTGATAAGTTGCAGTCCAATTCACAGAATTCTCAGGCAATTAAATCCCAGGAAAAATCTCATGCAAGAAGTTTCATGAAAATGAGCAGCCGGAAGAAGTACTTCAACCCAAATTAGTATCTCCACAGAGGGGAAGGGCAGCAGAATCTAACTGTGGTGCACTCTGGTAGCAGCCAGCTGACCAGTCAGCCAGCCTGTCAGTACACAAATGGGGTGTTGTAAAGATGTAGAGGTGACACGGTCTACTGTACAATTTAGGGAGAAGCGCATGAGTCTACAGGAGATGAAGCATCACTCACTTATGGAAAATTCTGTCAGCAGCACCTGTTCAAAGCTGCTTGAGGGTCTGCACTGCCGGAGGTAATCTCAATAAAGACTAATCGCTAAGTTCCTGAGTGTCCATAACTCTAAAATTAATGCAGGCGTGGAAAGGAAAAGTCGTACGTAAATATTTTTAGCACGTGGCTCCACAATTAATGAACAAGTTACTCACATCATACACATACCCATATATCTGCTTATATCCTTCATTTCTCCTAAACCCCCAGGGTACCAGTAGTAGAAGTTCACAAACACAAAGCAAAGGTCATGATGCTGACAAGATATCTTTATTGCTAAACAACTCCCCAACCCATCCATGATAAATTAAGACCCTTATTCCTGCTTAACCCATAACCTTTGTAGTAGACCCTGAAGGTCAGCCATTGCAAGTTTCCCAACCTGGGGACAGGGGCAGGTATGAGATCCACATTCAAAGGTCCCTTCTCTTCCTATCAAATGCACAAATCAGTTCACATAGCCTCAGCAGTATATCCATACCCCCCACACAGCACAGACACACAGAATACTTGCACAAACGCACTGCAGTGGAGATAGAGCTAATAGTTTACATGCAAACACACGCCCAGACATGTGTTCCTTCCTGGAGATGCCCCCTCCCCCTTGTGCTTTAGACATTATATAAGAATTTTATTCTGTAGTATGCTCTGAGGAAGGCGGCATTTTGCCAGATTTCAAAATGGCCTCATTTATCACCTAAATCCCCTATGAAAGCTGGGGAATAAGGTTTGTAAAACAGCCCAGATTAATGAGGCTGCATCTACATCTTAATAGCTTTTGTGTGTGCACAGTACCTCAGTCTTGTAAGCAGTGTGTATTTCCGTGGTTTATGGCCTCTCTTTTTTCTTCTTACCTGGTATATTTGCTTGTGCTTGTGTTACTGCCTAATTCTGTGTGTGTGCGCTGCCTGTGCCCAGCACATGAAACCGCCTTGTGTGACTGTAGCTGGTTATGCCACACGCAAGTGAAATTCTCCCTGTGAGCACCTCCTGTTCTGCAAACGTGATCTGTAGAGGGAACCTATTTACACCGGGGTTTTGATACCGGTTGGTATACTTTTTTGTGTGTTAAAGTCACCACTCCAGTGCCGGCTCCTTAGGCAACAGAGGCTTGTATTTCTTCCCCGTGTTGGGGGAATTTCATTTTGCTCCTATATATAAAAATTCTGGTGAAGTAATTAACAGAAGCCTCCAGAGGCCTGGTTATGAAAACAAGGCTCCACGTGCCAGCTTCAGAGGAACCTTGTACTCCTTGCAAACTCCTCCAGGCAAGGAAGATATTGCAGCTGCAAAGGGAACATAACACAGGGCAGGGAACGGCAAGCACTGAGGAGGTCCATTTCTCAGTCCTTGAAAACAGCTTTAGCAGAAGGCTGGAAAATGCAACAAATTAGAAAAGGAGGTTCCAGATGGGATCACAAAAGAAAAGGGCATGGTTTCATCAACAGTGAAGATGAATTTTTAAATCACATACCAAAAGAACCCTCCAAAAGTGTTTGACCTGTGTCAGTCTAGTGGCTCTGATCATCTCTTATGTGGGACAGAGGGAACACTTGGAAATTCCCCTTACAGAGTTTCCCCTATGGCTCTTTCTTAGCTGCTTCTCCCTGGATTTCTTTCATTCTTTCCTTATCCATTTCTCCTTCCATCTCTTTGATGAGGAACTGCTGCTGCTGCTCCTCTCCTCCCCTCTCCCTCCCCCTGTCTGCTGTCAGCCATTTCACTTGGCTTTTTCTGCTCTTGCATTCACCAGAGCTGAATTCAGTGACAGCCCCTTGGCAATTTCCCTTTGCTGGTGACTCAGGTAATTGGATCTGGTGCCTTGGGGAGCTGCCAGGAATGATGTCACAGCTCTGCAGAAAAAAATACCCTATGTAATGGCTTGATACACTAGCTAATGTCTCATCCCAGTGGAGGGAGGAACTCTGAGTTTGGGGTTGCCAAGATTTCAGAGACTCAGGACTCTGTGGTTGAGGTGAATAAAGAATTATCTTTATTTTTTGTTTACACAGGCTCTTACTTGTTTACTATGCACTCATTAACTGTCCCCTGAGCAGGGAGTCTGAATGTTCATAATAAATACCGCAGTCCCTTTATGAAAAGGGAAGGACTGTGAACCTTTCATTAAACAAAAGAAAATGGGAATGAAACATCAATACAGCATAAGAACAAACAGCCCTACACACAATAGCATAACCCTGCATCAGGGTTTATTGTGCCCTTTAACAACATTTGCCTATCAGCATTTAAATGTACTTGGATCCTTCAATTCTTCCAAGATTCCAAGACGTCTCTCTTTTCCTAGCTGCAAGGAAAGGATCTGGAGGACAGGCTAGGGATCAGAAGGGGTCAGTGTTAGTCTCAGGGTAGACATTGGAGTGTATCTGAAATTCATTAAGCGAAGCAGCAAGATGAGAATGAGCTAATGATTCTTGCTAACATGCTAATAAAATGGAACTGAAGGTTTCTGGCTCATCCCTGCACTGCCCAATCTTGTTTGGAAAAGAAACTCTCAGGAGTTTAGTGTTCAGAAGAAGCTGACTGTTCCAAGTTTTGCTTTTCAGATGTTTTATGTTGATCATCCTTCTTAACATGTAGACTCAAGGATTCCAGCCAGCAAGGATCTGGCAGGGCAAGATGTTTGAGCCTCAGCTCTCTTCCCACAGTTCATCTGCATGATTGAATCCATTGCTAGAGGTATTGATTGCTTTGCCAAGAGGAGGGGATGGCAGTATGAGAATTCGGAAAGGAAATCTTTGATTGTCTTCACTGCAGGAAATATTTTCCCCAAGCAAAATGGGACCTGGATGTAACAAGGTGCTCACAAATGCCTCAGAAAACCTCACAAGAAAACTGAAGTCTTGTGTCAGATGTGACCTGCTCTGGAACTTCAAAGTGAACAGATGGGTTTGCTGCAAGGGTGTTTTTGTCCACTCCACTACTGCAGCTGAAGTGATGTTGAATAACCTGGAAAACTCAGCAAGTCCTGAGAAACAATCAGTCAATCATTTTTGGATAGGTCACTTTCTCCAGCTAGAAGAGATCCATCCTGACTTTCCACCATGCTCTGTCCAATTCAGCAGATGATAACAACCATTCCACTGGGCTGGTTCTCACACAAGCACAAATATCATATTTCTCAGCTCTCTGTCATAGCTGTTTGTTCAGGCAGGTCACCAAAAGCTGGATTAGGTCTCTTGCCATGTTCTCTAACACCCTTGTATTTCTAATCTTGCCAGTCCAGGCCATCCCCCGGTCTTCTGTGGCTTTGATGAAGATATGAAGTTTCCAACTTTCTGCCTTAGTCTAGCCCTCCTGGAGTGACTCACTAGTTTAGTTTCCTCCTTAGATGTTAGACCTGTGCTGAATTCAGGCTTGGGAATGATTTTGACAGAGTAGGGAATAAAGGCAAGAGGGTTTCAGTTCCCATTTCTCCAGACTCCTACCTCCTTATCTCTAGCCTCTTTTTAGGACCTCAGATATCCACATTATTTTTAGCTAGCTTGTCCCAGTGACTCCACTCAGACCCTGGCAACACCACGGCTGATATCAGCAGGATACAGTTCAGCTACCTAGCAGGACAGTTAGGTGGGAGCCTCTTCTACTGTTGAGGGATCAGTAGGTAAAAAAGGCAGTGAGAGAAAGGCAAATAATCCACCCATTCTCACTGTGGTTAGTATTTTCATCACTTCTGTTAATAAGAGAATTTAAGCACTAAGCAGAGAAGCAATTTGCTCTGGAGAAGCCATTTGCTCAGGGTGTGGGGAATCTCCCTCTGTCCCTCAGGGCTGCACAGGGAATTTACGCAATCTTCACTGACATTGCCAGGACTGTGCATACAGCTTCCCCTGGTAGGGCATTCCCAAAAAATGCACAAGCATGCATGATTTGTGACATGAAACACAAATCCATACCATTTTATCCTCTCAGTATTCCTCCTCAGATCACCTGAGATGTTCAGGCTAGTCATATTTATTGCTTCTGATTTCTCTCCTTGAAATCCCTCCTCAACCAACAGAAGATGTGTATGGATATAAGGACTTGGAAGTAACAAGTGACCCATGAATAATCCATGTATTTATCAGTGTAAAAAACACTGTTGTATCATGACACAGCAGCAGCACAGCAGAGAAATTTAAACACCTTATTTGGGAGCTGGTGTGAGCACTGAGAAAGGTATCACTAGCAGCGGAGCATAGAAGGGAATACAAGCTATTCCAAATGGAAAGAGTGGATCCAAAGGCAGCCTGGCCAACTGCCCTCAAAACCGTTCTAGGAGACTGCAGTCTGCCAGTCTAAAGGCAGGGTCAGCATATAGGAGGGGGCACTGAGATCAAACCACCAGATAGCCAAAAAAGCAACCTGACTACACGCTCAGCCCTAGGGGCAGAGAACAATTGCAGCAGCTGACTGCCTCGGCAAGCCCAGAGATCAAAGAACAAAGCATTATTAATTGCTGCCATTATAATCATTAGCATAGTACCCAGTAGTCCTGGTCATGGACCAGTACCCCACCGTGTTAGCCAGTGTGCAAACAGAGAAGAAAAGAATGGGCCCTGCCCAAGGAACACAGAGTTTAAATATTAAACATGAGATGGCTACAATGGAAATGGAGGGGACAAAGAAGCAATAGTGTCACAGGCAGAGGAAAGCTGCTAGGAATCCAGACCAACAACTGCTGGCTACCACCAGGGCAGCCTCTGAATTATCAGGTAACAAACAGGTCTGCTTAAAGGTTCTTTCAATTCAGTGAGATGGTTCATACAGGTGCCAGATATCCATGGTTTGTCTCTTGAAATACAGCAGCTGAAGGCATGTTTAAATTATTCAAAGTAGGGAGGGGAGAATGGATCTCCACTTGGGAAAAGGCTGGCTGAACTCCGGACAGTGCAGGTGCTCTGCAATGCCCTTGCCACAGTTTCCAGCACTTGTTGCCTGTTCTAATGCTGCCCAGGAGGGCAGCAACCATGGATAATGTCTCCCTGCTGATGGGGGAAATGCACTATCTGTTCTCAGTGTAGTTTCCATGGTTCTGCCTTTCAAAAGCCACACCACACCTGGCACTTCTTCTTCTCAAAGGAGCGGTCCAAGGCTGAATAAGCTATTCATCCTCAGGTGGCTCCAGGACTGGTCTGAAGCACAGCTGGAGATGACAGTTGTTTCCGTCTCTGCTTTATGGAAAAGGATAGCAGATACCTCTCGTCAATACTGAACTCTGCAGGGATCAGACAGGTGATATGCCCCTGCACCAGAACAACGGTCCCTGTGTCACTTCTCTGTCTTCCATCAATTACAACATCCATTCTATTTTTAAAATAAGAACAGAGAGCCCATGTTCTTCCAAATTTTTCTAGTCACTGTCATGACTAACAAATGGCGGTATTTTTGATCTCCTTCTAGTATATCCCCATGAAAAGCTTACAATGTTTCAGGCCTCAGTTAATGTAATCTCCCCATCTCTAATCTCACATCTCACTGTCAAGGCCTGTTACCCCTGTGTCACCAACGGAGAGGATGGTGCCTCATGCACGGTATGACATACTCAGAGCCACAATGCCAGTCAATGGTGACACTGCAATTTGAAAACAGAAAAGACATGACTGTCCACACTGGGTCTTCCAGCTCTGGGCAGAATTCTCCCACTCCCATGTGATTCCCTTATAACTACATCTGTGAAAATGTCCTGCTTAAAGCTTCCTTTTAATCTTTCTTCTGATGTCTCCACATTCTTATTTTGTAATGGTCATGCTCACATTTTGCTCATATTCCCAATGCTCTAACAACCTCCTCAGACGGTGATTTTTCTTCCCCTTTAAGAAAAGATTCCAGCCACTTCTTGGAAATCTCTTTATTTTATATATCTCTAGGTCAGATTGTTGGACACAGCCTATTCCTCAGTATTTTAACACCTCATAATCTTTAAAATATTTATAATGACAGTATCCCATGAAGGAGGCAAATACCACTCTCTGCATTTTAAAGTCAGGAAGCGGAGGCACAAAGGGACTAACCATAGCCACTAGCCAGTGCTAAGCATTCACACACCAAAAGTCAAGGACTAAAATAATGAAACATTTTCAAATACTAACATTGCTATTCATTTTCTAAATCTGATTTCTGAAATTGTTAAGGGGTCAATTCTTCCATCTTTTATCTGCTGTCATGAGGATATGTCCATGTAATGAATCCTGAAGTGCGGAGTCTCATGACTCCAGGAACAAGAGCTTGAGAACAACTGCACAAAAAGGGACTGTCCTGTGCTTTCCAAAATGTCCACAAGGAGATACCCCAACAGCAAGTAGGAGGACAACTGCCTCAGCAGTTTCCTCCCCAGAGTGGCCCACAAGGAACCAGATTTGGTTAACAAGGGCAACACTGATTTGTATAATACCTCTTTTTATCAAATACTCATGTGCTTTCCCTGAATACAATCTCCACCTGGCACTGCAGAAAACTAAGCTAGGTAGACCGTTAGTCTGACCCAGTAGGACATTTCTTATACTGTTATATAGGTCTAGAAAACTGCAAAACCCCTTTATATTTATTACATCCATTGCTACTGGATTTGGTTAACACAGAGAAATGTAAATCCAGATAAAAGGACACATCTCTTTTTTTTTGAAATGGCAAACCATGAAACCTCAGCTTTTTTGTAACCATTCTTTATTCCTTTACCTTTTGCTTTACACTGTACTGGAATAATTTTCACTGTGTTCCCTTAAACTTCCTGATGCCGCCACTGGTAACAATGTAGGAACTGCATGTTGGCCTATGCCATGCGATGTGTACAGACTACAGGTCTGCAGCCATTCTTTGCACCCACAGTCCCAAAAGAAGGGCCATATGACCTCCTTCCTTCAGTCAAAGGCTGCAGGCTCTGTTCCTAAGTGATCAATTTCCTTGCCTGGACACCAAAATACGTCGGCAGAGGTATATAATAAAGACATATCAGTGTATCTGTATTAGTTTATGGGATAAAAATGAGAAGCTGGATGCCTAGCTAAGGAAGTATTTAGAGCCCACATAGTCTGGTCATATGACTAAAAATGATTATGCATGTCTGGGAACAAGACTATTAAAAGAAGGAACAAAGAACTTTCTGAGGCTGGCAAGCATCTCAACTGACCAGCTACCCAAAAGATGAAATAAACTGCTCGCCTCATGCATTTCATAGTCAAAGAAACAGAACGGCACCCCAAAGAGGACATTTCATCCTCTGGCAGTTCATCTGACCTACTCAGAAATACACCTTATGAACAAGCAAACTGCCCTCTTAGCACAGACTATGGAAAACACCCAGGTGACTAATTTACATAAGTTCCTAGGGTTTAGAAAGCTAATGTTAGGCAAGGTGTATGCTACCCTGAATCCTTAATTTTAATTTCTGTTTAATAAACTTCAGAATACCAAGAAATCCTAGTGCACTAGAGAAAATAACCTGATGCGTGCAAATATTTACAAAGTTAAATTGCATGCTGTGTGGCTCCTGGGCTGCTTAGCCTGGCATTAGTTTGTGAAACTGGGAAGCAGGCAATGAAGTATAAAAAGAAAGTGGCAATATTGATACCAAACAACCCAACAGTATGGAATACCTTGTCCCACCAAAAACCTTAACGTTGGTTTTGATGCATTTACAAATTTGGTTGATAAAGTAACTGGTACTGATATAATATATTTAGGTTTCTGTAAGGCAGCTGACTTTGTCTTTTCTGGCATTTGATAAAAAATAGTACTACACAAATCAATGTTGCTCTTATTAAACAAATTCAATTCCCACTCAACTGATGTATCATAAAAAAGTAATTGTAAATGGGGAATCATCATTATATGTGAGTTATTCTACTGAGCACCTCAGAAATCGGTTTTGGGTGCAAAACTACTCAATATCTCTATCTATTAACTAAAAGAAAAATAGAGAATCCATTTGTGTGACAGAAGAATTGACAGAGAAATAAATAATGATGGGACATAGTAGTAATAAAGATCCATCTGGAGAGCTTTGCAAGGTGGGTTTATCCGAACCACATGTGTCTGACTACAGCCAAGTGCAAAGTCATATATCTAGCACAAGAGCTTCCAAAACGGAAGTGTCTCCAGGACAGTGGGGACCTGGAAAAATATTTAGAGATGATGAGAGGAAATCAAATACATACATCTGAAGAAAGGATTCTGATCAGCTGGAAAGGGTGCTGAAGCAAGATACAGGAATAATATGAGGACCGTAAAAAACATCCTGCCATGACAGATTGGGATGCTTAATCTGTTTATTTAAGGTAGGTTGTTTACAGTCTTTAAGTGGATATATAGGAAAGAGTTCTGACAGTACTTGACTGTAACCTTTTTAAGAAAAAGGTATAACAGTACTTGGTGGTTTGAATCAGGCACAAAGCACATTTAGATAAACACAAAAGTTTAACAGTGAGGTAAATTATCTTGTCTAGGATCCAGGAGAATTTCTGCTGTTTGAGTTCTTTAACTTAAGAGGGAGCTTGCAAATGTGCTCCTACTCAGCCCTGGATCATCCCTTACATGACTGATCCAGAAACACCTGGTTAGGATCTATGGTTTGTGCTCCACAAAGCACAAAATGACCTCTATGATCTTTATGTTCTTTACCTAGTCACTTGTAAGACAGTTAGTGTTAAAGGACATGGGGAGAGGGGTGGGAGCTGGGTATCCTCACACCCCCAGTTCACGAAGTTGAACAAGAATTCAGAATAGAGGAGTACTGAATTCAGGAGAACACAACATGGTCAGAAAACAGACTGATCCCCTCTTCGTCCTTGGGCTTCACTGCACAACCCCTCTCTAGCCTGATTAAGCCCTGCCTATGCCAAACCACCATCACAACCCAGCTGCCATGGATGTAATGGAGATGCAAAGCAGAGCAACACCCAGGTCACTCCCTTACCTATGCTGGCTTATCAGAGTGGGCAATTATGTCCATCGGTAAAGTCACTCAGACAACTCTGTGTTGAGCAGCAAGAGAGAGTTTTTACAAAGTATTTTTTTCTGAATCTTTTAATAGGAGCCTCTGGAGGAAGTGAATAATGACCCTTATCCTACAGCAGTACATTAACGTCTTGTAGCTCTGTCCCATGCCAAAGACAACTTAAACATCTTTGTCAAGAGGTGTAAACATTAATTTAGGAACCTTACGTTACATCACATCTATTGATCATAGTTATCTGAGATATGGATTTCTCATACTTTAATAAATCAACAGCTATTTCAGTAGCAGAAGGCACAGCTCTCATCTACTTGAAGCATCTGTGCTAGAACCAGGCCCTGCATGCCCATGACCGCACACGATTTGGCTGGGGAAGAGGGTGGCAGAACCGCAACGCTTCCGACTTGTGGCTTTTCCACAGACAGGACTTGTGCCCTTATTCACTGGGAGGATGACACAGTGAGAGCTGCAGCCATGGAGTCACAGTGAGGCTACAAGGGGGGGGAAACAATAAAATTGCTATATGGAAATGCATCAAACACTTGAAAGTAAGTCGGGGGTTGGGGGGGTAATGATGTTAGCAGTTCTTTACTCATGTCTGGGGAAAATATTTGTGTATATGCATGTAACTCTCTTTCCTCTCTGAACACCTGAGGAGTGCATGACATGAAGTGTGTGTGTGTACATGCAGGGATTTCTTCTGCTCCTTTTACGTTTTATAGAACCTGACTATGACAGCTGTGACTGCTGATTTGAAATGACCCCGAGTCAGACACCACACAGCCCTTTGAAATTAACTAATATTTGCATCATTCTGAACCTGGGATTTGATATGGGCTGGGTTTTTTTAGTTGTTATTGCTGTTGCTGTCACAAGCTCCAGCACACATACTTCAGTTTAGTCTCCACTCTCTGTGTGACACATGACACTCAAAATGATAAGTCTGTGGCTACACATTTTGCCAACGAGAATCTGGGACACAGATCAAGGCAAGAATCAGTCTTTCATCCCTAAGACTGGCTGCAGTAGAAAACTTGATAGATACTGGTTCACGTGCACTTAATTCCTTTACCCCTGAAAACTTTCTTGATCCATCTTCCCTTCAGCTGCCCAAACTCCTGTCTTACGCTTGTACTATACTCAAAAATAAGATTAGAAATCTAGTGCCATAGACAAAAATATATTCCCTCTTCCAGAGATATTATATTTGCATACCAAAATCAGTTCACATATATAATTTATTAAACATTTTCTTGGGCTACAGACACAGGGTTGGAAAGGCAAAGCTTAAGGCATAAGTCTCACCATAGTAGCTGCACAGAAGCAGGCAGCTCAGGAGTTTGGAAGCCTAAGCAGGCTTCGTCCTGGCCCACAGGCATACAAAAGCATGTGTTACCCTCTGGTCAAACCAAGAGAGGGGCTATATCATCTTGAGAGACAAATCAACAACCTCAGCTTAACCTGTTCATGTGTCCCTACTTTGAGGTTATAAGAAGTTATATAGGGCTATTGAAAAGAAAACAGCCTTACAAAATTGCCATTTAATAAAAAAATCAAGCAGAAAAGTCTCATTTCAGTCAAATAGTTAAGCAAATAGAAAGTAAAGACATGTAGGACTGGAAGGGCTCTCAGAGATCACTCTTGTTCTAAGGCAGTATATCTTAAAAAGTGCTCGCAGACCCCTGTCTAATCTATGCTGATGCAAAGAATGGGATGTCACTTGCCTTTACTGAATCAGGTTTTGGCCATTTCTCCGTTAACCAGAACCTTACAAATCCTGATCTTTGACTATGACCAGCACAGACCTGTATGGAGGCTCCTTTTTAAATGCCAGCCACCCATTTGACAGCAAACTACTTACTGAGTAGTTATTTACTTCCTTAAAAATGTATCTCCACAAATTGTGCTCTTATTTCATGATGATTTAATTTACATCACATTTCTGCCGTATGCTTAGACGAAGGTCAGATGAGACATTGTTGAAATCCTTACTGAAATCCAGACATAAATACCTATTATTTTGCCATCCACTGTTAGGCAGTTACACTGTCAAAAAGGGATTTAGATTGCTTTGACATTATTTGTTCTTAACAAATGAACCCAGGTTGTCCCAGATTACCTTGCTACCCTCTAGGTGCTTATGAATTGATTATTTGATAATTTATTCTGGTGTTCTTTCATACTGAAGCTAGCTGACTTGCTTACAATGTCAAAAGTCTGCTTTTGCCCCTTTTTAAGCTGGGTGCTTCCCTGCTCTCTATTAATTCTCTTTAACCTCCCCATACCTGTATTAATGCTGAGCAAGTGATTAAGTACTCTGCTTAACAGCGATGCTGCAATCAACCAGTATCTCACACTCCACTGTGAGGCATCACTTGTTAATACATTCCAGACTTGGAGCCCTGTTGTGTATTACTGAACCCTGTGAGTTGCTATGCCTTCAGAAACATCTTTTGCTCATTTATTTCAGAACAAGTTAAGGTTTAGTTTCAAATTTCTCTCTAAATGTAGTGCAATATGGTCTGTAAATCTAGATCTTGCTAACATTAAAATTCACCAAAGTATTTTGCAGCTGAATCCTTGCTGAGGAATGGGAATGCACTGTGATTTTGCAAGTGGACTACTTTATATATGGAAGAAAAAAAGAAGCTTTAGGCAGATTATAACATAGTATAGCAAAAAAAAAAAAACCAGGTGGTCCTACCATAGGTGAAATATAAACTGCTAACAGTTTATGCAAAGAAAATCTAGAAAAGTATTTTGTCCGTCGGTAAGGCTAAAGTGCTACAAACAGCACCGTCAGGCTTGCACTGTGGCAGAAGAAGTGTGGACAAGGGACTGTAGCAGCCACTGAGCTACCGTTAATTTAATGATCGGCACTGTGAAATGCTGGTGGATATGTGTGTTTTATTTAGATTTTTATGTTTTAATTTGAATCAATAGTGTGTCCTAGTATCACAAACCAATTAATGATTAACTACCCTTTTTAAAAACTTTATGACACTGACACTAAAGCAGTGCCATGACACTTCCAAGAATTACAATCCTATTACAATCCTATTAAGTCTCTTGGACTAAAGGTTTCTGGGCCTTCAAAATTATGCGCATGGGAGCAGAGATACCTCTCCCCATGCCTGACCCCTTACTCTGCCATTAATATAGCCTCATAGTGGCCCTGAGATCTGCCCAGTATCTGTAGATAGTGGAGTTGTTTAATGTTGGTACAGTAAGAGCTGTGGCTTGACCTTGGAAAGAGTATATCGCTACAGTGCACTGGAGAAAATATACTTTTAAAGCTGCAGGATGTGAACATGCGAAAGGCTAAAAATTACATGACACAAAAGGCTTGTGATTTGGGGTGCGATGCAACATGGATCCTTGCTGCCATCCAGTCAAATGCTTTTGCGAATGACATTAAAGAACAGCTGGGAACCACGTGGCACAGGACTTTATTTGGTTATATATTGGACTGAAAGTCTGCACAGAGCTAGACTGGCCTAAGCTGTACAAGCAGGGACATCACCTATATAAGCATCTCTGTACTGCATAGAATTCCTTTCTCCGTGTGTGCATAAACTGTTCCTCTAGAGTATCTGAGAGCAGAGCAATGCATGGCATCCCACTGGGCTGATTTTCTTTCCCAAGTCTCAGGAAAGGTAAAATCTTTTTCTTCGTTATAACTGACTTAATTGTCATTTTCAAGCTGTTTCTTTCCTCACTCCTTCTCTCTCACTGCTTTAGCTCTTTACATACGTGCTTTCTTTTTATCTCCTTTTTTCTTTCACCTTCTTGTTTTTTCTTTGCTGTTTTCAGATCTGTCTTCAGTAAAGCCAGAGAAAGATTTATATCTTCAAGCAGAGTGATCTGTAAAGCCATGACCCTGCTGTAGAGAATGCCTTGTCTTTCATTATCCCAGGGTTCAGAGGAACACTGCTATCAACATGCAAAGAAAGAGGCTTTTCTAAGATATTCTTGGATAGTTTCACAGGCGGCCTTGAAAATAAATGTCAAGACCTAGACTTGATGTAGAAAGTATTGGGGGGAAGGCTGAAGCCTTCTGGGGCTCTTCACATGACTTCTTTGAAGGCAGAGGAAGCAGCTATCCATGACCATCTTGTGTGAACAAACATTCTTACAAAAAGAAAGGATCCATTTCACAGGCTCTCTAAATATCGTCAGTGTCTGGGGTAGGAAAGTTTTGCTGAGGTTAACTGTAGCAAGCACTGCAGCCAGACCCAGAAGAATGAGCACAGAAGTCCCCTCGCTATCTGTGGGTTTGAAGGAGGTCGTTTATCTGTGCTACAGCACCCTTCATACCACGACCAAGCCTGAACCACTGCTGAGGACCATCCAAGATTTCAGTGATGTATAGGTGCATAGGCAGCAACTCTTCATGGGCCACTCTACTGTCTTGTTTGAATATGGGAGGTTTTGACACCAAGAGTAGCTTGGAAGATCTGATTGCTCCAGAAATGCTATCAGTAGCACTGGCTGAACAACAGTATGCCTCACAGCTGAGCGGAGCTTGACCTCTTCTTCAAAGGCAGTGTTAACATTACCCATCAGCTGCAGTCCAAGCTGCTCCCAGCCATCCTTTACTGGCCATCCCAGCCATCCTTTACTGGCCATCCCAGCCATCCTTTACTGGCTGTCCCAGCCATAGCAGACGAGCATCTGAAATACAAGTGGTGACTGATGCTTTATAACACATCTAAGGGGTCTCATGATGCCAAAATGCCCTAAATTGGGAATGGGGGATGTTGTGCAACACCTTTAGTTCAGGGTGTACTTTGTTCATAGTTTTGCTGAAGGTGAGCTTCTGCAAGCAATATCTGACAAAGTTCCCTGTGCTATGAAGAACAAGTCACTCTAGGGGCATAAAAACACTCCTGGTTAACAAAAAAAGCATGATTCAGATGTTGTAAATGCAGAATTTTTTAAGGACAACATGCCTGCAGGGGCATGGAGTGGAGGGGATGAGCCTCACCACACATGGCTTTCACCATGCCTGCAGGCACATTGTCAGAACACTATAATGCCTTACTACAGGCTAAATGCAGCCTCCAAATCTGCATATGCAAGTAATTAGAAAATTTGTGTGTGTGTGGCTTTTCTCCCCTCTGTTTTCTACAATACCTAAAACTCTATGTAAATTAGAGTTAGAAAAATCGTATCTGATCTCATTTAATCTGTCCCTTTACAGTCAGTACAGAGCGGCACCTTCCAGTGAAGCCCCCAAGCACTTTTTCACTAGCGCTTTCCCTGTCTCCCTCAGGCTTTTCTTACATTTGGTGTGATGGAGATTACCCACATCTACTTTGAGCAATTTAGAATTTATTTATTGCTATATTGGTATGTGTAGGATTTCTTATCAGCTTTCTCAAAACACTTAACAGGTAAGTTTACCCATGTTTGCATTTGGCTACACCTACATTTGTCTACATAAACAGATTTCACATGCTGAGAAACTAATTCTGTGCTGATTGGGCCAGAAGTGGATTTAAATGTGCTACTGACCTTATGCGATACTAAAATGTCCTTTTGGGAAGAGGCCAGAGGTGCCTACTCTCCTGCAAAAAGGGACTATTGAGTCAAAAACTGTCTTTTTGAGGATCTCACAGAATCCCTCCTTCCTGACCTGAATCTGCCCTAAAATTCAGTTGGTTTGCTTGTTTGTGAAGACCACCTCCTGACACACTGGCCAAAACCAATTCACTGCCTGCTGGGCCTACCCTGTCTATCTCTGCTCACTGCTTGTCTCTTCCCTTATACTTAGACCGTGAACACTTCGGGGCAGAGACCCTTTTTCAGTATTATGGTATACAGTGGTCTTGGTCCATGGTTAGGACTCTGAAGTGCTACTGGAAAAAAGTGACCGTGAAACTCAAGTGCTCTAAAACCTCATTTGGCAATTTGTAATTCTGAGCTTGGCACCTCAACACTTGATAAAGAGGAACAGGGAGACTGGGCTCTGGAATTATTAGTTTGATTATTAAATGTTTCTATAATTATATAAATGATTAGTTATTCCTTTGGAATCAGTGATGTGTCTAATGTCAGAGAGAGAAGACAGGTCCCATACCCTAAGGCTCTAACAACCTAGATATGAGTGGAGAGATCTAAAAGCCTGAGTACATCTACTTTGTTGAGTGTCAAATGTGGAGTCAGAAACAAGAGTAACTGCAGCATCTGAGGGAGGTGAGTACCTGAGGCAGAAAAAAGACAGGAGACTGAAAAGATTAAATTGGGTGAAGGAAAACACAGGATGCACAGGAAGAAGCATTCCCTCCCTGTGCAATGTGTGACGCTGCAGCATACTCTCAAACTTGATGAGGCTTAACGAGAAATGTCATTAATATCAGTTCTGCGCCTCAGAACTGGAAAGTGCTCACTTTACTGATTGAACACATTTATTTACTGTATGAAGGGAATGACCCAACACTAGCCCTGCAAGGAATGCAACGCCTAGATTTTAAGCATGTTCCTACCTCGTTATGTCTAAGGCTCTCTGATCTAAAGCGAACGTGATGAAATGTGCAAGTACAAATAGAAAGAAAACTTTGTACAGAAGCCCTGCCTGGACCTTTTGAAACACCTCCACGAGTGGGTGACAGAAGCTCCCCGGGAGCGAGGTAGCTTTAGCCCTGCAAAAGCGGCCGAGAGCTACAGCCAGTAGCTCCTGCAGGGCACAGCCTGCCCGCTCTGCGCATCGGCCCAGCCACAAAGGCTGGCTGCTCATGGCCAGCAGGCTGTGTTCTCGCTCCGAGCTGGCCCCAGCTGCTGTTTCCTGCTCGTTTGACGTGTATGTGTGTGTGTTACATGACTATAGAAGGAGCAATCAGTCAGCTCCCAGGAATCTTAGCAACAGCCGCGTCCCCAGAAAAGGCTTGTAGCAGCTGGAGCGGTGATGACTCAGCAGCGTGGTCTCTCTGGCCTCTTGCTGATCCCTGGCAAGGACTGCAGTCCAAGTGCTGGCTCCCTTGTTTGGGTCAGTGCTTTCTTGCTGGCACCAGCAGATGAATTCCTGGATCCTGCTGGCCTTGGCGTTAGAAAGCAACCAAAAATGAGCTGATAGCTGCAGCCAAAAAAAGTTTTTGTTCTCTTTTTTTCCTTTAACGACAAATTTAAAAAACAAAACAAAACAAAACAAAACTGAACAAAACCCGCAGAATCCTGTTAGGACATTATAGCAGAGGAGATAAATGGCAGAGTTCATCCCTGGCGGATGCGTAGGGGAAGATGGTTGCAAGCCAGGAGACCCACGTCGCTGCCATCCCTTGGGGAATGAAGCAGATTGGTGGGGTTGGGGCTGGAGACTGTACAAAACATCACTAGAAGGTTTGTTTATTTTATGTAACAAGAGTTTGGGAATGCGATGTTGAGTAACTCCGTCGACATTTCACCTAGTTTAAGTCACTAGTGCAATGAATCTCTTTGGCCCCGAGTTGTTTTCGCCTCCGAGGATAATGTTTGTGTATCACAGAGCCTCCCCACCCTCCTGCAGTAATTCCACAGACGAGTGGGAGATCGGGATTAAGGAGTCTCGGGTCAGGACTGCGGTGTGTCCGCGCACGGCGGGACGGGCGAGGGGAGGCGCGGGGGCTCCGGCGTGGAGGGGCAGCGGGGCTGCAGGGCACAGGGCAGCGGGACTGCCGGAGCGAGGCCCCCGACCAGCCCCGAGCAGGCAGAAAGCGGGCAAGGAGGGGCCGCAGGAACGGGGAGGGGGGGCTGTATGTCTGGATTTTTTTGGCAAAGGGCTGCCGGGAAGCTAGCTGGTCCTGTGCCAGGCTCCAGCGATCTCTGCTTAGTCCCTCCCTTTCACGAGCAGTGAAAATTCACCCTGAAACAAAAACATGCATGTGTGTGTAACAATCTGCCTTCTCAGCAGCACCGCCGCCACCCCGGCATCGCTGGCCTCATTACTGGGAGCAGGAAATGAGTAAAACATAAATGACTTGGGAGGAGGCAGGAGGGGCCGCCCCGCTCCCCGGCGATGGCCGCCTCTCCTCGGCGGGCAGCGGCGGGGGTTGCTGGGAGGCCGCCGCGCCTTATGCAGATGTCGGGGACCTCAAATGTCTGCCGGAAATTACAGCTCATGTCGGGCGGGGGGGACGCGCGTTTCCCCGGCTGGGGAGCCCAGCGGGAGCCCCTCTCCCCCGCGCCCCCGCCCCCGAGCTGGGGCCGGCAGCCCCGGCTCTCGCCAAACCCAGCTCGTAAATCAGCTCGGCAGGAGAAAAATACACGTAGGAAAATGTCTCGGGGCAGGGAAAAAAAAAAAAAGAAAAAAAACAACAAACCACCACACAACCAAACAAACCAACCCTCGCCCGGCGTGGTTTGCGGGAGGGCCGGAGCCGGCTGGTGCGGGCCGGCCCGGCGGGGAGCCTGGCAGCCGCCCCCGCTCCGGGCCGGCGGGGCTGGCGGCCGCGGGGCGCCGGCCGGAGGAGGGCCGCGGCGGGGAGGAGCGCGGCGGTGCCCCCGCACAGGCAGGCAGGGCTGCCCGGGCCAGGCTGCCCTCCCCCCGGCCGCAGGACGGCCCGGAGCGTTTCCTAAATCAGTGCCGCACGGCCCGTGCGTGTCCCTTCAAGCCGGGGGCGAGGGCGGCAGGGAGCCACCCACCCTGCCCAGCACAGGCAGCGGCTGGGGGCTGCCACGCTGCGAGCGGAGCGCCGTGGCGCGGCCCTGGCCTCCTGCCCGGGGGAAGCGAATGTGCCTGGCTCAACGCCGCGGTCTTCGGAGCGGCGAACCCCGGCAAAACGCTGGGAGTGTGGGAAAGTGATCTGGGTGCGCAGCGAAACAGGTTACAGGAGGGTGTTTTCAGTGTAGGAGAGCGTAAGAGCATTCAGGTGCCCTGGGGAATGTCTGCCTGAAGAGCAAGACCAACACCTCAAATGCCTTGAACAGCACAGAGCAGGGCGCCACATGGTGCGATTCCAGCATTACTCACCCCAAGATCAGGCGCTTCCCCACCCAGTTACATATGACCAGGAAATTATAGCCTGTGCTGCTCCCCGCCTGGCTGAGCGGCTGCTATATCATATGATACACACCAGAGCGGCGTGTCTGATGAAACAACAGAGCAACGTGTGTTTATTGGAACTCTGATGCTTTGTGGAATAGACGGGCTTGGCTGGGTCAGACTGTCATTTCGTATCCTGAATGCATGCTTCTTCTTGCACATCTTGCCATTAATTAAAATTCTGGCTGAAAATGAAATCCTAATCTTCCTTGACACTCACTCTTCACTGCTCTCCTTCTAGCAGACTCTACAGCCAGCCTCTGTGTGGCTTAGTTGTTACAATTCCTCACTTTTTCTTACTCCATCCATCCCACCTGTGGACAGACTTTAATTTTTCTTCACACTCAGTATCCACAAGATCTTTCTCCTATAGCCATCATATCAAGGGCTCTGCATCTCTCATCTTTATTACTATAATATTCACATCCCAGGTCTGATGTGCACCTCTCCTTCCTGCAGTACATGGCAAATGGAGCTGCAAAGGTCATCTCTGCAGCACACCGTATCATCTTGTTCCTGTCTTGAATTTATCCACTAATCCCTACTTAACACTGAGTTTAAGGAACTTGTTATAATGAAAGTCAACCTGTGCAAGACTGCTCATCCATCCTTTCCAGTATGTTTCTCCCCTTTTTCTCCACTAATAATGTCAGCTCTCCCCAGCTCTGCCAGTCTCCTCACACTCTTTCATGCCATCTCTCCTATACATACCTCTTTTCACTTCACGGTTTGCAGCACCATCTCTACCCAGGTCAGCTCTCTACAACTAAGGTAGTCTAATTTCCTACCAGTTTGTGTTTCATTGACTCTAAGCACCAGTTAAAGCCTTTTCTTCTAACTGAGTGTTTTTAAGAGCTGCAGCCCGTGTAGATTTTCCGAAGTCTGAGAAAATATGAACTCCTGTTGCAGCTTCTTCTGAACGGAAGAAAAAGGTCTTCTCTTGGTTTTTTGTTTTAATGAAATTAAGTACATCTGAGCCAGCTTTTCATCCATCCAATTTGCTTTTAGTTGACCAATGCATTAAAAATTATACATGCATCTGACAGACCTATGATGTCATACATGCTTCCCCCGCCAAAAATCTTGTGATCACATAAACCTTCTTTCTTTGCAAAACCAGACATAAATTGTAACTGCAAAACCATGTGCTGCTTCTCATTGCACCCTTTCTATGTTAATTGTTGTTCTTCACTATTCCTCTGTGCTTGCCTTTTTAGATCTTCTGCTCCTGAGGGCAGAGACTGCGCTCTCTTCTATGCCTGGAAAGTGTTAAGTGCCTTATGGGCATAACAACAATTTAATTAGTTAATAAGTACTAACGATTTGCATTAGTATCATGCTTCTTGCCATGTCACATCAGACCACTGCTCCAGCCAGTCAGACATACCCACAATTTCTCATGGTGCCCTGAATTCCGTGTCCCTCGGCGAGGCTAGGGCCTCATGTGTGGTGGTGGTGGTTGGACCCCTAACCCCAGTCTCATTTTGCAGAGTCTGTCCAGCACTTGCTCATTCTGAATGAATCCATCGCCGGGCCAATCTCGGATCTGAGCTCCTGCTGCATAAAGAGACACTCCTGGCTAATTGAGCTTGCTAACATATCTGACAGAGTGAGACTTGCCAAACTGTTCCGAGGAAGGGATGGTGGCTCTGTAATACTCCCAGCATGGCCCTGTTCTAGGATAGGCAAAATAGAAGGATGAAGCAGGACTCCTCACTGACCCCAGTACTCCCGTGCCTCCCAGCATTGGGGGTTGAAACTTCCTTGCACCCAAATGCCAGTGCCTTTCTCATAATGTCTGTTTCCTCTTCAACATACAGTATTTGCTTCCATAATACCATGCAGTAGCAAATTCCACAGTTTATCCTGTAGCTTTCTGCTTCAAGGAGGGATAATCTGTACTTGATAACATCAAGTGATCTTTTACATCCTGCATCAATCATATTGAATTATAAGGAAAACTAGGAGTCTCCTGGAAGGGTTTGATGGCTTTACTGTGGAAAGAATCAGGAATGTGAGACTTCAGTGAAGAATTTCAATTAAAAGGAAGCAAGGAAGACCTTTGAGACAAGGTGGACACCTGTATTATATTTTAAGAGTTATCCTTTATTCATATATCTTCTATTCCATACCCCTGCACAAAGCCTCTTTGTCTTACGTTTCAGCAAAGAATCCTACACTGAGAATCTGCAGACGGATGATTCAGCAACATTCAGGAGCAGGGAAATGGGCTACTCCTTAAACATTATTCATTTATCTACTGTTTGGTCTTTGTAGCATGACTGTCATCCTGCCCAAGAACAGGAAGGCAAATTCAGGCAGTGGAAGCAGTATAAGCAAAGAGATGGGACAAGACTGCACTTGGGAAGACTGTGGTGATGATGGAAAGTGCTGTAGAACTTGGTAAAGCCAGGAACTGGACCACTCAGCACATGCAGCTGGAAGCCGTGGTGAACATACTGCAAAGGCCTTCTACTAGGAAGTGACACTGGGCCTGCTCCCCTGCTCCTTCCACAGCAGCTGGCCCCTGTTGGAAACAGTGCCCTCAACAGAAGTTACAAGCGTGGCTGAAGACCTGAAAGAAAGTCTAGTGCACCCGATGGTTATGTTATGCTGTCCCAGGGGTCATGTGGGATTAACAGCTGGTAAATGATGGCATACTTAGAATAAGTTATCTGTTGCCACTCTAGGGCAATATGTAAGAAGAAAATGTGGGTCTTACTACAGGCACACTTAAGCCACATGAAGGAGACCTGTATTTTGGAATGACAGGTCCTCCTCCATGACTGGAGCACGACCTAGTTGGTGACTGAGATATCTGTTGTTTATAGGCAATGATTCCTCACAAACAAATCAACTAAATGAACAAACTAGGTGATAAAGAACTGCATTGTCCTCCTCAGAGTCATAAAACCTCATCCCTTTTACAACTGCTGAGTGCTTTGCCAGTATCATGCCAAGGTGAGAGCAGCGGGGGGAAGGGAAAGATATTGAAAAGGAAAATAAATGGGCCAGGTAAACAGTGCTGCTGCTGCTGCTGCAACAGCTGTGGTTGTCATGGCGACCGGGGTGAAGAAGAGGAGGAGGAGGAGGGAGGTGGATTGATCGATAGTCCTGTGCTGGCTCATCTGGCTTCCATCCACGTGCTGCTACAGAGGGAGAGAAAATCAAAGAGCCACACGCAGGGCGGTCGGGGCTCCCATTCGATACATAGGAGCAGCCTGATCAATAGCTTGTTGGAAGGTGGGTAATTGACTCCCCTTCTACCCAGGAGAAAGCAGTGCAGCAACAGCGGTGTGTTCGTTAGCTACTGGTTCCCAGCTCTATTTTATCACCCAGTTTGTTCATTTAGTTGATTTGCTTGTTTGCTTGCTTGAGGTCCCCTCTTCAGTCCGTTTCTCCCTGTACCTGTCAAAGATGGGCACCAGCTGCTGGAGCAGAGCCAGGACTGCCCTCAAGTTTCTGAGCTGCTTTCCTTCTCCTCTCCTTTCTCTGGTCATAGCTGGGTTTTTTATCTCACACCGGCAGAGGTTTTGACGGGGGAAGCTGGAAACAAGGACAGCCTTTTCTTACAGGATTTCTAGAGCTTCCTTTTCTCGCTGGGTCTGGAGGAACGTAAGTACAGCTCATCTGAATGCAAGGAGCACAGTAGCCCCCCAAATAATTAAACAGTTAAGTCTGGTTTTGCACCTCACAAACCAAGTGAATTATAGGGAGGGATTTACAACTTTTTGTAAGTCTGCTGTTCTCCAGAGGAGTTATCTGCAGAAGGTGACCAGGTGATGCTATCAGAAAAGACACCAAAAAAAAAAAAAAAAAAGAAAAGGAGAAAGAAGTAGCAGAGGAAAGGGTAAGAAATCAGGGCATGCTGAGGAAAAAAAAAAGAAGAAGATGCAGAAAAAGAGATCTTTCCGAGGAAAGCACTCATGAAGCACTGAGATAGGGTAGGCTAATTCTCCATTTATGCCTAGACCTCGGCAGAGAGCCCTGGCACGAGGTACCTGCTTGACCTTTAAGCAGGCAATGCTGCATTTTGTAGACAAGACAATACAACCAAGTTCACCCTCATGCTGAATAAGCTTCTGCAGACATTTTCCAACAAAACAGTGGAATTTGGGTGGCAAAACCAGGACTTCTGTTTTGTGTCTTCTATCAAAGCAAGAAGCACAAACCTCCCTATCACCTCCCTGGGGCACTAAGAACCTAATCACTTCAACAGGGAAAAAACAATGCCACTCTGTATGGTGCAACACCCATCAGCAAACTCTGAGCATAAAATGGTAAATGTAGACTCTGAGATGCTCTGGGAGGCAAGGACCATCTGTTTGCTCTATACTTGTCTATTGTCCAGCTTGCTGGAGTCCTGGTCTACAATAAGCATTTAGGCATCTAGTAATAATAAGAGCAGTAGCATCCATTGCTGGATAATTGATATTGCTTTGTGGAGCAACTAGCCCCTTAGGGTACAGCTAAGAAGAGGCAAACACACCAGAAGTATCACTTCCTTCAGTTCCCTGGATTTTTCTTGGAGCTATCCCATCCAAATGCACTACAGTTCAGTTTTACTTAGCTTCTGAATTAAAAATGAAAACTCATTTGCTTGGAATTCTGCTTCTCTTAAGTTAGTTGGCTGCAGTCCAGCTCTCAGGGTTTGTGCTTTTAGGGTCTGATCCAAATCCCAGAGAAGTCACTGAAAATCGCTCCACTGATTTTAATGAGTCAAATGGCTGTGTGAGGAGTAAGCTATCATCTCTCAAGGCCTTTTTTTATTATTTCCTTTTCATGCTTTGAAGCACTAGCAGGTGTACCTCGCAGACGCTGGATGTAAATCACAGTGGGAAGAGAGGGCTGTGTGAGCACAACTGCTCCCTGTTGCATAACCTAGAAGATGCAGGTTATATCAGACAATACTAACAGGGTAGGGTCTACAGCTTTTTTCACTCCCCAGAATATCCGCCTCTGGAAATATTTACAAACCACCCAAAGATGTCTCTGTGTCCTGCAGAATATTTTCCTTTGGTTCCTTTGTGAGTGGGAAGATAAGAGCTTCCTAACCTCTGGGCATAATTTATGGCAGAAATAAATAGCAGGATGATAGAACAGCTCTAAAGTAAATTATTGAAAATATTCACCTGCCAGTTCTCCAGAGAAAGCAGGCAGGTGGGCGAGCCAGAATCAAGTCAGACTAAAAGCCTTAGAGGAATAGAGTAGTTTCTTCTAGGCATAAAGGAACAAAAAGTGTTTGCAGCACCTGCAGGCTGCTTCCTCTCCAGAAGGAAGCCGGAAGGTTGGACAAAATATTAAATAGACAATGGAACAGCCTGTAGTCAAATTTGCACTCGGGCAAAATAAATAAAAGGACATATAATATTCAATGTTGCTTTCAAGCTAAATGTCTGGACTACCTGCCAACAGAAGCATATCTATTTGCTGAATCATGCCTGACACAGATGGGGAAAGTGATGGGGTGCGTGGAAGACATGGGAAAGGCAGGATGGATCTCGTAAGCATCAGTAGGGCTCCAGAGAATCAGCTCAGTGAGTCTTGCTGTTTAATGTGCAAATTCAAGGGCCTGGCTACTGAAACATAGTTTAAATTCTGAGAAGAGTGAGGTCATCCAAATGCTTTGTGAGCATATGCGCAAGGGGAATGATGTAATGCACAAACAGTCTATGTCTTTCTCAAAAGGGACCTTCCTTAAAGGTCTCTCTGAGCCTACATGGGTGCTGTAAAAGGGCATCTCTCACCTGCCTCTGCAGTAGTGCACTTTCACAGCTGTATCAAGGGCCTTGAAGACAGTGCCCAGTAAAAACTCTGGTTATTTACTAAAAATGCCACTTTCTAGGAATTTGCGCAGGAGCCTTCCTGACAGGGAACCAACTCCTCCCCAAAGCGAGAGCAGTAGGGGTAAGTCAAGCTCTGTCGATGATAAAGCAGAGAATTATGATAACACAAAGGATCCTGTATCCTAAAAAGTGAGAAAAACAACTGCAGTCCCACACTAGATGAAAGGTATCAATGCTGCCGTTCTATGGTGCATCCCATAATGCTTAACCGAGGCCTTGAAACAAGGTTCATAAAGCAAATGTGGGAGTGTCTAGCACTGAGTTGTCTGACTGTTGGTCTGTGGGCTGGGATCAGGCCTTGAGATTTTGCTTTGAATACCATCTTGGCAACAGAAGAGCTAGGAAAATGTGATTAAGGAAGCCCTTGAAGGCCATTTGTTAGTGCATTCCTGCAGACTCTAGCCACAGGCTCTGCATTTGCTTCTGTGTCCAGCTAGGAGGGGGAGGATAGACTGGGAGGTTGCTTCAGACTGTGCCTGCAGGTCATCACAGCATCCACAAGGCATGTGAGAGAAGGCAGTACTCACTTCCAGTCCTTTAACACTGGAAAAAGTGGATACCTTGGTAACAACCTGACAAATTGTTCTAGGGAAAACACAGGGAACAAAGAGTGCATGGGATGATCATCCCCTTTTAGAAGAGCAGCCAGTGGGCACGAGAGACTGAGATCCCGGGCCTTGTAAGGATCTGCTATAACTGATACAGATCAGGACAATTCTTGGGAGGGTCATTGCAGCTCTCGGATCCCTTTCAAATTTGGGAAGTGTGACAGTGGCTTAATTCCCTTTGCCTCAGCCCCAAGAGTGACTTGTGTCCTGGAGCACTCAGCATGCTCAGCTGAAAGTCTGTTCCTGTGCCTGAACAAGCAGCTGCTTAAACCCTGGGTGTCCTACATTACACCCAAAATGTGCACAGAGCCTGAAGACTTTGACCTTAGAGCACCCTCAACCTGAGAAGCCAGGCCAACGCCCATCAGCAATGTAACTCGAATTCTAAGCTCTGGTGCTGCAGAGATGCATTGTTGTATGATTAATGAATGCCATTAAACCAGAGAGCCTCTTCAGCCAGCAGTGAAAACTCGGGAGAAATGCCAGTCAAGGGGGCTGAACCAAAAAAAAAGAAATAAATGCTTGTGGTTTAAGAAAGCTGACTTTCAGTCTCCTTTTGAGATTGCTCCATTCTAAATTGTTAATCCACATTGATCCACTGTAAGAAAGTTGGTAGGGCTGCCTCATGCTTGTGAGTCCCAGAAAGGACAGGGCATGACAAAGGACCCAGTCAGCACTGGTGCTACCCTTTCCTGGTGTGAAAGCAAAGCCTGGACATTTTGCCAACACTACCTCAGGTTCTTTTAGATGTAACTGATCAGAGAGGTTGATAGGAGGAAGAGGAAGGTAGCGCACAGCTGGTAAAAACTTCAGCTATGTTAGTACACCTGCTCCACTGCTGATGGAATCCCACACATGCAAGGATTTGCAATGAGTGAGTCATGCAAAGTTAGCTTCTACTTGACATCAAAATGCACTTCAGTTAGCTCACCTGGAGCAACCACTGGTGATTATTTGAGGGTTTACAGTGCACATAACCTGATCACTGGTCACAAATGCCTGAGTCAAGACTGTACTTGAATATAGACAAGAACTACTATACGTGCCTTTTGGGCACACCATAGAACAAAGCGAAAATTGTGCTTATTAAGCAATTAAACTTCCAGTTACTTGTGACCCTTTTTTCTGGGTTAGCATTTGATGATTTGTCATGCTATGCGAGAGGCCAGCTGTTCACACCAGCGATAGTCCAGAGCCAGGGAGGATGTGGCAGACAGAAGAGCCTGGGGAGAGGGCAAAAGTGCAGCTCAAAGTGCCAGGAACCTGGAGAAAAGCAGGCAGCAGGTAGCAGAAGTGTGTGCAGAGGGTGCACCCCTAAGCAGTCAGGACTGCAGATGCCTCCATCCCTGCACTGCCACATGGATGGTTTTAAAGCAGAGCCAGTTCCCATAGCAACAGCACCTGCCAGAGCTGCCAGCCCTCGGGATGCAGCTCCTGAGGAAGGTAAAGAGCAGGGCTGACCTCCACACACAAAGCCCCGTCCCAGGCTAGCTGTGTGGCCCCCAGACCAGTGCTTTCCCCCTAAGCAGGAAGGCCACGAGCTCTTCACCTAAACCCCCAGTGAAAGCTGGATCAGCTGAATAGCAGCTCCTGCTTTGAAGCAGTGCCCTACTGATTTTTGGATTCCCAGGAAATTAAGAGATGCTGAGCTAAACTTCATGGTGTTGCAGGACAGGTCAGAGGAGGAATACACAAAAGCATCCTCAGCAGAAGGGAACAGAGGGATCCCCACTTTCTGACATATCACCAGACAAGTGCTTTTCCTTCGCCTTGCACCTGCCCTCTGGCTTGTTTTTTACCTACTACTGCTTCTCTGCTGTTGATTTTTGTTCTTACTCTCCTTCCAGTGCTCCAGCAAAACTTTCTGCTTTGTAGGCGTGATGCCAATGAAAACTGATGTTTACCAGCTCTAGTAGGGTTCATTTTCTTGCTTGCACAGTTCACACTTTCTCCTGGAGAGAAAGAAGTTGTGGAGGTGGAAGGTTGCCATTAGCAGGATTGAATTTCAGACACCTGAGAAAGCTGACACTGAAGAAGTGATGGAGGCAGTTCTTTGTGAACAGGTGGCTACATGATAAAACCTCTTGCACTCAGTGCTACCCGGCCCCAAGCTGGCAGCTTTGGTAGAAAGGCCAGGGTCCAAATGGGTCAGAGACTGGCATCTCTTATGTCGTGAGAGCTTCTTCTAGGGCTGGGCTGAAGTGTGCTGCAATGGCTGGGTGCACACTCTCATCTGTATCTGCTTCTGCTTCTTCTCTGTGTCCTCTTATCTGGGCTGTGAATCTCACATCTTTCAGCAGAATAGAATTCATCTTGTATTGAATACCAGGAATGTAAAAGACAGGGAAACTATTAGGCTCTGATAAATAAACATTTTCAGGAACAATTTCATCTTACTGACTGTGGAAATGTGTGACAGATCTGAGCTCAGGCAAATCAAGCGGACTGCTCATTCTGATATTGTGAGAGAAAGCAGCAGCAGCCAGAGAAATTGAAAGATCGACAGTTAATTGGAAATGTTACATCTGCTGTTTATGCAAAAGGCATAAATATTTATATCCTGAAGGCTGACTTTTGGGTTCGCTTCTCAGCATGAAGAGATTTACATTTTGAATAAAGACTTTTTTCTTTCCTCTTCTCAGTAAACGTGAGCAGTTTATTATTCCTTTAAACAGGAATCCTTAGCCAAGTCCTCCAGTCCTGTTAGTTATGTGCGTGCAGATTCCCTTGGCTTCAACAGAAATTACAGGTGTGTGCAGACTGCAGCATCCGTCGCCTTTTTTTATAGACAAAAAGAGAGGAGTGAGATTGAAACAAAAGGGCAGGAACTGTGATCACAAAATGAGAAGGCAGAAAATACAGAGACAGTTCAAAGGCACCTGAGATGCTGAACTGCTTTTCTAAATCTGCTTTCAGTAAGAAAGCTCTCCTGCTGACCTTCTCACTGCTTTTCATTTTATTACACACACTTGGCTCCAGCATTCTCCCTCTTCCCTATCATTTCCCAGTTTGAGGTTCTCCTGCCTCACCTTCCCCTATTACTTCATCTGCTCCCATCAGCTTTGCACTCCATCTGCTCTCTTCTCTTCCCCCACTCCCAGTCTCAGCCCATGTGTTTGCCCTATTACGTTCTCAGGAGACCCCAAATCCACACATCTCTGTGTGGATGCTGAAGCTGTTTGCCTTCCACTCTTCTACAGCATCATTCATTTCTCATTTTAATCATTCTCTCTGATGAACTGTAACATTAAAGCTAAAAAAAGAGTTACAGATAAACAGTAACAAAACATCCCAATGAGATGTAGGATGTTGTGGATTCCTGTCTTTCATATCTACCAGACTGGGCCATCCCTGAAGGCCAGAGCCCAGGTCGCAGTGCTGCCAGGCATCAAGCCATTGCTTGAGATTCCCAGACTTAATCCTTGGACATCTCAAGTAGTGCATCTTGCCCCCTATTTAATGATAAAACTATGTCACTTGCAGGGACTAAAGAATCTCCGAAGATATAATCTCATTGTTTGAAAGCACTTGTATGGAGGATGGTTAGCTTTATAGGAGAGCCTGCTGCGAACGAGAGGGATACCTGACTGGAGTACTGATTTGTGCCTCCATGGCGCAGAATTATCAATGCAGAGCATTCACATTCCCACAGGGTCAGCAGACTGGGCCAAAGGTATGGTGGAGTTTACTTTCACCTTCTTTCTAGCAATTACTGGATCACTTCCAATGACTTCTCCCTTGTCTCTCAAAAATGTAAAAAAGGAAAGCACCGAGATCATGAGAGGGTGTTTGCATTCTCCTCTTGTTTGCCCCTTGTTTCTGAGGCCCTAGAATTTCAAAGCAAGATTTCATTTTAGTTTAAGGGAATTTTTGTGTGTGTTTTAAAATGGTTTGTCCTCTGGGACTATTTTTCCTGGCTCACATCGTTTCTGTTTCTATGGCAACTACAGCTGGCTCAGATGTGCTGTTGCCATGGCAACTGTCTGGTCCTCCTTTCAAATGATGCACTGAAACAGGAATGATATTTGCATCCCCAATGCTGTATCGAACAAATCTCTTTCACCACTCATGGGGAAGACATAAGACAACTGTATAAAATCAGCACAAAATCCAATCTAAATCTTCTCGGAGAGGGTTTTAGACAGCTGGTGATATGAGAGGATTGCAAAGAAATTGGGCTTTTCCATTCATGGGCTTAGGCAAGACTGGCACTTGACTGGCATTTTCAAAGTCTGTTCTGGGCAACGGAGTATGCTTGGAAATACCCACATGGGAAGAACACAAGATTTACCAGAACAGCTAATTCATGTAAAAGCCATCACATCTTGTTTTCTGTAAGATCTTAAGATAAATTATGTGCTAAGAAACACATGGTAAAATATACCTCGTTATTTCATCCTAAAGAACAGATCAAAGCTTGCATTGCTCATGATTGCATCCTAGGATATGGCCAATGTAAAATGCTTGGGTCCCTCTTGGATGTATACTGCTACAGATTCACAGAATAATTGTGCTTTCCTCTAATTTTCCATCTCATATCCCCCTCTCTGCATGCATTCTCCCCCCTATATCATGGAGGAGCTGCCATGCAGGTGCATGGCAACAAACCATGAGACGCCATAACTCTCTGCCTGCTCATCACAAGACGTGATACCAGAGGTGTGTTTCTTCTCTGTGACATTGGGCAAAAAAGTGAGAATGGTATGATTTATTGTGTGGGATGTGTAAGGGCTTTATTCTTGACTTCCTCATGTCATCTACATGTGCCTGACTTCACTTTGTTCTTTGCCTTTTTGTTTGTTTTTCTGTTTTCTATCTTGTTGCTAGTGCTGGGACAAATCAGGAAGAAAGACATAGACAGGCCTCTCTGCAAGGCTCCGCTGGTTCTGTCCTCTTCACTTGTCTTCCGTAGCTTCCCCAAGGATTATGATGTTCATAACAGGTAACAAAAGACAACAACTGTGCAATGGAGTACTGAGGGGAAAATGAGTATATTTCCTTGGGGAAGCAAGGAGTTGGCACCTCTCTTTTATGGCACCAGCAGCTGTCCCTTGCGGTGTCCTGGGTTTTGTCATGCTGCTGGGCTGAACACAGTCTCCTGGAGGGGTGCAGTTGAACCTGAATGTTTTGCTTTGCAGATGGGCACTGTCCCAGCTGCCTCACCTGCAACAGTCACAGTCCAGAAGACTGAATTCCTGAACTAGTGTATGGCTTTGAGGTGAGGTACCTTTGGTATCTTTCCCATCAACAAAGACCATTTAAAACCAGTGCTGTTAGTAGAAAGGACGAGGAAGGAGCAGGAATAATTAAACAGCAAAAATCGCCACAGGCTCCAAACAGCTGCTGCTGACAGTTTATCCACAGTGTACAGGCCTAGCCTCTCTTTTAAGGCACAGGGCATATATGGTGCACCTTATTTTTTAACCATGTTGGTCTGTAACACTCCATTGACTTCCACTGTTGTCTCCAGGACTTACTTGGTCCCATTAGCCAACAGAACATTGTAGCCAGTCATGAACAAATCTATTCTACCACCTAATGTCAGAGGAAGACCATTATCCTTACTAGGTAGACTAGACATGTAAAAGCCAGGTAACTTGCCTTAATGCGGGTGGTCTACATGAACACAAGGACTGGAAGGCCTTCTGCTTAGCCATCACATCCTTTTCTGAAACCCTGGTGCCTTAACACTTCGTTTTGTTCCTAGAGCTTTTATGCAGCAACACACGTCTGCCATCCAAGTACAGTAAAAGCCTCAATGTGCAAATAACAGATCAAAGTAAGTTTCTGGATAAGATGCTAAGTTCTGTGTGGCTTTCCTTTCTTATTTTGGGAATATTCAACAAAACTCACCTTTCACTTCAAGAATGATGGAATCAATATGCTTTGCCATCATTTATTTTGGAAGGAGGACCATAATACAGCGCTCCTTCAATTACAGAAGATGGAATCAATACATTTCACCTCCATTTATGTGGTTAAGGTCTAAGTCAGCATGGCCCACCCTTTATTTATGGGGGTGGCCTCAATACAGCTTGCTTTCATTTAATGGGGAGGAACCAATATGTCTTGGTTTCACTTATGGGGGGTGGGAAAGAGAGAATCAATACAGCCACTATCATTTATTGGGAGGGATCTATAGATCTCACCTTGATTTACTGGAGAGATCATTATCTCAGCCTTCATGAAAGTGGGTGGTATGTTGGACTGAATAAGGTTCATCTGCTTTTAGAGCAAATTGACAAAATATTGCTTTCCATATATATGTGGGGATGTTTCAGCATGGCCTTCATATATATAAGGCTTGGACACCAGGTAGTTCACCAGCTAACACAGGGATGTGTGCAATTCAGCTCATCATTAAGTCTGGAAAGACAGGGGCAGGTTCAATACATAGGGATTGTGGGCTCTGCATGGTAGACCTTCCTGACTCAGAAGTCTGTCTGTGCTTTCCTATTTATGAGAGGCGCAGGTTCAATTTGACTTTATATTTAAGTGTGTGGAAGCCTGGATTTATTGTAATACATCTTCCTTTAGAGGAGATGGTCTCTAGATAAGTTCTTCATTTATGCAGAGATAGATTTGGTGGTGTTCCCCCTCATTTACAAAAGCTGGATTCACTGTTCCTCATCATGCTTTATAGGGAGCTAATATGAACTGTGAGTTAATTGTAGGAGTAGAGAAAAGGGTATGATGCATTCCAGGACCACAACATTGTGGCAGCCTATCTAAATGTCTGAGAAGGAAGTGCTTCTTTACAGCTCCTCAGAGCACAGTGAAGCAGCGGTAGTGGGTATGTTGCTATGAAGAAAGGGGAAGATGCCATGAGATCCCAAGCAACTTCTACACCAGGTCTGCTACTGGCATGATTTTTCTTTGCAGCATCACACAGTCTACAGAAATAGCTGATCTCACTGCATTTTAGAGCTGCTAATTCAGGCCTAAAGATTGTTGTCGTTGTCTCCAAAGACACTAATCACCATCCTTCATGTCATCCTCCCTCAAAAGAGCTCAAAGCCCAGCTGAAAAGAGTGTGACCTGTCCTCTAATCACCTATTAAACATCTGCCTCCCCCGGACTGTTTGCAATGCTGCGGACACCACAGCAAGGAGTCTTTCATATTTAGGCTACTGATTTGATAGGAACTCAGATTATCAGTGAGCAGAAGTAAATGCTAGTTGATGCAGCCAGGAGGTTGCATGATATGAGTTAGGGGGCATCAGTGCGATTCCTGGAGGAGATATGTCAGAACAACTTAGGAAAAAATATCAACCCAAGTGCCCACCTTGCTGGTTTCTCAGCAGAAAGGCTATGGACTGAAAGGACCCCAGAGATTGAACTGTCCTGTCACTTTTCATTATGTACAATAGCTACACGGCATGCATGCACCTGCAGCTCTCATTTCAAGGTGGAAAGATTAGCAAATAGAGGGCACTTTAATGTCACCACAGAAATACAGTGTATTGAAAACATGACAATCCCTGCTGGCCTCTGCTTTTTCCTGGGCACCAAGGGAAAATGGGCAAGTGTGCGGTGAGGAACCAAATGCAGACTGGTTTTGACTCAGGCTTGCCGCTTCTTTTAGCTGATGAAAGGCTGCAGCAGATTTCTAGGAGGCAGAAGGTGGAATGTGCCTTTCTCATCCCTGAAGAAGCAGGCACGTTTATTTTCATCGCTGCATTGCATCAGCATCACTGCTTCTCCATGCTGGCTGCTTGTAGTGCTGTACTTAAAACTCCGTATCTCTCTGTGCAATAAGGCTTTTCACAGTCTGCCCTTTTGTGTGATGCTGGGTTAGCTAGGCAGACAGGCTGAATGTGAGAATGCCTATTTGCATGCAAAGAGTATTTCTATTACAAATAGGATAATTCCACAAAGAGTTTCCTTCTCTTCCAAGGTTCTCATGTCTCCTACACTCTTGTCCTCAAAGACCCTGCCTCTTCCCTATTTCTGTTTCTTTTCAGTCCCAAATTTAACAGCAGTGTTTCTGAATCTCCCTTATTTTATGCCCTAGTGTCCTGGCTTTGCCCCCTACATTCCTTCTATTTCTCCCTGGAGTCTTTCTTTAAGATGCCCTTCCAGGTAAGCTTCTCTATACTGTCTACATTGTCAAAAAATATGAACATACTCCAATCACCTCCATAAACCTATGTAATGTTGTATTATATCTCTGGTTAGTCTAATATAGCAACAAATCAGAGAAAGAGTCCTTCAGTATGTCAGCCTTTTTTCTTAAAGCTTTCTGAAAAATCTTCAGCAGCTATAGATGACTGTGTGAGTTCTGCTGCTACTGAATTCTAGAGGCAGACAATACAGCCAGAGTTTCCCATCTCCCACCACTCAGATGAACTCATGGACTGTGATTTGGAAAAGGACATGACATGTGGAAGGGATCCAACAGGCTACCTCGGAAATTACTGCAAATTCCATCCAGAAGTGGTATAAAGCAAGGGAAGGAATAAGAATACCCTCCTTAGGGCAGAAGTGTGCCTTAATTACAGAATGCAAGAGACCACACGGTATGATGATGGGCTCCTTAGAATAATCAGAATTAATATCCAGCTCTTACATGCTGCTTTTTGTTAGAAGAATTCAAAGTGCTTCACCAGTGGCACAAAAATGACGATGCTTGGCCAAAACCAGCCAGTGGCAGGACCACAAATGGAAACCATCTGTCCCAAGCGTCCTGGGAGCGTGTGCTAGTTCCCTTAAAAGGAATAAGAAATGAGTTCAGCTTCTTGCATGCACCAACTGTAAATAAGCAGAAGGACAGGTATGAATTCTTTCAGGGTTCACCTTCATAAAAAAATCTGTTTTCTGTAGTTCTACAACCCTTCTCCCAGGCATGTGTGGTAAAGGCTGCGTGGCAGAGCTGCTCAGGGTATGTTCTCCCCCTGTGTTTCTGCCTCAGTCTACCATAGCAGCCACTGCATCTTGGGCACAGCTTAGAGCAAGCCTAACCTGCACAGAAGTAATTCCACTTACTTCTAATTTAAAGTAACACCAACTCCTCTTCTTTGTCTTCGTGTGAGCAGATGAGGGAGTTCAGTGCAGTGATTGAGAGGTGTTATTTTGTGATCCGCAGTGTATTTTAACACCTTTTCAACATGAGATGACCATGCAGGCTTTTTGCACTCTTTCTGTATCTATTTGATTGTGCTTTCAGAAGCTGTAAACAGGGACACAGTAACAGTCTTCTGTCTGTACCCAGCCTTGCTCTGCATTATTCATACATTTCCTTCCTGTTTCACACACTTATGTCAGTCGTCATTCAGGCAAAATTCATGTTAAATGATTCGCACTCTCTTTCTCTATATGTGCCTTTCTCTTTCTCACTGTCTTTGAAATGGGAATGGGAGGAAAAAATGTAAAAAAAAGAACCTGTGATTAGACTTCTCCCTTTTTCTTTCTTCCCTCCTCAGTCAGAGCCCAATTCTCAATGACATCTCTATCTGGTCTCTTGATTTGAGTGTCTGATGCAGAAGAAAATGGAGCAGAGGAGCCATCATTGTTAAAAAGTCCCATCAGTATTGTCCTGTTACGCACTGATTAATCCTAATTTCCGAGATTAAAGAAAGAAACCCCCATCTGCGTATCCCATTTGCCCCTGTCAGAAATCTGTACTATCTTTTCTTTCTGCTTTCCCTGTCCTGCCCTGCCCTCAGGACGTTTGCCCTGAGAAGCTTCCACACCTATCTTATGAGCATCCGAAGGGTATTAGTGGCAATTGCTCCAGGGCTTTTCACTTGCTGGGTGCTGTGCAGTTCTGTCTTGCTACTTTCATTACTTACTATTCATATGGGATTAATAGAAGGGCCAGCAGGAAGGCATGACTTATGGCATTCTGTATACAGGGATGAATCCCAGCTTTGTGGTTAGTCTTTTTCGACTTGCAGATGATGCAGCTGAGTGCCTTAACCCACAGTTGCCTGACCGTAACTCTCCAACATTACATCAAGAGATCACTGAGGTGCTGATGATAGGTTGAAGGACACAACCAAGGAGAATGGCAGGGCTGGCATGAGTCTCCTTGATTGCTGGTGCCTGTCTTCACTGGCACATCAGTTTGCTCCACAGGGAAGCTATCAAAGTCTAGGATGAGTTTAGATTACAATAGTGCCAGCGTCCAAGACTGCATTTTTCTATTTTAATGTGGCTAAAAGGTTGCAACCATTCCTCTCAGAGCAGAAATCCGTACTGTCATCTATGAATTATGTCATGCTCAGCGTGCTTGAAAGCACTGCATCAGGGGATGCACTCTAAATGCACTAAGAAACTGAAACTACTGCAGAATGCAGATGACTGCCAGCTAAATAGATGTTCTCACTGGGAACTACCGCTGCTCGCCAAACTGCAGCGAGCAGCCATTGCTTTTCTTGGGGAATGTGGTTCGACAGAGCCCTGAGTGAGACCTGTGGAAGAGACACACCTACCTCTGACCTCTGATGGAGATCCTGCAGCACCGTAGTCACCAGAGGCACGTCCACTGATGCCCTGCTTGTACAGACAAGGGGGCTGAATGCTCCTGGCAAGGCAACCCCCATGAAAGAGTCTTAGTTGAGGGGTTTTTCCCTCCTTCTCGTTCTGAAATATTGTATTTTACGTTCTGTCTGTTGCATTTTAGGCTCTGCTACAGAATCCACCTACTTTACTGGACTTCTGGAGCGGGAATTCTCCTGCTGGAACCAGCCACGTCTGATTATTCTGTTACCTTTTCTCTGCAATTGGCCCACGTCACAGGCTTACAGGGAAGGCAGAGACACACCACTGAAGACAGATGGTTTGAGTATAAGAATGCTGTCAGTAATATAGATAGTAGTTCTCAATTACAGAATTTTGTTTTGTGGAGACTTTGTAATGTTGCTGAGAAATGATTGTTTGTAAGGATTCTCAGTATATGTATTTGTTATCTAGCAATGGAGCAGGTGTGGCTTTTCGCATTGAGAAAATTAGGGAATAAAGCAAGCAAAAAGACTTACTTGATTTTTTTTTTCAGATATTGATCGTAAATGGTCTTTAATCTTTCTCATATTCTTCCTGGTTAAAACCTTTTGAAACAATGTGAACATTTCCTTGTGGCCTTTACAGTTTAGACACCTGTAAACACATCACTGTGCTTTTCCACATTAGCCAATTTTTCTAGCAGCATCAGCCAAAGGAATCTGTCTGGTGCCAAGGAAGCTGTATAATTGTGAAACTGTGAAGCAAGACACACCAAGAGGAATGGGAATTGTTTATCCCCTCCCAACCCTGCCCCATTCTGTGCAACTTCATTTTCAGAGCGATGATTATCCTGACAGCTGGGTAAGCTCACTTGGGCTTGCCCTTGCTGGACTATATCAATTAGTCCTAATCTCCGTTGCTCGTGATGCACATTTCTGAGTGACTTCTTGGCTCGGTGCAGGTGTGGGATCCTCTTCTATCAGATTAGGACCAGCTTCATGCTAGCCTCCAGCAATGGGTGGAATATTTTACTGGCCCTGCCTGTCTCTGTAATCCCTACACCTGGCTGTTTCTTAGGGGTGAGGGGGTAATGCTGACATTCATGATGCTTTGTCTTTCAGCCCCACACCGTTTTTTGCACTCTGAAGCCCTCTGGGGACCCAAATCCATCTTTCACAATGAGCAGCAACGCTGGGAAGGGGAGGGACTGCAGCCTGATTTCCAGGGATACTGCACTTCTCATCAAAGGAACTGTATCCAGGCAACCCACTTCCCCTGCCTGAGACAAGCACACACAGCTGGGACTTCGGAAAACTAAGAAAAAGCTACTGTAAAGAGCGGGCTACAGGGAGGAGGAAAAGGGGATATGGTGCAGGGGGGGAACTGTGTTATTTTGAGCAGGTTATTTCTGCCCTGGCATCAGCGTGACACTGGGCTGACTACAGCAGCCAATGGAGCTACCCAGCCGCTCCTTTCTGGGTCCCCATCAAAAGAAGGGAAAGGGAGCAGCTTGTTCATCCTCCCAAAAGAACCGGGATGGGGAAAGTCTTGCCCTGCCTCTTGCAGGAGCCGTTCCTCAGCTCCTGTGGAAGGAGGAAGAGAGTGTACTGTAACCCTGCCTCCCAGGGCGTGGTGAGGAGAAATCCTGTATTGTTTGGAAAGCTCAAATCCTGCACATGTTAAGGGCCAAAACCATAAATGGATGTACAGACACACCGGCACATGCAGGCAGAGATGCCATGAGCCCTTGGAGCACCCCACGCTCCGGTCCTCCGCAGCTGAGCACCTCAAGAGTTAGTACTTTATTTATTGCCTGGGTGACAGCTGCATCACTTTTTACTGGCACCAGGTGCAGGTGAGTTTTAGATCCTGCACTCCTGCTTTGACCAAGGTCCTAAGATTTGGGCCCAGCTTCAGACCTCACCTGATGCTCTACCAGCGAGGAGCTGGGGCAGGCTGCCAGCAGCTCTACAAAGCACAGGAAAAGCCTCTCCACTGGCCACCTGTTCACCCTTCACTGGCAACTCCCATCCGATGGGAAGGCAAGAGCTGTGTTTGCTAAGTGGAGAGCTGCCTACATGCCTTCTCCCCATGCCTGCAGGACATGGGCCTGGCTTTGAGGTGTAGCAACTGCCCAGGGGAAAAGGAAGCCCACGGCCCTTTGGTGAGAGATCCTCCAGGCTTGCAAGCTGAGGAAAGTAAAATTGCTCTCCATTTCTGTTTCCTCTTTTTCTCAGTTGTGCTCCAATAGTGTACATCCTCCTTCACCTCAGTTAATCCCCACTACACTGCGTACCACAACTCTATCCTATCTTCCCATCTCTTTTTCTACTCTTCCTTTACCCTCTCCTCTTTCCTCCTCTGCCTCCTTCACATACTCCTTCAGATCTGAGCCCCATCACCCTGTCTGCATAGGCTGGCAAGCCTGCTTAATAAGCAGAGCCAGGCTAGGAGGGGCTCCTACCAGCGGCCCAGGCATTTCCTGACCTTTCAAGTGCCTCTCTCGGAGGAATACCTCAGTTGCCTGCCCTTTGACTTTTTTTCAGTGCTTTCTAACCTGTGACTGAGTAGCTCACAAAGTGCCATTTGCCAAGAGGAGAGAAATAAGCTCGGGGGTGGGGGCTTGGAAAGAGCATTAGGCAGCTAAAAATAACCATGGGTCAACTCTGAATGAGCCTGAGGCACTTCTCCTCCCCCAGCCCCCAGCTGATGCAGTCAAAGAGAGGACAAGCAGCCATGAAGAATTCTCTCTGTCTTCAGCTGCAGCTCCTCTCCCTTCCCTCAGGGCATCCCTGCTGCCAGGATGGGGATTGCCACACTGCTATAGAAAGAGGAAAACAAAACAAACGAAAAGGAATCTGCCCCCAAATAACCCCTCTGCCTCCTGGCACCATGTCAGTCACAGAAAGTTTCGTGAATCAGAGATGTTAGGCAGGAAAAGACCTATTTAGTTCCCATCGACTCTCCAACCAGGGGGGTGGGAGGAGAGGTTAGTGCCACATTATCCCCTCCAGCCCATTTCAGTCAAGTATATTCAGATAGGAAATTCTCCTTAGACCCAATAGGCAAAGACACAGCTCTCAACAGCCTCTGCTTTGAACACAGTAGCAGTGAGCTGTCATCCCTTCGGGGATCCATCCAGGTCTGATTCGGAACAGCACATAGGGATGAAGTGATGAAGATTACAAAGCACCATGACTTAACATCTGGTGTTTAGTAAGATCTAAGGAAATAAAAAAGATAAAGACTTGATATATTTTGATTGTCCTAACCCATTACTTGCATGAGTAACAGTTTCACCAGGTTGTATGAGCATTAAGAAGGAGTAAGAAACACAAAGCAGAGGCAGGTGTTTCTAACATGGCTGGAGAAATGACAGTAGTACTACTAATTTAAACACATTACAAATAGTATTTTAAAAACCTACATTTAAGTGTAAAGAGAGCAGAGGCCAGCACTTGGAAATAAAGAGGTGAGAAATGCATGTGCAGCAATCCAGTCTTTTACTCTCATTTCCCTTCCCTCAGACCCCTGCCTATTCAGTATACCAGGCATCCTGAAGTGTTCAGCGAATAAGCCATCATCATCCTTCCTTCCAGCCCAGTGAATTGAACTAAACTCAGATTCCAATGTCTGATTTCCCTCTCCAGTCTTCCTACAGCCTGAGTTTGTGGACAAGGGATTTAGTACCATTAGAAGGCTTGATGTTTTTTCAAATGCATGTACTACTAAAGACAGTGATACACACCTTGCCAGTGGATTTCACAGCTGTAAGCTGACAGACGAGAAATGTCAGCATGCAGATATAATGAATTCAGATCCATATTCCATATGAGAGTGCTTCTGTGATTGCATATGCTTTTCCCAGCCTCATCAGTGTTCCTGTGACCCTTCTGCTGTCACTCACCTACTTCCCCATCCCTCCTGCTATCTTCTACACTGTCTTCTTGCCTGTCCCTGCCATCCAACTGCTGCTCCAGTCATGCTCTGAAACCTTATAGAGAGACCTTAAGACAGGAACCAAAGGATACTAGCCAGGTGGGAAGAATGGAGGCAATAGTGATGAGAAGCACGATCACGGATTTGCCATGTAGGGATTCACTTCAAGGTTTGGAGAGCTTTGTTTCTGTAACTATTTATATTATGAAACAAAAATAGATCAACAGCTCTGCAGTGGGGAGGGGAAGTGGGTGAGATCCTCACAATTTTTGTGATTCCCCTCTCCTTGACAGTAAAATGAGAAAGAATAAAATTGTCTACAGAATTGGCCACTTCCCGTGTGTTGTCAGCCTGCTGAGCATTGTACAGTCACAGAGGAAAACAGTCTCTGCACAGAAGTTCAGACAAGCTGAGACTTCCCAGCTCTCGGAGTGAGGACATTCCCACTGTGTTGCCTGAACTCTTCCCTAATGCCCCTGCTGACGCCTGTGCACATCCACTGATCTGATGTAAAGGTGAGGGAAACTGGACCAAATACCTGCAGGAACTTGTGGACAGATAACCCACCTAGTACACCTCTGCAGGCAGGGCTAGCTCGTACAGAGCATGGAGAAGGGACAAAATGGCCCAACAATCATGGCGAGGGAGACGTTAAAATGTTACAGTCTAGAGAGGACCCAAGAGAAGGATGTGGAGTCTATCATCAGAAAGCCTCAGGAACAGTTCAGCTAACATTTGCCAGGAATGCTAGCCTGCTGGGGATACAGGGATGAATGGAATGATCTTCTAATGCTACCTTCCAATCCTGTGAACAACCCAACTAAACTCAGGCACTGGTTTAAAAGGTAGTCTGCAGGATGCTCTTACAAGGTGCTTCCTGAAATCATTTTCTCTTGTGTTTTAAAGAGAGTCTCCCAGCCTTAAGAAAGTACTGCTTGACGTGACTGGGGAAGTGCAGAGCTGAAGCCAAGTCTGTGAGAAAAACCCTACTCAGCAGCAACTTTATTTTCAATTCCCAGCACCTGAAACTGGAAGGCTGCCATTCTCCTCTAATCCCAGAGCACAAACCAGCCCAGCCTTTTCCTACTGCAAACTCCATTAAGATACCACCCTTGCGTTTTTTCAGAAAGGCAACCTGAACTGTGTCAATGAGCAGTCTGATGTCCAGCAGAGAAGTGTGACTCATTCTTTCTTTGTCACAGGCACAAAAGCCACGATAGGACATGTTGCCCCTGATGGCGGGAAACAGGAGAGGATGACCCAGAAGGTCATCCTAGAAAAGCCTTTCTTCCAGTCCTGTGTTCCTTGCCCAGTGAAACTGAGGGAGAAACAATGTTTTCTATGTTGAGAGAGAGGATCAAGAGACTTGAATTTGTCCCTGTCTTGCCACTGTGTAGGTTTTAATTTATCCCGTCTACTACTTTACCTGTAAAATGCAGGCGGTAAAATGCAGGCGGTAAAATGCACTAAACACAAGGAAATTGTAGAATTCAATGAATGGATAATTGTGTATCTCAGGAACAAAGTACACATTTCTAATTAGCTGAAAGGATCATTCTTGATTACCACCAGTCTTTGTAAAGCACTTGATTGCTCAGAAAGAAACATGTAACACAGTTAGCAGTACACATTATTAGATTATTAATTCATCCTACTATTCTATATGCCAGCATATTTACAATGTGCCAGTTGCTTTGGTTTCTAGGTGAGGAATGCACAATATTGAACTCAAATTAATGAAATCAAACACTTTACACTACATACTTCTAATTAGAAATGCTACAGATTATTTCCAAAATTATATTGTTAACAAAACAACATATGCCTTGTACACAAGCTTTTCAATGCTTCTGTTGGTGACATAGTTTGGGATCCCCAAGACAAAAGATGTTCGATAAATATCAATGCAAAAATATTTCAATGGTTTCTCTCACCAACAAAAGTTCCAAGACTTGCTGCACACTTAGCATAGTTGTTTATTTATTACTTTTACTATTTTTATTATCACTGTTTTTAAAAGTCAAGTAATACAACATATTAATTATGACTACAGATTCTCTGATGTATTTCCTTTAAGATGGGAGCTGAATCCCAATGACTACCTCCCAGTTTGGGTAGTTAACTTCTACCTTCTCCCACTTCCTCTCCAGTTTCAGCTGGATATAATCCGATTCTTCTTTTCCTCAAAAGACAATGCAAATACTGCTTTGTACTGTTAAATAATTGTCACGTTCAGCCCTGAGAATAACTGGATTTCAGCAATGGGATAAACAATTTCTATATTTTATTTGTAAACACTCGGCATATTTCAAATTAAAATGCCTCCCTCAAGAGTTACTTTTCAAATATTTGCACTTAGTGATCCTTATCCCTTCTCTTTTCATTTCTTTCTAGTCCAGATCCCCTGGTCTAACTGGGAGGGAGGGTTATGGAACCCCAAAGTGGCTTTAAGCTACTTAACCGCTTCAGTAATTCTGTGGCTAGTGGAGGGTCAGTTTAGCTCCTGGGTATGGTGCCAGTGGCATTACCCACCCAGGACAGGGCAGCTAGGAGATGGGACCTGCAGATCTGAGCCTGCATGGGCCACAGGAAGAGAAATCATCCACCAAACTAAGACTGGGAAGCACAGTTGTGGGATGAAAGGGCAGCAGTTGTAAGAACTGAAGATTTGCAGCAGCATTTTTTAACCGCTGGTTTGAGAATCAGCTGTGATTTCCACAGCCACATGTACCAAACTGGACTGAACCACCTCCAGCACAGAAAAAGCCTCAGGGAGGAGATGAAAAGTTTAATTAATTAATGCTTGTAAAATGCTTTGAGACCCTCAGATGGAACACACAGGAGAAGTAGAAAGACTTAATTATTTTTACCACTGATGTTATGGGGGGGGAGGGGGTGTGTGTAACTGCTTCTTATTGAAATACTGTAGTCCTTTCGTTCTTTTTGAGTTGGATCTGCTCTGCATATGGTATCTGAGACTGAAGAACAGCTGGAGAGAAATGGTGAAATAATAATCTCAAGGATTTGGTTTGTAAAAACATATTTTCAGGGATATTTGCTCAATGCAGTTGGACAACGTTATGTCAGACCTGCTGTTAAATGGAAATCAGGCTATGGCATGAGCACACCTTAAACAAACCACTGAATTGTGCCATTGTTTCCTGCTGTGGCTGTTCTTTTTCCCTTATTTCCCTTTACATGATTTTGCAATGGGAAACATAGCTATTAGCTAAATGGCAGCGAAATATTCATACTGACATTATCAGAGCTAACCCCCTGAATAAGCAGAAGGAGATATTGGCTAGCTTAGCAGGACAGGAAAACAGACTCCTTTCACCTCCATGTCACCAGGTCCAGCCCAGTCTAGATTGATAGTTTCAAAAATGCCATTTGACAGCTTTTTGGCACTCTGGGCAAAATGAATTGGGCAAGGGAAGGATGGAAAAATCTCAGCCCAAGTCCCACTGGGACAAGTATCAACACCACAAATGGCACTGCTTGCCAGCTCAGAAGAGGCCATTGCATTCCTCAGATACATTACTTCCAGGACAGCAGGAGGAATAATGTCAGGGCCATGTTAAAGAAACTTGCCCTGTCCTGCATGTACCTTCTAGACTCTAAAATTAACTGAGTGCCTTCCATCAGAAAAATACCCACTTTAAAGAGCAGAGGAGAGACAGTGGGTATCAGCCAGACAGGGAGAGTACTATTTGCAGGCAGTTTCCCAAAAGTAGCTGCTTTTAGGAGTGTGCCTCGGGAAAGAAATGGGAATTACTGCTACTAACAATCTGTCATAACTCAGCGTTACTAGAATACTTTTGCACCCCAGAACTGTATCCATCCCTAGTTTGTCTGTTGCATGAAGCGCAGCTCACTTGGAACAAAACATGGCAGGACAGAGGAAGCTGACTCTCAAAGTTACAGTATCTTAGACACCCTTGTGTCCTCCCTATGACACCTGGGTATCACCTTGTCCTTGACATATTTTTCCTTATGATACCTTGATGAGGCGCCCCTTCAAGTGTTCTTTCAAATGCTGCAGTCAGCATGGATCTTGCTGCAGCAGCACATGTACCTCATGTGAACAAGTCTGGATTTTTTAAACAACTGTGTTTGGCATGGATGTGCATGAACCATACGGTTCTGGTACCCTGAAGCAGGGTAGAAAAAGCAGAGCAGCTGAAACGTTCTGTTCCCTCATAGTCTGATGGCTGTGTTAACTTGCAGTTGTGTCAACACAGTCACAAGGCCCATGTAAAGTATAATATCTCAAAGAAAATAGTTATCATAGTGTATGTCACTTCTTCTTCTATTTCTGGTGGGAATGCAGGACCAGCTCAGAACACTGTGAAAGAAGCAGTATTGCTGGTATCACTCAGAGATTGGGGTCCTTCTTTCCCAAAGGTGGAATTGGCTCTGGCAGCTAGATCCGAAGCATAACACTGAGAAAAGGTGAGCAGGTTTCCCATGAACCAGGAATTCAAATAGTGGCATGTCTGTCGAGAAATGATAGACTTGTAAGGTTCGACTTATGCAAAGTAAATCAACGTGTTTATCGTGCCCTGGATAGAGCAAGGACAAGAACTGAGCCACTTGCTCATTTGGCAAAAAACAGCAAAAGGATAAGAATGCTGGTATCTGCTTCTCCCTTCTACAAACCTTCCAAGGGGAGATAACAGCTGAAAGAGGGAGCTTCGCAGCAGCAAGACAGCTCTGTTTTGGCTAAAGCCTGAGGGACCAAGCAGAAAAACAGTTTCAGCACAAAACTCTGAAGGCTATGATGCCCTGGAGTGAAACTTTTGCTTAATTATCTAGAAAATTAATATTACAATTAACATGCCTGTGTATGTTAATGAGAATTCTAGAGATCATGCTATACATACATGACTGTGTTACTCAACTCTCCGCCTAAATCACACTATACATAACCAGTGGGAGGGGAAACAAAGAATTAAGAGAATAAACAGAGACTAAGGGGTAAAAATTGGGAGAAGGGGACTGAAGACCTAGAAGAGATGGTCAATGGGCTGTCCTCCTCTTCCTCCACCCAAGATAGGGACGCCTTCTTGGTAAGAATTGTGCCTTTGCCCCCAGCGAAGAATACCCGGGGAAACTTGGCCAGCATTATTACAATATATTAGCGCTATTGCACTAAGTGCATTTATCAATGGCAATTCTGTACTTGTTATATCTGTCACCTTAATAAATTACCTATATTTGCAACTTTGCGAAACAGTTTCAGTGAAAGTCCCTGAGAGGACTCTGACAGGCAAACGTCACATCCTTGCTCTTAACATGACACATGTCCTACAAGCACGTGGTCTGGCCACTTTCTCCTCGTGTTCCGTCCTGTCATCAGACAAGGAGATCATTGGATCTATTAGTTAAAGAGACCAGAGATAAGTGTCACAAAAAGATGGAACTAAAACTGAGGGCCTGAATTTGCGGTGAAGCTGCCCTGAACTTTATCATTTGTAATGAAGTGATAATCCACTTTATGACATTCACTAGCAAGGTGAAATGAGTGAACAGAGAGAGAACTCAGCTGATCTTTGTCCACGGTTCCTTATGGGATCCATATCTGATAAATTATGTGTGTTACATGGGTTAGACAGCCCTGGTTTTTTTCTACAAGGTGTAAGACCACCGCAGCAAGGCCTCTCTGATGTTTCTTGGTATTGCAGAAGTCCAAACCCAAGCAATTCAGGACTCTCTATTTCTTTGCATCTGTAATGGTTTGAGTCCTGGATGAAATGGATTTACTCCTTGTAGGCTGTCAGGATGGAAAAATTCACAGGTTAAAGTTTTGAAGCTCAGGCACAGCAGCAACAGTCAGGCATAACCAAAGTGCTGTCTAACCACCATCATGTCAGAAGGGGCAGAAGGAAGGCCCCAGCCACGTTCCTTGACAGGAGCACAAGATCACCTGGATGGCCAAAGCTCCTCCACAGCCACATTCAGTACAACACTGACCCAAGCCCAAACTACAGTTAGACGCTTTTATTAGATGAAGAATTGAACCATGGAGGAAGAGAGACCCAGATTCAAAAGCTAGACACCTAATGATGCAGACAGATGCCAGCTGGTATTTTCAGAAAATACTGCTTGGCAGCTAACCGATCAGTAAAAATCTGCCCTAAATCAGCCTACAACCAAGCAGAAAATGACAGGGGTCAAAGATGAGGAGAGGTCATGGTGGGAACAGCAAGCTGCTTGGTGTCGGCTGCTCCACAGGAAACACCTCGGTGCACACTCCTCTCCTTTGGTAAATGTAAGGTAGTGTGAGGCATCTTGTCCATCAACAGAAGGGGAATGAACTGTCTCTCAAGTTTAGCGTGGCATAAAAGAGTGTAAATGGATATGGCACTGCTAGTCTCTGGATACAAAGACGACTTACAAGCAGAGCATTACAGTTCCTAGAAAGAAACCCAACAAACTCAGAAAATAAAACATTCTGACCTACTTTCACCTCCATTAACCTAGTCCTTCCTTAAAAGCTTAAGTAGATACACTGACTTGTTGCTAGGCTCTCAGCAGCAGGATTTGAAGTCCCGGGATTCCAGTTATGCTCAGCAGAGAAGCATGTTGTGGTGCCCTGGATACAAAGATTGTGTCTCTCACTCCCATCTTCACAAACGGGTGGACAGATAGCTTGAAAGCTGCTGCTGCTTTCAGTTGAGTTCAACTTTTGTGAAAGGCTATAAGCAGAGAGACGGGTCTCCGAGCACCCAGAACAAAGCCCACTAAACCTTCACGGGTCACAGCTAGGCCTTTCAGAGCTGGGGGCACCACTGAACTTTGGCTAAATCAGACTGACCAGATCATCGTGAATGAGGATGATAATATGGTAGTGTCTGACTTACCAGGGAGATGGATATACAGTGGCTGAAGGTGAGGCTAAAAAAGCAGATGTACTTGACCTCTCTTCCAGGGTCTTCTGAGGACTTTCAACTCACACCCTGTCTGAGAGCACTAGTGACCTGGCCACGAAGATGGGAAGGCAAAAAGGATGCACAGGATTTTAAGAACAAAGTGTGTTTGTAGTTCTACTAGAGCTGAATCCAGGAAATGTCATTGTTCACAGCATGGGCCATGACCCCCACAGCCTGCTTTGGAAGCAGTGACCTCTGCCAAACAGTGACAGAACTCAGTTCTTAGGTTCAGCTTAATCCTGACCAGCAGCTCCACCTTTTAGCCCCTGGCTTCCCAAATCGCTTTGACAAGACACTGAACTCCTGACCTACGGAATCCTCTTTTATTCCAGTCCTTATCCCCCTCTGTCTCTATCATTTCATCTCTCTGAGCTCTGCACCAAAGCCTCTCACTGGATGTGACACCCTTCTTATTCCAATACTGAATATTAGTATTAGCAATACCATTCTCACGAGTAAACTCCTCTGTCTGACCATTGCCAACACTCCTCAACACTGACAATACATGGTTTTGTTAGCCACACTGATCAGTTAAACTACACCCCTTCCAATCTAAAGTTCCTCTGCTACTGCAATTCTGGGCTCACCCTTCCTCCAGCTGTGTTGATGCACCTCCCTCCTAAGAGGCTCTCAGCATACTTTATTAGTAAGGGCTACAGCCTGCAAAGATGCTGAAACAGGAAGCCAAACGACTGCTGCTCGACCTTGGGAATGCAAATTCCATGTGTTTGCGAAGTCAAAGCAAGCCATTTCCTTCCCCAGTCCCTCCCCCCTCCGCAGGCGTGCAAGCCACAGCTAATGGGAAAACACACAGGCCCACACAAAGCTTTGTCGATGCTAATTGCCAGGAGCTGAGGCCCAGTCATCCTGTTGACTAATTTGTCAGCCGCTGCTGACTCAGCAATCTGAGGGGACAGTTTCTCTCAAGCACTCAAGTGCATTGGGAAGTAAATGGCTCTTATTGTTCTTTCCTTCCCTTCACTCCCGTGTCTGTATTTGTGGACAATTCCTGCCCCGGGCTTGACCTTGGCTGCAGCAGTGACTGGAGGGCTGGGATTGCCATGGCTGGTGGGCCTCTCATTAAAACCTAATGGAAAGAACAGGCTCAAGGGGGGGGGGGGGGGGGGGTGGAACGTGTGACCTGATCTGGAAATAGCATGTGCCCGAGCAGTCCAGGGTGGAGAGGAGAAGGCTGACCTGAATTATGTGCATTGTGTGGGATAAAGACAAGTGAGATCAACAAACTAGGCACTGTCTGGAACAAACGTCCCTAAACCCACTTGAAATATGCAGGATTTCCTCACTGAGCACTGCCTCTGCCCTTTGCTTGAACGGCAGATCTGGGTGTGAGCCCAGGCAAAAGTCCCTCACCAAAGGGAGAAACTGCTGCTGGTGAACTGCACATGAGATGGGAAGAGGCACAGGCATCCCTGGGCTGATGCTGCAGGCAGGAGGACAGACACCTGCAGCTGCTCCACGCAGCAACGTGCGGTTCTATACAGTCATGCAACAGGCGTCCCATACCCTGGCAAGGGAAAGACCTGTTTGCAGAAAAAGTTACTTGAAAATGAGAGACAGAGAAAGTAGAGGAAGAGACAAAAGACAGGGCCATGTGGAATTCCCTTTTCCCCAGACGGTTCACGGAGAACAGTGCTCCAAAGGACACAGGTGGGACAGCCCACATAGCACACACATGTCTACCACAACACTCAGCTGCCAAAAACTTACATGTCCCCTCACTGCACCACAGCTGTGTAAGCCCATGCACACTTCTATAAAGCAGGCATCTACGTGGAGGGAGAAATGCTGCCACGCACTAACAGATATCCCATACGCACTCATTATTAGTATGTGGGGCTTCTGTACGGTGTGTCACTGCCCCAAGCATATGCATTAGCGTGACCAGCTGTGCCCACCAGCCTGACTCAGACCATCCCTGACTGAGTAGTTCTATCAGTACTGTAAAACTTTGACTCAGCTGATAGCAGCAGAGTCAAATCCTTTCTTGGAGACAGGCAAGCAGAGCATATTTCTGCAGTCACTGCGGAGGGAGTGCTATGCATGCATAATACTTGTTGGCAGAAAGGTATAGCCAGGGATTCTGTCAGAGTTTCATCTGGAGCCAATTAAATAATTCATTATCAATAATATTGTGAATTTTGGCAATATTTTCACTGAATAAATATTCACAAATACGTTTCCATTATTTAGCCAGCTTTGGCTCTGTCCCATTCCACTTAATATGCAGCTCTATCAGACTTTGCTCTCAGGTGGAAAATAAGCTGCATCCTGTAAGATGCGTGGATCCCAGTAAGTTTTAGTTTCACAATCAGCAGGTGGCATTTATCTAATTGTTTCTTTGTAAGAAAGAGCTTTGCTATGCAATGTTTTCCTAACCAGTCTGGGAATCCCAAAGGTGTTTATTAGAGGCCTAGGTATTTACAGTATGTTCAACTTCTGTGCATTTTCTTTAAATTCTTAGGTTTGTAGCTTCTCAGAAGTAGCTATTTTGCTCTTTTTCACTTTGACCTGTATGCCCTAGTGATTGTAAACAGATTATTTTGAACAAATTACTTTTCTTTTGCAGAGTATCCTGCATGTCAATAACACGAGTGGGTCCTCTGAAGATAGCAGGCGTGTTTCTTTCAGGATCACTGTTTTGAGAAAGTCCTAGAAAACAAACCTTCTTCTATCTTTCTCCTGCTGCCAAACCAGATACCAAAAAAACACTTTACAGGATAGTCCCACGCTTTCTTCTAAACATCCTCAGTGTAGCCTGCTCTGTTCCTGATATGCAGGAGTCTAGACCATTGTCAGGCTGTTAAACAATTTGCTTTTATTCCAGGCTTTAGGAAGTTTACTTTCTCCATGTCTTTTTGTCCATCTCAGTTTAGTTACAGATCTCTCTCCTCCTGGGAATTTCTCAGCTCTGCTAGTGAGTATGCACCCTTTTAATATGGCTTATAAAAAGCTCATGGACTCCTGAGAGGTTCAGAAGTTTATAATGAATAACTCAAAAAATAATAATTTTGCCCTTCTAAGCCAAACCCATTTTGAAATAGGATGTTCCAACAGATCACTGGAAGACTTTTTCAGAGCTAAAAACCTTCTCACTTTCCAGACATCTCCTTTATTAAATGCCTCATCCAGTTCATTGCAATCTCTCCATATTAGGCATAAAACCAAACACTAAAATATATCAGATAGAGAGAAAGATGAGAGTGATGAAGCTGGAATCTGAATTGTCACAGAAAATTACTTTATAATGTTAAATTGGACTCATGGCCACAGTCCCATAAAAGTGAATAGTTATCACAGAGAGAGACAGACCCTTAGGCTTGGCTATACTCTATGTATATATGAAGTCCAAGGACAAAGGTGGCCTTAAACTACCTTTGGCATCACCAGTCATGGGTGCTGGGTTCTCTGATGTAAATTAGAGCAGCCCAATGAGTCTCACTAAAGGGGCTTGATGTCTTCTAAGGATGTTGTGAATCAGTCACACACAAGCATAGAATCAAGTCCCTTTACCTTGGATACATTCACATAGCCGTCCAATACGACATGTGCCAGAGCACTTCTCTGTCTGGAGGAGTGAGATCCTCCAGAAGTTGGTCTAGGACCTAGGCTAGGGACCCATCTGTTCACCACCACAGCATCACAACCTGCACCTGCTCGACTGTCTTCAGAGAGCGAAGGCAGTAAGCTCCTTGGACTGCTCTGTAAATCAAGGGTTAGAGCAGACCAGACCTGTACTGTCTTTTACTCCTACTGCAAAATGTGTTCCAAAGAAATGTTAGCTTTTGTTTCCTTTCCTCAGAATGGAGGATGTTTCTCTAAGGCATGAAGAACTCACGGAAAAGGAAAGCCCTACTTTTTTTTTTTTTTTTTTTATTTGGGTACTTTCATTTTATCTATGAAAGAAGTAGCTTCTTCAACCATCAGCTTCTCATGTAGACATTGTGATTGCTATCAAAAATTTGGAGTCCAACAGAAAGAGATGAGGACGTAACCCTGAAATGCTGCAGTCTCTTTCTCCGTCTCCCTCTCTTTTTCATTCCTTTTTTCTTCCCTTTTCCTCTGCCTCTTAGTTCAAAATTCTCTTATTTTCTCTTTAGTAGGAATCAAGAACTTTAGTAACACAAATTTTAGCACCAAAGACATCTCCTGTAAAAGCTGGGTAGTTTGGATCCAGGGCTCTATACCTCCCACTTAGCTTCTATTTTAGTTGCTGCTGACGTATCCTTCAATCTCGGCATGGGATTAAGCACACAGGTTACCAGACGATTCTGTCCACTCAGTATAAAACTGCATCACTGAGTTCCACACCTTTTCTTCCCTCCTTTTTTCCACTTGTGATAGCTTATCCCAAAAGAGTTAAGTAGTGCATTGTCCCCTTCCTCCAGTTGAGGAATGAGGTTGCTAAATTATATTCATAGGTCCCATTCTGCTCTGTGGCTGCGTAAAATTAAAGGCCTTTCCTCTCTGAACAAGTTTACAAAATCCAGGAGTTCTGCTGCTGTTCTCACAGTGCCCAGGAAAGTCTTTGGAAGCACAGGAAATAGCAAACCAGACCCAGCTTTGCATAAGGGACTTTTCTGAATGAGGGAAGAGGAGCCAGTGCAACTGCTGTGGATTTAGGAGACAAGCAAACAAGTTCTCATGAAAGAAAACAAGGAGTCTCACTGGAAACTGCAAGGACACCGGGCTTCACTGTCTCCTTTTCAGTACCTTGGCTTGCACAGAGAATCCCTCAGTCTCTCCTGCCACTTCCCAAAGGGGTGCTAATGAATCACTAAAGAGCAATGTAAGATACTTCTCCTTTGGGTGACATGCTTCTGGTAGTGCAATGCTAGGGAAGGCTGGAGGGTCAGTGGGAAGCTCATGTGTGGCCCCACTTCTGGGTGGCAGTGCTGCAGCAGGGACAGCCAAGCTGCACAGCGCAACTGACTCATTTGTTCTACACTACCAACCAGCAGCATTTTGGAGGAACTCATCTAAGGACAGTATCTAGGCACTAAAACAACATTAAAACATGGGCTACATTGGTCCTTTCCCCCTCAACTTTTCTCTGAGTGATGGTTTTTTCCTCCTGATTTTGTCTTCCCCTCTTGCTACCCTCCGGTGTTCCCACCTGGCCTGCTCTCTGTGGGGCCTTGGACACCCTCTCAGTGCCTATGGTTTGCCATCTGGGGTTAGTAACACCAACCTCCATCCCACAGGGTTGGTCCTCTTATGGCCTCGCTAGAGAACAGAAGATGACTATTTTGATTGCTGCTCTCTGTCCTACAGGCCACTTCTCAGGCTCTGGTCAGCATGACACCCTGCCTAAGGCTCTCGTGCCCTTTATACAGGGACGTGATGGTTCCTGAGCAGAGCCTTCCTCACCCAGGTTGTTTCTGTATCAGAGTAGCTGCATGCTAGGCTCCCTAAATCCAGTGCAATCCAGGAAGAGGTGATTCCTTCTCTGCCTGCCCTGCTCACAGCAGGTTGTCACCTACTCTGTGAACTGGGCCAGACACTGTGCTACAGCTTTGCTTTTACTTGGGGAATTACATGCTAAGATGGTTCCTCCTTCCCATCCCCCATATCTCCAGCCACAAAAACAAGCAAATGCTTGTGAGCTAATCCCGTGCAGAGACTTTATTAAATAAACACAACTGGTACTGGTAGCTTGTTTGTTTGGGGTTGCTTTTTTTTGCATTTGCTATCTTTGGAAAGCTAATCCTCTGGAGTTCACCCAGCGATTTCAGTCACCTCCAAATAACACTTACTAATAATCTTAATAAATCCATCTCCTAAGCAGGAGCCACTACTGCCTGGCACTGAAGCACACAGAACACCTCAGCAGCTCTGCTTCAGCTGACACCCTTGTTTATCTTGATTGTAAATGAAAAGGAGCGCTTGCTCCATAATTCCCAAATCTCCCTGAATGGCTCATTTGGGCGGTGTGACTGAACACATCAGTGAAGGAGAAGGCGGTCAGGAGGATGTGACTTGCAGGCTTCCTCTCTTCCTCTGCCCTGCTCCAAACCAGCTGCTGAGCACTTCTCACAAGGCTGCTCATATCTGGGGTAAGAGAGCCATTTTAAATGCACGTATAGCCATAAACACTGATAAACTGCTTGATTTCTATGGAAAAATTAAAGCTCCCCATCAAAATAATGGTCCTAATCAAAACAGGGGAACCTGGGGACATGCTCTCCACATTTTTGGTGCCCGGTCTGGTACTCATGGCAAAAGATGGGGTGTCAGGCCATAGAGATTTTGTTCTCATCTATTTCATTGACTTTGTGTGTGAAGTTGAGACGAGTAACAAAAGCAGAGATCCATCAGGCACCAAGAATGGATCATAAGCATTGCACATGTCTCTGTCCAAAACTGCAAACCTAACTCTTCCTGGGTTCCACAGCCTAATTTAGTGTCCCTGAAAACAATGCAGGGCTCTTTTTTTTAACATTGCATTTCCCCTGGTGCTTGCAGACCCTCACGCCTTACAGCACTGAGGAGCTCAGTGCTGATCTCATGCTGAACATGCTTCCTCCACTTCACTGCCGGAGAACTTCAAACTGGCATGCAAGTTCCTATCAAATGAGTCTTCACACAGAGACTCCTTCAATAAGAGTCTCTGTTTCCTTCAAAACAACTCTGTAAGAGGCACTGCTCTCCTTAAGTATTATTAACCCCTGGTGTTATTGATGGGAAAATTAAAGATCAGTGTGAAATGACTAGTTTAAAGCAGACAGACCAGTGGCAACTCAGGTGGAAAAAGGACGGGAGATTTCTTCTATGCAGATCCTCAGTCTGCACAGACAGACCCCTTTGAAGTTCTTCAGTTTAATGATTTAATCACAGCTTATTATATGCTCTGAAATATCTGGATGACAGACGTGCATATTACCACTTTAACTTGTCTGTATACCTCATTTAGGGTGGCTGACACTAGAGGCACCTTCCTTATTGTGCCTTCGGTGAAATCCAATGCTTGCTACAGTCTGGCTCCACTTTTTCTGACCGATTTTCAGTATTCTCTGTTTCACAGGGGGGAGGAAGCTCTTGGGAAAGATGCCAGGGTCTTGGCCTTGATTACACTAATTGAGAAGTGAGGCGGTTCCAAACCTCCACCAACAGAAACCGATAGAGAAGTTTGTACCATTTTGTACCACTGATGCCCTGTAATGCTGCAACTGGCATGGCAGGAGCTGGGCAGAAAGAGAGAATCCTATTTCTAATACAAGCTCATCCTTACTTACTGCCATCTCTTCAGAGTCAAGGCAAGGTTAAGCCAAACACTAAGAGAATTAAGAGGTTTGCAGTTTTTATCCTACATTAACCATTTGGCCTCACCCCTCCAAGCACCCAATTAGGATTTTAACAGCTAAACCTTCTTCCAAGGTTCTTGTGAGCCATTGGGGAACTACAGATTTTGGGGAGTTTATTTTTGTTCTGCTTCCTTGTGTTGTGCTTTCTGAGATTCTGAGTGTTATAGGCAGGGGCCAAATGAAGGGGAGAGACACTAAACCAAACTGCCCACAGGAATTTGCTATGTTGAGGCCCACTATGAGTTAAAAAAAGGAAGAAAAGAAAGAGAAGACTGTACAAGAAACACACTATGAAAAGGGGCCTGACTCTGCAGGCAGGATAGATTACATTTAAAACATTTGTTATGGGAGCAAGAGTTTGCAGTCTGATGGGGGAAAAGGTAGAGAAAAGAAAATAAATTACTGGGAAGAGAAGACAGAAGACTGTAGACAAAAGAAAGAGGAAGGAAAAGAGATAGTCTCATTTTCTTCTTCATTCATATTTCTGAATTGTGAAGCCCTTTGTCAAGCAAGACATAAACAAAATGCGAGCTATCCCTACATTTCCTTTCCCCTTAGTGTATAGTAAAGGAAAATTCTTCTGTGCACAGAAATGCAACTCCTACACTTGAAAGGAAAAAGGCTGAGCAATGCAGACACGGAATGACAGATAAATATGGAGAAATACAGATACATATGGGCATACAGCCACAGCCACACAGCGCACACAGACATGAAAAAGAAACAACACGATACCCATGTGCATGCAACAGAGATGCCCCGCCAGGCATCGTGAATAAAAGCAGCAATAAACCCGTTCTATTACTAGCATTTTGCACCACCAGACCAGCTTCACTGTAAAGCAAACAAAAAGCTTCTCCTTGTCAGAGCTGCGGTCCCTGCGCCTGCCAGCCCAGCATGGCAGCGTGCAAAGGCTGCTGCATGCTCTCCCTCTTCCACCAGCCTTGAGTGCAGACGCCCAGCTCAGCCAAGGTCTGTCTTTGCTGTCAGAACTTTTTATGCGGTACTAAAGAACTCAGCCAGTTTCATATGGCTAAAAGGCTGAAATCACTGCCTCTGACTAATCTTCATTTTCTATTTAAGCTCCCCTTCCCCCCGCTCTCTGATTGCACGCTGATTACATGCAGCATTGCAAGGCAGAAAAGCGAATTGTATTTTAGCTATGTGTACATGAGCGTATGATCTCCCGACCAGACCAACGTGTGCTTTTCTCGATGACAACGTTGACACAGATACCGAGTGTCGGGTGGCAAAAGCTGCAGCCAGTTTCCCATAAGTCTATTTCTGGTGCAACGCAAGTGCATGAGCATGGGGCTGGATGTATATTTAACTCCACATGTTTTAATCCAAAGAGGTCAGGAAATAGGAGCATGAATGCTCTTGTTGTGGCAGATGGGAATGTGTTGGATTGCCCACATTGTCAGGCAAGGGGCCCTGGGCCTGGAGGTAGTGCTGACATCATTGTCTCTCTCTGGGTTTTGCCTGGAGCTGCAGACAGAGAAAGCTGTGCCGGCAGTAACCCCTTCCTGCCTGAGCTCCTATCTAGCACGCTCTTCCACAATCTCCTCTTTGTCACTGTTTCTGCACTCCCAGCCAACGCAGCCTTCAAAGAAAATTGCTTTGGGCCTGCTTAGGCTCTGATATTTCCCTTCCAAAAGAAATAAATCGTATCAGCTCTTGGGGGAGAAGGTCAAATGTAATGGGAGCATGCCACCTCGGCTGTGGAAAAACACAAGCCCCAAAAGAAAGCCTTGGCATTTATCATTCAAACACGCAGATAGGAGTGCACAAGGACACAAACCTTCTGCTATAAACACCCAAACATAAGTAAATTTAGGAAGTACATAAAAACGTGACATTTAAATACCCTTGACTCAAGGCAATCATACAAACCCAGGAAAAAGAACAGGCTCCAGGTTCTGCATCTTCATCACTCCCAACTGTTTTCGGACCTTCAGGTAATGGCTGAGGCGCAACCGGCTCAGTCATCGCCCCACTCTGCCCTGTAGGCACCCCTGTTTCTGACCTCCTCATGCTCCCCTTTTGCCACCCACACAACCTATGCCCGACGCCTCAGGAGGTACCCACAGTGTCACGGGAGTCAGACAGCAACAGCTCCCAGGGGACTCAGCACAACAGAGGATCCAGTGTTAGGTACGCAGAGAGGCTGGGGCAATGCCAAGGGAGTATGCAAAATAAATCCTATAAAACCAAAAAGACAAAGCACACATAAATATCACTGTGCTTCCATGCATTGCTCCATGGCTTTTAGGCTCTCCACTGTCCAGGCAGACTGATGTAACAGCAATTTGGAGAATTTGAACCAGCAACGCCCATTCAGTAGTGCTTGGGAATCTTTAAAAGCCCCTCTTCCTTGTACATCAGCCCTTTTCTTCACCATTCTTCTCTGTGGTGGCATAGAAACAAGCCATGAAAAAAAGGATTTTGCAGGAAAACAATCTGATTCTTTATTTGCACTTTTCCACAGACAGCAATCCCCTAATGGTTTGGGGTCATTTTCTCTTGCCTGTTCCTTTTTATTCTAGCAACATAAAAAAGATCCTTAAAAAAAAACTTGCTCACTGTTCAAATAACAGAGAGGGACTAACTCCCCTTGCCCCAGTAATGCCAGAGAATCCCACAAAGCACACTGACCTCTCCTTCACTCCCCCCTGTTCTGCCCGGGGATTACAGCAGTCTCAATACAGGCTTGTCCATGCATGGGCTGTGATTCCCAACCACTGCAAGATCTTTTATGAATGTAATTTCAGCCTTATCCACATTTCCTGACTTCTCTGTATTCCCATCAGACTTTTGATGTAAAAGTAACCAACATGGTTAACTCTTCAGAGCACAAATTTTGCATTTTTACCTATCTGTAGATGACCCTACAGCAACACTGTGTTATAAAAGAAAAAATAATTTGGTGGTGTGCACGTGTGTGTGCATTGAACTGCAGAGGGGAGTATGAGGAAGAAGATAACAGTGGTTTGAAATCCAACATATTTAGGGTTTTTGTAACAGGATTTGTGAAACTGGGAAATGAGACACATCCTGTCTCACCTGCAGCTCCTCTGCAGTATAAATTAACCACTGCCTGAACTCAGGGCTACGCATTTACTCTTCACACACACTTGTTCCTCAGCTCCACGTGGGAAGCAGGGCAAAAGCAGAGCATATGCTGCTACCTGCTCTCTGGGCAGTATTGCTGCTGGGACTGTGGCAACACTGTTCATACGTAGTACATCACTTTGGCTCCTTCCGCTCTGCTGGGATCCACATTAGCCCACAGGTAGGTCAGAATTAGAGGAGTAAAAAAGTAAATTTGGGGCCATTTTCTGCTCCCATTCTCCTAAGCTGCAGCAAATGCAAATTCAGCTCATCTTGAACTCTGTTCCCATCTGTTTCATTTGTTGTAGAGTGACATTTATATGACTGCATCCAATGAATGAATCCAACATGTTCTCTGCAACACACAGTTTGGTGACACAAATGTACATGTCAGATGCTTGTATGTACATCTACACATAGACAATATACGTGCATTGAGCATGGTTTTGGTTTGAGCATATAACACAGATATGTCCAGACCCCCCCCCGGGGTCTTCTCCAGTGCATGAGACAGCTCCAAGGCCTCTCATGGTGACTGGGTCCATAGGAAGGACTTTAGCACTATACTGGGACCCGAAGTCTGCCTCTTTGCAAGACCCCTTTGAGCACAAGGGGTCTTGTGCCTGCACATCCTCTGGCTGAACCACAGCATCATGGCCTTTCTCCACACTCTGTACCAGGCACAGCCCACGAAGAGAACTACTGATTGTCAACATGCAGCGCCTCGGGTGGTGGAGCAGAAGACAGGCCATTAGGAGATGTTAAGAGTGCCTTGGCTGCAAAATAGTGTGAGGCAGGAAATAAGGGCATCAGTCTTGCAGCTGCGGGTCCGACTTGATCGGTTTCCATTAGGTGGCATTGGCAAAACCTTGTAAACCTTAGGGGTCACCTGTCAACTACCAAAAAAAGCTCTGTGGTGACTATGAACTCAAAAGCTTTCGTCTCTAAGGTCCTGTCTGAAGTAATTCAACAAATATCACTCCACAAACCTTGGGTTTGGACTGCAGACTAGGCCAGCCTGATTCAGTTGCCTGCCTTCATCTGCTGCCAGTTTATCCCACTCCCCGGGGCTCAGGGCAGAGGGCAGAGCGACGCAGCCCCGGTGAGTCAGCAGTGGCAAAAACATAGCACCCCAACATGTTCCAAGGTCTGCCTCACTCTGGGAGTGTGAGAAGAAACCGGCCATTCCCGCAGAGTGGATGCGCATATGCCCGGGGCTTGAGCGAGCATTTCGGTAGTTTGGCTTTATTTATATGGTGCGGGTTTATTTGTGTGTGAATCTACATGCGTAAGAGTGAGGAGCAGTTTCTGCTGGGATCACCAGAGGGGTTTTTTTTTGCTAGGAAAGGGTTAACCGGAGTGCCCTTGCTGAGCTCCATGTCTCCTTGCATTCCAGGGTAAATGGTGTTTTGCAGAGCCCGGTTACCTATGGCAACAGCGGAGAGGAATATTGCAGGCGAATCTTCTGAATCACAGGATTTACAGCCCATATGTTTATTCTGCAGTGAAACACTTCCAGCCCTGCTTCTGATGTGAGCTGGGAACCGCGAGAGGGCTTTGCGGAGCCATTTAAAAGGCAGGGAGAGCTGGAAGTGAGGCATTTTTAATCAAAGGCCAGGTTCAGAAAAGAAAAACACAGCAGAATCAGAGGAGCCTCCGGAATGAGCTCTACTGTCCCGAAGCATACCTGTAGTCACACGCCGCCGCCATTAATAATCTCCACACAATTTCGTGGCTACATAATAACTCCCCGAATCTCTAGCCTCGGACTCGGCTCTTGCACAGCCACCCTGGGCAAATCCACCACACGAAGTGGCTCCGAAGCTGGCACAGCCACGGTACCGTCCCCCTGGCCAGAGCGGGTCTCTAAAGGCATCTTGCTCCCTCTTGAGCAATACCTGGACTGGGTACTGCCCCGTGGGCAGCAAGCGTAAAATAAAGCATCTGGTTTCTGATGTGTGCATGTACTACTGATTTACAGATCATTGTATGGATGCTTTTCATTATGGCTTCATATAAATTTGAATAGGATTTTCTTTAAATGATCACAACTGGAAAGAGTGCTTTAAGCCTGTTAACTATTAAGCATATTTAAGGCATCATTTGAAAAATGAGAGTACAAATACATGCTTTTACATATAATTTTGAAATGCCAATGGCTTCACTGAACTAACTGTATCTCATCTCAGCCCTTCTGAGAAAATAACCAGTTCCAGGCCTGGCTAAGCTGTGGCGGGGAGATCATCTGGGAATTCAGGAAGCTAACGGCACAAGCCAAGGGGCTGTGGTTGAATGCTTGAGCAAAGATTCATTTCACCTAACTCTAACCCTCCGAAAGTCAGGAATCTGGTCTTGGCTTCCTTTGTAGTCAGCAGAGATAAATTCAATTGTTCAAAAACAACTCATCACACCTAAAAGAAATACCTGCATGGCTGAGCGTGTGTTTGCAGGTGCATCTTGCAGTACTGGAGACAGCAATGTGATCCGGGTACAGGCTGAGGGCAGGTCACTGTAAGCACAGCTAGACAGACACATCAAACCAAATTCACATGGAAACATCCAGTTTATACTCTTCTCTCTGGAACCTGAATGTTCCCATATGTTGCTACTTCTTTACTAAGAAATTTGCAGTGTATGCTACATGTTAATCTAGCTATCTGAAAGCTTGAGAGGAAAACACTATTCTAGCTGAATGAGGAGCTGGACATTCTGCAGGATTCTGCTACTCATTTTTGAAAGCGTGGAGGCAGGTCATTGCAAACTGTACTTGCTGTAACCTAGGAGGAATTTGCCGTGCTGATAAATATTTAACAGTCACGAAGAACTGATCTGCAACGCCTTGGACACCCTTTCAATGGGTTCAAAGCATTACATGCCATTTTTCAGGGCTGCAGTTCCAAATACACTTTTTTTTTTCAGAAAGGGAAAGGGAAAGCAAAAATAAGATACAAAACAGCTGAATCACAGGGCTTCTGTGTGAGTCCTCAATTCAGAAATGGGCACATCTGTTTCACTCAGATTTTTGTTCCATTTGACTAAAAAGAAAACATTTACTTCTTCTTACTATTTTTCTTTCCCTCAATTTAGAAAAGAAAACAGAACCCGAGTTTATTGATCCAGTGAAATTTATTTGGGAAATTGCTTTGAAGCTGTGGACTAAGATAAACAGTAATTCATAATACATGTAGCAAATGATCACGCAAATCACAGAGAACGAGAGAGAGGAGGAGAGTGGGAGGAAGAATTCATCCCTTAGATGGAAAATGAATGGGTCTTTAAAAAAGGAGAACTGGCAGGGTATCTGCCTGCCTATCTGTGCCTTGCTTTTTTAATGCACCCATCTATTGTATATAACCATCAAATACAAAATTAAAACTTGAATTCGGTTTGCCAGTTCATCATTCTCAGGTTCAGCTCTTTTGTTTGTTTGTTTGGGGGTTGTACACAAGCCCTTGTTACAGCATGGAGATCTGAGAGGCAGTGGGGTTCGCATTGTGCAGTGAAATCATTCAGACTTCAGATTATTTTGGTCAGACGGAGGGCGGGGGTCTTTATTTTTCCCTACAAATCAATCCTGGAATTTGCCTCGCTTCTGGCTAAGGTTGTAAGGTTTTAGAAAAAGAACCAGCAATTCTGCTAGCAAGAGGAATTTTGCGTGGTTGAAGAACAGAGTAAAAGCGATCTTTCTTGCAAACGCATGTGTATGTGCGTGTGTTAGTTTCTCATTCTCCACCATTTCCTGAAAACAGGGCTTGGGGAAAAAGCACACAGACACATAACATTTTTCCATTAGCAGAGCAAGCGGAGGAAGGTAATGGGCTGGGGGGAGGGGGTGGTAATCAGAGATCTGCTTAGTCTTCATAGAGAGAAAAATGCCTGGGCGCCTGCTTTGCCATAAATTGCATCTGGTGGTTGGAGCTACAGCAAGTTATTAAAGCAACTGCATTAAAGTCATAATTCAGCAGGTCAGCAGCATGCTCTGCAACCCCTCCTCCATCATCCCTCCCAGCCCCATTTTCTGAAGGGACCGAACACCAGTGGCCTGATCAGCTCCCGCTGCTGCACTTAGTGGGTTTTTTCCCTGGGAGGGGCAGGAGAGGGGAGGAAGAGCAGGCTTGCTCACGCTACTGAAGTAATTTGCTTTGCAGAGTCATGGGAAGATGGTGCTGCCCACCCAGGCCTGGCGATACAGGAGAAATCCCGCTTCCCAAATCTAGACTTCCCTGCACAGCAGCAGGGTGACTCCCTGGCTCCAGTCCCCTCATGCTCTCTAAATCGTTCTCCAGCTTCCTTGCTGGGCTGGGACAGGCAAGGGGGAAAAGTGAGATGTCAGCATACCTTGGGGACGGAGCTGAAGGCAGAGGAATATATGCTGCTGGTGCCGGATCGGATGGAGGGACTGGAATGGAAACTGTATCCCACAAACCCCAAGATGGATGCCGGAGCAGGGGCTGTAAACAGCCAGCTTAGTGGAAAGCTCCTACTGTCGAGGTCAGAAGCTGGCTTAGAGGAGGCAACATTTGTCTCACATTTTGTGTTAATATATTTGAGCAGCTCCCTGCCTCGCTGCTACGATGAAAGCTCCCTTCAGATAATAGCTTCCATTTCATTTTCCTTTATTAAAAAACAGGCACATACAACATTAGTGCTAAAAGGTTCAGGAGTCCCCAGTAGCTTTTCTGATAACAAGGTTGTGCATGTGTGATTAAAAAGAGACTTAAAGGGGAAAAACCCACAACCCTCAAAACTAAAGGGAAAGCAGATTTTCACCTCGGTCTCCCAGAATCCTCTAAAAGTGGTGATTTATTAAAAATCAAAATTTTCTTTTTTTTTTAAGGTGAGTCACCTTGCAAAGATCTTTCTAAACATCCTGAAATGTGGAGGGTCACCATGATTGGGGTTTGGTCACTTTTGTATATGTGACCTGAATCTCCCATTTCCAAGGGGACAGGAGTGCCCTGGAATCATCATCCTTGCACCCTCAGAAAGCACACTGGGGCTCTGTTTTTACTGGCCTGCCTGTGGGGAGCACAGCAGGCCACAGGGCGCCTTCCTTTCTTTGGATGCTAAATATTTTCTTAATGAATCTAAGGAGGAACACTGCAGCTGAAACTGCTGAGATGACAAGCAGGTCCATGAGGTCACCCAGCAATGCCGGCTCAAGAAAATGCCAGGTTTTCAATGAGTGTTCATGGATGTGGGCCTAGAAAACAGCATGCAAGAGGGAAAAAGCATGCACACCACTATTCCCTTAGCAGCAAAGATTCCTTGCTTAAAACAGACATGCAAATGTGTATTTTTTTCTGCATATTACATGTGTTAGAGACACTCTGGTTTTTCCTTCTGTTTTTCACTAGCAGTATAAATACATACCTCGCAAAGACTCCCGCAGAACACTGGGGGATGGGTTTCTTCTGTTACCCAGGCTCCACAAAATTGTCACACAGCTCCCCTGATGCACAGCCACACTTACACTCAAAACTATGGAGGACAAGTAGAACATGCCACCGCCTTCTGGGTCAGGGTTTTTTATTCCCATTGAGATTTTATTATAGGCTTGAGATCCTCTGAGAATTAAATCCGCTGCTTGTCTACAGAATAGATAATGGCAGGGCAAGCTTCCCACATCACTGCCTCCTGCCAATGCGGCTCAGCCCTGACCTGGCTACCATTCATGACTGGACAGAGTAGAGTTCATTCTCCGTATCCCATTCATAGCCACTGGCCTTTGCAAACAAGAAGCAATTTAGAATCCAATTTGGTTATTTTTTTCAGAAAAGAAACCAACCAGCAAACCAAGCAGGAACTGAGCTGTGAGCCACTAAAATAATTTTGAATAGATTTCCTGTACACAATGTGGACGGCAACAACTTTTGAGCACTAGTGACCCAAGGAAAGTAAAGAATGAATAACACAAAATTAAAATGCAAGCTATCCCATACCCGCACGGAGCTGTTCCAAGCTTTGTGTGTGTGGCATTCGGCAGGGCCGCTTTGGAAAGGAAACACTCTTGTCACTGCAGCCTCACTCTCTAGCACTTACTAGAGCAGTAAATTGTCATAGCTGCAGTGACCTAAGCACAGAAGAAAAGTAAGTGTAGAGAGAGCTTGTATGGCTGAAAGCTCGTCTGCATTTCACATGACTAAAAAGTTGAAAAAGGATATTGCCTCTGCCTACAAACCTCGCCTCTCTATAGCTTGCCCCTAATTCATGTTTTCACTTCTGAGAATGCAGCAGTTCAGACAAGTGCTAGGCATTACAGCTGCGATTGCTGTATTTATTATTCCGGATACCACAGCAATGAGGCAGACATTCCTATGTGAGGTCTACGATTTTCCCCCAAATGTGAGGATATTAGTCAAGCTCGCATCACAAAGTGAAAATAGTAGTCCGCCGTATTTCCAGTGTTATTTCCAGCAACAAGGGGGCAGCAGGGAGCCTCGAGCAGAGCTCGGAATCGAGCAAGAGCCATAGGGCTTCAACTCCTTATTTCCAGCCTCCTTCGGGCAGTGATGGAGGAAAGCCCACTCCTTGAGGAGTACGATACAGCGAAACCCCGGGAGAATACATGGGGTCTTAGCGTGTTTCTGAAGCAGCCAGACTGGGAGCGTCCTGCTAGGTCTCTCCAGTATATCTCATACTTGTTTCTCGTTTCTCAAAAATCTGACGGTACAAATCATCTTTCCTCATCTAGCATTTATGCTGTTTTGCCGGACTCGTAAGTGACAAACTAGGATCCTCAGGATTTAGATTGTCAAGAAGTCATTTGCTGATCTTTCATATATAGAAATTTACCTTTCAAATGTTCTGGGTCTCACAATTCAAGTAGGTTTTGGGGCAGAAACCACCATTTCAAACCTGCAGGTGCACCTGCACCAGTGGGACAGAAGAATAATGAATGTAATTTCATTTTCTACAGGATTCACCACAGGGAGTATCCCTAGCAAATTCTCACCCCTCTGGCTGCAGCGGTGCTGGCTGTCCACCTTCCTTGCAGCCAGGTGTACAGAAATCCACCCGTGGCCGTCTCTCCATGTCCTCCCCTGAAAGGCTACACAGAGAAACTACCTGGGAAACGTCCCTGGCATTTTGGAAGCATTTAGTGTGTACAGCTGCAAAAAACTACTTGCAGGGGCATTATAGGCGTGCTTGGGAAATGCACAAATGAAAGGCAGCATGTGTTTATTCCTACTGTTCAGACAAAAACGCAGAGCAATATTTGAGAAGAAATCTGAGGGCAGCTTCACTGAGCAAGCTACAGTTCAGCCAGATCTAGAGCTGCTGTCCTTCCCCACAACAGAGCTTCTCACTAAATCACAGCAGCTGTCCCTCCAGTGCCAGCAGCAGCCGGGAACACAAGGAACCATTTTTTCTCTCTTTCCAGCACGGAAGCAACACAGGAAAGTCACAGAGCAGCACTGAGTCAGGGCTCTGCGGCACAGTAAATTTCTGAGGCTGCCTGGTATTCTAGGCACATCCTTACGGCAATAAACTCCTCAGCATCATATCCCAGCCAGGAGAGAATCTGGAGCAGCTAAAAATACAGCCCCTGCATCTCAAAAGCCTGCACACAGCAAACTGCTGCCTGTGACCTCCACACCCTCCTCTCCCAGCACACACACCCAAGGCAGGTGGTGATCAGCCCCAGGCCTCAAGGTAAGGACAAGAGAGAGCACTGTACGTGGTGATGGGCATTACACACAAATTGAGGAATAAACCTGGGCGTCGTCTGGTAGGAAGGAGAATTTCTCCTTGCCTAGCACATGAGAAAACACAGGTGGGGGCTGCATTGCCTTGGTGTTTGAGGGGTGATTATTTCTCATTTTGTTTTGCATAGTGAAACACCCCAAAGATTCTGGCATTAGCAGGCACTATAAATCTTGAGGACACCACAGGTGTGACTGGATTATTTATAGCTCTGCTTTTACATTACCAGCTCCAAAACATCACACAAAGAGGAAGGTAATGAAATCTCCACCTCTCCAGCCGTCATCCTCTAATCTGAAACGGCATTTCCAGGAGCCATTTTCACTCAACCAGGGAGTCTAGGAACAAACACATTCTCACCCTCCCACTCACTGTCAGACAGCCCCACAACTGGCACGCATGTACACAATCACACACATTCATTTTCTACATTTCTCACCGAGAGATACAAAAAGTCCCAAGCATTTGCAGTTTATCACATGCAAACATACACATCCCTTCCCTTTCAGTCACGCAAATACACAACTGCAAACGCATTCTGGGTTAAATTCTATTTTCACTTATGCTATGCAAATATAAAAGCTGAATACTTCCATTAAGATAACAGATTTACAACCGTGTAACTGAGATCAGAATATGGTGCTGACTCTCTCATACATAAATTTCCATAGTTGCTCCTGAATTTGTCTTTTTCCTCAGCTGCCTCTGCGTGCATTAATCATTCAACATTTAAATCAGCCATCCACTTGCTTCTTTTTGCTTTGTCAATGAAAATTGTTCAGCATTAATTATAAAACTCATTCTCTACTGAGGTTTTCTTGGCTTTTTTTCATTAGTGGGTGGAAGTGTCAATTTACAGTCATCTTGTTCTGTCTTCAAAAATACCCTGTGTACCAGCTATATACTGCAGAACACATTCTCTGTGTGAGAGCGCCTGTGAATGTGTGTGCGAGCTTGTGAATGTATATGCAAGATTGGGAATGCATGTGCATACATGTGCATATGTAGGAAATATATGGAGACTGTACTTGAATTAGAAAGGCTAAATGTTTCTCAGGCTCTATTTTACAGTTTGAATTTTAACCACTTTCTGAATCTAAAGATTTTCATCCTAGCAATATAGATGATTTCAGGTTACAAAGTAAAGAGTTTATGGCAACTCCAAATGTGTTCTAAATCAAGTATCCTGGTGACAACAACACAATACAGATCTAATTTTACATAGAGGCAAAACCTCTCCATATTTGCTTTCATTTTTTATAATCAAAAGGATTGGACATCCCTGGTCCAGCACCCTGTGCAATCCTACAACACAAACCAAATGTGAGTACCGCAATGTACATGGTAAGATAATAAACCAGTAGCCAACAGCACATCACAAGGCAATAAAACACAAAGGCTAGAGGATTTGGTTTAAATGGGAAATATTTTAGTCTATGGACTGAATATAGTAAGGCAGAAGCTGACTAAACTTGTTTTGCAGGTATGATTTTCACCATTGTGAATGTTTTACTCCGTTACTACAAAGCAGAAACTACACTAGCACGTAAATGCTTTCCAATATTTTCATTGTACTGGGATGCTGCAACCTATATTTAACCCAAGGGGAGGGATATACCCAAGAAACAATTCTCTCCTCGGCAAGCATTGCTCTTATCAGTTACACAGAAATGTTAGACTGCTTTAGCTGCCAACCAGGGACTGCAAAAGGGGCGGGGGGGAGGCAACCAGGAGAAAGCTGTATCTCTCTGTAAAAATGTATTATGAACCAATGTAAGATCTGAGTCAAGAAACTAAAGTAATCTCCAAAGCAACAACAAAAAGATGAACAATGCAAATGCTTTTCCCCTTCTGGGATTCTGGGATTCTGGTACGAGTTTGTCCTGTCCTAGCACAGTTATGGTGTCATCCCCTTCATGGGGGCCTTGCTTTGTGGAAAGCAATGGTTCAGTACTGGGTATGCGATGGGCTGACTCTCTCCCCTTCCCCAGATCTTAATTCTCTCTGGGCTGGTGCCTGTTCTGGGTGCTCTGCACTGCTGAGAAGGACTTGTAGTTTCAGTTCAGTTTCATAGAACTGCTGTCCACCACAAAGCCCTGCATTGCAACAGGCAGTAATTGCCTCAGTTGCAGAAAACACCCGAAGTAAATGGCTCAGAAAAGAGATCAAGGACGAAATCAATCCTGAACGCTAAACTGGGGAAGAATGAGAAGCTGTCGAGAGGAGGAAGTTAATATTACCCAAGCTACATACATTCTGTGAAAAACAAGAAACCTTCAATCTCCAAGACTATCAGGCAGGGCTTTTCACTCCTACTGAAAAACTGGAAAATAGAAAGTGTCTTTTTATTCTACGATGGAATGAAAATAAGTAGAAATAACAGTATTTAGTGAAATAACAGTATTTAGTTAAATAACAGAACATCTCTCCAATCTAACAGAAGTTGTGCTTTAGCTAAACACTCAGAGAGTGAGCTGGGAATACAGCCCAGGGTTCGGGTTTATTTATTTTGTACAGAGATCTGCATGTGCTGCTCTGATGAGGTTAGCACACAAACAAAGAGGCAAGACACTCTGTTAGTCAAGCACTGCTCTCTCTCCCGCTGATAGAACAGGAGGAAAAAGGTGAGTTTGATTCTCATTTACATCAAAGCCATTTTGTACACCTGGGAGCAAAAAAAAGGAGCTCAAAGTCATGTCTGCATTAGGGAGCACTTCTCCAGGGTAGGCAACCTGGTAAAGCACTACAAAGGTAGTTGGAGCTTACACAGGGCAGCCATGCTTCTGCGGTATTAGGAGCAGGCTTGCTAGGTGAGGAGATTAAAGGAGCTGTGGCCTTGGCTCTCTCATGGCTCCCCACACAGAGCACAGGCCTCCAGTCACACCATGTAAAAGTGCTTTGCAACCCTTCTTACCTTCCCCTCCGTGCCTGCCACTGTATCTTCCTGTGGAAAGTAAAATTTACTCCAGCCTGTCTGCCTTTCTCAAGTAAAACAACCTATTCCAAGAAAAGCACTGATTTGCCATTATAAACACATCAACACTAGAAATTCTTACTAGCAAAGCTATGCTGCTCAGAAATCATCTGATATCATACTCATGTCAGCAGGGCTATGACAAACCTGTCCTTAGATGGACAGAAAGGTATTTTGTGCCAACTTCTAATTTACACCCATAACTCTTTAGGTTTTTTGCCAGCGTGAAGGAACCTTGGAAGGAGCAATAGCATACCTGTTTTGACCCTGCTTGTACTTCATACTAGTGTATTTGGAACTGCGAGTCCATATGTGCCTCCAAATTGCTCCTAATTTTTCTACATGTTATTTTAGTAGTATTTGTCACCCAAGTGTATGCAAATAAAGCTTGCAGAGGAGTTCTGAGTAATAGGGAGAAAACAGCCTACCACTGTTTATTAGACTACAGCTGATGTCACGTTAAAAACGCTGTTGGTAATTTTAGTTCCCTTCTCAGGGACACTTCCTGCCCTTCCACATCGTTATGAAAACTGCTGGTGACAATGCATCTGAACCAGTACTGGGAACTCCTCACAGAGACCCATTACAAAACAGGCTCTTGAGCCTGATTTTTTGTTTTTCTGCTAATCTTCCAGGTCCGGATCTTCCTTCTCTTCCAGATCACACAGAATCACAGAATCACAGAATGTCAGGGGTTGAAAGGGACCTCGAAAGATCATCTAGTCCAGCCCCCCTGCCAGAGCAGGACCACCTAGAGTAGATCACACAGGAATGTGTCCAGGTGGCTTTTGAATGTCTCCAGAGAAAGAGACTCCACAACCTCTCTGGGCAGCCTGTTCCAGTGCTCTGGCACCCTCACAGTGAAAAAATCAGAGGTGAAACGCATGATATGGCAGAACAAATTAAGTTTTTCTATCCCTTGCCCATGGTTTCCTTCTCCTAAGGTCAGCATAATGTCATTCACAAGAACTGTCAGTCCAATTCCTTTCACAGTCATGAAATTACCTGAAAGAATTTTTAATGCATTTAGATTTTAGTATTGTATTTTTACCTTTTTGTATTAGGTTTCACTGTCTGTTAAACCATCTTAGACTTTGAAAGCTGCATTTCCTTCTGACTGATTCTGTCTTTTTCCACTTGGCAAGTGTCACATTTTCCTGTGATTTTCTTACAGCATTTAAAGCAACAGGATCCCTCTTATTTACTTATCTCTCTGGGCATTCACATCAATCCTCATTTCTCAAGAAAAATGCACAGCTCCAGGGTTACTGCCCCTGGAAAATCATCCAAAGAAGCCCACCTACTTCATCTGACCTCCAAAACTGGTGACAAATTTTGCTTTTTCCTTTCCACTTTCCTAGGTGAAAATTCTGAGTAGTTCAGATACATAGATTCAAGTTTTCACTCTATATATTAGGCATATACTAAATTTGAATGAATTCATTTGCACATGTGCAACCTACATTTATGCATGCAAATCAGGCAATTAAGTACAAAATTACCTGATTTGCATACATAATACTAGAACCGAGCAAGTAATATGCAACAAAACCATATTCTATTAATATTATTTTCTTCTGTTCTGAAATTAGCTGCAACTGGATTAGGAAATACTCAAGATTTTCATCACTCAAAATGATTAGTCTATTTGATGAACATTTCTAGGTCTACTGATGTGCTGGCCAATTACACATGTCAAACGATGGCGATTTTGTACCACGTTTGGTAATTTACCATGAATTTTACAATAAAATGTGTGGTTCCACCTTTTTCATATTTAGAATTCGACTTAAAATTCATTTGCACAAATAAAACTTGAGTGCATGAATATTAAAGCATCACAACACAGATGCCCCCAAAATTTGCCTTTGAATTCAAATATTCGTTGAAATTTTTTTGCTGTTTGTGCAATCCAGCTTCTTTTCCATGCATACAAATACAGAGCTGCTGTAAAACCAGCTGCATATGTAGAAAAAGAAGCCGGTGAAAACAGAGACTGTGGAGTCTGGAGGATATTTCCTACAGGACTGCAGTTGTAAGCAGCCAGGTCACACCTCATAGATAATGAAACAAAAAAGCTTTCCCTCAGCACAGCAATGCCAGAAGGGCCTGCCTTACTGGAAGCTAAGTGCATACCCTGGGAGGGCTCTGGTGACACCCTTGACCCTGACCTCTCCTCTCCAGTGGCTCTCTCTGCCTCCCACTGCCTCTCTGCTCTGCACATGTACCAACACACTTCTTTTGGTTTGCTTCCCTTTGCTGTGCTCTGTCTTGCTCAGAAGGCAAACTCCTCAGGCACAGACCTGTCCTATTTGTCTACAAAGTCTTACGCATACTAAGGGGCTGTAGCTGTAGAATAAACAATAACTGCACTTCTGCTGTGGTGCAGAGACATTTTTGCATGTCTAACTGTTCTCATGGGCTTATCTCCAAACCCCTTTAAGCGGTTCATTATAATTTTTAAGATGGGGTCACCAATACTCCTTCAGATAAGGGCAAACCTTTGGTTCCTGTAATGGCAGTGCAAAGCTGCACATAGCATTCAGCATTTAATTTCTCATGCATCCTGGCATTTGCATTCTGATCAAAGATGCCCACTTTACAGAGGTGAGCTTCCAGTAAGTCATCTAGTGGCAATCAGGTCTTCCCCCAAACATTCTGGTATCTTTAACTTCAAAGTAGGCAAAATGCCGAGGAAAATGGTTTCCTCACAATGTGTGCAACTGCATATGCTGTAAATTTCACCTGCTATCTGGCTCATTCACCTATCACGAGTGCGCAAAGTCCTACTGGTTTGATTTTTTTATGCTCAAACAGTATTTTAAAACTTTTCAACATCCCTTCTTGTTCTTTCTGCTTTAGTATTTAAATTGTAAGCATTTCTGAAAAGACCATGTCTTTGTCTTCTAAAAAGTATGTTGCACATCTTTGTCTGATACAAGAAAATAACAATAAAGACCATCAAGACATTTGACAAGATCCACATTTAAGAGCTGTTATCTTGTGGCAGCCTTGCCATTGATTATCTGTTGCCTCTCATTTCAGGAACTTCTCACTGTGTCTTATTCATGGGTGAACTCATAAGGAGGGACTCTTCACCTCACAACCTATTGGTCAAATGTTATTTACTTTATTTCCAGTGCCTTTGCTGCTCTGCAAACTTTTGCTGCTCTGCAAACTTTTGCTGCTTATAACTATGCAACCATTTGGCTCTTGTCTGTCCGTCACAACAGCTTCAGAGCACCTCCCAAGCATTTAAAAGCAGAAAACTCTGCGTGGCTCCCTCTCTTTTTCATCCCCACCTGCTGAACGATAGACCTTGTCTAGTTTTCCTTTCTTGCCTTTGCCTCTGGCACTTGTTCTTACTTCATCCTCTATTTCAGGCTAAGGGTCTCCAGATCTCCTTGGCACATATCCCAAAAGAGGTACATTTCCATTTCTTGACATTTCCTGACAGCAACCACCCCTTCCCACACTCAGCAATTTAATTTCTATAAGGAAATAAATACAGTAGCAAGTCAGCACCACCTTTGTAAGCTCAAGAATTTGCAAGAGGCACTGGGAAGCCATGCAGGCCAAGAATGTAACTGCATAAGTGATATGTATTTTAAGTTATGGAGGTAAAAAACAACAGTAGTTCTTCTGTCCCCAGTTAAGGCGTTCTTCATTCTAATCCTAACATTTATCACACTTCCAAATAAACAATGATACTTAGAAAGGTCTCAGGGCCTCAAGGCCAGCTATGAGAGGTTATTAGACCCAGCAGGGAAGGAGCCAGAGGAATTACAGAAAGGACTTAGTAGTGGGAGCAAATTAAATGGGTAAGTTTGTGCGTTTGCCTTGTGGTGGCAAACAGGCCTCTCTAGGTATGTGCTCAAAGGGGGACAAACTGCTGACTGAATGGACTTGGGACCCTGAGACAGAATAATCCTTGGGGAAAAAAAAACAGAAGCTTGTGCACCATGAAGCACATTGACAGGCAAATGGACTGTATCACTAAGAGAAAACCAGAGCAGCTACATAAAAGATAATGGCAAAACCATATCTCAATGGATATGTCATATATATCAGTGGATTCTTCCTTTGTGAGGGGAAAAGACAGAAATGTTGTTTATCTGATGCTGAAAAACCAGCAGCAGACCAGGCACTCCTCCTGCAGAGTCAACAAAAGCACCAGGAACCGCAGCTTGCACCTCAGCAGGACAGACTGCTGCAATGTATGCTGACATGAGGTCTGGGGAGCACTGCTGGACTGGCAGAAGGTAGTTTGGGCCAGCTTAGCTCTGTGTGATGGAGCTAAAACATTACTGTCAAATGCCCATCTGCATCTCTGCCTAATAATACTGGTATGGAGGGTTAAAATTGAGTACCTACAGAGAACCTCCCCAGTGAGAGGGGGCTGTACAGCACAGAAAGTGTGAGCTCTTCGCCCCTTGTTCTGGCCAGGCTGAGACTGGCTCCAGAGGCAGGCTGTCATTGCATCTGGGGTGCATTACATTCATGGGGAATTCCAGCGACCAAACAGCCAGGGAACATCACGACCTGCATGTTCAGAGGTGAGAATGGCAGCCTTGGAACGACATCCAGAGGGTCTGCTGGTAGAGCTTAAACTGATTGCCACTGGGCACTCCTCTCCAAGTAACATGATGGAGGAAATAGAGGTGGAGGGAATGAATTAATGTCACAGACTACAGCATTCTGCTACAAAAGGCAAGGAAGATTTGAAGCTTGCCAAAAAGCTTTAGAAGAATTATTAGTCCTACATCAGCCCACAGAAGGTCCTCCTGAGAGCAGGGGAACTCCAGTAATATGCAGCTGGCATGCAAACTTGCGCACATGAGGGATTGTTCACTGCAGCATATATAGATACGTGCCCAGCATACATAGATATGTGTCCTGTGCCATTTGAGCCACGGGTGGAGGTCTCTGTTCAACACAGCAGCTTCCTGCATGAGGCAGACAGAGAAGTCTGGAGTAGTGAGCTAGGGGTAAAATGTTGAACTGAGATCAAATGGTCTCAAATTGTGTGGGAACTCCACTGTTGCCCAAATGAAAAATCAAGACAAGTCGGGTGATTACACTGCCAGTCTTCCTTAGGGAACAACAGCCACAAAGGCTTAAGAAGCTTAGTAAAAAGAGCTACCCAGGCCCAGACATCTTTAAGCATCAAGGAAAGCTGGTGTATCAGTATGCAGACTTGACAACCCTGAAACAGAACATCATGGAGAAGTCTGTGTGGTAATGAGATAGATCCCCATCAAACCGTAGAACTAGTTTGGACAAGACCCTGAGGGTAATCGTGTGTATGCTGCTGAGGACTGATCACTTAAACGCTTGCAGTCATACGGTGACTCTCACAGCGCTGGGAAGGAATCAGGTGACTCTACAAAGAGTTCATCAGAGGAGGAGACTGCGCGTGGAGCAGGTGACAGCCTGTAGTTCCCACAGACTTGGACCAAGATATGAGCATGAAGGGCCTGCTTTGAGCAGAGAAATAACCTTGCTCTAGACTGGTCCCTTGGTTCTAAGGTTTGAAGAACTTGTACTGGCTTTAAGCATTTGCCATCTTTTCTGGGCTGAAGGACAGACCTGATGGCTATACAAGTGCTGGACAAATGAGGAAGAATACAACTGTATTTACAGGCTCTGTGCTGGAAAGATTTTTTTTCCTTAAAATATTAGAAAATAAATTTTTAATTTTATGCAACTCCTTATTTGCAACAGCAGGAAGGAAATGTGGGGGGTTTTTAAAGTGACTTTAGCCTGATGTTGTTTTCAACAAAGGTGGTATTAACAACTGTTAGTTCTAGAGAGTTATGTTGTAATTGATTTCCATAGCAACGTGATCATGTCATATATTCTGGATTATAACTCAGAGGGAGAGGGGATGGGAAAAAGCATGGAATGAAGACTGCAGAGCAAAACCTGTCTTGATTATTACTTGAATCTTGAATGTTCTTATTAGTCCAATTTGTATAAACAGTGTTTATTTGTAGGTAATGTTGAGGATCCAGCCAGGCTGCACCTGCCTCCCCAGACATGCTCAAACACAGCCTGGGATTGCACATCTTCAAGGGAGAGCAGGGTGGGGTTCCTTCAAATGACAGAACCTTCTGCAAGGAGGAAGTTTCAAGCTGTAACTTGCAAAATATGTACAACACACTACTGTAAAAATCCAGCCATCAGAACAAGGAAGATCTAGGCAGAGAGCTGCAACTAATCATGCAAAAAGCTGAAAGGGGATGCTCTTTGTATTAAGCATGTGCAGTGCAGTTCTCAAGAAATGCTGTTGTCTCTTTCAGCATGAGGAAAGACAGGTACACAAGAGCAAGAAAATTTCTGCATCATTTCCTGGTTTTTAACTGTCACACAAGCCACTAGACATCCTATCAAGGATGCTGACTAATGAATCTATCTTAGGCTGCAGGTCCTTGTTAGCACAATGTGACTAGATTTCCACAGATCACACAACTGATACAATCCCTGATGGCTGCACCTCTTACTGCCTCCCCTCCAGCAGAAATGATGCAATGAGCACAGCTGAATGAGTACAGTTGGATGAACAAGAGAGTTGACTGCGGGGGGTGGGGGGGGAACCACTCAAAACCACAGCAAATGTTTGCCAAAAATGAGTATGTATACTTACCAAGGTACAGCTCTTGAAAGGCTGCATCCTTTTGATAAGATACATGGCATAATCTTTCACTGAAGGAGGTGGGATGAAATAGATGTGCCAGCTGGCCTTTCTTATCAATGCAGCCTGAGTTTTTCAGGGAGGAATTATCTTTACATGTAACAGGGAGTCAAGCATATCGACAATGGTGAGCAAGTAATAAAAAATATTCCAAAATTTACTGCTGCAGGAAGATGAGAGCTCTTTCAGTTGTTTTAATCCTACATGTTTTGTACCTTCTCTTTTTATTTTACGGAAATAATTTACAGAAACTGAGGAATAGAGTTCTAAGAGAAAATGTCTAGCATATCAAGCTAGATCATATAAGCCTGCAACATCTTCAAGTCAGTGGCCCATATTTTTCAGCAGCAGACCAGATATTCAGGCTTCCCACTCCCTCCCTAGTTCTGCCCCTAGCTTCAACACAAATCAAATCTACAAAAGTGTGTTGTCCTTAGCCCAACTGTGTGCCAGCCCAGACATGTTCAAATGAAAACCTGGGCTACACTATGATCTTGTCTCTTGTTACCATGATGCGTGCAGTGAAGAGTAAGATTGCCTCAGATAGGGCTGGAATACAGCAATTCAAAGCAACCCCCTCCTGTCTTTGATTTGGATGTGCTGTGCTTTCCATCATAGCCAAAGGGGAGCTCCTACCTCTGACACACAGGTATGCACTTTTCTTCACCCCAGCCCTTGGTATGTTGCATCAGCGAGAATGGCAACAGCCTCCAGCCTTGGAGCTATCGGAGTGAAGGATGCAGGCTACAGGCAAATGGCCTGGCAATGAACGCTGTTGCTCCCAAACACCTGTGTCGCACAAGTGCTTTTGAGTTCAGCTGTACACAGTCATGTAACAACATGCTTTTGCCACAGAGAAAGGGACGCCAGCAGTTGGAGCAGTAACCAAAGGCCACGATCTCCCTCATTCTAGTAGGCGTTTGCCATGTGAACTTGGCTAAAACACTTGAGATCACCCATCTGGAAAACGGATAAACAAACGTAGTGACTTCAGGAGTAACATCACCCTTTCCTGGGCGCAATCCTCAATTATGGTTAGGAGCGTCCCAGCCAGCTTTACATAAAAAGCACTTACTTACGGAAGGGAAAAACACTGTTTTGGCTTCAAAAGAGACTCGGGGCTGCCCCCCACCCCGGAAAAGCCCCCAATGCCTAGCCAGTCTTCGGCGGCCCAGAGGCAGAAGCAGGCTGCTAAATCAGTGGTTTGCCTGAGGAGCGAGCGGAGGCTTGCAGCAGCATGGCTGCTTTCTCTGCACATTCCTCTGGTGACGCTGCTTATTACCCAGCATGCAGATAACCCTGAGTCAAGGCTTTGGTATGAGCGTCGCTGCCAGGAGCTGCGTGCTCAGAATAGAGGGTTACAGTTTAAACCGAGGTGAAGCGCCGTCCCCAGCCAGCTGCACCCTGCCTGCCTCCCCTCCTCGGCTGGAGCCAGCCACCCCTTCACCTATTTGCAGAAAAGGAGCTTTCCAGTCCCTCCCCTCCACCCCACCGCTCACCCAGGGATCATTCCCATTGAGAAGCTCTCAGCCTAATAGTAATCCCGACGAATTTAGCTGCTGCTAATAAATCCCACCCCTCTGCCCCTCCCAACCTGCCTCCATGCAAATCCATTTGTAGGTTACTTGAACAATAGCGGAGCTGTAATCAGCCCTCCCCTCTGGCAGCCTGCAGCGAGGGAGGGGAGGAGGATGATGACAGTGGGGAATTCTGCTCGGCTCCTTGAAGCTGCACAGACATGTTTCATGTCCCCATTCCCATCCCCTGCGCAGAGGCGGGGGATCACATGGCCGTCTAGGCCGGGCCCAGGCCAGCGGCAATTACATGCCGTGGCCGCCCAGTGCCCCCTCCCCGGCCCAGCCCGGCCCGGTTCAGCTCGGCTCAGTTCAGCGCCTCCCGGTCCGTGCCTGAGCTGCCATGCCGCAGCCGTGCCAAGCCACTCCGAGCTGCCGCGGGGTTGCCAGGCTCAGCCTCCACTCACAGCACTGAATAAAGCAAAGGGCCTTCGCGCTGGCCAAAAAACAAAGGAAGAGACCCCAGTGAAGCAGGCTCGGGGAAGCCAGGCACCCTGGCACGCCCGGAGCTGCCGGGAGAGTGGTGGCAGCCGCAGAGAAAGTGGGAGCTCCCCATTACCGCTGTCTTTGAGGACAAGAAAAAACCACGGTCCTCTCGCTGTTAAAGCTGAGCCGTGTGGGAAGGGGGTGTTTTCCTGAAAATAAGTTGCTACTCGACAGCAGCTCACATCTTTGAGGTTTCTTTGCAAAGGGTCATAAAAGCAGCAGTGACTGCATATGGCCAGCCGTGCAGGGCTACAGGGGGAGGGCTGGAGCGGATGCCAAATCAGCTGAAACCTAAGCAGCTTGACCTTCCTCACCTCCACCTCTGCTCCCACCGCCTCCAAACAACCTTACAAGGGCGCATTGGGAAGGCCAGGCACACCACAGCGAGGGGAATGCAAGCTCAGCCTAGCAGCGGGCAGGGCTGCACGGCTGGGTGTCAGTGAGGGGGGAAGGAGAAGGACACTTCAGGGTAGCTGCAGCCACTGTCAGCAACACAGTGGCACCAGCAAGGTTCACTTCGTCGAGCCAAGCACAGTAGTCAGACTGTGCAATCTTGAACCTACCTAGCCCCAAGTAGCTCAGCCAGTCCAACCAGTCAGAGACTGTACTGGCCAGACAGACTGGTGACGAGCATCCTCCCCCTCCCATTCATATGTCTAACTGCTTTTGACTCTATAGTTCCCTGAATGGCTGAAAGAGAGTGGGTTTGCTGTCAGAAACTTGAAATGACACGTAATCTCCCGTGTTTCTTCTCACAGAGGTAGGCGAGCCCGTTCCCAGGGAGAAGAGCTGCGTTCCCGCAGAGCTTCCTAGTCAGGGCCAGCAGCGTGGGGCTGGGCTGCCCTGTGGCAAACACATGGAGAGAGAGATGTTCACTGGCTCATCGGAGGAGCCCAGTAGTAGCCTTGCTCGGTGCACACACACCTAATCCTTCTTTTGAGGCATACACCAGGGAAAAGACCTTGCCTGCAGTTTTTTCACATCACCCCATCAGCAGAGGCATTCCCCTTCCCAGTCTGCATTACAGGTTTTAAGGCAGGGGCTGAAACAACAAAAGCTCAGTACACGGCTTTCAGACACTTTGAAAATAAACCCAGCAGTGCCTATTTCTATACAGGAGGGTATAACTACGCCCTCTGTGTCTTCCAGGGGATGGTTGTAAGGACAACTGTGTAGGTACAGAGCTATGTTTTGGGTAGAAAATGCATGCTGTAATGGATTCTGATGGCTGAACGCCAAGGGGGAAGCTGTTCTGCTTCAAGAATAGCCTTACAAGAGTCAGCATTACAGTGACAGTTCAGTACTCTGCTGCAAATCTACAGGATGTGTCACTTTGGCAGAGAAAGAGGCTGCTAATGCACAACACAAACCATCCTACTATGAATGGAGAATGGCTGCATACCACAAGAAAAGAAAACGGCAAGACCTAGGAAGAGAGAAGCTGCAACACGACTACTGCATAGTAAGCTGGGAACCTGAGCGCTCTGAGGAGACAAAGCCCTTTCCCTTGAGAGGAAGAAAAATTCGGCTTGCAAGACGCGTAAAGGAGACAACCCTTTTTCCAGTGACTGCTGCAGCTCTGCGAAGCTATGCTGGCAGCCAGCCTATTTGAAGAGATTGCAGTTTCAAAACAATGTTAGTCCTGACTAGTTCGGAGCCCAAATGTTAAGGGGGGGGAGCACGCTCATATGCACAACATTGCTAAGCAAATAAAAACGATAACAAGGTTTGTACTAAATGACACCAGTTAGCACTGGTGAACTCAAACTCTTGATGGAACTGTGTAGTATTTTCCCCAAACGGACATAGCATCTCTTCACTGCACAAACACTTCCAACTTGCACAGAGCTGCCAATGCTTAAAAAACAAACATCCAGTGACACACATGTTCTAACCCATTTCTTAGAAAATAGGCTATGAGGCTATTAAAAGAAATGTCGAGAATAATCTAACTGGAAAAAAAGAAAAAAAACCCTCCTTGTGAAAATAAACCATTTAAATACTTCCCCATTACAAGAAGGAATGAGAACACAACAAATGGCCACCTGGACAAATAAATTCACTTACACGATTTATTCAAGCAAACATTGGGCTTTACCTTAAATAACTGGCAAATATGGGGGAGGGGAGCATTACTGTAAAATACAGAAATCAGCTGAATCTGTACATGAGACTCGCTTAGCAGCTCCCTTCTCCTCAAAAAAAAAGGTTACAGCTTGTTTGTCAGCTGTGGACATCTTCAGAAAGAGAAAAAACTATGGAGTGGGTTCAAAGAAATGCTGGCTAATATGCCCAGACTGACTGCTTAATGAGCCGGAGTAAAGGAAAAGGTCACATGGTTACAAAAACCTCCATACAACAAATGCCCCGTAGCTACGGTTAACTTTAATTAACTGCAGTATTACAATTCACTTCAAGCTTATTTTCCACCTATATCTGCTGCCCCTCACCTTTCCTTTGCCTGCTAAAAATCAAACTGATGAGTCTCGTAAGTAGGCTTATGTTTCCAAAATTCTGAGTGATAACAGCTTTTCAAGAATGCTCTGCAATTAAAGAAATCCACCAAACAGGGTTCCAACTCCAACTACTGATGACTGATTTCAAGATTACAGTAGTTCTGTTTATATAAATCAGGATATTCACGCTTCTGTGACATAATTAGATGTTAAATAGCCAGTACTTTTTCCTCTTTTAATGGCAGTTGCAATTCACACATGAATATTACTTCTCTCCTTGTTAGGTTTAAACTCAAATTTCATCCATGTGTACAATTTTTTTCTCTGCCAGTCATGAGCTCACAGCGTTAGTCCTCTATCTCATGTTTTAGAAATTAACTGCTGTGTGGGAACTGCATGCTTAGAAATAATTGAAAATAAGGATCAGCACAAATCTGTAAAAAATGTATAGGTTATATCCAATAATTAACGCAAAACATATAGGTTGGGTGTAATAATTAACATGAAATACTTTTTTCCTGCATTATTCCCTCCGATTCATTACATAAGAACAGTGTGTTCTGAGATTTTTAAGCACCAATGTATCACTTGGCAGAAAAAAAAATATATACACAAAGTAATTGTCTGAAATCACAGAAATAGCAATGCCAAAGACTGAATCTCACAATATAACCCACCCACCCACAAAATAGCTGGAGTATGTATCTATACAGGAGAGCAAAGATCCATAGGCACACTAAGCATATAGTCTCAAGGCTTCTACCATCCTTTCCACCAGGAATACAAAGGAAAAATGTCTTATTAAGACCAAGCAGATAACAAACGACACACAGTCTTTTAAAAAGTACCTCTCTATACAATTAGGGGGGTTTTGGGGGTGGGGATCCTTAATATTCAATAAAACTCAGAGCTTATAACCTATGACACTTGCATTTGGAACAGCCCTGTGTTCTGCTAGTCAAACGACAAAGGATTTCTGCAGTGCTGCTGGTTTTGCTTCAGGTTTTCTATCTTCTCTCTATTTGCCTCACTGGAAAGGACAAAGTTCACATTAGGTTTGTTTGCATTTTCTAGCTAGTGTGAGGCCCGTGTATTTACTTTGCCTGTTGACCACGTAACAGGTATTGCACTGCTCCCCAATCTCCAGAAAATGCCAGTGTCACATAAAATAGTTAATTATACAAAGAATCACATAGGGTTGTTGCCAGAAGGAAAGCATTTCACTTCAGTGCTCTAAGGAAGCTTCCTCACCTGAAAACACAACACAGCCTCTGAACTGCTCACCAGCTCAGCTACGAAAAGTCACTGCCTACACGGGGTAGCTGCCCACCAGCTGCAACACCAGCTGTAGAAGCTGTTATTTCCCGCTACCCTTTTTTGTGCTGTGCTCAACTACAGCCCTGCCTTACCAAGAGTCTACGGCTAACGCCGAGCTTCGACAACCGCTCTTAAAATCAACTAAAATTATTAACCACGTGATGCTGCGGGGGTTTTTTTGTGAAAGAGGGCTTCCTTTCAAATCTCAAGCCTTATTAAATTGCGCAGGCAATGGATGCATCCTGTATTGCAAACACTGTTTGCAGCTGGAGAGCTGGGGAGGGGGGGGGAAGAAGGGAGGAGGAAATGAGATGCAGAAACAGTAAATAGAAAATGCTTAGTCAGCAACTGTTACTGCAACATTAAAGGTGAAATGTAAATAGGCACGATGCCAAGATTTAGAGAAGTTTGATAACACCATCAACATCATCATCTTAGTACATATATGTGAAAATGCGTGTACAAATGCCACAATTACCACAACGAACTGCAGGCTCCTGATATAATGGAGACTTTAAAAAAAGGCAACATGGCTTGCGCATGCTGCCTAAGCTCTGAAAAAAATAAAACTTGCTACTCGAGAAGTATTAATATCAATTGAATTTATTACAATTTACTAAGCTCCAAGGCACATTACAGTGTTCTGTTAACTACAGAAATGTATAAAGGACAAACAGAGCATGTTTTTCATGTACAGCATTTTGCTCTACTGTTCAAAAGCATCCGTGCATCAATAAAAGCAAAAACAAAAAACACATGAAGATTAAAAACGTTCAGATCAATAGAAACAAACTGAAACATCTTCCTTACAAACTTGCAACAAAAAACACCCTCCCCCCAGAGCCACCCCACCGTTTTGCAAACAAAAAACAAAAACGAAAAAAATAAAGTGAAAGACTAACACTCAGGGCTTGTAAAACATAAGCTGTCACCATTTTTTGTAGCAATTTTTTAGGCATCAACACTGGCCTTGGCAAAAAAAAAATTTTTTTTTTGTCTTTTGTGTTTTTCTTCTTCTTTCAGAGAAGTGCATACATTTACAAAAATACACACCAGCAGCAGGTAATCGCTAAGGGCTATTAACTTTGTACCTAGCCAACACACTGCCAAAGAAATGAGAACAGGTATTATGTAGTAACCAAACAATATTATATTCTGTTTAACAAAAACCAGCTCTATCCTTCAAATGAAGAAGAGTACATACCTTTGTTTCAAAATATAGAAACATACGACGAAAATAATGTCTATACATAAGACTAACTTTTGCAGTTTGTTATATTCACAATTCTACATCTTCAGGAGTCTGAAGGGATTGGATTTTCTACTCAAGGGTCTCTCTCCTTTTTCACTTTAACGTCCCCAGCTAAAATGGTCGCGATCTCGCCCTGCATAAATGCCCAAGGCACATTGGAACCGACTAGGGGGCATTTCTCTCCGCTGGGGCAGTAGACTTCGCCAGTCGCCCCTTGGGCCTTGATGCTCTCTCTGGAACAAGGGAAGCAGAACTTGTGGCTGGGCACAGAGGGGCACTGAACAAAGTGGGTGTCCTCCAAGCGTTCGTGGCAAATGGTGCAGCACAGGGGCCCGCTGTTGGCCATGGGGGAGTCCGGAATGTTTTGGGGGTGCACTTGGTCCATGGCGGGGTGGGCGCTGGGGGGAGGAGGGGCCACTTGCAGGTTCATGTCCCCGTTGCGGGAGGCCAGACGGCGCTGGCCCGGCACCGAGGCCGGCGACACGGGGCTGCTGCTGTTCCTGCGGGTGGACGTGGTGGAGTGCACCGAGCTGCCGTCCTTGGGCGAGTGGGCATTGCCCAGCGTGTCGGCCACCGACATGAGCGCGGCCATGGGGGACTGTCCGTTCTGGGGGGCGGACTCGGGCGGCGTGGTCCGGTTGGAGTGAGGCCCGAGGGGCGGCGGCGGCGGCGGCGGGGGGCCCCCGCCGTGCACCGCCCCGAAGCCCCCGGCCGACATGGTGAGCTTGAGCGCTTCGCTCTGGCTTGCCATCCACTGCTGCCGCTGCTGCTCGTCGCTGAGCTTCAGAGCCCCCTCGGCCGAGTCCGAGGGCTCGGGAGAGGCTTTCCTCTTGCGCATCGCCCCGCCACCGCCGCCGCCGCCGCCGCCGGGTCCCCTAGAGGCGGCGGCCGTGCCCTGCGCCCCGCCGGCCCCGGCCCCCGGCCGCGGGAGACTCACCAGCGCCGTGGGCAGCATGGGGCAGCTGGCGTCCAGGTAGGGCTGCGGCAGCATGTCGGCGCCCACCAGCTCCTTGAAGAAGCGAACGGACTCGGGCAGCAGGTCCCCCAGGAGCCGCCAGTCGCCGGAGCCGTGCTTCTTCTCGTACTCCAGGTACTTGAAGCCCGAGGAGAGGCCGCGGCCGAAGTCCTTCATGCAGTCCTGGTACATCTGCTTGGCCACGCCGGAGGCGCTGGAGAAGACGGTGCCGGAGCCGCTGGGGTACTCGATGAAGAGCTTCAGCTCATAGTCCATGCCCGGCTTGGAAACGGCGTCGAAGGCAAAGACGCGGCCCAGCAGGGCGTGATCCTTCTTGAAGCGCACCTCATAGGGAGTGCAGCCGGCCAGAGTGAGCAGCGTGTCCCGCACGATCTTGGGCTTGCTGGCCCACTCCTCGGCCCGGTTCCGCAAGCTCTCGCTGAGCTCGGCCAGCGCCTCCGCGTTGCGCTGCTTCTCCTTCAGCTCCCGCTCTTGGTCGCTGCTGGACACCGAGCCCGGCCGCTTCCCGCAGGCCTCGGAGGACGAGCCACCGCCTCCCCCGGCGCCGCCGCCGCAGGTGCTCCCTTGGGAGGAGGCGGAGGGAGCCGGGGGACCCCCGCCGCCGCGGCCGCTCAGCCCCCCGTGCGGGGGGGGCAGCGCCACGCCGGAGGCGGCGGGCCCGTTGAGCAAGGTCTGCGGCAGCAGGTTGGGGGGCACGTTCATCTGGGCGCCGGCGGCCCCCGGGGGCAGGCCGGACACCAGCCCTCCGTGCGCCCCGCGGCGGGAGGAGGAAGAGGAGGAGGAGGAGTTGGGGCTCTGCCGGTTCAGCTCCGGCGGCCCGTCCTCAGGCGGCTTGGGGAAGCCGTTGGGCCCCCCCAGCCCGTTGGGCAGGCGGGCGCCGTGGCTGCTGCCCAGGCTGCCCGGCGGCGGCGGGTACTCGAAGCGGCTGCGCTGCTCCGCCGCAGCGGCGCTGAGCCCGTAGCGGTCCAGGCTGGACTGGGTCAGCCCCGCCGAGGCTGCCTTGGAGGAGGCGTCCACATGGTTGAGCTGCTGCTGGGCCGCCGCCGCCGCCGCCGCTTCTTTGGCGGAGAGCGACACTGCCTTGACGCCGACCGGCGGCGGGGGGCCCGGGGAGCGGCCGTCCTGGAAGCAGCCGTGCGCCCGCTTGAGCTGCCGGGCCGTCTCGATCACGAACTCGATGCGGTCGGCGCCCTCGTAGTTGACGCAGCCCCGGCAGACGGGCTCCGTGAAGTCCCAGATCATGGCCCAGGGCATGCGGGGCAGGTCGCACAGGTAGCATGACTGCCTCCGGGACGACGACACCTGCGCGGCGGACATGGTGCTGGTGGCCGGGGAGCTGCTGCCGCCGGGGTAGGGGCTGGCTCAGTCTTCCCCCCCGGGCTGCAGGGGGGGTGGCTCTCCGTACCTGATCTTGTTGCCCCTTTCAACAGGGGGGATCGCCTGCTTTTAGTTCGCTCCTGCTGCCGGAGGGCTTGTTCTATCCGGTCCTGCCGCTGCTGCCCCGGCGGGGTGGGAACCGCTTCTCCTGCTCCTCCAGGGGGCTGGGTGGGGGTCGCCTTCTAGCCGCTTCTGTTTCCCTGCGCTCTCTAGCTCTCCGCTGCTGCTGCTCCTCCTCCGGGAGGAGGCGGAGGTGCACGGAAGAAGATGGGGGGGGGTCACCTTCCACCCGCCGCGGCTGCCTCGCGAGCTCGCACTTCGCTACGTGCTGATCCACCGCCGCGAGCGAAAGAGGGGCACCCGCACGGAGCTGTCCGGTCCCGGCTGCGGCGGCGGCTTCCCCGAGCGCCGGCGGCGCGGTAGCGGCCCGGAGCCAGCGGCGGCAGCAGCGTGGCGAGCGGCGCCGCCTGCTCCTCACTCACATCCTCGCCGCTGCTCACAGTCCGAGCGCAGGGTGCTGCGCGCCGCCGCTTGTTCCTGCGCGCCCCCTCCGCCGCGCCGCGCTCCCCCCTCGCCGCGCCGTGCCGCCCCTCCCCTCCTCCGCGCCGCGCTCCCAGCTCGGCTGCACCCGGGCGGGGCCCCGCGTCACCGCCGAGGCCCGCCCCTCGCTCCCCTCCCCCCGGCCGGCGGCGCGGAGCCCACTTGTTGCGCGGGGCGCGCATGCCCGGCGCCCTGCCCTGCCCGGCGCGGCGGCAGCTGGAGCGCGGCGGGGCGCGGGCGGCCCGCGCTGCCGGCTGCGTTTGGGAGCCCGAACGCCAGATCGCGCCCTCGCCCTCCCGCCGGCCCGCGCGGGGCGGTCGGGCAGCGCATGCACGGCGGCGGGGGGCGGGGCGGCGGGGCTCGGCCGGGCCGGCAGCGTTGAAGTGTCTCGTTTTGAGGGTTTTGGCACCCCGCGGGTCGCCCCGCTTTGCCCCTGGGGCGACTGCGCGGCGTCCAGCCGCCGGGATTCCCGCGCGCTCCGGCTGCTGAGGCAAACGCGGGGATCCCGCCTTAATACCCGATGTCGTGTTTCTCTTTCAGTGATCCCGGTGACAGAATGACACAGTTTCTGTAAGCCGGTGACTGCATCAGAAGCTCTTCCACTTCTGATTTGTGTAAATCAGCCATGTTTCCGAGTGTTTAGGGTTGGACTGGGGAGGATAGTGCCGTGCGTTGCTCAGGGGTGTAGGAGAGGCCAGGCAGGTGAGTAATCGCTGTGATCTCATCTCGCTAATGCAAAGGGACACAGGATTTCCCCGGCGCTGTGAGAACACACGGTTTGGTTTGGTTTGTTTTTGTGTTGTTTTTTTTTCCCCCCTTTAAATAGCTTGCTAACATTTGCATAACATTGCTAACAGGCAAATTACTCAAAACAACTTCGGCTCATGCAAATAAGCTGAGAATTCATTTCCCTGGGAGGAAAATACACCCCCCCCGCCCCGAAGCCTGCCTTTTCCTGCCCGCCATCCCCCAAGCCGCCCGCTCCCCGCCCGCCCCCGGGCCCCGCTGGTGCTCTCCCTGCAGCCGGTGGCTGTTTTTGCAAACGCCGACATCGCTGCCCACGTCCAACGAGTAACAAAGTCCGGCCGCGGGGACGCGGCTCGGCAGGGACCCGGCGGGCTGCGCGGCGGGCGGCAACCGGCAGCGCGTCACAGGCGCCCGCCCGGGCGGACGGTGCCCGCGGAGGCGGCGCGCAGCGGGAGGGCTCGCCCGCCCGGCGAATGCGGAGTCTCTCCCAGCTGGGCTGTGTCGGGTGGGTTTCTCTCTCCCAGTACCTCTTCCTGACTCCTTTGTTGCTAGCCACGCCGAAACCCGGCCATTACAGGTTTCCCTCGGCGCTTCAAAGGGACTTGGGGTTTCTGTGGCGCGGTGCCACGGCTGCCTCACGCACACACACGCACGCCCGGCAGCGAAGTAGCACCGAGCAGGAAAGATACCTTGTATTCGGTTAATAACGTTTCAAAACTCACACGACAGAAAGTTGTTGCTTTAAATAATTCGTTTCAGATCGCCAATGCGTCTCATTTCCATTTTTAGTTGTCTAAAACGTTTTATATATGCCTGGTTATGGCAAACGAATTCGATAAGTATGTGAGCAGAATTATTTTACCAGGAAGGCTTAATGAAATGCATACGCTGAAGTTACAGCAATGGCAGGACCAGATAAAATACAGTAAGAAAATCAATTCCGACAAAGTGACTCTTTTGTCAGGGGACGCTTGCAGAAGCAGCGAGTAGAGATAGAAAAGTCTTTGAATTATGAGTCTCCTATATGCAAATTGGCTGAAGAAGATGCGCCAAAGGAGAGTGGATTTCACACTTCGAAATTTCACACCTAAACTGTGGACATTATAGAGGCTTCACAGAAGCAAGCTTCCAGTAAGGCAGATGAAAGCTGGTCAAAGTAAAAGTCTTTGCTTCCAGCCACAGTGATTTAGTGATGGCTGCAGGATTTCTCCATTAATATGACTTTACTTGACTAAACAAGCATGTGTTCGCTCTGATTCATACTGGAAGGTCAACTCCTTTGCTGTCCTTTTACTGCCGCGTGTTGATCTTCATATGAGAAGCAGAACTGGGCTGTGGGAAAAGGTCAGCCCCTGCTTAAAAAACACAGGTTGAGAGAGCTGAGGCTTTCCCCTCCATCCCGAGTGTTTGGGAATGCAGAACTGCAGCGTATCCCGACTGCATTTCACTCCCCGGGTTACACAAACCCAACACATGACAAGGCACTCTGTGTGCTTGAACCGCCCCTCACCCTGGCTCCTCGCTCCGCAGAATCCTCCTGCAAGAAAGCCCTTTTTTGGTAACACTCACCTCCCAGGAACAGACTTCTTGGCTCACAAGAGCAGTCTTTATAGTGGGTGTAAATAATAATCACCTTAGATACAATCTAGCCTCAGAAAACCATTTACAGGTGCTGTCAACTCCCTTTATAGTTTGTGAATAGAAAAAGAGAAGAGATTAGCATCTGTGACCCGACCAAACTGCCTTTACTTTTACTTGCAGGATACACAGTCGCGGAAATATGTTTGTTTTTCCGTAATGATTAAACTTTGATTTAAACTTCGGTCATGGGCACGTACTGTACCATTACGCAAGCGGCACTTAAGGATGAAGTGTCAGCACAGCAACAATATGGCCAGCAGCAGCAGTGATCTCTGCAAAGCTTAACTGATGAAGAGAACTGCAATGTAAATGCAAATAAATGCCACGCCGTGGCACCTTCACAGGGAACGAGTTGTCAGTATCAATCTAATCTGGTAGGGGAAAATAGATTGAACAGTGGCAACGTAACAAAGCTCCAATCTATGGCAGCGCTGTCCCTGCAAGGGTGGCAGCGCGCTTTCCTGCGCACCTTCGGCCTCTCCTCCCCTTTGCCATGCGAATGGCAGGGCAGGGGCCATCCAGATCGGTCTTGCTGGATTTATACTAAACATGTCTGGTGTTTATTTAGCTCTGAAATAATCCAGGAATTAAAATTATGTTTGGAGGAGGAAAAGAGGGAGCCCAAACAATGAAGCCATTCAGGTGCCTGATCTGGCTAACAAAAAGAAAGAAGCGAGCACACAAAAAGCAGCGTTAAGAGCCCCCCAGACAGGAGCTGCTTTAATAAGATGGAGGGGAGCGCTAGGAGGGACAGAGCCGCGGCCGCGAACAATTGCTACCTAGCTACTGCTGCTTGCGCAGGAACGCGAGTCAGCACTTTGGATGTAGCATTAGGGATTCTGCGGAGATTGCCCAAAGTTTATGACCTGCCAGTAGTCCCAAGGGGCAGGGAATATAATTTTCAGTATCGGAAGTGAAATCCGCTAACTCCTTGCCTTTGAGTGCTAGGAGAAATACTGCCATCCAATAACACCTTTCCCTTTATTCCTATTGCCCTCTTTATTTGGAAGTACACACGCACGCACACTCACATACACATCTGTGTAACATTACAACAGCAGGTGAAGCTTTGATTAAATGAAGGAATCAAAAGGATCATACGAGAGAGGTGTGCGGGAGCTGGCCAAGCCCCTTTCTTAGAGCCACCAGCAGGTACGGCAGGCGGAGGGTGCAATGCACCGCGGAGGGAGAAGCGACAAAACCCAGGTGCCTGGCTGCGCCCCAAGTCTGCCAGGCTCCGCTCCTTGCCCTTCCCGTGCGTGAGCTCCCAAAACACGGGATTACTGTCGTTCGGGCCGCAACAGGACCGCTGGTTGATTATCGATCAGCAGTCCAGTGCTAATTATGCAGGACAGCCCCAAAGTTTGCAAGCAGTGATAATTAGGAGCCCATGATCTCCGCAGCTTGGGAATGAATGGTCTGGTCTGGCTTTAAATGCGCACAGCCTGGGAATACGTTTAACTCTTTCTTGCTCGCTTTACGAAGTTGTGGCGCTGATCAGTGCAGCAGCCACAGCAGCTGGTTCTTCTGCAGGCGCTCACCTACAGAAATGGCGCTTTCCTCAGTGGTCAAAACAGCAGCTACAGCTGGGGAAAAAAAAACCCAACAAACCGAGAACCAGAAGGGAAGGGCACTCCCGAGAGTGTGATTTACATGGATTTACCTCAGTATAGCAAATAAAATCCGTCACAATCGAATTACTGGCTTCAAAACAATGCAGAGATGAGCAGTGAACAGAGCACTCGGTGGTAAAGGGAGTGTGTTTAGCAAATCAAAACACAAACACTTCAGGAAGGAGTTGCGTAATTTTGTCAAATTAAAAGTTAAACAACATTGTCTACTAGGAGCTGCCAGGAAGTGTCAAAACACCTAGTTACAAAGAATAGGAGTGTAATTACGTGTTTCTGTTTATCGTTTCAGTTCTCATCTCGTTATAATTCTGGTTTTTGCTACCATTCTTCAGGTAGCGAGTCTTGCTGACATACAGAGCCTATCGCTTTCCCACCAAGGAACTCTCCCCTCCCTCCTCCCTTTTTTCCTTTCTCTCCTCGGTCTGCAATGCAGACACATTTCTTAACGGACGCTGCCTGGTCGCGTCCTCCGGTTTTACTGGTCCCATTTCCACACTGCTGCTGGAGCGCGGAGCCCAGGGCACGGCAGTGGGAGGCTGCCCTGCCCGCAGCCCGGCGGCCCCCGCCGCCGCCCCCCGCGTCCAGCCGAGCCAGCTCTGCAGCCCGCGACCCCCCGGCCTCTCGCTTCTGCCCCGGGAAGCAGTCAGAGCTCCTCTCCGAGACCCGCCCCAAATCGATTTTCCTCCAGCTGTCTTTATGGTTTTAAAACCCGCCTGTGAGCCCAGATTTCCGCACGTTAACCTTTGCCAAGCCTTACAGAGCAAAATAAGACACCTCTAATTAATTCTGCTCGCTCCGCAAGGGACTAGTGACTGGGTAGCGTGCTTTATGCTGGGATGGGCAGAGGCTGGGTCCTCCGCTGCTGTTATTTTTACTTTATCCCTGGACTGTTTTCATCTTACATCCTGTAGACGTAGTAAACAATCAACAATAATGAATCAACTGAATCGGTACATTTTTTAAGGCTATTCCCACTGAGAGCCACTTGCACTTTCATGACAGTTAAGAATCTGCCAAACATTAGCTTAGTTACCAGCAAGACAGGCTCCCCCCTCCCATCACCCCATACACAGATTGTTTATCAAAACGTGCTGCCAAGAAAAATATCCCTGCTTTTGGCCTCCACCAGTGATTAATAACACTTGAGAACTGAACAAAACTTTACTGTGTTTTCCAAAAAAAAAAAAAAAATGAGGGAGGTGGGAAGGAGGGGGGGGCGCTGTTCAGAAAGAAAGAAAGAAAAAAGGAAAGGAAGGAAGGGAAAGGAAAAGAAACTGCACTATCTTAAGTTATTTCATATGGCATAACCTCCTTTTCCTCTGTAACTAGGCCATCTGAAGAGGCCTAAACCACATTCTCTCCAAGACCATGCTATAAATGCTGATTAACATTGTTATTGAAAAAAGGGTGATACGGACACAGGATAAGGGTGAGAATAGAAGTGGGGGGAGGCAATTTCTTTTATTAGCACATAGCAAGATGAGCTGTGGGGGGAAACCGAGAGGAAAAAAAAAAAGATCATTTACTTTCTTTTCAAAGACTGTTGGTAAAATTCCTAAGGGAGACTAAGTGCCAAAATTAACTGTCTTGGTGTATTACTTTTAGACACTACTGCCTGGGTGAATTAAGTCAAGTCTTCAAGCAGCAGCCAAAGATAGCTGCAAGCTGAAAAAGAGGCACTACATTTCCTTGTTCCGTGGTGAAACTCACAAATTTGTGGAGATTGTCTTTGCTCCAGGGTTTTTTTTCATCTCTCTCTCTCTCTCTTTCGCCTTCTGGGTTACTTTTACTATTTTATATTTGGCATTATAAATGTGTTTTGTAATGGGAAGGCAAGGTAAGAAACAAGCAATTGTTAAGAAAAAACAGAAAAGTGAAAAAATGCAAGTGTGTCCGTGTATACTGTATCTATTTATACATATACATGTGAGAGTATACATACGTATGTTAGTCATATAAGGTATTTCTCATTACTCTGTACTCCAAGAGACATTATTTAGTAAAAGATAATAAACAGCTCTTGAACAGTGGGATATAGACTAGTGAAAACAGTTTACTGAAATTAATGATGCTGGATTGAACCAAACCTTCCCTTTGGAATTAGTGCCAGACATAGTTTTCCTGAACCCTGTCCAACTGCCTGAGCGACAGACAATTTTCATTCTATTTGTGCTAAAGGCTTATGACTAGTGCTGGAAAATGAAGCCCTTGCCCTTGATCTCAGTGCAGATTAAAAAAAAAAAAAAAAAAAAGAAAAAAGCAGAGCTGTGCCAATTTGTTTCCTCTGCCAATAGAAGCCCTTGTGCTTTGGGTAATGCAAACCAATAAAAAGTTCACATGAAAACTCTCCATTGAAAGGAAACCCACCAAGAGTCATGTATCTCTGCTACATTCATCAGCCTGTTTCCGAGATTCTCACAATGTCAGCAAAATGCGGAGGGTAAGGGCAGAAAATATTTACCAGCCAGCAATACTGTCTTCTTTTTCTATTCCACGTCTCACTGCTATGCATTTGATGATGATTGCTAAAAAATACTCCAGTGTAAATAACCACACTCTCCCTCCTGCTAACACCGATCTCCCCATGCTCAGGTACTGCATGTCGATTTGGGGCTGTGCAGCCCCTGTTGTCAGAGCGGAGTCTATTTCTGAGGGATGAAATCCACATTTGACATACACACCCCCCGTTATAAACAGTGGCTATACTGTACTGCTGTCAGCCAGCTAATCTCTGATTGCTTTTTCCTAGATTATTAATAAAATTAGAATCCCAAGCAGAAGGCGTTTGCTTTCATTGTACAGTCTGCACTTGTGACATGGTACATGTGGAAAATTTTGAGTGCACTGCAGTGAATGGTCTGGGGGTTAGTTTTTAGCTTCCGCTAAGTACCTGGCAGGCTGCCACGGCTGAAGGATTCTGGGAACTGAAAGGCTCCCAAGTACAAACTGCCAGCATTAAGCAGTCCTGACAGCTCTGCTCCTTCCACACTTGGCAGCAGTTCAAAGTGCTCTTTCATTTGAAAGGCTGGAAGGCTGCCATGTGCAATGCAGATTTGCTGTGCCTGCTCTCATAAGGAACTGATAAATGCCGTTGCTGTTGCCATGGGGACAGGAGGCTATCAGAATGGCCTTGTGATCTGCAGCCTCTCAGCTCTGCAGGGTTTTTTTTCCCTGAGATGGTGAAATAAATGTTCTAGAGAAGGTTAACTCTTGAAGGACAGGAAGCGCTGGTTTGAAAGGACAGGGTGAGTCTCTGTGCGTGGCTCCTTCAAAGTGCTGGGAACAAGATTAACACGTACCTGCCAACGGTCCCTATTTGGGAAGGACTGGCCCCAGGGATTTTTTTTAAGGCTGGGAGGGAGGAAGGGAGGGAGGGAGGGAGGAGGAGGAAAGACCTCCTTCTTCCCACTCAGCCCCTTCAGATTCCTCTCCCAGTTCAGGATCTCCCAGCATAATTAAAAGGCTGCCTCCTTTTTTCCCCTCACTATCCCCACATAAGGTTTTCAGATGCTGGTGGAAAAGAAATAATTTATCACTCGATCTCGTAACATGTCCGATGCCTTTAGCTCTCATTAACATCACTGGACAGCTAGCAGGATTAGACCCTTTATGTGGACTCCATGTGTGGTTAACGTGAGTAAACAGAACGAAAAGTGTGACATAAAACTGCATGTTTAAGAGACATCTTAGTGACGATGCAAGTCCTGAGAGTGAATCTCGGCTTGTCCTGGTTCCCAAGATTAAAATAAACACACCCTTGAGCTATGCACAGTTTGAGTGTGTATATAAATGAGTGTGCACATCTACTTCGGAAAAAGTGTAGAGAAAAACAAAGGCGGCAAATATTTTAGCCAGAATTTATACCCTTTTTCCTATGTCTTCTTTCTGTACATGTTATTTCTTTCCACCTCTGCTACAGCAATAAATTTGGGTTCCCTAAAGACACTTTGCTGCAGTTCAGTAAACTGAATTCTGTTTAACCAAGGCGAAGTCTGAGCATGACATCATAGCAGGGAACAATGGAGTGCATCACTCCTCTCCCTGACCACGCAGCAAACTTCAGGGCAGCGTTTAAAAAGATCAATATGGGCATGTATCTGTGTTTACAGAGCACATATAAAATGCAATAAGCATTCAGACAGTGGCATAAAACAGGAAAGATAAAGCATTGGGGAAATTTTTGTTTACGTACTGGAGTGTTGGCAGTTTGAGGGCTTTGTTCAGAACTGGTAAAAAAATCAACCACCCCTGACACGAACAAATGCCCCCCTTCCTCTCTAAACATGGATCTCTGCCTTTCAGAATTGTACACTTGTATCTTTCCAGTATATCTGAATGGTATTATATGAAATGGCACGTTAAAACTGAACAAACAGAATTTCAACCCAAATTCAACAGACAACCTGGTTCACCGCTTGATGGTTAACCTGTAGCTTTTTAAAATAACCACCGTGACTCCTACTTATTTTAGTTTCACTTCAGTTTGACTTATTTTTTATTGCGTTCATTGTTTAAAAGCTTTTTGGTTGTGAATGTGTTAAGCAAAGGTTTGAATGAAGAAAGTGGTCATCTGAAAAACATACAAGGGAGAATGTTTTAGAAATAACACAGAAATACATGCTATAGGCGTGTGTACACAAACACACACACGCACTCTTTACCTTTTCTGAATTCTTTTGGTTTGTTTTCAAACAAATTAAGGCATCTGTGATTCTGAGTTTTGTATCTGACATAAAATCCTGCTGGTTAAAACAATCTGCATATGCAAATCTAGATAAAAGCTATTTGTATACATTCGCAAAGCAATTTCAAAATTGCAAACAAGGCTGCATTTCACAAACCTTTGCACCACACCGAGCTAGGCCAAAGGAAATATTTCTTCCTGACTGCTTGGGATTTTTTTTAAAAATAAATAAATGTGAAGTTAAGTGTAATTCTACTGTAATTTCTTTACCTGATTCTCTCTGGGTTCTTGCCTACGGTTGTCATGGTAATTTGATAATTCTGGCTTGCTCTCTACACATTCTGTTTCTCTCACTGGATTTCCTGATTATTCAGAAAACTCTTTTAAAAAACCCTCATGTCTCTCCCCCTCTGCCCCCGTTCTAGGCTCAATCCTGCTTTTTTCATTCCTCTAGCACAGAGGAATGTGTATTATTTTGCTTCAAATCTACTAAGGTTAAACTGTTTGCTCCACTTACCTGAAATAGAGATAATGAGATAAGCATACATACTAGAGCACTTCTTATATTATCTTGCATAGTCTATGACAGGGGCTAGAAAGGAAATGTGGAAAGATAACTGCATATAGATTCCTTGTAAAGTACGTGGATCTTAATCCTATAGATATTATTTAGGGTTTAACTGCTGCATTTCTGACAGCAGAAACATGTATTTAACTGTTGCCTTTTCAAACGTGACAGACGCATTTGTACCCAGAGTGAGCGAGTTAGAATATATTCTCTCTATATGGCAGAGTAGAAGCATATTTTTATTCAGGGGTTCAGGTGACAATTTATGCCGGAAGAAACAAACTGATTATGCTTTGAATGCACCAGTAAAACCTAAAGAAAAAAGCACACTTCTAAGTAATATGTAGCTCGGGTGTGTAATTACAAAAGGTCTATGTCATTGATGTGTGCACCTATTAAAATCAGTGTTAGATTATGTATACAATATATATACATATTATAGATGTATACAAAATATATACGTATGAAGGTACATATAAACTTGCTTTTTGGGGGTCAGTGTTTCTCCCCCAGACATTACATGACTTCTGTGATAAAAACACAGAGCTACCGTATGTACCTATGGTTACTTTAAATAATTTGCTTGAATATTATATCTCGTATTATTTCCTTTGTCTAGTTCTTGTACATTTAGCCTCCGCTCTTCAGGAAAGAGTGTGTATTTTACTGTGCTGGTCAATGCCTCATACAACTACACGCTGACATCATTAACATCTCAAAGAATTTTCAAGGCACATAATTCATCACCATTAAGAGTCATAACTGAAACTATAGCCCAATCTATTACAATTTAGACCAAATAATTTCCACTATCTTTCCAATATATCAATGGAATCTGCAATCCCACTGGATTAAAAGTATCTGTATCAATTGAAAGTACCGGTATCGATGGAATCTACACATTCTGCTGCCTGGCCGCTATTGCTTTCTTCTTCTTTCTCTTTCTTGTACTGGAAAGCACAGTTGGGATTTCTTACTAAGTCCTTTTGATGGCATCATGCTGTGGAATCTGCTAAACTCCGTGAGCATTCCAGCTGTGACAGGCCCTCTGCCCCACCCTATTGCCATAATCTAGGACATCTGTGACATCATGTGACAGTCTGTGACATCACCCTGTGAACCATGAGACCAGAAAATGTTGCCATTCCTTAGTCACCATGAATTTAAAAAGTGTCACAGGTAGTATTTTGTATATGACTGCAATGTTCACACTTGATTTTAACTGTGAAAATGCTGCTAAAATAACCCCTTGTACACAGAATAAAGGACATATAAATCTGTTTGGAAGCTTTTCAACTGTACAAATCTTATTTTCTTCTAACTTTGATTTTCAAATTTCCATTTTCAGTAAAATAAAAATGACAAATTTTATCCAATTCCTAGGTAGTGTAATAAATCGGCAATGAACACATTTTCTCTTATGTGCTAAAAACCTCATATCTCTCACTGCTACTCACAGAAGAAAAAGTTTCAGTAAATCATGAGTAGGACATATGATGTTAAAATGTTCTTAAATTCACTTTAAGCTCCTATTTATTAATGTATTTCTACAATGTAGATGCTGCAGAAGCTCAACAGACGGTACGCTTCATACCTAGCAGAAAAATGATGGCCTCTCTCTTCTGAAAAGAAGACTGAGCAGGGGAATGCTCTATTTTACATTCTGCTAGTATCTAATTATTTTTACAAAATATATCCAGTAGCATTTATTACTTGAGTGATCATAAATATTTACAAAGAAATTATAGTCATGAAAGAAACCTACATGCTGATGCTTTTTGCTTTTCTAAGAATGTTGTTTACATATCTGCTAATTGCTAAAATTCACTAATCTGTAGTGATCTTACTTTTATTAGTGTAAATTAGCAAAGTCTTGCTGCACAAATTACCATGACTTTGCCATGCAAATATAATAGGCGCAGCTATTTCTTTTAAGAGTCAGTGTGCTCTAGTCCATTTTTTTATTACTGTTATCTTTAGTTCTGTGAAGCCTTGGAACATTTCCCAGTCTGGATCTATAGAAAGTTTCCCGGGAAAATGTATAAAGACCCTGTGTTCAGCTTTAGTCTGTGCTGGCAGTGCCTGTGTGCTTTTGGTGAGCTAGGTCTTTGAAGACCTGGCCCATGCATGGAGTCCAGTCAGGCTGAAAAATTCAGCAGTTGAGACATTTTACAGTCCAAAATCTCTTTTAAACAAAGGTGTGGTTTAGCAGGACTGGCTGCTTCTGACCTCTTTCAGCCTCTTATTATTGCAGCTGCTATGATGTAAGTCTGAGTATGGTAGAGCTAAAGTAGCGAGGCTCAAGGAGAAATGCTGAGAACAGCTGTTTTACTGTAAACATTAACAAGGGTTTGACTTCATTTGCAAGCTGGGAGCATTCACTGTTTCTGCACAAATAATACTTCGGGAATTTGATCTAGATGTTCACAGCACAAAGAAAAAAAAATCCCTTCTATATGTTACTGCAGCTTTGAATGAAGCGAATTCTCTGCAGAGAGATGCAGCCCATTAAAATCAACAGGGAATTTTTCACATTAATACAGAGCTTCACACAGACGATACAGACGTACACACAGGAAAAGAAGAAGCAATATTTATCTGCCTTAGCTATTTCTAAAGCTCCTATCATGTTGGTATCTAAGTGCCAATTAAATACCAAAAATACTCAGTTGCAGCAGACACTGATGTCTGCTGATTATTGCAGAGCTACAAACAGAATCCAATCCAAGAGGGCAGAGAGGGATTTGAATGCTTTCCCCTTAGCTCAGTGCTGCAATTCATGGATGTTAGGAAACAAATTTCAGACCTCATTTCCTTCATTACATTCTCGAGGTTGCTTTATTCTGAAGCAAATGAAAAATCTCAGACAAAGTGACCTTTTCAGCGAGCAGGGACATTCACTGACATCACATATATCTGCATACGCACACGCAGACATGCGGGCCAGATCCTCCAGACACTGAAAGCTGGGTTTTGCCACATTATCAATGCAATGGAGTCTGTGAGGCAGCTCAGCCAGCTACTTGCGCATCAGCTAGTGCAGGTACGGCAAAGCCTCAGCTGGTTTGCAGTCACTGCAGGGACTGCAATGGCTCTTTCTTTCCCGAGTCCTTGTGAAAGACATACAGATTAGAAATGGCTAAACCAAGCCTATTTCTCATGGATCCCCAGTTACCAGACTAGTTTCCTGGGTCCAGTGGTATCCAGTGCAAAATACAGTAGCTCTGCTGGTGATACAGTTTACACTAGGGACTATGCTGGCAGGGACACAATCCCAGGATGATGCAAGGATGGCTTAAAGCTGCATTTTCACCACCCTTTTCAAAGGCCTGCCAAGAACTGCTTGGCCAAAGCTTGGAGTCTGGGCAACAGTCCCTACTTGCAGACTCCTAGAAACTCCCCATATTAAATATAAAACTATATAAATCCTGACTATCTTCCCCGTTTGTTATTATTATGGTTCACAGCTAAGTAGCATAAACTGTGGTCGGTCCTTTGATAAAAGACCAAGGCAAACTTGGGGTCCAGAAAGGCTAGTTAAAATTCATCACTTCCAATGAAAATCTTAAAGTTGTGCCTATGTTGTTGGATGTGGAACCCTTTGAATAAGAAATACAATCAACCAATTGGACATCTGACCTTTTTAATGTTCCCAGGACATTTCCCACAAATCTGGAAGTATCAGATTTAGTATCTGTCTAAAATTCAAAGCTAGTTAACTATATTCCATTCTTAAACTCTCTGGGTTTATGCAGGATAAGGGGAGGGGTTTGGTCTCTGTCGTGTTTTATGGTGTTAATCTCTGTGCAGTTGAACAGCTACTGTCTCTTCCTCCAGAGTGGCCGTCTTTCTTCAGATCAGGATTTGTTTCTATGGTTTGGGATGAAATAACATAAAACTCTGCCTACTTGGTACAGCTGTAAATAGTGGTTCTCCTGCATTCCTGTATATAGTGGAAAATAAAAATATTCTGAGTGCCATTTATTCCTGACCCCAGGCATGTTCAAATCTCCAATTAAAGTTTCACCATCCATGTGCAATAATTGAGGCTTTGAAATGCACCTGGAAACATATCTCTCTCTCTCTTTCCGTCCTTCCCTCTGTCAGGATTTCAGAGCTCTGGAATCATATCTGTTGTGAGTTGCCTTTCCCCTAGTCATACTTTTTACTGAACAAATGTTCAAAAAACTACCCAGTTGTTTGCCTAGATCTTGTAACCAAAACAAGGCCCCATCCTATCCTCTTCCACTGCCCATGCCTATAATTTCTTCTCAAGCTGAACGCTGAATGGGGCTAAAGCCAGCATACTATTTCGTTTGGAACCAGGTCCTATCCAGGAAAATGATACAAATGAACCTGGGAAATAAGCTGCAGCTTGAGAAAGTAATAAAGCATGTTACAGTGCTCATATGTAACTGGAGATGGAGGAGCTGTTTCCAGAACAGGGACTGGAAAGGACATACTGGCAGCTGTGTGATTTCTGAACCGCTGAAGTAAAATTCTTTCCTCTCTGTCTTGGCAAGTCCAGAGACCAGATGAGATGCTGTGGGCTGGCCAAAAGAGAGACTGCTCTGGCACTACAGAAACCTCTTCTATAGCCGATTCTTCCTGTGGTAGTGGCTTTTCTCACCACCTTGAAAATGGTCCCTGAAACACCAGCCCCAGCTGCCGTTTCTACAACTGGATGAAACATCTGTCACCACCATTAGAACCATTCAAGCAAAGAGTGGGATAAGGCACCTCACAGCCCTGTGCCAGCAAAGACCCTGTTCTAGGCTGGCAGCACACATTCAGGCAGCCATATTGGGGCATGGTAATTCTGAAGGGCACCGAATGCTCTTTCCCAAAGCTGCATGGGAAACCTAGGTCCAAAAGTTTGGATTTTGTTTGAAATTCCCCATTAAACATCCCTGTAAGTTGCAACATTTGGTCCCATTGTCCATTCCCATTTACTAATCCCACCTAGAAGCATTCTTGTCTATAAACCTGTCAGACACACACAGTTGTCCACCAGAAAGCAGGTGAAACTGACAAACTCATCACCGTGGTAATTCACAACACTAGCCCACACGGTTTCTCCTGTGTGAAAAACAGGACTGTCAAGGTAGAGATCTGAGAGAGGTTCTAAGCATACAGTCCAACCCTATTGACACACAATCCAAATTATAAATATTTTTTTAAAATTTCATCCATTCCTCAATTTGTCAGAAATAAAACATCATTTCTTAAATAAGACACTCTATTTGAAAATCAGTCTGCCACTTCTGTCCCTCACTGCTGTCCTGCAACCCATGTGTTGCTGCCATAGCCCATTTCCAAACGTCCTTCACACCAGTGAGCCACCTCTGGTCACAAAGAACTATGTGTATATCCCTTCCTAACGATTCGTATCAGAATGAACAGGCTAGGTTTAAGGAAATCACTGCAAAACTGTAGAAGTTTAGGCCAGAAACTGAAAAGCCAATCATATTGAAAATGTTCTGGTTTTAAAAAAAAAAAAAAAAAGGGAAAAAATTCCTGTGATTCTCCTCAAACATTTTCCCAAGTTACTTTTTCTCCAAACATAAATCAAAACTTCATCTGGAAGGTGTGGGTTTATTCCAATCCAGGCAGTCTTTTGGGGAAATGCATAAAACATCAAACTATATCACAAACGTTTTTGATTAGAAAAACAACTCTAATCTAGCTTGTTATCTGAATATAGGTGTAGTCAAGCTTCTGCAATGGGAAAATGGCTGCATCCTCTAACAGGATATAAATATAAATTATTTATATAATATTTATATATTATATAATATAAATTATATATAAATATAAACCTCAAATATAAACCAAAAAAATGCACCCTAGTCAAAGATAAAGTCTGACCTGATTTTTGAAGCTTTTAATTTTAAAGCTATCTGGAAGAGCCAAAGGAATAATGGAGCACTTATAAGAAGGAATACAAAAAACCATCAGTGACAATACACTGGGAAGGGAAATGCGATGGAGAAAGGGCATCTCTGAAATAGATTTTTGAGCCGACAGCCTGAGGATTAGGTCCAACAAGGGAATTAGTTACCCAGAACTTCAACCTCGTAGTGCCAAAGTGAAAGGTACTGGGTTCCTAGAGGGGAGTTCAGAACCTCTTGTTCTGTGTCTAGATTTCCTGTATAGAGCATGGGAAAAATTAGGCACCTCTGAGTATGGTATCCAAAACATCTGTTACTGTATTTTATCCAGTGACTATTTATATGAAATATTTAAGAAACAGTCCTGAAAGCTGGGAAGGGAATCTAAGGCGCTCTCTGCCAGATGGGTGCCTTAACCAGTACAGTCATGCTTTCTCTTACGCTTTCTCTGCGACTTCCATTCTCTCTCTGGCCCAATGAACTTAAATTATTTTCTGCAGCATGGCACAGTTTCAATAGGAAGGGTGGAGAGTGCCTGCCTTCAAAACAGCCTGCAGTCTGGTGGTCAGGCCACTCTCCTGGGACATGTGAGTCGGAGTCTCCTCACGCATGGAACATTCTTGTGCTCACAGACAGGAAATGGTGAGGGTGCACTTGAGAACTCACCTTGTTTTTTCTCATTTCTAACTGCTATTACACAGATAATAAAAGGAAATATTTAACAATAACCATGAGAATTACTGACACTTATAGACACCTTTAATCTTTGAGATTCCAAAGCAAACAATGGGTTATGCTGAAGCAAGTTTGCCCTTTGGACCTAGCAGAAGCACCCAAGAATGCAGAAATGGGCTTTGCTGTACTTTTCAAAATGTTGTAACGCATGGTTTTTTGTGAGCTAGATCAGTTCCATAGGCTGAGTCAGAAGAAAATTCTGCTTGCGTTGTATCCTCTTTTCTTCACTCTATAGAGACTCGCTAACACCATTTTAGCTTTAACCTCCTTTAGCTCCTTCTGCTTTCCTAGGGCAAAAGTACAGCAGTTGTATTTAAGCCCTGCACAGGAGCTCAGAGGGGTAAGTCTTACCCACAGGTATGTACATTTGGATACGTTGCTTACTATCAGTTTATCATCTCCTGGGGCATCATGCAAGAAACAGTGCACAAGCTTACACTAGGAGATGCAGAAAACTTCAGCATGTTATTGAAAGTGCAGAGAAGAGCTTGAAGGAAGCAGAAGATAATAAAGCATATTGTATTTTGGCCAAGACAGTAAGAATTAATAACCTGACTTCCAACAGCATACCATGGGATCTACCGTAACTACAACCATGGCCAGTTGTCTGACAGGTTGTTGGTTTCACATGGATTTGACAGTTTAGCAGGTCAGTCCCCTTTGAATCTACTTTAATTCTTACTGTATTTAAACAAAATAAAAAGAGGAAGAATTTCTGAGACTGCACAGCTCCTGCTGGCAAAGATACATACAGCTTACAGAACAGTAGGAAAGGAACTTTCTAGAATATGGATGCCTCTCTTCAGCCAGACCAACACTTGCTGCGCAGACAACAACAGCCAGTCAGTCTTAGGCTGCTTCTGTGCTGCATCAGGCCAGGAGTCCTAGCAGTGCAGGTCCTGCTTCCAGGGTTACTCCATCATCCCTCCAGCTCCTGCACTTGTACTAGAAGCAGTTATAATGGCCCCATGCTGTGTCTCCATGTGAGTCAGTCTTTCTGTGCCAATTGCTGTGCATTAGCAGACCTTGTACACTGACAGACAAGAGCCAAAACTGTGTCAGTTTCTAGTTTTTTGACTCAGGAAGTTTATGCAATGCAGGAAGTTATGGTTTCCCAAGTCCTTTCCATAAACAGTGTCTTTGGTGAGCACTTTGCTCCTCTATGACCCAATCAAATCAAGGGCAGTTAGCTTATAAATAATTCCATGTCTGTATTTAAAAGTTTTGCTGAATCTGGGCCTAAGTGAAGACGTATTTAAAGAAAACAAGTTTCCTAAAATGATGGATTCAGAATCTTTGTGCATACCTTAGATAATGAAGAACTAAGGATATTTTTCTAATACCTTCATTAAAATTCTACATCAATTCCTTCCTTTTCTTATTTAAGTGTAGAGTATTTAAGAATTGTAAAATGTGTGCTTTTACTATTAGGATTTTGGTTTGCTATAATTTTTGCTTTTGTATTTTTTGCCATACAAAGGTATGAGGTTTTCATTTTTATGCATTAAGGGTGACCAGTTTTGGCTACGATAAAGGAGGACCTCCTTTAAAAGACTTCCCTTTACCAGCAGAAAATCTTTAGCGCAGGATAGGGGAGAAAAAGGAATGTCACCTACTCTGTGTCAGCCAAGATTACATCCTAAAACCTTAGCGCATGTTCTTTTTCCCCAGTTCACACAAATTCCTACTGCTATATCTTATTACTGCATTAAAGAATTTGAGTAATTAAATGTCGAATACAACTCTGTTTATCTCTCACAAGCAAACACACACAGACACGCATGCAGTTATGAGTCTTTATTGTAACTTTTTCCATCTTGAAAAAACACAGTAGAAAACTACAGCATGCAAAGGCTATTTTATTTTATAATTTCTTTTTCTCTGCTTCCTTTGCCAATGACTACACCGGGAAAACAAAAATTCTAATTACATCTTTGGTAGGCACGTCAGAGTGCATTTTATATACCTGGGTCATGTGACATGAGCTGCACACACTATTGCAGTGTGAGGAACTTGTGAGAAGACAGGTTGTGCCCATATGCCCTGAACATACACCAAACGAGCAGGTAAGAACAACAGCACAGGAGATACTGGCAGGCAGAGCCAGAGGGTAACACAGATCCCTGCAGCATGCATTCCACTTTGACTCATTGGCCTCACACAGAGCCTGTGACCATATAAACTGGGCTTCATCCAGCACTGTCCATCAGCCTCCACTTTGCAACTTTGACACCTACACATGATGCCTCTTGCTGAAACTTCTGCTGCTGGTGTTGGTTTGAATGGGATCAGACTTTGAAGAACTAAATTGAACATGATGGGATAGGATGCAACGGTTCTCAATGACCAGGAGAGAGTTTGGGACTGCAGGCCTCTCCCTCACCCTAGACAAACGGTCTAGAACAGAACACCTCTGCCACTTAACACCTAGGCTTACTCCTACATCACAGCCTATTTAGCCCATAGCTGGGGCTAAACTATAACAGTCACTCTGTCACCCAACAACCCCTCACCAGCCAGGAAGGGGAATCAGCAACAGGAGAGAAGACCCATGGGTTGAAGCAAAAACGGATCTAATGAAATAGCACTAATACTAACAAAGGTATACAAAGTCACAAGCAATAGGAGAGCAGTCCTCAGGAGCAGGGAAAAGCCAGAAGAGGAGCGGCAGGACACCAGCCAGAACCCCACAGGAGCTCCCCTTCCTCAGCAAACCTTCCCCCTCGGTTATGGGCCCTGCCCCCTCCACGTATGGGCTACACCTGTAGCTAACTCAGCTCAGCTGCCTTGGCTCACCTGAAACTGCTAACGGCCTGCCTGGCATGGCTGGGCTGTGATTATGTCCCAGCCAAACCAGGACACTATCAAATGCAGATATCTTCCCCAGCAAATACAGGAAGGGAGAGGGAGACAAGCACACACTGGGAGGACTGCTTCATGTTCTATAGAGGGAGTATGGACAGTGAATCCACCACTTTAGGATAAGAAGTCACTCTGTGCAAACAATTGGAGCCTGCCCAGCAGCATGATGGGCTTTATCCTTATGTCCATAAGCACTGCAATCTGCCCGTAAAGCCTGGACATTCCTGACTCTTGCAACCAGTCCTGCAGTAATAGAAAAGTTCATCATCAGGTGGCCAGCTCAAATGTGCTCAAGTGCACCGTCCCCAGATGGTGTGGACCACTGTTGCCCTGAGATCATAAGGCAGTTTCCCAGAAAGTATGCTCAAATAGAGGGAAAGGGGCCAAGAGATTAGCTAACTGTGCCTGGCAAAAAGAACCTTTGACAAAGTTATTTGAAAGAGATTTCACTTCCTGGCCTACAGAGCCTTGCTGAGTACAAGGAAGAACACAAGGACATCATGACAGAGTGTACTCACTGAACATATGATTCCTGTACTTTCTGGATTAGGATATTGATTGCATTTTGATCAGTGCTATCTATCTTGTGCTCTCCTGGTCATGCTGTCCTACCAGACAGGGAGGCAAGTGTGAGTATTTCATCAAGCACTAAACTCCTGATGGGTAGGGGATAAATGAGCTTTCAATCAACTCATCAAGACTACGATATCTTCCAAAGCTTTTACTGGGGCCCATGAGAGCCTTTCTATCCAGAATGGATGCTGCAAATAGAGCCCTTCATAGCAACTTCTCAAAAGCTAGCACCAGTCTAGGCAATGAGTCTGGCTTCTTGATGGGGAGACAAATCTGAGAAGCCATCAGAGTTTATTTTGCAGCAGAACCTGCAGCATACTCATAAAGTACAAATATGTGGGTAAATGGCCACTACCAGTGGCCATTTCTCTTAGCAACTCTTTTTTTCCCCCCTCTTCACTCATGACCCAACCGTTCAACCCCTCATGACTGATGTCTTATTCCCCAGAAATGTCCATGGGCTTCAGCCCCTAAAAGGACGCCAAAGGCTAGTTAGTGTGATTTTCCAGTCACTGGGTTATGTGCATTTGGCAGAAGCTCCCTCCTACTCTGCTAGAAAAGCTTCTCTTCCGCAGTGCCCCTCTGAGGGCACTCAATTCCCTCAGTCCCATCCCCAGTGCTCACTGCACATACTGTCTTCACACTGTGCATTCCGGACCAGAGTTTCTCCCTCTACACAGGATGCCTATTTCGGCACACACATGAAGATCCAGGAAGGTGAGGGGAACAAAACATAAAGAAAGTGCCAGCGCCTAAAAATTCAGAAAAATGTAAGGGCATATTATTGTAGTGCACTATTCATTTTACAACTAGCTCCTTATTTTTCAAAAAAGCCCAAACACAGCAATAAACTGTTTATTCTCAGCAAACAAAGTAACTGGGGATTTGGGCACTAATAAGAATATAGCAGAAGGTTTGGGGGTCATGTAGAAAGATCTTAACATGACAAAAAGGGACATAAATACCTTTACATTTTGCTATCTCTTCGCCCATCAATTCCTGCTTCTTACTGTCCACCAGCAAGATATCAAGTTTGCTGGGAAGCATCTGGACTTATCAAGGCCAGAACACTTGTCACAATATCACTGGAGACCTGGAGCATGATTAGGTCTAGCACAGGCTGAATCTGTACTGTTTGCCTATAAACCAAACCTAAATTTTCCTGCCCCAAAACCTATTTTGCTTCCCCTTTAGTAGAAAACCTCAGCATAAGTTAAACTTCTCTTCTGTAGAGATGGATGAGAGTTGAGGACACCAGCATGAAACAGGGGTGCATGGTATACAGATACGCACAAAATAGAACAGGGCATCTCTAGTTTTAGCATAGTCAGGTAAACTATGCTGTTACCTGGGTCAGGTAAACTATAAGGAAAGGTCTCAGGTTAAGCCCACTATGTCTCAAAAATATCAATAAATGTCCACATTTTCCTCTTCAAACTACTATCACATTAACTGGCAGATCATCAATTTCATATTGAAACAGTCCAGTGTTGATACAGTCAGAAAATCAATTATATTTCTAATTATATTAGTGGGAATATAGACTAACTGTATTAAATTAGAACTTTGTTCCAAGACAGAACACAAGTTGGATTTTTTGTTCAAAAATTAGAACTTTTGAAAATCCCACCTAATATGGGTAATAATACTGTACATTGCAACAGAGATCCCAATTAGCTTTTCACAGAAAAAAGGGGTTGTGACTATATCTATTTTTAAAATTCAGTCATTAAAATGTCTTTGAAGAAATTGACAAAAGACCACTTAATGATCAACAGCACTACATAAATGCTAGTAAATTACAGAAGACAGAAACTGATGGAAAATGCAGGATAAAATTATTCAATTTTACATTTGGCATATGTGGGTTAGTTTCCAGCCAACTACCAAAATAAGTAAATTGTCATGTTATGGGTCTATGTTTCATACCAAGGTCTTCACAACTCTCACAGTTTATAGTGACTAAAAATGCTGAAAGGAGATGATCAAGATAAATTTTTGTGTTTTTGAACGCCCTTGCTAACAAAATCTATGATACTGAATCCAAAAGCCCTTTAAAATGTTATTTTTCAACAATTAGGCTGTTTACTTTGTTTACTGATTTCCCTAAATATTGTCAGTGAAACCAATCTGATGTGTGTCAGGGTTGTTTCTAATCAGTTGCGCTTTCTGAGTCCCATGTATCTTACCTACGTGTATTTCCCCTATTAAGGTTTCAGATCTTACTGAGAAGGTTTTGCATTTGTCAAGAGCTGGTGTAACAGAGTAATAGCTACCTAACACATGACATTATAGGGCCTTGGTTTAGTTGCTTGTAACTGCCAAACTTTAATAATTTGAATTTAAATTTTCTGTGCCGTCTGCCTCAGGCTGATACTTTGTACAATGTCAGCATAGATGTCTGTCTTTTCTGATGAATACAGAAAACTGTATTGTTTTGTCAATGGTAAAAATTTCTTACACTGTTTTTCAGAAGGTTCGGTACCTTTATGCCTCAGAACCGCAGACCAAATGCTAGGGTCTCCCTGGTAGAGAGAAACTTTTCTTCATTCCCTAGGTAATTCATGCTGGTAAGGTGGAAAACAACCTGACATAATAAAGTCTACAATGGCTAGCTGTGTACAGTCAGTACGTATAAGAGGCTAGTAAGTAAATTTGTTGATTATTTCATCCATACTGAGCACATCCTACTACGGGCTGAGCTGAGCTGACAGGGAGTTTCTTTCCAAATATAGATCAGACTGAAGAGAGTTAGAGCAGAGGGTCTGTAGCCATTAGCACACATACAGTACCAGGATGAGGCTTCCTGAGTCCCATCATTCCCCCATTGTCAGCAAATAGCCATGAAATCCCTTCAGAAAGTGCTTGTCTCATTTTGCCTTTAGAGGCTGGTTCTCATAAAGGATAGCTGCCTGTTGTTAAGGTCAGTTAGCTCAAATGGTAGAGGTCTGTACAAGCACATCTAAGTTCCAGCTCTACTAATGATCCATGTGAGACTTAATGTGGTTCCACATGATGGAATTAACACAGGAAATTACACATAAAGAGATTATATTAAAAGAATATTACAGCTGCAAAGTCAAACACTCCAAAATTAAAAATGCTAACATTCACATTGTCATGAAGTCTTAATTCATTCTTTTCTTGTTCACACAGAGCCAGAGTGAGCAACATGGTTAAAACTGTGGGTACAAGCAGGTCCCAGGAAACCAGCTGCATTACCTGTACTTAGCAGAGGACACATATTTAACTGTTGTGCTGAAGAAGACTCTGCAGCCTAAAAATTAGGACAATGACATTGATGTTTTATCAGCAATTCATGTACTATTGAAATATTTTGAAAAATAAAGCCTAGTTTCATGAGTGATGCAAATCTTCTCAGCATCAAAGGTGCTTCATGATCGGTGAACTTAGGCCTCTTTCTTGTCTGTGTTTATCTCAAAGAGGTAGAAAAGGACTTCATGTTTCTAGGATTGTGTGACTGGTACTCCCTGTTCCTGATCCCTGATAATATGGTTAGCATAACTAACACCGTTTTATGAGGCAAAGCCATTCTCTGTGACTGAGAGAGTCACATATGAGTTCCCCTTCCCCTCATTATCAGGCCCTGAAGGTCCTGTGAACCAAGCAGAGAAACCAAACAGATTTCTTTTTTCCCCTCCCTGCTGGCCTCAAGGTTCCTGGGCGCCAGGCTGATTGCTCCCTTCCTTACCAGCCTTGAAGGTCCCAGGCACTCGGCCAGCCTGGTGTTGTTGATGACAGAACAGGGAAGTGTAACAGCACACAGAGCACTGTCTACAAAAATCAAGCATTTACAAGTCCTAAGTGGGGAACTTGGACAGGAGCTGCTGCTGGACAGTGAGACTTGTGACCTCCCAATGGCCAGGGATGCCTCCAGTATTGTTTGCTACCTCTCAGGACTGAGTGAGTGACTTGGATTCTTTATATGATTTTCGAGTCTAGATTATGATTGTTACATTGATACAGCAAACCATGTATCTGATCTGATCTGCAGAGGGTTTAGGTGATTAGAAACCGTAAGTTAAGTTAGGGTTTAGGTGATTAGAAAGCATAAATTGTATTATACATTCTGTATTACACTACTTATAAATTGTACTACATTGATTCTGGCTGTAGAAATCTCGTACAATTCTAATAATAAATTCTGTGCTATAGTAATCATAATATCATGTTAAGAAAATAAAGTTTTAATTGTAAGTACAACTTAGTGCTGTCATCATTCTGCCAAGGATCCCTGAAAGAACCTGTCTGTCCTCTTAGTGTCAGGTGACAGAGTGTTTTAGTCCCATCAAAATTAGTAATAAATTATAATTATTGTGCTATGTAAATAATCAGCTCCATGCCCAAACAGAAGGTGGACTGTGAAAAACTGTAAATTCACAATAGAAAAAAATGCAGATACTAGGTTATACATACACAGCAGCTTAAACCCAGGAAATCTCAGCTCTGACGTGTAGTGACTTGGGCTTCACTTCCACCATTCTTGGTGTCACTTCTTGATGGAATTATAGCTTTCACTTACAGTGGTGATTAGTGATTTTACATAAGTTTGCATGCAAATAATTAAACTGATAATTCTGGATTATATATTGATGAATAGTAAAACCCAGCACCTCCTGAAGCTTGGAAATGTTCCTCTATTAGTGACATTACAGTTGATCTTGAATTGGTCGTCTGAAGTTTGACTCCATCATTTCTTCTATGTTGTTTTCATCTTACTCAGTATTGAACAGAACTAGCTGTTCATGGAATACTCCAGTAAATTTTCCAAGATGAAAATCCTTGGTTCTGCTTCTGATAAAATGGGCACTCTTTGAAATAACCCACAGGCTGCTAATAAAAAATTGACATACTGTAACAGCGCATTTTAGTTGCCTGACTCTCAAAGAAGATTAGGTACCTTGGCTTTCTATATTGCACCAGGAAAAATTAAATGCCCCAATCAGATAATCAAAAAGGATGAGTGGTGAGCTGCACAAAGATGCATAAAGGGAGAGAAATGTGAAACGCTGTTGAACCCAGGAATCCCAACTTCAAGGTGAGAACTCTGAGTACCAGGCTAGCAAGTCTTGCCCCTTCTTGTCTGCCATTCTTCTGGAATCATAAATCTTGTGCTCCTTTCAGCACAAAGGCACAGAGCCAACAGGAAGAAAAACACTGTCCCTACCTCAACCAGTTTGATAACTGTTAGGGCAGGCTCCTAGGGAGGAAGAAGATGGCATAATTGAACCTCCTTAAGCAAACTAAACTCAGGACCCCAAGGACTTAATTGGTAAGTGCTCTCACCACTGGCTTAGAGGGTAAGATGAGCTCTAGCGCAAGGTAAAGTAACCACTATATAAAAGGTGACCCCTATAATCTCATTTTATAAAGAAATTACTTGATTCTTTATTTAATTTTCAGTCCTAAAACTATTGTGTAGTATAAAAATCCACTGTTAAAAGCTGTGATATTCTTACCCAGAAGTGTCAGTAGTTTAGCCATGAACAAGCAGCCACCTGGGATATAGGTAACTGGAAAAAGTGAAAGGGAGAGGATCTGATTATTTATGAAACATTTTTCTATCCTTCAGGATGAATGGCAACAGACAAAGATAGTATTTTTTCCCCATAATTTCATATCTTGCTAAAACAAAACAGAGAAAGCATAATAATATCTCATATTTCCCTATCTTCTTTATTCTTTCCCCTATGAGCAAGTACACACATTTACAATGGGCTTAGCTTTACAATCTTGATAGGAAGCCATCTGCCCAAGCAGAAAACAAGAAAATTACCAGCAGAGTAGATTGTTACTTGACGCTATGATGCTTTTCATATTAAAGTCATAAGCTCTTCCTTAAAAGAGTCCAGAAATAATAAATTCAACAGGTAATTAGTATGTGAGGTTTAGCTTCTTCCCTTGTGACCATCTTTAACAGATACTTGCTTTTAAATTTGCTGAGGGAATGACTGGCTACTAATACAGAAGCAGATACATTATCTTGCTTGATATTTCCAGATACTTTATGCTGATATATCTATATACATGTCATTTTTTTTTAATTTGAAAAGGCAGTAATTTTTTTTTCTTTCACTTTTTCCCATTTCCCTGGTACTCTCTCTTCCCTGAGCAATAATAATCAGAGGAGTGGATTGAGAGCTGTCGCACAGAGACAGCCTCCCTCAGTACCTGCCCTGCATACTAATTTAGTGCTTCCCGTCTGCAGGCTGGGATATGGATTCAGTCTTTCAAGTCAGCCCAAGGCTGAAAATGAAAATGAAAAGCTACAAACCTCACTCAGCAGAATGGAAAGCATAAGGTTGCTGGGATATTGTATTGTGCAAGTTACGTTCATGAATATAGTGAAAAGGACTAAAAGAATCTGCTGTGATAAAAAATGCAATGGATCAGGGGGATTTCTTAGGAGAGCTGGGTATGGATCTGAATTCCAGCTACTGATTTGCTTTGATGACATCTGCAATATTTGCCATCTCATTGTTCACCCACCTTTTATAGATAACTGCTCAATATATTATACACAATAGTAGTAGTTAGCACTGTACCTTGTGGCACCCCACTATTAACATTTTGTCATGTGGAAAATCTAATCGTTCTTACTTTTCATCAGTATTTAATTCATAAAAGTATTACCTCATATCTGTGACTTTAATAGCTTTGTATGAAGCTTTGCCTGTGAGATTAATAAGTGAAGGTATAATTCCTTTACCCTATAGTACCCCTTCATACTCTGAACCAACAGACAACTGATGGGAAGATTAATAACATTGGGCAGCTAGGAGTTTCCTGTGAGATTTCTGTGCAAAGAAGCTCAGACTAAGGGAAGTTCAGGCTGGTGGTTGGGATGAGTGGAGAACGCAGCCATGGAGAGTTAAGGCACTGCCCTCAAGTGCTGTACTACTTGGTTATCTAAGAGCAAGTTTACTTCATTGTTCAGAACCCGAGAAGAAGGAGTGAAAGATCTCGGTTATTTACATTTTATTTCAGTTCTGTCTGTCTGTTGCCCCTGCAAAACAAGCTCTAGCTGCTCTGATTTGCAAGTAGAAGCAGCTTGAGATTCAAGGATTCTCTTGAAGAAAAAGAAGGTGACATTTCTTTCCTTCCAGCAAAGAATGTGGAAGAGCTCTGTTAATGTGCATGTTTACTGCAGATCCAGAAGAAATACACCACTTTTAATGAGCTGTTGACAAGCCAAAGCTAGGGTAGAACCCTCCTCCTATCTTGGCTGGAAAGATCATAGAATCATAGAATGGTTTGAGTTGGAAGGGACCTTAAAGACCATCTAGTTCCAACCCCCCTGCCATGGGCAGGGACACCTTCCATTAGACCAGGTTGCTCCAAGCTCCATCCAACCTGGCCTTGAACACTCCCAGGGAGGGGGCAGCCACAGCTTCTCTGGGCAACCTGTGCCAGTGCCTCACCACCCTCACAGTGAAGAACTTCTTTCTAATATCCAACCTAAATCTACCCTCTTTCAGTTTAAAGCCATTACCCCTTGTCTTATTACTACATGCCCTTGTAAAAAGTCTCTCTCCAGCTTTCTTTAGGCCCTCTTTAGGTACAGGAAGGGCTGCTTCTCTTCTCCAGGCTGAACAACCCCAACTCTCTCAGCCTGTCCTCAAAGGGGAGGTGTTCCAGCCCCTGATCATCTTTGCCTTCTGTGACTTGGGTGTTGTGGCTGGAGCACTTGCCGGTGAAGATGGAGGCAAAAAAGTGGTTGAGTACCTCAGCCTTCTCCATATTCTGGGTAAACAGGTCTCCCATTTCCTTCTGGAGAGGGCCTGCATTTTCACTAGTCTTCCTTTTATCGCCAGTGTACTTATAGCAGTTTTTCTTGTTGCCCTTGAGGTTCATGACTGGATTTTATTCTAATCAGGGCTTTGGCTTTCCTAATCTGATTCCTGGCTGCTTGGACATTTTCTCTGTATTCCTCCCAGGCTACCTACCTATCCTTGCTTCTATCCTCTGTAGGCTTCTTTTTTGTGTTTGAGTTTGTCCAGGAACGACTTGTTCATCCACACAGGCCTCCTGGCATTTTTGCCTGACTTCCTCTTCGTTGGGACGCATCACTCCTGAGCCTGGAGGAGGTGATCCTTGAATATTAACCAGCTATCCTGGGCCTCTCTTCCCTCCAGGGCTGTACCCCATGGTACTCTACCGAGCAGTTCCTTGAAGAGGCCGAAGTCTGCTGTCCTGAAGTCCAGGGCAGTGAGCTTGCTGTGCACCCTCCTCGCTGCCCTAAGGATCTTGAACTCCACCATTTCACGGTCACTGCAGCCAAGGCTGCTCTTGAGCTTCACATTCCCTACCAGCCCATCGTTGGTAAGAACAAGATCCAGCACAGCACCTCTCCTTGTTGGCTCCTCTATCACTTGGAGAAGGAATTTATCATCAATGCAGTCCAGGAACCTCCTGTATTGCTTATGCCCTGCTGTGTTGTCCCTCCAATAGATATCACGGTGGTTGAAGTCCCCCATGAGGACCAGGGCTTGTGAACCTGAGGCTGCTCCCATCTGTCTATAGAGGGCCTTATCCGCTCGTTCTTCCTGGTCAGGTGGCCTGTAGCAGACTCCCACTATCATGTCACCTGTCCCTTTAATCCTGACCCATAAGCTCTTGGTTGGCTCCTCATCCATCCCCAAGCAGAGCTCCATGCACTCCAGCTGGTCATTGACATAGAGGGTGACACCCCCTCCTCGTCTCCCCTGCCTGTCTTCCCTAAAGAGCCTGTACCTTTTAATTCCAGCATTCCAGTCATAGGAGCCATCCCACCACATCTCCACGATACCAGTAAGATCGTAGCCCTGCAGGAGTGTGCACGTCTCTAACTCCTCTTGTTTATTCCCCATGCTACGTGCATTTGCACAGAGGCATTTGCAAAGATGCTGTGGACCTTAAAATTTCTAGGGACTCTTCTCGGGGTGAACCTGGCAAACACTGCTCTGGAAGCAGAGATGCTGTCTGGATAAGCTTATACCGATGATGCTTGATTCCTAAAACCCAGGACTGGATGTCCCCAATTTTTCTTCTTTAAAGGGAAAAACCGTGCAAGAAAGAGCATATTTCACCATGAAACTGATGCTATAAGAAGCTTTGACTGGTGCACAAAGGAGCGTTATAGCCTGGCTGCCAGAAAAGGGAGCTGGTAAAAGTAAATGGTAGGCCATTGTGTACTGATTGCAAAGTTTTCTCTGTGTTAGTATTTTTCTCCAGAGAAGCATTTCAGAGTTGTTCTGTTTTTTGGATTGTACACTCCTTACAAATTGTGATTTTTGAGGCAGGCTAAAAGAAGGGTATCTCCATCAAAGTACATTTGGTCAGTATTGGACCAAGTTTTTCATGTGTTGACTGAAAATGTACCAAGTTTAAACTTCAAATGCTTATTTTGTACCTTAAACTCTCTTGTTCTGGTATAGATCATATCCAAACTGCATACCATTCTTCAATATAAAATTAACAAAATAATATATCCTAGGTATTCTGTTGTCAATATAGCGTGATCTCGTGTCTGCATTAAATTTTAGAAGCTGTCCAAGCACATGTAAACTGGAGCCCTTTTGAGACCCCAGGTGGCCTCTGTCAAGGAAAGAACCTGAAGTGGGGCAAAAGAAAGTCTTATTTCAACAGGGATTCTTCAAGTAATAAGTTTCCCAGAAGGCATGAATTTCCCTGCTCTAAAAATGATCTCTAATGAGTAAGTTCTCTAGATAACTAATGCACCTGCAGACCTTAACAACAAAGATAAGATAAAACCATTGCCAAGCATTTAATGATAGCCTAAGGACTAATGAAGATCTGAAGGATAGCAACTTGAAAGGCAATGGTCACAGCCCACCAAGAACATGATGTACTTTCTTGTCTTATTGAGATATAGATGGAAACGATTCAAAGGCCTAGAGACCCAAATCCATCCTAAACGTTGAAAGGATGGATTACTCTCCTCTAGTAAAGCATGCAGAATTTCTTTCTACTGAGGTATTTGTCCAAATTGCAGAGATTCAAATCCAGTATATATCGTGCATGTGTGTGTGTTTGGAAAAAGAATACAGAAATTGAAACTCTTCCTCCTGGCAATGTCTTCTATGATTCACATTTTCATGATGACCAAGTAATGCTCTTCAAGGGTTTTTTCATGAGCAAGATAAGAGGAGCAGAAGGGGACAAGACCTACAGGCTTTGGTTCTGCTTCTAGTCAGAATCACCACGCTTTTGAGCCTTTCAAACAAAATGACCCAAAGAAAAGGCAAGACAAAGAATCATCATAAGGAGAGAAATAAAAACTCCTCTCGGGCTTTAGACCTCTCAGGCATATTCATAAATGATAGCTAGATTCAACTTTGGCTTTAACTTTGAATTTCAGGGGCACTTTTGATTTCTTTTTGAAGGGGGCAGAAGAGGAAGAATGGGAAGAGGGTTGTTGGTTTCTGCATTCTCCTTTGGTTAGGAATGACAAATTCTTGTGGTCTTTGCAGGCAGCCAGTTCCTAAAGAGGGCTGCTAACTGCTGTCACTTACAGAATTGAAAAGATTTCCTGCAAAAGTAGAGTTTGATTCAAGCCCTGAAAACTGGCTGTGAACTCTGTGGCTTTCAGCTCTTCCAAAACCTTTTCTGCCTTGAGCTAAAGAGATCTGAGCGAGTCCGGTTTCTCAGATGAACAGAAGGGGAACCCTCACTGCTCCATTTAAGTTCCTATACTAGCCCAGTCTCTGAGATATGAGTCAGTAATGTCTCCTGAGAGAAACCATCATGCCTAAAGACTGCCAGCAGCACAATATATCAAAGGAACCTTGAGGAAATGTTTGGACACCTCCTTAGCCTTCCTTGAACAATTCCAGACACTTCTGAACCCAAGAGCCAGCCACGAACCACAGTGAGTCTGTGTCTGGCCATAACTACTCAATAATTGGCAGCTCCAAGTATTGAGAAAGCCAAAGAATAAACCTTTCCTCCAAACATGTTCAATTGTTTGGACACTGTCTCTAGGGGCCGATGACGCTTCTCTCAGTTTTAGACTTGCAATCTTGCAGCCAAAACCACAGCAAGACAGGGTAGGATGCAGGAAATAAATCAGATGCCACCCTTTTCTGGAAATTATTTTTCTGCAGCTATTTGGCAACATTTTAGGTTTGTGGACCGGAAGCTTGTCAGACTGAACAACTCAAGAGACAGGGAAAGGAACAAGCTTCATCATCAAAATTGCTATGCATTCCTGCCCCTTTTCTCTCACCCGCTTTAGTATCTATCATCTCTCTTCTAGGGCTTTTTGTTAATTGTCTCTGAAAAAGCTACACAAGTGGTTGGGTGAGGAGACAGTACCGGATGATATCTGTACCACCACATTTAGATGAATCTTTAATGTTTGGAATATGAACTTGAGATTCCTATTAACATTTTCTTCCCCAAAGTAGTGGTGTGCCCAGCTCTCCCACACATTCTTTTCTGGTTCTTCCTATCTTCCTTATGTTTGGTTTCTGTCTAATGAAGGTTTGATGCAGGCAGCCACAACAATCCTCAATTTGCACAATGCTCCATGAGCCAGACCAGAAAGTAGCGCCTTAACAAATCAAAACTAGGGAAAGTCTTCAAGTGTCTAAGAAGAATGCTGGATCTGCCACTTCCCAGAAGTTACTCTGTATGCTCTGACACAAACGAAAGTTTGTGTCAGAGCATACACCCCCTGTGCTATTTTTTCTTTCCCACATATCTCCCTTTTTTAAAATTTATAAAGCAAACCAATGAAGCAACCAACCCAGGACTGGCATCCAGCACCTGCAGTTCAATGCCACCTAACTAATTCTCTCTACTCCTCCACTTTTTTATAGCAAGGACACGTAATATCACCTTTTAAGGCTTTGTATAGAACAATCAAATTTAAGTCTAAATACCTGGTGGACAAAATAAAGATCTTGCTTATCTTCTTTCTTTCCCCATGCCAAAACACCTCGCCCGCTCTTTCTGTATCTAAGGAAAAATAAAAAGGTTTTAAGTGATCACTTGCAAGAGGAGTATACTTGGCTATAAGTGCAATTGCAAGGCATGCCACAAGCCACTGACACCATCTGAAGAAGTATTCCCCTGAAAGAGGGTGATGCCTGAATTTCTATACACTAACAGGTATAGATGCCAGGGGGATGGGTGACAGATAAGTACAACCTTAGCACTAACAGCCCTTGCTACAGAATGCCTGGAAGAAAATCGAAGTCTGAAGGTGAACTTTAGAGCTATCTAAGCTATCAGCGATGGCTTCAAAGGTGTTCTCTTGCTTAAACATGATTTCTATTAAGTGGAGTTTCAAAATAATAATATGAAACCAGGTCCTTGACTCTGAGAGGTTTATGACAGCAAGACGGGATCTATAGATTTCAGAAATTTGGTGACATAAAGTTGCCATTGCCTTTGCTTTTCCTTACACAAAGGACTCATTTTCCTGGACTCTTATTTAGTCCAGAGAAAATGCTTCCTAAGATGTTGAGGCATCAGTAACTGTTTGATTATTTGACATTTCCTTCATATGCACCTCCAAAGATGCCAACTGATGGTATCTTGGCCAGGCAAACTTAAGCAGCTTGTTGCTGACTGAATGATCCATCAGTCTAGATGCAAGAAGCTTTTCTCCTTGAGATAGGATTCAAGGTTGTTGACTAAACAGATCCATTTACTGTTGGAGCACCTTCTCTTCCTATCTTTGCTTATATTACAGGAGTTGCTCTCCTTCACTTAATCTGACAAACTCTACACTTTCACCTACTGGAACCCACTTAACAGTTCTGTGTCAGGGATAACACGCATAAACCCCTTCCTGGTTCACTCTGCATTTAAATTCTCCCACTGTGTGAAAACAGGAAAGTAGCTCCTACGTGCTGCTTGAACTAACAGCTGTGACTTGTTAGACTGCTAGAAAGAAGAGATGGAAACTCTCTTCTTAGTAGGGGAGGCTATAAAATAAGAAAGCAGGGGTAGAGGGGAGAAGGAGGTACGTTCCTCCCGTGGAAGGGAGGAAGAAACTAAAAAAACCCCTATAAACTAAGGAGGCTACCATGGTTTCCCTAAATCTTTTTCTAGTCTCGCTTTATAAGAAAATTCCTCCTTTAAAAGATTAAATGAAAAGATGCTGTACTGGCCACACCTACATGATCTTTTAGGATTTGGTCTAGTTTTTTAGGTTTTAGAGGAAAGGCTTGAAAGACTAAGTTTTCAAGCCAAGAATTGTGATCCTTCTGCACCCCTTAGGGAAAGGTTTTTCAACACCACGCCCCGTAGCAGCATGTTTCTCAATGGCATAAAGGCAATTTCTGTGCCCTGGAACGGCAAACACTAGAAATGGATCTGCCATATTGGGCAAGGTCCAACGATCCTAAAAATGTCCCAAACTTGATAACCTGCCAAAAAGTAATCTCTTTAAAATAAATTTCGTGAACCTAGCTTTAAGATTTTTTAAAATAACTTACAATTTTACAAATTTCTTTCTTTCATAAGAAACAGGTTTGCTCTAAATACAATCTCTAGTGCAGCTACTTGAAAATAAAGTCTCTGATAAATTCATTGGTTTCATTGTGTTTAGTTTGTAAATTCAGTATCCTTCCCAGCAGCATTTCTAAATAGGGACATTTACCTCTATGCAAATAGTTGAAATATCATGGTAACTTATTTCAGATTTTTGAAAGTAGACTGAGTGAATATTTTATTAGCAGCTCAGCTATGTCAGGAACTCTATAAAAGCTTAAAAATTGATAGAAAGTATTTTTTTTTCCATTAGAATCTCTCATATGTCTTTTAAATTCTTCCTTACACCTTGCATTTGGGCTGCATTTTTACTTTTCTGGAGGTAGAAACACTCACTTGGCTTGAATTACCATGCGAACTACTTCACTTAATCCTTTTCCTTACTATTTGTCTGGTTTGGGGTTTTATCATTACAATCCCTTTTAAGGTAGGGAATGCTTTTATACGTTATCTCATATTTAATAGTAAAGAAGTATAAATACTACTAATAATAATTTAATAACAACATAAGATGATGAATGTTAATGTCTCAGCACAATATGTCTTAGAAACTGCTCTCTGCAAGACAGCATGATGATGATTATAAATTTGTCTGTCCCGTAATTTAAAAGCATCCAAACTCTCAAATGCAGAAAAGCACATAACAGTATTACACAGCAGTTCAGGAAGTGATGAAGTATATCATGCCCAGTTCAAACTTTAGAGTGAATGTAGTCAGTCAGCTGGTAACTAATCACAAAGCTGTAGTTAGCACCTCAGTTCTTGAGAAAGATGCTACCAATCTTTAATAAAATTAAGCAACAAAGAACTCGGGCTTACGCTTCATCAATAAAACAGTACTTTCTGAATCATAACTCTAGCATCAATATCATGCACCAGCTCAGTTCTGGAACACAGAACTAAGAAGGACACTACAGGCACACGAACATGCACACTTTCCTTTCCATCCTCTAGAAGTCACTCGCAAGGCCCCCATAACGACAGGGGATTTGTTAGGTGAAATGAACTCAAATGATCCCAAAGCGAACCACTTTACAAACTACAGGGAAAGGCACCCTCCACCCCGACCCTGAAACCTCAAGAAGATCCTTACCAACTTGATCAATAAAAAAACTTTCTTCCTAACTTAAAATCAGTGCATCAAATCTGAAATTCCACCAAAGCTGTGGACAATCTCATCAGAGAGGAGAGTGAAAAACATTTCAAAAGTGAAATGACACTACCAAAAAGGAGAGAAGGAAACAAGGAATTTTTTCCTCTCCTCTTCAGACATGAATGGAAACTCTGAGCATATGATACATTAATTAAATGCAACAATTAAATACAATTACTACTGAAAGCTCATGATCCAGCAAGAGATGAAGAACCTCATCTAATGAGTGGGTCTGGGTTGGCCCAATCTTCTGTCCTTGCACATATCAGCCATAGAAACCCCTGGATCCCATAACAAAACATGTCCTTGAACAGTCACTTTGCTTTCATGGACACGTCCAGTATCTACAGGACAGAGACCACCCCAGTACTTAGCCTTTCCTTTTATGTGTGCCATTGTATCTCATTACCAACTTCTCTGGCTTCACTCTCTTCCACTACACTTTTACAGCAAACAAAACACATGGCACCAAACACTTCCTGACACAGCTGGAAAGCAAATCTTCCTTTAGTGCTCCTATAAGATGACAGCAAACTAAATGCACAAAGCCTCATTTCACAAGCTTTACTTTCCAACTTCATGACCATCCCTAGTCAGCCCTTGTAGGCCATTCAGATTCCTTGCACCCATTGCTCTGTCTGAAAGATAGTTCCAGAAGTTGATTTCTCTGATGGCTAGAGAACTTCTTTTAACTTCCTGTCTAAATGTATTATTGATTAATTCATATCCGTTTGATCTTATCTTTTAACTTTAATTCTTCTTCTCCCTACTTGCTATTTACCCCCAAAGGGGTTTTAGAAAGTAATCATATCCTCTTTGAATCTTCGTCTTGGTCAGCCAAACCAAGCCACGTTCTTTTAATCTCCTCTCAAAAGACTTTTTTACCATTCCATTAATGGTCCTTGGAGACCTTTTCTGGGTTTGTTCCAGTTTAAATTTACCTTTTTTTCCAGTACAGATGGTCAGACTGATACCAGTAATCCACATGAGATCTTAACAGCATTTTGTCCTAATCGCATCAATATTTTCCAAAACCCACAGAAAATGTATTTTTGACATTTACAGTGGCCTTCTTCATCGCTGAAAAATACTATTAGTGCATTTCTCTTTAAATAAACACAGAGGTCTAACGTCCTGCATCCCTGCTGACCAATGAGCCTCTAACTTACAGCAGAATGTCCCTAAATGCATGACAGTGCAGTATTAAATTTTTTCCCATTATGATGATTCCTACTGCCAGTCATCTCATTCTTACTATCTTATAGGCAGATTCTTCTTAGTGTTAGTAATACCTCCCAAGTCTCTGTTCTCTGCAAATTTCATGAGCACAAACTGGGTTTTGCACTAAGGTCACTAATGTGAAATATTGCTCAGTCCCAAGATGAATCTTTGAAAACTACCATGAATAAACTCCCCACATTTCTACAGCCTCTTTCAAAATACCCCACTGTAAGTCTTTTAGACATTTAGACTCATGTCCTCTCCTGCTTAAATAATGATTTCCATGAACACTGTTTCAAATGTTTTGCATAAATCCAGATGTATCAGGTGCACTGCATTGCCCTTTTTAAAGAAATCCCTTATCAATGAAAGATGAGGTTTGTCTGACATGATCTACCTTTGATAAAATAATTTTATCCTGTTTCCATTTACCTCCATTTACATGATCTTGATTACTTCTTCCTTTCAAACTTTTTCGAAGACCTTGCACAACATCAAGGTCAAAACAACAATCCTGTAGCTTCTCCCTCACTTTTTAAAAAACAAACAATTTTTGATACTTGCCAATCACATGGTACCATCCCAGAATTAAAAGATTAATTGAAAATCCTTGCTAGCGGAGTTGCAATTTCATGTGCCAGTTCCTTCTGGCACATAATACAGGCTTCCTGTTTTCTCAGGGTAAGAAGTCTGTATTTTCTATATTCTTCCACACTGGTGATAGTAATTTCTATTACCCTATCATTATTCCCATTGGAATAATATACTCCCTTGTCCTTTGAACATCACTATCTTTATTTTCCATCTAATTCTCGAAGTACGAAGACCACACTTCTTCCTTATAAACTCTTTTCATATCTAAATACAGTAGTTCGCCAAACTAATGGAAGTACATATCTTATACTAGCGCTACGGTTAACGTGATGTAAGAAATGGACTACATAGTATAAAACAGTATGAAGGGAACTCCATGAACAATGTTTGGCTCAGTAATATTTGAAGAACATCACTGAAATGAAGAGAACATTCACAACAAGGTATAATTCCCATCAGTACTTCCTACTAGAGGCATCAACATTGTTGCAATTTTTCCCTTTAGTGTGAAGAAAAAGCTATTACATTGATTTCATTCCTTTTTTCATGAAAGGAGGATCAGAAGAAAGGTGTTGCAAAGGGAAATGAAGAACAGCTAAGTTTTATGCAACAAAATTTTATCAAACAAAAAAGTGTATACTTTGTAAAATGCAAGTTTATATTCTGTAAACAGAACATACAGATTCACTGGCTTGCTATATTTGCTTCTTATTATTCTGTACTGCTTTCTTTTTACTATTACTATTCCATGAGAGAAGCCCATTTGAGTTCTTCCTGAGGTAGCATATGGCAGAAAAAGCCATCCCTATGCCATTACTTGCAGCTAAGAACAAGGAGCAATCACTAAAATTAAGTTTATCCTCTCTTTATTCAGAGAGTTATGACATTTCCTCTATCTGCCTTTTCAGCCCACAGAAATGCGAAATAAAATAGAGTTCTCACAGTTCTTCAATCATAGTTTTCAATCATCCCTGAGACTGGAGAACCATGTACAAAATTTACAGAAATGACATCTCTTTCCTTTCGTTCCAGCATCTTCAGACTCCCATCAAGCTTTGCTCAGCCAACCTAGTTTGTCCAATGCTTGGATAAACAAGGTAACTGATCAATCTGGCAATTAGTTAAACATAATAGCCTTTAAGATTCGTCCCAAGTTAATCTATGATAGGACAAAGTAAATGAAGAATTTGGTCTAAATAATTCTTTCGAAAACAGAAACAATCCCTAAAAGAGGTAATTTTCTTCCACAATATTTTTAAAGGACTCTATAGCCTTCTCAGAGACATTGCCTTCAGGATACTCTTTTCCTATTTGACCGCCTTGGCCTCTTTCTCATTCCTCTTCGATCTCACTGCTCCCATTAAAGGATCACAGATGTTGCAGAGACAAGCATTCACAAGCTGGTAAATGCCAGGAGTAGTTTTATTCATGCATATTCATTAGCATAAGTTTATAATTGCATGATCACATAATATTTCCATATTACTATTCCAGAGTACTATTCCACTGCTCTACCCAGACAGTGCCTTTTATGCTCTTTTGTACCTTATCCATTTTCTACATAACTTCCAACATCTAAGAACATGTAATTGGACTATTTCATACGGCACAGATAAAACAGTTTGGAGTCAAGTTTATCCAGGAAGCCTACATTCTGTTTTTCCTTTTTCTGAATGCATAACTTAGAACTTTAAAATTCTTTTGACATATTTTTGTAAGTAAAATGTATCTTTTTCTATAAACTCACAGGTCAGAAAAGACTTTAAAATACTTTAGTTGGATCTCTGGCATATCACTGTCTATTAAATTTCACTCTATACTAAGACTACTAACTTATTTTTCACTAATGCAGATAAAAAACCCAATCCTGTTTTGATTTGAAGGTTATTTAATATTTCTTTAGAGAAACTTTCAAATCTTCATCTTAGGAGACGAATCACCACCCTTCTCTGTACCTTATTCTGTCACTGTTAAAAAGTTTGAGTTTTGTTTCTAATGTGAATTTATCTGGATCCAGGTTCCAGCACAAAAGGATGCTATTGTACTAAGCCTATCTCCCCTAAAAAGAAGAGTCCTTTAGAATGTGGGATTTTCTCAATAGGAAAGTATTTATGCACAGTAATCAAATAACTTCTGAATAATCTCTCTCCCTCTCTCTCTCTCTCTCTCCCTCTGTTAAAATAGACTGGCTCTTCAGTTTTCAAATTACAAAGCAACTCCCCAGAATTATTTCTGTGGTTCTCTATCCACTGAAAGGGCTCACTGTTCTTTTCAAAATGCAAGAAACTTATTGAGGATTCCAGTGCCCATTCCATATCCAAAATTTAAATGACCTCTCAAGTGGTCCATTTCCTATTCAAATGACCTATTTTTGCCAAATCATTACAGCGGGAACCTATGTCGAGTCATTTGTCCACTGTGACCTTGAAATCTTTTCAGGGCCACTGTTTTCCAGGAAACAACTCCTCTACGTAGTCGAGCAGACAATATGTTTTCTGTCCCTAAATACATGATCTTGCTTTTGGCAGTGTTAATATATAACTTTCTTTGAATAGGTATAACTTAATCAAGCAGTCCAGGTCGTCCTGTAAGAATGCCCTGGCTTCATTCAGTATTTACTATTTCTCCCATTTTTGTATTGTCCACAAATTTTACCAAATACATTTAGTACCATTTATTTATTAAAATAATGGGGAAAATATTGAATAGCATTAGACTTCCACTAGCCTACTGATAGCATTAGTATCAATCCGTGTGCAAGGTAAACTCCATTCACAACGACTCCCTATTGACAACTACTTTTTTGTGTTCCAAATCCTTCAACCAGAGCAGCACATGCCTTGTTGACACTGTATAGGGTTCATTGTTGAATTAGAATGGGTTTTTTTTTAAATACTAATCCAACTGCCTTATAAGAATCTGTATATATCGCCTCAATAAATTAGTAAACATATAAATGTCAATCAGAATTCTTTGACGAGACTGATTTTCTGTAAACCTATTTTGACTGGCATTCATTATATTTCCTTTTTTTTTTTTTTTTTAAATAAATCCGTAATAACTTTCCAGTATATTGTCAAGGACTGATACCAGGCTAACAGATCTATAATTACTTGAGTCAGTCTGCTTACCTTCTAGAATGTGAGCACAACCTTCTTCTCTTCCAGTTTCATGAATAAATAATTAATTAAGGGTGAATGCAAATTCCATCATATGGACCTGTGTTGATCTCTATAATAATAGAGTTCTAATTTTTAAATTCATGATACATGCCGCTGTCAGAGGCAGACTGCACTAACAAAATTACTGGTATAAATGGTAAACTGCAATACAGGTCAGAGGGTAGAGGGGAGTAAGGTGCACTTCACTAGTAGATTTCAGATGTATTTTATGACCGCAAAAGAACACTGGACTCAGGTTTAATTACATGTTCTGTTCATTAAAGAATTTCTTTTCCTCCTTTTTTGTTTGCCGATCCTAGCTTGTGCTGTTCTTCTCACAGCTTGACAAATACTACACCCCTATCTGACCCATGACTATCCTTTCCTACTCATTCCTTTGTATGTCAGGTAGCTTGCTTTCTCTCTCCTCTATTCCCCCTCTTTGCAAGAAGCAGCAAGATACAAGGAAAAAAAAGTCTTACCAGTTTCCTCTCTGGTGCCATGGCACTCCAGAAGAATGACATCTGGGAAAGTCATGGTCCATGCTAATCTGTTCAAAGAGTTTTTGGAAATGGACCATTTTTACTCCCTTTAGAAAGGAGACCCATCAGGGGAAAGGAAGATCAGTAGAGACAGAAACTGCTCAGTGGATTTGGCTGACAGATTCTGACAAGCCATTCCAGAATATTTAAAAACAGTGATTTACAGAGATAAACAGTTCAACCAAATTAATCTGAATCACCATAGGAGCACACTGAGCTTGCTGGACAGAACTGTATATATTTTGCAAAACTGACATCTTTCAGAATCTGAGTATTTATTCACTGTGATTCTATTCCCAAATTTTACTACTCTGACATAAATTGTGACATAACTTCTTCCCATATATGTCGTATACAAAGCTTGTAAGAGTTAGAAGGAAGAAAAGTAGGCTCAGAGCCTACCTACCACATTTCTGCTACTTTTTCCTAATTTAGACCAAAGTCCGTCAATTGTTTTAATAATCAGTGATGCTGGCTAAATAACATTTCTAATTATAAAAACCCCAATAACAATCAAAGAACATCTTTTCTCCCTGGGTGGTTCTAGCTGTTAATTAGATGTGCCATTGTTTCACTGTGACCATGACAGTAGACTTGTATGTCCGTAAACTTTCTATCCCTCAAAAACACCACATAATAGCTTTTGTAAATGCAGCATCTCTGTAAAACAAAACCAGTAAAGTCTGTTGTGTTATGACCAGAGCTCACTTTGGGCTCAACACAAATTTGAATGCCTGTGTTATTTCTGATGAAAGTATAGAGACCTTTTAGATGTGATTTCCTTTGACGAAAAGGTGACATAATAACGTTTGGATGGTGTAAAATGGACTTACAGGTGTGTTTAGGTCACTTTATGCAATGCAAGCCATCATCTTACTGTAAATGAAAATCAGATCAACAATTTCCCATGGAGTTCCTCCAAATGCTGTTGGGAAGGTGCAGCATCAACCTTCTTTTAATCAAGCCAACATGAGACTGATGGTTGCAGTAGAGTATTTGAACTCCCAAAATGTGCCATATGATGATGTCAGATGCTACATTATTTCACAGTTATATATTAAATGTATATTAGACACCTACTATACAAATGTTTAAAGTGATTTGTAATGTAAATAGCTTTATTCTCTTTATTTCCACCATTAGAACAAATGAAAAGATCCCTTTTATGCTTTTCTTTTGAACTAGTCGGCAACATCTATACCAACCTAGACACAATATTCTTTGCTTTTCTTTTCAGACACAAAATCGATAGCATTAAGTAGGGACTCATTTTTCTCTATGGATACTTGTATCCATTATTGGATCATTTCTCATGTGCAATGAACCATCTGCTTCAATGTCAAAGTTGATTCTTTTAGTTGTTCCTTTAATTTTTTTCTTCTGTCTCTTCACTTGCAGCATCTAATATGAAACCACAAATTTAAATCTGTCTGAATGAGAGTATTCAGGGCAAAGTGCTTCAATCACTTTTAAATTGCTCATTTTGTGCTACACTGAAGGTGATGTTTTTAGAAGAAAAGAAGGTTGCAACTTTCTATCAAGTTCAAGTCTCTGCCTTCATTTCTTTTCTTTCTTCCTTTTTTTTCTTTTTTAAGGTGCAGTCGCCAATTGATCTGTCATATTGTGGTTTTCAAAGATGAACTGAGAATGCTCTGAAAGGAGGTTGCTGTTGAAGAGCTGCTGGAAGACCTAGAGTAGAGAATTACATTTTCATTGTGGCTAACTTTCAATGACACTGAAGATGTCTCACTTGGAAGATCATCAAACCCATGTTTTCTCTTCCACTTCAACAGACAAAGCTTCATTCATTTGATGTTGAGACTCTGAAGAAACTAATTTTCTTTTTGAAATTAAGTGTGAATTCTTTTTATCTTGTGATTTAACAACACTTGACAATGCTTACATTTCACTTCAGAAAAATTAGCTGTTTTCATAACTTCAGTCTTTCCAATCATTTTTTCCCACTAAGTCTTTTAGTATTCCCTTTGTCAACCCAGGTTAATATAAATGGAAGTTTAGTAATAACTACTTCTAAATTACCTATTTGTTGTATTAATAAAATGCTTTCCCATTTACTAAAATTACCATAAAAATAAACACTTCTTGAATTTAACACTGTAAAGAATGGAAATAAGATGTGCTAATCACATTCTCCAATGATTTATCTTCCATTAATATCTAGCAGATCAAATCCACCCTTGATTACATGATACTCTTACCTATTTTCTCCTTCACATTATCTAACATTTAGCTGCATCCCTGTTCTCCTGTGACTATCATGCATTCCCTGTAAGTCTTCCAGTTCCGTAACTATGCTAATGCTTAGTACAAAGAAAAAGTATTTTCTAGTTTTATAATATGACAGATTTTGTGTACAAAAAGGAAGACAGGAATAAAAGTGAAATGAGACCTAACTTCTGGAAAAGTATATTATTTGGGAGTTTCTTTTCTAGAAAAGAATTCTGATTTTTTTCAAGTTGCTGGAGGTCTGGAACTAGTTTTCTAGTAAACAGTTCAACATACACTGTGTTGTGACTTATCACCATGTTACTGGGCTGCAAGAACAATGCTGCAAGTTCTTATTTTGTAAGTAGAGCATGCCAAGGCCTTGTGATGTCCTTTTGTGAGCAGATGCTTTACACAGAAATTGCAATTTCTACCTGAACTACAGATATGGCTTTCAGAAGTTTGTTAGGCGGAGCCAAAAATTTCATACTACGTCAGACAACAATTTGAAGACCCCAATATAGTATTTTAAAAAGCCTGCAGAGGAAAAATATGGGAAAAGGGAAAATGAAGATGTATTACAGCTGATGGTGACTTTTACAGTGAAAACATGGAAGTTATTTTTGGTTTAAATATCTTCTGCATATAAATCTAATGGTTTCTGCCCCCAACACTGCATGGTACTTAACAGATACAGACAAAATCCTCCCAACATTTGTATTATACAAATCAGAATACCTGTTTCCTTTTTACAAAATGTTACTGAAGTGAATATTGGTGGAAAGTGCTTGGTTGCCATCATTGTTGTCTGAAGTGTTTGACATACACATAAGATTGGGGCAGCCAAGATTGGAGAAGGGCAAACTTCTGACATACAACGCCACTGGAAAGGACCTTGAACACTCATCTCATCTATCTTAATGCAGGACAGAAATATCAGTAACACTTCTGAGCACAGGTAGTCTGAACACAAAGAACTCCAGTAACAGAGATTTTACATCATCTCTTCACAACACATGCCAGTGCTTCATTATTCCTACTTATTCCTCCCAATATCTAATCTGAATTTCTCTGGCTGCATTTTAAACCTCTAATTTCTTGTCCTGTCCATGCTGAACATGGAGAAAAATGATTCTCTTTCTTTCTGGGGTAGCCCCAAAGACATATCTGAAGACACGTTTTGCCTCAGACATTTTTTCCTATGGACTAAACACCACCAGTTCTTCAAACCTTCCTCATAAATCATGAGTGCTCTCATTGTTGTCCTTTGGACTCACTCCAGTAAACGCACCTCCTTTGTGAAGTGTAATGCTGAACGCTAACTACAATAATCTAGGTAAGACCTTACTGATGCTGAATACCATAATTTCCTACATCTTACAGGCTACATTTCTGGTTTTGCATCTAAGGGAGACCTGCTGTATCCCCCAGATCCTTTTCTAAAGGACTAGACAGTTATTTCCTATTCCAAGCCGTCAAAGCTTCTTAATCCCACCTAAATATGAAACTTCTCCATACTGAACTGCATCCAGTTTTCCAGATTGCTTCTCCAACTGGCCAAGACCACTTTGAATTTGAGTTCCGTCCTCCAACTTGCTATGACCAGCCTACTGCCATCTGTAAATTGAATAAACATACTCTGTATTCCATCTCCAAGCCACTACTGAAAATACTAAATAGTGTAAGACCCAGCAGAGATGCTTGTCCAACCGAGTTGATACATCCTTCCTATCTGACGGTGCTGATTACTTTTGCTATTTTGCTACTACTTCTACTGCAAACTATTGAGTATGCTTTCTGAATGATTCTGCACTAATCTTACTATCATGGTGTTCATATCAATCATTTCCTGATTCGCTTATAAAAATGTGGTATATACGTATGACACGTAAAGATGGTCAGAAACCCTGCTGAAGTCAAGATACACAACATCTATTATTGCTCTTCTGTTCACAGCCCTATTAGCCCAAAGCAGAAGGAAAACAGATTGGTCTGACACGGGCTGCTCTCAACAGATCCATTTTGTCTGTTAGCCATTTCTTTGCTGTCTTCCAGATGTTTACATGTAACTCATTTGATTATTTTTTCATCATTTGTTCTAGTACTTTTTTTAGGAATTGAAGTTAACTTGACTGATGTAAAATTCCCTGGCTTCTTCCTTTTTACCCTTTAAGCACTACATTTGTCCTTTTTCAATCTTTTAGAGCCCTAGCAAACATCTCCAGGTTATCAGAGATACCTGCTGACAGCTTTAAATAGTTTTGGCCAGTGCTCTAATTAAGCTAGAGACCATTTATTAGGCTGTAAGATCATGCTCCTTTGTTTTTCATAATAATTGTATTAGCCACATGATTACAGTAGACTTCTTTAGTGAATATGGAACAAAAAAGGCATTAAGTGGTTTGGCCTAAGACATCTTACATTACTAGTTTTCTGTCTCAACTGCATATTGAATAGTTTCTCAGTCCTTCTCTTACTCCTTACAGAATTCAAGTAGAAACTCAATAGTCATAAACTGTAATGTTCTTTATAAAAACATATTTTTTAAGCCGGTCACTTATAAAAGGTTTCTTGTTCCTCTTAATTATAACTTCTGTGCCTTGTTCTTTTTGATTTCTGTCCCCACATACTTATGCATTCCTTTATACTAATCCTAGTAATCTCACATAATTTTCATTTCCTGTATGACTCTTTCACGTGTTTGAGGTCAATGTATATGATTTAACCAGATGATTTCTTGCTATATACTTGCTATTCTTTCCTTGCATTGGGATCATTACATTCTGAATAGCATGTTTTTCATCAGGAAGTGCTTAATTCCTTTATCGCTTTAAACTTCTCTTCCATGACATGTGATCTTTTAGTATCCTGAGTTTGCTGAAGTCCGGTTTCTTGAAATCCTCTTTTTCTTTTTCGCTGTTCTCTTTCCTTTCTTCAAAAGGATCATGGATACTTTCATTTCAGGTTCACACAAGTTCTCTTCCACTCTCATATTCTCATCTACATCCCATTTTGGCACAAGGCTGCTGTAGACTGTATTCTAACCTCTCTAGTTAATTCCTCTACTTTATGTACCAAGGCTGTCACACACACACAAAAGTATTTTGCTCTCTTTCTGTAAGTTATATTCCTTTCTAGCTGAAGTCCATGTAAACTTTTTTTCCTGTTTTTATGAAGTTCTGTGGCTAGTTTCTCAAAGAAAACAAAACAGTGCCACCCCCCACAAAAGAGCCAAAACTGAACTCAAGCCTTATGCAACAGATATTTCTGGCTTGGGATTTCAACAGAAATTTCCCAGATCTCATAACAGGTGTATGTATCCTCTTTCTGGAAAACCCACCATGTGTGCCCTTATACTCATATTTTAGTCATATGAGCCATTCTAACAAGCCATTACCATGACAGTTGAGCTAGAGTTTTGTATTAAGAATTCCAGATTTTCTGTTCCTGATTTCTATGTTTGAAGAGACATTTCTGGATTTGAAAGAATAGCAGATCATTTGGGCTTCAGATTCCCTGCTTAGCCTGTCGTCGAGGGAGAAAATCAAGACCCACTTTCGTAGAACTGTTTATATTCATATTTTCCAACAAAACCCCAAAACTTTTCCTGATGTGGATTCACCACTACGGTTTATTCTGGTGACCCTCAGTCTGAGATGTAGATTTTGCTGCTATGTACTATGAGATGAAGAAATGGCACTTATAGTCTAGATTTAGCAGCAATTGCTATATAGAGAAGATAAACGGGAGGAATATTTGTCCTTAAAATTGGAAAATAAGTTAGGGATCTCAAGTTATTTTCTCATTCTGCTGCTTATGTGGGTATTGTGGGACTGGTGCTGTTGAACATCTTTGTTGGTGGCAGGGACAGTGGCATCAAGTGCACCCTCAGCAAGTTTGATGACAAAACCAAGTTGTATGGTGCGATTGATACACTGGAGGGAAGGGATGCCAACCAGAGGGACCTTGACAGGCTGGAGAGGTGGGCCTGTGCAAACCTCACGAAGTTTAACAAGGCCAAGTGTAAGGTCCTGCACCTGGGTCGAGGCAATCCCAAGAACAGACACAGGCTGGGCAATGAGTGGATTGAGAGCAGTCCTGAGGAGAAGGACTTGGGCGTGCTGATGGTTGATAAGACGAACAAGTGCCAACAGTGTGCGCTTGCAGCCCAGAAAGCCAATTGTATCCTGGGCTGCATCAAAAGACGTGTGGCCAGCAGTTTGAGGGAGGTGATTCTGCCCCTCTACTCTGCCCTCATGAGACCCCACCTGGAGTGCTGCGTCCAGCTCTGGAGCCTCCAACACAAGAAAGACATGGAGCTGTCGGAGCGAGTCCAGAGGAGGGCTACCAAGATGGTCAGAGGGTTGGAACATCTTTCCTACGAGGACAGGCTGAGAGAGTTGGGCTTGTTCAGCCTGGAAAAGAGAAGGCTCCAGGGAGACCTTATAGCGGCCTTCCAGTACTTGAAGGGGGCCTACAAGAAGGCTGGGGAGGGACCTTTTACAAGGGCATGTAGTCATAGGACAAGGGGTAATGGTTGGAAGCTGGGAGAGGGCAGGTTTAGACTAGATACAAGGAAGAAGTTCTTCACCCTGAGGGTGGTGAGGCACTGGAATAGGATGCCCAGAGGAGCTGTGGCTGCCCCCTCCCTGGCAGTGTTCCAGGCCAGGCTGGATGGAGCTTGGAGCAACCTGGTCTAGTGGAAGGTGTCCCTGCTCATGGCAGGGGGGTTGGAACTAGGTGATCTTTGAGGTCCTTTCCAACCCAAACCATTCTATGATTCTATGATTCATATGATTCTATGATTGTGTTTACTAAGAAGAATATGTACTTTTCATGTGCTCTAAATAAAGTACAGATATAATCCTGGAGAAGACAAGAGAGTTATAGCATGAATCCACACTAACTGTATGAAGTAAATTCTAAGATTAAAGCCTTTCTTTCTGCTGATGACACCACCCTGGTGTATGAACTTCGGCAACTCATTCATCTGTCCTTTAATTTTTGGTTCCCCAGCTGTAAAATGACTATGACAATAGTTATCAAATTCATAAGTGAGGTGTCTGTCTTAAAGAATATTTATAAACCCATAAAGATCCCCAGATGATAAGTTCTACAGAAAGCAAAGGATTATTATTAACAATGCCTACCCGGACTAATGCTCGTATCTTAGCGATAACTCTATCCCTAAAATCACTAGAAGAAGATTTAAAAGCTTACAGAAAATGCTGAAATGAGGCAAATTTTCTCTCATCTCTGTAAAGCATCTTGCTGCACTGAGAGCTCCAGCACACATTTGTCATTTGGAGGCCAAGCAGGCCTTCCACGATTCCAGGAAATCAATTCCAAAGACTGTAGATTGTCAGTTGCTTGTACACTGGAGGCCGTCCAGGCAGCAGATTAAATTGTATGAGAAAATTGTAGCAGGCTCTAGACTGCACGTAATGGAGACCCCCAATGACCTTCCTGAGGACTTGGGAAACATGCACTGAAATTACCAACAGGCCCTTTTGTAGCACCAAAACTGCATACTGAACCTCTCTTACGCATCACACAGGGTCATTCACAACTGAGCTATTTCTGAAGAGGAAAAACAAACCAGAAAATATAATCACCATCCTTTCTTCTTGCAGAAAATGTACATGGACACCAGAGCTGCACTATCTGTATGACAGAAGAAAAAAAAGAGAAGCTGGTACTTGTCAAAACTGCAGTCTTTAGCAGTGCTTAATGGAGCTACTGTTCCTGAACCTTTCACTCCTGAGAAATTTCAGCAGAATACCCAAAACACTGGCCAAAATGATTGCAGATGCAGAAGGCTGATTTAGATGAGTAACAGTTTCAGTTTTGTTGTTTTACTCAGATGCTGTTGACTACCCCCTGGTTTTTGGTTTAATTGTTTCTAGGGTACCCTTGACATGGCCAGAGCTCAAACTGCTAACACGACCCTTTCAGTGCTGCTGACTTGGGGGTTCAGGCTATAGTGTGTAACTCTCCTTGTCATGAACAGGAATGCCACATGTACACCTAATCCCTCCTGAAAATGAAGATTTGCTATACCAGCAAAGGATGAGCTACCTGAAATTCTGTTTATTACTTCTGATCAACCTATGGTTTCAAAAACTGGGGAGTTATGCACCTGACTTCTATTTTCCCATTTACCAGTGGCAAGGTAGGCTGGTCATTTTCTCTCACTCCTTAATAGTACTCCTACTCTTTAGGAAAGCTGCATGGCTTAACATATGGTTTTTTTTTTTTTTTTTTTTTTTTAATTTAAATGTAATAGAAAAGATTTACAGGACATTTTAAGCAGATGGAATGAGTAAATTTCTTGGTTTGGAGAGGGTGCGTGCTTTTTTGAATAGCCCCTTTACATTCACTATGGCAGATAAACTTGTCTTTCTCCTTTGCTAAAAGATCGTAGAGAATCATATCCCAAGCTGCCTATAACTTAGGAGTTTTGTATTTATCTCCAAAGCAGCTTTCAGACCACCAGACTACACAAGTTCTTAGTCTGAAAGAAGGCTCTACAACCTCTCTAAAGTACATGATCAGAGAGGGAAATGGTGAACAGGAACTGCCCTTACCATTCTCATGGGTTTTCTGATTCTGCCACAGAATTCCTATATGACCTTGACCAAGTTTTTAAATCTATTTCCTAATTCCCCATGGGTTATTCTGGGGTAATAATTCCCCATGTAAGAAGCACCTGAGTATATATTTATTGCTAAATATCTTTTATGCCAAGACTTCTAATTAATATACTCTCTCAAAGAAAATGATCTTTCTGCTAAAGGAGCAATTGCTCTATTGATTATAAAATAACCTTGTTTATATTTTTAACTTTGCTTTATCAGAGATCTTGGTCTGAATCATCTGCAAGTTGTACCTTATGCATTCATTAACACAACAGTATTTTTCTGCCACTTACATTTGATATTTTTACACATGTTTTGATCAGCTGTAGATAACTACTCTCAGTGCCGGGCTCTGTAGAATTAGACCTCCTACGTTCTGGCGAGGAAAGATGGGGAGAAAGGTATGGAGAAGCAATCCTTGCACACACACACAAAAAGAAAATTTATGGGCTGAATGAATGAAGAATGGAATGAAAGGCACACGAATACGAAGAGGAGACTTTCAAAGACTGTTTTAGCCACAGGCCTTTTCATGTCAAATATCTGGTGCATCCAAGCTGTAAAAAGCAAAGCAGGAATTTCTAGGATCGATTTCACCCCTTTGACTCATCCCCTTCCTTTGCCCATTTGCTCTCGTAAGACAGGTCCAGAGTGTGCAACAGGAAACCAAGCAAAAACAATACAAGAAAAACGCATTTTAATTTTAGCCACACAGCTGCCCCTGGGTTCCTTAAATACACTCCCCTCTAAGTGCTTCCATACACCAAGCTATCCAAGCACTGTAGACAGGCTGAGTCTCAACTGCAAACTCATTCCACAACTAATCTCTGTCTGGCATTGTTACAGCAATCAAACCAAGTTGGTCAAATGCCCAGTTGGTGCAAACTCGGTTCTTACCCAAGTGCCCTCTGTTATGTGGCTTGAAGTGATGAGCTACAGTCTCCAAGTTGCATGGGCAGGGACAAGTTTTCGGATAGGGATTAAAAACAAGCTCTTTTTTCCTTATCCTCTCCCTCTGAACGTTAATACACAGCATAAGAAACCAAAAATATCTTTTGAAGTCATGCCTGTGAGTGACATTGTGCCCCAGTATAATGTGACGGGTGACCTATTCTCCTTGTGCCAGGCTGCATGTAGCCTTGCTGTCTGGAAAACTATCTGGGGAATTTAAAGACTACCAGGAGAAAAATGGGAAATCTAAAAGCTCAGTCACATACTCAGTTCTTCATCTTGGGTTGTTTTTTTCCCTTTGGCTTTTGAAGGTGAAACATAAACCACCTCTGAATTCCAGAGGTTTTTTACTGCCATCATGTGGAGAATTTCCTAAAATAACGAAAAAAAGTCTTCCCTGACTGGATACAATTTTTCCAGCCCTTGGCAAAACTGGGAAAATCTGATTCAGTCTTGTATCTACACAGATGTAGTCCTGGAACCACAAATGCCATAAACATCTGATAAATATTCTACCAACCTTAATATACTTTGCTTTTGCCCTACTGAAGCAGTGTATTTGTTGGCATAGCAGAGCTGGTCAAGAGTGTGACAGCCTGGGTATGCTTGTAATTTCTGATATTCCATTACAGGTTTCTTTCTCTGGTCTGCAGGAATATACAAACATTTAATATCAATGCTATTTCTTTCCATGCAGCAACGATACACAGGAAAACAATATTACAGCAGGGTATCACAAATCCAATTATATAAATTATCTTAGGATCAGAAATACACATTTTTTGGGCATTATTGTTCCCACTGTGCAATCCTCCATTTTATCTGACCACCATAACAATCGCAGTTGAGGAATTTGATAAAAATATTAAAACTGTTCTGGAAGGCTGGAAACTTAGAAGGCTATATTAGTTTTAATAAAAGAAGAAAAGTATTTCTACCTTTCAGGAAATTCCAAGATTTCAAAAGTTTTGACCAAACCCAGTAACTATATTTCAATTTAAAAAAAGGCAAAATAGAACATCAACAAATTTTTATTTCTATTTTATTTATTTTTAGTTTTGTATTGTACCGATTAACATTGTATTTACTACTGTAAAAGTAAAACTAAAATAGGTAATTTTTCAGTGAACTTTTCAGCCATATTGACACATTTTCCTTAAAGGTTTTACTTTTGTTCAGTCAATACAATCTGGAAGACAATTACTGTCAAAACATTTCTAAGCAGCTCTGTTTATTTTCCTGAAGACGTGCAAACAAGTGGCCCCATTTTCAAGAGTGGTGAGCCCCCAGTAGCTCCTCCTGAATTCAGCACAACAGAAATCAGCCTTGCATGTGGATTAGGAATCCATTTGGCATCTTCTGTCCATTCTGCCATCTCACTTGAAATCGTAACTGGTTTTTAGTTTCTCCCTGACCAGAGGCTTGCAAACATAGTAATTATGGAGCTCAGCAAGGTCCATAAATGACTCCAGAACAAAAGCATGTTCTAATTGACATCCTCTTGTACAACAAGACCTCTTCAGAAGAGGTACTACACTTGATAAGTTTAGAAAGCTGGTCTGAAGATCTGTGAAGTACTATCATCAAGGCACTGCCTTCTAGTCTCATAAAAATCCATTCAGATTTGGGAACACTATACACAGGCCACTGGAAAAATCAGCACTCTGAGCAGCTTTTTGTTCATCTGCTCCTGTAAGCCCTCACAATTCCTGTAGCCTGGGACAGAAACTGTTCAGTGTTTCGCTATGATAGTCTGTGCAGTGTAGATTTCTAAGTTAAAGGTAAAATAGATCCCGCTACTGTCCCCTAGCATATGGGAACATACTTTGCCCGGTGAACCAAGAGCCAGTTCTATATTTGTCTTTTAAATGGCTCTAGTAATTCTGAATGTTTCACAATCATATTATTAAGCAAAGCCTCAACCACTACTAAGAGAACCCACACACAATAGATGAATTCAGACATCTAACATAACAAGCCTACAGGGAAAGCAACTGAGTCACAGTGGCATCTGAGCTTTTCGGAAAGCCTATGTCCAGTCTATATTCTTGGCTCTTCTGCCTGTACTATAAGGCACAGCACATGGCTATATCAACGTTACCGCATCATATGATCTTTCTAATGACTAGTCTGTAGAAAATTTAATCCTTCTATGTGCAACTAATATGGCTAGTCTTTAAACCTCCGTAGCAGAGGTCTGCACTGAAGGTTCAAGGTTCAAATTCTCTTCTGCACAGGTACATTTGTTATCCTTGCACATAAAGTAATGAATCCTTGCCTTTTCATTTGCTTGTAAAAGTGACAGGAAATAACAGGCCAAAATCCTTATCAAAATAATATTCTCAAATATAGTCATGTCAAATATAGTTCCCATCAATTAGGAAAGTACAGATTTGAGATCACCAGTGCAGCCTTAATTCTGCTACATTATGCATTTATGTTATCAGGCTATCTTTAATTACCTACTGACACCGTAGGTTTTTCCACCAAATAACGTGTCATTCAGTCAACTAGGTATTGGGAATAAATCATGTCGAGAATTAGGCTGTTGTTTGTAGTATCCCTATCTCATACTGGTTGCCCTTGTATACAAATAAAATTGTTTTAAAGTAAGATTTGGGAATACTATTTGTAATTTTATGTAAATTAGATAGTCCTTTTCATCCTGAAAAAAAGTCCACAGGCAGTCCTTGATTAGACCAAGTTTGACCTTCCCTATATACTGTAATTCAAAGAGACACACGACACCCAGTGGTTATTAGAAATAACGCGGGAATGCAGAAGCCATGTAGAATGCGAAAACACCATTCTCAGGTCAACAAAATTAAGATGCAACTTGAAAAATTAAGACACTGGACAAGTTACAATCCATATTAAAGAGTCAGTAGAGATGGTCTTAACAGACTGAACACTTACAACACAAAAAAACTCCCCAAGCAACCACCAATATCTGAAATACAAACCCAAATAATTTTTGATCTCCAGGAAAACATGACATCTATCCTACTTTGGAGTAAACAATAGCTCTTTCACGACAGCAGTGTAAATCCTGTAGATTTCTCCATCAGAAAATAACAATATCATGAGGAGATTCCCCTGATGGGACTGCATTAAGTAAGGTCATCCTTCTACACCCTGTAGCTTTCCACACATTGAAGGCTACATTGAAGACAGACAGAGAAGATGACTGCGCTGGGGAAGTGAGGGAGTACCAAAGGGCATGCTGCCCTCTAAAGTATGCTGGACTGCTGAAACGGTCCGATGCTGCACAGATTAAAAGCAGTCACTGGGGCTGCTCTTTTGCATAGTTTCCCCAAACTCTCACTTGGCCCAAGAGTCTAGGGGTTGCAAAGGGGGTATTAAACCCACCTTTGTTCTTGTCCAATGTAATACAGTACAGAAGAGTGTAAGGAGCACCCAAGGTGCTTTATTCTTTATATGTCATCTCTGTTAATCATTCGTTATTGTCAAATTATTGTCATTCTGCCTACCCTTAATTTGGAGACATTTACGGTAAAGATGAAGTTGCAGATGGACAGAAGAATCTGAAAGATGTGTATTTTGAAAAGGAAACATAGCTAGATAAAGTTGAAGTTGAAATGTAAAAGAAAAATGAGCCATTCCTAAAACACCTTCATTAGAGTAAAATCTTGTTAACTGCTGGGTGAAATTCTATGACCTGTGATAGACTTCAGGTCAGAGCAGGTGATCACACAATACCTCTTTCACGCTCTGATATTTATTAAATAAGATATTAATTATTAACAAAACCCACATGTGGAATGTCTTTTCAAACAGATTAGGAGGTTTAATGTTGTTTTAATGCCAACACCACAGCTAACATAAATATAAAAGGAAACACATTTGAGATTTAGTGCCCCCCTGCTGAAAGGTGAGGCAAATACTTTATCCACACGAATTCATTCTTTGGTCAAAACCAATGAAAACTTAAGAGGCATCATTTGAACAACAGTCTTCTATCAATGTATTAAAATTACATAAATGAATAATAGAAGGAACAAAGATACCTGTATCAAAACATCACAAAAGTTAGACTTAGGTTCAATAAAGTAGATGAATAAAGCTATTTATTTGCAGAGTAACTTAATGCAATACAGTACCTACTAAATTGTATTTTGTCTGCAATAGCAAAATAAATTGGTGAGTATATGAAGAAAAAAGATCGAGTACATGGTGTTTTCAGACAAACACCTAACCTCTCCAGTTTAGACAGTGTATTATGAAACCACGTTCTTCTTCGGACCTGGATACGCTTTACTTCGGAAGTTTGCAGAACATTTCTTTCTATTGCTGTGTTAGGACAAAAGATTCTTTGTTCCATAAGCATTTATGAAGTCAAATGCATCAACACCTTTATTAATTGCTCAGGAACAACACAAGACTTATTATTTAACTGCCTCATTGGATAAATACTTGCTTTTGTCCCTCCTAAGCCATGTAAGATGATTTCTGCATCTTTTCCTGGAAGAAGAGATTCAACACATTTCTTTTATTAAAAGTGCTGAAACACCTAAACTGAGTAAACATGCAGTCATACTTCACCCACTCTTCTGTTGTATGACCAGAATACACAGGGAAGTGAACAAAAAGCTAATACTTATTTGCCAAAATGCTCACCTTTAGGATAAACAAACAAACCACAGTACAGCATATGAAAGTAGGAAAACATCCTGTTGCCACTGACAGTAATCCCTGAAAGCACACAGTGAATGAGACCTTGTTTCAATAAAGAATCAAATGAAAGGAAAAAGGAGTGAAGGGACAATAACAGAACTATTATTAAAACCACAAAAAGGCATATTTTGGAGCAGGGAGAATTCATGTGATAATGTTCAATATAAACCTAAGGTTTAATTGAACTGAATTCAGGTCATAATATTTAGATTATTTAAAACAGAGGTTTACCTTGACTATCCAAGAAAACTTCTCTATTAAACACTACAGTACGTCAGTTCTCCTACCTGCTGCCCCTTGGATGAAGGCCTGGTATCACACATTTGAAATCTTTCTGAATCACCTGAACTGAATGGCAGCTTGTCTGTCCCAAATACAGATTGCTCGCTCTCCGATGAGAAGTTTTCAGTGAGCACCCACACATACTCCATATCCTAAGAAATTTGGTCTCTGTGGAGATTAGTAAGGGTTGTTTCTGGGGGTAAGGCAACCTGGACCACACCATGGCAAATATCGAGATGTTAACAGTATTCTTAGCATGCTTTTCCTCAGAACCCAAATCTCCTGAACAGTAAAGGATCCAAATCCACAGTCCAGAGATCACACATCTCATGGTACTCTTGAGATGTAACTTGGGAGACAATTGTGGTATTTAAATATTCAAAAATACATCCTAGGAGTATGCATCACTAGAGTTCTCTCACAGCACTTTAGATTAGTAGGACTAGATTCCGTTCTGTCACATTTTCAAAATGATAATGTCATTTCACCTAATCCTGGCCATTGTTGTTTTGCATTTGACAGGTTATTTATGAGACTACACTGAGATTAAAGGTCCTTCTCTTTTTCACTCAGGAATTCATTACATCACGTTGATATTTTAAGGTTCTTTCAGGTTTTTTAACAGGACCATGGTAACAATGAAAGTATTTCTTTCATCCATTTTTATTCAGGGAATTCATTGTGTCTTTGCTCAGACCTTCCACACAGTCTTTACAGTTTTCTCTAATGAAATGGCTTTCATGTCCAAATGCAAAATATTCTGACAGACTGCTGGCTGCTGGTAGTGTTTATGCAGTTCTCAGAACAAGAACAGCTATTCTAGTTGTATTCAGGGAACAGAGGATTCACTTCCTCTTACTTATTTGCCCTTGGTTTATATGCAGTTCATGGAAAGCAAATCCACATATTTCTTTCACTATCTTGTATTTAACAACCACATAGAAGAATAAGGGTATCCTTTACTCATGACAGCTCCTCCTTTTGCCATGTTTTCCCTCTTTGAGACAAGTTCAAAGCTTTTGAACCTCTTTGGTGCTGTTCTCCTCATTTTGTAAGTGGCTGTCAGTGGCTGTGTTTTCATTGTCATCTCTCGTTCTCGGAGCGAGAGAGGCTCTCTAAAAGTCTAAACTCCTTTGTAGAGATGAATCGTACTCTTTTACACAGTATTTAGGCAGCCCACCAGCATCCCGGACTCCTGGCTCCGATCACCCTGATTCCCTCAGAAGCCCAGGCCGGGCAATAAACAGCTTCAAGCCCTCACACACTTGCTCAGCCATGTGGTGCAGGGCAACAGAAGGTACCCACACCATTTTTCAGTGAAGATGCTCCTTTCTGCCATGTTCCTGATAGTCGTGGTGGGATAGGTCTCCAGAAGCCTTTTAACACCAAGACGCTGGCGGGTCCTTCTCCCTGACGGGCCCTGTGTGCATCCACGGCCGCCGGCCCATGCCGAGCTGCCCGCTCCCTCCTCACACCGACCCCCGCGGCACCCCACAGCCTGCGGTAAGGACTGCTGGGCTGAGCCCGCCCCCGCGGTCCCCCAGCGGCCCCTCTCCTCCCGCCTCCGCTCCCCGGGCGGGGCGCCGGCCCCGGCCACCACGACACCACGTCCAGCCGCCGCCTCGCGCGCCGCGAGCACGGACAGCCCCGCCGCCGCTGCCGCGCGCGCCACGCACGCGCGCTGCAACCACCCCGCCTGCAGCGAGCGCGGAGCTCGGCGGGCAGACGCGGGCAGCTTCGCTGTGCGCATGTGCGCCAAAGCGAGCCTGGCGGGCAACTCTTCCGGAGTGGGCTTGTCTAGGCGATGCGGGAGGTTTGTGCTCCATGGTAGGGCGTCGCGCATGCGCGGCCCGGCGGGGTTCGAGCTGTGGCGGTCCGCAGCCAGGTGAGGGGGGGCCCGGCGCGGGGTGGGGGGCGGCTGCGGGGCCTGGGGGCTCCCGGCCACCGCCGGGGCCTGCTTCACCGCGTCGTGTGGTGGCTCGGGCCCAAAAGCCGAACGGCTCGGCCCAGCTGCGCGGGGGCCTCTCCTGACGCCGAGCCCGCTGCGACGATACCCCGCCCGGGCGGGCAGGGCTTCGGGGCTCCCAGCTGCCTGGGCCTGGCATGCGGGCGAAGCGCCGGGAGGGCGGTCGGGTGGGGTCGGCTCTCGGCGCTGTGGCGGGAGGGCGGGCCTTGGGCGTCGGGGCTGGCGGCCGGTGCTTCCCGCAGGTGCGTGGCGGAGCCCCTGCCTGCCTGCCTGCCTGCCTGCCTGCCGGGCGGGCGGGCGAGCGGGCGGCGTCTCTGGCCCGCGGGTGGGCAGGAGGGGTCCCAGCGCGCCTCTCGAGAGAGCGGCGCTTCTGGTTTGTTTATTTTCGGTTGTGGTTTTGTTGTTGTTTTGGCTCTTTCCATAAGGGAAGAGAAGATGTGCCAGCCCTTCCCAGAGCTTCCCTTGGTGCAAGGCTAGCAGATGGTGTGTTCTTATTTTACTTATTTCTAGCCCTCCTTCTGTTTCTAGTTCTGCTTTTTTGGAGATTAGCATCAATACGTATCACTTTCTTTAAAAATGCGTTTGTTTTGGAAAGTGCTAAGTAATGAAAGCGTGCTTCAGGACTTAAACCTTATCTTAAACCTTATCTTCCATTCCAGTGGTAGCATCTAGTTTGCTCCTGTGTAGTTATGTTTGCTCCATACCTATTAGCAGGTCGGCAGGTGTGACTGAAGATGTAAAAATGGTGTAAATAGCTACTGAGGAAATTATCTTATGCTGACCATTATTCTGTCTTTCTTGTAGTTATATAGACAGTCACTCTACTATCTCAGCACTGTTATCTAATGTACAGAATTCATTACCGGAGGTGCCAAAGCTCGAGATCTTGGAGCAGAATTCTGACAACCAGTTGTCAGGACCTTAAGAAGAAACTTGCCTTTCGGGGTAGATTATTCCCAAATGTCTGCTACAATGTCATTTGAAGTAGCTTGCACTGGATACTGCCAGGACTGCTGGCCTGACTATGATGTGGACTCCTGAGTTCCTGTATTTGTAATTTATCCAGCTCTAACATGAGACACAACTTCAAAATGTTGCTTTGTAGGAAAATAATTTTTACAAATAATATTAGACATAATTTCTGCACTTCATCCTGTTGTTTTTCTTTTAGCCAAACTCTCAGCTACCTTCTTTAAGAGAAGCAGAAACCTTGCTTTGTCTTACTAGAGCGGGCCTACCCTCATGAAGCAGGTGAAGGTTGTGACAAGTATATAGTATGGGAGGCCGTAATGTAACTATACATTTTTCTGATTTTCATAGCTTTTAGTTTCAGCCTTCCAGTGTTCTCATTCTGGGTGTGGGAAGAAGAGGGCATTTCTAAGGCCATGTCTCCCCTAGGAGTGCATTGCAGGTATAGTATGTATTGCGCTTTTAGCAGTATGGATTTCTTTAGCCCCAGCATGTTCTCTGATCACTTACTTTACTTTCTTTTCTCTGATTACTTACTTTACTCTTAAGAATGAAACACACTGTATTAACAAAACCACAGCTTTGCAGGTTCAGCTGTGTTTGTTTCGTGGGCTTCACCCAGCACAGCTGGCTTGTTTTGGGATTCAGTCCCTGGGATGGCTAAGTTCTTGTAAGATAAGTATGGCCTGAGTAACTTCTAATTATTGGAAAAAAAAATGTTTGAGTAGCCTTTAGCATTCAGTATGTTTTGCCTTTTTTGGGTGGAGAGACATGACTAATAATTTTTTTTATTTATCTATGTTTCATTCTTTGAATAATTTGAGATATTTCTGTTCTGAAAGTCTCCAGTTAGTTCACTGTCAGTGTAAAAAGAGATATGCAACCAGCCCACTTGACTTAAAGGGGCATTGATTTAATTACAGATCACAACCATATGCTTTGTATCTGCTGTTTTACCTTGGTTACCCAAGTTGCTGGGTAGAATTGGGCATTACATTTTTAGCAAATCATGAAATCACATTCCTATTTGCCAAGTTTTGCGTGTATGGTAAGGAATTATTACCTTGTCTGATTGAATTCATAAGAGACTTAGAAATTATTTATACCCTGTGCTGTCCAGATGAATCTGCACTGTACTTTACTCAGTAATTTTAAGTACAAAATGATTCTACTTCAGGTAATTCAGTAAGATTGGCTGACCTTTGCTCTACTCTGACTTGCTCAGCCACTGAAGAAAGAGTTGAATGAGACAGGTGCATTCTGCCCCTTCAACTGCATCTGTTACTTCAGTACTTCTGAAATGCCTTTGATTCATTGATGGCATTCACAATAGTAGTGAAAAATAAAGAAATCTTAAAAAAAGTAAAATATCCGTACTCTATTTCTACTTCAATTAATTTCTTGTTTCCTATGCCTTAGGTTTTTTGGCATCTTTTAATCTACCCTAAAGGACTCAATAGCTGTGCTTAGTGTGATATTGCTCTCTTGTAGTTGGTGCAGGAGACTGAAAGACTGAATCATGGAAACTTGCCTGAAAGTTAAAAAAATCAGCCTAAGGCAGATGCAAAACTTCAGTCCAGAAGATTCTACAAAGTAAAGTGTCAGTTGATGCAAAGAATTGTTACGTGTCTTTTCTACTCTCTAATGCGTTATTAAACATGCATGGTTTAGAGAGTTTTGCAGGGAATAAACTGTGGCTTTATTGGCAAGTCTTTGCTAATCTGAATGTGTGATAAACATAGCAAATGTGAAGCTGTGAGTTTAATAGAATTCTACAGATTGCTTAACAGATACAGCAAACCTTTGGTAATCAGATTTTCATAAGGACAAACATGGCCGCCTTTGTTGTCTTATACTGGTGGAACTTTCTGTAGATTCAGAGAAAGTCCCTTTTTCTTCTTAACTGTTTTTGTAGTTCCTCAATGGAAAAGCTGTTAAAAACTGCCTGCAGCACTATGGAAGCATGGAGACAAAATAGTTGTCTATTGAGACCCTCAAGGAACTATTGGGCAAAGTGACGGAAATGAAGAGCTTGAGCCATCACTTCAGCATGGCGGCAGTTGAATCTGACAAGGATTCTGGATATTCAGGTTTAGAAAACCACTGCATTACCTTTTTTTTAATGCTGTCATGTTCTGACTTTGCTTTTATTGGTGATGTTTGACCAGTCTGATTCTAGCCCCTTACAGTTTGTGCCTCATTACCTGGGAGGGCCTTTGTGTGCAAGACAGGTTGCATCTACAGTCATCCTACCATCAAACTTTTTGGAGTGGAGCTTTATGTAGTTATAAAGTCCATCCTGTGATTTTGAGTGGCATAGGAATTTAAAATGTGCCTAATAAAGAAGTGCATAGAAGAATCTCAGATTTCATAGTCTAGAAGTGGGGATGGCAAAATTACTTTTTGTTCCTTGCAGTAATGAATGAACTGTTGGATTATCCCATCTAATATCACTTACAATTTGATCAGGTTGTCAGTAGAGCCTGATAAACCAGAGAGTAGTTGTTATAACAACAGTGAAATGTAGACAGTGTGCCATTTTAATACTCAACAAAACTTGGCATTTAAAAGAAAAAAAATGCTTTTGTGAGAGCTACTTGCCTTCTGGGGTTTGTAGATAGAAGATGTCAAGACACAAAACGCCTGCAGCACAGACTACAGCTGTGGCAATGTGGAGCCTGTAGTTCTTCCCTGCACCAGGTTTTAGAGCAGTCTTCATGATAGTGCGCTGTCCCTTGGAGATTAAATATGAAAGAACAAAAAGTAACAGATTTTTTGAGAGACAATATCTGCATAAGAACTGGCCTGAAATATAAAGCCTTTTATTAAAGGCTATTTGACAGCTGTCACAGCAGGTCTAATTTGATTGGTATTCCAGAACTAAACTTTACTGGTCTTTGTGGCTTGGTTGAAAGAGAGCAGAATAGTAGAACTGAAAGGAGGTAGCAAGCATGCTGCATGTGAACCAACTAACAGCTGAAATCTGCGTCTTGCAGATGGAAGTTCAGAGTGCCTGAGTGCTATGGAGCAGACTGACTCGGAGGATGTGCTGAATGCGTTGTGTTGGAATGCAGAGGATGGGCCTTGGCAGTGCCCAGTGACCACAAGCAGCTCCTTTCCTGCACTCTCTCCTATGGTTGTAATGAAAAATGTGTTAGTTAAGCAGGTAAGGAAGAAATGATATATTGAAAAATATTGCATGTTCTTGAATATTATTTTTTTAAATATTTTTTTCTTTCGAAAAGATTTTTACAAAGTTGTTGCAGTCAAGAAAGTAATTGGTAACCTGAAAAGTTCTGTTGTGATGGCCTGTTCTTTTGAGGGGCAGCTAGAATTACGACAATGGAAAAAATGTGAAATGGAGAAGCTCTGTTATATAGAATCATAGAATGGTTGGGCTTGGAAGGGATGTTAAAGACCATCTAGTTCCAACCCCCCTGCCATGGACAGGGACACCTTCCACTAGACCAGGTTGCTCAAAGCCCCATCCAGCCTGGCCCTGAACACTGCCAGGGAGGGGGCAGCCACAGCTTCTCTGGGCAACCTGTTCCAGTGCCTCACCACCCTCACAGTGAAGAATTTCTTCTTTGTATCTAAACTAAATCTCCCCTCTTTGTCTCAAAGAGATCCCCAAAATATAGATCTTTAAGAGTGTTATATAAATAGCAAATATAAAGATCAAACTAAAAAAGCAAGTGTTTTTACTTTTGAAAGCTGATATTTTCTATTTCATTCAATGAAGATGGTAAAGTAGGATGATGGGTTTTGTTTCCTAGTTCTTAGGTCCTGGAAGTGCTTTATGTGTGATGGGAAAGACAAATCGAGAATGTTATAAATGAAGAAAATAAATCTATATCTGAAGTTAGCTGTAGTCTTTTTACTTTCGCTGTTGTTTCTCTTAATTGTGTGTGATGGCTCATATTTCAACAATTACATTCCATAAACAGTTATTTATGTCCTCCGGTATCTTATGTGTTGTTTCTCCAGGACATCTTTGAGACTTTTAACTTCTACGTTGTAACAGAAGGTACGAGATCTCCAAGGTCGAAGTATTGCCATATTAGACCTTTTGCTCTGTACTCAGGTTTTCTGAGCAGAGCAAAAGTTCTTCAGCATTTTTTGTTAGAATACTTCTGAGAATACAGTGAGAAAAGGGGGAAAAAAGTGTATAAATCCTGATTCTTTTTCTACTGAATCTGTTAGGACGACAAACAAAACCTATTAAGTTCAAATACTGTGTATCAATGCTAACACAGATACGGGTTTCTGTTAGTATTTGGCATATCATGCATTTGTGGGGGAGATGGTTCTGATCTCTGAACATTGTGGTTTACGTTGAAACAATTTTATTTTTTAGTTGTGTTCCTAGATGTGTGGGCAAAATACTCTCTAAACAAATGTTGAAGTTTTTGTGTAGTAGGGAGTAGGCGAGGTTCACCAAAGGTTGATAGCCTTTGGCTTAGAGCTTAAAATGTAAACAGGAATTGCAGTGGTAGTCTAATATTAAATTCCAGGTTTTATTGCAAACAGGAGTAGCAGCTTATATATGTAAAAGTATATTTTATATATATATATATATATATATATAAAAAAACTGGTAGTGTAGCAAAAAGGGAATTTGGGGAGGTAGAGTTGGAGGTAGGTAAAATTACCAGACTCAGTTCTCTTGAGCAGTGTGTCATAACATCTAAGTCTAATCATGTATGGTTAAGGACAATAATGTTAAACTGAAAAATGTTTACTGCAATAAACAAAAGCAACAAGTCTAGGGTCAGAATAATAATGAAATCTTTCTGCCTCTTTCCATTGTGCCTAGTTACCTCAGATGGTCACGCTGGTCATCTTTTTAAAATGGTCTTTTCAACACAGCACTCAACTGGGCTTACTGGGCCAAAAAAAAAAAAAAGGCAGCGTTCATTTACTGCAGTTTATTTGTTCCAGTTTCCGTTTCAATCAGCATTGTCCTTCTGTATTACAAGTACTGTGATCCTGTGCAGTGATGGTTACCTGCTGTCCCAATTTCAGAGTGTAAACAGTGAGCAATGATATTACTAAAAAAAAAAAAATCAAGCAGGAATTAATTCTCTGAAACACAGTGCTGCTTGTGGCAAGGTTTCTGTAAGTCTTTAAAAGTCCTTATACGTATGAAGGCTTTTTAGACAAGTGACAGTGATACATACAGAATGTTAGCTTTAATTAAAAAAAAAAACCAACCAAAAACCCACACCCCAAAAAAAACCCCAACCAATCAAAAAAACCCAAAACAACCACCCAACAAACCTGAAAAAAATGCATCACTTTCCAGAGTTAGTAAAATAAATGTGTCTTTCTCTACTAAAAATGAGATTTTTGAGTAGGAGAACAAGAGCGGAATGCAATGTGAGTGGAAAGGAGGATAAAGTAGATAACAGAGATAGGAAAAGATAAACAATTACCACAGCTCTTTTGGCCTCGGTGATTTTAGGGCTCTGCTGTGCTAGACACTGTACCATTGTGCAGTAAACAACAACTTCTGACCCCCAAACCTTGCTCCTTAAAGCTGCATGTTTTGTCCTCTGTGTGTATAGCCATGGTATTTGTATACTACTCACTCCTAATGTTGCAGATCTTTTTCTTTTGAATATGTTTGTCTTTTCTTCTGTGATGAGGTAGTAAATACTTTTTTACAGGTAGTTGTTCTGTACTCCTATTCTATAAGCATCTTGCCCACTTAACCAAAGAAATTCTCTGTCAGAGTAAGTAGTTGATTCTAATCTCGCAAGTCTTGGTGTCCCAGTCAGTGGGTAATGCCTGCTTTTGACAAGTTCAGGTCCTTTACTGAGGGAGTGGACTTCAGCGACTCAGTATAGTATCAAAAATAATAACATGTATTTGAACTAGCCAAAAACTGTGCCTTCAGCAGGTCTGCCAGAGTGTTTCAAGTCATAAAGAATTGGAAAAGCAGCTGACAGTGTATTATATTAGTATAATTGTAGTGGTAATGACTTAAATACATTGAGAAGTGAGGTTTTGCTTCAGAAAGAAGTAGTATCTCTTACCAGACCATGTCATATGTTTGGAGAAAAGCAGACATGCTTTTTGGTCAGGAGATCTCCTGAAGATTCATAGTAGTGTATTGGAGGAGGAAGAGGTAATGTCTTGTAAAAAGTGGTGTGTTCCCTTATATTGCGGAATATGGCTTGTGGGAAGGAGTAAAAACTTGGGCATTTTTCTTGAAATATAATGCTTTTAAGGTTTATCCGTGTGCAGTATTTCACCAGAGGTATGGAGTTAAACTGCTCTGGGCTTATAACAGGCTTTTTCCCTTGTATTCGTTGATGTTCAGCATTTTTATTTTTTCTGCTTCATGATTTTAAATTTGTTGAAACTGTGTATTGTACTTAAGATTGCAGGACTTGCTGAACAGCTGTTGTCTATTTTAAATAACCATTTCAAAAGCTTGCTATAAGAATAGAATTGACAAGATTAGATTTGCTGCCTTTCAACAAAGAGGGAGTCTGAATTATTCCTAAAATGTCTGTGCAGTCTTTGACTCTTTTAAAATATTTCATAACCATAATGCTTAATTATTTTTCATCTTTCCTGTATACTTGTTGTTCGACCCCAAGCCTGGGTTGAACGTTTACATGAGTGTTGTATAATATAAACATGCACTATAATCTTCATTTAGTAAAGTATGTGTAAGTTCAGATTGAATTGGTTTTAAATGTAACTGGTTTTCTATAGTAAAAGGATTATGGATTACAGTTTTGATTCTAGGACTATGCTCTGTTTTCAGAGAAAGAGAAGGATGAGTTTGATGGAAAACTGTTCAGAATGTATTAATTGGACAGTGTATAGCAAATATGGAGAAATGGCACAGTCCACCTGTTTCGTTTAAGGTTTTTTGATCCTATTCTACAGTGTTGTTTTAAGACTTCCGTTTTTTCCCTGTTTGTGCTTCTTAGGGGAGTTCATCACAGCTCCAATCCTGGACTGTTCAGCCGTCCTTTGAAGTGATTCCAGCTCAGCCACAGCTAGTGTTTCTTCGTCCATCAATCCCACCTCCCGTTACCCCTCACCCTGTTGGGAAAAAGAGAAATGACTCCACTAATTACCTGCCTATCCTGAATTCTTATCCCAAAATAGCACCACAGCCCTGCAAAAGGGATCACTCCTTTGATCTAGAAGAACGTCAGGAAACCAGTTGCCATAAACGACTCTGCACAGAAGCACCCAAGATGGAGACTTCTCCTGTATCAAGGAGCACAGGCTTGCCTCCTAGTCCGTTTGTCCACCTACCAGTTAGCTTTAAGACCCCTCAGGATTCTAACGAGGAAAGTTCTGCAACTCCGTTGACAAGTGGAAAATTGTCAGCTCTTCCTGGTTTTCATCGTGTTTCCAGTGACACTCAGAAAGTGCCAGGTCTGACTCCCCTTTTACCTTTTGGAACTCTGCAGGCAACAAAGCGCAGCCCTCATGAGAGCGAGAGCGCAGCACAAACTACAATGCAGTCAGCAGTGTGGAGCCCCCCATTGATACCGGAAGAGACTTGCAGTACCCCTGAGCTGCTCTTGCAACAGCAAAGCAAGTGCAGACGCTTTCAGAATACGCTCGTTGTGCTACGCAGGTCAGGATTGCTGGAGATCACTTTAAAAACCAAGGAGCTCATTCATCAGAACCAGGTGACTCAGGCCGAGCTGGACCGGCTGAAGCATCAAACACAGCTTTTCATAGAGGCAATAAAGAACAATGCTCCACAGTCATGGGCAGAGCTAGAAGCATCTCTAACAAGATCTGATAAAGCTGATAGCAACCTTGAAGACCCCACTTATCCCAACATGTAGTAAAAAGGTACACAGCTGTTGGTCAAGTTACTTCTGTGCCTCGTACGTCCTGTCTCAAGCTTTTACTTGAGCATTTTCTGAGTCCAAGACTTGCGAAGTGGCGTGCCATTAACAACTTGTCTTCAGAGCCAGTTGTGGGACTGGAACAGCATGGTGAGGTCTTGACAGAATGGGCACTTAGCACTTCAGTGTGACCTTAAGCTCCATGCTAACTCTGTGTACTTCCTTGGACTCAAGAAGCTTGGATGTGCTCTGCTGGCATGTTTCCATTCTTGCAGTGAAAAGACAGTCATTTGCAGTGTTCTGCAAGCAAGTATCTTCCTATTCCCACCTTCAGATAGTCGGTTCTGACAACGCTACAGCAGAACAGGTCCGACTGTCGGGCCATCATCAGTTGCAAGCAGATGAAGGGAGCTGCTGTGAGGAAAGGAAACTTAGGTTGGTGGGGTGGTATCTTTAGGTGGTTGCTGTCCTTTATTGTAGCAGAGAGTCTTGCTTTGGGGTTTTAACACGTTTGAATTAGTGGAGATCTGCTTGTGTTGAAGCAACATCCTGTATTCATTGCAGTCTTTGGTCAAAGTGGTGAGTGTCTTAGGACCCAAGTGAAATGATGTGTTTTGATGAGTATACTTTTGATTTTGATCTGTGCAGTTGGGTGAGTGAAAATCATAAGGCTTGCACTGGAAGTGTTTGTTCCAAAGCCAAATTTATTAATGGCTAACAAGTGTACAAGGCAAGTGGCTTTGGATTTTCATGTCAGCTTACAGATTAAAAATTGTTATTAAAGACTGCAGTGACTTTTTTTTTTTAAACAGTACAAGGAAAATATTAATTCATCAGAATTAACTTGGCAAGACTAGTTGCATATTATTTGATATGTGTATCTCTTAGTTTACAAGCCTAAACCTTTTTCTGTTGGATCAGATTGCTAAGTGTTAAAAAAAAAAAGGAGAGGTGAAAGAAAAAGGACTATAATGGCCTGTGATGAAACAAGTCCTCCCATCCCCCTTTCCTCTGTATTTTATCTAAAGAAATCAGATAAATGGGGGGTGGAGCAGGGAGGAAGGGTGGGGGTGGGGAGGAAGAGAGATGTCAGCTTGGATAACATCCCTAAAAAATTTATCTACTTGAGTTTGAACTTAAAAAAAAAAAACCCAAACCCCACAACAACAACAAAAACAACAACAAAACAAAACCATTTTGCCTCAACATAAATTTAGGTCATTCCTAGCCGGCTTGCCTTGAGATACAGCTAATGCCACTGTGTGCATAAGATATTAGGCCTTACTGATAGAGATCCCCAGTAGTCATGTTACAGAAGCTGTTCTACAGACATTTATTTCATTTCAGTTCATCTAGACACTTAACTATGTCACTCCCTCCCATCTGAAGCATTTTTTTTCAGAGGTGGCCTGTGTAGAGATCTAAGAATGGCTTTGTCTGAGAACATTAACGTATCTGCATTGTTTATGGTATGTTCCTTTCTGTGTGGTAATGTTTCAAAAAACTCTGTGATCTAGGTGACTGGGTATTTTGATGCTTTGATTGCTTCTGTCATCTGTTTCAGATTCTTAAAAAAGGAAACTCGAAAGTAGAGTGCATGTCTTGCTAATTTGTGACTAGTCCTTTTCATTCCGTGATGCCTCTGGGAATCAATATTGCAGAAGGCTATAGAGAGAATGTTTTTGTAGTCTTCCTCAAATATGTGCATTAGAGAAATTGTAAGGGGGTTCTCTCTTGTAAGGGGTTTCCTCCTTTTTACACTGATGAAAAGAAATGCTGTACATGCCTCACAAAGAGGAGAAATGTAAGTCATATTTGTACTAGCCATAGACCTAGGGAGAAGTTTTGAGAGATTTGCCCTATTGGAGCTGTAGCAAACTAGTAGCCATGCCTTTAATGGTGTCCTGCCCACTAGTGGAATACTAGTGCAGTGTGTGGGAATTGATTAAAAGAAAAGTACTTTTAGACTGTGTTCTGTCATGTATTTTTTTAAATATACCTGCTATAATTGTGCATACTAGGATGTCTCATAACTCGCTGCACAGCAATATTGAAACTCAGCCAGCAAACCCGGAAGGCAAGAAGGCAGCATAGTACAGTGTAATAATGTAGGATGTGTCCAATTAGCTTTTCTGGAATCAGTTGTGATATGTGCACCGAATGACATTTGGCAGGATAGATGTGATGGTACCTTAGGCCATTTGTAAAAGAATCCAAAAGATAAACTTGTTTCTTCTGAGCTCCTTACAGGAAGGAGAGGAGGCAGTTCCATCGACCTAGAGGTGAGGTGTGAGCAAGTGCATAGTTTCTTTCCTACTTTTCCTGAAATACTTATTCTACTCATCAAATAGAAAGGAGAATTTGAAGTTCAGAATATATATATTTTTAGGAAGTGATTGTCCTAGAAAACAAGATGATGGACTTAGGCTACCTAGAGATGAAAGGAAGTCAGAAAAAAAAGTCCGATCTTAGCTGTTTGACACAAGAAAAAGTGAGTCTACACAGTGACCTCCATCCTATTTCCACTGCTCTGACAGAGTAAAAGGAAGGAAAAATTTGCCTTACAGGGTAGTAGCCTCTGACTTAGGGAGACTCTAGCTGATAGAAATCTCTCATAGTCCACAGAATACCACATGTATTTTTTTCCCCTGACAGCACTGAGGGTGGGCTAAAGCGGGTGTGCTTATAGCTGATGGTCTTTTCAGCTGGTGTAATTTGTATAAATATATATTCAATAAATCTCTGAATAAAGTCCAGCAGCTGGTTAGAAATCTCCTACTGGGCATTAGTCCAGACTTAAATAGTATTTGCTGAACTAGAAAAATGCACTTGGGAACTATTATATGTAAATCTGGGGCACCTTAGGAACCATATCCCTAGATAACTCCAAATCTTGACGCAACATCTATTAAAAAAACAGGATATTGAAGACCTCTAGTGATAGATATGTCATCAAGTACCATTCTGTTCAGTTTCTCTTAGCTGCCTTTATTCCTGGAAGCCCTGATAAACCTTTAAACACTAAGGGTTTTCCTTTCTTGGCTGCAATTTAATAAAATAGGTTAGCTTGGAACTGGGTTGAGAAAATTAGTTGACTACATCAGGACCAGGATAGGTCCTGATTCTGGGTGAGATCTGGAAGTGGTCCAGTAGATTTGAGCAGAAACATTAGCCTCTCTGATTGGAAACCTGTGAGCAATGAACTTAAAGATTTTTTTTTTTTTTGACCTTTGAAGCAGCAAGACTTTGTATTAACAAGTTAGCTGAAGACAGCTGTCCATGTCCAAAAAGTCAAATCAGATCCCTGCTGGGGCTTCAGTTGCTGCTGACAACTAGCAGGGTGGGTAGCTTGATGGGTAGGACAGACTGCTGTTTTTCTATTAAGTTTTAATAAATGTTGGTATTTTTGATTACTTTTACTATGTATTTTTGAAATTCTACTGCTCTAATTGGAATGGAAACATTTTCTGTACTTTCAAAGTCCGTTGCCAGCTCTGAATACAGTAGCCTAAGAATTCTGTTAGAGAACATGACCTTTTTGCTAAAACTTTACAGAAACAGACTGTGAAATAGGAATGAAATAAAGTATGTACTTGAAAAGTTTGGGTTATTTTAATGCTGTTAAACTGCAAGTCCTTGGTTCCAAAGCATGCTTTACGTACAGCTCCACAACAGCATGTTGCCCATGTGGGAAAGTGCAGATCCAAAAGTGATACTATGATGTAGCTCTCTGAAGAGAGTCATGTGAGCTTTAATAGTATGTATGAATTAAAGAGTCTCTGGGAGGAGCATAAGTAAAAGTGGGCTGTACAGAACTCTAAAAATACATTGTTGTGGGTGACCATTGCCATAGAACTGTCATGAACAACCTGGAAGAGTTTTTCCATTTCTGAACTGTTATCTCTGTGTGATGACTGTACATTATGCTCACCGTCTGTGCAGGGTGAACTCCTACACTGCATCTTAATCCTGTCAGCTGGGTATGCAGAAGTTCCTAATTGTGGTAAGGATCTTGGCTACTGAAAGAATTACTTGAGTGAAAAATTTTACTCTCTCTCGAAGAACATTCTTCAGCTAAATCTGTATACCAGCTTTTTACTGAAACATGTTTCTCAAAATGGAGCTGTCTTTACATGGTTTTTTCTTTATTCAAAGATAACTCTTATATTGAGAACTAGGCACACATGCCCAGAACATCTAGCAGCTTTGTGGCATGAAATCCTGTCTTAAGGTACAAGAGATTCTGGTTAAAGTTCTTACTTGGCACCAGACAAGGCAATAGCTTGAATCTCGTTACTTTACACAAAGTGTAAGTAGTGCCATCAATTGAAGTAAGTTTATTCCCTGAGACTGGAAATTCAGTGTTTGTGAATTTTGTATTTGTAAAAGGTATGGGTACAATTCAAGCAGGAAATTTTTCAGGTTTCTGTATCTCTTCTGGACAGCTTTTTCTTTACATGGTAAAGTCTATCTACAGGATATCAACGCTGTTCACCTTTATTTTACTGAGGCCAAAAATGTGAATTGGTTCTTTCAAGTGCACTGCATCTGTCTTGTTTTTTCTTCTCATGGCACACAAACAGTCTGAAAGGAGCAGTACCCTCCACAGGCTTGGGCTGAGGAATCCCCTGGCATGGAAAATTTCTGGCATCCACTAGGTTGAACATAGCATACTGTTACTGCTTTTATTCTCCTGATTCCTGGGACAGAAATGCAGGGTCCCTGCCTACACAGTTTTGCACCCTGGCTGTATCTGGGTGATGCTTCCTTTCAGGCTGCTGTGTAATGCAGCCATATAGCCCGAACTGTATTGCGTGGTGCAGAGTGTCGAAAATGCACGAGACTTCTCTTCCAGTCTTAAATCTGTACCTCCTTGGAGGTATGTCCATGAGACAAACTTAACTGTTCCAGTGTAATCTGATTCAGAAGGCAGAAGGAAACACCATGTGTTCAGTCTGCTCTCTTATAGAGCACAGTTCCCAAGACTTCCTCAAATTCTTGATTGAACTAAAGCATGTTTTTGGAGGAAGCATCCTGCTTTGATATGAAAGCTCCTAGCAATGAAGAATCCACCCAAATTGTTCAAAATGTAATTACTTACTGTTAAAAATATGCCTCTTGCATCGAGCCTGAATTTGTTGTCTTTCAGTATCCAGCTGTCCAATCTTTTGCCTTTTGTCTGCTTAAACTGAAGTGCATGCTGTGACATTGCTGTTTTCACTGTAGGCATTTACTGAATGCTGAAATTTACTGAATTTACTGAAAACTGAACAAGTCATTCTTCAGCTTTCTGTTTTAAAGTAACTGATTAAGCTCTGGAATCTTTTGAATCCTGTATTCATCTGTGACACTCTTCTTTGGATCCTTTAAAATTATTTAAATGCATTTTTAATTGGAACACTAATACCAAAACAGGATTCCTAAAAGAGGTGTAAAATGTTAACCCTCTACTGTGCCTCATTTTTATAGCAGCCTTGGACATGGCATCAGATTGGAAGTCTGAATCATCCTTGAACCTGTTGCTTCTGCTGTTGGTGAACCGCTGTCCTTTAAGTATGTTTCCACACTCCTTTGAATGCAGTTTGCAGCCAGAAAGCAAAACAAACTAGTTTTAGTAAGTGACAAATTGCATTCATTAGTTATCTCTGTTTCCCTCCTTTGAAACTTTCTCACCTTTAGATTTTAAATGTAATTTTATGTTGTTCTAATTATTAAAAATAATACTTTAAAATGTTAGTCAACTGATTTTTTTTTTTTTACCATTTTCAAAATGAGAGTAGAGGATAGTGGTGGCGGATCTCTGTATACAATTCAGAAACTATAGTTGTAATGCATTTCACAGCATCTTGGTTAATTTTGTATAATTCTGGCTTTGGCCTGTGTCATGTGGCACACTGTTAAATGCCCATCAGAAGTATTTATGTTATATCTGTGTTGGCTTTGTCCTCAACCAATTTTTAATTCTAGTTCATTAAAATAAGGAGTGAGATTTATTTCTTATAAAATTCATTAATTAAATTTTTTTTTGCTTTCTCTGTCCTTGATTAATCAAAAAATATGGGCAATTCCATTATTTTCTCTCAGTTGTCCAGCCTATGTTCATTCAGATCAGTCTAGCTGCCCACTGAAAAGCTGATGCTGATTTTTCCATCCCCTCAGTCCTCTGAAATCTTTCCTAGTGGTCTGAAATTCACTGAAATAGTATTGATGGTCCAGAGAAGTTCTTGGTTAGCTCCTGTTAAATTTTCTATCACAATTGAGACTTGCTGACTTTAAAATGTTTAATAACCGTTGTTTAAAATGTCCTGAATTACTTTTTGAAGTGAAAATCAAGCTGCTGTTATGATATGAGAGGAATGCATCTGGCTTTTTTCTAATTGCGCAACAGAAATCGTTGTGAAATGCTTTTGCCATTCTGCACTGCAGCAATATAATTTCCATCTTGAAATGGAGCGCTGCCAGCATGAAGATTTCTTCTGCATCTCGTATGTTTTAGGAGATGGAGGAAGCGGGCTTTCCAGGGCCGAAAGGGGAGTTTCATTAGCTTCTTAATTGTTTTCTTTTTGTTCTTGTTGCAATTGAATTAATCAAGTTAGTTTGATGGAGCTGGAATGCCTCTTACCATGCCCACTTAGGCAAACTTACCTTTTCTCTGTAACAGTAATAAGGGTTTTTTTGGGCCACTTATATTTACCAGGACTAAGGAATCCAATAACAGATGGAAAACCAATCCTTACTGTTTTTAATAGATAGGACTGCTTGAAAAATTAATGTATTTTCAATGGAAAACTCCTGTGTTTTTATTGGAAATGAAAATGTATTTTGGCTGGAAGCTTAGTGTTTGGTGGGATTAGTCATAGGATTCGTTTTTCAGTGAATCTCAAGCACTATGGAAATAGTCTGGACTGTGGGGGTAGGGAAAGATGTTATTTCCCTTTACCCTCGTACTCTTCTGGATTCTTTTGGGTTGCCTGTACAGGAAACAGGACCCCAACTTTGCTGAGTGGTTCCATCACCTCATGCTGAAGAAGCAGAAGCCTGCATAGACGGCCAAAACTGCTCAATAGTCTGTGGTGGAGGAGGAAACTAAGAGAGCTCCTGAGTAAGTGAGGATGATACAGCATCTCCTGAGAAAATTGCTAGTTCAATGAGTGCGAATACAATTTTTTCACTGTATCCCTAAAATTTCCAATTAAAAAAGTATTAAGGGTTTTGTTTGATACAAAACGTTGCTGTGCCAGATAGGCCTTGTCCTACATTTGCCAGAGGCAGAGTTCAATGCAATGACTGTTTTGAGATGAGCAGTGTTTAGTGTGGAAAGTGTGAAATACAAATAGACGGTAGGAAAGCTGTTTTACCCAGAGTGAATGTTAACAATGCCTATTGTTTTGTATTTTTGCTAAGTATTGTCTTCCATGCAAATGATAATGCTATACAACGTGTCCAAACATGCTCAGAAGTCACAATAGGATAGTCTTCATGAAGGTGAAATTGGCACTCGCTGTTCAACGTCCTCTTGCTGACCGTGCTTGCAGCATGCTTACATGATGCTGCTTTCTGAAAACACTTTGTAAGTGGGTTCCTGACATTAACTGTGTGAGAAACGGCCAGAAAGAATTCTGCAACATTTGATTCCACACTAATTGTGCAAGGAAGGCAAGTCCAAGCTTTGAAGATAATAATCTGAATACTGAAACACCTCCGGATGTACAATGGGAGCTGCAGCCAGCCCAAACTGGAACAGAGCAGAGCGGTGAACTGCACTGAGGGTTTATTGCTGTAGTGCTTGGGGTCTGCAGTGGCAGCATTTGGGTAGAGAGTGTTGTAGTTACAGAGGCGATGCCGTTTAGAGTGAGATGTTGGTGCACAGATACACCAATGGCCCTGACTAGTTTCTAGCAGTTCACAGTCAAGCTGGACAGCCTGGACATGCGCCTCATGGCCAAAGGGTCTATTTTTTTGAAAGGCTGGGATGCAAAGCTAAAGCTTGCCTGCACATTAAAACTGTTACCCTGTTCATTTTTTCCGCAGACAAACTTAAACCACTGATGTTAAGCAAAGCACAATGATGCACTGCATCTGCCTGATCCTAGAGCCAGCAAAGTTATGGGAAGCGTTATTGCAGTTTCTAAGGCTTGTGCTTTTTTCAAATTCCACTGCTTCTCCAGCACATAAACACCTACCAGCTTGAGACACTACAGCCATCTGATGTAAAAGGGGTTAGTTTATCCGTCATCTTAGTTGGGTGAGTGGAAGTGGGTGAATGCCAATAAAATAAAAATCCTGAATTGCTGGGGGTGAGGTTACTCCTTGATAGCACTTTTCGTGTTCCATGTCATTACAATGACTGTTTTTCCAAGGGTGAACACCTCAGAGGAGTACACGCATGCTTGCTCCATCTCACTGTTCTGGCAGTTGGTTCAGTAACAGCTAAGTGCTCGGTAGCCCTGCAAAGATTCGCTATTACCTCTTGAAAATAATGACAGTAACAGGCTGCTGCCTGCATCTCGCATTAGTATGGGGAAGGGAGGAAAACACCTAGTTGTTCTCCACAGCTTAGCTTAACCTTGGGCGTGCTTTTGTAATTCCTTTATCACACACTGTTCTGATGCAAGATCAGTTCTCGGCATATAATTTTTCAGTAAATGGGCTACTGCATCCATTTTAGGTTCCTTTATAATATAAATGTGACTAAGTCTATTTGCCTAAGATTGTTTCAGTTTGGGATGAGAACAAATACAGTTCTTTTTGGACTCTTCTCATGCATTTCTATGGCACCCAAGCTCCAGGTCAGAACTGCTCTAACCTGAGCGCGCATAACAGCATGAAACTGATACTGGCAGTTGTGTTCACGCTTAGTGTCCAACAAGTGCCATTAGCACTGACATGTCTAACATGCTGTCGGACTTTCTCCTTTTTTCTGAGATTTGCCCTGGTCTCTTTAACTCAAAAAATACCTTGATGTAGATGTGATATTTATGACGTGTAGTATCGTATCTCAGTCTTGTTTTAGTGATTGCTATTGATGTTCAGTATTTCCTTGGCATGACAAAATGTTTTAAGTCATACACTGTTCTCAGTGCACTGTAATTTTCCATTCCTTTTCTACAGTCTAAACAGTCACATCAGGTAGGAGATAAAATAAGAAAACTTTGAATGAGGAACTGGTCGCCATATGGCTGATGCCTAAAATCTCAGCAATTCAAGGGAAAGAAAGTAGAAAAAGATGAAGTAAATTCCACAAAATTAATGCCATAAGTAGATGGCAGCTGTTCGTAAAGGAGGAGGAGAACAAAGGCAGAGGAAAGGAAAAGAATACTGAACAGGAATGTTACCAAGGATTTTTCTCACAGATGCATGAAGTAACTATCCACACACAGTGTCCTAAACCTGTTTTCCAGGTTTCTTTTTAAAAATCTTAACACTGTGTTTTTAAGCACAAAGATTATTTTTTCCCATTTGATCTAGATGTATAAGCTGAAATGTATCTTGATTGTGGAGATGAGCTCACTTGCTACTTTCACTGAGTATTTGCTCTTCTCCCCTGCTCTTTCCTCCAGCCAAAAAGTATGCTGTAGGCTTAAATTTGTATCTTTAATCTTGCAAATCGCACCCAGCTCAAAAGCACTTTGCTAATGCTGCATGAGATAATTCAAACAATAACATATGGTTGGAATTGAGATGTCCCTAGGCTCTGATCTTCGTCTCACCTTGGGGAAGTGTCTTGGTTTGAAAAGACAGGTGTCTGTGGAGGAAGGCAGGAGCTTCCCTTGAAATGGAAAGTGCAACCCCCTTCCCTCCAAATTATTATAATTTTGAAATTAACGGGCCTTCAGGCAAAGATATGGGGAATAGGAATAACAGTTCTTTACTAATATATATATATATAACACAAGGCAGGGAAAAACAAACAACCCACTGGTTTACACTGACAGAGTCGGGAATACAACCTGACACCCTGTTAGGGTGGCAGTAGCAGTCCGATAAGATGCTGGCTGCAGTCCTCCTGAAGCGATGGATGTAGTTCTGTGGAAGCAGCAATCAGGTAAAAGAGTCTGGTCTTCCTCCGAAGGTCCAGTGGTAGGTAGGTAGCTCTTGTCCTCTGGAACTCCAGTGGGGGGGGGAAAGCTCCTCTGGGAATCCAGTGGAAGAAAGGCTGCTAGGGTGTTCAAAATCTCCGTTTTTATTTGGCATGGACTGCTTGGCTCCTTCCCCCCCCTCCCCGGGCGGAGCATCTCACCATGGGATGGGGAGTCGTGAGGCAGTTCCTTGATGGGCCATTAACAGGAGATAGCCCAGGAGCGAGTTATCGATGGGTCAGGCGATAAGGCATTGTTGTGCCCAGTAACAGGAGATAGTCCAGAGGGGGGAGGCAGGGAGCACCGCCCCACCTGGTCTCAACAGCTCCTGAAGATGGTAATAGAATATTTTTTTTTTTCCTTTTGGCACATTTTACACTGTAACCCAGGACAGGAAGGCACTTTGATCTTCTTAGATGTAAAATGAGAAAAGCAGTATTTGTTGCAGAAAAGCAATGCTTGGGTGGAGAATGGATAGAGAGTGGCCCTGAGAAGGACTTGAGAGTGTTGGTTGATGAGAAGCTCAAGAAGACCTGGCAACGTGCACTTGAATCCCTGAAAGCCAACTGCATCCTGGGCTGCATCAAAAGAAGCTTGACCAGCAGGTTAAGGGAGGTGATTCTCCCCTGCTACTCCACCTGGAGTACTGAGTTCAGCTCTGGGGCCTCCAGCATAAGAAGGACATGGACATGCTCAAATGGGTCCAGAGGAGGGCCATGAAGATGATCAGGGTCTGGAGCACTTCCCCTTTGAGGACAGGCTGAGAGAGTTGGGGTTGTTCAGCCTGGAGAAGAGAAGCAGCCCTTCCTGTACCTAAAGGGGGCCTAAAGAAAGCTGGAGAGAGACTTTTTACAAGGGCATGTAGTGATAAGACAAGGGGTAACAGCTTTAAACTGAAAGAGGGGAGATTTAGATTGGATATTAGGAAGAAATTCTTCACTGTGAGGGTGATGAGGCACTGGAACAGGTTGCCCAGAGAAGCTGTGGCTGCCCCCTCCCTGGCAGTGTTCAAGGCCAGGTTGGATGGAGCTTGGAGCAACCTGGTCTAGCGGAAGGTGTCCTTGCCCACGGCAGGGGGGTTGGAACTAGCTGATCTTGAACCCAAACCATTCTATGATTGTTCCCTATTTTAAAGTGCTTTAAGCTTGTTGTATAAGGACTGCGATATTGGTATTTATTACAAGTCATGGCTATAGGCTGCCATGGTTCTGGTGATGGATCTTCTAAAGGCTAGGCATCTATGTGATTATACTAACCTACATTTTGCTTCATGTTAATAAATATACCATGTACTCACTGGGTTAATTTCCCATAACGTAATTCCACAAGTGAGTATAGAGACCAATTACTTGTGGTTTGGAAAACTGAAAGGAAGGAATATAGAGGACAAAAATCTCTACTTCTATGCCTATCCAGGGAAATTTTTATAAATATGTCAAGGTTGACAAGGCTAGGGGAAAAGGGAGAGTGATAGCTGGCCGTGTTGCAGACAATAAAAAAATCTTTTGTGATGTAAGCAGACATCTGTCTTGCCCCATTCATGTATTAATTTATGCCCACGCATGTCATTTTCCTCCCTGGCATGTAAACCTGTTCATGTAACTGTAGTAATGCAAGATGTGAAACTGGGGTCAAAAGCCTGGAGATTTATCAGATGTTACATTTTTGTACCTAAAAAGTTACATTATTTGAAATCAGAAAAATACCCTCAGTGCAATCCTGGAAGACATTGAGTAGTGCAGCCTAATCAGCAGAGCTGGGAAACACATGGGTAAAATTAAGGGTGAGCAGTGCAGCTGTAGTTATGGGACTGTGTCTATGCTTGAAGCTAAGAATATGCTCAAATCTTTTTTTCCTGGACTGAGCTACAATGCTCTGCAACTAGTGGGACTGAGTATTTTCATTATTTTCTCTTAATCTTTTCTGTCCTACTTGCTTATGTGTGTTCACGTAGTTTGCACAGTTTTGTTGGAGAGACACTGGGATTTGTCAAAGCCTGAGGTGAAAAAGATCATGACGTAGGATTTACATGGACTGGCTTTTGAGACAGAGTAAAGATTTATAATTCTCTCAGATGGCTTGTAATCTGTAGTAGTGGAATAACAAGGGGAATTTTTGTATGCCTTGAAGAACGTTTAGGGGCACAGTCTTGCTATTTGTGTACCTATATAACCCAAGTGATTGAGCATTCCTCCCAAAAGTCACATTTGTTAAAAGACTTGACATTTGACTAGTTAACTGCAAAAGGATTACTTTCTCTGACGTGATGCTGGAGACTTCTGGCCCCCAGAGTAATGCTTCTAATGCTTCAGGGAATTCCTATGGGGACTGAAAATCCATGGAACCTCTTAACGCTTCAACTTAATTTTAGGCTTTTGCTAGAAATTATGTATTGGTTACATTTCCACTGGGGTTCCAGTAAGTAAATTTTATCAAACAAGTATAAAAGGTTATTCTAGTTGATTCATAAATAACAATACCTGAGCTAATGAAACGTCTACTTTCTTGTCTTTGATATTTCCCAGATACTGTGAAGGTCTCCTAATTCTTCCACATAAATCTTTTCTATATGACCTGCTATGTTTTGTCAAAACTATTTCCCTGTAATAGATTTGGAAGGAGAGGGAGATGGACAATGAGGAAGTCAGGCAAAAATGCCAGGAGGCCTGTGTGGATGAACAAGTCGTTCCTGGACAAACTCAAACACAAAAAAGAAGCCTACAGAGGATGGAAGCAAGGATAGGTAGGTAGCCTGGGAGGAATACAGAGAAATTGTCCAAGCAGCCAGGAATCAGATTAGGAAAGCCAAAGCCCTGATTAGAATTAAATCCGGCCATGAACATCAAGGGCAACAAGAAAAACTTCTGTAGGTACATTGGTGATAAAAGGAAGACTAGGGAAAATGTGAGCCCTCTCCAGAAGGAAATGGGAGACCTCATTACCTGCAATATGGAGAAGGCTGAGGTACTCAACAACTTTTTTGCCTCCATCTTCACTGACAAGTGCTCCAGCCACACTGCCCAAGTCACAGAAGGCAAAGGCAGGGACTGGCAGAATGAAGAACTGCCCACTATAGGAGAAGATAAGGTTCAAGTCCATCTAAGGAACCTGAAGGTGCACAAGTCCATGGGACCTGATGAGATGCATCTGCGGGTCCTGAGGGAACTGATGGATGAAGTGGCTAAGCCACTGTCCATCATATTTGAGAAGTTGTGGCAGTCAGTGAAGTTCCTGCTGACTGGAAAAGGGGAAACATAACCCCCATATTTAAAAAGGTAAGGAAGACCCAGGGAACTACAGGCCAATCAGTTGCACCTCTACGCCTGGCACGATCATGGAGTGGATCCTCCTGGAAACTATGCTGAGTCACATGGAAAATAAGGAGGTGATTGGTGACAGCTGACATGGCTTCACTAAGGGCAAATCATGTCTGACAAATCTGGTGGCCTTCTACGATGGGGTTACAATGTTGGTGGATAAGGGAAGAACAACCAATGTCATCTACCTGGACTTGTGCAAAGCATTTGACACTGTCCTGCACAACATCCTTGTCTCTAAATTTGAGAGACATGGATGTGATGGATGGACCACTTGGTGGATAAGGAATTGGCTGGATGGTTGTACTCAAACAGTTGTGGTCAACGGCTCCGAGTGGAGACCAGTGACCAGTGACATTCCTCAAGGGTCAGTATTGGGACCAGCACTGTTCAACATCTCTGTCAGCGACATGGACAGTGGGATCAAGTGCACCCTCAGCAAGTTTGTCAATGACACCAAGCTGTGTGGTGTGGTTGACATGCTGGAGGGAAGGGATGCCATCGAGAGGGACCTTGATAGCTTGGAGAGGTGAGGCCATGCAAACATTTTGAAGTTCAAGAAGGCCAAGTGCAAGGTCTTGCACCTGGGTCAGGACGATCCCAAGCACAAATACAGGCTGAACAATGAATGGATCAAGAGCAGCCCTGTGGAGAAGAACTTGGGGTGCTGGTTGATGAGAAGATCAAGATGACCCAGCAATGTGCACTTGAATCCCTGAAAGGCAACTGTATCCAGGGCTGTATCAGAAGAAGCGTGACCAGCAGGTTAAGGGAGGTGATTCTCCCCCTCTACTCCACTCTCATGAGACCCCACCTGCAGTACTGTGTTCAGCTCTGGGATGCCCAGCATAAGAACTACACAGACCTGCTCAAACGAGTCCAGAGGATGCCATGAAGATGATCAGGGGGCTGGAGCACCTCCCCTGTGAAGACAGGCTGGGGTTGTTCAGCCTGGAGAAGAGAAGGCTCCAGGGAGACCTTACAGTGGCCTTCCAGTACTTAAAGGCGGTCTACAGGAAAGGTGGGGAGGGACTCTTGGTCAGTGTGATAGGATGAGGGGTAATGGTTTCAAACTGAAAGACGGTAGATTTAGATTAGATATTAGGAAGAAGTTCTTCACTGTGGGGGTGGTGAGGCACTGGAACAGGTTGTTCAGAGAAGCTGTGGAAGTGTTCAAGGCCAAGTTGGATGGAGCTTTGAGCAACCTGGTCTAGTGGAAGGTGTCCCTGCCCATGGCAGGCGGGTTGGACTAGATGGTCTTTAAGGTGCATTCCAACCCGAACAATTCTATGGAGCAAGAGTAGAGAAGAAAAAGAAAGAGTATCTTAAAATGATGTTAGAATTCAAAAGTGATCTTAAATCTATTATGACATCTCAGTTTGCATGTATTTATGTAGCTGCTCTATTTAAGGGTCCTGACATTTCCGGAAGTTCTTAATTGGCAATGTTTCTCCAAACCATCTGAAAGTTGTGTTATGGTAAGTTAACATACCTAACTGTTCATTTCAAGGTTAAAAAAAATCAAACAGAAATATAAATACATTTTCTTCAGTTTACATAGACACAGAATGGTCATTCTGGCAGTACTTGAAATTACAAAAGAGGGTAAAACCAAGCAGTTTGGGTATCTCTGAGTCCTATTGAAATGATGAGAAATATTATCATAACTCATAATTGAACAGAAAACTACTTTAGGGATATAAAATTGTGAAGTTCTCTTCTGTCTTGTTAATCATTGCTGTAGCATTTACAAACAGAAGCCATGTAGAATCACGTGCTCTAATCCCATGCATATAAAGAGAAGACCAAAACACTGTTCTGTGCTTCTTTCAACACATACCACCTATATATAATGAATTTATTTGCACAACTGTTTGTATTTCATGTTACTTCTACTGGATAAAGCACTGGTACCAACAAATATTTTGAACCCAGACGAGATGGCAAGAAGTGTAATGCAGAATAGAAAAGGGTCTAGATGCGTATGATTAGTATCTAGCTCTTCTTGGCTTAGGCTTGAGCAACTGTTTAGGTAAAAAAAAGGAAGCTTCTCTGGTTTATTTTTCCCCACTGTTTTCCAGCAACAGCTGGTAGTTCCCTATTCGTTGTGCTTTACACTGTTCAGTTCTGTAGCTCCCTAGATGTGAAGATGTCAGCTTCTCCAACCCAAGCTTATTCTAAAGGCTGACAGTGGAAGAAGTGCTGTTTGGAAGTACTTCCTGAAATGTTAACATATAATTTCCTTTCCTTAAATTGAACTCTGTTTCTAGTTGATGCTTGTTTATCCAACAAGAATTATTTCTCCCACCTTCCAAAATACATGGACAATTGTCACATTTTCCATACATCCACTTTGCTGTAGTTACCCAAGCTAAGCAAATATAACCATTTTTCCTCTTACAAATCCGTTTCTCAGCTTCTTAATCATTTATGGCTTTTCTGTGAACTCCATCTGGTTTGACTAATGAAGGCAAAGATGAATATAGCATTCCATGTCTTTATTGAATCAGAGCACCATGCAAAAGGTTTATTGTATTTTTTCTTGCTTCAAGTTCATCTTCATATGCAGTCTGAAATGCTGCCATCTTAATCTGCAGGCTCATATTGCGTTTGTCCATCATGCTATAATTTGTAGGCTGGGTTGGCACGCTCCTTCACGTATTTCACACTTTCCTACTCTTTTCCCAGCAACATAATACATATCCTAATAAGTCCCTGTTGAAATTCATCCTTTCCCAGAAGATGCCAATAGCTGATTGGATGATGCTGAACAAGTTTTGGCCAAATTAGTTCATAAGGAGTAGCCAGTACACAAAGCCAAGAAGAGATTGTCAGGAGAAGAGATGTGTTTGCCTCCAGCCTGACTACAGATTTTCTTGTACCCCAGACCTGCATCTGGTAGAAAGCTTCAGTGTTACATGAAAGATCCTTGCCTGAGATAAGGGGCTTTTAGTGTGCTGTTGACAACCTGGATAGTAACATTTCTTTCTGAGCCGATGGCATCTCTTGCTGGAGGACATTGGCTCTGCCTAGGCTGACTGTGCCTGCCAGCTGCATTGGTTACACAAACAAATTTCTGAAATACCTGACTACCCTGAAGCAATGGAGTGATCTGAGGGGGCAGTGGGCTGAATTCATACACCTGGAAAACACTCCAGTTCTGGGAGCCAGAAACTGTCTTATAGTTTGATTTGAAATTTCAGCTTTCCACTTGAAAAATACTATGAGTTTTTTTGAGCTTTGATTCCAGAGACTTTAAAAGAGATTTTAGATCTCCATGAACTATATCACTGATGGCCTAGAAGAACTTCATTGCCACCTTTTGCTTTTGTCCTGGTTTGGCTGGGATAGAATCACAGTCCAGCCACATGAGGCAGGCTCAAACCAGCTGACCTGAGTTAGCTACAAGTGTAGCCCATCCCATAATGTCATGCTCATTATAAAGCAGAGGAGTAGCACAAGGAATGCCAGCAGGAATAACCTTGCAGGAGCTCCCTCTTCTCACTAAACTGCCTCCCTTCTATATCCTATACTGTGGCTTGAAGAGAAAAGGAAAAATTTTTTGCCTTGACAATACCACTTCCAAAATCTCAATCAAATTTTCTTTAATGTAATAAACTGCTTGATTAATCAAAGTTTTCTCAGGCAAATCAATCTCACTTAGTGTTACAGGAGTTCCCTGGAGAAGAAAATAATAGTATCAATACATGCTACTGGGAGGACCTATGGTGGTCTTCAGTAGTGTATAAACCACTCTCGTTTAATTTAGCACTGGATGTTTTTGGAGAGCATCTAGTGGCAGCCTTGAATATCAAACTCGGTAGAGATTAATGAAGAACTGGTACTTGAAAGTTGTCGGCAGCACGACAGGTTCTCTAAGTCTTAAAGGAAATTCCATTGCTCAAATCATTGATCTTAGCATTGAGTGCCTGGAAGTTCTTATTTAGTAAACCACTTTCTCCTTTAGGTAATGTTATTTTGAAGTTTTTCTCAAAGCAGCTTTCATAGCATTTGGACTTTGTGGACCTGTTTGACTTTGGCAGTTCATGTTTAGACCTACGAAGATTGCTTATGTTGTACTGGTCAACAATTTCCACCTAGCAATCATAAACCATTAGAAGTTCTGGCTGCTGATGCTGGATCTGTCTCTTGTTTTTTCCATCACTGACCATAAAGCTCATCTGTTGTGTCAAGCAGTTATGGATGACAACATCATTCCTTGATAACAGCCCCTGTGACAAGGCTGCATTCAGCAGTTGCTTGTTAACTCCTAAAGCACTCTCATGTGGGTACACTGTGTTAACCCCATTGCCCAGTGAATATTGGTAAACCAATCTATCTTATTTTCAGCAGTCTGATGATACATAGGTTCATGTCTTCATCTCTTCTTACCCAACACAGGCAGCTAAAAGACTGACCTGACACCTAATGGAAAGTTTCCAGTCAGGAGTGATAATAACATGAATCGGAATGATTGGCGGCAAAGATAGACTGAGCAAAACAGCTGAAATACATGTCAGAGGTTGTGCATTTCCCTAAGCTGGTGAATATACAATAATCACAGGAAATCCAGGTTGATAGCTGTTCAAGATCAAGGTAGATTAACAGCAGCATTTAGAAAATCAGCAGCGGACAAATGCAACTTTCCCGTCCCTGGTGATCACAAGGTGAACCTTCTCTTTCACATTCTGAGCTTGCTATTGCCATCCACCACTTTGCCTCTTTTGAAGTAAACTGATCAACATGCTCCATTTATTTTTAATTGCTAGCAATTCTGGAGCTAGCATTCAGGTGTCTACCAACATGTTAAATGAGGCACTGTACAAACAGTGTGTGTCAGTGGTACTTGAGAACTTGCATTTTTTATTTGTTAACATCTGGGGAGACTAGAAGATGCTGTCCCCAAAAGCCTTAAGGGTCGTGGGACTGGCCTGCCTGAGCTCTGACATCAGTTGCCAGTTAGATTCAGTAGGACAATCAATGCTAAAACCTCTTTGGTGTAACGAAGACAAGGCTGCTGGCTGGATGGCTCCGTAAGAGGACTGAAGCAGAAATTGGTCCATATTTGCTGACTTTTGGTATAATCTCCAAGGACTCTTTAGTCCCATGGCTTTCTCAAAAAAAGCTGGAAAAGCAGAGAACCCACATGCAGACATGTAGTTATTAGAGAACATCTTACTGTTCATTAATATAAGTTGTTTGACATTGTGTTTCCATTGATTTAAATATCTAGCAGGGCACAGAGAATCCACATATGCTTTAAATGTTCTCCGTTTATTTATTTATATTGAACAAGTAGGTCATTGCTTTGCTCCAACCATGATAGTTCTGGCTAGTCTTTAAATAACTCAAAGAGAACTATATAGACTCTGCTGTTGCTATTTATGTTTCTACCCATGCACCTCCTGCTTGTAACATAATTTGCTGTTCAAGAGAGAAAAACCCTTTTGGCTCTGCTGGGGCTTTGAGGGTTTTTGTGCAGAAAGTGATTAGCAATGAGTTTTCTCAGTCTGGGCTGGCTTTGCGTCCATTCAGTCAACAATCAATGAAGATAACTTGAATTCTGTTGTCATACCTCCTACTGCCTGATGGCTCTCAGTGCATCAACTTACCAAAGTCAAATCACTTTTGCTCTCACTGTGGCCACTTTCTCTGATTGCTCTCTTCAGGCTGTTTTAAAGATAGAGGCCCTAAACTCTGACCTCAGCTTTTCTTTCTCTTAGTCCAGGACTGACTGTCCTCCTCCAGCTATCTCCTTACAGTTAATGAGTCTCCTCATTCATTTATTCTGTCTCCTTGCAAGTATTTTTAGACTGTGATCATCTCCCTTGAGCTAGCTATTTCTTAAACAAGATAAATGTTTCACATCATCTTTTCTCTTATGTTCCCTGTACCTTATTACTTGCGACCATTCATGTTTTAACTCTATATCCTCTGAGGATATCCAACGAAGACTTTTTACATGCAGACCTTGAGGGCTGCCCAATAGTGTAGTATGAAGAAGAAAACCATTTACTTCTTAATTTGTATGAGAGTCTTACTATACATAAGACAGAGTTCTTCCAGTTTACTTCACTGTTGCATCCCCTAATTTGCTATACCACCACTGCAAAGACTTCTGAGACCTTAGATGTGGCACCATTTTTTCAGGTAGCCACATTTAAAATAGACAAGCCACTAAGCAAATGTCTATGGTTTCTGTGCAAGGTCTTAAGCAACAGGGAGATTTTACTTTAGCCACTAGCACTATCAGAGAAGAAATGATGCTTATCTGATTTTCCAAAGTCAGAGAAGCCCTAAGTGTTTTATTTTTAAAACCTTTGTAAGTATTTAGACATTGTCACAAGAAATCATGTTCCAAAATATATTTGGTATTGCAGCTGCTATTTAATAAAATGCAAATAATAAGTAATGGCTCTCAAAGCACTGAAAATGACAAGCTTTTATTATTTATCCTTATAAAAGTTCAGAGCCATCGAACAGATTTAGAATTTGTGACATTGTCATTGAGCTCAGCCTTCATTTACTAAATCATAGCTAAGAGCAAAGGTTCTGTTCACAGTTGTTGAGCACTGTTACATTTTCTTGCCAAGGAATTTCTATGAGTGGATGCACAGATATGACAAGGAAGGGATGTCAGGGCAGCTGGATAATTAAAAAGCTACTCTTAACTGTTCCTGCAGAACCACTACTCTACCCCAAACAGTGTGGTCCACACACTTGGGAATGAGCAGAGGAATAAGCCAATATACAGGGTCAGTCTAATGCTACATTTTTATAGCTCTTTTAATCCCAGATGATCATAACTATAAAGGCTGTATTCATCTGAAAGTCCCACCACTACTGCTGAAATCCAGCAGTTTGCTGCAAAGGAACCATTTAGCTGCACAAAATGGTGATGCAGCAATTTACAGCCAGGAACACAGCTGTCTGACAGAAAGAATAACTGCATGGAACTCTTTCTGCAGCTACTCAAACTGGGATCTCCCTGCACTGCGGCAAGGACCAAGACTTCACAGTGAGGGCAGACAGCTGTGACCCTGACACAGTAGCCAGGCATGATCCAGCCCTGGTGTGAAGAGGCAACAGGCTTCATGGACAACTAATCCCATTGTGCTGCATGGGGCCTGTCCTTGCAGAGTGGCCCACCAAAACTCCGAGTTGATTGTGCCCTTGCCAGCGTGTGGCCCCAAAGAGCTTACAGCCTGAGGCAGTGTGGCAGCAGGTGCCAAGTGCCACAAGCTGCCTGAGCCTGCAGTGTCAATCAAATGCCAAAAGCAGAGAGCGAGGGTGTCAAACCAAAATTTCTGCTGATGTGGGGAAGATGCTGGCTGAAATTTTGAGAGCCTGTTGCCTTTAGAAGTATATGAAAAAAAAAGTTAGATCAACCACTCTCTAGAATAAGAATAATCCTGGGAATCCTTCCAAGGAGAGATGTATGGCACGAGGTGCTGGCTCTGGTTCCAGCGACAAGGTGACTGTCTGCTCACCTTGATGCCATCGCGCCAGTAAGGAATAATTTACATCAAGATGTTATTTGTGAGCGATGATAATAGCTTTATTTTCCTGTAGCTTTCAGTTGAGGTTGATAGTGTAATTTATAAATAGAAATTAGAATGTTGGTTATTAGATGCACTTTTAGATTAGTCACTACATTAAAGTAGGAAGGGTGAAAGAACTTGTCCAAAATTATATGACTAATTATTGGCAAAGCCAATAAACAAATCCTAATTTTTTCCTTCAACATGTCCGTGTGTATGCTGTAACAAATGTACAGAGACAGCTAATGAACTGTCAAAAAGCACAACACAGCTCATGTAAAAAAACCAGAACACTTTTTATTGTTCACTGTTGATGAAAATACAGCATATTACACATGGAAACAGCGGTGCATTCATGCGAACACACAGAGTGTGGAAGGATGTATATTCTACAGGTTTTAATTATCCAACTAAGGGTTTTCTCAGTATATTTCCATGGTTACTCTGCTCATCACAATAAACTTTGTTTGTTATTGATCCAAATGTGTATACAAGTGTGAAGCATTGAAGGATGGTCACAAAGTCTATAGGAATGAGTTCTGGCTCGTGAGAAACACAAGGATGAAAGCAGGTGCCTTCCCCTACATGGGATGCACTGAGGGCATTTCTGAGGAAGAAATAACATTTTTCACGGCTTGTCAGCATACTCCCCAGCCTGTTAAAGAGCAGCAATGAATTCCTATCCAGCCCATGTAAGATGATGCAGTTTGCCAAAATGGAAGCTTCTTGTTGCAGCTGCTGAGGAATCCAGCGTTATGATCCTGGTACAGATGTCATGGTATCCCTTCTTAAGGCACCTATTAGCATAGGATCTCAGCACTGATCCCATGGGCTGTTGCTGCAGCTAGAAAACAACTGACACATTAGGCTGATTAATCCCTGTAGTAATTCCATTAACCTCCTTAATGGAGTTGTAACATGGATGAATTTACCCCTCTGCAGCAGCGCAAGAGGGAATTGCCCTGGAAAGCCTATAACTATGGTGTGGCAGGAATGTCCAAGGTAAATATTTTTTTTGTTTATTTTAGTGCAAATTGAAGCATCCTGACTGGCTGGAAAACCTCCCTGTCTTCGAATTTCGAACTCTTCACAGCACTAATGGTGCAGGTGCCCCCTACAAGAGGGTGATACATCAGGGCTTAGACACATCAGCAGGGCTCTTGGCACCCCTCTGACAGCTCACTGTGTGTCCACACTTCCCTCTCTCTCACAGGCACACGTAGCCTGCCTGATCACACAGCTACTCAAACACAGCCTTTTCATTCACCTTTGTAGTTTCCTTTCCTTATGCTTCCATCTGATCATGATTTATTTGTTTGCTGCTCCCTGTCAGAAGGGCAGCTTTGCCTGGACTCTGTCATTGAGCAAAGGACCACTAAAAATAAGTAGCAGAGCTACAGTCCTGACATACCATTGCATAGGGAGCAGATCAAGAAGAGAAAGGAGAAGTTCTAAATTTATAATTTTTTTTTCCTGATTTTCTAGCCTGTGGAGAGGTTTACCTGCTACATTAGCCATGTGCATAGCCTGCTCCTAGGGCAGCTTGATTGCATTGCAGTTCTGTCATTAAAGGCTTCTCAGTACGATAAAGTTATCCCAAGCGCATAAGAGCCAAAAGACACTCTGTAAAACCCTCACAAGGAACAGACACCATTTTTGCAGTCTACAACAGCCCAGGCTTTCTGAATGCTCCTGCTGCAGCTCATTAGTGCTTGTATAGGGTGGCTGATGGGGCTGGGGGCTGGAGGAGTCAGGCAGGAAGCCACAGGAGGGTCTGACTAATTTTTCTGCTAGTTCAAAGACTGTTGCCACATATGCAGGTGCAGTGATGTGACTACTAAGCTGCAGTATCTCTTCATCTACATGGTTTGTGATCTCCTTGTTAATATGCTAAATTTATTCTGTTTGATAGCCAGTCCTTTCCTCCCACAGAGGCTGCAATCCCAAGAGATGGAGTAGCCCATCTCTTTAGTGATCCAGGACACAGTGGGAGAGAACAGGGGAGGTGCTGTGCGCATGGGATGCACACACACGCCTGGGGATTTTATTTCTCTTTCTGCCTACAGTAGTCACTTCCCACATTCAGCACAGGGATGAGAAGTCCTAGCAGCCACCTCTTGCCAAAGACCTCTTGAAGGTTCTCCCTCCAGGGACGGGCTCTTACCACCATCCCTTTCCGCACCTGGTACCGTGTCTGCCCACGCAGGATCAGCAACATCTGGTGGCAGCAGAAGCCAGCGCAGGCCAGTCCAATCCCAAGCCAGAGGTAGAGCATGAGGATGACAAACATCTCAGAGCTAAGAAGAGCTCCTGCAGACCAAGAGTCAGGGGGAGGGAGGACAATAAAAGAAAGAGTTTAGACACACCTCACATGCCAGTGTAATACTCAGCCCTGAGAATTGACAAGCTGCCTGTATTCTCTGGACACAAGTGGGGAGTTAGGAGCAAGGCAGGCTGGTTGCTCTACATGCAAAAAATTGTTTCCTTTGTAGCATCTGACGCAATGGACCCTGCTGGGGAAGTACTAAAATGATAATGGTCTGTACACTTCTCCCTTTGCTGTTAATGTGAGGATCTAGATTACAGGGGCAAATTCAGCCAGAAGTGAAACATGACTGTAAGAATGGTTAATTTATTTAAGAATCTGCCTGCTCATCACAGTGAATCTAACATTTCTAGGTTCCTTTGGAAAAGAGATGTGGGTCCTAAAGCATCTAGAAACTTCCAGAAGCCTTTACTGTGTGCATTAATTCTAGGCAGAAAGATTTGGGATTTCCCTCTCTCTCAAATCACTATATATATATATGTAAAATATGTTAAAAAATAAAAATAAAATCAGTAATGACTTTCCTACCATTGGGCAAGGGCAGTTTTCATATGAATGCAAGAAACAGAAACAGAAATCTTTCAAAATACAATCCAAATTCCTTTTTTAAAGCTGCTGCTAGAATGCTCAAAATGCCTTGCAGGTCTGAAGCTCCTAGTTTAACTATTTTTGTAGTATATGTTTATGCTGAGTACATTTAAAAATATTCTGTGGGCCCTTTCCTCTACAATGATTTTAGAACTCCTTCTGGAAAATATTAGTAAAATAGCAGGTATCGCTGAGTGACCTTTCAGTGCGTAGGCAGATCTAAACCCATTAAAATAATATTCTCTCTGTGTGTGCACATATGAATGTGTACACACACATTTTGTGTATATTGGTATATTATTAAACACCCATATTTACACAGAGGCACACAAAGAAAATTAAATGTGTGTCAATACTGGTATAAATAGCTGATATCCTCTCACTGGTTCCTGCAAGGTTTAACAACAAAAAAGCTCTCACATGCTCCCATCCCTCTGGAAGACCATGGGGCAGACAGACTCAGGCAGGTGAAAGCTCTGGTCACTCTAAGGCTCTACAAGGGCAATTCTGCTGGAGCAAGGATTGCATGGACAGTAGTGGTATGCTGCCTAAAACAGGTACATGTCTGCTTCAGGTTTTAAGTTTAATACAAAGGTGGCTGGATATGTGTCCCTTGCTTCTCTTACACAGAAAGCCAGGTTAGGTAGTATCACCTGGTTTTGCAATCTGTGAATCCCGGCTTCTCCACCTGGCAGGTCTGTAAGTGAGAGATTGGGGCTGACCTGTGACAATCATGTCAAGCTTTGGGCTCGGCCAGCAGGCCCCTCTGAGGATGATTTGTAAGGACACTGATGACAGCCTCAAGCTTTCAGAGATTGTCCTCACTTGAAAAAGGCACAGGAGTCGTTCAGTTCTCTTCCTAATGCAGTGTCATCTTTCCCTTCTCGTTAGATCCCATTCAGCTCAGTGGGCTTCGTATGCAATACAGCAAAGGAAGAACAAGTCCCTTAGAATGATGACAAATTCTCATACTAATTCTGTTGGAATAATTTAATCTATCAGTTAGGAAGCCTAGAGACAAATATGGGCGCCTCCACCCCTTTTTTACTGGACCAGAGTGTGACAGACATTTGTTCTTTCTTACAGCTGTTCTTCAGATAGGATACGGAGACAGACAGCTATTTTCTTCAGAGCCTTTGCAAGGCGGCTGTAAGCTTTATTTCTATGAGCTGCTGAAATTCGACATCAAGAAAGTAATTACCCTTGTTTCCCCTTGCAAATATTAAGCATCTCTGAGCCACACTTTCCAGATACATGATTTTTTAACCTTTTCTTCAGGTTACCTATATAAATCATTTTCTGTAATTTCTTTTGTGGATCCAATCTGACATGTGTTTACAAAAGTGGTCTCCATTTGTCCCTCATCACCACAGTCCATTTTATTCTTGGATTCACTTTTGCTCTAACTGACCTGGTGTGATCTCAAGTTTATTGCCATACATTATCTATGCCAGAAAAGCTGAATCATGGGCTGAAATTATAGACTCTGGGTCGGATTCTGAAATCCATGCCTGAGCACACTCTGGACAGAATAAGCCAACTCAAAATTTTCACAGCGTGAAAGCAGGGAACACTCAGTTGACATAAGACCAGCAGATTCACCCTTCATCTTCCTTTACTCCTCCTCCAGTGCAAAGGGCATGATGGAGAAGAAGGAAGGTAAAGTTTTTTCCTTGCTATAGCAATGCTCTGTTTGGATCCTACAACAACCCTTAAGTAATGGTTATATTAGCTGAAAACTATTGGGTGGACAAACCTTCCAGGTAACTCTTCCAAGCGGTGTTTTTCTTTCCTTAACTGGAGGATAAATGTGCTGGTAGAAATCCAGTCGGCCTTTCCTCCCAAGCAACCAACACACCATACACCCGTATACAGCTGTGAGAGGCAGCAGTCCTCACCCTGGCTGAGCTAGAGGTTCGGTGGGAGCTACTGGGAGCTGCTGCCTCTTGAGGGTGTTCTGGCTCCCAGGTCACAGCCTTGCATCCAGCCCCATTGTGTCCCACTCAAATACTGCCCACACGCTGTCTTTGGCACTGCAGTTGCTGACACCAGAGCTGGGGCACTTCAGTGGCTCTCCAAATGCATGCCAGGACCCAGCTCGGTGCAGATGAGCCCTCGGAGTCAGACAGAGAGAGCTAATTCCTTGATAATCTCCTCCCACATCCCTGCTCTCCCTCCCAGGCTGCTAAGCTGAGCAGAGCTTAGGTACAGGGGAAAATCGTTCCCAGTGTTTTTTAATGCTAGTGAAGACCATGCAACATTATTCACAAAAATTCTTTAGCTTGGAAAAATGACTCCATAAAAATGTCATGGCAGAATTTCATGTTTATTGTCTCTCAGTGATTACCATGACAAATCTGCTAATTTGCCAAGTAGAGAGATATTTGTTTGTTTTCAGATGGCAACCCTGCAAATCCAGCCTGGAATCTGAAAAGCAGGCTGGGGCCTTTCTGGCTCCTGCATCCTCACCAGCAGTCTCCGTGCTCAGATCATAATCAACACTTCTGGTGGCAATGCACAAGACAAAACAGTCCCCGAGCCCTTCTTACAGAGCTCAGTTGAATCTGCAAAGCTAAAATATATGATACCTATTTTAGTCTAACAAAAGCTGATCTAAGCATACGAGGAATGAGCTGCATGGGGGGGGGGGGGGGGGGATGGAATAGCATTTTTCTGTAGTTGCTTTCAGGGCAGAGTACAGTCTAGGCAGTCTGCACAGTCCTTCCCTGAGAGCAGATTTTATCTAGCTCTTTGGTTTGGAGACAGAGAATGGGCTGAGGTTGGAGAGTTTGGGGGCATATTGAAAGGTGAAGTGGCAAGCTGGAAGAGCAGAGGAAGAGTTATGGGAGCAGAATCAGGAGGGGGAAGGAGAAAGGTTGTGGAGATTTGTGGAAAGGCAGGGTGAGAGGGGAAAGGGGGAGAAGCAGAAGAAAGTGTAAGGGATGGGGACAAGGAGAAAGAGGTATTTGCTTTTGGTGTGTAGCTCTTGCAAAAAGAGTTTCTCCTGGTTCTCTGTGGACCTGTGTCCCAGACTGCTGTCACAAGAGAGGCGGCTAATCACGTCACATTAACTGCTCTCTTGGTTTCTGTTCCCTGAACCCCAGTTCTGTGCAGGAAGGACAGCAAGATCTCTGTAAGTTTGTGCTGCCAGGAGGCAGGAGGTGGATGACAGTGGAGAGGGTGAGTGGACCTGGATGAAGAGAATATCTCTGCTGGGATATGGGGAACCTGCAGACTTGTAGGATATGAAAACCTACAGACCCTCCAACTGCCTGTAGGACAGGCAAAAGAGTCCCCTCACCTGCAGTACAATGAGTGAAATCTCTCTCCTCTGCCTAACTGCAACACACTCCCTGCACAACAGATAGCCCCATTCTATCACGGCAAGCATTTTCCAGAGCCCAATGAATTCATTAGGAATAGGGCTGTGGAGTGGGTCCCAGCCTCTATTTCAGGTGAAGCAAAGTCCTTTGCAAAGGCTGTCTCTAGCCTTTAAGAAGACTTTGTTGAACACAGCCAGTTCTCCCTCTTGCCCATTTCCCCACCACCACTCCCCACACATAGCTATCCAAGGAAGACCATGTCCCCCCGAACGCGGGAGCCCTGGAGGAGGAAGATGCTCCTCATCTCTGAGCAAGGAGTCCTTACCTGAGAAGAACTGGCTGATGGAGTGAGGCAGAAGAGTGAGGAAGGCCAGCGGGTTTGCAAAGGACATGGAGAGTGCAGCAGAAATGTAAGCCATGCCTGCCACCAGGGAGTCGAGGCAAGCCAGGGAGGTGTAGAGGCAGAACATGATGAAGTTTCGCATGTTCCTGCTCCCGATGCAGTTCCCTGTGAAGAAACAGTGGTGGTCATGCCTCTGGGTGACTCTGGCACACAGTCTACAGAAGTGAGTGCTGGGCAAGGCTGAGCCAGGGGACCTGCTTCCATCCAGCCAGTCCGCCACCACTTCGGCTCCTTTGCCCAGGCTTAAGCCCTTGCTCAAGTCCTCGGGGGATCTCTGGATCACAAGGACGTAGTTGCCCAGGGCATTAGCTGAGAGGAAGAGGAAGAGGGCCCCATGCAGCAGAGCAGGAGAGAAAAGTGGGGTGGTGGAAGGGTCTCTGAACATGCTGGGGATGAAGAGAAAGATCTGGAGGACGAAGGTCACTAGGGAGATGCACAAGAAGTAGGCTGGAGCGACAACATTGAGCAACCTGAGAACTAGCATTGCGGATTACGTTCCTGCAGGGGAAAGCAAGGAGAGAAGGAACATCCCCGCTCCGGCTGCACACTTCATCCTTCCATTTCCTGCCGGGTCCCGGCCCCGCCGCCTCCGGGAAGTGCCCTCCGGGGGCCGCACACCCTCGCCGCCGCCCCGCGGCCCCGGCCCGGCCAGGGCAAAGGGAGAGCCCGTGGGCAACGACCGCTCCCCGGCGCCCGGAGGAGGCACCGCGGCCCCGGCGGCTGCCTCCGGGGAACTTGCAGCAGCGATGCCCCGGAGGGGCTGCAGAGGCTGGAGGGTAGAGCCGGCTCCCGCGGTGTGCCGGCGATGTGGGCACCGCTCTGTTCGCCCAGCAGAGTCCCCTCTGCCAGGCAGGGTCAGTTTTGGTATTGCATGAGAGGAAAAAAGGTGGTGCTGGAGGAGGGGGGAGTGAATTGAAAGGGGGGGGGGGGGGAGGAGAAGGGGAGGGGGGAGAGGTTGCTCTAATCCACTGCAATACGGATCAAATCCAATGCTCTAATTTATCCTTTAAAGCCACGGATCTACAGATTACCTTTATGACCGCTGCCCTGCTCTGCACGAAATTAGAAAATGCACAGAACAGCTGGTCAAGTGCTGTCCGGATGCAACCTGCGGCGCCGGGCTACCGAGCCGGGGCGGCCCCGCAGCCGCAGCCGCGGCTCCGGCCGGGCACGGCGCAATCCCGCCTGCCGGGCGGGTCCCCCTGGCCCCGGCCCTTGGTCCCCTGGCCCCGGGTCCCCGGGCTCAGCCTGCATCGCCAGGGCACTGGGAAGCCCAGGGGATCAAAAGCATCGGGGAGCTAGCTGGGTGGCGGTATGGGTGCCCCGGCACCCCGAGCACCCCCTGGCCGGCAGCCCTAGGGGCTCCCCGGCGACACGGTGCCTTCAGAGCCCCGGCGGCCCGGGGAGCTGCACGCCGCCGCCTTGCAGCCCCCTTGTTCGCGGGCGCGGCAGGGTGCCGCCCGGTACCGGCGTGCCTGGCGCCGGCGGAGCCGCCGCTACCGCCCGGCGCGGCGGCAACCCCCGGCCATGCCGAGACCCCCGCGGCAGTCGTGGCGGAACACAAAGCGGCGCCGGCCCTCCCTCTCCCTCTCCCTCTCCCTCTCCCTCTCCCTCTCCCTCTCCCTCTCCCTCTCCCTCTCCCTCTCCCTCTCCCTCTCCCTGTTCCTTGCTGCCCTTTTTCTGTCCCGCCTGGTTCGGCCTTGTCTCTGTCCCTGTCCCTGTTCCCCCTCTCTCTGTCCCTGCCCCGTGTCTGTCCGACTCCTGCTCTCTCTCTCTCTCTTGTCCTCTCTTCTCCCTCTCCCCCCCGCCTCTGTCTCCCTCCCCAGTCCTGTTCTTGTCCGGTCCTATTCCTTCCCCAACTTTGTCCGTGTCCGGTCGCTCCCCCTGCCCCTGCCCGGGCCCGGCCCGGCCCGGCCGCCCGGAGCTGTCCCTTCAGCACCACACGGAGCTGTCCCTTCAGCACCACCCGCACCGCCCGCGTGTCCCTCCGAGCACCGCCCGGCGCCCCGGGGAGGAGGAGGGTGCGCTCGGGGCGCTGAGGTGCTGACTAGTCCCGCGGGGAGAGCGGGGGGTGGGAAGGGACGTCCTGCCTGCTCCAACCGGGAGAGCGTCCTTCCTTCCCGCAGCGTGGCTGAAGGAGGCAGGGTGAGGCTTCAGCATGTCTCCCTGCCACCCCAAAGCTGCCCCTGTTGGAACCAGCATCTGAGGTAAGGGAAAAACTGGGGGAGAGTCTCTGCAGGTTCAAAGCCTCCCTGGGTTTGCAGGGCACCTTTGCACAACAGCAGGTAGCTCGGAAAGCCTTTGAGCTGGGCAGGTGGTGCCTGGGCAGTATGACATGCTGGTAGAAGCTTTGCAGACATGTGTTTGCCCTCTGACAGCTGCACAGCCTCACCCCTCTCTGCCCACCCACGCAGTCCTTGTACTGTCTACACAGGCGCTGTGCACAGCCTCTCACTCTCCTACACACCTACGTGCTGCACCCTCCAGCTCTGATGAAAAGCATCCCTCTCTCCTTCCACAGACCAGCCAGCCATGGCAGGAGAAGGGGAGAGAAGAGGGCTCCTGGGCTGCAGCTTTAACCCTGGAGACAGTCAAACTCTGTGCTGGGCAAAGTTAAAGAAAGATGGGTTTAACCTAATCTTAGGTCCTGGGCTTACTGGCCAGCCCCTCAGCACAGACACTGTTTCTCCAAAAGAGACTGTCCTTTGCCTGAAGGTTCAGAGCAAAATTAAGCATGTTTCGTGTCTGTCTCTAGGGAGAGAGGCCTGCAGGGGAGAGGGGCTGTGTTTGTCTCCTGCACGTGCACTAGCATGGAGGGTGATGACAGCAGCGGCGTGTTCGAGGGTTCTTTATCAGAAATAACTTTTTTCTCCCAGATAACTTTCATGATTCAACATTTCTGAGAAAAACAGTGGCAATAATAATAGCAAGTGCAAACCAAGCCTGTAGGCACTGGATCTGCAGTGACGAACAACTAAGAAACACCTTCGGCAGAACTGGAGGGAAAGCTGCTCAGAACCGATCGAGCTTTCACTCCCACCTCCCTCATTCTCCTGTCACGACTACTGAGAATAAAAATCCTCCAATATTCCCTCAACTCATCAATTTAAAGTAGATTGAATCTTGCAATAGAGATATGTGACCCAGCCTGGGTTTTATCTTTAAATAATCAGACAGTGTTTTCTCCATATTTTAACAGCTTATATCAAAATAATAATAAAAGGAATTACAGAGAAACCTTGTCATGTCGTGAAAGACTCCTGACTGAAGGGACTGCATCTCATGAAAGACATTAATCCTGCCCGCGTAGGGAGCATGATAAGGTGTACCCAAAGCAGGGGGAAGGAAAGGAAGGAACGGAAGGAAGGGAGGGAGGGAGGGAGGGGGAGAGGAAGGGTAAGGGTAAGGGGGAGAGGAGAGGAGAGGAGAGGAGAGGAGAGGAGAGGAGAGGAGAGGAGAGGAGAGGAGAGGAGAGGAGAGGAGAGGAGAGGAGAGGAGAGGAGAGGAGAGGAGAGGAGAGGAGAGGAGAGGAGAGGAGAGGAGAGGAGAGGAGAGGAGAGGGGAGGGAGAGGAGAGGAGAGGGGAGGGGAGGGGAGGGGAGGGGAGGGAGGGGAGGGGAGGGGAGGGGAGGGGAGGGAGGGGAGGGGGAGGGGAGGGAGAGGGAAGGGAGGAAGGGAAGGGAAGGGAAGGGAAGGGAAGGGAAGGGAAGGGAAGGGAAGGGAAGGGAAGGGAAGGGAAGGGAAGGGAAGGGAAGGGAAGGGGAAGGGAAGGGAAGGGAAGGGAAGGGAAGGGAAGGGAAGGGAAGGGAAGGGAAGGGAAGGGAAGGGAAGGGAAGGGAAGGGAAGGGAAGGGAAGGGAAGGGAAGGGAAGGGAAGGGAAGGGAAGGGAAGGAAGGGAAGGGAAGGGAAGGGAAGGGAAGGGAAGGGAAGGGAAGGGAAGGGAAGGGAAGGAAGGGAAGGGAAGGGAAGGGAAGGAAGGGAAGGGAAGGGAAGGGAAGGGAAGGGAAGGGAAGGGAAGGGAAGGGAAGGGAAGGGAAGGGAAGGGGAAGGGAAGGGAAGGGGAAGGGAAGGGAAGGGGAAGGGAAGGGGAAGGGGAAGGGGAAGGGGAAGGGGAAGGGGAAGGGGAAGGGGAAGGGGAAGGGGAAGGGGAAGGGGAAGGGGAAGGGGAAGGGGAAGGGGAAGGGGAAGGGGAAGGGGAAGGGGAAGGGGAAGGGGAAGGGGAAGGGGAAGGGGAAGGGAGAAGGGAAGGGGAAGGGAAGGGAAAGGGAAAGGGAAGGGAAAGGGAAGGGAAAGGGAAGGGAAAGGGAAGGGAAAGGGAAGGGAAGGGGAAAACAGTTTTCCACTGGAATGGAGGAATGGTGAAGCAGATTATTCCCCACATTCTCATTAAAATGCTCCTGCAAATTGATGCTTATGATCTGTCACTGTCAAAATACTGGCTTCATATTTTAGAATATAGTAAAAAAAAAAATCCTCTTTTGTTGCTGTTGTGTTGATATGATGAGCTGTTAGCAGGATGGGGGAGAAGTTGTCTGGGATGAATTTGCCTATGCATATGCATGTGTATATGAAAGAGAGATGGGTAAATGAGGAGATTAGCACAGGGACTAAGTGAATAATGAGAACAGCAGTAAATTTGGAGCAAGCACTAAAAAGTAACAGTATTTACTGCAAAAATTTGATTTTCTCCTGCTGTAAAATTAGCATCACAAGAGATCTTGGATGTGTGATGCTCAGAAATGTTATCTCCTTTTTCCTTCCCTGGGGAGATAGAGTTTCCCTGGACAGAGTCTGTCTGTGACCCAGGAGATGGAGTATTTCCCCATCCTGCTTTTCAACCATAGGTAAATCACTTCACTCATGTGTCAAGATTTTCCTGTCTTTTGAACAGCGTAGAGATTATGCTATACGCCTTTCTCTGGAAGACCTTGACAGCTGGGCATGAGGAACAGCTGTAAAAGCAATTTATTGTTGTTATTGCCTACTGTGCAGATGTGCTCCAGAAATTAGCACAGCATACTGCAGCCAGTACATCTCTCTTACCCCAGCCTTTATGTCACTAACTGTCATCACTTCACTCTCCCCTGCTGGCCCATTGTGTGGAGGGGCTTTCTCTGGTATGGACCCTTTCCCAATATGTCCCTTTAGCAAGCAGGGTGGCAAGCCACTGGCATAATCTATACAGTTGTCAGCCAGCTGGTGTTTTCATCTTCTAGTTCAATAACCTGGGCTACACTTGATGATGACTGGCAGATGACAGTTTTGGTAGCTTAATTCCTGGATTTCCTAGTTCCTTGTGCTCAGACATTTTAAGCAAAATAAAATACAGTTTCAGTCGATTCTGTGCTCTGATACAGTCTGCTCAACATCTTTCAAGGTCTCGCTTTAAATTGCATCCCAAATTATGTATCATTTCTTCCAACTCAAAATGTGCATTGCCTTAGACAGCCCCATTAATTTAGCATTCAAGATACAATCTGATGGTGATTTTTCTCTGAAATGAGTGAGTTAATCTCTGCTATTTGCTGTGATATTTCGGAAGAAATGAATGTTCTCTGTGGTAAACCTGGTGCTGCTTGCCTTAAATTATCACTTCAATACAAGCCTTATGAAGTTTCTGTGGGTTTTTTTGGTTTTGTTTTTTTGCTTTTTCCAGTTAGATAGCTTTCAAAATTTGAACACCCACAATGTCTGGAGAGGTTTGCTGTTTGGTTAGGTAATGTCAAATGGCCACAAAAGTAGCAGGCAATGCCCGATATCTTCAATTTAGCAATGAAAAAAATATAACATGATTGTCAGGAGAGCTGTGTGACTTTATGCTGACCAACTTCAAATCTGCCTAGATGGAGACATGAACATTCAGAGGAAAAGTCGGCTCAGTCCTTTCTTCATTCAGCTCTGGTTTATACTACTGAGGTTGTCAGGATGGACCTGATCTTCCTGAAACAGAAATCTGATGCTAAGCTTCTACTCATAGTGAAAAATGACCTTCAGAGGCCAGCTCAACCATCTTTCCTGGTTCCTCCATATCCTTGCCCCAAGTATACCTATCCCTTACAGACAAGAGTCTAATCAGGTCCCAAAGATCTCTGGTGATGGAGATTGTCCACTGCCCCCAAGCAATCCATTCAGTTAGTTGTTATTCTTTTCGAGTATTTCCTCATGCCTAACTTGACACACCCTTGCAGCAATTTAAGGCCTTAGTCCTTATCAAATGCCCAGTGGATACAGAGAACAGACAAATCCTTTCCTCTCTGCAGTCTTTTACATACTTGAAAGCAGCTACCATGTCTTCTCTAGATTAAGCCAGCCTATTCCCTCAATCTTTCCTCTTGGGTTGTGTTTTGGAAACCTCAGAAAGAAAGACTGAAGGACCTGGGGTATTGTATCTGTTGTGCAACGACCTGAGAGCTGAGGGACACCCAGCACTGAGGTCAGGCAGATTGACAGCATAGTTTTAGGTAGCAGGGTTTTAATCATTTTGTCCTAGATTGCCAGTTGCGCTGCGTCAGTTGTGCTGGGGGTTTCAGTGAGGAGGACACTTATTAACAAGGGAAGAGATGGTAAATAAACGGTTGACAGATGGCCATGACTTTAGCACACTGTCAAGCGCATGCTGTATCTGAATTTATGACTTAAGCTACTGAACCTCTTTTTCAGCTCCCATCTGGCCAATCTTCACCTGCCCTCCCCTTCTCCTTCCTTCAAGGACAGTGTTGAGAAAGAGAGGGTCTTTGTACAGCCATACTTGTGCCTCAGTGTGCTGAGCCTTCCCCAGGCCGACACAGCTGCTTTTTTTCCTATTACAAACCTCCCCGATTATCATTCAGTGTAAAATTAAGCTAGGAGGAAATGCCTGGTGTACAAGGTATTTATGCAGGGACATGTTATACACAAAAAAACTAACCCAGACAGTTCTAAAGTAAATAGGTAAATAATTTGCCAACTAACAACATATCTATGGCTTGTGTATCTCTGTATTCCAGAGAGACATTTTTCAGGTCAATAAGCCATGGGAAGAAAGAGAAGAAATGGAAATAAGGAAAAAAAATACACCTAGAACCCCACTCTTTCAAAAGTGCTAGTTCTCTACCTTCCCCTGTGACAATGTCCTTTTCCAAATGTATTTCCAGCACTTCAGAAGACGGAGAGAAATGTTTATTGACAAATAAATTGTCAATTGTCTCCAAATGAATAAGTTGTTGAGTAGGTTGTAAAAGATGTTTTATGTCTATAGAACAAAACTCACCTTCTGAATGCCTGAATAGCAACCCACCACACAGACCAGGCTGTTGTTTCTGCCAGAAAGCCCAAGACTCAGGCAGCTCCAGTAGTGTGAGCACCAAGGGTATATTTAGACAAGGAAGAAGCTGGTTGCTTTCCAAGATGTGTCTTAGGGGTCTTCCAACTCACAGTATTTTATTTTAAACAGGACTTGTTGCCTACAGTACAAGGAAGGCCATCCTTCAAAACATGAGCTGATTTGCTTTTCTATGCTCTGCCTGAGAGCTGGCGTTGGCTACCTGGGACTGCTTCTCCTCCTGCAACCAAGGAGCTGCCATTTCGCTGACATTGGCAGTGACTAAAACGGAGTCCTGCAACTGTGGGATACTGGTTATTTACAGGCACTCAGCAAGGAATACAGACCTCTCACCACTAAGATCAGGGCCGTCACTAATATTGTCTCATCCTGTGTGAAAGTCCTTAGGTGTCTCTCTGTCCTTCCTAGCCTATGTCCCTCATTTTTTGAGTCATATAAACATCTAAACATCTTTTGGGGAGCAGAGGAGAAAGATCAAGCAGCCAGCATGGTTCCAAGGAGGGGGGGGAATATTGTGTTGTTTATGATGCTCTGGGCTGTTCTAACTGGCCCATGCAACGAAGCACCAGGATCATTTGAAACAAGTGACAATTTATGGCACACCCTGCTGTGTTAGGAAAGCTGTCAGGAAAATCAACATTTGACTCATTTGCTGCTTGCTGGTGGTGTTGGGAAACAAACTTTTGCAGTCAAGTGAAGTGCAGTATGTCAGAGCATGCTAAAAGGAAGATAAAATGTTGATGATAGGTGGGGAGCATTGCAGCAGGGAAGATACTTATGGGCCTGACCTCAGGCCAGGACTTTTATTCCTGGCTGTGGTGCACCCACTCCTCCATCCCACTGGCCTTGCAGGTGCCCACCAACTCTGTCCCCATAACAGTCTGGGGATTCTCCCCCTAACAGACCTGAGACCCTTCCCTTCAAGTGCCTATGACTGCCACCTTCATCAAACCCTGCCCAGAATACTGGCTTGGCACCAGAGGAATGGCTGAATGCCATAGCAAAAAAAAGCAAAACTGTAGGAAAAAAGCTCAGGCAGTGAGAAGAAAAGGAAGGACAAGAGAAGGGGAATGTACCAAAGGTATTTCCTCCTGCAAAGCTCTGAGCATCCTCTGAAGGTGCCTGGGTGCTCTTGAATTCCCACCATCTCCAGCAGGCTTCAGTGTCAGACATTATACCCTGACAACAAGGTGTCGTCCTGGAACTTGATGGAACTCTTCTCCTTGCTTTCAAGATGCTTTGACTAGCAGGAAATGTGAGCAATAAAACGTCTCTTTTTGTTTCAGCTGACTGATTTGAAGCTCGTGAGCCACAAAGCTCAAGCCAAGTGAGCAATCCCATCAACCCCAGGCAAGCACCACAGCAAGGAAATGTACTGGACCGAGGTTCCTTTTGTTCCACATCATTTCCAGGCAGGACACTGCAGGAGCAGAGCTCTTAAGGAGCAGAGAATTAAAAAAATAAATGTAAATGGTGTTTATTGCAGGGGAGGATTAAAACCCAAAGTAGCAGGCATGAATATGTGAGGCTGGTCATCTGAAGCAATCTGCTGTCAGCAGGAGCAGCTACTGCTCCACAAGTTGTGCATTGCCCTTTTTCACAGGGGTGGCATCTTCCTCTCCACACCTCCACCAGTTGCCCAACCCTCATCTACTGTGCTCTGTTGCTGTCGAGCATTGTGTCAAATTTATATTTGGCACATCAAGGTACAAGAGTCTTCCTTTCTGCTTGTGAAGCATCATGCACACCTAGGGAATCCTATAAATAATAAATAACAATAACACATGCACATATTCATAACCAAGTCACTGTTTACATAGTGAATATTCAACACCCACCAGATGGTTCTTTCACTGCCTCCAAAATGGAAATGACCAGTTACTAAAGATAAAATATTCCTTCCCTTTTGCTGCTTCCCTAGGGCTCCTACTTGTTGTTCTCTTGTAGAACTGCTGCTCCCTAGAGAAGGAAGCCTTTCAGCCTTGGAAACAGTGAAATCAGATCTGAAATATGAAATATTTCAGCAGGAGCTGAAGATAATGAACACAGTGTTAAATCAGTTCCAGAAAATAGACTTGGATTATCCTTCTGCCTGCCACAGCAGCGCTCTGGGAGATGCGATCTCTCTCCCCACCATCACATAGCTTCTGCCCCTGCCATCAAGATGCTCCTCCAGTGGGTCTGTAAGAGCAGTTCCTAAATTAGTTTGGCTCTGCAAAAATGCTAGCTATCAACTAGTGCACTAGACACACAGCACACAACCACTACCCCAGCCACACTGCAGGTGGCAATGATTTTAACTGACTCTTTATTTGCTACACAGTGGGCCGGATTCTGCCTGCTTAATTTCCACCCGCCCTAGTGGGTGAGGTTTTCATTTGTGTTTCATTATGTAACATGCAGTAACAGCACTGGGAGCAGAGACCAAACCTCCAGTCAAGTCAAACACCATCTTGCTTCTTACCCTTCTCTGTCCCCACATGCCATATGCACAGTTGCCCAGCTCTACTGAAGGAGCCGGTGCCACCTCATCCCATGCCATCGAGTAACGTGGTACGAAAGACTCTGGGCTCAAACTCTAACAGACTTAGGAGGAGCTAGAGCCCAGGCACTTCTCTTCCTGAGCACAGGTCTAAGCCCTGGATGTGGTGCAGAAGAAGGGCCATTACCTCTGCCAGCTGTGTGCACACGTGGAGGGGATTCCCACACTGATGCCTGAGCGGGTCAAGGTGCTTTCTATGTAGGTCTGAGACAGACATCTCTTCAGCCCCATCACCAGCTAGGGCATCCTCTGGGCAGCTCTCTGTCTCTATTGATGACGAGCAGCATATTTTCCTGGTGCAAATCTGGCTTGCTTTAACAGAAAAAATTCAAAGCCCTGTTCAGGAAGAGGATGAGAGGCAGAACCAAGTCCTCCTATGAGCAGGCTGGGGGCAGCCCTACGTTCACCCGTTTCCAGCCCGCATGTGGTCTGGACTCCCAGGGGAGGCAGCTCTTTCTTTGTGCTGGGGGGGTGGGGGTGGAGATATACCTACAGATGTTGGGAGCAAACCCCAGGCCACTAAGGCCAATACCCGTTCTGTGCTGGGCAGGGCTGAAGGGTAAACCTTGGTCCAGTAGTACCATCTCCCTGAATGAGCCAAGGAAAAATAACTGAGATGCTACCTTCTTTTCTTGGTTAATGGAAAAGAAAGCCACAATTTGATCATGGATAGCTGTTTGCCAGGTTCCAGGAACTACCTGATGTGTTTAGTATCAAACAAATTAAGCTCTTAGCACTGCTTTGAGTAAGCCCAAGGTTAGGCTGATAGCACCGTGTCAAGGGCAACCACGCATCAGGCTGCCTGAAGAAAGGGCTTGCTCCCGTCAGAGGATAATTTCCCTTACCCCCAAGCTTCTGGGCATCCCCAAAGGCCAATGGTGGTCCAGGGCCTACAGAGACAGTGTGGTGTCTGCTGTGGGGATGGCACCTTTGGCCTTATTGTCCCTTCTCCTTGCAGGGGCACTGAGTGAGTGAGGAAAACCCAACAGAGGACTGCAGAGGATGGCAGTGTGAACAGCAAGGAGGGAGGTGAATTCTTCAATCCTGAAGACCCAGTGAGGAGTTATGGGAGGAAACAGAAAAATGAGGAATAAATGTAAGGGAGAAATCCCACGGCAGTGAGACTTGGACTTTCTCCAGACTTGTCTTCACTTGATTCTCTCAGGTTCCTGTTGGATGGATTTGGGGCAAGCACAGCCAGTACCCAGGGCTCCAAAATGCCTGCCAGAAGCAGCAACCAGGACCTGCTTCACTCACAGCTGGGGAAAGGGGCTGCCCCACGGAGCCGGAGCGGGCAGGCTGTGCCCGGGGAGCCGAGGGAGCAGCGGCCGGGCGGTGGGGAGCGGGGGCACCAACCACTTTGGGGGCTCTGAGGGGACCGGGGGCCAGGGGGAGCCCTGGGGAGGGCTCAGGCAGGAGGCGTGGACTGAAAGGAGCTGGGAAACAGGAACGGCAGAGATGAAGATGCGGGGATGGAGGGGACCCCGGTGTGATGTGAAAGCTGGAAAGAACAAGGGTGGTGCGGGTCAGAAAGAGCCAGCGGAGTGGCTGAGGTGATAGTCGGGATGAGAGGGACTTTGTGCAGGGGGCACCGGCTTCCCAAGCACCCTCCCGACCCCGGCACGTCTCGTCGGACCTCCCCGGGCACACGGCTACCGCCCCTGGTCCGGTTTTCCAGCGCTGCCGCTGGCCCCTCCGGCGCCTTTGCAGCCGAGGAGGAGCCGCAGGTCCACGTGGGGCGGCTGAGCCCGTCCCCCGCCCAGAAACGGCCCGGGGGGCCGGGGTGCGGGCTGGCACACGGGGGCGGGCGCCGCGGGGATGTGCCCGGCCGAGCCGGCAGGTGGCGCTGGGAGCCCGCCGGGAGCGGCGGGGCGGGGGGCGGGGGGACTGGGCGGGGAGGGGACGAGGGGGGAGGGAGAGGAGGAGAGGGGACGGGAGCGCAGCCCTGCCCTCAGTTGCACCCCGAAAAGCCCCGCCGAGCCGCCCCCGAAGGCAGCTCCTACTCGGGTAGCCGTGGTGCCCCCCCGGCAGGTCCTCCCCGGGCGGCTGAAGGTCCCTGCGGGTCGGGGAGGGGGGTCGGGCTTTCAGCCTTCACTGGGCAACTCCCACTGGAAGACTGGAAGACGCAGACACAGGTGAATGGGATCTTCTTCAGAGAAGCACGACCCCTTCCTATGCTCCAGAGAGGCACCCGGAGGTAGTGGAGCAATGACCAAGATAAAGGGAAGCAGCGATCCCACCCTCCTGTCGGGGTGGGATGGGGTCACCCCCCCAAAGCCTTTATCATCTCGTGGGGAAGGAGGAGCAAGTGAAGGGGCTGCGCAGGGAGGAAATCAGCACGGACCACCAAACTCACTCTAGCACAACTGACTTTTCTTACGGTACCTGCTTGCACGTCCAAGACAGACAACCTGGAAGTTCACCTAGCTCCAACCTGCCCATTAAATATGCCCCCGGGGAGCTGCACACCCATCTCTTATCAAAATGTTGTCTTGTCAGAGGCTAATATGAACTGTGCAAAGTGTTAGGAACCGCACGGTGGGGAATTAATCAGCTGAGCAAGAGGTGTAGATCAGTGGATATAAGGCAGGTCTGCACCACATGGTCTCTGTGACACTGTGGTGTTGTATTCGCACCCCAGTGGGCTGCAGAGCTCAGGCAGCCTGCTTGGCCCACAGTCCCGTGCTCTCCTCAGCAGACCGCCGAGATGTTGCCCTGTCTGGGACAGTTGGGAGGCACCGGCCAGAGATGAGCACTGCTGCGTCCTGCAGCAGTCAGCTCTTCTGAGCCCAGTTCTCCATCCCTCATTGTCACAGTAGGGACCGACGCCAACAAAAATATATGTAAAAAAGAAGGCAGCCTTTATTAAGTTACAAAAGCCAAGATGGCCGAGACGGCGCAGCAGAAAAAACATACCCTTTTATAACCTTACTTATCTGTCCACCGGTTCATGCACTAAGGCTGCTAAAATGATTCGCTCAATACCTCTGTCCATTCACTTCTATTCACATACTGATTGGCTGGAGCTCCTACTGTATTTCCCACTTCATTCTCTTGCCTAATTTCTGCTCTGTGGTATTCACTTGTTTAGTCTCTCCTTGCTCAGTCTCTTATCACCTTCTCAAGCCTGTTTACAACATTCTTCATCCACTTCTTTCATCTTCTCATGGGTATACTGGAAAGCTGTTGAGGCCAATTTCATCTTCCTCAGTCAGGCTATCCTCGACACCTCATGGCACACAAAAGGCAACAGGGGAGAAGATGGTGTGGGGTGGAGAGAGGTTTCGGTGGAGACTGAAGGTACAGAAGATGTAGGAGAGTGGGAGCCCCGCAAGCAAGATGGGTGCAGGATGCAGTGGTGCTGCAGGGGGTGGGCTGGGGGGCACAAGTGGCCAGCTTACACATCACTTCCCTGGGTCACCCACAGCATGGGGCTTCCACTGCCATGGTTTGGGAGTCAAGCAGGTCGAGGACATACGTGGATGTGGGATGGGAGCTGACCATCACAACCCAAGAGAAGTCTCTGCCCTGCCTCCCTCTCCAGCTTTTCTGGGGAGACCCCAGCCCTGTGGCTGTGGTCTCCCTTGGGATTCAGTGCTTTCTCACCCAGCAGGATCCACCTGCAGAGCAGCATCCCCCACCCACAGCTCCCCAAATTGCCACTGATGAGGACTGCAGCCCTCACTGCAGGAGGATAACAGCTGCATCAGATATGAATCTTACCCGCTGCAGTGATTCATGCTCTATCACAACACGGCTAAAAGTGCTCCAGGAGTTCCCCAAGCTTTTGCTTGGGAGATCCAGTGCTTTCTCCTTGTCTGTTACATCACCTATTACGTTGATTACCAACAGAGAGCAAGAGAGCTGCTGCATCTGCCTTGTCTTAGTGTGCTAGAGCTCTCCCTGGGGCTCTTGGAGGTCTGTTGAAGCAGTGGCGGAGCTGCCAGCTGCTGAACTACCTGGGAAGGTGAATGAGGGAGCAGAAGCAGGGCTGTGACCATCAGTGACCACCAGCGTTTCAGAACTTTGCTTTTGTCATGGAGTAGCATTATTAGCCATTTATAGCATGTAATTCACTTGACATTTCCCTTCTGGTTTCAGTTCAGTTGCGTGTTCCCAGCTCCTCTGTGGTGTAACTCCAACCTAACAAACCCCATATTGCCTCTACCTGAGTGGTGGCTTCATTTCAGTGCATGTGGAAAGGAGGGGAGGGAGAAAAGAGATGCAAAGTTCATGATGAATGAAGTTGAAGATGATAAATTATACGTGTAGTAATACCATAGGTAAAGCCAGCAGCACAACCAGGGAATAAATAAATATGTTGATGACTAGGCTTGTTCCAGGCTGAGAAATGGGTGAAAGTAGCCGGTGAGTGGGTCAAAAGAGCTGCAAGGAGACATTGTGCTCTTCACGCAACGTGTCACTTACCTGGGGAACACCTTGCTGCAAGGTGTTATGGATGCCCACATTTTATATGGCTTCTGAATCTCTTTCAAGAGCAATGTTTTTGCTGGTGCAGGAAGCCTTGTACTGGAGGGTGGGAGAGGACACTGCAGGAGCATCTTCTTCCCGCTCTGCTCTTGTACTCTTCTCAAGATGTTCACTACCAGCTGCTTCCAGAAACAGAATTCTAGTCCACACAAATCCCTGACCTAGGATAGCCCTTCCTTTTTATTTCCTTTCAGTCTTTTTTTTTTTTTCATTCTGATGCTATTCTGTTCATGGCCAACAAGCTAGTTAGCAGAGAGGTTTTTGTTGAATATTTTTTATATGAGACAGCCTATTTAGCATTAATGACTTTCATGAAGGACTGTGCCACCATGCATTAGCTAGCTGTGCTGCTGGCAACTGTTTTAGCCGGGGAGAACATCAGTGCATTGAGTGTTTGCTCCTAGGAAGGCAGGGCATGTGGGCAGAGACACAGCCTGCACGCAGAGCCCTGCATTTGGCTAGAATGGTGATATGGTTCATTACATGATGTGCATATTCCTCACTGGCTCTCCCAGCTCACATCCCTGTCAGCTTACATCCTTCCCCCATAATCCACTGACATTCTCATTAAAAGTACCATCACTTTTCCCCACTATCCCTGCAATCAATCTTTCGTTGCTCGAAGCATCATCACAAATGCCATTTTCTGCTTCAGAAGGTCAAGTGCTCAGCCTGGATCTTCTCGTTTGTCAGGAATTACTGGTTGCACCTCCTGATGCAGAGGGGTCATTGCCCCGAGATGTGCAGGCAAGATTTGACTTTGATCCATGACCTCCACTTCAAGCTCCATATAATCATGCTTTTATTTCGTTTCTCTTTCATGCACGCATGCATAAGAAAGGGAGATGTATTTTCCACAGACTGTACAGACTTGTGTTCCTATCTGTGTGCATCTCCAAAGCTGCAAGCAAGCAACACAGCGCACCCTGGGCTTTCAGAGCAGAGACGGGGCCAGGGCAAAGCATCTGTCACTGAAAGAGTAGGTGGGCAGTGGGACTGACCTCTGGGGAAGCACAGACTAGCTATCAGCAAAGTAGGCAAGGATGTTTGATGCACAAAAGCTGGCTTGGCATTACCAAGTGCAAGCCTACAGCTCTAGAAGAAGATCTCCAGTGGGTCCTTCTTCAAGCGGGTGAGCAAAGTGCTCCACATTGCAAAAAGCAGGATCTAGGGAGGGAGAAGTGGAGGAACACTTGGTTAGTGGCAGGATGCTGGGGTGAAGAGAGGAAAGCCCTGAGCAATAAGCTACACTGGTTGCTTGCAGTGATAAAGGAGCAGGTGGGAGCACCCACAGAGGCACCGCTGGAGGCAGCAGTGGCTGACAGCTGGGAGAGCTGGGGTTGGATTCCTTGAGATGAGCGTTGGGTTTAAGCTGCATTTGTGGCTTGGACAACTTCGGCTGCCCATGCTGAGGGCCCAGCCACGGTGACTTTTGGAGTGGGGCTGGCAGTGACTGGGCAGCACTGCAGGAGCACCTTTCTTCCCCAGGCCAGTCAGAAAACTGAGATCTGGAACCGTGGAGAAATCCTGTGCCTGTGAGAGCTGAGCCACACTGTCCTGCCTGACTGGCAATTGGGAAGAGCCAATTAGCATATTTTAATGTAGCTGATTAGTGCCTGGTCACACAGCCTGGGTGGTGGGGGATGTTTGAAGCAGATTTGAAATTACAAGCATGCAGACACCAAACCACGAGGGAGCCGGCATGGGGGAGAGATGATTTCCCAGCTTAGCAGCTGTGGCCCTGGCTTCTCTGCTATTCCCAATGGCAAGCTGCCTTCAAAGAGCCCTGCAAGGGTCCGGGGTGAGCACTTGAAAATTAAGAAATTAACTTTTTTAATTAACAGAATTGAGGTGGCTGGTGTGATGGCGGCTCGGCCTCTGCTGCATCTCTTCCAGCCTCTCCTTTTGAAAAGCGCAGGTCCTGTGGTCTCCTGCGGGAAGGGAGAAGCATCTTGCTTGGGGCCGGGGGTCCCCGCCAGGCAGACCCCAGCGAAGGGCGCAGAGCCCTCCCCTGCGGAGGGGGCTGCAGATCTGTCGTAGCCGGCTCTGCCCCGGATTTCAGGGGGTGTATGTGAGAGGTGCTGCCCTGCATTTGGGCTCTGGGGGTGGGCTGTGGCGCTGCCCGGAGGCCCTTGGCAGCCCTGGATGGTGCCCGCAGCTCCCCTGCGCTCTGGGGACCCAGCAATGGCGCACACTGAAAGAAGCTGCTGCCTCCAGGAGCCCCGTTTCCTTAGCTACAGGAAGGCAGGCAGGAGGTGTTTCGGGAAGGAGGCGGGCAGCGCTAGGAACGGCAGGCAGGGCTCGGCAGAGGGCGGCTGCTGCTGCCCTGGGGAGCGGCCGCTCTCCTGCCGCCGTCGCCGGGGCTGTGCGAGGCAGGGTGTCACCAGCACCTCCCTTACGCCGGGACTGAGCTGCCCGGATTTCGTTTTCTCAGCGTCCGCTCGGCGCCCTGGAGCCCAGCTGGAAGAAATACCCACGGCCGGGCCTGAAGCGAGCACAGGAGGGCTGCCGTGCCGTGCCGTGCCGTGCCGTGCCGTGCCGTGCCGTGCCGCCCGCCCGGGACACCGCCCAGCATCGCTGGTAACTGCAGCTTTAATCTCCTCAGGTGTGAGTTTCCATCTCCACCTGGGGGATAATCCCCCACTTGTCCTAGGGATGAGAAGAAATTCATTCCTGCTTTTGAAGCATGAGCATAATGCAATGACGAGGAAAAAAAATCCTCCAAGAAAACAAGCAATTCTGTCCTGGAAGCAGTTTGCAGGTAAGAAAGCCTGAGGCTGCATCCAAGGCTGTGCTACGCCAGCACCGGCCATTTTGTGCCTTTGCCCATTCCCAGCCCTGCTTCCCAGGTGCTGTGTCCAAGCCCGCCTGCACCGCACAGCCCCTGAAGCCCCATGCTGGCTCCTGCCCCTGCGTCCGGGAGGCAAGGGCTCTCTTGCCTACAGGCAAGCCCCGGTCGAGGCCTCACAGGCTGTCGCCACACCTCAGCTGGCCCATCCTGGCAGGGAGAAGCCAGCATGGGGACATCCCGGCAGCGCTGTGCCATGCCAGGCTGGGCTGCCAGCCAGGGCACAGACACAGTCTTATCTGCTCCAGGAGCAGGGAGCGGATTCTAAAGGCTATTTTCATTCCCTCACCCTTCAAGTCTGCCCCCGGCCTAGCCAAGCTGCAGTTTTCCAGGGACATCCATACATACCCAGCTCCATGGTGGGTGTTCAGAGGCACATCCTTGGCTAAAGGCCACAGCGTTGCCAGGATTTGGCTCCAAAGGTCGGAGACACTGGAGCTGCCCAAGGAGAAATCACCAGCCTTTTTTTTAACACGAGCAAAATAGTCTTTTTCTCCAGATGTCATTCTCAGGAACAGTTACACTGTCTTGCCTAAAATGTGTCCAGACAAACTCAGCCCGAGTCCCTGACCCTGCCTGGAGAAACTCATCTTAAATTTTAAAGCCATAAGCGACAGAAAAGAGGCATTACAATTGGGAGCATCACGCAGACAGCAGAAAGCAGTGCTACAGCTCCGACTGCAAAGCAGCTCCCTGTGCCTGATCCTCCCGCTGCCTCCAGCTGCAGCTCCACATCTCTCCCGCATTGCTGCACGGTTATAAGCAGCGCAGAAATGGGGTGATGGGCTCCTCCACATGCAGAGCTGGAGGCTGAGCCACACACTGCTTGTGCTTCCCAGGCATGTGGAGAGACTTAAAAACCAGGGGATGCCTGAGCCCTTGTGAGACCATACCTGTAAGACTCTTCTTGGGCCAAAGACATGGCCACTGAGGCAAATACATAACAGAAAATGAAGGAATTTTTCTCCTTGTTTGGACGACTCTGAGTTTTTCTCTATTCTGTTCTATTCCATTCCAGTTACGCACAAGCTGGGACAGAGTCAGGAAGAAACAAGTATCTCCAGGGAATGGCTGATGCACAGAGTATGTTTGCCCAGTTTTGTGTGATCCCTGATATCTTGGCAGACCAAGGGAGGGGGAGTGGGTGTTCACTTCTTTGAGACTGGGGCAGCTCACTAGCAGCAAGGTTGCCAGCTCTGCTCAGAAGTCAATATTTCCCAGCAGCATTTGCCCGTTTAAGTAATGGAGCGTACTGTTTCCCAGTTCAGGAGGTCAGAGAAGCCATGGCTTATGAAAAACACGGTCGGCACTTGCTGAGAAGCAGGGTATTGAATATTGGGGACCCAGTGGCAGATCACAATCATGAGGCATTTTAGAAAAACCCCACAGATTTGATTCTCCTACAAGACCCCATTGCTCAGCGTTTGCAGAGCACATGTTGTACTAAGCCAGCACACTCCTCTCTGCTCTCTCCTGAGGCAGACAGTGTCGCCTACTGCAAGGCAGCAGTCAAGGTCTCCAAGCCTCCGTGATGCTGAGCACTGGCACTAGCTTGTCTGGAGCGAGGGGGCAAGCTCTGTGACTTCTCCACATCATACATATTGCTGGGGCTGAAGGACATGGCAGTGAAAGAGATTTGGAAATATTTTTTTGTTCAGCTGTTCCCTAAAGTTTTAGGCATGTGTTGTTTGGGCTACAGTAGCTCCTAGAAGTCACCAACTGGGGATAAAGGTCTCATTTATAGTAAAGTTTTATCAAAAGGCACCATGTTGTAGCCCACCTGTGCTCTGTACCATGCTCCAGCAGAGCAGAAATCTGCTGACTGCTACCTCAGCCTCGGGGAGCCTGAAAAAAAGGAAAGACACTACGGGAGACACTTGGTTTTCACCCCTTGGTTCCTCATGGTCCATGAGCTGTGCCAGCCTATTTCCACTTGCAGCATGAAGGCAGGTTCTTGGCTGGCAGCTTATTACATATTTTGTTTCCCTGATGCTTCTCCTGGTGACTTTCATAGCTGTGCTTGCCAGACTGGAAGGCCCTTTAAATGGCTGAGGTTTAGCCACTGGATTGTGCCTCTTCAGCCCAAAAGAGATGAAATGAGTACAACCAAGCCTTCAGAGGATGTTGTGGAGCAACAGTGTTCACCCAGCATCTGGAGAAGCCACAGACGTAGGACCCCAGGCCCCCCGATACGAGGTGGTAGCAATGAAGTGCTTGGGATGTCAGTGGGACTTCCCTGCAGTCACACTCTGGCAGCTGTTCCCTGGTAGCCCAGTTGCAGGTGTGTCCCTGATCATCGGTTGGGAACACCGGTGGCCAGGTGAGACACCCAGTGCCGCACTCCTGGGTGTGCTGCTGGCTGTTTCTCCAGCACAGGGTGGGCTGCCTGCCTCCTCATGGGTTGGGGAGATGGGCAGCAGGGTGGGATGCTTAAGGAAAACGAGGCTCTCAAAGCCCCTTTGCCTCTTGGTGGCTCAGGTCCCTATCCCACCTGCCGGTCACTCCTGGCGGCAGGAAGGCATGGCTCCTCTGCACGACTAAGACCCCTAGGAAGTTTCTTAGGTACCAGCCCTGCCGAGCAACAGAGCGATGCTGCAGCAGCGGGAGAGGTTTTGCAAAAGCTGTTGAGGTCTCGGACGCTCCCACCCACCTGCCCCTGCCGCTGTGTTGAGGGGCTGTCATCCCCCGTCCCCACCCCGTGCCCCCACTGCGCTGGCTGGCTGCCCTGGAGGCCCCTTCCCCTCTCACACGCCCGGGCGGCCACCCCGAGGAGCCCGAGCTCTTCCGCAGACGCCGCTCAGGCAGGCCGACGCGGCGGGCACAGCCTCAGACCCAGAAATAGCCCGAGAGGCGCAGACCCCGCAGCCAGGCGCTCTGCCAGCCGCTCCCCGCACCCGGCGCCGGAGCCGCCGGAGCCGCCGCGGAGCCGCCGGCCGCGGCCTCGCCCCCTCCTCCCCGCACGGCGGCTGCGGGGACAACGGCAGGCAGCGCGGCGGGGGGCTGCCCGCCCCCGGTTCGGGCCGGGAGGCGGCTCCCCCCGGGAGACCCGCAGCTGCGGCCGCTTTTTTGGCCCTGCCGCCAGGCAGCGCAGGCCCCGGCTCCCCAGCATCGGTGAGGCGGGGGGAGCAGCCCGGGGACCGCGGCCTCTCCGCCGCAGCGGGGCGGGCGGGGGGGCGGAGCGGCGGCGGCCTCGGCCCCTTCCCCTTCCCCTTCCCCTGCCGGTGCCGGGCAGCCCGCGGCCGGGCGGCGCGGGGGGGCCGCGGGGAGGGGAGGAGGGAGTCGGCGGGCGCGGTGCGGCGGCGGGCGCGGGCCCCGGAGCGGAGTGGAGCCGGGACCCCCCCCCCAGCAGGTCAGTCCGGGGCGGGGCGGGAGCCGCGGTCTGGGCTGGGGGCCTGCGCCGGCGCCTGCCGCGGCAGCGGGCGGGGGGGCCCGGTGGGCAGTGAGGCTCAGGCAAGGGGTGACTGGGGGGGCTCCTGGGGTGCAGGGCGGCTCGGGGGACGCACACGCACACGTCCTGCCGGTGGGGTGATTGTGGTGGGGAGGAAGCCGCGCCGCGCGTGGGGCCAATGCCGGCCCCCACCGTGCTGAGCGGCGCCTCCCGGGTGGGCCTGGCTTTGGGGATGCTCCCGGCAACTTGCGGGACCCCCGGGGCGGGGGTGCCAGCACCGCGTTGGGGAGCCCCCGGGTGGAGCTCTCGAGGGCGACTCTGCGGGTCGGGGCTGCGGGGGGGGGGGGGGGGGGCGGTGTTGGGTTATTGTCGCGGGGGGATTTCTGGGTACTTCGCTCTGTTTAGACGCTGTTTTCCTGCCCTCATTCTGGACCACGTACCGACGTGGCTTTACCTAATGCGGGTCTCCCCGCGCCTGATGGGCAGCTGAGGCCCAGCAAGGTGCAGGAGCTTCCCTGGGCGCTGGAGTAGGTCAGCGGCAGGAGCGGGGAGCGATCCCCAAGCCCCTCGGTGTCCTTTCCCAGGGCACGCGCCCTGGCCTGCGCCGCTGTCCTCTGATGCGAGATAAAATGTCATCCCACCGCTGTGTCATGCCATGGCTTGTGCTGGGTCCCCACGTCATCCTGGCCACAGATTCCTCCTTCCAGGAGCCACACCTGATGGTGTTAGAAATGCTTCGTGCTAGCAGGGGAGAGGAGGGGGACCCTCTCCCCATTTTCTCTCCAGCTTTGAGAGACTGATGATTCTGAAAGGGCTGTTGGATCAGGATGATCTAATGCCCTGGCCGAGCTGCTTTCACCCAGTTTATGACTTCATCCAGATTTGTCCATGGATAAAGGCCCTGCCTTCTCCCTGTCTTGCTTCCCCGTCCTCTCTAGCAGCAGCAGTGCTGCACAGTGGGTTTGCAGTTCAGAAACCTCCTGAAAAGAACATGTTATCCAGGAGAGAGAGAGAGAGAGACCTTTGTCTGGCTGCTGGATGTTATTTCTGCATGAACGTCTTTTTGTATTTAACTGTTTAGCTACCATCTGCAGGACTGATGTACATGCCCTACCTTCTCCCCTTTCAGAGAGTTCATGGGGAGCAGGAGGTGAAGGGAAAGCTGGGTGGGCAAAGGAGGTATGAGAAAGCACTTTGCCCCATGTTGGGATTTTACGATGCTGTGTGACTGCTGGTCACGTTGCCTGTCTGGGCAGCAGAGAGATGACAAAATTTGCTGTTTGGGATAAAAGGTGCTGTTGAAGTGGTTTGCAGTATTTGTTCGGAGTGGACAGGGCAGAAAGTGTGGAAAAAGCAGAAGGCAAAGACTGGCCCTGAGATCAGACCTGAACCTTGGCCTTGCTGCCTTCCCTGCAATGTGGTGGTCAGGGCTGAGCAGCAGATGGAGAGGGAAGCAGAAGCAGCTCTTTCAGGAAGGATTTGTCTGAAGTAGCCTGGCAAACAGCCATTGCCAAACAAATAAGTAATAAATAAGAGCAGGGAGGCCACTGGCGCCCCTGCAGCCTCTGACTCCATAGCACATATGGGCTTTTCTGTCTTCCCTGTAAGCTTAAACCCCTGCCTTCTTCCCCTGGCAGCATCCTGGCTTCTGTCTCCTGCAACTGTGACTGAGTGCCGTTCAGCTCTTTTTTTTTTTTTTTTTTTTTTGGCTGATAACACTTGAATTGCTCTGTAGCTGGTCTCCTTTTCTCAAAGCTTTCCTGGAGGTTAACTAGTTCATCCCTGTTTTGGTGGCTGCTGAGAGTGGTAAGCATAGGGTGGTCCTGGAAACGGGGACAGAAATAGCGGTGCTTGCTGGGGATGTTAGTCAGGGGTGTGCTTAGGCCCTTGCAGGTAAATACTGTTCTTCCACACAGAGACTTGTGGCCTAAGGGAAGGTAAGGCAGATTTCAGCACAGCTTCAGAGCCTACATCTGCAGAGTTGTAAAAGGAGGACTGTCACTGCTTTAAAATATTCCTTGCAGGAAATACTCCTGTCTTAACAGACTGGGAGAGCTTTCGCAAAGCAGCAAGGAGAGGGAGAAATGTTTCTAACACCCACAAGTTAATTCAATTGATATTAAACTGATCAGTCACCTAAACTCTTAGGCAAACATCAGTCTGCTGTGCAAATGCTGACTCCTCCATGAGTCCTATAAACACCAAAGCCTTCTATCATTGTCACCTCTGCATTTGGTGGAACAGTTCTTACCTACTTAAATTGCTGTAAATATATTTTGTGTACTTTGCCGTAGTTTAAAGAAAACATTGCATTGCTGATGCACTGCACAGAGCAAAATCTCTGGTTTGCTTTGAGATTATTTCAGGAGAAGCAGCTCCAGTCCCAATTGCCTTCAGCTATGGCTGGATTACATTCAGTCCCTAACCAGCTATCGGCTCCCTTGATGATGAGAGGTCTTAAAGCTTTTGGGGATCCCACTTGGCATCTACCTGCACTTTAAGATGCCTAAACATCTTTTAAAAGCTGGCTTGAAGTTATTGCTTCAGATGTAGCTGGGACTGGTAATTAGGCTGTAATCACACCTTGTTATTAGGTGGGGACAATGGCAGCAGTTTGCTCACACCATTACAGCAACAATGGGACAGCCCCAGCCAGGTAGCCATGCACAGCCCTTCCCCATTGCCCAGGCGGCTGTTGTTGCTGGTTAATGGGTGAGACTGGGCACAGCAGATCCCCCAGGACCTCTCTGCAGAGGCAGGGGGAGGCAGGGTGGAGTAGCTCGGCTTCCCTTTCCCAGCCCACTGCCCTGGTCCCTGTGTCACCCTCACCTCACAGTTCAGCCACCACTCAATCTCACACCTCCTCACCAGATTGAGTCATTTTGGTGTTTACCTAAGACCCCAGCACTGTCCTGCCTTACTTGTCCCAGTATGGCCCTCTCTTAGTGGACAGCTGTGTTAACATAGGAGCTGCAGCCGTGCTAAGGGCTGCAGAGAAAACCTCTTTGGCTGAGAAATTACCTTCCTAATTGAAATTACTGTAATGTTGCCCAGCCTCTGGGGAGCATGAACGTCACAGTATGGAAGTATTTCAACATGGGGATCAGTTATGCAGTTCCCAGCAGAGTCCCCATGAGAAGCTGTGGGTACCATTTTGACCAAGGAGGGGCTTCTATGCTGTCATAGTTTGATCTTAAATAAAGATCCATTTAAAATGCAGTAGCAGAGCAGAGAGGCTAAGTGCTCCTGTTCAGTGGGAGCATGTGAAAGCTTTGGGTGACCTGATTCCCCTACCCCAAGCACCAATGTCTTCTGTCTTGGCATCTACACGTTGTGGGTGAGCTGAGAGGAAGGCAAGGTCTGAATGAGCCAAGCTCCACTGCACCCCCAAGTGCTAAAAGGCAGGTTGTAAGAGGTAGGAAAATACATCATCATGCAATTTTGAGTTCCTCCTAGCAGAGATAGGAAGAGGCTCTAGCCCTGCTTCACCAGGGAGCACTTTATTGTTAGCTGGGATTTGGTGGTAGGAGGCAGCTGGGGCAGGAGGTGATGGAGATTGAGACAATGAGCCCCTTGGTATGCTGCATTGGATGGGCTAGGGGAGACCGAAATTCAGAGAAGACAGCGGTGGGGGAGTTAGGGCAAACTTTAGGTTTGGAAGGGTAGCTGGGGAGCAGCATCCAGCTGTGGCCCAAAGTGAGCCTGTGGTACCCTGAGATGAGGCGTGGGGACCCTGTGTTGACCAAGTCAAGGTGACCCTGCTGGAGGAGTCCCCTTGCTGCGCTACCATGCAGCAAGATGACCCATACTAGGATGACACGCCAGAGAAGTGGCACAGGCTGAGGTGCTGAGACGTCACAGGAGGACTGGCAAGCTGAGGGGTGACTTGCGAGGCTTGGAAGTGGCTGACCACAGGCCATAGGGCACCAGTGCAGCTAGGATCCCAGCTGATGCTGGGACAGCCCCCAGTAGCCTGGGGCTTGGAACCCACCTGGCTGGAGGACTTGGTTGCAAGAGCAGATTGGGATGGTCTTCTCAGTGTGGCTCTGGCTTGGAGCAGAGTCTCCATCCTTGAAGATATTCAAAACCTGCCTGGTTATGGTCCTGAGCAACCTCCTCAAGCTGACCCTGCTTTGAGAAGGAAGGCTGGACTAGATTATTTCCCTTCAGCCTCAACACTTCTGTGATTATTTGTCCTGTCTTCTGACAAATTTGGTCACCATGGGATAAAGGCAGCATTAGAGAGAGGTCCAGAAGTTTGGAGGTTTGCCTAGCTCCCCTGAGCCTGCAAGCAGTGATCTGGAGGTCTCTACACCAGTAAGAGACTCCCAAGTCTTGCAGGCTCCAGGCTGGGGACACGCACCATTCCTTGTGTTTCTGGGCTGCTTTTCTCAGGGACAGATGACAGATGGCAGAAGTATGTGGAAGAGAAATATAATGGCAAGAATGGCAGAAAAATGAACCAAACTTCATGGACTTCAGAATAAGTTTGATCTGCACCTTGTTTGGCTCTTGACCTGCTGCTGGGTAGGATGGAAGGATTAAAGTCACAGTTTAAATTAATGATCAGAAAGCCACGACTTAAGTACCTAGTTTTACTCTTGCTGTGATTGTACGTGTCTGCTCTTTTCCTAAGGACAATTTGATTCTCAGTGATGAGTATGTTGTGGTGCTTAGGGCTGTGCAGGAGGCTGTACTGTGCTTAAGTGAGTAGGTTTGCAGTGTAACATATGGTTATTTAGATTCTTGACGTCTGTATTTCTTGCATTAGAACATGGTGAGTGACACATTTCTTTATTAGATACCACTTCATTATTTATTATAAATTTGGTCCAGCTGAATTTCAGTGGAAAATTAAATCCAATTCACAATGCAGAAAGCAAGCATTTAAGAAATGGTTTCTAGCTGATTAAATAAAACTGCTTAAAATGTATGGGTCCACAAAAGAAAAAAGAGTAAGTTTTATGAAAGCATTATTTGTATATGTAACAAATTTAGCAATACTGTATTACTGTACTGTATTGTATTACTATAATACTATATTATAGGAACAGGATTTTATTACAGGAGGTATAAAATATAACCAGTGATATAACCTGATTATTTCTGGCTTTTAAGAATTCAGAACTCATGGAGATCATCCTCTCACACTTCGTCTTCATTGGGCTTGGAAAGGGAACCTGGCTTTCCTGCATTAACCTGCTGTAATTTTCTGAACTTTGGCTAAACTAATCAGTATACTAAATTAATTGAAGCATTTTTTTCCCTCTGCTTTCAAAAAGGTTGCTGCTGTCAGAGCCAGTTTTGCAGTTCATCAGGCTTTAGCTCCAGGTGCTCAGGCACTGAGCGGACCTGGCAGCAAGGACATTCTGCATGAATTTCTGCCGACTTATTTTTCACTGATGAGAACGACCTGAGGTCTTAGCATGTAGGTTGTTAGAACTTTCAGTTTTAAATTGGTTGTCTTTTAATTTAAAAAGTTTTTAGTTCAGACAAAATCTGATTACTTTCAAGTCAGGTATATGTTTCCAAAAGTCATAATTCTTTTATTTGTTCTGGTTCCAAATCCTCTTTATTGCTTTTTCCTTTTATATTACACTGCTGCTAATCTTCTCATCAGACAGTTTCACTGGATTTTTCTGTTGGGAGGTTTTCATCAAGTTTAATTTTCTTTTATCCAAGTTTTTAATTTCTTGTCTTTTCTTCCATGGAATTTCATAAAATTCTTCCTTGTTCAGAAACAAACAAACAAAAAAACCCAACAAAGTGAATACAGCTAATAACAGCTGCAGTGGCTGGGCCATCTCCTGAGAATGGTGCATTTTAAAGACTTTCAGGTTAATTCAGTCATTGCAGGAAAGTCAGGGGACGAATGTTTCTGCAAATGCAGTCCTCTGATATCCTACACACTGGGCTGGATAAGCGTAGCTATGCAAAACTTTAGTAATTGGACTTACAGAAACTATGACCATGCACTAAGCCTTGTCTCGGGCACATACACACACTGTCGTGACTACAGCTTTACATGTGTTCCAGGCTAATCTTTAGGTTTCAGGATTCCTTCATCCTGGCAGCTACGTCTGAGGGGCCAGCTGTTTGTTTGGACAGCCCCTGCACAGAGTCAGACTTCGGGGGTTTCTTTCCTTCCATAATAAGCTGAATTTCTGGCCCTCATGAAAGGCATGTTGCAGTTGGTTTCACCAGAGAAGGGATTTCACTCTACATTTCTTTGGGCTTGGGATTTTTATGTGGAAAATATCCTGGGGGCAGAATAAGTTTCTGTACATCTATAGCCTTTAATGTCCCAGCTGGGAGTGATGCTCGGGGGTGTCCCTCCACCTCCCTGGCTCCCTCGGGGATGTCCCTCCACCTCCCTGGCTGCCTGTGGGAGCCTACTGATTCCTCCCCATCCCCTGGGATAGGAGAAGGGGTGCGCAGGCATGTGATGGGACCTGCCGAGCGTTGGGTCTGATCCTGCTCTGAGTGCTGCAGACTGGCTGGCCGCTCCCTGAACATGCTGGGGAAAACTCTCTGTTCCCTGGAGCTCGCCTTGGTTGAGAGGTGGGAAGCAAGGAGAGTGTTTTTGTCAGCAGGATGGTATCTTACTCCTTCATTGAACAGAGCTAATCTGGTTAGCTGGGTTTTGTGGCCATGCCCATGTGCGTGGCCAGCCTGATGCTCTGCGCAGCACCAGTGGCATCACTGGAGCCCGCTCTTGGGTCTAGACTGGTCCCGCAGCTCAATTAGCACAGCGTCTCTCCATGCCATGATGACAATTAGGAGGAGATTTCCTGGTACCCTCCTGTGGCTCCTCACAGCTGGCTTTTGGTCCTTTTTTGATCCCCTTCCTCCAGCATAACACCCATGTGCCCCACAACAGAGCTGTGCTGCCAGGAGCAGCATGGAAAGCAGCCAGGCAGGATTTGGAGACTGTTATGTCCTGCAGGTGGTCCTATCCCTAGGGAAAAGGCAACAGTATGGGATTCATCATCACTTAAATATTGATCCCTGCTGCTCTGGAGGAGGGTTTGGCTGCCTGTGCAGAGCTCTTCTCACCCTCCTGGGGCTGTGGTTGGCACAGGGATGCTGGGATGAGCTGGAGCCTCCGCAGCATCTGCGGTTGCACAGCCTTTTGTCTCTAGTAAGTGCAGTGTGGTGCTGGCAATGGTGAAGCAGAGGGGTGTTTCAGGGTGGGACATGCCCATGCTTTACTGGAAGCACGAGTTGCCCCAGGGAGCTAGGCTGAGAGGCGGCGGCTGTGCTGTCTTGTGCGCTCTCACCTTGGGTTTTCTCAAACTGGTTGGAGGCTCTTTGTGTTTCCAGGTGGAGAGACGCTTCCCAGAGCAGGGACGGCAGCTGTGCAGCACAGTGTGCACCAAACTGCCTTTTATGTCAGCCACGTAGTGAATGAGGAGGTGGAGACCCTCACCCATTTAGTAAATGCCTTGCTGGTACCACAGAGGCTGAGTACAGGATCTCGGGAGGCTCAGTGCAAGGCCAGCCCAGCAGGCAAGAGCAGTGTTCACGGTGACAGGTTTGGGATGTGCTGGGTGGGGATGCAGGCAGGGAGAACAGCATATCCGAAACCAGGCAGAAAGCGGGAGCCTGGGCTGGGGCTGGGCCAGGACATCCAGCCACTGTGAAAACCCCTCTGTATCAATGCTGCATCCTTGAGCATCTCTTCCCAAATAGATACAGAGCCTTTGTGATTTGTGCTAATTGTGGCAGGGCCTCAATAGCTGCTGGGCTGCGGAGAGCTGTGCAGTGGCTATTGCTGGCACACTGCTCCCTGCTCAGGCCCCCAAATCTCTTTGGCTGGCTGTATTCCTGGTGCTGGTGCTGCTGTTCCCAAAGCACCCTGGAAGGATAAGGAGGCACAGGCATGGGGAGGCTCCTTTTGCACCCAACTGCTGCAGCGCCTTGTGTTTAATTTCCTTTCTTTTTCTCTTCCACGTGAGTGGTGATGCTGTGGAGGGCAGGGGCTGGCTGCCTGGAGACCCTGGGCTGCCAGCAGGGTGGGCAGAGTGGCACAGGGGCTGCCAGCCCTTCCCCAGGTACCAGCCTGGCTGCGTGGCCCTCTGGGAATGGAAAGCAGGCTTGTGCAGAGAAACCAGGGGTAATCTCTCTGCCTCCCTGCCCCTAAAACTTGCCATCCTGATCTTTTTTTCCATTTTTCCCCTGATCCCAAAAGCCTTTTTCCAAGGCTGACTTGCCCACGGAGCATCTCCATCTCTGATGCTGACTGTTGGATGTGGTGTGTTTGAAGGGATGCAGCCCCCCCCTTAAACCTGCCAGGCTGAGCTGACAGCCCCTACACAGTGTTGTGTTGCCTGCTGTTGCAGCGGGAAGAGCTTGCAGGTTGCCCCATGACCACCCTGCTGCCAAATCTGCCATCTGTCTCACCACATCCTCTGGGTGATGCTGTGCCTTCTTGCCCATGGCTTCTCTCCTCCTGATGCCTTGTCCCTTTCCCAGCCCAGCTGCTGCACATATCCAGATGTGACACTTCCTTCTCTGCCTGAAGGGAAAGAATCCATTTCTTGTGTTTTCCTCTGTCGCATCTATCACTCCCGACACTCCTTGCGCTGGCTGTGAGCAGCTGCTGGCCAGTGGGCACGGCCAGAATGGGGCAGGAAGGCAGCGTAGTGGGTGCAGGCAGTGCCAGAGGCTGCGTGCTGACTGTGCCCTGCTCACCGCCGTGTGCTGGGCCATCTGCCTGCAGTAGGTGTGTATTGGGAGAGATCCTGAACCCCGGTTCTTGCTATGCATCTTGTCCCTGCTCCTGCTGGCTTTGGGATGCACTGACATGCCCATCCCAACAGCCTGATGATTTACCTCTTATCTCTGATGCTCCAGGGCCATTTGACTCCCCAGGTCGTCTCCATGGAGGAGACAAGAGCAGGCTGGTGGGTGTGATGGGCTGCCTGCTCCACTCTGCCCTGCGGCAGGTACATGGCTGGGGCTGTGCTTGGGTGTCCTGGGCAAGGGGGATTCCCCGGGGGCGATGGGAGCGATGGGGCTGAGTGTGCAGGCACGTGTTCACGTTGAGAGAAGGCTGGAGCAGTCGGTGCTTTGCAGAGCTGCATGTCTGCAGCTCCATGTGCGCCTGGGAGAGCCAGTTCCCCTCCCAGCTGCAGCAGCAGCAGCTTTCCTCTGATCTGCCCCAAAGTCTGCGTGGACTGCAGAGGCAGCTGGATGTGTGCCCCAGTGACCAGGGGGAGGCTGGCTGTGTGCTCCCTCCGCTGCCCCAGTGAAAAGCAGCACCGGGCTGGCCTGGAGCAGGGGCAGGGTTTGGTGGGAGGGCAGGTGGCTGGCCCATGGCCCAGGCAAAGGCAGCGCAATCTGGTGTTGAGACTGTAATATGGGTTCAGTCTCTTCCCTCCTCCTCTTAAAAAAACAAATTTATTGCATAGGGGGGGATAGGTGGCAATTTGGTGGGTCCCCTGTGGATGCATCACCCGGGGGTGGAAGAGGCCAAGCCAGGCCTTGAGGAGCACCTTCTGTCCTTGTCCTCCCATTGCAGGCCCCTGTGTTCTCCATCAAAGGCTTTGCCTTCCTTTGATGTGCTATTGACTCAAACCAGTATGCTGAGAGCTAATCCCCCTGGCATGGCTGGATGTGGCTAGCGCAGCAGCTGCCGGGGCCATCTCTGCTTGTGCAATCCGCCAGTGCTGGGCCTTCACTGAGCTGACAGCTCCCACGCTCCCAGGGCAGCGTGATTCATCCTGGTCATCTGGTGTTATCCAAATCTGCTCGGAAGCTGGGCAGAGGTGGGAGGAAGGCCTTGTCGGGGCCAGGACTGGTGAGCAGTGTGCTCGTGGGCTCCGGCTGCAGCCCAAACCTCGCTCTGCTCATGGCACTGAGCACAGGCAATAGAAATGTTCTAGCTCTGCAGATGCTCTGAAATCATATTTTATGTGTGTGTGTGTGTATTTATATGTATATATAGTGTCGTAACCCACTACTCTCAGGAAGAAGCTTTTGTGCTTGCAGAGGGGGGAGCTGGGCGGGCAGGAGTGTTTCTTTGCTCCTGCAGCAGAATCAGCTGCGGCGGACGTTGTGGCAGCTCAAAGCTGGAGAGGAGTGAAGAGAGGGAGCCTGGCAGCAGCTGGGCACTAAGGCCTCCCCCGGAGCAGTATGAAGGGAGTGCACGAGTGGCCAGAGAAGAGGGGGATCAGTGGGACAAGCCTGATGCTGCCCGCCTTATACTGGCCTCTGGGAGGCTGTGGGATGAGGGTGCTCCATGGCAGGGCGTCCCCAGGTCCCTACCAGGCAGCAGCGGGCTGGAGGGGAGCAGCATTGGTCCCAGCAGCATGGGTGCCAGACACCTGCTATCCCACCATGCGCCCGTGATCGTCCCCCATTGCACAGCAGGCTTGTGGGCATCAGCCATGAGGAGGGCTGGCTGGAGCTCAGCAGCTGAGAGCAGCCATGCAGGGGACTTGAAATGCATTGCTTTCTCCACCAGCTCAGCAGTAAGGTCTCTGCCATCCCCAAGCATCCTGTGCTAGTCGGGCAGTACTCCAGGGTGCAAAGCCACCAGAGTTGCCTGGTCCAAACAGTGCGGTGCTGGACTTCCCAGTCTGCATCACCCTCATGCACAGCCCAAGTCCTCTCCTTGCCAGTCTTCTCCTTCCCTCTGCCCTGGGGTGAGGTTCCCTCCACTCACTGGTGATGGCTGTAGCTGTGCTGGCTGCTCCTGTGTCTGGCAGTCTCTCTGCAGCAGGTGGCTTTATAAAAGGCAGCAGATAAACCTCCCACTCTCCACCTCCCACAGCTCCCTGCTCCCCCAAACAGCGGAAGGGACTTGGGGAGGAAAGAGCTGCCTTTTCCCCTATCTCCATCTTGCCTTTTCCCCCGTCTCCAGGGACCACAGGGCTCCTGGTGCCTTGTGGCACTGTGAAAGATGCCCATGACCCACAGTGACAGCATCGGGCTGGCTCCTGACTGCAGCACAGCAGCTCCTGGTTTCCGTACAGGTTTCCACAAGGGAAGGTTTTTCCCAGCTGTCCTGGTTTTGCCAGGATAGAATCATAGAAACAATTTTCTATTCAGGAGAGACGCATTTTTGAGAAGACTGCAGCAGATTCAGTGAGAACAAAGTTGATAAGACATTTTGTTTTAGTTTGTGGCCAGCCATGGTATGCAAGTCTCCATAGTGATCAAGGTCTTTAGCAGCTTCAAGTTAGCCAGGTGCCGAAGCTGGGAGGAGCAAAAGCCAGGGCAGCTGACCCAAGCCGCACAAAGAAGTATTCCATACCATGGCATAGTGAGTGTGAGCTCACTATAAATTGGAAAGTTTTCTGGGGACAGCCTCTTTTCCTCAATGGTCACCATCCCTGGAGGGTGTTGCCCCTCGTTCTGCTCCGGAGGCCCAGTTTCCTGTTTGGTGTGACCGTCGCGCTTTTACTGGAGCTGTGGTGCTCACAGTGCTTGACATCTGGCATTCACTGCTGGGAGTGCGCAGCTCACGACCACTACGTGGGATGAGTATAACTTTGTGTACTTTATATTAGTATTAATATTAGGGGCTTTAATTATTATTTTATTAAATCTGTTTCCATTTCAACCCATGGGTCTGCTTTCCTTTTCCCAATTCCCCTTTTTTTGGGGGCGAGGAGTGGTCATTGGGTGATAGAACAGCTGACTAAACAAAGACACCAGTGGAGGTGGCACTTTCCTTCACAGAGACCTTAAAATCCTCCTCTGTTTGAGCATGGTTGCCTGGGTGGAGGAAGAAGCAATCTGCCTGTTAATGCCTGATGCCCCACCACTGTCACAGCCTGGCTGAGAGGTGCTTTTGGCCTTCAATGCCAAATGGGAGCTGCTGCTGTCGGGCTGGCTGTGCATGGGCACAGCATGCTGTGGTCTTGGAGCTGGCAGGCGCTAAGCAGTCCAGGGGTACCCTTCATGGGGCAGCTCAAGCCGTTCCCAAGGACCGGCTGCTGCAGTGGCTCTCAGTCGTGCAGGCTGGAGGGGCTGGGGGTTGTCCTTATCTGTGCGTATCATCGTTAATGAATCGTAAGTGCGGGAGTTCAGCATCCCAGCTTGGAGCAGCGACGTGGTGGTACCAGGGGATCTCTTTACTGTTTTCCTGAAATACTGTTTTCCTGAATGCACATGTGTGTGCATGTGCGTATGTTAACCAAGAGACCCAGGATGACTCCCTGCCCCTTTCCCACTTGCCAGCAGCCTGGGCCTCTGTGCTCTACAGTCAGCCCCAGCTTTTTCATAGAATCGTAGAATAGTTTGGGTTGGAAGGGACCTTTAAAGTCCTCTAGTCCAACCCCCCTGCAGTGAGCAGGGACATCTTTAGCCAGATCAAGTTGCTCAGAGCCCTGTCCAACCTGACCTTGAAAGTTTCCAAGGATGGGACATCTACCATCTCTCTAGGCAGCCTGTTGCGGTGTTTCATCACCCTCATCATAAAAAAAAAAATCTTTCTTGTATCTAGTCTGAATCTACCCTCTTTTAGTTTAAAACCATTACCCCCTTGTCCTGTCACTACAGGCCCTATTAAAAAGTCTGTCCCCATCTTTATTTTAAGCCCCCTTTCCTGGCTTTCTGCTTCTAGCCATCGCCTACCAGCAGCCTGCCAGCTCCCTGCCCTGTGCTTGGGCTGGGCCTGGCCCGGGTAATCCTTTGTGCTGAAGAGTGTTGATTTAAACATTATCAGAGGACAAGGGTGCATGATGCAGAATGAGCAATGGGTCCCTGCCCTGGGGACCTTGCAGCCCAATTAGCTCATGTTTGCTCGGTGCTTTGCACACACAGTGTGGTGTGAGGGGTATGTGTGCACAGCAGGATATTGAGACGTAAACCAAACAGGGGTTAGAGCCAGCCTGCAATGGCAGCTTAGTCAAATGTGGTGAAAAGGGCTGGAGGTGGAACAAACTCCGCTTTGGTTCTTCCTTCCCAGTCGCTTGTGTGTTGGCTCTAGCAGCCGCTAGCTCACACGTGTGGAGGAGGTGCTGGAGAAGAGCTGCTCTGTGCACAGCATCTCCCGTGCACCTGCCCAGACAAACCTCCCTGGCTATAGGTATCACCATAAGCACTGTTTGGCCTTGGTTGCCTGAGGTTTGGTTTTATTCTTGCACCCAGGAGCGCTGCAAGTCAGTGCTGCCCTGCTTGGTCCAGAGCATCCCTCCAGAAGGGGCTTCTGCAGGTGGCTGCCACACCACAGAAGAAGGCCACAAACGTCCTGCAGAGACCTGCTGGAGGCTCAGGGCTGGGATGCTTTCACATTCAGAAACCTCATACATGGAGCTTAGCCTGTCCCAGTGCCAAAACGTGGCCACCCTGGGCCTGCATGACAGTGCCAGGGAAGAAGGGGAGGGCAGGGAGCTTGGAGCAATTCAGCAGCCACTGCAGGGGGACGCGGCAGGGGAGGGTTTTGCTCTCAAATGCTGTATTGGTTTCAGGTAAGAATTTCAGGGGCAGAATGACCCTGCACAGGGTTTCCCGCAGGTGGTGGCAACCTTGCACTCCTGAGAGCAGAAAATCTTGCTTGGCTCCCCAAAATGGGGTCACAGTCTCACCCTCCTGGTGAGTTATGTTGGACGGTCAGTGTTGGTGGGGCAGGTTGGGAGTGGTAGGTGAGGAGAGGAGAGCGGGGAGGATACACGTTTTCTGTCTCAGGAACAGATGCTTCTTCCGTCATCCTGCTGCCCATGTGGTCCCTTGAGGTGGGTTCCTGTGCCTCTGTGCCATCTCTTTCTGCAGGAAGCTCCCAGAGGGCCAGGGGGACACATGAAGCATTGGACACAGGAGCAGTGGTGCCAGAGGAGGGCTCACCACCAAGGGGAAGGGGCTCATCATACAGTTTGCACCCCTAGGGCCTGGAGTCAGCCACTCCCTCCTATGATCCTGCCTTGGCTGGCAGTAAGCCTGGTGGGCATTAGTGCCCCTTGGTGGGAGAGCGGAGGCAAAGTTACAAGTGTAGAAGGTGATATTTATTTACACCATCTTTAAGCAGGTTTATTTTACTCAGCCATGCGTTGACACTCATTTTTCCTTTCATCCCACTCTCTTCCACACTCATGCCCACCATCCTCATGAACACCCTGGGACGTGTGGTCACTTCTGGGTGATAGGAGGACAAGGGACACTGGCTGACGAGTACTCCTGACCTCTCTGGGTAATCGTGTCTTCACTGGCAATGACAATGCTAGTCTTTGAGCAGCTGTTTCATACCTGGAGTCATCAGTTGCTGCAGAGTGGTCCTTTACCTCCAAACCTCACTGACCCCAGCCTCTATAGCCCACCAGCTACAGTTGTGGTGTGGTTCTCCTTGTTTGGAAGATGTGTCTGGTTTCCATCAGGCTAACAGGATGGGCTGGTGTATGTCCTGTGTGAGGCACCCTGCCGTGGTGGGATGGGGTCTTCTGCTGGTGGGTTGTCTGTGCCGTAGCCTTAGCAGGGTGTGGGACGTTCACAGCAGTGTCAGTGTTCTGCCAATCTCTCCACGTCCAATACCTTGGCTCCCTGGTGGGGTCTGGCTCCACTCTCCATGGGTCTGTGGGTCACAGCCCAGGGGAGGGAGGCACTGTTGCAGTGGGGTTTGTATTCTGTTCAGGTGCCTGCCCTGAAGATGCTGAAGGTAATGCAAAGAGGCCTGCCCAGAGATGCTGCTACCCCATGCCCTCTTGTCCCACAGGCCACCAGCAGCCTGACCTTCTCTTTGCTTTTTGGACCTGGAGGCCATGACTCTAAGAGGGAAGGGTGAAGGGAGACCTAGGGAGGAATGCCTTGGACCCCCGCGGGGTTTTGGAGGGCTGTGTCTGTGGTCCCATGCCCTCTGTGCTGGTCGCCCTCGGGATGGGTGTGGCCCGTTGTGTGCCTGTTCTCCTGTGCACTGAGCTACAGGGATGGAGAGGTCACCATGCCCTTTGGTGCCAAAATTGCCTCTGCTGGGGTGTGTGCTGAGCTCAGCGCAGGGTGTTGATGAGCCTCTTCCCAGCCTCAGGTCGTTCATTAGCTGTGCTGAGTCAGTGGCAGTGGCTTGGGTTTCCTGGCCTCCGCATCACTGCAGTCCCGCAAGGTCGGTCACTGCAGTCCCACAAGGTGGGACGCCAGAGGTTCGCCTCCCTGCCTGGTCCTGGGCATGAACCTGATCTTCCCGTTATGGTGGTCCTCATTTTCCCCTCCTGCAGCCTGGCCACATTTCTTTGCGAAGGAAGGAGGATGTGAAGGCAGTCAGGTAGCAGCCTGCTTTCTAGGAGACACAGCCTGGCTCCTCAGCCTGGCTTTACTGCTGGCTTCACGTGGCCACGGACAGCTCCAGCAGCAGCCTTGTGCCCTGGGTGCCCACCCACCGGCCAAAATGAGTAATCCCCTCCCTGCCAGAGTGGGACGCTGAGGCTGGGTGAGCACAGGCATGCCAAGAAGCCCAGCTTAGTCATCTGAGAGCTCCCAAGACTTTGTTTTGGTGTTTTGCTGCTCCAGCTGTCTGTGAATCCCCTAGCAAATGAGTTTGCTGGCAGGGTGCTTCAAGGGAAAGATAAATTTTGAAAAATCGCTTTCGCATAAAAGACATGCCTTATTTTTAATTGGAAATCTGATTCTCTGGATTAGTGCCCACCCAACCAGAGAGGAGAAGCATATGCTGGTGTATCAACAAAACAAACAGGGCACTGAATATTCAAGGCAAACCTTACACACTGGAAATGCTTCATAGACATTATCCAGCAAATCACTTTCAGTGGCAAATCTCGTACATTCACTGTCCATTCACAGCCATCGCAAAGAGAAGAAAGAAAGATTGCCTTTCTCTATTGCTCTACATGTTTTCTGACCCTATTAGCATCTTTCCTCTAAGTGAGACCTGGATTGAGTAGACCATATATTGTGATTTCTGCCTCTATGTTATTGTTTCATTTTCCCAGCTGCAGCCCTGTCCACTCGTGTGTTTCTTGACTTGCCTGTTGCTGTCGCTCCTCCAGGATAGTGGCTGCTTCAAGGGACACCAGTCTGTGGTTGGCATCTGGAGGCACTGCTTCATACACAGATAATGGGAAGCTCTCCCAACACCTTCTGGAGGTGAAGGTACCCACTCAGCTCTGTTCACAACAGTATTTCCTTGTCTGGCCCTTAAAAATGGGGAAAAGCACAATGGCAGTGCTGTAACGGAGCAGGAACTGGTCTGGTGATGCTGTGGGGTTTGTTGGTACCTTTAAGATATGATCGCAGAATGCTGTCACCAGAGTATTATGAAATGCTGAATTATATCATACACCTGTTGTGAAAATTTAGCTTAGGTGGTTTATCAGTGACTTTAAGTCTGACCTACAGTGTCCATGTGATCTCTCACTCTTTATACCAAGTAAGGTATCTCCTCCAATTGGAGGGAGGTTGAACATGTCCTACAGGTCTCAGTTCAAGCTGTTCCTGGCGTGCGTGAGCAGAAAACTCCTCTTGCCATTTCTGCTGCCTGTGCTGTTCCTAGAACATTTACATGATTTACTTTTAGCTGGTTGTTCCCAATGGTTATTTTAATGGTAACGCTGCAGCTATATAATTTGCATAAGCTTTTCTAAGAGCAGCACCATAAAAGGTGAGATTAGCTGGAACAAACAGACTAGAAAAATACTGGTTTGGGTATTTGGGGTTGGGTTTCCATGGGTATCTGGGGGTGAAGGGACCAGGGAAAAGGCAGGAGAATGAGCTTGAGATCAGCTTCAGAGGAGCTGTGATATGCCGCAAGGGCTGTGTTACAGGCCTGAGCATGACATGATGGCTCATTTGGGCAATGCAGTTGGAGGTGCCTAGGAGAGAGGGGACAGAGCTGGACTGTTGGCTTCAGGTGTCTTCTGCTTCTGAAATTTCTCTGTGCAGTATGACTGTGGCATTGAGACAGCAATGCTGGGTGGAGAGACAGGAGCCAGTTGGGCTGGGTGGGTGAAGGCTTGCATTTGGGAGGCTTGTGGGCAGGAGAGCTTGGAGCAGGAGATACTAGCACCATCTCCAGGAGGAACCCATTGCTTTTGGCCACCAGGAGCAAAATATCTGCTACTGAGGGAAGGAGGCAGCAACAAGGACTTGATACAGAAAGACAACCTGTACCGATCCCTGTGAAAATTCCCCTCACCCCACCATCCCCCGGCAGGATGTTCCTCCTACGAGCGTGAATACGCTGCCTAGAAACAAGCTGCGGGATCTTACTGCTGGGTAGTGGAGCAGTGGTGGCGGAGAAGGGACTTGGAGGTTGCTAAGAGTCTCCTTGTTTATTTACTGAAGGTCCAGCAGCTCCCTTGGTCAGACACACTCTCCCTGTTAACAAAAAGGCAATGAGTTATTTAGCAGCTGAAAATGCCAGATGGCGATGGCTCTGCTGCTTACAGGAGGAGTGGAGCGAGGGAGATATGCACATGGGGAGAACAGATTGAGAGCATCTCCATAGGAAAGTGCTGACCCTGGCCAGAGGTCCCGGTGGCCCAGGTGGTTTCACAGCCTCTGACAGCAAGCAGGAGGCAGGCGGGCCAAGGCAAACAGCTGCCGCTTGCCAGAGTGGCCCACTCATTTCCCACAGGTCTCCCCTTGTTGGAGTCCCCCTCTTTTCAAGGGTTGTTAGCCTGACAGGACCATGCTGGGCCTCAAAGTATGGGACTCGCAACTCCATCTGGGAGGAGGCCATGACTAAGAGCACTACGGGGAGGCTTTGCCAGCCCATCTCCCACTACACATCTGGCTGCAGGAATGGTACTTCAGACCCAAGTCTACTGGGATGCCCTTTGGAGCAGTATCAGCACATCTCAGGTGATCTGGCGGTTCTTTTGGGAGCCACACTAATGGTCAGCTGTCCCAGCTTGGGCTATGATGTCTCCAGACACCATGGACTGGCCAGATCAATAAGTATATGGCTAGGGACCTCCAAGGAGAATGGAAAATGCTGTAGGCAGCATGGGCAGATCTGTAGCAGGCACTGAAGCCTGTGCCCCAGGTGACACTGCACCATATGCACAGTAAGAGGAACTGCCGTAGCTCCGCCTGTCCTGGGGATGTTGATGCCTGTAGTTCAGTGGCTTCTGACATCCCCCGAAGGCATCTATGCAGGCAGCCAGATGCCAGCCTAACCCTGGAGTGGGGTGAGCCTCAGGCTCTGCTAGGCTCATAGCCTTGGTCCAAGCATCCCAGCCACCCTTCAGCTTGTAGTCGAGATTTTTCTTTGGGATGGAATTTATGCTTTACAAATTAAGAGAATAGCAAGTCACCATCTCTGTGTTTGATTTGGAAACTGCAGGCACCAAGAGTAGTTCTTAAGTTCTTCAACCGCCTTGAGAGCTTGGGTTGAGAATCCCTTGTGAATCCCTGGTGTCCATCTGATTGCATTTGTCAGGCTGTCACAGACTTTTTTTTTTTTTTTTGTCAACCCTGTATTTGAAAACCTTCCTCTTCCTCAGCCTTTCCTTTCCCTGGACAAGAAGGTCAAAGAGAGTAAGTGTCTCATGCATGTAACCTGTGTCGGCTCCTGCCCCAGCACCCACGTCTTGCTTGGGGTGGGGGTGCCTAGGCTCCTCAGGAGCTTTAGGACAGGACTAATCTCAAGCAGGAAGCTGCACGGTCTGAGAGAGAGAGGCTGAGGCTACAGCAGTGCACATAACACGTGCTACTGTAGTCTCCCATCTGTCACACTGACACAGCAGAAGTAAATGTTTCCCAACAAAAGCCAATCTGTGTAGAGCTCGGGAATATCCCCTTTCTAAGCCAAGGCATTTTGTGCATGGCTCTCCATGCTCCCCAAGGATCTCTCAATCAGGTTTCCTTTGGTGCTGAAGAAGAGTTGATCCTGTTTGGTCTTGATGGGAAAAATCTCTGCAAACACTTTGTATCTCCAGGTCCCTGGAGGTACTGGCTGTCTTTGTTTGCATCCTTCTCCATTGCTTGATCAGACTGTGGCTCCTGCTCCTTTTCCTGCATCCTATCCCTATGGGCTGTGAGCATCCTGCAGCAGGGGTCAGCTGTCGCTGGATGACTGCAGGGGCTGCAGCAGGTCCCAGTTGTGGCTGGAATATAGATAAAAAGGAGGGAGAGGAATGAATGCTTGGTGCCCAGCATGCTGAGGTTTCACATGGCCTTTGCACTGGCCACAATATACTGGTCACAATATTCTGTGCTTAGCATGTCTGCAGGGCAAGGCACTCATATAACTCCTTATAAACTTCAGGCAGGCCAGAAGATGTTCTTGTCAGGAGCACAAGTCCCTGAGAATAGGGTTGTAGAATAACTGAGGTTGGAAAAGTCCCCTTGGACATCATCTGATAAAAGCCTTTGCTCAGGACCAGGCCAACTTCAAAATTATATTTCATTGCTCAAGGCCTCCAAAGACAATGCTGCTTTTTCTATCCGGTCACGCGCACACTGGTAACCTCAATCTTCCCCTAAGCGAGGTCTTCAGCTCTCTGAGTTTATCTACCTAAAACGTACTTGGGGCCTTTTCGGAAGAGACATGAGGGACCCAACCTGATTGATTGCCGTTTTGAAACCACCTCGACAACCTGTTAACAGACTATTGTGAGAGCACCCTGAAGACCCATTGCTGTCCCAGGGTGCCTCTCACCCTAGCGATGTGGTTTCCCTCACTACAGTCATAGCTGTCCTCCTCTGAAGGCCATGCAGCTCTCCAGGCACCAGAAGCAGGTGGCTAAAGGTACTGGGGGTGGTCCAAGACACAGAGGCAGGCACATGAGGAAAAGAGACTCTGGCTTATTCCCACTCTGTGTTTCTTAGCATTTGCTGTGCAGGGTTGCTCTCCTTCTGTCCTTCTGGTGAGTGCAGTGGCCATTCAGCACTGTCTCAGCACGCAGATCTGTGGCATCTCCATGAGCAACAGCCATGCTGGCTGCTGGAGGATGCTTGTTCCCAGGGGTCCCAGGCACTGGAGGTTTGGAGAGGATCCTCTCCTACCTAAAGCGTGGCAGTAGGAAAGGTTTTAGACACAAGCCACAGTCTTGGCCATTAATAGCCTTTAAGTGTTTCCTACCAGTGAGAACTGTAGCCTGCGGTATTAGCTCCTGGGGAAGTGGAGGGAAGCCTGGCATGTAGGGTTTTGAGAAGCTGATTCTTCTGAAGACATCAAGATATCTTGGAAGGAGCAATTCTGCTCTGGTGGAAAGACAGAAGGGAGGTCCCATGACTCCTGAGTCACACAGATCATGATGCTGGAGGAGAAGGGAGGGCTTAGGGATGTTCTACACGCAGTAGATACCTGGCTGTGGGGAGCAAAGCAAGCGCAGCCCCCACAGCCAAGTTGTTAACATCATCATTGCTCTTATTCTCAGAAACTCAAGCAAATGCTTCAGCTCCTTGTTCGTGCTTGCTGACTGCACCAGGGTGGCCATGACTCAACCCAGCTTCCAGGACTGAGAGGCAGAGGTGGTGAAAGACCTGTCTCGGGTATGACAGAGTCAACCAAATAGCATGGGGTTTAATGGGGTAGGGAAAGGATATGAGGTAGCTGTGAGATTTCTTCAGCAACACCCCCTGCCCTGTGTCCCACAACCCCTCCCTGGGAGAGACTGGGACTGGGGTAGGTCCAAGGTCACCATCCAGTCCTCTCACCTCCTTACCCTTAGTGAGCTACTCAGACCTCACTGGAGGACCTGGAAGAGTTGCAGCCCCTTGTCAAGCAACGGCTTCTCCATCCAGACCCCTGCCCCTGTATTGCAGGGTGAAGCCCCATAACAGCACCGATGGAGAACGTGTACTTGGTGGAACCAGCACCTGATGGTGCCGGCCCCACCTCGCTGGATGTGCTCAGCTTCCTGGACGCCCTGGTGAACAGCACGGAGGAGCAGTGCTTCAGCGCCCGCTCCCACAGCACTGTCCTGGAAGGGCTGCCATTCGGCGGTGTGCCCACCGTGCTCGCCATCAACTTCATCCTCTGGCTGGTGAGCAGGCCAGGAGAGTGCCATGTCTATGGGCACCACAGCCCCTGGCTGTGAGCATGGTGGGGGGGGGTGTGTTACGGGTGTGCTGACAGCCACATGCGAGTGCGGCCTGTGTGCTGGTGCACCTGGGGGAATGGGGGTGTGTGTAGGGGACCAAGAGCTTTGCCCACATCATGGTGGGCAGCAGGTGGCACTTGGGCAGCAGTGGTGAGGTCATGGAGCAGGAGCAGTCCAAACTTGAGGCAAGAGTTTTGTATGAACTTGGGCTCATGAGTGAGAAAATAGAAAGGAGGGATGCGAGGAGACCCCATGGGGTGAGACCCTGCAGCAAAACCCTTCACCTTTACTCTTCTCTCTTCTTCCAGCTTCTCCTCCTGGTCTTCTCCTGCCTTCGAAAAGCGGCTTGGGACTACGGGCGCCTGGCGCTGCTGATGGACAATGATAGGTGAGGAGGATGCGAGGCCACTGCAGGTGATGGCTCCAGCTCTCCAAGAGGGCTGGCAGGAGGGTTGGCACTGCGAGGTGGCCCATGGAGAAGCTCAGCAGGTGTTTCTGTCCCTCCTTCCCGCTGGGAATGGCTTGGCTGCCCTTACGCTTGGAAGCACAGGCACCATCTGCTGCAGGAAGAGGGCCAGCACGGGCCAGCTTTGATTCCTTCTTGCAGTCTCATTGCCAGGGAGGCCACTGTCCCGGGAAGAACAGAGGCACAAGAGCTGCTTTTGAGTGGGGACTGAGCTGCTGCCTTTTCCCCTGCTGCTCTCTCTGGATGGGCAGGGCTGGCTGGTGAAGGAGACAGGGGGAGACATGCAGCAGTACCACTGTTCCTCATGTCACCAAGGCTGCTTGCCTGGCCCATCCTTCAGGCTAGGTGCAGAATCCCACAAAAAGTATCGTTGTCCTGGTGAAAGTAGAACAGAGACCGGATTTCCAGGCAGGCAGTGCTGCCCACAGCTGCCCTCCTGCCAGGGCACAGCTCGCCCGAGGCAGCAAAGCATCTTCCTTTGTGCAGGCGGGTGCGCACAGGGTGGGCCTCTGCAAGGCTGGTCAGCCCGCAGGAGCAAACTGTGTAAAAGGCCCTCACCTGCTTTCTCTGCTCTCCAGCTCCTCTTGGCCCTCAAGCTCTGGGGCTGAGTATGGCAATGGACAGGTGACGTTTCCCTTCACCAGGGAGATCAAAGGGGCAATCAAGACTTAAAATGCAAGCTCTGATTATGTTCCTTTTTACTATAATACTATTTGAGAGGGCTGAAACCAGTGGAATAGATAAAATCTGGTTCAGCCGTCCCTTGTCCTGGAGCTAAGGCCAATTCTCCGTGAGCCACCCTACCGTGGGTCAGGGCCACAGAGAAGCTGCAGGAACTTGTTGGCGCAGAGGCAGCAAGATGCAGCCCCTGACCCGAGCCCAGCTATAGTCGCTGGTCCAGCCCCAGTGCAGGATATGGGGAGGAGGGAGGCATTCCCTGGGCTGCTGTCCTAGAGAAGCTTCTCTGAGGATGCTCATCCTGTGCTGCTTCTCTCCTGCCTCACCCCTCCGCTCCTCCCCTCACTGCAAAGTTTGACATCGCTTTTCTACGGAGAGCAGAGCGAGAAGGAGAAGTCCCCATCGGAGAGCAGCCCTCTGGATGTTGACAACAAGGACGTGGTGAGTGCCAGTGGCCATGGCAGGGGGAGCCCAGGCTGGGCTCATCCTGGCCCAGCCTGCCCGGCTGTTCACCAGAAACCTAGGTCAGAAGTTAAATGGGAGAAATTAAGCAGGGTTTCCTGCTTAACACCCTTTAGCAGTGGGGTATTCTTGAGAAAGCTGGAGGGTTTCTTTGTCCTGGCTTGTTTTGAGGCATCTACCTTGAACAGCAGCTCGGAGGGGATGTGCTGGCCAGGGCAAGCGTCTCCCAGCTGCTTGGCCATCCCTGTTGGCTGCGAGGACCTAGTTGGGTGCATGGACAGAGCCTTGCTGCATGTCCGCAGGGACATTTCTGGTCCCAGCAGGACAGAGTTCTCTGGGTCATACCTTCCCCTCTGCTGGCATGGTGGGCTGTGGGGGCTTTAGAGTCATCTTTTGTTTTCCTCTACCGCACCAGGCACAAACCAGGCTTTGCCGGAAAAAAGCACAGACAGACATGCTTTGCTGCCTGTTTCTTTCTCTTTTTTGGCAGCAAAAGCTCAAGAATCAGTCACTGGTGTGACTATGAAAAAATGACATGACTGACTGAAAAAGATAGGCAGGAAAGGTAAAGAAGCAAAATCCTTGCAGGTGACAGGAGGCCTGTTTAAAGGTTTGGTACCAGATGCTCTGGGAAAATGTATAGAGCTCATCAAAAAATAAGTGAGAAGGACCACGGGGAAAGCGAGCATGGCTAAAGAGCAGATTAAGGGAGATGATTACAAGTAAGAAGACATCCTTTTAAAAGTCAAGCTGTCCCTCAATGAGGAAAATCTGAACTCTGCCAGGTTAGGTGTAAAATGCAGTAAGTGGGGGAGAAGAGCGGTTTTGAGAACAAATTTGAATAGAGCATAAAAGCAAGTACTGAATTTTGCTTCATGCATCAGGAACAGGGAACCTGCCAGAGGGTTTGTAGGGCTCATAGATGTTGAAGATAGAAAATGCTTGCTGGAGAAGGCAAGAATATTGCAGGAGAGCTAAAGAAAGTTTTGGTGCCCCTACCCAGTGAGGAGGAACTTGACCAAATTCCTGCCCAGGAGCCCTTCTCTGTGAGGAAGCACTGGAGCATCCCTCCAGCAGTGGGGCTGGAGGATGAGGTTGCAGTAAAAGCAGCCTAACAAATTCCTGTTACCATCACAAATTCCCAGGAGGAGGCATAGGACTTTTCCCTCACCCTGAGACGAATAGCCAAGGTAATGACTGCGGAGTGCATCCTCTCTCCTGCATGTGGGGATCCTAGAAGTTGAGAATCAGGTGATAAATGCTGTTTTTTCAGGAGGGTTTCTGGAAAACCCAAGAAATTACAGCCGAGGGAGCATGGGATCTGCACAGACAACCTCCTAGACATGGTTCTCCAGAGCAGAGCCCCAGAGTGAGGCGTAGGAGGGGAGTCAGCCTAGCTGTGCTAAGGGCGTATTCAACCCCTGCAGAGCTGTCGGGGGCATGGGGATGCCTGCACCTCCAAAACCTCCAGCTGCAGTTGATCAAAGCTGAGCTGCGGGGTAGGAGGGAAGGTCCTGGCATGGGTAAAGCCAGGGGATGGAGAAGAGGAAGAAGCTGCGAGCTCTCATGGGGCAGGGTAAGGGAGTCCCACAGGAGGCTGCCTGGGGTCCCTCCCATCCAAGGTCAGCATAAAACCCTCTGGAAAGGGGTGAAGAGGAGGGGCCAGAAGGCTGAATGTTGTTAAGTACAGCCATGACTGGCAGAACTGCAGAGGCACCTTGAACTTGCATGAACTCCAGTGTCGGTAAGATGTAAACTAATGCATAGGGGAGGACAACCCTAACATTGCATACGCAGTGACAGGGAATGAGCTATTACACAAGATCTTACCTTGTCCTATATCATTCTACGGCAGCGCTGGCTCAGCACTCAGTAGTGCTCAGAAAGGCGCATTGCATGTTAGGGACTGCCAGGGAAAGGGCAGAGGAGGGAGTTGCTGGAAGCCAGGAGCCCATGTTGCAGAGATGCCCCGTATTTCTCACTGCTCCCGAGGCAGCTGCCTTTGCCACTACTGCAGACAAGCCACTGGGCCGGGCATCGCCAGGCTGCCTTGGGCGCTGCTTCCATTTGCTCAGCCCCCTAGTCCCAGGCGCCACACTGCCTCTGCGTGTGTCCCTTGTGTGTTGTGCTCTGGCTCCTTGCTGGGGATATGGTCACCCCTGGCTCACCTCGACTCTTTTCCCTTCCAGGGATTCTGCTCCTGGCTCATTTCTATCTACCAGATGAAGTAAGTGCGTGTCCTCTGCATCGTGGCTGTGCCCCACCGCTGCCCACCCCTGGGGAGCTGGTGTCCACAGGTGGTGGGCCCATCACCTCACCGGGAGCTGCTGGGACCAGTGGCAGAGGAGTACCCTCTTAAAACATCCTCCTGGGAGAGAGAGAGCAGAGGACTCACCTCTGCATTTCCTCCTGGCCCCTGGATCCTGACCCAAAGAAAAGGGCTTCAACCTCTTGTAGGAGCCAGTCCTGTAATGGGATGGCAGCTTGAGGGCTGCTTGTGTCCCACATTCCCTCTGTGCCCAAATCCCACATGCCACAGGCAGGATGCCATGAGTTGGTGTGCCTTGTGTGAGGCCAGAGCAGCCTGTGCCCCCAGGGCGGGAAGTGGTGGGGAGGCACCAGCATCGCTCACCTCCACCCACCTCTCCCCCAGGGACGAGGAGATTCAGAGCAAGTGTGGGATCGACGCCACCACCTACCTCTCCTTCCAGCGGCACCTCCTGGTCCTGCTGATGCTGGTCTGCGTGCTCTCCGTGGCTGTCATCCTGCCCGTCAACTTCTCGGGGGACCTCCTGGGTAGGTGCTTCCCCAGTCATGGGATGGCTCAAGAGTGTGGTGCAAGCTTGCCCAACCTTGGGGCAAGCACTGTGCCAATGGGACAGGGGGCAGAACCACCGTTCTGTCAGGAGGCCCTGTGTGAGCGGGAACCCACCATCAGCTGTGGGACAGAGGAATGCAAGAGGCAGGGAGCTTCGGGGCAGTGGGGCCTTGGAAAAGGAGGGAGGAAAGACCAGAGCCACTAACCCTGCGAGCATAGACATGCACACTGCACTGGGTTCCCCTGACCTCCTTCTTCTCCTCTTCTCATGCAGGACACAATCCGACCCACTTCGGCCGGACGACCATTGCCAACATCCCAACGCAGTACGTGGCTCCTGTGTCCAGGAGGGGGTCTGTGGGTGCTGTTGCTGTGGTGGGCACTGCTGGGAGCACCCAGGCATGGTGTTCACCACAGCCTCATGCTGGGGACAGGGACAGGTCCGTGTGAGCAGCACACAGCTCGCAGTAGCCCCCATCTATCTGCCCCACACGTGAGTACAGTCATGGTAGCCAGCACGCTGGCACTGCTCCCTGCACCCTGCTGCCAGCAGAAGTGCTCTCTAGGGTGCTGGGTGGCCACATTTCTGTGGTGTCTCAGCCAACAACCTGGACGTTGCCCCTCTCGTCCCTGGGGTGGGGGTCCCGCAGCTGGCTCAGGAAGGCCCCACTGGGTGGCAGGGGTGGCCATGCGTGTGACACTGAATGCCAGGCTGGTCTGCATACCACAGGCCTGCTGCAGCACTCGCTGATTCCCTCTTCCCCTCCTTCAGGGACCGTCTCCTGTGGCTGCACAGCATCTTCGCCCTCATCTATTTCATCCTCACCATCCTCTGCATGGCTCACCACTCCGTCCACCTTGAATACAGAGAGAATGAGAAGGTGAGCAACCACCACTCCTCCAGCCCCGTCTTGTTCAGTGCTAGTGGACAACTTGTGCTTTGCAGAAAGGATGGACCCAGTAGGTAGGGAGGGAGAGCTTTAGAAACAGCCCGGGAATGGGCAGGCAGGGAAAGATACGGCTGGATTTCTCCAGCTTCTGGAGAAAGCCTGGCAGCCCAGAGGTAAATCTCTCTCTCTTGCTGCCTTGGCTCTTGAGATTGAAACTCTGCTGTGTCCATCTGTCTGGGAGGTGGCAGCGTCCGGCTATGCCCCCAGGGTTTGGGAGCAGGCATTGAGGAGGTCTGTGCTGACCAGCCTCCAGGGTGACAGTCGGTCCCTCAGCTCGCTTCTGCCTTCCCGGTGGCTGGGCGAGCAGGGTGGCAGTGACACATCCCATAGACCCCTGCCCACCTACCCCCTCTGCCCCTTCTCCTCCCGCCAGGTTGCCCGGACACTGATGGTTACTCACATCCCCAAGGAGATCACAGACCCTTCCCTTATCATCAAGCACTTCCAGTGAGTAGTGGTGTGCCACAGCCTTGCTGAGTGGCTGGCAGGCAGGTGGCAGGGGCTGTCCCTGTCCCCCAGCTCCTGGTGCCACCATGTCACTGTGCCCACAGCGAGGCTTACCCCAGCTGCACCGTCACCAATGTCCAGTTCTGCTACGACGTGCGCAAGCTGATGAAGCTGGATGCAAAGAGGTGAGTGTGTGCAGGTCCCCATTGCCTCTGCAGGTGGGTGTACCGCTCCTGCCCTCCGTGTCGAGGGACCCAGTCTGTCTGTCTGCAACTCCCCGAATGACCCTCACCCCTATCGGCTTCCCGGCAGGCGCAAGGCAATGAAGGGGCGGCTTTACTTCACCACCAAGGCGCAGAAAGAGGGGAAGATTATGATCAAAACACACCCCTGTGCCCGCATCTTCTGCTGCCGCTTCTGTGGCTTTGAGCAGGTAGGAGGGTGCGGGCAGGGCTGCAGGCAGCTCGTCCCCACCATGGGCAAGGCAAAGCATGGCAGCTTGCCTGTGCCCCAGCCCGGCGAGCGTAGCAGAGCCCCGGCTGCTCCCACAGGTGGATGCTGAACAGTACTACGGGGAGCTGGAGGAGAAGCTCACAGATGAGTTCAATGCTGAGCGCAACCGCATCATGCTCAAGCGGCTTGACATGGCCTTCGTCACCTTCCAGGATGAGCGGATGACGGCTGTGTGAGTGCCCCTCATGCAACAGGCATGGGACCGTCCCCCAGCCTGGTGGCCACCACTGCTGGGGCACTGGAGTGCCTCACCAGCATCTCCAGACAAAGCCAGGCGATGGGTCTGTCTCCTCTGTGCCTCTGCCATCTGTGGAGATGGCCACGCTATTGGGGCTGCAGGAAGGGGCTCATAAGAAGTGTGTTTGGGGTCCTGAGCCCTTGGTCTGGACCTGACCCCGGCTCCCTCCTCCTGCAGGATTTTGAAGGACTACAGCCACATCCGCTGCCGCAAGCACCCCCAGCAGTCCTCTGTCACCACTGTGGTCAAGTCACACCACTGGGGCGTTCGCTATGCCCCTGCACCCAGCGATATCATCTGGTGAACCCCCGTGGTGGGAGGGAGGGAGGAAGGGGGGTGAGCAGTGGGGGGGAACCTGTGCATATACCTATAGGGAGCCCATGCTCATAGTTATAGGGAGCCCATGTACCTGTAGGGAACCTGTGGCCATATCTATAGGGCACTTTCCCAGGGTGGCAGGGGCCGACAATCCCTCCTGTGGCCATAGCAGAAGTCAGCAGGGGTGACAGGGGTGCTGACTTCACGGGTGTCAGGGCACAGCCAGGTGAGGTTTGGGGTGATTGCCAGGCTCGAATTTCTCCAGCCTGATTTCAAAGCCTCCTGGTGGTACAGACACCCCCGCCACATGCATTCTCTGGCCCAGGGGACTCTGCAAGTGTCAGCACAGCAGTGCGGGGAGGAGGAGAGGGTGAGCTCAGGGCAATGGCTGCTGGGATGGTTGGTGCAGGTAGTAGGAGGCAGAGCATTGGAGAGCTAGGCTGGGAGGCCCAGGACACATGTCTTTTCCCCCACACCCTGTCTGACTTGTGTTTTCCTCTCACAGGGAGAATTTATCGGTCCGTGGCACATCCTGGTGGGTGCGATTCATCCTCCTTAATATCTCCCTCTTCGTCCTTCTGTTCTTCCTCACCACGCCAGCCATCATTGTCAACACTATGGACATGTTCAACGTCACACACCCTGTGGAGAGCCTCAAGGTAGACCCTGGGGCCCTGTACCGGCTTTCCCAAAGGGTCTCCATCTCCAGGCTTGTCCGTGAAAGGGGAAGAGCACCAGCTCTACACTGGCCCCAGAAGATGAGCCACCACTGGGATGGGCATTGATGAGAGGCAAGGAGTGGTCATGCCCCTGCTTGCCATCCATCCCCTTCTTGTTGCGTTTCCAGTGGCAGAGCCCTAGGGCACCTGTGCAAACCTGAGCTTTGTTGCTGGAGTCCATGGGGGAGGGTAGGTTGGTGTCCATGCAAGAGGAGAGGGGTGGGAAGAACTCCAGGAGATGTTAGGAGCTGCCAGCAGCACATCTCCTTCTTGCTTATTGACCTGTGAGCTGTTGGGTGGCACTGGGGCTCAGAGATGCCCATGGTGCCTTTGGCTTGCCTCAAGCTCTTATATCATGAAACAAACACCCCTGCTCAGGAAGGGGATACCCCAGCACACACCATCCTGTGCCAGGAGGCCCAGGGAGCTGCCTCCAGCATGGCTGAGCTCTGGCAGGCTCCTGAGGGGGTGTCTGCCATCTCTCCTCCTGCAGAACCCCATCATCACCCAGTTCTTCCCTACGCTGCTGCTCTGGGCCTTCTCCGTCTTCCTGCCCTTCCTCGTCTACTACTCGGCGTTCTTTGAGTCACACTGGACAAGGTAATGGATCTGGCCCCTGTGCTCCCCCAGGGCTGCAGTAGGTGGGAGGAATCTTAGTAGGACTCATGGGACCTGACCTGCAGGGAGGCAGATAGTGGAGCGGCAGAACCTCACAAAACCCCATGGGTGTTGCCTTCCATGGAAAGAGCCCCAAGTCCATGCCCAAAGGAGCCATTTCTTTGAACGCTAGCCCTGAACACTTCCAGGCTGCTAACAAAGGCAGGTGGAGCTGGTCTTAAGATGGGTCTGAAGACGTTTGTGAAAGGGATGGTGTGATTGTGGACTGGCAGCAGCAGGGCCATGGCCCTGACTTGAGCAGCACATCCCAGCTGTGCTCCCAGCCGTCCAAGACAGAGGTACGGGTTCAGGATGCTTGAAGTTTCCTAGCAGAGGAAGATCTGCCAAGCTCCTACAAAGTGTTCTCTCTGTCTTGAGCCCCAACTCCTGTGCCTGGCCTGCTGTGTATGTGCAGGAGCTTTGTCACCACCTCCCTTCCTTCTCCAAGGGGAAACAGGGGCTCCTGACCCAGTTGTAGACACCCAGCTGCCACTTGTTGGGTATCTACATCAGCAGGGGTGGTAGAAGAGGGCAGGGATTAAGGAGGTGAGAGGCTGAGAGGACAAGAGCTTTCATTACAGCAGATTCCTCATGGTGACTTCCCCCCAGCCCGGGAGAGGCTTTGCCAAGGCTGCAGCAGATCCACAGATCAAATGCACATGGCTTCCTAGGGCTGGGAGTAGCTCCTTGGTGAAGAGTGAGACCTAGCCCAGCCCCAGCCTCTCCCCCTGCCAGCTGCTCTGCCTCAGAAAAAGTGCAACATTCTTTTCTTGTGTCCCCTGTCCACAGGTCAAGTGAAAATCAGCTCACCATGCACAAGTGCTTCTTCTTCCTGGTGTTCATGGTCATCATCCTGCCCTCGCTGGGGCTGAGCAGGTATGGACTGTCCTGCTGTGCTGCTCTCCTTGCTCCCCAGCAGCCAGGATCACACCTGGGCCTCTTGCCTCCTGCATGCCAGCCCCAAAGGGCTAAGGGCCCACTGCTGCAGAAACACAGCTGCCTGGGGAGGAAAACGCTCACTCTTTAGTCGTGCCAAGGTGCTCCCAGATGGTCGCAGACAGAAAGCTTCCCTGTGGAGGAGCAGGGCAGTGGAGCAGCTTGCCAGGCTGCCACAGCTGACCCAAGGGTGCTGGTGGTGCCCTGCTTGGGGTCAGCCCTTCAGCAGACCCCAAAAGGACCAAGTCAGGTATCTGCATAGCCTCAGCTATAGCAATCCTGACTGTCCAGGAGGTGATCACTCACACCACAGTGGTCCTGTGTGGGAGAAGGGGCTGCTCTGGCAGGGTCTAGAGGGTCTCATCCACACAGGACAGGGGAAAGCATACACCTCATGGGTGCCCCCCATGTTGCTCTGCATCTCCCCTTCTTTCTGAGCTGCTCCTCTTCTCCCCGTTCCAGCCTGGACCTTTTTTTCCGCTGGCTCTTCGACACCCATTTTCTGGACGAGGCTGATATCAAGTTCCAGTGAGTAGCAGGGAGCTCCTCAACCTGCCAGGCGAGCAGCAGCACCCAACACTGGTCCCCAGTGGCTCTCCCGGCCACCTTCCCGAGTATCCTCTCACCCTCTGCATCCCTGTGGCAGGTGCGTTTTTCTCCCGGACAATGGCGCTTTCTTCGTCAACTACGTGGTCACCTCCAGCCTGATTGGGACAGCCATGGAGCTGCTGCGCATCCCGGGCCTCCTCGTCTACAGCGCCCGCCTCTGCTTTGCCAAGTCCGAGCCAGAGCGGCTGCACGTCAAGCGAGTATGTGGCTCTGGTCCCCTCTGAGCCTATGTGACCCCCGGCACAGCAGGGACGTGCTCGCTGGAAACAGGCTGTCCTGGTCCTATGGGGAGGCTTGTGGGGACTTCTTCAGGCCTTGTGGGGGCTAATGGAGGGAGGCAATTGTGTGGGCCACGATGCAAAGGCAAGTGCAGGCTTTGCGGCGGCAGAGGCAGTGATGATGCTGTGGTTGTTCCTCAGAGCCAAGCCTACCAGTTCCAGTTTGGACTGGAGTATGCCTGGACCTGCTGCATCTTCTCTGTCGTCATGACCTACAGCATCACCTGCCCCATCATTGTCCCCTTTGGTGAGTATGATACCATGCCCATGGTCCAGCTGCCCCCTGCACCAAGAACAGCTTGTCCCAGCCACCAGCAGTGGCATGGGAGCGCAAGCTTCCCACATGGTACAGGAGGACACTCTTGGGCATTGTCTGCTGGGCCTGCCCTGCTGCCCCTGTGACTTGGTTTCCACATTGTCCTCCCCCCAAATGCCCCCTCTCCTTCCACCAGGGTTGCTCTACATGCTACTCAAGCACATGGTTGACCGGTACAACATTTACTACGTGTACATTCCCACCAAGCTGAACCAGCGCCTCCACGTTGCTGCCATCAGCCAGGTCGTGGTGGCCCCCATCCTCTGCATGTTCTGGCTGCTCTTCTTCTCTGTCCTGCGCCTCGGTAGGGAGAGCTTGGGGCTGCCCCCCACCACTGCTGAGGGTCACATCTGACGCTTGAGGGGATGAGCTGCCTAACTCACCCCTGAGATAGGCATAGCATGGAGCGTGGGAAGGGGCATGGGAATGGGGAAGTTGTGATGGAAACCTCACAGATGAGGGGAGGTGTCAGCTAATGTTTTGGGGAGGGTTTTGAGAGCTTGTAAAACTCAAAGCAAAGGCCAGCCTGGGACTTGGCTGGGTGTGCAGCAGGTCCTTAGAGGCTCACGTGCTGCCTCAGTGTCTCTGTGCTCTAGGTCCCACCCGCCCTGTCACCCTCTTCACCTTTGTGGTCCTCCTCTCCTGCATCGTCTTCTCCTTCTTTGGCCTCTGCCTGAAGAAGCTGCAGCCACGGAAACCCTCCAGCTACCAGGTGAGTGCAGGCAGCCACCTGCCCTGTTCTTTTGCTCTGCTGTATCTGCTCCTCGCCTCTCTGGGGTGCATTTGCCGTGGAGAGTCTGAGGCAGTGCCTGGCTGCCCGCTGGCTTCAGCTGGGGACCCCCAAACCATCGTTTCCTCCTGGCTTCCATCTCCCCAGATGTCTGACCAGTCTGAGGGCGCCTTCAACGATGTGGAACGGAGCAGTGTTTCCTCCACCCCCAACTCCAACGTGAGTACCCCTCCTCAGCCCTGCCATGGCCACCCCCTTTGTTCCCCCAGGCCCTGACCCCACACTGCCCCCCGGGGCAGCTCTTTGTGGCCACTGTCCTGCAGGAGCCTGAGCTGAGCCTGACGCCGGCAGCCTCCCCGGCGCACCAGTCCTATGGCACCATGGGCAACCACCTGGAGCCAGCAGAGGATGGGGAGGATGGCGGGCTGCAGAGCTTCGAGACAGAGCTGGAGACAGTGGAGGGCGAGTACAGGAGCGGCCCTGTGATGGAGAACCAGGCCCGCTACCAGTGAGCATCCCTGCCGCCAGGGCGAGGACCAGCTATGCTGAGAGTGGAGGATGTGCTGGGGGGCAGGAAGGAGCCTTCTCAGCACTGGTGGGGGCCACCTCACTGACAGGGCAGAGGGACGACAGGACTGATGGGAGGGGGAGACCCCATTGCATGGGAGGTGGGGGGAGGCTTTGCCAGTCCCTCCTGCTGCCTGGACCGGCTCAACCCCCTCCACCGTCCCCACCTGCCTCTGCCAGCCCTTTGTGGAGAAGAAGGGGTGCAGCAGTGTGGGGAGAGGGTCTCTCTGAGAGGCCATGCTTTTGGGGGCAGGAGGGAGGCCCTGGCCCCTCCATGAAGGGGAAGCAGCCCAGACAGCTCAGACGAATGTGCCTGCTGCCACACCGTCCTGCAGGTCCTAAGTGGCAGGGGATGGCTATCCCTAACCCTTGCTTCCCACCCGCCCGCCCAGCGCTCAAGGCCCTGCCACCCCCTCCAGGCTTTGCCAATTAAAGCAGGGACTGCTGGGACATGCGTGCTTTGGTAGAGGAGGTGAGTGCCCGGGGTTGCTCCCCCTGCCTGAGCACCAGCGGCCCTGCCCCAAGTCAGGCATTAAAATACAAGCCCAGCTATGCCCCACCCTCCCTCCCCATCCTTCCACTGCTGCTGCACCATGCCTGTGCCCCTGGGTTCTCGGGGAGAAGTGAGAACTCAAGGGATGAGTGTGTTCAATGGCTGTGAGGGCAGCTCTTCATCATTCCACGCCCCCTGGCAGCATCTCCCCCATGCTCATGCTCTCCCTGGGGCTGGCCATGGGACCCTGCATGGCTCTATCCTGTTGCAACAGAAATGGGGGGGGGGCCTGGGTGTGGTCTGGCAGGACCCTAGCCTCCAGGTCCTGGTCCACCCCATCCTGCCCTCGCCCACAAGCTGCAGCCACGGGATGCTCCCCCAGCAGCCACACCGCCTCTGGAGTGTGAATCCTGCTGTGGTCAGTGTAAATGCACAGGCTCCTGCCTGGGCAGCATCTCTAGGGTTTTCCAGCTCATCCACAGCATCCATGGAGGCCCCTAGGGATGGGGGCAGATCCTCTCCCTGCTCGGCCCTTCTCCCACAGGCTAGCCTGTTTGGGCATGCTGGCTCCCTCCTTGGCCCTGCTTTGGCCTCAGGGCTGATTTTCCTGCTCCTGATTTTCCTGCTGGCTTCAGAGCAATTCTAGCTGCCATCCCAGGTCCGTGCAGGGAAGTAAGGGATGACGACGCAGCTCTGCCAGCACCAGGGCTGCCAGCATGGGGAGTGCTCCTGTGCAAAGGCAGATGCTTAGCCGTGGCACTGCTCAGCATTACTGGTGTCACTGGGAGTGGAGTCAGGGGGGCAATGTGCCAGTCCTGGGGCTCAGTGTGCTCGGCTGCTGCCCTCACTGCCTGCTCTGGGGGCAACCCCAGCCAGAGCAGGGGGGATGCTGATGGCCTATCTGGGTGGAAGAAAGTGCCTGGGAGCGGCACCGTGTCCTCGGGAGCTCGGGCTGCTGGTCCGATTACCCTTGGCTGCCCTGCTGTAGGAATGTGCCAGAGGTCTGTACCTTCTTGTGATTTATTGCTATGACCGTGCCTTGAATAAAATGACTTCACCCAGCCGCTGCGTGGCATCGTCACCCACATCCATCCTGCCCGGTGCCAGGAGAGGGGGAGACCCTCACGGCTGGAGCCTGCGAAAGTACCCCAGGCTCTTTCCCCACCTGTGGGCTGCTTTTGACCTTTTCTGGGGATGTCCTGCAGAAGCTTTCATGGCAAGGAGACCACTCAGACACCTCCCCACCTCCAGGCACCTCGCTGCCCACCACAGTCCCCACAAAAGCAAACCCCAGTGACTTGGCAGAAGCAACAAAGGTGTGGGAGCAGGGGAGCACCCTGCTGTGTCCCTGCAGAAAGGCTGTCACAGCCCTTTGCACCATCACCAGACATTGGGGACAGGGTGCAGTCCTGGGACAGGCATGTGCCTCCCCTGCCTGTCCTCTGCCAGTGCTCGCCCCCATGGCCAGGGCTGGGTCAGGACACCACCAAAGGGGCAAACACCACACACCGCCTGGAAGGAGCGGGAGGGTAGCCTGGAGCTCCTCTGGGACCACAGCAAGGAGCGGGATTAACAGTGGGGGGGTGGGGGGGGTTGGAGCAGGGAATCCCATCTGGGGATGGAGCAGTTGTTCCCAAAGCTGAACTGCCCACCAGCACGTCCTGGCGAAGGGAGCGAACACCATCTTGGGAACCTTTCTCTAGGTTTTGAACAGTCAGCACTCTTTTTCTCCCCTGCTCCCTCCCAAAACCCACTCTTTATACCCAAATTCCTACTTAAATGATTTGCCTCTGGTTTCAGCAAGTCCCTCCTGCAAGCCCTCCGTGGCTTCCCTGGGGTGGGCCCTGCCAGGCCACCGTGGCTTACCGCACACGAGCCAGGGTACACGGGGAGGGTTTCCCTTTGGGTGAAGCAGTGGAAAATTTAAATGCGCACTCCCCTCACCACACACTCCCACAGAGGTCCCTCACGGTTTGTATGCAGGGCCTCGCTCTGAGGCGGGAGCCCTGGCTGCGAGCGAGGGCTGTAATTGCCACCCCGGCCCATGGCTCTCCCATCCCTCGCACCAGGGAAGCTCGTCACAGCCGAACAGGGTTGTGCCAGCTCCATCACGCTGTGCCGCCACCACCACTCCAGACCTCAGAAACCCGCTCGCCTGATTACAGCCTGCGCACACAAAAGTCCCTCACAGCCAGGGCCGAGCCATCGCGTGGTGTCTCCCACCGTGCCGGCTGGCGGTGGGCAGTGCCAGGAGCATCCCCACCAGGCAGCAGCAGGAGTGGTTTGTGAGCGCCGTGGCAAACCTCCACGCTGGCACAGGGAGTCAAAGATGGGGATGCTGCTGGGGGGGTGCCATGCTGGCCCTTCCCTGCAGCGCTGGGGCTGGGCTCCCACTGCCAGGCAGCTGTGCTCCAGGCCAGGAAGAGCTGGAAAATTTGTTTTAGAGATGAACCCCAGGGAGGATTTCTTTGCATTCAGGTCTCTGCTGCTCTCCTTGCTCTTCACAGCCTGTTGCACGTTGCCCTGCAGAACAAGCCCCGTCCTAAACGTAGCCCAAGGCAGAGCAGTGCAGCTTTCCCAGGATGCTCACCATGCTCTCCTGGATTCCCAGCCCTCAGGAGATGCTATTACAGACCCGGAGCTGGCTTCCCTGCTCTGGGGACCATCCTTCTTCAGTGCCAAGCACCCACCTCTTCCAGGGCTGGAAAACCACCATGTCAAAACTAGAATACGACCCAGGAATGTATAGCAGACAGGACCTCCTGCATCCCCACCAGCTGCTCCCTGGGACAGGGCTGCTGGGGTGGCTCCTCACTCCACCTGGCAGGGTGGATGCTGCATGGAGCCAGGAAGGACTTCACTGTGAGGCTGTGCCCTGCTGCTATGGGCAATCAGCAGTGGGTGACCAGCAGTAGGTGAGATGATGCTATCTCAAAGAACAAAAGCAGCAGCTGAACAATAGAAAAGATATTTTTAGGCTGATTGCTTAAAACTCTAGTTCCATTAGAGAGCGTTAAATTTGAAAGGTAATGAGCAATCAGCAGCAGGATGCCTTTGCTAGCCCCTCTACTGCTCACCCATTCAATTACAGTGCACAAAAGCTCCCTACAGACATTTGGTGCTGGATGCTTTCTCATATTAGTCAGGCTGGACTACACAAGCACTCCCAGTGACCAATATCGCCAAAGCTAGAGCCAACAAGAAACCAGTAAACTCATCTTTGTCATCCTTTTTTTTTTTTTTGGCTTGCTTGGGCCTTTTATATTAAAATGAACATAAGACAGCAAAAAAGGCCAAGACTCACTGTTGTTCTTTATTAAATAGTACAGCTGGGTGTAAGAGGCACACAGACTAGTTCAGGTCTCTTGGGAGTTACACAAAACATGGTACAGAAGAGGAGAAGTCAAGGAGCTGGGAAAGCTAGAGGGAGCGGGGATGGTTTAGGGCAGTAACACCCACACCCCACCCATCACACAGCTGCCTACTTGTCACACCGAGCCAGAAGGCGTCCCCCCCAGTAATGCTGAAGGCTGATGCCACACAGTTGCAAAGAGACGTGATGTTCCCATTCTCAAACCCTCCTGCCCCGTACCATGCCATCACAGCTAGCGCTTCCACCCAGCCCCAGCTCCTCCATCCCTCACTGCCTGGTTTGAGAATAGGGAGGACCTCACCTGACCCAGCTGACAAAGCGAGCCATGGGCCATGATGCACAACACCACGCTGTAGGACTGCAGGAGCAGAGCCTGGTAACATGTTCCACAACACCCCTCATCTCTCCTCCCAAACACAGCCGGAGGGCTCCTTGCTTGCTGGAAGCCCATGGCTACCACCAGGCCTGGTGGCAAGGAAGCAGAGCCCCATCTCACAGGGCACCCCATGATCCTCTCTGTGGCATGGGGCTGGGAGACCTCAGCTGCATCTGCAAGGAGCAGGCAGCCCTCTCCTGCCCCAGAGTGAAGGACATCTGAGTATAGGAAGAACACGTCTCTAGAACAGGACCATCTCAGCCCTCAAGGCTGAGCTCCTCCTGTCCTGGAGGAGCAGCAAAAAAGAGCGCTGCCAGTAGCTGAATGCTTACTCCATGTCCTTGGAACTAGTGATGGCTGGGAACATGGTTCTGCCTGTCCCACAGCAACTTCTTCATAAAGATGGACTCTTCTTCAAAGTGCTCAAGTTCAGCTGCCCCCAGAGCCCTTAGATGCTCTCAGCCATTTTCTGGGATTTCTTCCAGCAGATGCTGTCCTCTCACTCCTGTCCTGACACAGCACTGCTGCATGCACCTAACTGTGTGCCTCGGTCTGCTCTGAAGTGGCTGTTTCTAAAATACGGATGGGAGGGATTACGAAAGGGTGAGGAGCTCTGCAGATGGGCATTGCGTGCAGCTGGGAAACGCTCCAGGTCCTGACAGCATCAGCAGAGAAATTCCAGCTATGCTTCCTCTGGCCATGAGCCGGAATGATTTTTGGAAGCTGTTGCCATGGCATGATTGCAACCTTAATTTTCATTTTAAGACATCTTTTCTTTGTATTTACTTTATTCTCCTTAACACAAAGCAGTAAAGAGCCACCACTGCTGTTGCATTTCAGCTGGCTCTGTGGTTAAACCAACCAGCCAAACCAACACAAAGCCTTTCAGCTGGCAGCCCAGACTGGCTAAAAGCAGCCTCACCTCGGGATTAATGTGACCCCCGTTCCTTGAAGCATCCCTAGGAAACACACTGAGTTGTGTCCAACCTGACACAAGGAAAAGCCATGGATCCTATCCAGGGGAGAGGTAATGCAGAAGGCAGCACCAGGATTAACTATTCGGTAGTTTTGTGTTGGTGAAGGAGAGGGGGAAAAGCTCCCCACAAGGTCTGGGGAAGATGGCCACATGGTATGGCCAGCTCCCACTTCTGCTGCCCCTGCCCCTGGAGGGAGCCAAATCTGCCACTGCCATGGCTGAACCAGGCACAGCAGCACGGGAGGAGTGAGCAGTGCCAGACCTGTCAAGTCTCAAGCATGGCAAATAGGCACTCAGGCAAATAAGCCTGAGAGGCCTACACTAGCTGTCATCTAACTAGGGTGGGTAGCAAGAGGAGGGAAGACGAGCCAGCTAAAAAACAGAGTCGGTACATGGGTGTTGGTGCTCGAGCTAGCCTGAAGGAACTTGGGGCAGGGAGGCATACCTGTGCTGTGGCACTCCTAGGCTCTGCTGCAGAGATGCACCCTGCCAGCCCTTAGCAAAGGCAGAGATATGGTCATGTCGAAGCAAGGCAGAATCACTGGGACAGCCCCAAAGCACGCGTGACTGGAGGAGACAGCAATGGGCTGGTGCACAAAGACAGAGGTGCAGAGAGGCAGAGAGCACGGCGTGGTCGGGAATGGGGATGGCTGGCAGGATCTAGTCCCCTTCTGGGAGGGTCTCCCAGCCACGTCGCATGGCCTTCACCACAGCACCGTAGAGTTTGCTCCAAGCCTCCCGCATGTCTGGGCTGAAGGCAGTGCCAAGGCATTTCTCCAGCATGTACAGCAAGGACTCACCGACAGTCTGCAAACCAAACAAGGAGGCATCAAGCTCAGAACTGGGGGACAACACGCAGCCTCTTCGCTGACTTCTCCACCTTTTTGGACTTCTCCCATTGCACGGCAGCTGCTTCTCCTCCACCAGCGGGACCATCCCATCCCATCCCTGGCTGCTCAGAGGGGGCCCAGAGCCAGCCCACACCGTCCCCTTCCCCTGCCCTGTGCTGGCTCTCACCTCACACCCCATACCCTGGGTGAGTGGGGAGTGCAGGCAGGGAGCAAGGGCTGGCGCTGCACATGTCACACCAGGGGAGAGGTACACGTCCATCCTCTGTGGCTCCCAGATGCCAGTAGCCAGCCCCATCCCCTGGCACATCAGTGGATCAGCAGATCAGCTCATGCCCGGAGAGTGGGTTAGGCTGGATGCTGAGGGCCTGCCCCACTGCCTCCCAGGCCTCTCCATGAGGCAGTGCTCCTCACGGAGCTGGGAGCAACCCCATCCGGGAGCACCTACACACTGGGCGCAGGGCTGGTGGGGATCACCATCCCAAGCAGCAGGGACCCTGCTCCCTCTGAAGAAGACCAAAGCTAGCAGCATCAGGAGGGAGCCATGCATTGGTTAGAAACCTTTCCTTCAACCTGCCCGGCCCTGCTGCGTTGTCCAGCATTTCTGTTAGTTGGTTGATGGCGGGAGAGGAGTAAGCAAGGGCTTAATATGGAGGATGCTCCTGTCTTACTGCCACAGAAGAAGCAGGGGCTGAGATGCAGCCACCCCATCCCAGTGCAGACACAGAGAGAGGTGGATGCTCCCTTTCCCAGGTGCAGTGAGGTTTGCCCAGAGATCTAGGGCCCAGGGCAAAGGCTGAGCCTGCAGCCCTGTGTTGCAGGACAGAGTGCACTGCCCCAAACCGTGGTCCTCTTCAAACAGGGGAAATGCCTTGCTCCCCTCTGTCCTTTCTCGCTGGACTTACTGGTGGAGGGCAGAAAATGAGGGGAGCTCAAGGGTTTACCTGACTGAGCCAACATCACTATGCAGGTACCAGCATCTCAGGGGCTGCCCTGCGCCACCAGCTTTCTCTCCAGCCAGCTGAAACTAGCAGGTGGGCTCAGAGGGATGGGGACAGCCAAAGACTGCAGGCAGGGCTGCACAAACACATCTGCAGTGGGACAAGACAGGATGCCTCACCGAGAAAGACTCGACCTTCACACCAACCGCCTGGTGCTTCTTGCCAAGGTTGCAGAGATACTCTTCCAGGTAGGACAAGTTCTCCAGGTGGCTCACAGCAGCATCGATCACCAGCATCACCTGCAGGAGCACAGAGGCAGAATGGCATTAACAGCAAGGTTCTGCTGCCCTCCCAGAGGACAAAGAGTCTGACCCCTCTACCCCCCTACTTCACTCTTCTCAGCCTGATGACCTCCTAGCCCAGCAGATGCCCTCTGAGCTTTCCTTTGCTCTACTGTGATCCATGTGTCACATCAGTAAGACATGCTCGCAGCAGCACACATCACATCCTTCCATGGGACACTGCCAGAGGTGCCACAGCAAGCAGCGCTGCTGACCTCCCTGTCCTGGAGAGGGTAAACAACCCTATAGCAGAGCAGTTATGGGCTAAGGTCTAACACTGATGCAGTCATTACAGCTCTTAGAACCTCAGGACAACTGCAGGGGAGCCCTGGAAGTTGCCAGGACTAGAATTTCCAACTAGAAGTTGTCAAGATGGTGCAACTGTGAATAAGGCAACTCCAGTTCCAAGATCAGCCAAGGTATTTTGAGCAGATGGGGTGGATAGTACAGCCAAGAGACCTGGTCTGGTAAAGCACATACCACTGTGGTCTCCCAGAAAGGAGCATGAAGAGTCAAATGGAAACAGGACAGAGAAGGGTTAATGAGGGATGAAGGGAACAGACAGACAAATTAGAAGAAGAGATTAAAGCCAGGGCTTGGTTAGCTTGACAAAGCCAAGAGGTGATAGAATTGTGCTCTATAATTTCAACAGGGAAATTATCTCCAACAAGAGCAGAGAGCTATTTCAGCTCAAGGTAATAATAGCAGAAGTAAAAATGGACTTAATTTTGCCAATAAACAGAGGCTGGAAAATAACAAAAAGCTTGCAGCTATCAGAGGAGCGCAGTCCTGAAACAGCCTCTTATGAGGAATAAAGACAGGCAAGTGAGGCACCAAACTGGTTTAAAGATGGAGCCAGAAAAGATGGAGCCAGACAATTTATGAAGGCATCTGCAAGCCAGGGCTGTGCTCTGCCCTGGCAGGGCCTCTCCTCAGGGCTCAGCAAAGGGCCTCTGCTGCACTGGGTGTAATTCTGTCCGTGCATGAGCTCCTCCAGATGACATCAGCATTGCTCCTCTCCCTGTTTCGAGGGGAGGCGAATGGGTATCGCAGCACTCTCCCAGAGGCTATCCAAGAGACACTGTGGGCCTTCTGGCTCTACAGCCACACCAACAGCATCTCTGCAGTAGTGAGTCCATGGGAGCCTGGCCCACTGCTCAGCTCTGTGCCACCTCCTGGTCAGCATGTGGCCGAGCAGAGGGCTTCAGTCCCTGTCTGGACAGAAGCGAGCTCACTGAGGCCCTTCCACTTCCAGAAGAAGCGGGCTTTCAACTTTCACAAGACATAATCCACTTTGGGGCACGGAAATCGGCATGGTGCTTCTTACCCACCACAACCTGCATCCTCATCCCCTCCCCACTGTTGCAGGGCACTTTGTCCTCACAACAGCACCTTCTGCTAGCATGAGTAACCCCCTGCAGTTACCAGCTCAGGAGGAGACTTCCCATGCCTGGTTCCCCAGTCAGACACTCCACAGTCTCAAGTCATTGCCTAAGGGCTTCCTTTTCCACAGAGGCTGTGATCTGGCCATGCCACAGCCCCTCTCTCACCTTCCTGATGTGATCCAGGAACTCGGGGGCAGAGAGGCACTCCTGAGGGCTGGCAAACTGCTTGCAGTTGTACTGGAAAAGGGGCAATAGGTCAGGGTCCAAGTCAAACAACCTGCAACAGCAAGAGAAACCCCCATCTTCTCACTTCCTCAGCTTTATTCAGAGTCCCACTCGCCTCAGGAACAACCCCATCAGCAGCATACCCACAGCCCCCTGCTCTGCCTCCCCTCCTACCTGTTGATCCCTCCCCACCTGTCAAGAACCCAGAAGTTCTGAAAGGTCTTAGTTTGGGGCAATCCAGGTTACCTATGGTCAAAAAAAGTCTCTATTTCCACAGCCACAGCTCTCAGATGGCACCTGAGGAACAGTCCCAGCTTGCTGGAGCTCCTCGCAAGCCGGCCCTTCTCCCCAAAGTCTTGGTTGTTGTCTCAACTCTTCCCTTTCTCACTTCATGAGCCCCTTGAGCCCCAAAGCTCCCAAATCCAGGGAAGACCTGCAAGCTCCAGCCGCCAGCCTTCCTACTTGAGCAAGGGGGTCATGTACAAACTCAGCTAACGCCCCACTTTCTCACGCCATCACCAGCTCCCATTGTTTCCCTTCTCATCCTGCCTGCTAGTGTATGCCAGGCACATATGGGTCTCAGCAGCAGCCATCTAACAGGCTGACACTGTCCATGGAGGCCACAGGGAATTCAGGCAAGACATCCTACACATGAAACTAATGCATCCCTCTCCCCTCCACTAAACCTCCCAAACATCGCTGTGGCTGCTCGCAGCTCTGCTCTGCAAGGTTTGGCTCCCGCCTGCTACGCCCCGCTCCAGAAGCTGGACATCAACTCTCCAACCGTCCTTTTAAAATGACTCCTCATAGCTTTTTCCTTTTCTTCTTCCCATAACCGAGCCATTAATCGGCTTCGGAGACGCAAGGAGTCGGGTTCCAGCCATTCGCCCCAGCACACCATTTCCTCTGCCCCGAGACCGAGCCTCTCCCCAGCGGCCAGGTCTCCGGCCGGGGCCGCAGCGCCGTGCCAGGGACAGTCGGGAGGTCCCTTCGCCACACGCCCCGGCGCTGGGCAGGCACGCAGCTCTCCCAGCGGCAGAAGTAACGGTGACAAGGCGGGGGACCGGCGGGCAGGACCGCCCGAAACCTGCCCGCTGCCTCCCCCTAACAAAGTTCTCACTCGCAGAGGGGGGGAGAGGCCGGGAAGCGGCGCGGAGCGGACGGCCTGCCCCACGCCGCTGCCCCGGGCGGCGGAGGGGCTTCGGCCCCGGGGAGGGGACAGGGCGGGGTAGGGCAGCCGGCCGGGGGCCGTCGCCAGGCGAAGGGAAGCGTTTCTCTCCAAGAAGCGGAGCCCCTCCATCACACATCACACACACCCGCACACACACCCCGCTCCCCCGGTCGCTCCGGGCGGGCGGCCAAGACTGGGGCGCCGGTGTCCGCCCCCCGCCGCTGCCGCCCCGCTCACCTGGTGAAGAGGACGAGGCCGTGCTGGACGGGGCTGCCGCTCACCCGCTGCCAGCTCTCCCGGATCAGGGCGCGCTGCCCGCCCGACAGCAGCATCCCGCTCTCCATGGCGGGGGCGTGGGGACCTGCCCCTCGCCGCCCGGGGCCGGCCGCTGGCACCGCTCCCTCCGCGGGCGGAGGGGCCGCCGAGCGGCAGCCGCCCGCCTCTCGCTCCGCCGGGAGGGCCCCGCCGCCGCCGCCCCCTCGCAGCCCCGGGCGGGCGGCGCCGCGCTGCCCCGCTCACCTGGGGCTCCGGCCCCGCCGGGCGCCCGCGCCCCGCCCGCCGCCCCTGCCCGCCCCGCGGCGGGCTGCCGGCACCGCAGCGCCCCGGGGCCCCTCTGCTCCACCCGGGGCTTCCCCGACCGCCACACGGGTAAGGAAGGGCTCACTTTGTATTTCCCACTCAGGGAAAGGAAGGAAGGGAGAAAAACAACAACAACAACAACAACAAAAAACAGAAAAAAGAAATTTAAATCCCCCCCCCACCACTCCCCCCCCCAGGACTCGCAGCCGCAGGGCAGAGTAGAAAGTTCAGCTCGTTCATGGTTGACATTTTCCAATCGGCCCGATTCGGCAAGTGAAGCAGCGAGGCAGCACAGCGCTGGCGAGGGGAGCAGCGGGACCAGCCCTGGGCCAGCTCCCCGCCAGCCCAACTGTGCCGTGGAGGCCCTCAGCGATCCTCCAGCACTACAGCATCCTCTCGCTCTCGGCCGCTTCCACTGAGGCTCAGGACACCCCACAGCCACCCGCTACCTCCACAAGCAGATGCAGTCTAGACACTGCGAGACAAATGTTTAATTCAAGGCTAATTAAGCCAGCTGAACCAGGCAAAGTTGTTAATAACCGATCAGAAGACATGTCATCTTTGTCAAACATGTTCAGGACACGCAGCTTCTCTGTATTGTTCAGACAAAGGAAAACACTGCTTTTAATTTGGCCCCGGGATTTAGGCAGCATGGAGGAAACAAGGCGAGAAGGGGCAAGCAAGGTCTCAAGCAGCACAACAGAAGCCAGGGAAGCCAAAGCAGTCATGCAAGTTACAGTTCTCAGAAGCACGGGAGCAGCACAAAAGCACAAATACAACCATCACAGTCTGCTCTGAAATAACAATTGTGCTGATCTTATTACAAGTTCTGGTTCTATATATCAGATCATTTCTTGTAATTAGGAGAGAAGACAGCAGCCTCTGACCCAACCCAGGAGCACATTGACTCAGTGTAGGCAGAAAGGAGGCTCTTCTCATTAGTGTACTGAAAATAATCTTCGGGAGAAGACAAGTTCAAAGGCACCGTGCTACATCCTCAGCCCCAGCCCCAGATTGTCTCCCAGGGGCCTTTCTCCTCAAGAGCCAGACAGCACTGACTGCAGTGACAGCTGGAAGCCACCGGAGACGTCTCTGCAAGTGCCAGAATAAATCACCTGTTTTCTCCGGCTTTTGAGACCTCACATTCTCAGCGCAAACCCAACAAGATGATGTATAGGAAAAGCTCCACAGACATTAGAGGAAGCTGGAGAACCCTGTCCTAAAGCTGTGCTCTTGAAGAGTCCAACAAACTCACAAAGAAATTGAACTGCCAGATGGGACCAGGGAGTCCCACAAATACTTACAGATCTCTGGCTCCTGAGCCAGAAAGCAAATGATGTTCCAGGTATACAGTGTTTTGAATGCCATTGCCAGAAAAGACTTAATTAATGTCAAAGGTCCCAGGTCCTGGAAAGATGCAAACGGCTTCTGTTAAATAATGGCTCCTGTTAAAAATACAGCATTTTAGCTTTCATAATAATCCCAACAAGCATGTGATCTCTACACATCTATATTCTTACCTAACAGGGAATAAATACAAAGCAGTCAATAATAAAGTCATGAGCTGCAGGGCCATCTCATGGCTGAAGGGTTGGAATATGCAACCTGCCAGCCCGCAGTGCTTCCTGCTGTTGGCCACCACCTTCTGGTCCACAGGAAGCTCCCACTGAAAACAGCATCTTAGCTGTGCGGTTGCAAAGGAAACATTCACACAGGGGACTGATGATAAATCAGTGCGATGTCACTGCTGAAGCTGAAAGGAGCCTGAAAGAGCAGTGGGAAATAGCAGGTTAATCTGAGCAGGGCAGCGAACGCAAGCCCGGTAGCGCCGACACAAAGGTTAACCTTTAGCTATCTTGCAGCTGGTCGAGCGCACCAGCAAATAGCATGAAGTGTCATCCCATATGCATCTGCACAAGCTACTCGGATATTTCAGCCGGTTGTCACAACCACATAGACGTGGAGTTTCACCAGAGGCTGGCTGGACAGTTCAGCCTGCCCCTGCTAACAAGAAGGGGGAACAGAACAGGGTGGCAGCGCTGTGCTGCCAGGGTGCCGGACAGGAGAGTAGAGAGTCCTCCCTTGACCACAGGATACCGAGAAGCAGAGTTGAAGCACACATGTGCAGTCAGAGCAGCAACCAAGGCTGAATATTTGCCTAGCAACATTTTTAATATATTCAGAGCTGGCTGATAGAGGAGGAAGAGAAGCACCACAACAGCAAGTTAAGAGTGACCAGCTGCTAAAGCTTAGCTGGGACATGGAACACCTTTCCTCTGGTCTGTGATACCAACTATCATATCCCAGGGCAACAATAAAATGCAGGTTCAGCCACTGCTCATGATGGCGAGGGTACCTCAGACAATAGCAGTGACGGCAATGGAAAATGGTGGCTTTTGTCCAAAATCTTCCCCCCTGCACCCTCCCTCCGTGCTGCAGATGGTGGCTGCACGCTGAGTGCTCACAGTCACAAGTGTCAGAACAGACCAGGCATAACAGCAGCAACAAGCGTGCTGAGCGTGACGTGTCTTCTCCTTCTGTGGAACACACAGGTGCCCCAGCTGATGAAAGGGTCAATGGGCTGGCCATACCCCTGCCTACCTGTTGGCACCCATGCTGGTATGACACTCAGCAGAGTCTAAAAACCAAAGAAAATTAATTCCTTACCTGCCCGCCAGCAACAGCTCCTTCCGAGCAGGGTAAGGGCTCATTCAGGAGCAGTTTCCCCACCTTCCCTGCCCCTCTGAACAGTGAATCCATCCCTTGCTGCCTTCTGGCACGTATTATACATGCCCTCTCCCTTAATAAAACCAGCAGTATTTCCCTTGTGACAGCATAGATCTTACAGCTGTAAGGAGGGACTTGAGGTGGGAGAGAGGGAGAGCTCAGGGGTGAGAACCATCTGAACCACTATTCACATGATTTAAAAGAGTGAGGGCTCGGGAGACATGGTGCTCTTCCCCATGTGCAGAGCAGCTTCCCCCTCACAGCTATGTGGCTGTCGGAGGAGTTCCTCCTGCTGCCACGGCACTGAGGTGCTGACAGCACAAGTGGAGTCCAGAGAGGATTTAAAGTACAAGGAAAAACAAACAAGCAAACCTGCTTTCTTGTTTAAGTGTTTTACGAGCCTTCAAGCATGAGGAAGCCTCAGGATGCATCAAGAGGCTGAACACTGCAACCATTTCCATGGTCTGAGGGTTTCCTGCTACAGCCTCCAGCTCCCTTGGCTCCATGTGCCTAGCCTGGCATCTCAGCTCTCTTCTGAGACGTTCTTGGATTTCTACAAGACTGCCCCTGGAGCTCTCGTGAGTGAAGAGCCACCAGGTCAGCAGCACAGACTGCTCCAAGTCATTTGCAGACCCCTTGGAGAAAGGGGAGGCAGATTTCTGGAGAAGCTCACTGACCTGCAAAGAGAATGATAAAGCTCTTTTATGCTTTGGAAGAACACAAATTTATAATGTTTTTCATTTGTAGGGGGCCTCATGTAATCTACAGCCCCTTTAAGTTACAGTACCAACACTCATAACTCCCCTTGCCAAGTGTCGGCTTTACTTGTTCAGTGCCTCAGTTTACCCACAGGAAAGAAACTTCTCCAAACTTGTAAAACAGTGTGACAGAACTGGGAACAAGATCACAAATGTCAGTCCCCAACCCTGTGCTCGGGGTGCTTGGAGAACAACCCTCCCTCCCCAGGGACACCCCACCAGCCTGGCCTGGGGATGACTGTTTTGCACGTGCTGCTGTGGCACCGTCAGTTTTCATCACAGCTGCTGTACCAACAGACCCAAATCCCCTTTGGACTCCTGCTAAATTCCAATTCTACATCTGTGAGTCTTCATGAATAATGCCACTCTGATCTAGCTGCTTCAGGCTCCCTGCTCACCTCGGATGTGAAATCCTGGGCTTGAATAAATCCCTTTTCTTTTCCCTTGCCCCCAGTCTCAAAACCACAGACCATGATGGCTCCTCTTTTCCCAGACTCCCATCCCCGTCCTCAGTTGGAAGCAGAGGTCATGCCACATTCCCAGCAGTCTTCTCAAGCTACCCCCTTGGGCCATGGCGCAGAGCAGCTCAGTAGAAAAGCAAGTCACAAAATACAGTGGCATAACTAGAAGCAAAAAGAGATGTGGGAGGGAATAATCATGCTCATAAAATGATGAAGGCAACAGCTGCAGAGCTCGCTGACTGCCACCGTGCCTGCAGGGAGAGCAGGGCAGCACTACTGACCTTGAGGATTTGGGCTAAGGGGAGAGGGAGAGGCAGAGGGAGGAGGAACAATGTGTGGGAGAGGATTCAACAGCAGAATAAAATGAAAACATGTCTTTCGATTTCGATTTGCTACTAGGCATCCTCAGGTTCATCTTGGATCTTCCAGGAACATCCGGGGAAAGTTTTGTACAGGGAGGTGAAAACAAGTCAAGGCTGACAGGGCACAAAGCAAGGGGGAGAAGCCAAAGGGGAGCACACAGAGAGCTGCTAGCCTGAGTATTTTTGACTTATGAGGCTGTTGGACCAGGTCTGGCACTTCTAGATGCTCAGACCTCACCTCAGTTGTTACTCCCCTTGCACTCTAGCTCAGTGACAATCCACCAGTTGTTACTCCCACCACCAGGCTGTGATCTTCCAAGAAGCAACCTCTGCCTCTTGTAAGTCACTACAAAAGCCAGTTCAAAAAGTCTGTCCACATGTCAGTCTTGGCACACAAGCTGAATTTGATCCTAAGACACAACTACAGAGGTGTGTGCACTCCAAGCTGGTGAGATGGAAGCAGCCATGGTCCCAAAGCTCTGCAGCCTCATCAGCTCAATGCGGTGCTCTAGCTAACGCCTGGCAACTTGGCAAGCACAGTGTCAGCACAGTTACCTGGCTTCTGTCCTACCAAGAGATAGTGCACACAGGCTTGGATCTTCCTCTGGTTGTCCTTAAACTTCTGGACTGGATCATCCTTCAGCTGCTGAAACATCATGGCAAAAGCTTGGTGAAAGGACGCTTTACTCCCTATGGAGCCTCCTCTGTAGTTTCCCCACTGGGTTTGCCTTGTTTCAGAAGTGGTGCCGGTCTCTGAAGTGCTCATTGATAGTCCTCTACGATCTCAACCCAGTCCTTTCCCCCTCCCTCTTGCAATTTGAATTCACACTATTGACTAGGGCATCTCCTATAATCATTTGACCTACAGTGGTTGTCTCCGAATCACTTTGATGTGATTTATTAAAACAAAAATTTTGCATTCAATTGCACCCATTCCTACGTGGCAAGGCTGTGCTTTTCACTTTCAGCTTTGTACACCCAGCCATCTGCTCTCAAAACAAACCCCATGTGTTATTGTTTCTACATGTGGGATCCTTCCCTTTGAGGTCTCCTCCTTCTCACCTAAGCCATTCCAGGTTTGGGGCTCTGTCAAAAATAATTCTCCAGTTCAGTGAGAAATTTTGCACCTGCAAACTCCAGAGTCAAAGATGCCCAAGTGTTGAATAAATATTGTGGCTCTGTCTTGAGGAGAATGATGCAGTTATGCTACATCTTAAAACACTTCCCAATCCATTAGTAACTAAATAGGATGTTAAACAGCAACTGTTAGCAAGCCTTAAAATCAGCAGGCATAGACAGCTTGCACCCAGGAGTCCTACAAGAGCTGCCTGAGAGTACCTCCAACCTACTTATTGTTAACTTTTTTTTTTTTAATAATGCTTGAAATAAAGAAATTTCAGCAGACTTACAGAGTGCAAAATGTGACAATACTCAAAAAGGCCAAACAGAATGATTAAGTAAGGAAGAAACTAACTAAGCTGATAAAACCCAGCATAGAGAAAATAATGAAAAAAAACAGTAGGGAGTTTATTATAGAAGCATTTGAAGATGGGCGTACAATTTTTCAGTGATCCATCAGTTCATGCCTTTCCTACTCTGCCAAGGAGCGGTCTAATGCTTGATCCATCTCTTACTACCTCTATCCTGACAGTTTTTCATTAACTTTGATATTCCTCATTATGTCTTCATTCTGTGAAGCAGCCTTTTTGCTTTCCCCCTCCGCATGAGTCTTTCACAGCAGCCCTTAGTAATTTGAGTTCTCACTTCCTGGATGCTTCTCTTGTTATATGTGAAGTCAATAACAACTTCTTATTCAGCTTCTCATCTTTGGCTCTTCCTGGCTTTGCTTTGCACTGGGATAGCTGGTGCTTGTGCCCTTGTTAACCTTTAAATATCGCTCCTCAGATTGCTTCCAATGGGATTTTGCCTGGAAGTTATCAAATTGTTTAAAGCCACTTTCTTCAGCTGCACTGGCTTTATTTGGCTGTTCTCACACTGTTCACAAATCTTAAATAAAGACATACCATCTTACACATGTTCACATTCTCATCTCAACCAATCCTCCCCACTTCTCAACTAGTTTCCTTCTCCACCTTCTAACCAAATAGTTACTCTCCCTAAAGCATTCCAACAGACCAGCACACTGCCAGGGTGGGACTCAGCTGACCCAGCACAGCTGCCTTCCTATGGGCAAGTAACCTAAATTCCCTTTCTGGTCAACAGAGAAACCCAGGTACTTCAGAACTACCTCATCCTAAAATACACTGTGAAAAAAAAAAGTCAGACGAATGAAGCCTGAAAAGTACCTTTTGTCAGCTGCAAGACAGCAGGATGACGAGCTTTGGAGATAAAACAACTGCAAGAATGGTAAATAGGGACAAAGCAATTTACAGCAATCATAACACTTGGTAGACTATGCCCATTCAGATAAAGCACAAACTTTCTATTTCCAGAGCATGCGCTATGTGGGCCAGTGCCAGTTAGAGATGGTGTATTGGAACACAACTCCAAAGTGTAGAGCCACAATCCTTGGATGTAAACCAGGAAGCAGCGGTAGGAGCAATGAAGATTTATTTCAGCATATGGAACTGGGGAGACTGATGTTGGAAGACAGTGCACAATTTGGGAAACTATATGGGTAAACCGAAGGAAATGAGAAAAGAAGCTGGGGAGATTGAGGGCTAGAGAAAGCAACTTGCACTGAAAGTTTCTATTTGGTTAGCAGAAAAGAAAATTAAGCAGCAGCTTGAAGACAGAGCACAAAATCCATATTAAAACACCAGGTTATAAAAAAGCCTCATTCTTGTTGAGGAACATGTAACAGGATGGCGGATGGAATTTAGGAGCCTAGAAATCTGTCGGTTCAAATCAAATGCAAATGGAATCAGTCACCAGTGTCCACCCACGCGCGATCACTTACCTGCAGAAAGAAGCCATTCTTCCTTTAGAGGGCAGTGAGAAGTAAAGTGTTACTTCAGATACCATCAGTGTTTTCTGAACACTACTTCATGCCTTTTCCTTACAGTTGTTTCCATACATTCTAGCACAACGTCTGTATCAGCAGTCCTTCCTTCCAGATCGATAGCCCTCATCAGACAATATCCAAAGACCAACTTGCACGTTCTGAACCAACACCAGCTGTCGATAGGCTCTTCAGTAACCATCTATTACCCTATTATATCACCTTGTGCAGGCCATAGACCAGTTTCTAGCTGTCCCGGCTTTACTTTAGCAGCCCTTGGAACATGTCTAAACAGACCGGTTAGCTCTCTTCCGGCACTGATCTGGGCATCAATGTGTAGCCCCACATAAGAAGGCTGTATTTTGGTTTTCCCCATCTAGTTGCACCCCAAGAATGGCAACCCCTTGTTACACTGTACTAAAAAGTATATGCTGCCCTGTCACTGCAGCCTGGCATAGAGCTGGATTCTGATTTACAACGTCCCAGTTTTATTACAGACTCTTCCATTTAGCTCACAGCAAGGGCCACATTTGTATAAAATTATGCATTGGTCTGATGGTATGGACACTACGCACTCAACCTAAGAATGACTTAAAGAAAAATGTTGCTTTCCTGAATAAAGTGCTTGATCTGTCGAATAAAGTGTTCATAGGCAACCTACCAGAAGCTTGATGAATATACCCATTAAACCCGACATATTATACATATTTACAATTTAACAAGTCTTTAACATGGCGAAATAAACCCACTTCAACAGACGGTACTTTATTCTCATCCAAACGTACCAGTTTCACTCCCTGCTGTGCTTATCGGCATATGACTTGGACTGCAGTAAAACATGAACTCCTAGAACTGCAGTCCAGCAATATTTGTGTGCTAAAAGCTGACATAGATCACCATTGTCCTAGATTGAACTCACCAATGGGTCTGTTTAAAGTTCATGTTGCTTGGGGAGGGGAAAGGGGAAAAAAATCACCTCAAAATCTAGACACAAAGAGAATTCTTGAAAGAAGAGGTATTTATTACAAAATTAAATTCCAAATTCTACCTCATTTTCCGTGATCTCCTGTACAAAACACATTTATAGCTCAAGGGAACATTTTCCCATTCATGGACAGATGCACACGCGCGCACACATACACACGCAGTATTCGTAAGAAAGGTTCAGAATACAGGACAATTACAAGAGAACCCCTCTCACTGATGCTCCAAACTCCCCCAGTCAGGGGCAAGTTCTTCAAGGATGGTTCTGAACACTGCCTCTTGTAAAACACAGTAAACTCACTTGGCAAAGTTTTAGTATCAATTACAAATTTGTCAGGAGTGGTTTCTGTGCTAGTATGTCCCCAACCTCAGATATTATTTGTGACAATCTTAGCCCTTGACATTCAAGTAAAGAGCATATGGGAGTTTCAAAAGTAAAGCAACTCACAACTAACGATGCAACCAAGGTCTTAGTACTTTAGAGAAGACAGAGACAATTTTCAGTCCTGACTGCTTGCAGCCCACAGCGCCGCTGAAGACAGCAAGTGTGCTATGGAGGCGGTGTTCCTATCCTCAGCATTCCTTTCCCAGCAGGAAAGAGCCTTATGGTGTTCTAACAGTCCATACATTTTTTTATTTCATGACACACCCTTGCCAATGTGTGGGGTCACTTGCTGTAAAGGGGTAAATACTCCTATATTTACCTATATTCATATATATATAACTCCTATATTCCCCAGCTGGTGGAGGCACAGGGCACTGCTAAGGAGATTTTCACATTGCCAGCAGGATCCTGAGAGGAGGAAACAGTGTTATAACGGTACCTGTGCGCGGAGTGGCAGCCCAGAGGGTAAGTCACACAGGCACAGCCTTTGGAAGAGAAACTGCTAGGTGTGGCAATGGAGAACTTCAGGTAAATGCTAAGAGGTGTCCTGTCCTACCCCTTGTTCAGGCACGTGCAAGAAACAGATGCACAGCCTAAAAACTGGAAGAGAAGCAAAGACATGTCCTGTACCTTGAGCATACTTGAAGACGTGGAAGGAAGGAGGGAGACATAAAAAGGTAGATCCTGTCAATGCCCTTTGTGCATCAATAAGCCCTTCCAATCAAGATGCAAAAAGAAAATTCTCTGCAGGCGAGAGCGTGGTGGTGGCTCTCCCACCCACAGGGCTGTGAACAATACTAGTAAGCAGTATATGACACAAAGTTCTCCACCTGGACCAAGGGCAACCTTGGCACAGGAACCTCCATTCAAATCCTCCTCACAGTCACACCTCTGCCTCCTAGCAAGAATAGGCCAGTTCCTGGAAACAGGCCAGTCCCTGCTGCTGGAATACGTGCGTGTGCACCTGTGTCCTGAAGTGACTGTTAACAGAAACCTTTTAAGGATGGATTGTCTAGGATGAAGCTAGATGAGGCCAGAGGCCTTCTATCTATCCTCCAAAGACTGAAGAGGTGAAAATAGAGTTTACACATAAAAAAGAATTTGAAGCAGGGAACATGGCAGCCTGTAGCTTTTTGTGATTTGAATCCACGGATACAGGTTGATGAAATACTTTGCCAGTGATAAAAGGAGCCCTGTCAAGCACAGTTCAAAGAAAGCAGCTGCTCCAGAGAACAGCATCTTCTGGCCTCAGAAAGCACTGTTAGCTCTTTTCCACATGACTGGGGAAGGGGACTATTAATCAGTCCTCAAAATGAACCTGAACTCATTCCACAAGCCCAAACGGAAGAACTGAACTGAAGCAGCCCAAATTCCATTCAGAAAGCAAAGAGTGCCCTGCACCCATAGCTTCACATCTGCGCCACTCAGACATTTTAAGTCAGAATCAGTAAGGGAATCCTAGTTATTGCCTGTTATTCACCTCACAAAATACTGGTTACTATTACGTTCCAGCTATAGCCTGACAGGTTTTGTTTTGAGAAGCAAATATTGAAGGTCAAATTCTAACTAAAATAATTTTCCAGTATTTTTCTCCTGAAAGAAAACAGAGCAATATCAATTTACGCTTACTTGACAATGCAACCCTTGGAGTCCAGAGGGTGCAGAGGAAATGTCTGCTCTCTAGTCTTCAAATGACGCTCCTTGACGGTAACCAAGCTGACCCCTGTCCCAGCGGGAATTATGGCTACTTCATCCCTATCAATAGCCCTCACCAACGGTATTCCAAAGGCGAAACAAAATCTGGTGAGATGCGTATCTCTGCCTTGAGCCTTGGCCCACAGGTGGAAAGTTGGGCACAGTTAGACCCACTCTTGAGGGTGGGCTGCCCAACTTACGACTACCCTCACCTATCGGACTGTGACGCCAATGGCTCGGTGATATAAGGGGGTGGCCCTGCATCACGAGCCATGCCAAGCCCAACAAATTCTGTCCTGGTGACTGAGACGGAAGACTATCCTACGGGAGCTGGATGAGGACTGTTTAAAGTACCAAGACATGCCTGTCCTGGTACGGAGCTGGATAAGGACTGTGGGTGTGCTGAATCAACGTCTGTTCCGGAGACCCGAAAAGATCCTCCAGCCGCTTGGGCCTTCCATGGAGGTCCTAGATGTCTGTGCTGTGGGACCTGGACGAGGACTGTTGCTGTGCTGGAACATCTAAAGGCAGGCAGTGTGGGCTCGTAATGAGTATCATGATGTGTCACATGCTGATGTGACATCCTACCAGCTATGACTATAGGTGGACAGGTCACCTTCACTTAACTCTGAAAGGAATGTGTGTACATTCGATAAACAGGCCTTTTAACACTTTTAACTCCAGATTAAAAAAAAATAATAAAATTCTGCTGGAGGTTGCTCCCTCTTGTGGAATAGCTGTATTTTTACACTGTATGCCTCCATCCCCTTACCAGCACACAAGGCCTAAGAAATAGATTAGTCTTAATGCCAATCAAGCGCTCTCAGAGGATTTCTGAAATGGTAGTCCTAAAGAAAACCAAACCTTTCTCTGTATTGAAACAGAAGCTGGGCTTGTGCATAGGAAGGTGGGGTGGGAGCATTGTATCTGCCAACTTCAGCTGGTCAATCCCCAAACTCAGTTGCCCATCCCCACCCAAAAGATTATTAGCAATAAAGGAGAGAGGGACCCTGGCCAAGGAACACACTGGCCACAGATGAACACAAGGCTCATCTTCCTCAGGCAGCTCCTACAAAGCTGACCCCTTCGTAATCAAGGTTACTGATTCGATCTTTGCTTTCTCACAGATTTAATTTGATGAACAAAGAGCATTAGAAACTGTCATTCTGAAACATGAGTTTCTTACTTTTCTTTGTTGTTAGTGTTAAGGTCAAGTGTCTGATTGTGTGTGCTGGGAAAAACCCTACACTTTAAATCACGGCTTTTATCAGCTTTTCTGGCAAATCCTCCCCATGGCAATGGGACTACCTTAGGAAAAGCTCATATTCAAGGCAAGGTATTAAGCTGATAATCTCACCAAGAGTAAAGGATACTGAACCACGTTGCTGCAAAGGCAGCACTGCACTGTCTGCCTGCCATGTTGCCAACAGTTAACATTCACTGCCACTGTCAGATCAAGCAGGATCTGAAGAAGTTTGCATCCTTCTCCCTCATCCTTGCCAATACATCACCACTGTGAACCCCTGGCTCATGCAGGTGGGAGCACTTCCAGCAATCGCAAGTGGAAAAGCATCATCAAACCCAGTAGCTAATTAGCACAATGACTTCCCACTATGTATTAGCAGCAGGTGATTAACTCAAAACCTTTAGAATCAAAAGCATAGGTCCCTACCATCTGAGTTAGTGTCTACAGAAGTCGGCTTCTGGAGAGAAATGTGACACACCAAGCCAGAGCCTTACAGTGACAGGCAGCTGCCTTACAGAACAATGCTACGGATCTCTATTAAAAGAAGAATGAAAGCAAGTCTGACTGGAGTCTCAGTCCCCCTCACAGAACAACTATGCTAACACAGCCCTTCTGTGTTGTAGGAAATACATTAGCATTCAAGGTTTGGTAAGAGAAATAAATGCACAATGTTTAAAGACAGACACAGTCACCTGCTGCTCTCCCTGTACCTGTAATTTTGATGCACAGCTGAGAAGCAGAGCAAGAACTCTGAAATGAAAGGCTTGAGTTCCTTGAAACACACACACAAGATTTTTGCAAATATTACTTCTTGAGACAGGAACACAGCTGGGGTCCAAGTGTCATTCATGTTGGATGCTACAAGGTAGCAACCTTGAACTGTGACAAGAAATCGAAACTGGTGAAGACCAGGAGATGGAATAAAAGGACTATCTACAAAACCAGACCTAACACAGGAGAAAGGCACCTGATAAATAGTATCCCGCTTTCTTGGATTCAACATCCAATGGCTCTTGACACTTTTCAGACAAAGAATTTTTGCCTGGCCTCAGATTTTCTTCAATATAGTAATTTGACTGTCAGCCATCTACGAGAGGGAACTTGCTGGAATACAGCGCGCAGACACAGTGGCACTGTCAGCCAGTTTCGCAGATGCCACATTCATGACGATGAAGCTTTCCCCCTAAAAGCACAGTACTGTCACTGTAATAGCTGGGATCAAAACATGAGTGACAGCTGTCTGTAAAATTCCCAAGCTATCATTTCAGTCTCTAGTACATTTCCAGGAAGCTGGTCTTCATGCTATACTTTTGGGGCACAAAATAAGTCACCCCCTATTTCTACTGTAACTTTCTTAGCAGTTTCAGACAGAACTGCCAAGAAGCTACAAAGTGCTGAGCTGGAACAGTCTGAATCTGAGCACAGGCCTGCTAGGTGACTTATATCTGATTAAAGGTGACCAGAAAGCAAGGCAGTATACAGGGATAAACAATCTCCACCTCCTCTGTCTGTAGAGGTCCTGGGAGACAGGCAAGGCACAGTGGCTCAGGAGATTTCAAGCAGACCCTTTTCAGTCAAATTCTAAAAATTCAGGGTCAGAACAAAAAATGACAGAAAGCTAGGGCAGGGTAGAATGGAGGTCCTCAGATACTGACATGAAGTTTTCAATAAACCTCGCCATAAGAAAGGTTGTTAATCAGGATAAAAGTCCTAATGTCTCAGACACTGTCTGGCTCTCAAACTGCAATGATGCTTAGATTACCAGAAGGAAGACACACACATATCAACACACAACTACACACAGCCTCCAACTTGCACTGGTCTGACTGCTGGAATGCCACTGCTGTTTGACTGATATATATATATTGCTCAAAAAAATTGAGATTTAAGCAGCCAGCTGTCCAGGAATATAACCAAAGGATTCCGGACATAAGCCTTCTTAGGAGGACCTTCTCTCATGGTCATCCTCTGCATCTTCCAATGCAGGCAAGTGCAAACAAATGTCAAAGCAACAGGGCTACTATACCCAGAGTTCTCCAGAGAGGGCATTTTACAGTCACATGTCTCCAAAGCACCAGAATCAGCTTGACATGCAGCAGATCTCATGCTTCTCATCCGCTGTTCCCAGGCTCCCTTTGCTGGCTCTAGAACTCCCAGGAGTCCATCCACCGGAGCCCTGCCATGGGGCTGCTAGGGTCGGAGGCCATGGGTCCTATCATCCCATAGGACAGAGGATGGAAGAGGTAGAAGCTGTAGAAAGAAATCAAATGCCTGTTGTCATGGGTTGGCACTGGGCTGGTGACTAATGAATGACAGAGGCTCTCTATTAACCCCTCTCCCCTCCCAGAAGGGGAAGAGAAAGAGAATAAGGGAAGAGAGAGAATAAGGGAAAGAGACTTTTCTTGGAAAAGAAAACTGAACCAGCTTTAATGAAACAGTAATAATGAAAGAAAAAATAATACTAAGAAGAGAATAATGAAATGCATACAAATACATACAAAACCAATATCAAAACCAACCCCCCTGATGATGATATGTCACCCGTGATGCTGCAGGGCTGGCACTGGGGAAGTCCCATGTTGGACTCAGCAGCAGATGGGAACCAGATTCAGGATCCAGGTTCGGGAACTGGATTCAGAAATGCACAGATTGGGATTGGAGGCAGAAAAATGGACAGAGTCCTTCCTCCTCAGTCATTGGGCATTGAAGAAGAGGGCTTAACCCTTGTGATTCCTCAGCTTTTTACTGAGTATGATGTACATGGAATGGAATACTTAGTTGCTCCGTTTTGGGTCACCTGTCCTGTCTGCTCCTCCCCACAGCTGTGACCTTTTTACTTCACTTTACTTCACACTCTAACTTGGGGCACAAAATTTAGTAGTGACTGTGGTTTCTATAGGAGCAAGTATAAGCAAGAGCCCTTCTGCACAGAATTCCCTGGTGGTAACTATAAACATCAAGCGCTGTCACTACTAGAAGGAGATGCTGTCTGGAAAAATGTGCTGTTTATATCAGAACGTGCAGTTTCTTAGAAGAGACTTAGCTGAAAAGTAAAATCATGGAACAGAACTGGTTCAGTTCTAGCTCAAACCAGGACACCCATCAGGGACTACACAGTTCTCTGTCTCAAGAACATTGCAGTAGACGAGTCCGTACAGATGTCCTATGGGACCTTTGTTTTGGAGCTGCTCTAAGCTCTACTGGGGACCTTCTAATCTCTTCCAAACATAATATATACATCGTACATAGTTTTATCCCAGGTGGTATTTTCTCTCAGAAAGCAACAGCCTTGGAGAAAAGCCAGCTGAGAAAACCTGCAACAATAAAGAATTTGCCTGAATTTAAGTGATCTGGTACCATCCAGTATGCAGACTAGAATCAGAAACCACTGAACTATGGGTTTGGAGGAGAATAGAATGTTCACACTGAATGCTAGGATAAAAGAAACATTCCCTGCAGTGGAAAGATGTTTTATAATGCATCACTGGGACACAGATGCTGAATCTAATCAAATACGAGGGTTTAGGATTGGGCTTGATGATGTCTGACAAGTTCGGCAGAGAAGAGAGGCAGAGACAAGGCAGTAAGATTTCCATTGAGACAGTGACTGTCACACATTCAGGAAAAGTTCAGCTTTCAGCACTCACCTGTACATGATGAGCAGAACCAGCGCCAGGAACCCCCCTCCATATACTTTTCTGGCTTTAGTGCTGGGTGACAAGAACCCAGCACAGAACTTCAGTAGTGTGTCCCAGGTGATTCCTAGGAGAAGGGAGAGGCAAAAGTCAGGAGCAAAGCAGAGGCCAAAGAACAGAGTGGCAAAAGAGATCTGGGCCCCAGAAGCTAAGCTGGTATAAAATCACAGGAAAAACTACCAAGACTGAATTATAAACAGACCTGACAGAAAAGTGGGGGCGGCAAACAAAGGGAATTAACTTGTATAAAAGCATATATAAGAACAGTGTAACAGCAGAGAATAGGAATCAAATCTCTAAATTTAAATGCCCTAAGCACTAGACATGACTGCGTCTTAAGGGTGGTAATGAAAAAAAGACAATTTGGTACTGCAAGCTGCTTTGTGAAAAACATTTTTAATTAGTTAACGTTTTCAAGCACTTTGCACAAACAAGCAGAAAACCTACCATAAAAACCCCCACTATTTAGTCTGAAAACATTAAATTTAACAGAATTTCACCTGCTTCCCTGCCTTGTCTTCTCTCAGACTCTAGTACTTACCTGTCAACATGCTGGAAAAAAGCATGGCAGGAAAGTAGTGGTGAAAGTAGAGAACTCGTCCCATCATAAAAAAAGGGAGGTAATGAAGGAGCCAGCCCAGTGTGATCTGCCCTCCACCGCGTAGCACGACTCTGGACAGTTCTGGAACACAAACAAACAGACTTCAGCAGAGAAAAACTCAACTACAGTTCCTTTTTGCAAACCTTACCACATTAATTAAACTCAACAGCAATGATCTTTGCAGGAAGTCACGTACTGGTCTGAAATTGCTCCAAGCCTCTGCAACATCCTAGCAGCATTCTTTGTAAACATACAAACACTCTTCAGGAGAACAGTTACCAGAAAGGATATAGAAAGACATAAGTCTCAAGGGACTGGCAGGAGGCTGACCATGCTCTATGATAAGACCAAACTTGCAGTTCCCTCAAGACATGTATCAGACTAACTAAGTCATTCCAGTTTCTGATGTTTTTTATTCTCTCTGTAATGAGACTCCAAGCCATCCAGATGATCACTTTGCCAGCCTTTCCTGGAAAGATGTTGCCCAGCTTTCAGAGCCTGGGGAAGGAACTAAGCTCTGGTGCCTGCATGCAGCTCAGCCAACAATACACAACATTATTGTGTAACTGAATACTTTCACACCACATTTTAGAATTCAATTCCCACAAAGAGACCTACAAAACGAAGCAACCATTGATGTAAACTGGAATGGTCAAAGTATGACTTATTAGGGTTTGTGAAAAGCTCTATAACCTTGGCATTGGACATAGTAAAGGATCGCTGCACTTGTCATTTGCTTTGCATAAATATCAGGAAACATTCCTCATTTCAAAACACCATGCATACTACAGTAGCACAGAGCACACGCAGGGCTTGAGAGCAGGGCATTGATCCAACTCGTCTGTCTCCCTTGCAGCCAATACAGGTAGCTCCCTGCAGTATTTTTGTTGAAGATCTGTCCTGTTCACTATTAAGCTATTTGAGATATGAAGCTCCTACTCTTTTCCTTGTGGACATTGCTGGATAACCCTGGCTCAGTGGTTTCCCACCCTCATCAGTAACCAATGTGGGTAAGTATCTCTACTAGAAAAAATATCTTGGAAGCCTGCAAAGCAGAACAAGCTAAAAACCATGGGACCAGTAGATCTCTGCATCAGGAAGGTTTCCCTGAAATACATTTTATCACCTTTGCCCAGATACGCGATATGCCCAGATCAAACACAGCCTTTCCAACTGATACACATCTGGTCATTTCTGAGCTGCAGTAATGTAACTGGCAGCAATTGTGTCCAACATCTTGACTCTCGAGCAGTTCATAAGCAACTCCCACGCTAGGCTGGGTAGTCACCCGCAGAGCAGAGCTGGCATGTGAGCTACCGACTAATCCAAGCCCTTGTCTCGTGCAAGAAAACAAGGCAGCAAAAGCCTGCCAAGACTCGTTTCTTTGGATCACCTTAAGATGCCAGCTTATACCCAGTCCAGCTCTGTACTCTCCAGCAAAGTAGTGGTAAGACTTTTGAGGAGCCACTGATCACATCTCCTGCCTGTGAGTCACTTTCAGAACTCTTGTTTTAGGCTAAGTAGCTGTCTCAGGGTCCTTGCTGATTTGACGATTTCCGATCAAGTCTTACAGGTTTAGGAAATTTAGCAACTCCTTAGGAATGGTCTGCCATGCAAAAAGTGAGATTCATTCATCAGAGTGATTATTTCTAGTATGGAACCCTTTGCTAACAGCCAGATCACTCTGTGCTACACTTCCAAAGCACTATAAAACTTAGAGTTTTGTACATACAGCTCCCTTGAGTGTATTTTCTTCAACCCCCATGATTTTAATACAATATGAATTTTTTTTTTTTTAATGTAGGAGTCCAAACATGAGCTTTCCTGTATCAGGAAACCAGGATGTTTTAATAGGGACTCTACAGTGCACAAGAGATAGGAAGAATGACCTCACCTTTGAGTTCAGATGTCAGCTGGACACCTCTCTTCAGGGTAACTGCAGTGGAAACTGCTATCAGAAGATATAACCCAATAGTGACCAGATTTAGCCACCAAATCACCTACATAAGAAGAAAAGAAAGATTTGGGACTTTAGGCTGGACATACAAGTGCATGTAAGAGGAAATGAAAAGCTACATGCAAGCATAAGAGTACGATAAGAGAGACAGTTCAAAAGGAGGAGAAGGAAGAGAATCATTGTCACTGGCAGAAAGAAGACTATGCTAAAATTTGCTAAAGATATTGGCTTGGAACCTCCCACCCAACTTACCGGGTTTCCCAGCAAATAAACCCGATAATCTGTCTCATTGACACCAGAAAAACGCAGGCCCTGAGGAAACAAAACAGAAGGGAGTAAAAAGGGTTTCCATCAGTCCAGTTTGTATTTTGCACAGTGTCAAAGGTGAGACAAATCCCCATCCATGCAGCTCAAGTGCTACAAAATAAAGCTGACAAAATCTTCAATGCAATTAAGTGATGCTATGCTTTAAGAAGCACAGCAAAAGCACTTGAAAACAGAGAGGAAGGTAGATTGATCAACATACCTGGTAGTTGATGGGCCAGTGCCAAGGTTTGGAGGTAACTTCATTGTCCTTCGGTTTGAGGCCACTGTTTCCCTACAGGTAAGTCAAGATAAAATTTAAACACGCAGGCAGTTATGCTGCAAAGCCTGCCCAGAAATGTCTGGGTACACAAACATACATGAATAGTCTTCCTGAGTAAAGGCTGTTTTCTGACTGCATAAACACATCACCTTCCAGAGAGGGCCACAATGACTGTTTTAATATTACTGTGCAAGTGAAAATGTATTCTCTCATTTCTCTTCTCCAGCTTTTCTGTCACTGAGGACACATGCTGCATAAGCAAGATCTTTGTTCATTAAGAGACTACTTTGACAGGCTTCCCTCCACTCTGGAAAAAAAGGCCTCAGAGAGATTATTTCCATGGGAACTCATGCAGGTGCTTGCTTACCTGAGACAGCATTATCACTGGTTGCCATGGAAATGCTTAGCACTCATAATAATACACCTGACTACCTTCTTTCTCTTAAGAATCTCAGAAATGCTTTACAAACAGTAGCAAACAAAACCTTAGACTCCTTTCTTAAAATATTAACTTCTCATTCTTCAGACAAAGGATTGAGGAGATGGAAGCAGAAGGGCTGTGGCCAAGAGCACAAAGAACAATCATGGGGAAAGACCACAATAGCAGCTCACCTTGAAAATATTGAATACAGCTCTTTTTTTATATTCAGGGATAAACAGGGAGAGGAAAGCAGAAAACACAGCACTTTGATGAACTTCAAGAAAGTTTTCCACTTTCAATCCAAACATTTATTGTTCTCCTAAGCACCTCTTTAGCTAATTTTCCTGACTCTGACCACAGTAACATCCTCCTGCCTCACAAATATTAATTTAACTTTAAACCTTAGGTAGGGAAAATTTCCAACTCTCCTTTACAGAACCAAATTTCAGCAGTGGAGGGATTACATAACTAGGCTGTAGCTAGATCACACCAACAGCAGAGCCAGGCATCAAGCCCAAGGCTTCCAAACTCTTGGAAGATTTAGCTGCAAGAGCACCCTTTTTTCTAAGTATAAATTCAAGTAGGTTGCTGGGGCAATGCAAATTCTGCCCTAGCTTCCAGCCATCACCCAGATATCTCAGAAGATGGTATTTCTTTTTGATGCAAGAGAAAGGAGGAAGAAAATGATAACCTAGAATTAATGATATCCTACCCGGATCATAACCATGTGGGATTCTAGCAGAATTTCTGCAAAAGAAGGCTTCAAAACATCCAGGCTGATATTTGGCACTTTAGAAAAAGAGAGAAAAATAGATTAGAAGTCTGTATGGTTTTCATAATAACCTAAACTCTCTCCTCCTGTGACAAATCTGCTTCTACCACCTCTTTTAATTCCCTACGCAATTCATTCATATTCTAAACACAGAGGCTTGCAGTCAAAAGTATCCCCCACTGAATTTCACAACTCACATACTCCTAGATTTCCTCTTTCCAGCAGCAAAAGAAATAGGCAAAAGTCCATGAAATAAACAGATTTGTATTTCTCACTGAAATTAGAGACATACTGTTCATAGGCTGCTGTTTATCTGTAAATGAGCCATCAGCATGGGAACGTAAAATGCATTACAACAGAAGAGGAAATTTTATCGAGTCAACAGCCCAGGATTTCTCTCCTTTGGTTTGCAGTCACTCCGAAAGAATGAAGAACACTAAGTTTTTTAATAACTCAGAACTCAGCCCAAGTCATGTGCAATTCATGGGATGAAAATGGTATCAAATAATTCAGGCCAAATGAGGCTGTGATACATATCCAACTCCTGGATGAGGCTGCAAGGCCCATCTGTCATTATTGGCAAACTTAGTTCTCTGTCACACTTCTATTCATTTCTTGATGGTACTGCAAAGTCATTATTTAGCATGGCCTCGTTAAGAGAAGGAAAAAAAAATAACACCAGAACAGAGTGGATCGTAGCTTCTTAAAAAAAATAAAAAATTAAAGTCTATATAACATATTGATGACAATAATTCCCAATTAAACCAGTGATGTTAAAAATAATGGCCTGTATTGCAGTGCCTATAAAACTTCACACTTTTCTTACCCATGAAGATCTCAAAATCCTTAAAAAAGGCTTTATACTTCCACTACACTTGGAAGCATTATCACCAGCTTACAGTACAAACAGTGAAGGAGAAAAAGGCTATGCATCTCTGAACAACTGGCCCAACTTGAGCTGGGAAAGAACACACAAATTCCAAACACTGAATGCCAGTTCTTGCCATCTGATAGCTCATCCCTACCTTTAACAGCAAGCCTAGATGCACTCTCAAAGGAAAAAGAAATACATTACTTACACTTAGGGTTAATATGATCTTCAAAGTTCCAGAGGGAATTGGGAGTCTCCTTCTGGTATGGTGTGCAGGTGACTTCCACTTGTTCCCAACCCCTGAGGAACACCAGAACAGTTAGCCACCATACCACAAGAAGTCACTCGATATTTCCAGTTCATGTCTGATTTTTTCCACATTTAGCTTTATACTTCCCCATAACACCTACCATATGACTTGACCCAGCAGCTGCATTCTTACACACTCTCACGTGCTCTAAGTACAAATCAAAACAGTTTTGTAAGGCAGCCAACATCAAAATTCTACTGCATATTTGAGCCACATTTCTAACTTTGAGTGTCTAAACTAAAAAACCTAGGTCCATACGTAGGCAGTGGGATTTTTGAAGATGATGCACATTGACAACTAGAAACTACTTCAAGTCAACCTTTACAGTCTCTCCAGAATAAAATCACCACCATCAATCTAAGCCAATCCATGCCTACAGCAACTGTGTTACAGAAACAAAAGAACAACTTTATAGGATCCCACCAACTGTTCATTTGGTCTGTCACCCTCTTTTGAGCTGGTCACATCAAACACTTTGCAGGGTTTGATGAACTTTCTCTCAATAACGTGACAGATTAATAAGCAATTTTCTACCAATCGCCACTTAGCAGACTTAACTCCACTAATTGATTAAATCCATTCATTAATCACCATTTAATTCTCTGAAGGACAGTGATTACTCCCCTTTAAATTCCTAAAAAAATATAAAAAGCCAATATACTCTAACCATCCTTATTTGCAGTTAACAAGTATTTTTTCCCCTCAGCTCTTAAAATCATCAGTATTTTGTGGCAATAACTTCCATTCAGGGTAAGTTTGTGTTAGGGGGAAAAAAAATACCTCCTTTTTGAATGCTGTTGGTAGAGGTGGTGATTTTTTTTTTTTTTTTTTTTAAATCACATTATTTACCCATGAGGCAAATTTTACCAGTAAAGTGTAAATGGCACTTGCATTCCTGACCAGGCAGTCACCAGAGGCATCTGCCTGCGCTCACTATGATTCAGCACCCACAGGATTCCTTAGAAGCTCTTTTTACCACAACACAGTGAAGGGAAACCTAAGCTAGCAGTAACAGGGGCTGCTCTGGGAACAGAAGCAACATGACTGCACAGCCTGCTGCTTCAGGATCCATGTTAGCATCCTACACAGTACAGCTCTGCAGATACAGCAGCTTGCTTAGCATTAGTCTGGATGTCTCTGCAGGTACCTCACTTTAATGATGAAGATGTATCATTCAAGGACATACTAAATCCTGACCTCTACTACTACCAGCTTGTTACCGTTGCCCTTGCTTCAGATGCTGCATGCAAAAATGGTGGAAGGTCTTCCAACCACAAAATAAGTTAATATCAATAAAAACAAATTTGGAGGATTATGGTATGGAGCAGTAAGAACTGACCCCGTTTCTAGCAATTTTTGTGAACCCCAAGGATAAAATGGGCCTTGAAGAACACATCTGTCATCCCCTCCTGGACTTACCAGATAACAAGATCTACACCCATGCCACTCTTGGATCTCTTAGTAAGGGATATTATTTTTCAGAGCTGTATACCTTCACTGTAACGGACTGCATAACCCTAACCCAGATCCTCCCCTCCAGTTATGATTTTAGTACCAGCTAGTTACTTTTTTATTCTTTTAAAGATAAAGAAATGAAGGAAATGTGTTTATTGCTCAATTTAAAACTACTATTGAGCAAACAAACATGTCAGCTCAAGACCTTGCAGGGGTGGAGGGGGACTACAAACTATTTACCATTTTGGCAGAGTCTTTCCAGAAGAGCCCAATATACACCCTGTGGCCACATGGGTTAGCCGGATCTGACTTCGTAGGACTTTGATGAGCTTCCCAGACTTCCTGCCCACCACTTCAATCCGCCAGAAATCATTGGAGTCTCCTGTTCCATTCTATCATGCAAACATACCACAGTAGGAAAAGCCCACCATAAACAAACAAACCAACCAACCCATAACAAACAAAACAAACTAGAAGACCTACAGGATTGAAGCACTGCAAAGAGGAACTTCTGAAACTCTCAATGGTGGCAAAGCTAAACAAAGAAGCCCAGGCTACCCTCACTCAGACTTCACAGAAGAGATTCCCCATCAGGAAGAGATGATTCTAGTAATGAGCAACTACTCACAAATACATTTTTATATTGCCAACCTGAACTTTTTTCTGCTTCCAACTCATACTTGGCTGTGGCTTAGAGTTACATTTTAAACAGGGGTAACTTGGCTGCTTCACAAAAGGGGTTTAGGCAACAGCCCCTTGCGTTTGGAAATTCAGCCCTCAAAGCAGATTTCATTTTCGTGATTCAAAATTCTGTCATCATTCTGTCAAAAAAAGGCACTTGTCTATGTGACAAGGCCAAATACATAAAATAATACTTGTCAGAGCAACTTCAAGGTTGCTCAGTTTGGCATTTCTGAAGTTGAATGCTGCCAAAGCTAGACTGGCAGTAAAAGCTTAAATTATTTTCTCGTCTCTGTTCACATTAACTAGACCTTAAATATGAGATAAGCTATTTCATACTAAATCAGTTTTTCCTCCAGTATGGTAGATGCACATCTATCACCTTGGCTAACAAACTAAAAAAACAAGAATAAATACCCTTGGCATGATATGAACTCTCCCCAAAAGAAGGGGGTTTTGTTTTATCTTCTCATTCACTTACTATTCCATAGCCAGTGACCTGAAAATGCTTCCTTGTCAGGGGAGCCTCATGCTGGTGACTGTGAAGATTTCTAGAAGTTCTGAAATGAAATTAAAAGTCAAACCTTGTTTTGTTTTTATGTATCAGTCAATTTGTGATAAGAACTTGTTTTGAGCCATTCAGAAAGCTGCCAGCACTTTGACCACTGAATTCCAGCCAAGGGCAGGGCAGGATGCAGCCTCGACAGCGATGGGGGCCACAGAGTCAGACCACCACTTCCCACCATGGGACTCTGACCACCACCTCCACGTGGAAAAGACATTGTTTGGTTTGGTTTTGTTTTTAAATGAAGAGCAAAGATGGAACTAACAGTCCTGCTCTTGCAAGAAGCAAAGCAAGATCCTGACCTCTCTTGATTACCCGTCTTGCTTTTGAGGGGAAAGATCGTACCATTTAGTCAGGCATAGATGTACTGAGGGGGGGAATCAGTGGACCCTGTTAGCACCAGCTATACATGGTGCAGACGAACAGCCTCCTGCCCTAGCAGGGACTGCTAACTGGGGCAGACAGAAAGACCTGGCCATATCCTGATCAGTCCTTAATAAAACCACCCAGGCAATGAACCAACCCGGCCAACAATACAGCTGCATCCAGTCCGGCCTCATCTGCACAGAAACCCTCTGCCCACGCTGGATGAGGCTCATTTGCAAGGAGACCAGAGCCATCTGCCGGATCTTTTCTGCAGCACGACAGTTTCACCTCCCATTGTGGAGACCTCATCAAGACCTAACCAGTATTGCCTAATCAAGATTTTATCACCTATTTGGCAATAAAACCCTGAATTCAAGGGAGTGGGGTTTTGGGTTTTTTTTAACATCTTAAAACCATTTCAGAAACCTAAGCAGTGATTTGTGAACACACAATACTGAATACACTATGACATGACCTCCAGGCTCACAAGTTTAGAGCCTCTGTTAAGAAATCAAAACTGTGACAGCACAGAGCATCGTGGCACAGTGACATTAGCCTAGATGAACATTAAATATCAAGTCACTAGGGTTCCCCTGCAACCTCTCACGTACTCCCTACAGAGACGGAAGGCTCCAGCCAACATTTTTGTTCAGTCTCTCACTGCTGTGATCTTAGCGCTTTGAGAACTTCAGTGGGTGGATACTGCCTATACACATAGGAACAGGACACTTGCAGTACACTGACAAAAAAACCCCACATTCTATTTGCCTAGAAAACTCAGAGAGTGGGGACAAGCAACAGAATGAGGGTTTTGAAATTGCTTCTTTGCAGAAGAGTCACCCTTAATATTGCACCTCACACAACTGAACAAATCCCCCTGCTGCTTAGGCACGTATTTCTAACAAAGTTGTGTGGTTCTGTTAAAACTTGCCCATTTAACAGACACCCTTCAAAACAAACTGTAGAAGAAAAACTCCACCAACACCACACTGGAAGTGCAGTCATACAGACACCTCTGTCACACAGACTACTTGTGCTGGCCTAACCATGTAGTCTCCAGCAGGACAAATCTCCCACCAATTCTATTCAATCATGAAATGTCTTTGAATCACAGAAATCATCCTTACTCTTTATGTTCCAGCCGAATAATATCTCCATGTCTCACAAACTCCACAGGGCTCGAGGGGTCTGACAGATCTGCTGAAGGAAGGCAAACTAATCATATCAATGCACTGACAAACGTTATCAGGGTCTTGGAAAGTTTCTTGGGAATGCTCACGCCTCAAGCAGACAGTACAAGGCAAACTAACTTGTGTCGACTAAGCCTGGTGTAAACCACTGCTCTAGTTCGAAGACCAGCCCCGAGGGCTACTCCAAAGAACATGGCCCCAAGCATCACACACTGCCTTTAAATAAAGGGGATGCCTGGCCAGGCTAACTGAACGCCAAAACTATATATATTTTTTATTTCATGAATTATAAAATGACTGTTGCAACACTGATTATAATTTTGTTATACCTAGGTTATTTGCATTTTTTGTTGTTCAGACAGTTCTTGTAAATTTTTAGATACATACACTGCAGGTGAAGAAAGAAAACTCTGCCAGACCAAACATGCCTCAGCTACACTATATTATATTCTAAAAACAACAGATGTAGGTACAAACCATAGATCTTCACATTCAGTACTCCTATCTCGGCCCAAGCAAACATGCATGAAAACCAGCTGAACACAATTTATCAGAATGAACCAGGACCCAACTTCTCCAGGACCCATCATCACAATAACAGATTCCACAATACATTAACTGACTTCAGACTAATTTTCTCTTTGTTATTTGCACCCCTACCTCACTGAAAAGTTGTCAATGCAATCTTCAGCTGAGAAAAGCTTATTTACTTCAGCTGTACAATCTGCAGAAAAATCAAAACCACAGCAGACACAAACAGCACTAATCAAGATGGAACCAGATTCCCCTTGTTCTTCCTCCTCTCCCCCTCATATCCATTACTGATACTTTGCCCTGGAGGGAACTCAGAATATTTAAGTGAAAAAATGAAGCAGCAGTTATAAAAAGCACTTTACTGGTATTGTTACCTGTATCCGAATCATGTTTCTTTATAACCCACAGGTTATTCAAATCTTTATGTAAGTAGGCAGTGACCTGAAAGCACAGGATAAATTATTTTACCAAACATGAAAAAAAGCTGCTGATAGCAAACACATATTCACCAGCAAATTGGAGGCCCAAATGAATGCACCAGTAACACAGAAATCCTGGGATGACTTTTATGATAGTGTCACCTAGAAAGTCAGTTACCAGCCACTCCTTAACCCGGATGACACCTTTTATTTAGTGTATAGCCCATATGCTCAGGAGAACTACACTTCATGTCAGTTTACTTGAGTCATGAGTTAACAGCCTCCAACCATACAGCTTGACCTCCTCGCACCCTACTTCAGAGGCTCCTTGTACAACAACCAGATATCCAAACCCGAACTTTTTGAATAATCACTGACCGGTACCAGAACCAGGAGATGGAAACAGCACTGGCTTTACAGACAGGCATCACTGGTAGAGATTTATGACAACAGGGAGCTTGTGACAACCATAATACTTCTGCCAAAAGATCCAGGCAAGGTAAGAAGGATTCAAGGATCAGCTGTTAAAGCTGCACATGCTACCCAGCTAATCCTTACCGGCCTGCTCAGCCTCACACAGAGTAACTGCTCCTACTGCTGCCACAGGCGGGGGAGACCATCTGGCCCCAGGGTGCTGCTCCTGAGGGCAACCTTCCCGAGCAGCATGAGCAACTGTTCCCGCTTTGCTCACTCTCCTCTTCCAGCAGGAGCAAGCCCTGCTCTGTGGGACCCCAGCTCAGCCCAGATCTGTGCCTGCCACTCAGGTGGGAGCAGACGGCCCAGTGGCTGGGTGAGAGGCAGACCATACAGGAGTGTCTGAGGGTGGGGAAAAAGGGAGAGCTGGAAGTGAAATCTCATACCTTGAGGCTGTATCATCAGGAGAGGAGGGAAAGGAGAAGGCAGAGAGATCACTGCCTCCACCTTTTCCTCCCTAAATTTCCTCCAAATTCTAAATTTCCTTCCCTTCTCCACAGCCCCCAAAGTCTCCCTGCCCTTCAGGGCAGGGAGCATGGAGGGGAAATCTCCACTTTCTCCCACTTACCCTCAAGGAAACTCCCATCAGCATCCTCTAAATATCCCCCTTCCCTGTTTTTAGTGTCATAAAGCATGTTCTGCCCTTGAATTTTGCCTATCCTTGAGCCAATTTTGGTATGACATGTGCATCTACAGTAATAAACATCAAGGTCACATGAGAGTATTAGAATTTTTGGTTGGGAAGAATAGCAGGAAAAGGAGATTAAGACAAATTTTTCATTTCTGAAAACTTCTTCCTCACCACAGAGACTAAAGGGAGTTAAAAAACAAACACTTGTTTTTCTCTGGAAACTTTCAAGGAGCTCAGAACAATTTTTGGACAGGAACATGCAAACTGCAACATACATCTTGGGAAAGCTGCAGAAGCTGCAAAGATTTGTGAAGCTTGATGATGATGGACAAAAATAAGATACTCAATTTTTGTACTACTTAATTAGCGATAGTTACGTGATTTCTGATTTTTACTTTGATTTACTGCTTAATCATTTAATCAGAAGCCTTTAGAAAGTTCAGATAGTTTCGTTATGGCTAACTTATGAATGCACAGATATCTAATTTAACAAGAAAAGCCATACAAATTCTTTGGCAACAGATGAGGAAAGGCTCAAAAGAAGAGTAATTCATGTAAGGTCACAGAGGAGAGTGGCAGGAGTGAAAACAACATACAGCAGTCCTATTCTGTTGCTTTTAAAACACAGCAATGAAACCTGTAAGATAAAGTCATGTCTTTGTTTTAAACATAAGTTTTACAGCCTTCCTTGAGCTAGTAACAGCACTTTCACTATGGAAGATTATTTTTAAGTCCTCTTGGCCTCCATCTATGGAGGGTGGCCTTGCTACTACAATGAAGCCTTGTTACTGTAAGTCGCCTCCCTGGTGCAATGTGGTAGGCTCTCTTCAAAGATCCTTTTACTCACACTTCCAAGTGCACAGCTGTGGCACTGAGATGCTGAGTATATACACCGCTCCTGTCACCACGGCCCCTAATGCTAAGTGCACCGGGAGCGAGTCGATGGCTGACGGTCATAGGCAGAGGCGGTACTACGGCAGCACACTGACCTGCTGCTGGCGAGCCCCAACGCCCTCCGGGTAGAGGTGCCAGTGGGAGTGAAGGTATCCCCCTGCCATCCGAAGGTTCTTCATGGTGACCACAGACCCATATGCCAAATCTACATGGGAAGGAAGGAGGAAAGAAGGCATAAGGCACCTTTCCTACAAATATCTCCCCAGCCAGCCTGCAGTGCTCTGATTAGGCGTGCATTCTCCCACTTTGTTTTGATGACAGCTCAACTCCTGTTTGACACATTAGTCCACACAGCTCATTGCAAGCTTATCTTCCATCCCCAACCACAATTCAGTAAAAATGTTACATAACATTTGGCTAAACCACTTAAAATTCTCCCACCTAGATTTAACCTAAACAGACGTGCTAGTTCTTTTGTGTGTAATTTCAATAATGAGAGGTTTGAGATACCTTTCCATAAGAGTACATGGTCAAATTAAAACACGATCAAGTTTGAAAAGCATGTGACTGCCTTGAAGCACTCCATCTCTGACCCCTACAGCAATTCAACAGGGAAGGGAGGCAAGCTCAGCTATCAGATAGTGGAACTGATACCCTGGCTTAAGACACCTTCCTTCATAGCCTCCCAACACAAGTAAGAGAACACAGCCTTGGAGAACGGACCTGATGCTCTCCCAGTACCAGCTCTGAAGCAGGGAATAGCCAGAGAAAAGCTGAAGTAATCAGAAAGTTACACCATATTAAAGGCTCAGTAGTCCCTAGCCAACCTGAGGATTAGGAAACAACCAGAGAGCCATCTTTCCCCTAAATTCAGGTGCATGCTGAATCCAACACAACTGAACCCGGGGCACACTGTGTCACAATCGAGGTGATAGTTTTCATTTACACTTATTTTGGAAACAAATCACACATCTGAACACCTACAAACCTAAGGTGAACAGGACAAATCTCTTTTTGATGTCTCAAGCAATAAAAATGCCAAAAAATAACAAAATGCATGCACACAAAACTCAAATCCCTCAAAATGGCATCTTTCCCTCTATTAAGTAATATGATGAAACAAGTAGTGACCATGCACTAAACATGGTGTTGTTTTCAGCCTTTTTTCTTTTCTGTCGATGCATAAAACTGCACAGAGGAACAGCATGGATCTGATCATGACCATGAAGGCATAATCTGCACTGTCCTGCACCAAGTCACAGTAGACACTGTTCTTATTTAACCCCCCACGTACACTGACAACACTCAGAGTCATTTATTTCTTTGGACACTCACACTCTGGAACGGAGACATTATGAAGATTGTTCCCAATCAGCTGGGACTGAAACGCTGAACTGAAGAAACCATCCCCAGGACCACTACAAGAGACAGCAAAGCATGTGACAATTCAGTCTGGCAAAACAGGCATATAAAGCTCTGTCACGCATTACCAAATTGTTTTTACAGAAGGAAAATGATAAAACCAGACATGGCATCAGGAGAAGAATGACTGCAGTGCCCGTAGATGCACACACCTCTAACGTTGTGAATCACAGCAGATAGAGACAGTCTTGCAGGAAATTGCCCAGAGCTGCAAGGACTTGAGGTCACAAAAATGTACACACTGGCACTGCACAAAGCACGATCAACTATCTTTGGAGGTGTTCTTGTGACAAATAAACTGACCCACTGCCAGGTTACATATAACAAAGCCCCTTTCTGCAGCTCCTTGAGTCTCATTTGTGCTATGAGGTTAGTCACAAGACCAGCTGACAAACTGAAAAATAACAGAATTAATTTTATATTCTTTTTTTACAGTGAAATGCTTATTCACCTCACCTCTTAATACTGGCATATAGGAAAACATTACTTGGCCATTTTACTAGCTGTTGTGCTCTCTCCACATAAAAAGCATCCCTTGGTTGCAGGCATTCAGAGAAGAGTCCTCCCTTTGAGCACACTCAGACTTAGTTTTTTTAATCACAGCCAAAGCATTTTTCAGGAATGCAATGCCTTTTTTTTTTTTAATTACAAAAACAAAGAGAAAAAGAATGGAGTTGAGACATTTACAGGTCCAGGAAAGAGAGGAGGAAAAAGGGCAGACAGAGAGTTTGGTTAGGATACTTGCTTGGCATCTCAGAAAGTCTCAAGCTCAAATTCAGTTTCACTGCCAGCTTGGACAGAGCCTTTCTGTAAGAACAATGCAGGAGTCTGGGAAGGGAATTAAACAAAGACACAGCTTGTGGCTGTGCTTCTGACACTGAATGTGGAGAAATCCATAATCAATAGTCTAATTCAAAGCAAAGACAAGCGATTCTTCTTCTGGAGAAAACATTGTGAAATACCTTTTATTTAATACTGTAAAATGAACAGCAAACATAGCCGTGTAGAGGGCAAGCGGGAGCAGGATGAGGCAGAGTACACGAGCCAGTAAATGCTTCCCAAACATGACCTGTAACAAACACAACCTGGATCAAACAGTGCAGTTGCAGGAACAACTCCACTCCTTACTTCACAGGACTCTGAGCAGCGGTCCTATAGCTGGAGCTTGCCATGCAAGCAAGCTCAGCAGGCTGCAGAATTACCTCAAAAGGGCCTAGAGAAAGGTCAAAGCTTAGGCAGACCTTGCTGTGCATCTCTAAAAGCTGGAGCTGTGGTACCTTGAAATTTCAGGGTCTTGGGAGGAAGACAAAAACAGGCAATAGGAGAGTTTAACTTTCCAAAGTGCTGAGCATCCCTAACTTGGGCAAAGGAGGTGGGCAGCTCCCATTGACAATACTTTGAAAACAAGGACCTTTACTTGTTTATCAGAACGGGACACAACTTGACACAAAATCACAGCAAGGCGATGGCTTCCAGAATAGCAACTGTCAAAGCTAAGCAAAAGGGAAAACAAATACCTGTTTTCCCAGCACGTCTCCCTATGCAAATGTGAATGTAACCAGGACTTTTGGGGGACCTAGATATACTTCATTCATAGAAACCAGCTCAATTAGCAAGAATGCTCTCACACTGCAACTTCTTTTGCTGCTCAGCCAGAAGTTACAGAAAAGTCATCAGCAAAACCTGTGAGTGCTTCAGCTGCCCCAACACGGAAGCAAAGTATTTTATTTAAACCACTTGGAAAAGTGGTTTGTACGCAGATGCCCAAGAAGCAATTACATATTCACATCCTACTGACGCTGCTGGTAGTAAATAATGTCAAGTACAGAGTGGGTAATAAACAGCTGTGGGAGAAGAAAACACATAAATAGCAAAATTTTCTTGCTAAATGTCCACATCTAACTTCAAAGCAGATGAAGTCAGATGTACTTGATATCTGCTGTATTTTTTGTATGTGGTACCTACCACATAATCATTAAGCTAATCATTCTCCATCCCATTACACCAGATGCAAAGATTTCAGTTTTCAAGTAATGGAAAAAGAGCTGAACACATTACAAAACTAAGAACTTACTGAAGTCAACAAAGGAAACAGTTGCTCAGCTCATGTCTTCAGCAGAACACTTAATAACCACTGGGTACTTGGAAAAATGCTGATTAATGGTACATAACCAAACTTATGCAGTGGAGAGGCACATGAACTAATTTCCAGTTCCCTGCTCAAAATGACCACAATATGCTCCAATCTTTGTGAAAAGGTTTTCTTTAACTACAGACTTCAATGAAAAGTCAAAAAGGAAAATGTACGTGAAAGACAGCATCAAGCAAACCAGAACAGTGGACCAAGATAAGCTGAGAATTCTAGGAATCAAATTAGTCCCCCAAACATTGCATGTAAATAATCATGAGTTTTCGAACAAATGCAGAGATAAGTTATTCAGGCTTTCAAGGTTTTCATCCTCACTGTTTCATTCCCCCTCCACCTCAAGCACCAGGGTTGCCAAATAGTTATTCAGAAAGCATCTACCTTCTGGAGTAAATTTCTTTACATATTCTAACACTCAGGGGCTTGGTGCCTTTGCTGCCAGCAGCACAAATGAAATCACTGTGCAGCCGTCTGCTGGCAGAAAGCTTAGACATGATGGATTTGTTCCATTTCAAATGCAATTAACTGACTTTGCTCAACAAGCGCTTCTCCAGAGCTGGAACATTACATCTTTGCAGCCCATATTGATTCACATTAATCAGAGAAAACAAATCACACAGCAGGAATAGAAAAAGTCCCCCCAAACCCCCACTGTTTATGAGACAAACAGGACAAAAACAGTAAGTGAAAGAAATAGAATTTTCAATCTTCAGAAGAGGCTGAGACAAGAGGAGAACTGCACACCTCTTAAAAGAAGATGTGCTTAAAGAATCCATTTTCTGCTGGTTGCAAGACAGCAAATGGTACATCAAAGTATTTTTTCAAATATCAGATTTCACAGTCCGCAAACATAAAATGCAATATATTAGAACAGGGCACTCAAACACACTAGCAAAATTCTTAGAGTTTATAAGAACTAAATGTGTGTGAAATCAAGCAGGCTATGGCTGCCTTCATCCTCAGGACTGGCCTTGGAGACTGCAAGTGGCAGGGCATTCCTGTGACTCACGACAGACTACAGCACGGCCTGTGCCCCCGTAGTCTCATGAAGCAGAGCCTGAGCTCACAACACTTACGCAAATTAGGTACTGCAAGACATGCCTGTCTGCTAGGTAGCACATACTCCTCAGGAGGTCACGTAACAGTGTTGGACAACATCTTGCTTTAGGCCATTTCCAAGCAGCATTTTTAGCTTAGACTGAAATAAAATTCATCCAACTAGAAAGGTAATAGTTTCTGTGATGAAAAATCAACAACCTTTTTGCTGTGCCCTTATGACATTATAGCCCATTAACATGTGTGTGTTTGGTTTTGCTCCAGTGTATCGCAATAGTTTTTCCATTATAACCTTCATCTTTAATTATCACCACCCTCCTCAGACGCCCCTGTTTGCTGCAGATAGAATCACTGTTTGCTAGTTACACAGTTGTCAAAGACCAGGAGAATTACAAAGCAAACAAAAGAAAGAAACCCATAACATAGAGAAAAGGTTTTAACACTCACCAGCGACAGGCTGAGGTTCCCCAGCAAGCCCCATAGGTCATGGATCGTGTTCAGGCCAACCAAGAGGACTACAAAAAGTCCAACAAACTTTACCCCTGTTGCTCCAGCAAGATTCACACCAGTCAGACTCAGCCAGAACCACCAGGAGGCGGAAAACGGCCTGCAGGACAGATACCGCAGGTCAGTAAATAAATTATGGCTACATGAATGGGCATCTGCAATCATGAAAATAAACAGCAAATTGGTTACCCTGCAAAATAACATTCCATCTCCTCAGGAGCCCACGAGGAATAGAAAGACAAGTTTTTCATTAATTTTAGAATGATGCAAGGATACTGGCTTCAGATACAGGTTTGTGAAGGCTTGATGCAGCTTCAGAAGGGCCAAACACTTAAGCCTGGACAGCCCTACATTTCCCCTTTAAGGAAGAACAGGTATAAGCTAAAATTCTAGTGTGATGAAAGTCTGACTCATGGAAGGTCTGAAAATAGAAACAGGACTTTTACTCCATAAAATGCAAACTTACTTCTCTCAGAAAGCTAAGGACATGGGGGAGAACAAGAGAAAAAGAGCAGCCACTTCTCCTAAAGCAGAAAGGTCATAGTGGAAAACTTCTACCCCAAGCACAAACAAAAGCTGCAGCAAAAAGCAAAACAAATTACAAACTAAACTAAAATTGAACCACAGAGAAAAGATGAGAAAAGATGACAGTAGAATTTAAAATCATGTTCCTACTGACTCCTGATGCTTTGACACTTGTATTTTGACTAGACAAAAATCCCCATGACCTACTAAGCAACACAATAGCTAGAGCTAGCTTTTAATTTGCATAAAATCAACTAGTTTGAAAACAGGATTAGCTCTAAGACATGAGAAATAAGTTCAGGTCAGGGCACACAGAGCTGATCAAACACGTCCCTGTAACTTAGTGCTTGCACTCCTGGGGTATGTGTTGTAGATAAGGACGGCCTTGGATGGCCCTACACGATGCTGCAGGCTGCATTTTAGCCACGTTTGCTGCAGTCACACTACGATTGATATGACCAGTTCTCCAACATTTCATGAAACAAAAACTGCTCATATATAACACAGTATTCTACACTTTGACATCTTCAAATTCTGGATGCATTGTGGGGAAACTACTCTGTACAGACCACCCACAAAGAAGCCTTCTGACATAGCCAAATACCTATAAATCACCATCCGCCTCTGGATGGGCCTACAGCAAACATCCTCAGGAACCCGACTACTTTATTCAGAAACATCCTGGCTATATTTCCCTCAAATTTCTGGTACCAATTTATCTAAGACCAACAAATTACACTATTTACCTCGGCTAGCAGGATTTTATAAGTGCTTATAGGATTACAGTCACAGATAAGCTGTGTTTCTCCAGCCTGGAGACAAAGTGACTGGTTCAAGATAACAAATTAGTATTTTTGCCATTAAGGACCAAAGCCTTGAACAGGTTACAACGATCCTTCGTTCCTCTTTCTCTGACCTACAATGCCCAATACTAGCTTTCTCTCCTGCAAATTTTAAAAAGCTTCAACCTTCATTTTCAAGACTTGCAGTTCCATACACACTATTTCTACTGAAGTTTCCTTCATGCTAAAATAACCTATTTAAGTCTCTCTCCTGTTTTACCCCAGCTACTTTCTCCCTAATGTCAACAAGTCTCATACTAAAAATTTCTCTCCCCTACCATGAGCCATTTTCACCTCCAAATTTCCTGAAACAATCTCATCTCAGTCATTCACCCAGACTACCAAGTGACAGACATGTTCTAGTACTTTATCTGTGTGAAAGATGAGTACCCATAGTTTAACAAAGTTATCATCTTTATCTTACCTATCTGCACAGCTGTTACATTTCACCATACTCAGAACAGCTCCCATAAGGAAGAACATCAGAATGGGATCCAGCAGAATATATTGGGACAAAGTAATACAGCCCGTATCTGCAAACAGACACACAACAATGTCAAAAAGACTCGTGGTTCCAAAGTGAATCTCAGATTGCAGGAAGCCAGTTTCCTTAGTGTAGACAAGACAAGGTGAAAAAGGGAAATTTTAGAAACAGAAGCAGATCAGAACATTTCACCTTCTACCTTAGTAACAAATGAAAAAAAAAAAAACAACCTCACAAAAACCAGGCAGTACAACACAATAGTAAACTATATGTGGTGAAACACCATTTGGAAAGTCCTGCTAACATACTCAGATGGAGAGTGTTACAGAGAGCAACGATCTACCTACTAAGGCACCAGCACGGTGCCAGAGGATCCTACAGGAGAAGTCATCTTTCAGATGCGACCTATAAAAACTGAGTGTGACTTGGGTATTTGAAGTCTCCGTGCCTCAGTACCTGTGAGTTCTCACAAAACCCCAATCTGGGTAACTCCATTTGCAATGTTAATTTCTCCACTTGGCTCAACTCAACAAGGAACTTTATTCATTTCTTACTGTGAACTCTTCCACAGTAATGCAGTAGGCTGTTACACACCTCTATAATTCATATGGGAGACACCAATATTTTGCTAGTGGGCAAAATCATTCCTGACCATCCATCTTAGAAAAATTCTTAAAACTGAGGTGAAATGTAGTCCAATGCTGTGGTTATGCAGATAACAGAAGTACCTATAAACTAAACAAGACTGTAAAATTCTCAAGGAAATCACCAATTAAAAAGCCTCATATGTATATATACAGCAGAATTGCTTTGCTTTTGGGAACTTCTCTCATTAACCGCAATAACCCCTGGCAAGGTAACACAAAATAACCCAGAAATTAAATTCTCTGAACAATTAACCTGTTCAATTTTGCTGCAGCAGGAACACCTACCAAAAATAAGGATGAAAGCTGTGAGTAAGGCTGCTGGCAGTGACTTTGACAGTTCCAACACTGTGAGGTAGGCGAAGGGAACCAAGCAGGAGCCAAGGAATGCACAGAACTACAGAAAAAGAAGATCACAGTAGAAATTATAACCCTCCCCAAGGTGAACATGCACCCACACCCTTTCCCTTCCTTCATCTTCCATACCTATCAACAACAGGATGTGTGTGGTAGCTGAACTGACTCACTAAGAACATCAAACAAAAGCCAAATGAACAAAGATACTGTCCTGAGAAGGACAGCGGGTTCTTCTGCTCTGTAGAGGTGTCAGTAACACCAGTTGGTCATTCTCGTGCTAGACTACATCAGATATCCATAAACAGACACGTCAAGTCGGTGTACTGCACATCCACTGTACTCAACTTATTTTAACAAGTTATTAACAAGAAAGTAGAGTAGGAGAAAGGGACCCGGGGGTCTTGGTGGACAGCAGGGTGACCACGAGCCAGCAACGTGCCCTCATAGCTGCAATGGCATCCTGGGGCGTATGAGAAGGGGTGTGGTCAGTAGGAAGAGAGAGGCTCTCCTCCCCCTCTGCTCTGCCCTGGTGAGACCACATCTGAAACGGTGTGTCCAGTTCTGGGCCCTTCAGTTCAAGGACAGGGAACTGCTTGGAAGAGTCCAGTGCAGAGCCACGGAGATGACTAAGGGGGTGGAACATCTCCCTTAGGATGAAAGGCTGAGGGAGCTGGGTCTCTTTAGCTTGGAGGAGAGGAGACTGAGGGGTGACCTCATCAATGTTTATAAATACGTAAAGGGTGAGCGTCAGGAGGATGGAGCCGGACTCTTCTTGGTGATGGCCAATGACAGGACAAGGGGCAGTGGGTGCAAGCTGGAGCACAGGAGGTTCCACATTAACATAAGGAAAAACTTTTCACTGTGAGGGTGACAGAGCACTGGACCAGGCTGCCTAGAGAGGTTGTGGAGTCTCCTTCTCTGGAGACATTCAAAACCCACCTGGACACGTTCCTGTGTGATCTACTCTAGGTGGTCCTGCTTTGGCAGGTGGATCAGACTAGATGATCTTTTGAGGTCCCTTCCAACCCCCAACATTCTGTGATTCTGTGACTAGAATATGAAATCTAAGAACAAAATACACCTGTACCTTACATTTTTAGCAGACCAGTATCGCCTCCCCTACACAAATGAGACTGAGGATCATTGGAGGAAGAACAGAAAACAAAACAAAAGAAAGCAGCATCATAGCAAAATTTGTTCTCTTCAATGTCTGGCTCTGGCACTTCTGTCACCTTTCGCTTAGGGAAATCTAGAATGAATTGCTGGAGACCTGCAAACTAAACCAAGAAAATACGCCTTCCCAGTTTTTATACCTTTCTAGGTACTAGCAACTGGCCACTGTTTCTTCTTTTGGCTCATGTTATCTCCTGTTGGTTTTATGGCTCTTGGTCTTCCGAGACAGTAGTACAGCCAGGGTTTCAGACAGAATACCACTCTGAATAGTAATTTCCCCCTGGTTCCATCAGCTTACTCAGCTCAGTAAACTGAGTGGTAGCAAACTGCAGGTGGCAGTGAATGATCCTGGCTTTTTGACACTCTTGGCTTCCCAGCTGAGCAGCCAGGCACAGTGGTGTGAGCAGAAGCCCAAGCTCAACAATTTTTTGCAGAACAGGCAAGATATCAGTCTCACTCAGGAGTGTAGTCCCATCAGTGAGGCAGCAAGAGTTGGCCTCAATAATCACCTTACTTTCTTACCTGGCCTCGCACAGCCAGACATTAGGACTTACATCACAATACAACCACTAACACTTTTTTAAGGAGCTTACAGACAAGGCATAAGGCTAAACAGACCTCTGATCTGATCCAGGAAAGCTGTTCTTATGACATAACACTCTGTACTGAAGAGCACAGGAGAGCTAGCCAGCTTGGCACTAGCCTGTAAAGGCTTACCCCTCTCATTCCCATGTAGTTGTGCTGCTCGTATCTGTCCCCGGGCTTTTGGAAAGGAAATGTACCATCATATCCACTAAGGTAGCCAGCAAGTCCAATCAGCATCTGAAGAGGGAACATGAAAAAACTGGTCAGAGAAATCACATTGCAGGAAGGAATATCCAAGTCAGCAGCAGGTAAGACTTTTACAGAAGGCAAGTCTGATCCCGAGGATAACTACCTAATTCAGACACATCATCTAAACAGGAGTTTATGTACAGAATTCATATGCATACATACTGTCCCTTATCTAAAGGTAAAATCAGGAAGGATTAAAAGGACTTTGCCTGATGACTACAAAGACAACTGCAAGCTCAAGAGAAATACCAGGTGTGGGATTTAGCAGAGAGAATTCTGTCTCTCTAGATTCTCCCATAAGTCCCTATTCCTATAGTTTAAGTACACTCAGCCTGAAAGGAAGATAACCTTTCCGAGGCAGGAGGAGTGCACCTTCATTAACACTGCATGCTGCTGCTGCTAGAACAAGTTCTTCAATTACAAAACAGCAAGTCAAGACTTTCAGGGTCCTTTGTGGTAGGCATCTTGCTTGCACACAAGCTATCAGGAACTGTTTGGTTCCTTTGAACTGTAGGCTTCTACTGCATATCCCCTCCAAACCACTGAAGTGCCATGTTCATTTTTTAAATTTCAAACACCCAATATGCAATAGCGTTTTGTTTTCCCATAGTCAAAATATTTTCACAAAGAAGAAAAGATGCAAGTTGAGGCTCTGCATACAGAATGCAAATTACCACGATGCCAACAACAGTTAGGAAAAGTATTGGTGGTCATCACATTCTTCAGCCAGAAGGAAGGGGAACACTTTTGTTGACCCACTCCTGTGGCTTCTGAAACACGTAACAAAAGGGTATTTACCTTCCCCAAAGGGGGGTGGACATCAAAGAAGAAGGTCCGATTAATGTAATAACTTCCCATCTTCCCAAAATGAGTTTCATCCCAACTAGAAAAAAAAAAAAAAACACAACCAAACAAACCAACAACCAACCTGCTACAATGCTGAAGACAGTAAAAAAATCCAGAAAGGTCTTTTCACTCATGCTTCTCATCACATAGAGTGTTAGTGCCGTACATTCGATACAAGACACTGCACTAAATTCACTGGGAAACCATGGAGAGCACTCGAACCGTTCTAGGCAGGGTCCTTTTAAAAGAGCTTGAAAACAGCCCTCCGAAACCTCTAGCCTGCCCTTCCGATTCCAGGCTGAGATTAGAGACGTTAAGAGTCAGCCTGCAACTCACAGATCCCCAAAACCGCCTCCCCGAGACCCGGTCCCCTCTCTGCAACATGACCCGAGAGCGGTGGAAAGAGCGGGACAGGGACCGTGGCCGGGAGCGGGCTGGCCAAAGAGCACCGCGCTGCCCTGCGGCCCTCACCGCCGGGACCCTGTCCCACCACCTGCCCGGAACCGGCACGGAGCCATCCCCGCCGGGCTGCGGAAGGCAGGGGCGGGCAGGTGCTGGAGCCGGGGCGAAGGCTGGAAGATTGGGCGCACTCCTGCCAGGGGCCGGGCGCGGGGAGGAAACCCGGCTGGTTCCGGGGCGCCTCCCGGGAGGAGGCGGACACACACCCACAACCAGGGGCCTGGGCCCGGCCCGCCGCCCCCGGGGCAGTGCCCTGCTGGAGGGGCACGGGCACAGGCACCGCCCCGCCCCGCCCCGTACCAGACGTGCGGCGGCTCCGGCAGGCGGTGGAAGCGGGAGGCGAAGCTGAGGAGGGTGACGAGGGCCAGCACCGCCGGGCGAGCCGCGGCGGGAAGGGCGGGAGGGGCGGCGGGGCGCGCCGGACCCCCCGGCGGCCGGCGGGGCTCCCGCTGCCGCAGGGCGCCGCCGCGCGGGCCCGCCTCGGCCTGGCCGCCCCCCGCCGCCGGCATCCGCGGGGCTCCGCCGCGCGCAGCGCCGGGCCGGGCGCGGCGCATCCTGGGAGGCGGGGCCGGGACGGGGCGCGGGGCATGCTGGGAGCTGTAGGCCGGCCGGGGCAGCGGCCGGCGTAGCTGCAGCCGAGCCCCGAGGGGAGGGGACGGCCTGGCGCGGCCCGAGGCCGGGGCGGGGCTGCCATTGCAGCCCCTGCGGAGGGTCGCGGCGCGGGATGAGCTCTGCCGCGGCCAAGGTACGCCGTGCTAGCTCCATGTCTTCCCCGCGGGGCGGGAGGGGAGCGGGGGGCGATGGCGGTGCCAGAGCCGGAGGGAGCGGGCCTTGCGGCGGCGGGTGTCCGCCCTCGGCCGGCGCGGGCCTCGCTCGGTTTAGCCTCGGCAGCTGACTGGGACCACTGCCTAAATCAGCCTCTGGCGCCCGGACTCCCCGGGAAGGCCGGGATGGTGGTTACCGAGAGTTGGGCAGGCCCGTGCACAGCGTCTCTTAAAACAAGTGCCAGCTGCCGCGGCCTGTGCCCAGGTCCCTGTGTCCGTGGAGAGCAAGGAACTTGCCCCCATGCTAAATAAAACTAACGCCTTCAAAGCAGTGGTGGTGTTTACTTAAGACAGTTTATCCATGTGAGCCCTTAATACCAACACTCGCTGCAGAGATACTGAGAGTTTAGGAGCAAACCTGTTCCTTCTGCTTATACCTTTACATTTTAACCCAGCAGAATACAAGTGGTGCCTTTCGGACACTGAGGTTTCCCCTAGACAAGCCTCCAAAGAGCAGTTTTCTCTTTCATGTCCCTCATGGGCAGCTGCCCTGTGTCAGGGCATGTGTGCATGCTGCTTGGAGTAATGGGTCTCAACAGGTGAAAGGCTTTGCTTTTCCAAGTGCATCCCGAATATAGCCTGGAAAGAGGTGGTATCCAGTGGAGACCATACTGAAGCGGGCAGGCTTGGAAACCTGAAGACTCAACACACAGAATTTGGGGTGTCTCTTCCATCTTCCTAAGATGTGAAATGCATTTCCCAGATTTTTACTCTGGATTGGGATTTAAGCTAAAACTTCCCTCACTGCACCACTGATGCTGGAAATGAAAACAGAACCAAACCAGAAATCTCAGTTGACATCAAGCAAACGTTGCCCTCCTGCTATCCTCCCAGCTCCAACTGGTCTAACCTGCAGCTTATGGGGATAGTACCCCATGGGGTTGTAAATGGAGGCAGTTCTTTCCTTGATACTTCCCTGGCCCATGCTCAGCTCTTCCTCTGAGGAAGACTAGATATAACGTCACTATGGGACTGGTCCACTGAGGACTGAACATTCCTGCTGTCTCTAGTCTTTACGTAACTGATTATGTTGCCTGTCATCTGCCCTGCTGCTGGGAGCAACACAGCACGAACTTAGGAGATCGCTCCAGGCCCCAGCCTCTGGAGATACAGTTCCCATCTGGGGGATGGGTTGTTTCCCATGTTCTTTTTGGTGAAATCCCCTGGGGCTTTGAAATTATAGAGCAAAGCAATTAGCTTAGCACAATTTGTTACAGATGATAGAGCCAGCTGCAAAAACAATGAAGAACTGTAGAGAGGATCAGGAGAAATATCTCTGCCAGCTGAGAGGCCAGAGTCCAAAACAGATGTAGTGAAGGACAGAATGAGCCAAAAAATCATCAGCAATGTCCCCGGGAAAAACAAGTAAAAACAGTATGTCATGAATGCTGTTTCCCTTTTGGAGTCATAGTTTCTGTTTCCCTGCAACCCAGCAGGCTAGATGTTTCAGAAAAAGTGTAGCTGAGTTTGCCCTGATTCCAGAAGCAAAGAATTTAAGAAAATTAGTAAATACTTTGTCCACAAAAGTGTTGCAAATACTGCCATCCTCACTTAAAAACCATTTCTCCAGTAAACTTTGACTACAGTAATCAAATGCATACCTCATTTAAAATTATTTGAACCTTTCTAAACTGTAAGAAAAGCATGAAGCTTACAGAGGAATGGAGCACAGTGGGGTCTCCCTGGTCTTCTGTTGACACATTGTGTGTCAGCAAGCAAAATCCCTGCCTTTTTCTGCCTTGCTGTCAGTCTCTGGTGTAATTTCTATGCATTTAGGAAGGTGGAGACACAGAGATCCGTGGCATGCCATGGGATCTATGGAAGGAAGGAGAGACATGATTACGGGTTTATTTAGAGACATGCATGGGTACCAATTTCCTGTGTGGAAAGAAAAAGACTAACACAAAAAAGTGAGCTTCATATTTTGCACAAAGTTGGCCTGGGAGCAGAGTAGCAGCCTCTCCCAGGCCTGCAACGCAGAAAGCCTTCTGCACTGGCTGGTACTAATGGGAGGAGGGCTACAGGAGCACCCTACAGTACCTCCTTGCAAAGGCAGCCCCTGTTCAGGGAGCTGGCAGTCGTTCCCTAGTGAAACAAATTCTGCATGTGGCTTCAGTTTCCTTGTTTTGTTCCCCAGGGCTATATTTCTGCATTGGCAAATGCCCAGAGCTCTCTAGGCATCTTATTTGTTTCTGGACAAAAAGCCAGGGAACTAAGGTTGGTTCCTAAATATGCTTCCGACCTCAAAGCTGGTTAATGGTTCTGATATCAGGGCTGGGGCTGCAGCACAGCCCAGATGCAGATGTAGCTGACTGCAGCGGCTCAGGATCAAGTCTGACTGGCTGGTTTTTGTGTCCTGGGCACTGATTTGGGGGCATAGTCCTTTCCTCATTGGCTTTAGGAGACAAGCCTTCCCCCATCCCAGATGAGTTAAAAGGGAAAGCGAAGAGGTTATTTTTTATTTCCTGGAGTAGACTGCACACACTGACCATGGCATCTGAAAAGGTGAGAGCTTGACAGGGTGGAAGTGTCTGGGAAAGCTGCCTTGGTGCTAGAGTTCAGGTAGAGATGAATTGTCTGCCCTCTTGGTCTTCATCTCAAACAGCAGAAGCTCTTGTTTGGAAAGAGGCCTGGCAGGGTGGAAAAGCTGTTTAATGCCACCCAAATATCCAGTGCAGGTGCTTAGCACAATCAGTGGGGAATGTGTTTCAAAAAATCTAAGATGGGATAGAAGTTAGCAACATCCGATAGGGACAAAGAGGGAAGCTTTGCAGGGGATAATTTTAAGGTCACTTGTGCATTGCTGGAACATCAGGTGCAACTATTCAGAGGGCCAGCAGGAAAGCATGATACTACCTGTACACCCGAAACAGGAACAGTCACTTTCAGGAAGGAGCCCCCTGTCCCCCAAACGTTGCTCTTCCCTGTCTTACAATTCCTGAAATGCCTTCTGTCCATGCATTGTTCTCCTTACAGCACTCTGGTGTTCCCACCATATAACCACTTTATCTCTCTCTCTGTTCTCAGCCGATACTTTATGGCTATTTCCGAAGTTCCTGCTCTTGGAGAGTAAGAATTGGTAAGATCCACTGTTGATCTCTGTTTTATTGTCTGGGTGTTACTGCAGTATCCTTCTCTTCACTAACCTGATTAATCAGTCACTTATTAAGAGAGAGATCAGCAAACATGAACCTGGAACAGTGAGGCATTTCCCCAGTGGGAGGGAATACCACAGCTTACCTGGAGCAGGGGGAAGGGAGAGGAACAAACAGGAGGGCTTCACTCAGCCTGCAGCTAATTAGAGGGAATTACTCCTTTTGTAAAACTAACATGATGCAGATGGCTGTTTCTTCCACATTATCCAGAGGGGCCCTACACTCTGTTTTTACATGGATATTGCCTCTGACTCTGGTCTGCCCACATCTTGAGAGCTAAGCAGGGCTGGGAATAGTCCCTACTTGTACTGAGACACTCTTAAGCAAAGTTTTGTACATGAGCACAGGCCCCCCTGCCCTCTATAAGCCAAATCAGGAGAGACTGTGCTGCAGGGAGTGGCAAAGCTTATTTTGAAAAATGCAGTGGTTTTGCCAGGGCTTTGGTCAGTCATTTGCCAAAGCGCTATCTTCTTGATGGACTCGGGCCACCTTTTTTGAGGGATGGGGTCTTTTTTGCTTTTAAAGCCATTCGTTGTTTCAAATGGAGATGGTAACTGCCTGAGCCCATTACCAATGGAACTGGTCTGTGTCCCTGATTTCCCTGGGCCCATTACCAATTCAACTGGTCTCAGTGTGCCTGTCTGAAGCTGTACTCTCTGCTTTCCCTAGCGCTGGCTCTGAAAGGGATTTCCTATGACCTGGTGCCAGTGAACCTCCTGAAGGATGGGGGGCAGCAGGTAAGGATATAGATACCATTGCTCTCTCCAGGTGTATTGAACTTGGGCATCATTAGGAGAATTTGGATTAGCACTAGAAAGTTCACAGGCAAAGTCACTGAATTCCTCACCGCTTCTCTGTAATTAATAGTTACTTTCAAGCTACTTGCAATTAATAGTTACTTGCATTCCCTGGCATGCAAGACAGAGGGAGAACACGACTGCAGGAGACTAACGTTTTTTTCCTCTCTTAAACATCTGTGACTGAATTTTGTAAGGCTGAAGACCTTTTTGCTCCTGCTTAGCATGATATCACTGAACATATCTGGCGCACAGACTTCAGAGAAGCTGCACTGCAATTTAAACACAGACTCGACCTCATTCAGTTAGCACCAGAAAGTGTGTGTGGGGCAGGGAGTCTGTGTCCAAAAGATGCTAAGTGAAATAGCAAGGGGCTGCAAAGGACCTGCCAAAGGAGGAGGTGGGTTTCTAGAAGACATCTTCACTGAGAACTTACTGGGGGGGGGCATAGCAGGGAGTTCTGCACCTAGTAGTACCACTGGCTCAATGTGCCAGTATGGGCTAAGACAGAGTTGGAGAACTAGAACGGTAATAGTGACACTGCTGCAGCACCAACCCATCCTGGGCTTTGTGTTGATGGTTTATCAAGAAGTAAGGCAGTGATCCCTGAGCCCCAGTGAGAGCCTGCTGTAGGCTAATAGTACAGCATAGCAGACTGCAAATACTAGTACTGAGGTAGAGGGAAAAGCCAGGTAAAAAAAAATAAAATAATTTGGTAACTGGGTAATAGGGGAGGAAAACAAGGAAGAAGAATTTCTTGTTGCAGTAGAGTAATTTCAGGTTTGTTTTCACAGTTTTCTGCTGAATTCAAGGCAGTGAATCCCATGCAGCAAGTCCCAGCCTTGAAAATTGATGGCATCACTCTTTCTCAATCGGTGAGTTACCAGCCACATCCCTGTTAACCGTTCACTCCAGCCTGCTGCCCAGTCTGGCAGGAATGGCTTTGTCTCATCTTTTCCCCCAGAGCTCTCATCTGTGCGTTTGAAAAGAGATGGCATTTGTGATAAACAAGCCCGCTTGGGGGCAGAAATAGCACATAGCCTTTGCTGAGAAACTGCTGTCAAGGATTTAAGCTCAATTCAGCATTGGTTTGTAACTCCACCTTTCACTGAGCAGTTTGTAGTCTGACTTAGATGGCTGTGCCAGGTTTTGCCTGAAATCACAGCTGGGCTAAATGACAAGGTCCCAAGCAGACATCAAAGGGGATATTCTGTTGCACGGATTGGTAACAAACTTCATTCAAAAGCTGTTGTATTCCCTTGGATCAGCTCCCCTCTCCCAGGTGTTCAGAACATGAACCTTTCCTTGGCTCTCCAATCATCTCCCCTTATCTCTTTGTTCATTTCAGCTAGCTATAATTCATTACCTAGAAGACACCCATCCTACCCCCAGGCTCCTGCCCCAAGATCCGAAGAAGAGAGCCCAAGTCAGAATGATCGCCGATCACATTGTGTCCGGCATTCAGCCACTCCAGGTATTGGCTTGTCATATCCATGCAAATGAGAAAACCAGGATGGGTTTCCAGCAGTCAGTATCTCTGAAAAGCTCAGTCTCTAAGTTTTCAGAAGCCAATAGAGTGGCAGACCTTAAGACTGTGTGTTAGCAGATGAAATCCCCGCTTAGCCTCTCTGCCTGATCTGCCAATGGCAATAATACAGTATTTCCTACAAAGAAAATCCTATAGCACTCCAGGGTTCTTTCCAGAAACAGTTGAACCCATACAGTATCACTGTTGGGTCTAGGATGTTTTAGGAAGACGACAACTGAGCAACCCAAAGGACAAAGGCAAAGGGATACCCTGGCAGCTGTTACAGAAGGACAGTCCCAAGAGAGAGATACAGCAGAGTGCATGATTCGGCGAGGGTGAGGTCAGGGCTGACCCAGCAGGCTGAACCCACGCTGGGGGTTCAGACTTGGCAACTCCTCATCTCCCCTCTTCTCCACTGGATAAGGCAGTGGGCAAGATCCAGCCAGCAGCGGTCAATCTAACCTGGAGATTGCTTGTGTTCACAGAACCTGAATGTCCTGAAACAAATAGGGGAGAAAAAAACAGAATGGGCTCAGAACTGCATCGCATCTGGCTTTCAAGGTGCGTCCCACATCCAAAATGATCAGCACTTCAACTGACCCTTCAAAATGCTGCACTGCTGGGTCCTACTTTCCTCTTCAAACAGAACAGATCTCCCTAGGCTGGTATGCTGGGTCCTGCCCTGCTGGCAGAGACAGTGCTCTTCCTGCCCAGAGTCCCTTGTCCAGGACTAGTAGTTCTCCAGGGTCTCCGAGGAAGGATCCTGTCCACAGGACGCTTTCACTGCTGTGCATGGACGAGGCGAAGCCTGGGACCATCCCACAGAAGTTGATTCACCCTGAAGCATGAGGGCTGACAGCACTTCTCCTTTTCACCCATCTGCTCCCAAACTAGTGCCTTTTGCTTTAAAGTTCTATCAATCTATATTTATATGCTTTTGTAATCAGACAAAAGATATCAGCTGGGAAACTCCCACAGAATCTAGCAAGTAGCAGAGTATTTCTCTACCTCTCTAGGAGAAACAGGGTGCTTTTTTTTCCTCAAAACCCTTTCCCCCATGTGCCGGAATGGCAGGCCCATCTTCACTTCTGGACAGATGCAAACTGCCTGAACCTTTGCATTTTTCCCCTCCCCACTCACATATCTCTACATTGTCCTCTTAGTATTTCAGGTGCATTGCCTGAAGCAGCTGAAATCACCCTATGTCCCAAAAAGGTGAAGGACTCTAAAGACTCGCATAACTACACTGTTGTAAGATTTCTGTTCCTTCAAGGTTCTGTCCCAAATTGTCCTTTTTCATAGTCAGCTCAGGGTCAAAACGCCCTTGTTCATAATTCCCAGTCTATAAGGTCTTTGGTGTCCCTTTCAAATGAGTTTCCAATGCCTCACTCTGTACCACCTCTCTTGGCAGCGCTGGAGCAGATTCTGCAGCACACTGCCGGGCGCTACTGTGTGGGAGATGAAGTAAGTATTGGAGAGAGCATTGTGTAACATTGGTGAACTGAAAACCCCAATTCCTATAAAATAGGAAAGGAAATTCGTTGTGGAGACACAGCACAATCCTGTGTCTGGAGTTACATGTGGAGCCTTCACTGTAAGAAAAACAGCTGCATGGATCCTACTTAGGCCATTAGTGACTTGCAAGTAGTTGCAGAGACGTTTACTTGTCTCTGCCTGTAACCTGCTGATGGCTAGATTCTGCAGCTGTGCCTAGGACCTGGCTGCTACTAGAGGAGGTTATATATATTTCATCTTTAAGAGATCTAGAGTTCAAGTGTCCTGTCAAAGCTTGGCTCAAGAAACACAGGTTCAGTTCTTAGCTCTGCTCTGTGGAACTTTTATCCAAGTTGTATTGTATTTTTCTGCTCTGTTTGTCCAGTTTTAACAAGGACAGATTTCAGAGAGCTCACATATAAGCTGTTGTGACCTGTACCAAGCTAGAGGCCACCCAGGCCTCTTCCATTTAGTAGTCGTGTTTGGCAGGCACTTGGAACTTTCCTATAAAAGCCTGAGAAAAAAAGGAAGACTCCTGCAATATCCTGTGGTGCAGAGGCTTGGCTAGTAGGAGCTTTGTGGAACTGGAGCCCTTGGTGGGCAAAGGCTAGTTATTTGATCTTATGCTGGAGAATGATGTGTGCTCTGAAAGGTGCCCAAGGTTTTGTGACCTGGGGAGTGGGGTGGGGGCAGCTGCCTCCGTGCAGATAGGCAGCTAGCTGCATTGTCTTTGAGTCTTCTTTTCAGATTGCGAGTCCCTGAGCTTCTGTGCAAAGGCCCTATCATGTATCAGGTCTTGACATTGGCAGGAGCTGCTTGATACTCCTGCAATGCAAACAAGCAGAATTTACTCATCTTTTCCCAGCCATGCAAGCGCCCCCCTTCCTCCATCACCTCGCTCTGCAGCTTGCCAGCAGACTTGTTTGCTCAGAGGCAGTTGCCATAGAAGCACTGTGTCCTTGAGGTTGTCATGATCAGCTGGTAAATATAAATCTCCCTAAAGGCTTGATGGCTTCTTCTACTAGTGGCTGCTACGAAGTTCCTCTCCTTGTACCATTGTCATACTATTAATACTGGATTAAAGAATGAGATTGTTGTGACAACCCCTTTGTACTGGCTGATAAAATAATTTCTATCCTGCTCTCAAAGCCTGCCACCACAGTTAAGTGTGATGGGACAGACTCCGAGTTACTCTGATCCCTTTTATCTGCTACATTTGCAGGTTTCCATGGCTGATCTGTGCTTGGTGCCTCAAGTCTTCAATGCTGAAAGGTAATTAAGGCTAAGCTTGAGGTGCTCTTCCAGGGCACCTGCTCCTTGTGCTGGGCTGTCAGAGCTTACCTTCTGCCCGTTAGGAAAGCATCTCTCCTGCTGCCCTATCAAGTTACGGATTCCTTTCTGCATGAATTTTCCAATGTCATAAATACTGTCTCTTTTGGAAGCTCTTGGAAATAAGGAGTTGTGCTGTCTTCTCAGAGGCCCCTGGGGGAAACCTGATCTATGTCCTTAGGAAAGCTAAGGTTGCCTGCACTCCACATCTGCTTGCCCTATAGTTACACTGCACACAGGGGGAAAAAGATTAATCTGACTATATTTGCTGAAAGCCTTAAACCAGTGGCTTTATGATTCCCAGGAAAAGCATAGTGCCTTCTTACCTTGTGCTGCACACTATGTAAAAGCCTAGTGAAGATGGAAGAACTAACTAACCTGTCCTGTAGCATGTTTATGAACCTACAAGGATGAACCTTTTCTCTTACTGCAAATGTACCCCAGCCTGTGAGATTCTCCCATACTGGGCAGGCACAGCACACTTTCTGCTCACTGCTGCACTGGCTGTCTGACCCAGAGCACCTCACAAATTCTTTTCCTTTTGCAGATTCAAAGTGGACGTGGGTCCATATCCCACAATAACCAGAATAAACAAAGCTCTCCTGGAGTTAGAGGCGTTCAAAGTAAGCCACCCATCCCGGCAGCCAGATACTCCTGCAGAGCTGCGAGCTTGAAGCTCTACTCATTAAATCAAGTAAGCTGGAATGTCAAAGAAGACAACAGCTACAGCTGGCTTAGAACATTAGTGCCAGCAGGAAGCCCTATTACTACTGCCTCACTTTCATCTGTGTGGGAAGGAGGACAGAGGACCTGGAAGTCACCTGGATGACTTACAGGAGTTCTGCCTGTGCTGGAAAGCTTGCAGATACTTCTGACTCTTGTTTTTTTCTATCATCTGATGTATCTCCATGAAGCAGATTAAAGCAGAAGCATCCATAATTACCAGAAGTCCTCTTTGTATGGCTTTGGGTTGGGGAATGTGGCCACAAACAACTGTGAGGCATTGAGCCAATTCCAGACGCCCCCAGGGGCTGGTTCTTCCTGACATCTACAGAAAGAGCATCAGGGAACCAGTGTACACAGTGTGCTACTAACCTAGCAGGCCTGCTTGTCCTTGCAGCTGCCTCAGAACTATGGCATAATCATCAGTGCCATGGATATAAAAAGAGCTAGTCTCTGGCAGAAAACAGCTTAATCCCAACCCTTGTTGGGTCCCACGGCTCTTGGAAGAGCCAACAGTCAGCAATTCTGCCATCCCTTGTAATGACAGAATTACCACCTGGGAGAGCTGATTTGTACCTCTTCCTTACAGCTAGCAGCAGTCTTGGGGAATTTGTAATAAAGAGCTGTCTAGAGCAAAGGTAGGTGATTGTGCCATAGCGAGCAAGACACAACCAGCACATTCCCATACGCTGAAAATGATGGCATTCTCTTCCCATCCTCACACACCGCTCTCAGTGTTTTCCTAGTCCTCAGCTGCAGACTGTCGCCCAAGGGAATCCCATCCCAGACTCCCTCCAAACCAGAATCATACCTGTACTTTCACTGTGAGGACCTTCTAAATGGCAGGAGTAAATCCCATTCCACTCATCCCAAATAAAACCAAACACCTGAGTCACCTTCAGAGCTGAAAGCACCCTGGGAATTCCAGCCCACAAACCTGCAGGGCAAGAAGGGAAACCCAGAAGCCTATGACTGTGTTCCTGTGCAGGCTTAGCTCAGATCCCACTGAACATTTTGGCACCCAAGCCCAGGTACCAAGCCAGGAATATGGAGGGAATTTCTGCCAGTCTGATGCTGTACATCAGCTGCCCTAAGACGGCAATACCCACGGCCTTCAGAAGGACTTTACAAACCCGTGATCTCTTGTGACAAGGTAGCATTCACCTACATACAGATACTTGGACTGCTGCATTGCTTGGACTCATTTATTGCCATCCATATCCGTATTCAGGCTGGTTAAGAGCCCTTGCTGTTCCAGTTTCATTCTGAGTATTGTACATTACCCTAGGTCCAGCTGGATCTTGACTGTGCTGTTGTAAAAGGTCCCGGCACAGTTGGAGCCCCCAAAGACCAACACCGTGTGCAGGTTATGCTCCTCTTTGTTCTCCTGGTCCGCATCCTGGTGGGCAAGAGTCAGGTCAAGCAATGTGTGGCCAGCTCGGGGCACAGAGCAGAGGTCGTGGTGGATCACTGTGCTCCATGAAAGAGTATCTGAAGTAGAAAGGAGCTATCAATACTGACACGTCCATTCCTAGTGCAAGAGTTGAAACAAACGGACCAGACTAGGTGTTCAGAAACACCGCTGCAGCCCCATAGTCACCTTCAGCTATGGAAACAGGGAGGGAGAGTCACTCACCTAGGTGGAAGACAAAGGCATCCTGCAGGGCTCCCTTGGCATTGCAGCCTCCACTGATCAGAACCTTCTGGTCCGACACAGCTAGAGCTGCGTGAAAACTGTGACCAAAGCAAAGCCAAAAGGTGACTGCAGCAAAACCTGCTGGGGTTGCTCAGTCAGCAATGGGCAGAGGTGGGCAGACTTCAGCAGGAGGCTGGGGGCTTAGGCTGCAGAATGGAAGTTAACTTCTGCTTCTCTTCTGCCCTGACTTGCTGAATTACCCTGAAAGAGCTGTTTGTTTCCCTCCACAAGTCAGGCCATAAGCAAGCCTGAAAAGCACCTCATTATCTCAGGAGCTATACTCTGTGGAGTGAGACAGCAGGCTAGCTGGTCTTTGGTCTGATTTAGGTCATTGCTCTAATGGGCAATAGCATCCCTTTAGGAACAGCATAGACCTGGTACAAGAGTTTCTTCCTCTCTGTGTCTCTGTTATACTCCAGGTACTGCAGAGACCAAAAAGCATGCGTTACAGTTCACTAGCACAAGGCAGAAAACTTCCTTCAGCCTGAAAGGCAGATTCCTGGGGAGGCTACAGGGTCTGTAGCCCCCCACTGCCCACCCTACAGGCACCAGCTAGGACAGCACAGGAATTTCTGGTCCCACAGCAGAGGGGCCATCCACTGCATTTTGGCCAGTGGGACAGAGATGCAACTGGGTCTGATCACAAGAAGTTTAAACCTGGCTTCAAAGAAAAAGGGCAGAGGAAGAAGATAGCTCCTGGGTCTGCAATAGGATCTTACCAACGTGCAGAAGGCTGTCCTGCGAGGAGGGGCACTGGTGTGTACTCCATGAAACCTGACAGCCAGGGGAAAGGCAGATGAAATGTCCAAAAAGCTCAGCCTCATAACTAGACAAAAACTGCCACACTCTGCCACATCAGTAACCTGTATTCTCTGCCATCCAGCTTTTTCCAAAAAAGCAGGCTCTTGTTTTTCCCCATTCCCTCCCCTCTTACCCCAGAAAGGTTTTTTTTTACCCCATAGTTTTCCATCTCCGTTGCCTAGTCGGGAGTTTTTATAACATAAATGCTACCTTCCCATTGAGCATGCCTCATCCCCCAGTCCCTGCCTTAGAATGGACCTTCCCAAGGCATCCACCTGGTACAGCCTTTCTTACCCAGATCCAGGATATGCATGTCACTGAGGTAGAAAGATGTCCTCCGACCGCCAAAAATCAGCAGCTTGTTCTTCAGTAGAGTAGCTGAATGCCTGGACAAAGAAGCAAGTGAACAAAGTATCTTCAGCAACTTCCCAAACCTGACGTTTCAGCCTTGGCTTCTGCTATTGGGCTGCCATAGCTTCAGTCTACACCCACCTCTGCCCCCAGCCACTGCAGCCCAAGAACAGAATCCCATCAGGATTCATGACAGGAGGTACTGAGAGTCACATTGCTCAAACACAGCCCTATCTTAAGGAGCAAATGGTGGAGAACAATCACCCAATATTTAGCAAATTACACTGGGGTGGGAGCAAAGGTGAGCAGACATTTCCTTCTCCATTTTGGAGGGCTGGAATAAGTGCACACCCACCCAAGCCTAGGCAGAGGCTTCTCCCCTTCTGAGATGGGCTGGTACCAAATTTCATGCTCTGGATTAAAGACATACAGCACATTGCTGCAGGGTCCAACTGCCAGTGATGCCTTTTTGGGCAAAGTTCCTCCAAAAACAAAGAGCTCCTTGCGGTAGATAGTTGCACTGTGGTAGGTGAGCGCTGGCATCCTCCCTTTAGCCTGGAAAAGGTTCAACGTACATTTGTTACGAGAAGTGCATTATTTGGTGCATGACCCATAGGAAAGGGTCCCCCATCATACAGCAAATTCAACAAGTCTCAATTTTCACATTACTGGCTCCCTGTCCAGATCTTTGCTACACAGGCTGACAGTGCATCCTTTGTGCACTCTGCACCACCAGAATGCTCTGATGAGAGAAAGAAGTCAACCTCCTACCCCAGTTTCATCAGAAGATGACAGAGAACAGAAAGATATCATCCAGGCTTATCCTGTAAGAGCCATCTTGTGACTTAGCCAGGAAAGAGACAGACAGTCCCTTGCTGACAGGGCCCTCTGCAAGGGCATGACAGGCAACTCTCTCTTTAAGAGCTCAGAGATCTGCTGTGCTCACAGCAGTCCCTGATTTGAGAAGACCAGCTCTTCACCCCAGCATTCAGTGCAGCTCTCAACAGCACCATACAAAACATAGGGCCATTTCCCTCTGCCGCTTGTACAGTACCTCCCACCCATGACCTTGGTCAGACACAGCACTCTGCAGCAACCATTTTTTCACCTTGCTTCATTCATTGTAGGCACAGCCTCTGGTTTCTGCCAAGCTTGTGGCCTTTCAACATAGCCATCTCACATCTGTCACTCCCAACTAAGCAGCTCAGTGGACCTGCAGCAACAGTGACCCAAGACTACTGGAGTAAGGATATGGTCACATCAATTGCCACATTCAGGCAAGACCTGCCACCCCCCCTATGCTTTTGTCTTGGAAGAGCTGCAGTACTTACAGCCACAAGGAGCCATTTCCAGGTGACTGTGTCCAGAATGTAGATGCTGCTGTAGTCTTTGTCCTCCCTTATGCCCCCAAAGATGTAGATACGCTTGGTGTCTGGGTCATAGGTAGCTGTGTGACCATGCAAGCACAATGACATGGTGTTTTGTAGCTGGAAACCCACTGGAAGCCAGCAATCACTTTCTGTGGGAGCAACACCAGACAGATGGTGTGGGAGTTCAAAGATGCCCTTGATTTCTCCAGATTTAAAGAACATGTCACAAAAGCTTTACTCAAGACCTTGCTCCCCTCATCTCCTCCTCTCCTTTGATTCAGGGTTAGAGGGGACCCATGCAGAAATGTTTCTGTGCAAGGAATGAAGAGGAACACCAACTAGGTGGGAAATAGTAAAGTGAAAGAGAGATCAGTGAGGTGCAGAAAGCTGCAAGGCACTGGAATTTTATCTCACACTTCTCCACAAGTCATCGCACACAGACCGCAAACTGCACCATTGCTTTTACCCCTTAAAACTCACACAACTCTTTCCAGAACTTACACCTTAGCTCCTGGAGGGCTCTCATATACAATCCCACTGCTTCTCATGGCACCCTACACTGTCAGCTCAGCCTGGTGACCATGCTAGGAGGCATGACACCTTTGCTCTCCCCTCCCTATGCACAGACCCCTGAGTACCCCCTCCCATCTGCGTAAGTTGTCCTTGAGCCCCACTGCCTCGACTGCCTTTGATAGCCCTAAAGTCCCCACCAATTTCCAGCTTCCAGAGTGCATCCTCGCAGGACTGCTGATCAACACCTTGTCCACCGATCAGAACAGCCGTCCCCAGGTCACTGAGGCACATGGCATGGCACCACCGTGGGCTGGGACTGCCTGGGGAAAGGAGAGCACAGGGCTGTGAGCAGAGTCAGACAAGACACCCACAGCTCCCTTCCCTGCTGGGGAGAGCAAAGCAGCTGAAGGGTCAGAGGGGACAAATGGGAAGGCAAGGGCCCTAAGTCCCTTCCCTCTGGGGTGACAAGAGACATAGCTCCCTGAGGAAGATTTGGGGTACAATTGCTGTACTAGGACAGACACCGCTAGCAGAGGGAGCCAGCAAAGAGTCTGGCTGGATGTAGGACGCATATAGGCTGCCACTTCAGACAGGCTTGGATGCTCCCCATCAATTACCTATCCCCAGAAGGGATATCCCAGTTGTGTAACTCCTTGTGAGGGAGGGCTACCCAGGGACAGCTTGTCAGTGCCTAAGATACAGCAACCAGAAGCCTGGAGCTGCTTCTAGAGATATTCCTCGTACTGCTCTGTTCCTGCTCCTTTCTTCTCTCAGGCTCCCGTGGTTGGCTGAGCAAGCTAAAAAATACTTTTTAATCAAATTCTATTCCACATCTTACCCTTTGTCTCAAAGGGCTATGCACCCAGAGTTGTGCCTGAGATTCAGAAGGGCTACAGAAGTGTACTGGAGAGCCTAACAGTACTGGCAGCACCTATACTGAGGGCAATTGCATGGAGAGGAACAGTATATACACACAACCTACTTGTTATTCTTGATCACTGGGGAGATAAAGGACGAAGCATGAGAGACCTGTCACATTAAAGGGAATGGCATCACCAAGCGGCTGAGAAGACAAACCAGGGTCTAGGAACCAGATCCTCACCTTGCAACTCCTCCACTGCCAGATCTGCAGAGGAAACACAGAGATGGCTCCATAAAGAAAGCAGCCAGCAGGCATACCCTGGAAAGTGCTCAGCTCCACGGTTTAAGAGCCCTTTGGCCTTCCTTCCTCCAACCCGCAGCACAAAGCTACCTCACTGCAACCAACATGGTGCAAGACCAAGAATCCTGAAGAAAGTCTCGTCAGGAGAACTATAGAAGACTGGTAACAGCAGGGCACACTTCCTTTGACTGCCATTGTGTTGTCACCATTGCACTTCCCCTCTCTCACACTGCCTACAGCAAAAGCAACTTTATGATGGAGCTGTATTTCCGTTTGTGAGAAGCAAGCAAAGTCCCAAGAAGTCACTTCACATAGGGACCACTGAGTTATTGTCAAATATTTACACATAAACTTGGTCACATCCTGGAACTGACTTGGAATTCACACTCCAGAAGCTAAAGGTTTTGTTTCCAAACCCCTTGGTAGCTACCTTCTCACTGCTGAAAAGTCAGCACAATTGCACTAATTATACATATATGCCTTTTCATATTCTCTGTACTTTAATAATAACCAATGTCTTCTATGGACCAAGTGGTATGCTGTTAGCAGGGGAACAAATGAACAATGGAGAGGTTACAGAACGTCACAGTAGGTGACTTTTCTGTGCTTCAATTTACTCTTTTGTAAAACAAGGCTAATAATACTTGCCTTCATTTACAAAGCACTTTTACTTGTATGAAGAGTTTTGACACAGAGAATCCCATGTTCTATTTCAGGCCTTTTCCTAACAGGCAAAAAATCATCAAGCAGTTTATCCAGGACTAGGGAGCAGTTCTTGGTATTTCGCAAGCCAAGACAGCCAAGCCTGTCTTGCCTTGGAGGTATACAGAGAAATGGACTGGGAAGATATGGCCCAGCAGCACTGACAGATCACTCAAAGACCTGTAAAATAAACCTAGAAGCTGCCAGAGTTACCTTCTTCATCGAGATCTCTCTCAGATGCTGTGGGTTCAAACAAAACTTTCCTGGGCTTCTTGGGGTGGACAGGACTCTTCCTCCAGGCCTCACTGCATTCCACTTTGCCAGATGGTGGCTTCAGGGCACAGGGTACTGCCAGGGTCCTCAGTGGTGGGTGGATGTCCTTCCTCCCAGGCCTGGATGCTCTGGCAGTCACCTCTGAGCTCTGACTCTTAACCTGTGACAAGAGTCCCAGCCAAATCAGCCCTGAAGAAAAAGACCTGAGGCTACTGTGAGTGACTGTCTATTATCAGGCCAGAGATTAGTTTCACATGGTGACTGTTTTCAGGCTCGTCTTCCCATTGAGACTTAAGGGCCAGCATGCCAACACTATCAGCCACCAAATATATGCTGAGCAATACAGCTACCTGCTGCTGCGTGCCCAGTGGTACGCTTTCAGACTGCTGGCTGTGACCGGCACAGCTGTGCTAGGAGTGACCAGGGTGATTGATCATCCCACCAAGGGCTGTTAAATTTAACCCTTCCAAAGGCATTTCAACAGAAAGTACCACTTTCTTTAGCACAAGTGAATCTTCAGCTCCAAAATTTGCTTAGCCAGGTCTCTTACTAAGAGAGCAGCAGCAAATGTTTCTGCCAGACATCAACTGAGCAGCTATGAGTGAGGGAGAAGATACTAAGGAGAGAGTGAAATAACGAGAGGAAGGCTCCGGGATACACATACCGCAGTAGGATCCTCCAGGTCCTGGCCAAGGGGCGTATCATCTGCTGGGAGCACTGGTGACTGAGTGGTCTTTGGGACAAGGAAGGGGCGAGCAGGTGTACTGCTGGAGACACCTCGGAGCAGCTGCAACAGAAACAGTGACAGTGAGAACAGAAGGACACACCAAGTGCACTGGCCTCCATCCACAAAGGGGGAGCAAAAAGATGTCTCACAAGGGAATAGCCCAGCTTTCATCTCCAGCACCAACAGCACAAAGAAAAGCAAAACCAGGCACTGGGAGATGCTAAATCCAAGGGCTTCAACACAAGGTAAAACAACTGTGTAAGTACCACAGACCCAGGAGAGAGTGGAACAGGAAGTGAACCCCTCTCTGCTGTCTCCTGCGACACATGATATTTTGGCAAAGCTGTGTTTAGTGAATAGGCCTGGAGCATCACAGAGGGTTTAGGCTCAGCACAGACATGCATTAACGGATCCATGTGAGGCAGCTCTGACTTGGAGTAGCAAAGGAAAGGAAAAGGAGACAATGGGAGAGGAAGTTCTGTAGCTCAGAAATGACAACATTTGAGACCCAGGGCAGGAAGGGAGGAGGATGTCGGTTCTTTTACCTGTCCATTGACAGTCAGGACAAGCTTCACAGCATTGCCTTTGTCCATCTCTTTCAACGAAGCCATGAAAATATCTGTCCTCCAGTCACCTTCCCACACCAGAGACCTGCACAGGGGACCACAGGTTTTCAGCCCACAAGTCACACTGACCAAAGAAAAGTTTCTGCTCCCACACTAGCTCCTAACACCCCAAAGCCAAAAGATCCAGCCCTGAAAGAAGGCAAAAGAAAGCCAAAAGCACCACTACAGAGAAACATCATGGTGGAGGACCAGCAGGCTCGAGCAGCTTTCGATGACCCCTGCAGAACCAGGCAGCACCACAGAGCAGAAAGCTTTTCCAGGACACCCCTCCTGACATCCCAGCAGCGCCAGCTCCCACCACGACCTGCGGGTAGGCTCCAGCGTCCCAACACGCTGTGGCACAATGCCCGGAGATACCACCACGTCTGCCACGATGCTTGTGTCCGGGGAGTAACAGCTCCAGTCTCCCAGCCCGAACACCACCAGCTGCTTTGGCAACGGCAGGGGCAGCCAAGCCTGGAAACCCATCTTGCTGGACTGGCTGCAAGGGGAGGGAAGAAAACCGACAGAAAACAGAGGTAATCATCAAGGAGTAAAACGGAAGGTCCAAAAAATAGATGAAAAGATCTGAAAACGTTTACGCCAGGGGAGGGTGAAAGGAGAGGGTTTGTATCATTTAAAGAGGATACTGCACTGGGATGTGATGAAGAAAATAAGCAGTAGCCTGGGAAGGGAGCACAGCCATGAGCTGGGCCAGCAAAGTCGTGTGGGCTGGGGCAGCTCCAGAAAGGAGAGGCAAGGCGAGGCGAGGCGAGGCGAGGCGCGCAGGTCGCGGGGAATCCCAGCCCTGGACAGCATAGGGCCGGGGCTGGGCCGGGCCGGCCCCACCGCTCCCTCTCAGCCCCCAAAGCAGCCGCTACCGCGGCGGGGCTGTCCGTGGCAGGGCCGGGCCGCACCTGCCGAGCCGCCGCGGCGGCTCCCGCAGCGCCCACAGCACGTAGAAGGCGAGGCCGGCCTCCCGGGCGTGCGCCCCCGGCTGCGGCCGGCGGCAGGCGGGCAGCATGGCGGCGGGCGGGTGCAGGGGCCGCGGCGTGCCGCCATTAAGGCCCCGCGGCGCAGCCGCCCGCCATCTGCCGCCCCCGGCCTCCCCGCGCAGGCATCCGCCGGGGCCCGCCCCAGCCGCGCCGCCTTGGTGGGCGTTAGGAGCGGCCGAGAGCGCGGTGCTCCCGCTCAGGGCGCCTCGGCAGCAGGGAGGAGGAGGGGAGAGAGCAGCCGGCAGGTCTGGTCGCCCAAAGCCAGGCCCACCCTCACCTCCGTAATAAATTGCACTCACTGCTGAAGCCCAAGCCACGCGGGGCGGGGTGGTGGTGGGGAATAGCTTGTTTGCCGATTCCTAAATGATGGTATCTGTACACATGTCTTGTAGCTACCATAAAAAGGAGCAGGTGTGAAACTTGCTTCTCTTACTCTGCAGGCAGGGGCTACCACCAAGAGAAGGTAGGATGGCGGCAGATCCTCCTTAAACAGTAATTAAATCTGTGTATGCATTACTACAGAGATGCCACTGTGTATCAATACCACCTGTGTAACAATGAATGGCTCTGCTAAGCCAAAAACTGCTGTTGATTAATCAAACACTACTAAAAGCAATGACAGGGCTTCAGCAGCCAAAGAACGATACTCTCCCTGTGCAGCTGAAAGAGGGCAGGGTCACTTTGCAGACAGGGCCAAGGAAGCCTGCTGCGAGACCTTCCCTGCGCAGCTTGTGATCAGAGCATTTCTGATGCAGCCCAACCACAAAAATTACAGAAATGCTGGGAAAGAACTAACATTGTGAAATTTCACATCACTTCCCTGCATCCCCACCAAGTCACTTAGTTTTCCTCTTGGCCGTGTGCCTGAGCCAAGTACAAGGGCACGATTTCATAGTGAGCACACAGTAATCAAACAGCTGTGGTACCATTTCTCTTCAGTGATCTTAAAACAAGATGAAACATCTTTTAACTTGGCAGGGTCATCTATCCCTTTGATCAACTTGCTTTATGATTGCTCCTGCCTATCGATTATTTTATAAAAGTGCTCCAAGGAAACACAGGACTAGAACAGAGACAACTGAACTTCTGCAGCACTTGTCCTGATGAGCTCCATAAGGAGACAAGTGAAGGATGGCTTGGGCTGCAGGCATCATTCCTCATTTTGACCAGCAGGTGCTTCCTTCAGGCCATGTAAACATAACCTTCATAGCAAGATAAAGTTGATGGGCAAGCAGCTATGAGTAGCTGTGAAGGGCAAACACTGTTCTCTAGATAATTTAATCAGTACCTAGTAACTGAAGAGAAGTTTTTAATCCTTTAGATTGACAGCTGTAGTTTCAGAACAGTTAACTACAGGGATCTCTGCAAATGAAGGTGAAAAGTAGCAGTATGAAGCACTGGAGGGTGAAGCATTCAAACTCTACCTGTGTCCATGATATAGCTGGGCTACTTACTTGTTCCTCTCCAATTCTTCAGGCATTCAGTATAATCTCAAGCATTGCAGAGAATTTGAAGAATTAAAAAAAAAAATCTCAGCAAGTAATTTTAATAGAAAATTTCCTGGCTGGAACCATCATCACCAGCTGACAACAGAGCATTTTCCTATCCATTTGCAACCAGGATGTGCAGTACACCACAAAGTACATTTTGAGTATTTGCCTCTTTTTTGCTCATAAAACTAAGTTTAATTGTATTCTTGTTTTGTTGTAAAGCCTGTAGTTCAGTCTTTCATATCAAGACACTTCAAACAGAAGACAAAGTTCTTGGTTGCATAGTGAAAAGTTTATTTAAAGAGAATAAGTTCCAATATACTATTACAAATCAGCCACAACACATCAAATATAAACAATACAAACAAAGTGTAGAAGGAATGCAAGCACACTATAAATATAGTCTTCATACGTGCCCTTCAGCAAGAGGTTCGGTGTCACATTGTGTTAAAATATCCTCTCCTCTGTTTAAAACTTGTATCTTGGGAGGACATGAAAAGCAAATGGTTGGAGCCGAAAGCTCAATCTTGAAATCACAAGACATAAAAAAATATTCACATCATATAGATAAGGACTGACAGAGAATCATCACAGTTCACAAGAATATATATCTGTAAAAAGTATGAACAGCTACAAGATGCTCCCCATTGAAAGACTCTGCTAGCAGCTTGGAGCAGTGAGTCGAGAGCAGACTGCTTCCCTCTGAGGAAAGCAGTCACCAGAGCATCCTGGAGGTTGGCAGGGAGACCACCTCCAGCTATTCCCAAAGTATAAACTCCTAAACTTCAAGGTTTAGGCAAAGCCTCGTTAGCTCTGAGCTTAATGGTTGGCATCCAGCTTCTTGCCCAAGGGACCTGACTCACCAGTCCAAATAGGCTTAAACTAGACAACCCTTACTGATGGATCACAAAATTTTTCCTCTCTCCCTGGCTGATAAAGGGTACATTTTTGTGATGAAGCTTCTGAGAAAGCATCATGTGAAATCCAGAACAGAATGCAGAAAAGCCAAGTGTCAGACCCACCATCCACCCGGCCCGATGTGTCTTCAGCTGCAACAGCACCAGTGTTTCAGAGTAAGTTGCCAGAGACTCTTTGGAGGCAAACGTGGAATAACCCCATAGAAAATCCTCCTCCTAGCAAGATATATTTGAACTCTGCAGTTTTATGTACCTTCTAAAACTTTATTTAGTTGGTATTTACTGCAAATCAACTTATTTACATAAATGACTTAGCACTTTGACTCCTGCTAAACTCCTGGCTTCTTTCACAATCTAATTAGCTAATGTATTTAACACAATCAGTTCCCAGTTTTTCATTCTACCAATTGAGATGTTCTGCTACATCTACATGACATTGCCACATCCAGTATTTTCCTGGATATGAGAAAACGAGAAACACTCTTCTTTCACACTCGTAGACTAAAAAAAACAACCAAATTTTGTTGCTTTGGTCTCTTATCCAGCCTCAATACACATCAGCACACACCACTCACAACGCTGGATTCAGACGCTCTTAGAGAAAATGATGAATGGCCACAAGGAATGCTCTTCGATGTCTACCTAGTGTTCCTCTGGTCCTCAGGTTTAGCATCAGCACATCAAAAGCAGCAGTCCTCTGGTGTTCCTCGATATCCGAGAGCAGCATATGATTTTTAAAAGGCAAAGATCTTATGGCGCCAAGAAACTCAGACACCATTCTACTACTCATCTTACAACAACAAGGCAGTCTAATGAACAGCTTAAGTCTCCAGGAGTAGCCTACAGAGGCTCTCCTTGCCTGACCTTAGGAAGTGCCTCCCCTCTACCCAAATGGGCAGAGAAACAAGGAGAAGAAATCCCTTGGATTAATGACATCTATGGCTCTTACTTCGGACATGCTCCTTGTTCCTAAGGCACCTTGTGATAAATCCTCTGCAGAGTGGCTTTAGTAGGGGTAGTGAGACAAGAAGGAAGGGCATAAGCAGTGGGGATATAAATGAACTCATTTAGGGATTCATTCTCTGACCTAATTCCCCACAAGAATGAATAGTCTTTGAGCACCTAGACATGGACAAGGGTCACCTCTAACCCACGTCACCAGGTCCAGCACCACAATAACTGACCCACTGGAGCAGATGAAGGTTACATGCACACACAGTTACAAGGAGACAAGCACACAGGGTAGAGCCAAAAAGAAAGGCTGCCTTTCAGACTCAGCTGCAGAGTCACTCGGCTTTCCTCTTCGCACCTGAAGTCAGACAACTAAGCTCTTGCTCTTACACATTTTCATCTTACCTGTTCATATAAATAATAATCTACATAACTATTAAGTAGGTCCCAAGCATTACCACTAACCTTTCAAAAGAATTGATATTACAGGCCTTGAAAGAGTTTGTGAGTAAATTAAATCAGTACAAGTGGTCCCTGATTTAAGCTATTTTAACTCTCTGCCCTTAGTAAACCACATACGTTTTAAACTGCTGCTACATTACACCTAAAGGGAAAGGAAAGAGAAAACAATGGAGAGCTTATGACCTTCTTTGATATTAAAAAATGCCCAACAGATTGTTACTGTTATTATAAATAATTATACAAGCTAATTTTTATACAAGTCCTGCACTACAGGACTGTCTTATATCTCCGGCTGAACATGTAAATCTTATCTCTAGAGATAAATTATATTAAAAACAAAATGGAAAACAATTTTGTGCTTTCACAAAAGCAAAGAAGCTTCTTCCTCTATTTAGCTTTTTTAATTTCTAGACACAATTTACAGGGAGAAGAAACATATTTTAAAAACCTATCTGAAGTCTTCTGTCTACAGAAACAAAGAAGGAATTTTCCCTTCTCAAGGATTAATTACCCTCTCTGAAGTGCAACTGCCTTTTTAATTAATTTTCCTTTCTAGACCCAAGGTCTAGTTCCAAAGGTCTCCAATTAAAACAACAAGGGTTTCCATCAGCGCCTCAGCCAGATAGCAGGATTGGATACAAATCCATAAGACAGACCAAACTGAAAAAAAGGACGTATGAGAAATAAGATTACTTCTTTAAACCAACTATTGGTTCCATTTTGAATGGGAATGGCTGCTGTTACTCACTAGTCACACAGCCAAGCTATGGGTTTATCAGAAAATGAATGAAGACTATATATACTTCCAAAGAGAAGTTGTCACTTGGATAACGAATGCTATCTGAATACCTGAGAAACAACATACTCATGTAATGTGGAAATAAAAAAATAAATAAAAAGAGGAATTATCCTGTACAACTGTGAAGCTTCTGTTCCCCACAGAGGAAATATTCTGTGCCTGAAACTATCTTGTGTTCATAAGAGATACCAGATACTCCTGGGGAACTTGAGCAGTGAAATAACACACACCAAACGCTTTCAGTTCTACTGCAGCAGGCCTGTCTGCACACCGCATTTGCAGACCAGGCACATGCTGATTTGGATGCCACGCCATATTCAACACTGCTGTTGGGCTTAAGTCAATGAGACTAGGAAATGGGCACAGCTCCAAGCAAGTGACCTGAGCCTTGCTCAGGCTGGTCCACACTTCAGAAAGCTAGAACTGAGTAATACCAGTTCCATCTACAGTGCAACTTATCTTAACTAAACCCACTAACTAATGGCTTGAGAACTGGCACGTACTATTTACGTGTCAGTGAGTGATCAAAATTGGCTGCGGGGCAGGCCTTCCTTATGAACTTCATACAACTTGACAAAATGAATTTCAAACCTTAAGATGAGCAACAGACACACAGGAGGGAGAAGCAGCTTTGAGTCAGCAACAGGAACAAGAAGGCCACACTATAAGGGAAACAGTTTTTTGGTGGAGATAACACACTAGCCTGCAATAAGCCATGCAACTGGGGATCAATAATTCTGGAACATCTAATGTATGTACAGGTCAGAGTTCCCTTCATCATAAAAAAATCCTAATCAGAAAGAGGAGTAGGTGCCAGACAGTGCATCATACATTAACCAGCAAGTGCACCCAGGGTTCTGTGGCTCTTGCAGCAAAGCAGTGCTGATATTGTGGTCAGACTGAAGGGTCTTTTCTATCTTTTTCTGTTTAGTGTCTAGGAATTTGATAGACAAAGGATGAAAAAAAAGGAGAGCGCCTTACTCAAGTTGCTGAGGCCTGATTCAAGTGCTATACAAAGGCCACAGGGTGGTCCTTCATCTTCCCCACAAGAGGGTAAAGGAATAGTCCTCCCCAAGCTGGTAAATGAAAGAGCATCTTACTCTGACAGATACCAAGCCCTTCTGTTCTGACTCCCTGAAAGGTTGTCCTGTGGTTGCCCCTGCTTGAGTAAGGCAGCTTTGCAGTTCCTCCCTCATCAGGCCCAGCCCGATACCTGCACAGGGTTCCCCACCCAGGTGCACACTCTCTTTTGAGAAAAGTGGCTGATTTTCCCCATCTTGGGGCTGAAAGCAGCAACTACTCTGCTACCTGCCTGCTCACCCAGAAAGCCACTGTGCTCCAATCAGTTTTCTTCCAGTGTTCTTTGCATTTCCACTCCTCCTGCTCCCAGCTTGGGCTGCTTTACTGTAGACTGACTGCTCTCTCTCTTACTGTTTTGACCTACTAAGGGGTCTGGGGCAGTGAATAAGTAAGCAGAAATAGTTAAAAGAAGAGGTTGAATATGGAGCAAATTGCACAGCACTACAATATAGCCTTAATAGGAAATATGTGGCCCTCCTACGAGAGTGAAATCTTTGGCTTTAACTACCCCAAAATCATTTTGTCCATCATTCCCTCTCAACAGAAAGAACGGACCAAGTAGAGGTGCTTTACCTGGAGGACTTAAAAATAAAACTCAGAACTCTACTACAATTACCATGCAAACAGCCATTTTGTGTCTCTGCAAAGAGGTATCAAAATGTAAATACAGGAGTATTCTTAGAAAAGAGAATGATTTCAAGTTAAAAGTATTAAACTACAGTTACAGATAAACATTATTTAAAATTAATCTCTGAAGGATTAACTTAATCCTTGTTCAACTCTGCCAGTACTCGAGCAGAAGGTGATCACTATTGCCATCGCTAGCCACCAAAACATGCCAAGGACCTCCATCCTTTACCATGTGGTCAGGGTTAGCCATGGCCCTGCTGATTCTGCTTTACAGAAAGGATTGGTTAAATCCCACACCTTACAAGTTCTGAGCAGAGATGTTCTTGTCTAACAATACCTTTGCAACAGCAACAGCAGCTGACAAGCTACACTTCTCTGGAGAGCCTTTTCCTTGCTACATATGGCAGCTGGCAGCAACACCAGTGAATCAACATGCTGCTACTAAGAAACATTTCCTGTGTATTTATTGGTTGTACTCCAACCTTTTTGTATTTATTCAGCACAGCAGTAATTTCTTCTGCTTCACATCTGGATTACAGACAGAAAACTTTTGGTGGTTACTGAAGTTTTAATCATCTACACATCCCTACAAGCAGAAGGTATAACATCCAATTCTTAATCTGTAGGAAAACCTTCTTATGGATTTCTTGGTGTGCATCTTCCCTCACCCCCTGTTCAAACAGAAGCAGTGATTGCCCTTTGGGGTGGTACGGCCTGCAGCACGGCCTGCCGCACACCCACCCACCACAGTGAAGGAAGCACCGGCTGCTGGTGACATGTAGTGGTGGTAGGTGATGACATTATCAGTGGCTAGGTGACAAGCCAGCTGTGCTTTTGGCTCATTGCAGCTGACAACCGCCCTCTAGTGATACAGACGCAGCAAGAGAGTCGGAAAAGTTATTCACAAAATAGTAACAGATGTATTTTCACTTCATTTCGTACCGGCACGACAGATCAAAACCATGACCACCTGAACTTGGCCTCTGGGCATTTACCAGCTGTGACATGAAGACCCAGCCCGATGCCTGCACAGAGCAGACCTCCAGAAGCTTTACAGAAGGAGCAGCTGACTGTGGACAACCAGGCAGTCACAACTACCTTTCTGCACTGGTACAGCAGGGAAGGAGGGTATGAAGAGAAACCAGGTAGTGTCTGAAGAGGAGCTGGCAGAATTGTGCCTTGGTTCTGTTACACAGAAGTGCCCATCAGGCAGTACTAGGGCTGGGTGGCAGCCTGCTACACTCACCGTTACCCGTCTGCCGTCCCTGCCCCTTCCCATTGCTTCAGCTGGTGTAATAGACATGAAAGAACAGAGTCTTATTGCGGAGGAGAGAGTACGAGTTATCAAATTTCAGCAGGTAGATGCCCTCGCCTGGATACTCATGGCTGCCTGCCTGCACCTCTCGATGGCTGTTCCTCCGATATACGGGCATGATCTCTCCGTAGCGGTTCCGCAGATAGCTTTTGGAACCTCTTTCCACGTCACCAACAGGGGCAAGTCCTGGATGGGAGAGAGGAGACAAGTAAGTAGTCCAGAGCCATTTGAGCCAGTTAACCCACTAGGTAGTCCAGAAAAAAGGTGAAGACAACCAGAATGCAGCAGAGTTGTGCAGATATATGGAAGGCTAACTATGATAGCATTACCCATAGTGTCTGCTCTGACCTTTCTGCAAATAATACCCACAAAGCCCAGCTCTTCTTATTGTAACAAAGGACATGCCGAGAACCAATTCTCCTGGGAATACTGATGGGACAGTATCCACTTGCCTGCCAGCCTGGTCTCCTCTACCTGGACTTACTTTTTAGACACCTCACTGCTTTTATACACACAACAGTGGTGCACTGATATAGACCTGAAGCAAAAGAAAGGTGGGAAAGCTCTTAGCTATAACCTCACTGTGTTCATGTCCGCAATTCACTTCTCGAAGAGGACTCCTCATACAGGAACCCACCCTTCTTTGGAGAGCCTACAAATTCCAGACACCAGCCCCTCAGCTACACTGCTCACACATACACTGAAGCCACAGAATAGGCAACATGGCTGTGTCTTTCACAAGTCCAAAGTCACAGGTAGCGATCCTCTCAAATGCAGTCAGGAGGAGCCACTGGGGCGGGGGACCACACCAAAAAACACCACCCAACCCCAGAAACAAAACCTTTTTGCTCCTACTCATCACCAGAAATTTCTCAGTCTGAGAGGCTAAGAAAAACAGTCAAGTTAATATTTCACACCCTAATCTTTTATGAGCTAGAAGTTGAACAAGTGAATTCTGATTTTATTTTTCAATGTGTTCAATTTTAAGAATGCTCTTGGAGAAGGACAGCCATTGACATACGCGGAAGCAGGAAGGGCTAAATGCTTACTCATCACAGCCTAACCAAGAACCCAAAAGGCTGCAGAGATAACAAGTGGGCTGAGTAAACAAAGTAGACAGAAATTACAGCATCTGACAGACACTCTCAGCAGCATGGCAACAAGCACCACAAATTAACCCTTATAAGCTCTGCACTAACCTTCAATTTCTTCCTCCTCCTCTTCATCCTCCTCATCACTGGATTCACTGACCTGAACAGTAATGGCAGTGCTAGTAACCGTGGTCCAGTCAAAATAGACTCCAAACCCAATGTCGTAGTCATCTGTAGCAAACTCCCAGCAAATGCATTTCCCATCAGGATGGGTTGGCACACGGACCGTCACCACCTCTCCTCGCTTCACCACCATCTGGCCATTCTTCTCTTTTCCCATCTTGGCTTTGAATTCCTTCATCTTCTCAGTGGTCCACATGGTGGGTGGAGCCAGAGGGGGAGGCTGAGCTAAGACAACAGAAAAGATTGTAGGCTCACCTGGCTTTTCACTACTGACAAAGTGTTACCTGAAAACAATGAAGCGATTTCTGATAAGGCTTTTGCATTCTGGATCCTGCTTCCACAAGCCTTGGATGTGAAGTTTTCCCACTCGCTTGCCAGGAGCTCAAATTTCCAACAGGAATTAGCAGTGTCTCTATGACAGCCTTTGCTCTTCTCTAGCCAGGGCAGACACTTAAAAAGTGGCCCAAACAAGTGTTTTCCTTTCAGGACTCACCTTTCCTCTGCTCCCCAAGGAGGTCTGCAGTCTCCAGCTCAGCTGAAAGGATATCCACAGCACCGGTGTGATCTGACTGAATCATGACTATATCCCCTGCTCCTTGAGGTACATGGTAGTTGGTTATCTGAACAGCACCTTCCTGCACAAAGCACATAAGAAACACTGTCACAAAGACCACTGTGGTAAGAAAGTCCCCAGCTGGATTTAAAACAGTTCATTAGTAATTCACACATCTTTCTGAAGCCAAGTCAGACCTGCAGAAGCTTCTATTAGTTAAAAAGAACTGGCTGGCTCCGAGACACCTCACTGCATTATTTCCCTCACAGTACCAAAGCCATGAACTCTCCAAGTCAAATGCTGCATTGTCTCACAAATTACACACCCCTTGGCCTCGCTGGGAGTCCCTGGGCAAACACATCTTTGCATCTGCCTCATAGTTAATTGTCACCTCTCAACAAAGCAACAGCCTTACAGATTTAGCTGGCTACTCTTGGAGATAATTCCCAAGAGACAATCTCTCTAGGGAGAGCTTTCAGCTCTGTGTGCGTCTAGACTACAGCCACAATCAAACTCTCATTTGCTACATCCTAGTTAAAAGTCCATCTGGTTCACTAGGGCCAACCCTCTCTCCTCATACATGCAAACTCACAGCTCCTGAGCTGGGTGCCACTGGGTTTTCCTGACTGTGTCTGTAATGCAAACAAATTGGCTGCTCACCAAAAGAAACAAAAGGCAGCAGAGTCCCTTTCAGCTCCCTCCTCCATAAATCTGCAAGGGAATTCCCAGAAGCCCCAGACAAGAAGCAGAAGGTGAGAATAACCTTGAAGCTTCAACAAACCAAAAACTGCAAGGAAGTGAGGACTAGCTGAAGACACAAGAGGGAAAATCAGACTGATAACATTTACCTCCTGCTAATGTATAGAAAAAAATATAACTGGATCTATGTTAATACTACTTTTGTTTTAACACAACCCTTAAAGCCTCAGTCCCACAGCCATAAGCACAGCAGTAGGGTGGAAGAAGTATTGCTGCAGCTCTGTCCTTTGCTTTCAAACATAAGAAACACCCACCTACCTCTTTGAGGGACTGGATTTGGTCAGGCAGCTTCTCTTCTAGTTCAGCCAATTCCTGGTCCTCCAAAGTGCCAGCTTCTTGCTTCAAATCCTCTGTCATGCCCGCACTCACAAGCAACCCAATCTGCGACCTTTCGGAGGAAGAGAGCACTACAGTTCAGCACTTGCACCCAGAGCACAGCCAGTAGAGGAATCACTCTGCTCTGGAACTCGAATTTAAATGGACTGAAGGGAACAAGCTTCTGAGGTCAGCACCTGCCAACTGCACAAAGAGCCCTCTGCACCCCAGTCCTGCCCTCATCTCCACATGACTATCTTCCACAAGGGTCAGAGGGAGCAACTTCAGTGAGATACTCCGTATTTACTGTCCTTTCTATGGCAGCCATCCCTGCACTCGCCCCACAGCATGCTAACTCACCAACACTGTACTAAGTGCAGAGGTCAGTAGCAACTTCTCTACTCAAGAAAGGACAACTTCTTTTATGCCAGCTACTACATGACATCTGCATATTCCATCAGAGGTCAACAGGATCAGTGAAAGGATTCAAAACAGTTTGGACACCATGCTTTGACGCCCTCTATTTAAGTGGCCCATTATGCCTTTCTATTCGCAATCCCAAGAGATAGAGGGAGCACCCAGGTGTGTCTCTGCCATATGCTGCACAGACAAGCAAGTCATAAAACATACAACGGCAGCAAAATAATAGCAAAGAAGTCCAAGTACTGCACTGTGACAAGAGGAGATGGACATGTTAGAACAAAAAGAAAGGTATGTAGCAGGAAAAGAATGGGCAAGAAAGGAAACGTCTTTGGCATTCATTCTCTGTTGAGGGTTTTCCTCTAAATTATATTAAAAAACACTGCCTATTGTCTATAGCTGGAAACGGTTATCATCCCAACTGAACTCAGATGGATGCCAGAAGTGTCCCCTCTGTCATACTCTCCAATACTATGTGACACTTCCATGAGAAGCAACCCAGTCTTTAATTAGAATGGAAACACTTGCCCTTTTGAAAAGCAAAGCCCTCTCACGGCACTATAAAACCAATGTCAACTGCCTTGGTCTAAAGGATCAGAAACATAAGAACACAGCAGTAATGGAAAATACATACTTTTCCTCAAATGTCTCCTTTCAGAGATGAGAAATATTCTCATTAGCAAGGTAGCAGACTATCAATATAGTGTGGAATATTTAAAAAAAAAAAATCTAAAAAATCCCATACACAGCTCAACTCGGACACTTTCCTTGCTGCATCCATAGAGAAGACTAGAATAGGCAAATGTGGCTTTTGTTTCCAAATCTTTAATTCTATGGCGGTACAGATTCTACAATTTACTTAAATTCTCTCAATAGTGTGATTTCCTTTCCTAGATATGGCATGATAGACCAGAAGGTCTGTAAGAACAACTCAAATGAGCTGAATACCAGGACACACAAAATGGCAGCAGATGGACAATACAAGAAAAGAAGGGACACTTGGAGGGTACAAATTTTTAAAGGAAGAACTCTCACAGGGATCCCCAACGATTTCTCCAGCAGCCCAGGACAAATTTGGACCATTATTTTCCATCCCATTTGCTTTTTGCTTAGTAGTTGCCTGATCACACCTAGAAGGGCTATTTGGTCACACACCTACTCAAAGGGCTCTCCATCAACATAGGAGATAACAGCTTGGGAATTTTTTTCTCCAGACAACACTGAAGCCCAAGATTAGGGAGAGCTATACAAGCTTTATAAGCATATTTAAAAAGACAGGGTTCAGCTGATTCCTCCTCACATAACCCTTTTGGACCACCCCTGTCCCTTTCAAAGGAGATTTAACTCAGACAAATGTATCAGGTAACAGTCACAAATATTCAGAATCTACTTTGGCCAATTTGCTCAGAGTCTTTATTAATCTCTTTGAAAAGAATAAGAGGACATAATAAAGAGATAGAAGAACACATATTTGGTGTCAAGAAGGCCAACACAGATGTCATTAGCATCTAGACAAGACAGCACCAAACTGCTGTTTCAGTACTTAGGATGGTTTGTTGGGGTTTTTTACTGGATTTCCCACCCCCCCCCTCTTTTTTCAATGAGGTTCGGGTTCATCTATTGTCTTATGTAATTAACTCACACATTTCTGAAATCGTATCATGTGCAATAAATGTATGATGTCAAATGAAACTCCACCACATCCGGTATTGGTGCTTGTAACCAATGCAATGACTTGGCCACAAACACCACGTGCCCAACAGACGATAACAAGCCAAACATCTGATAACAAGGTCAATCACCAGCACTAATGAAGGAGTAACACAGAAAACAAAGGGTGAACAAAAAAGCCTAAAATGTTGTTGAGAAAACAATAAAAGGTGCTTTCTTGCTCAGCTTCCACCAGAAATATATATAGTGCGAATCCTTAATTACTAAAGCATCCTACAGACAGGACAGAGAAAGTTTATTAGCTCTTACAATGGACTACAAAACTTTGCAGGGTTCCTTCCAAGCTCAATGATTCTGTGATTTGAACAGCTGAGCCATGAACTTAATTTCATAAGCTTTAAAACAATCTTAAGCCTGTAAGAACAGCCCCTCCTGTACCGACTACAGTATATGCTGTCCCAAAGCAGACAATTCAGTCTCCAGTCCCTTCTCTTTACCTGCACAGAATCAACTGCCACATGGCAGATGTCACAGGGATGAAACAGCCTGTCATGCATGTGGGCCACAATACACAAAAAGGTTTTCCTACCCGCTCTGCAAAGTACTGGACTCCAAAGAATCAACCAGCTGATCTGCAGGCTCTGTCTTTTGGGCTGAGTCTTCATTTTCTAAAACCAAACAGAATACACGGAGAGAAGGTGAAATAAATTTCAGTCTTCAGAATACACAGACAGGAGGAAAAACTACAACCAGCACTCAAATGCTGACAAGATCACATGGCCATGGAATGAAGAGCTGTGCCAACCAGTTTTTCGTGTTATGAGCTGTATCTAGCACCTTGCAGAACAAAGATTTTTAATTGTCTCAACCCCAGGAAAGGGAGATCAAAAACCCATGCATGTTTTTGGTGCTGAACGACTCTCAGAAGCAGGGTTCATTCAGGAACCACCAATCCTAGCTTCAGAAGGACAGAACAAGGCCGAATTTCATTATGTAAAACTAGGCTGACACAGCCCTGGAAAAAGCAATCAAGCAGCAGTTCCCACAGGGCACTGACGAGATGGAAATTCCTAGCTCGCTGCTAAAAGTGCTGTCTGCAAAGATGGCTCCTGCTGTCCCCAGAGTCTCCTGAACTCTGGGAAAGCTCTGTCCCCATACCACTGCGGTGCGCGCTCCACAGCCCTGCTGTCTGATCGCATTAAGGCAGTGAACTGGTCATGGGCAAGTCCCAGCTTTTGCAGCTCTCCGATGATAACACCGTGCAGCCGCTGGCCGTTCGCGGAGTCGCTTCGGAGCAGGGAGGCACCTCCAGCCAGCAGCACCAGGCCCCCAGCCCACGGCAGACACCGCAGGGCGGGGGCACCCCAGCTGCCGGCTAGACGGGGCCTCTTTCACCGGCGAAAGCGCCCTGTCTCTAGTAAACCTCCATCAGCCTTCGCTCTTTCCACTGCGCGGAAGAAACGCCGGGAACTGCTACCGCAGCTCCAGGCGCTGGCGCGGCAGGTGAGCCGAGCACCCCGGGCGCGGCGGTGGTGGGGTCGTCGCGTCCGTCCGTCGTGTGTGTGTGTGTGTCCCCACGCGCGGGTGCCGCTGCAGAGGGTGCGCCTGGGCCCCACAGCCCCCCCGCCCGGCGCAGCAAATGCTCGCCGAGGACTAATTCCCGATGCTGGTCTTCCCAAGGGATACCGTATTTTCACCGAAGCAAACTGCCACCGTGGAAACACGGCTTCTCCGGGAGAAACGAGGAAACCCGCCACGGAAAGGAAACTCACGGCAGTCTCCCTGGCCGTAAGGTCAACGCTAAAATACGCAGCCCCGGTAGTCCCTCCGGCACTGCCCGGCAGCCCGCCCCGCCGCCCGGGGGGCTCCGCCCCAGGGACCCCGGCCGGGCTGCAAGCACTCGGGAGGGAAGCGCGCAGGCGGGAGGCGCTCCCGCTACCCGCCGCGGCCAGCCCGGCTGCCCCCTCCCCTGCTGAGCCCGTACCTGAGGGGACCCGGGGCGCGGAGCCGCCGCGGCCGCCCGGCGCCCCTGCGGCCGGGGGCTCGAAGCGGGAGCCGGCGGCGGCGGCCAGCACGTCCGACATGGGCAGGGCTGAGCGGGCGGCCGGCGCGCGCGGAGCCGAAGGCGGCAGCCCGCCGCGGCGGAAAGAGCCGAGCGGGGCCGAAGCGCTGCGGCCGCCGCCGGCGGAAACACCCGAGTGGGGGGCAGCGAGAGCCGAGCGGGTGCGTGCAAGCCAGGCGGGCGGGAGAGGGTGGTGCCTCGGTGCTCATCCCTCAGCCTCCCCCCTCGACAACGCGGCCAATGAAAAGCGAGTTCCGCAGAGCCAGCCGGCGCGGGCGGCTTTGCGGGCTGACAGCGTGGAGGGGGTGGCGGACCTCCGGGAAGCGGTGGTTGCCGTGGGAACGGGGCCCGGCAGGACGCGGCACCGCGGCGGTCTGGGGACGGCGCCCATGGAGCCGAACCCGGGGCCCGCGGGGCCGGGGGCGGCCGAGGGGCCGGAGCCCGAGCCCGAGGGCGCGGGGGGACCGCGGCCCGCCTGCCCTTTCCTGTCCTGGAGCGCAGCGGAGGTGGCTGAGTGGGTGGTGCAGCGCGGCTTCCCCCAGTACGAGGTGCGGGCTGCCGCCCCGGGCGGGAAGCCCCCGCCGCAGTCGGTGGCCCTGAGCTCTCTGCGTGTGTGAGCGTGTGCGCGTATGGGAGTGTGTGCGAGCGGCGGGGGCGGTAGTGGCCGAGGGCGACCCGCTGCCCGGGCCCACCGCCTTTCTCTCCGCTTCCCTGCCCAGGAGTGCTTCAGGGCCAACGGCATCACTGGCCGCCGCCTCATCCACGCCAACTGCTCCAGCCTGCCCACCATGGGCGTCACGGACTTCGGCCACATGCAGGTGCGGCCGGCTGCGGGTCCCGGAGCTCCCTCCGCAGCCCCTCGGAGCCCAGCTCTGACCCTTTCTGCTTGCAAGCTAGGCTATAGCCCGTCCGCCCAGACAGGTTGCTTATTCAAAGAGTGAGCCTGGAGCTGGACAACCAAATCTGTTCAGCCAAATAGTTGTATTCCTTGATTTTTTTTCAGGTATAAATCCTTAGCCAACTGGAGATCGCAGGCTTCCTCTCTGGGACACCATAACTACATCAGAAGTGCTTAGGCTTTCTTTAAGCCTACGTTGCTCCTCTTGCCCCATGACATTGCTTAGCAAGATGCATGTGCCTTTCTTAAATACCTCTCAGAATTTCATTTCAGTAATTTTCCACTTGCTGATTTGAAGAACTTCTAAAAATCTAGTCAGACTTAACCTGCAGCAATCGGGCCACTGATCTCAAGCAACAGAAGGGCAACTCATTATTACTTCCTTGTTTTTCACTTTGCTGAGCACAAACAGCATCTCTGTCTCTTCCTCATTTTATAAACATGTAATTTTATGGTCATTTTCCTTTCAAACCTACATCTTTTTTCTAACAAACACTGATGCTTAAGCTGAAGTTTGGGGCTGAAGCCTGGCCTTCCAAAGCTTCCTGAAGGTTCAGAAAATAGGCAAGTTGACTTGCATTTCCCTTCTTCCCCTCCCTAATTGAAACCACAGAGGGACTCAGGGCTGCATTTACAGAGTCAAATTGTTTGTTTTGCATCATGATTCAAAGTTGCAAGGTAGAAATTCAAATAACCAGGAAGAGAGAAAAATCTTTATGCTCCAACAGCATGAACACTGTTTGTTTTATTCTAGAGCACCAAAAAGCAATTTCACCACAGTTCTGTTTGCACAATCTTAACTGTTGAAATTAAATGTGCCACGAAAAACACTGACTGGTGCCACAACTTTGCCTGTTGGTTGGAGGAGAAGGCATCAAATTAAAACGCTTGGTTTTTCAGACAGCAGCCCTTCAAGAGTATTTCTAGTACGAGCAGATACAGCCTTTATAGTCATCTGCACTTACCAAAGATGGCAAGAATTTTATAGGCTTTGTAAGCCTCACCCTCACATTGGGATGTAGGGATTATGTATGGTGGTAGTTTAACTGCTGAGAAACAGTAAGCCATGGGTTAGAGATAGCAGCTGAAACCCTTTCTCCCTCCTGTAGAAACTGAAACTCCTCAGGGCTAGCATAAGCCATAGGCAGCATCCTGCAGCAAGCTTGGAAATGTCTCTCTAATGTTTTCCAAAGCTTGCAAGTGAGTTGGGAACATCTCTCAGACTTCAGTGGAACCTAGATGTTCTTGGAGATCATGCCCTACCCTGCTAGTTACTGGTGTTTTAGAGAACTTTACTCTGACAGAATCCAAACGTGCAGAGCTCTGAGCAGGATGTGGCCTTTTGGGTGTTTCAGGAGCTATGTACTAGAGCAGGTGCGAAGTTAAAGGCCATAATTCTGGGCACATCAGCTTCTCAACAAGAAATATCAAGGAAAGGCAGTGAACAGTCAAACCCAAGATAGTTACCATAGAAATAAACATGATAGCATCAGGTCAGTGAGACAGAAACTTTTTGCAATTTAGGGGAAATGGCAGTTAGATGGAGAACCACACAGTGAATTATGTGGAAGATATGCAGCATGGACAAGTGAAGTTATTACTGGTTTTAATTCCACTGTGCTGGTATTTTACCAAAACCACCAGTCTGGTGTTCATATCACACGAAGTACAGTACTGCTCTTCAGAGTCAAGCCAAAGTTCAGGGAAGGTTTTGAGCAAATGCTGTGAAAGATCAGTAAAACCTGGTGAATTATATTTCGAGGCTTCAGTCGAATCAGAGGTTACATTCCCAGAAGTGACTTCAAAAAAATAATGGCAAGGCTCTGTTCACTGACAGTTCCAGGCCCAGCTGGCTCAGACTGCCAGTCACCCATCATTTTCTTAATGAGCAACATGGCTTATTGGTTTAATTAGTTTTTACACCTCTTCTGTGTATAAACTCCATTGTTGACAATGTAACTTAGCAGACAGCAATGGCTTTTGCATTAGGCAGAATGGACCCAGGTCATTCACCCATAACTTGTTTGTCCTGCAAGTGCAAAGAGGAAATCAGAGCTATTTGTGCCACTAAGAAAGCAGATGTGATGCCATCCCCCACAGTAAACCTGGAGAACGTGCGGTCTGCTCTGCTTTTACAGTGTCACACGGAGTTCATGGGTACAGATCCCTCTCAAGTTGCAACATGAAGTGTGAAACTGTTCTAGAATTTAGAAAGTTATTATTTTTGCTGCTGCTCTGACACAGAGGGAATGGTATTAGCTGTTGCCCTGTGAAATGAGAATTTCTGGTGTTTTGTCTTGTATTTCAGGAGATTTCACGACACGTGCGAGAGTTGCTGGGGATTGAGGAGCCTCTCTTCAACAGATCCATTGCCCTCCCATACAGAGACAACATGGGTCTCTTCCTGGAGCGAAAGTCCCGATCAGGGCAGAAAGCAGATGCCCTCACTTTCTCACAGTTTATCCAAGAAGCAGGACTGGAGCCCTACCCTACAGTTCCTCCTTTGCCACGAGCCCAGACTGGGGCTCTCCTTGCATTGCAGGGCACCTAGGGGCAGGATTAGAGACTCACACTCCACTTCCACCTTTATAAGAAGTCCAGCAGGGACAGCAGAATATACCCTTATTACCTTGCAGTTTGTCCAAGGAGGCACAGTTGCACCTTCTCCCGATCATAAAAAGGCCATTGCAGCTCTTTACCATTTGATGACAGCAAACACATACCCACATTTGCTCTTTTCTGCAATCCTTCATTTGTTTCCAGGAAAGCAGAAGCTATAAATTAGACTGTACCACTGTCTGCCTTTCACTTCTGCTTCACAGTTGATTAAAAAGACAAAAAACCCAATCATAGACACATTTTAATTACCAGTGATTGATAACAACTTCCCTGGAGCTCAAGTGAATAGATTTCTCCTAGGCTTTAGTGTCTGTAGACGGGGCTCATTGTGAAGCCCAGACGTACGATAAATGACATATACAATAACTGGTGTACAGGTGCAGTGCCAGCTGCTGTCGGCGATTGTAATTAAGCTAGGGGCCTAGTTACACCATGCACAACTAATCCCTGGCCTCACCACAGAAACGATTTCCTGTGAGGCAAAACCAGGCAGTGGTTTATCATAGTAAACAGTTCTGAAGGACATGATAGATGATGGCAGGAAGTGTAAGAGAATACTGTAAGCTGAACTAGAGAATTTAGGGAATAAAAAATGCTTTGTTCTGGGTGGATTTGGACAAAATATCCAGTTACCTCCTTTTTCGTTGAAAGAAGCATCATGTAGTCAGTGGTGGTGGTGGTGGTGGGGTACATTATCACCAGCAAGAAAGTATGAATAAGTGCTGATTAAAGCCTGGCTCAACAGGAGTGCTCCTGACTAAATCATTACTATTTTGGCTGGCATCAACAGCTTCCTTGAGATCCCCCATAGAAATATTAAAAAAAAATAAAAAATAAAAGCAAACCCAATAAAAAAACCCAAACAAAACCTGGGCACAATCCTGTTTTGCTATTTACACCAAAGCTGTAGCCACTACAAAATAACTGTAATTTGGTAATTCAGTTTTCTATTGAAACTGCAACAGAAACCCAGTGAAACCGAAGCAGTTTGTAGATCAAGGTGACTATGTAATGAGAAATTTCAGACCAAAATAAAGCAAGACTCAAGCAGACAGGGAAAAGCAAGTTTGCTGAGCAGTCTGGAGGGTGAAACTTGTTGAAGCAAATGTATACATAGAGTTATTGGCTGGAATATTTTAAAGAGTCCAAGAGTGAACAGCGCTGGTTCTTGCACCCCTCAGTCTGGTGAGGGGGCTGAGATGAGATCTCAGCAAAGCATTCTGCCATGGGCTTCGTTATAGTTTATGAGGATTTAGAATCAGAGTCAGCAGTTTCCTCTGGAATTTCTGAGAAAATGTCGGAAGCAGCGACAGAGGCTTGTCATCCAACATCACACGAGGCTCCACTACAGTTGAAGTAGAGATGTCTTGGTACTGATCAGCCCACGTTGCTTTGTAGGCCAGTCTCCAAAGGATTCCTGGTGTAGTATAGCAAGATGGCACCGGACAAGCTCACTGTTTTCTAGCAGCTGGCTAAAGGGAGACTTTCACACTTATGCATCTGTCAGGTCAAACCAGGAGAAGGCTCTGGGAAGAGAAAACAATGGAAACATTTATGGGCAATAACAGTCTGGAGCAGCTTGCTAATAATTTAACAAATAACGGCTTTCTTCAGCATCTGACTATGAGTCTCTTTCTTGAGTCTTTGAGAAAAAAATCAGACTTAGAGACTTGCATCTAAAGGGTTCCAGGCATTACTCTGGCATGTGGAGCAAAACAGCCTAATGGCTTCAGAACAATCCTGCACAAGCAGGAGTCCTTTACCTCAAGAGCATTCCCCTGACTTAACATCCTCAGTAGTGTAGTCCATGAACTATCATAAATTCACTCATTACCCATAAGAACTGTCCTCTCTAGATATTCCCACAGGAATTTTTTTTGCCTGCATCCAGTGCCCCAGTCCTGATCAGTGGTTTCAGACAACCCTGATAAATAATGAAACAGGAACCAGGGACAAAATAACCCTGGGACAGTAGTCCAGGACTTTTATTGCAAATACATCATCTAAGGCAATCTTCCCTGGCAGGTATGTGGTCCTAAGGGCAACACACAGTTCAGCACCTTCCAACCCAACAAGACAGTCCATGCTTCAGCTGTGGGACGAGGCAAGTTTCAGAGCAAAGAGGAAGCCTGGACAAGCAGTACCTCAACATTCAACCCTTTATTTACTCCGCTTGAGTCACTGAAGAGGCAAAACCTTTGCTGGCAAAAGTCTTGCACACAAACTGTGGGTGCACAGCTGGGTCAGCGGTCAGGAAAACGGGCCACTGAGTAATTTCAGTGCCTTCTGGTGAGGCAGGCTCTGCCACGTGCTGCTGTTCAGGGCTGCATAGAAAATGGCCACCAGCCATTCAGCATTTACCCTGCAGGGCAAACAAAATCAAATGTCAATTACCAGGGTGCACACAGGTATGATGAGATATCTCCCACTCCTGTGAAGAATTGCATTGGCAATCAGTCATACCTGGTTTATTTGAAACCTCTGATCTAGGATCATTTTAGGTAAGGAATGCTGAAATTAATAGTAACAAGTCTAGTGTAGCTCGTATTTCTGTAGCTCATTCTCATCGAGTAAACAGGAGTCCTTCACAGGCTGCATATAAGGTCATATAACCATTCAGCCATCATGGCACAATGGGCACTGCGGCTGCTTTAAGAGCATTCAGCAACACACGCATTAAAAGCGTGTGCAGAAGCGTACAATGAAATCGTGACAGAGAGAGGTAGCGGCCGGCAATAGGAACAGCACGTCCATGAAAACAGAAGTTGTGCCCGAGGCAAGAGAAAAAGATTTTGGACCATGTTGTTGCTCAGAAAGTAGATCTTGGCGCCTGCTCACTGATTTAGCCTCAGAGCTACTATTGTTTCACGAAGGGAAATGGTAGCAGGTACACAGAAAGCTCCTGAAAGAAAGGGTGACCCTGGAGCACTAATCAGAGAAACTGGTGAAGGAGACACACACTGCCTCATTTTGCCCATCCACTTCTTGTGCACAACTACTCCCTTCCACGCACACTATTTCCACTCCAGCTTCAGCTGTACAGTGGCAGGAGTTCTCTAGGAGGGTTTTCTTCCCCAGACCGCACTCCTGACTGACAAAATTATCGCCAGCCCAGACCCACCCTTGAATCATACAGGCAGGGGAACCACTGAGCGCAGCTCCTCAGAAAAGCTGCTACCAAATTTCAGCAAAAAGAGCTTTTACCTCAGGAACTGCAGGGCGCGTTGCCTGCATAGCAGCAGGGTCCCCCAGCACCACTGGGCTGCCCCCTCACCCCCTACTCGTCAGTGGGCTCTTGGCCAGAGCACCAGGACTGCGGCCTCACGCTGGCACTGCAGCGAAGGAGTTCCTTCAGCCTGTGAGTGGGGGCACCGAAATGAGTGTCCCGGGGAGGGAAGGGGATGCTCCCAGGGAGCCCGGGCTGCACTGCAGTGGAGCGGTGCCAGAGCCAGTGGTGGCTGCACAGCACGGGGGGGATCGTGGGGTTCTAAGATCCTGCTTGAGGGAAACTTGGAGGAAGCCTCAGAGAATATTCCACTACACTATCCATGGCTGAGCCAACAGTTGCTGGGATTCATCCCACTAACGTTTCTTATAATGATTCCTTTCCATCTTAACCAGCCAGAAAGGATCTTCCTGTTTGATGGACCCTCGTTGCCTTGTGTTAATGTTAATCCATGGGCCTTAACAGTGCCAATGGAGAGATGGCCACAGTAGGATTGCTCATTTTGCCATGCAGTGAGGCATTTAAAAAAAAAAAAAAAAAAAAAAAAAAAAGCGGTCTTGTGCTTTCTGCCCCAGTGCACATGGATCATACCACAACTGCAGCAGCACAGGACTGTGTCAAGATCCAGGTCCTTCCCCACTGCAGGCAGATTCCCTCAAGCAAGGTCCATCCTATCTTTCCCTCTCCTCTCCCCTCTCCAGCTGGATCCCAACTACTTGTCTGCCCTCCCTCAGCCCTGCAATCAACAGCCAGCATCACCCAGGTTTAGCTGATGGGGGAGAAACTAGGTTTAGCTGGTAAGGAGGAGGAAGCAGTAATCTTTTGCAGGATCTGCAAATATTTTACTAGTAAACAGCCTCACCCATAGCATGAAGGGCAGCATCATGTTTGGCCCCTCACTGGTCACCTCAGCAGAAGGCCAGGACTGGCCTGATGGCAGAGGCTGGGCACACCCAGCGGTCAGGAGCAGGGGGTGTAGGTGATACCCCTGCACTCAGAACCCTTGGGAGAGCTACAGCAGCAGCTTAAAGTGAAACACGATGCACTGGGTTTGCTTTTTCGACCGCGGAGACTGCAGGCTGCTTCTTTGCACCTTGTTTCCTGTGCTGTCTCACAATAGGTTATCTTGCAAGAATAACCTGAGGCCCTGGCAGGAGCAGGGTCCCAATGCCAGCATTCTGTTTGATCTGGAGCTCCCTTGACTCCTTTTGATCATGTTTTCAGGTTTATAGCCACAAAGTCTACAACTTCCTCTAGACAAACAGAAAGCTGAAACTCTAAAGTGTTCCCGTGACTCCATCAGTTGGGGATTTGGGGAAGTTACCAACTGTTTGCAAGACGTTTCACAGTACAATTACGAGAGGCAGTAAGAGCTGTGCTTCTGCACAGCTCCAGCTTGGCCAGAGCCTATGCGCTGCGCTTGCCTTGTGAGGTCCCAAACAACAGCAGCGTGTCCAGGCTCTGAAATGATGTGGTCTGTTTTACCTGAGGAGAGGGACGGCAGTGCGAGACTGTACAAAATGCAGCGTTTCTGGATGGCAAGCCAAACACGGAGCAGATGGACGACATGTGCGACGGGAGGCAGCAGAGGAATGCAATGTCCACCCAGGCCACCAGCTGAGCGCTGTCATAAAAGCACACAAGCCCCTCCTTCTGCAGGTCTGCTGCAATAAGCAAGGAGAAAGGGACTCAAGAGCCCCCAGAACTGGCACAGATGACCGACCAGCACCTCTGGGCACTGATAGTGCAGTTACCTGTGCTCTCCCATGTGCAGGTGAGACACAAACCACTGCTCCCAGGCTGGGACCACTGGCTGCCTGCCCAAACTGGCACGGAGGGACTTTTTGGCTGCTGCCTATCACCATTCCTACATGGCGAAGTGCAGCAGCAGAGTGACACGGAGCAGGCAGCCTCTCTGCCAGGAATAAACACACAGAGAGTTTAGCTGCCTGGCCCCAGCTCACGCAGGCTGATTTAAAGCCTTTAGCTGAAACAGCCAAGCCTTGGGATCTGGCTAGCTTTCAAGATCTATAAAAAGCCGTTTAATAATCCCTGCTTCCTCTCTGCCCTGAGATGATTAGAAAGAGGATTTTATTGTTCCAAGCATCTTCCTGGAGGACCGTTCTCCCCACTTGTCTTGTTTTATATAAGAGTTTACAGGAGAGTTGGCAGTTTGTATGAAAACTGTTGTAACACTGCAGGCTGATCTCCTCTCCTGGCTGGGCGTTCAGAGCCCATCGAGAAGCTCGAGTGCTACAGCTGACCCTGCAGCCATGAAACAAGGAGAGGGACATCTCCATTTCAGCACTGCCACTCATTTGGGGAGATGTTTTCTCTGTTGGGTGAATATTTAACAACCTGGAGTGTCAGACCACACTCTTGGCAAATGACATGGAGAATTTTGAAGAGCCACAGAAATGGGAGGGACTAAAATAAAATTTGCCTTAAACTAGGCAGTGTTCAAACAACAAGGTTAATGTCTCTGCCACACTCAGATGGGACTGGTTAAAAAAAAGCAAACAACTAAATTAATGTTGGTTGACACTGGGTTTCCAACCAAATAAAGATCTTTTCTACAACAGCATCCCTCACTTCCCAATAAAAAACTGGAGTTTCCATACCTTCAATATGTTTGGCAGAAAAACATTCTTTAGTGAGTTCTGCCTGAAATGCTATGGAAAAATTGCAGTTAGAAGTCCACATTAAGTGCAGTCCCACTTCCAGGCCCAGGCTGGGGAGCACTTACCCAGGCTCTTGGGGCACCTGGTGGAAAGAGATACTGGGGCACAGAGTCCAGCTCAGTGTCAGGAGCGCTTGGGCCAGTTGCTTCCCAAGGTGGCCCCCACTGATAATCCCAACCTTCAGGCTGTGGCTGTCCCCCAAGGAAGCTGGCAAATTCTTCTCAGTCCCGCTGTGCCCGGGGAAGCAGACAGCTGGCATCAGCCCAGCACGAGCCATGGTTTCCCCAGACCACATGTGGTCCTACCCTTCCAGGAAGTGTCCCATGCCACATGTCCGGATAGCACATCCCAACCCCACTCCTTGCATCCTTGCATCCAGCCCAGCTCACGCCCCTGCTCTCCAACGGGATTGCCAGAGAGGCAGAGGCTGATGGCTGCAGCCTGGCATGCACAGGACCCTAGGGAGCACAATGTCCCCATCCCATGCTGAGGCTGACTGGCTGCTAACTGTAAAGCAGCTCAGCAATTAAGAGCTGATACCTGGCAGACACATCAACCCACACAATGGCCAAGCTCAGGAACAAGTCAGTATGAGGAGGATAGACTTGTGACAGCAGGAGCTGCTGCTGAGAAGGAACATGGGACAGCACATGCTAGTGGAGGACAATTGGCTCATTATAAACCATATAGACTAGTGGCAGGAACAAGTCACAGGTGTTGTTGGGCACTACAAGGTTTTTGGGATGAAACCCCGATTTGGTGCTAGAGACAATCTCCATTCCCTGATTTCCTCAGGAGAAAACTAGTCCAAGGGGTTTAAGACTGACTGACAGCGAGTTAATATAAACGCAGATGTTCAACAATCAACAAGCGTGGGTATGAACAGTAGGTGAGCTTTTAACCATGCAGAAACAGATAAAAAGCTAATGGACTGTAGCGTTGTGTAGAAATACCTATATAATGCTTAACTTCATACAGAGGTGGCATGAACCACAAAAGAAACTCCCTATAGAGACCAGCCACCTTCCCCAGTCCTCCCAGTGACATGTTCATGCTGTTCAGACCAACATAAGAATGAGTGGTGATGTGCCTGTACCATGTTTCAGTTCAGTAAAGATGCAGTAGTTTTTGAAAAGCTTGGCATGTCAAGGTTTCTCCATGACATGACTATGTCACCCAGCCAGTGCATTTTACCAGCAGTGAGGAGCTTGCTTCCGCCTTACCTGAGGTTGTGAAGAAGTTTGCAGAAGAAGATGGCATAGGCACACACATTCACTGCCAGCCCATTGTGGCACCTTGTCAGACACATCAAGGCCTCCTCACCTTCCACTGCTTCATCAGCCTGAGAGAACTTGAAAGGCTCTGTAATGTCCCACTTCCTGGCCCAGAAGGACAAGCATCAGCAGCAAGGATTTAGAAGAGGGACACAGCCTCCACCCACGCAGCATGGCAGTCCATCGCAGCACCTGCCAGCATTGTACCTGCATTGTGAGACCCCAGCCCTTCTCAGCATTTCTCCTTGCCAACGTGGGACCAAGAAAAGTGGCCGGTCCCCACATGCAACGCAGCCACCAAGAACAAGATTCATCAGTGGACATCTGAACCCATGCGTTCTCTGACGCTACATTTCTCTGTTACAGAAGTCCCAGCTGGACTTTAAAGCCGAGCCACCCGCAAGCTGCTTGCACAGCACTTGGAACAGTCTTCATTGGAGCTGCTCCTGGGCTGGAAGTAATGAGAAAAATCAAACCTTCAGCAAGTAGTTCAGTTTTCTAGTTCAAAGCTGTTTTTTTCCTTTGCCCTCAGCTTTCCTAGGCCAATACTGTGCCTCCTGCCCTCCTCAGCTGAGCAGCCTCTCAGCTCCTTCTCCCTCTACGTAGTTGCTATGAAGTCCCCACATCATGGCACAGCCAGCTCAGCAGCATCCAGGGGTGGGAACCCTTGCCCAGGGCCTGCCTTATTGCTTGAAGAGAGCTGCAGGGATGCTTTCAGGAATACAAGGCAAACGTCACAATAGAGTGACTGCAACTAGTCCAGAAAGCTCCAAGAACCAGAGCAGCTGATTCCCTCCTTTGCTAAATGAGATGGTGATCCAGCAGCAAAGGTGCTGGGGGTTTGGAGATGGACAGAGCAGCACATCCCACTCCTGTCTGCTTCAGCAGAGGACAGCTTGGTGCACCATTTAGCCCGAGGTGAGGCAAACGTATAGTGCTGTTGGCCAGAGCAGGACACTGCTGAGCTATCTGAATTATGTCCCCTGATGGAACCCAGAGCGTGCTTCAGGGTATCACAAACCTGCACTGGAGCTGGAGAGAGGCGAAAACTGATCCGTTCCCTAAGGCTCTCTGCAGCTCACCCAACTCTGGCACAGCTGTCACGGGACAAGAGGCACCAACTGGGCTGAAACACCCTCAGCCAAGCACATCAGGGACAGAAATAACCCCATGCTCCATCGCAAGCAGCTGGAGTCCTGCCTTGCGCTGTTCAGCACCCACAGCCCACTGGCGCCCCTGGCACCGCAGTCAGCATGATGAACAAGGGTGGCCTGAATGAGGCCCCCAAGTTTCCACCCGCTCAGGTTCTGTCTTGGTTCATGTCCCCCGATGCTGTGGCAGGCACCAGCCCTACCTGCGCGGGCAGTGAGCCCAGGCCCCTGGGGGTGCCCAGCCAGCCCAGCCTGGGCACTGCTGCTGCCACAGGAAGTTGCACACTTTCACCCAGGGAAGCTGGGAGTCAGGGCTTTTCCAGAGCCACCTCAGCATCCCCTAGAGCACAGAAGCAAACAAAAATCAATTGTGGGAGGGGACCACCTTCACTGTAGCAGTCCCTGTTTTTTTCTGCTGGGTACAGCTGTGCCACCCCAAGAGCCAGCAGCAACGTTAGCATGAAAAAACTAAGAGGGCCGGCGTTGAACAGGTCTCTATGCCAGCTCCTGCCCACATGTGTTCACATGGAAAAGGTGCTCTCAACCAGAATAAGGCTGGCCTCCTCAGTGGGGGCAGATGAGTTGAATTTCCAAAGGAAGCCAAAAAAAAAAAAGGCATTTTGCTACCTTCACACAAATTCTATCCATGATCTACTTCATCAGCTGGACTGGTCCCAAGATGATCTGCATCAGCTGGGCACTGCCTGCCACATTGCTAAAAAAAAAAAACAAACAACCCACAACGAAAACCACCAGCTCTACAGTAATTTTAGGTTTACTACTTACATAAACCCCTCCCTCCCCAGCCATAGGACATATTTCCCTGGAAAACCTCCTCTTCCTGCCTACACAGTAGTCATGGGCAGCCTGTGAGCTGTGGCCTCAGAGGAACCCAGGAATAATTGTTGGGGCTCCCAAATACTGCCTTATAGACAAACGTTCCCTGATGCACCATGCACAATCAGACACACACACCAGCCCGGTGCTCTGGAAGGTGTTCATAAAGCTGGTATCCAGCTTCTGGTATCAGGGTGTGAGGAACAACTAAATCACTACTCCCATCCCATGTGACACATCAGCATTTTCTGTAACAAGCGGTCCTGCTTTGCTTGGGACTTTGGCAGTGCCAATACCCACAGGTCAGGAGTACCATGTCCTGCAAACTGCACATAGAGGTCAGGGGACCAGCAGGCATAGCCAGATGATGGCTCCCATGCTGCTGGATGTACACATCTCCTTACACATCTGTATCATTGATCATAGCACAAGAGGGGCATCCAGAACCCATGCTTGGAGAATACAGGCATTACAATTTATTTTATGGCTTCATCAGATTCCTCCAAGGGTACGTTCAGCTTCTCCCATTGCTCCCCGACAGAAATTCCAACCAGTGACACCATTCCACCTCCTACAACTAAGGAATGTCCTGGCCTGAGGCATGTGGGAGAGCCTGGCAGCAAACCTTACCCTAGCCAACAGCACCCTGGGTTGCCTTTGGATGAATGTTGCCAGCAGGTTAAGGAAGGTGATCCTGCCTCTCTAAATCCAGTGCTGTGTCCAGTTCTGGGCTCCTCAGTACAAAAGAGACATGGACATACTGGAGAGAGTCCAGCAAAGGGCCACCAAGATGACTAAGGGACTGGAGCATCTCTTGTATGAGGACAGGCCGAGAGCTAGGGCTGTTCAGCCTGGAAAAGGCTCAGGGGGCATCTTACAAATTTGTGCAAGTATCTGATGAGAGGGAATGAAGAAAAGGGACCCAGACTGTTTTCAGTAGTGCCCAAAGATGAGAAGAGGCAGTGGGCACAAACTGAAATGTAAGAGTCCAGTTCCATCTGAAGACAAGAAAACGCTTTTTTACTGTTAAGGTGGTCAAATTCAGGAACAGGTTGCCCAGAGAAGCTGAGTCATCTCCAGCTGCAGAGATACAGAGAAACCCAAATAGACAGAGTCCTGGTCTGCCTGTTTCAGGTGACCCTGCTTGAGCAGGGTTGGACTAGATGATCAAGAAGTCACTTCCAACCTAAACGATTCTGTGAGAAAAAAAGAACAAACACCAACAGAAAAAAATTGAATGCACAGTGCAGCAGGGAGGGTGGAACCCAAACCTGCCCTCAGACTGGTACATCGCTCCATATAACCTTCACCTTTGTGCGACCACCCCTGCAGCAGCAAACTCTCCAACAATAAAATTAATTTGTCTGTGCTGATGGCACTGAAGGTGTGAAATAAGTTACTGCAGCAAGCAAAGCCACCCCATGGTGACATGCACTGTGCTTTTCAGGACATGAGAAAACACCCTGCACACTCAGTTTGTGGGAGGTGTGATAAATTGCTCAGGATTAGCACACAGAGTGACAAAGTGCTCAGTGTGGGAAGGAAATAAACAGCCCAAGGAGAAAGAGACAGCTTTATTTAAGGAATTGAAGTGAGGTCTGGAAGGATGAAGCCAACAGTTGCCTGAGGAGTTGTGTTTCTTAGAAAGTGCAATTCAATCCTTCCTGGCATAACACTCTCAGAGAAAAGAGCTGCTTGTGCCAACTGAGAGGGGTCCCTCCTTCCTCTCCATCCAACCCAGCAGGGCTCTGACCAGCTCCACACTAGGTTCCTGTTCTTCCCAGATAAAGGGATCTTCCAAGAGCTGCAGAGTGCCAGCACAAGGATAGCGGCAGAGGCTCCTGTCCCAGCTCTCTGCAGGAGTTCATACAACACCTCTTTTCCTAGGGTGAGCCAGAACAAACCAACAAAACCAAAAACAAACAAAAAAAGAGCTTTAAGGTGCAGCTGGTCCTTTCCCCAAATGCACTCTGATGCAGGGAGAACACAGTCCAGCAGGCTTTACTCCAGCTGCAGCCATGACTGGTGATGCCCAAGCCAGCTTGAGTGTTACAGGGACTGGTCAGCACTGTCTGGTGGAGAGACCCACGAGTGTGACTGACCTGTTCCTCTTGTGAGAATAAGCCCAGGCAGCACCCAGAGCAAATGTAATCTTGCTGTGCCCAGCAACTTCCCTCCGTAAACAAAAGCAATGCCTGGCTTACAGCCAAGTCAAAGAGAATCAGATTCCAAAAAGAATCAACCCCGGTAGATCAGTACCATGGTTTCGCTGGCTACATCGGAGCAGCTGCCTTCAACCAGCCTGAACGCCGCTGTCCCACAAGCCACGGGCACCCACTGTCACTGACAAACGTTGATCATGCAATGAGTAGTAACAGAGTCGCTCTGTTGGCACTGGACTGGGTTTTGCAGTTTCCTCTTTCACTGGCAAGGCAACGGCCAAGCAGGCTTCTTTACAGGTGCTCAGTTCTTCCATCGGATTTGCTACAAGGGAGAATAAGAGATGAGTAACATCAGTGCTGAACATAGATCCCTCTGGGGCCAAATTAGTGAGTCGAAATCCCTGACAAGGACAGCTATGGCCAGAGGGTGCTATTTCTATCAGTTTCACCCTTCATTCCTACACTGAATGCAACCCCAAACATAAGATTAGCTTCCCAGCAGGGATAAAAAGAATGTAGGACAGCCATGCCTTTATAGCTAATCTATAGCTGTTTCTGATGAGTCTCTGGAAGAAAAAGCAGGTGTTTCTTACCATGTTGTTGAGAATGCTGTTTATCTTCCCTTCTTCTGCAGAGCCTCGCTCCACCTTGCATTTATATGCTATCAGCTGGATGCGATCCTTTAGGTCCCTGTAAGTCTAGATAAACAGCAAAACCAGCATCCAGCTGAGTGAAGAGGACACTTCCATAGTTAGATACGTGAGCAGGGCAACTATTCGATCCCCCCTCAACTTCCCACCACAGCACAAGTCCACAGCACACACGCTAAGAGCCACTCTCCTGGCTCACTTGGCTTCCACTGGGAACCATATCACTGCTCCTAGGCCACAAGGATAAACAAACCCTACCAGGCACATGATGGCAGTGGCACATGGCAGAGCACGAGAAAGCCATGGAGAAAAAGCAAGCTCTTGTCCCATTTCCTCACGCACACAGCACAGACCTACCTCAATAACAACATCATGGCACTTGTATTTGGTGGCGAGGTTCAACCGTGTCTCCACATCCTCCACCAGGCGCACGTACTCCTGCAGCACCTGCAAGGGAAGGAAGAGTGTCTCAGCTCCCTTCTGCAGGTACCTCCTGCCTCGTTCTCTCACCCCAGTCACAAAACCTTTCAATGTCGCTGGTCACAGAGACTTGACCTCTTCCTTCCTAAGGCAACAACTGACCAGGACAAGACTGCTCAGGACCCCGGAGGCAGTAAAGCTTTGCTCACAAAGCTCAGAGTCCTAGGCTACCTCATTCCTATGGATTGGCTTAACCATTGCCAGCCAAATTAAGCATAAGAAAAGTTAATGTAGCAAACAAAGGTGGCAATGCACTGTGGGAAGAGAGCTCCCAGACAACCCTAAGCCTGCTGTGCCTCCTGCAGTCAGACCTAGGGCCCAGCCCTCACTACCACCTACACTTCCTGCTGATGCATGGGTCGCTCATCTGAGTATTGTGCGCACCTGGCAAAGCCAGCAGCTTGGCAAGCTGTTCTCCCACTCCCAGCTAGGAAGCAGCTCACTTGGGGAATCATTCACACCCCAAATGCCAACGCAGAGCAGAAGGACATAAGCAGCAGTTCCTTGCTCACCTGCACAGGAGCACTGTTCTTCTGCAAGATCTCCACCACCCGGTGGAAGCCAATAGGTGCCTTCTTCTTGGTGTAGCCCAGCCAGTTCTGAAATAAGAGCAAACCCTACATCAATCCTAAAGGGCAGTTCCTCCAGCCACAGAAAAATGTTTTTCCCCAGTGCCAGCAACGTACGCCACCAGCCACCACAGGCAGCACTGGCAGAGCCCTTCATGCAGTGGCTGGGCGCAGGTTGGCTGCAAACCCTTTGGTAACAGAGCACGAGGGGAGCCCCTTTCTCTGACCTGGTTGCTGCAGCCAAGCCAGGCCCAGCAGAGGTCTTAGGCAGAGAGAGGAGGAACGGATTACAACACGCTGAAGCAGTGGTGCTGGGCTCTGCTGAAATAAAACCAGTCTGTCCAGTAACTCCAGAACAAGACAGCTATCAGTAGCAGATATCAGCACTTGGAACTGACTCCCCAGCAAGGCTTTCCACACTCACCTTGGTAGTGAAGAGGGCATCCACATCATCCCAGGCTCGCAGCTTGGCACGGGCAGCCAGGGCAGTGAGCACATACTGCTTATCAGGAATCTGCAAGGCAGAAAGCTGCAGTCAGAGCACTAGCACAGCTCAGAAGGCCTATGTGGGCTGGACAGGAACGGCGTCTGCCCCCAGCCCTGTCAGGACCCACACCAGCAGCCTGGCAAGGTGAGATGCTGCCTGAGGCCAGGGCCAGCACTGCAGAGAGCAGGAGGTGAGGATTTGCAAGTGCTGCTGCAGCCAGGGTGCACCCCAGTGAAAGCCTCCATGTGGCTCCCACTCGCCTTTCTGAGCTTCCAGAATGGCCCTGCTCAAGGAAGATGCCATGGCCCCTCCCTATCTCAGTGCCGAGCCCCTCAAACTCTTCCTACCCAGCCCCCTCACTAAATAGAGTTTGGCTGCCCGCATTTTCAGCTAGAGCTGCCACAACAGCAGGAGACTTACATACCTTAAAAGTTTTCTTCAGGTTGGTCGGGCTGCTGAATGTTCCCTAGAGAGAGCAGACAAGTCAGTGCAAACTCAGCAGGGCAGGCCACAGGAGAGGTTCAGATACCTGTTGTAAGGCATTCGCCTAGCACAAGGTGAACCTCCCCAAGTTTTTGCTGCTTTTTGCTCATGTCAGTGCCACAGGAGGAAAGAGCTGGCAGAAGAGAGCAACTATCCCACCCCATTAGCCTTCTGGTTTGGTTTCCCCTACTTAGTCAACTGGTGCACCTCCAGCACTTCCGAGAACAGTATCACACACCTCAGCCTCATGGGATTAAGGGCCCATTCTGTCTCCTCAGAGCCAGAAGTAAAAGACAGTTGTTTCTAGGAGGCAACTCCCTGACAGGCTGTCCCAGGTTGAATATCCCATCTTAGAGCACAAAAGAAAACTCCACACTGGTTTCAGATGGAAAAGGGGAGCTAGGTTCCTCTGGGTTTCTCTGAGGGATGAAATACGACCTCCCTCCCCTTCTTTCCTTAACACGTCCTGGCTTAAACTGCTCCACATTATTGGGGGCTACAGAGATGAGATGTAACCCTTCTCTTCTCCCACATCCTCCTCACCTCAGCCTCTGTGTAGTGGTAGAAACAGGAATAGAAGAGGGTGGTCACTAGTGGCATGTTGAGTATTGAAGCCTTACGAGGATATTTCCGAAATATCTCTGACTGCCCAGCTGTCTCCAAGTGCCGATCATTGGCCTGCGGAAACAGGAAGATACAAAAGGGTGAACGTGAGCCAGGGCAACTACCTGACCTAGATGCGGGGTAGAGATCTGGGGAGAGTGTTGTGACAGCAATGCACAAGCACAGCCTCAGCATGCCGTGAAGTCTCGGGTCTGGTATTTCACACATGTGCCTGGCACAGCAGCTTGGACAGCAATTAAACTACACTAGCCAGGGCAGGCCGGTTAGATCCAATGTGGTATAAGTTAACGCCAGACAGAGATCTTGCAGCTAGTCCCGGTCATCTCCTGACCAGCAAGGAAAGTGTCATACCTCAATGATGATCTGTCGCTCCAACAGGGTATAATGGTCTTGGATGTGGGAGGTATCCTCAGCTGAAAATGGCAGCCTGGTCAGACGTGGAGGAAGAAGACACTGTCAGCAGCTCTTTACAATTAGAAGGATGCTCTTCTCTACCAAACATGCACCCCACAGAGAGAGATGTGGGGAACACCTCCCATTCTCCCCAGCCTGAGTGGCTAGTAGGTAGTCAAGCTCCTGCCCTGCAGCTCGCTCCAACTGTCTCTCTCCTAGACAGGCTCCAGAGAAGGAAAAATTACATGGCATCTCTCACAGAACAACCTAAAGGCGATGCTACCAATTTCCTCAAGTGCTCAGGCACCCAAACTTTCATCCTTCACAACCTGAAGGGTCAATGATCAGAAGGTCCCTGAAGCATCTTTGCCCCCAAGTAGGCAGCAAAAGCTGCTGGACTAGCAATCACCTCAAATTCTTCCTCTCTGGTCTACATTGTGTCCACAACACCCCACTCCCACTGAGGCAAAACCAACATCACCTCTGACTCTACATAAGCTGCGGCACTGGGACAGAGGTCTAATTTTCTTTACTACTGCCTTCTGTGAAGCGCTCACATCCCTCCCATGCTCTTGCATTTTTTTCTTACCCAATGCAGCCTTTCAGAAATTCCCTCCTTTTTTCTACATCCTGGATGTTCAAATGCTCCCGGTACTGGGACAGCTGGAGGGAGAGGGAAAAGAAGCACAGTCCGTTCTCAAGGATTTGGGAGATACAGGACTCCAGAGGGCAAAATCGGGATGCAAAGCTCTTGCCTGACTACCAGACACCCTGCAGCCAGCCTCCCTCTGCCCACTACACTCCCTCTTCACCGAGGAAAGGGAGTGGCTGCTCCTGGGAATACTCACAGCAACTTCCTCAGTCCTGTCTAGGAACCTGCAAAAGGGAACGAGCAAGCATTAACTTGGAGGCAGGTTCCTAGCAGCGTGCTCAGCCCTGCCACAAGGCTGGGCAAGAGCCTCACCTGAGCAGATCCAGAAGCAACTTCTGCTCACCCATCTCTTTGAGGAAATGGATCAGGTGACACAAGGCCACCTGCCGCACCTCCAGCTCCCGAAAAAAGATCTCTACAGGAAAGAGAGATATTTACAGGTGGGTAAATTAAGTTAGCACTACCAAGCCAGAGGGGGGCTGAGCACAATGCATGGAGTTGCAAGCCATTGGCAGTATTCAACAACGTTAACACATCTCAAAGCACAGTCTTGGAGGCTAGAGTACAGGAGAAGAGCCCATTCACTAGGCTGACAGCTGAATTCACAGCAGTGTGCTACCCTTATAGATTCTTTTTTATTCACCCCATCACGACTACCACCTACTACTGCTCGGGGGCCTTCGTGGGCATCACCATCCCCCCTCCCATGTTACACTTGCTGCAAAAATATTTCATGCTCAGTAAAGCAGCAATAGCCCAGAAATTCTCTTTGTGACTTGCAGCCAGTGAAACAACCAGCCCCGCTGCCCTTAATCGAAACACACTACGGAAACCCACCTACCTCTCCTTAGCGTCCGCTTCAGGAATATCAGGACCTGTGTGCACAGACAGGCAGCTCTCAGCTGACCAGATCAGTCTTCACCAGAGTTCAGACAGACAGACAGAAAACTGGTCAAGGCCTGGGGAAGCTTTTGCAAAGGGCCACTGAAGACACAGCTCTTACAGCACTGAACTGAATTCTGCTAGCCATTAGACACAGGACAAGCAGTCAGCCAGGGCCACAGCTGCCTAGATGACTGCCTAAGCTCCTAGTCTGGAGCTTAGATAAGTGAGACTAAGATTTATGAAGAAAAAACTTTCCATGAAAGATCCAAGGGCTTAAAAGACCTGGATGAGGGAAGCTCTGACACAGTCCCATTTGATGCCTGATGCTTTGGCAGCCAGATAAACTGGAGAGGCCCCTCAAATCTTCTGTGCCACAATGAGCAGATTAAACTTCAGCCTTCAAGAAGCTGCAACAAAGATCTGTAAGGCTGAAGGATGAGATTCCTTGATATTAACCTGACATGAATTCTGCTAAGTGGCAGGAATGCCAGCAGGGATATGAAACTTCCCAGTCTTAAGCTCTGACACTTTTCAGTCCTGGTTTTAAGTAAAGAACAACCCCCATCTTGCAAGATTAGGTGGCCAACTGACTGCATTCACACAAGCACCCTCTGTGGGGTCACCCAGGAAGTCCCAGCCCTACATGGCCCCAGCCACACTCACAGTTGTAATGACATTCCCATCATGCCCTGCTACAGCTTCATCCAAGAGCACCAGCTTGTCCTGCAGAGAGCGAAATCTCTCTAGAGAGCAGACCTGGAGACAGAAGAGGTATAAGTAGGCATATGGGACGTCACACAATCCCCAGGCTGAACCAACCTCCAAGGTACTACCTATTCTTCCCCCATAAGCCCTTCAGCAACATAAATAATTGCTCTCCCAACCAACAGAGAACTACTCATTTAGCTGAAACCACGTGCCGCAGGATCCCTGGGAATCTGTCCACAGGGTCTGCAGAGCTAGGCCTCATTACTGCCCAGGCCAGGCCAGCAGACATTGTACATTCAGCACAAACACCCTTGTAACAAGGCAAAACTTCCCTGCCCACCACCAATCACCAGCCCTGACAGGAGGAGGGAACTCTGTAGGGCCCCTTCCACAGAGGAGACCAGAAGAGTAGAGTTGTCTTCCTCCCTTCTTCTTACCCCACAATTGTGACCTCTCAGCCTTTAGTTCACCTCTGCCTTTGAGGAGACATGCAGAGTAAAACCAGAAGCTCCTTGTGTACTCACTGAGGCAGCTGAGACTAAGATTCCAGCTCCACTTCTGGAACCAAGCATAACCAAGATTGCCTCTGTCTTCCTCCCTCCCTTTGCCACCAACTAAGCCCCACGGTCTTGGATTTCTTACATAAACCCAGTCCCAGGGAGCAGAAAGGGTAGAGAGGGACACAGCAGCACAGGTACCTCCTGTCAGAGCCTAGCTGAGGGCGTGACTCAAGTAAAAAGTGTAACAAAACCCTGAAGGTCTCCTGCTGCTCCTGAGCTAGCGTGATCCCAGCACTGACACCTGGCAAAGCAGCAGACAGGTAGAGCACTGTCCCTGCTAGATACTGCAAGCAACACAGATCCCCTCCCTGCTCCCGGAGTAGCAGGAGCATAGGGAAGAGTAAAGCAGTTTAGGACCACCCACCCTCCATCTCTTGCAAGCGGGTGGGAGTGGAAAGTCCTTACCTTTCCCCTCTGCATTCGCCTGACTGTATCTTTGGGGCTCCAATCACTGCTGTAATCCTGCCACAAGAAAAACAAAGAGCTCTTGAGCCTCAAGAGGCCAGATCACACCAGCAGTCCCCAAGCTGCTTTCCACTTGTGCTGGGTCAGAGTGATGGCCCATGTGTAGCTTCTCAGACTTATCACTCAGCTGCTCGAGGGAGGTTGTTAGTAGGGCATGTCCCTACAGCGTTCAGGTGCAGATGCTGGGCCCTCAGACTCTGCATGCTGGTGGGGAGGGAAGCTAGAGGCTCAGATGTTAACAGAGTCTTTCTATTGCCTCAGTAAGGTCTGTCATCATACCCTTTATAAGAAGTGCATTTCAACAGGTTGCCCTCCTTGCAAATTAAAGCTCCAATGTGGCTTTCAGAAGGACAAATACATGCAAAACTGACAAACACAAAACTGAGGGGGAAGGAGTCAATTTCTTGTTACAATTCAGGTGAACTTCTGCTGGTGAGCCTTCCACAGCAGTGTGGAGAACACAGGGACAACAGCCTCAGGCAAGTGCCTGGAGAGTTGCACGGGACTAGCACAGTGTGACAAAAGCACTGAAGCCTTTAGCGAAACCATCTTAAGGTAACACGCTACTGCTGCTGCAATGACCAACATTCTTCCCCTGCAGCCACTACGATCTGGAAGCACTGGACAAAAGTGGCCTGAGCTACTCCTGGACTCAGACTCCAAAAAGGCATCTAAACCTTTGTGAGGCACTCAAGCCAACAGTTGGAATTCAGCCTTTTGCCTCAGAAGAGCCAGAGAAACGGAAAGCTCTGAATTTTAAATTCATTGAAAGCCCAAATCTAAAGGAAAAAAAGGGCTGACCCAGTCCTTTTAGGTGTCCGCTGCACACGAATCTCTCAAGTCAATATATAGCTGAGTGTCAAATGTTCTAAGCACCAGGGTTTCCTCCAGCACCTCTGGTCAGAGGCAGCTCCTCAGCCTGTCACTGTCAGGAAACCGGTTCAAAGCTGCCACTAACTTTCCCTTCTTTGTTCCACCCCACTTACAAAACTTCTGCCTGTTTTTAAGGGGCTGTACAACCCTTTTCCTTCCTGCTTCACTGCCTCTGCAGGCACAGAACAGAACACAATAGGGCACACTTATTTCTCCTGCTGTGCTTTCAGGAAGTGCTGCCTGTTAGGTTATGCGATTAATGGCTAATAAACATAAGCACACCAACCTGGTGAGGATCAGATGGCCAAGGACAGGTGAAGAAAACCCAGTAACCTAATCAGTGCAATCTGAGCACACTGACTTGGCCACTCCTTGCCAGCATCAAATGAGACATATTAAGCCATTAACCGCTGTGTAAAACCCTCGGAGATAAGGAAACCAAAGAAACTTTCCCCAAACACTATGCAACTCTAAAGAGGCACAGCACTTAGTATGAGATGTGGAGGAAATTGAATCCTGGAATGTTTTAAGAGGGTTGTGTAAATGTGTGAGGCTTGTGACAGAATTTTATGGCAAAGACAAAAAGCAGGAAAAGGGAGGGATCAAAATGCATTGGACAGGAACAAGCCTAGGAAAATGGAGGGAAAAGGGGCCATAGGGTGCCATCCAAGTTTAAACAAGTGGCTAGTTAGCGTGCCTGTCTGACTGAGCCCTGCAATGCAGTCTGTCTTATATTCTCATTAAATTCTATATTTAACCACCTTCTGTGTGGGTGGGCTCTCTATTCCTAGTGCTCGTACGAATGCTACTGAGCTTCAAGCTCAACCAGGCAGTGAGTAGAATAAGCAGTCTGAGTACCAGCAACTGGAATGGTGCCATGAACCCTAAGGGCTCAAGGGTCCAGGTGCCAGCAACTAGAGGAGACTGGGGGCTGGCATTCAGCTACAAAACAAACTGGATGTCTGAGACCAGCTACTGGAGAGACCCACAGAGCGTGTGTATGTTCCACAGTGGAATTCAACCTGGTCAGACAGAAAGGAGGCTCAGAATCAGGCTTGAGTGTTCTGTGTTTATGTGTCTGTTGGTAAAGGCATTGGTTTCTGCCTGCGTTAATCCGTGTGGGTAGCTGTGTTAGTATTGTGCATGTCTGTTGGGAATATGTGCTCAGTCCTGTTACTGGCTGGACCTGGGGACATGGAACCACAATCTCACACCGAGTAGGAGGAATCCAGCCAGTCCCAAAATCCACTAGATTCTGCAACACCTAACACTGCCTATCTGGAAGAAGAGCATTCCTGCCAACTGGAGCTCCACCTCTGTGCTGTTCCAGTGATTCTTGAACAAGAAATTTAGAAACAGATTTAAAAAAATTAAAAAGCACACGTGATGCCAATTCATCTGACCCAGCATGAAAGCAGCTTACAGGCAAAGCACTATTTAGAATTTCTTTTCACAAAGACTGCTGGGCCATTCATTAAGAGAAGGAGTAACTAAGACCCCCAGCAAAGCTCCCTACTTCCGAGCAAAAGCAGAGAACATCTAAATTACTGTGAGGCTGCATTTTGCAGCTCCCTGTCCTATTCCCAGCATTGCCCTCTGCTGTCTGAGATAGCGATTAATCACTTCCCATGAAACCAATAGAGTAGGAAGTTCTCCTGGCAGTATTCTGATCTCAGCACACTACAAACACAGGCTGCTCACCTTGTACTCAGCTTTTGGTCTGCGCAGCTCCGGGGCGTAGTTTTTAACTCCTGTGTCAGAGAGGGCTAAGAGGGAAAGGCAAAGCTGAGTAACACATCAAAATCCTGATTCACACCTGCTTCCAAAACTGCCCTTTCCTTAGTTTTTGTGGTAGAAGACACAAACCCAAGCACCAAATTGCAACACAAAGTTGCTCTAAACCAAACAGTCGCCAGTTGTACCTAAGCAGATTACCCAAACCATCATGCCAACTCTTTCGCTTCTTTGCTGAATGACTTCCAGACAATCCATGATTCAGTTTCCCTTTCTACAAGATAAGGAAGACGACACTTCCCTTTTTTTGGACATGCTTTGGTTTACGTAAATCTGTACCCCTCCCAAAACGAGGCAAGGATTCAAAACTTACCATCTGAAAGGGACTGGAAACTTGGAAGTTTGTTTCGTCCTGAAATCAAAACAAACACTCATGAGAGACTGTCTCTTCACCAGGAACATCTCTGGCAGAGGGAACACAAGCCTAGACTGCACGCCAGCGTGCTGCAGCTATGCCACTGTAGAACAAGCCACTCTGTACAGTGATTCACACTACACCAGCATAGCTGGGGCTCAGCTGCTTGCAGTCTAAGGGTTTGAAGTTGTCTGTGGCATCACCAACCGTATCGCACCCCAGCCCTATCTGCCCTCTTGTTGCTGAGGCCAGGAGGGGTTAGAGAGCCTGAATTCACTGTCTACCTGCAGAGCAGAGGCTCCAGCACACGCTACTCCTTAGGCCGTGGCAACATGGACAGCTTCATTCCCTGGGGCTGTAGTTTAGATGCCTTTCCTTATCACTGTGTTATCAAAGTTGAGAATAAAAAAACACCCCAGACAAAGAAAGACAAACTAAAAGCTGGTTTGTTGTCTGGCTGTGAGACAACAGAGCTGAACTCTTGCAAGCTGTGCAAGTGTCCCCGTGGCCTGCTGCACAGTTGCCCTATAACCAGCTATGCTACTACTGCTGCTGCCATGTGTTTGCTGAACCAAGTATAACACCAACAGCAGCCAGCTGAGCTCCAAATAAAGGATAATCAACCCTTCTTCTACAGTACTGAAGATTGAATGAGGGCCACATGGGTCCAGCCAGTCCCTTTGTAGCCTGCTCTTTTCCCCCATGCAAATGGATTGCTGTACAGTGCTGTGCTCTACCTTGCCGTTCTGCAGAACCTGGCTTTTAAGAAGCCATAATCTCCAACGCCCTCTCCCACACCACAAGAGCATGCAATCTTCTGCACAAGACAGTCTCTGATTTTTGACCAGTGAGAGATACACTCCCACACCGAGGAGAGATCAGAGCCTCCCTGTTTTGCAATACACTTAAGAGAAAACGATTCACACAAGATAACACAGTTACCCCTTGACACTCTTGAGGGAAAACCCATTTGTCCATATTGTATATGAGGAACCTCACCTTTGAATAGGCTGCTTAGGGAGTAGGAGGAAACTTGTTTGGGAAAAGCAGCATAGGAGGAAGAGCCCTTCGGTAGGCTGGAGTCTCGGCCCTCCAGTGAGCTAGTGCTGCTGGAGGCTGTCTCTTTGATTGACCAGGAGATACCTATTTGCAGACAGAGGTCATTTATAACAGAGAAAGAGAAAACCAGTCTGTAAAGAATGATCTTATGGCATGGCAGGAACATTACCAAGTGTGTACTGGTCAGTTCTGCACTAGTACATCCCGACAGCTTTGACCCTCAGCACTAGGTAGATGCAGTGCACAAAATCCCAATCTCATGTAATACTGCTTGTTAAACAGTTGCACATTGTCGTCCAGAAATGGTTGATTTCAGCGATGTTGTACACTGGGTTATGGCTTATATAACAAAAATGCATAGACCACCCAATTTATATGTTGTTCCACGGGGCAAGGCATAATCCTTACTCTAAAGGCACAGAGCAAGACAGAGAATCCCTGGCTCACTTCAAATCACAGAAGCGTAAGAGTATACCTTCCTGAACACTGGAAAACTAAGACAGCTTTCCTCCCCACACAGGTGAAACAGCTGTCAATGTGCATATGCTGCTGCTAACAATGCATACGTCTCCCTCCTGCTTGTTTGAGACAGTGTTGCCTTCTTTCATGCAGCTGTACAACACACACACATTTTAGGACAGGGTGACAGAGCAAAAATGCCAATAGGTAGAGACCTTGGGTGGGAATAGACATGGCCTGAATCAGAGGGAGGAGCTAGACCACAGGACAAGAACAGACTCTTCAAAGGTCCTCTGGGTGATCCAAATGTAAATTTTCACTGTTTGGCACTGGCTAGCAAGTGCCACATGTTCTGTGGGTCATGGACTCCAAAGCGCAGCAGATAGCTCGCTCCCATCATCACTAGAAACACATTTTCTTAATGCTTACAATTCCCTTTTGAACTCCAAGCGTAAGAGTCGGTCCATAAATACACACTAAACCTTAGAATATCTCCTTAAAATGCTGTGGGGACAAACCACAAGGAACTTTAAATGGTGCCATTTCAAGCAGCAGTGTGAAGGAAATTATCACCTAGAATCCTGCAGGCCAGCCAGCCAAGAATATCAAGGAACAACCTCTAAAATATCTGCTCTAAGCTGGGCTACATATTGGGAAAACCACAGTGAATTCCCTCCACTTGTCTGCACTCCTTTATGTAGTTTGGGTTTCTGCTCGCTCTCGTTTCAGCGAATCCACACAGGTAAATCAAGAGGCTCACAACGTGACCTGAGGAGACTGGAATTAGATTAGATACGCAGGATTAGATAGCAAGTAGTACTCCTGACCTCAACCAAACGACATGACTTAAGCGGTAATTTTAAACTCCCTCTGTCTCAAGGATAACTTGCAGTACTTCTGCACTTACTTCCCACTGGTTCTCCACTCCAGCTGACCCTCTCAAGGTCGTCATCATCATCATCATCATCATCATCAACGATATCCCGAAGGCTATTCACTGCCCGTTTGGATTCCTTTAGCTATGGACAAAAGAAAGAGCTTGTATAAAGGCCACCAGCGTTGCAGGGTGAGCTTTATTTCCTATTACCTCCAAACAACCTCCCTCAGAGCTCTGAAAACAGCTTCTTCAGCTTCCACTGCCTTTTCTGGAGGAGGTTTTTACACCTGTAGGTGTTCAACAGACAGAGCAGCCCTTCCTCACCACTGGGAATCCAAAGGCCACCGACCTTTGCAGCTCAACCAGCAGGCGATTCGGTTTGGCGCACGGGCGAAGAACCACGGTCCTAACCAGATGTCGGACTGGCTGCCGTGGGGGGCGAGACGGGAGCCCTCGGTGGCCTCCACACAGGGCAGGAGGCAAGCACCCACCCCACCCGCGAAGCACAGACCCTCAGCGAAGCGCGGGGCCGAGGCCTGGGCCGAGACGGCCACGGGGCTGTCCGGAGACGGGGGGGCGGATCTCCCGCCGGGCGGCGGCGCCCCGGCAGACGCGGGGTCGGACCCTACCTGCGAGAGCTCGTCATCCTCGTCGTCGAAGGTGAAGGCGCGGAACTTGGAGCTGTGCCAGTACTCCTCCTCGTCCGCCCTCGCCCTGCTCATCTGCAACGGCACCGCGCGGCTGATCAGGGGAGCGGCTGCCTGACGGCGATCGCCGCCCCTGCCCCCCCGGTCCCGGTCCCGGTCCCGGTCCCGGTCCCGCCACCCCTCGGTCCTGCTCACCTCTCCAAGCCTCCTCTCCCGCGCCAGGCACCGGCAGGGCAGGGCAGGGCAGGGCACGGCACGGCACAGCAGGGGAGGGGAGGAAGGGCGGCTGCCGCGCAGGGCACGCCGGCACGGGTAGTTCCCCCCGCCGCAGCCCGGCCCGGCGTTTCCCCGCCGGCGCACCAACAGTACCGGCGTGCCCCGCGCGCCGCCGGCCGCCGGAGCCGGACCACAACTCCCAGCGGGCCGCGCGCGGCGGCGCCCCGTCCGTCGGGCCGCTAAGCGCTGGGTCGCGGGCAGCCGGGGCCGGAGCGGCCCCTGGGCGGCTCCGGGAGCTGGCGGCTGGCGGGGACGGGGCGGGGGCGCCGGCTGGAGGCGGCGCGGCGGAACCAAGGAGCCGGGCCGCGGGGGAGGCGGGGGAAGGGGGCCGGAAGGGACCGTGCCGGTGGCGGAAGCCGGGTGGTGGCGCGGCGGTCGGCGGTTCTAGCAGTTTCCACGGGCGGCCGGTGCGGAGGAGGAGGCGGCGGTCCCGATGGCCAAGTGGGGGGAGGGAGACCCGCGCTGGATCGTCGAGCAGCGGGCGGACGCCACCAACGTCAACAACTGGCACTGGTGAGCGGGGCGGCCCGTCCGGCCGGCGCCGAGACCCGCCGGGGAGGCCCCGCGGGAAGCCCGCTGCCCCGGGGCGGGGGGGGCTGCCCGGCCGGTGTCCCGGGGCGGGGGGGGCTGCCCGGCCGGTGTCCCGTTGGGGGGGCTTTTCCCTCCCTCCCCGACGTGCGTGTTGGTGCCGAGGTGGGGGTGTCAGGGCCGATGCCCCAGGAAGGCCCCCCCGCCGCCGTGTGTGTGTGTGTGAGTGCCCGAGCCCGTGTGTTGGGGGTGCCCGGGGAATGCCCGGGGAGGTGCCCTGGGGAAGGGCCCGGTGTGTGTATGTGTTGGAGCGGGGCAGGAAGGGAAGGAAGGACTGGGGGAAGGCTACACAGTCCCAGCGTGTGCTGGTGGTGTGGCCTGTCCCAGATTCTCACACCACCCGGTTTTCCCGCAGGACGGAGCGGGATGCCTCCAACTGGTCCACAGAGCGGCTGAAAACTCTCCTCCTGCCTGTCAGGGTGGAGGGTGAGGAAGGGGCATGTGAGGTGACAGAAGTGAGCAAACTGGATGGAGAGGCCTCCATTAACAACCGCAAAGGGAAACTTATCTTCTTCTATGAGTGGGCTATCAAGCTGGCATGGACTGGTGAGTGATGCTCTCCCCTTCTGTTTCAAAGCCAGATTCAAGTATAAGATTAAGGAAAAAGATACTTACCTGATTTGGGAAATAATTATATTATTGTTTTGTGATGCAGAATTGTATTGTGATACAATACAAGTTTGCTTTTACAACAATCAGTGTAAGAATTATTGATCTGAACAACATAATTGTAATTGCAGGCACCTCAAAGACAGGAGTGAAATACAAAGGTTATGTGGAGATCCCTAATCTCTCAGATGAAAATGACATTGAAGAAGTTGAGGTAAGTACAGCTAAAGGGTAATACTGCTGGCTATATGGCTGTTGTAACAGGAATCCTCACAGCATTAAAATTTCCTTCCTCCCATGTTACATTTTTTAGAACATTGATGTAGAACTTTTTTAGTTTTGGAGACTGCTTAGGTTAATGGAATCACAGAGTGGTTTGGGTGGGAAGGGACCTTAAAGATCATCTAGTTCCAACCCCCCTGCCATGGGCAGGGACACCTTCCATTAGACCAGGTTGCTCCAAGCCCCATCCAGCCTGGTCTTCAACACTGCCAGGGAGGGGGCAGCCACAGCTTCTCTGGGCAACCTGTTCCAGTGTCTCACCACCCTCACAGTGAAGAATTTCTTCTTTATATCTAACCTAAATGTGTCCTCTCTAGGTTTGAAACTGTTACCCCTCATCCTATCACTCCCTGATAAAGAGTCCCTCTCCATCACATTGTGTCTTTATAAAATTAATTCCTGGCTTCTAGATATGGGCTCTATAGCACGTGAAGGTATTTAGGTACGTGCATACATTGCTGTAGGCTGAGAGAGTTGAAGTGGAAGATTAACAAAACTGCTTGTGAAAGTTTAGCCAAAGTCTAACTGTGATGTTGAATTGAGTAATAAAAGAAGTGTGCAAGTATGACTTTGTTAATCAGCAGTTGTCCTTGTTTAGATCCTTGTCAGCCTTGCTAAAGATGAGCCTGACACTAACTTGAAGACCCTGATGAAGCAAGAGGGTGCAAAAAAAATTAGAGATGCAATGAAAACTTACATCAGCACTCTCAAAACAGGTTTGTAACTGAGAGGGAGAAGTGTTATGGGAACCCCTATGGACTAATTCTAAAGAAGGGTTGGGGGTAATGAGAGGAGTGAATATAAGTTCCTCACCCTGCCTCAACACGAAGGTGTCAGGGCAACAACAGTCACTTTTCAGTTTCTTTTGAAAATGGTTAGAATTTGGCAAGAAGCACTTCTTTGTCTAGACACTGTAGCACAGCCCAGAAAGATTGATTTTGGTCATAACCTAATAGTAGACAGCATTTTTGGATTTATGTTTTGAAACTGAGGCTGTCCTTCACGTGCTGAAGCTCAGCTATAGAGAAAATAAAGCCAGTAAAATGTGTTTGTTACCCCAGTGACACAATCTGGCCTTTAGTTTGCTTACTCCCTTGGAAGGTGGTATCTTGTTGGTTTTTTCTCTTTTCCCACTCTAGTAAAGACATTTAGGGTTATTTGGATTTGAGAATAACTGACAACTAGAAATTGCTTTGCAGGTTTTTTTGGTATCATTGAATGAGTTATCTCAGCATTGAACCAAAAATAATTTTTTTAGAAGATAAATCTGATTCCAGCAGTTGGAATTAAATCAGTGTGCTTTGATTGAGTTCAGCTTGGCTCTGTAGTACAGGCTAGGAACACTACAGTTGCTTTTTATATCCATTTACCTATATTACACTAAATGTGCTGGCTATTCAAATTTTGCTGAGTACAAACTACCAGTCGTTGCTGTTTTTCCAGGATCTGGGTTTTTTTTCAGGCGTTTTACTCTTTAGGGTGGGAGATGCAGTCATCCAGCGGAGGTTGAAAATGTTATTCAGGAAGAACTGTATGATCTTTGTGGGCTGGAATAAGTAAGAATAGGTGGGAAGTAAGTATTGTGGGATACAGATCATATACGTCAAATTCTGCTATATAATGGAATTTTGCCAGATGAAGAGGAAGGAGAAGGAGCAAACTGTTTTATAAGTGGTAAAGGCAGAAGTGATAGAGCTGGAGAAAAAGCAAACATGATGCTGAAGCTTCTGGTGAAGTTAGGGAAGTGCTACTGTTGCTGGAAAGGGCATTGGTGAGACCTCCCTTGGGTTTCTGTGTGTAGTCCTGGCATCCGGCGTCATAAAAGATATGGGAAAGATGGAGTTCGAAGTAACTTTATTCTGTACTACAATGATACGAGAAATGGAAAGCTGGTCTGAAAAGGAATGGAAAAGCTTGCTTTGGTTTTATCTTGCTGGTCTAGACAAAGTATTTGAGATGTGATTGCTATTCATATGGGAGAGGAAAAAAAAGCTACATAAGTGTAAGGCTAACATTAGTATGATGAGAGCAGCATGTGGAAGATAGTGTGTCTAGGCTAGGAAGAGGAGATAAGTTCCTGATTGTTAGTGTAGGCAGGTTCTGATTTGGCCTTCAGTGGAGAGTAGTGAGGGCAAGAAGAATTAATTGCTTGTAAAAAGAGGACTGTTTACTTTTTAAAAAACTGTTTCAAGTTGTGGATGGTAGCAAGAGCAGGGGAGAAACCAGGAAGCGCTTTTTAATTGGGTATTTCAAAGAACAGTTAAAAGGTTTACTTGATCCTTTATTAGTTTCATGGGCGTATTCCTGTCTTTCCAGAATTCACCCAGGGCATGATTTTGCCCACAGTGAATGGTGAACCTATGGAAACAACACCTCAGGTGGCTCCTAAAGCAGAAGACCGCAAGGTAAATAAATCATGCTTTTGGGTCTGTGAAGAAAGGTACACTGTACTAGAATTTGGGGCTTACAGGAGCAACCTATGCTGTGTATAGGTTAAATATATATTCAGGAATTGGGAATCTGTGGTGTGGGCCTGACTGTTTCCATTTGCAGTGATATTACTTAATTCAAACATAGCGATGGACCTGCTTTTTACACTCAAGTATGGTTGTACCTAATTACATCTTTACTGAAGGCCTTTGTTTTTTCGTCTTGGATATGTGAACCACTTGTTGAGGTTTTTTTTAATGAAAAAAATATGTTTGTGTCTGTTTTGCTTGCTTTGTTAGACGGCCGCTAGCAGCAGTACTGCCACATCGCAGTCCAAATCCATAGGAGTCAAGATCCCTACGTGTAAGATCAGCTTGAAGGACACCTTCTTAACATCTCCTGAGGAGCTCTACCGAGTATTCGTTACTCAGGAGGTACTGCCAGGCTGGTTCTGAGAGCTGCTCTTTGCACATGCAAGGTTGTTCCTATGAAGCTTTTTAAGGCATTCTGTAGGAGACTCACAGTCCATGAGAAGGGAATGAGAAAGCTGGTTTGCAGAACAGTTGCTTAAAGCTCGCGCGTGCATCTTTTCACACAGTTGACAGAGCAGATTAATGCCAGCCAGAAGCCAGTACCAGACTGCTGTCAGCACCTATCTGTAGGCGTAACCCTTACTGCATGTGGTCAGATCTCTTGGGATTTAGTTGTGTGCATTTTGGTTTTGGTTTGTTTTTTTTTCCTTTTAAGGCTAGGTGGTATCAAAGCGTACTTCAGGAATAGCTTCCCCTCTCCTCCTGCACCCTGTTATGTAGTTTAAGAAGAAGGAGCAACATTATATTATTATTTAAACATGGTCTTAGTCTTTTGTTCCTTTTTTTTTTTTTTAAAAAAAAAAAAGAAAGGGAAAAAAATACAACCTTTTCTTAGAACTAGATTTCATTAAGGAATCAACAGAGCAAATCTAAGTGTGGCTTACAGAACACAGAATGCTGCATAGAATATGAAAGCCAGGGGTTCTTTTCCCTTGGCAGGTAGAATGCTGCTGTAGTGGCTATAACCTCACTTTTCTGGCCAGGGCAGGGTTTTTGTCTTTTCTTGATGAACACCTAGCACTATTGACTTACCTCCTCTTCCAGAGCTTTTGTAGCTGGGTGGGAGGCATTAGGCAACAACTTCGCAAGCAGATAACATCAAGTAATACAGGTCTCCTGCTGAATTCCTTTCAGATGGTCCAAGCTTTCACCCATGCACAAGCTGCCCTGGAGGCTGATAAAGGAGGCAAGTTTCAGTTGCTGGATGGCAGTGTCACAGGAGAGTTTGTTGACCTAGTAAGTACTAACTAGTGCAGGTGTGCCTTGCTCAGGGACAGCCTTTTTATTTTTGAGGTATCAATTCTGTAACAATGCTTCGGTTCACTGATTGTGGAGTTCTACCTGGTGCCCAATAGTTATCTGTAATCACTGTGACTCTTGAAGTTCCTTATAGCATGACCTTATAGTGTGGGACTTCAGTCTGGGGAGAAAGTCTGTCTTCCAGTCATGCATCTGCCCTGTCTTTGTGTGATTTTATTATTTATTAGGATTGGAGGGGTGTTAAATATAGTAACTGACCCTTTTCCTCTTCAGCCCTCCTGCCACTAAAGTCTTCTGGACAGGGACTCTGTCTCAGTGTTTGGGGCTGTGCTAGGGCCTACCTTCCTACAAAAGGAGTGGAAAGAAAATGACCCTTAAAAACTTTTCTCTCCGTGTGTGCGTGCGCGTATGCTTCTCAAGGGGTCTCTTAAGGCTTCAGATCAACACAGTTCTGGTTGTTTTCTATTAGACTGCAGGATTTGCAAAAAATTACTACTCAGTATTTCTCCTTTTTTTTTTTTTTTTTTTTTTTAAAAAAAGGTCCCTGAGAAGCAACTTGTTATGAAATGGAGATTTAAGTCTTGGCCAGCTGGTAAGTAGTCAAAAAATGGGCTATGGTAATACAGCCCTTGCCTGCATTTGAAGAATTCCAGCCCCATTTGCTGTACTGCACTCTGGCTCATGACTGGGGAGCACTCAGTGTTCTGGGAGCTGCACCAGCCTTATCCCAGCTTCATATCCCACACAATCAGGTCAGAATCATCAGCCACTGCTTAGAGCAGGGATTAGGAGTGATGAAGTAGCAGCTTGCTCAGCTGTGGCTGCAACTGCTTCAAACCCCGTGAAGAGGGAGCCCTCTCCTTCCTCTGTTTCTGTGGAAGGCCTGCAGCTGTCATAAATAGATCCCCTGGGAAGGATCCTGAGGAGTCTTTTAAGTGGTGCCGTGTGAGAGGAGGAGCACAGCAGCTCCTCGGGGCAGCGTATGCTGTACTACACTCTGCTGATAGGTTTGCTTTGGTTCCTCTAGGGCACTTCGCAACAATTACCTTGAACTTCACTGACAAAGGTGGTGAGACGGAGGTGTGCTTGGAAGGCAAGGGCGTTCCTGCCAGTGAGGAGGAAAGAACAAAGCAAGGCTGGCAGCGCTACTACTTCGAGGGCATTAAACAGACATTTGGCTATGGTGCCCGCTTGTTTTAATACCGGTTGCTGGGAAGGCTCTGCCTGAAGACTCTGCCACGTGGACTGATAAATTTCTCACCTGTCCTTTTCTAATCTTGGCCCTGCTGCTGAGTAAAGTGGGATGACAGGTGATGAGGAAGGCCATTGAGCAGCACCACTTTCAGTCCCTCACTGCTTTGTGCATGTCTCATGCTGCAGGGGATTCTCTTACATGTACATACTTCTATTGCTAAATAAACCTAACTTAAAAAAAACCACTGTGGAACTTGTGTGCTCAGATTGGCTTGAGTTCAAAGGGCCTGTCGATAAGCCGAGGGAGGGATCTGTCTGGAAAAACACTGATCAATGAGGAGTTCTGATCCCAGTGTGATTTACTCCTCACTTCTGGGGGAGCAGAGATCATGAGTATGATGCAGCTTTTAGTTTGAGCAGCTGCTCATTTTCTCTGCTTTTGATCTACAGCTAGTAAATGTTTCAAACCCTTCCCATTTCTGAAGGGATCAGAGATCCTGCTCAAGCTATTCCTCTCTTCCCTTGCACATCCCCTTCTTCAACACAATCCTTCCTTACACTTACACTAGCCTGCTCTACAATAATGATGATCATCTACTCATCTGATGTCCAAGACAATGCTAGGAAAACTCCCACCTACGAAAGGGTTGTAGCAGGTTGTGAGGCCCAGGGTCAACTACCTCCAAAGAGCTTCAAGCCAAAGGAAACTGTAGACTCAAGGGAGGTGGGATTTATTCCTGTAAAATAAACAAGGTGCCGTACTTTTGGCTGACCCCACTTCAGCTGTTGCTTTGACTGGTGAGGAAGGGAAACCCACTTGCTTGTTCTCTCCTGCTAATGCAGTTAGTTCCCAGAGATGTCTTCTAAAGCAATGAGCTTGTTTATAGGATGGAGGGAAACCTTAGTTCTGGTCAGAAGTGTCAGTCTGTACAATCTCAAGGATGACTGCAGTGCTCTGTTTTCCCTGTCAGGCATGAGCTTTTCCTGCATACTTTGTTTTCTGCCGAGCACCTGTGGTAAGCTAGAAGTAAGTAATGTTACTGGGTGAGAATTATTCTTTTGGGGATTTTTTTTTTTTTTTTTAAATCTGAATGGCATGATGTAGCTATCCCCTAGGAAAAAACACCCTAGTGCCTGTTTAAAAAAACAACACAAATGTAATTGTTTGAGTTGCCTTTTAAACTATGGAGAGCATTTCTAGCCTTTTCTGATCACTATTCCAAAGTGACTATTCATGGTGAAGTGTACACAGACATCAGGAGTGCTGTATGCCACCAAGTCCTGTATCATGCACTTGCCCCTGTGCTGACCTATGACCACAAAGTTGTTTGAAGATCAGTGTCTATGTTTACCCTGTACCTAGGGCTACACTATAACAGCCACTCTGTCACCCAACAATGCCTCACCAGCAAGGGAGAGGAATCTGGGAAAGGAGAGCAGACCCATGGGTAGAAGTGAAGCAGATTTAATGAAACACCACCAATACCAATGGAGATATACAGAGATTTACTCAGCCAAAGCAATATCCAGTTGTCACAATCAACAGGAGAGCAGTCCTCAGGAGAAGCCAGAGGAAGAGCAGGAGGAAACCCACAGGAGCTCCCTCTCCTCAGCAAACCTTCCCCCTTTCCAATGACCATGACATTCTGGTATGGGCTACACCTGTAGCTAACTCAGGTCAGCTGCCCTGGCTGACTCAAAACTGCTAATGGTATGGCTGGCCTAGGATTCTGTCGCAGACAAACCAGGACAGCATTCCACCCCTTAGCCCATAGCATTTACATCATGCCCACATCACTAACATTCTTCCAGTTTTTCATATACATATATCCAGACAATTACTAGTCCTCTGTTCATTTGTCCAAAATGTTCATTGAATTTGTCCAGTCCAGAACCATGGATTCCATCTATCACAGCAGTCTCTCGGGGCAGGAAAGATGGTAAGGATTACATTGCGGTTCAGGCTCACAAGTTGCAAGGCTAGCTCCAGCCATCACCACTACATCATACTGAAAAACGGTTACTGAACACTTGTGTCTCCTCCTTGTTCTTTGGTGGAAGCATAGCTGTTATTTTGTTGAACGCATCCATTGAGATCTGGCAACGCCAATCTTGCCATTTAACTCCCAAAAATTGGATTTCCTGTGCAAATCTCTTGACCTTGCCTCTTTTGATGACACAATCAGCTTTGAGAAGAAGATGAATTATTTTCTCCCCTTTCTCAAAAACTTCTTCTGCTGAATTACACCAGACAATGCTGTCATCAATATATTGCAGGTGTTCAGGAGCTCCACCCTTTTCCAGTGCAGACTGTATCAGTCCATAGCAAAGCACGGCACTGTGTTTCCACCCCTGGGGCAATCGGTTCCAGGTGTACTGGACACCCTTCCAGGGGAAAGCGAACTGCAGGCTGTGCTCCACTGCCACAAGAATAGGGAAAAATGCATCAGCAATATCGATAGTGGTGTACCACTTCACTGCCTTTGACTTCAGCTCATACTGAAGTTCTAACACGTCTGGCACGGTAGCACTCAACAGTGGCAGTACTTCGTTCAGGCTACAATAGTCCACTGTCTGTCTCCACTTGCCATTGGACTTCTGCACTGGCCATACAAGACTGTCATGCTTTGCTGATCACCCCTTGGTTCTCCAGTTGATGGATCAGGCCGTGGATAGGGATCAGGGAGTCTCTATTGGTACAATATTTTTGCTGGTGAACTGTTGCAGTGGCAATGGACACCTTTTGTTCCCTGACCCTCAGCAACCTATGACAGAAGGGTCCTCCGATAAACCAGGCAAAGTAGACAGTGGTGTAATTTCCTCTGTCTCCACTGCTGCTACACCAAATGCCCATCAGTACCCTCCCAGGTCCTTGAAATACCCTCTCTGGAGATAACCTACTCTCAGAATACATGGGACATCTGGGCCAGTTACAATAGGGTGCCTTTTCCAGTCACATTCAGTCAGACTTACCTCTGCCGCTACTATCGTCAATTCCTGTGATCCTGCAGTTACTCCAGAGATGTAAGTGGAGTCTATTCCTTTGTAATTTGATGGTATCAAGGTGCATTGTGCACCAGTATCAACTAATGCCTTATGTTTTTGTAGTTCTGATGAGCCAGGCCATGGAACCCACACAGGAATACACACAGTTGTCACTGTCCTCCCCCTGGCTGGACGTAGGGCCTCTCTACTTTTGAGCAGAGAATCCATCATTAACATTTGCATGTGAGCAGCCTGTGTGAACTACTCTCATCACCATTACTCACATGTCTTAAAATCAAGATCCAAGGCCCATCTATACTATCTGCAGAGCTGCTCTCTGGAAACTGGCACAGCACTTATGCTGACAGGGCACCTTTTTGTAGTGATTTTACCTTTAGCTCATGCCTGTAGGATTGCGGTAGATCTTCCATCCCACCTTCTCATATCTTCCCCACAGTTCCGCAAGAAGAACCCCAGGGAGCCTAGCAAAGCAGCACCTCTACCCATATGCCCAAAAGTGATCAGTCACAGAAACCCAATAACAAGCAGCAGTAAAGCTGCACATAGCTGCAAAAGCAACTCTATAACCAAATAGCCAAAAATTCCAAGTGCAAACACCACCACAGTGACTGACTCCATCAAAATCTGCTGGAACTTCAGCCCTTAGAGGCTCTTAAATGAAAGATTTACAACTCTCCTAGGTGAGCTATTCAAGTTAAGTCCCAAACAAATGCTGGGTGCCAAATAGACTGTCTACATTTAGCCTGTACCTGGGACTACACTGTAACAGTCACTCTGTCACCCAACAACCCCTCACCAGCCAGGGAGGAGAATCAGGGAAAAAGCAGAGCAGACCCATGGGTAGAAGTGAAGCAGATTTAATGAAACACCACCAATACCAACAGGGATATGTAGAGATTTACTCAGCCAAAGGAGTATCCAATCATCACAATCAACAGGAGAGTAGTCCTCAGGAGAAGCCAGAGGAGAAGCAGGAGGAATCTCAGCAGAAACCCCAGAGGAGCTCCCTCTCCTCAGCGAACCTCCCCCCTTTCTAATGACCCTGACATTATGGGATGGGCTACACCTGTAGGTAACTGAGCTCAGCTGCCCTGGCTGACTTGAAACTGCTAATGGCCTGCCTAGCGTGGCTGGCCTAGGATTCTGTCCCTGACAAACCAGGACAACTGGACACGTGTGGATGTGGTAGGGCTTCCCTATGTTCTGCAGGGTTGTCATCCTTAAAGCACCATTTGGCTGGGAAAGGGGCTGCAGGTATTTTGCCAGATTATGGACAGATTATGCACAGATGAACAACTGTACACATCTGGTCGGCTGTGGGAGTGTAACATGATGTAAGCACACTGATGTCACTGCAGCGTGCATGGTTGGTTTTGTGTTTTCTGGACAGAAACTCGGGAAAACTTAAACAGCAGGGCTAGCAAGTGTGTTCACAGCCAAGGCAAGAGCTTTGGTAAGAGGAGACCAAAATTATTTGAAAACTGAAAAAATGATCTCATTCTAAAAGAAACAACTTGACAGCTGAATCACGGTGTCCTGGCCATGCTCTGGCATCAGTGCCGGCAGCTGGCTGTGCCGCAGCAGCAGTGCTCGCCTGCAGTGGGGCTCCGCTGGCACAGCTGAGCCGGGGCAGCAGAAGGCAGGCCCCACTAATCACCTGCTGCTGGAAGGTTAGGAAGTGGGACAGGAAGGCAGCTCAAGTGGAATTTTAATTGCCTTCCTTTCATCACAAACAGGGTTTACTTCGGGCATCCTGCTGCTACTCTAATAAGACACGCTTTGGCCTCAGCCAACAATCCACATTCATGGGGCTCATGGTCTCAGGGCTTTGCTCGGAGGCTGTTTGAGGGCTCTTCCAGCAAAACTGACTGCCCTGAGTTATGCTGGTGCTGGCCCAGCTGGCTCCCTGTCCCTCAGGTTGGAAATCACCATCCCCACAGCAGCAGAACAGGGTGTGTAGCCAAGTAGCCATGCCTTGGCTGCTGTTCACAGCTGAGTCTATTGTCCTAACCCACCGGTGAAGGAAAGCTCCTGCTAAAAGGCCAGGCTGTGAGCTAGTGCTTAGCCTGAGGCACAGAGCGTGTCAGGATCTGCTAACTGTAACGAGGCACAGCGGTGGTAATGCCTCACACCCTTCAGCCATTTACTTGGCAAAGGCGATCTGAGCCTTAAGTCTCTGCATGCTAGCAAAGGTCCCTGCGCTACAGACACCTGCTCTCAGCAAAGAGACCCACTCCTTCAGGTACAGCTGACATCTGGTGCAGCTATACAGATGCTAATGAGAAACTCCAGACCTTTGCTTTACTTGGAAGTGCCAGGAGAGACAGGCGCAACTTGCAGTCCTTCAGCTGTTTGAGGGAGGGAGGGCTAAACAAGATGAGGAAGAAAAGCAAGGTCCAGTACACTCCTGCCCAAAGGCTCTTCAAGAATCTGAACTGACACAGGATAAGAGGGAAAGTCTTGTGAATTAAAGAAAACAAAGGTTAAAATAACAGAACACAGAGACAGAAGTAAACAGTGCATTTTTCACAGTGATGAGAGGTCCGAAGTGGATGCTAACTGGCTACGTGCTTATAAGGCACATGGAGAAGATGAGTAAGGAGCAACCATCAAACAACAGAATATGGGGTCCCAACCAAAGTGGTCTCTGAACACATTTACTGTGGAATTTCTTGCAGATGGTGATTCGATACCACTAGAAGTTTACATGGATTCATAACAGGAGTGGAAAAACTCATGGAAGAATAAACTAACCAAGCACTATTAAACAGAATGACCATCACATCTGGCTCAAGAAGCCTCTTGGCCATCAGCTGCTGGCAACAAGGAAAGTGCTTTAGGGAAATAGCGGTGTGTGCTTGTCCTCTTTACTCTTCCTTCCTAGTCACCTGCTGTTGACCGCTGTCAGAGATTGGATGCTGGTTTAGGTGGACCTGTGTTATGACTTACTTGTCCCTTTCTCTTGTGTTTTGATCATTTGTGTATGTGCAACTTATACAGGAAAATCAGGCCACAAATCAAAGAGACTGAAAGCCCCTAGCCTTAGTAACTATTAAAACTGCTTTGAAATGTCATCCCAACCCTACTTCAATGGCAAAACAGGAAGAACTTAAATAAATTTTTTTTAAAAAAGCCGAAGTGAAAGTAGTTGGATGTTTCCAGCATGACAGGGCCTGACACAGTTTATTCTAGAAGACTTACTTGGGGAAGTGGGGCAATCTTTCAGAATTCCATGAAGAATGGGGCTGGAGAGAGGGTGGAAGGAAGAGAGAGAGGTGAGGGCCAAAGGAATTAGATCAGTCTGTAACATCAATTCATTAAAAAATACTGAAAAATGCAGTCAGTAACCTGTAAATACCCAGTTAATCAGGTAAAAAGTAACGACCAGCACACCTATATCACAGCTACTCACATCGAGTACCACTCATATCGAGTCAACCTAACGCCTTTCTTTGGCTTTTTTAAGACTTTAGGCAATGCTTTATATATTTTTATTAGTATATAAGGGAAGGTCTAATAAAGCTGTAATGAATCTAGTATGTTTCAGTATAGAAGGTAATATAATTGATTACTTAAAAGTCCAAAATAATTTACCGTTGATGCTGTAAAACCCTTAGAAGACAAGTTTAGGATTGAAAAGATCTTGACCAAGTGGAAAAGTGATCCAGGAGAAAAAAAAAAAGTATTTGACCTCACTGAATTGCAGTTTTACACTGAGGCAGAAACCACCAGTAATGTGTACAAGAGGAGAAGCAACAGGCTTGGCAGCACATCTGTAAAAGATGTTTAAGCAGGGCAGGTTAAGGTGAATTTTCAAATGAACATAAATTTAAAACATCATGTGAGACAACAAAAGCTGCCTGGGCAGGCTGGGGTTGTAGGTCTTGTGAAGAAATCTTTCCATGTAGCATTAAGAAAGCCCCAGATAAGACCCTGTGGCTTCAGTGCTGGGCTCCACACTTCAAGAAAGATATTAATTTCTTGGAGCAAGCCCAGTGGAGCAATGAGACTGACCAGAGGTCTACAAGTACAACTTCTAAGGAAAGCCTGAAGAATTGCATTTGTTTAGTCTAGAGAAGAGAAGACAGTGGAGAAGGAGGGAAATCTGGAATGCAGTGATAAAATTCTGAAATATGTGAGAGGTAAAAGCAAATAAGGCAATAATATGCTCTCTGCGACCACTGCAGATAAGATGCAGTAGGCTTAAAATAATGCAGGAAGGATTTAGATTGGCCGCTTGGAAAATATTTCTCCCTGCACGAACAGTAAAGCTGAGGGTTACTGTGGCATCTCCATCACTGGAGAGCCTGAAGCCCAGGAGAGAGCAGGACCCATCGGTGAGGAATGATTTGCCCACATCCCCATGGTGGGGCTATGTAGTTTCTTGAGACCCTGTCTAAATCCATTTTCTGTGGTACATCCCCATGTGCAAGGGCCGTGATGCCTGATGCAGGGGGAATTTCTCCTGGCTCTTCAGAAACCTCACAGCCACGCTGCCGCGCAGCTCCCACAGCACAGACAAGCCCGGCCGGGGTTGGGGCTGGCAGAGGCTGGCATGGCGAGGGATGCATGGGCTCTGCGGCAGCCCCTGGCCCGTGCATGACGGTCAAGCTGTGTGGGGCTGTGATCCCTACTGCCGGGCTCCCATGTGATGAGAGAAGAATAGCTGACATGCTTGCAAGGACCTGGAACAAAGCAGGGGCCGGCCCCAGCAGCTGGGCTCCTCTCAGGCATTTCCGAGGGGCAGCTGGCCGCTGCATGGCAGGGAAGGAGGGTGAGACATTCCTTTCCCGACTGCAAACATGTGGGTCCATCCGCTGTGGAGACAGAGAGACTAAATCCCATCCTGCGGACACGTCAGGCAGGGCTACCGCAGTGTGATTTTGGCATCGCTCCGCATGGCATCACTGAAAGTGGAGCAGAGGATGGGCTCTGCCTGGTGCTGGGGACCAGCTGGGGGTGATTGTCTGCACTCAGGGTGAAGGCAAAGCCCAGGAGACCAGGTCTTGCCACAAGCTCCTGTTTGTCCAGTGTTCATGCTATGGTCAGTAGGGCTACTGCTGGAAAAAAGCAGCTAGTATGATTTTTTTTTTTTTTTACTCTTCTACAGAGAAGCTGGTGGCTTCGTGCCACACTGTGCCACAAGCACACCCAGCCCAGAGGGGTAATGTGGCCCCACAGTGCGGTGGGTCCCTTTACAGACCAGGAACAGCAGTGTGGGTCCCTTTACAGACCAGCAACAGTGGTGCCTGAAAAGTTTTTTCTTTTTCCTCTCGAGAGAGCTTCAGTTTTAACTCAAGGTCCACAGACATCACAGCCACACTTTGCTTTTTCCTAGGCTAAGGTCAGGCCTCGCAGTTCAGGTCTGCATCACTGGCCTTGGCCAAACTCTCTTGGCATTACTATCCTCTGTCTTCTCCTCCCGAAGCAGCTCCTCCCAGGCCCAGCTGGGCTTTTTGTGTGCTTTCGAAGAAGCAGATACTTGGAGCAAGAACCCTGAAAAAAAGCAGCTAATGGGATCTCTGTTGCTGTAAACATGTTTCTATGAAATCTCGTGTTCACCCCTGAGAGATGGGCTGCACTCATCCCACCTGTCCCCCAGGCAGTTGACCATGCACGCTTGCCTTCAAGGTGTCATTCAAAAGGCTTTTGCACAGTTTGCTTCTGGCTTGTCTGGGGCCAAGAGGGGAGGTCAGCAGGGACAAGCACATGCTGGCTGTTGTGCCTAGCAAAATCTGGGCATGACTTCTTCTGTGTACAAACTAACTCAGCTGCAAGTCAGATGCCAGGGAACTGGTACAGCTGAGCCACATGAAGGTCCAGTCCAGGCTGGCAAACTAAGACAGCTCAACTGGTCAAGAAATCTTGTGTTCAAAGCAGCAGGCAAAGGTGCAGCTTGAGACTCTGCCACAGACTCACTCCGTGATTTCAGGTGACATGTCCAAGTCTTGAGCACCTGCAGAATTAGGACAGCAGTTCTTCCTGTTTCCATCCTCTGGCTGTGGGATTTCTATAGCCCAGGAGCATCCAGCAAGGACCTTATTGCAGAGGACAAAGACATGTCAGGCATATTATATACACAGTAGTAACTGCTGACTGCCCCTCCAGGGAAAGTGATTTTCTCTGTGCTGCTTTTCCTGCAGAGCAGAGCTCAGCCTGCTCCCCCTGGGTTGGGCTCCATGCGACAATGCTTTTGATGTTTCAGAAGACCAGTGGGAAGCTCAGAGCATCCTTCACCAAGAGGAGCTGTCTGCTCCCCCCAGGCAGGGGCCAGCAATAATGCCAGGCAGCTGTGGAGCAGAGGCCTGTGCTGGAGTAGCAGATAACCCTTGACAAATATGCAGCCAGCACAAAGCAAAAGAAGCAAGAGAGAAGGAGGGAAAACAGCTGGAAACAGCAAGAGCTTGGAAGTGGTCACAATTTATGCAGCAAATTAATGGCAACAAAAAGTTGTGATCCCTGGAAAGCTTTGCAAATCCCCCTGCTATCATTAGCTGTTGGCTCTGGGGGTGGTTTGCCAAACCAGTTTTCCAGCTGGGATGAGGTTGGTCTTTCTTTTTCACCTGCTCCCATGCTCAACACCTGCTTAAAGCGGTGTGCTGGTGTAAGGTTGGCCAGGACCCAGCTCTGGCCAGGCAGAGTATTGAATAAAGCCTGGGGTCAGGGCTGAGGCACAGGCAATGCATTTGCTTCTCAACACTGACCCTGATGGTCTTCTTGTAGGAGGCTTCCTTCCCTTGTGAGCAGAACTTCACATATCCAGTGACTGTGGGCTCCAGATAGTCTCTGTTAGCTGTGATTCTTGCATCCAGACACCATCAAACACAAATGCTAAGGGAAAGAAGCAAAGCCACCAGGGCCTTTGCCGTACAGCTGGGGCTGGGGACCCAAGACATGTAGCATTCAATGTAGTGTCATCCCTCTCAACCAGAACAAATCACAACATATGCTTCCCAATGAAGTTGACAATGATGATGACATCAACAACACATACATATATAAAGTGCTTTATTGCAGCATCAGAATAAAGAATTTTTCTCTATGAAATTTTGGAGCAATAAAAGACATTTTATATATATTATATATAAAAACCACAATAAACTTAAGGAGTGGAAGCTTGGAGATTCATCACTTAAATAGCAGTGGGCTGAACAGGATCTTTGATGGGATATAAAAATAAACGCTTGCTTAATGCCTACTTTTCTCCTGGTGCCTCGCAAAGCCTCCCAATGTATAAGGTGCTTGTGTGACGAACAACACTGCTTCTTGTTTCCCATGCTCCAGTTCATGCCTGTATCATCCAAACCATAGAGGCAGTGAGCAGAACAGCCACTTGGCCAAACAGCTTTTTGGGGGGAGTGGCTGAATGCAAGAAATTTTTCTACTTGCCCTTGGATGGGGATTCCGTTTATTACAGAAATTACAGGGTTTTTGGGGGGGTTAGACTGGTTGACATATCCAGTGTAAGAAAGGAGGAGGGTGCAAATTCTGGGTAACAGTCCTTATTATAAGAGCACTTCCTCAGAAAGCAGCCAGTCAAACAAACTGGCTTAGGTATTGAAAGTCTCTTTCAAGAAAGGCTGTTTGCAGAGGTCCTGCTCCCATGTGTGGGTTCAGTACTGGACACTATGCACATTTAACAGGAGGTTGTTTTAAAGCAGTCTGTTCACTGATGGTAAATAAGCTCTTCTGAGAGTCTGCTGATGTTAGGGAGAGCAAATATGAAGATACTCTGCTGTATGACAGAAGATAACAAGCTCATCCTTCCATGGCCTCAGCCGCTCAGTCTGTCCTCTTCCTGTACAATCACCTCCATGTTTGTTGCTGAGCCTCCCCACACATGTCCCAGGCTCCCAGAATCAAGCCACTAGATCACTGCCACCCGCTCTTGACCACCGCTTTATGACCTACGTCTTTACCAGAAACGAGTGAGCAAATGACCGTTTGGGCTAGGGAACATGTAATGGTCATGAAAATTTACCAGGGTGTGGGTCTCCATCCATGCTCGTTTGGTTGTGTCTTCCTTCTCACTCTTTACGTAACACTGGTCATCTCAGACTGCATGCCTGTTGGGAAATGGACCATGTCTGCCTATGTTTTGATAGCACCCCTAACTGGAGTCTGGGGATACAAGCGTGGAATAATAGTTAAATAAGAATAATTCAGTGATAACTTCATTAATATTTTTGTTTTACCAGCAATGAAGTCTTAGGTACTGATGACCAAGGATGTAATATTCTACCAGTAACCAAGGCAAAAGGACCAATATACATTCAACATATACAAGATACTCCCAGAAAGACTCCCCAAAGAGCTATCAGACTGTGGATATTCACTGACCCTGGAGAAAGCTCCTGCAAGGACAGACCTAGCACAGGACAGCCAACCAAGGACCTCTGGACCCAGACAGATTTTTTTTGGCCAACAGTGTCCTGCAGAAAAACATAGAGTAGCCAACAGCCTTGGGTGAAACCTCTAGCCTAGAAATTACTCCATTCTTCTTTATGTGTGCTTGACTTGCTCTTTTATTTCCTCTGATGCATAAAATTTACTAAATAAAAGCTATGAACAGTTTCTGCCAGGTTCAGTGACCGAATGCCCAAGGATAAAGATAGTGGTAAACTAAAGATAGTTTCCCTGTGGGAAACTTATAAGTTCCCAAAATATGCTGGGAGAAACTGCCATGGACCTGTGAAAAGCTGAATAAAACTTAGGCAAGACCAAAGCACCAATGGAGAGCATTGTGATCCGTGACCTGCAGACACCAGGTATTGACATTACTAGCACATGTGTGTCTTCCTCCTTTGGAGCCACACTTGCTTGGCTGGCCAGGCAGTGAGCCTGAGCTCAGGGTGCACCCACAACTTGCTTTCTCTGGGCTGCCTCTTGCTGGGGACTTGGGCAGACACAGCATGGAGAGGGCCTGAGGCCAGCAGCCGATCAGAGAGGGGCAACGCTGGGTGCTCCTGGCAGTGCCTAACTTGTTCCCCTGCCCATGGAGAACTTGGCTTGGCGCTTTTTGCTCCTTTCCAGCAGTGACTCGAGTGGTAGCTGAGCTGCCTCCTGCCCTCAGCAGGGCTGTGGGTGGGAAATGCAGGACCTTCTGCTGTGCTGTGTCACAGGTGCTCCCAAGCACTGAAACCCACTGGGGGGCTGCCAGGAAGCTCAGGCATGCAGATGGTGGGACTTGCATGGGTGCTGCCACCCCACTCCCCCAAGCACCAAGGCAGAGGGGCTGAAATGCACACAGGTGGTGTCCCCCCAGTGCTGACCTCCTCTGAGGTCCACCTATGTCTGGCTTTGGCACCCAGTGTTCCCTCTTGCAGCCAAAATCATGGTGGCAAGGCAATCTTGCCAAGGGATCCCAGGCAGCCAGTCTCCTCCTGCCCCACACACCCCCCGGACCCATGAAACCTTGCTAAGCCTCACCCTGCTCCCTCCCAGCCATGCATGCAAAAACCCAAGGAGAGAGGAGGCCCCGCTCTGTACACATGGCTGGGACAGCCCTGCCCCTCCCTAGGAGGACCCACTTCCAGTTTCAGAAGTAGACCAGTGTGGGCCAGGGCAGGTGTACAGGCAACAGCAGGCAGCTCTGCCTGCAGCAGGCCAGCTCCTCAGATTGGTGTGAAGCCAGAAGGAGCTGAGGCCATTTCACCCTGCAGACGCTCAGCTTTCAGGCTGCACTGAAAGATCGTAGAGAATAAAAGCAGTTGGGAGCAGCCCCTGTTCCCTTCACGCCTCCCATCCCCTGCAGCTCCCTGCACACTAGCACAGGCACCCCGGGGTGCAGGACCACCCCAGGTGGCAGGGCAAGGATTGCACTGTGATAACCTCCAGTGCCCTTGGAAATCTGAGGGGGGCCAAGACGCCCTTCTGAGGGGATGAGACGGATGGCACATCCTCCCCACTCTGCCCAGCGGCAGTAAGGAGCCCATGAGCACGGCCAGGGCTTTGCCAGGCTGGGCTGGGGTGGGAGCCAGCAGTGGCCACGGCTCCTCTGAGCATGGCTGTGGCTAGTACTCCTTGGCCTCCTGCAGCTGGGAGAGGTACTCCTCCTCGGTGGGGTTGTCAGCACAGTGTTGTCCATTGTTAGGGGGCCGGACAGCGTGGTAGCGGCTCCAGTCGCCCTTGCAGAGGATCCAGGGCAGCATGTCCACCTTGTAGTGCAGCTCCGGGGAGAACTCGGTGCTGATGAGGTTGGGGACGCCGGCCCCCTTGCCACGGGTGATGAGGCGGGTGTGCTCGTCGTAGCAGCAGTGCTGGGCAGCCAGGGTGGTGCTGTCGAGGGAGAGCATGGAGCGCAGACAGAAGCGCGCTGTCGGCTTGTAGATGTCCAGGCGCTCCTTGGGGCCACTGGCGTCCCGCCATCGGAAGCTCTTGCCCTGCTGCTCATCCCGCAGGTTGACGGCGCTGTAGACGGCCTCCAGCGGGTAGGAGCAGGGGCAGCTGGGCAGGTCTGTCAGCACCTTGCTCAGGTACTTGGTGAGGAAGTCGCTCTTGCAGTTCAGCCACTTCTCACAGCTGTCCACCTCTGGGGGGGAGGGCACCAAAAGGGTGAGGGCACGTGCAGCCTGCACCCTGCTTTACCCAGCTGCTATTTGCCCGTGGCCTCACCAATGCACCACCAGAGGAGCCTGCCACCACCAGGCAGGAGCAGCCAGGCTCCTGGGATGAGCTGGAGCCAGGCTCCATCCCCAGGGCAACGACTGAGGGAAGAGGCTTTGGGCTGGGATGGAATTGCCCCTCACAGCGGCTCTGCCTGGGGCACCCATTGCTCCACGGGCCGGGCTGGCAGCATCCCCCCATGGGAGAGGGCATGTGGCAGCCTGGCCTCAGCCACTGCACCGTAAAGCAGGACTGTGTTGTACCATGACTGCTGAAGTCTGCAGTGACTTAGGTCTGGACACCAGATCTGGGAGCCCTTGGCAGAGCCCTCCCCACCAGCCAGCTACACCCCCTGAGGGGTCTGGCACCGAAGCCCCCAGTGCAAGGCAGAGGGAGAGGCTGACCTGAGTTGAACAGCTCTGTGGTGTTGTCACTTTTGAAAGGCGTCTCCTCTGTGGGAAAGACCATTTCTCCCTCTGCTCCTTGAGAGAAAAAAAAACATCAAAGAGCCAGGTTGAACACCAGGAGGAGTGGTGGGGATTTTCCTCCATAAGGGCACCAGACACCATCCATCTTCCAACCCCTCTCCCATCGCTGCTTTGACGACATGGCCTTGTTCCTGGAAGGAAGGGCCAGCAGCAAGACAGGCAGGACAGACCCGCCCAAGGCTGTGGGTTATGCCAAGCCCTGTGAATGGAGCCAGCTCTCAGTGTGCCTCAGGAGAGGATTTCAAGCTCCTAGTGTGAGAGGTGCAAGGAATCACACACCAAACTGGATGCCAGCTCTACCACCCTCGGGCACCACATAACTGCCTGGGGAGCCATGAAGCCCCATCAGAGCTTCTTCGTGGAAACAAACCCCTGCGGTCATTAGCCCAGAACACATTAAACATAACTAGTTCTTGAAGCATGAGCAATGCCCAGCCCGCAGTGGGGTCAGACAGTGCCCAAGCACTAGTATGGCCGAGGGCTCACCAGGGCAGCGCAGCAGATCACATGTCCTTGACTCTGTTGCTGTGCAGGCGTAGCCACAGGACCGGGTCCTCTTCTGGTTGCCACTGCCACAGGTGATGCTACAAGGGGACCACGGGCTCCACTCCTCCTCATCTTCATAGTCTGTGCATGACAGGTGAGAGGCAGAGAGTGGTGGGCCACAGCAAAGCCTCAGCAGAAGGGGAGCCAGCAGCCATCCGGGACCTCTTTCAGCTCTGCCCTATCCCTGGGATGCCCTTTACAGGGACACAGGGCCCACGCTGGCCAAGGCACACAGAGGTGCCTGGCTACATGATGCCAAGGGCCAACCCTGTCCTTGCTAGCAATCCCAGGGAAGCAGCCCCTGAGTAAAGGCTCTCATTCTCACAGCTTTGCTTATGGTCGTGCCAACCCAGACAGACATCGCTGCCCATCCTCAGTGAACCTGCTCGATGCACTGGCCACGATGCTGAAGCATCACATGTTAGCAAAGGTTGACTGGTTTTGGGCTTGTGGCTGGGAAGCTGCAGGAGGGAGCTGCTGTGGTGCCCTGGCCTGTGCACCCACTGACACCTGCCATCTAGCCCTCTGCAGCTCCTCTTCTGGGGGGTGCCCAGGTCTGTGGCAAGGCCTTCTGGCATTGGTGTCACCATAGGGACCTGAGTCAATGGCAGCAGCATTTGTCATTAAATATTTACACCGTATTTATCTTCTGCGCTTGCCTTTGCTAGAGTCCATGCTCCAGTCTGATTATATTCAAAGGCAAGTCCCGCTGGGATGCTGGCATGTCTGACTGCTGGCAGCCCCAGCTGAAGGCTGACCTTGCTCCTTGGCATGCTCGCTTGTTTTTTAAGTAGCAGCTGAGCACCAGTATGCTGTGATACCTGGTGCAGGGTTGCTCCCCTGCAGCGAGACAGAGCTGTGGGTCAGGCAGGGCAGGGGAGGGCAGTGCTGGTCTGCAGGGCAGCTGTGCGTGCCTAAGGGGACTCACCGTAATTATATTTTTCCTTAAAGATCCAGTTCTTCTGCTCAGGCCACCGCTGGTCCCAGTCACCTCCCACTCCACTAAGCATGGACTCCTCCTCCTCATACTCTGCTGTGTAATCTTCCTCCTCCTCCTCCTCTTCCTCCTCCTCCCTGTCCCCTGCATCCAGGTTGTCATCCTCTTCCTCCTCCTCCTCCTCTTCCTCCTCCTCCTCCTCCGCAGGGTCGGTGTATTCCCAGAAGAGGGGCCAGAAGAGGTCCTTGTGGGACAACCACTCAGAGGACATCAGGGACCAGTCATTGCTTGTCTCCTTCAACAAGTCCATCTCCATCTCAGCCTGAGGATCATCCACCACTTCGATAGTCACCTGGAGGCCAGGTATAAGGTAGGGCAGTGAGATGGGCCACAGCCCTGGCACAGACCTACCAGCCCATGCACTGGTTCCCAGCCCAAGAGGCCAGAGATGGGGCTACAGGACTACATGATAAGCGCAAGAGGTCCTGCCTCATCTGAGGGACTGAGCAGGGGCAGAGTGGGAGGTGCAGGGGGGCTAGTGGTCACCCACAGGGACCAACACCACCCTCAGAAACGGAGAGGTCACCCCCATAGAAGCATTTGCTCCAGCTTTATGGAGAGGGGCGGGGGGTGGGGCAGGGAAAAGGCCATAAGCAAATTCCTCTAGCAAGGAGCTTGTCCATGCCAGCTACTTACATCTGGTAGTCACCAAGATGACAGAAGGCAGTGGCCATGCTGACGCCAATCGAGAGATCTTTCCTCTTAAGGAACCAAATGAAGCTGGGGAGCACATGCAGCGCTCGCCTGCATCCCCCTGCAGCCCACCCAGACCTGGTCCTCACCTGGATATTGGGGTTCTGGGCACTCAGGTCCACGTTGGCCAGCCCTGGCAAGCTCTGCAGGTCGAGCACGAATGGGAGGCTCTCCTCCTGGCCAGTGCTGGCAAGCCGGGGAACCGCCGGGCTCCTGGCAGCCTGCTGAGCCAGCCCTCGGCGCCTGTGCCGCCGTGGGCCAGCCTGCCCGCTCCGCCTCAGCCCCCGCGCCTTGCCTGATGGCGGCAGCTCCTCGTCCCCCGCCGAACGGGGGTTGGATGAGGCAGAGACCTGGGAACAGAAGAGGCAGTGAGGACGTCTCCCAGGGTTGGCTGTGCAGGCAGCAAACCGCTGCCCAGCGAAGAGGGGTCTGGTCTCCTGCACTGAACAGTTCCTCCACCACACCTTATTGCAGCATCAGGGCAGCAATTAACATGTTAATTAATCAAGTTAATACCCAGTGGCCTGTGCTGTGCCAGGGCTCAGCCCCACTGCACCTGAACAACCTACAGATCTACTCAGGCTGGTGCTTCCAACCCCCACAACCCCCCTCTCTGCACCCCTCTGCCGTCCTGTTGCCCATCTCACCTGGCTTTCTGCTTGTCACTCTCTGGTTTTGGCCATTGCTTGGTCCCTGGAGATGGGTAACAGCAAGGGCTGCTTCTGGTCACAGAGTTACCAGAGCTCATGTTTAATAATTTTATATATTTATATTAAAAATTTATAACAAGGGCTTTATGACGAGGCGGAAAACCTCACCTAAATAAATTGTTCTGTGGTGTCGGTATTCAGGCAGATGACTTCAAGCAACACAGGTTTAACTGAGATTTCAGATGCTGCCCAAAGGCTACCACAAGGAGGGAAGGTAGATACAACCCAGCTACCTTTAGCTCCTTGGAAAGGGAAGATGCCCAGGTGAACAGGACAACAAAATTTACTTGCCAGTGCTGCCAATGGCTGTAACTGCTGCTGCCGCTGCGGTGGCACACGGTGCTTTGTGGCCAGCCCTGCCCAAGAGGCACAAGGGGAGCGGGCAGGGAGCCGGCTGGTGTGCAGGGAGGTGGCCAGTGAACCCTGCCAAACGTCCGGGCTCGCGCCGAGTTCCCACGTTCCTCGTCCCTGCGCTCAGCGCACGCTGGCATGAAAGAGCGCGAGTCAAAGGGCCAGCAGGCTCCAGTGCGCCCGAGAAATCGGAGATGGGAACAACTGGCAAAGCCCCCCCTGTGTCACGGGCTGTCCCCAGGAAGGTCGGCGGGGCCCCGCAGCTCGAGGCTGGGAGCGGAGGTGCCCGAACCCTCAGCATCTCTGCCAGCGGCTGCCCAGCTGAAACCTCCTTTTGTTCCCAAGCTCTCGCCCTTTGCGCCAGCCCAGCCAAGAGCCGCGGGATTAACGAAGAGAGCGGCATGCCCCCTCCCCACAGGGGGGATGCAGAGAGGCATTTCTACCTGCAATTAGAGCCAGATGGTTTGGGGAAGGACTCCCCTCCCTTTCATCCTGATCACTGGAGCACTTCAAAGGCAGCTGGAGCCTGGCCAGGCTCTCATGAGCACACACAGCCTGTCCCCAGTCCTGTGCCCACACATCAAAGCCCACGACCTCCCCCCCATCCCCGGGGGAGGGAAGAGAGCAGCAGGGACGCTGCTGGACCCTTGGCTGCTGCCCAAAGCAGGCTGGACATGGGGAAGGGCTGGTGACAGACTTCACCAGATGGGCACAGAGGAGAGACGGCCACAGGGAGGAGGGAGCCTGTGCTGCCCGGCAAGAGCATTTGGGGCTCACCCCTCTCCCTGGCTGGGAGGGCTCCTGTAGCACTGCTGGCAGCAAACGCGGGTGCAGACAGACCCCTCTGCCTCTGTCCAAAACCACAACGGTTTTCGGAAGGACCCATGGGAAGGACAGCCAGCTCTGCCCCAGCCTGTCTCCTGGTGCCTCAGCCCCTTGCCAGGTTTCCTTTTGCACCCAGGGTCTCCCTGGCAGGGTGCAAAGAGGAGCCCAGGCAGAGCAGAAACGGCAAGGGGGCCCAAGCAGGCAAACCTGGCCGTGTCCAGTGCTGGCTGCACGACACCGCCCGCTGGTGCTGGGTTTGCTGCCAGCTGCGCGTGCCCAACACAACCCCTGCCCAAGGGGCTGCCAACAGCCCTGCGAGGCTGGCGCGCCTGCCTAATTTGTAATAAGCTTATCAGGGCTGGGTAAGCTTGTTTCACAGACAACCCAAATTTAATACACACGGAAAGCGAGGTCTCCTCTAGCAACAAGATCCAAGCTCACCCAAGGACATCAGAACAAGCGAGCCAGGAACAGACTCCAAGTTTCCAAACTTACACTCAGTGCCTAATTCAGATTTTACGCCCAAACAAGCTCAAGAAATTCAGATTACTGTTCCCACAGGGAAAACGTAAAACTGCCCCAGAGGAAATGGCTACGAGCAGGGCAAAGAGAGCTCCCTTGGTTCCCAAATCCTCCAGAGGCACAAAGACCCCGGGGGTGTCTGCCCTGGATGGCCCAGAGTCCTTCAGCAACGGTCACTGCACCATACCACCCAACCTTTCCCTCTTGCTAACATCTGCATGGCTCTGAGGCTTCACTGGGTTAAAATTTGTCCCTACATCAGGAGATGTCACTCCTGAGCAAGGTCCTTCTCAGTGCCCTGCCCCAGCTGACAAAGCCATGGATTTTAGCTAGATCCTATGAGGCCCAGTGCTCCTTCTGGCTCAGAGCATCCATGGCACCACGATTCTGACAGGCAGATGTGTCTTCTCCATGTCACCAAGGGGCTCCTCCCAGCCAGGAAGGCAGCTGCCCTGGAGGGTTGCACTCCTGCTGTGTGACACTCACCCTCTCCTCTGCCCGGCCTAGGAAACAGCTGGATAAAGCTGTCAAGCCTGGAGCTAAGCCACTGCAGTGCATCAGCTAAGGGAAGAGAAGAGCTGGCCTGTCCAGAGTGAAAACTCTACTCCCCTGCTCTCCATGATGTGCGGAAGAAAGGCTGCAAACTGTCACAGAGCTGGTTGTCAGCAGCTCCCTTCTCCTTCTGCTGCCAGGGAAGGACGCTTGCCGCCACACTGCAGAAGCTGAGTGCAGTGCCGGGAAGCCATTGATATCTCGCAGCTGAGCTCCAGCCTTCTCCTGCAACCAGCCAGCACAAAGCAAAGTAAAAAGCCAAAGGGTATATTGTTGCAGCTGCTGCTTGGGATATCCTGCCTGGCTGGGAATAAGGGTTTCCTGGGCAGGAACCTAAGAAAAACTGGGGCAGCACTCAGGAAAAAGTGTGCCCTCTTTGTGAAGACCATGTTTAGACTGAAGGCTATAAGCAGGATCACACTTGCCTCCCTAGCAGCCCAGGAGTCCTTCCCATATAGTCCGGGTTCTCCCTTGTGTAGGACTGACCATCTAAACATCTTAGGGCACAAGCTCAGCAAAGATGTTAGGAAGGGGAAGGAACTTGTCAGCAATTCACCCATGTCGTGCCTACTTTGTACATAATACAGGTGACAGGGTATGGAGAAGGTGTGCAGAAAGGTCACACATAATTTCTCTAGAGACTAAGGCTGGTATTTTCCCGTTTCTAGTAGATACAACTCTATTAAAATTGCTTGGAAATCTGAAGATGGCAAAGAGAGCAGCCACAAAACCATTTCAAGGGATGGAAAGACTTCCAGTGAAAGACTTGTACAATTCAATTTGTTCGTCATGTTAAAAAGAGAAAGAAATGACTTGATTTCCCAGTTCTTTAAGGCAATAATCCATCAGGCACCAAAGACTTTAATCTAAAACAGAAACACATAATAGGAACCAATGTGTCCAAGTCAAAGCCAGTCAAATTCAACTGAGGAATAAGGATCATGCTTATAACGCCGTAGGTGATCAACCACAGGAACAAGCTAACAAGGGAAGTGGCAATATCTCTTGTGGAGACAGTCAAACCCATGACACTGGGCTCAACGCATATGTACCGCATCTGTGCTAGGGAAGAAATTCAAGGATCTAATGTTTTCTTCTGGTCTTAAAATCTGCAATTTTGCTATAAACTTCTCTAAGACTCTGAACTAAACCTAGATTAAGAAAGCAAACGACCAATGCTCACATGCTGCAGCTCTTACATCTAATCAAAAATGATTAGAGATGTGACATCTCAGATCCTACAGCAGTTTAAAACCTGAAAACATAAACAGATTAGTCCCTGTGCTATACTGCCCTTTGGCATCCAGGGACACCACTATGCTGCCACCACAACCACAGGTCCTTACCCCTCCAGCACTTTCCTCAGCATCTCCGTAGGCACTGCAAGTTGCCAGTGAACCCACCAGCAGCACTCTTTGTAACTACAGACACTGCTGAGCAGCGCTGCTCCTCATCACGGGGTTAAACCCAAGCCAAGTACACTTGAAATAACTCCCTGGGGAGCAAAGCACTGCTTGACCCTGTGCCTCATCGGTGGGGAGCAAGCCAGTCCTGGTATAGGACAAGCTCAGGGGATGCAGCTTCCACCCACACCTATCCCCAGCCAACTGGCGAGCACATAAACTTGCTCAGCTTGAACCAAAGAAACCTGTGCGCACAGGAGTGAGATCAGAGGCAACGTTCAGGCTGTGCTTTGGGCTTGTTAACACTGCAGTGAAGAAAATGACGTATTTGCGAAAGGCCGGTATCGCACTGAGCTGTAATTATAAGGAATGGGGGGTTTTGTTGCTTAATCACTATTGGTTGTGTTAGCTTTCCTTTGAACAGTTTTAACAGGCTGTACTGAAACAAGAACCCGCCAGAAGAACTATTGATCTTTTCCTGAATAGAGCTGAGTCTATACAAGTATCTTCCTATTCTTTTCCTCAAGCTCTCTCCAACTTTATTTTAAAAACTGTCCTGCAGTTTATTGCAAACTTGCCCTCTTATGAATCAGTCAAGTACAAAACAGAAATCAGAACATCTTTTTCCATTTTTTTTTTTTTAATCGTAAACATTTTCCTTCCATATTCACCTAAAGGAGCTACAAAGACCTGGAGAAAGCTTTCAAAAAAATTTATCTTTGGACTGAAATCAGGCAGGAACAGCTCCAGAGCAGGGTTTTATTATAAAGCTATGGAAGCAGAGGGATGGATGCTGGTTCTTTGCTTCAGAAGGAAGCCCAGCCTCTCTGGAGGCAGCTCTCGGGCTGCAGTTTGCAGAAAGGCTCAGGACAGTTTTCGCTGGTGGGAGTGGAAGAAACAGGAGGTTTTTCCAGTGCTAACAAGTAACACTGTTAAGTCTCTTCAAAATAAAGGAAGGTTGAACAGCAGGGTAATAAACAGGAACAAATGCAGTGTGCCACACTGCCTCCCTCCCATAGTGCTGGTCATGCTCTCTCCTTGATGACCCCACCACAGACACTGCTCAAAGAAAGGCCTTTTTTTAGCCCAGCTGGCTGAGACTGCCTTAGCCTCCTGAGGGCTGTAGTCTGATTCTCCCAGCTCACAACCCATCCACAAGCACATAACCCATCTATGGGGACAGTCTTCCAGACAGATGGAAAATCCACTGGACGCACATCAGGCAAGTGACCTCTGCTACCCATCAGCTCATCACCCACATAACGGATTTCCCAGAACTGTGCCAAAGCACAGCATGCTTCTGGAGGTGTCAAAAGCTGGGTGGGTACCTATGAGAAAATGGGGAAGGTTAAGATGCCACCCAGTCCCTGTTACTGTCTGTAAGACCTCTTGAGCCACAGTCCCAACAATCAGACACAACACTTTTAGACCTTTAGGTAGGTGGTTTAGCAGGAGCCACCACTCAGGGTTTTGACAGGTGAGTTCTGGAAGATCTGCCAGAGGTAATTTAAGGCAGTGGACACCTCCAGCTGCCTCCCTCTTCCTCTGCCCTGGGTTAGGGCAGAGGTACAAGTAAAGAGCAGGACCATGATCTCCCAACTGCTCTAGTCCACCTCAGGATCAATTCGCCCTTGAGTGCTGTTTCTGTTTTTCTTTTCTTTTCTTTTTTTTTTTTTTTTTAAAAATAAAGACACAAGCATCTCCCTTTAGATTTTGGGAGAACTCTGAAAGTGCTCATGGAACAGACAAGGCACTCAGTTATCACGCCTGAGTGGGCAGATCCTGTGCATGACAGATCAGCAGGAGCTGGCAGCAAACTGTGGGCTGTGCAGATAATGATTATGCCCTCATGATTATAATTTTCACGCAGTTATCAAAATACTTTAGATCATATGGAATCACTTTTCTAACTAGCTTCATCCCAACTGTCTTGAGCAGGGAGCTGCAGGAGGCAGCATCAAAGGCTTCCTCATGGCTCAGTTATTTTCATGTCTCAGAACTGTGACAACTGTAATCTCAAAACTCTTTCCAAGGTCGGTGACTTGGTTGCCCTCAAGGCAGAGACAGCCCTGGAGCAGAAGACACCACAGCACAGAGAAGCAGCAGGATGCAGCACCACAAGGAGCAAGGACACAGCATAGTTGACTTTGTACAAGACCGAAAACGGGGCAGTTGCCCAGGCTGCTGTCAGTGCTTCTCACTGCGCGTCCCCATCAGCACAGCCTGGCCCTTCTCACTGCAGCCAGCTCTCCTGCAGGCATGGCAATGAGTAACTTGCCTGTGGCATCCTCAGCCAACTCCCCAGGTCACTTGTGACACAGGAAGGACAAGTAGGAGCCCGTTAGCTTTTCACCTCTTGCCGTGCCTGGCTGTTACCCTCCTCAGTGTCACACACAGGTGCTTTCCTCCATAAGTATCTTCTCCTGCTTTAACACTGAGACCCCCATTTTTTACACAAAGAAAACGACTTGCACCAGGTCGCTCAGGTAACCTGCGGCAAAGCCAGGAATAGATGCAGGTCTCCCACATCATATTTGAAGAAAGCTCTCAGGAAGGTCTACCGCAGCTCAGCTTCTCCTCCCCACCCACGCCCCAGGAGGGACTGCCCTGCCTCCCACAGGTCTTGCAGTGGAGAAGCTGGGGCATCTGATTAGCACCACTGACATGTACCAGTACGGCAGCCGGGGCTGTCCTCACACTGGAGACTCTGCCCAAGTGCACAGGTCAAAGGGCCGACCCTTGACAGGTGGTGCCTGCTGCAAGGAGTCCAGTCGGTGGCAAGGCACACTTCCCTGAGGAGAAAGGTACCCCTGAGACCTCTGCTGCAGCCAGGCCAACTGGGAGCTGCTCAGATAGAGCACAGCAGTGGGTATGGGAGCAGGGCCCCCACAGGGACTGCAGAGAGAGGTCCCCTGGAGAGGCGAGCAGACATACATCCATACCCTCTGGTGCTCTCTGGCAAACACTCCTGCTCAGGCACATGTTTTCTGTTAACATAGTTGAGCTGTAATACACATAAGCTCTTAATGCATCAGACTGAGTTGCTGTTAACTTGTTCCAGCTCTAAACCCCATGTGCTTCAGTAACCATTAACTTGTTCCAGCTAATGATCCACATTTGTTAGCCTGCACACTGTAACCCTCCGACTGCTCCAGCTGCTGCTTCCTTCCCTGCCACAGCCCAAGCAAAGCTGCAAAATGAAAAAACCCCAAATATAGCAAGTGCAGAAACAGGAGGGACCAGAACAACACCAGCCTCCTCCTGCCCCCCTGCTAGAAGAGGTTGCAGCACTGGGGGGGACACAGGGCAGGCAGGAGCACAGGGGGCATCCACTCCCCTTGTCCCACGCAGGGTGCACAGGCTGTCTCAACAGGCAGGTAGCAGGGCACGGAATGCAGCCAACCAAACAGATGCAAATCCATCAGGGATCCCTTCAACAACAGACAAAATGGCACCTGAACTGGGTGGACCACCTCCACGCCCTGCACGGGAAAGGATCCAGGCAGGGACGCTGCATACCAGCTTCCCAAAGGGGCAAAGTCAGAAGCAGCCCCTGCCCCAGGTGCTTGGCTGCAGCGCCCCAGGTGCCTGGCTGCAGCTCCCCAGCCCAGGGGCGAGCTTGACTCCCCTCCCCAGCACAGTGGCAGGATTTAATGACTGCCACACGTCAGCATGGGGTGGAGAAACGGTCTCAGGGTAGGGAAACCTTCCTCTCTAGCTCCAGTCTGTGTCACTCATAACTCACTTGTTCATAAGCTTTTCCAGGACAGTCCCTGCTACTTCTAAGTGCCTCACCAAAAAATACTTTTTTTTTTTTTTTTTTTTTTTTTTTTTTCCCACCAGATGGGAGCCTGAGGCTTGCAGGGCTGCAGAGGCAAGTCCAAAGTCAGAGGAAAGCTAGGGGGGACCCCCACTTCCCCAGCATCTCAGCCCCCAGTTGACCCCTCCTCTTCCCTTTGGCAGGTCACTTCCCAGCAGGACCTCAGCTGTAACCCCAGGACCCGTCCCCAGGGTGGGCACAGATGTGCAACAGCCGAGCTGTAATCCCGGGTCTGGGGGAAGCCGAGCTGACCCTGAGATGCCCACAGCACCTCTGGGCAGCCTCACATCTCCTCCCCTGGAGGCACGAGGGGATCGCCCTGCAGATGTTCCCCAGGAGAGAAGAACTAGATGCTCCCCTAAGGAGGATCTTCGATTTTCAAGGAGCAGCCAGCTTAACCATGTAATACAACCACAGTGTCCCTGGAGGGGAAGGGGCGGGGATGAACAGCAGACATGAAGACATCTGTACAACACCTTGTCTCGACAGAGGTGCTGCATGGCATGGCACAGCTGGCCTCCCTTGAGATTTTGGCTGCTGCGGGAGCGGCTGCAGGTGAAGAGGAGGGCAGCAGCAGGGAGTGCTGAAGCGGTGGGGAAGAGAGGACATCCCAGGGAGGCGAAAAGGTGCCAGCCCTCCACTGGTGGGGCACCTCCTACAGCACCTCCCGGACATTCTGCAAGCTCCTCAGGGCTCAGCTGCCAGGAAAGAGCCCGAGCTGGCTTGCTCGCCCCCAGGCTCAGGCTGGGACAGAGGACAACTCACCTGAAAGGGACAGTACCCATGCCATGTGCCAGCCACCCACCGCACCCTACGTGATGGAAGCCTGCTTGGCTGGGGACACGTTCCCAGCCCTGCCTTGCACCCTAAGTCCTGTGCACTAGATAAGGCCCCAGCAGACCAGGCCAACCAACAGCTCCTAATCCAAGATCAACCCATGCCTCCCCACCTCTTCCCTGCATGCACGGGCACTTTCTGGCCATCTGCAGCTGGGTCCCCACCTCATGCTCATCCAGTGGCACCAGGGACCAGCAGAAGGCAGCAATTTACTGCATTTTGTTCCCTTTGAAGCTGTACCCTTCCCCTGGAAACTAAACCAACCTGTAGCCCAGGAAGTGCCCTTCACACCAAGAGCCACCCGGGACTCAGAGGCAGGTAGGTCACCGTCTTTCTGGTGTCTTCATCTCATATGTAATGACATGAACTATATCTCATAACAGCTTCTCAGACAAGGCCCAGGATTCCCTACACACAGAGAGTGTGCAAAAACTAAACTGCCTGAAAGCAACACCATGTGGGCTGACTTTTTCTTTTTTTTTTTAAAAAAAAGTCCTTCTGTCTGAAATGGAAATGTTTTCACACTGAAACATGGCTGCAATCTCTTCCCTGCTTCTTGGCTACAAGCTCTGGTATTTCGGTATTTTATATGAAAACCAAGCCTCTGGCTGACTGCATTTGCTATGGATGAGCCGGACAGCACGGGCTACCTTGCTGTCATGACTGTAGCTCAGACCTTCCTCAGGCTTCCCTATGGGAAGTGTCCAGGCATCTTCTTTTGGGAATTATTTATTGATACCATGGAAAACAGAAGATCCCTGGTTTGCACTCCCTACCCCTAAGACACTGACAAGAGGAAAGCAGGAATTAATCCCCAGCACACTCCCTCCATCACTTGCTGGCCTTGGAGGGACCATGGCTGGAGGCAGGATGAGCCCCCCAGTCTGTCTGTCTTCAAGGAGAAGGTCCACAAGAGCTGGACACTTTTGGGAATCCAGAGAGAGGGACGGGCAAAGCCCTGTGGAGCGATTTATGACTAATCTCTTCCCCTTACATGTGCCTTTTACAGGAACCCCTTTGATTGTAACAATGGGAACGCAGCAGACCTATTTGTGCAGTGAAAAGGGAAGAAGCCCCCTTGTTGGGCAGCTTCCCTACACCCGGCTCCCCTTTGTTTCTGCTCCTGCCTCAGCCCCAGGGCGGGAGGGTTTTCAACTGTGTTGACTAAGATAATTTGGCACTTCTCAAAAGGAAATTTGCTACAAAGGGCGAAGTACCTCCCTGCGCACAAAGAGCCCCTTTCAGAGCGGAAGGATGCTTCAGTGCACGTTTTGTACCCACAAATCCGACCTCCGCCAAGGACAAAGACGGGGACAAGAACGCTTAATTGCTGAAGAAATGAAAAGGTAAAAAGCACATCCGCAGGCAAAATGACTCTGCTACTGACACAGCCCACAGTGGCCGCGGGGATCTGGCTCTGCAGGATCTGGCTGTGCAGGCAGCCAGCACCAACCCGGCCTCCCACTCGCACCCAGCTGAGCCCTCCCGACAGGGCAGCAGCGCAGCCAGTTGTCCCCACGCAGGGCAGGCATGGGTGACAACGTGAGCTGGAGATCCACAGCAGGGCACGATGGCTCTGGGGAAAGCGACATCCTCTTCTTGGCCAGACAGCCCTGGGGAAGTCAAGAGGGACCAAGAGCTGGGGGAAGGCACACGGGAGGCTCCGGCAGATCTCTCTGCCTGCGCTAGCAGGAGCCAACCCCGGGCTCCTGCTGGCCCTTCGCTCCAGCAGTCTCCCCAGGCAGTCTGTCTAGGCTACGTTAGGGCTCCCAAATGGCAGGGCTAGACCAACTCACAGTCTCCTGACAAACTCCACTCAAGCCCAGCTGGTATTTCCCTTTAACCCTTTTTATCTGGTACAGCCAGGCCACGTCACCCTAGAGCTCCTTTACTCTGTGCTTGCTGGCATCTCCAGCCAGGCATCACATCACTGCTATGCAGTTAATTCTTAAGCACTTCTCTGCACTCAGCCTCCCTATGCACAGGACAGGTCAATTTAAATCAAGACTTCTACTGATGATTTTTAATCAGCAAACAAAACATCTTGGTGTAGACCTTCAGTTTTAAATATAGTTTCCCATCGCTACTCTTGCTGCCTGATGTAACCAGTAAATAATACGTACTCTTGTTACTCATTTCCTTACTTCTCAGGGGCCAGGAGCCAGTCATACCAGGTGCCCTACAAACCCACTGATTTGCAGCCAACTACAGCCCTTATGCTACCCTTGGTAAATACCCTCTGTTATCTCTTATCGCAGACACCAGATTTGCTTTGCTCACAGCCCCAGACCAGGGGAACTCCAACAGCAAGCTCCAGCCTGGATTCTCACCCTGCCCCTGTCCCAGCCCCTCAGTAACACCCCCATGTGCCTCGAGGAGCTCACTGCCATTGCTCATGGGCTCCCTCTCTCAGAGCAGTTCCCTCATATGAAGGAGCACCCACCAAGCCCACTGGAGCTGCGCTGGGTGGCTTGGACCCTCCATGAAACACTGCTGGCTCGCTCTGCTGCACCCTGTCACTGCTGGGATGCTCACTACCATCACTGTTACTGCTGGTATATTATTTCTATACACAGGTATTGAAGCGGTTATGTAGGTTCACACAGATCTACTCACTTTTAACGTTTACATTTCTAGTGTGTTAGAACATTAAGTATTTTCTGTTTACTAGAAGAGCACTAGAACCGATTGGTATCAGTCAGAAAGAATCCAAACATCTATTAACAATGCTCAAAGCTAATATTTTGAAATCCATCGAGTTTATCAAAACATATTTTCCATTTAAACCCCCTGACTTCATGAATAAACAAACAATTAAGCAATGTGATGAGCTGTCCCTTGTCTTCACAAGGGACACAAGCTTTCCCAAGTATTCTGTTACCCTAATTTGAAAAGCTGCTGGTGTGGGTCAGTGCTTGGACCTGCATGTCAGGGTGTGATGCATCCAACCTGCAAAAGCATTTCTAAAAACCCTGCTGTACACCTGCCTGCTGCTGCAGAGCCCACCTGCCTTCCCAAACATCGCCGAAAGGCCTCTGAATGAGCAGGTATCTTCTCTTGTTAGATTTAAGTCACAGTTTGGAAAGAAAGTAGTCTGCCAGTGAAACAGACTGAAGAAACAGAAAGTATTCTCTCTGCATCTGTTGCTCATGCTGGGCTCAGTAACTCAGGCAAAGCTTTTCTGCACAGTATCACAGCTGAGAAAATGTAAATGCACATGCTTGCTCCTTTGGTAATGGCTGAAAGTAACGGATCCTGACAGAGGTACAGGACTTCAGGACATACCAATAACACTATCGCCCAGAGATAAAGCACATGTTCCCTCCATCCTTCCTGCAATTAGAAGACTTTCTAACTCAAAAATTTACTGAAAACCTTAATGGTTTTAATTTTTTTATTTTAGTATAGAAGTGCAACTCAGGCTCAGCACATAGTATAAAAATTCCCATTCAATTCTAAACTGAGGAAAAATATTCCCTTTAAATAAAGATGTTAAATTAAAAGAAGTCCAAGATATGTAACTGTTTAATGGTTTTGATTGTCTATCAGCTCTGCTCCATCATTTCTGTTTTTCTCCTCCCGGCCCCTTTCATGCTACCCACATCTGTAGGGCATTACCCATAGTGTAACCAATACTCCAGCTGTGGCTGCCCTGCTGCCATAGAGACAGGACCTATCAGCGCTGCAACAGGAACCATCTGTGCGTATGACCCAAAATCACTCGATTTTTTTCTTTAACCACCATATTGCTGCGCTTGTATGCTCTGCTTTAGTTTAAACAGCCGGGCATGACTACTCCAAATTCTCTCCCGCATGCACCAGAAACAGAGGATTTCCTCCCAAAACACAGTTAGAAGACCTATGCCAATACCTACCGCTTTCTCCCTGCCATGTGGACTGTGCAGCCAGTACCGTGAGGGATGCAGGGTGTGCACGGCAGCAGCAGCAACACACCCCCAGAGGAATCCGTTAGTCCTCTTTGCTCCTCACCTCCACCCTCAAACCTTTGCCTATAAACTTCTTGTATGTTTGTGTTTCTGTGAGAAGCGAAGGTCCCGGGGACAGAGGCTGTGCTGTGTAAGTGCTGTATGTGATCTTTGGCTGGCCGCACAACGCTCCCCATTCACAGCCATTCACAAACTGGGACTGACAGCAGCTCGCCCCGCTTCCCGACGTATTTTAGATGTCAGATAAAAAGGAGCCCGAGATTGTACTGCAGGGTTCCATGGTGGGGACTTGCACAGCTTCCTAACATGTAGTTTGTCCCTGTCCTATGTCCCCTGTCACAGGGCTGCAATACTTCCCTGGATTTCAAGCATAAACCCTACTCCCTATGCAGCCAGAGTCTGAGCACAGTCTGCCTGGCGTTTGTCTGGCAAGTGAACAGGCATCTACATCTGTGCTTGAAGTTTCACAAGCAAAGTACAGCACCAACGTGGTATTACCAGCATGAAACAGCCCCAGCAGTCCTGTTTGCATCTGCTTGGTCCACACTCCAATCAAAACCATTACCAGGCTCAACTGGTGGTATTTGGCTGGACACAGAATCTTGCCTGTTGGCCAGATTTTCCATGCGGCAGATTCCTTCTTCACAGTTGTTCCCTGGATTTCATGCTGGAATGGAGTTTAGTGCATCCAACAGGAGCTGCCAGCATGACTCCTCCATAGATCAGCGCCGTGTTTTGGCAATAACTAGCAGTAAGGTATATTCCCATCACTTGGCACCTCCTCTGCCAGTCTGACACTGAAGATCAAACCTGCTGCTTCCCAGACTGCTGTGTATGACCAGCAAGGGCTGAGCTGTTCTTACCCCTCCTATTGCCACTTTCCCCACTTATTCCTTTCACCCACTTTCAGCTGTAGCACTCTTCAGGAGGATACTTTTTAAACACAGCTCTGCTGCCTGAACCATCTTTTCTCCAGAGAACAGCTTCAAGATGGAAACAGCTTGTTTTAACTGTTCAGTCCTCTGTCTTATTCAAACCTTTCTCCCTGCCCTTCTGGTAGTTTGTTTCTTCCCCATCCCCTTCTTGTCATCTCCATCAGGTCCTACCAGTTAATTCCCAGTCTGACCAGTCACTGCTTGCTGCCATTTCCCCTTCTGTGATCTGCACTCCGAAGCCAGTGCTGGCCAGGGTCTGGCTCTCGGAGGAGCAAGAGGTGCAGGACCTGCCCCCACAGCCTGTGGGGGCTCCCGAAGGCCTGCCCGGGCGATGCTGGACGGGGTGCGGGCTGCTGGGATGAGAACAGAACATGACCACTCTGGAATCTGCCCCAGGGTCGTCCTAGCGGGAAGGAGAGATGGTGGCTGAAATCTGTCCTGTCTTATTTTTGTAGTAGTGGAGTTCTGGAGTTCCTGGCAAGCCACCGACCTTGCTAATTTTACTGCAGGTCGGGTTGTAGCCGGACTCCTCTGTCCCACGAGCGATGTTGTGCCCCGGAGGCAACGGATCTTCCCCCAATCTCAAAGCACCTGAACCAGCCCCTTTCCTCCAGCCTCTGTGCAATGCAAAGACCTGAGGCTGCCCGAAAACCCCGGAGGCCAGGAAGGGCTCTGCCCCTCAGCGAGAGAAGAAACAGCCGCGGAGAGGGGAGGCACGAAACTCCGCTTCTCCCCGCTGCTGCTTTTCCACCCGGGGCTGCGGGCGGCCTGGCTGCGGCGACACGTGTTGGATGCTGCTCCCTTCAGAGGTGCACAACCGCCTCCGAGGGAGCCCCGACGACCGCCTAGGCGGCCGGCTGCCCTCCCCAGCCTTCCCGGGCACGGGAGAGGCTGCGAGGCGGAGGAGGGCTCGCCCCAGCACCCTCAAGGCTCTCCATCCTTCCCCACAGGCTGCCTTACCTCCGCCAGCTTGGAGCTCCTCTCCTTCGGGCTGTTGCTGCGCTGTTTCCTCACGGGAAGCCCTCTCACCACAGCCAGGAAAGTTGTCAGAAAGACGAAGGCGAGGATGAGCACGACTTTCCCTCTAATCAGAGGCATCTCTCCCTCCCTCTCGCCCCACCTCGCACGCCCAGGGCAGGCGGCCCGGCCGCCCGCAATGCTGAAAAACCCGTCTTTCCTCCAGAAAGCGATAGCAGCGGGGAAAATTAAAAAGAAAGGAAGAAAAAAAGAACACTATATAAAATACAGCAGCCGGGAGGTGCAGCCCCCCGCGGGTGCGGGCAGGGTCCGCCGGCCCGGGCCGCTCCCGGCCGCTCCGCTCCCTCTGATCTCTCTTGCAGTTTGCCGAGCACGTTTCGGTGTCGCTGCTCCCCGGGCTCGCCTGCCGGTGCCACTGATGCTGAAGGGTAACTCTGAAAAGCTTCACAAGTGTGTGCGGCGAGGTGGGGGGGGGGGGAGCGGGCTTCACCTCCCCACCCCCTTTCCTAATCCCTTCGGCAATCTGATGTCTTTTCCTCCTCTTCTCCTCCCCCCGCCGAGTCACTCCCCGGTGCTGCCGCGGCTCTTCAGGCAACGCCGGGCACCGGAGGGCGGGCGGGCGCTCCCCGGCAGAGGCTCCTGCTCGCACGAAGCGCGGTCAAGCCCCTCCCGGGCGAGCGGCGCGGCAGCCGGCCCCGGGCACGGCCCCGCTCGGGGGCTGCCGGCGCTGCCAGACCTCCCCCCCGCTCCCTCCGGGCGCTGCCCCCGCCGGGCCGCCGCCGGCCGCTCCTCCCCTCCCCTCCCGGCAGCTGCATGGCCCGGCCGGCCGCGACCCCCTCTGCCCGGCGGTGCCCCGCGGGGCGCTCCCCCTCCGGCGGGGCCGGCCCGGCCCGGCCCGGGGCTCTTTGTTCCGCCCCCGGGCGGCGGCTCGCCTCGGCGGCGCCAGCCTTGCACAAGCCCCGCGGCACCGGGCGCTTCCCTCCGGAGAAGCCCCGCCGCAGCGCCGGGGCAGCGCCCTCCCGGCCAGGCGAGGCGAGGCGGGGCGGCCGCGGGCTCCGGCGGCTCCGGCCCGGCCCGGCCGCATGAGGCGGGGAGGACGGAGTCGCCCTGGACGGAGCCGAGCCGTGGCCGGCTCAGCCGCATCGGGGCTTCAGAGCCTCCTGCCTCGCCCCCGGGGAGAAAAGCTTTCGTGCGCGGAGCCGGGTTCCGCTTGCAAAGGCCGCCCCCTCCCCTTTCCCGAGCGGGGCCGCGGCTGCGGCGCCGGGGCTGGGGCCGCTCCGCTGGAGAGCGGGGCTGGGGCCGCCCCCCACTCGCACCAGCCCGCGGCCGGCAGAAACGGGGCTCTGTGCTCCCCCTCGGCTGTTCCCGAGCTGCGGGAGGAAGTTTCCACCCCTCAAAAAAAGTCTTTACTCTTTGATCTGCTCTCTCCTGCGCCAGCAGCATCTTTTCTAGCCCCCGAAGCCCGCTGGAAACACGGCGTGGCTGATTACTTGGGGTCTAGAGAGCACCTTTCCCAGGCTCTCCCCAGGCATTCACCACCCCGTGAAGGAACTTACTAGGAAATTGTTACAAAGGAACTGTTAGGGAAAGACGCGGGAAGGTGGTTTTGCAGCCCACTGAGGAAAAGTGCCAGCGCTGGCACAGACCCCAGAAGGGGACACCTAGCAGGGAAAAACACAGCCCAGCATTTCAACAGCAGCCTTAGCACAACCCTGCAAATCACCTGGGCCCGTTTGTGCACCCACAGCTGAAAACACGACTGCACCTCCTTTTCAAATACCAACATCTGGTTTATGCAAACTTAGGGCTGAGATGAATGGAAGGAAATGTTTAAAACAAGGCACAGACTGCAAGACAGATATGAGGTCAAGAATCCCACACGAGATGGATCAAGAAGCCCTTTCAAACATCTCCTTATCAGCCTGACACTGACAGCACCCACGGGTAGCAGCAGCCCGAGTGCTGCGCAGAGCCAGCTTTACGGGGCTAGCACAGAGCTAACAGTGGGCACGGCAGGCACAGCAGTAACCTCTGCAGACCTGTGTCTCCGCAAGGGAAGGTTCCCTGGACTGTGCCTCAGGGCTGTTGCTGTACAAGGGACCCAAGGCTGATCAGAAACAGCTCAGCATCCATCTCACAGGCACGGTTTCCTGGCTCTGGAGTCCAAGGCTAGAGGGGGACACTGATACATTTGAGCTCTTGAACAGGCTATGGTTTTATCAAGCCATGCCAGTACAAAATTCACATGTTTTTGTTTTTTGGGGGCAATGGGGAGAGGTGACAGAGGGATTGAGAAGAAAGGGGAAGAGGGTTTGGTCTCACTAACATGGGAAAAGCCTCGTTAGCATGAAGAAAAAAAAAATCACAATATAGCATTTTTTTAAAGTCTTTATTATGCAGAACATAGAATATATTTGAATGGATTTTTTTCCCAAGCAGTTTTTTCTCCAGTGTTTTTTTTTTTTTTTTTTTTAAAACATGCATTGTTACCTTTTTAAAGCCAATGTACCATCCATTTTTCTTTTCCCTGCCCACAGAACATCCAACTTCAGGTTAATCGCGAATGTAAAAAAAATTAGACATCTGGCATAAAATATTTTGGGGGGGAGCCCATTTAAAAATTTTATCTAAAATGTCTTATCTACAAAAAATCCAATATATATGTACATTATAGCAACACAGAGGCATAAGAATACAGTGCAATTTAAGACGAAGTGCTGTGACTTGGTAATTCTGCCCAGGGACTGTGGAAATGTGGGCCACCATTGGCTTTGGGGCTGCTAGCCTAAAGCCTCAGGCTCCAACGTTCCTCTGATCTCTCTCAAACTAGTCCGAAGTTAATAATATTGGAAAGCTGGAGGATGCATTTAGCTTACTATACCGTTAGGGGGTAGCAGAAATACTGTCTGAACAGGATGAGATTTGGCAAAAAAACCTAACGCTTTAAAGCAGTCAGATGGTTCGGTGCGTGTTTCACTTCGCCATGGGTATTTTTGGAACAGCACCAACCCCTGGCATATTCAAGCAAGACCTGTTCACCTACTGTTGAGGAAATTAATTTGCTAGCTGCCACTGCTTCTGAAGTCCCTGACCCCCACAGCAATTCTCCCGCTTTCGGCAGCCTAGGAACAAGTTACCAACGCTTCCTACATAGGAACATCAGTGTAGGGAACTGCACTATTTTTGGCCTTCACATACAGACACCTCTTCTGCTCCTTGAACAGCTGCTAGCCAGGGTGAAATGCAAATTGAGTTGAACCCCTCTCTCCCTCCCAAGAAAACAGCAGAACATACTGCTTAACTAAGCACACAGTATTCCTCCATGGGTTAAAATCCACTGCATTCTTCAAGGTCAGTTTTAATTTCAATTCTTCATACCAAGAGTCACAGTTTAAGGCCTTCACCACACACCACAGTCGTCATCTCCTTCACCCAGCCCCTTTTGGGGAATGTAAACACAACAGCTCCAAAGTCTGCACCAAACGCTTCTCTTTTAAGTGAAAGATAAAGCACAATACTTCAAACACTTCACGGCTGTGCTCTGGCTTTATGTCCAAATCCTTGAACAGGTATACAACTGCAAGGCTGGAATGTTTACAGGAATACAAGCCATCACAATGGCATCTGAGTAGTTTTTTTTGTTCGGGTTTTGGTGGTTGTTCGTGTTTTTTTTTTTTTCCCCCCTCTTTTTTTTTTTTTCTCCCCACTCCTTTCTTTTAAAACCATGTTCAAGTTATTGAGGTTGAATGACTGGTGCTTTTCCCAAACAGTGGTCCAATGCTACTTGCATGGCAGGTCCAGCACCAAAGCCAGCGAGGCACCTGCTGAGAGGTCACACCAGGCACTCCCAGGCAGCTCAGTGCTTCACTAGGGTTAAAGCAGAACAGACTGCAGGTACCTCAGATCTCTGTGCAGAAGGTGCCACCCACATAGATCCCAGCAAGCTCTACACTTTCACAGGCTGAGTATAAACTGTACAAATAATATATATAAACTGTACATATAAACTGTAAAAATGTTGACTGCACATTGTATATTGGGGTAAGTCTCCACAAGTTTCCTTCTCTGTGATGCAGCAAGGCAGCTCATGCATAGCACTCCAGATCCAATGCTGCAAGGTGTTCTCTTAGATGAAATGCAGCACCTGTGCTCATGGCTTTCCTCCAACCTTTCCTATGATCTGCCTGAATGGATAATATGGCTTCTGGATGAGCAAACCGCTGTAAGCCAAATACTTTCCAGAGGTAAAGAAATTAAAATTTGCACAGAAGGAGAGGAAGTATTTACTTGGTGTGGAAAAGTTTTAGAGGAGTGTCCCTTTGAGCACTGAAAGTCGCATTCCTGTCTTAGGGATGCTTGTTCAAGTACACAAGATCCCCATACAGCTGAGAATAAGCGATGACTGACTGCCCCCTTTTCTCCATCTCTGCTGTATCAGCCCTTCATCCACACAGCACAGGGCTGGGTCACTGATTTCACAGGTACACTTCCCTTTCCTGCTCTGGGTGAAGGTGCAGCTCTGACAGTGGGTACCACTTCTACACTCTTAGGGGAAACAGCAAGAGTAGGATGGATGATGTAATACCTTCACTGAATGACTTCATCACAGTAAGATGTTCGGTCAATTCACTCCCGAGACTTTGCCTAAAGCAGAGCGTGCTACAGCAGTAATCCAAGAACCAGAATAGCTCTTTAAGGATTATGCTACTTAGAAGGGAAAAAAAACATAGACACTAAACAGAGTTAAATACACCATATACACAGAGACTATACAAAAGTTTGTGTATGGGGGGGGAGGAAGGGAAGAAATAAAAAAGAGCCCTGAATATTTGGACACAGAAAACCTTGGTGGTTTCCCTGCCAAAGAACTAAAGAAAAAATATCAATCAGGCTCCTTAAGACAAAGGTCTACTTGGGAAGGCCAGTTTCTAACAAGAAGCAGATCTCTCACTCTTCGCTGATGCTTGGTAATAGGAGCTTCTCAGTTGCCTTAAGAATAAAAGAATATGGCCATCAGCCTTGAAAACTATAATGGTTCTAAACTCTTCACTCTGCTCAGCAGAGGCAAAAATCTTGCTTGCTAAGTTCTTCAGAGAGGTACTGGGAAGGTAGCTATTGTATATTTATGAGTAAGTTTAGCCTATGTACAGTACAGGGCAAACCCCTTTGTTCAAAAGCAGCCTTCATTTCCTTTTGAATTTTGCATCTCAAGAAATACCAGGAGTCATTTTCAATTAGAACGTCTCAGAAAAGTTGGCAGGGACTGAAGTCTATTTCTTAAGCAGCTTTTCTTCCTTTGTGATCTCTCAAGATTCTTTCATTCACTTCTACTGCCAGGACACAAAGGAGACAGATTTCTGGTCAGTACATAGATATCCAAGCAGCAATCCATCCTCAACAGACCCTGACAGCACACGTGCTGTAGGTCTGCCTAGTACAAACCAGAAGTGGTCTGCGCCTTCGGTTGTGGGAATGGAGGTTTTTAGTAGATGCGAAAAGATTTTCCTTCCTTTTGTGCCCAGTGAACTACTGACTTAAAAGTGTGAAATCTTGGACTTATTACTTTTCCAGAGGCAGTTTCAACAGGTACCAGACTTTGGCAAAAGAGGTTGCCTTGAACCCTTGGGAAGTTGTTCCCCAAAAAGGATGTGTCAGGGCTGAAATGTAACCAAGCAGTTTGCAAATGCTACTAACTGCCTGAATGATTTCTGAAATGTCTTTCCAACCCAGAATTCAAAGTCATATGCAGACAGCATGACACAGCAAAGATATGAAATGGCAGAAGTTTAGCATGAACACAATTTCCTCAACAAGTGCAACTGGAATCCCAACGGGGACCAGTTATTTTCAAACACTCACAATTTCAGAAGTGTTCCACAGGAGTTATATGAATTACTGCAATTTAGCCAATGTTTTTCTCCCTTCTAAAAGAAAAGCTGCCCTAAAACTGAATCAGAGACAAAATTAAGACTCAAGACTCGTAGAATCTATGATAACCCACTTCTAACTTAATGAGTCACAGTTTTCAAACCGACTTGACTACACAGCAGACACAAGCACGCTGTACCTCTGGGAATGCTCAAAACAGCTCCCTACTGACCCATGCCTATGCCTTCAAGTTGGTCGGTTTTGTCTGATCTTAAACCGTTCCACGATCAAGTCAAAAGGACCAGGGCTGGAGTCTGGGCTTCCTGCACTAACCTCCTCTTGTTCCCTACTACAATCCAGAGAAAAAAAAAAAAGGCAATAATTCTTTGAGGTAAAGCTTCTTGAAGTCAGAAAGCAGGTCATCTGCTGGAGTGTTAGAGCTAGGCCTAGGCAAAATGCAGGCGAGAAAGTAAGCTCATGTAATTGCAGTTTACTCACTCTGTGGCTGAACAAACAAGACTGCTCCACAGCTATCAAAAGTTGCGCATACAGGTTACAGACTTCTTGGACTGTGCACACACTTTGCTCCAGAAGGTGAGCAAATCAACATTAGTGGACTAAGATAGAAAGTTACTTGGAACTATTCTGAAATGGTAAATTTTAGTTCTCATCTAACTAAATTTCTGAAATGCAATGGTAAAAAACTGAATCAGTGTTTTGAAGTTCTGTTACATTAAAATGGAGTAAGATCTATAAACACATGTAGATATTCTATAAAATAGAATCCAATTCTGCTTTAAATCACCAGATGTATCTGCAGAATTGCTTGATTCTAGTGACCAAAGTGCTCATCCCTGTTAGTTGTAGAGTGAACATAAAAGAACTTCAAAAAAATCATTAATTTTTTTGCAGCACCAGGCAAAGAGGTTTGAGCTGCCCTCTGCTTTAGACAACTCCAGTCACCTGCAAAAAACATCATGCTAAACCAAACTGAAGAGCTGGTCCAACCCAACTGACACAATGTTGAAGCTTTACTATCTTTGAGAGGTGTCAAAGGTATAAAATACAGAAACAAACTATATTGCAACTGACTCCTGTTACAAAATTTTTGGCACCTCTTCAATGATCCATTCTGTTCACTGAAAGAATTCAAGATACAATGACTAAGTAGCAGACTGCCTCTAAGGTGTGCTAGAGCAAAGGTGTCTATTTTAAACTTCAATCACTGTAAAAGTGTGGAACTTGCAAAGAAAGATTCCAAACCGCAACTGGCTCAGTGAACATTAATTTGATCTCACAGTAACAGAACAGTAAAAAGAATAAAGATCTCAAACTCAACACAATTGTGAGGACATATTCTTTTCAGGGAAGGCCTACACAGACACGCAGCTGCCAACTCAGGCTTTGCTGGCCAGCTGAAATATAACGTATGATACAAGATCCAAGCTGTCTATACTCTTTGCGTAAAAGCCTCGTGCATCAAGACCAATGAAGAACACCTCATATATGACAAGAAACAGTGAATTAGTGTGGCAAAGGGTAGCAATCAGTCTTTCACAGATCTGCATGAAATAAGTGGTTCTCCTAACAGTCATCCATTGTGTAGGCCTGCTTATCGAGGGGTTCTGGTCCTAACAAGGAGCACAAGGCTTGCTATGGTTTACTTAACCCCAAGAACACCCTTCTAGAACTTAGCAGCGATTTGTTCACAGTAATTCTAAAGCAAGAGAAATTAACCTGAAGATGAGAAAGCAACACACAATAAACCCACCTTTTTAAAATGGTAGTATGTCAGAAGGAAAACACAGTCCATTAAAAAAAGTAATGAAAAAAAACCCTCTCCATCACTTACCCTGTATCAAGAGGACAATTAATGTCAAAACCAGGAGACAAGCTGCTATGCATACTGGGAAGGAAAAGAGGCTAGAGTCCCAAAAGTCCTTCTGCCTGTGGCTTACAAAACTAAATAATGTTTGGGAACAATGGTCCTGTCAGTGACATGTCAACAACACATTTATTTTAAAAAGGATAAGTTCAAGTTTTAAACCCAAGTAACTGCAAAAGAAAAAAAAACCCAACAAACAAACCACCAACTTCGGTTGATTATCCATCTTGTTAAATATGTCAAAGTTAGCAATCAACAGTTTCTCTAGGAAGTCTCCAAGAACAGACAGGTCAGCTCACTTGTTATTGGGAAGGTCAGACACCTAGCAGTGACACTGGAAATGCTGCCATGCCAGCGTCACACATGCTCACAACATCTCAGCCAGCATTTAGGAGGCTAATGGTGCATACAAAGTCTGAGCTGGTCAGCCACAGCCAGCTCGGGTTGCTGTGAACTCATTGAGACAAATAAATAAAAAAAGCAACGAGAAAAAAAATAAAGCCAAGCACCTCTAGGGCCAGACCCTGAAGACACAGGAATCAAAGCTTTTTTTTCTCGTCTCCCTATTTACAAAATGCCATTTTGAGCTGATGTGGCCACTTCAGTATTGTGAGGAAATGTCTTTTATACTAAGCAGTCATAAGTGTGTTGTTCATGGACACTGTGGCCTGTGTGCCACGGAGGTCCCATGGGGTGTGTCCCTCCCACCAAGGCACACGGAGGGAGTTCAGTCTTCTGTTTCTTCATATGTTGTCTCGTCAAATGGCCGGTCCAAGAGAGGTACCAAACGGTGACGGGAATATTTCAGTTGCAAAAGATCCCCAACTTCATTGATTTCTTTTAAAGCCTGAGAAAGAGACCACAGTAGATCAGCAGAAGAGACAGACACAAGCAAGTTATTAGCACATGGTCCTTTTTGCATACCTGCAGACTACTCTGACAGTCATTTTACTTAAGTGAAATTTTACTGTGCTAGAAGTCTGTAGTTTCAGAGGTGCGTATGATTTGGGTTTGATTTTAGCATTCAGAAGTCTCGAGACAAGTGAGCAGCACTGGTCACTAAACTGAAAGTGACTCTGCACCCACCTGACTACTCCACCTCCAAATCAGGATCATAATATCCAGCAATACTAACTCAAATTTCACAGTCATCCCCCCCAAAAGCCATGACTATTCATAGACAGAAAAAACTGAGAACAATGTTCCTCGCTTCCTAGAAGCAATAACACTGAAGCAGGAAAAAAAAAAAGTATGTGGAGGTTTGACTCCTCTTTATGTACCATTCAGCATGAAAACAGTATGCGTGTCAGTATACCATCTCTGACCTACTGAATTTTTTAAATTGCAAGATAGCGAAAGGCAAATTGCAATATTGTGCTAACAAGTTCTACTGATGCCTTTGTTGTATCTACATCGGGTTAATCTGCATTGTCCACATACAACTAGAGGTGCAAGTTCTGTATCGTAAACAACATTGCATGGGAGATTTTTGCCAGCCTATCCAAGGAATGAAATAAAAGAAAAAAGTTATTCTGGGTATCATCCCAAGCATTTTCTCCCTAGCAGGCAAGTCCCATTGACTGAGGCTGCCACAAAGGCAACACTTGGGCTACTGATGGCGCAGAACACTGCTGGTGATCTAACCCAACCTTTCACCATTTTGACATGAATGCAAATGTTACGAAGTTTACTAGAGATCAAACATCTGCTAGCATAAGAAATGAGGAAACTCCCGGCTCAGTTAACCATACTTTCTTTATGTTGCGGTTTCTTTGATAAGACACTGGTTCACAATAGGATTTGTTAAAAGTCAAACCCTAAACTTCAATTAATTTCTCCACAGAACATTAGTGGAGCAAGGTACAAAATAAATCTGTTGCTGCAGTCAAATCTGCAACAGTACACGATGCTAATTATCTTATACAGGCAAGTGACAAAGAAATGAGTTCAGAAGATGACTTCAAGTCCAATGTGATTTTTTAAACTCAAAGGTGGCATTCTGTACTCCTTTGAATTGTAAATTTATTCAGATGGGTAATTTCAGCATTCCTTTAGAATGGCACTAATTCAACATTAATGCTCCGATTTTAACATGTTCTGGGTCAAATGCCTGTCTCTTGAGAATAGTTGGCAGACGGGGGTTAATACCCCTACATGCTTTTCCTTCCTGGATGGATAGTTCAAGTTTTTGTTTTCTTTAAACAATGGCCCCTCGTGCTTGTTATATCTGGCAGCAAAAATGTCTCCACTCTAAAATCTGGGGGAACGACAAACCCAAAGTTGGACCTCAGTAAAAACAAAAAACAATACAAAAGCGTGGGCACAGTTTGCCAGAGCTTTAAGTAAAGATCCCATATGGAAACAATTTAAGGTTGAATTTCTGTTGAAAGAGTCTGTTAACTGTTATTCTTGAATGCAGATTTAGGATTTTATTAATTTAAAACAAAAAGGACCATGTGACCAGCAAAGACTACAACGGAAATGGCATTGGTGAACTCTGACTTCAGGAGAGTGTAATATATTTTTCATCACTGAAAAGAAAGCACCAGCCCACAGGGATGCAGGTTATGAAGGACTTCACTCTGATCCTGAGCCAAATATTTTCAGGCAAGGAAGTTCTATTTACATAAAACGGTAACTGAGAACTATTCCTCATCATGTGGGTTTATTTAATGAGAACGAGGAAGCATTACAAATATCAGCATTTACAAGACAAGCTTTTCTTCCCCGTGCTCCAAACCTGGATAAATTTTGTTTAGAAAAAAATGCTGTAACAGCCCTAGTTAGCATCCACGCACACATGGATGGGCTACCAAGTTCTCCTCTCTGTCACTGACTTGAAGAAGCTCTCTGCCAGCTCTCCAAGTGTATTCATTTTTTTCCTCCTGGATATTGTTGCCACAGTTCAGCAGAGGGATAAGATCTGAGGGCTGCCTTAATGATTAGCTGCCTGAAATCAATTCCCTTTCACTGCATCACAAAACACAACACAAAGTCACTGACACAAAGGCTTGCTCCTTATTAACTCCTCTTGCCAATGCTCTGGGTTCAGAGCATGCAGCTGTTTTGAACCTTAAAGTGGATTACACTAAGTTGGAACAAAGCCTCCACATACTAAGCTAAATCAGGATTTCTTCATTTGCTTCAAAATTCACACCTCATTTTGTCCTGGATTAATTTTCTTAGGCAGACAAGCCTTAATATAGTGAAGAAGCATTTCCTCTATTTAGAGCACTTAGCACCTACAGAGGTACTCCAGAAATAAGTCTTTACAGTTAAATGCACAAAACTTGAAACATTTTCTGGAAAGCAGAAAGACTTGTAAGTGAATTGACAGGAAGAGAGCTTTCTTAAGCAGAGTAATAAAAGTTACAGATTGGTTTTGAAAGAGAGCAAGTAAGATCAGCTTGTTATGGTAGTCACTAAGAGAAAACCAAAAATCTGACCATCAGCAAGACTGCTCAGGTAGTGCCAGCACATCAAGTTCGCAGTTTCAGTTGTAGCTCAGTTTGCAGCAGTATGATTTCAGAGACTTCAGTCTTCTTTCTTTTCCTTCCTCCCCCTTCTTCCAATTCATCCCCCCATGTCCACCTGGCCAGAAGTTACTGCTCCCTCATTTGTGTCAGTGCACTCAGTTCTATTACCATGCTCTGAGCCAAGACTGTGACACTATTTATTTTATATGGGGAGAAAGGAAGTGAAGGAGAGGACCTTCTCCAAACACACTGTTTTAGAACTTTTATTTGGATCAGAAACAACTGATTTGAGATAATTATGGGAAGAGTAGAAAGACAAGTAGCTGCGAAGGAACTCCTTAAGCAGTCTGCTGTTGGAGTGTCAGGGCAGAATCTCTCAGGTCTTACAAGGCAAAAACAACTCAGAAGCAGCAAGTATAGCACCACAGATACATGGCAGATTAACTGACACAAAATGACACTAAATATACACCAATCTGCACACACCACTGCCTTACTATTTTCTTAACATAACTGATATAAAAAAGAGCCACTTTCAGCTATTGATTTGAATGTTCTATTGCAGTGAAGTGTGAAAAGTTTGAAGCTTTTTTTTTTGACAAGACATTAGTAAGTATTTGTTTACATGTCCCATTTGCTGTTCACATATTGAAGTGCTACCACGTGACCATATCTGGACACTGGGCATGATTTCCCCTTCATAACTCCATAACGACTACTCCCAATCACCTTCTTGTCCATAAAGTGTTTGAAAATACTTTCAAGGATTTTTTTTGCTCCATCATCCTCCCAAGGATCAAGGTGAGGCTTCTTAACATGCAGTTCCTCAGATCACGCTTCTTGACTTCTTGAAGTCAGTGGTGACACTTGCTTTCTTCCAGTCCTCAGGAACCTCTCCTAATCACCACGACCTTCCAAAGATGATAATCAAGAATAGCCTTGCAGTGACAGCCAGCTCCCTCAACACTTGTGGGTGCATCCCATCAGGTCCCATGGACTTGTGTATGTTCAGTTTCTTTAAATAAATGCTCCCTTAGTTGAACACTCCTTCACACCGAGGGTAAGTCTTCATTGCTCCATATTTTTCCACTGACTTCATGGGACCAGGATTCGTGAAGGCAAGTCTCATCAGTAAAGACTGAGGCAACAAAGTCACAAAGTACCCTGGCCTCTTGCCTGTCATTTGTCACCTGATCCCTCTGCCATTCAACAGCAGTCCCACATTTTCTCTGCTCTTCCTTTTGCTACTAATATTCCCCTAAAAGCCCTGCCTGCTGCTGCATTTCATGTCCGTGCAGGATTCCCACTACAGCTGCTCTCCTGTAAGTCAGGATGGACCATTCTTCAGCGGGGGGGGGTGTGTGGTGAAAAATCAACCAGCTGTCCTGGACACATCCTCTCTTTGGGACCATGTCCTGTGGGATTCTTTCAAGCAGGTCTCTGAACAGGACACTGAAATCCAAGGTCATGACTCAACCTAGCTTAGGTTCCGAGTCACAGAACAGCAAAGTGGGGGAAAAAAATACAACGGAGAACTTTGACAGAATCTAAGACAACTCATGTACATGTCCATCAAAGAAGATTATTCCAAAGACTCAAAAATGAATGTAGTTACCACACTAAAACATAAGGATGATCAGGCTTATTCATATAATCCCCTTTCAACTATAATAGTCAGACAGTAACTTCCATCCTCAATTTTAAGGCAGTATCTCCTAATTGCGATGCAGGCCTCCTTAAGAGGGAACCTCCATCCCTGCTGGAACAGGCTTAGTGCAGGCAGAGGTCAGTAAGGCATTGCACATGGCACAGACTCATTTTGGACAGGATCATTTAAGATAGTGTTCTGAAGCTGTAGGCAAGAACTCGAATAGTAACCTTTGGAATAAAAGTTCTCAGAGGTAATCGCGTGCTAAGGTTTGCACTTGCTTTTGAGAAGAACATAGATGTTTTGGAGATTGTCAGGCTTTTTTTTTTCCCCCTTACCTTCTGCATCTAGGGTCAGAAGAATAATTTTTTCCTTCTAAAAGACTTGGTAGAAGTTAGAGCCCCTTAAGAGGGGAAAAAGCATTGTTTCAAAGGAATGAGACTCTCTCACATAATCTAAAATAGGAAAAGAAAGTCTCTGAGATTTACTGCAGGCAGCCATTCTGCATTGTTGACACAAGGAAAGATGGAATCACTGCTAGCTCTACTACATACAGCTTTGAACATTAGGTTCAACTAGTTTGTGTACCAAACATTGAACCAATCTACAAAAATAGACAATTGTATCTGTTTATAACAGGCACGAGCAGAAGGAAGACAAGATGAGACACTTACCATATCAAGCATCTCTTTGGTATGAGCTGCAGACAAACAGAATCTAGCTCTGGATTCAATGATGGGGGTGGCAGGGAAGCCCACAACCACAACACCGATGTTCCGCTTCAGCATCTCACGCCCAAACGCACTGCCAGAGAGAACAATGAAGATCATCAGAATGATACCAGTGGAGGCAAAGCAGCAGCACGAAGGTCTCACTATGCTAACCCATACAGGCCTTTGTTGAAGCAATCCTGTAAGATCACAATTTGGAGCCTCCAGTGCTTTCTTTTAGAGGCAGAATGCCTGCTCATAAAAGCCTTTTTTTAATTCATTCCCAAGGTGGTCTTCCAGAAAAGATTTCACTGTATTAAGTTCTAACAAAGCTGAAAGATTGTATGTGGCAGACGCTGGTCTTTTAGCAGGCTGTTTCTAAATGGATTTGTAACCTAAGCTTGGAAATCTTTCCGACAGGAAACAGGGATTTTGGCTCAGAAGTTCTACTATAAAAGGAATCCCCCATGCTGCAACCCCCCCCAAGCAGATGCTTCTGCAGTTTCAAGATGGTTTGTTTTCACCAGTTTAATCCAATTAAAGTACATTACGGTGTCACAGAATGTACTGCTTTTTAAGTGCCTATCATGGGAACCATTGAATTGCCACAGTAAATTGAGAACATCTAACCTGATACCAAATATTTTTAAGGAAGGTGCAAAAATCTCATACAACTGTCACACAGTATCTTCAACAAAACAAATTTTTATGGGGATTTAAGAAATTAGTGGCTGTAATTTATGTGATAAGAGTCATGAAGATCTCCATCCTTTCCATAATGGCAGTGCAATTGTGGGTGTTTCTACAGGAAATGGTTAATCGTTTTTGATCTGACCTTGTCTTGAGAAGTAGCAATGAACTTAAGAGGCTTGTAAGGATGTATAAAGATAACATCCTTTTACTATGTTTAAATTGTCTGCCTTCTACTTCTGCTACATCGATTTTCCTCTTAAATAGGTGCACCCTGATACACTTCATTTTGTATCCATTTAGTACTCTCAAACTATTTTAAAAACAGACTACAAGAGAAAAAGAAAGGATGAAGTAGACCCGATGCAGATCCTAAGGGGCAACTCTCATCAGAGCTCTGTGTTCTTGCTCATTTTTAAGTAAGTTATTGGCCCAGCTGCTCAGGTAACAAACACTTCCACCAACATTTTCAGAAAAAAGATTGTACTGACTAGTAGAGCAGCTGGGCAGTAGAAACAGCACGTATCTGTGTGCTGGATGGCACACCCATAAAGGTCACAGCCCCTTTAAATTTCATTGTACTAAGAAGGGTGGAAGAAGACTGTATCTAGCTTCATGCAGAGTCCGAGAAGATGCTTGTTCCCTCTCAGAACCAGACTGTTTATCCAGACTGAAGCCTAACTGAGCTAGAAGAGCACTAGAGATATTCAGAATGACTTAGAATAAAGCTATCCCTTTCCAAATTTGAAAGTGGTGGTTGGGCACTGCATTATGCACGGACATTGAAAAGTGGCTACCAAAGCGAAGTCGTCCTTGAAATCAGGGTTTTGGTTATGTTGCACAAAATTTGAAATATATACTTTATATCCTGCTTGCAGAATTTTAGCCTTAATTATCCACACAGCAGCCCACAAGTCCATAAGCATTTATAAAGCTATATGTTACAGTTCTATTAGTATTTATAATAACAATATCAAAGCTATTAAATCTAGACCTCTTAAAAAAAGTTGGGATCCATCAAATACAGGTTGTTGTGTCCCATCATGTCCTGCCCCCCCTGTTTTTTCTTCTTTTAAATTTTCAGAGTTCATCTGTGGAAACGTTGGTGGCTTCTGATCCAGTAGCTCGTTGAAAGATTCTTCCAGTGACTTTTAATGTTAATTTCCCTTCAATTTCAGCTTCTCTTTAGCACATATATACACTTTACATATAAATAATTTTTTTTTAAAAAAAAGCGCCAACTTTTAAAACAAAGCATGTAGTGGCAAAATCACTTCCCTGAAGTGCTTTCTCCCTGCCTCAAGCTTCAAGCCTCAATTTTCTCAAGATCACTTACAGGAAGTTTCCATGTTTTATAAGACTCAGTAATGATCATAAAACACAAAAATCAAACCAGTCTTTTCTTATATTTAAACAAGTCTTAACACTTTTGTACCACCCTAGCTTTAAAGGAGGTTGATGACAAGTTATCCTGTCAAACCTACCCAATTTTTGCTGGCATGTACAGCATTAGAGGCACAACAGGGGAATCTTCATTTCCATAGATGATAAAGCCCATCTCTTTCAGTCGCCTCCTGAAATATCTTGTGTTCTCTGCTAGCTGCTGCACACGCGCTTTCCCTAGAGAAGAAATTAAGAGAAGACCATGAACACAATAGTCATAAATCACATGCATAACTGCAACAAAAGACCTCTAGCTAAAGGACAAACTATGAAGGTACCACTTGTGCTTATGGAAGTGTTAAAATGAAATGCAAACTAAAATTCACAGTTTCTACTCCCTCATGTAATCAAGATTAATCACACTTTTTCTGATAAGGCTGTAGCTGAATGGACTAAGACAGGCACAACCATCAAGTCCAAGCACTCCCTAGTTTCTCCTTATCAGGTTTTAATCAAGAGGTACCTGGCAAAACAAGGTAGTTACCTGCTTTTAAACAAGATTCAGAAGTTGCTCAAAATTTGCTGGTAAGTGTTTGCTTACGCTTTGAATCATTAATGGAAACTGCTGAATTGGCTGGGGCTGTTCACCATGTTTTATCCTGCTTGTCTGTATTAATGGAAATTATTACTTTCCTCCTTAGATCTGCTTGCTGAACTGATCATGTGGCTGCTCCCTAACCTTTTTCGTTTAAAATGAGCTGGGTTTAAATTAAACCAATTACTTCTGACAATCCAGCTCACTTTGCATAAGCAGCAGCAGCCAGTTTATCACGTATTCAGCAAATTCTGTGTGGTGGGTGGTTTGTTTTTTTTTTTTTTTTTACATTTGTCAAAATTAGTACGCAGGACATTACACAGCTAGTATAATTTAAATATTCCAGCTATTCAGATACACATAGGACAACTATTTATCAGTTAGTAAAATTCTAGTACACTGTGCTAGGCTACATTTCTGTATTGGCCAGAAAAAGATCCACACCATCTCACCTAAGCAGATGCTAATGCACTTCTGATCAACTAATACTCTAATATGCTGAATAGATTAAACACTATGCCATTGATGAGACTAAGTAACATTCATAATTCCTTGTCTCTGATCCACAGAGTATATTTCTGGATAACTGATTATCTAAACACTGCCTTCACGAGACGGGTGGGTCATATACTGGAGCATTAAATCTACAGCAGTGCAGATCTATGCCATGTAGTGAAGTCAGCTGCTAGATATTAATCGTCCTCCTTTAAAGTTGTAGATACCAGAAGGTGATTAACCTAAAGGAATGTCAGGTCTCAAAGAAACATCCAACACCCACACAGCTCTGCCCTAGGCCAGAACAAATGTAATTTTAAGAACCTACATACTTTTTGTAGCCAAGAGTATCAGATATTACACCCACAACCATGCAATCAAACACAAATTCCCATCAAAGGCAATGCAAGATAAAAAAATATGAAACCTGTTAAGTTTGCAAAATTTGGCCAATCATTAGTGGGTAGAAGCTGGTATTTTTAACAGCATTCATTGCTATTTAAGACATCTCTTCTCCTCCATTAACAGCATTATTTCTTAATCTTTTCTCTCCCAGAGAAGCAGAAGCTTAATTCCTCTTCCCCCAAAAGCAGTAAGATTTCAGTAAAACACAAAGGCATCTTGTGCTTATGAAACTCATTTTTAATTGGCTCAGATGAGATCCTCTGGTGGAGGCCCAGCTTTCTTTTACATTTTCAGACCAATCATTTGATTATTTTAAATAGTCCAGACTGCAAAGTGGAGTTGAAAAAAAAAAAAAAAAAAACCCCCAACAAAATAAAAAGAAACAGGCCTACTGCAAGATAATACAGATAATGGGCTAAAAGCCCCTATTTGCATTTCTAACATTGAGACAATCAGTAAAAACACGTGTCCAGAGCAACCTACATGCAGAAAAGCGCTCCTATGATGTCTTTTGAGAAAGCTGCATCCACATGTCTCCTATACAGAAACACACAACTTCTGACAAAGTTTCAAATCAGTGATCTACAAACCCATCAAAATAAGCATGAGATTTCACCACTAAGAGTAGTAAGGTAATGTACGCAGCTCAATACAACTGCTGTGATCAGCCTCTCTCCCACAATCAGCAACGCAGCTTCTTCCATACATACATTCTCTCCATGCTCTCATAAAGCATGGAATTTACAGCGCTTCAAGCAGCAGGAATTTCAGCACCTTTATAGTTTTCCCCTATACACTTTTACATCCTTTTCCAAGTTGTTGGGAGCCTTCTAGGCTAAAGATTAAAGAGCAACCTTAATTTGTAGTTGGCAGCCGCTTCACAGTCTTCCTTAAACTCTTTCCCATAAAAAGATTTGTCCTTATAGATAGAAGAGTGCTTTGAGATGTAAACAAATTTTATTTGCCAGTCTTTCAGTCCTCTACAGAGACATAATCACCTACTACAGCAACTGACAGATTTGGAAGACACTTGCCTCCTTCAGGTTTGTGGGTCTCAAAAGCCTAATAGCCTTTACTTTGCTCCAGAACCATCAGTCAATTTAATGACGTTATTACCTCTCTAAAAGCTTGTCACCATGGCTACAGAAATATTATCAAGAACTTGAAAACATATTCAGTGGTGTCTTCTCACTACCCACATGTCACTACCATCTGAAGAGAAGTCGAGGTGAAGTAAAGTCGAGGTGAAGTAAAGCACCAGGAATTGAACAAGAACTGGGTGCAGGTTCCTTGTCCTCCACTTTACTTTCTCCCTGCATCCTGTTCAACTACTCTCCTCTGCACTTCAACATATTTAGTCTCCTATTAACTACAAAATCCTGTACTTGAAGAGTGATGCCACATGCTAATTTAATACCATTTGCAATACTACGCAACAAGCATACACACAGTGTTCAGCTCTGTTAACATTTGCTGGTTCAGCCCCGCTGGTCCACACTAGTGTAACAGGCTGTTAACTGCTACTACAGTTTTACCATGTTCCTGGGACCACGAAGACAAAACAAGCAGTGCATGGAGACCGCAGTGACTAGGTACCACTGCTAATCCCACTTGTACCTAAGCAGTACTTGAGCATTCAGACATAACCTCAAAATCCCTTTCCAACCCTAACGTCATCCGAAACTCAAAAGCTCTGTCCACATCTATTCAACTGTAGGGCTAGAAAGACTGCCAGGACTGCAGCAATCCTCCAGCAGCTGGCTTTCTTGGCAGTATGCAGCTTCATTTTTAAGACCTCGCAAAAAAAGCCAGCTCAGACACCACCCTGCCAATTGTTCTCACATAGGAGTTGTGCAATGATTCTGGTAACATCCTTTCATCTAGGATACTGGAATGTGATGACCTTCGGGGAGGGGAGGAAAGGGGGAAGAAAGGAAGGATTACTGGAACTGAGTTCTTCAAAAGGCTGGAAAACTAGAATCACTTATCAGCAACTGATCTGAAGTCTCTTATGGGTCCTGTAAATGGCTTAAACTAGCTACTGACAGACCTACACTGGAATTAGAGAATTAACTATTAACTTCTCCCCTTCTGCAATTTTACTACAATCATAACAAGACTGCTCTTGCAATTTAGTAAAACACTTCCTTGCTTGTACCAGCCTGGCATCGTTCAGTCTAAAGCCCACATGTATCCTCTAAAGAACTCGCTGCCATTGTATCAGAAATAAAGGTCACTTGCCACCTAAAGGGGAGAAACCTTTACCACCCTCAACTTGGAGGTGTAGCTGTGTGGACTCAGCAGAGAAAGAAAAAAGAACAGAGAAAAGAAACGTAAGAATTACCTCTGCTTGGTTAGCTAACATGGGCGGAATATTTATAGCTGACAGTTTCGTAAGAGGAACGTGCTTTTACCCAAAATAACCTTACACCAGCCCAAGATAACAGGCAGTCACTTTAAATTAACATTGCTCATTTTTCATACCAACATGTATTTTATTGTACACTAAGTGCAGAATACCTGGTACAGTTGCAGCGCTCCTACCCCAGGTGCTAATAATCAAGTGTGAACTCCCAGATGAGCTCTAGCTTTGCTGAAGAAGTCACTCAGAGCTCCTCTCAACCCTTTGCTCTAAGGCATTGCCCACAACATCCCAGTTATCTACTCTGTATGGTTGTTATCTACTCTATATGGCCAAGAAAGCCAGATATATGCTTTTGCACTTACAAACCCTAAGCAACTGAACTCTAGTCTTAACAGAACAGACAAGTCAGGCTTAGAGTTTCTGCAGCAGAAGCATTCAGTACCATCAGCCAAACCAATACAGTAATGTCTGAGTGACTGCAGTATTTTTACCATTCTTCCAATACTTAGCACATACCTTCCAATACAAACAGTAAACTTTTGCCCACTTCTAAACAAGCTTCAAAAGAGAGTGTTTCTAGATTTGTGCTGAGAGTATTTCTCTTCTCAAACATTTTACTATATGGCATATCAAGTCTTACAAACATATAATGCAGGCAATATTCTTTAAAAAATGCAACCAGCATCTCCCTGAAAAAAAATAATATTCTAACACCCTAGAGAAAGCACTCTGTTATGAATCTAAAGGCACATAAGATGCACATTTCCCACAACTCTAGTGGAAAGTAAATTTCCCACAGGCTAAAAGAATGGTACTTCATCACTTTAAGGCCTCTGCTTTAGAGGTCATGTTGCTCAGAAAGACAGAAGTTACAGTGAAAACATTATCTAGGTGATACGTAAGGAAATTTCTTCTTGAAGCAGAAATTAAGTTGATACTTACCCTAGTTATCTGCAGGAAAAAAAGGGGGCTGTACGTTCCACCACATCAAATCTAAACTCCTCTTGAGATGGGTTTATCGATGAGGCACATAAACAGAGAAACTCACCTGTATTTAGCCTCACGGCTCTTTATATCACAGAAGTTAATGCTTAAGCTAACAGTCCAAATACTGCAAGGATTCTTAGACAGCCCTTATTTGCAAAAGGCAGTTTAATAATTACACAGCAATTGCTAAGTAGCTAAAAACTTTTGCAAGGCCAAGATGAACTTAGTCTTTGGGGAGAGAAAAAAAAAAAAAAAAAAAAAAAAAAAAAATCGAAAACCTGACACTTTAGAGCCGAGATCTGTGCAACTTCTCTACTCCATGTTAAAAAAAAATCTCTACAAAGATGACCCAGAATTTGTGGAAGTTACTCTGCCACAAAGATCTAATATTTGTAATGTTCCTGTTATCTATCAAGGCTGATGAATAAGCTATCATTGATAGTATTAGACTCAAAAGAAAATTCAGTTCAGTCAGGATGTATTTGTTTTCCCCCGCCTCTTGTGATGTCTAGGCAGTAACTGGAGAGCAATCACAAATCTGTCTTTCTAAACACTTCATCAGCAAGGCTTCTTGAGAAATAAGAAGCATGTTGCATTGTACAAAAACAGACTACTGACTCACGCCGAACTCCAGAGGGGCAAACCAACTTCAGATGGGCAAAAAAACATAAGCAGGATTTTATCTGCTTGTCACACTAGGGATCACTGTCACCTAGATCTAAAACAAAGATACTAGACACAATACAAGGAAGCTATATATTTACATTTTAAATTCATTATTATAAAGACTTCAAAGCAACATAGTAGGACACACATTTAAAAATGGTTCCTGAGCAGTGAAGCTGTTAACCGTATGCACAAGCTACAACACAGCTCTTGTTGGTCAACAAATAGCAGTTCACGTTAGATAGCTATGATGAAGTTACTATATATTCTTTCATTAACTAATCTTGTAGCTGTTTGACACAGAGTTTTAATCTTGTGGTCTTAGTTTAACCTGGGGTTTTTTGCTGCCATTATGGACAACTATGCTAAAATGAGCAATTTCACACCTTTATCTTACATACCAGTTGAAGGCTAGCACCTTTGGTTTTAATGATTAAATGAAAAATCCTGAATAAAAGAAAACTCTTGATATGAATAGATTGCTATTCAGTACATGCAGAATCATTCCACTTATGATACATACTTATTGCCCCAATTACTCAGTCTCTCAATAACAGTTCACACTGTAACATAATGGAACCCCCTCAGTTCCAGTTTTCATTATGCAATCAATGAAATTAAACATTTACTAGCAGAGATTTGTAAGAATTCTGTGAGAACTTGTGAAGATGTACTCCGATAGTAGCGCACTGCCTCTTATAAGACTCAGTATGTATCTAAAAAGAAGTAGGTTTTGTTAAGAACATTGGCTGGAGCATATTAGACATCTTTTAAATCGCTGCAAGAAGTAAAGAAGATGAGGGCAAATTAATCATAAGGCATTTTTGAGATGAAAACACTCTATTAATTCTTTGCACAAGAGTTACTTTCAGTCTCTAATTCGTTTTGCATTTTTTCAAGCTTGTCCCATCTTATAAACTCTTGCTAGTGCAGAGGTGTTGGAGCTGAGAAGCATTACATCACCTATTGACAGATGCACCATGCTTAATTTGTGGCAGAATCATTTCTCTTGGTGTAGCTTACTTCAGTCAAGGAAGGGATTTATCCGGCAGTAATTTTACCCTGACAAATACCACAGCTTTACTGATGTTAGCATGACCTCAGCAGGAATACTTTGCTAGGAGGGCCATTAATTTTGTAGGACTGCTTACATGGGCAGGTTTCTTGTCCTCTTTTCTCCTTACAGCCACAATCCAGGGAAATTAATTAATTTCTGGTCTGTCCAGAAGAAAAAATAAAAACCAAGCTAACTCAAAGAAGGTACTTGGTCAACTAAGTGCTCATGTGGATTATGGTAGCTCTGTGTGTGTACACGTGCACGCATATGTGTGAAAGGAAATCAAAGCGGCAGATCTCAACCTACTTTTTCAGGAAACAATGCCGAAAGGCATTTTATAACCTGAGCAGTAATGTTTACTGACTGTTGCTTGTTACTTAAGTAATAAATGAGCCTCCATATTCTTGAGTGGAATAAGAAGAGCTTGTGGAAAGGGTATGTCCTGTAGCCTCTACCATCATTGCCAAATGGCATGACCAACCTACAACCCAATTTTATGGAAATCCTTGAACACACAAGCTTACTAAGATTTTTATCAGACATGTACATAACTAAAAGCCAACCATCACTGAAAACAGGAAGGGAAAAAAAAAGACAAACCACAATCCACTGTGAAGGTACACAGAACACAGTGATGCTATCCTGTCCTGCTCCCCAAACAGAGAACAAGATGGCTAAATAAATCCTACATGACAAGGTTATGGACCAGGCTGCAACATTTCATGGCTGCTTTTCTGAGAGCACCAGCATCTATGACAGCTAAAGCACTATTTCATTAGCACGGATAGAGCTTTTTCTGCATATACCTTGCTACCAATGGGCCAAACAGAAGAAAATGAGAGATAATTTCTACTTCAAAAAGCCCACATTTTCAGATATTTGGAAGTGTTTCAATCAAAGTAAACTGGTGATGAAAACTTGGTGACATGTATCATTCTCTAGAAGTTTGTTTCTTCAAGTCAGAGTGATGCTATAATATATTCAAGCTTGTAAGTTTTTCCATATTAAAATTCTCTTGGTTTTGCAAAGACTTATACTTCCATTCTGTTTATTATTCCTGCATTTCGTCTTTTGGTTGGCTGTTTCGGTAGAAGACATAATTCAGCATACTCTGTTTTGGAAACAAGCATTTTTCAAATCTCAACCAGGAATTCGATATTCTTCTGCTGATTTAACAGATTCTCCACTAAGCTTTCAGAAGCTAAGTTGCCTCCTGAGGGCTTATGAAGATCTTTCGCAATCTTAACATAGTAAGTCAAGTTGTTTTCTGGACACTATACTTGTAAATACCTCTTCATTACAACAACACAGCAGCCAATTCATTTTTTTGAGAAGATGTAAAAGCACTACTACTCTTTCACTGCCACGAACATGTTTTTCATATAAGATAAAGAAAATTCCCTCTTTAAGGCTTCTCCTGAAAAGCACAAGTCAAGCATGACTTCTATCAACATTTGCACAATATTAAAAAAAAAATAGCAAAATGTTTTTAGATGTGTCAAGTAGCAGAAAGGACAAGGACGACTTCAGAATATCTGACTGGAAGCAAAGGTCAGATTCAAAACAAAGCAGTACCTATTTAAGGGCTATAGTGAGTGAACTGAAAACTAGAGAAAGTAGAGTGAGATTTTGAACTAAAAGACACTGGAATACTAAACAAAATACCAGTTCAACACCGATTAAATGCCAACGCTTTTACCTTTTATGGAAAAGTTGTACTAAGAGACAGGGAGAGCATGATGTTGTCAAAAATGCTGTAATAGATGTTTAAGGATCTGGGATGGTAATATCTGCCAGAGCTGATTTTAAGAGGCTTGTAACATTATCAGTCAGAAAGAAGACTCATAACACGAATTCACATCCCAAGGCAGAAAGAGGGATCAAAACCAACTCACATGCACAATGCTGCCAAAGGCAGCGCTCACTCACACATAATGGAAAGGTCACCTCCTACAGCAACCTACTTCAGCCTCAAAAAAAAAAAGTGATGTTAAAGCAAAGTTTTCACTAGGTTATTCTGACAGATCATATTATTATAAATTACATGCAGATTTCTTATCTTTCAGAATACTTTTCATATCTTGTTTGTTAAGTTCCAGGGACAAGGTGGCTCCACATGTACCAACCTGCGTCCTCTAGGTCTGCACATGTGAGCACTTCACTGCTGCCAACATCTGCAGTAAGAATTTTACATCCTTCCCTTCAGATGCCATCTGCAGATTTTCATTACAGGTCTTCAGAAAAGTATTATATACATTCATACAACCTAACCTGAGATTGCAAAGACACATTAAAAACTATGGGTCAGAATACTATATTCCCCCAGTTTTACATTATAAAGCACCAGCTCACTCGGGCAAATGCCTAGAGAACCTTATAAAACAATGAGAAACTTAATTAGAATAATTCCTAACTCAGTGCTATTATATTACTGTTTAATAGCTCAAACTCTAGTATTTAGCAAACCTGTCAGAAGGGAGAAGCGACTCATTGGGGACCCACGTTTAAAACAAGCTTGGAAATGGGAAGAGTCTTTAGGCTTTACGTCTAAAGTCTGGGGTCACCAAAAGGACTGAGCATCTTTCACTAGGGGCCACTGCTGCAGAGGGGGAGTTTACAGCCCCCCTCTGTGGTACCCAAGCAGCAGCGACCTGCTGCCAGGATGCGCTCCCCCCCAAAAAGCCTATACTGCATCATGGTAGAGCCATGCTTAATTCAGCCAGGAGACGCTAAAGAACCGCTCACCGGACAGCTGAGTCAAGTTATTTATTCTTCTGACACACTTGCGTCCTTCCAGAGTTCACCACTCAGGAGATAAACTACAAATAATGTGGGAGAAGGAGCCTGGTTTAAGAGCCAGCACACTTGAAAGTATGAATTAGGAAATCAAAAGACCGTTGAGAGCTCATGTTCGTTGGCCATATGGCAGCAGCATTAGCAATGATTTATTTTAGGAGAAGCGGTGAAGGGCTCGGCTCATGACCATTCTGAGTTAACCCCATGCCTATGGCTCTTTAACAAGACTGTATGCAGGGGATTTACCTGGATTACATGGGTACTGAGTATGGAGCCACTGCAGAGATGATGGTAAAAACGCTCAGTGCTTTAAAGGAAAGAGGGAAAAGGTTAAATTTGATTTTAAAAATTGGCCATGGTAAAGCCAAGGAGATTCAGAAACAGAAAATGGAAAAGAAAAATTATGGCTAATGTTCTTGGCACTGAAAGGTCTCAGAGAAACAAAATTTATGCTAATATTAAGTATCTGTCCTTGCATTTGCTACCAAGCTAAACAGTTCCAGTGGAGTCTAAAGGCATGCCAAAAAACAGCTGGATGCATGTATTGTGTACTTATTGAGTTTATATATACTGGTGAGATTGAAGCCTTTGACATATTCCAAAGCTCAGAGGAGTATTTTTATATTTGCACTTTCTGACTTTGCAACTACCAGCTGCATTTAGAGAACTCCAAGGCAGTCTGCTTGCACGATAAACTTCATCATAAAGAGACGCAGCTCTCATCATGAAGAGATCATGTCTCTTGATGTGACTGGAAAGATATGATCTGTTAAAGAACTACCATTTAAAATACATTGACTGAAAGAAGTTTTAAAAGACCTTGGTCAAGTGTGTAATCATAGAACAGTTTGGGTTGGAAGGAACCTTTAAAGGTCATTTAGTCCAACCCCCCTGCAGTGAGCAAGGACATCTTCAGCTAGATCAGGTTGCTCAGAGCCCCGTCCAACCTGACCTTGAATGTTTCCAGGGATGGGACTTCTACCACCTCTCTGGGCAACTTGTTCCAGTGGTTCACTACCCTCACCGTAAAAATTCTTCCTTACATCTAGTCTGAATCTATCCTCTTCTAGTTTAAAGCCGTTACCCTTGTCCTATTGCAACAGGCCCTGCCAAAAAGTTTGTCCCCATCTTTCTTATAAGCCCCCTTTAAGTACTGAAAGGTTGCAATGGAGGCACTTTCCCAGATGATCTTACTAATTGTTCAAAATAACACATGTTCCACAGTTTATTATTCTATTAATAGAAACTCTATGTTGGTGACCAGAAAATAACTTGAATGATCAGGCTGCACACGCACTCTAAACATCACAGTGGTATTATTGCCCAACCTTGTTGTAGCCAATAAGACAGTACTTGTATTAACAGGGTAAGTCCGATTTCTTCATGCTCTCCTGATCTGTGTATCATTTAAACTGCAAATTCTCTAAAGCAGTCATGATCCCTGTACAGTAGTGAGAACAACAGCCTTAGCCCATGACAAATGTTTTCTGTGATATGGTGACACAAAGATGTTACAAAATGACATGGTAATTAAGTCAGCTAAGATGGCCACTTTCTCACGCACAGCCATGACGGTATTACAATTATTTGATTAGTCATCTTTTGCCTTAAACAGCAGGCTTCATCATGTGAGCAGAGAGACTTTGAAATAAGATACATGTGTAAAGGAGACCAGCATGAACAAACGTTTTAAGGAGTTAGTAAAAGCAGTATTAAAACCAATTGATTTAAATCAAGCCAATGTTTATGAAACTACAGGAGACAGCTTTTCTACAGCAAAATGCCTTTTATAAGATCCTGAAAACTCAAGCTTTAGAGAGAGAGAGAGACTAAACCAGTACAATGCTACTGACACCACAGGAAAGAAAAAAGAGGTTAACTGACCATCCTGCCTCAAATCCAGTCAATGTTGCCTCCCAAACCCAATGTAAACCAAACATTTACTAATAGTTGCAAATTCATAAAACGAGTAAATTCCATTAGAGATGTTTATAAACGCTAGAACTTAGCAATTATTAATATTTAGTCATTATAGTGAGATGACAAACATAATTTTGCCCAGACTCAGTGCCATTTTTGTACAAATAGCTAACAAAGCAGCAATGGCTAATAGCAGAGCTCTGGAAGCAGAAAGGTAACACACTGGCATACCTCCAGCTATGAATTTTTACTGAGCTACCGCGTGGCAGATCAGGATTCACACACATACCAGCCAGACCATTCAGAACTTAAGGGCTGTCTACCACCACTTACCCATTTCTGTGTACAGTTGAACCAGATATCTCAGTGCTTAAAAGCATATCCAAACTACCCTACAGCTCCTATCCATGGAGGCAGCAGTGGGGAGTACCTAATATGCCAGAGTTCAGTCCAGAGCAAGAATGGCTGAAAGCGTTTTTTATGGTGAAACTTGTTAAGATTATAAGAAGGAAAATGACTTTTTAATAATTCTTTAATTATATTGTCCACACACACATTTAATCTTCTGGATGCACATACTTCAGCAGTAATCAGCTTTTATACTTTCTGCCTTTGTAGCTGACACAATTGTATAGCAACCTGCATCTTCCCCAGCATGACTGAAAACAGGCTAATGTTCAGCCTTATAAGTGTCCTTTGACTCTCTCAACCTACTAAGGACTCAGAGGGAGTTTATTATGCATAAGAATAACGCACCAAAAATTTACATTTCTTAAGAAGGGTACATCTACAAATCCACAGGATAGAAGACTCTAAGCACATCCTGTCATTCCAATTAGCCACAGTGGGTCCAAGTCTTCAAAATGTACATGAATGAAGGGCTGCTTTATCAAATGTAGCATCACTACCAGATACTGTACCAATGGCAGAGATTTTGATGAAGCCATGACTGAAACATGAGATGACTGACCTGAAGATCTGTGAAAAACATTAAGTTAGTTCAGGCTATGTTACAATATTTTAGCAGAGTGTGCTTCCACTACTAGAGAATATTCTTCTGTAACCAATCCCAATAGTCCGTGCAGGGACTGCAGCCACTGATAAACTGAGGTCTTGGACCAGACTTGATTGCTCTCCATAGTGGCAAGTAAAGTTTCAGCCCTGAAGTACAAAGCTTAAAACAAAAATGCAAGATAATATCCTGACTCAGGTGAAAGTCAAACATCACCTGGAAGAAAGAAATTACTACTAAAAGCTGTTAGTCATTCCTCTGTAGGAAGATCACCAGAAAAGTAATCCTCATAGAAGGAAGGAGAAACTAACTGTTGCCCTGATGAGGCATGTAAGTACAGTGGGAATGAAAATTAGAACTTGCCTTAGAAAAGTAGCTTTTTTCCTAAGGGAAACACCTTTATTGGACTGCTTTGGTACTTCATGGCTACAGGGTGACTGAACATAGAGAATGGCATCTCGAAAATCTAAGTGGCCAAGGCAGACCCAAGAAACCTATCTAGCCAACGGGCAGATTTGAAGACAGTAACTAAACAGCTAGTCCAGAACTGCTGAGCCAGGGACATATAACAGTTTGTACATGGCACAAAACAGCCTACTCAGCAAGATAAGAATGTCCCTTTGAATCCTGCCCTCTTAACCAATTAGCACATCCTTTGTAACAGAGGTGTTCTAGACATGAGCATCATTCAACTCCAGACAGAGGTTCCCAAGGCTTTGATGAAGACCTCTTGAGTTCTGCACAATCAGATCTGGGAATACTTAATATATCTACGGTCTGTTCAAGAAATGGGGTGCCAGAATTACTCTCGCCAGCCCAGGTCTAGTAGGGTGGCCATGTTGTATTGGCTTGTCATAACGATTAGAAGGAATCTCATCAGAGGACAAGTCAGCTTCCCTGACCAGAGATTGGAAATGCACACAAGCAAACAGACAAATCAGCTATGAAGCAGCAGGAATTGATATCATTAGGAAGTGGAATGAGGTCATTCTAGGATGTATCTTGCATGGATAATGACTCTATAAACATCCACTCTGCGCCCTTCACTATGGTCCAACAGCACTGGAAAAAGCATCTGTGGGACATAAAAGAAGCTCTACAGGTTTATTGTTCTCTGTGTAAAAATATAAAGTGTCCCAAGATGCTGAAAATAGGGTGCTACTGCTGTGGAAGGTACTAACTTCACTTTTCATAAAATCCTTTAGGCTGGAAAAGATGTCTTGGAATCAGCCAGTCCAATCCACCTGCATGAGAAGGGTCAGCTATAGCAGGTTGCCCAGAACTGCGTCCAGTTGGGTTTTGACTGTCTCCACAGATGGAGACTCTACAACCTCTATGGGCAGCCTGTTCCAACGTTTGAGCACCCTCACAGTTGCACTTTTCAGAAACTCCTTCCTCTTCAATAAATACTAAGTTTACAAAAAGTTATCATTTACTACATGCAGAAAACACTTAAAATTACCTACATTAATTCAGTTCTACCTTGTACTTCCAGCTGCCTCCCACAATAGAGGATGAAATTTCAAGTCTATCAGTTTGAGAAACTAATAATGAGCACTTCGCAACTTTTGCTCATCAATGTGCTGCACATCATACATATGAGGCATCTTGCCTAAATGGCTTGAAGCTGCTGAGGTATTTTGCCTGCAAAAGGTGAAGGCCCAAGCTGCCAAACCCCAGAAGAATACACATCCGCTTCTTATGTACCCTGGCAGCCAAAGAGTGAGTCAAACTCGCCAGGGCACTTTGCTCATTATACATAAAACGCTTGACTGAATTTTAGTAACAGCTCAAAATGGCTTCAGAGTTATTTTAACCTGTGGCCAATCCTCACACGAATGTTCAAACTGCCTAGCCACAGAAATAACCAGCATAGCAAACCCAGGTTCAAAGTCTTTTCTCTTTACATCTAAATCTAAGATAAATGTTATTCATGCCACACCGTGCAAATATAACTGCAAGGACTCCAGCTCTAAAAATAGAAGTGGTAGGAAAGTCAGAATTAGTAATCAGTAGTGTTACTGCTACCTCTGCCCAAGTAAGGAGGACTAAAATGCTTTGCAGAGTTAGTTGATGACACTTCCCTCTGCAGCAATTAGCCTCACAAAAGGTATCGAAAGAACTTGACAAGAATAAACTTCATCATGCTGTTGCTGTAATTATTTTTTTAAAACCAAACAACAACAACAAATTGAGTAAATTTCTAAAGCAAAAGCAGTGGTGTGGCAAGAGAATTTAAACGGTGTTCTGAAATAAAGGAAAAACTGGAAGCAGAGACCAGCCAACTTTCTCAACAAATCAGACACTATAGTAAGTCATATTCAGTATGTTCTACTCACAAGCATTTAAACCTGTTTTAGAATGGAGTTACAAATTAATTATAAGAACCAAAGCTGCCTCTGTCCTCTAAGACTCTTGTAGACATTTTTGCTTAACAATCATTGTGTGGGGTTTGGTTTTTTTGTGTGTGGGTTTTTTTTGTCTTTTTTTTTTTTTTTGGTTTTTTAGCCCGAACATATCATATAATTAGGCACATTAGAAGAAGTAACAATTCTTTGGCTGGAACAGCAAGGAAAAGAAGTAGTTGCCAGGAGGACCAATCAGCTAGCAAACTCCCTAACACACTCTGAACTTTTACTTATAGATGCAAACTGACTACTTGGCAAGTTTTCAGAAAAGCAACCTACCTCCCAGAAGCTACAGCAACCAACAAGTTTAAGTAGAACCACTCCTTGAGAAAAACCCTTTAATAATCTACACCGTTCTTACTGCTAGGTGAGAACTACAGTAAGAATCCTTGGGTGGTCAAGTACAATAAATGGTTCCAGTTACACTTGAAATACTCAAGATTTCTACCATCACTTTCTCAAGCTCTCCCTCAACAGATTAGTGAAACTGAACTTGCAGCACAAATTACCTCCTGAAAAATCCCATGCACTATCTTGCTTTCTGAAATTTTCTTTTAGAGGTATATCTACTGGACATAAAAAGCAGCAAAATCTTTGTGACCAGTGACAGAGAAGTATGTAACTTCCATAAACAATATATATTTCTTATTTTCTACCCATCTGGACATGAGGCCTCTAAGCCATCCATTGCTACCAAAAAAATGCAGCCTTGCCAGGGCCATGTAATTTATCACAACCAGATGGTGTGCTGTCAATAAAGGAGGGGCTGCTATCATTCCAGGGGAGAATAATTACCTTCGCTTTGAACCAAGGACAATGTTTTCAATAAAAACCCAAAGCTGGTTAATGCAACTTCCAGTCTGTCAGACTCCCACTGTGCAGCTCCAGGATTCATTAGACTCAAAGAAGTGAAGGAGACCATTTGTTAAAAACATAGCACAAGTCTCTCAGAGAGGACATCGGTAATATACCATTTAAAAAAAAGAAAAAAAAAAAGAGGCATTTTGAATCTTCTTTAAAAGCTTTTTGCATGGACTTTTTCCATCACAAGTTTTAGTGGGAAAGTAGCTGTATTGCATTAAAACTCCACCTATGTCCTAGACCTTTTAAGTAAACTATGGTAGATCTGAGCTCTGGTATGCACCTCTTCTGCTCTGCATTTTTGCATCTCAAAAGCAGCAGTAGTGACATTTATTCTGGGAGGAAGACTAATAGGTAAGGGTTGTGAAGCACAGAGAATTAAAGGTTAGCTAGTAAATGAAGCTAAAGAAGAACTGAAAGTCGTCTCTTCCAGACCAAAACACCACAAGGCTGACATTCCAGATTAAAATCTGGAAACACATCCCAATTATACTGGAGTAATTTGCATAACTGGACCTCTCAATGTAATTAAACAAGTTACAGTACAATCAAACGGTACCTTCATTTTGAGCAATGCAATAGACTGGATGAATTTTGCTACATGCTAAGTTTACCCTAGAGCTTCAAACTCTGCCAAATAAAAAGCAGTACTTTTTGGAACACTCAAAGCATTTTCTCAGCGTGCTTCCAAGCCACTTTCAGCTTCCCCGTCTTTCAACAGTGTGTATTTAATGAAGTGGTTAAGAAACACATCTTCTTTTCACAACAGCAGAACACTTTGATCATCTTGAAAAGCTACAGTAACTATCAAGCCTGGGAAATTAAAGGTGAGCTGCAAGCCCAAGTGTGACCATTTCCAGGAATTACATGTAACAATAAAATGGAAATGTTCACGTAGTTTTAGTTCCAGGATCATAACTAACATTATTAAAAGATTTTTTTACCCCAGTTTACTCTTGATTGACCATCTAAGATCAAATCAGCACATACTTTTATTCATGCAGCAGTTGCCCAAACGATGCTACTCAGATTCTATTTTACATGTGGTTTACAGCCTTAGAAAAAAAAAGATATTCCAGTAAAGCATGAAAGAAGAGAAAAAACTCACAAGAATTGAAAAGGATTCAAGATTTTGCACAAATCTCAACTGAAGTACATTTCTGCTCATCATGTCCAGGAGCTGCAGTCAGTAATGATGGCTTACCACCCAGAAGACCACAACTAATTAAAAAAGGGTAAAAGATAAAGCACACAAGATCACAATGGATATAGCAAGTAAGCATACAGTAGGGACATAACACAATGGATACTGCAAGTTAACAAACTTCCATAGAGACAGGGGTACAGATCTATTTTTACTTAACACTTAAAATTCTTCTCAGAGTTTGAGCATTTCTTACACCTATGCAGTAGCCTTGGAAAAGCCTGCAAAATAATCTTTGAGATCCCTGCCAGCTATGAAGCACTAGTGTTGCCACTATCAAAGCTACTTTAATGAGAAAACAATGAAAATCGAGTACATATCGTGTTGTCAGAAACCAGTCGAGCCAATCAATCAAGCTAAAGGTAACTGAAGCCATTTGTCCTTACACAAAGAAAACACAGTCATAACTACCCATATTAACTGGTACATGGTATTTGGAAAAACAAAGGCAAAGAACATAGGCTACACCCACAGCACAGATAATCAGCTACTAATTATGTCAGCACTTACACCAGGGCAGAATCAGAATGTAGCATGTTCACAACCTTCCTCTATCAACCTCCTTCTCCAGTAAGTGACAGAAGAACTGATATCAGTTTCTAATTAACACCATATTAAGTCATGTAATACAACTCTAAGGATGAACATGTCTGAACAGTTTTGCTGTAGGCTTTACTATGACTTTTCCTTCTAATTTGCATTTTAGATTTCCTAATCTGAAATTTCTAAAGCCAGCAACAGAATTAACCTATTCTATTAACTGAAACACCTTAATCCCTCTTGCCACACAGATGGATTGGTATCTGCATTGAGATGTAATTAAACGAAACAAGGAGGGGAAATCCCTACAAAAACCACGCAAGGCACCAACAGTCAATTTTACTGAGCTTTGTAAAGTGAACTTTAGTGCAGTCCTGGGGAATACAGATTTTTAAAGGCTCCACTGGTACACAACATCATGGGTACACTAACTAGCATTTTTAAAAATACCAGGTATTTTCAGCATTGTGATAAAAATAGAGCCAATAGCTCATCCTCAGAAATAGACTACGTATTCTTTCAAATCTCTTGTTTAAAATATTGCTCCACAACAGGAACAACACACAACCCTTTGGTACATCCAAAAGACAGGATTATTTGTAATTTAATATGGAAACATTTCAGCTGTCTTAATACCAGGATAATTCCTATGCAAGTCTGGCATTTGAGACATGCCACATATTCGTCAGTGAAGTGGGTGCATTTTTGTGCCCTCATGCATGGTCCATCAGTCGATGCGTTGCCCATAACAGTAACCCCTCCTGCACATTCGCTCTCAAGTTGCTGAAGAGATTATTTGCCCTCTTAACCTACAGCTTTTTCATCGGATCATTTCTTTGTTCTACAAGGCACCATATAGTCCTCAGGAGTTCACATCTAAAGGGATACCAACAGCCTAATCTGTCTGTAAGCAATCCAGCAAAATGCATGTGTTTACATTTGTCAGCCTTTAAAAGAGATCTTAAGAACCACTGGGTTTGTACCAGTAACATTCACAAGGTTTAACACTTGAGCTGCAGTGCTTTTTCCCCACTCTGATTTTAAAAGCTGCCCTTTCCCTCTGTATAGATAAGAAAGTGACACACAACAGGGATGCGTAGCCATTAGCATCTTGGGCTCCCTGTGTGACAGTTAGAGGAAATTACTTGCTGACCTCAAGCAGTCTTTGAAGTCTGCACAAGCAGTATGTAGAGAAGAGGGAAGGACTGCTCAGCAGCACATCATTCCCTTAGGCTTGCCTCTGCAAAAAATTCTGCTGGACTGATTCTTCTCTCAAAACCTGGAAACACCTAGGCTGCCCAAAAACCTGTGGTTATAGATAACGTACAAGGGCTGCTGTGAAACAGACTTTGCATATCAGTGTCCTATTTAAGCCTAACATACAAAAGCTTGTCATGAGGCAAGCACTGCTTTGCAGAAGTCTGAATTATTAATCAGTTAGCATTGGGGAAAACACAAAAAAAACTCAGCCCCAAAACCTATATATCTCTTTGTATAGAAAGCTAGTCACAATTCCCATTCACATTTACACAGGCTTTATCTTACGTAAGACAGCACACCAACTAAAACGAACTGTTCACATTGTTTATTGTCAGCAGGGCCCTGATTTTAAAGATACAGAAATCACCAAATAGTAGATCCATATTGCATAGATAATCTATTTGAGTTACCCATGTAAAAGAGAACCACATCCTCAAACACAATGCCAACAACTTGTAATTTATTCCAAGAACTCAGTTTCAAGAGATAGGAAAGTGTCTCTTGCCATTTCTCTTCATACTGAAAATGCACTGTGCCTTCATGGCCAAGGCAGCCAATGGCATCCTGGGGCGTATGAGAAGGGATGTGGTCAGTAGGAAGAGAGAGGTTCTCCTCCCCCTCTGCTCTGCCCTGGTGAGACCGCATCTGGAATGGTGTGTCCAGTTCTGGGCCCTTCAGTTCAAGGACAGGGAACTGCTTGGAAGAGTCCAGTGCAGAGCCACAGAGATGATTAAGGGGGTGGAACATCTCCCTTAGGATGAAAGGCTGAGGGAGCTGGGTCTCTTTAGCTTGGAGGAGAGGAGACTGAGGGGTGACCTCATCAATGTTTATAAATACGTAAAGGGTGAGTGTCAGGAGGATGGAGCCGGGCTCTTCTCGGTGATGGCCAATGACAGGACAAGGGGCAGTGGGTGCAAGCTGGAGCACAGGAGGTTCCACATTAACATAACGAAAAACTTTTTCACTGTGGGGGTGACAGAGCACTGGAACAGGCTGCCCAGAGAGGTTGTGGAGTCTCCTTCTCTGGAGACACTCAAAACCCACCTGGATGCGTTCCTGTGTCATCTACTCTAGGCAGTCCTGCTCTGGCAGGTGGGTTGGACTAGATGATCTTTCAAGGTCCCTTCCAACCCCTGACATTCTGTGATTCTGTGATTACAGAAACCTGCTTTTTCAAGACTCAGAACTAAGTCTTTAAAAAGATTGCTGGTTGCCAGTACAATCAGATTCCTTAATTACTACCAGAATAACCATTTAGCTAGTAATACACTTTTAAAAACTTTTTTCCAGCATTAACTGAAATGGTATACCAGATCCAACTCAGACACTGCAGAAATAGCAACTCTCTCTACTTTAAAGTTTGCACAATGGAGAACAAAAGAACCTATGCCCTCCATTTATATTCAGTGTGACTCTTCAAAGGAACTCCACCTAGGGAGAAGTAGGAGGATTTGATGTCTTCGGTGAAGAATTGACCTTGTCCAAGGCAAAAAACCTACCCCAACAACAAACAAAATCAAACCAAAACATTGTGAACAGCTGTCAGAAGCACACAAGCTCTTTCTACTAAAAGTAGAATTCAAGATAATGCCTGGTCTGGTAACGCTGATAAAAAATTATCCATGAATTCTATTTTACCATTAAAAAAAAAAAAGAGTGAGAAAGTGAGAGGATGTGTCTGTGCACCTAAAAATCAGTAAGACTGAACACAAAATTATTTCATATGCAAAGGATTTCATAGGAACAACAACTCCATTTCATGGTCGCATTATACTTTTCTATTCTGCTGTTTCAAGCCCTGTATAACAATGCTGCAGTTAAAGACTAGGCTCATGAAGAGGTCCAGAAGAGCACCCTAACTCCAATCCCACGAGCAACCACAGTATTCTTCCACACAGAACTTTTCCAGAGGCTGAATTTCTACTGAAAGCAGCTTAAGTTCTCTCTAGAGTATCATAGCTAAATAGAATAACTATACAGACAGTACCAAGTAACTGTCCTGAGAGAGAAAATGAGAACAAAAGCACACTACAAGTTCAACTTCACTCCGACACTAGCTGAAGGATCTGCTGAGGAACAGCAGTATTTCCTGCAACAAGTAATTGCCCCCCACCAGGGGAATTCAGAAAGCAACTTCTGAAACATAATTCACAAGAGCAATACTTTTTAATGATAATTTAGTTTTTATGTTTAGCTGTGCATGTTTGTTTATACTTTGTTCACTATATCTGGTTACACCGCTGTCACATGGCTGGAATTCATTGCATCCTAAAAGTTACAATTTACAGTCATCTTTATTTTGAAATTGAATGGAAAAAGCATTGGTTCAGATGAATCAATAATTTCAAAGAATGATATTAGGGCTACCCCTCCAGAGCAAAGAAATTAAGTTTGTGTTGCCTGGGTACATGTATTATCTAACTGCATATTAATTACTGGGAGGATTTGTGGGATTGTATTAACACTACTTACACATTAGCTCATACAAATTGTGTATTACCACAAATGCACAGTCATGATAGTAACATTCATAATCATTGCAAAGACAGCTATTCTTCTGCCTTGCTGAGAAGAAAGAAAAGAAATATGTGCTGGTCAGACTATTATTCTGAACTAGTTATGCCGCCTCCACCATTAAGAATTCAAAAACACACAAAAACTTTATACAGTTTCAATAAAAAAATTGTCAAGTTAACAGAATTTTAGAGAAAAGCAAGCATTTTACAACTTGTATTTTCTTTTTGTTATGATACTTTGGACATTGGAACTTCAAAAGCACATCTTTGCTCTTAAGAATCTCAAGAATAAGACAAAGCATCAGTGAAGGAGACAAAAGGAACAGACTCAAACCTTTGTACAACACAAATAGGTTGGCAAGCCTTTATGGCAGATTGAAGCCACAAAGAGAAAAAACATCAGGAACACATACAAACACCACATTTCTTTACAAGCTAAGGAATGTGCAAGCTTTGACAAAGCATATTATATAAAGGATGTTTATAATCTACTTCCATGGAGACAGTTCAGTAGCTTTACAACTTAGCAACAAAGAGTGTGAACTATATTTTCCATCTGTTTTGTGCAGACTGTTTTTCTACAACGGAAGGCAGTATCAAAGCTAACTATTTTTTTGGATTTTAAACAGCAACACAAGAGGGTAGAGAAATGCTCTTTGCCTTTGTACTACAAGACAAGATGATCAAGGATTTGGCCTCTTCATATGTTTCAACCAGGACTGTTACAAATAACTTAGTAGTCACCTAGTCTCAGCTAGGATTACTAACTGCCTTTACTCATTGTAAAATACCACACAGGTATAATACCTTACAGAACCAGATAAATTATCACCTTCAGTTGAACATCTCCTGTAAGAACAGCAAACCAGCCCACTCCCACATTTTAAGACAACTATAGCCAAAATAGGAAGGATATAGTCAGTATAAAAAGGAATTCGGCTTCAGTTTTAGCATGAGAAGAACAAAAACGCCAGCATTGTAAGAACTCCTTCCATCTCCAAAGTTCATTTACAGTGGTTGCAAAATCTTTTCTGAAGCTTCCCACCTCAAAAAGAGATAAACAACAAATAGCATCTACTGTACTATTATATATCATTAGCACACGTTCTGCCATGCTGCTGCTGCTAGGCTGGAGTTCACCCTACACTATATGGCATAGATGCTCTCTACGTATATAGACCACTAGAAATAGCGTAGTAAGCCACATTTTTTTCCCCAGAATATAAAAAAGCTACAGTGCACACCAGCTTTTCCAAGAAAAAGCACAATGCTCAAGTTTAATAGGTCTGACCTACACAGCCAACACTTTAAAGAAAAATGCACTTGAAACACTCCACAAGACATTATTACTATAAAAACCCAAATGCGTATGGATTGTACAACCCTCATGGCCACATGCTAGACTACCCTCAAACCTGAAGGGAAGTCACTGAACATTTACAACCTGTATTAGGAAAAAATCCTCCTATGAAAAATCTTCCCAAAGTCCCCCATACGAGCTTTCAAACAACCCTTCAATCTAACTGAATACATCAAAACCAAAACTCAAGCAATCTTACGTACATGACCATATGGATCTAAGACTGTGCCTGAGCAGCATTAGTTTCTCCTACCACTCCAATAAATACCGTTACAACAGAACTATCAGAACCCCTGGATCCTACAAACACACTTCCCAGAACACAGTGTAATTCCCCAGTTTGAGGTATCTACAGAGCTTCCATGAAGAGTCTGGAAAAAACCCACTCCTATGTTCTAAATTTTAAAAAAATCCCTCAACATTTAACTCCAGATGTTCCAATAACCTCAGGACTGTGAAAATGAATACTACTTCAGTTCAAGTTAGTCAAGGCAAAAGTAAACTTTTCCATAGGGAATGTACATACCTAAACTTACAATAGTACCACTACAGGTGTATTATTTATCATCTTTCACCACTTTTCCATGCCTGAATTACACAAAACCTGTTACATAAAGTTGTAACTAAGGCAAGGATAACTAATAAATAATGCTTAAGGAGGACTTTTAATTACACTAAAGTATATTAAATGCAAAGGCATTCAAAACCAATTTCTAAACTTTAAAACCACTAGTCTTTATTTGCAGCTTGGTTTGTGTGTGTGTGTTTTAGGGATGGGGGTGGCGGGTTTTTTTAAATAAATAAATAATTCAATTACCCACTGTAACAGTCTGAAGTTTGTCTGGAAATGAACTGGAGAATTTATATTTAAGCAGAAGTAAGACTGATTATGATTTGCAAGGTCTGCTGTTTCTATGTATGTTGATTTACATACGAAAAAATTTTTTATCTATATGTTTCTCCCCTCTAATCTCCTCCCTCTCAGCAGCTGCTATCTGTTTCCCCTTTTAGACACATTCTTCACAGTGCCTCTGTTGATGCTGGGACAGAAACCAGTTACTCATCAACTTCCGACCTTTTCAAGACCTGCAGGACAGAAACTGCAAGTGTTGCTTCATCTGAAAGAGCTGGCCACCATTCAACACATTAACTTTGCTATTCCAGGAATACCTGTGTGATGCTTCTACAAGATAATTCCAACATTACACTAGAAAGGACTTACACAGGTAACTGAAGTGGCTCATCTATTACACCTATCCAGTTACAAATCCAATCTAAACTGTTCTTTTGCAAACAGTTTCAGTACCTCCCATCTTTCAAACACACTTTTTTCCCCTCTGTAAGCAGTATGACCATAGCTGAACACTACGGGCATCTCAGGTGGTTCTGTTGAGCTAAGACTTTGTAATACTTGAGAAAATGAAAAAAACAGGAAGAGATGCAGTGACATTGCAAAATGAACAAATTAATGACTCAAAGTCTTTTTGTTTTGTGTAACAGCGTAGGAGCAAAGGCGCATAGTAAGCATTCCTTGTACCAAGCAGCCACCAATGACTGTTTTCTTTGCCAAGATTTAACAGCAATAGACAATCCTGAACACAGTTTTGACCTCCTTAAATAATCCCATCTGTGGAAACACCTCTAGCTACACATGCAGAATGGAAATCTTTATAAATCAGAGAAGATCCAAGACAATTTTAGCTGTGTAAGAGCTACCTTTGACAACTCTAGGAAATCCCTCACAAAATCAAACTTGGAAAAGAAGAATTAAGCTCTGCTGTGTCCAGAGAAGAAGTGAAGCAACTTTTCCCATCTTAAATTCTCAAACATGGGGATAGTCTTCAAGGAAATACTCATAGGGGAGTATAGTTCGTGCAGTTTTATGGAAAGGTTATTGTTTATCACCAATATTAACATTTAGTCTGTCAGTATATTTATCCTGCCATTAGGCACATCTTAGGAGCACGTGCTGCAATTCATAGACTGGACAAGACATCCAAGTACTCAACTTCAGAGTAGTCGTTCAGTAACTCTGCGAACTGGTCTTTGAGATACTAGCTTCCCTGGGGATCCCTTGTTAGCCAAAATTAGATTTTGACTGCATTGTTTTTTGAATTTCACATCGAACCATTATAGAAGTACAAGGTTATACAACATCCACAGGCCTTAATCTATTCTTCTGAAACTCAAAGCCAGTTCAGTCAAATAGAGGGGCTTGTAGGTCACAGACACCACAGGCAATGAAGTAGCCATAAGAAACAGCACAGATTAACTGCAGAGCACTAGCAATGATCTTCACCCTCATTCCCTACAGCTGCATTCCCTACAGCTGCATCAGCCACTGAAGTGCTGTTCTTAACTACAAAATCAGATGGAAAGTGTATAAGTGCAAGAATCAGAATTCAGCAAAAGTCAGGTGGCTGGTCACACTCCATGTCAACACATTAAAAGTTTCTAACAGCATTGCTCCTGAAGCAGTTACACTAATGCGCAAGTCCTAGCACAGCAAGGCTTGATATTCAATGGAAGAGATATACCAGTCAGCTATGAAGTGTCTGCCTTTGGTTAGAAGTGGCCAGTAATCACCTTAGGCTGAAAATAGACAAACAGAGCTAGGCCATCCATTCTCTTACCCGGATAGTGAGCAAAACTGAGGGGTGGGATGTGTTTGGCTATCCTATTCTTTGGCAAACTTTGAGAGACAGCAGCCATAAACACTGGAGTACCATCTTCTGGCCAAGCTGAAGATAAGTCAGCTCCATAGAGAAGCGATGCTAGGACCACTACGAAGCAGGCTCCATGAGCTTGAGATAATAAAGAGATCCTACACAGAAGTAAGCTTTGACCAGCAACTGATACTGTAAGGTCCTATGAGAAGTATTTCATCTTTGTGTTAGCATTTACTCTGAAAATCCAGAAAAAAATCTTGGCAGATAGACTACCTTCTACTAACGGTCTGTTGGTAGGAAGATCCCCTTAAGGGATAAGGAGAGTGAACAGAATAGTCCTAAATACCCACTTTTCCTCAGTGGTACTAAATGGGACTTATGGAATGGAGCACAGTAGTTTCCAAAGATCTTTTTGTCCCTCAACATGGCTTTGGTATACCTCCCAATATTACTAGATATTTCACCTACCTAACACAAGGAGCAATGGGACAGACAGGATGCTGCAAGTGCATGCGTGCTCTTTACTAATGTGTCCTAAAATTAAGAATTTCCACTCTGGAGGAGCTGGTTAGGTTTTGTTAGTTTTGATTTTTTTTAACTAGGAAGTTTATGTATGAAGTCACTGAGAAAGCACCTGAATCTTTCACAGAATGCAGTCTTCATACATCTTTTTGTGAAGACCTTGATCCATTCCCACAAGAGGTCCTGTACAAGATCTCAAGTTTCTCCTCTGACATCAAAGATGCTTATAGACAAGAAGTTCATCTCATGATAAAAGCTATAGCCTGCAAGCTTGCTACCATGTCAGAGCTACCCACATCTGCCTGTACATCTGTTACAGCAGCCATACTTGTCCTTCTCCAGCGTGCTCTCAGATTTACCCTAAAACTGCAAGAATTTCAACACGAAAGGTGTTGAGCTTTCCCATGTTAGTAAGCTGTATTTGGCAAGCAGCTCCTGGTAGCCTGCCACCTGGAACTGCAGTGAGGTGGAAAAGGAGGCTTTGTGACTGAAAAGGTCCAAACCCTGGAGACCTTGTCTCTGTTGTGACTTTTATAGACTTGTTTTTATTGCACAGCTCTATTTTCCAAGGATCCTGTAAACACCAAAGCTGTGCATATAAACCCCACAATTGTCTCTACAATGCCAGGTCCTGAACAAAAAGTTACTTGTCAGGAATATAGCAATAACCCTTGAAAAGACAAGCTATTTTCAGCAAAGATTGGAGGTCCTAAACATTCTGCTTCCAGCTCTTGGTACAGGCAGTTATCCTGTAGGAGTACCACATCTGTTTGTGCAGAATACTTAGTTCTAGAGATGCTAGTTGAAGAGCAAATGAGTTCTCCACTGCCTGTTTAGGGCCAGAGTTTGCCAACACACTTAGACAATACAAAGACCAGTAGGAAGGCAAGCTTGAAAGTCTTAAAAAGCTTCAGAAGTATTTTACTGGCTTGCTTTTGCCCCCATCTCCTTTTTTTAAAAAAACCAAACCAAACCAAAACAACCCAATGTCCATAGACAAACCATTAAGGAATCTTAGGAGCTGCTAGCCAACGTGAACTTGAGAAGCGTGCATACTCTGTAAATACATTTTCCCCCACAAAGACAACCTTGTAACCACAATGTTCCCGCTACGTAACAATTAAGGGATAACCTGAGCATTAACAGAAGCTTACCCAAGGCAGCAAGCAGCTCTACAGGTTGATTTATCCTGTCCTTGACAGGCCAATTTGACTTGAGCTAAACTCCGCTGTTGAAACTGGACTGTGACAGAATCTGCACAATCTCATTTAAAGTTGTCTCAAATCTCTCCACTGGCCATACACAAAACACATTAATTGGCATGCAGGTTTTTCCAGACAGCTTCTTCCTTCAAAGATTAAATCTGCACTACCTAAGGAAGTTTATTACTTCTGGGACATTACCAAACATCTGCACACTAGTAGGACTAAAGTACACACTGTAGATTGTCGAGATTGTCCACACTTGGTAATTTGTGGTCAATCTCCTGTACTGATGTGAAATGACATGAGTTGACCTGGTGCCAATCACATTTTACATCAGAACCTGCTACACTACGCAAGGACAGCGGCTCAACTGGTGTGCGAGTCCAACACAGCCTAATGCACCTGCATACAGCCCACAGAAAGGGCTTCAGTTACAGGCTGTTGCTTGTTTCCAAAGAAGCCAGAAACATTTACATTATATGCACTTCATAGAATGAAATTTTGCCATGTGTCTGTACACTGCAGACACTATAGTAGTACTAACAGTAATTTTTCTATGTTGAAAATTGCTGCAGTTGCGAGGGCTGATGATAGGAAGTGGTGCTCATGTGGGTCATTCAGACATTTTAAAAAAACCCCTCTACTCTAGTAAATCATGCATCACACCAGGAACCATGAAGTCTATTTCACACTAATCCAAAGACAGAGGGCATATTACCTCATTTGTGATTACTCCTGTTCAAATGCTTCACCTTAACATCTGTACTGACTTACAAGCATTTTAGTCTCACTATTGCTAACAATATACACTAGTGAGCTGCTACCCAGTATTTTCTTCTTTCCCTGTATGAGCAGCACACCAGCGTTGGGTAGAAATGTGGCACCCCAAGTGCTACTGAGAGTAAACAGCAAGCCACACGTTTTAATCAAATGTAGTGTAGGAAATGAAGAAAAATGAAATTACTTAACAAAGCCACATTCCTAGTTGTATTTCTGCTAGGATAGATCAGTGTTTAGGCTACAAAGACATAGGGTGATAGCTCACACCTGAACAGAAACAGCAAGAACCAAAATGCTATGAGAACAAAGCAGATGTACGGTTAGTTATGAAGGTTTATGAGCTCTTGTACACACACCACAGCGTGGATTAAAGTCTAAAAGAAGAGGCACTGAAGAGTCCTCACATTCCAATGCACAACACAAAAGGTACAGCTCTACTAATGTCTGTAAATACTCTTCAAAGCACTGAAGGCTGGAAGACTTCTCCTGTCCAGCCCAGGTTAAAGCAATTTTTCTGGAGGCTTGCCACGCTCTGTGGGACGGAGGTAGGGATGCAGCAACAAGCTGGATTTAAAAGATCCCCAGCTGGAAGCACAAATACAGAGAGTGATGTTTAAAACTGTTAGTCCCCTGGAGAGAAGCAGGAAACTCTTTATGACCCCCAGAGTATTTGTTTTTTCAACAGTTTCCCAGCTCAGCTTGAGACTCTCAAGGGCAACAACAAAAAAAGTTTTCACTTTGCTCAAATTAGTTTTGACTGGTCCTCGGGTTCCCAAGGTGATAATTTAACACCTCATTAACAAGTGCATTATTGGAAGAAATTCAAATGAACCGATTTTAATGCTAATTGAATGTTTTCAACCTCAGCCTGCACAAGGAGTGTGTATTTCCTCTTTAGAGTATAACAGCAACCACTGACTCCATTTGTGGATCTACTGCTAGCAACGGCAAGGTACAAACTTCATTTATAAATATACTATTAGCCACTTAAAATTCCATTCCAAGTGATTAACGTGGCCTATTCCTTCATTACTGCTTACACTTTATATTTGCATATATTTCTGGTTTGTCTTTGGAAAGAAAAGAGGAATTTTACAAAACATCCCACTTGAAGAAACCTACTGATCAGGCAGCTGAATGAACTACTGAGGTCACGTCTTCACTTGAGGGCCTAATTAACCACATGGAGGTTAAAACACTAATTGCAATCTTTTCTCCCCCAAAATTGAAGCAGACCAGGCATCGTTTTGTTTCCAGCATGCTTCTTCCTGTTCATATTAACAGTATTATAGCAGTGGTCCTGTCTTCTCAACAGCTCAGTTAGGCTCAGTTCTCTGCCAACACAGCTGTACATTCTTATTCCCTTTGGCTGCAATTGGTTTAACTACCTTTTCTCATTGAACCCAGTCAAGTTTGTTGCACACAGCAACGGCAAGACTAGAAATACCTTTTTTTTTTTTTAAGGTTTCCTTTGACTAGATGTAATCAACTACTAGCTCTTCACAACCGAGGTGCTCAGATGAGACAAATACCAAACTACACCCAGCTAGCTGTCTAGCCTCCAAAGGTTACTCATTTCAATAGTTTAGCAGCCAGGATAGCCTACGCAACTGCTACCTCCACTGCTTGCAACATCAGAGCTATGTAGGATAACAATCCTTGTTGTCCTGCTTTGAGCTAGAACAGAACCAATTCTCTTCAATGATTTTACTTTTCAGCTAAGTCTCTTCTAAGTAACTGCACTTTCTGATATTAATGGCATATTTTCCCAGACAGCATCTCCTTCTAGTAGTGACAGCGTTTGATGTTTATAGTTACTACCAAGGAATGCTGGGCAGAAAGGCTCTTGCTTATACTTACTCCTACAGAGCTAAATTGCGTACCACAAGTTAGAGTGCCATAAAGTACAAAGGTCAGAATGAAGTAAAAAGGTCACACCTGCAGGGAGGAGTGGACAGGACAGGTAACCCAAAACTGACCAAAGTATTCCATTCCATATACATCATATTCAGTATAAAGCTGAGGGATCACAAGGGTTAAGCCCTCTTCAAGTCTATTCTTCTGTCTGCAATACCAATCTGTACATTTCTGAATCCAGTTCCCAAATCTGGATCCTGAACCTGGTTCCCAACTGCTGCTGAGTCCAGCCTGAGATTTCCCCAGTGCCAGCCCTGCAGTGTCACAGGTGACATATCATCAGGGGGGTTGGTTTCAATACTGGTTTTGTACATATTTGTATGCATTTCATTATTCTCTTATTAGTATTATCTTTTATTTTTATTGTTACTGTTTCATTAAGGCTGTTCTAGTTTTCTTTCCCAAACCCGAAAGTGTCTCTCCCTTATTCTCTCTCTCTTCCCCTTCTGGGATGAGAGAGGTGTTATAGAGAGTGTCTGGCATTTGTTAGTGGCCAGCCCAGCACTAACCCATGATATTTGGTTTCTATACAGTTCTCAAAACAACATTCATTCCAAACTTAAGTGCCATCTTGGGCAAGGTCTACTCACAACTTCTCATACATGCTACATATGACGCTGTGATTGGGTGTGGGATATTTGTGTCCTGAAACTGAGATGGAAGACAGTAAACTTGTTATAAACATCAATATGTATAATTACTATTATTGAATTAATCTCCATAGAAGGAAGTAGTTCACCGCTTTTACAAGCCATTAAACGGCCAGCTTTAGTTCAAACTTAAAAACACTCCTGGACATAAGGCTCACCTTCCATTTTTAATACACAGGAGAGCAAACTAAGTTTCATCTTTGAAGGAGGTTAACCAGTTCCTAGACTGGTTTCACCTTGCATGTTTTGATTTGCGCACATCTCAGTCAGGTTACTTAATTACTTTTTCCCACTTGCCCCCAGCGATGTCATCAAGGCAACAAACAGGCTGCATCCTGAACACCAACAGCGCTAACAGAACTCCAGATGCATGGCTCTTATGTAAATGGCAGGAAGGAGCTGACTGGATTCCCAGTCCTAGCAAGATTGTAACGGCTAAAAATCCAGCTATCAACTCAAACTAAACCATTGACACTGAAAAAATTCACCAAGACAGGTGAAGTACTTAACATTACAAATCTCAACGATGTCTCATTTACCAGGACAAGCGCCAAGCAGTCTCATTTTCCATACAGTCAATTTAAATAACCCAAAACCCACATGAACAACAAGAATCAAGTGGCTCTACACTACAAGTTTCCAGAACTCCATTCCAGCAATCAATTTGTCATCTCTGACCCCAAAAAGTCTGTTTATTGTGTCTTTTTATTGTTTTAAAAAGCCCCTTTATCTACAAAACTATCTGAAGTTAATTCATCTTTGTGGCTGAACAGAGAGAAAGAGCAGCATCCACTGAACTGCTGACAAGCATCTGCAACACTTGCTCATTAATGATTTTGACCATAGTGACTCTGAATTGGAAAACCTGCTCCAAAAATCTGCTTTTGCAGAAAAGAAGTCTTCTCCATCTCTCTTACTCACCTTGCTCTACTACATATCAAGCCAAATATGATGACATGCAAGATACCCATGTACATTGTCACTGGAGTTCTCTGAAGACATTCTATGTGCCCAAGATGTTCACCACTCGAGGACGACTGTTCCTTTGAAGAAATTCTCAAAGTGATCACAAATCAAGTATGTTTTGTTTAAGACTGCATGATGGTCTTCTAGCCAATTACGTGCAAGACAAGTAACGCAAAGTAAAACAGGACCAACATACAGCACTGAGGTAATAATGTAGAGGAGTTTCAGATGCAGTACTGGAAGTGCCACTATCAAGAATCCATAAGATGGCTCTGCCATTGCTTTGGCTGTTGGGAGTATTTTTTGCAGTCTGGATGAATGGGCAAGTAACATACTAGTATTCATACATAATTATATTCCCATATCTGTCTTCAGAGAGATTGAGGCTTGCTAGTCACTTACATGCATAAACAGTACAAGGAATTAACAGATTAGTTTGAACAGAAATCAAGACACAAGAAACTACTGTCCCAATTCAGGCAGCACATTTGCACGCCATCCATCTTATGTTCTCTATAAGCAGCCATACAAATTTTCATAGCATCTGTATTTTGTCTATGCTGCCTCCTACTAATATCCTATTTAGTCACTGACAGCTTGCTGGAAAGATATAAAAGGAAATACTTTTTTTTTTTTGGTTATATAAAGTTTTAGTTCAAATATTTTAACTACAATGCCTTACATTGTAAGTTCAGAGCCTCCAGATGTTTAATTAGATTTAGAAACAACCTGAAGTTTGAAAGAATGAACTTATTCTTGCAAAATAATACATAAAAAAACCCTTTCATCCTCAAGAACTAGTTGTTTCCTACTACTTATTCCTCAGCTACAGACCACCTCAATCTGACATCACAATTTCCACAAAGGTTTGATGCCGTGGAGGACAGCAGCTTTTACAAATAATGTGTGGTGAACAGAAGCAGACAGACAAAGAAGCCGCAAAAGCTCTTTTCAAGAAAGCATTCTGGAAACCATTAAAAGATTTAGATGTGGCCCTAAAACCAGGGTTGGGAGCTAGTCGTCTACTGTTCTGATTCCAGCTCCAACTCCTATGCCCTTGTGAAACCACTGCCCTATCTCAGTTGTCCTTCATTCATTAGTTCAGCTTTCTCTAATTTAAAAGCAGTGAAATGTTTGTAATACACAGTCAATTCAGAGGCACTTTCCAGGAACCCAGTTTAACACTATTTCTCTACTTGTCTTCCACAGTTAACAACTCTTACCAGCACCACTCTACTCCACATTTACTCATCATAGTCAAACCAACTGCAGGCAGTTGTCCTCCAGAGCCTCACCCATAATTCTACAGAATCCAAACATAAGTTTTTCAGCCAAAGCCCTTAAACAAGGAAAAGACTTTGCTATGCTATCATTAAGCAGCATCTCAGGTCACCTAACCGAACTTTTGCCAATTTCATCCACAGAAAATGCCTACAAAGTAATATCTCTAAAGCCTTAAGGTAATTAAAAAAAAAAATGCATAACTAGGAAAAAGCACCGTGCAGAAAGTGAACAGAGAAGCACTTTCATACAGGGATCATCCTATGAGGTGCTTATCCTGGCTGAAGGCTGACTTAGATGCTTAGAAAGCTAGTAACACTTTCACGGGACCTGTAGCTGAGAAATTCTTTCCAAGTATGAGCAGACAGGACTTTAGCTATCCAGCTGTTGTATCCAGCACTTCTGAAGAGTGCTGCACTTAGCATAGAAATCACACATTCAGAGGCTTCTTTGAAATGACACAGCTTTCGAGCACCAAAACTGCTTCTTTTCTCAACAGAAAGAGCAGTTAGGAATTCTGGTACTCCTTAGCACCAAATTAGCAGGATGTAGCCTGACATGCATTTTAAGCAACGCAACAACAAAAAAAGCCTTTTGAGTTTATTTTTTTACCAAATTAGTTCCTGATCTGGTTCACCTTTCAGCTCTGATGGATCTTACTGGTATAAGGCAGGAGAACAGTCTGGAGTAGAAGTTGCTTCCAGTCTCCTGGCTTGAATGAATATCACACTGTAGCCTTAGAACGGGTCAAGAAAGCCTCAGTTTGAATACTGCAAACAGAAATCAGTTACACATTCCTTGCTTTCCATTTCATTAAGTAAAACAGATACTGGAAGAAACCCAAAACAAGCAACGCCTGAGCAGACCACAGACTGCTGGCAAATCATCAGCTAGAAATAGCTCAGTCACTTTAAGATGACAGCAAGACCCAGTCCTTTTGCATAACTTTTCATGCAGTTTGAAGCTTCGTTAATACCTGTAGAGAACAGCATGGGGGATAACTCTTGGCTGGTACAGGTATCTCACATGGACCACCTGGAAGCACTCAACGCTAGCACAGATAGAGGCTGGTGCTGGGCTGTACTTGCCTCAGTGATGACTTCTCTATTGAACAACCACCAGCACCAATTGCTGGCACTTAACTCTGTTCTCAGATACTGTAAGCAAACCAAATAAACCTGTTATAACAGAAAAAAATCTCAAGTCATTTCTTCAGCGAGCTTTTTCACTGCAGAAGTTAACTGTCAGGTTAGTTGGTCAGATGACCCGTGTTCAAAAGCAAATACAGTTCTTCAGCATACACCACCACCTCGTGGCCAGATGCCGGAACTCCCATAACTGAATATATTCTACAGTTCGAATGCTAAGTGCCTCTGAACTGAACACCACTGACAGACCCTCAGCTAACGACACTGTCATCCTGTGCGAGCTGCTCACAACTTTTTAACTACCTGTGAAGTGGGAAAAAGTACCCTACGTGTGAAGTGCTGTACCATTTGAGTTTTCAAGGCAGCTTACACAAGTGCAAGCTACTTACTTCATGCTATAACTCAAGGAAGCTGCTACTTACTAGGCAAATGAGACACAAGAATTTGTGGTTTCAACTTTGAATGCACCAAAACAAGTACAAATTTCCCCTTTCTTACTTTCATGATGAAAAAGGAAAACTAAGACCATAAAAACAGATATGCTGAATTTCTTCTCCTGATACATTAAGCCTATGGCTCTTGGAAACTGCCTCTAGCTCCCCAAGTGAAAAGGGATTTCGGAAACATTCCCATATTTACTTTAACTGAGGTGCAAACATCAAATTACCTTAGAGATTAAAATCAAAACCATTGTCCCTGCAGTAACCAGCACACAAGACTGTATAAGATACACAGCAAAAATACTCTGAAAGCAAAGTGGGAAAATAATAAAGGACAGACAATGGGGAAGAAAAAGGAGGCTAGAAAAGCTAGACACAGAACAACAACAACAAAAAAATCAACAGAAGACAATACTGTGTCTTAGATAAGACTAAGATGACTTACCTCCAGGTGGAAATTCTTTATGCTGTTATTAGGCTGATCTGCCAAGCAGGACAGTAAATTGATTTATTGCTCCAGAAATTCCAAGTCTACATGTGCTGACAGATAATTACAAATGTGCCCACTGAATGAGTTATTGGCCAAAGTGACAAAGAGGCTCTGCTTGGCTTCTCCCCCTTCTACATGCTTACTGTTAGGACTCACCAACAGTTGTACCATCTTCACCCATAATGCACTTCATGGAGGTGATGATTTGCTCCACAACAGGAGGTGACAGTGATGTTGCATACACAGCACTGTGAGAGGATGTCCTGAGATAATCAATCAGTTCCTAGCGAAAGACAAGAGGCATCAGACATTGCCTTGCCAGCACTCAGAAAAATGCTTTATTGTCGTGTCTTAATCACACAATAAAACAGGCCACCATAAGAAACCTCTTTCAGAATGTCCTGGAAGAGAACAGGTATCTCAAGGATTAGTTTCATGGTACAACTAATAGACAGTTGAAAAGCAAACAGCTTTTGGGACATTATAACCCATAAATATGCCTGTCACAGGGCAAGAATGCGTGTTGATCAAAACCAAATGCTTACAACAGACTTGTTCAGCCAACACCACCAGCATTGTACTGCAACAAGGTGTTTGCATTACTCAAGCTGAGCACAGGCTGTGTTTCAGAAGCATTTATTGTAACAGTGGGAGTAGAAAACAAATGAAATAGTGGGAAGCAGGATCCATAGGAGCTTATGTATCATGCTCAATATAACTGTTTCCCCACAAGAGTCACCAAACAGGGGAACAGGTCACAAAATATTTTCTCTCATTTATCAGCACAATATAAATAAAGCAGCAGGTGTAATTTAAGAGTGCAAGAACTTCAACCTAGCCCTCCTGCATTTCCCAGTTGAACATATCTGCTACAGTTGTTAAAGGGCAAAAGCAGGTCATATAGAAACAAAGGACCAACACATCCTAGATCTAGGCTGCTTTTGTTAACTGTAACAAAACCACTCTAAAATACCCAGACCACTCCAGCAAAATATTATAAAGACCAGCATGAATGCCAGGACAGATTCTGTCTTCTGCTACCATAAAATCGATAACGATGGCCATGTAGATAGCACAAGTGGGAACATATTACAGAAACAGGTGGATGTGTTCAATTTTGTGTTGCTGTCTGCCCGTAGTCAGTTAAATGAAAGGAAGTCGTAAAGGGACTTTGAAACAAATTAGGTAAGAGGCCTTAAATCATCTGAAGCAATCCCTCAAACAGCAGCTAGAACACAGTTGTTAAGGACTCTTAGCTGCTTCACCTTATACCAAGGGAGTTAATTCCACTAGCTCACTACCTTTGGAAAAAAAGATTAATACGGTGCTTTCTTCTGGGAAAGATGTCAGAGTAATTTCAATCCAACCACAGTAAACTCCCAAAGAGGCACATCTGCAAGTCCCATGTACATTTAGATGGGCTGAAGTAATTGTCACTATTAGTAGCTAAAAAAATTATTGTCCTGGTAGGAAAATGGCAGAATTTTACTCTCAAATAAAGCTTAGAAGCCTGATCTGAGAGATACACTTGAGGACATGAGAAAGGGGACACATGCAATTGCCCACACCATCCCTCCCAAAAGGAAGGGTTTGGCAAGGGCAGCACTTTCTAGCAGTACTGTCCAACAAAAGACAGACAGTAGCCAAAAAACCAAAACAACAACCAACTACCAAAAAGGGAAACTGTTTGAGTCCAGAGGCAATCAATTCTACCAGACTAACCCAAGGGGATTTTCTTTCCAACAGGCTGAAAAACTTCAGCTTTTGGCATTTTTCCTGCAAGTCTCATTAAAAGTAGTATTAAGAAATGCCTGCTTCCTGGCTCCTAGCAGTTCCTAAAAAGATATTACACCACTACTGTACATTCTGCAAACTGAGATCATTGCTGACCATGTGAGAACTATACAATTACGAGGTATTTTACTAGACTATTCTGCATTGCACAGACTTTCACTGTACTAGACAGTATGTAAAATTATGAAATAGATGGACAGTCAGGGTACTTGAGAAACAGACCAACTTTGAAATGCGTCGTAGACTCCACACCAGCCTGAAACAACATGATATTCCCAGCTTTTTACCTTCTTGCCCCCAATGTATCCTCCAGCAGCTCCAAAGCTTTTGGTGAATGTTCCCATCATAACATCCACATCTTCAGGACTGAGTCCAAAATACTCCACTACACCCCGGCCACTGGGACCCAGGGCACCTATACTATGAGCCTCATCAAGGTACAGATAGGATTTGTACTTCTTCTTAAGGGCAATCACTTCAGGCAAACGGACTATGGATCCCTCCATACTGTCGAGAAACAGAAATTCAGTGTAAGTGGACTTAATGGTTGGGGCCTCCTTACAGAGCTTAAGATCACTAAGCTTTCTTTTCTTCACTTTTAGTAATTATGAACATAAAATTTGCTAGACACATCGAGTTCTGCAGAGAGATGAAAGAAAACTCCTCCTTGCACCTGGGGCCCAGGTGTCTACTTTCTACCCGTTGAACATCTCTGTGATGCTCAGACTAAGTGGTAGCAGCAACAGTTAAGTTTCTATAAATGAATTCTCATTTTTACTTCCACCTTAATGTCAGTATTCTGATCTGACATCTACTTACCGGTTGTTTTTAAGTTTAAGAACTGACTGGTGTCTCATTAGTAGCACTCCAAAATACCCCATCTTGTACCGAAAGTCACTACGCTTTAAATGCCTAACACGGCCAAGTCTACTACACACTCCTCACTCTCAGCAAAACATTCAATTTGCACAATTCCATTCACACTAGCATCATCTAGTGAGTACAGAAAAGAATGGAATGGACGAACAATTTAAGACCTCAGCTCTGATGTAAATTATCAGTTTAGACTAATTAATTTCTACAATCTAATCAGGATGTGGGAAGCATCGTGTGAACACTAGGTGCAGCTACAGTATTAGCAACAGAAAGTCCAGGATGTGAGACATATATAGCTCAATTTAATTCACAGATGAGATGAATGAAACAACTACAAAGTGACAATATTCACAGTTTGATTTGGCAAAGGAACCCAAATACTAAGCAGCTAGATCTCATGTGGAGGGTCTTAGGAATATAAAGAAGAGTTTGTACCTGTATATTCCTTCCACCAAGATAAGAATTTTTTTCCAGGGCCTCCGTGTACGAGGTTGCCCATGCACAATAGCATCTTTGAGCAGCTTCTCCAGGCTTTGCATATCTGCACCAGAAATTACCGTTAAATGGTACCAAAACAGCTACTAGCTTGAGCTTTGACATGACTAAAGATATCAATACTCCAGAAATGCACAAATTACTCCAGTGCGGAGGACAGACCATACATAAGTCAACAAGCATGGGCTTTATCTAGCTATGGGCCCACAGATGAGATTCAAGGGTGACCATGAAGTCCAAGGAAGAATTTCATCATCCTAAGCTAAAAGCACAAGTTAAAGCATTAGGCATAAACAGTAAACAAGGAAGGTGGGGGGTGTGGGTGTAAAAAAAGAAAAAAAGGAACGCATCTTATTGCAAGGAAAAAAAGTGAAAGCAATTTAGGTAGTAAGCTTGTCCTTGCGGACAGAGATAACTCAAAAAAGAACAAGGAAGCTCAAGGATAATCAACTAAAGATAAGCAGAAGATAGACCAAAGTGCAGGATAAGAAGGGGAGCAAGTGTAGTTTTTTATTACTTTGTTTAAAATTGAAGAGTCTGGAGGTGTGGACAAGGAAGCTACTAAATCAAAAACAGAAAATGAAGAAAAAGGAACTACCAGCGCAGGAAAGAGGACAGCGCCCAGCATATCAGGAACTAGACAGATGAAGCTGTTAGTAGCAATGTATTCTGTAACCTTACTAGCTTTCGCTACTAACACTTGACATGATCCTAGGAGACCTGACCAATGTGAGCAAATAAATACATACGAAATTGGTCCTGAAAAACAAACTAACAAACAACTGAGCAAAGGCGTGGAGGTGGGAGTAATCAAATAATAAAAGCTAAAGTGCTGAGAAAAACACAAATATAAAACACTAAGGCATGAAAAAGAGCTCAGCAATCATGAAGAGGGGAATGGTTGTAAGGCAGTTGTAGCAGTAAGAGGAGCTTGTGAACTTGAACTAGACTAGAACTCATACAGCAAAATAGGTCAGTTAACACACTGTTAAGAGATAGCTGACGTTCAGAAAAAGACAAAGATGAAGTAGTCAACAGTGGAGTCTCTGCCTCCAACAAATCTCTCAAGGAAGAAAGGATTAGTTTAGCTCAGTTAGGGAGAACAATGGAACATAAGCTTCTGCTCTGATCTCTCAAGGAAGAGGGAAAGACTGGGAACTAGGTCTGACCTTAATGAAAAGGACAAACCACAGAATAGGGTATAAAATCCTTGTTCAAGGGTTTCATTTTTTTAAGGGAGATTTTAAATTTTTTTCCTATAATTTCTAAAAAGCAGAGTATGAATGAAGCCATTAACATCAAGAAAATGAAGTTAACTAAGGCAGCACAGAATATAACAAGAGCAGGACTGAGAACACAAACATAACCATGAATTGAACATTATCTTGACAGGCCAAGATCATTACTTGCATTTTGCCTTCTGATTCTAAATCGCCACTCCATTCTCTTTTGCAGATCCCCACCACCTATAAGGTTTCCAGAATATCCCTAGTCTCACCACTGCTAGTTTGTACCCCATTCCCACAGATCATCTATTCTTCCTCATCACACCAGAGCTTCCAAGTCCTTTTCCTCATACCCAGAACTATGTTTGTCACCAGCATTCTCTGAAATTCTGGAGCTGGTTGCCATGTTCCGAAGTATGTCTAAACAAATGCACAAGTTGAATGCAAAGCTTTTGTGATCTTGCCCAGCAATCAAGATTTATCAAGAATAAAAAAAAAAAAAAAAAAAATCATCACTGAATGTTACAGTAAGCTTTACACTTCTGTAAAGAAAATCATTCCAATGATAAAGAATAAGAAAGAGAGAACACAAGAAACAATACGTACAGCAGAGGATCCACTATCAAATCAAGCAGGACAAAGAAAGGAAAATAATTGCAGTCACCCAAGCTTTGCTGTCACCACCACACACTTCAAAGAGAGTAAGAGCTGTTGTGATCTCAGAGATCAATACTATAAAGAGTATTAGGAGCAGCTGAAGAATGAAGATAGTGGCTTTACCAATCAAGGACAACCAGGTACCTCTTTCACTGAGAAAAAGAGAAGGAAATCCTAAGTATTTTTAATCTGAAAGTTATTCTAAACACCTCCTTTGGAGGAAGCTGAAACTAGCAAAGTGACAATTCTGTGTATTTTGGAAACAGATACTTAAAGCAAGTAACTCAATGAAATTAACTATGCTTCACATCTCAAAAATTCCTTTTGTACTACTTTGTACCAATGCATGGCTAGTTTAGCTAGGACATCTGCATTAGTAAGCTTTTGTTACTGTAGGATCATGTCAGCATCTGGTCCTAAAATTAAACTTTCTTATCCCCCAAATTGTAACCTAGACCACTACAAGATAGCACTACTATGTGACAGACTGTTAGAATAGTCTGACCGTGCTGAGCTATCCAAGTAACAAGAAGCCATGTTAAAACACTAGTGCCCCTAGACATGCTGAAGGGCAGCATGTTCCTCTTCACATGCAGAAGGTTTAAGCAAGAACAGCTTCAGGATAAAAATGTTATTAGTTGAGACTGAACATATGAGAAAAAATAAAATATCCAATTCAGGATGATTAAATTCTCAGTAGCAGCATTCTTCTGACCTTTCAGGTAACCAGCAGTTGATTTCCTTGCATGAAATTGGATTTCCAACTATTAGAAGATAGAAGAGATTGTATCTGATCTATAGCAGATCTATCTGCAGAAAAGCAGAGGCCACCATCTGATACTTACTGTTGTGCTTAAAGATTCGAATAGTTGCTCCTGATAGTCTTGCTCCGAGCACTAATGATGCATGATTCAGTTCATCACTCAAAATCAGACAGCCCTGAATTAGAAGGGGAAAGAGGAAGATATTGAAAAGGTTATGTTTCACAGCCAAGCATATAACACCTTCCAGCTCTGAACTGCTTAGAAACCATTTAAGGAAAAAAAAAAATAAAAAATTTCCAACTTAAGTGCAGCTAGTCCAGGCAAGACTTGCTAAGAAACAATTTGCAGCCTTAGTATGGCAACTACAAATACACAACTGCTGTTAACTGAAAGAACGACTTAAGTTTCCCTTTTCCCAGAAGTCCTGCAGCGGAACCTGCCTGAATATCTCATGATGATTAGTACTCATCCTCCTATGCAGCCAGAGAGCAGAGCAGCTTGGCAGCTTGTTGCACTTCACTCAGCAAGCCTACAGTGGTGCTAGGAAACAGGCCACTGAAGTCCCAGATTGAAGACTTTATTGAAGTTGCACTATTTCTTACATTAGGAGGTAACCACTGACTAAACCCATGTGTGCTCAGTGGTACCAAAGCGGCTAATTTTCTTTAATGAACAGAACTATTAAGTATTTTGTAGATGAAGATAACATACAAGAGACAGAAAGTGGAAAACAAAATTAGAGAGTGAAATTGAAAAGTCTTCTGAAGCCATTAAACATTACACTTGCTTTTTCAAAAAAACGGAAGATAAATCCTTGGACAAATATCAAGACAGGATATGTCTGTTTTGAGAGCAGCAATGATTACAGGTCAACAGCTGATATATGCTGTGAACATTCAGTCACAGTGTGATCACTGTGGACTACAGGAATGCATATTGGGGGATTAGTTTGTAAAAGAACAGTAATATTTCTACAGAATCTTGGCCCACTCCAATTACTACGTAAATCTGCTGCAACTCTAGAAGTGACTTTAAGTTAAAAATCCAGAAAGCGTGTCAAGATGCTGAAGATTTGATACGAAACGTGCTCACTCTACGTTTCTCTAGTAACGATTGATGGAGGGAAGAACCAAGAACATTTATTCTCTGCAATGAGAGAGACTAGAACTGTGAAAAGCATTGCCTACAGTTACACAAGGTGTCACAGGCAGTAGGAGTATTTTCTCCACAATAAAGGAACTTTTGCACTAGAACTGCAATGTACCTAGAAATATTCTACATCCTGGGAAAGCTTGAGACTGGTTTTCCCCAGAAACTGCACTAAACCAGCAGTGTTCAAATTGCTGCTACAAGGATTCACGATGCATATTTCAGAGACTTTGGCACAAGAAGCATGGAAATCTCCAATTAGTGTTTGCTCTTTGCAACTACTATACCAGAGAAAGAGTACATATACTACGTATACTATGTCAGAGAGCATTGCTGTTAAACACTGCTGTATCAAAAACTGAATATAATAATCCTTCTTAAATGGCAGATAGTAGGAAAAGTGATAGATTAATAAGAGGAAGGAGAGATTAATTGTCTAGAAGGAGCTTCTCCATAAAAACAAGCACGAACTTTTGGTAGAGAAAGAAGGTTTAACAAATCTACGAGCAACCTCTTTTCACCCCCACCTGTAACAGTAGGGGACATTCAATTACACAAAATAAATTAAAACTGAAAGTGAAGTAAAGAGTCTAGTATTGTCTGAGAGAGGGCAAAGGATCAAAGAAGCCAGTGGTACAGTACACCAATCACTGACGACCATATGTAAAACTGAGTGCTGCTACTACAATGATAAAACTTCCAGTCACATTTATCAGCAAACTTACATTTGAGAGAGTATCCAGGAGAAGACTAACACTAATTGGAGATCATACTACCGGTTTCAAGAAAAACATATGCCAATGAAGATTACTTACCAATGCATCCTACAAGTCATATATAGAAACTGAAGCAAATGCCACATTTTTACCACAAAGTGCTGCATACATGAGTTGTGTAATTCAGTCCTGAGCACTTAATTTCACCAACTAACTATACATGGAAATTAATCTGTTCTCTTACAACCGAAAGAAGATCCTCCAAGCACCATTGCTCTAACTCCATTATTTAGCCTCTGTTAGTCCAGAGCTACTATGAAAAACTCTGTACTAAAGGCAATAGAGAGCACTGTTATTAGCTAGTTACAGTAACTACACTAACAACACTTATTCCAAAACAGTCAACTTTCAGAGTCTAGCTTAGCCTCAAATGGTCTAACAATTTCTGACTATGTAATCCTCAAATCTCACACAGTACCTGTGGTCTAGAGTCAGCATACTTGTCAGTGAGTGTACTAGGCAGTCAACAACTTGGCTGTCAACAGCAGGTCTCTCCTGCTGAAAACTGCCAGGTGCAGAAAGACCTGTTTTTAAGCTATGTTTTAACAGTGCTGAAATACAACTTTCAGAGTACACCAACTAGACCTGTTTTAAGTACCTGCTTAGAGAAAGAAACGTGCTCAAAGAGCAGAAAAACAGAAGTAAAAGATATGTTCAGAGTAATAAATGTTAAAAAGGCATGTGAATAAATGTTAACTAGGTAATATTAATGAAGCTTTCGAATTCCTTTTGCTGACCACTGCTGATCAGGTTATGGGGTAGAGTTGGATCCCTAGGATAGTCAAGTCTATTTGTTGCTACTAAAAAGGGATTCAGTAGCAAAATAAACCAAGTGCTTAAGGATTCCACAGAGCAAAAACATAACAGGTGGTCCAGTATTACATATACGTGAGTAACTTTATTGCAGTGGATTGTGTTTTAAGCTAATGCCCAGATACTGTAATAGAATGTAAATAATTATTAGCTTCAAATCTTATCAGTGACTGTCAAAGAAACCCCTTCTGGTCAAATGTAGATGCCATTACTGATTGTATTTGCCAAACCTCCAAAAATTTGTGTTCCAAGCAGCTCTGCATCTGAAAATGTACATAGGACATGCAGAGACACACAAACAATAGTAAAAAACAAGAGCCCAAGAGTTTAATCAAGCATGAGATTCTCTGGGCTTTAGAGAGGACTGTCAAAGCATTGTCAGACAGGCTGTGCACACACAGCCAATTGTGGGTGGTGCCAGAACTCAGGATTTATGTGAGTCCTTATTTGCAGACAATGAAGAAATCGACAGTGCAGTGAGAAGCAACTTCAGGCAGCCAAAAAAAGCATTCAGTGAACGTTCTGAACTATGAAATGGTTCAGCTGACAAGAACTCTTCTCTTCAGAAGAGGTTTGTTTCGAGTATTCACCTGAGTATAAGGGCACTTCTAGTGCTGTAAGGCATAAGCTTCTTACCAATTTATTTAAAGTGCACAAAACCTAAGTGTGCTCATTGCTGACAGTACACATTGCTGTATCCATTTATGAAAAGTGTTTGTTTAGTAACCGTGCAAGTTATGTGCATGAAAACAGGAATGTTACATGCCTTGAAATTTACTGTTCAGATGCTCTCAATGGTTGCAAAAACTTAAAAGTTCAAATGTGAAAACTAAGGAGCTGAGTAAGGTGTCTCAAGGGTATTTGTATAAGATAAAGATATACAGTGGGATCCACATACACAGAAAAAAGATTGAGTAACTTTGCAGTAATAGGCAATTCATAATGACTCATAACAGACAGAAGTCTACTTAAATGTATCTGACCATGTGTGTTCTGAATCCGAAAGGTCTCAAAAATCATGAATCATTTTTCTTTTGAAAAGAAAAATTGGGGAGATGCGGGAAGACAAAGAGCAGAAAAACAGAAGTAAAAGATATGTTCAGAGTAATAAATGTTGTTCAAAAATCACAGCACTGCAGAGGTATTTTGACTCCAGAAAGACTAGATTTGAAGCACTGCATTTCTCTCTGGCACCAGACTCAAAAAAAAAAAAATCTTTCATTGTGGAAAGCATCTGATATGCAAAACCTAAGAGACCAGAAGAAAAGAGGCATTATGTAGACAGTGCTGCTTCACTGTTACAAATGAAAGTAGCATGCAGGAAGACACTACAGCTAGTCAAGAAGAGATTCATCAGGGCCAGGAAGAACAAGACAGCAATTTTATACTCTGTAGATGTCACAAGTGGAAGAATTTACAAAATTCTACCACAAAGTGATCTCAAGAAGTAGGAAAACCAATAAATGGAATAAAGGGACAATAATTCACCACACAGGGACGAATAATTCCAATAGGTTAGTAGTGCTAGGCTAATAGTGAATCACTTTCAAAAAGAGGAAACAGTTCCAGTACTTCCACTATTTTACTCTAAGTAGGAGCTAACAGAATATATATTTTTGCTCTCTTCCATCGTATTTTCCAGTAACTAAAAAAATGTAAGTTTGAGATGCAGGACACTCAAGCTGCATTGTGTATTGTTTTATGGGGCACACAGTAGACATCATCAGTCTTTATATTTGAACTTGTTTCCCTTAAATAGCTTTTCTACTAGGATTTTGCTCCTTGCTACTGGTCCCATGGATGCTGTTTCCCAAAAAGACTTCTGCAAAGGTTAGAGATGCATCCCATGACCTACAGTTTCCATACAGAATTATCAGTAGCGGTTGACACTGAAGAAAAACAAAACCAAACAAGTAGCTTTTAGAAAACCCAACCAGACAAATCTGTTAGATGAGCTTCTGTCAGTGACTTAAGCCATACCTTGCCAACTAAAGCAGGAATGTTCATAGAATTGGTTGCAAACCCCATTCCATATGCCATCGCAGATTCCACACCTAGGAACCTGGCAACTAGCTTTTCCAGCTCCTCATGTTTGTCCAAGTTTCCTGCACACAAAACAGATGAGAAATTCAGAGTGAGCAGCCTTCCATATTGCTATATTCTATGAGAAGAATTTAGAATCATAGAACAGTTTTGGTTGGAAGAGACCTTCAAGATTTGAGTCCAACCTTTGTCCTAGCTCTACCAACGCCACTAAACCATGTCCCTAAGTACAACATCTACCCATCTCTTAAACACCTCCAGGGATGGTGACTCCACCACCTCCCTGGGCAGGCTGTTCCAACGCCTGACAACCCTTTCAGTAAAGAAATTCTTCCTAATATCCAGCCTGAACCTCCCCTGGTGCAACTTAAGGCCATTTCCCCTTGTTCTATCACTTGTTATGAGGGAGAACAGACCGACCCCTGCCTTGCTACAACCTCCTTTCAGGTAGTTGTAGAGCACAATAAGGTCTCCCCTCAGCCTTCTCTTCCCCAGGCTAAACAGCCCCAGATCCCTCAGCCATTCCTCTTATGAGACATGGTCCAAATCCTTTACTAGCTTGGTAGCTCGCCTCTGTACCCTCTCCAGCACCTCACCGTCCTTCTTGTACAGAGGTGCCCAAAACTGGACACAGTACTCGAGAGGTGGCCTCACCAAAGTCAAGTACAGGGGAGTGATCACCTCCCTGCTCCTGTTGACAACAGTATTCCTGATACATGATGCCATTGGCCTTCTCGGCCACCTGAGCACCCCGCTGGCTCATGTTCAGCCGGCTGTCAGTCAACACTCCCAGGTCCCTCTCTGCCTGGCAGCTCTCCAGCCACTCCTCCCCAAGCATGTAGTGCTGCTGGGGGTTGTTTTGTGGCCAAAGTGCAGGACCCAGCACTTGGCTTTATTGAAACTCATGGAATTGGCCTTGACCCAGCGATCCGGCCTGTCCAGATCCCTCTGTAGAGCTTCCCTACCCTCAAGCAGATCGACACTTCCATCCAGCTTGGTGTCATCTGCAAACTTACTAAGGCTGCGCTCCGTCCCCTTGTCCAAATCATTGATAAAGACATTAAACAGGAGTGGCCCCAGTACTGAGCCCTGGGGGACACCATTTGTGACTGGCCACCAACTGGATTTAACTCCATTGACCACAACTCTCTGGACTCAGCCATCCAACCAGTTTTTCTTAAAGGCCCATAAGAGAACACTGAAAAAAGATACATATGAAAACATAAGTGAGTCAACTGCTGTGCCATGTAAACTAAACCCAGTAAGCCAATTCATCTTCAGTAAAGTAAAAGCTTCTTTATTGATTAGTCTTAAGTCCAAAAGCTGGAAAAAGTAATGTTTCCAACCCCTACGATCAGATTATAGACTTTGAAACATGCGTTCGGGGAACATCCTATCTTGCTCCAACTTACCCATCTCCTGCCTCGTACTGCACACCCCAGCTCCATACTCTGACAGAACTTTAGCGGCTGCTTCTTGGCAAGCCCCAGCCTTCTGTGCAAATCCAAGGTAGTTGTAGGAACCCATATTAATAATGTCCTTTATCACTCTCCCCGTGTACCTGTTTTAAAAACACCACGAGTTAGGACACCCACAATTAAAAAAAAATTAGCTACACCAGGAGATTCTTATTTCAATTTCCTAGAACATACACTGAAATGTTAAAAATCAGCAGAACCAACCATTATTTTAATACTGCCCCTCATCATCAAACTGAAATTATCAGTGAAAAAGACGCCTTCCCTATCTTACTGTCTCAAACCAGTTCCAAAAGATTTTACACTAAAAGGGGAATTTGCTATCGAATCTAAAATTGCTTGAGGCTTCTCAAACAGTTTGCTGTTTCTGACATGTCCTCCTTCCACCCCTGAAACACACAACTTTCTTTTCAATTACAAAATAAGATCTCCAGATCAATTAACTTGGCAGCCCCTCAGCAGGATATCCTCTAACTACAGAAAGGAAACACATCTGGCACTGCGGTACTAACAATACGTGACAAGGAGATTAAGGAAGAAGTTTAGTGGAAAAAAAAGTTTTAATTATTTTGCCCTTGAAAGCCAAGGGGAGACATGACTACTTTTACCAAGTATTCTGCTGCAAACATCTTCATATCAAACTTGTGATATGTCATTTCCAATTTGTAAAAATCCTTGTCCTCGCATTTCTGATTTTGTTTCTACAGACTATGGTTCTGACTCAAAACAATTGTGTTAAATTCAGTTTCAGATGTTTACTTCAAGTGTCAGGACTGATTCTAAATCAACACAAAGACACAAGTAGCAGTGCGATTCAAAGTGTCTACTCTGGGTTGTGGCCATCACACACGAAAGTATTGGTTTTGTTACAGGCGTATGCCCATGAAATCTTAACACAGTCAGGAGCCTTATTAAGTAGCAAAAAGACTATACGCAATAATTACCTTGGTGGCCAGATGTGTTTCAAAAGAGCAAATTCATCAATTTGAGCTGCTGGAAAGCTCAAAACAAACACGATTCAGTGCTCCTTTAACCTCACCACCTCAAACTTGCTTTTATAGACCCTCTAACTCAAAATAGCTGTTGGAAGCCTTTTCTTCAATTTTGACTCACGTGAACGTCCAGTTGTAGTCATGGGAAACTCTCTCCATCATGTCCACTTTAGCCCCTGGCACACTGCAGATTGGACGGTTCCAGCTGTCCCGGATGCGCATGTAGAGGTTTCTGTTGTAGAAATTTTCAAAGTCCTGGTACAATGGGACAAAGTCCTGAAACGCATCAAAAGCACTCAAAGTAAAAGGAAAATATATATTACAGCAAACTAGGAAAAGAAATAAAATGTTTGTCATTCAGAGGCAATTTATAAATGAAAAAAAAATTAAGAAAATGCAAGAGGAAAAAAAAAAAAAAAAAAAAAAAAAAGAGTTCTTCATCACAAGCCCTGAAACCAATTCTACCCAGAGTGGTTTTAATTCTGGAAATCCATGCCAGTGCAAAATTATTTGAAGGCAAGAGAGCAGCAAAACTGAAGAGATTCATCTGCTAATGCAAAATCCATCTACTAGGTGTGATTTCCAAACTTTTTCAACCTGCAAATCTACCATGCCCTCAAGATTTCCTCAACAGTAGATGCTTATTTGTATATAACTTAAGTAGCTCATAGAATCTAAAAGCCATCAACCACAACCAGAAAAAAAAAAACCCAAAACAATCAATCATGGTCACGCTTCAGGTTAGAAAGCCTCAAAGAATTCTAATGTATAGGAGAGGGAGCGCTGAAAGCAACACAAAAGCTGAATCGGGAGCTCCTAATGACACTGAGGTCTTGTTCTCTGAACTCACATGGGACTTGAAATACCTTGGCTCTTTCCAGCTCTTGCTGAGTAGTTGAGGAGAGTGTCCCTCTCAAAACACACAATAACCCCCTTGGTGAAATGCATGGGCATTGCACTGCATGGGCATGCAAATGCACACATGCGACCTAAGTGCCGATCAACTGTGCAGAGTTAAGCAGAGCAAGGGAACATGCAGGTGCTTTTTGGCACCAACCAGTATGCATGGCTCTACTGAATACATGAAGAATTTGAAGACTGAGATACTCTGCCATATTTTATTCTGTACATAAGAAATGCATTTAATATAGCAGTGCTAGCATTATTATAGAGGTTACCATTGGAACTCTTCACCATTTTTTATTCTGAATCCAAGCTGGTAAGCTACATTAGGGCACCTCTCTTCTGCACAGTTTATCGGCAGTTAAGTCCTACAGGATTTCTTTGCGTTAGCATTTCCTGAATTCTAGCTTCCCTTCCAACATTCTTCAGGAAAAGTAAGTCATTGTGTTGAATGGATAACACACAAGAATGTCAAACTAACTGTGACAGCAAGGACATCCGAGCACTCCAGTGCATTTTATTTCTGGCCTACTTAAAATGCTCCAAAGTCACGGACTTCCTTATTACTATTCAATTAAAAGGAATTTCGACATTCAGTAGTTATAAGAATGTATAATTCATTTGCTAGTGTTGAAAGAAAAAAAAAGAAGCCTTTTTAATAATGTACAAACAGAAAAAGTAGACTTTATGACAAAGTTAAGAGCCAGCACAGCATTTCTTCCTGTTTTTCACAAGGGAAATGCAAGCATGGTAAGGGGCATTTTATTTTCAGTGATACGACAAGACAGAATATCTGTTTGACCAAATATTATGGTGCCTGACATTTCTATCACTGGAGCAAAACTGGGAACATTTATGCCAGCTTTTTAATAACAACTCAAACAAATGGGCACTGACAAGCTTTTACTTACAATGCTCAACTGCAGGAAGTGTACTTTTTTCTTTACATTTCTATTTTAATGATTTAACAACTTTGTCCTTTCAGTTTGGAGTAAAGGAACCATCTAGGTCCATCTCTTTGCATCCTCCTACCAGCAGCTGCACAGGAAAGACAGATCCCAAAAGCGCCAACTGCTAAGCAGTCATAGTTACACCTAAGCCTGTCTGATTCACCTGTGCATCATGACATGCTCGGAAGGCCTAAAGATACTAGTTTTTGTCATTGCAACTGTGGAAAAACAAACCAAATTTAGCCAGTGATCACTCGTCCACTGAATCACAAGAATGTCCTTCCTCAGCAAAGACAGACAGCGGGAACAAGATTTCCACAAGCCAAGATGCTCGGAAGGGCAATTATTTCTTCCACATTCCTCTATTTAAGTATAGTTTCGCATTATTTCACATGTGCCAGGTCTTCTCTGAAGGTTCTTTGTCAAGCGATGTTAACTGGGGTAGCGGGACAGCTAATGCAAAGCTGTAATCCCCTAGAAAATCATTAGTTTTCTGAAGCAGCTACACAGCTCTATCCTTCCTTGACTTTAGTGTCTGTTCCAGGCAGAAAGTGGGTTTTTCAAGGCTGAATCACTAACAAACTACTCACTTTTACAATGGAGAAAACCATCTTAACCTTGACAAACGTGTTCAAGAACTTCCTTCATATATGAACAATTACACAGCTCCTGTACTCTATTACAGAGTGGCAATATGCATGAGAGTACCTGTAGCAATATACTACGACTGTGATTCATGACAAAATCAAAATAATTATCTACAAATGTCTGAAACCCATTGCTACACCATTTGTAGAGGTGTGTGGTGAAGTGAGAAGATCAAAAAGAAACTCTGGCACATTAGAAGATCAATACTTGAGGGACTTGTTATGTCTAATTATAATCTACTGAGATCCTTTTAAGCATTTGCAACTCCTCTTAACCATCTTTGCATGAGAATTCAGCTTTGCAGTAATTATTCAAGCACACTATGTGACCTAGGAAACAATTAAGATTCTAGCCAAGGTTCTTGGCCAGGAGCAGAGGCTGGAAATGAGGCAGTATACCAACTCAGGCAGCTATGCCTGGCCTCATACAGTCCTATCTCATCTCAGATTACTGATCAGCTAGAGCATGTTTTATTTTAAACCCAAGATGACAAAGCAGGAGTAATAAGCGCAACTGCTAAGATAAGGACAATCACCCACAATTCATTGACACCACCAAGATACATACAATTTAAGTATGCTCTTACAAGCCAATTAAGTGATTTAATTGTGAAGTAGAGAAGGTCTCTGAACCTAATGGATTATAAGAAGAAAAAAAGGTGTCTTAAAAGCCAACAAGAATTCAAGGAACAAGTTGCAGGTAAGGCAATTAAGGTCTAATACAGGACATTAACCTTAGTTTTTGGGGATACCAAGCTGTAAGGTTATAGCAAAGGGCTTCAAGTGAGGCATCAGCTTAACGCCAGCCCCTTTGTTGTCTGTCCCACACCCCCTACCAAAAAAAAAAAAATAAAAAATCCTTGGAATAGGAGAGGTAGAAGTGTTATTTTGGCATAAATTCAAACAGGACTGTCTACTTCTTCAGTAATCCTAGCCCCACCAAGAGGTTCTCAATCACCCGAGAACATAAAAAAAAAAAAAAAAAAAGAGAAATGATAGGGATATCACGCCTTTATAAACTAGTACTGTCTTTTGGAGTTTGAGAGCCCTCTTTTGGTGCTGGCATACAGGACCAGATGGTTTGGGGGTTGGTTTTCTGTTTGTTTGTTCCCCACCCCCCTGCACTTTCTACAGTGTAGCATTTCAAATAGAGAGTAGAGAGGACAGTGCAGCAAAAAGACCACTTGAATTCTTCATGGAAATGAAACATTTTCAATCTTTGAACCAAGAAAAAACATTTGGGGAGGGAGGGGACACAAAAATTACCAATCCATACTATTTCAGATTTTTGGCACATGCAGCCACGGAGCTGTGCTGTGATAGTGTCCTACTGCTGGAAGCAATCGCCGACATCTTTAAATGGTCTTCAGAGGTTATTGTTATTTTTCCATCAAGTTCTCATCCTATTTCCGATCCAACACTCTTTCTAGCCATAACAGACTAAGAATATCAGCCTGAGATGGAACAGCTTCTTTTGGAGGAAAAATGTTCTAGGAGTAGTTGATTCTTTGAGCAATCTTCAGAGTAAGCAGTCAAACAACCACAAAGGTTATACTGTTTCCAAAGGAAGGAGCAAAAGCAGCATGTTCTTCCACTTGAACTCATATGAACAAGGAGCTGAGAAATCCTAAACAGCTCCGTTCCTGTCAATTTAAGCCTCAAACACATCCTCTATTAGTAAGGTGATACCTGATGAAGAAACCTAAGTACTAGTGCTCTCCCAGAAGTCTGAAAGGCATAGCAATTTCAAGGAGTGAAATAAGGGAAGAGTAAAACTCTCCCTTGGGAGTGCAGCACCTTAGCATAGGTGATTTGGGAATCCAAGATTTCATCATACTGTCAATTAATACTACAACAAGTGAAGGTCATAATAACAGCTTTGTAACCATTAGCTTGGGGCACAGTGCCATGCAAATGCAGCGATTATGCTGCTTTCAGATCCAAGTTTTCACAGTGTTGCAGTTAAGCTAACAAATGGTGCCATGAGCACCAGCCAGGCTTATCTGCAACTCACATAATTTGTTCCCTGATAATACAAAACTGACTCCAAGTGGAAATCAAGTAGACAATTGCATCAAATTTCAGGCTTCTAAAATGAAGCAGAAAGACTAGTTCCATCTCAATGCTACATGAGTCAACAAAAAGTGGAGCAATAACTGTGGGTAGCCTTCATACCATCAGGAGGCCTCTGATGAGCTATAAAGATGCTAAGACAATACTGAGCAAGATTCCAGTTTACTGCCCCTGAGACAGTTCTACAGCTGGATTCCTGTGAACAAGTGTTTGAAAAGCCCAGATGCTAGAAACATGTTCTAACTGGGCAAGCTAGTGAGCATGAAGAGGTATGTGAGAGTTACCAGCCCCATTTGTACAGTTGCTGCTGTACACAAAACATACAAGGTAATCCAACAGGCAATTCAGACAAAAGAAAGGTAAAAGTTATTTCATCCTGCCTATAGAATCCTACAAGCATTTTGCGACTTAACTACATTGTATGACCAGGCGTTATATTAAATTGGGTATGCATACACTGATTCCAGGGTAATTGAAAATTGTTAATCTTGCTGCTTACCCATACTTAAAACAGACTGATAATGCTTCAGAGAGGATGTGCTACACAACACTGGTTTCCAGGAAAGGCCCAGCTGGATCTATTTTAAACAAAGCCAAAACTCATCAGGCTATTTCCTGGAAATCAGTACTAGCAAAGCCCATCCCTCTTACACCCTTTTGTGTTGCAACAGTGAAGGAATATTAGGTTTTCCCGGAATCACTAACTTCAGTGCAAGGCTCTAATATATTCCCAGGAATCTACCACTGTCAGAGACAGTCCCAATATAAACCTGTTGGAAAACCTGCTCTTGAAATTAGTTTGGTTACTTTCAGTTTCTAGTTCTGATTCACAAACTAAGATTACAGTCTTAAGTGACAATTTAAGGAAGGATTTGCTCTACTGAAATAAATCGACCCCCAAAACACACAAGAACTGACAGTGGCTTTTTTGTGCGTTTGTTTTTAATACTACCTTTTAGACCTAAGTTTACATTATGCTTTTAACTGTGATCACCTTCAGAAACACACCACAGGAAACACACATACTTCAATTCCATGACTTTCAGGCCAAGTTCATTCAGCCCTTTATGAAATACTTCCTCACACTACATAATTTTGTTTTGCTCACAAAGCAGGTTGTCACAGACTGTTCAGCTACACAGCTACTCCCACTGCCTTTGCTTTGAGCTTTTCACCTAAGCAGTTATGAACTATTTCAAAAAGCTAAAGCTTGATACTTAAGAAAATCATCATCATCTAGTCGGCTCTTTAGAACTTAAATAATAAAAGCATTGCCTCCTACACAGAGGTCACAAATGTGTCAGACTACCCCAGGTTACTGTAGGGCTCCTCCAATTTGCATGCATTAATAAAAAAGCGCAAGTTTTGAGCCTTTTCTGTGCACTAGTATCTACATTTCCATGCCAAAAGATGATTGGGCTGTCAGCCAGCAGCTTGAGAGATTCAAAATATTTGAAAATCATGAGAAACTATTTCAAAACAAGTCATTGAGCACCTCCCCCCCCCATCAAAATAAAACCTGGCTCCCACACTAGATACGCTGCAATGTGCTCTCATCAATTCATTTGCAGGCAAACAAAGCGTAAAGCAGCAAAGCGTGAGGGTAAGTACTGTACGTTCTAGACCTCACATGACCACTTCTCTATTTGTCCAATATCTGAAACGGCTATTCCAACCTAAGCACTAGAAATGTGATTTGGGGAAGTACAGCAGGCTGAGATTTCTTCAGCACTAAAACTTCTTCAAACGGGATTTCCTATTTTTCATTCTTACACAATATTCATTGGCACTTCTCACCAGCTCCACCCACAGACATCCTATGTACAAAACAAAGCCAGAATACATGCTTCTCTTCCCTGCAAGCCATGACCAATACACAGACTCAAAGGGTTTCAAGTAATTCAGCTGTCTGGGAGGTATACTTGTTACGCAAATGTCTTTCAGGGTAAGATGCAATGCTAAGTTAATTTATAAAAAAATTCAAGGCTAAATTTATTTTAGAACTAGAATAATCCAGTTTGTTTGCTAACAAACTCTGTGCTTCAGCATCCCCTATGACAATCTTTACCAAGAACCTAGTATCAATAAATATGCCCAAATCAGGCCTACTGCCCGAGGTCCTCCTTTTGTACACTCTCATGTAAGAGTCATCACTGCTTCCACAGAAAGTGACTACTAAAAGCAGTCTCACACCTTACTTGTAACAGAACAAGAGTTTCACAGAAACCATACAACAAATATAACTACAGTATAGAATAAATGCACCAACACTTCACTTACCCCTTATAATCAAGTGCCACGAGTGCAGACCAATATTTAAACCTGTATTCTAATGACATGATAGATTTCTGCAACTGTTTGACTGTTCCCTTCAGTATCAATTTCTAGTTTATACACAGAAAAATACAAGGTTGTCATGTTCTCAGGTGACATAAACCAGAGTAGCTCAAACGACAATGAATACATTCAGTTTCAAGCTGAGATTTAGCCAACAATCCTTATTCCAATATTGTAACTGTTAAAAGGGATCCAAGATTTTTATACTTCTAGATTCGAGAAGTCAGTTTTGGAAATAGTGTAAATTTAAACTCCTGTACTTTTAATCAACATGAAAGAGCTATTACTCATTAAACTCCCATGAGAATGTTTCTATTTTGGAATTAAGTGCCTTACTACGAATCAGCTTAATTCTACCTCACAATGCTCACACAAAGAAACTACTGTGAAGTAGTTTTAGGCACCAGTTAGTTTATTGCATTTTTGCTAAGCTACGGTAAGGTGACATGCATTTTACTCCAGTGCTGTCTCCAAAAAAAAAAAAAAAAAGCCTCCAAAGAAGACTTCCTTTTTTTTTTTCCCTTCCCTCCCACCCTTGATTATTTGTCTGCATTAGTGAGATGTCCTTCCCACCCCTGCTACTTTCTGCTGGCTGACTGCTTCTGTGGCTGCACAGAGAACCAGAAACCAGCAACTGGAAAACAAACTCCCTTAACATGTGGTAAACCAGACTGGCTCCCCAAAGCAGTTGAGAAAAACAGAACCTCAATCAGCAAGAGTAAACCAATTCCTTCCACCTTTGGAGCAAAGCTCACTGGTATTCACACTGCACTAAGAGGGCTCACACTAACAGTTAACAGGAAATAGCTTGAGAACTGCAAGTTTAAATAGCAGCTTTCTTAACAGTAATTAATTCCTGTGGCGAATAAAGGACTGTAAAAATATTTTACAACTACTCAAGATCAGGATTATCTATTCCATACTAACTGCTGAAGCAGGCAGACTTTCCACCTAGTAACAGAAGCTTTTGTGAGTAGGTCTTATGACGAATTAATTCTTTTTAATTGCTATCAGTGAGTCAGGAGTCAGCACCTCAGATTAACACTAACCTGCTAGTGTTCTGGACTCCGGATGAAGTTAAAGTCACCCAGCTTGCGCTCTAGTTCTCACCCACAAGCTTTTCTTTGTAACTGCTTAGGCTAAAGAGAATTAACAGTGTGCTTCCAAATCAAAACACAGCCACCAGAGCAGCATCGGAAAGCCTCCCACTGCTGTTAAACTCAAACCAGACCCTTTGATAAGCATTTCTTTAGCTGCTCGCATATGCAGTCTCTCTCCCCCAAACCCCTGTTTCTGCAGAGACATTTCTTAGCACGTTGATATAACTGTTGATGAAGCTTTGCAGTGAACCAGACGAGGGAACTGCTCTGCCCAAAAATAACTCAACTAAAGGAAACATTATTTTATTTAAGAACAACATAGTACTAGCACAGTATTTGGGGCACTCAGAAGACAAGGAAAACAGCAGAAAACTGAACAACACTGCTCCCTAAAGAAATGCCCAAGCTATAGCCTCAGCCACGTCATTTCCCACTGACCATTACCTCCCAGTGGTTACCTTTTGTTCTTCTCTTTCTGTTGCATTTTGACACTTCTCAATCTTCCACTGCCGCATGAAATCTCGCAGATATCCAAAGAGAGTGAGAACACCATAGCCTACGTAGGTCAGCACAGCAACCAGCATCGGTGTTTCTTCAAAAGCTTCATTGAAAGGCCTTTTGTATAATCCTCCATTGTGCACAATATGATTTATCTATAGCAAAAATTTCAAGAGAGGTAGTTGTGAGATATTCATTCAAGAAATGACAGATAGGCATTTCAGAGTAGTCTCTGGCCCTCTAATCAGATATAACCTCTGCATCCCCTCCCTCCCCCCAGCTCAAAGCACTTCCAGCTAGGTTCAGCCGTTACTGATAAATACTGTCAGTCTCCATATAGGAGGTTGCTAAGTTGCTGATAGAACCAAAGTCACAGTCACCAATTTAGTGCAGTTTAACATCTCATTAAAGCTCTTTAGCTTGAGAAGTTAGAGAGCATTGCTTACATCCAGACCAACCAAAATGAAAAACCTGCCTTTCCCCTTCACCAAGAACTAGGTAGGCACAAATAATAGAACAGTGAGGATTCCCAGGCTCATTACAGGCAAAAACAAAATAGAAGTGAATAGTTTTATCAATCTAAACAATGTATTCTCAAGATTGTGAGAACTAAAAAGTAACTGGAAAACATCAACATAGACTCAACTTTGGAAGCCTATATTATTGTAACAAAACAAGCATAATCTATGTGTCTCCATAGCTGTTAGCCTAAAGATGGTGACATAAACACTGTACTCATCCATGAGGTGGACATGACACAACAGACAAAAAAAGTCATTGTATACACAGTCTCAACATCGCATATATGTCAGCACACAGAACAAAGCAAGGCTTTCTGCATAAAATCCAAACTAAAAGTCATCTGGCTACTTACATACCATCTCCTGAAGATAAAAGCTTGACTAGTTGTATAATACATGTGTATGTCCACCTCAAGTACAATTACTCTAATACATAACATTTGTGACTATTACAGAAAAACTTCACAGCTACAAGGCAAGGGCTCACTCCACACTATGGGGAAAACCATCATGGTTTTAACTAGACTACTTGTTCAAAGAATTAAGTTAAGATCAGATCTCAAAGGTCAATGTATCAAAACATAGAAATCCAGCCACTAGATGCAAATTGCCATCTGTATTCCTAAAAGCTGTGGAATATCTACCCTATAATAGAATAGCTACATGTGAAAGAATACTCTCAGGGACATAAATCCCCTATCTGTAGCATCAAAGGTGACAAGTCTTACGCCTTGCAGAACAGATTTGTTTTTGCCAGTACTCCTAGCCTTAGGAGAATTACAACCTATTAGGTCATCTAAACAGATTAAGATTGGCATACAATTCTGTAACACTCTGGTATCCAAATATATTATGAAGAACATTGCCAGATGTGCATGGGAGCAGCTAGAAGACAAGCAATACCTTTCAATAAATGCCTATATTAATAATAATAAGACAAGGATGTATCAAGGATGTTGCTCACATTTCTCTGGACTGTACTCAAATTCCAGCTGACAGCCAGATATAAAAATAAATGTATTTTAGAAAATACTCTAATCAAAGAAACATCAACACTGAGGAAAGAAGTTGATCCTAAATACATCAAAAAAGGACAATAGCAAATAATTAATGAGGCATGGGGGCCAGCAGACAGAATAAAACCAGTTATTCACCCATGACACTCATACTATCACATGGGAAAGGAAGTCAGAGTTGTCCTAACCTCTGTAACAGCTGCTGAATCAATAAAGGTGCACATACACACTGGCCTCACCAGCCACTGCATTATTTGGAAAGCAACACCTGCTCATCTCAGGTGCTGGAGCAAGACTGTATTTCAAGCCTGGCATTAATATCTTGAAAGCAAATTTTTCAGAAGCAAGGGTCTGCCCTTAGGACACAACTATGCAGTCACTGAGTATGAACTGCACCAGCAGCTTCCTCCCGATACTCATTTCCACCTCTTCCCTTTCGCCAACTTGGACATCCAGAACAGTTTTAACCAGAGCAAATCCTCAATTCGGTCACAATAGCTGCGGGGACTTTAGAACTGGCACAAGTGTGGAAATAAAACAGCAAAGACACAGTAGATGTCTTTTAGCAGCAGCTCTTACCCCAGATGCAGATAACCAACTTGCAGCACTTTGAGGCCAGGTTTAATACTGAAATAGTTTTAAAAACATATTGCATACAGTGGTGGCTTAAGTTAGAAAATTACCATGCTTTGGAACAGGTGTAGGAACATCTGCTTACCACACTGCAGCTCAGACGATGGCAATTTAAAGCTTTAACACAGGATATTGGTTCATACACTGTTTTTTTCAGGAACAGTCTAGCCAAGGGAACTGCCCCTACCCCACTCACTCCCACTCTGAGCCATCTGCATCACCCTCTAGCCTGCACAACTAAGGTTAATCTGATTTTCAGCACAGTGTCCTTCCAACACTGAACTGATCCAGGTTGGAAATACGATGTTTTGCAGGAGATTATTAGACCTGAATAGTCTTTACAGCACCACTCCACAAACTCGTCTGATAGATCTCAGCAAACAAGAACCAGCAGCTGTCAGGGAGAGAGGAGGGCCAGCAGCACCGTAACCATCAACAGGCTCGGTAAGCCAACGCTGCAGCGGAAATAGAGAAGAGAAAGCTTTCATGATTTTACTCTCAAGGTTGCTTAACTGTATCACTATAGCTTCAATTAATGAAAACATAAAATCTTATTGTATCCAGATCTGAGAAAGATCATGTGCCAAAGCTCCAACTACTACAGTTTCACAGCTTCATGAATTAAAGTTGAATTTTGTGTCCTCATACTGATAGATCAGGCTGTCAACAGCAGCTATTCAGGAGCATGCACATAACATACCTTCTACCTGTAGCTGTCTACAGTAGCTGATTTCTGGATAAGCAGACAGAAAACTGGTAGCGACTACTTTGCAAATTACCTAGCATCTAATAAATAGAGATCACATCAAAGCTTTTAATGTCTTTCCCAGGTAACTGGAAGTTTATCTGGAAGAAATGAAAGGCTACATCCTAAGGGTACATATCTGAGGTTACCTAATACCAAAAAATAGCTATTGAAAACACCAAACAAACAACTAACCCAAACCTATACACAATTTTAATCAGAATAAAGGCATACCATTTTTTTTCCAGGTCTTCTGAGGTGCCTCTGCTTGTGACAAATGCTAAAACTAACCAGTTATTCCACATGACCAAACCAAACATTTCACTGAGAAAGGCCCTTTTGGGAATACCTGTACTGAACGAACACATACACCTATCAATTTCACCTCCCAGTGTTCTTCATACATACATCCTTACACTCTCATGTTAGCTACCACATAAGCTGAGAAGCTTCTATGCTATCCTATCTGAATTAAACATTAAAGAAATACTCTGAATGCAATTCCACAGACTTTTCATGAAGCACATGATGACTCTAAATAGTCTAGAACTGCCTATAGAAGAGACATTTGTAGTTACATTTTCGGTACAAGCCTATTCATTTTTCCAAGAAGGCCTTATGAATCTGCACATTAGCCTTAAAATGAAGGCTGACATGCTGCGAGCTCCAAGCCTGCTGCCAAAGAGCAGTAAATTCAGTTCCAGAGACCAAGAAAGAAGGTGGGTACAGCTTAGTGATTCATTTCCTTTTCTGGGAAGAAAAAAAAAGTGTGCAAGATTAAGACTTTTATGGTTCCAACAAGTCCTATGATAACAAAGTGAGCCATGACCTTTGAACTAGAATATACTGCATATCTAAGTGAAAACTACAAAGAAAAGTCAGGGTTCACCTAAGCGTGTGGTTCAGAAAAGCAGGTGTATGCTCACCTACACCTCTCTTTCCTGTACTGCCCAGGCCACATGTACACAGAAGAGCACGATCGCATTAAGAAACTCAACTGCAGGAGAAAAATCAGAGAGCAGCACCCAGCTGGTTACAGAGGGCAGCAAAGAGATGGCATTCCGAATCAGCCACAGGTAATGCCTGTGTTGGGCCAAGCTCTTGGGGAAACAAATCACATAAAACAGTACTGTTAACAGTTACTGTGCAGCATCATCATACAGCTACAGCTAGAAAGGACTGATTGGTCTAAGCAGAACACATCAGGGAGCCTGATTATAATCATCTCCCAACCTGGTAACAAATAGTTCCAATTCACAAGATGTTACGTTACAAAATGGACTTCGGATTTAGTTCATCTTGCAAATTAGAAGCATTATAAGCAGCACGATAGCATGTCTAGTACAGGCAGAGGATGGGATTGTGGATGTATGCACATGCAGCACAAGCATACCCAAGCTGATATTCTTACCTAACTACACCACAAAGTTATCCTTTAAAGATCATGTTGGCCTCCAGATAGCATCAGATCTTGCAGTGCCTTAAGGTCACATACCATCAGAATGAGACTCCAGCTCCACAGACAGAAAAGATATTTCTGCCTATCCTGAGTTACTCAGATTCTTTAGTGACATATATGGAAAACATCTCACATAATACCCTTTTTGCAGTTCCTCAGCATGACTACAGGTCATCTGGCATTAGGGACAGAATAGTGTAATCTACACAAAAGTAGTTCTCATTTAAGCCACCCCACTGAGCATAAATTCACACTAGAATGTATCCAATTGCATGTTTTATTGATTACAACCTCCACTATCCTACTACATGTGAAGATAACTCCTTTATCAGAGTAACTAAAAAACTGCAATTCATAAACAGCAGTCAGCAGTAAACTTGCTTTTACTACTATCCTTCACCATTTTTCATTTTCTAAATTTGGACAGTCAGATCTTCAGAGAAAGACCATCATACCTCACTGTCATGGATTTACAAAGACGAAGAAATGAAACTAGCAAATAGATACAGATTTTAGTGTTAATTATGCTTTCACTGCCAGCACCCAAAACAAGTCGCGTACGAGACGCATAATTCTGAGCCTGACTGTCTTTTCATTAAAAACGTCTTTCTCAAAACCAATAGAAAAAGGGTTTTCAGTATATTGACTATACCTGTTGTCAGCAGACAACATGGGTAAGAACTCAGCCTAAACAAAGTCAGCAAGGTAGAAAACAGTAGATGCAACAGAGCACACAAGAAGCCAAACACCCTCAGCTGAAGAGTACCACGCTTAACTTGCAAAAGCTATAGAGAAGTTTTGCAAGAAGACAAAGCCATGCTTAAAGAGAGGAACATTTGTAGACACTACTGTAGACAACACACGGTGTTTATCACAGGAATCTGGGTACATAGCATGCATGGCAGGTATATACTTTAGAGAGCGAATATGCTACAAGTGCAACAGGCACAGCACACAGTAAGAGAACTACACAATAACTGGTTATGCTGCTACCCCAGGAAAACCTTAACACTGTGTATTAAAGAGGTTGTTTCACTTCATGCTGCCAGGAAGAACAAAGCCAGATGAACCTGGCAGCCTTTATGTAAACACCTTAAAAGGATTATTTAAGCTGGAACACAACTTGGCTAAATTCTTAGAATTCAGAAGCTTCTCACTGCCACACACCACACATACTGCAGAAACTTTACTAGCAGCTTTGCAGCTTCTTTCATAATGCGGAAGACTGCTTCTATGAGCTGCTTGCTTTTTTGTCAAAGATTCCTGCCAACTATAAGGAATAAAATGGAAAGATAGAGGATGCACCTCTGCTCTAGGATGTGCCTCCAGTCTCAAATGCAGTCACATTTAAAATAAAGGATCAAGGGAATCAGCACTACAGAAACTACAGCAGTAAGCAAGAACTCTGTTCTAAGCTGTTAGGGTATTCTGTGGCAATTTTACTGTCACCTCCAGCTCTTTTCCTTGCACTGCTTTGGTTTTTAGACTTCAGATCTCAGATTGTTGCATAAATAGAAAGACCAAATATTTACTACCAAAATGAGAATTAATTGATTTGAATCACACTTTAAACTTAAAAAAAAAAAAAAATCACAGGAGGGAAACTTGTTTTACAAAAGAGACTTTAAGTTAAGTTAAATATTTGTTCTCATTGGCAGATATTACAAAATATTTTGATTTGCAACCAGTTACTCCCAACAAATTTGGCATTCCTTTGTTAAGATGCAGTCGCCACATCTACACAAACTTCATGTTGTTAAGTGTTGTTAGGGTTCTTTTCCTTTTAGCAATTGAATGATGCAATTAAGTTTGAGGGTTTTTTACTGGCTACATATGTCGCACAACTTGAATCCCACTGAGAATTTTTTCTAACAGTTTACCTTAAATTACCTTAAACCTAATATATTACTTTATCTAGTATGTTCAGTAGATTTTGGGTGTACAACATTTTGACAGAAAATTCCTTAACTGCACACTTAATTTCTAAATGTGTTTTACAATAAAGATTTCCAGACAGGGCAAGTCTGTAGTGGTTCACTAACAAGTCAATCAATCTCTAGGCTCTCTGGCACCTCTGAAAACATTCCTAACGTACTCTAGAATTCGCTCTCATTTATTTTTACAGACCTTAAGCCCCATTACTTCAACATTTTAGCTCCTGCTTTCTCAACTGTAAGTAATCTTCAAGACTATACTTCTCAGTCAAAAATCGTTGTTTTTCTAGGAGTGATTTCTTAATGAAGGCAAAAAAAATTGGAAGCCTTGTTGAAGCTGGGCCAATGTTTTATGTTCCTCCTAGAGAAACTGAAGTCAACAGATAATTAAGATAAAGCTTTTTTTTCCCCAACAAATTGAAAGCATGACATTCAGGAAAACAACGTTTCTGCTGTACAATTAAGACAGGAAAATACAACACGACATATCACTCAAGTAGTTACAATAACAAAAAATGAACTTGCATACATTTGTAACAATTTATTATACCATTTAGTGCTTATCACAAGCTAAATTTGAAATGGCAGTCCCAATATAACTGGAAGATTTTAACATTTCATCCAAACTGACTTCAGTTTGGATATATACCCAAACCTAAGAGGAGCCAGTCACATCAACGGCTACCATAGGCGTTTGTTTTCATACTAGTACAGATACACAAATACTCAACAAGTACAACACTGGCACTACATCTACTAATTTAATATGATAGCCTCAAATATTCATTTAGCCACATAAAAATGTTGTGTAGCTATTCCTTCCACAAAGCCTTATAGTCTTTTATAACTGAATTTGGTATTAGAAAAGTATCCTCACGCACAGGTATGCTTTTTCAGAAATAAAGTCTTATCAATTAAAAGATCTGAAGGAGATCACACTCTTTTCTAGGTCAGACGATTTTCTCCTCACTTCAGTTTTACATTACTGACACAATAAATGCAGTCAATTAAAAAAGCCAAGCAAGAGGCAGAAAGTAATTTCTTTCCTAAGGTCTGAGGCAAGCCTCAGAGTACACGCTACAAGCCCCAAGGGACACATTTTTACAAGGGTTCAAGGATTAAACACTAATATCTAAACCTGGGCAAACTCTCCTGCAATCCATGAGTTTATCTCTGTAACCATGAAATAACCAAAGATGGAAGGGACCTCCAGTGGTTATCATGTCCAACCCCCAGCTCAAAGCAGGTCTAATTACAGCAGGTTGCTAAGGGCATGTCCAATCCCATCTTAAACACCTCCAAGGATGGAGGTTCCACAACCTCTCTGAGCAACTTTTCCAGTATTTTACCACTCCAATGGAAAAATCATTTTCCTTATATGTAATCAAAATTTCCCATTCTTCCACATTACATCAGTTGCCTCTCATCCTATTGTGACACACTTCCAAGAGTCTAGCTCCTTTTTCTCTATATCCTCCAGCCAGCTAGTTGAGCCTTCTCCTAAGGCTGAGCAAACCCAGCTCTCAGCCTCTCCTCGTACCTCACGTGCTCCAGCCTCTTCTGCTTCTTGGAGGCCCTCCGCTGGATTCACAGATTCACATGACTATGTCAGCATCTTTCTGGGGAGCTCAAAACTGGACACAGTACTCAAGATGCAGTCTCACAAATGCTGGGTAAGTGGGAACAATCACTTCTTCGTGAATAAGTTAATGAGATTTAGTTATTTAGGATTTTTTTTTTTTTTTTTAATCAGAAATACTTGCATTTTAAATTTGCACACAGATGTGAAAAAAACCACAATTCTGTACTCAAATTCCTTTTTATACCAGTGGATAAGGCAACTATTTAACATCTTTATGTTATTGTAACCTTCATCCGAAACAAGGCCTTAGTCACATCGCTGACACCACTAACTCACTGTAACAAGAAAAACTTGGAGTATTTCTTGCACTCCTCTTTGTACTGTCTTCTCCCAGAGAAGTTACACTAACCTGAATTCCAGAAAAGATATCTATAAAATCAAGATGAAGCCATCATTCCCCTGCATCCTGAAGCATCTCACGAGATAAGCCTAAAAGCAGTATGACTGGTCTCTCTAAAAAAAAACGAACACAAATCACAGGACCACAGAAGCTGTTTTTAAGCATGTACACACCAAAGCTTTTAGAAAAAAAAAAAAAAAAATATCTGTGCTGCCCATTTTAATAGCTGTAAGAACTCAGGACTTTTGATAGTTTTAAAGGAATGCATATCCCACAGTCCTCCCACTCTCTTCAACCAAACTACTCCTCGTCTTCCTGAGGAAGTAGTACGAGACCTTGTTTACAAAAGGAGGTATGCAATAAGCTATCCGGAGATTGCTGGAGTATGGCATTTGAAGACCTTCTAGAAACATCAGGGCAATTAAAACTTGGTTGTATCATTCCAGCTCCTATCTAACTGACTTGGAGATACCACACACAACAGAAATTTAGAAATTAGATATCTAAAACCTACATTCTAATTAATTTTTTTAGTTTGAGATTATTTCTTCTTCAACATCAGCATAACGGAACCATTCTAAGGTGAGAAGCTCAATAAAAGAGTCCAAAAAAATACATTACTAAAAATCTGATCACAGTAGTAGGTAGATTCTAGTAAGTTATTATGGAAAAAAAGGCCATCTCGTCCCATTAAGTATGTCCCAATCTCCCTATTTTAAGCAAGAAAATTTTCTTCAGATGCAGTATTAGAAAACCATTAGCCACTTGCTTCAAAGCAAAACACTGCAATGGAGAAATACATTCCAGTTTCAAACTGCATCGCACAAAGAAAAAGCAATTTTCCCTGCACTGTTTATTATTCCCACAAGTGTCTTGATAGCTCCCAAACACCATTTTTCTACTGCACTCACTTAATACCCTCTCCAATAGATCAGAAGGACATAAAAAGCAGAATCATGCACAACCTGAAGAGGTAACTTCACTATTCTTTTATTTAGACTTGCTTTCTTTCTCCTGGCTGTGTTCCTGTCCTCACATCATGACCATAGCCTTCGAGATGTCAGGCTTTCATCTTACGTAGTGCAGTATTACACTGAAGCATCTAAATCAGTTTTGAACCCTTCTGTAGATTACTGTTCTTCCTAACCATGCACTCCCTTAACAGCACACAGTGAGAAATAAGTTAAGTTACTTTTCTCTGATATCCCACAATTTTCAATTGCTAGATATTTTTTCAGTCTCTTTTAATCAAGGTGCTTATAAAGAGACTGTCGCATGCATTGAATTTGAATCTCTAAACAGATTAACTGTTAGTAGAATCAAAGTAATTTAAACACGGGACTTCCCAGGAAAGCCAAAGAAAGAGCTGTTATTTGTCTTAGTATTTCAACTGAATGTTTTGGGTTTTTTTTTAATATGCTGAAACTGATGACATTTCACTAATCTCCAAGGCAGCCACAGTCAGTTACTGCACAGTCTTAGCAGGCAGCAAGTTCCTCTCTCCTCTTACCAAGGGGAAGGATTAGCAGTTCAGATCCCAGCAGGAGACAAAGTAATGCAACCTATTTAAAAATTAAGGTGAACAATTTCACCCTTTTCTGCTTATGCTGGAATAACAGTAAAGAGCCCACACTATGTTAAGTACCAGTCTCTCTCTGTGAAGGGACTTGTAAGGAAAGCCTGAAATCTGTGTCATAATACCATTGAATCTAAACTTTTTTTTTTTTAGGGGAAAAAAGAAAAAAAACCCCACAACAAAACCAACCAAACCAACCCCAAAACTTACTCAGGTAACCACAGCAGAAATATCCTAGGTAGGGGCAGACTCCTTTTTTCACATCATTAAAAATGGGTAAGGCTTTCCTGCACTACCACGCCCTACAGGAGGGCATGGTGCTGTACTACCCTGTCTCTAAGCTCTCCTCTCACAAGCTCTAGGTTTTTCCAGGCAAGTTGCCAGCAATGCACTTCTTTATACCAAAGGCTTTCCTTCCCACTCTTCTTCTCATCAATATATTAATTTTATCTATCCCTTCTTGCCTTTTACTTCTCTCAAGGACCCTGTCATAGGCTTTCTTGCAAAAGCACCTTTTTTATCTCATCCTTACTTTTCTGGTTTTTCTACTAAGTAGGAATTGCACTCTCGTGTAAACTGCCTCCTTTCTGGTACTTGATTACTTTGCATTCCATAGATCTCTGTCACTTGCAGATTCTCAAGTGTTCCATGTGGTACGTACATAGTATAGAAATATACATACAGAGACAAATATATTCAACACATGGTAAGCATTAAAACATGCTTCCCTTCTCCTGTGTAAAGGCCCAACAACCAAAAGTCAAAAGCCAAAAGGACAATCAGGTAGCCAAATCTGTGATACATCAGTGACCATACCTTTCGCGGCTCTGAACTTCCATCACTGATGCTACTGGAGAAAGCTGTACACGGCTAGTACCCCTAAACGGTCACTCCTTCCAGTCAGGTTCTAACACTTAAACCCTCATTTTGAAAGTTAGCAATCTGGCCCACATAAAATTACAGAGAAAAGAATGCAAAACTCCTCATTATAAATCTCTGTTTGACCAGCAAGCAGCTGCCAGAAAGATATAAAACTTCCTTATACTCTTCTTACATCCTCTGACAATGATGCTACACTTTGACTTTTTGCTAAGATTTCTCATGACCACTCCTCCAGCAAGCCATCCCCCCACCCCGCTTTAGAAACTGTTGTCTCAAATGCCTGAGGCTTCCAAGGCATATTTGAACACAGTATCACACGTAGGCTACTAACTGAATAGAACGCCTCATAAAACAGCAAGGTTTTTAAGCTTCCTCAGTTTGACACTGAGGGTTTTTCCATTCACATGCTGCATCTCCTGTGTTTTCCAGATACGCAGCTGAACAAAATCCTTGAGGAAAAACCCTCCTTACCCGACTTTTCTGTTCTTCTGAAGCAGAACATAGTTGTAATCAGAGCTTCTTCTTTAAAAAGCACAGAGAGGGGAAAAAACCGCTCACAGAAGAACCACCACCATGCTTGGTCTTAGTGCAAAAATGTACACCTATAGTTTTATAGTCGGCAGTGCTTGGTGTTTGCAAGGCAAGATCACCAGTGCCACAGCTCCCCAAACCAGTAAAAGCTGACACCGGTGACAACCAAAAGTATTGTACCCTCTTCCTCCATTTGTTCATTCCCAATACTGTGCTATCACTTCCCAGGTGACAGGGCAAGACTATGAGTATCCATCCATGGACAGAAACACAGTAAGTATCCTTGGTTAAAGTTAACTCAGGAAAAAAATAAAAGTTTTGTTTTATCCTGCACCACTTCTCAAGCAGCTTTCCATACTGCTGGGACTGCCTTCAAAGGGAAACATTAAGTACCTTACACTGTACCACAAAAGTTTAGTGTTTCGCAGAGAAACAACTGGAAGTCTGAAAGCACAAATACAGGCTCGCATCACAGGGCGTTAAAACAGCTAGACGGGAAGTGCTGCATCAACCTTTAACTCTTCCGTAGAGGAAAGTCCCTACGCGAGGCTACTTGTACCTGTGGCCCTGTGCATCACACCTGTAACAATAAAACAGCGGTGAAGACCAGCGCTGAAGTCTTTCCTTCTGACGCACAGACCCATTACGTTAAAGCGAAGTTTAAGTTTAAAGCGCTGCTGCTCACGAAAGCCTCGCGGTACCGACGGCAATGACTCGAGGGCCCGCTGTGCCCCGTGGCGTCACCAGCCTGGCGAACAGACGCCCGCCAGGCGCGGCCCTCCGAGGCAGGCCCCGGACCGGGGCACTCTTCCCCCCTCGCCAGGCGAGGGCCGGCGGGCACAAACCCGAACCCCGCCGGCCGGCGGAGTTTTGCCGAACTCCCCAACAGCCACACCTCGGTGGCTTCCCGGAGCCCGCCTGCCGCCGCGGCGTGGGGGGCGGCCGCAGGCTCCCCCGGCTCCCCAGCCCACCCGGGGGGCACCGGCGGCTCGCACGGAGGGGCCGGCAGCGCCCCGCAGAACCGCTCGCCTGCAGGAGATCGCCGAGGACAGCCCTCTCGCAGCCCCGCCAGCCCCACCCGCCACCGAAGACCCCGAGACGGGCCATCACTGGCCACCCCCCGGCCCGGCGCCGGCCCCGCCCGGGCGGCGGAGGGCGCCCAGCGCACACCTGGGTGTCGGGCGCGGGCAGGCCGCGCACGTAGCCGTTGCGGAGCTCGCCGTGGGCCACGCCGCTGCAGCCGTTGGCGCGGAGCTGGGCACCCGGCGCCGCCGCAGCCCGCTCGGGTCCCTCCATCCCGCCGGCTCCGCTGCGCTGCGCCGCGCCCGCTCCGCCGCCCCCGCCCGGTCGCGCCGCGCCGCACCGGAAGCGCGAGCCGCCGCTTCCCCCAATCGCCGGCAGAAACGTCACACACGGGGAGGGACTCCGCAACGACACATCAGCGCGCGTACGACGCTATCGGCGAAGGCCAGCGATGGGGCCCAATGAGAGCCCCGCATGCCAATCAGGTGGGAGGGGAGCGAGGCGAAGGAAGGAGTCTGCCCAATCGCAAAGCCGAAAGTTCGGAGGGAGGTGGAGTCAGAACGTGAAAGTTGTCCAATCACTTGGCAGAGATGAAACCGGGAACGAAGAGAAGGAGATGAGCTAGCCAATCACAGCGCGAGGTGGAGGGAGGAGCACGAGCGAACATCGGTGTCCGTCCAATGACAGGAGGGAAGAGCAGGGCGGTGGCTGAGGCAGCAGCCAATGGGCGGGCGCCGGAGCTGGCTGGCGGGGCAGGGTGTGAGGCGGCGGCGCGCGGGGTTCGCCGAGGGCCGCGCCGCGGGGCGGGCCCAGAGCTGGTGGCTGGAGGCGCGGCCGTGGGGGCGCCGGCCCGAGGGGGGCTGCCCTGCCCTGCCCTGCCCTGCCCTGCCCTGCCCTGCCCTGCCCTGCCCTGCTCTCGGGGAGGGACCCGCTGCGGCGTCAGCGCTTTCCCTGGCGCGAAGGGGGCAGCGCCGCGGGGTGCGCGCGCCGGTACCGCTTCCGTTACCGGCGGCGGCCCTTCCCTCGGGGCACCCCGGGCGCCGGAGGGGGGAGAGGGCCAGGGTGGGAAGAGGCAGCCGGGGAGCCCCTCACCTGTACTGGCTGCTCTGAATCGAGGGAGCCGATGAGCGAAGCGGTTCCTTCAAGCCCGGGGGGGTTGTCCCGGGACACACAGGCCTCGGGCCGGGCCGAGCCGGGCTGAGGGAACCCGTCGCAAGCCCGGCGGGAGAAGCCCCGGGTGAAACGCTTTGAATGGCTTTTCAGGAGGTCAGGCTGAGTTACTGGAATGTCCTTTCCTGCCTAGAATCGACTTCGAGAGGCTTATCTTGGCTCACGTCCACCTGGGTAATGAAGGACCTGATAGGAAACCCTGCAGACAAGTTCCAGACAGAGCTTAAGTCAATACGATTTAAATTTGGGCTTAAAGATAGGTGTATGCTTGGCTGCCTTCCTGATCTTGTATCCCTGACAGCTGGAGTTGCCAGTCTGTTAGCGCTGCCTGCGGCTGTGTTTAAAAACCGACATGTATTTGGCTATGAATTTGAGTATTTTCTGACAGGATTTGGAAATGCATACTGCAGTCAAAGACCAGGTAAACTAAACCCTGTATTTAGGTCAAGGGTAGGCATTACCAACCTTAGTAAAGTTTGGGTTACCAAACATCACACAGACAACACCAGAGGAAAGGTGCTCTGCAAACCACAAGACACCTGTATTTGTGCACTATTACACAATTTGTGTACATCTTGGTGAGGGGGTGGGAAGGCGTCCAGACGTTTCTGAGTTGCAGGAGTGTTAACTGGTAGAAAGGAAACAGCCTAACATGTTGAATCACATACTGAAGAGATGGAAGAGTGTGACCTTTGATTTCTCCAGTGTAATTGAAAGGGAAGGGCTGTGATGTTTCTTAGAGTGTAACTTGAAACAATCAGAACAAATCTCAGTTGACACAATGGAAAGTGAACAGGTTTAAGCAGATGAATTTGAGAGAATGGTCTCATCCTTTTCTTTCTGATTTGCTACTGTTGAGACTTATTTTTCTGTATTACAGCCACATCTTGGTGCCTCTGTCATGGATCTCGTTGCAAATGAACATGGAGTTCCTAACAAAAGTGAATTAGCTCTTGTGAAAGATGGTCATTTCTCTTCCCTCAAGAAGACTTGGGAAAGCTTCACGGCCTGATTTCAGTGCGTTGGTAGGCAGCAGTGTGTGCCCAGCACACTTTGTATCGCTGGGTCACCTTTGGACAAGAGGGCTTTTTGTAATGAGGAGAACAAGCACAGGCTGGGTGTGAGACCTTGTTCCTTTTCTTGCTGTGGCCACTCCCGTATCTTGACTGCCACGAAAACAGGTATGGACTTGCCCAAGGAGGATTCTTTCTTCACCTGGTTTCGGTATGCAGTGAGACAGAGCCCTCAGCTCAGATGGGCTGGGCTGTGTCCCCTCTCTTGTGTTGCAGGATGGGAGCACGGGAGAGACTGGTCTTCTTAGGAAGGACCCAGTGATCAAAGCAGCAAACACCCCTGTTGAGCATTCGGGTGCTTGTGCAAGTGGATTTGGTTCAGTGTAGGTGCAGTTAGGAGTGCTGGTGGGGAAGAGGCACAGCGACTCCTCTTGCTGCTGAGCTTTTTCTGGACAAGGAGGGGAGGGCTTTTGCAGAGTTGAAGTGATCTATGAGGAAATGAACAAATATTATAATGAAAAGAGTAAATGAGTGAGCAAGTGAGAGAGAAGTGTACTAGAGGCCCACACTGTGGAACTTTTTTTTGTAGGAACTTTTCCCGCATTGCCATAGTTGCCTGTTGTCATTTTCCTCCTGTCTCCTCTCCCTTTGAACAGAATGGATTGAATTTTACTGACCAGTTTGTGCCATGCGGTGCAGATGGTCCACCAGCCTACGCTCACAGGGCATGTGTGGGGCAGCGCCCTCCACCTCCTGCCCACCTGCGTACGGAGGAGTTTCATCTGCTAATGCCTTATTTCTAGAGAGGATAAGCTGCCTCACCCACCAGGCGCTGGGCCTCACTGCCCTGTTATGTGTTCAGTTAGAGCCCAAACCCCTTCCACATGGAGGTACCTGGCAGACTGGTTACTTCACCTGTCCTTAAACCCAACTAGCCCAAACCCTTACAAGGCAGTGGTTTCAGTTTTGGTTTAGAAACAGAGCAAGAAAAACCATTAAGGGACCTAGCGGTTAACTTGCGCAGGACTGGGCAGTCTCACGTAGTGGCTGCAATACTGCCCTGCACATGGGACCTCATTGTGCTGTCAGGACCCACCCTGCCCTTAGCATGGGGCCGGCATAACTGGGTGTTTGAAGGGCATCATTCTGGCACAGCGCAGGGGGCAGGGGAGGGCTGCAGGGACAGAAGAGTCCAGGATATCCATGGAGACAAGTCCCAGCGTAGGGGTGCCCTCCCAGGGCACAGCTGCTGCCACAGGCAGCACCCATCACGTCGTGCAGAGCTCCTGGAGTCATACCTTGGAGCAGCTCTGGTATGGCTCCGTGTGACAGGCGAGACACCCAGGTACACAGCTGGCTGCAGCTTGTGCCTCTGGACTGCACAGTTGCAAAACAGAGGAGGCAAATAAAACTCGGAACAGCAAATTCCAGTTCTAAGTTTCCTTTTAGGTCTGAAGGATACTGTTCCTGTGAGCTGGCAGAGCAAACAGCCTTACTCAGCCGACTGAGTGAAGCAAAGGACCGTATCAAAAATTTGTAATGAGTCAAAAGGAAGAGTGGACCATAAGTAACAAGTCAGACAGGCAGGGATTGCTGTGCAGCAGGCTCATACCAACAGAGAGCTTACATCACTGATGTGAGTCAATGGGTGCTGTTCCTAACCCTCTGTAGGTTTGGGGATCACAGCATAGAGTTGTGAAGTTTGGAGACAGCAGAAGGGCAAATTCATGAAGGAACAATTCAGTAACCACTGGGACAGGGAAAAATAGCAGAAAAAATTTCCACTTTCAACATCCTAGAGAGAACAAGGGCCTTCTCCACTGATAAGAGGTAATCAGAACTCGTCACTGAAATGTGACTGGGGAGAAGAATTTCCTTTGAGAAAGGAGTGAGTTGATAACTGAGACAAAATTGGGTACGTGAATGATGCCAGCTATGCAGAGAGTCTTGATGGAAGGTCTCAGGGTGGCTGTAGTCAGAAATAAACCTGAGCCTTTGACTTTTATGTCTGCAATGCAGAGACAGAATAAGCAGTGGCTCAGCCATTGCATTCAAGGCAGTTGCTAGCAGGCAGGCTGCTCTGAGAGAGAACAGTCTATGTTTTTCAGGTGCCTTTTCATCTTCAGTCTCCAGGTGCAGGCTGAAGCAAGCACGAAATGAGTGCTGAAGGTGCAATTGAAAAGGCTGCAATTTGGGCAGACCAATGCAGTGCTGAGATTAATATTCTGTTTCCTGGTTTTCTTTCACAGTTACAGCAAGCTAGCACTGAAACTGCAGGGACTGTGCTGGGAAATTGCTCCAGGGGAGCAGTGAACCTTGGTTTTTAGCTTGGGTCTGAATGGCAGAATGCCTGCCTGAAGCATAGGAGAAGAATTAGCAGAAGTGTGGGAAGCTCTTGCTCGTACCCCTCAGGGAAAGCTGATAGCTATGAGGGTGCCCCAGGAGAATTTGTCAAGCCATGAGCTAAACTTCATGGAAAGCTGGAGAGGCCTTGGTGTAGCTTGTAAGAGGAAGCGATGCTTGGAAGGTTGGCTAGCCTGGTATAGGAATGACCATCATTTGTCCTCAGCGTATCTTGATAAGTAGGTAAACTGTGAATGCCCACCGCAGATTGCTTCCTTCTGGTGGAGGCAAGGGGAGGCAGGTACACCTTTCTAAACAATGGAGTGGGTTGGTTTAAATTTAGCTGAGAACTGTGTTTCTGCTCCAGGAGAGACCCTCCTTGTCCTTAACACTTTGTGCTGTGAATGCTACAGTTCTAGGCTCATCACAGTTTCTGTTTTGCTGTCTCAGAGAATAATATTATTCTGGAAATAACTTAACCTCTAAAGCTATACAATGCTAAAAATCTCTGTTCAGACTATTTCTCCCTCTTTTTTTTGCAATGAAACGTTGACTGAACCTATCTCTAGGCACTGATTTGGGACAGAATTTGTAAACGTGATGAACTGTTTGCTGCTCAGCATGTTTGCCTGAAACCAGCCAGGCTTGGATAACTCTTTTGTGGTGAAATGGGAAAGGAGTCAGGACAGGAGATTTGTGATCAGAGATGCAAGAGGCCTGAGAGGCTATACCAGGGACTGGAAGATATGTATTAATACGGGTCTGATGAGCCACAAGAAAACAGAGATGTAAGAGGGGGTGGGATGATATGTGTAGGATCAGAGTGTTGGCCAGCAGAGCAGGACATGGAAAGGAATCCAGTGTGGCAGAGGGGATTAACGACAGACTGACTTAACCCCCTGCAGTTGTTACTCCTTTTGATACATCTAGCCAAGTTTAATCCTTCAGTTAGGAGGGAAGCAGATAACTCTATTTACCTTTTTTTTCCTTTTTTTCAAGTTACAAAGTATGTATAAGGTTGTGTTTCCAAGGGTGTGAGGGAACCAAGCAGCAGGACACTATCTCCTTGCTCATGGCTCCAGGCTTCTTTCAGCCAGTACTGAAGAGCTGTCTTTCTCTAGGTTTCAGTCAGGGCTGACTACCAAGGTTATCCTAGCTTCATTAGGAGCCACCTTCTCTATATTTTATCTGCTTTTCCTCCTGTCCCCAAGACTCCTGTGCAAAACAGAACTCAGAAAGTCACGTCTCTGTCCATCCCCATCCCCCTCCCAGTTCGAATTTCTGGACATTTACCTCTCCTTTGGACAGTGATTTGCACAGTGTTTTGGAATGGAGACTGCTGTTTCTCTGCAATGGAGTGAGACTGTATCCTATGTTTCACGCAACCCACAGCAACACCAGCTGTTTCTGGAGCCTGAGTTTTGGATCTTTCTTTATGCCATTGCAGTGGAACTGTGTGGTGATGTGTGTTCACAGGTCACTTACTAGCACTGTGGGACCAACAAAGGCTGTAGCCCCAGGAACACTGGTACTTGCCACTGAGAGAAGCTGATAGGGGTTAAAACTTTTCTAACAAAAATGATGAGTTTGGTCCTACCATGCAATTCACCTTGTATCTGTGTTAGTTATGTGGTTTAGCAGAGCAGGAGAGGCAGATTTGGGAATGAATGACTGAGATGGCATCAGTTATTTTATTATTCTTGGCTCATGTTGGCTTTTGTAAATGGAAATATGGCCTGGCAGAATCTGTGGTCAAGATACAGGAGTGTTAGCAGCATGGAGGTGCATTCAGTGCATATTTACTTGGGCAGCAGTGGTCAGAAGCAAGGTAATCTCAGTAGCTTCTGATCTTCTATTTGGTTCCTGTGACATGTTGTTAGTCACCCATACTGCTTCAGCTTTCATGTCCACCCTCCGTGGACATTTGTTGTCAGTCATGCCGGTTGCCACTCAGGTTGGCGAGTGGCAGAGCAGCATAGTAGAAGCTTTCTTTAGGTCTCAGGTTCAGTTACTGAACTCTGACAGTGCTCCGTGCATGTAAACAGGCCTCGGTCCCCGAGGTTCAGGGCTCCCTAGTGCATTCATTACTAGCTCCTCTATCTCAAACACATTGGGATTTGACCTCGCGTAGCTGATGTGATGGGGCCCCTATTTAATGACTCGCTCATCCGTCTCCCTGTTTCTAGCAGTGAAGACAGTCATGTGGCTGTAACCTATAACCAAGGTCTCTGCCTTTTCTGCCACCCCTGCTGGGTATTATTGAGCCAATGAGTTAATTTTGTTTGTGCCTTGCTTTCTTAATCCATAAAATGAGAGTAGTGAGACCATTACCCTCTCTCCCCCCCCCCCAATCCAGGATGAAGTGAAAGGCTGCATCTGTGTGGTATAAACAAAGCCCTAATTTACATGTAAATGCATGTGATATCGCTGTAGCAGCAGAGTTGTACCAGTGAAGCCCTCCTTGTGTGCAGGCAGCTTATGTCAGCGGAATAGGGCTCTTTTTTGAGCAGAACTTTTCCAAGTGCTATCAGCTGTATCAGCAAAAACATTGAATACCGATATAACTGCATCCTCATTAGGACCCAGAGCCCCATGATATTTTAATTCGTAACTTCTTTTTAGGTGCTTAAATACTTTTGAGGATCTAGGCCTACCACTTTTGGCACCATGGAAGTGACCCCAAGCTCCCCTCCCATCAGTACCCTGGTGAACAGGTTCAGAGCACACGTGGTCTCACGTTATCAATGGCTGCAGACTGCTCTGAGAAACTCTGGTAAAGGGCACTGAGCCCAACAGAGCGCAATCAGGCTGCAATGGCTAACTTCAGGGAGGACCACAACTGCTTCTGCTGCTGCTGCTTCTGACAACATTCTTGGTAGTGGAGGAGACTGGACAGGTTCTTCCTTATTCACCTGGTCCTGTGTGAAGAACAGAGCTGAAGACAGTGTTCCGCTGAAAACAGTGTTCCGCTGAAAATGTGTCTTTGTTGATAGTTTTTGTTCCATCCCTCGCTGATGTTATTACAAAGGTGGCACATGAGAAGGCAGCATACTGTAGAGAAGAGGAGAGATGGTGAGGACAGTACTCCAGCACCTGAGCAGTGACCAAACCTTAGCTTGGAGAAGGAAGGAAGGAGTGTTTGTCCCCTTTCAGGTACCAAGCACGGTTTGCAGGTTCTCATTCTCCCACCTCTCCTTTTTAGAAAAACTGGATGAAGGGAGCTAGAGAACTTGATAAAAGACATGGCTAAAGGAGCTTTCTTTAATGCTCGGCTTTCTACCTGCAGGGTGAATAAGTTCAACTCGCTGATCCAACAGAAAATTATCCCATGGAAAATTGACTATTTTTCCTTCAGGTCAGTGAGCTGAACGGACTTGATGGCTGGGGGAAGGTGGCCACAGATTAGATGCAAGGGGAAACAACCCCTTCTGTGCAGCCAATCGCTCTTGAATTACAAATCGGGTATTAGGGGTGATGGGAGCACAGAAAGAACCAGGTACCTGAAGCTCAGTCCAGAGAAAAAGGCCAGTACAGGACAACAGAAGGCTGCTGCCTCTCCTTTTGGCAAGGGTATTATTATTCAGATAGAGGAGAGAGAGGCTTTGCCAAACAGTGCAGTGGGGTAAGGGAGAAATTGAACAGAATCCTTAACTACCTATAACTAAGTATTTAAAAACTTTCCCTTCAAAATCAAAGTAAATAAAAGCTATGCTTAACTTGAGGAAAGGAAAAATGTTGGAGGCTGTTCCCTATCATAGGGGAAATCTGCCGCGGGACCAGGGATGGGTACATGGGCTTCAATTAGGGAGAGTGTGATGCTGCAGGCAGGACACGCACTGAGCACTCGAGGTGTCTTTCCTGCTCGCACCGCCCAAGTGTGTGTGTTGATCAGCATCAGCCAAACAGGGCGGCAAGGCTGGCTCTGCGCTTGCCCCCAAGTGCAGAGGAGACACGTCTGTGTCTGACAAGCGTAAGAGGCAACTGTGGGGAATGCCAATATTCACAGGAAAATCCCATCTCCAGTGAAGATGCTGCAAGCCTGAGTGGCTGCTGTGTCGGGCATGGCCATAAGAGGGAAGTGTGTGCTCAGGCATTAGGTGTCTTTCTCCGGGCTGGAGCAATCCCATCTGGGTTGGTTGTGGGCTCTGCAAGCAGCGTGGACTCTGCCTGGGTCCCACCTGCTGTGCGGGGCTACAAGCAGGGCCGGTGCTTCCGGAGGCACCTGAGCTCAGCCACAGCCAGGCGTCCAGGTAGCGATGATGAGGATGGGGAGAGAGGGGACCAGGGGCCGGAAGGTGAATTGTCATGTGCAGGTGCCTGTCACTTCGTGGAGGTGGGGGAGGATGAGATGTGCAACCCTGACCAGTCCTGGGAAAACTGGGGCTGCCTTGAACAGAGATGCTGGGCAGCCAGGTGGGGAAATGTCATTTCAGTTGGGTCTTCACACATGTACATAAGATCACTAGTTGTATTAGCTGGATCATACTCAGGCTAGGGCATTCAGGCTCAAGGATGATGATGTTGAGGTTCTTTTAGGAGGGGTAGGGGACCTCAAGAGAAAGAGAGGTGAAGTCAGCAGGGTGAGCTTGAAAGGTTTACAAAGAGGAGGGTGGGTCCAAAAAGATATGGGCAGGCATCCCTGCCAGCTCTCTTTTGCCTGAAGCACTTCTCAGAGCATTTTGTAGGCCACATGTATAGAGCACACAAGCTATATATCAGTAACGAGTGGGACTTGGTTGTTAGCAACCCTGTCAGACTCAGGTGACCATCACACTCATGATATGGGCCATCTCCAACGGTCTGCCTTTGTTACGTGCTTGTTGAAACTCACCACAGCACAAGGCAGAAAAGGACGCTTGCACCGTGCAATATGGGAGCTTGAGGCTCCACCAAATCTGTGCCTGTTGGCTCCTGTGGGCCTTGCTAGCTGGAGTTGCCACGCACATATGGCTGAGGAGTTTCTACTTGCCACCTGGCCTGGCTGAGGGCAGGTCTCTGCCCACCCTAGAAACACTGCCCAAGCTCTAATCACACCAGCACCTTCTGGAAAAACTGAGGGGGCCTGATGTGACAGTGGTAGCTTGGGAGAGATCCCCAGGCTGTGTCTGGTGGTGTAAGTGGGAGCTGAGTTTCATCTTTTGATATGGGGTGATACCTGGCTGCTGTGTAGCAAAGTTAGGGACTCAGCTTATGGCTCTTATCTACCATGCTCCTGCTATGCTATAAAATCAGATGCTGCTATTCTGGACTTCTGTTTCCCTGCTATCAGCAGGGAACTGAGCCCTCCTGCAGGGACCCACAGGGTGCTTTGAGGAGAAATGGAACGGAGATTGATTTCCTATAGTTACCTGCCATGAAATGTGAGTAGCAGGGTCCAGTCAGGAGCACCAAATGATCTGACCACCAGCTTCCCGTGAGTTGGCACTGCAGACAGGCACACAGTCTTCGCGTTGTAGAGCTGCTTCTCAGGGACATTTTTCCCTCAGAGGCAGAAACAGAGGAAAACAAGTGAGACAGAGCTGAATTTATTCCTTGTTCATGCCACAGCGTGAAAACAAAACACATCCAAGAATAAACTATGCAAGAGCTGTAGGCAGGTGTTGTGGCAAGGCTGGGAGGGATAGGGCGGGTGCATCTTTTGGTGGCTGGCTGAGCGTGTGTTGATCTTGTACTTCTGAAGCATCTTATGCCTGTGCAGCAGAGGGACCTGTAGTTGTGGGAGCAGGGACTGTAAGCCGGGCTGGTTACCTAGAGGTATAGGTGATAGAAGTGGGAGAGAGCTGAAGGAATGTATATTGCTCAGCACATACATGTTGTGTATCGTATATGGGCAAGGGTGTTGCACAGCAGGGGATGTGGGCAGCATGCTGCTGTGCTCTGTGCAGGGCAGATGTGCTGGGGATGGCTGCGTGTAATGACACAGGGGTTACTTTGAGTTAAATGAGGCGAAGAATTACCATGGCGACCGCAGTCTCCTCTCCCTGCCAAATGTCAGGCTCCCAGGCAATAACGTTTGTGTGTTGTTGTAAAAGCCCCAAACTCACCCTCCCTCTTTTGAGAATGGGTGAGGACCATGCTGTCTCCTCTCCAGACTGGGAGAGTGGTAGACACTGGGATATAGGGTGGTTTGTGCACGCTCCATCTTTCAGCAGGAGGCCACTGTCTGTGTATTTACTGCACTGGTGGCTGCTGCAGTGCAAAGACAGAAGGGCTGTGGGTTGAGTTCCTGAGACACATTATGGTTCTTGCACTGTATGTCCACACAGTGACCTCAGGAGCAGTGAAGTCTGAGCCAGTTGTCAATTCTTAGGCACATACTGTGTACGTGCAAAGCTGTCTGTTGGAGGACTTGCACCCACACTGCAAGAGAGGTGCTCTAGGGACCCTCACAGTGAACAACTTCAACCTTAGCACCACCAGGAGCTTGGAGCTCACCAGCGACAGGTACTGCAAGACTCCAAGGATAGACAGAACGCAAATGTGCACCAGAACATAAGCCTCCTTGCACCTAGTGTATTCACACTTGTTGTTAGTGCCCACATGGAGTACGTTTTCTGTTCTTACTCAGCTGGATCAGATCACGTCCTGTGCCGTAGCCCCTGGCAAAGACAGTACAGGTGCATCTTTCAGGTGCCACAGGAGCTAAAGTGCATTCCTCGGAGACCTTACTCCTTTCATCTTCAGAGACCTTACTCCTTTCATCTTCAGAGGCCTTATTTCTTTCATCAACTCTCTAGGTTTAGTGCTCAGTGGTCTGTGAGGCCATATACATCATATCTCTCCTTTGCTCTCAGTTAAAGGTTTGGGGAGACGGTTGCTTTGTGGTCTGTGGGGAAAACTTGGAGGAGGAAAGGCTTTGTGGCCTAAAATATTTGGAAATGCTTGATTTGGGGAGGACCACTGGTGCATCCTGAACAGACCCATATGCCAAAACTACAAAGAAAAACCAAGTAGATGGTCATGCTGGTCCTGTAGGCTGAAGTGTGACAGGAGACCAGAGAGGTGCTGTAGACCAGCAGGTAGGTCATCATGTCACTTCTGCTGTGCTGGAACATTGCAGACATGCAGAACAGAGCTCGAGGCAAAGGTCCAGTTGAGTACTCATCTTTTGCCTTTAAGGATTTTTTTATAAAGCATAGAAAAGCATGCTAGACACTGAGAAACAGGTATTGTCATCTTGCAGAGGTCTGGCAAAAGAACAAATAGCAGCACTTCAGTGAAGGTGAAGCAATCTCTCCACACAGCCGAGATTTGCTAATTTGCACGGTCATGAGGTCTCGTTGGAAAGATATTTTTAAATGAAAAAGCAAGGAAATGATGCAAAATAGGTTTGATCATATTCCAGCAGATAGTTAAATTTTTCATAGTGAAAAACGGTAATAGATCAGTCTGTGTGCTATGAACATCTCATCACAAAAATACATCACGGGAGGCTTCTGCTATCTATTCTTGGCTGAGCACTGACCTTGGCTATTAGATCTCAATTAAGCAAGTATGTGGCTAATGTTTCTCTCTCTCTCCTGCTTTTCTGATGCAGAAAATCAAATTCAGTGAATCAAACACTGAGTACCTGCACACTTACTCTCCAGATGGGCCCCATGGTTTCTCAGTAGGTTCCATGTCACCTGAAAATACAGCACTTCTTGTGTGAGTTCCAGGGAAAGGAAGTATTAAAGATCTGTGGAGCCAGGGATTGCAGTCTTCAGCATTGAGCAGCCTCTGCTGTTCCAGAACAGTGTTCAATGGTGCTTGCAGCTACAGGGGAGGGGCCAGTGGGCCACAGGGATCAGAAAGAGCATGCTATGTCTTCACTTCTTTATGCTTGCTCACCTGGAGCCTTCTTTCCTTTAATTTCTCCCCTATCATTTTGTCCTAGGAGAAGGGAGGAAGTGCTAGTGGATTAGACAAGGGCAGTAATAAGACTATGTGAGACTTGCCTTGCTGCCTAATACCCCTGTGCAAGCCAGATGTCTGCAGACTAGTTCCTCTTTCAGCCCAGGTAAATGCCAAAGCATCAAAACAGTGTGCCAAACTTGAGATCTCTCCTGGAGCACAATCACAGCACTGGGCCAGGAAAGGGCTTGGAGGAGATCATATCCCTGCGCTTACGTTTGACATCCAGCAGCAGCTGTCAATGGCAGGAGCAGCCGCAGAAACAGTTGTTGGAGACGTGTGCTCCTGCTGTTGACAAGTGAGCATAGGGCGTAAGGAGGGGATGACGAGTTCTGTCTGCCAGCTAATTACTTGTGTTGCCTACAGCTGGGATTCAGGCAGGGAATGGGTGACATGGCAGCATCTGAGCTACAAAGATGGAGGAGGTGGCAGGGAAAGGGCAGATTTTTGTCTCACTTGTTCTAGCACTGCTTGGAGGCAAGAGGAAGAGTGAGGGGGAAAAAATGGATTGTGGACAAGAACGTGCTATCTCCTACAGACTGCCAGTCCTACAAGGAGCAAAAGAGATGCCAGTTTGTCACCAGCATTGTGGTGAGGATTTGATGAAGCAATGTCAGTGTGAAGAATAGAAGACGGGTCTCCTACATGGTGGAACAAACCCCTTGCTTTAAATATGCCCTTTGCTGTGGCATGTTTTCAGCTGTCTGGGCTGAAAAGGGGCTTATTTTCGTGCAGCATTCAGATGGGTTTAGAATGGCTGCAGATGATTTGCAGTTGTGCAGCTAAAATCTTCCTGCCCCCCTGTCATAGACCCCTGACAATCAGCACTTTTGCAACGTCAGGTTTCATCATAGCAATGAGAACAAGCTGACAAACTCAAACCAGGCATTACAAGGTTGGTGCTGTTCTCTGACAGTCTTTCCAGATGCTGCCTATAGTTGACAAAAGGTCAGACTAACATCTGACTCTTAGAGGAAAGCTGTCTGAAAAGCCAAGGGGGAAAGGCCAGTGTATATGAAAATGTGCTGACTGGAGTGGCAGAAAGCTGTACCTAAGCTTAATCTCAGCCACTGGGACAAGGTAAGACAATGCCAGACCAATTCTCTCTGTTCCAGAAAAGATGGGACATGCTGTGCAACAACTGGGTGTGAGAAGGGTGTTAGATCTTGGTGCTTGTCCCATATCCAGTGTAGGTTTGTTCCCTTTTCTCTGCCTGCCTTGGCTGTGAGCTGTGACCCTTCTTCATCCTTGGAAAAAAACTATTTCTGAACATTTTTTTGTTACCACTACTGCTAAGAATGTCTTGATGCTGCACTCAGGTTCACTTCTGCTCAACTCCATCCCATGATTCCTAGCTCCACAATCTCAAGATTTGTCTAAGGAGCCATCCACTTATGAACCAGTGAGTCTTTCAAAAATTTAAATTCTGTCTGAAAACAAAGCTAACTCTGAAGCTTCAACAACAACCAACACCTCTGTCTGGACTGATTGTTTTCAAGCAAGAACAGTGCTTTGAAAGATGAGTCTCCTTTCCAGGCTGTGTGCTCTCCTTTGGCTCCTCCATCATTTCAAAATCAATAGCTGTCTCTGATTGCCCCCCTCCCCTCCAGACCCTGCTCTTTGCTACCTCATTTTGGTTTTAATTTGCCACAGCAAAATTGCAGTCATTTTTCCCCCATGCTAATTAAGAAACCTATCCATTAAGGAGAAAGAAAACAAAACAAAACCTTCTTATCTAAGCCCTTAGCGCAGAGCAGAGACAGAAATGATTGGTGAGATGATCACCTCTAGAAAGCCAAGGCCTTTATTGATTCTTCTGGCCTTCCTCAGTAAATACAGAATGAGTTTTAAATTCACCAAGAAGGAAGCTAAATACTAATGTAAAGCGCTGATTTCCCAACATCAGAGAAGAAAGAGGCAGTATGTCTTCTAGGCTCACTCACTTCTTACTCCCTATACATAGTTTCAGCGGGAATATTTGCAGAATGTTTTGTGGTACCTCGAAGAATCATTTAGGTTGGAAAAGACCTTTGAGATCGTTGAACCCAACTGTTAACCTAACACCACCAAGTCCACCACTAAACCATGTCACTAGGCGCCACATCTACACCTAAGCATGAGTGCCACGTCACCTTACTTTTATTTCAGTTTCCCCACATTTTGGTATAAATTGGCCTTGCCGCTGGCTGTCCAGGGAGTAATGGTCCTGACCTACCTTTTGGAAGAGCTTCGAGATCATGAAACAGATTAGAAAAGCTGTATTGTGGGCAAGAGGCCTCCTTCAGCCCAGCCAGCAGCACTGAGCACTTGAGTTAATAAGCATTGAGTGCTGGTGAAGGAGGGCACAACCTTGGTGCTAAGATGTGTGATTGTGCCTGTGACACAAAAAGGGGCAGGCTGCATGGAGAAGCCCAGGGGAGAGTCTGTTACATATGGGGATTTTGTGGAAGAGAACATTCCACAGCACAATAGAAAAAGGTCAGAGACAGAATAGTCCCTACTGAGTTGGTAGGAACGAGATGGGAAGTGCCTCCACAAGGTTAGAACTTTCACTATCCAGAGGAATAAACATCTCCTCTCTTCTGCAGAGAGGGAAAGCTACAGCAGGCTTTTCCAGACTTTATCCCCTCCCTCCTTCTCCCCCTGGCGGAGTGGGAGTGATAAGATACCTTCTTCGATGCCTATCTGATATACAAGCCCTAGATGTGAATAAAAAACAGATCTGGGGCCCTGCTGTACTCCAGATGCTTATTTACTGTCTTGGAGAGATAAGCATTTAGCTGATTAACCTGTTCAGGGGCTCTGTGCATAGTCAGCTCCTCCTAAGAGGGGTCATACACTTAAAATAGCAGGGATCGGATGGGATGATGCTCACTGGGCTGAAATTACTCTCTCAACTGGAACCCCAAGAGCAAAACCCCTCAGAGCAGGACCTGCTATAAAAGTCTAGACAAGTCTGAATTAAGAGCATAAAAGTAGGCTTTTGAGCCTGTCTTTCCGAGGGAATAAGACTTATGTTCTCATGGTTTGTGTATGTGTTAAACACTGTGTGTCCTCACGCTCGGGTACAGTAACTTTGAAACCTGTTGGTCTGTTTCAATTAGATTTGATATTTGGCATAAATTTCACAGCTAATTAAGTTCCTACAGGTTTAATAGGTAGCCAGTTAGAGGAGGGGGGGACACCTTATAAATACCGATTCAGGAAAAGGGTGCACCGTGCGTGTATTAAACATTGGATGAATCACATGGGAAAAATCACTTACAAATGCTCAGCTGGAAGAAAAGGGTCAGTGACAGCTCACAGTTTTTCAGGAACAAATATCCATAGGGAACCACGGTACATTCATTCTGCACCTCACAGAACTACTGCTTTTGTTTTAGTGTGATGTAGGTGGGATGAAAAATTATTTAATTTAGAAAACACTGTAAGAACCCCCCCACAGCCTAAGATCCAGTGGATTTAAGTGGATCTAGCAGGTTTAGGAACTAAGTTTTACACTAGTCCATTTGTTGTTGTCATCCTGCTTGTAACAGAAACCAACACTAGCAGAGAGAGTGGTGGACCACCTGGCACAGGTGCTGAAGAAGGCGAGCGAGGAAAGTCAGGGGTCCAGGGCACATGATCTGTGGGGCAATGTTGTGGGTCCTGGGGTCCTTTCATGTGGCACAGAGGAGACTAAGGGGGAGTGTGTCAAAAAGTGCGTTACAAAGACAGTGGAACCAAACTCTTGGTAGTAACAGATGGTAAGCAAAAGGCAGAGGGAATGGCTACAAGTTGTGTTTTGGGAAACCCGCGCAGGACATTTCTTCAGCAAAATTTCTGCAGCAAAATTTCTTCATAAGGTGAGTAGGGCAGCACTGGCACACGGTACTGAAAGAAATGGTAGAGCCTCCATCATGGAAGGTTTCTAAGTCTCACGTGGGTAGCCTGTTAGCAATAGCACTATTCCTAGGGGGAGGCTGGGCCACACACCTCCAGAGGTCCCTTCAGCCACTACTGCTGTGTGATGCAGAGGAACAACCTGTATGAGCTAAGCTGTAACTTGCACAGTGGCAATGTTTATCTCACCTCAACTTTACCAGAGCATATGTGAACACATTCTTAGTCAGTATTCCATTCTTTGTATAGAAAAATGATTTTATTAAAGTATTTGTGATTATAATTTGCTAAATATAAAAAGCGGAAATTACTTTGTACTGTGTTAAACTTGTGTCAGCCACATCTTGTGCCTCTTGTTCCAGATCTATGTGCAACAAATTGTTTGCAACCAGCTTTGGTTACTGGGATTTACAGAGGCATCAGCAGACTGTGGATAACTCACTGGTTTTCTCTCAAAGTCTCTTCTTGCATAGAGATTATCCAAAAAAGGCCTTTTATATATGGGTCTTTTGAGGCCTCCAGCAACTTATTTTTCTGGATCATTAATTTCTGCAGTCCCTGTGCTTCTGTTAATTTTCTGAGGTAATGTGTTCAGACCCAGGCAAGTTTTATGATTTCATCAGAACTAAAGTATGCTTAGAGCACACTGGATTATAGCTCAATTAATTTTGCATCCCAATTAAGTGGAAGACAGTCTTGTCACCAACAAGTCTCTTTTCCGTGTTAAATCTGTCCTGCTTCAGGTGTGATGCAAAGAATGAGAGTGACGTATGAATAGATGAAGAAAGGCCCAAGCTCCTGTCTGCACTCCTTAAGATGCAAGTCGGCTCCACCCTGGACCTGTAGCCACAGCAGTGAGATACCGTGCTGTTATTTGGGTATTCCCTACCTACTAGCTTCTTCCCTAGCTACTAGTTTCTCCCTACCTACTCGCTCAGCAGAGCACGCAGCATAAATAGAGGAGCTTAGGTGCACCTTACTACTATCCGTAAAAATACCTGCTGTGGAACAGTGAGGAAAAAATTATCCACAAGCTCTCAAAACCAGGGAAAATACTGAAGATCAGAATCATTCCAGCAGCAGGCACAGCTCTAGGGACTGCTTTGCCCCTAAGGTACTGCCTGGTTGGCATGCAGAGAGCATGGACTAAATCTGCCTCGGGCACCAGCCAGCAGTCCAGTAACACTGAACTTCTCTAGCACGGTACTCTCAAGAGGACTGAAAATTACAAGTTTATGCAGGCAGTTTCCTCTTCTGCTTCCAGTATTCATCCTACTATGCTTTGATTCTGATTCAGCTGGAGATTTGATTTTCCCTTTACTCCTGATTATAAAAACCCCACTAATTGTTTAAACTCTGTTGGACAGTTAGCTTTATCCATAGGTCACATAATGGAGTACACGTGGTAAACGACATGCTTTATTTCCAGGTGGCCTTGAATGAAACACATGATTATCTTCCTGTAATCAACTCATTACATTAATTTTCTTGCAGAATTGGTCCAGATGACCTCTTCTTTCCCTTCCTGCAGCTGTGCACAACAGGACATCCCAGAAGACTGCTGCCTATGCCATCGATGCAATTTTGTGCTTGGGGCCCTTGGGCAGTACATCTCCTTTAGAGGAATTAACACTACCGAGATTATCTCAGTGCGCACCTACATGAAGACAAACAAATATTTGTGGTACCTATAGATACAAAACTTTGATCAGTGCTATGAAAAATCCTGTTGTGCCATCGCACACCTAAACAAATGAGGTGCAATGTCGCAGACTGACAGCTGTGCAAGGTAGGTCAATGGATCCCAGTCATTCTGTCCTAGAAGGAAAATTAGCAGAGTGACTCACTGGATGCAGCCCTATTCCAAGCCTTCTTCCTAGGGCTGTTGCTGCCTCTTTGAAATCATGTTCTGGAAGGACAGTTTGCAGACCCCACAGACGTCCTGTGGTTTGCTCATCTGTACTCCACTCTTCTGTGGGCAGGGAACCAACGTTCGAGCTAGGCTGGCAGGCTGCTTCTCTTTGTACACAGAGGACTTTTTCCTTTCTGGGTCATTTCCCATATGCCCATTTCTGGGTCATGGACTTTTCATTTTCTGGGTGTCTGACACAGAATTAGATCAGGGCTGTCTCTCACTCACACTGGCATTAGATACAAACTCGACTGCAAGTCAGTAACTCAGCAAATTCTCAACTCTGTCACATCTAAACATAAGGCTTCAATGGACTGGGTACTTCCCATGACCAATTGCTGTCAGTGGTTTGCAGCATTTACTACAAACTGCAGAGGATAAACAGTACAGCTTCTTGTCCCTGAATCACAGGAACAACTGAATCCTGGAATAAATGATTGCTTGCCATTTATTATATATTCATAGGGAACTGAAGACAGGAGAAATGAGAGCCATGGATTTAAACCTCAGCGTGCAACATGAAGAAACCAGCTCCAGTTCATGACCATCTAGTTCCATGACTCTGCCTTCTCTAGTCTTCAGTGCCGAGTGAGTTGGCAATTTTTCTTCCCTCTCAAGAATGAAGAGCAGACAATCTGCCTTCTCACTGCCACGAAAAGAAATATTCCTCTCCCCTTCCCCACCTTCAGATGCCGCTAAGGGAGCTGTGCTGTTTTCTGGGACTTGGTCAACTTTACTTTCTGGTCATGTTGTAACCTTTCTGCATAATAGTATTCACTCTCCCACGGCTCAGCTGTAAATACACCAGGCCTAGGATACAGAAAGGACATATTTCTGGCATAGAATAAGATATTAAACCCCATATCTGATTATTTTAGACCAAGTTACCAGAGCTCTTTGCGGTATTGTATCAGGAATTAATTGCACACACATACACATTGACCTGCTGTGAAATAAGCAGACCAGACACATTTTCCCCAGGAGTAAAAGCTGCCACATACATATTAAATTGGACGTTGATACTGCAGGCAACACCCCTCTGAAACTGCCCAACAAACCTTGAACTGCCCATAAGCAAAGTAGCCCTGCAGACATATGCAAGGCTCCTCCACCGAGCTGGCAGATGGCAGAGGCAGCAGATCCAAAAGAAGCCTAGCGGGAACAGCACAAGGGATGCAGCAGCATTAACAATACACTGAAATAACAGGGAGAAAAAGAAAAGAAAAACGCCAGCCCAAAACTGATAGAGATCTTTAATTTAAAAACCGAGCAAGTTTATTCATTGGGAAAGTGCAACAAAATACCCCAGGGATAGTGCATTCCACTCCAACAATTAAAATCACATTAAAAAAGCAGATAGGAAGGTCTGAGTCTTAAAGAGAACTAGCACAAAAGCCAGTGCTTTTCTTTGTTTCAATGTATTTATCTTTGGGTGACAGAGATAGTCACCGATTAATTTTCAGGTTCTTAATTTACAACTTCATTGCTTCTACTTGCAAGTCATTCTGTTCCTTAGGGATGCTAACTTGGGACTGGAGGACCATAACCTGCAGACACTTAAGTGGGGACAGTTTTGAAAGAGTGAGGATGTAGGGCTCAGTAACATACTCACTCCTGGGAGGAGAGACAGCTGGGAACTACTAGATATTCTAAGTAGATATTGCCCCCAGTTGTTTCTCTCTAAAATCTGAGGTATGCAAAAAAAAAAAAAAAAAAAAAAAAATCTAGTTCCACCCATAAGAGCAGCTTCTGGTGCAGCTGAGGGGGTGCAAGCATGCAGAAGAGCACAGGTGCTGCTCAAGGGAGCTGCTAATTTCTGATCACAGATCCAGTTTTTGCAGCAGAAATTTTTGCTCTTGGAAATGCTGCAGGTGAGATCTCACACCCATAGCAGCCTATTCTCATTCATCCCTGTGACTGTACTTCAGCTGAGCTTTACAAGCCGAACAGGAATAACACAGAGCAGTTATGTATATTTTGCTAGCACTTTCTGCCCAATGACTTTAAAACACTTTACGAGCATCACTGAACCAAGCTTAAAATTCTCTGACATACAGATATTTTAAAGGGAACCGAGTACAGTAAACATCTGCAACAAAACAGCAATAGAGCTCAGCTCCTGAGCCCCAGTCCTGAACTTACCCTTCTTTTCCTTTTAAATTCTTTTTCTCCCCCAACCTATTTCTTACAACAAGAAGGACTACATTTATTTTGCAGAAGTTTATTAATCCCAATACAGACAAATGACTTCTAGTATGATTACGTTAGTTCCCAGTTCCACGTGGAGGCTGCCTGTCCAGTCCAGGTTGGCATGATCTCCTGGTCTCAGCTGTCTGCATTTGATTTATGTCTCTTGGCTCTGCTGTTCTCCTGACAGTGACTGTTTTCAGAGGGTGCTTGGCCCTCTCTGTTTGTCCCATTTTCCTCTGGAAATTTCTGACCCTCAGCCAACACCTGCCGAATAGTCATATTAATGCGGGAAGACTGCAAGTACTTGGCACAGACCTGCCAATCCTCATCAGAGCTGTGCTCAATGACTGACCCAATAGGGAGGTCTGAAGAAAGTGCTTGGTCCAGGCACGAAGGCAAAGCTGACCCTTCAGGGCTGGGGAGGACGCGGGGCACAGCATGGTACCGCAGACGGCTGAAGCCAGACATCACCATGATATCTCCACTGTGCATGAACATTGCTGTTGGGGCCTCTTCCCGCTTCAGGCCCCCAAGCAAAAATATTGAGGATTGCCCAAAACTAGAGATGGTATGAGGATGGAGAGAGAAGAGAAAACAAGTTCAGGATGAGAACAATTACATGTACGCTAAGAAAATATTAACAGGCTAATTAAAAAAAAAAAAAAAAAAAATCCCGAACAAGAAAACTAGATGGACTTCTGGTAACTTCACAATGAGAACACTGAAAACAGACTGAGGCATGGTTCAAGGCAGGCAAAGCATAAGCAGTTGCCCCACCAGGTTTGAAGATCTGCTGAGGTATTTCTTCCTTGCCTGCTAGTACCCAATTGCCACTCTGCTGCTTTAGAACGGAACTGGGCTCTGTGCAAAGAGCTGTGCCACATCCGCGCTACTCAAGCAGTCTTCAAAGAAAAACCTATGCCCTTGAGCTACAGCTTCCTACTATTCAAATCTTCAGAGAGTGAAGATTATATACCCAATTAGCAAACTACACCGTACCAACTTCCTGTTGGCCACCATCAGAGAAAAGCCACCAATCCTTCCACAACACTCCAGCGCTTTCCTTGACTCACCTGAATGATAAAAGGGGCCGAGAATGGTCCAGTTCAGACTCATCCACATGAATTCCCAGTGAGGAGTCAAAGTGATAGTAGTTCAAGATCCCTGCTTGGGCTTGGAAACCCCGGAACCCACAGGCTGCAGCCACTTGTTCTGACAGGAACGCAAGGTCTGAGGGGAAAGGAGTGTGGTGATTTCCTGAGTATTTCTGGAGGAAGGAGAGTGGAAAAGAACACAAAACAAACCACACCCAGAACATCAGAGCAGCAAATACAATTGGAAATAAACATTGAATGAAAACTCAGAAGTCTGTCTGATAGTCATGGAGAAGGACATCATATTTGCCTGGAAAACGACTACAACAGGGGCAGAACCACAGCAAGTTTACATCTTATCATTTAATTCTGGGCCTATGCCGAGACTACTAGACAGATTCAATTAATCATGGAGTTAATCGTTATATCTGGATGGTAAACTTGAAGTCAGTAGGGTTAGTACCAACATCCTGAGGATCTACTTGGTCACTACCTAAAGCTGCCAATGCAAAGACAGTTCTGTATCTCATCAACAGAGCTCCGAAACAAGCATCTTTGTTCTTTCTTTGAATAATAAGACAAACAGGAATCAATTGCAAACCTACTTTTTCTCTCTCTCCCATGAGTGATTCTGAGAGGACTAGAAGGGAACAACGAAGTTTTTATTAAGGCTACCCAATAATAGGCTGACCTGGTAAATATAAGGCTGCAAGCGGATTTGTTAAGTATCTGCCATATCCTGATAAGACTGCGTGTTCACTCTGCCATCCTTCCTCAGTCTCCGTCTGACTCAATCTTATGAAAAAGTTTATTTTGGTCAGGAGCCCCAAAATAGCTGTCAGTTGGTGAGACTGTACTATACGGGTTCAGACTCTTAAGTTCAAAGTCACATCAGCTGCAGTCTCTTCCTGCTCTCACTCACCCCTCCAAAGGGTAGTCTTCAAGCACTCAAGGTCATTCTTACCTTGAGGAGTTAATGATGCTTTTGTGACCATCCCTTTTGGTAGGGTAAAAATGCTCACTTACCCTGAAATAGTCACAAGTCTAGAGCTGAGCACATGCTACCATGTCACCTTTCACAGGAAAGAACGCAGCAATGGACTTTTGCTGTTAAAGCCTTCACAGTAAACTAATAGAGATTAAAATGTTCTTACAAGCATGGTTTGTTACAGCCTTTCCTCAAGACTGCCTTGTAGGATCATAAGCATTTTATTCCATGATACCCCCTCTGTCTGCCATTCTGTGTGCTTACAGCTATGTAAAATGGAGAAAAACTTAATTTCAGTACCTTAGTATCCCAATTATAATGATAACCAAGGGTCACCCAGCGCAGCTTCTCCAATAAGCTTCTGGGCTCCCGTTTACCGGAACCTTTCCTTCTACAAAGACAAAATGGAAAGAAATAGGGTGTTAATTCTGAGGGGTTTTCTGGTAATGCAGCATACAGTAATGAGATTCACTCATCCATATGACAGCCTATTAAAACCACCAATGCTAAACTTCTGGTTTTAGTGCCATCACTTTTTTCCTCCAAACACCTTGAAAATTCAGTTCTTGCAATTTGTGCAAGCTATAGGGCCTCCTGCCAACTGCTGTCAGTTTGAAAGCTTGTATTTTCAACACGGTACATAACGGGTTATTGGATGGAGACAACACAATGAACTGCTGCAGATTTAGAAGTCAGAATTAAGCATGTACTATTTAGGCACCTGAAAGTGAAAGAACAGAGTCTGTGAAGATCTAAAAGCTGCCAACACAAAGGAAAATATTCTAGGCACTTAATGAAAAATTACAGGAAAGAACAATGCTTTGCCTGATAGTGAAGCGTATCAAGCTGTGTAATACTCCAAAGGACCTGTTAGTTCTACTACTTCGTACTTCTACAAGAAGTCCTTAGGATGGACTGACTCAGTGTTTAGTAAGACATAAGACTGCCCTAGCTAGGACCATACACTTCTTGTCATGTCAAGAAGTCTAGATTGCAGGTGTCTCCTATCCAGACTGCTATGCAGGACAAAACCCTGTTCTTCTCAAGTGACAACCCTAGTGCAGAGGGACTCGGTGGTCTGAAGACACGTGACAATTTACCATTCTTATTTGAAGGTGGCGAAGGCAGGAAGAGACCTCAGGGAGAGGCTTTTACTACAGCCTACAGAAAAGTCCATAAAAAATGCTACAAAGAGTAGTACTATAATAAGTCAGATAGAAACATGCTAGTGACAAATACAGAAAGGAATTTACACATCTATCTTCTAGTCCACTTATTCCAGCAATTCCAACTTCTTTTGTCAAGCCAAGTCATGTATTATGGTAAAGAAAGAAAGGAAGAAAAGGGAAACGTACTCAGAACATCATGATAAACAGCAGCACCAGATGGCTGGCTCTCATTTATAGCCTCATTAGTTCAGTAATGCATGCTCTCTTACAAAACAGGATTCGTGTTTGTGTTGCCATGGTCAAGTCTCAGCCAAGCATCTGCATTTAATGTGCATTTCTACCTGCATACACAGCTTGTTTCTGCCCTTCACCTATACCGTACTGATAGCTCCTAAGCTAAGCCAGGAATAGGAGTAAAAGGCCAGTTTCTTTACCTTTAGTAATTTTTCATATCTCACTGATAATTGAAAGAAAGTAATCTTTCCAGTTTCCATCTTTGTCACAGAGTAATAGCAACTGCAATTACCATAATGCAGCAACACAGTAACTGTCAAATACACGCTGCTTGGAACAGTTTATGGAGCCCACTAGCAGGTAACACAGCATTTAGAAAAGGGAGAGCCCACAACTTGTTCCTCTACATCTTTCAGACAACAAACAATGCTCATAATTAAAGATGTTTAGCACGTGCCTTTTGAAAGTGCCCTTCTTTCGCTACAGCGCTAGAGTGTTTGCACAACAGCAGGAACCCTAATACGCTCGGTAGGTCCTTACTCCCAGAACTTAGCATTTTGTATGCGATTGCTAAGGAGAGGAAAGTCTGAGTGTTATGGATCTGGAACAAACGAGTTCCTAGAACTGTAGCAGCAGGTGCTCCTACAAGAAAGCACAGAGAAATTCTGGTATAACCATGTTAGAAAGAGAACAAGACTGAACAGCAGGGGGGCTTTGGTCTGAAGCTCCTTTTTTTCTTTATTTGCTGGTAAATGGTTGCATCTATAAAATCCCCCCCAGCCTTTTCCTTATACACAAGGATATATATATCCCTTGTAGGGATGCTCTACCCCCTTTTATGCTTTTAATTGCCCCCAGCACTAAGAAAGTATCCCAATTCGTGGAGAGAGCATAACATACATTTCTAGGAACTGTATGGACTCTCCCTACCTTGTGATTCCTGCATCCTGAAAAGAGCAGAGAAGCCATGACCCAAGCACATTTATGCATCTTCCTGATGGCTTTAAAAAGCATTAAAGTTGTGTCCAGTCTTGGAAGTAGACCTCTTTTTAATTAAGCACTCTGTTTCTTCCCTCCCTGAAAGGCTCTCACTCCAGATACTAGACAAGTTGGCTAGTTTGATCCGCTATCCCCTAGGTAAAAGCACAAATACAGCAGGTCGCTCACTTGAAGGCCCAGGCAAGTGCTTAATACAACTGCTGGTGTTTCTGCCAGCCATCACTCTTCCAAACACTGTTTTCAACTGAACTGGATTCAGCTGCAAATTAACCTCCATTCAGGAAGTGCTACTGGGAAATGCCTGTCAAGCTGGAACGGTACCGCACTTTTTCAGCTGTGGGGCACAATGCACAATACTTTCAAAGAACAATTTTTCATCCTTGATGGAACACAAAAAAGGAGTCTGAATTTCTGTAACTAATTTTGACTGAGTCTGGAAAACACAAGTGGGGGCATAACTTCTCTCCTAGGTACAAATATTTAGAAGTTGAAATCTTGCTTTTGCCATTCTATCTCTTGTAGATGTTAAGTGTATTTTTGAAGAAAAATCTCAGCATGTCAATTTTACTAAGAGACTGAGGTAGAAGATGATAGTTGTAGGACACTCTGGTCACTCCATCATGTGAAACAATTGTTACAAAAAACGAGCAGATAAATACCCACATAACTCAAAGACTGTGTACTGTAAACAGCATCTATCTTGTATATGTTTTTATAGGTGACTAATTAAAAAGTCTTTAAAACTTTCTACTTGACTTCAAAACTTGGACAAATTCTCCACTAACTTCCAAATCAGATAGAGGAAAGTCAGCTGTGTCAGCCACAGAACTCCAAACCTGTGGGAATCAGAGTAAATGGGATTGCCTTTAAAATGGTACATTTAATCACCATCTCAGACTGAATGGAAAAAAATCCAAACCAAAAATAAGCAATACTTTGGAAAATGAAACCACAGAAACTAGCAGACTTGAGAAGTTCAAAGAAGTGCAGATAACTGCCTTTCAACTACAGTATACTAGGTCCAACAGCCGACTGGGAAGAAGAGATAGCAAGAGGACAGTGTTTGGAAAGGACCTCTTTTGCCTCAGGAACACTGAGGCCTAGAGGGACCTCATGGTTCCACTTGCCGCTGAGCTTAACAAGCTTCCAAGCACCACGATACCAGCCAGGGTCACTATTTTACATCTGACTAACAGCTTTGGAATAATTTGCTACTCGAAAATCCCACTGCGAGTGTGAAAGCAGAGAATGAACAAGGATGCACAGCAAGCCTTGAAAAATCCATCTTTAACTTGGCATTCTGACACCATCTGTATACTGCCAGCATGTACACCATCTTTTTCAGCTTCTCTTCCCTGCTCGTTTTTCTTGAGCCTTCTCAGAGCTGAGACCTGGCTGTTAGTTTTGACCAGCAAGGTTATTGTAGACTTACCTCAGCTGCTCCTTGCTCTGTCCCCACAGGTCAATGGTCTTCTCAGGAGCCATGTGCAGGTCCAGGTTGCAGACATTTGGTTTCTGGGGGTAGAGCTTGAGACACTGTTTCACCCAGTGACGCTGGCAGCCCGGAAGGAAAGGGTTTGGTATGAAAATAAACCCTGACCACAGAGAAAAAGGGAGGGGGTGGGGAGAAAATATGATTAGGCCTTTACCTGTTTTTTCTAAAACTAGAGCAAAGGACAGGTGTCAGAGGTACTGAAAAAAACACCTTAGACATACAACCACTGATTCTGCACGTGAGCTGATGAAATCTATTAACAGGTCTGAATAGTCAAGATAAAACCTATTGTTTCTTTCAGTACAAAGAAATGGTGGCCATAAAGTAGAAGGCAGGGAGGGCAGACAATGCTGGTCCAAGTAAAAAACAACAATGAAGGACATACCTGTGTAAGGCATATTGATTACAGGTAGATAAAGGAGTAAGAACTTGGAAAGCCAACTGCTTTGGAGTAAATTTGATTTTGAAATGATTCAGCAAGATTTTTCTCTTGAACCCTGTGAAGTTAAATTAATTCTGGCCTAGTTTTTCTAGACTTCAAACTAACCTTGTTGCTGCCTCTGAACTCATACTGTCTTCTTATTCCTCCTTCAGTGTCACAAACTGCAGAGAGCAGTCCATAGGCTGAGCCAGCCTCTAGTAACGTAAACTGTCCTCTCCTTTGCTATATGCTTTTTTCCAGGACAGTCTGGTTGTATCCATCCTTGTATTTTGGTATGGTAATACTCAAAGGGGATGAAAGTCAAATTATATCCAAAGCTGCCTGTTGCTGACTGCAAATACTTCGCAGCCTTTGTTAATTACAAAATAAACATGTAGCTTGTCTGCACATTAATTTAGCCAGGCATCTCAGGCAGAGTTCAAGCAGCAGCCCAAATGAGAGGGTTAGCAGAGATGTAACGGATTGATTTGGTCTATATCTCAACAGACAAGAGTCCTTAACAAAAGATCTGCCATCACCAGGAGTGCTAACAGGATTCTTCACTGGAATTTTCTCCCTAGCACCCAGGGGTGTTTCCTTCCAGGCCAGGGCCGATGGTATTGATGAATCAATGTCTGACGGGAAGATGCTATTAATCTGTATTGTACCTACTCTAAGAATCAAGGCACTCTCTCAAAGACTGTCAATTCAGTAAGACTCCCCAACACAAAATTCATATACAAAGAGAGATAAGGTTACAAGAGGAACAAAGGAAAAGGAGGTTTCAAGGTTTTTGCCATACTGTGTCTTTCTGAACTCCTTAGTTGTATCAAGTTAAACAGAGACAAAAATAGATGAAAAAGGGAGAACCAAGGCTAGGAGTCTCAGTAGGATACAAACTTGCCTTGTGGCCTTATGAAAGTGGTAATAAAAGCACAGAAAAGCTTCCTGCTAGCATATCTCACAGACCTCACAAGATTAAATTAACTGGTTAGAAAAAGAGCCTTCAGTGTATTAATAACATACTGTCATTCATTTCACTCCATTCCCTGCACCTTCAGACTATGGCAGCCTTCTGATAGCTCTGGTTACAAGAAGTTTCTTTGCCAGAAGCATTAAATTTACTTTCTGTTGGCCTCTGCATAGAGCAGAATAATAATATTGCCCTTCTTGTCTACAGCTTTTGATGTTCTCAAAGCACTTAACTACGTTCATGAAATTGCGCTCTACTATGTACGTATTATCTCCAGGTATTAATGAAGGAATTGAAGCCTGGAGGGCTAGTTACACACAGTGCTAGGAACAAGAATCCAAATTTTATGACTCTTGTATCAGAAGCTTAGAACATGCTCATGTCTCTCCAAACCTTTCATTGCTTACTCCTAAAAAAGCAGATTAGTCTACACTTACAAAAGTGGGAAGTGGGCTACTGCTATGCTTCTGATGTCAAGAAAGGCAGAAATCCCTGAATTTCTAACAGTTGCAAGTTTTACTATAAAATTCTACACTAACATTCAAGACTAATAGTTCCTGGGAGGGCCAGTAGTGCTAGAAATCAGTGACTTACCATGCATGAGAGGGAGAAGAGTAAGAAATATATTTCTGTAGCAATCTTTCTGAGCTGGCTAAAGAACACCATAGTCAAGCTTTGAAGGCAATACAATTGAACCTCTTGTCCTTGAAAGAGTTTGAGTGGAATGGCCAAAAGACAAATTCTTTGGGGATCTGTATACTAAAGGAATCTGCCTTGAGGAAACAGATGCAATTCTCTTACTGCAGCAAAATCTTGTGGCACACTAGGAATTAATTTATACCTCGTGAAAGTGGTCTCTGGCCTCAGTCAAAGGAAGGATAAGACACACAGATATCTAGCAACAAGAACAGTCCCTCATAAAACCAATTTGTGTCAGTTACAAAGACCCAAACACAGCATCACCTACACCTCACAGAATTCAGGACACCGCAACAGAAATTCACCTGGCTTCCTTAGTCTGGTATTTCACTGTGGGGACAAAACCAAATTACTTCCCTTCCAAACTAAAGAAATTCTAACTTATTTTAGAGGGCTACTGGGGTAGTTGGTTAAATATCTTACAGTGCTTTAGGATGTCCAGATAAACATAGCTGGAAAGGGATAAAATATTGTTCATGTGTGACTTGATTCTAAACAGGACTAAGAATTTGTTAATGTATTTGAATTTTGTTTTAGTGAAACTCTTTCTTTGTCAAAGAAGAAGAAAATGCAGTTAAATGGAATACTTGTGATCCCCCACCATGTAACTGCTCGGAAAGACATTTAGACAGGCATAAAACAACAAGCGAGACCAAGCAAGGGCAGCTATAATATGACAGGTAAGTGGATCAAAAAACTTGAGAGGCAGAAGAGGTGGAAGCCTTTCTCCTGAAGTTATTCAATTCCCTGTGTATTCATCATGCCAGATGGCTAGTGTGACTGCTTCAGTTTCAGAAATGGTAGGCTGGCTTTATAGCAACCCACACAGACACTGACTGCAGTCTCAATGAACCAAAAGAAACATAAGAAAAAACTAAATCGAACAAATAAAAATCCCTGAAATAAGGATGATCTGGGGAACTACAAACTTATCAGCCTTACCAAAAGCCCTGGTGAAGTTATGGAGCAAACTTTAATGACAATCATTTCCAGACACAAGGTGGTTGGGAACAGCCAGCGTGGATTTACTGAAGGCAAATTTTGTCTAACCAGCCTTACTGCCCACTACAGTGAGATGCCCAGACAAGAAGAGAGCAGGTGATGCTGTTTACCTTGGCTCTTAGCTGAGTTTTCCAGTCAGTCTCCTGCAGCATGACTGGAGCCAAACTGGGGGCTCATAGATTTTACAGGTAAACTAGAAGGGTGAACAAAAGCTGGTTGGGCCACGAGGCTTAAATAATAGCGACTTGATGGTTCAAAGTCTAACCAGTGGCTGTTGGGGCCAAGACTGATAACTACATCAACAACCCAGAAGACGGGATATTCATCCTCATCACACTTACAGATAACAGTAAATTGGGGCAGCAGTGGATACGCTGAAGGCTACTGCTGCCACTGAAAGGGACCTTGACAAACCAAAGGAATGGATCAACAAGAACCTCAGGAAGTTCAATAGTGATAATCCTGCACCTGGGGCAGAATAACCCCATGCAGCAGTACGGCCTGATGACCAGGGAGCAGCTCTGAATCAAATGACCAGGGGGTCTTTGAAGACAAATTGAGCCCCGGTCCGCAGCGCACCCTTGTGGCAATAAAGGCTGATTACACAGCGGCCTATATGAGTAAGGGGCATCATAGAGAAGGTGGCACCAGATTCTTCTCAGAGCTGCACAGCACAACTATGAGAAACAACAGTCACAAATTACAGCAAGGCAGATTTTGATTAGATAAGGTGGAAAAAAAAAAATCACAAGAGTGGCCAAACACTGGAACAGGTGCCCTGAGAGAGGGTGTATAATCTCTATCCTTGAAGATTTCCAAAACTCACCCACCCATACAAAGCTCTAAGCGACCTGATCTAACTTTCAACTTGACCCTGCTTTAAGCAGGGACTTAGACTAGACCACTGGAGGTCCCTTCCAACCCAACACCTTTCTGTGATTCTACCAGGTGACCTGCAAACCTAAGATCCATTTCAGAGCCACCGAAATAACCTGCCTAATGAAATTACTCTGTACCTTAAATAGGACAAGAGGTTCTTACTCGCTTATTGTACACAGTGTTCTACACCAGCAAGTAGCCAGCACACTTCAGCCCTGAAATGACTGTATTTCAGTCAGTTATTTGATTTTCATGATATACGTTGAAGAAAAATAGATGCTACAGAAATATAAAATCTCTATCAAAGGCAACATGAATCCATTCTCATGAGGAATGGTCTGGTGGACCAGAGACTGTGAAACAACTGGCCCTTCTGTTCTCACCTTCATATATATTGCCACATCCTACCCTTCAGCTGACTTGTTTGTCCCCTTGTACCTAAAATAACATTAAATTACACTTCAGCAAACCAAAACAGCTTTTTCAGGCAGGGCAAGGAAGGTAAGACGGAAGATGCTTGAATCTGAAGCAACAAGGTTGTGTTTAATTTTTCTTGAAATCAGAAATACCTACCTGGGTACCCATTGAGGCCATAGGCTTTCCACTGGCTAATTGGCTGTAATCCTGCTCTGTAGGCATCTTGATCACTGACTGAAGAAATACTGAGCTGTGATCTGAACACCTAGCAAAAGAAGATAGATCTGGTTAAAAAAAAAAAAAAAAGGAAGAAAAAAGGGAAAAACTCATCTAAAATTAGCACCTGTAAGAAAGAGTACTACCATATTCCAAGGTAAGTCTTGTGAAAACGCCAACTGCACCACAGAACTATTGTATAAGCAACTGTGACCAGAATAGGACATGCTGCTAACAGAGCTAGAATATACTGAACAGAAGAATAAAAAGGTACCTACAGCTTTTACAATACTTAAGGATCAGGAGAAATATCGTTCATTCATAAAAAAACCTCTCAAACAATTGATACCAATGAGAAAAAAATTTGGCACTATTTATCCATTTCCACGGTAAAGCATGACCATTATAAAACATTCTGGTAATTATCAATCTCCATTAGACAGCAATATTTAGCACCCATAACACTTTAGACCTTCAAAGAGTGTTCCAAATACAAGTTGCTCATGATCCCATACGGTATTCTCGGGTGTAATTTACAGGAGGAGAACTAGTACAGTGATGAAGTGGCCAAAGTTGTCTGATGTGAAGGATGCAGAAACCCTGTAAATTCTGAATACCACATTGCCACTTCCATGTCCAACAGCAGGGTCGACAGCTCAAGGCTTAGGGATATAGTTTCTTGACGTACTCTCTTGGGTTACAATAACACGTGTATAAGCTGTAATAAGCCAACACTTGCTGAAAAAAACAAACTCATCTACCGTGTTCCCACTCCCTTCTTCCCTTAGGGCTGGGAAACATCTCAGGGAGGGCAGGGTAGAGGCAGATTGGTTTTGTTCTGGTCCGCAGTCCAGGTCTCCATGTGGCTGTGCAAAAGCACAGGCTTGTATAAAGAAATAGCTGACCAGGAATACCGGGAATAAGCAGGCAGAGACAGGCAAGGCTTTGTTTATGACAATTTAAAGTGTATATGAAATTAAGGCCTTTTCACACAGACTCTGCAGCGGCGACTGTGTAAATCTGTCTCTCTGCAGGCTGACAGCTCTGGTTAACGTCTTCTGAGCAATGGGGCTAAACTGCGTACATAGAATTTGTAAGAAAATTTTAAACTACTGCTGGGCAGCAGCTTCTGGCAACATGCTCTGTTTTACCAATTTTTCAGCTCTCTGCTGAAAGCAGCTTTGCGACTGCCAGCCTTGAAAAGCTTAGTTCAGAGTCCTGTCTGCAGAATGCCCCCAGGAAGGCTCTTCCTTTGACTAAGGCTCTGCCTCCTCTCTGTCTGCTCAAACTGCTTATGCACCACTGCTGCCAGGCCTTCTGGAGAACAGGAGCTGTTTCTATGCTGAAGAATTGCATCTGCTGAAACAGTTAAACCCAGTGGCAGGGCAGCTGGGGTAGTCACACTTTACTGAAGAGCACAATCACTTGAAACAATTTTCTGAGAGAAAAGGAAAAAGAGTATCTGGGCCAATCTGCCTGGCCTGTAGCTCTCCTTAAAGAGAAAAGCCAGATGTTTTTAACCTAGGGGAAAGAGGATTAAAAGATGCTTCCACTAGTAAGCTACCAACTGATCTTAGAAGGTAACAGGCACAAAAAGAATGATATGGAGAGGGGACAGATACTTGCAATGCTTTCAAGTACTTCAAATTTCCCAGAAGGACTGTAATGCTGGAATCCTTTATTTGATAAAGGACTGCTGCAAGCTCAAGAAAGGCTGAAATGTTAACAACTCCCTTGTTTAATGCTAACGCCATGAACAATTTCATATGGGTCAGGTTTTGTGTCCCATTAACAATATCAAAATTATAGCCTGAAAAGATAGAAAAATATATATTCCAATAGGACAGTAAGAAGTAAAGGATAAGCATTTGAACCCTGAAAAATTAGGCAAAGTTTCATTTTAACTATATTCCCTACTGCTTTTTTTTCATATAGGCTCATATGTAGAAAATCCCCCATTAACAATACTTCAGCAGATATCAGTTATCATTTTGTGAGGTGACAAAGCGCAAGATGAGTTTGAAGGATCACTTCTCCATCACTCGAGACATGGTAAACTACTGACCATAACAGACACTATTTTCAGACGTGTTCCTGACTGCATGTCCCTAATCCACTGCAACGGCTGGACTTGCCCTGATGGCTAAGCCAAATGTTTATTGTAAGGGAGTAAGAAAGGAAAAGAAACTTTACCAAGGGGAAGACAGCAAGAACCTTGAGCTTGCACTGCACGACGAGTGTAAGCTCATTCCAGCTCCTTCTTCAGCTCACCCAGGTATTTCAGGGCCAAGACAAGGGCCAGTAGGCCCAGGAAAAAGTGTCAGCTCCAATAGTGAAACTTGCTTTTTTCCATCCACGTATTCCTTTGCTTCCCTTAAGTAGTGCATGGTTCTCTTGGAGGCTTTGGAGATCCCTTCCTGCAGCGCCGAGAGCCCATTAAACATTATGGGAATGACTAAACCAGCAACAGCGGTAAATCTGCGAGCAGGGGGCGTGCTGCCCAGGGGCGCTGACAGAGCACCTTGTGCCCTCGGGCAGAGTCCCATAACCCCGCAGGCAGCCGGCCCAAGGGGGCCCTGGGCAAGCCTGCCTCTCGGCCCTGCGGGCAGAGGGGCCCTGGGCGCTCCCAGCTGCACACCCTTCCTCTGCGGCTCCTCTCGAGTCACGCCACTAGTTCTGAAAGCTTACAGCGACCCGCGAGAGGCTCAACGCCGGAGGGCAGCGTCCTCCAGCCGGTAACGGGTGGGCATTAGAGGCCTGGCGCCGAGCGCGAAGGGAAGCAGCAGGTGGGGAGAACAAGCTGCAGCACCGCAGCTACAGCACCGCGCTGAAACACCGCGACACCGCTCAGAGGGCGGGGCGAGCTCGGAGCGCGCCGCCCGGCCCCTCGCCACCGGGCGAAGGCAGGAGGACCCCGGCGTTACCTGGGCCCCCGGCACGGAGAAGTCCACCACTCCCAGCAAGTCCGACGCGTCGCGTTGCCGGTAGAAACGAAAGAGCCGGCGGAAGGCATCCTCCCCGCCCTCCCGGGTCAGGGCCGCCGCCGCCATTTTGGCCAGGCCGCGGAGGGCAGCGGGTGACGCCGCGCACTGCCGGGGCGGGGCCGCCCTCCCCGCTTCCCGCCGCAGCTCCCAAGATGGCGGCGGCCAGCGCGGTGCGGGCGGTGGGGCGGCGCTCCAGGAGGTTCTTCGACATCTTCGTGGCTGAAGTTCCCTGGACGGTGTCGAGCAGTGAGTCTGCATCGCCCCCCTTGTTCCCCCCGGTTTTAAGGCTGAGGCAGTGGCGGCCGCATCGCTTGCGGCGGCACAGGCCGCGGGGCCCGGCCCCTGTAACCAGGTGTGTGTTGCCCCCACAGAGGAGCTGAAGGAGTACTTCTCTCAGTTCGGGACAGTACAGAGGTGCCAGCTGCCGTTTGTGAGTACCCGCTTATTCTCCAGGCCGCTGTTGGGGTCTTCTTGGTAAAACGGGGAAGAGCCGTCGGCTGGCGCTCCCCGGGCCCGACAGGGTTGGTCCTGCTGTTGGGGCCCTGCCCCGAAGCCGGCTCTCCCGCCCCTTTGGAGCTGCTTTCTGGGAGCTTCTTGTACTCTAGTCAGATTCTCTGTGCTCTCCACCCTTAGTTCCTTCTGCTAGTGGGTGCCGCCGCTCGTCTGAGAGCTGCAGGCCTCATTGAAGCGTAGTGGTTTCCACTGGTTTTGAAAGAGCTTTAGAAAGCACATCCCTCAGATCCTGTTGATGCTGCCATTTCTGAATAATTAACCTAAAAGTGTTTTGGGCTTTTCTATCATCGTATTACTTTTCACCTAACAAAGAATAAAGTGTTTATGTGACTGGTCTCACTGGCTAAAAAATCTGAAGATGTGGGTATGAACGTATAGTCTTTTCCTGCTGTGGGTTCATCCCCCATCCAGAGTGCAGGGCTAACAAAAAAAAACCCATAACCTCTTCAAGATGGTTCCAAGCTCTCAGCTGTTCGTGCCTCTGCCATTCAGGTTATTTATCTTCTGTAGGTCAGGAATAATAGTATCTAGTGCAGTTTCTTAGAGATGAACAGTCAAAAGAAGTTGTTCCTTTCCCAGTCTGTTATGGATAAGTTGCAGGTCATTGCTGAAGGAGTAGTGGTTCTCGTGCTTGCTTGTGTTTCTCCATGTGAAGTAATGGTCTGTTAAATTAAGCTCAACATGTAGCAAACTTCAGTTAGTGAGCTGATGGGCACGCTATCAGTTGAAGACTAGTTTCGAAATGGAGAAAGATAGCTTGAATCAGCCTGGTTATTTCTTGAGCATTTGAAGCTTAGGTGTCTGCCTGCTACCCTCTGTTCCTTGGGCCCAGGACAGAACGCATTGCTTCATTGCGAAGGCTGGCAGCTTACTGTAAACCTGCCTCCATCACTGATTAAAGCTGAACTGATGCACGTGTATATTTTGATTCAGTGATTACTTTAGGAGCATTTATTAATGCTTACAACTGCCAGAAGTACAGAAATCTGCCAGCAGCATAAGACAAGGTAATTAAGACATTACTGAAACCAGGCAGTGTGACTACAGTACCTTGTGGGTGAAAACTTTGACTGGTGTTTGGAAGTGCTGCCAGTCATGCCCGAGGATCAGAATGGCAGAGCTGTTGTGAACTCTGATGGGTATCAGAGTTAGGATAAAAGGCACTTTGGTAGACCTGGCTTTTCTGCATTATCTCCTCTTTATTGACAACTGTTTTTTCTGACTGGCAAATTATTCTTAAAAATAACTTTTTTTTTCTTTTCAATGCAGTTAGTGCTTGTCATCTCGAATTGCAGCCTGCTTGCTTAGTATCTTAAGCAGCTGCTTTATCTTGCTGAATGCTTTTCAAGTACAGTGGCAGGTTTATTGTCAAATCATGCAGCCATTTAAATGTCAGTTCTGTTGTGACGGGCCTAATAATAGATGACTACTGCAGTTTGAAACAACTAGCTGTGCATTATTCCAGTCTTCAACTATAACTTAAAAGTCTTAAATTTTTTTGATTGCTGGACTTAGACTGAGAGAAGGGGATGCTGAACAGCCTCTGCTAGGCCCCCGCATGCTGTCAATGAGAGTAAATGTCTTAAAGGGTGCAGATTTCTCTGGTAATTTCTGAATCCTTAAATTGAATATCCATAGGAAGTTTTTAACAGGCTATGTGAATATTTTTTACAGTAATTGGATTTTATTTTTTTAAACTGATAACTAGGACAAAAATACAGGCTTTCACAGACGTTACTGCTGGATTAAATTCTCAACTCCACAAGATGTTCAGAATGTGTTTCAGAAGGACTTCCACATACTTGAAGGTGCCAAGGTAATGTGCTAGTTCCTTTAATGAATGTAGCAAGGGGAGCCCTTTAATTCTACACATTAACATCAAAGTATTACCGTACTTGTTCCAAGTGTGATTAAGCCATGTGCCACTTAGTGTGCTTTTAATATTTTTTTTAAATCATTAATTCTTTTGTATATTACCTTCTCTTAACTCATTAGGGTCTGAGATCATATAGATACCACACAGATGACATACATACCCGGGATCAAACCCTGCTATGCTAAGCTAAAGGAGTACAAATGCAGTAAAACTGTTCAGGAACTGCCATGAAACTAATTATTTGTAGACTTACATGTGCTTCAGCTGACCTAGCTCCTCGGACTGAGTAGTACAGAGTGAAACCATGAGCAAGAAGCAGGCTGGTATAACAGACATGATCAATTCCTGTCTTTGAATAATTAATAAGAATTCCTCAATATTCTGACAACTAGTTTCTCATTTTGAGACTTTTAATGCTAGGAGATAAGAGTAAAATGAATTGGCAAGATGCTTGCAGGGATGCAGCATGTTGATTGTAATAAAAGTATTTTGCTTGATGTGGTTCATACTACTGCAGAAGTCTTCGCTGGTTGAGGTTACTTTAGTACCTATTCCTAAGAAGAGCTGACATGTGAGTTACAGCTGTGGTGCAGAAATGGAGGAGCCATTTGCCAACTTCAGTTTTAAAACTGTGACAAGCTAGGCAATAGGCTGATCCCTCATAAATTGAGATGAAAATAATGAGGATGTTATTGGTATGCAATTATCAAAATAAGTACTAGGAATAAATATTTAGTGTCAGTTTCCTGGAAATTATTTTGCTGCTTTTTATGCTTGAAGCTGCAAGATGCCCACCTTCACTTAACTGCCTAGGCTTTGAGGACTATACTCCCACAAGATGTGCAAGAGCTAAGAGGCTTCTTTATAGTGAAATAAAAAGCAAAAAGCAGGCAGTAGTTAGCTTTCTTCATTTCTTCAAATATGCAGACTTCTCTAGAAGCAAAATACATCAGCACTTCTCCCACTTTGTTCTAGGCTAGGTTTAGACAGTTACCTTCTATTAGTTCCACTTGAAAGCATAAGCTTTTAAGATGCATTTTGCTGATACAACTAGCAATTGCTGTGCAAATTATATTCAGCTTTCCATCAGGAGCTTAGCATTGGTGGTTATGGCTCATGAAACTGAACCAGTTATGAACACATCTGCTTCCCATATGAATGTTTTAGAAGATCAGAAATGAAAAATATCAAACCTTCCTGCCTAACTAATTTGAATAATTTCCATTGTTTTCAGCTTGCTCTCAGACAGCAGCCCCGTAGAAGACGCAGTCAAAGAACGAACCAAAGTGGGTGAACAGTGGAAGGAGGCTTTATTTCACTGAATGTAAAGAAACTAAAATAAAGATTACTGATAAACTATGAATGAGTATTTGTTTTAAGACAGAATCCAGCTGTTTCCCCTCCTTGTTCAAATAAACTGTATAGCCATACTAAAACATAAACTCCCTAGCATCCATTACAGCATAACACAGTAATTATATACAGCAGGAAAGCTTTTAACAGATGAGGGAAAAGCTTTAGCTAAAGCTGTAGGAAGGGGCTATGTTCTTATCCTGAGATGCTGGGCAACAGGGAATCCGCAAAGTCAGAGCACTTGCTAGAGAGTAATTTCCTTGTGAAATGTTTCAAAGTGGTCTCCCTTCCTCCACTCTCCAGGGGCAGCTGACCTATCTAGAAGAATTAATGTGTGTGCATGTATGTCCACGCGACTGCTGCATTACAACGCCATCCCACTATACACCTCTGATGTTAAAAATGCCTCTTGCATGAAGTCCAAGCTTGTAGTCCATTTCTCTACCTCTGAAGGAGCAGAGGCGTTCAGTCCTTCCTCCTTTTTTTGCTCTCATGCTCATGTTCTTTAGGGCGGCTGCTGTCCGATGGCCGTTTAGAACCACCGTGTTGCTTAGCTTCTTCCAGAAACTTGTCCAAACCAAATGGATCCTCCTCAAATTGAACTGGTCCATCTCTGCCCCTCCCTCTGGTGTTACGATCTGAGTTAGAAAACTCTTTATCAGGAACAAACCTGCAAGGAGAAAGGCAATACTCAGTTGACTGTAACTTCAGAGTACTAATTAAGAGTATTTCTTAGCTTTCTTTTCTTACCGATTGGTCTTTATTCGAGCCTCTAGATCATCACCATACATGTCCTTATCCACATTTTTACTTGGCCTGTAGATGTTCTGGGCCATATCCTTGCCACTTCTCCAAGGCTGGTCATAAACATTATAAATTTCATCCTCTCCTCCAGCAAAGCCACTGTCCATACCCTTTGAAGGAGAAAGAAGAACAGCGGTGCAACACAAATGAGTCTGCAAAACTTTAGCTAACTTATTTTAATATCAAGATACATTGATGTGTGATTTACTATTGACTTCAAATGAGTTCAAGCACTCCATTAGGATATGAATGGTTTTTGGTCTGGGAATAAGTCCAGACAGTGTGACATAATCATTACAAGCCTCTGTCAGGGCCACTTCTACTCTTCCAGGAAGCAACAGGAAGGATTACAGGCCATTCGTATTTCAGAATAATGGATCACTCCTGTCTGCCCTGCAAGCACAGCTGTCTGTAATAGCCCAGTACAGCCATACGGATATGTGTATTATTCAGAACTTCTGGAAACCATGATTTAAGCTGACTGATCCAAATCACAGATAGGCTTATGTAAACTGGGAAAGCAGGAGTGCCTGCTTGTTTACATTTGATTCATCCACTCTCCCTCTGCCTGCAAATCTTTCATTGGAGACATGAAAAAGAATGATTGACAAACTGCAGGTCTATTCAGGGACTTTCTGAAGCCTAATCGACTTTTTTAATCTCTGAATAGTATAAAGTTCAGGGAAAATAAATGTTGCTGTTGTCTATTTATATCTTCAGGATTTTTAACATAAGCAGTAACGGGAATAGGAAGTATTTACTTGCTTCTCTTTCAGAGCAAGTTTCCCTTATTCAGTCAAGTATGTTGGTACAAAAGAAAACTAGGTCACTGCAGCTCGGAGGCACAATTGCTTCTTTCTCTCCACTCGCCAGTGAGAAAAACCATAACAAAAACACTTCAATCCAGTTATACGTTCAGAATATTCCATTTTTGTTAGATCAGCTATAGGTAAAGGAGATCGATAGTTTCCTAACCAGTTATGTAGAGACTTCTGTTAGGGTGCACCCATGCCAACCATGAGAACAGAGTCCCTTTAGTATTCCAGCCATACCCACTAAGAAAGGATGAGCACCTTTTCATAGAAAGCTACACAGCTGTGAAAAGGTATTTTTACCTTGCTCTGGTTGAACAGCCTCTGGTCGTATTGGATTTCATTGGATGGCCTGGGGTTGGGTACCCCTAGGGCAATAACTTCACTGATATCTCTGTTCTCATTTCTCTGCAGCTTTGACCTGAATTAAAAATTTTAAGTTTTATTAGGTCAGTAAACCATATTTGTTGACATGCTCAACTGCAACCCGATCCTTTATTAGTTGCTAACCCTTTGCCTCAGGAGCTAGGTTTTGACTGTTGCCCTTCCTTACTAGGTAACATTTAAAATTTGTCCCCTGGCAAAGGAAACATTTGTGAAAGTTATGTTCAGCTGGGCATGACATTTAAATTTTCTTTCCACTATCTGCAATTTACATCAAGCTGACTTGGTCTAAAATGTCATATTTATTTTTTGCAAGAACCAGTGTAATTATGTTCTGGGAAGGCCAAGCAATCTAATTTTAAGATATTGGAGATTTTAAGCCTCCAGAAACTGTTTGTGCTCAGAAATCTCACTGACTTGAGCAAACAAAATACTTCAGCCTACAGTCATAAATCTAAGCTTACTTCAAGTGAACAGCTTCAAGAAACAAAGCCACTAATGATTCTGTGGTCTCACAGAAGTTAGAGGATCCAGGTTTCAACCTTTGCTGTCAACTTATTAAATCTGAATATACTGAAGTTCTGCTAAAGAGAAACCCACCCAAAACCAACAACCCCCCCTCCATTCAAATGGAAAAGTTTAACTTCAGAAGAGAGTACTGCAGCACGCTAACACAGTAATACCATTTCATACAGTGAATGAACAGTGCTTCATACCAGCGAGTACCTCCACAAGCTAAAATTCAGGCACTCACATCGAGCAGAGGGAAGCCCAGTGTAACAGTTTCCCTAGTGGAGGGGCCAGTGCCAGTACAGGAATGAGGCCAGTGCCAGTACAGGAATGTGACTCACCTTTTGTCAGGGGCTGCCCTGGAAAGATTTCTGTCATGCTGTCTCTCTTTGCGCCGGTCATGCCTGATTTCATCTCTTTCTCTAGCTTCTCCATCCTCTGAACAAATGCGAGATTGGTCATTGTAGACAAATACTTGAGGTTTGAATTAATTATGCCACATTGTCACAGTGATTCAATTCAGTATTCTTTTACAGAAGAGAAGCAACCCTTAGCATTATTTAAACAAACTGAATACATGGAGAAACCTCAGCTTTCTTATGCCACAAGCAATTCACTGTCCCTGACAAGAGTTAAAGCAGACATATCCAACTGTATTTTCTCAACTTTCAAGAGCTTAAAATGCCTGTCCTTCTAGGAATTAACATCCTAAACCCCCTACAGATCTTCGCACCATGCTTTCATCTCTTAAGTGTAAAAATACCATTCAAAAACGCAGCCTTTAAGTGCTTTGAAGAACATTATGTGACTCTGTAACAAAGAATCACTCAGGTTGGAAGAGAGTCTCTAGTTCAACCTCCTGCTGAAAGCAGGATCCAAGCTGAATTCAAACCAGGTTGCTCAGGGCTTTGCCCACTCGGGTGGGGAAAATCTCCAAGGATAGAGATAGCCAGCCTCCCTGGGGCAACCTGTTCCACTGCTGCTTGTCCTCATGGTGAAAATTTTTCTCCTCACATATAGCTGGAATCTCCTACTTCAACTTTTGACCACCATTTCATTCTTCCACTGTGCAGCTTAGTGAAGAGCTCCAATGATCTTCTTATACATATGGGAAAGCTCCCATTAGGTGCCCTCAAAGCCACCTAATCTCCTGGCAGAACAAGCTTCATTCTCTCAGAAAGGTCTTCCTTTTTTCCCTTTTTAAATATGGGGGTTATGTTCCCCCTTTTCCAGTCAGTGGCAACTTCACTGACTGCCACAACTTCTCAAATATGATGGACAGTGGCTTAGCCACTTCATCTGCCGGTTCCTTCAGGACCCGCAGATGCATCTCATCAGGTCCCATGGACTTGTGCACCTTCAGGTTCCTTGGATGGACTTGAACCTGATCTTCTCCTATAGTGGGAGACTTGGGCGGTGTGGCTGGAACACTTGCCAGTGAAGATGGAGGCAAAAAAAAGTCAGTGAGTACCTCAGCCTTCTCCATATCCCAGGTAACAAGGCCTCCTCTGTCCTTCCAGAGAGGGCTCACATTTTCCCTAGCCTTCCTTTTATCACCAACGTACAATGAACGTACAACATACATTCCCAACAACATCTTAAACCTGTATACACTGACACACTGTTGTGAGGTTCAAATCCAGATCCCATCAAAACAGTGAATTAACCAAACTCACTTGGCTGATCAAGTAGACATGAAAAACAGATTGTCATGCTTAGAAATTACAGTTGATATTTAGGTATTTTAAGTTCTCAGGTTATTTCCCCAAACCCACAGTTTAGAGAGTGCTAAAACACCCATAGCACCCTAGTAACAAAGAAATGTACCTTTTTCAACATGGGTTTTGATCCCTGCTCTTCTCTCCCTGGCTTTCTGAGCCATTTCTCGGAGCTTTTCCTCATGTTTCTCCTTTTCTTTCTGAGCCATCTTCCTCTCCACCTGGGCACGCATCTCTACTGCCTCACGAGCCTGCACACATAAAACATAGTTAAGAAGACAGAAATCTAACACCTGGGATGCAAGCAGATGCTCTGTCATGGAGTTATCCAGTAAAGAGGGCAGGAATCAAGCCACAGAGAGGAAGTTCAAAGCCAGCTAGCCACAGCAGTTAGGGCTGAGAAAAAAAACCCATGACCTACAATAATTTAACCCACACTGAGGCACTGATTCAGAGATACTGGGGTAAAACCGTATGTCTTACATTAGCCAAGATGCAGGACAAATCAAAAAGCTATAGCCTGTCCACAGTTGATTTTCCCAAGGAATTAAATGTACAAAAAAGGTAAAACTACATGGAACAAAACAGTTTAAACAACCATCTGACCTTTCTGTCAGCTATATAGAGAGCCTCAGCAAGCTTGGCAAAGTTTTCATTAATATGAACAGTCTGCAATCCTCTGCCATCTGCAGCCAGACGCTTATCTAATGGAATGGTGTAACCCTACAGGGGAAACAGAGAGGCAGTTAATCACAGAAACTCACATTATTTGTAATAACATTATTACATTTACTATGTAAGAAAACAAAAGCACACACATAACTCACAGCCCATCATTAATACACCTCATTGGTCCTCCTTTATATGTACTTCAAATTCATACCAGATAATACTAAGCTTCACTCCAATTCCACACTCCCCCCAAATCCAAATGACAATTTCTCTTCGAGTTACATCTTAGTACAAATGAGAGGTTTTGATCAGTAATGTCCACTCTTTGCATTGTGTTAAGAACTACAGATAATAGCTTTCCCAGTCTTTAAGCTGTTTAACCATCTGTGTTTAAAAATTGTTTTCCCTAAACTGTTTTCATACCTGTTAAGAGGTTAGTCAATTCAAAATGAGAAAATAAGGGGCAAGGCTTCCAGCAGAAGTAAAAGACACTAAATGCCAGTTTTGCTTTCAAAAGCTGAAAGCTAGAACTATTTATAGATGATATTTTAAGATTCTTTAGTGAGCTCTACAAAATTTTTGCTTTGCTTTTAGCATCTGTAACCTAAAATCTGATCTACTAATTAGTGTCAGTCCCAGTTATACAGCTGTGTTGGGGTAGAAAAAAAAATAACATCCAAACATGCAGCTCTTTGCTCTATTTGAAGAGGCTCCCTCATGACACGGCTTGGTAAGTTTGAGAACGATTAAACCAGTTACTGCAGCAAATTATAAATTCTCCAATCTCTCTGAACATAAACTTACTGGCTGATAAAAATCAAAGGGACAGGACATACCTACTCAAACAAGGAATAAAAATAGCTAAGCAACCAGTGATGAAAATTAATTAGTGAAAGAATGAATGATGCAGTCCGAACTTCTGGACAATTCTGCTGTATTAAAATGAACCACGCTTGGTTCTCTATGAACTGCCCTTCTCTTTTTCAGTTTAGATGGCTTTACTTTGTGAGCTCCAGAGACTTTGGTTTCAGATTCCACGTACTGCACTATTATGAGGATTTTAACTCATGCCATTTTTTTTCCTCTCAAAAAGCATAATCTCTGCCATGAAGTAATAACATATTCTCTCTCAGTTCTATACTGTCAATTTGACAGCCCTTAGCCGAAGACAGAAAAACTGAGTTGTACAATCATGTGTTCTCCCTGCTGGAGGCAACCAGTTTACCTAACTCTAAAGGTTTAAAACCAGTATTACTCAAGCTTAAATCATTCACAGAAGTCTCCCAGCAGGGCACAACATTAGAAAGATGAATTTATGACAACTTAATTACCTTTGCATTTTTCCAGTTTGAAATGCACGGAGGAATTTTCCACTCTTGCTGCTCTTTCACAGTCATCTGATTTAAGAAAAGAAGCAAAATCATCTTTAGGTTTATAGCAAAAGGAAATAGTGGTTTCTGTCTCAAAGGCAGGTATTACACAAATTAGAGTACAAAGTTCAGGACACTGCTACAAAAACCCCAACTCTTCTTAGCAATAAGATGTTAATTTCTGCACTGTACCTTTGCCAACATTGAATAAAGTCACAACAGCTTTTCAGCCATCCCCTTAAACTTTTGTCACACGGGCTGGAACTCACAGCCAGCTTGTTAACATTTGCACATTCAATGGCAGTTCAAGTTGTAGGAAACTGATGAACCACCATTACATACATCTCTCAGAAGGAGCTAATTGTTAAAAACACAAGCTGGTGTTATTAAGGATTAGCTTAATAGCGTTGTCTAAAAGCAGCATCAGTGTACCAAGGCTGAAGCCTCAGTCAACTCATCCGTGCCTTGAACAAATCCAGCAATGCAGCCCTGCATAAAATATGAGACATCTACTCAACCTTTGACAAGGTACATAGGAAGAGACTTACTTTCAGAACTGCCCAAACAAACAAAAAAGAAGGCTGCACTAGGCACCAAGATTATCACTTAACATCACACCAAAAGAACAGCACAGAGAAGGTATGCAGAAATTAACTATGCAGAAATTAACTAGATCAAAGTAGAATTTGTGAACCCATCTAGAATTCAAAACTGAGAACAGCTATGGCATTTCATACCTTTCTACTAGGAGAGTGCATTACAGGTGCTGGAGGAGAAGGTGGTCCACGTGGAATCTTCTTGTTAATTCTGAACAATTAAGAAAACAATTACAATCAACATGTTGTACGGAAATATACTTCAGAATCTTCTATTTGCCACGAACAAGTTTTGAATAGTTACTTGAATCTTGGTGGCTCCATAGGGTCCTTCTGCATTTCCACCATCCGAATGACTCTCTGTTTTGCTCCAGAGTTGAAGGCAACGCCTTGCTGAGATGGTGTGTACCTGAATAAAACAATCAAAGCACTCAGTTCTCTGCACGCAGCCAGGTATTCCTTGTCCACCTTCATTTTTACTCAGTTCACTGCTCTAGCTGCATTTTCATTTTATCCACATCAATTTAAGGCTTTTCCACTGTGAACGCCAGGAGGAGGTAACTGCACAGAGGATACTGGACTGAATGCAGAAAACCAATTACACCAGACAGAACGCATCTTCCCAGGGCTATGTTCTCCGGTTTCAACCCAGATTCTGAAGTAGAAGAAACCAACTAATAGAGCACACAGAGCATGGCACAGTACTCGTTACCTTTGTCTGGCAATCCCTGGTGACTACTTACTGGTTATTAAGAACCTCTGCACATACTTTTTTCAGAATTCACCTCAGGCCAAGTCTAACCCTGCCATGGAATTTTCCTGTGTTTACAGCAGAAAATAATCACAAATAAGTATCAGCCTCCTAGTAATTCAAATTCTTTCCAATTGCTCATTTTGTGAGAGAAGAACTTTGTTACATGCCTTGTCTTGCCTTGAAACTCCCAGTAAAGACTCTGGTTTTAGGGAAGCATCATTAACAGCACTCCTTGAGAAATCTGTATTTTGTTGCCAAAACAATAACCCCTCCATAAAGTGCCACAACTCATGGCATGTAAAGATGTATTTCAACCCACTTCAAACTAGGTTATCATTAGTGGGTTAATTCAAAATATGTAAGCCAGTCTCATATTACTTCCAGAAAAACAGAATTCAAGATGAATGTTCTCAGAAATTCAAGGAATATCCCAAATTTTAATCAATTCTATATATAACATCTTACACAGACACCAGCACTACATACCGAATGTACTGTGCAGGAGCTAGTTTGTCAGCTGCTCGAACTGGCATGGCCGCTGCAACTTTTTGGGAGACTGACTTCTCCAAGGCTGCTCTTGTCTTCTCTGTTATCTGAAGACAAAAATACCACAGTATGCATCTCATCCCATATGCAAGACATACAATATACCACTGATAACTAAGCACATCAGTGCATGTAATACCTCTCTAATTGCCTCCTCATCTGGTCTTTGCAGTTCAGGATCATCCACATTCATGACCTCTTTTGGCACGAGATCTGTGTACTTGCTGTAAATAACCTGGAAGACATTATATTTTATTAGTGCTGGCAAATAAGAATAAGTGTATGTATATCAAAGGAAATGTTTCAGGCCTAGATTATACTTTAGGTACTAATTAAAACTTGTATACAACTCTAAATGCATTTCAATTACATATTCTTCAATTGCTCCCATAGAACAAGAATATACTCTGGACTCCATTTTACAGATTGAATAAATCGAAGAAAAGAAGCAATTTGATTAAACATAATTATGTAAATCACTCTCAGAGCTGGGATTAGACACCAGCTTCCTCCTTTCCTTTCTTACTCTTTTCCTTTTTCAGGGTCCCCAAGGATGACAACACCAAAAATAATCCATATTTGTACTTCTGTTTCCAAGGAACACTTATGAATTTGATACAAGTCTTTTTCAGCATCTAGATGTTTTCATTTCATTATGTTTGCTATTTTCTTGAAAAAATAAATGCTTGAGAAATCTGTTCTTGACACCTTCCCTTATATAGGTACTTCAGTCTTTATACAACGTGCAGCTAGCTGGCAGTAGCTTTAAGCCCCAATTTTAAATATAGGGAAAGAACACTATTACATGGCTACAGGGAAAAATTTATTGTATTGCATTAATGCTTCACATTCGTCCAACAAAATAACATCAGAAAGTCTTAGTTCAAAGGGTTAAAAGTCATTACAACTATTATTTCAAGACCATTATAAAGTGCATGTCCAACTATGAAACTGACCTTTAGCTTCAGCACTAATTTGTGCTGAAGAGCCATTTACTGCTTCACTCCTAAAATTTTAAGCCTTTGAATTAGTATCAATAACATCCTAGCTTCTCAGATACTGAATAAAGGACATCTGAAGAGCAGTATTCCTCTAAGGTAATTAACTCTAAGTCCAAGTGTCTTGCTGCGTGAAGAACAAAGTATGCTGAAAGAGCTCAGAGTATCACAGAAGACAAGAAAAGAAGTCTAAAGAGGTGCTCTAAAAACTACAGTACACTGAGGTACAAATGAGCTACATGACCTATTTAAACCCTGAAGTATTGCATGCAAATGGCAAGCTGTATTAATATGGAAGAAATCCACAATATGGATTAAACTAGCCTGAAAATACAAAAATTTTTGACTCCATCAAAAACTTGAGATGCTTGCATGTTCTAATTGGAGTCCTTTTTTGAGATGGTATTGACAGGCAGCTAAAGATGTTCCAGTGTGTTGTTTTTCTCAGTATTTACCTTCCTTTAACAGTAATGTTGAGACATTTTACTAATCTAAGATAAAGAGGACGCTCAGATTGTTTGATATTGTAGTATACTCATCCACTACCATTTTTCATCTACAAAACTCAAAAGGAAGCATCAGCCTGCGTTTCAGATATTTCATTTTGATTGCTACTGAAAAGCAGAGTCACCTTCCAGGCAAAAATGAAATGCTCCATTTTTGGTACAGCTACATGATTCCCTCTCTGGCTGGGGCAGCCTTAACAGGCAACAATTAGAAATCTGCAAGCCACCGCCATCAGAAAGAGAACAATCTTACCTAACCAGCTGTGTAAGGAACTGTAGCTCATGGTAGGATTTACACACTAATCACATTCAGAGTTTCACAAGACACCTGATAGACACAAGTGTCTTGACAGAAATTTCTGAATTTGTAACACACAAATCCCTCCTCTCAGCATATTTTATTCTATATATTCAGAGCAGCCCTGTACAGTGCTCATCAACCCTATGTGTAAATCAAGAAGCTACTGTAGAGCACTGCAGATTTAATTCCTTCCTTGTCAAAGACTGGTTTCTCCATATGAAGCATATAAGATTTTAGAAGTCATTACAATTACCTGGTTGTCAGACTGGCACATACACACCAGCAAAGAGATTGGCAATAAGCTCTCAAACCAAGCTCTACCACAAAGGCAAATACATCATGAGTAAAGAATGCTTCTGATTATTTTAGTGATATTCATGCTGTCTTGACCTGTTCCATCGCTGTGACAGGCGTTCCTTCAACAATGGAACTACTCTTGTAAATGTTTCAATTGAATTCACAATCTTGAGAAAAAAAAATGTACATTAAGGTTTGTGGTTCTCTTCTCCTTTAACATCTAAGCCACAGCCTTGGGCCACCAAGAAGAAATGCAACTCCTACACAGAAAAATAATCTTTGCCAGAAAAAAAAGTTATAGTTCCACTCCTTCTGTCTTAATAAAAACACAGGAAGCAATTATACATCCTTATTTTCACAATAAGGGGACAGAGCATCAGTCTCACCAAAATACGTCAAGTATTGATGCATTATTTTTAGCCTGGCTTTTAGTAATGCGAGTAGAGAAAGTATTAGAAGGCTCTATAGCAACACAAGAGCTAACCATGTGTCTAATGCTGGAAATCCTTCATCTGGACGACCAGACAGAACTCCATCCTCGGGATCTGTAAGGTCATGCATCCAGGTTTGTCCACCTTATCCAGCATTCCACATCTAGCAGACTTTCTGCCAGCCCCAAACAGGCGGCTTGTCAGACTCTCTCATTTACGTCAGCATTTTCCAAGGAAAATTCTCTGAAGCAACTATTTTTTAAATATGTAAGGGAACATATGCAAGAGAGATGAACCACTGCAACAGCAGAAACTGCTGACAAGCCATCCAGATACAGGGTCCGGTGATGAACTGCTGCCTCTACAAGAAGGCAGAACACTAAATTCAACTTCAAAAAATCCATAAGCTGTAGCAAAAGCAAAATTTGCTTCTTAACTCAGACCAAACAAGTAGCTGCTAGAATAGGATCAGAAACTCCATCTCACTTCTGGCAAGCTGCTACAAAACGTGGCAACAGTGGCTGCTGCGCTCTAGATGGGAGGTGAACACCCATCAGGTGGCAGAGCAGCAGGAGACAGTCAAAAGGCTGTGCAGCATTAGAGGAGCCAAGACACAGATAAATAGGTGGTTTAATAACCACGTGGCTCTAGCAGACACTACTGAGAATGAGGCACCTTGGACCCTGGTGACCCACAAAAGCAAGGCTCTGCTTCAGTCTCCGCCCTCCAGCACCACAACACTCAGACGAAGCTTTACCAGATACAGACACCCCTGAACACGGTCTGCCTAGAGAAACTGTACCAGCAGCACACAGCGGGCACTGAAGAAACGACGAGCGCTCGTTGTGGGAGACTCTCTGTTAAAAGGCACTGAGGGGCCCATCCGCTGCCCTGACAGAGTGTCATGGGAGCTCTGTTGCCTTCCAGGAGCTAAGATCAGAGATGTAGCCGAGAGGGTGTCACAGCTTATTATTAGGCTTAGATCCCAATCTGAACAGTTCTATTATATGGAAATAAAATCTGATCCTAAAGGTAAGCAAAGAAGTATTTGACAAGTTGTAAAAATGAGGGTTTAACTACACTATTTTTTTTTTTTTTTGCTACTTATTTGCCCTATGGCTTCCCCAAAATCGCTATGATTATTACTTCTTGTCTACTTATCCATTCCAAATTATTTTTTATGCTTTGGATACGTAAAAATTCTATTTAATACTAAGTACCAAATATTTAGTCACAAAATTCTTTAATTAATATTTTAACACCTTCCTCCTGACAAATAATTAAAGCCAGTACACAAGGCCTGACAGAACACCAATGAAAGCCCCTCAAAAATATTGCCACTGCTGTTTCTGTTTAGGCCGACTACTTTCTACCACAGGACAGCACATAATCTGATTTGAACTCTTTTTTTTTTTTTTCCCCCAAAGGTACTGCAGTAACTTAGGATGCACAGGATGAGGATATACAAGATGTGACACTTTCTTGACAGAATATTAGTTAAGTATAAAATCTTATTCGCGTTATCTTTTTGCAACTTTAAGATCAATTTAAAACAACAAAAAAAACTTAACTGTTAAAAAATATTTCCACTCATACGCTTAGAATGCTCACCCTACTTTTTGTTTGAGAGGTAAAATTCACCTTTTGTTTCTCTGTTTAGATATGTTTTCCCCTTTCCTCATTTGCAGTAAGACATGGGGTGTATTACATACCCATAAGCTTTTCAAGGCATCCTAAATTAAAGCAGGAAAAGTTAAATCACTTTGAAAACAACTACTCATATCCATCAACTGAAACACCCTTTGTAGCTAGCCCTCTCTTTAGATTTTCTTTGGGTTACCCTAGTCTTTACAGGGGTGCTTGCTATAACAAGCAGCTGCTCATGCACTTGGTCACGTCTCAGCAGTTTTTCAGCCCCCAACACCTGCTTAAGAGAATTACAGTTTTAATGTAGTCCACTTTGTTACATCTGAAAAGGTGGACGTAAATACTCCTCAAAGTGGACTTAGGAGACCCAAGTACCCAGTCTCCTCAACACTACTTAGGACTTCAATATAAGGTGTCATCTCTTTGTTTTTAGAAAGGCTACTGTATACAGGAAACTGAAGTTGGCTCCCATTAAACTTGATGGGAATATTGCCACCACTGAACTTAACACAAAGCAGCAATACTTTCTGCTGCAATTAAAAAAGGAAGAGAGCACCCAACAACACTGAAAACAGCCAGAAGCGCCCAATGTCAAATTAGTAAGACACAGGGTACAGTATTCTGAAAGCTGAACTGTATTTTATGTCTTCTTTTATTTGTCCCCTCTCTACACACTGAAATGAGACTGCCTGTGATCAGGCCTGTTTTCAGTTTCTTGCCCTCACTGGAAAGCTCCCCAATGAAAGCTGCTAAGCAATCAAGGAAGTTTTGTGTAGAGACTCTTGCTATTTTTGCCTTACCTTTTAGTTACACAACAGAGATCACCACACAGTGATCGCAGTCAAAATGCTCATGTCTGTCTGACATTCAGTTATTAAACTTCAAGAAAACAGGACACAATCCATTTTGCTAATGCCTGATCAATGAGCTTCTATGCAATGCATACAACTTTTCCAGGTATACATGTCACTACATAGCTGAAATATTACCTTGTCCTTGGATTGTCCTTGGCGAGCAATTGCATCGTATTTTATTTTTCCTTCGGCATCCACTTGAATAGCCAAAGCATTGGACATCTTCTTCTTTCGGCCCATATCCAATGGATACTGGGCCACATGAATTTCTGGGAAAGCACCCCCATCTCCAAAATCCTACACAAAAGAAAACTCAGTGAATGACTAAAAGACAAAACCATGGTATAACATTTGCACAGGTGGGAAACAGAATGAAAGAGTGGATTGATTTTAACAAAATGAAATATTGCCAGAATGCTCTAGTAACTTTACTATTCTAGCTAGTAAGAGAGCAATGGACTATAGAACTTACACTTAAAGAGAAGACGCTGAAGCACATAGACATCTTGCAGTAATTATTCCCTGCACAGAGCAAAAGCCCCTATCACTGACTAGAATGCACAGGCGCTACTACGGTATAGACAATAAAGAATTAAGTATTTAATCCACATGTGAGTTATTAATTAGAACTTCAAAAATTTACCTTCTGCAATAAAGCAACTGTGGAAATACTAAAATTACAGGAGCAGCATTTTTTTAAATGAATATTTCTACTGGTTATTTCCTTTTCACCCCATAATGAAGTGAAGAAGTTAACAAAGCTTTCCATTCCTTTCAAAGTCTGTAGCTCCTAGCTTTACAACGGCATGAATGCCAAGCTATCCCGTTTCCTTACTTTTGATGTGTGAATACATTGCAAACTGGGCCAGCACCCAACAGCCCAACATTCTTAAGGTTTACTAACACTCCCATTCAAAGTGTTGCTGTAAAAGCATTTAATGACCAGATAGCCAAAAGCGCTCTTAAAGCGGACCATCCTGACTCCGCAACACTGAGGATGCACGCAGAATTGGTACTAACCACAAAACAACTTCAGGCTACAGTTTAAAACACAATCCTTCAGCAGCAGTATTTGCTTAAAGCAGCACAAGCATCTGCCTCTCCCTCTGTTGCAGTGGCACTGCTTATTTGGAGTCTGATAACAAACCAGATCAAGGAAGAATGGGTGTCTTGAGTAGACTGATCACCCACCATGCTCACCATGTGACCAAATAGTTAACACCACTGCAACAGAGAGCATGGACTGAGGCTGCAATGAATGAGCTTTCCTCCAAAGCAGAACATGCTTACAGAATCTTTTAAGTCCTCACTGACATACAGCTTCAGTTATTTAAAGTCTTCCACTCGTCCCACATCCAACAAATAGTTACAGAATCAATGTTAAAGTATTAGCCAGAAGAAAAATCAGTCATTCCTTACAGTTTTTGCATAACTCTTGATCTATTAAGAACAGATTTTGTTTTTTCCAACAATGGCATTCCAGGATCACTGGACAAGGGCTATGGTTTGGAAACATTTGCCACTTTTGAAGAATGTGCATTTGTTTATGAGGCAGAAATGAGTCCTTAACAGTCTTTTTGATACGTGTATCACTTTGCAGCCAGTGATGCTGGAAACTCCTTGAAAATCTTCATCACCTGACTTCTTTAGTTCTTTTACTAACACTTAGAAAGAATAAGCACTAAAATATTAACTTTAGTAATCAACAGGGAGGGAACCCCACACTGAGTATAACGAAGGTATAATTCTTAACATCATACACTTTATTAAATGCTGAACCCACATAAACATATCTTCTTTCAGAAAACCACCAGAGCTACCATTTGAAGCCACCTTACCTAGCACTAACGGATCACCACGGTACGGTGTTGGACCAATCTTTACAAAAATGGGACTCAAACATAAATGAGGGCAAGTCTGTTACTAGCTCGTGAAATTATGGTACTTGGGAACAATGCAGGATCATACATGAAATACTCTATCAAAACCTCAACAGCATGCCTTGTCCCAAGAGCGCTGGCTTGTGACCCAACAGAGCAGGTCCCCGATGTTATTGTTAAGTACCATTCCAAAATCTGGAAGGTTTTGTGGCTCAGAATGAGAAACTGTACTAAAAGAGTTTTGTAATCAGAGCTATACATCTGCATTTTCCCTTCTACCTTTTAATGTTTCCAGCTGAAATTACATTAAACTGGCAAGGATTACAGCTGAATACACACAACATTGTCCAAAATCTTTTTGCCAGTCACATACTTAAACAATGACTATCTAACAAATTTCAGGTTTCCTTCCAACTCTAACAATTTTCTCCCCCAATAGCAGCTATCTTTTGTTATGCTAAGAACAGAATACACATGAGCATTCTCTTCTCTGATATGCACATGTTCACTTATACCAGCTATAATCTGGAACATGTATTTAACAAATAATGACAGAGGAACAACGTAGATGTCTTTCTCAGAGGATCCTTGCATTCACAGATTTAAACTGAAAGGACCATAGACCTATTTCCATATTACAACACAACAGCCTCTGAAGGGAAGAATCTTTATAACATCCTATTTGCCATCAACTGTTTTAAGCACTCTGGTGAATCAGAACAATGTCCCCCAACCCAAGAATATATTGAGCAGTCTGGATGGAAATGCTGCATGAGGTAAGGCTTTGCACAATTCTGAGCTACACTCAGGACACTCGGAGTTTATTTCTACTCCAGAAAACATACTTTTTTTTCCTCCCACTAGCAGACACAACACTACAGCGTGAATTCAAATATCTACCTCTAGCACTCGTGGTATCCATCCTTTCCGGTAACCATATGGGGGAGGTTCCCTTCGTGATGAGACTAGAGCAGTCTGCCTAGATCTTTGAGCTCTTGCTCTTTCTTCTAGTTCTAGTTGGTCTTGAGACAGCTGCGTTGGAGCTGGCAAAAAACTGCACATCCATAGACAGACACACACACACACAAAACACGAAGAAAAAAGACACAAAAATTAATTCTGATGATTTCACTCCGTAATACTCAACTATGCTTGAGTATACTATTAAATTATTCCTTTCTCTACAATAACTCTATACAGATTAAGAAACAATACATGAAACACAAGTACTGCACTCATAAACCTGAGGACAGCAACTTTTGAGATTGTAGGAGCAAAAATAATATGTGCTTTCTCAGTATTCAGGAAGACTCCAATAAAAAGTGATGCTACATTTATGCACATTCACATCACGTTTGAAAGTGATGCTACGTTTACGCACATTCACATCTCGTTTGAACAGGACTGTGACAACACCCACTCTCCAACAGGAACGTCACATACCACCGTGTATTCTTTCCACCACCACTATGGAGTGGAAAAAAGAAAGTGCGTTCCTAGTCCCAAGGACTCCCCTTTCCTTTCTCTCCAGGCAAACGCCCATAAAAAGATCTGTCAACAACCACCTCCCCCCCGCGCCCGGCCCCAATTTCTTGACTTCCCATTTCTCAGTTCTAGACTACTGAGCGCTTCCACGCGTTTATAAAAGAAGCGCCCATCTCCGAGAAAGTCGGCATTCCAGGGCAGCCACTGCAGCTGCGCTCCTGGGCCTTGCGAGAAACACAGCCGTTTGTAACAAAGACCTCCCGCCTTCACGCACGATAAGAAAACCTCGATACAACCCCCACGGATCGGATCACCTCCAGCCGGGCGGAGAAGCTCCCCCAGATAATAGGCGAGCGAGGCAGAGCCCTGAACCGGCGGAGGCACCAGGGCAGGACGAAGCAGGGCCGGGCAGCTCTCCCAACCCCGGCCCGGCCCGGCCCGGCCCAGCCTAGCCTCCTCACCGGCCGGTGGGCCCACCGCCCAGGAGAGGCCGCGGCCCTGCAGCGCGCCCCCCGAGCACCACCTCTCTCTGCGGCCGGACCGCGCACAGCGGCTGGGAAGCCACCAGCAGGCCGAGGAGAGCAGTCACCCGAACCGGGCCGGACGAGACCCGCCGGACCCACCTGGTGAGCGCCATCTTGCCGCCTCTGTCGTCTTTTCGGGAGCAGGCCGCGGGGGAAGAGGCGGTACCATCATCTGCGCGTGCGCTCCGCTCCGCAGTGTGTTCCTGGGAATTGTAGTCAGGGCGACATCACACTGGGCATCATTCTGCGCATGCGGTCTGACCGCAAGGCGTCCTGGGAGATGTCGTTTTTCCACCTCACGGCCCTGAGGGGCGTTAACGGCGCAATCCCACGCGGGCTGCAGTAGAAAAGCAGGAGCAGCGCAGGTCCCTGAGACACAACGGGAAGAACAAGCGGGGAGCTCAGTACGGTGTGAGGCCACACCTCGGGGACTGGGTTCAGTTCTGGGCGCCCCGGTACAGGAAAGACACCGAGGTGCTGGAGAGAGGGCGGAGAAGGGCAATGAAGCTGGTGAGAGGCCTAGAGAGCACGGAGAGCGGCTCAGGGAGCTGGGGCTATTTACTCTCAAGAAAAGGCCGCTGAGGGGAGACCTTATTGCTCTCTACAGCTACCTGAGAGGACACTGTAGAGAGGCAGGTGCTGGTCTCTTCTCACAGGTAATTAATGATGGAACAAGAGGGAACGGACTCAAGCTGCACCAGGGTAGGTTTAGGCTTGGCATTAGGAAAAATTATTGTACTGAAAGGGTTGTCAGGCATTGGAATAGGCTGCCCAGGGAGGTGGCTGAGACACCTTCCCTTACATGTTTAAAGGTTGTTTAGATGTGGTGCTTGGAGATAAGGTTTATGGATGTCCTTGGTAGAGTAGCGTTGGTGGTTGGACTTGATGATCTCAAAGGTCTTTTCCAACCTGAATGGTTCTGTGATTCTATGCCTTTTTTTCCAGACACCTTGTCTATTCAGATAGTTTCCAACAAGTTCAGTAACTTTATGGTTCATCTAGCTAAAGGTGTCCAAGTAAAAAGCAGAAAATATAGAGTAAATGGGTTGGAATACAATTTCTTATTCTGATATCTGCTACTACATCTAAAGGGTGTGAGTTAAGAGGATGGGGCCAGGCTTTTTTCACTGGTGCCCAGTGACAGGACAAGAGGCAATGGGCACAAACGGGAGCACAGGAAGTTCCACCTGAACATAAGGAGAAACTTCTTTACTCTGAGGGTGGCAGAGCATTGGAACAGGCTGCCCAGGGAAGTAGTTGAGTCTCCTTCCCTGGAGATATTCAAAACCCGGCTGGAACTGTTCCTGTGCAACCTGATCTAGGTAAACCTGCTTTAGCAGAGGGGTTGGACTAGATGATCTCCAGAGGTCCCTCCCAACCCCTACCATGCTGTGATTCTGTGGTTGAACTGGGACATTAGAGAGAAGGAAGAAGAGAGATTGAAAGTGGTGTAAAAATATATTGATGTCAAATAAAAAGATCTGTATTAAATGCCAGGAGTTGTACTATGTTTAATGGGAATCTATATGGTACATAGAAGGTTGTGTTTTTGTTTTTTTTTTTTTTTTCAATCGAGCTGAGAAATGGTCTCTTTAGAATACAGCTAAAATGTGGAATAGGGAAAAATGCTTCTCAGGGAGTTGTAGTAGATGGGAACTAGGTGGAGCTTTACATGGGTAGGTTGCTATTTCTGTTGAAGTTGCAGAATATGGTACCATATATAAACAAATTTAGTTATTAATTAGTAACTGCTATTGTTATGTTAGCATCTAGTGAACCAAGGGGAGAAGAGTCCCATTGTCCTAGGCATGGCTCATCTAGAAGAGAAACAGAAGAAGAGGGTAGAATGATTAAGAAACAAACACAGTCTTTATTAGAAATAATAATAAAAAAATCATACTGTTAGAGGCAGGAAGACTATAAGGTAGTCTAAGTTCTCTCTTGCAGTCTTTTAGTCATTTTGTCTGCTTTAGCATTTTCTAATCTGCAGGGCAGACTAGTCCTGCAGACTAAATTAATCTGCTACAATTTTTAGGATAGGGAAGACTTGGAGGAAGGTAAGGACAGTCCTGTTGCAGTCTTTCTATGCCAAAACTCTTGTCATCTCCAGTAGCAATCAGAATTTGGCTTTGCATTGTGGTGACAGCAGCTCTGTCATCACCTCTGAGTGACAGATACTTCCCCTTCTCTCCGAGACAGGTGGCCTCTTATGAGCGCTTTAGACAAAGCTAAAGATACAAGACTTTGACATATATCATTTATCAATATTTTTCCTGAGCAAAACTCATCCATCATCTCTCCAACCCATTGCTGTCAGTCATTTAGCAATAGAATTGCTGTTGTCACATCTGGCAATATTGTCTCCTGATTCAGGGTCTCTGTCTCTAGCTGTTAACTAGTCTCAGCTGAAAAATTATTTGATCCCTACTTTGATGTTTCTCCTTCTTTCTTAGCTGATGCATTATTTAATGCTGTATGGTAAATATACAACTTTATGAACTACTTTGCAACACAGTTCAAATGACAGCCACAATAAAAAATGGTTGTTTAGAAGGTAAAATTGTAGGTGAGCAGCCCACTTCAGCTCCTGCACTGGGGAGATGCTCCTTTGGTTTCCTCAGTCTCACAGCTTGTTCTGAGAACTGTGCAGTCACTTTCTCTTTGCAGACAGTGAGCTGTTGATGCTTGCAGATGTTTATAGCTGTCTGGCTATAAGCAACACCTGTTCTTTTTAACACTTTATTTTCTTCCCCTTGAACCTCTTTCTTTTTGTGTTTTAATTTTGATGTCTGAGTTGGCTAATTTTGAGTTTGTGAGTATGTGAGGCTCTTAGCACTGGATAGAGTGGCCCATATGATATGAAGGGGCTGTACAAGCTTATTGAAAACCATATGGCTCTGCAAACATACCACAGTCTTTATTTTACAAATGTGTTGCTAATCCGTCTGTGAATAACTTCTTGTCCCTGCTGTGCATTACCTACCACGTATCAAACCTAGAAAATGCTTACATATATGGCTTAACTGGTTGAAAGTGTTTACTGGGATAAAAAAAAAAATTTTTTTAGAAGTTCTGAACTCAAAAATCTGTGGGAAGTTTGGAAAGTTTGAGTCTTTTTAAAGAAGAACAAAATTTGCAAAATGAACTATTCAAGCTCTGGTGTAAAGCAATGTTTGTTGGCCAAGTATAGTCTGAATGTGCTAACTTTTTTGAAAGTGGGAAAAGTCTTAAGACCAGACTGTGTCTGATTTCTGATCTAATACTTTTTGGTTTCCACGTAGAATGGTGTTTTGGTTTGCCTTTTTTAATTTTTTCCATTTTCTTCTTGAAGTGAGAAAAGAATTTATTTTTTACGTTAGGTTAGCCACCAGACCAAAGAAATCAATTTTTCACATAATTGTCCTCGAACTTGACCTGGTACACCTCCCATCACTTCTGTCTTCTGCTTCTCGTGCAACACCTGAAGCCGTATGCTACCTGAGCGGAGAACTGGCTGGCATTTCAAAAAAGCAAAGGAGTCATCAGCAGTAGATCAACACTGCCTGAGGGGATTTCTGAGGAAGTCACAGAGGAAAGGACAGTCAGACTTACACCCATCAGCATTTTCATCAGCTTGCAATCAATAGGAACTTGCTATTCAGAAAATGTGTAGGTTTCAAAATGAATGGCAAAATGTTCAGTAATACTGAGAGGAGAGTCATACAGGGTGAGGTAGATTACTTGGTAAGTAGAATACATTTAAATGTGTTTTAGTATCACATTCTGTACGCTTCTACATCTGGAAGTAAGAAATGGGGGGGTTAAGTACAGCCTGTCCTGGGAAACAGTGATTCTGAAAAGGATCCAGGAGAATTATGAGAGAGAAGCAGCTTAGCATGAATTTCTTGTGCTATGAAGTAACAACAAGCCTCATGCAGCCCGTGATGCAGAAGTAGGGGCATGGTGAACTCTAGAGGGGCTCTGTGTTGTCCTGGTGTTCAAGTTTCAAAAATAATGCTGGAAGATAGAAGAGGGTTAGAAGACTGCAAAGGTAATATAAGGCTAGCATTAATTGGGAGTGTAGGGGAAATACAGCAAGTAAACCTGTTTTGTGATAAAATTTTAAGAGGTAAGTGTTGTATTGCCAGATTAAAATGAAGTGGACTCCATTTATGCGTCCATAGTGTCAGTTACATTACAAGGAGAAATTATCTGAGTGAGCAAATTAAAACATTAAGTATGTTTTGCTCATTACAAAAAGATTGAGATTTGACCACCCTGTATGTGTATCTGTACAAGTTAGAAATGCACGATCTGAAGGTACTCTTTAATCTCATAGAGGAAGGCAAAACAAGAACCAGTGACTGGAAGTGGGAATTAGGGAAATTCAAATGAGAAATTAGGCAGAAATATTTAACAATGAGAGTGATTAACCTTTGGAAAACTGTCGGAGGTGCTCACCATGCAATCCCTTGTTGTCCTGTAGTCAAAGCTGAAGTCTCTTGGGAAGAGGCGCTTTCATTGTTTTTTACAAGCTCTGCTTTGGGCAAGCCTGGGCAACCAGGCCCCATACAGGAATGGCCAGGTGAAACTTAATGTCCCACAATATACAGCATCAGACAGGAAAAGTTAATATTCTCTTCTGAAGTGATCATCTCTGTGCATCTTCATGTATCTCCTAGTTCTGGACTTTTTCTGAACCAGACCTGGTAGTGGTTCAAAGACACCAGCTTTGGCAGAGCTTTGATAAAAGGAAATGTTAGGCAAGGAATGGTTCTGAGGTACTCAAACACATTTTCCCCAAATATAAATTTGTCTCTAAGGAAGAAGGATTAATTTCTTTTTGTTTTGACTGTAATATTTTTTGTTTAACATTTCTGGACAAAAATGCTATCAGGTTTCCACATACATCTCTTTTCACAAAATGACCATGCTGAAATGATCCCCTGTGTGGTTAGTAAGGAGTTCAGGCTCTGCAGAGGACTTAGTCCTTGGCATGGCTGCCAGCAGGGACATTTTTAGTTTGATGTGAATACCGCAACTGGTTTTGAGAACATATTTCTGATGCATTCCAAGGAGTCTTTTGGGGTAGATTTAGGCTGTTAAATCCTCTGCACCTTTTTTATCTACTTCAGCACTTTTCACATTTGCAAATGCAGGATTAAATGGTTCATGAAATACCTTGTAACAAATGAAAATGACAATACAAAGTAATGGAATAAGCTATTGTTAATATCAGATATTGGTATGCCTAACAGTTGCTGCACATTGTGGGATAAAAATGATCAAAATAAATGACACTTCTTAACTCAAGGGATAAATTATGCCACACATAAGATGCTAAACAGTGAAACAAGAGTTTTACCTAGATGGAAAGGTTCAGCCACATCAGCAACCCCTGCACTTCACATTCCCTTAGGGGTTACAGACAGCATTCAGAAGGAATAATTATAGCTGGGGGAAAAAGATCAGAAGGTCTATTAGTGCCTTGGTAAAAATCTTTAAATTCTTCAAGCCAAGTCTGTGTTCTTGGGAATAACTGAAATGGAGGCTGGTGTAATTTCTATTATTTGTTGTACTTTGTAGAAAAGTAAACTTTCTCAGATAGGCAAAAATGATCTAATGTACTTCTGTAACACTTCCCAGACTCCAGGGTGTTTTGCAAATGTTTTGGAAGCATTCTACTCCTATCTGATAAACATCTTTTCACAGAGGACATAGTGGCCTACTGACACTTCCCAATGACCTGCAAGAAGTGGAGATTCCTTCTGCACCATCAGCTTTAGCAAACAAAGTAAAGGGGAATTTTTTTTCCAACGGAAATTATAAGAGACAGGTATGGAGCTGGCGTGCAATTGTCTAAACTGATACTGGGCAACAACGTTGAGCAAAGGTCTTGAAGGAACAAAATACTTGTAGAAGTGGATTTTGCAGCTCACCTAAAGCACAGCTCTCCAAGCAGCACACCATTTTCTGTTGTTGCAGACATTGGTCATTACTGATTCTTCAAAGGGACTGAATGACCTGGGACAACGGACATGTTTATTTTGAGAGATGTCTTATCCAAATATTGGCTCTGTACAGTATGATAGGTTAAGAAGATCCTGTTCTAAAATTTGATGGCTCCCGGAGTCAGCTGTGAGCTTTCCATTGCTGATATAAAGGCAAAACCTGACAATCTTCATTTAAAGTTGGACCAAGAAAGTGAGTGGGTTTGGCCTAGCAGGAGACCTGTGGGAGTATGTTAAGCTGTCTAGCTCCAGGTAGGTTGTTTTCCTTCCTGTCTTCCACGTTGATTTGCACATCCGTCAACCCTTATACAGACATATTTGTAACATTTCTTCTGGTGACCTAAACTAACCAGAAAAGAGTCAGAAAATGTTTCAGAAGTACAGATCTTGAGCAGCAGAGACCCCACCAGCCAGATCTTCAAGCTGTATGAATTGACATTGCTACAGTGACTTTTAGAGCTGGACTGGTTTATAGCTGCAGAAGATGGATCTGCCTCAGTATTTGTGTTGCTGACCATCCACAGAGTGGCAGGGCAGATCAGAAGAGTGAAGAAGGACCTGTTGGATCAAGCTGTTCTTCCCACTGCAGTGGTATCAATTTTTCCCATACCTTTTCGTGTCTCCTTGGTTCTCTGGGTCCACAAAATCATAGGATCATCTGCTTTCTGGACTGTTTTGATCTCTTTTTCCTATGCCTCCTCCTGTATGTGAGGAATGTCTGGTATAAGTGAGACTTTGCAGATATCTTGCCATCAAAGTGAATCTAAAAAAGAGGTTGATTCTGAGTAGGGTGGGCTGATACTGACCTTCTGACCTCTGTTCAGGTGGTCTGGTTGCTCTTCCCGCTCTGGTGCTTGGGACAGAGAGGCCGGAGTCTTTGGGCTCATGAGATTCACACCCGGGATGCAAATGTCTTCAACAAGAATGAAAAGGAAACGCTTTTTGCGTTTCATCTTTCACAGCAATTTGGGGTAATCTGAGATTTAATTTATTCACCAGTTGAAAGGGAAATCAAGCCAGCGTCCTTCTTGGAGACAAGCTCTTTCTTGCATACCCCTGTGCAGGCTCACACAAAGAGCTGTGATCACTCTAACTAGGTGCTTGTTCTAATTATAGAAAGATTTAGCGTTGGTTACATAATTGCTCACTGCACATCAGCACATGGCATTGTTATACTACAAAAGCCACTTTTTTTCCCCCCTCTCCACAGCAGGCCCAGCGTCAGCCTGTTTAACTGAGAGCTGCAAGGAACAGAATTAATCTGAAGCAACCTCCCATAGCTTTTCCAGGAGAGGCCAGCAAAAATCAGATACTGACCTGCTCCCTGTGCTGGGAGCTTTGCCAGCACGTGTGATCTAGTGCTTAAAGCAGGGGATTGATGTCCTGGGCTGCACTCTTCAGCATCCCGGGTAGAAGCAGCGGTTGTGCTGAGGTTACTGTCTCTATTTTGGATTTTTATATGCAGTAGCACAATAGCTTTAAATGGATACCCTGCTATTATGCCCAGTGTTAGACTGAGCCATGGAGGTCCTGAATTTGCAAACACAAAAATCTGTAGCAAAACTTCCACAGGCTCTAGTAGATACAGGAATAATAGCTCTTTCTCCCATTTTTGTAAGCTTATTTTATTCTGTGATTCAGAGTGGTTACTTCGTGTTCAGCCTGCACTCATTTCTCTCTCATTTTCTCAATAGTACATCCCATGCATGTCTCCCTAACTTTTTATTTTCTTCCTCTTTTAACATGACCCTCTAAACTGTAGAGCTTCCTTCCACAAATAGTCTTTCCTACACAATTTGTAATGGTCCATGACTAAGCTGGGATGCTTCACTTCCCCCCATTAGTGCAAAAGCTCCCATCTGTCCAAGAAAGGAAAGAAACTTAGGGCGTTAGAGACAGTTTTGCCACGATGCAGCTGATGCAGCAACTGGGCCCTGTATCCTCAGTGTGCTGGCAGGGTAATCACCCTTAACTCTGCCCTTCATCATTTGTAGCTGCTGTGTTTCTCAGAGGTAATATTTAGCAGGGAGCCCACACTGGGCAGGCATTTATGTTAATGTCTGCTGCAGGGAACAAGTAGGGAAAGTGAAAGTGAAGTGAAGTCAGATGGAAATAAAAGGGCTAGTCAGCAAATATTCTCAATATTATTAGGAAAATCTTTAATATACAATTGTCCCACAGCCAAGGAGAGGGTGGACAGGTTAGCTTTACAGCACTTCCCACAGGGGTTGGATGAAAAACCTCTTAATCCTGGAAGACAGGCTGGTCATCAGGACCTTTCCCTGAGCACAACGTCCTGGTTTATTACTTCTGGAAGTTGGGATGTTTTGCTTCAAGTGTTTCTTCTTTTTTCCCGTGGCTACCTTTTTGAGTGCAACTGTATCCGTGCAAATGGAAATACGATGTGGTGATGCTATCCTGGATTTGTTTCAGTGCTTCCAGAATCCTGCTGGAAACAACAGCTATCAAAGACTTAAGGTCCTTCTGGTCTCATTCTGGTTTTGGTCTCTGGCATCCTTTTAAAGTATTAATTGTGGTAGCAATGGCCTTAACTCTGTCCCAAATACTTCCAGTTTTCCACTATGGGTTCCCAGGTGTCATTGAATTGCAGGTTCTCTTTATCAGAAAGATACTGCCTGGCAAACAACATTTTTTGTTTCCTTCTTTTCACGATGGGAGAAAAGTTCAATCAGAAATGCTAAGTTTCAAATGCGTGTCTGTCAAGCTAGGTAGTTGCTCTGGGGAATATGAATCTCTTACAGTATTTATGACAATTCAGCAGCTTTTTTTCATTTTCTGCTTTGTTCTTTCTCTCTGTTATTGTAATCTTTATTGCAAGAAGACTTTGGTGAAGAGATTGGTTTTGCATTAAACCTTGAATACAATAAAATTTATTATCATTTTCGTTTCTTACGGTAAGGAGCTAAAGGTTAGCTACAGAGAAAGTTGTTGGTTTTTTTTTTCCATTCTGCAATTATTTTCCTTGTGGCCTTTCTTTTATTCTTAATGGACACAGTTGTTTTTCTGGATGGAGAACAACAGTTTCTGAGATATTTATGATACACATCTCTTTGGCCGTTGGAATTATACCGTTAAATATAAGCTGACATTAGGCAGCCGTGTGTGCATTTCACCAAATGATAAAAGCTAAGTATAGCTCATAATTTATGCTATCAATTTACGCTGCTTGAGGATCTGACCACGTGGTCGACAACATTGTTTTGTGTTCAACAGGAGCAGGACAAGTGTTCAGCTCTATTTCCAGAAGCCCTCTGGTGAGAGCACTCACCACCGGGAGCATACCTGACGTTGCCAGCCCACGGGCTACGGCTGCATAGGTGACTGCTCACGCCTAATCCTGATGTGCTGCAATAGCCAGACTCACAAAGTAAAATGTTTATAGGGTGCCCCTGTCAAACCTGCACCCTTCACTAAAAAGTAGTTCTGATTTCCAGGTGACGAAAGCATCATTGCCTCTCCAGCATCTCTCACAGCTGTACAGAAGGAGTGCTCTGATATCTACCTGATTGGCATTTCTACCTTCCCTCATGATTTCTGAGATATATATATATATGCATACATACGTACCTGCTCCCTGCTGCAAGGCTTTCAGTGAGAAAACCACTTGAAAAACAACTGAAATATCATGAAGTCTGGGATTTGTTTAAAAGCGCAGAAGATGGCTTTTCTGGGCAGCCCCGCCAGGCTGGGAGCCCCACGGACAGAGCGGAGGTTGTGTTACCCTGAACACCCTCCTGTTACCTGTACGCTGAACGGGAGGGTGCGGCCCCTGCACCTGCTCTGTTGCATTAGGAGGTGGGAGCAGGGCTCACCCCTGCAGCAGGGCCAGAAGGTTAGAGCAGCGCGGGGGCCGTCGGCGTGCAGCGCCCGCCCGGCTGTCCCCCCGCCGCTCCCCGGTGGGCTCGCCCAGGGGCCGCCCCTTGAAGTCCCGCTGCGCCCCCGCCGCCCCGAGCGGACGCGGTCGGAGACTACATTTCCCAGCATGCCGCACGGGGCAGAGCCGTACCATGTGCGAGGCGGGGGTGTGTGTGTGTGTGCGTGTGTAAACAGGCGGCTGGGCGCGCGGGAGTTGAAGTGGCGCCGTGCCGGTAAGTGCCGGCCCGCCGGTCGACGCGGTGCCGGAGGCTGCGGAGGGTTTGGCGGGGAGGGACCGGGACCGGGATCCTCACAGCCCTCCCACCCGTCGCCGCGGCCTCGGGCGCCTCGGCCCGGTTCGGCCCCTCTGCGCCCCGGCTGGTGCCGGCGGACAGGGGGTCCGGGCGCAGGCCCCGGGGGCAGAGGCCCAGTTGCCGCAGGGCTCGGCGGGGCCGAGGTCGTTTCTGAAGGTGGGAGCGGTGTGAGGCGCGGGCGCTGCTCCGGGAGGCAGGGCACGGCCCGGCACAGAACGCCTGGAAGAGAACAGAAGGCAGCCGGAGCCGGCCTCTCGCGTCCTTCACGGGTAGACCTCGGGCCGCCCCGCAGCGGCGGCGGGCGTGGGCTCGGCGGGCGGATCGGCCTCGTTCGGGTCTTGTGGCGGTCCTGGGTGCGTTGTCCCCCTGCCCTCGGGGGCGGCCAGCGCTCCCTGCCGCTCCCCGGGCCTCGGGAGAGCGCGACCTGCCGGGCAGCGCTGCCGCGCCGGGGCACAGGCCTGGGCAGGTGGCGGCGGGGGGGGCTCACCAGGCTCCGGGAGAAAGCCGGTAACCCGCCATCCCTGACGGCTCCCCCGAGTGGGAGTGGGAGAAGCATGGTGCCCGGCTGCGGGGAAGGGGAGCCTCACATGTGTGAAGCCGTGGGAAAGTCAAAGGAGCCAGCTCACCTAGGCAGAGCTGGAGGTGATTCATCAGCGCTGGCCTTAGTGACGTCCTGAGGCGTGTTCCACAGCCGCAGGGTCTGTAAGATACCCCTAGGGGTGTCGTACCGGCTCATTTACATGGAAAAGACGCCCCGACACCTTATGCAAAACCCTGAAATACAATTTCTGACAATTCTGTTTCTGTACCTTGCACTTGAGGGGTTTTAATTCTTCCCTTTTTATTGGTACAACGCATTAAGCATGAAAGCGAGAGCTTTGTTGCTGAAGAGCTCAGCTGCTCTGCCTGTTTATTTGCTACCTAAAGGTCCCATCTTCTGTTCATGACTCACAGCTGGCGGGTATGGCAAATAGATGTGATGTCATGAACTGCAGATTATAGCTTCAGGTAGGAATAAGATGCAAGAACAGATGGACTTGCATCCTGCTTTCAAGCAAATGTTCTTTTAGTACTAAAGAAAGTGAAGGAAAAAATAATGACAGAGGTGCATATTTTCTGTGTTAAAAAAATGACACCGTTTGCAGCTTTCACTTTCCAATAAATGAAATTTTACGAAAATGTGCAAGGAACAGAAATAGTTTAATTAAAACACATTGCAGAAAATGTCTTTTGAAGGTGACAGAGGATGCAAGAGATTTCTGTACAGAAAAGATCTGTCCTTCAGGAAGAAGCCCCAAACTTTCTAGAATTGCAGTGAGGTAGGGGGATGAGGGCAGCTTTTTTTCTGGAAGCGTGTGTTCATTTGGCTGCAGTCAAGGAGCCAGGTTGAGTTTGTTCATAGGTTCAGAGGAGTCTTGATCAGCCAGCTACCCCTTCCTGACAGGAGAAAGAGCTGGTGTGCTGCAGGCAGCTCTGATAGGCACTGACAGAATATGTGTTGGCCTTTCTGCCTCAAAGTTACCTAGGGCTTGTAAGGAAATAAAAGGAAATAATAAAGTTTGGCTATGGCTCATGTACAGAGGTCTCTTGTGTTATATTAGCCTATTTCGCTGATTCTGTTCTTGTGAACTGTTTTTGAAAGGTTTGACCTGTGTCACTGCATGTGTTTTTTGGTTACAAGGCTTCCGAGTGAAAAGTCTTGAGCCAGACTGACCTCGCTAAAGGTTCACAGTGAGAAGTAGGAAAGTTTCTCAATCAAGTCTTAAGAGTGGGAGGATTAGTGGACTCCTCCTTGATGGGGTAAAAGCCCACAGTGTCAACGGTGCTCTTGAGAGCTTGCAGAGTAGGTGAATCATGCCTCTTGATTTGTGGTGTAAGCAGATAGAATGGTCAATCATATTTTCTGTCCAATACCAGCCAAAGGGAAGGGAAGAAAAACATACCTAACTTTTAATTTTCTTTTTCAGGTCTGAATCCTCTATCATAAAGAATTGCATATATCATATGTGGTGAATTACATGGTTACATTACTTTCTATACTGTAAGCAGCAAATGCAGTGCTCCAAAGTGCTTAGTGTGGGAAATGCGTTCATTCCCCACCCTTGTCTCCCAGAGGAAAAGTGAGTGAGAAGTGTCTCACCCCAGGCCTGTGCTGGTGTGACAGAGCCAGGATTAGGCTGTTGATTCCTGCCTATGTCCGTTCTGCCAGCGCAGTCCCTGCCTGGCACTTGAACAGGGTGGTGAGGATGAGAAAACAAATCTTGCTTGGTTGCTTGGATTGGGTCCCCCATCCACTGCATTGTATGTAGCTGTCTGTCACTGGCTGCTGGAGTTGCACACAACCTCCAGGGATGCGTTGTCTCTTCCCCCACCGTTCATCAGCAGCAAGGCACTTTCACAACTAGTCTGCTGGAGTTTCCAACGAGTTTTTGGCACTCTTGATGTTGCAAGAGCTCTTTTTAAACCCTGCTTTTTTATGTCGTCTGTTATCCTCTTGCAACCTGCCTATGCTGTGATATCTTCAAAACATTTGCATTGAAGAGGTGGCTTATTGCTGCCATTGGAATTGACTTTTGGTGAGCTGGTGCTCCCTTCTCTCTGTCTACCCATTGTTTCTCCTTGTAATGCCTTTGGGACCATGAAACAAATACTTCGTTGGAGGTGCACAAGGTCTAGCAGTGAGTTACTTCTGGGTTTGTGGCCTATAGACACTGTTGAGTTAGGAATAATGATGGAGTTAGAGCAGAACAGCTTATGTTTGGCTGCCGTGTGATTGCTTGAGCTCTTAAGAGACTGGGGGCAGTGCTAGCAATGCATCATTAGGAAAGGAGCAATTAAAACTTGGATTGTCAGGTCCCTTGGGGCTGTAGGCATCAGATCACTACATCCTTCTCAGACGTTACAGTTGCTGTTTTGTGTCTCAGCAGGGTTCATCTGTCATGGCACGAAGGGCCTTGAAACTTGCCTCATTGGCAGCAGCTGCTTCTGGCATCTATCTGTATGGAAACAAGTTCCTGGATCCCAATGACTTTGGAGTTGTTCGTGTGGGCCGAGCCATTGCCACAGTAAGTTTTGCGCTAATATGCAGGAAGCTTCCTAGGTGGGTCAGGGAATTGGAGTTGACAAGAACTTGTTATTTCCTGCATTCCCTCTCTGCATTGCTAGTTGGCGGCTGGCTCTGGGGGTCAGAAAGAAGCTCTTCAAGTTGTTGACACAGTGGAGAGAAAAGAGGTGAAAATGTGTAAGGAATAGACCTGTTTGCATGTTTTGAAAAGAAGCGAAAGAGATACTGGATTGCAGAGAGCTGTGTCTGCTTCCCTGGATAGGGTGGGACCTTCAGGGCAAGGGCTCACTTTGCACCCACCTCTTCATCAGCCACCCTTCAAGGTCAGTCACCCAGGCACAGTGTTCTGCTGCCTTTAACAGCAACCTAGTTCAAACCGTCTTGTCTGCATATGCCATTTTTTACCTTGGAACATTTTTTTTTGAGGACTTGGTTGTTGTATTGATATGCTACAGTAGCCATTGCCCTGTGACCCTTAGTATGAGAGATCTGCGGAGAGGAGGGCAGGTGTTTCAAGGATCATTCTCAAAGCAAGGGTAAAGTGAGGATGGGAGATGATATACCTCTGAGAATGGATTGGTTTCCAGATTCATAATATAAACACTGCATCTGCCTAGCATCACTGCTATGGCACCCTTGTGTTGATCACTGCTTCAGAAAACCTGAGAAAAGAGACTGCCAGCCAAACTGGTTGCTGCCTTATTCTTGTGGATATTCACTGATGAATCCGTGAGCAGCCAGGAACAAGGAGAACAGAAACTCTGGAGGGGGTATCAGTCTCCCTGTACTTCGCTTGCATTATACATCTGTCACTTCAGGCCACGATCTCCATCATTTACAGACCCCCAGTGTTAAGCAGCTGTCTGTCTGCATATCCTATGACTTTTAAGTGCCTCATTAATGAGTTTTACAGGGAGTCGGCTCCTGAGGGCAGATGCAATAAGAAAGGAGCTCTGTGGGTTGGCTCAGGTGCTGTGCCTGAGCCGTTTGCCATTTATATGTACAAGCTGCACCATGAACTGGTGTGAAAAATAAGTGTTTATTTTGAAAGGGCACATGCAGAAATACAAACTGCAATCTTTCCTTCTTACCTAGTGAGTGCTAAGCTTCGTGTTCAGTCCCTGTCTATGAGGCAGCACTACCTGGTGGCTGGCAGGGAGCAGCTCTCTCTCTTTTACTGCACAGGAAACTGAGGCATGGAGAGGGAACCCAGCTTATTGTGGCTGGAGGACATCTGCACTTGAGTTCTGCTTTCTTGACCAGTGTTTCTCAGTCTTGAAGCCAGTGTTTTTGTGGCTATCTTCTGTTTAAGACAAAAAGGTGAGAACTGTGGAGTGATTACGCTGTGCAGTTGGTCTGTGTTTTGAGTGGCAGTGAAAGATTACTTTCCTGATGAATAGGAAGTAGGGGAAAGGAGGTTTTCTTTGTTTTAGATGCTGGCAAATCTAAAGACATGCTTGACTTTCACGTCCTCTGCCTTCAGGGAAGTCGCAAGTCATAGGCTGTAAAGCACTTCACTGGTCCTGCTCAAATGCATTAGAGGGTTCTGCACTCATAGCTGCAAGCAGTGACCTCCAAAAACAAGCTGCCAATGCTCGGTCTTTGTAGGTGATGGCAACATGCATTTATATCTGTGTATCTCTTTGAATTCTGTGTTCCCTCTAATATATAGGACTGCATATGGTTAGGTTGCTTATGAGAGATACTTTAGTCCTGCTGCACCAGTGACCTCTGCCTTCCCAGACTGGGGTCTGCTTTTTGGTGGAAAGTCAGAGATCAGCTCTCATCTGAGCACTGGCAGCCCCAACTGCTGTCGTTCCTTAGCCATGGACTGAGTGAAGCTGGTAGAGCAATTAGACATGTTAATTTCTAAGCAGCTCAGCTTCTCGGGCTTGCTCTTTTTGTAAATGAAAGCTGAGACTCTAGCAAACAAGTGACTTTAGATATTGGTGGCATCTACAAGGACCTAAAGCATCTGTCCTTCAATCTAGCCTGCCTAGGCTTCTCACCTGGATGCTTGATTCAATTGTTGGACCATAGTCAGGCAAAAGCAGGCTGTAATTAAGAGTCTGTAATTCTTAAGAGCTAAGTTCAGCAGCAACAGACACAAAAACTTAAGACAAGCTATGGTGTGGCAAACCGAAAAAACCAAAACGAAAGCCTGGAGAAAAGAACACATGGAGGTCAAGAAACCTGACCTAGAACTACAGGACTCTGAACAGATTTCATCTGAGTTTTATTAGAAAGTTTTGAGTCTGCTTGCATTTTAGGCATGCTGGTTCAGTAGTCCTTTGTAGACTTTCCTAAGAAACTTGATGAAGTGCACTTGCAGAAAAATTTCTTCTTGAGCCTCTAGTTTAGGGAACTGGCTCTTGCTTATGTGTGGGTAGACAACTATTCAGGGGGAACATTGTGCCATGACTTGGTAAGATCTGAGGATAGTTTTAGGAGTGGTGGAAGAGTGTAAGGTGTTGAGAATTCATTGGTACAAAGTGGAAGCCCAAGTCCTTGTGACATTTAACACTGGACTGGATACAAAAATCAGTTAAAGAAGTAAGCTGGCATTTGTAATGGGAGGGACTGGTTGATTTTGTAGGTCTTTTTATGTCTATGAGATTCAGTCTCATGCTGTAACGTGAATGACAGCACGAGCCTTGGATGAGAATGAAGTCAGTGGTGTGGACAGCATCACATTTGAGACAGTTTCTACGTTCTGGTAAAATCAGAAACCTGATAGAGCAGTTGTGCATTTGCTGTATTTCTTTGAGGGCATTCACATTGTTTTGGGTATGTGGAAGGAACATTCTGTGCAGTAGCTGGAATACATCTCAGACACTAGCAGGGATTTGGCAATGTCAGAGTTGCCTATCAGGATCATCATAATACTAATTTAGTGTTTAAGATTACGATGTAATTAGCAACCACTTAATTAATTCCCTCTTCCTCTGTAATACAGGCCAATCTGTTAGCTGCTTCTTTTCAAGTTGGAGGTGATAATTACCATCGTGGGCCAGAGATAAAATAAGAACCAACTCAAGCCTTCATACAAGGCTGACTTGAACCTCCCTCCACTTCAAAGTTGTTCTTTGAGGCTGTGAAGATGCTTTGAACAATTTTTCTTCCGAATGGGTCTCTGTGTAGCTGTGCAACTCCTGAGTTCACCAGGGGCAAGAGAGCCTGGAAAGCCAGAAAAAAAATTTGCTGTGCTCAGTTTCCAATTTGGAAAACAGGAAATGTGAGATACCGAACCTCCACAAGGAAGGAGTGTGTCTGTTTGTAACTGATTCCCAGCTTGGTTCCCCTCTTGGATATATCTTTGAGCTTTTGACTGTTTCCTTATTGTCAGTTCCAGTGACTTAGTCTCAAACCACGTTTGATCCCCTTGCCTCCTTGGCTTTCACAATACATTGACTGTGCTTTATGTCCTTCCTAGGCATGTTTGTGGTGAAAGGTGGGGCAAGTATCCTGTCCCAGAATGGGGTGCTACCCTTTCAGTAGGGCAATTTTAGGAAATCTGACTTTAGATCCGAGTCATGCAAATGGCAAGGATGTTGAAGTTCAAATGGCAGGTTAGTGGACAGGCTCATAGAATCATAGAATGGTTTGGATTGGAAGGGATGTTAAATCTCATCTAGTTCCAACACCCCAGCCATGGGCAGGGACACCTTCCACTAGACCAGGTTGCTCCAAGCCCCATCCAACCTGGCCTTGAACACTTCCAGGGAGGGGGCAGCCACAGCTTCTCTGAGCAACCTGTGCCAGTGCCTCACCACCCTCACAGTAAAGAATTTCTTCCTAATAGCTAATCTAAATCTCCCCTTTTTCAGTTTAAAACTGTTACCCCTTGTCCTATCACTACACTCCCTGATAAAGAGTCCCTCCCCACCTTTCCTGTAGAGCCCCTTTAAGTACTGGAAGGCCACTATAAGGTCTCCCTGGAGCCTTCTCTTCTCCAGGCTGAACCCCAACTGTCTCAGCCTGTCCTCATAGGGGAAGTGCTCCAGCCCCCTGATCATCTTCGTGGCCCTCCTCTGGACCTGTTTGAGCAGGTCTGTGTCTTTCTTGTGCCTGGGGGCCTTAGAGCTGAACCCAGTACTGCAAGTGGGGGTGCTCACCAGAGCAGAGCAGAGGGGGAGAATCCCCTCCCTTGACCTGCTGGCCATGCTACCTTTGATGCAGCCCAGGATGTGATTTGCTTTCTGGGATGCAGGCACACATTGCCAGCTCATATTCAGTTTTTCATCTGCCAGCTCCACCAAGTCCTTCTCTGCAGGGCTGCTTTCAATCCACTCATTGCCCAGCCTGTGCCTGTTCTTGGGATTGCCCTGACCCAGGTGCAGGACCTTGCACTTGGCCTTGTTGAACTTCATGAGGCTTGCATGGGCCCACCTCTCCAGCCTGTCAAGGTCCCTCTGGATGGCATCCCTTCCCTCCAGTGTGTCGGCTGCACCACACAGCTTGGTGTCATTGGCAGACTTGCTGAGGGTGCACTCGATGCCACTGTCCACGTTGCCGACAAAGATGTTAAACAGCACTGGTCCCAATACCAACCCTTGAGGAATGCCACTGGTCTCCACTCGGACATCGAGCCATTGGTTGTGACTCTTTGAGTGCAACCATCCAGCCAATTCCTTATCCGCTGAGTGGTCCATTTGTCAAATCCATGTCTCTCCAGTCCATCTCTCCAGTCCATCTCTTATCTAGATGTACATTCCCTTCTCTCCCTCCAAGTAAACTTGTTAAACATGACCTGTATGTTTCTGTTTAATTTGCTGGCATTCTGACTGTAGAAAGAAAGGAACTTTAGTCATAGGATAAAATTGTGAAATTCCCTAGATCCATTTTCAGAAATCATTAAGGTACTTAGGAATCTAATTCCATTGTCTGTGTCTATGTCTAGCTAACACGCTTTAGCTGGATCCCTGTATTGTTGTTTTGTAATTGGGTGTCTGACCCTTTGGCCCTCTAGTCCTTTGTGCAGTTGAATATCCCCAAAAATACTGCTGCTTGTGCTAATCGGTGACCTTGTCTTCAGTCGCTCTGCTCTCTGCTGAGCCAGCTACCCAAACTGAGCTCAATGTGTACCAGTTAGGCAAGTTGGAGGTGTGAAGGTGAAGAGTGGGATAACTGATGGGGCACAAACAGGGCCTGCATGGCCTCTATTACTAGCAGCAGACCTTATTGTGGAAGCCACAGATGACTGACTGAGAATGAGAATCCTCTGTGCAAGATGCTGTACAAAGATTATGAAAATGCTTGGAGCTTCTCAAATAGAAGATGGTATAGGAGTGCAAAGTGTTGCTTATTTTTAATAGCTACATGTCAGCGAGGTCCCTGTACTGCTTTCTGTAAATGTTCATTGAAATTGAAATCTTATTATTTCATTCCTTGAGTCTGTTACCATAAACTTTGCTGTGGAGCCTAAACTTTGGAGTCCAAGTTGCATACATTCTCCTTAACAGAAGTTTTGTTGTTTTGATAACTACAGAGCTTGCTCAACGTTTCTGGTTTCATTTGCAGACAGCAGTTATCACCTATGACTACCTCACTTCTCTTCGGAGTGTTCCATATGGATCAGAGGAGTATGACTTCCTGAAATCACAGGTAGGTGATAGCACTGGACTGTGTTCCTTGGAAACTCTGCAAGGCATAGGTGTGTTACCAAAGCCATTGCTGTTAAGCAAACCATCAAGCTGTCAGCTTAATAATTGAGTATGCTTTCTACCAAATTGTTAACAGCAAACTGTGCTCCGTAGTAGATAAGATTCTTGCAGGCCCTGCATTGCCCAATGGAGAAGGTCCCTTGTCGAGAGTAGCCACATGGTCACTTATGTCCATTAGAGATTCAGGTGCTCAGTGTATGGGGTGAGATGCATTTGGGCTCTGTCACCCGTTCTCTTCTGCCCAAACTGGTTGTGTGGAGGTCAGCTGCTGAGAGGGGCCTGGCAGTGGTTTTTTATCCTGCTTATCGGTTAGTAATGGCCATAACATGAGGGATTTAAGTAAAAGGAGTGTGTTGGAGGTTAAATAATAGGGGTGAATCTGGCTTGCATATCTCTGAAGAAATAAGAATTGGGCAAAGAAATGTATATCTCATTGCAAAACACTTTCTTGTGTTTTGATATCAGTAATTAACATGAATAGAAAAAGCATTTCTAGTGAGAAGGAAGATAAGCACCACTATTGCTCCTCTTGGTCTTGTGCTGCACCTCTCATTGCAGCCTACAGCCCTACAATACCTTGAGCTGTGAGTGACACTAAGTTTTAGTTGAGTGCATGTGGTGTATGTTGCCAGGGTCCCTCTGCTATTGCAGCTCAAGGCCTCTTTGGAGTGGGAAATGTGGCTTGTGACAAATTAGGCCAGTCTGTATAGTATGTTTGAATTAAGGCCTTTAACCTAATATTTCTTCTTAGTGCACGTAGGATTTAGGCCACTGATGTGGTTGTAATGCATGGGGTGGTGCTCTCCAGGGACTCTCAGACTGAAGGGACTTTAAAGCTGGAAACAGTGGTGGGCCAGGTAGAAATCAGCATTGGACTCCAGCATTCTTTAGTATTCCTCTGGCAGAAAACCACATCATTGGTATGGTCTTAAGAATATTTGGCATAGTTTGCAGAGTGACTTTCTTGGACTTGTTCTCATTTTCTCCTGTCTAAAGATGCTAAGCTGTTCTGCTGTAGCTCCCCATCCCAGGTGAGTGGCACTGCTGCCCTGGCATAAATTGGAGATGGATGTGTTGGAGTCTGGAGCTTCACTTTCCATCTGCCCATGTCTCTGCCACATGCCTTTGAAACCTGGTTTGCAGGCCTGATTGTAGCTTTCTTGAGTGATACTCAAGTTATGGAGTTATCAGTGCTGTGGCCAGCTTGTCATTTGGCGGCAGTTTGCAGCAGCCCTTACAAATTCCTGACTTTTTGCAGTGTGTCTCCATGGCTTCATTAACCTCTGTCATGCAGGTTTTGATGGTTTGTCAATTCATGCCCTAGGCAGCCAGAAAGGGCCCTGTTTGCTGGCACTGCACAGAGCTGTTCTTTCCCTGCCAGGAAGCCAGGACTAGCTGAGTCAGCCTCTGAGCGTGGCAGAGCCAGTGGCTAGCACAGCATGTCAGTGTGACACAAGAGCACTCTGTGGCATGGCCAGCACTAGCCTTTGGCTGCATGAAGGGGAATGAGCTGGGAGATAGGAGGAAATAGATGCAGGCATAGCACAAGTTAGTAAAACTCATTGGCCTGTGGAACCCTGTCCTGCTGTTGGCAGGTGTTATGGAGGGCCACCACTAAGCCTGACAATGACAGCACTTGTGGGTTCCTCAGCAACATCCCTGTAGAGCTTGTGCTAGTAAAGCATCAGTTTGGTGTGGGAGAACATTCTGGGCCTGGGCCATTGCACACCGAACCCTTTGTCTCAGTGCAGCTCTAAGTGGGTGACAGCCAAGGCTTTACCATCTTGCAGCTCTTTTAACACTCTGTGGGAGCTGATTTTGTTGGACTACCTCAGAATGGCTTGTAAAAAGTTGCCCCATTGGAGTTGGTACTGAAGATTAGTTAGTGGATGGGGCCAAGAGGATGCGAATGCCCCTCCCAAGTAAGTGTTGTGTGTGAAGGATACTTATCCAGATGCTGCTTCTACTTGCCTATGTCCTGGGTGGATCTCTGGTGCGCTCGGCCATTCATTGTATTCTCTTCACCTTCTGTCCTTCCAGTGAGGCCAGTTTAACTTCCTCTTCATATGCTGAGAGTTTGGAATTTTCTTTTAAACATGTGTATGAATTGGTTACTGATTTCCAGCCTCACTTTTGGTGCTGTGCCTAGACAAGAGATTCGCTGAGGCAGGGGTTTGGTGGTGCTGGGACTGTGGATAGTGCCAGCAGGTCTGGGTGCAGCTGCTGTGCCTTTATCTCCGGTGAGGGGGTATGGCTGTGTGTGTGTCTGGGACAGGCTTGCAGCTGGGAGTGGGAAAACACTTTTTCTGTGCACCTCCTCCTGGTGCTCAGCGTCCTAGTGGGTGCTGCTCCAGTGCAAATAATGCTTAATTCGCTCTCCACGGATTCCCAGTTAGCCGTTAAACTGGAGCCTCTAAATTACCTGTGGCCTCAGATGACAGATGGGAAGCCTCAGTGGCAGTACGGGTCCCTGACCCTGTTGGGGCCAAACAGGGACATCGTCATTAGGAAACAATTAAATGCAAAGCAGCTTAAGAAGGAAATGGTTTCCCAGGGGCTTTTAGCCAGGTTCCTGCTTAGCTCCAAGGAATTCTCTTCAATCTTATTTTATTTTTCTGTCCCTCATGGACCACTTTTGATGCTAATGCTCTCAACCCCTCAGTTCTTAGCACCTTTTTATGGCCAGGAGATTGGGGGTGCTTTACTACTTTCCATGTGGCAGGAAGCAGTATCTGGGAATTCACTGTGTGTTCCTGGCGTTGGTTTGCCTCTCTCTGGTTCTCCCATCAGCGAGGAGATAGGAGAATCCACCTTCCTGTTGGCACTCACAGCCCTTCCTCAGCAACAGCCAAGAGAAAAAGATGTCTTATCTTTTCTGTTCCTGCCTCTGCCTGTAGCAGGGCTAAACATGCTTAAGTGGTCAGGCTTGATGTCCATCCCAGTGGTTGCTTCATCTCACCACTGGTGGCTGGACCATGTAGGTAACTTGATCTTTCTCCTGAGTTAAGGATCCTTTCCTGGGGTGTCTGCCCTTTTCCTGCATATGATGATAATGCCAGTGTACTGGTGTCAAGGCCAGTGGTAGCCATGGTTAGCCCCAAGACATCGGATGTCTGTAGGTGTAGTGTCAGGACCATTAGGGGAGATATGAGCTTTCTTCTCTTCATGTCTGTTTTGTTAAATGATTCTGGCCGTCTTTGCACACATAAGCTTGGGCATTTCTTCCTATTTCTGCCCCTGCTTGTAGTGGGTCAGAGGAGGAAGGAGGGCAGCTTACCTGTTGCTTTCTCAACAAACTATTTTATTCTGTAGAGAGCTGCATTCTTCTGCATTCTTTTGCCTCCTTGAGTGTTTGTCTCCTCAGTCTCAAGTCAGCCTACCCTGTCACATTTCCAGTGTGCCTCTCATCATAGCACCTGGATGTCTTGGTTGACACTTCCTGTATTGCTGGCATCAATTTCTGTTGATCCTGCTGTCAGTCAGGAGGTGTCTCACAACATACAGTTTGTTTAAGGGCTGGCATCAATGGGATTCTGAGTTGTTGTCAGTGTAGTAAGAGGATTGCAATGGGTCGGTCATCTTGCAGATTTTGGCACAAGTGTTCACAGCTGAAAATCTTGAGCAGGGCATTTTTTTGTCGTTTTCCATTATAAGACAAAAGGTTACTGCTGTGAATGTGGATACAGGTTTTTTTTTTAATAGAGAGGAGACAGAAAAGAGAAAAAGTATCTGTGGCCAAGGTGTCTTGGGAGACAGTGGGCATCCATTCTTGAATTAACTTTGTTGGCTACAGAATTGCTTTGTCAGGGAAAAGCCATTTGGAGAGGTTAATTAACTTCCCTCCTTTTGAGAGCAGAATGAGGATGTTCTCCTCAGTCAAACTCCTGGTTATTGGGCTGTCAGTATCTGCGCAAATATTTGGAACGTGTAACCTTGTGCCATCTTTATACAGAATACGATTTCTTGCTCCTTTGAGGCTGTTCCTGGTGTTTGTTTCTCATGGTGGGGTGGGTGTTTTCAAAATTAGCCATGTCTCGCAGTGAAGTTGCCTGACTGAAGGATCCTGGAAAGAAAATGAGTGGGTGTATGTGTGTGTGAGTTTTTCAAAATAACCTACAGTTTCTGGATAGTTCAGACCAACGAAATAGTCTTTGGACTTCCCTTGTGATTCAGTAACACTGTGCGCCTTAAATAATAGGAACTGATGTCCTTAAATAGTTTCTTCATGATGGAGGTGGACTGCATCTGCAGTGAGAAATTCCCAGGAGCTCTCCATGGCACTCCTTCAAGAAGGCAACTGTGAATGGGGGCTGTGGGCTGTCCTACACCACAGCCAGTGCTTGTGGTGGTGGCTGTCTTTGCTTGTGCTTCAACCTGTGGTGAACTGGGGTGAGAAGCAGCAAATGAACTTCTCTGTGAGACACGGAGTAGCCATTAGGTGGCAGTGACTTTCTGCCACCAAGCTAAATGGGAACCAGTAATAGGGAGGTGAAGAGCTTCACAGACCATCCCTGAGCTGATCATGTTCGTTTGCCCTATTATGTGCTCCACAGGCTATCTCTTCATCTAAAAGGCATGGTCGACGCTAATGCAGTCTAAAAAAGCTACTAGCAGGGCCAGCTGGTGGCTTGATGACTCTACATTTGAGCATTGCTGTCTGGCAAACTTCCTGCCAACACGTAAGGCATGAAAGCTTTGCACTGAAAACACATAACAAGCTGTAAAATAAATCTTGTAATTATAAACCACTTCCTTTTCCTTCTTCTGCTTTCTAGAGTGGTGTCAGCTGAACATTAGGCCACAGCATCTCTAGGTTTAATTTTGTAGCATTAGGAAGGTCCATTTTTTGGGAATGTGTGCCTATGAATCAAGATGTTCTTCAGTGTTCTGCAGTGATTTATTCAGAGGAATAGGCTGTCTCACTGTGACCTTTTTGGAGGAGGAGGAAGGAGAGAAGTTAGGGGAAAGGGCAGCGCCTCACTTATTGCACTTTTGAACCTGTCTGTGCACTCTCATCCCTGAAGTGCTTCACTCGAGAAGCATGAGTATGAGGTGTCAGGCACACCAGTTGTCTAAGTGGTCTTGCATTTTTCTTGCACCTCCCTAGCAGGAGTAAAACTGTGTGCCTTGGGAGCATTTAGTCTTCTTTCCTCCAGATGGGGCTATCCCTTTTCATTTGAATCCCTGCAGACCTCATTACTTTGCTTCCTTATAGCTGCTGAAGAGGTACATAATAGCCAGAGGAATATCTGAAGAACATCTCAACCGGTACAGTGAGGAAGCCATTAGGAAACCCTTGAAGGATGTAGGCTGCAAGAACCCTGCACCATGAGGAGCACTATAGAAAGAGCAACTGGAAAGTGAAGAAATAATCTTGTTTTATTTAGTGTTTGGACTATGCGTTGAGTCGCAAGGTGAAATGAACACTCAGCAGTGCGAAGTCAAAGAGATATGGCAAGTGGTGGTAGCTTCTCTGATGAGCTCATGGTTGAGGTTTATTTATTTGCCTCGGTTTTCACCCTATGTGTGAGCAGTGCAAATAGATATGAACACAGGATTTCTGAGAGGGTTGAAGGTATGTGTAAAGAGGGAAGGAAACAAAAAGCAGAAATTGCTTAGGATACCACTGTAGGTAACTTAAGGCTGGTCCCATTGACGTTGGATCAGGCCTTAAGTAGGGATGTTTTCTTAATGGACTGTGTAGCCTTGAACTACTGGCCAGTTTATATGACTTGGTTGTCAGAGGCCACCTGTAAAATCAGTAAGGCTGACAGGTAGCCAGTGCCTGCCTTACCTATTTTAAGAATAGGAAGACAGCTGGCTTGAGAATTGAAATAATCTTATCTGAGACTAGGAAAAATAGATACCTAAAAGGTTCGTTTGGGGCTAGAGAAACATCAATACTTGCAGTGGCAAACTGGGCTTCCTAAAGGTTATTTTGTTTGTCCTTTGAGTCCTTAACAAGACCCATATTGTGGATTGTGTTCCCCTTTATAAGGTTACTGTAGTCAGCTTGCAATGAAACACCAGCTTAAAGGACCCCAAATTAGGAGTACATAGATGTAAAAACAGGAGTGAAAAGACTAGCGTGGCGTGCAGAGAGTATTTCACATATCAGGCCAGGTTGGAATTTCAGAACAGGACTAAATACTGTAGATTTGCTCTGCTAAACCAGAGTGACCTTATCACATTCTCCCTAAAGTGTATCTGATAAAAGAATGTACTGGTGGGTTACACGCAATTATCTTCCCTGTCAAGCCAGTGGCTTCATTTAGTCTGTTAAGTCAGTGCTGAGGGAATTGCTGTGGTGGGTGGTGTCTTGCAAACATTTCTCTGGACTTCTTGGCAACATTGAAGGACTCTTAGTGGGTTCCAGGCAAGCCTTTTTACCTGTGTGGGAGCCACCCTGTTTGCATGCTTGAGGGAAAGGTGTCTCTGAAAGGAGCTCTGCTGTCTTCCTCCAGCTGGTGCCCCAGGACCAGGCAGGACTCTGCCAGGCTGAGAAAGCCCTGGGGACTAGAAAAAAGGAAACTGTTTCTTTTGAGTTGGAGCAGTTGCTAATTTAGTGTAGAAACAAAATGAAATATAAAGTTCAGTGACAGGTTTGGAAGCTATCCCTTTATTTACTAGGATGATCAAGTGCCCTGTGTAGAAATTTGCTGATGTGAGGAGGATGTGTCTGCATTTTTGTACATCTGGACAGGCATATCTGCTTGCCTGTAGACATGGGCCTGTGTGCTCCTATTGAAGTAGCTGCTTCTGAGACAAGAGTCAAAGGTTCAAAGATGGCTTTGGAAGAGTGAATCCAAGATGGTAATCACATTCACTGCTAGTCTAGTTAACCCTACTTTTGGTCCTGTAGAACTGGTTTGGGATTTATTTTTTTTCCTTGTCTTTTTTTTTGACTTGAGAGTCAGGTCTCTGTGCCTGCAAATTCTGCTGATGGTGCACCATTCAGAGCAGCTTGCTGCTCCTTCCTCTGCAGCAGCATCATCTTGGCAGGTCTGACACCAGTAACAACTTGTTTTTGTCAGTGTACTGAGCTGATGTGACTTGGAAGGGGCCCACAGGGAGCAGATAAACATAGTGACAAGGGTCATCTTTATACAGCTTCCACTCTGTTCCTAGCTCCACTTTAACAATAAATCTGCATGTGAGCCTGCAGATATACACACATGCACAGTGCTTTATGAAATGCCTCCTGCCAAGCCTGGATCCGTTTACTGTCTTGCCAGTTTTGCTGAATTTAGAGGTAAATTCACTGAAAGGGTCACTAGCAGAATTGCTTTTCAAAAAAACCCCAGCTCCTAAAATGTCTATACTGCCCCTACAGTCTCTGAAAATGTACTTGTTTTAAGTTGCCTATGAATTCTGTAACTATGCAGCCTGTTTGTTATTGTAGGGTTGCTCTGAGCACAAGTTGTTTTTTACAGGATTGCTGAAGGCACCAGTCTTTGCACTCCCATTTGTTTATCTAGGACTGTTGTGTGAAGAGAGGTAGGGAAGATACACTTTCCTCCCTTGGACCCTTTCCTTTGCGTTCACAGTCAGGCAGCACAGCTGGACATTTCCAGAGCCTAGCAGGAGATGTTTCATCTCTGCAGTGCCCTAGTATCACCTGTTCCGTCTCTCCTATTCCTCTCCAGGACAGCTTCCCTGCTTCTGTTTCTTACAGTGAGCTGAGGTTTTGCTGTGGCAATCTGAATTGGCAGTTGGTTGCTGCCAATATAAGGAGTGGTGATCCTTGACTGGGGAACTTTGTTATAATGAAATCATCATAGAACCATAGAATGGTTTGGGTTGGAAGGGACCTTAAAGATCGTGTAGTTCCAACCCCTCTACCATGGGCAGGGACACCTTCTGCTAGACCAGGTTGCTCAAATAATGGCTCCTGAGTGATGGGGAGTGAGAAACAGCAAGGCTGTTAGCTGGAACTGTGCTTTCCTCACTCTGAGCTGGTGCTTGTACTGGGCTGTGCACTTGGAGACAAGAGGTGTCTGCAACCTGATGCATGTGAAGGGCTCTCAAGAGCTATACCAGCTCCTGCCTCCCTGACCAGCAGGGTTAGATCCACTGTGATTCCTCGACCTCCACTGGCCCCAAAGGCCACAGGCTAGGGATGTGAGTCTTTATCAGGAGTGAGGGGGGTGATTGATTCTTTTAAACCTATGTTTTGATTTTAGGGTAGCAAGTGTCTGGTAACGCGGTTGAGGACTGAGCAAAATGCAGACAGAAGCAGATGCACACACGTACCTCTCTGGGTGTATCCCCATCTGAATGCATGCAGGTTCTCACACTAGCCCTTGCACAGCTGACCTCTGTTCACTTGTGCTGCCATCCTGTATCAAGCCTAAATCAGCTTCCCGCTCTCCCGATTCTCCTGCAGCCTGCCCCAGCTCTGCCATTACCTCTCCCCACTGATGCCTCAGCCCTGGCTGCCGCCTCCCTTGCCCCTGCTATGCTGCTAGCAGATTGTACCCCACCTGGCTCTGCATTCATTAGTGACTCACATGGCAAAGATTTACCACAATTTTCTGAGAAAACTGAGACCCAGGCAGGATAGCCCTCCCAGGCTGTGGCTTTGCACACCTGTGTCAATGACAGGCAAGCCAGCAGGTTTCCCCTTCCCAGTCCCTTTCCGGAGTATAGTTCCCAGCTCTGGCAGAGCTGCGTCCTCACCTGGAGAGACGAGCTCCACACTGTGCATGTCTTAGCTTCATTCCTGGAAATTTCACTCCAGAAACAGATGTCAGGTTCCGTAATATACTGAAAATCCAATGAGCTCACAGCCCAAGAACTCTTCCATTTACAAGCAGCCTACAAACCCATTATATTTCGTATTAGTATTGAAAGACTGATGCAGGCATATGATTTTTATTTGAAGGATACTAAATTTAAATAAAGCAACAACAAAGAAGTCGAGCTCTGTCCTTTTGCAAAATTTTTGAAATGGTGTGTAGCTGATGAAGGAAAGTTCCTTTAAATAGTGTTCACTGCTTATACTTGTTGGACATATGTGTAGTAAATTAAAGAAGCAGCAATGTATAGATAGGACTACTTCCCCACACAACCCCCATCCCAGTGGCAGATGCCCCTGCTTCCACCATTGCTCAACAAATTTCATCTCAAGAGAGGAAATTAATTCTCAATTGCAACATGCCTAGTAATTAACCGCACTGTAATTCTGATGTGCAGTGCTGTCACCCACCATCGGGTGGGAGTGGAAAAGGCACTGCATTTTGTTGATAGTTGAACGTTTATTTTCTTCATCATTTTGACACCAGAGGTAATTGCCATTCCTGAAATACTCTCTCGCTACTGTTACAAAGCAACTGTTAGGGACAAATTAATTATGAAGAATCTCGTTATGACAGATTAATAGGCCAACAGAGGAGCTTTCTTTTTCTTCTTTCAGGCAACTGAATAGTAAAATCTAACAGCTCCTGTATAACTGCTAGAAACACATAGTTCTCTGTAAGCCAACACATATTTTGTTGGAAACGGGGGATTTGCAAAACCAGGACTACAGTATAGAGTGGGTTTCCAAGCTTGCTTTTATGGAGCTTTTGGTTTCCCACTATCATGTGCTGAAATGCCTTGCCATATGGAGGGGAGGTCTTCATGGTTGGTATTGGACCACTGTCTTCTGTCCGGGTTATGGATGAGCAGCATCATGAAGGCTTGGAAGTGAGGAATGCTGGATTTGTGGATTTGATGGATTTTAGAACAAGACATAAGGTCATTATTTGGACTGCTTTATTGCCACTGGGGGTTCTCTAGGTCAGGGAGGTCAGATCTGATTTGCTGGTTGAGTTCCAAGTGGCAAATGACGTTCTGTCTGCCTGTGTCCCCCTGGAAGTTGCAGACTACCTGCCCCAAATTATTTCTGTGGGGTGGTCTCTGGAGACTGGTATGATGTGGCCCGTAGATGGCTGCCTTCCTGTAGTGGAGGCCATTGAGGCACCCTGCCTCCCTGTGACTGAAGCTTTTTGTCAAAGCCCAGCAGAGCTATTACTTGCTCATGGCTGTGTTTAGAGGTGTGTAAATTGTGTTTACACAATTTACGTGTAGTCAGGACAGCAATTCATATAGACTTGGTAATTGTGCTTTCAAAGAGGTGGTTAAATATGTGTCTCATAGTTGACTGGCTACTATGGGATGTTAGTGAATCCCAGGTGCCGATGAGCACATGATTAAAAAGGAGCCTATTTTAGGCTTCAGAATAGGCATAATGTAGATTTAAAGAAGCTCCTGGAGAAGGCCTGTTCACGTTCTCAGTTTTTCGTTCTTTGATGTCTCACTCAAGTCATCAGGCAGTAGTGACTTGGCAAAGGATCTCTCTAGTTGGGATTAGAGTCCCCTCTTACCACCTCCAGCCACATGCTTGTACATGCAGCACTCTGTCCCTGCCTAGGAAAGGAACAGATCTTCAGTGGTAATCAACACGCAGCCCCGCTTCTGCCATGATCACCTTAATGAAAGAACAGTGATGCTCCACCCTTTTCAAGACATATTTATCCCATTCTCCATCTTCTTCTGCCTGCTGACGTCAACTCCCAGTTTCACTCTGACTTCATCCTTCTTCATGAGATCTCTGTGTAGAGTATGTAAGTGCTTTAATATTAAATATTTGAGGCTAGAGGTCATAGATAGCATTACTTTTGGTTTACTATCATCTGATTTAATTGCTTTGCTTCACATCCATCTTGCGTAGGGCTAATTCTCTGTGGTCATTTTGGCATGCAAATCTTGTCTTTGGGACTATCCACAGTGATTATATTTTGCCGGTAAGGTCTAATTCTTTGGAGAATCTTCATCAGTGCTATTTTTCTGTCAGGTTTTGCACTGATTGCCTTTGTGATAGGCCTTTTGTCTTGAGTTTACTATTTACTTTCTAGCCAAGGTTAGAAATTAGCTATCCTTGACTAGCCTGTTGATAGAGATTGCCTCTTGCCTGTTTTCTCCACTGCAGTGTTGTCTTTGTTTTACCTTGTCCAGTGTTAGACCAGGTTCTCCTCCTTTTGACAAAGGAACCTTGACTTTTGCTTTTGTGAGATTCAGACTGAAACCTCTGGATTTCCAGATGGTGTTTTCTTTTTTAAATTGTGGCAAGCGCTGCCTGATTCGCAGTTTTCTCCACAGAGAAATTGTAACTGAGTAATAATGGACCAGGCTTCCCTTCTCCTTCCCCTGGGGTGCTTGCACAGGTGATCTGTGGTAATCAGCATCTTTTACATCAAGAAAAAAATCCACCCTAGATTTCCACTTGATAAATCACATTTCCTGCTATTTGTAGTCGCTTCTCTGGAAGAATGGGGGATGAGGATATGGATATACCTTCACTGGCAGTTGTGCAGAAATCTATTTTATAATGTCATAGGCCGAACCTCTCTTAAACATTGACCAGTCACTTTGATTCTGGATGGGGTGGGTAACCTGGAGGTGGAGGCTTTCTGCTCCTTTTCTTCTTGGCCGTGTGCCCAGCTCCCATGCACTGATAATGTTTCCTGTTGCACCCAATTACTTGTAACTAAAATAATTGCAGACAGTGAGTCTGCAGGTGGAGGGACACTCCGTTTTCTTAAAATTAGAATGAGACAAGACGTCCAGCTTTACTGACTATTTTATTCTAGGTTCTTATAATATGTTTGACATTTACAAATGTAGCATCCCTGTCTCGTGGATACTCATTCATCTCTTAGATGAGAGGGAAGACTCAACAACTGGCATTGGAAAGGGCAAAACATTGAATATGTAATTGTATATAAAGACGATTTCAGTTTTATTCCCTTCACAACCTTGGTGAGCCACAGCCAAGTGCAGGGGAGACATGTACAATATTGTTCATTGTGATACCAGCTGCAATAAAGGCAATTGTGTCTGGTACTGCTGGGGGTAATTCCTTCTGCTTGTTGTTGGAGCAAAAGTAATCTACTCTGGATAATGAATAATCAACATGTGACCTCACCTGGGCTGTCCTTTTGTTCATCTCAGTCATCATGTCAAATATTCGTACGTTTTACTTCATTAAACTGCTGTCTCATGCTATTTTAAAGTGGCACTCCCAAAGCCAATGTAGATTCTCAGTGTTGCTTTGTTCCTAGCAGCCATAACAACTTAGTAGATGGTACCCACATAAGCCCATTTTTTCCCAATTCTGCTTTCATTGGCACCTGCACAAGCCTATTGTTTTCATTGAGAAAGCACAGGAGTGGCTGCAAGGAAGGATCTGACCTTCTAATTGCAGTTTAACAAGTCTATTGATTGCATATGAATCAGAAGGAACACCAGCTCAGTCTCCCATAGTGGTGACATTGCTGGGATGCTAATAAACACTGGCTACCTTTCTTGGTGTGGAGTTGTGTGGTGTTAACTGGATGAAAAAGCTGGAGTAATTTTTTTTTTTATATATATATATATATATATTCCACTAAAGTCAGCAACTCTGACTGATACCCAGAAGGGAACAGACCTGCTGAGTAACAAGGGGACATTTCTAGGTTTTGGGGTTTTTTTTTAAAACATAGGCACTTCTAAAAGTAGAACTGCACTTTGCCATTGATGATGACTTACTGGCACCGCAGCCACTCTCTGTCTGTTGGATGTGGTGCTATGACAGTCACTGCAGTTTTTTGGAATTGACAGCGTAATCCCGCGGTTGTTATCTTCCCTGACTTCCTCGTCAATCCAATTTAATCACTTCTAGGTATTTCATGTGTTACTGTTTCTCTCCTCTTCAGGCATCGTATTCCTATGGGAAGAGGTCTGTACTTTAAAGGTCAGAGCTTCTAAGATTAAAGAAGGTGAAAGGAATCTGCCTGTCAGTTTGGTAAGGGGCTGTATTGAGATCTCTAGAGAAACTGCAATGGAAACCCTTCTTTCTGGGTTCTGTGACCAAGCTGAACGCTCGTGCCCGTCTGTGTGACTGTAAGAGAGGGACCCCACTTGCTCTGTTCCTCTGGCTGTTGGAGTGACCTGCCAGCAGAGAAGTTGCATATGTACAAGGGGGAGAAGCTGCTGTTGCACAGTTTAATCGCCTGATGTTGACTCAGATAGGTTCTGACTGGAGGTCAGCTGTGACGTGCAGCTGGTAGGGTGGGATTCGACTGTTGGGAAGAGAAAAATGTCAGCCCAGATTCTTCGGCGTTGACAAAGTGAATATGACGATTTCTCCCCTCCAGCTGCCATGGCTGCCTCTGTGCTTCCTTCTTCCCTGCACACCCACACTAGGAGAGCAGACTGTGTGAAGCTACCCTGTCTTGACCCTGAGCTGCTGAACTAAATGAGACTTAGCTGAGATTTCTTCATCTTTCCTTTGGTGCTTGGGCTATCCGTCCTGATAAACCTCACCTTTCAGTGTGTCTTTCAGTATATCTTCTGTCTTGTCAGTGCTTCCTGTGGAGTCCATGGCTTTTCCAGCTCCATTTTATTGCAGGATGGGGTGTGGGAGCTAAGGGAAGAGGCTGTCAGATGTCCATCCTCTTCCCTGTTGCTAGGATCCTTCACTTTGCTTTGAAGGCCGGGAATATTCAGCATTGAACAGATTCCCTTGATAATCATTTCGTCGCATCTTCCACCTCTTCACTAGCCCTGGTAACACGCTGTATGTTTCCCTTCCCGTTTATAGTGTCTGACCTCTTGAGTAGTTGGAAAATGTTACCAGGTCAGCCTTCTTGACACCATCTCGTTTTATTATTGAGGACAAATCATGAAACGCTTTCTCTTTTATACTATACCGGTTGATCTGTCTTGCAGTGGCTCCTGATGTACTCTTTCTTGTTTGTTTTGCTCTCTGTGTCTGGGACTTCAGACCTTTTTTTAAGTGAAGAGACCATCTCTACATCCCACTCCCCAGTGTGAAGCCTCCCCATACATAGCCATAACTGTATGAGCTTCAGTGAGAGCTAATTCTTGCTGTGGCCTTGTTTGAACTCTTCCACCCACCCTCCCCATGGCCCAGGACCAGCCCTCACTTCCCACTTCCCAAGCTACTGCCTTCCCAGGGTCTTCTTACATGGACATAGCTGTCTGGGGAGTGTTCTTCCTTCAGGTCATTTTTGCTGCACAGCATCATCTCTTGCTGTTCAGTCAATAGTCTACAGTTTCTGTAGGGTGTGTCAGCAGCTCCTGTTTTAGGAAACACTCCTGAGTGTGACACACATCTTGGTTGATCTTGTTCCTTATAGCAGCTGAAAATTGCAAATAAAACAAGGCTTAATAGGACTGATCGCTGGGAGCCCCCCACTACAGCTAAACACAAGGCCATATAAGATGGTGTCTTTACAGCCCTTAGCTTGTTTTCACTGCCATTCCACATGAGCTGAATTAATTTTGTTAGCAAGATTTTGAGAGATGCTGTGTCAAATTTATTATCATTTCACCTGGCTCTGTAACAGGAGCTGCAGGCGCTGTGATCAATGGATTGAGACACATGCCTAATTTCGCCGTGACTTCTGTAGATGTCTCTCTGCCTTTTGCAGCTACGCTGTTGAATTGCTTCCTATCCTCCACGGGTGCTCTGCTACGAAGCACAGGACAGATCTCTTTGTATACCAACCCTATCAGGACGACAACAAGGCACTGAGGGCACTTTTGGGGAACTGCTGACTTTGCAGGTATTACACATCTGCATATACATAGGTCTGGTCCTTCCGTCTCATGCAAAACTGATCTGATCTTATCCTCCTGTGTAAGTACCATTTGTGTAAGTGTATGTGCTCCAAAAGAGAGCCCTTGTGAAGGACCTGTTGTATGGTCACAGGGTAAAACAACTTCAAGAGCAGAACACTCTTCACTGAAGGTGATGTCTGTGGGTGTAAAGGACTCAGCTTGACTCTCAGATTCCTGTTTCAGTGGTTTGATCTGGAACTGTTAGTGGGAGAGAATGAACAGGTAATGCCATAGCCATAGAAGTGCTACCTCCCAGTTATGTTAGTGTGTTATTTTCCCCTCGTCTCTGACCATTCCTTCCCTCTGCTCCTTGTTCTCCCTGCTCAGGAGACTTAGACAGAATAGTGCATTATATCACAGAGGTGTCTAGAGGGGAAACAGCTGCTCCTTTCTGATTTTTCTCCTGAACTGCCCCACAGATAACTAATTGCAGCTCAGTTGCTTCTATTAGCTATTTACCTAAAATTGAGCTGGCTAATGAAAATGTTTCTAATTAATACAAGGCAGATTAAAACTCATTACAGCAAGGTCGTCAGTAATGAGAGATAATCAGAGCACAAATGACCGAGCTTGGAGCAAAACGAAGATGGAACACGAGCAGGAGATCTGTGCTGGTTGTGCATGCACCAGCCAGCAAGGGCAGGGTTCAGCAAGGTGACTGCTGGTGCTCTGTGCTGCAGTCAAACAACGCTGCTTCCTCCTCTCCAGAGCAGCTTGGGAAGTGACTGGCTGAAGAGATGGACCTCAGCCTAGTGTAAATATTTCCTGAACTAAGCGGCATATCAGACTAGCAGTTTGTTGCTATGCCACCCCTTAGTCACCTGTACAGATTTTTAGGAACCATGTTGTGAATCAGGGTATTAGCAGGAAGAATGTGGGAGTATGTGTAGCATAGGTGGGAGGTCAATGTCTGTGTGTGCTTGTGTGTGGAAATTCAGAGTCCTGATGGCTCAGACGGCAGGAGCCTGCATGTCTGTTCAGTGTGAAATGGACTGGCCTCGGTTTGGAAAAGTCCCTTGTGATCTCCAGGGGAGTTTTGCACAAATCATGAAACGTGTTTGCTTTAATTTCAGCTGCCTTTATCACTGGTGATACAAGGTCCCAGCACCAACACCAGATTTCAGCTGTCTGTTGCATGCTTTCTGTGTATATCCTTCCATTTGTACCAAGTTCACTGGCTATCCTGCTAGTGGTGTGACTTGTTCCTGTGTTTGTGAAACTGAGAAACTAAGAAATTATTGCTTTAGTCTAGGGGATCTTCTCTGTCTTTTATCCTTTGCAAGCTATAAAGCTCTCTTTCTCACTTCCTGGCTGTCTCACGGGCAACCAACTGTTGTGCCAGAATTTCTGAAGGATCTTGATCTCTGCTGGGACTATTTTGAGCTTTGGAAGTCAAAACTGAGAATGAAGGGGATGCCTTTTTAACCAGAGTTTGCATCAAGGGGAACTAACTAAAAAGTGTAAGTCTGAAGAGGTAGCAAAGTACCAGCCTGAGTGGGAACATATGGAATGCTGTACTCTCATATAGGCAGGCAGAGACCCATAGGTAAATCTTGAAGAATGCTACACATAACCTACACAGATAATGAATTATTAGATAGTAGGGTAGATTGCATCAGGAGTTATTCCAGTTCTGAAGATGTGGACCTGTTTGTGATCAGCAGTATTACCAGTCAGTATTGGTATAAGGAAGCATTTGAATGGGAAATATCTGGTGTGCCTAGGAACGAACTTTTGTAAAAGGTGGGCAGGCAAATTAGCAGAAAAAGGAGGCAGTAACAATTCCATTTAGAGCTGTGTGTCTCCCTGCTGCATCCCTGCTGTTGGTCAGTTTAAGTACCAAGCTGACAGTGTTAGTGAAGGCTATAGTAGTTTATATTAACTGTGTGCTTATTGAGATTTGTTGAAAGAGGAGATAACAGCCCCTTAGACACAACTACACTGTCATTGCAATGGGTTCTAGATTTTCTATTGCTGTTTTTAAAGCACCCGAGTCCCCTATTCACTTCACCAGTAGTTGTACCCCCGCTAAACATTTTCACAAATCTTTTGGCATGGCACTTGATTTCAGTCTCTCACCGTGTTAAATTGAGGTGCCACAAAGCTGATTAAGGGGGTGGAACATCTCCCTTAGGATGAAAGGCTGAGGGAGCTGGGTCTCTTTAGCTTGGAGAAGAGGAGACTGAGGGGGGACCTCATCAATGTTTATAAATATGTAAAGGGCGAGTGTCAGGAGGATGGAGCCGGGCTCTTCTCGGTGATGGCCAATGACAGGACAAGGGGCAGTGGGTGCAAGCTGGAGCACAGGAGGTTCCACAGTAACATAACGAAAAACTTTTTCACTGTGGGGGTTACAGAGCACTGGAACAGGCTGCCCAGAGAGGTTGTAGAGTCTCCTTCTCTGGAGACATTCAAAACCCGCCTGGATGCGTTCCTGTGTGATCTACTCTAGAGGGCCCTGCTCAGGCAGGTGGGTCGGACTAGATGATCTTTTGAGGTCCCTTCCAACCCCTAACGTTCTGTGATTCTGTGGTTCTGTGAGGTGGACATCTTTTCATTCCTCTCTGTTTGTGCTGTCCTGGGTCAGCTAAAGTTGTTCTGTAGTTTTAAGTCATGTGCATGTGGCCCTGTCACTCTCAGGGGTGGAAGAGAAAAGTACTGTGGCCACATTCCTTTCCTATCTTCTCTGACATGTGTCTTCTCCCTCCCTGACTTAGCGTGTTTTGGGGATACCCACTACAGAGGTGTGATGACATCCTCTCTTCCTTCTGTGTGTAGCCAAGGGACAGCCTGGCTCTTCCTGTCCAGTCTCCTGCTACTGCGGGTATTCCTGGAAGAGCTGTCTTGTCCAGGAGGGCTGACAGCATGTGTGCCTGGGATGCTCCCACACGCTGTGTGCCTCAAGATACTTTCCAGCATCCTGAGGGCTTAATGTGAAAGACCATAAGCAGCAGTTCTACTGTGCCATGGGAAGAAAGCAAGAGTCCGTCACCAATGTCCCAGGTCCTTTCAATGGCAGGTAATTTAGTAAATACAGAAGATCCTTGGAAGCAGGTTGAACCCCAGCAGAAGGGGTGACTGATTTAAGCAGAATGTGGGAGCTGGATACACCAAATAGATTCTTTAAAGGTTTTAATAATGCTGGGAGCATCAGTGCACCCTGTTTGCATTCTGTCTCTCACTGTGGACAATCAATAGGGTAATTTTTGTCTTGATGCCTTGAGCAAGAGTGTTTAAAGCTCTTTAGACATTTTATTACATATAATGTTCTTATGAGTCTGTAAAATGGGGGATAGCGATCCTGAGTTTTGTAAAAGCACTTTTAGAGATGAAAAGCTCCATATAAAATCAGGTATGGTTGCTTTATCATAAATGTCTAAAGCCTTTCTGAATTCCATTAAGCTCTTGGCTTCTCTGTCCTCTGACAGTGAGTGCCACTGGTTAATACTGAACTGTGCAAAATGGGATGTAAAAAAACCTTTTAAAAGGTTATGGCTTTGTGGAATGCCCTATTATTTGCTGTTTTGTGACAACTGGAAATAGGAATGGGAGATTTTCTTATTTCATATAACTCTTCTCTCTAATCTAAACAGTCTCCTAACATTTCAGATCTCTTTTTTTGTAACTCTCTTCAAGTCCATGATAATTTTTTCCCTGTCCTTCTCTGTCCTCTTCTTTTTCTTCTGTACCTCTTTTTGTGATGTGATACCCAGAATCCAAGGTGAGGTTGTGCTTTCAATTTATACAATGGCATTTTGATGTTTTAGAAGTTTTTCTCTTTTCCTTTCTTAACACCATCAAACAGCTTATTTGGGTTTTCCTGACCCGCACTGTGCGTTGAGCAGGTGCCTTCACTGAGCTGTCCCCAGCAATGTGATGCAAGTGTTGGGTGGCTACAGTTAATTTAGAGCCCATCAGTGTGTGCGGGCAAGATAAATTGCACCTTCCAATATGTGTAACCTTGCAGCCATCTATGCTGAGGGTGATCGGCCAGTCTATTGATTGTTCACCTGTCTTTGGTGTAGGGACTTGGCAGGGCTTATTTTTCCATAGTGGTGAATAGTTTCTGTGGCATCTCATGGAATGTTTGTCGCTGCACCATTCTCTCCTTTGCCAGATCACTAGCAAGGAAATTAAACCTTGATGTAAGAATTGGTGTAAGAGGACAAACTGCTGTTTGTTTTTGACAGTGATGCAGGTCAACCCATTTATAGTAGAGAGCCCCTTCTGCCTCGTGGGCGCTACCTGGACCTGTCTCCCTTTTCATCACATTTCTCACTGTTTCCAGTGCTAGTTCAGCCTCACTGGAAGTAACAACATTGCAGGTGCTAACATAGACAGGGCTTCTGCAGTATCACCTCATCTAAAAGAGCTCAGAGCAGGTTAAAATGAAGCTGTGGTAAAAACATCACTAAATGTTGCAGCCTTGTCCTAACTAGAGAGTCCCCCACTGCTGCTGTTTGTAGTACTGGGTTTGGTGTTGCAGAGAGGGAATTCTAAACTGGGAATGGACTAAATGAGCAAGTGATATTCTTGCATCTTGTCCAATAATTACTCAGTTTTCTTTTCACTCTTTCTCAGGGAATTTATTGAAAGCCTCTTGAAAGTCCCAATAAATCTCTCCCTTTTCTCTTCTATTGACCGTTGCATTAACATGCTCAGAGTATTTTAGTGAACTGGTGAAGAATGATTTTTTTTTTTTTCCTCTCAAAATCCCTGTTGGCTTTTTTCAGTCATATCACATTTAGCTAGATGATTTTTAATACTCTCTATAATTATTGACTCAACTAATTTAGTTGATACAGAATAAAAGCTTGCAGGACTATAATTTTCCAGATTACTCTGGATTTTTCTTAAAAACAGGGCAACATTTGTTCCCCTTCAGTCTTCTGGAAGCTAACAGCTTTTATATGCGATCCCCTTTTTATTATGATTATTAGCATCTCAGCTACTTTTTGAATTAATCTTTAATTTTTATATGATTGAAGTTTTCAAGGTATTTTCTGGAGACATCTTTCTCATACTGTCTTGGAGAGTGTATCTCCATTGTAAGCAGTGATGGGCAGGTTTCTTCTCAGCGTGCTGCTCCACGCAGGGAATTGCCTGCAGCAGGAGAAGGCACCTCCTTTCCCTTGCTCGAGTTTGGAGTAGGTGGGATGCCAGCAGGCACCACGTGGCGTGGAGCTGTTCCTGCTCACCTATGCAAGAGTGCTCTCCGGTGTGGAGGTGAGAGGAGGAGCAGCCCTTCTAGCCCTGTCCTCTGGGCGAAATCTAACCTAATGTCCTTTGTGAGATGCCTGTGTTCGCAGTGTTACTGGAGGCAGCACTCATCACCAGGAATTTCTGGTGACTTGTTTATGTCTTTGACTAATTGCATTTCAAATTTTCTCTCTGCATTCCTAATCCTCATTTCACGTTTTGCCAGCTATGAGTATGCCCTTCAGGGTTGGAATGACTTTTCTGAAGGATTTTTCGTATGAGGAATGGCTTCCACCACTTACCTTACTGTCTTTAGTGGCCTTTCTGAGGCTTTTTGTCACCTGGTCTGTCTCCAGATACCAGATACTCAAGTTTTCACCGTTATATTTTAACTTTGGTATTTATTTTCTTCTAAATTATTTCCTTTATTTTTAAGACCAGATTATCATCTGCTGATTTGTGGCACCTGCATGTCTGATGCTCTGAAGAGCATTACTTTGCCAAGGTCTCTGTGAGTAAAGGCTCCTTCAGAAGCATCAAAATGACTTCAGAGGCCAGATCTGCTTGTACATCAAGGGTAAATTAAAAAATGTGCCTTTGCATCTCTGCTTGCTGAGTATGTTCTTCATCCCAGAGGTGCCTCCTCTCCATACCTGACTTGATACTTTCACTATGGCCCATATGGAGCAATTTTAATCATCAGTGTTAATCCCAGTCTGCCCAGGGTTTACGTAAACCACATGAGTCTGATAGCCATGCTGTGGGCCAATGGAGAATTTGTCCTGCTGAAATCTGGGGAAGGGGTTTGAGACAGAAAGAGATGCCCATGTGGACTGAGGAAATAACTATATACACACTTGGACAGCATTTGTAATCTCAAGTGCTTCCCAAGGGAGGCTTATTCTGGGTAATCCTTGATACATGAAATGCTTCCTTTCTCTGCAGTGTGCTCCTAGGCATGATGCATACAAGCGGGTCTGTGTCTAACTAGTTGTTGTTCCCAGCTCTTTTCCCTGATAAGAAGAGTCTTCAAGATGTTGCTTGTGCAACAAAGAACGGTATCTTGTGAGATTTCTCAGAGAAAAGGTCTGAGTCATTCTAAGGGTTTCCATTTACCCTGCAGTTTTTTTGAGGTAGGACAGAATCATGGGTCAACAGTATCGGACACAGTAGTAGGAATGTGGTGCTGTTACTTTGCCTATGAATAGGAGAAGGTCATCTATCAGAGAAACAAATGCTGCATCTGGACTGTGACCTAGCTTGTGGAGATCCAAGCAATTAATAGATAGCATTGTGAACATTTTTCTGCTAAAAATGCTGACCTGGTTGATAAGAAAAGAGGCCTTGGAAGCTGCATTCACAGTCCTGCTTCATTCTCACTGTACTTCTGCCTGTAATGCAGACTGGAGTTCCATGAAATGTAGGGCTACAGATAGATTTCCTTCTTCTGAGACATGTTGCCTAGTCTTCTGTTTCTCTAGCAGGGGCAGGAGCTGGCATTCCCTGGTCCAGCCAGCCAGCCAGTGCAGCTGTCTCTTAGCTTTATCCAAGCCGCTTGTGAGAGCATAATGGAAGATGCTGTCCATGGGGGTTTTGTTCTGTTTTGTTCCTGGAGCCCTCTGTAAGGATGCTCTTGTCTCTCTTGGCCAGGACTGCTGTGTCCATGAAGCCAACTGGGTTCTCTACAGGGTGGATAAGTTTGAGAGGGCCCAAATTTCCTTTCTCCTTGTGCTAGAGGAGAGAGGCTATTTCTGCCGCCTCCTCAGCAGTGACTGAGATGAAGACACACCCTGCATCCAAGTGTCTCTACAACCAGTTGCATTTTCAGCTATGTGTTTTCCATCCTGTTTTTTCCATCTCCCTTGGCGATCCGTGTGGGAGCAGGTAAGGTGCTTTGGAGCCAGCACCTCTACCCAGAGCTGGCTGCCTGGCCTCACTCCCAGCACTGTGCTACATCCTCAGGTTGCTGCTGCTCTGCCCTGAGCCATGCCGTAGCCTATGTATTTGCGAGTGCTTTTGAGCACGCAGCGTGCAGGGGGAAGCTCGTTTGTGGGTGAGTTAGGCTTGCCCGTGCGCACTGACCTAGGGAAGCGTGTGTGTGTGTGCATCAAGCTGTCAAGACTCACAGGCTGAGTGTGAGACTTGCACATTAGGCTTTCTCCTCACACTCCCCTAGGCTTGTGTTTCCTGCACTTGCAGCTCAGCACCCAGTTTGTCCCCTGACACGTTCCCAAATGTGAGACACTCACCCTGTTCCATCATGTGACATGGCACTGCCTTGCACGGAGGGCAAAGATCTCCACTAAATGGGGTGGGTGGGTGAGTGTGGCATTCATACATGTTTGTGGTGGTGTTCCTTTCTGCCACGTACTTTGAGGCTTTTGGTGGAGTCCCTCACCACGGGATCTTGGGCAGATGCAGTCTGCAGACACAGGATTTGACTTCAATGACTTCTAACACAGAAGCCGGAGGAATTAGGAGCCTCCACCCAGATAGGTGTCAGGCATTAACAGAAGATGGGCGTGGAGTTATTTTTTGTAATTGATTTGCTTAAATTTTTAATGTATCAGGGTAAACTTATCTGAAGTTTATTAAAGAATATTGAGTATAGCTGTGTCCTTGGCAGGAGGCTTTTCTAGTGAGAGTAATAAAGGCAGAATAAATCATTGTCACTGAAGGATGTGGTGGCTGGTCTGTTGTTAAAAGGCAAGATAAACTTCAGGAGCTGAAATCCAGACCAGGCAAGTGGTTGGTGAGGGGTTTTGTATTTTGGTGGCTGCATTTTGGCCAATGTGAGCAAAGCTGGCAAGTCTTCTAATTCTTATTTTCTAAAACCACTGTTAATGCAGACTTCATTGGCAATGTAAGCAGACCTGGATGGACTGGAGGGATGTTATTTCCCCTTGTGGTGTGTCAGAGTGAGCTGAGGAGGATGAAGGAATGCCCTCATACTGTCCTCCTCTGCCAAATAGACATCTGTAGTTTTGATTTTTAACAGATTCTTCTTCCAAGTTCCTGAAAGTTTCTGGGATGGTATATGTGGTTTTCTTCTCACTTTAATTCATTGCACTCACACTAAGAGTCTAACAGACATGGTTGTGGTCCTGACTTTTGTCTGTTGAAAAGGGGTTCCCAAACTGTGCATCATAGTGGTCGATCACAGTGACAAACCAATACTGCCCCATGGCTAGACACCTTACTCTCTGCAAAGATGTAGCCCTGGACAGAGCCAAAAACTAATGTATTGTCACTGATCGTCATGCCTGTGCAAACAAGTATCAATGCTCCTTATACTCTGGAGCATCTTGTTCTGGTTTGGTTCAGCCCCTCTAAATCAAGCTATAGTCCTAATACTTAGCTGACACATTAGATGATGATGCCTAAAATCAAGAAAGGAAATCCCTGGTCTTTTTAAATACTGGACAAAAAAAAAGGTGTGTATGTGGGTGTGTGCATGTAGCAGATAGCAAAAGGACTTGGCTGATGTTCTGGTCTCTCCGCAGGTACACCTGCGCTCTGCTGAGCGCCTCCGGGAGCTGTGCTGCGCCAACCGAGGCACCTTCATCAAGGTGGGACAGCACCTGGGAGCGCTTGACTACCTGCTGCCTGAGGAGTACACCCGCACCCTCAAGGTGCTGCACAGCCAGGCTCCACAGAGCACCAGGCAGGAGATTGAGCAAGTTATCCGTGAGGATCTGGGCAAAGAGGTAGGGGCAGGCATAGCCTGTTGGCTTCTCAGGCCTCAGCAAGCCCATGGCATCTAGAGGAAGGAAAACAGGAGTAAGGAGGTCCCTGCTGGTTCTCAGTTGCAAGAGATACCGAGAGGAGATATCTCCTGTTTGTCCCTGAGAGTATGCCATGTGAATTTTCCCTGTCCATTGGTGGGCATTATTGATAAGCTTAGGAAAGGAGAAGATAACAGAGGATTAAGGGTGTGAAAGCTGCCAGGTGGAAATGGCAGGACTCAGCAGAGCAGCATACCGCAGAGGTTATGCCAAGACTAACAGGGTTGCTGGAGGTCAGCTTGGAGGGCTTTGTGCCACACTTGAGGGGTGGGAGCCGGAGGTATTGATGTTCAGGACAAAGGTGTATTAGCAGAGCTCAGTGAAGGACAACTGCTCCCACCTGGCTGCACTAGACCAATTCTAGCTAGCACTGACAGCACTTTACTTTCTCGAGCCCCTAATTAACCCCCAAAGAAAATAATAGCATAAATCACTTTTGGTGCTTACAGTCAGGTAACGCAGCAGCCCAAGAGTCTGTGTCACCACTAACACACAGCAGGCCACAGCACTGAGATCAGAGGTAGGTGCCTGTGTTCATTAGATATAAGGGAAGTAACCACAGTATTTAGAGAGGGTCTTCTGCTACTTTGTGTCTTCCCCCTTACAAGAAGAGGTCCCCTCACACTCCAGCCCAGGTTGAGGAGGGGCATTTCAAGGATCACAACTGACATGGTAAGAGGGAGGCAGGAGGCAACAGTATGCAAAGGCAACGGTAGAGAAGGCGCGTGTGAGGGGAAGAAACAGGAGATTGAAGAAGGGAAACATCTGTTGTTGCTCATATGAAGAGATTTGTGGGGGTGTTTTGGGTTGTTCTGGGCTCTCTGGCTGTGTGGTAAGGAGGTATGGGGGGAACATGAGGGGGTAAGTGAAGTATTTGCCCCTAGTGTTTATATTATGGACAGATTTGGATGGGGTGGGTCAGCCTATGTGTGGTTTAAGGGTCTAGATATTGTCTAGTCAGGAATGACAATTAATATTTCCCTACAGTTTAATGGCAGGGTTAATGTCAGTCCCTGGTGTGCAAGATGCTCCTTTTCTCAGCACTACATCCTTGTAGCGTGGCTGGTACCAGCTGTGTTTCATAGCTCAGTGGATAGATAGAACAGGGCAGGCTGGCTGCTCCCTGCAGACCCCCTGCTGCTCCATGGGCCTCCATCTGGCAATCTCCTCTCTGCAGGAGCCACAGAAAGCTACCCCACGGTTAGCCCCCACTAAATTACCACAGCAGCCACCTCTGGCTCAGTTTGTGTGGCATCTCTCAGAGGCTGAGGCAGGTGCTTGGAGGTGGGCTGGGCCCTTTTCTCTCAAGTGAGTGTTCAGCTGCCTCTGATATGCTCTGGTTTCTTTCAGCTTTTTGGGAGCTAGACAAACCCTCCATGCCTCATTGATTCCCAGCGAGGCAGCTCGAATCCAGTCACCACAGCAGCCTTCCCTCTTAGCATTCACCTCACCCACATGGGCAGTGCTGGGCAATATTTAATTTTAAAGAGACAGAGGGAGAAAAAAAAAGTAGAAATGGGAAGAAAGGGATAGAGAGGAAATGCTAATGAGAGGAAGAGAGCACTGGTAAAAGAGAGAAATTAAGAGAATGGCATGTATAAAAATAAAGAAGCTGGTGAAACTAGACAGTATTAAAAGCTGAGGTAAATGCCCATGTCCATTAGTTACAAGGTACCAAATCAAGGTATTTAAAAACAAAAAGGAATTGGGGAACCTAATGCACCCAAGTTGTCTCTGCTGGAGCCTCGGGGATTTAATAGTGTTACTTCAGGAACAAATTTAATTCCAGTGTAGCTACATTCTCAGTGCATTTTAAATGCGATGTACCTAGCCGAAATATAGATGGTAGAAGGGAAAGGTGGAGTGTCAGGGTAGAGGAGAGTGCAAAGAGGGATCCTGAAACCTTCCCCCTTGGGGCCAGCATCACACCTGGGAACTTGCAGATGAATTCAAATAGAAGATGACAGTGAGGGAGCTTTCCTAGGGTGCCTAGACCTAACCCTGCTGTTCTCAAATTCAGTGGTAAGACTTCCAGTTTCCCCTGTCAGGCGCAAGAGCAGGCTTCTGAGATGAATCTCAAGTGTAGGCAAGAAGTAATTACATACAGTTTGGATCACTGCAGAACAAATGGGAAAAACAGCAACTGGAAACACAGAGATACCTAGGGAGGAATGTGACAAGCTGACAAATTAGGCAAGAGCTTGCAAAAGGGCATGAAGATCAAAAAAAGCCAATTTTGTGTATAGAAGCATTGTATCTTCAGTTGATTAGAAATAGTCTGTCTTCTGATGTGACCTACTCCTGAGAGTCTTATCAGAGGCTTGGGTGTTTGACAAATGGAGTGGTTTTATGGGAAAACTGGCTTAAATGGAGACCATGCCAATGGGACTGATCTTTGAGCAAAGACAGAGGGCTAGTGAGGAAGGTTTAAAGCAGTTCAACACGGCTCTGTTGTCACCACGCAGACTTGCGTGAAACTCTGCTAATGGAGGATCTTCCGTTCTAGGCCAGCATCGTGGCTGGAGACTGGGAGCTGCAGCATGTATCTCTGCTGCATGAGCTAATGGGCTGATTTAAAGGCAAATGGCATGTGTGCTGATCTGACACAGAAGGAAAAGCATCATATATGCTGACTAGTGGGTTGCCCTGTCAAACCCTGTTTTAAGTCTACGGGGAATCTGTGTGCCAATCAGGGATCATTGGGATAAAAATAATCAGTATTGAGAAGCTGTTATCTTTCTAATCTCAGCCGTGGTGGTTTAGCTAAGTGATGGTGGGGGGCGATCATTCTGTTGCATGTTGTAAGCAAGAGGTTGAGGTGAGCCATGGGATTTTCAGGGCAGCATGAGTAGTAGCAGCGCGAGAGGCTGCACAAAGAAATCTTTACAGTGGCTCTTGGAAACGATCACCAGCAAGATCATAGAGTAAGAGTCTTTTGGGAAGACAGCGGAGATACCGCAGGTTGGGTTTGTTCTGTGTGTATTCCTTGGAGCAGTTGGGAAAAGCTATGTGCATAAGAATGGGTGATGAGCTATGATTGAAAGAGTCTCTCCTACCTCTGTGTTCATCTTCCTTGCTTGAACAAGGTTCTGAAAGTGAAAGGGTGTCAAGCGTGGAAAATGAAAGCAAAATGAATATGTTCACAATTGTAATTTTCTCTGCAGAGCTATTAATGACACAGGGAAGGATAACTGGTTCAGCTAAGCTCTCTAACTCAACAAAGTGCATGCAGAGCAGAGCCAGGCAACTTCTGGTGAAATGTGGACACCAGACATTTAGGGAGAAAGACTGATGAGGGGCTCTGGAAGACAAATCTTTCAGAGTGGCTGCACCTTAAAAGCGTAAAATTGCTGTGCTTAGAAACTAGAAATGCTGGAAGAAATGTTTTGCCAGCACTGGGATTAGGGGCATTTCCTCCCTCTGACAGGTCTGTTGGAAGGGACTGGCTTGTGGCTGTAGGATACTGGGATGCTGGGGAGGTGATGCCAGTTTGGTCCCAGAGCAGAGATGCAGAACCTAGGGCACCTCTGAGTTTGGCCAAGCCAGTTCCACCTGACAGCCCTTCGGTGTCTGTTGGAAAAGCTTCCTGTAGGTCTTTCTGTATGGGATTTCCATGGACAGTGTGTTCAGAGGAGCTAATCACTCGTTGCTAAGACTGATGGGACTATTGTGAAACTCTCCCCTTGCAAAAGTACATCTGCTTCTGTCTGCTCTGATCTAGGCCATTCCAGAGCATCCCTCCTCGTAGGATTGAGTGGCTGCAGAATGACTTGGCAGCTTTTACAACCCTGCTCTTCCAAATATCTTTGGTGACTTTCTGTTGTCTTGCTCCAGTACTGTCCAGTGCAGTCCCTAACTTGGCTCTGTGGGTCTCGCTTCTCTGCTGCTGTGCGATAACGAGTTTAGATACTGTGACAACTCCTTGCTTCAATGTGTGCTCCTGTCTATGCCAACACACCCTTTTACCTCTTTCTAGTCCTAAAATACCTCCTAGTTTGCAGTCATATTACGCATCCCAGTAGGCCGCAGCACAGCACTGCCCACTCAGCGCCACTATAGTACAGTGTGTACAGCAAGATGTCACTTTCCAGACGCCATTGCTCATCAGCTTCCAGCCCATCCTCGCACATCGGCATTTTGTAATCAACTTTCTGACCTTTTCCCCAAGACTCCTTATTCTCCCTCTCAGTGTGTTTGTGTGCTCTGTACCCTACCCAGGCTTTAGCTCATGTTGGTGGTAATTTTTCTTGGTGGCAGACACCACTATCCTTTCAGAAATATCCCAGTTCCTCCACCTATGATGCTTTCTGGCAGGTTCCCGTCAGGTTGGTTCTCTGGTCCCTGCTCCTGTGTCTGGTCTGGGATTGCGTGGTTGGGGTTAGGGCAAGATAAAGTTAGCATCCTCATGAGGCCAATGTGGTCCCAGGTAGGGTCTTTCCCATGCTGGTGGGGCGCCTGTGCAATGCAGCTGCCCAAGTGCTCTGTGTACAGGCTTCACCTTTGCCCAGGGGGTGAGGGGCTGGTGTAGGGTACAGGGCTGGCCTTGCCTGCCATGGGAGTGAGGGTCTCTCCTTCCTCCTTGCCCCTTGACTTATCCTCGCATCTCTGGCCTCTTGCTAGCAGTTGTTGAAGCTGTCACAGAGATATGCTACAAAGTGAGGGATCTCAAGAAATCCTAACCCCAGGTATCCACATCTACATACATACATGGTGAGTTTGCTGCGCTCCAGGAAGGCTGAGAGGCAAAACAGGCTCCATGGGGAGAACACATCAGTGATTGAACATGTTGGTTCCAGTGCTTGCTTCGTTCAAAGCTGAGAGAAAGGGCTGGGGAGCACCCAGAGGTCAAGGCTTCGTCTCTGCTGAAGCCGAAACATATAAAGGGCTTAAATAGATGGAAAGGCAGTCATTTGGAAGGATGTCAGTCTAGCTCTGCTTTGTGGGAGTGCAGGTAATGGGAAGTAGTTTCTAATTGCTTGATTAGCCAGCACCTCCAAGGAGACCATCCTTTTCATCCACAGTTAATTGTGGCTTTTACCTGTTTTTCAAGGATTATTTTGCCATTTGCAAGAAGCCTCCTGCAGCCATACAGTAATGGAGCTTGCTCGTTGAGCAGGGCAGGATATGTCAATGGTTTGACTGTGATTTGTAAGCAAAGCACATGTGGAAGAGAACCTCCTGTGCTGTGGTTTGTGAAGCAGCGTTTTCACAGTGACGTTTGGAGGACCTAGCCTTAGGTTGAAGGGCTTTTCTCTCCTTGGATTCCTACCATTGTACCTGGCATGGCACCAGTGCTGTGCAATAAGAAAACAGGTACTTCTCATCTGAGAAGTCATTGTCACTGCAGCAAAACTGTGGCTAAGAAGGATACCGCCCTTTTTCCCCCTACTTTAAATTCCTTCCAGGGTTCCCAGAGTGTTTTCTAGGTTGGGTACATGAGCATTATTCACCACCTGTTGAACAGTACCCGTATGCACCTCGGAGCATGGTCACTGCAACGATGTGCAGCAATGCCATGTGGCCGTTTGATGGGGAGGGACAAAAATCACATGCCTATGCCAACATGCCATGGGAAAGATTTAGAATGAGACTGCAGCAAGGTGCTAATCCCCACAGCAAGAGACTTCCCTGCCCTCAAACTGTTGGAGTATGAGAAAAGACGGAGGGAATAGAAGAGACTCCTCTTTTAACTCCTATTTCTGTACACGTTCTTGGTACAGCATGGCAGCCTTTGCTGTGCCAGTGACAGGGAGAAGGATGAACGGATTCCCTTCCTTCTGGAGCTGTTGATTAGCATTTTAAGCTCTGGCGAGACATATGCTTACTTCTGATTTGCAGAACTGCTGAAGCAGTGCTCAGCCCTGTGGGAGAGTAGCTAGACCTTCAATAGGCTGTTGGGTATTACGCTGCGTGTCCTACAGCATCCAAGTTGTTCCCAAGGGAATATGAGCCACTTTTTGTAGCTTGCTCCATATGTTACCCAAGAGAAGATTCATTTACCCTGCTAGATTGCAAGGTCTTCAGATGTTCATGATGCTGCAGATCCTGTTATGGCCCCAGAAAGCCTCTTCCCAGGCTGTCAGTGTTGTCTAACCCATCCAGGACACCAGGGCATGTACCTGCTTCCTCCGGTGTTGCACAGCCTTGTGGTTGAGTGTTCTGCCCAAAAGCACTGATGTGTGGCACAGTCAGTGCATGGTTGCTCTCATGGTTGCCAGGGGCTGTGGGACTGATGCTGAATGGCTCTGCTGAACACCTAGGTTTCCCATAGCTTGTGACCCTGGTTCTGTGCTTAAGTACCCCGTTCCACCAATGCTGTACTGGGGTGCTCTGTGAAGTTGGCCCTCACGTACATCACTAACAGACACAGGGAAACAAGATTTAGGTCAGCAAGAGCCTCTTCCTCCTGCTATGGGTGTTATGTCCATCACAGGAAATCTCCTCTTCCTGCATGATGTTACCCACCCTCCATTACCCACCAGAGTGGAGGCTGGGCTGTGGTGGCCATTACTCTGACAGTGTGAGGGGCTGGGAAGTGGGATGGGAGGCTTTGGCCCTTCTCACACCCCTCTGAGCCTCTCTCGGCAGGCCTGTCAGGGCTTCCAAGCAGCCGTCAATAAAAACCACGTTTGTATTAAAACTGTAATGAGGAATAAAAAAACTTCACATTTTTTTCAATAACTCGGGATATAAAAAAGAGATTTTTATCAATTATGAAAAGGATTTTGGTCATAAAAAGGTAATTTAAAGAGTCTGAGATGGATGGCGAATAGCATTAATGTCACCCAGAACAAATGGGCCCACATTACTCAACTGAAAGGCAGGAGTGGCTGCTGCTGCAGCCTCCGCTGTGCTGTCCCTGCCCTGACTCTGGTAAGAGGCCCCAGTCACTGGCAGATCTCAGTATGGCTGCTTCTACACCGAGCCCTCGTGCAGGCAGTAGCTGCCCGGCACTGCTGCTCCACTGCCCAGGGCAGATGGGCAAAGCAAAGCGGGAGCTTTGTGTGGCTCAGGTGGTGCACCTTGCTTTGTTCCTTGCGTCCCTGCTTACTCCATTTGCAAGCTCCAGTATTGCTGACCCTTAGTGCCCTACGAAGGGCAACCTGGTGTCCTTATTGCTAGGGGAGATTTGGGACAGGGTACTCCCTCCTTCCGTGGGTTTTCTCTCCACTCACAGCTTCTGGAAGAGGATCTGTCTGGGTCCTGCTCATGGCAGCCTCTTCCTGGGTGCTCTAAGCCCCATTGCCTAAGAGAGGGAAGGTTTTGTGTATAGATTAGAGGATAATCTCCTTCAAGTTAGTAAGATTTATGATACAGGAGGTTGGACAGTGGATTTTCTGAAGGATTGTTTTGGAGGGCCTTCTGCAAGGAAGTGAAAGATTTGAGATCAGAAAATGCAATGGGGAATGGCTTGGTAAGGAGTGGTTCTGATCTGCATGCTTAGTGACATTTTTTGCTTTAATTTACAGTTCTTTAGGTGCCTAGGGGTTAGTGTATGACATACCTGCATGGAATTTGTTGGCTCACAGTGTCTTGTGTGCAGATGGTAAGCTCTCTTCAGTATGGTTTTCTCAGAGTTTTGATGACCCCCAAAGTGTTGCTCTGATGCAAATAAATCTTGGTTGGCAATGCACACCATAGCTGTGTTGGGCTGTGTTCAGTGTCCATGTCCTGCGGAGGCGGTGGATGTGCTGCACAGCAGTGCTCTGGCCATTGGCAGAAACTACCTCTCAGCTAACCCTTCCAGTTCCAGTCAATCACTGGAAATCACTATCTGTAACTGGGATTGATAGTCCTTATGTGGCCTTCTTGCATATGAAGGCTTTCTTTTCTCAAACATGGTATGTGTCTCATTTGCTCAGCATTCTCTATGCGTCTATGACACAGCAGGATCTGGGCAGGGGCAGAAACACGGGCTGCCATGTGGAGGGACTGACTTCTGATTCAAAGCCTGCTGCTGATATATTCAGAAATATTCTTACTTGATGCTCTGATCTAGACATGGGCTGGGTTTAGTGTGCCTGGTTTTTCTTTGAGGGAGCTGAGAATCCTGTCATTTGCCTGCCCACTCATCTTTTAACATCCTACTTGATTCTGCCTGGTTAGCATCTCCTGTTTTCTTTCAGAGTTTTACATCTGCCCAGTTACTTGGCTCTTGACCCGTCGGGAACGTGGAGACATGATGCAGTGAGTCTGGCGACTTCTGGCAATAGGTTATTTGCAGATGAAACAAATGATGTAAGATGAAATAAGGAGTTACAGGGTCTGACCTTGACATATCTGCATTTTCCTAACACACAGCGTAGACAGATAGCATTTTTATAATTTTTAAGATGTACAGTGATTTAATAAACTCTGTTTTATGGCATACCTGGGATCTGTCTGAGAGACAGCTCCTGATTCCATGGAAGGATGCTGAGCTATGGAAAGCACTTCAACCCTGCCTGCAGGTTTTCCTCCCGGTGAAAAAGCTTCTATGAGTGAGAACATTGGGCATGCTCCTCATGGGAAGCCTCACACCCCACATGCTTTTGTGTTTAAAGCAAAAATCGGTGTCTCAGGGGTCTCAAAGGTCTTTCTACTGTCAGTGAGCGAAGTGTGTCAGTCCTTAGCAGGCAGGCCAGCCTGAGAGAGAGGAAGTTTTCTCGTGTTCTCTTTGGAAATCAAGTTATGTTTGTGAACATTAAGCACATTTTGCACTTATTTTCTGTGAGCTTTGCAGTGCTTTGGTTTTACAGGACGCATGGTTCAGAGCCAAACCTCTAAAGCTGTGACAACTGAAGCAATAAACTCACATGACCTATTGCTTGTGCCAGGAGAGCTCAGCTGAAGCAAACCCATGAGTTTCTGCCTTACAAAGCTCACGTAACCACTCCATCTCAAACTGGCAAGTTCTTGGAAGAGGCTGTTCAGCACCAACCCTTCCAAATTTCAAATGATCAGTAGAAAATATACATTAGTTGGCTCATTTCAGATAATGAATGAAACCGAGGTGGTATCAGTTGTGAGTGGAGAACAAAGCTAATTTTGCCAAACACCTTGTTGGATGTAACTGATTGGTTCAGGTCTATTAACTGTTATTCCCATTTATCAAGAAAGCCTAGAAGGAGGCTAGAGCAATTAAAATCACCAGGGCTTGTTAAGAGGGATTATACTAAAGAAATCTCTTCATGTAACTTTTGCTGCCTTGTCCTTTGTCAACCGCTGGTGTCTTTGCCCTGGATGCCAAGAAGTGTAAGTCCACACCTCCTGTCCCAGGCTGTCTTTTGTCCTTTGGCCCGTAACCTAACCTTTTTCTTTATTTTTTTTTTTCTTTTTGTTTGAAAGAGCTGTGAGGCTGGCTCTTAATGGGATATCCTGTCAAAGGCCTTTGCCAATCCCCTGCAATCATCAGGATGAGCTCAGGAGTTGCACGTTGGCTGCTCCAAGCTAAACATTTGAGACACTGGGTGGTTCTCGGTGTGTGAGCAGGGAGGAAGGGAGGGCTATGGACTGTGCTGGTTCTGTGGGCCTCATCTCTCCACTGACTACACAGCCATAGCACACTGATGACAGTGTGTTGGGTTGAGCATCTCCAGTGACTTAATGTCCTGTAGCCAATGAAGGAGGAGGTGCAGCCTGACCAGTAGCAGGCTCTGGGCTACTCTCTTCTGGCTTTGCTCTCCATGGAGCATGTCTGGAATGGATCTCGGCTTTTGGCCCTTCTTTGGCGAGGTGGCACTCCAGGTTATGATGAGGTGTTTTTTGAGATTCACGCCCCTGCTTACATTAGATAGAATCTACCAAACTGTTTTACCTCATCCACAGGAGCCCAATGATTTTGAGCCATAGGAAACAGAGCTAGATACCTGTCAGCGTTTAGAGGCTCCCTGTCCTGTTCCTATTCCAGAGGCTGACTCTGTTGCTCCATCTGGTTTTGAGCTGCATCAGCCCTAGGGATTCTGGCTGTAGAATAGTGGGTTGCTGGATTGCTCAGAAATGCATGTGAATTAATAAAAATTAACCCCCTATCTTTGTTTCCTTAGCCCCCTTTTCTCCTTGTACCAACCTCTAGCAGTACACCCTGGGGATGCCAAAGGAGAACTTATGTTCAAGGTGGAGGACAAACAAGCTGTTTCTCACTGCACCCTAGACTGGCAGCCCTTCCCTTGGCAATGCTTATCACCCTGCAGTGGCAGCAGCAATGCTAGGCCTGTAAGTGTAGTTGATTTATGTTAACTGTTGAAACGATAATGTTTAATCTGTAAAGTGCTAATCTATTTTTTATGTTGATTATGAATAGGCCAGCTGTGCCTACTTTCCTATTCATAGAGTTTAGTGAACAAGCCCATTTCACAGGCTGGGTTTGGAGGGTGATTTACATGAGAGCAGACACTGCTTTAGGGAGAGTAAATCAGCAGAGTTACACCAGTGAACCAGGACCTGGCAGCCCAACAAGAAGATCTGGGGGCAAGGGAAGAAACATGGGAGGAAGAGGAGGAAGAGACAGATAATAAATAAACTGTGGAAGGAGCAGATGTATCAGAGCAGAGACCTGAAAAGTAGGGGAAATATGGGCAGGATGAGAAAGGAGAGGTTGATATTCAGAGGAGAAATTGACTAGAAAGAAGCCAGGAAATGTTGTGGCTGGTTTAGCGTAGGACTTTCAGTGCAGAGGGCTCTGGGTTCCAGGGTTTGTATGACTGGTCATTAGGGAATGCACAGAACCCCTTCCCCAGCATGGTGCTGTTGGCAGAGTTGGTTGTGGATTTAATTTACTGTGCAGTTGTCTCTCTCGAATGATATTTCTGGATCTCTGTACATTTTTTCTGGGTAGGCTGCAAAGGATACGAACTCCAGGGGCCCATCCAGACCTCTTCATAAGTTATTCTGCCCTGACTTCACTTTAGTCCCTGCACCTTGTTCTCTGTGGTATGGACTGCTGTACAGCTGTATGTCTTGCATTGACTGGCTTGCCAGGTGTGCTGGTGTTTCAGTATCCCATCAAGGCACAGTTGGCACCAGTAACTTATGAGCTTTACATCTTCAGCAGGGCTTTATTACCTTTTTATCATGTTTCTTCTAATGTAGTGACCTCATTATATCCCTTTTCTTGATAAAAATTCAATTCAGGCAGAGCTGCCCATACCTACCAGGCTACATGTACTTCCACATCCACCTCAGATCCTCACTCCTACTTCCTTGTCCTATTACTCTGGGGCAATGCCGTACTTCAATAAAACTTATCACACTTGCATTGATGTAATTATGACTGAAGCCTGAGGAAGGGATGTGGCTGGGCAATATCTGGCTGGGACTGGGCTTTGACCTCTGCTTATTTTCATTGTATTGTGCCTCTGTCCACCCTGGTGACAGGCAGCTGGATTGTGCAATGCTGATTCTGTCATTCCTGCTCCTTGTCCCGGGCCTAGAAACACTTTTCCCTCATACCTTTCTGAGGAGACACATAAAAGCATTCTGCATAGTACTCATGGGAGTATGCCTCTCTCTCTCCCCATTTTAGAAGCTGGAGTAGAAGGCTCTGTCAGTGTAGCAGATACTCACGCACATGTACCCTCACATACATGTACCCTGCAACACAGCGCTCCACTCCCCCTGCACACCCTGCCTCTGCCCATGCGCGCACACCCCCCCCGCCCCGTCCTGACCCTATTCTTCACTTGCCTCTCTGTGGATGGAGGGTTTTGCCTCCTGTTCCCCACGCAAGATGCACACACAAATGCACTACCCCATGCCTCCTCCTTAACTCTCTGCGCAAGCCCTAGCACAGCTTTGCCTGACGATCAGGATACTTGTAGCCCACTGCTTCCAAGCATATACTCCCAGACTTCCCCTCACCACTCTGTATAGTCACATAAACTTGCCCATAGACATTTCTCCCTCCACCCCCTTCTCTCATTCACTTCTCAAAGCCTGCAGGCTTTCAAAGCTGAATCAGAGGCATTTCAGATGAGGCACAGGTGATGTGTGTTCCCGAAGGTCCCTATATATCCTCAGGCTCTGGCAGCTGGTTATTTCTCACAGGATTGCTGCTCTTGTGTAGGCTTACTGCTGACAGGGCCCTTGGGGCATCTCTGCAGTCCTCGGCAAAGCCTTCCCCTGCCTGGCTGTGACTAATGTGAGCCTGTTTGTTGTGGGTCCATTGACCCTTTCCTACTCAGGTTTCAGCCAGTGCATGGCAGGGATGTGTTTATGCCTGGAGTCAAAATGGTCTTGGAAACTCGTTTGCTTCTGGGTGCTTTCTTAAATCTTACCTTCTTGCTTAATGTGCCAACTGTCCCTGTCTCTGTGGCATGTTGGGAGACGTTTCATCTTGATAGAAGAAAGAAATTTTTTGCATTGAGAACTATCAGTCACAACAACAACCTCCCCAGGGATGTAGTAGATTCCCAATCACTGGAGGTTTTCAAGATGTGATAATCTCATCTAGGCTCCCTTTCCCATGAAGCGTTGGACCAGATCATCTTTTGAGGTCCCTTCCAACCTGGGCTGTACTGTGATTTGATGATTCTTTCCAAATGTGCTGTCTTTGCAGCAGGCTGCTGGCATCTTTAGGGGTGATATGTCATTTGGGAATATGTCTGTGGGAATTTGATCAAGGGGTTCTGGGTATGTTGGGGACCCTTATGTGTCTTGCTATATGTCTGGCTCAAGAGAAATGGGAACTTTGCAGGGGGACAGGGGGAGAACAGTTGGATTGTTGTTACCTGTCGCTTGTGAGCATTAGTACTTGTATGGTTTAGTACTAGATTCAGACCTGGCCTGGAAATGAGATCTGGAGGGAGGTCAGTGTTGATGCCAAGGCCAAGGCTGCGGGCATACTTGGCAGAAGGTTGGTGACATTGTCTGTTGTGATGAGAAAGGAGACAGGAGGGATGGTTTGAGTGAGAAGATTAGGATCTGTGCTTTAGCTTTATTGAATGTGAACAGAGAGATGACTGCCTGAAAGAAGATGTCTAAGAGACAAGCTGAAATTGTAGTTTGGCTAGAAGCAGGCTGATCTTCCTACAGAGGGAGAACTACGAGTCACCAGAAAGGAGGTGGGAATTTTATGTGAGCTATTATCCAGATGCAGTGGTGGGGGTAAGGGCTGTGAGCAGAGCTTTGTGGAACATCTCTAGAAAGCTGGGAAAGCGATAAGGAAGCTGCTCAGACTCTGCTTACAGAGTCATTAGAAGAGCAGAAGGTTGAGGAAACTGGTTCCTTCCTTAGGAACTACAGGGATGTTCCTGCTATGTTAGCACTTTCAGCTCTATTGCTTGGGAGCTGAATCGCTGCAGAGAACACAGTAAGCCTCAAAGATCTCAATAGAAAGGTGCCACTGTTGCTCCTCCTGAACCATGGAATAAGAGTCCCTTTGGGCAGATGGAATGAAAAAGGAAGTTTACTGGCAGCAGAGAGTTGTCTTCTGCTCTGCTCTCACTGCATACTGGTATAACAAGTGAGAGCCTCCTTTTTTAGCAGGGGGAGAAAGAGAAAGAAAGAGAGAGTGCTTTCAATTAAAACACAAAAAATGGCTGGGAGTGGAGAAGTGTGCTCTTGAAGGACTGTGATTCCAATCTGTCCGGATGATTGACAAGTGTGGCTCCATCCTCACAGACAGGAGAGATGCAGGTGAAGTAATATTTCTCCAAAAAGACACAGAGAAAAGAGTGGATTTAATGAACATTGTTCAAGTCAGTGACAGCCCAAAATGAAAGAGCAAATTAAGATAAAGGGAAGCATTTGTATGTGCAAGGGGAGGGTGGGCAACATGGGGCAGGTTGGAGCATCTGACCCATAGCCTGTGCTATTGGAAGGAATAAGTAGCTCACAAGTCACTACTTTCTTTTTCGGCACAATGGGACGGAAGGAAGTGAACAGGAATATATATGTATATACACCCACCTCAGCTTTACTCTGCTTTGCTCTCTGCATTTTGCAGACTACCTCCAGGGATGGTAACTCCACCATATCCCTGGGCAGCCTGTTCCAATGCTTGACCACTCTTTCAGTAAAGAAAGTTTTCCTAATACTGATCTAAACCTCTCCTGATGCCACTTGAGGTCATTTCCTCTTGTCCTATCGCTAGTTACTTGAGAGAAGAGACTGATACCCACCTCACTACAACCTTCGTTCATTCAGGTAGATGTAGAGAGCGATAAGGTCTCCCGTCAGCCTCCTCTTCTCCAGGCTAAACAGCCCCAGTTCCCTCAGCCTCTCCTCATTAAGACTTGTTCTCCAGACCCTTCACCAGCTTCTTTGCCCAACCTTAATGATTCTATGATTCTGTGACCATAAGATGATTATATCATGCAAAACAGAGTGCACAGTGATACTGTTTAGTGTGCACTTTGGGAGATTATTGTTTTCCACCTTCTCTCACCACATAAGAATAGTTACTGTTAGACTCTGGCTTGAGGCTCTGGATCAGGAAATGGTGCTGTTGGAGGCCAGTCACAGACCGACTGGGTTGTGGAAGTGGTTTAGGATAGCAGGAGGGTGACTAGCTGCACAAGATGTTAATTCTGAGGTGGAAAGAAGTGGGATGTTGAACAAGCCAGAGCATTGTGCTGATTAGCTGCATCGGAAACAGGAAATGAAGATTTTCCCAATGGCCACATCAGGGTTAGAGGGACTGGTACTTTGTTATCCCTCCGGGGGCTCCTGAGGATGTTCTTGATTTCAGTGGTGCAGCGTTCTTCCAGCTTGCAGCTTCTCTATAGGGCAGTGAACTGGACTTGTGGCTTGACATTATGATGCAGCTTCCAGCAGCAAAACCTTTCCTTTGGTAATGGACATTTTGGAAAGAGTGTGCTTTTTTGGAATTTATTTCTGAGCATGTGATTACAGGCATGGGGGAAAAAGATCTACATTGTCTGAAATGGGGTACTTGGACCAGGAATAATGTTCACGCTCATGGATGGGTTTGGGACTTGTTCTGAGACATCCCAGCTTTCCTCTCTCTGATTTGCTGTATGTGCTTGTGCTACTGAAGATGTTGTGCTGGCCCTGCAGATAATGTCTGGACTCTGTTTTCCTACTGTCCAGCCTGATACCTGCCTTATGTCAGAAGTCTAATGTGCAGTTGCTCTACTTTCAGAGTGCTTTGTGAAACCAGCACCTGCACAAAGAACAGCTGAATGAAGCTAAGCATGGAAGAGGCTGTGGTGATGCTAGTGGAAAACCTGTAGAACTCTAACTGTTGAAAGCATTGACTCTCAGGGTGCTGAGCTAGTCTTCCTATGTCTCTGGAAGGTAGTAGGACACCCAATAGCTTAATTGATGAAAAACATTTACCTCCTTGCGCCAGTCAGGAGGATGTTCCTGGGCCAGTTATGTTCCAGTCCGGCCATGACAATCTTTGCTTTTATTAGACTGAATATTGTTTGTTTGTGGGTAAGTGGCTCATCTTTCAGAGAATTGGGAGATGAGGTCCAGCTCACAGGTGGGGTCTCAGGAGACATACATCAGCTCTGACTGCTCCTTGCTGCTACTGCCTCTTGTAGCTGTCACCACTGAGATTGGTTTCGATCGAGGATGAGTGATATTCTCAGACAGTTTTGCCTTGTGTTAAGGATCTGACTCTAGTCAGGAAAATAAATGAAGCTACCATGTGTGTGTCTGAGCACAGACTATTAAACAGGAGTCACCAGGGATGGAATAAAAGGCGCTTTTCCTCAAAGTATGGCTCTGTAACAATTAAATGTACTATAGCAAGTAGACTGATACTGTTACTGTACAGCTCAGTGGATGGATGAGATGAATGCAAGGCTGGCTTCATGTAGGCTTTCCCACTGCTTTTCTAGCCAGAAGAGACTACAGAAAGAGGATGGTACGTGAGCAGAACAAGGAATAGCCAGGATCCTTGGTATCAGGCAGTGAATAAGTGAGCCAACTTTGGTTTCTGGATCATGCGATCAAGGACTGTTCCTTTAGCAGAGTTCAGTTTCTGCAACATTCATGTCATTGTGACTGGGAAATGCTGTTGGTAGGATCCCAAAGAAGATTCTCAGTGGTATAGCTGGTAGTGGGCTGCAGAATACCAAAGTGGTCCCAGGTAGAAATAACAGGAAAGATGAACTTCATACTTCAGCTGGCTCACAGCCCTTTCCTAGAGGAAAGGCTGATGGTTGATGGACAGCCCTGGTTTTCAGCTGTTGTGGCTAAACGTTAGCAGTGATTAACCAAGTTAGCAGTGATTGGCATGCCAGGAGCAAATGTATACCATTGGCAGATGAAGTTGCATGTCTGTGGCTGTGTGTGTAATAACTGCTGTATATGTATTATACAGATAGGTTTTTAAAAAGATATAGTTACAAATTTGGACCTGAGAAATTAGATAAGGGCAGATTTATAGCTGACTGGACAGCGTTAATTCTCCTCATCCATGCATGATCTCTGTGACATGATATGGCCCAGCATCACATGGGATGTTAGGGAGAGACAGTGTTGGAGCTCAGCTCTTCCAGATTCTAGGGAGGCACCTTAATGCACATCTCCCCTAGAAATGGACCACATTGCTCTGCCATCCTGTGCACTGAAAGATGCAGGGATTTTGTGTGATAAGACATACGTAATTGTTTCAGTGCATCAGGATACACACATAGCTTTTACCTGTATTTGTCTGATGGCAGTGTATACTTCTATATACATGCAAATTTATGTGTATATGTAATATAAACACCAGGGAATCCATTCAGAAGAAAACAATTATTCTGTATGTATCTACAATATTATTAAAAATATTGAGTCAATAAATATATGTTCTTGACAGATGCATTTAGGAACCATCAATTAGGCTTAGCATTCATTAGGTGGGGAGAAGTCCAATCAGATTTCACTGACTCAACAAAGCCACCTATAAATTGTGGGCTGTTTTTTCTGACGTTTGATGAATTATTCTTCATAATCCACTGTCTGCTGTGATAAATCTAATCTTTCAGTTTTTGCTGTCTTAATAATTCTCAGAGCAACACTGTGACATTTTGTTTTTGTAGAGGGGATAGAAAGACTGGGACAATGGAAAAAAACCTCATTTGCTGTCTGGGAAGTAGATTGCTCTGACTTCAAGGTAACATTTTCTCGTGCCTAGAACTTTGGTCTTGCAGACTTGCAGGGATTAGTGAGTCCTTGGTGCCATGGACAGTTACATGTGTGTTCTTAAAAGATGACTGGCCTAAGATGAGGTTCACATCCCTTAAACCTAGTCCAGGAAAGGCCTTCAGACTTTTGAGAGCAGTAGGGTCTAGTGTCAATAAAGTGAATTCCAAAAGTTTTGGGAGCCACAAGTCTTAGAAATGCTGTATCAGACATAGAACTGAGTAACTCTTCAGCCATTCTGCCACATGGAATAGAGGGGACATTGTACTAGGCAGTTGCAGCCCCCAAAACTTCCCTGGGAAAACTGCTCTCTTCCCAGAGTGATATTGTGTTGGTCTGTTTTCCAGCAAGCCCATGAATCCCATTATCACAGCGCCCCACACTGTCTGATCCGGAAGGCTGCAGACAGCATGATCTCAGAAAGCTCCTGCAGACTGAGTCATCTTAGCAAATTGCTATCCATGGAGCCATGATTAAGAGGGGACTGTTCAGTGCTGTGTCTATGACGAATGGAAAAAACAGATGGTCTGAGTCACCTCTTCAAGGGAATTCCATTGGAGAATCACAGCACAAGATGTGCAAAATTTATCTACCATAATTACTTTCTTGCCGTCAGCTCCTGCCATGGACCTGTCTCACAACTGTATGATTCCCTTTGTCTTGAATGGATTTATACCAGCTTCCTCATGTGCATCTTCCTGTGCTGCTGCGTGGCATCGAATTGCTAGGAGACTGTGAGCTGCTCCTGGCCATCACCACACAATGCCATTGTTAATGGAGCTCTGTAGTATCATGGCCTGTGATGAGTATCCTGGAGGTAAGAAGTTGAAGTTAATCCTGTGTTGCCTAGTCAGGCCCTTCTGAAATAGCAGGACATCTCATAGATTGCTATCTCCAAATACAAAATGCAAGACTCAGGAGCAATTACAGTGCTGTGATCAGAAGAGGAGATCTGTGGTGAAGTTGTGTTTGAGGCTTCGAATGTTTCAGTTTGCATTGCTTTTTGTTGATAAGAGAATAGCGTCATCCCTGTTGGGGCCCTTTTTGTGAATTATTTTGAGCGGCTGTGGTTGGTGAAGCTGTGGAGCACAGTGAAGTGTCTGGAGATGGCCTTTTCTGAGATGGTCTCAGCTCCTGCTGCATATTCCCCAGCTGTGCCAGACTCTGCCCCTGACACGGACATATTTACACTCAGCTCTGGCATATTTACCATACTTTTGGTAACAAAAGCAACTTTATTGTCTGAAAGTTACATGACAGACATTTCATGAAGATGCACTGTTACCAGAGCTCAGGGTTTACCCTGGAGACTGGGCTACTTCCAGCTGTGGTTCCCCCATACCCTTTGCAGTCTCAGAAACTTACAGGGTCTGTCACTAGCTTTCTAGGCTGTCAAAGAGCAACTGAGTCCCAGGCTAGCATCCGGTGAAACAATTCTTCTATTATCCATCCTGCTGTCATCGAGACTGGTCAGGCTTGTGGGAGGAGCTTCTGAAGAACATAAGGATGACTGTACAGATCAGATGAAAAGCTGAAGCCCACCACTCTGCCTCCAACTGTAGCCAGTGTTGGCTAAGAGACAAAGGCTATAAAAGCATGGCAGGCATACAGTTAAGCTTTACCTGGTATGACCTTTCCGATTTCAGTAACCTGAAGGTTAGAGATTTTCTGGGCCAGAGATTGTGTCTTGGTGTATAATAAATTGTGATGGATTTTCTTCATTGACTTATCTACCCACCTGGTTTTCATAACATCCTGTGGCAATGGGTTCCACAGCTTACTTGGTGTGGGGAAAAAATCCTTCTTTTTGCTTGTTTTAATCCTGCCATCTGGTAATCTTCTGTGCTAATCAACAATTTGCTGCTCCCAAGTTCTTTTATGGAGTGAACAAGCATTCCCAATCCTCTTCTCCGTGACAGAAGTATTTTATAGAGCTCTGTGACATTCTGTCCCTGTTGTCTCTCTTTCCAGGCTGAAGGGTCCTTTGAAGTCCTGGGAAATATTTGAAGGCAGTTTTGAAATGTTTTGGTGAAGGACACTCTTCCCCTGGGAAATGCTAGGCATTGGAAAGTCTCACTCTCTGACACCACCTATACTGGACTGGTTCAGCTCTGGCAGAGTTGAGGAATGGTTCTTTGTAAGTGGTTGTGGAAAAGCAGAATTTTCAAAACTGTCCTGGACTCTGCTGGAAACCTCCTGGATAGGATTTGTAATGCAAAGTGTTCTTACTTAGATCCCATAGTGGCCTCATTCTGGCTGCAGCACATATGGGGGTCTGGAGCACAATGCTGGAAGGGATTCAGCCTGCCAGCTAAGCAGGGCTGGGCTGTTGAGACACCTTCTGTTGGTGATCCTGCATCCCACTGCACTGTAAATTTGTCCCGAACAGACTGCTGACACATGGCCACCGTTCATCTGCTGTGGTCACTATGGCAGAGCAGAGCCACCACATACCGCTCAGGATGATATTACATAGTGCTGGGCCAGGAAGGGACTCCATGTGTTGGGCTTCTGCTCCAGGGTACCTTGTTAGCATTCTTTCTGGAGAGGGAAGGGAACATAGCTTTCTCTGGAGTGGGCAGGTTGAAACCAGGTAGTAATACTTGATCATTTGCTGGAGCACATGGATATAAAATAGCTGGGATTAAGAGGCAGTACCTTTCAAAAGAAATTAGCTAGCAAGACATGAACATTTAACGTTTATGGTTTGGAGATTAAGACGTCAGGCTGGAACTTGGAAATCTGGGTTAAATCCCAGCTGTCAAAAGACTTCTCAGAACATGCTGGGCAGGTCATGTAAGGTAATGCTTTCAGAAAGGACTCAGGATTTGGGAGCTTAAATCCAATTGACTTTCAGAAACTTCTAAGTGTTTAGGGACAGGATTCACAAAAAATACAGAGGCATTCTGATACTCAGCATTGCGGCAACAGCTGGTGTGTGCTGTAGATGCCGGGCAGAGCAGTGTGTGCTTTGGGAAGGCACCTCAGTGTGTGGGGAGGCCTGTAGGTGACGACTGGGGACTCCTGGAAAGTGAGTTTGTGCCTGGCCCGCGGTGGCTGTGCAGCCTGTACAATGGCACTCTGGGTTTAATGATGGTCTCTAGGTGCAACCTCAGCACAAATACATACTAATAAGTGTCTAAGTAGATAGATCCTGTAAGAGCTCCCTGGGGTGTGAATACTAATACCAACAATCATGAAAAGATTTTTGCATATTTAAAATTTAACGAGCTTCATTCTTTAGAATTAAACAGTCAGGGCTGTGTTTCCAGCTAGTGAAGTACAGTGACACATTCATTTGCTGGTTGAGCACATGCCTGATGGGGAGCTGGCAGTGCAGAAGTCTAGGGAGGGAAACCACTGCATGCAATGACACTGCTCACCTATATAGCTGTAAACCTGCAGCTGGCTGTCCTGCTCCTTTGAAAGAGCAGCCCTAAAGTTTGTTTTCTCACTTTTAAACCTTTATTAAACCTATCTGGAAACTATGCTTGTTTTATTTCCTGGCAGGATTACAGATGGTAACAGCCAGTTTGATAAGGCCCTTTGAGACCAGCTGTGGCCTGAAAGAAGCTTGAGAGTTCCTTAAGTACCGTGTCAGGTGGCTCTGAGACTGTCCCAGACCTTTGCTTGCTAATTATTCATTCTGGAAATGATGGTTACAGTTTTTGATAAGGGTGCTTATTAGCTGGGTGCTTGTGAGCAGTAAGAGCCTGCAGCCTGCTCCAAGAACTCTGTGCCTGCATGAAATGGGTGCAGCTGCCTTCCCTTGGGAAGGACCCCCTCTCTGGCAGGCAGTGTGGGAGCCTGGCTCACCTCTTCTCTGCTTCCATGTCATACAGACTCTTGCTCGCTTTTGCCTGTCTGGGACACACAGCCTGCATCAGAAGCACAAGCTGCCTCCGGCGAGCTGTGAAAGGACAATTTCATAATGAATGAGGGTGATTTGCTAAGTGAGGGGTCCTGGAGCCCAGCCATAATTGTGCTGCTACTTTATCTCAGCCTCACACCTGCTCATGTAATGGCCTGGCTGTGATCTGTTCCCTCCCCCATGTGCATGCTCTACCCTTCTGCTCCTGGAGGAGCCATCAATTCTCTGGCCCTGTTGCAGTCCCTTGCCTTGCTGCCCTCGCCTGCAGCCTGTGGATGTGCACAAATTCCCCCTTGAATTGCAGCAGGGCCACTGGGCTGGCCCTAACGGACGTGACTGCTACCCTGTCTTTCGTATCCTAAATAACGAGTTTTTAAATGAAATCCTTCTGCCCAAAAGAACTCCTAGAGACAGCTTTCTTCAAATGACGTTTCCTTAGAAAACTTAGCCACACAAATATGTTGTATATATTATTGCTGCCAGAGGGGATGTGTGCTGCTTTTTTTTTTTTTCCCTGCATGCACTCAGTACTGGTGAAAATGGTTGGATTGACCATGTAAGCAATGAAAAGCTTTTGAAATCCAGAGCAGGTGGAATTTTATCCAATTTATTTGTGGTCTTACTATAAATGTACCTTACTGGATTCAGGCCAGTGAACTCCCAGTTCTGTGCTTTAAGCTTTGGAGAATGTTACCACCCTTGTGACAGTTAGACTAGTAATGTTGGGTGTTGCTTTGTAAAGGGCACGTCCCTTTACTGTGAGGATGTAGGGCAGTGAGAGAGTTGAAGAAAGCCCCAGTTTGACCTCATGTGGCAAGTTCTCTGTTCGCATTTTTTCCTTCTTTACAGGATCTTGTAGCTCAACGTGCTCCTGGCCACCTTAAATCTTCAAGTCCTCTCTTCAGCTGATAGACAAACTTCACATAGAAGTAAAAGTCCCTGTGTCTTGAACACATGTACCCTGAGCCATCTGTCATCCTGTAGGTGCTTCTTTATACTAATCTGAAACGAGAACCTCAAAATCCAGAAGAGAGAGAAAAGGCAGGGAGGTGGTGTAGTGGAGAGAGAAAAACCTTTTTTCTCTTGAGACACGAATGTCAATAGGTTTGAATTATGGACCTGCTGTAATTAAAAACCACATAACTAGTTGTTTTTAAATGCAGTTGTTTTACTTAATTGATTTTGTCGCCAGGACCAAAGGGAATAAAATAAATAAATAAATGCACCTTCCAAGTGAATTATTGGAGGCAGCTGAGTCTCTGTTGGAATCTAATTGCTGCAAATGTTCCAGTTTGTTGCTAGCAATAGTTTTCCGTGGAAGGGCCTGGGAGAGAAGGGGTAGGATGGTGTGGGAGGGGGCTCATTCCCTGGCAGCTGCAGGAGGGAACAGGCTGCTCCTTGTATAGTGTTTTTCTTCCTTGTCAGCAAAAAGAACACTCGTTTAACGCTTTGCATGAAGACTTTGCTTAGAAGGTCTTTATTCATATTTAATTACTAGCTCGCTGCGGCTCCCATCTTTAATTACCTTTTAAAAAGCAGGTTATAAAAATGCACTGACATTCTTTCTTTTTTGTTACTGCATAAATTAGAGGCTTCTTGGCTGATCACCTGAGATCAGTCCAGCCTGCGGGAAGGATGGGGCAGGTTCTCTTTGTTGACTTCTGGATACCTCAGAGCTTATCTGCACCTTGCTCTACAGAGCAGGACAGAAACCCTTACATGAGCTAGCTCTGTGCCTGAAGCCACATAACCATGTTGGCATTCCCTCTGAGCTAATTAACTGTGTGGAGTGGCCTGGCTAGTCAGCCAGACTGATATCACACTACCATGGTAATCGTGCTTCCAGGGCCCAAGCTGCTCAGTGCTGCACAGAGGATCTCTAGCAGGGTGCTGTATTATGCAGGGAGATGGGCTTTTGCCTGTATCCCATTGCTTCACCCATGTCTGTTCAGGTTTTTACTTCGTCGACATTCCCCTGGTAAATCTTTTCCTTCATCTGCAGCTTTCGTTATAGCGTAGGCCTGAGTTTCACAGCCAGAGTTGCTAATAATTTCCTCTCCTGCCCACAAAGTGCTGTGCTGTCCCCACCTGGCGCCTTTTCTGAGCTGAAAGCACTGTTTACTTGTATTGGAGGGGTGAGAAGGTCCATCACATAAACATGTTTTCAGGCCAAGTCATCAGAGCTACAAACTGCAATTTTTGTCCCTCTGCCCTGAATCCAGGCCTTACTACTGCTCCCAGTCACATGCTGGGTTTCACCAAGTAAGCTAGCTGACGCTGCTGTAATGCACGGGGACGCGCACTGTCAGGGCATGGTGGTGGGTGGTATTAAATATCTGCAAAAGAAATACATGCAAAGGGACAGCTGTTGGCTTCTGCACCTAGTAACAACCAAGGATGCTGACCATATATCGCTCCAACCCATTTTCAGGACAGCCTGGAGAGGTCCCTCACATGCTGCCTGGCCACTCCATGTCCTAGACGAAATGTGCTGCTGGGGCTCCACCACAGGTTTCTGTAAGCAGAGTATCATCTCCAGGGCTCTTCCATGCTTGGCAGGTTTCACTGGGAGGTCAAGCAGTGATAAGGCTCAGGCAGGGGACAGAAGAGGGATGAAAGGGCTGATGAGCTGCCCAGCTTTGGCACATGCTGTCTCTGGCCTGTGGGTAGGGCTTTCCTTAGGATAGTCTCTGGGACCCCAAGCTGATACCTCTTTCTCTTCTCCTGGCAGATAAAAGAGCTCTTCGTGAGTTTTGAGGATACTCCCTTGGGAGCAGCATCACTAGCCCAGGTGCACAAGGCAGTGCTGCAGGATGGGAGAACGGTGGCAGTGAAAATCCAGCACCCAAAGGTCCAAGCTCAGAGCTCCAAGGATATTTTGCTCATGGAGGTAAAACTGCCTGTTGACTTTGACTTACAGAGCAATTGCCGTTGAAACATGTGGGGGCCACATCCACCCATAGTGTAAACAGGTACAACACCACCATCTTGTAGCTTTGAAACCTCCACAGAGATAAATGCTGTTTTATGGGAAGAAAGGAAAGTTGGTGAGGATTGCAGTGTGGGCGATTGTGTGGACAGAGAGACTGAACAAGAGGGTAAGCATGAAGGAGGGCAGAAGGAGAAGACAGGTAAATACGAATGACATCAGAGTAAGTCCATATGAGATCTGAGAATCAGAGTGAGTCCTGAAGTCTGTCTTCAGCCTGTGTGCCCATTAACTGCTTGATTAAACTGGTCTCAGTTCCCCTTGAAGTCAGGGCTGTGTAGCCAAGGAAAAATAATTTTCCATGATTAGCATGTTTTTTTCAGTTAAATTCCAGTGTGGATTCAACCATAGATGAGGTTGCTGTCATTCAGTTTTGTTTCTTGATCAGCTCCTTAATGCTGAGCTGATTCATGCTGGAAACAAAAACAGTGGTGTATGGAGAGGGTCACCTAACAGGGGCAGACACACAAATGAAGGATTCATCTAGGAAAACAGTTTCAATGCCTGTCTCCCATTCCTCTCCTGAATGGTGGGTACTGCTGATGTTCCCAGTACAATGCTGTAGCTTCTCCCAGACTAAGTCTAGCCCGTTGAAGGAGGGGAACTGGAGAAAAGCTGCGGCACTGCACTGTGTTGCAATAGTCAAAGCTGTCAGCGGTATGGTAGGAAACAGGAAATGGAGATGGGGCTGAGGTGGAGGAGAGGGGAAGGATTAGGTCTGTAAATGGTAACACTAAAGCTTTTAGCTCTTCCAATAAGCATATGTCTGTATGTATAGTACAATAGTGTGCACATCCATTGGCAGACACGTATGTCTGAGGGACTAAAGAGGGGAAGATTGAGCTGAGGGGGTCTGGTAAGTGTTTAGAGGGTACTGCTGATGCAAATGACACACAGTTCTCCGTCACAGGAGATCAGGAATCAAAGATCCTGCCAGCACCCTCTCAGAGGAGCACATAACTAAAGCTTCTTTAGGCAGCTAAAACACTCTGCTGTGAGCAATCCTGGCTAGTCTGCAAAGAAGCACAGCTGTTTCCAGCTGGAGCACATCAGTTTACAGCTGAATATTTATTTTGAACTTCTAGTGAAAGAAATTTTTGGGTTCAATAAAGATATCCCAGTAAGATGAGAGATGTCTGTTTCAGTGCTGCTTTGAGAACAGAGAACTGTTTGAACTGGCTTTGGGTCCAGCTGTAGATTTGGATTTGATTCAGGTCCTCTCCAGGACTGACTGCAGTGGTCTGCCCGATGAGTTTGCTTTTGTGAGTCATCACGTGCAGAGCAGTTCTCAGGGGACTTATGGCATCTTTCACTCATGCCCAGGACAGGATGGCAGAAACTAAGCAGTCAAGGAAGAAGAATGCGCAGGTAATGAAAGACTGTGAGACCAGGGCAATAAGAGGATTGTTTATGAATGAGCCAAGACCTAGATCCACCTTGGGACGTTTGCCCTCTTAACAGTGGGTGTCATAGAAAAAAACCCAACCCTCACACTATGTTGCTGTGACTGCTAGTTATACTGGTAAGAGACATTTAAACAAATAATTTTAGAATGATTCCTATCTTTTCTGGTTTTAGACTAATCCTCCTGAGGAACTTGAAACTAAAACAGTGTATTTCCTTTTGGCCATTTAGTGTTGTCCTTCCTCTACAGACAGTCTAGTTTGTCGTCCTTGAGATTTGTTGTGTACGCACAGCTATGGGAAAGTAGCTCACAACATGACACATGCAGTCTTGTTTTTAAAGGGTCTCTTGTGGAGTGTTGGCCTACATGCATCGTCATATCCTTGTGTGGGACTGTTTTTGTGTAGGCTGCACTGAAAGCTGGGTTATGTGCACTGAGGTTCTGGTCCTTTAAGAATTAGACAGACATTGCAGCTAGGTGGGAAGTTGATTTAAATATTGATGGAGGTGATCTTATTTAGAGACTGATAGGAAAGAATCTGAATGGGAAAAGCTAGATGGAAAATTCCTAAATTCAATTGAGTTTTCATAGCATCAGTGCTGACTCTTTAAAAATCAGTATAGCATCTGATAAATCCAGAGAGAGATAGCTCACTGGTCTTCTTATATCAATACTTATTTCAAGACAATATGTTAAACTGATGTCAGAAAAGGGACAGGCCAGACACTTGTTAAGTATGTCCCTGCTGATGGTCAAGTTGGCAAATGGATTCAAAAGAGCACTTAAAGAAAGCAAAAAACAATGCATGAATTTTCTCACATCAGGTACCAATGAAATAATCTTGCAGCCCCTATAAAGTTTATGTACATGAAGATCGCTGGTTACATTTCATTTGGCTGACATAAATTTGAAAGGATTTATGCCTCTAGATATAATAGTAGAAAAATCATTCAATAGTGTCTGGAACCTGGTGATTACATTTTTAAAGGAACATTGAGTTTGGAACTTGAGTATAGATAAGAGAAGTAGAGACAGGGGTGGAGAACAAACGTTTTCACACAGCTGAACAGGAGCAGTGATGGCTCATAATTTTTTTTTTGTCATACATTTCAATGATAGCAGCTTTCTGTGTGTGCTTTAAATGTTCCTCCTGCATGCAGGAATTCCCACCTCAGTGGTGGAGATCTAGAAAGGGAAACTGTCCAGGAGCACACAGTAAGTCTGATTTCATTTTCAGATGGATGTACAGAACAGGTAAGATAAAGACAGCAAAGTGGATTGCATTTTTATGTTTTATTCTTGTTTTATGACTCAAGTAGTTCAAAAAAGCCAAACAAATTATTTTCCTTAAGATGCCATCCAAGTTGTCAGCTAGTGTAGATTTGTGACACTGGTTGAGAAACTGGCTCTTCATTTGAACAGAAAGCGTGCTTGGCTGCTGTGCAGCTTTGCTTATGCCATCTAATCACATAATCTTGATTTTCTTCAGGAAGGACTGCCCATCACTCACCCCTTAAATGTTGCTTTAAGGAAACATTTCCAGGAACTTTTCAGCTGGGCTTTTCAAGGCCCTGTGCAGCTGAATACCTACTCCCTTTAAGAAGAGGAGAATGCTAAGTGGTGGATATATGATACTTAGAAAACATCACCTCAGCATTGCTGAGGATGGTTGTGACTGACACTGAGGAGCAACTTGCCCTCTGACCCCTACCAGAAGTGTCCTTGGAAGATCTGTAGCCTGTTACCTGTATCCAGACTCCACTGTCTTCTCTGAACTGCCCAGTGGATTTTCTGTGCGAGCAAAACTTTTGCTCAGCAGTGGAAGAAGTAACATAGAGGTGACAAGTCTTACTTTAGATCTTCCTCTTCTGCATTATCTGAGGGCGGTTTGAATGAAGCCAAACAGTGACTTGTAGAATTATAGGACTCATAAGAGAGTTGCTTCTGGGCCATGCCCTTGGTGGGATCTGTGCATGTGGTCTCGTCTCCAGGGCTTTGTTCTCTTACTTCTAGGCAGCAGGCAGCTGGGCGCCCTTTGGTGTCTGTGCCATGATTTAACTCCTAGATGTGCCTGTGTGGAAGGGCAAGCCAAAATTTGTGTTGCATGACAAAGGCATGACACCATGTGTTGTGTTATGATACTGCAGGAACCCTACAGGAAATTGGGTTGCAGGTTGGTTTTTTTTTGTCTGTAAGTTATGTGGAATGATCCTAGCAAGACAGCACTGGGTGTAGCTATGTGGCTTTGGAGCCAGGGTGGAGCTGATTGTCTGTTTCCTTGTTCTCAGGTTCTCCTCTTGGTTGTGAAGCAGATCTTTCCAGATTTTGAGTTCATGTGGCTGGTGGAAGAAGCTAAGAAGAATCTGCCCTTGGAGCTGGATTTCCTCAATGAAGGCAGAAATGCTGAGAAGGTTGCTCATATGCTCAAGAACTTTGACTTCCTGAAGGTGAGGGGACACATATTTCCGTCCATGTTTGTGCATTAATAGTCTCACTTTATGTATCTTGTGCACCTCATTCACCACCTGGAGGAACCATACAGAGGGAGAATGGGGTTCAGTCCCTCTGTGTTGTTCATCCTAGACTGCTCTGCTGATATGAACCATGCTCTGAGACATGCTTCCTCCTTGTCTGTTTCCTACTGTAGGCACCGTATATTGGATGAGGAGTGATGGCTTGGGGCCAGCAGTCTCTGGAGCCTGCTACTCATTTTCCCAAACACTGTTTCTGAACTTGTCCAGAGACATGTGAATTTGCCATTCTTTGCTGAGCCATCTGATGGTACCTTTTCCTGGGCTTTATCTCAACTGAGGGCAAGAAATGGACATAAACCAGAAAAGCTAAACTGAAGCTGATGATGTCAAGTAGTATTGGGGACACTGTGTATCTCAGGAGGAAGCATGTTCACATGAATCCTCCCTCCTGTAAAAAAGCACGTTTGTATTCTGGAATTGAGCATACGTCCTTCAGACACATCCATGGCTAATGCATTCATGTTACCTTCATATACAAGCTCAACTGCACCTGTATTGTGCCCTTCTCCACTGACACTCTTACCCCACCTCCCCTGCTACACACTGACTAAGGTCGCTGACAGATGTCTCAGACACAACCAGACATGTACACAGCTCACATCCTCAAACTCACATGTGTACAAATCTTTCACTGATGTACATGAGGCACAAGCCTCCACTGTGTGCATTCTGGAAATACACGAGTATGGTCAAGCACCCGTAGTGTTGTGGGCACAGTTGTTGGCGTAACTGCATTTGCCCATACACAAAGGCAGCAAAAAAATGCACCCTCCTTTGGACCCTCCTGCATACACGCATCAAAATGAGGTTTTCACCTCCTGTTTATGCGTAAGTCCCAAGATGGAAATGACGGATGTCTGAAATGAGGTGAGTTTTTGTTGGACTTTACAGACTGATGCATCCATTTTTCCCTTGCTTCCTCCATGCAAAGTCTGTAATTCCTTGTCACCTGACTCCAGGTTTGGGACAGGTCTTTTGGAGCCCAGTGACAGCAGTGGCCTTCGCATAGTCAAAGATAGCTAAAAGCCACCAGGGCTACAGAAGGCCAAAGGCCAATGATTTTGCTGAGTGGGCGCTTATCAGAAGTGATGCACCTTGGAGAGCTGTTATCTGTTGCAGCTGTAACTAGGATACTGTGAAGTAAATCCCCATGGAGACGGCCAATCACCTCCTTGCTGGGTTAAGGAGCTATCATGATATCAATATGTGTAACAATAACAAATGGCTTGAGATGGCTAAATAATAGATCCTCCTGTCTGACCTGCCAATTCAGAGACGTGTTCATCACCCAAAGGCAACAGAAGAATTGGGCTCCTGTATCATTAATTTTCCTAAACACGCTGGAAAGCTGAGAAGTAGATTTTGTGCTGTGAACCTGTTTGAGCTTTTAAAGCCAGAGATAAATTGTTTCCATGCACTAGCATTACAGCCAAACATCTGTGAGTAATTAAAAAAAAATCACTGAAGAATTCGGCATGAGTGAGAGAGGCATCTCCGAGAGCATGGATACTGCTTTACAAACCAAACTGACTTTCCCCTGTAAGTCTTGAGACAAGAATGGGTGTCATCTGAAATGATCTAGGGCAGCAGGGATCAGTGAGCTGAGGAACTGTTAGTTTTGGATTTGGTTTGCTTTCTCACCAGTCTAACTGCAAAGAATGGACCTCCAGATAAGCTGGGAAGGCTGCAAGTAACTGAAGCCCCCTTGCCCATAATGGATCTCTGGCATCAAAATCTATGCAAAGTTAACAAGCGAAGTATGCCAGGAGTGTGGAATGGTGGTACTAAGGGACATTGGAATTGCTCAGCAAAGGAGTCTTTGATCTACGGTGGTGCACACGTGATAAGGTAGAAGTGGGTGACATTGGGAAAATGGTCTCCAGGACAGGAACAGTAACGTCAGCGAAAGTTTGTGAGGGACTGAGACACTGTCAGGGGTTACAAGCAGTGTATAAAACAAGTGCTGCTTGTTCAGGAGTTGCGATGAACTACAGTGGCCTGTCTGGTTCCCCTGCTTTTGACCACACTAGAGGGACAGCACCTCTTGCCTCCTCCCTAAGGTGCTGGACACTTGCAGTCTGCAAGTTCTGAGTCCACAGCTGAGTCCTGAGTCAGGCGTGTGAGGAAATGGGGGCTGCACAGCTGGCTCTCTCTTTACAGGATCCAAAATGTGTGTCTCTGTATCAGGGCATGGTAATGGGAGCGGGTGGAGCTCCCTTATATCTTTGGTAAAATGTACCTCTGTGGCTTCACCCGTGTGCAAAGGCACATTGGGGCAGCTTGGGAGATTGGTCAGCACAACGACATGAGGAATATCCAAAGGGAACTCCAGCAAAAGGACTCTTGACAGTAGGGACTTCAGCGTGGAAAGAATTTGTCTGGAGAGAGGCTGGAAAGGGGGGAGCCAGCCTGCGCGATGCCTGCGTCACTGCCTCCCTGGGTGACCTGGGCTTCTTACTGGTACCTCACTCAGCTTGATTTACTGCAGATTGAATGAAAAGTGGTTTGACATTTTACACTTGTTACTGTGTCACGTTGGCAATAAGATAGTTAAGGGTCTCCCAGGGTTTCTGTGACAAGCCCCTTATTTGTGACACTTGATTTTTCTCCCAGTTCAGTTGCAGATGGCCTAAGTATGCAGGGTTTGTCAGATCAAAGACGTTTGTGTTCCAAGGGGCACTGCAGAGATACAATTTATGACGACAGCTTATCGTTTTTAGAGCTGCATAAGTGGGCCCTGTGTGTAGCAAGCGAAATGCAGTTCCTGTCTAAAGGAGCTGAGTGGATGATTCAGGAAGTTGCAATAGGTACTAGTTAAACAGCCCAGCTAGAGGAGCTGCAAAGCAGATAAGAAAGCTCTCAGACGTCAGTGGGAGCAGGAGGTGGTCAAAATCTTGTAGTGTGGCCAGAAATGTTGCATAAGGACAGATCCTGCTGCTCTTGAATTGGTAGTTGTCCTTGCACACATTGCTGCTGTCCTGGAGAAGAGGCCAGTAGATGGATTTACCTCCCTTGTGCTCAGGACAAAAAAGAAGTCCTCACTTCAGCCCTTCAGTTTTCACTCCTTTTCTGGGTTGTGTGCGATATCTTCTCCTTGCTTTCCCAGCTTGTTGTTTGACCTAACCCATCTGTTCCTGTTTCAGGTCCCCAGGATCTACTGGGAGCTCTCAACAAGACGTGTCCTTCTCATGGAGTTTATGGAAGGGGGACAGGTGAACGACAGAGCCTACATGGAGAGGAATGGCATCGATGTCAACGAGGTAGTTTCTCAGCCATCTCTGAATTGGGCGTGGTGGGCAACACAAAACCGATGTTGACATCAGCTGACGCTGATGCAAAACGGAGGCTGACAGGACAGGAGGGGGCAGAAAAGGGAGATGTGAACAGAGCAATCAATCTGAGAGATCTCAATTCTTGTGCTTCTGGAAAAGTATATAACCTCTTTTGGGGAACACTGTCCTGTAGGCTGCACAGCTAGAGGGGTTTTCAAGGAGAGAAGACAGTGAAACATGAGCATGCTCTTATATTACGTACACCTATGTTTTGTTCCAAGACGGCACTTCCTGTTGTCCTAAAGGAACAACTTCAGCTTCTGATTCTTTTTGTCTGTCTCCTTTCCCTCTCTTTCTTCAGCATTAACTTTCTTCTGGACAAATGCATGGTGTGTAGCTTTTATAGCTCAACAGCTATCACCTTGTGCAGGAGAGATACATCGTAGGTCTTATATGATTACAGTTATTAGAGTGCTGGAGCCTCAGCCATGGTTCTTTGTGTAATATTCTGACATGGGTTGTTTTCTTCTGCTTTTCAAAATCTCCCCTTTTCTTCTGGATGCAACAGTTTTCTTCTTTGCTTCCTGTTCCTACGTTACTGTGTAGTTTTGCAGTCCTTCATTAAACAGCTGCCAGATTTCATCCCTACAGAGAGGCTACATTTCCCAACAGGTGAAGTAGTTTGTATGTGTGGCATGAAGTTGGGAGAGCACTTTGGATTGTCTGTGGCTGAGGGATTCTTGAGGAGAAGAAGGTGTTACTTCCCAGAAGGGCTGAGAAGATGCCGGGGCAAAGGGTTTTCAGACATTGGACAGTGTGTGAAGCCACCCCTTCCAGTCGGTGCTGATTGAGGCACTGCTGCTTGCCTTTTCCCTTGTGCCCTATTGATGAGCCTCAAAGCTGCACTTGGTTGACTGGCTATCAGAGAGCTACGGCATAAAATCAATTGTACTTAACTGTCCATCCACTTACCTCTGAAATCTGAGCGCTTCCTCTCTTTCTGCTCTTCCGCCTCTTTACTCCCTTTCCTATCCATGGCAAAGTTCATGTGGCATCAGTTAAGAGATGTGCCAAAGACCTCTCAGGGAGGGGAAATGTGAGTTTGGTGTGCCCCCCAAGGAGAGACTGTTAGGTGTGTCTTCTCAGCTGCCTCCCTAAAGCAGCATGCCACTCTTTCACTGCCTAAAGAGCTCAGCCAAATTACAGGTGGACTGAGTAACCTGCCTGTTTCTCTTCGCCTCTTTCTCTGCTTTTGCACTCCGCAGTCAATGGGATATTTTCCGGTCACCTCTGCAGACAGAAAGGCAGGCATCTTTTCGTGTGTTTCTCCACTGAAATACGGGAAAAGAAGGTCTAAGATTGAAGTAGATTTTGAGACTGTCTTTTCATTATAATTGTGATGAACAAGCCAAGGTCAATGGGTAATAGTGAACGATGCTGTCTTCCCTGCAAGATGTCTGGTCCATTTTCATTCAAGAGTCTTCTTAAATGAACACAACCTCACCCGTAGATAGTGCAGTCTCTCTCCTTTCATGTCTCCATCAGGAAGAATTTGGAGCATTTGTGTCACTGGTTTTCCTCCTCCCTCTCATCAGAGGATCACGGAGGTCATTATCAACTGATCAGAGGTAGACATAATTCCTTCTCTGTGTCTATTTTGTGCTGATGATTTTTCTTTCTATTTAACAAGGATGCATCTGGTCTCCAAAGAGCACCATAGTGTGACTCCTGAGTAGCTCATGGACTTTGCGGTCAAGAGAGATTAAAAGCCTTGTCCATGGCAGAACACAGTCAGCTCCATTCACCTGGACAAGTCAACTGGTCAAAAACAAGAGAGTTGTTTCTTTGAGTGAGTTTATCCTATCCTTTTCTTCTGCTATAAAGGCTGAGATCAAATCTAGCCCATAGTGCTCAGATACAACAGTGAATATTCCTCAAGTCTTGAAACAGTCAGTCAGAAAGGCTTGGTTTGGTGCATTAGCAGGAGGACTCTTGAGCAATATGTACATTCAGATTTTGAGCTGGGCTTCTTCACAGTTCTTGGATGGCAGATCCATTCTGAGATTGAGGTAGCTAGCATAGTGTAGATCCCGTGGACTTTTGTTGCTTCTTTGAATTTTCTCAAACTGCTGGAGATAGGAAAGTTGTCTGGAGAAGCCCAGGGAAAAACATTCTTTGCAATCTTCCATTGCTTTCTCCAGCCAGTCAGGGTGGAAAATCCAATGACTTCAGCCTTTCAGTGGGATGTTTTGCTGCCAATATGATCCAAAATAGAGTAGAGAAGCAGCTAATTTCAGTTTTCCTGACTTGCAGAGGCTTTTGCTTGTGATAGGAGAGATTTAGGGTGAAAATTCGTGTAATTTTTTTGTTCATCTGTGCCTTTGGGAAGGTCATTTTGTGACGGCTGGGCACAATGGGTTCCATGCAGCAATGAAACCACATACTTTGCTGATGCTGAGCTGGTCTCTAAACGATGGCTAAGATGTAATTTAAAAAAAGTTGTCAACAGACTTCTGCTGCAAAGTATAAGCCTCAGAGGTTTCTGGCAATCTGTCAGGTATAGGATGCTACTCAGCTCAGTGGTAGGACTGAGTTTCTGCAAACTCAGTGCCTGCGCTGAGCTCTTCTTTCTTCCTTCTCTCCCAGCTCTCTGAAATTAATGAATAACTTTTACTGATTGCCAGTAAAGCAACAGTAGAAAGGAGGGAATACCAAGCCTGCCAGAATCATGTGATGGAGAACGAAGTCTGTTGTTATGGACACAGTAAGATGAGGTAGGAGCAGTGCACACCCCAGACTTCTTCTCTGGCAAGGTGCAGCAGATGGGGGCTGCTGCTGTTGATGCCCTGGGTAAAAACCTGTGTGGCATGATGGTGAAGTGAGCAAAAGGCAGCAGACGCTGAAAGGAGCATGAGGAGAGGGTGGCAACCCCGGTTTCAAAACTATGACATGGCTTACAATATACAGCAGTTCTGGCTTTCAAGAGATGCATTAGCTTCCTATAAATCACCTCCATCTATTTATCTATCAACCCCTCTATCAGCTTACTCCATTTTGTTTTACTGGGCGGAGGAAGAGGAGTCTTCACTAAGCAGGATTTCTCTTGTGTGACAATGCAGCCTTGAAAAGCAAGCTGAGCCTCTCTCCTCTAAATGGAAAGGATCCCTGAGGTGAAAGCTCCCTTCAAACCAGGTTACTGACATTTACTTAATACCGTCTGTAGCAGGATTATCATTAAAGCTGCCCAAAAGCACATTAATCTCTCTGGATCCTTCCAAGTGCTGGATTGTAATGGCATTTAATCAGAGAAGGCTTTGATTTCTAAAGACAAGTGCAAACACTGAAATATCTGCCTGTGGAACAGTTACTTATTCATGTGCAAGTGTAGCTGAGGATGAGTATGCAGCTAGGATATTGACAGTGGGAGGGAAGCCAGGAGAGGCAAGTTATCAAGAAATGAGCTGGCATGAATTTTGAGGGAAGACCAGGCCATGGCAGGGTTAAGAAGGGTTCCTGTTTCAAGACACAAGAGCATTTACCGTCACAGCTGGGAAGATACATTTGGAAGTTATGGGTAGAGCGGAGAAGGGAGGAAAAATAGACTGAGGGACTCTCAAGATGTTTGCAGCATACTGTATGCAGGAGGGAAGTAAGGTTAGCAAGGCTGCTTAGAGTGTGGACTTTTAAAGAAGATCCCAAATGCCACAAATGCTCCTTTTGCACCCATTCTGATTTTACCTGATTCATTTAGACAGACCTGGTCTGTATACAAATCTTAACATTATCTCTGATCTGCTGCATGGGTCCTCCCTGCCCCTCCTTGTGGATGCTCTGCCTGTCTCCGCAGAGGCTGCTGGATCAGCAGGCTGGGGGAGCTGTAGAGCTTACAGATGCACTTGTGGTGTGTGCTGTATTGCCTCCAACTGACCAGCCAGCTAAGGTGGGCAAGTGGAGAGTCCCCCATGATCGCCCTGGCTTGGACTTGAGTCCTGAGGGACAGGAAACGATGCACGTACTTCAGCTTGCTAAGAGCCTGGTCATGAGCCGTGGATGATTCAGAAGTCAGGGAAGTGTTTTGTCCAGCTGAGAAGTGAAAGCAAACAGCTAAGGTACTTAAGATGAGCTATTGTGCGTAATTATTGCCATCTGTCACCCCATCCTACTGTGGCTTTTTGCTTCCTTCTGTTACTAAATGGGTTCTGCCCTGGAATGGTGTCTCTTAGCTCGATAAAAAGCCCGGCTACCTTCTCATGGTTGACAGCTTTGCAACTTGAAATATGCTTTCAGTGTGGGATTTACCCTTCTGACGAGAGTCAGGAGCTGCTGCCTTGTAGCTGCTAAAATTTAAGTGGGATTTCCCAGGGTGGGTTCCCTTTGTCAGTGCAAGTGTGGAAACCTCTCATGTCTCAAGTATTTGTGCTTATAACCCTCAAGTGTCAGATGAAATGGAACATGGAGAAGAACACCATTTCTGGGGAAAATGTCTATTCTTGCTCTTTGCACCTGCTGATTTAGTCTGGGGAGAGGTTTCCTTGCAGATTCTCCTGCGTTTCCTCTTGTAAGCTTAATGAAAATTCACGAGGCATTGGTAAGCAAGGGTAGTGACCTCCAGCACTTTCAGCTTCTGAACTGTGCAAAGACACCAGGTAAAAGAGTTAAATTACACATGAACCCATTTCATACTGAAAGTCAGTCTCAAGCATCAGTGTCAATCAATTGCTTAAGTCTCAGCGAGACGCTTTACATTAAATCCAAGGAAACGCGACTACGTTTAAAGCCAAGGGAAGATGATCCCCATGGCCTTTTTGGGTCTGACACAGATACAAGAAACAATTAAATAAACAACGACTGGTCTTCTCTACCTATGTCCTTTTGAGAATCTGTAGAAGCTTATCAAGTTAGTCCCTCAGTTCCCTGGATGGATGAGTCAGAATATTTCTCCCCATTTAAATGCTGAGGAAGACGGGGCACTGAGCAGGAAAATAATTTCCTCGGTCCCCAACAGAGAGTATGAGACATGCTAGGAGTATGCTCCAGCAGTCCTAAAAACTGTTCCTGTATCTTAATGACATCATGTGTGTCCAGACATCACCTTGCTGTGATGCTAGATCAGTGCATAGCGATAGTACTGCATTACAGAGCACTGTGTTTTGATCCTCACAACTGGATCACTGAGGGCAGACTGTGAAATTGGATGTCTTGTCTGTGACCATCCTAATCTGCTATGGACAAGATCCATTTCAGAGCAGAGACACCAAGCAGACTCCAAACTGTGGCTATTCTCCATCCTCACCCTTTGCTAATTTGACACCAGTTTAATTGGGCAGGATTGCCCTAGCAGGATTAAGCAAACCCTTAGATGACGGCTGTAATAACAACAACGAAAGAAAGCAAAAACCCAATACACTCTTCAATCCAATTAACCTTCGATTAAGGTTCCAAAATCAATGCTATTATTTTGGCCTGGGGAGGTAATATTGAGCCCTGAGAAATGAGCTGCACAACGACCTTTACTTTTAATGAGATCAATAGAAGTTAGTGTCGCCATCTCTTAAAATAATTGGCAAATATTACAGCCAAATTAAGGCCTGAGACTAGTATCTGCTCCTAATCTAAAGAGACAGTCACAGATGGAGGTAGAACAGGAAGGGATGATGCCCTATCAGGCAGTGTCATCTGGGACTTATCAGGGGCAGGTGGTGAGATCAGTTCTACAGGACCATGTCACGAGATTTTTTTCATTGCCTTTCTTCTTCATGTCAGTTGGAGGCGTGGAGCCAGGACCACTCTAGCTTGATCACAAGGCCACGAAAGTACCAGTGATTTTCTCTGGATAACCCAGGCTGGTTTGTTACATTGCAGCTACCCGCGAACATGATATATGTGCCATCTTTTTGCTGTAGGAGTATTCGTAGGCTCAAATTTGCATGCATTCTTTCCTTTCTGAGAGGTTTCTTGTGAACTATTGCATATTGGTGTGTGTAAAGATACTAATTTGTGATGCACTTTCCAGTGTTTCGTTATTGACAAGTTTCTCTGTCAGCTGGGTGTGCTGATTTGTTAAGAGGAGAGTTGCGTACAGGGACTGCTGTGTGCCCAGGAGTTTGCTGCTATGGGGCTGTATGCAACAGAATATAATAATATGGGTTCACCAAAAGTAGCTCCTAGAGGATCATGCGAGGGTAACAGGTTGTCTAGGCTTTCAAAACTGGTGGCAGCAACAGTTGCAGCTGTGTACGTATACAAGAAGAAATATATCACTGCTGCTCCCTTTGCTACAGCTTGGGATCCTTTGAATTAGATGACAGAAATGCAGTAGGTGTACTTGGTAAAATACTTGGTACACTGGATATGAGTTGGTTAACTAGAAAAGGTGGGGATTAGTAGGGAAGTGGCAAAGTAGGTAAGAAACTGATAGAGGCAGTGGTGGAGAGAAATTACCATAGTGGAGTGTTGTGAGTTTTGCTCTTCAAACTGATCTTATTTAATAAATTCAATGATGACGTCAACCCAAACAGAACCGTGTGAAGGAGGTTGTTGATGACACTGAGTTGGGAGGTTCTGTCATTGTAGAGGAGGACCAGAGTAGCAATAGCAGTTGGTGGCCTTGAGGACTGAAGTGATAGAAAGGGATAAAAATGAGCAATACCAAGTGAAAAGCCGTGCACTTAAAAACTAGTAAGAAGAGTTTCTTAAATATGCTGGGAGTTTATCAGAGGGAAGTGACATACTAGAATTAACTTTGGGATATTAGTCAATCACAGGGTAAATGTGTGTTTCCAGTGCAGTGCAACTGTGTAAAAGGCAGGTTGACTCCTAGGACACATCAGATAAAGGAGCATCCTGTAGAAATGGGGCAGCATTTATGCTGTATTTATGCTGATAGTTATCTTACTGGTGAACACATTGGAGCAGTAAATACTGGAGAGGGAAGGAACATGTTAAAATCTAGGCTTATGTTAGCTAAGGAAATGATTTAAACTGGACATCATTAAAGTTAGGCTGGGCTTTAGGGGAAAGGTTCTGACTGTCTGAAGAGTGAATTTTTGGAACAGCCTCCAAAGTCATGCTTTCTGTCTTACTTGCAGTGAACTTGATCAGTTTATAGTTTATGTGATACTGTACAATAACAATCCTTAATGTCTGCACTGCATTCTTGTTTTCTTCTATATTGGCTGGTAGCTCACCTAGGGTAGTTTGTGACATATAGCATCCTTGACATATTGAGTACATAAAATGAACTTCACATGCTTAGTTTGGTGAAGAGTTACTCCAAGTCTGGCTGCTATACATGTATCTGTCACTCCGTTGTTTTTGTCCAGGCTGCTGACTTTCCATTTTGTTGTCTGCAATCTGCTTATTCCTCAGCTACAGTTTTTTGAAAATGAAAACATTGGGCTGAAAATGTGTGGGTCGCCTGACACAGTGTCATGGTCATGTCACATAACGTGACAATGGCAGGTTGCTATTTGCATTGACTGGTGAGGCCACAGGCTCACTTGGTGATTGTAGTCATCATGTTCTGCTGCAGCACAGACAGACAAATTGAACTTCTTTTAGGCAATAACACACCTGGCAATAGGCAAGGACATGCCTCTGGCCAGAACCAGTGTCATCCTGACATATCAAGCTCAGCTCTGCTTGCTGACTAGCAGGTTTGTTTTTTTTTCTTATGTGTTATGCCTAAATGATGCCATCCTTGATTACAGCCCCTTCTACCTAGTTGTATTTCTTGAAGCACATCCGGTGCTACAAGTGCTGCTTCTCTCTTGCTGTTCAAACCTTCTAACATCGGTAGATTGCCCCTCTGCCATTCCTTAGCCAACTTTGGAGTCTTCAGCTTTTTTAATCTTTTTCCCAGGTAAATTCCTCCTGAATCATGCTCATTTATTTGCTTTCTCTAAACTCACTCCGTGCAGTCTGTATCTCTCTGTTAATGAGGTGTCTGGAAGTGAATACAGGATTCCAAGGGTGATTATTATTCTTTTACAATGTGCAGCAAAACAATGCTGGGGACCCTGGTAATGATAAGGATCTCGTTATGTTGGATGATAAACAGGGAAAGGAGTGATGACCTCTCCATGTCATAACAAAATGCCAGAGTGTTTACTTTGGTCTTTGCTTCCGGAAATCACTGCAACCTTCTGTCTGATTTGCAGTGCACCTTCACCCTGCGGTCTTACACAGCTTAAATGCATGCTGAATTCCTCACTTCTCCTGAGTAAAGGTTTTCACATGTTTGTTTTCTCATTTCACCTAACTGCGTTCTTCCAAAGTGAATTCTATATGTTATTTATCCAGTGGCCTTCTCAATAAGGGTGCAATAAACACCCGTAGTGATGGGGCACAGTACTGGAGAATTAATGTATATGAAGGCTTCATGTTTTTTTCCTAAACTTTTTCTCTAGAAACATGAACTCTTTTTGTCTGAACTGTAATGATAGGTCACTATTCACATATTACACTGTAAGCACTAGAAAATATCCTTCCTTTTTTCTTTAGAATTCGACAGTATTAGTGCTTTCAATCTTAATTTAATTTTTATCCTATTTTGGAGGTATGTCAACAGACAAAAATACATTAAAATACTTTAGTGTGCAGCACAGCTCCATCTCTCACACTGTGTAATTTTTTTCCAGAAGTAAAAACTATAGGCTTCTACCATAAATTCTTGTAACATCTTCTGTATGCTAACTCAATTATACAGAATACATTCCTCTTTCTTAAAGAAGCCTTATATAAAGTCTAGTTTCAATGAATTAACTACTACAGATACTCAAGGCTGCATGCTAGGGAAGAGGTAAATATGTGTACAGCAGGGAAGGGAGAGAAGATGGGGATTTTGCAGTGAAGATTGTCTTGTACCCATGACACAGCCTGTGGGTCTGAACAGGGAGGGCTGTGACCCCTCTGTTTTCATGGTAAGATGGGAAGATAAATCCTGAGCTTCTTTTGTGTTGCATCACAGGCTGGAAAAGGCTATGACCATAGATCTGTTTAGCAACCTGTTTGCTGACAGTGACTCAGGAGGGGACACCTTGCCTCCACCTAGAGCTTACAGCCATACCATAAGATGCTGTTATGAGGATGGTGTGGACAACTTGGTGAGAGGTGCTTTTGTAGGATCCTAGGATAATTGAGATTGGAAGGGACCTTTGGAGGTCTCCTATCAAAGCTGCTGCTAAAGTAGGGTCAGCTATGAGGTCAGACCAGCTTACTCAGCGTGTTATCCAGTCAGAACTTTAAAACCTCCAAGGATGGAGATTGCACAACCACTCTGGGTGACACGTTCCACTGCTTGACTTTCCCAACCTCTGGCATTGCCACAGCACAGAAGGAGAATCTGCTCTCTTTGAAGCAGCCCATTTTCTAGTGCCTCAAAATAATAGCTTTCCAGGCTTTAGCCATGGCCAACCAATGGGTCTGCAAAACTGCCAGCACTTGTCTGGATTTGTATTTAATGGGTATGAGGCATCACATTGAGCCCCAGATCGTGATTCTGTGATTGTCCCCAAGTCCTCATCTTCGACAATTCTGTGTTCTTCCAGGTCCCTGGAGGGCAAACAGCTGAGGCGGAGAGGGCAAAATGCGGTTCACTCAGTGTGTGGTGTTGTGTTGATGCTATGACCAGTTATGATGTCCAAGTCCGTTTTTCCTGATATGCAGGTCCCTGGGAGACTGTGTGAATGAGTGACTGGCTTAAAACAGACTATCTGGCATGTCCTTGAACTGTCAGCAAGTGCTACTCAGCTCTTCTAGGAGATCACAGCACCTGGTACTTTGGTCCTATCCAGTTTTAGAGCTTGTTGATCTGGGAGACCTATAAGGGTCACCTCATTGTTCCAGTGATCTCTGGTGGTGATTCAGAAGGGAAACATCATTCCCCTCAGTCAGTACTTAGATTAACACCTGTGTGGCATTAGGGGAGCTGCACTATAGGAGACTCCAGGGCTGTGCTATGCAGCCTGCGTGGGTTGTTCGGCTTGGGGGCAGCATTCTCCATGATTCAGCAGTGGCTCCAGGTCCCACTTGAGGGGTGGGGGGTTGTCCCACCTGGTCCTACAGCTGTCCCTGTGGTGTGCTGCAGGAAGGGTTCTTGCACCGTCTCCTCATTTGTAGTTACTTGGGCACTATTCATAACAAACGCTTTTCTCAGAGGTGGCTGCATTTCAGAGGGGGTAAAGCAAGCCCTTCCCTGGCTGTCTGGTTTTCTGCAGGATGAGCTGTTGTTTGTTAGTATTCCCGTTAGCTCTTCTAACACCTCTGCTTACGGGGACAGCTGCCCGTTTGCTGCTTACACTGTGTGTCTGGGGATATGCCTGGAATCATTTATAGTGATTGTTTTTTAATTGCTTGTTCAGCACTCCGCTGTGGAGCACCATGCCATGCTTTGATGGCAGGGAGGGCTGGCGGTGGGATGCCCGGGTAGGGCTGCTGTGTTATTGCATGGCGAGGGATTGATCCCAGGCCCTGGGGATGTTTGCTTGATCCTAGGAGGTTTTTAACTTTAATAACATCTCTTGGTGATAAGGAGCAGCGGCATGGAGGGACACAGCAGTGACAGGGTGATTTAAACAGCCTTTCTCTGCTGCTTCATGTTCACAGGCATCGCAGATCAGATTAGCATGGGTTTGAGGGAAGGAAGGGGGAAAGGGGAGGACAGTGTAATGGAGGAAGCGGGGAGGGAACACGTGTTCGTTCTTGTAAGCAGATGGACAGGCTGAGTCTCCTCCCACTCCTTCTCCACTGGGTCCTGCTGCCATCCATGGATGGAAACACCTGAGTCTTTCTCCAAATGGTCTCTCACCCACCCCAGCAGCTCTTTCCATGCCTTTCCTGTGAATGCCTGTCTGCCCCTATCTGCTGTCTCACTTTCCTCCTCATTACCAGAAACGCCATTCCTGCCCATGGGTATTTTCTTTTTCTTATGCCAGGCAAGTGCCCTTAAATAACCCCTGACCCCACAAACACCTTCATGGTGCCCCCTGCATGGATCCTTCCCTGAATGCCCTGGGTCACCCCATCGTGGGTGCCAGCAGCCACCCTGTGCATTTGTCAGTGTGAGGAGCTGCAAGAGCTCTGCATGGGGACATTGGCACGTACCAGACCCTTGCTCCCTGCAATGTTGGCATGCGGGGGCTGCCTCTGCTCCCTGGCAGGCACCCTGCTGTGGGTGGCAGGCTGTAACCATCTCCTGTCTCCTCACAGATCTCTCGCAACCTGGGCAAGGTCTACAGTGAAATGATCTTTGTGAATGGCTTTGTGCACTGTGACCCTCACCCAGGCAATGTGCTAGTGAAGAAATGCCCAGCTTCTGGCAAGGCCCACATTATCCTCCTGGACCATGGGCTCTACCAGGTACGTAGCTATGGGAGCTTCCAAGGCCCTGTGAGGCTGCCTGTGGGCATCACGCTGAAAGAGCACACCCAGCTGCAGCCTTGCCCCTCTAAGCCCATATGAATACATTTTTCCTATTACTGCTGTAACCCACCAAGGATATTTCCTGGCTCTGAAATGGGGGATGGGGCACAAGGCTTTCCCTTCCAGTTCCCTGTCCTCAGTGGAGTTCTGGGGACTGTGTCTCCCTCCCAGGTGCTGAGTGACTCATTCCGCATGGACTACTGCCGCCTTTGGCAGGCCCTCATCAAGGCCGATATGAAGAGAGTGCAGAAGTACAGCCGGCGGCTCGGGGCGGGGGATTTGTACCCTCTCTTTGCCTGCATGCTGACTGCCAGGTCCTGGGAGTCTGTCAACAGGGGCATTGACCGGTCACCAGTCTCAGCCAGCGAGGTAGGTCCTGTGTGCCCTCCCCTATCGTGTGCCCTTCCTTCTCCTTGGGTACCGTTCTTTGTTGTAACCACTTGCACCACTGGTGTCGCGGTGATGCTGGGCAACCCCTGGCACTCTGTAGTAAATTCTGCATTGATAGCTGAGCTAGGAAAAGCCAGGACTCCTTCTGCAATGTGTTTTATAGTGGCTGAACTTAATTTCCTGGTTTCACTTGTCATGGGCTGCTTAAATTTTGTATAATGTTTTAGTGGCTAAGCGTTTACCAGTTCTGGCAGGGGAAACATTTGTAGATCAGCTTTTTCATAAAAATGTGTTGAATGCATCTGTGCAGGCAACCATCAAGGAGGATAGGTTAAGGTAGAGGAGACATAAAGGCTTAGTGAGAAGACATGAGAAGGATAATGCATTATCACTATTCATGTAAATGACTATCAGCACTGATACAAACTCCTAAAAACCCTTGGAAATTACCACCCAATCAGAAACCCTATTAACTTGGAGTCAAGGTTGCTTAACTGCAGATTCTGTCAACTCAATCATTACAAATCTAGGAAATTGCCACTTACATTCTCCACTCTTTCCTATCCACACATGCTGGGATGCTTCTCACGCCTCCCCACGCTCCTGACATGCACACACCGCCTTAAGAATAGTAGCAGCCCCTGCCAACTGTGCTGGTTTTGGAGATGAACATATAGTGATGTGATTTCAGCCAATGGACTAGTGTCTGTAGGCACAAGTATATTGTATCCTATAGTTTGTTTTTGTCTGTGCACATTTGTAGTAGAGAGGATGAAATTCATTTAAGTTGCATTATAATATTGTTCTGTGAAATTCTTTTCTGGAAATTCCTTTGGATTGGCGTTTCATTTTGATGGATGTGGCAGAATTTGCTGCATTGGCTTACCATTATCCATAGCAATGAGTAGGTCAGATACCTTGGGTAATGGACCCCCTGCCCGGTAATTTGATTGCTTCCTACCTGAGTTAATTTTCTTCATATCAGAAATAATATAGTGACTGTCTAGCAGATCTGTGCTTGATTTGGTGAGTTCTGGAGCTGTTAGCTCCAGAAAAAAATTCAGAAGCACCAAAGCGAATCGACACAGAGCTGGCTCCAATACTACAAGGCCAGTGTTGAATCTGAGCTAATAAGCAGTGTTTATCCTAAACTGGCTTTTGAAGGTTATGCCAGAGGTATAACTGCAGCCGCATGGTGCTTTGTGTGGGCTAATGAACTTTGTCATTGAGTTGCATTGTGTGTATGGAGCCAGCTCTGTTGTCTTTGCCTACATGACACAACTAATGCTGAAACTGGATAATCCTGCAGCAGATAATGGGGAGATGAGCAGATTTGCTGTGGCATTAGGAAATGAGCTGCTGCTTGCCCTTAGTTTAGAGGTGAATCTGAAAGATTGTGTCAGCAGCAAGAGCTAAGCACTGTGTAGGCAGGTACCATCAGCACAGAGCTCCAGAGAGTGTGCTTGACGGTGTATCGACATGAGAGTAGCCTGTGAAACAAGGAAGGAACCTCCTGAAACAAAATCTTGTCTGTAGTGCTGTGTCTAGTCCAGGGCACAGCATCTCAAGAAAGGTTTGATGAAACTGGGCAAGTCCTGTAGGAAGCTACAAGGACTAGCAGTTGAGCAGATGCAACCCATGAGGTAAGTCTGAGCAAGTTAGGGCAGAAAAAGTCTACAAAAGTGCAGGTCGAGAAGAGTTGTAGTAGTGATTTTCAAATCTGTTAAAGACTGCTGCAAACAGGACAAGAAGTAATGAGTTCAGCTAAGGAGATTGGGGCTAAACATGAGAAAAGCCAGATCTAACAGCAAGGCCAGTGAAACACTGGTGCAGATGGTCTGGGGAGGCTTTGAGTCACAGCATGGGAGAGTTTTAGGAGCAGGCTAGGAAAATGTGTGAGGATTGCCATAGGTGTAGTTGTTCCTGCCTTAAGCCAAGGCCAGGCAGCTGACTGCTCAGGGTGGCTGCTAGCCTCGTCTCATCTAATTTTATGATTGTGTTTTGCTGCATCCTGCAGCAGCCTCAGCAACTGCAGCCAAGGGGCTTTTCTCAGGTCCTGTGACATAGCTCATTTCTTCCTCTGCACACGGGCTTCGCCCTTGACAGAAAATGACAGTTCTGATGACAGATCATGTGGTTGTTTTGTGATGTGGACAAGCAGTTAGAGCTAAAAATAAAAAGAAAAGAAATAGCAAAGAAAACCTATGTGTGAAAAATAAAGTAGGCTCCACAGTGATGCTGGATAGGATGAGGGCTAAGAGATAATTAGGGAGGAATTTTCTGCCAACAAATAATGGAACAAAACATTTAACATTTAGGAGAGCTAGGCATCTTCTTGCTGAATCTTTGTGTATTTGGTCAGTGATGGAGGCAGAACACTAAGATTTATTTGTCAGCAGTAAAGCAGCCGTGGTGGTGTGTGAGCTGTATACATCTCTGACCATCACCACCTGCACACTCAATTTGTGCAGGTCTGCTCCTTTATAACAAGTCTGAAGAGATCCCATATTGTGAAATACAGGCTGGCCGGCCCTTGTGCCAGAGGAGAGAAGGTTTTAGAGCTGTCCTTTCTCACAAAGGAGCCTCCCTCCTGTAAGCAGTCATTTACTGCCCTCTGCATGTGTCATGCTGGATTCTGGAGATTTCGTATGTTCCAGAGACTTCTATTTGGATTTGCTGATTCATGTCATGGCCTCTATAGGAAGAGGTAGGGACATGGTATGCATGTATGATCAGCTCCACACCACACTGTGCTATGTTTACTGGGATGGTAGGGGAACCCTCGGATCTAAAAAGAAGCAGAAGAGTGGGGCCTGGCTGTCTTGCATGCTGTTGTGGCTCATGTTTGGAGGGGGGCCCATCTTAAGTGGCTCGGGCTGTAGCCCATCATATATCACTGGGATCTTACCGTGGGCAGTGTGTTTGTGGGAAGCTGGGGAACCAAGGAACATGAAGGATCACCCTATGTCTGCCTTGATCTTACACTCTTTCCTTAAGTGTCTGCTACTCGCTGCTGCCAGATAAGATATGAGTCTAGACAGACCCTTAATCTGACAGATGACAGTTTTTGATCTTTTGGTTAGCATGACACTTAACTGCATAATGCTTTCTCACCTCTACTGAGTTAAGGACAGAGGACTAAACTGGGCCTTGGAAACAGCTTCCTCAGTATAGCATAAAGCCATCAGTTGGATGAGACAGCAAGACAAGGAGCAGCCTGGTTGTCCTTGCAGCATGCCTCCACCTTCCTGAGCAGTCCTGTGCTACCTGCAGCTCTGCCAGCTTTGGGGCTGGTGTGGTGAGACTCAGTCAGAAGGCTGCAAGGGCAGTAATGAGACATGGTTGCTGCAGGCTGCCTGGGGCCAAGAACTGAGATAGCAGCGAGTGCCCTGTTCTCCTGAGAGGCTATTAATCCTGCCAGTGAGGGGACAGGGCTTCATCTCACTGAGGTGCAGGTGGGATATGGCAAGAGTGATCTGTGCTTGTGCTGTGAGTGCTTGGGACAGCCAGATGTCTGCAGGAAAGCAGGACAAAGAACTCTTTAGCTTCTGGCGTAGAGTCATGGTCTGGAAATACACTGTGTCCTCCTGCCAAATCTCAGCTGCATGTGGACATGGGTTTCCTGTGCACGCTCAGCTTCTCTCTCCTTTCTCCCTAACATGACCTGGTTGGCCGCAGGATGTGGAGATACGGTCCAACGCTGCTGCTTACCTACCCCAGATCACCCAGCTCCTCAACAACGTCCCCCGCCAGATGCTGCTGCTGCTGAAGACCAATGACTTGTTGAGAGGGATTGAGTCAGCTCTGCACACACGGGCCAGTGCCAGCTCTTTCCTCAACATGTCTCGCTGCTGCATCAGAGCTGTTTCCACGTGAGTCTCTTCTCCAGGCCAGGCATGGAGCAGCAGGGGCTGGCTGTCCCTCAGGGCCAGGAGCTGGGGGGGAGCCCAGGGCCAGCAGGCCAGCCAGTGCCCGGTCCTGCGGTAGCTGAGGAAGGTGAGCAGGACAGTCTCTGAGGTGGTGGTCAGGTCCAATCAAAAGTCCATCTCGTAATGCAACATCATGGTGATGGCAGGTACAAGGTCAAACCAGGAACTCAATCTGTAGATCAGGTCCAATGGTTGTCAGGGAGGTCCATGGTGACAAGACAGGACTGAGGTCAAGCCAAGAGGTCAATATGTGAGTTGAGGTCCAGATCAAGGGGCTTCACAACAGGGCATGAGCTGGGGACCATTACTCCTCTAGTGTAGCTCAGGCAGGAACTGGAGGTGCAGGCCTGAGATTAACTGGAGCTCCTGGGCCTATGAGCAGAGGGTTGGAGGAGGTCCCAGGCTAGTCAAGGCCATTAAGTCTTGTTAGAGACCCTCGCTCAGGGCCCTGAGAAAGCCTAACTTGACCTCTTGACCTCTTACTCTTAGCTGTGGACCTGTCCCCCTCATTAGCACATCTGCCGTCATCCTACCCCTGCTCAGCTACACGTCTCAGCCTCTGTTTGTGCTGATCTCGCACCTGTCAGCCTCTCCAGAGGACAAGTCTGTCACCCTGGGGCTGGGAACAGTCATGGAGGCCTTAGGGAAAGGATTTAGGGTTTGCCTCCTCCAGAGGAGGGAGAGGGGCTCACTGCACATTACAGACATCACCACTGGAAAGTGTTTGTGGGTAGGAAAGAGCTACAAGTTCAGTGCTGCCAGTTTCCGCAGACTGATTGAGGGGCTAGGGCTGACTGTGAAGATCAGGCTGATGTTTAAAAGCCAGGAACAGGACTTGGGCGAGTGATTTCCGTCTGTGAGTCCTATGAGTCAATGCACTTCTGCCTCAGATTCCTCCTCCTTGCAGAAGAAATAACAGTTATTTCTCTGGCTGATGAGGGACCTACGAAGCCCAGTTAACCTCTGCTTCCAAAGAAAGGTAGAGAATTATTTTCCTGGAATCAGTGTGTCAGGATTACTGGACTGTTATGAGTGCTACCAGGAAAGGCAATAGGAGTGTGCATCTGTTCCTGTTAGCTGAAGGTAAGCTGGGCATAGAAGCAGAGGATGCCATGGCCTGGGGTCACTATGCACGGTGGGGAGAGAACCAGGCTCACAAGGGAGCAAACTGTCTCTTCTGCCGGATTCGTGCTAGGAAGGCAGTCCCCGGCTCCTCAGGAACGTTACTTGGAGAAAATCTCTGCTCCTAGGTGTCCTCACTGCTGGTGGTTCTCCAGATGTGGGATGTTCCCTTCCCTTGGGGAGGGTCAGTTGCACTGAAGATGTAGGACAGGCCTCCTTCTCACTGGGCTGCATCCTGCTGGATCTAATGCAGCTGTTTCTCTCATTCTAGGTACCAGAGGAGCAACAGTCACTCGCTTTACAGGAGGGCCCAGATCTCACTTACAGAAGCCCTGAGCCTGTGGCAGATCAACTTGTATGAACTTTTCCTGTGGCTGAAGGGGTCCCAGCTGGGGAACTGGGTCATTGCTCTCCTGAGCCGGATGCATCATTCCACATACTGACATGAACTGGTGGGAGAAGCCTGGGTGCTCCCTCCCTCCCTTCTGCTCTCCATGGCACATTTGCCTTTCTGACTGTTTCTGTCTATTCTGTGGGCTATTTTTGGGTCTTGTTCCACATTACACGCCACACTGTCCTTGCCTATTACAGCATTAGCTTTCTCTGTGGCACTGAGAGGTGGAGTCATACCGGAGTTCTGCTGTTTCATGGTTTAGGAAAAGGAGGTGCGGGATACCGTGTGTCAGGAAGGGCAGGGTACTTTCTTTCGCCATCTGAGCAGGAGAAATTCCACTCAGATTCCAGTGGGACTGCACTGGAAGCAAAAGCCTCTCCTTGGTTCTTTCTTAAACAGTCTTACAGAATTTAAGAGAATCCCAACCCTGCCTAGAATGCCCCAAAACATTTCTCAGACCCTCAGACAGAGGTGGTATGTCCCTTTAAAATCCAATAGAGTTTATGTTAGTTTTTGCAGTCTCTTAGTCTGATTTCTGTTCAGGTGTGCAGAGAGTTTCTCAGAGGAGTGTGACCTTGTGGAGAGCTGGCGCTAGGGCTTCCTCTCTCAGCACCAGGGAAAGGGGACCCTAATGGTGACAGTGGTGGACTGGGAGTCCGGCTTTCTGAGGTTCGTCTCAAGTTGTGTCAGCAAGTGCCTCTGTGTTTTTGGACTTTTCCTGGCCTGTTTCCTTGCAGGTGAAATGGGGGAAGGGGACAGTGGTCCTGCCTCTTTTCTGAAATTCAAGGAAGGCAGGAGGAATGATGACTCAGGGCTCTGAAACTGCTGGTAATGTATGTGCACTATACAGTACTGCCACACAGCAAAATAAATGCGTTGTATCAAAGACCTTTGGGGGAGGGATGCCTGGCTGTGCACTCAGGGTGACGTTTGGGCCTCTGACCTCAGTTCTGTTCCATTTCTCCACTGAGTGAGTGATGCCAGGCAGCGCGATTAACTCCTTGCAAGCCAAATGAAATGGCCTCATGGTCTTTCCTCTTCCCAAGAGATTTGGTCCACATCTGGGTCCTCTGGTCTGCGTCAGATGTGTGTTGGGATGGAGGAGTGGGCGTCATTCTGCTGGGAGGACACACCGCTCCTTGCCGCCCAGATCCACGCGGAGCGTGCCTCCTCTCTGCCTGTGGGAGTGCACAGCAGCACATCTGTGACACGTCTCCATCCCTGTGCCACGCACTGAGCATTTCACCTTGTTGCTGCCTGTGACATTTCACTGCTCCTGCCTCAGATGAAAACCTGCCACTTGCTCAGTGGTGCAAGTGACAGGTCTGATGGCTCTGACTCCACAGCTGTGGGACAGCTACCAGGAAGTCTCACCCAGAGGCCGCCTTTATGTGAGACGTAGCTGGGATCCTGGGATATGTCCCTGCTGCTTGTGGGGATTCCTGTAGCCAGGAAGGGTGGATAGAGGTGACTGCTCAGATCATTTCAGCTTTCTCATAAACTGCCTTGGTGAAAGGGGACACGAAAGACAGGATGGGAATGTTCCTCTACTGCCAGCAAGCTTGCTAAGCTGAGGGGCGTTACTCAGTCACCTAGCTGTGCCTGAGAGCAAGCCACAAGAAGACCATGCACTCTCCCAGTTTCCACGCAGTCTCCCAGCCTGCATGGGTGTGAGGCCCCAACTTGCAGTGAGTCCATTTGCATGGAAAGGGAAGCAGGGGGCAGAGTGTGGGTGAGTGCGCGTGTCAGTCCCTGAGGAACCGATTCTCTTGCTGGCTGTGTGGGAGAGGGAAGGGATGTAATCCAGAAAAGGTACCGGACTGCAGGTGTGCTTGGGCGCAGTGAGTTAGTGACTGCAGACGTGTGGCTTATGACAGCACCTGTGTGCTTGCACAAGAGTGTAGGCACAGCTGGCTGGCTCAGGGCTGTCAAGAAGTGGGGTGTGATTAGCAGATTTGTGGATAGGGGATTGCTGAATGTGGGTTTTTGCTGCAGTCAATCACCTGACCCTGGTGTTAGCTCTCTGAGCCCTTCCTACTATGGGGGCAGCAGCAAGAGTAATGTGCTCTCCCATCTTTGCTAAGAGCAAGAAAAGAAGCCCCAGTAAGACTGAATGTCCTCGCAAAGCTTGTCCCCAACCTGTCCAATGACAGGTCATAGACTCCCCTGACTTCTGGGTTGTGTGATGGCGTCAGGGAATGCAGTGTAATTGCAGTGACGAGACTCCTGAGTCGACAAGGAGTCATAGTGGCCCTGGAGTATTGGTCCTGCAGCCTGTACATGAGTAATCTTGCTCGTGTGAGCAGTCTGGCTGAATCAGTGCCTTGTGTAGGCACTTACAGCTTGTAGGCTGGCCAGTGTGGGTGGGTCTGTCTTGTTCTTCTCACAAGTAGAGCTCTGCTCAGAAAATTGGCCTGGTGCATCCAGTAAGGTCCAGGAGACCCTTTTAGCAATGGCCACCAACTGTACGGCCTCATCTTGTAGCTGCCCCTGCAAATGCCTTTGCCTGTCCGTGTCTGGATATACCAACCAGAGCACTGCCTGGGCCTCGCTAACATCTGTGCATGAAAGGTCATCCAGTGGTGAGGCCCTGGCCGTATCCCCCATTTCCAGAGGATCTCGTGTTGTAGAGAGGCTCCCCACAGCAGGCATTTGCGTTGACTGCCAAGCCCCCAGCCCACTCTCAGCCACGCCTGTTCTTTCACCCCTCCAAAATCTGACTACATGACTGCTAGTCCCTCTGCCTGAGGAAGGTGATGGCTCTAAAAGCGGTAGGGAACCAGCAGCCCTCCAGACTGTTGTTTTTGGCTGCGTGCAGCAGGCAGAGAGCGGGGTGTACTTGGAAGAGCTTTGTCTATTGTCATTTGTCTCTGCCAGGAGGCTGCATGCTTCCGTGTTAGCAGTGGGACCCCTCTGTCAGTTGTGCTCAGCCCTCACCCTTCCCACAGTCAATCAGTGAGGGTTTGCCTGAGGAAAGAACAAGCAAACACCCGGAGTCTGACCCTTTAACATTCCTGCCTTGCCTTTTTGCTGAAAGCTCTCAAAGGTGAATGTGTTAAAAGTGTTTTGAGAAGACACTTTCTCATCCCAATTTGTGGTTGTCAAACATGGGTAACCTGAATCAGCTCTGTGCACTTGGCCTCTCCTTCTAACCTGCATTTATTGGTGTTTTCGCCACCAGCAGCCACAGCCTCTGCTGCTCTGCTTGCAGGCGGCACACCGGCTGCTGTCTGCCTGGCTTCAGCTGCGAGCGAACTGGTTTGGTGCAGGCACTAAGCGTTGGCCTTGCAGCAGACTCCTGAGCCCACCAACTCTCTCAGGACTGACAAGTGCAGGGTAAGAGCTGGGGCCAGAGGTGCAAAACTGATGGGCAACTTTCAGCTCCTACTATATGAAATACTACATTGTAGCCTTGAGCATCTCCCATCCCAAAGGCTCCCAGTGCGCTTGGAAGCGCTGGAGAGCCAGCAGTCATTTCATCTAGCATTTGAATGTGCCATCATTAGGTTGGGTGGAGGTGGAAATTGAGGCAGTCAGGGTACATGATGTTGCTGTGCAAAACTGCAAGAATTTAGGGTATGAAGTGAACATGCTTTTTTATACCCAGCTGAAGAAAAAGCCAGAGAGAGCAGTAGCCCAGGCTAAGCACCATAGCCTTTACCTAGCGCATTCAGTGAACTTTAATGATGACAAGTGGGTGGCATATAGATTTGCAGGTCGAGACTGCACGGTGCCCTCTGCCATCTCGCAGGGGTGTGTGAACCTCGTGCAGTCGCAGCGTAGAAGCTTTCCAAATGAATCACTCCCTGCTTCCCATAGCAAATGAACCGTGACCAGCGCGCAGCCTGGCCAGTGCCAAAGTCATTCCCCTCACAAATGACTCCCCCAGGTCACTGGGGCTCCCTTCCAATGCATCGCTTGGCAGGGCTCTTCCCCCCCGCCCCGCGTATCCCCATGACCCCCCAGCACCATTCTCCCCACCCCTTACCCTGGGTTCAAAAATGTGCGGGCAGGCTGCTGGATCCTGGAGCATGCAAGGAGCCATCGCACACAGCGGGCTGTGCCAGGACAGCTGGCATTCAGGTGGGAGCAGAGAGAGGGATATCTGGAGGGGCACAGCCCTCAGGGCAGCCAGTGCCTTCCCCCTTCATCCTCTGACAACTGGATGGCTAGAAAGGGGGACACAGACATTTCTTCTTCCTTGGCTCCTCCCTAGAAGCAAGAGACTGTAGCTGGCTCCTGCCCCTGCAGCCCAAGCTCTGGCCATCCCCATCTCACTCAGGGGAGGTGCTTATCCAGGTGATGGTGGGAAGTCTGTATTGTGTCTTTCAAATGGCACGGAGCAAACAAACAGCACTGGGACAAGGGGGTTGCAGGCTTGGGCCGTGCTCTGTACCGGGAGTGGGAATTTGCTGGCACTGCTGAGCTGGGAGGTGGGAGGGATTCTTTGGAGGCTCCCAGCCCTCAGGGTAAATCGAGGTCTGCTTGGGGCTGCTGATCCTCTGACAACTGAATAGAGGTGCCGTAAGGTGGAGCAGGGGGTGTAGGGAAGGAGCAACTGGAGCCTGGGCATTTGCTCATCACCTCCCTCAATGTCCCCAGCAAAGTGCTCTCTGCTCCGCACCAAAGAGCCGTCTCTTGCCTGCAGGCTTGGCTGGAGGTCTCCATTGCTGTAGGAGCGCAGCAGCCCCCAGGGGATCCTGCTGTTCCCCTGCTGCCCCCGCTTCGGGCTCCCGGGCCACAGGCCTCTGCAGCTTCACCCAGACGCTGTGGCAGGCGAGTTGCTGTCTGGCACAACGAAGGGTTCCCCCACCCGCTGCCCCACGCACCACTGCAGCGTGGCATGATACTCGCCGAGACACAGCGGGCTCTGTGAGGCGATTCAGAGCCTTTTTTTGGCTCTGTCTCCGTGGAGCTCTCCTGTGGCTGTTTCCCTCCCTCCCCCAGGCAGGACTCGTGGGCTTTTCTCAGTTGTTCCAGCCGGTCAGCCAGCAGCTCTCACGCTGCCAGGGATGATGGGCTGGTGGGTACAAAGCCCGCGGTCAGGAGGCAGCCTGGGTCCCCACTCCACCAGGGCACCGGGGCCACCAGGGTCCTGCTGGCGTGGGGCTGCCCTCTGTCAGCCCCGCCGAGGTTCCTGCAGGGTGGTGTCATCCTCCTTCCTCCAGCAGTTGCTCAAGTGCTGCCCAGGACTATAAAAGAGCTGGACAGTGAGAGAGTGACATTTGTAATTAATTAGTTACCCTTCTGAGAAAAATTCTTTCCAAGCATCATACAGGTGATAGTGACGTCCCCTAACATCTTACTCCATGAGGTGTCACTAGGGCCTTTCAGCTGAAAAGAAAACCTACTAATGGAGTAGCAGCCCTGCTGAAAAGGAGCAGGAAGGGGTTATGAGGGACCCAGGTAAACATGGGCTTGCAGTAGGAACCATGTCCTGGGCTACATCAGGAAGAGTGTGGCTAGCAAGGCTACTTGTTCTCCTCTGCTTGATGCTGCTGAGCACAAGCCTGACACAGTGTCCTCTTTCGGCTCTCTTAGATGAAGAGGGATGTTGGAAAACTGGATTTGGTCTGGTGGAGGGCACGCGACATGGCCAGTACCTAATGCTTGTAGCCTGCAACGGAGATGGGCTTGTTTAGTCTGGCAAGGAAGAAGCAAAGGGATGAGCTGATAATAGCTGGTGACTCTTTGAAAGGGAATTAGAGAGGCCATAGAGCCAGACTCCTGGCAGTGCCAGATGGCTTAGCAAGGGCCAACGGCCACAAGTTACAGCTTGGCTAGTTAGATTGGGCACACGGATGAAGTTCACCAGGCGGGTGGTGCAGACCTAGGACATGTCACCCGGAGAGGGTGTCCATCCTGGGAGGCTTCAAGGACCTGGCCAGCCAAAGCGTGGCTCAGCTGGTCGCCTGTTGGTGAGAGTCTTCCTCGGAGCAGGAGGGCAGAGACAGGCGCCCCGTGGCCCCCTCCAGCCAGCCTGCTCGTGAAGCCACGCACAGAGCAGGCAGGGGCTGGCTTACATTGCCATCGAGTCCGTGCTGTGGGATGAGGTTGGAGCTGGGTTTCACCCTTCCTGGCTCTCCCTCTGTGTCAGTGTCGGTGCTGACATGAGGTAACATCCCTGCTCAGGGCTCGTCTTTGCTCTGAAGCCTAGGCTGGAGCTCACTGGCTCTTTTCGTTTGGTTCGGCCGTGAGCCTGCCTGTCTCGGCAAATGCCAGCCTGGGGAGCTTGCCTTGCAGTTTTAATCAGCCAGCTGCCTCTCAGGTCCTTCTTGGGCAAAACCCGCACAGCAAGGTGCCTTCTTGAGAAGAGACAGTGTGAGCCTTCCTGGGGTCCTGCTGTGGCTGCCTCAGGCTTTAAACCAGGAGTAAATTCTACTTGCATCCAGCTGAGCAGGCTGGAGAGATGCTACGTGACCTCTGTGTGATGGTAATCAGGCCCCACAGAGACAGTACCGAGCATTTCCCTGGCTGAGGGCATTCAGCACACAGGGTAGTGGGAGCTACACGCGGCCGAGAGATCCTCCCCCTGCCAGCTCGGAAAGCTGTGGCCGCTTTTCCGCAGGGTAGTGATCCGCGTCTCAGTCCCCTGCAGGGATCCTCGCTGCGCGTTCGCCCGCAGCTGTGCCTGAGGAGCCTTGGGCAGGCTGTGACTGAGCGCTCACCCCTGCGCCTGCCCCCACCCTGTGCAGTTCAAGGTGACCTCCTGAAGGGGTAACGGCCTTTCCAGGCTGGCTTGTGTGACCGAGAGAGCACCGCTCTGCTTGCCGTCCTCCGTGGCGCTCCACATCAGCCACAGTGTCAGGTCACTGGCTGCCCTTTGCACAGCTTCCCTGCTGAGCTGCTTGCTGTAACCCAGGTACTTCAGTTTCTGGTGGTCTGGTAAAAACTGTTCACCCAGACTGCATAAGTGGTGTGGAGTAGGGAGGAGCTTTGGTATTTTACTATTTTGTTTTATTTTATTTTATTTTACCTTCTTTTTTATTCTCATTCGATTCAGATACTTTTTTGCTGAGGCTACTTTTCCCTACTCTGATACATACGAGCATAAATAACACTCATAAGGCCTCTTCTGGAGCACTGCAAAGAAAGGAAGAAGACTTAGATCTGACCTAGCAGGACGCGTCTGCGTCTAGAGTGCACGATTGCTGGTGGTTTGCAGGCCTGCAGCTCCAGGCTCAGCATGGATGTAAGTGAGCAAGCGTCTCCCCATTGTGACTGCCCCGTGAGCCCCTGCTTTCCTCTCAGCCCGCAGCCTAACAGTGCCTCCAACTTTAATAAAGCAGAGATGGAAGAGATTACTAAATGGTAGCTAATAAACAAAGCAACATGCATGAAGTCCGGTAATATCATATTGCTCTTAAAGAAAATATGAAAAATAGTAATCATGGCCGTTGTTATTACTATCTTGTATTTCAGCATGGCTAAACTATCCATCATGCCGATAAAGCTGAAAGGAAAACTCGGCAATATAAGATGTATGTACCACAGAGCAGCCAGTCCCGTGGCTGCCTGTGCTGCACCCAGTCTGTGCTGGGACTGCAGTTGCTCCTCTGCATCACGGGACCATCAGATAGATCGGAGCAGGGCGAGCCCATTGGCGTAGCCACTGGGAGCAGGTGGTCAGCATGGAAATAGCGGTTCCGCAGCAGCTGGCAAGGAGATGATGTGGGCTGGGGATTTACTTTGGGGTATCAACACACCTAAAATGCATTGGTGTGAGCCAGAGCGAGCCCTGGAGGAAGACACAGGGAGGAAAGCAGATTGATGTGGTGTGGGAAGTCAGCTGAAAGTGTGGTGCTGCTGCTAACTTTGCACGGCAGGCTGAACACTCGGTTTTATGGTAGAAGAGTGTCACCCTGGAGAAATTATACTTGACTGTTCAATTGTGTGCCCAGAGAATGAGAGTTACTGAAGCCAGGGAACAGGACTGAGAGCTGCACAGGCTGTGCAAGGTCACCCTCACAGCCCGCGCTGGCCAAGGGCTGTTCCCTGCAGTTTGCTCTTCAGTCCTCATCCTGCCCAGGTTAAACCATTTGTGCAACTCCTTTGTGTTGGAGACTGCTCCATGGTCTTACTCTCGGGAGCTCCGTCCCAGGTCTTCTCCCCATGGTTTCTTTTAGTTACTGTGTTTGCACTCCCTGCCAAGCAGTGGCTGGACAAGAGATGGGCCCTGGAGGAGCCTCCATGGGACGGTATGAGGCTGCAAAGCTGCTCGGGTGCTCCTGTGCCGTGTGCCCTATCGCTGGCAGCACTTGAATTTTGCTATGGGAGTGGGTCCTCCGATGGTCCCTCTCCTGGAGCGTCCTCCTGAGGATGGGCTGGGGCGTCCCATCCCGATGACGTGGGTGGCCCTGGGTGTGCTACATAAGCTCTCTCCACAGCCTGTCTTCTGCTGGGCGCAGGTAAGGGTGATTTATTTGCCGTATTGTGCTCCTGGGGGGAAAAAAATCACAACTACACGTGTAGCAAGCAGGCAGCAGAGCGCAGCGCTGGCTGTTATTATTGGCGGTTACCCCCTTCACTTGCTTAGGGGCCTATGGACAGCGGAGCATGGCTGCTGAAACGAAATATTGTTAAATCTGGGACATAAATCACAGGCAGGCGACAGAGTGCTGCGCAAAGGCTGCCCCTGGGGTTTAGCTCGGCCTTGACGCGCTGGCACTGTAGCAGGGATGGTCTTCTGCCCGGGGACCCCGCTGGGCTGGGTCACGCTCTGCGTCCTGGGCAGCCCTGTGCAAACACACCCTGCAGCAGCCACGAAATGGCTCTCTGCCTCTTTCCCTTCCCCGTCTTTTTCCTTCCAGGCCGGGGTCCTGTGCTACCCTGCCATAGCTGCAGCTGGCCCTGTCTCTGGCTGTTGGGGGAAGTTTCAGGAGGAGATGGGGCACCTCCTGGGACAGAGGTGTTTTGGACTGCAGTGACGCACTGAAAGCAAGGCACACGCAGGAAAGGTCTCAGGAATGGCCCAAGGCAAGCTGCTGTCTTGCAGTGTCCCTCAGACGGTGGCACAATGGCTCTGCGTGGCACCAGGGTCATCCCCGGCTTACACCAGAACCTGTCCCAGGGCGTGGCCAGGGCACGAGGGTTGGTCAGGACCACAACGTGACCTCTAAACCAGGGCACGGGGACGTGGTGGCAGGGGCGGGTGGAGAGGGGCTTGCCAGGCTGCCCAGCTCTGGAAATCAGCGGCACCGCTATCTTCAGGGTTGCCGGTCATGAAAAGTGACTACATGACAAATGCCAGAGGTTGGGGCTACCCCTGGACAGCTCAGGCCAGGTTGGTTGTTCATATTCCCCAGCCCTCGCACATCCCTATGTCTCCCTTTCTTGTCTTGCTCCCATTCTTATAAGCTCCCGGCAGGCCAGCGGAGTCATGGCTGCAGCAGCCATGGGGACTCTGCTGCTGTCTGCGCAGCCCTGGCCCCCTCACGGGTACCTGCTGGGGCAGGGAGCACCGTCACCTGACGGAGCTGGCCCCAGGCAGGGTAGGTCCCCATCAGCTGCCACTGGCCAGCTTAGGCTGTGCCTTTCTCCCCCCGTATAGCAGGTTTTCAGCACTGGTCGCCCCCCCCGGGGACGCCCAGCCAGTCCCCCTCAGTCAGTGACAAAGGCAATTACCTCGCCGCCAAGCGAGCCCCGCCAGGCTCCCCCGGCCGGCCGCTGAGACACTTACCTGAAATTAGCTGCGGCCAGCGCCTCGCAGAGGTGAACGTGGTTGCGATTATGAATGCACTTCTTGTTTGTCTTTTCAGTGCCGAAATCCTGTCAGCGAGGAGAAACGATAATAACATGCTATTAAGTTCTTTCTGGATAATGTAATTCAGGAGTCAGGAGGCAGTTTGGTCATTTATGCCTTTGAAAAGCTCAGAATAATTTTCAGTGTCATTATCTTCCATTTTAAAGAGCCCGTTTTCAAACATCAATACTCAGAGCCCCTCTCCTCGCTGCCTCCCTCTTGCTTGTGTGGTTTTCTCCCACCTTTTGTTCCTGTTTTCTCTGAGTTTTCAGAGATTTGGGGGTTGTTGCCAGTCATTCATACACCCTGAAACACACGCTGCACCCAGCCCTTTCTTGCTCCCTTTCTCTTTTATAATAGGTGTGGGGACTCACTGCTATTTTATTCAGCACCTCTAAGTTGTGGTTGGTGAAACAGCTGCTTACGAGGCTGGGAAGCGCTGCTCAGGCCTCGGCAGCGGCGAGAGGAGGGTGGACATGATGTAGACTTGGGTCGGCAGGGAAGGAGCAGGACTGCGGGGGTTCGTGGCAGTGTGTGTCCCCCAGGACCAGGTGGCAGGTGGGGAGAGCCGCGCTGAAAGCCCAGCCACCCCAGGGAACGGGGGCTGCACGGGGGCACTGCACACGCTGGAGATTTCGGTTGCATTGCGATGCCTTGGCAGCGAGCTGTGCCGCCCAGGCCACGGCGCAGGCGTGGTGTGAGGGAGACGGCGCACCATGGCACAAGGATCCACCCTCCTCCAGACCACCGCTCCCTCTGTCTCTCCGGGTACGAGTTATATGCAGAGCTTGATGCATCATTATGTTCTTTGCTCATGCTTTTGTTAAGTGTGTGCTTCAGTGTAAGCAGTTAATGGATATTTTTGCCCTGAAATAGCCCCCAGGATAGGGAGCAGAGAGGCTCCTTAGCAGATGCAACTCCAACACCAGCTTGCACTGCAGGCATGAAAACAGACAGATGTCTCTGAGTGAATGCAGCAAAAATTATTATCCAGAACTGGGGCAGGAAAACAATCCGGCTCCTCTCCTGCATGCACAGAGCATGGCTGAAGAGAAGGATTTTATTCATTAAATTAATTGGCAACGATCCCTGAAATGTCAGCCTTGGCCTTAAGTTCGTTTCTAGGCTTGGAAAGCATCCTAGCCCTTCTGTTTTTAGAAGGGGAAGGTATGTGGCTTCTTCCATTTTTCATGTGCTGGCACTGCCAATGTTTCAGTGCAGACAGGAGGGATAATGCCCTTCCATTTGCTGCCTTCTTCCTTTAGAGGGGGAAATGGAATCTCCCAAGCAGAATACAGAAAATCTGCAGGGAGCAGGCAAGAGTCACATCCATCATTAAGCCTGGTGCGTATTGTTCAGCGGCTTCTGAAGGAAGTGGTGGGCACTCACGTGCCAGCAAAGTCAGCGGTGGAGTCAGGCTGTGACCTGGCATGAGCTTATTTGCAGAGAGGGTGTGGGAAGACTTGCAGAGAGCAGGCTCATTGGCCTCGCTCTGCCTAGAGGATACAGGAGCATTAGTGGCACAGTGTGGCTTCATTACGGAGCTGGCCCAGCATCGTTAACATAGAGGATGCAGTCTCCTTGGGACAGATGTAAAGAGGGATGAGGATGATCTTTCCTTTGTGAGAAATGGAGAGGCCTTTTAAACACTTTGAGCACTCCTGGACATTAATGCACTGTTCAGCGCTGGCCAATGATGCCAGGAAGGGAATCCACATGATAGCAGACTGGGTGCAATGGATGCATCTGCTCCCAGGCAGCTGTGCCCTCCATCTGCGGAGAGGCCACAGGAACAGAGACCTGCCACTGATCCAGCCGTGACGGGCTGTGCCTGCTTCCGTCGCCTGCTGACTCCCTGCTCCATGTCCAGATGCAAGTGCCCTTCTGAGCACAGAGGAGGATTAAATGTGTTTCCTGTGGCCTGGGGTATTTGCATGGTTTCTCCCATGAAGGTTTTCTGGTGCTTGGTATTTTAGCTCACACTGCAATCTCTCCTGCAGTGGGGACACTCAGAGAGTCTTCTCTCCTCTATCCGCCTACCTATTTTCATTAAATCTAAAGGACTTTCATTATCTTTGGGATCTCTATTCCTCTCTCTTGGTTGAACTGGAGAAGGATTTGAATAAATGCCTGTCAGTAGGAAACTGGTAGAGGGTCAGACAGCCCAGTCCCTCCTCTCAGGGAGCTTGGTGGGATAAGCTGTCTCCCCTTAAAAAACTGACTAACAAGAGAAACATAAAAGAAAGAAATGGAAAAAAAGATAGTGAAAAGCAGAGGAAAGTCAACTTCTTAAATGGCTTATTATATCAGCCAGGTCTCTATTCCCTCTGCCAGCAGCCTGGCCAGCTTAGCCCTACTCCCAGCAAGGAGCCTGCATCTCACTGTTTGGCCTCTCTTCTTGCGTATTTGTCCCACTTGGAAGCAGTTTCTCAGCCTGATTTTCCCCCACTTTCTGCTGCACTGACAGCCCATGTGCTATCATCTCGCGGCACAGCTGGCTGGTGCTAGGGACGTGGCAAACAGGGCGCAGGGAGGAATCACAATTGGCACGGGGCACGCGGCTTCCCTTTGGTCTGTGCTTTAGCCATAAGGCAAATGTTGCCCCATCTCAGCTGCATGAAGCTGTCCTGGCCGTGCCCAGCAGCCCAGAGCAAACTGTGTGGTACGTCCATGTGCTGAGTCATTTCCCTCTTGCTTTTCTTGCTGGACCCTGCCTTCAAAACCCACTGTGCAGTGGTGTTTCTGTCACTCTTGGTTTGCCTCTCCAAGACATCTTGGTGGGCTGAAGGAGGCCTGGCTGTGGCTTGGACCATATTGTAAAGATACTGATGTCACTTATTGATGGTCCTTATTGCAAAGGGATGTCGAGTGCGTTTTAGATCACTTCAAAGATCAATAGTTTGGTCTTAAATAGTGGTGTAACCCAGACCTCAGCACAGTCTGGGCAGGCGGCTGGGACAGACACAGTAGTTGGGCTGGAGGCATTTTGGCAGGGCTGTGTGGAGAGCCAGGTCTGCAGTGGCAGCACTGGGCTGGGAGGTGCCATCCCACACTTCATGAGAGGATGGATGGCCTGGGCCCTGTGTTGTGAAGAGCTGTTAGCAGGGGAAAAGAGATGCTATGCTAACCTCGGCAGGCTGAAGCCTGTCCGCCAGTCTGCAGGAGCACCAGCTCTGGTCCAGCAGCACTGCAAGAACAGGGCTCAAAGCACCCTGTGCGCTCACGGCGTGTGGGCTCAGCATGGGCACAATGTTCAGTTCCAGTTCACTTTCTCATTTGCTTCAGATAACAGCACTATGCAGGGTCCGTAAGTCATTTGAAACCCTACCCAGCTTTTGGTAAGGAGAGTTCCCCCTTCTGATTTAAAGGTAGGTCTGCAGTGTGAGAGCAGGCAAGATGTCTCCTGATGACTAATTCATTCCTGGGCTCTTCTTCTGGCCATCTCCTGAGATTTGAGGCTGTGGAGCTGCTCGTATGAACATGTGTGTGCTCATGTTGATGTGTGCCTGTGCTGGCTGGAATGCTAAAATTCAGCCTGTGCTAGTTTTGCTCCCAGTGCACTGCATGCTCCACACTCCACTGGCCATGCAGCCAGAGAGACCTTCCAGCACAGGTGCCAAAGACTGCATCAGACCCCTGGGTGGCAGCTGGCCATTTGGTTGATTGATTACCCACTCCAAACATGAGACAGTAATCTTCAGAGAAACAGACCCAGAGAAAGGGTCAGAGTTAATTGCTTTGAGCATGGATGGTGGTCGGAGAGGGAGATGGTGGCCAGCTCTAAGAGAGAGCAGTGTGGTTCGGAGGTGAAGAGGCAGCAAAAGGGAAGATAAAAGTATAGAGCAAAATCTCAAGGACTCTTGCTTGGCTAGGAGAGACAGAAGAGGACTAGGTGTTTTACAGCAGGATGGGACTCAGCCTCCACCAGCACCCTCATTTTGTCATTGATGGTGTTTGATGGAAAACAGCTGCCCAGGATCTCTCTACAGTGGGACAGTGCAGCCTCTGCCCAGAAATACGTGCTGCATGGTTACAAATGGGAGAAGCTGAGAGCAGAATGTGCTGTTTAATCTCTGTCCCCATTGCCTCTATTGGGATGGCAATGAGAAGTGCTCAGGCAGGTATTTTATGCCTTACAGATTCAAACAACAGATTCTGCTGGAGTCTATACTTAGAAGCAGGAGAATTTAACTTACAAAGGCAGCTCTGTGTTACTACATATTCACAAAAGATATTTTTGAACTCTGCACTACATTACTCCAGGGAAGCCATTCTGGGCTTCACACCAAACCAACTGCATGTTGGGCAAAGGGTTTTGCCACTTTTCTGTACATCTTCAACTGGGTCAATAAGTAAATTAGCCACTGTTACCAAACCTTAACGGGTTATCTTTAGGCACCTACCAGCCTGCACAGTATCTCTCTTTCCACAGAAGTGCTTTGATATATATGGATTAAAAGTGCTGAGTATTAATGCCTCAGTCAAAAAATGTATAACTAGTGTCAAGAGACAGCATATGTTTATATTGCTAAGGCATGTGCCAATGGACGATCCCACTACACAGAGTCTTTCAAGTTATTTTTTTCACGTTTGGCCGTGGAAGGATGTGACGTGGCATGGGAGTTTTGCAAGTTTTGGGGCAGAGCCAAGAGCCCTAAAGAGAGAGAGAGCCTTGTAAGCGCTGCTGCTCTGCTTTGGTCTTTTGTTAATGTCGGTTCAAGGGGAAATCCACAATGGTCCTGGGCTGAGGGCCCCAACAGAGCCCTTGCAGGCTCTTCACCACCTCTGCTCCAGGGCTGCACATACGGAGAAAATATTCCCAGGCACAAATCTCCTAGTTCTCCTTTGCTGGAAGGACAAACCACATGCCCTAAACATTTGGCATTACACAGACTTAAGGGCAATGGTGATGTCTGAATGGAAAAAGGTCATTAAAACATTAACACTAGTCATAATTAAAAGCCACAATTTCTAACATTAAACTGGAATCTTAATGGCCAGATAAGACCAATGCTTCATCTAGTCCAGTCTGTGGAGCCTCCAAAAGTAGTTTATCATGGCTAGCCCACAGAGAGGTAGAAAAGCCACAGAAATGGACAATACTTAAGACTTGGAGAAGTTTCTTCCTACTCCATACTTGCATTTTGAGCAGATTTAAACTGTCAACAAGAAAGTTTCTGTCTCTTCTGTTAACATATATAAATAGATATATGTATGTATTTACATTTAATGCAACTGTGCCTGTTTTCAATAATTACTGAGTACCTTGAAACCTTTACCTTGATGACCAGTGCAGGGCACAGTGACTAACCAATTGGCTATGTCTGTCTGGGCCCAGCCATTCCTTGTGATACAACAATGGCAAAGACTGAGTCACAGTGGTCACTAGTGTGTCCTGTCCAAGCCCTCCTGGTCATATGAGTCACCTGGCTCCGTCACATCACCAGATCATCTTGGGAACTTAAGTTGTGTGGGCTGGAGTTGAATCACCAAGACTATATGAGGCATCTCAGATCCCAAGATAGTTCAGTTGCTCCAGTAAACTGCAGGTAAACTCCAAAGATGGCCTTTAAAAATGCGGTGAGGTATGCTCCATCTTTAATATTTAAGCAGAGCAATTGTTGTTTGGGTTTGTTTTCTTCCGCTCAAACTGATGCTGCCTGTGACTGTTGCATCAGTTGTGTTATAAGGTAAGCTGGACCTCTCCTGTCCCCTCCCACATGTTGGCCTCGTTTTTGAGCTTGTAGAAAGGACTGCTGGGAAGCCAGAGAAAAGACATTGCTGGTCACTATGGAAGAAGAAATAGCTTGATGAGAGGAACTGCTGGCTGTCATGGCTTTTGGAGAAAGAGTCAAGAATGAGGGCTGCAAGGGTTTTGGCTGAAGAATTTGGAGGAGGCAGAGTGAAGGGCCTTGAGGTGGAGACAAATGAACAGGAGATGAAGGTCGAGGACTCCTCCATGGTATAAAGTCTCAAACCTTATGTGTGGGGTGGAGAGAGGCTGGATCCTCCTATTGATCACCACTGCCTGGTGGGCCTGCAGTGCTGGGGGAACATGGAGGCTGTGGAAGGGCAGGGTCTCATGGGGACCTCTGTGGTCCTGAGCTGAAAGAAGACGAGAAAACTCTCGATATGATTCAGAGAACAGCCTTGCAGATACATCACAAGCCCTCCCTGCAGGGATCTGCCTTGGGATGATAGGACATTCCCTATGCCAGCCTCTCTGCCCTCCTGAGGCTGCCATCAAGGAGGACATCTGGGGAAAGTGTGGCAGCACCTGAGCTGCATTTCTGCCTTGGGAGACCCCAGCCCTGTGCTTACTGTGCAGTATTGATTGCATGCTCAAAACTCATGTTTTGCAGTATCCCTCTGCTGGTGAGATCACCAGACAGTACCTATTGCTTGAGTGCAACAACTTTTTAATAGGTAAAATACAATGGAAAAAGATCATCCTGATTCCAAGCACTTGTTAAAGAGTCTTAAAACCCCCAACCACAGCAGTCTCTGGGGCAAAACATGACTCACTGTCTTTGGCTGTCATCTTTGGTGACATTGCTGGTGACTAAAGGTTTTTCCCAAGCAGCAGAAAGCTTAACTCTTGATTTGCAGCAGGGGCTGATATATTAATACCAGCAGTATTTCTCTTTTGCTGTTCCCAGGGTGCAGTATAGGTTGGTGAAGAGTGACTATACCTCTTCCTGTTGGGCTGAGGGGAAGAAATACATGGGGGATGCTAGAAGCTGTCCTGCCATTACAGATGGGACAAAATGGGAGGCCAGCCACCTTCCACTCATAATAATCAGGAGCTCATTAAGGATTCTAATCAGGCAGAAATATTTTCCTATCAGCTCATTACAAACTGTAATGAGATTGCAGCTCTGGGTTGTGGCTGCTTTTTCTCTTGCTGGAGGTAACGAGTGCATCTGCTGAAGGCTTTGGTAGCTCGTTTGGTGGGCACATGGGTGATGTGGAGAAGGAAGGGGAGAAAAGGGCAGGGGGCAGAGTCAGGAGCAGTGATGTTGCCCCAAGGAGGGGGCGTGTTTTACCTGGTGACCTGGAGAAAGGCAAGTATTTCGCTGCTTATCTGCCTGGGGAAAAGCTGAGGGAAGGGTGGTTAGGGGAAGTCCTGATCCTGGAGATGTGGTGGCTTTTGAATGCTTGATAGTGTGTCTCTCCTTGGACTTCTTTGCAAGCCTGAAAACGAGTACGTGAGGGGACCTTCATCTTGTCTTGTGTGTAGGTTGTGGGCCTGGGATGGCATGTGTGTGATGGCAGCTGAGGACAGGTGGGAGAAGAGGTGAGAAAAGCAAAGCAGTGCTGAGGCTTTTGGAGGGTGCTGTGTTCTGTGGAGGTTTCTACCTGTCTGTTTTCCTCCTCACCCTCATTTGTGCACCAATGCATTGCTCACGCAGGCTCGAAACACCACTGCCTGTTGGCTCACCAGCACCTCTATTTTGCTCCCTGGACTTTGAAGGGATTTGGCCATGTGAGGAGAAGATTGCAGTAGAAAAGTCTCTGGGAGACTCAAAACATAAACCATGTTTTATTAAGCAGGAATTGACACTTTTGCTGAGGGTAATACTAGGTCTTACTGACTGACCACAGCTACCAGCCCGATATGTGGATCTGTGGCAGGCTGTATTTATTACGAAGATAACCCGTGCTCTTGTTAATCCCCCTGCTGTGTCAGTGACTCAATAACTTCCCAGATTCCTCTGGATCTGCAAAGCCATCTATCTGCTGAGACAAACATCCTCCTTGTCTCCCATCAGTGGCAAAGGTCATCATCAAGGCGGAAGCAAAGAGTTTTTGTGAAATGACAGAAATTGTGGCAAAACTGTTTTGGGAGGGCGATGTAGTCCTGTAAATTCACTACCTGCTTTGCTGTCAAGAAGCTAAATAACAGCTTTTGCTTGTACAGACCCTTCAAAGCAGTGTTGACTTTTTCAGGTTCTGTAGAAAACCCATGCTGTGTCCTTCCTTCCTTCCTTCTCTGGGCTCCTTGTGCCTGATGCTGTGCAGCTAGTGGGGCTGGAGATACTGCAACAAATGGGCCAGGGGTTTCTCTTAGCTGCAAGGACCTTGAGGAACAAACCGTGTCAGAGGGGCAATATCCAAGATGGAAGGAGTATGCACAAGGCTAGGAGGCTGCTATCCAAGAAGAGTTTGTAGATAGAAAGGAATTGTTGAAGATAAGCTAGAAAAGCAGCTTCAGGCTCGATGGCTAGCTCTCCCTTCCTGCAGAGTCAGGAAATGAACCCAAGAAGCATCTGCTGGATGCTGTTGTGTAGTGGTGCGTCTCTCTGGGCTGTATAACCCTCCCAGTAGCCTTTGTTGAAAGCTGCATAGCTATAGCTGTAGACAGACAGGACTGAAGGCACATGATCCGTCTCTTGTGCTGTTTTTCTGTTTGTCTTCCCAGTTCACAACACTGAAGACAAAAGCCACTTAGGAGTTAAAATAGCACTATTCTGATACGGTGTCTAGGTACCGGCTAGTAGGATGTCTCAGATGGAGTCACACCGCCACAGAGGAGAAGCTTTCAAGGAAAAAGACACTTGGAGTCTGTTTGTGTCGGGGCATTAAATAGATTTACTTTAATTTGGACAGAAGAATGTTAAGTACAAAAATTAAAACACACAAGTAATTAGCATCTGAGGTTGCAGGAAGCAATTCATGTAGTAATTCCACAGTGAGCTTGCTGGGTTTAAGGTTCTTGGGTGTGTTCTTATTTTTTTGCTTCTGGCAGTCTTCCAACTGCTATCTCTGTGCTACATTGCTTCACACCTGGATTGACCTGCCTCTATAATGTGTCCTTGACATCCAGTCAAGGTGGTTTTGAAGCAGAAACACTTCTATTAAAATGCTGGTGGGAAACCTGAGGCTCTCTTTCTAGTGCTAATAATAGTGAGTTTGTACCCTTCACCAACGTGGCTGTGCCTTTGTGCTTCCATCTGAGCCCCTTCAGAGTCCCTGGCTGTGCATGCCCGCTTTGGACATCCTTGTTTGCAATACTGGGTGCATGTGTTGGAGCAAATGCAGAGCAGAGGCACAAACGGGGCTGGTGTCCAGTCTGAGTCTGGTGAAGGGCCTGAATACTAGGAACCAAACCAGACCTTCTGGTAGCACTCCTGCTGCTTGCCCATATTCTCAGGCTGCATTTCCCTGTGTACGGTGCCATTTCTCCACCCAAGAGCGAGGAGGTAGAGAGCTTGGTGTGGCAGCAATGGAAGCCTTGTTCGTGTTACGGGATTTAGCCAGGAAGGTCTCCGGTACTCGTACGAATTCCCCTCTGCCTGATCTGGGGGGTACCCAAGGAGTCATGTGGCCAAGGCGTGCTGAGATGGCTGTGCAGCGCAGCTCTTCCGGCAGGCAGCCTGTGCAGGCTGTGGAAAGGAGCGTGAGTAATTATGTGCTGTGTTACAACACAGCTACACAGGGAGGTTTAAATGGCTCTTTCCAGCTATTGCCTGATTGCTGCTGTGTTAACAGGAGCCAGGAACCTCTCTTGGCATTCACGCTCCCTTCCCCCACACACATACTACAGCATTTATAGCAGAGACTTAAGCTTTGAGCTAATCTTGCTGCTAGTGTTGCAATCTTCTACGTTCACTGTCATCTCTATCCTTCCTTTCCAAAACTGTCCCATGCCTGCTCTCAATCCATCTATCACAGCCCCTTGCCTGCTACTCAGAGTGTTGGCATTGGGGCACTAGGAGACAAGTGCATGGCTTGGCACGCACAGTTTTTGTAGCAGTAGATAGAGCAAGAGAAAGCCATAGAAAAGGCACATTGGCTCAGTTTCATTAATGCACTGGGCTTTAGGAAAGATGAGACTTATCTTGAAGCAAATGGCCTAAATCAGGCTATAGAGATGCTTCAAATGCATGGAGATCTTCAGGCTTTCAACTCCAGAACAGCTAGTACTGCAGACTTTTTTTTTTTTTTTTTTTTTTTTTCAGTATGCTCTAGCATGGTCCCCAAAACAGTCTAGGGCTTCACTTTGGACTATAACCATTCTCCAACCAATATACTCAGTGTTTCCTTTTGCTTCTGTATCAGCTGGAAAAAAGGAGGAGAAAAAATGGAGTAAGCTGGTGAGATAGCCTGGCTTGGATTCTGCATTAAGATCCTCTGTTTCCTGAAGTGTTATAGTAACCTTTTCCAGCATAAGTCAATGACTGTGAGTAATGCATGTCCACTTAAGAATCTGTGAGTGGCTGCTCGTCTCAATGTCCTCACCCATCAGCTGAGCCACATGGCCAGCCTTTGCTTCAGATGTAAGTCCTGTGGTGGGGGCAAGTAACCCGGAATTGACCTGCCTGCCTGGGTCTAGAGTCCAGATCAGGAAGGAAAGACAGGATTACTATAAAAAATGAAAGACCAACCACTGAACGGTTAGCATAAAGCCTGGAGTCAGGCTCTGGGTTGGGAAGATGGAGGCAGGGAAGAATTGTTGTGGTTTTGGACATAGTAAATCCATCTTAACATAAGTCTAAGAAAGTGAAGTTGGGTTGGGATTTCTTTCTGGAGGACTAACACAGAATGTGCAGCCTTGGAGAGGGCCAAGATCATATGGTGTGGAAGTAAACACCTATTTTTGCTGCAAAAAGGTTGAACAGTTCATCCCAGACCTCTAGTCTCCTGGCAACAGTGAAGAACAGACCATGCTGGGACCACTATTTTAATCAACCTAATTGCAGGTCCTTTCTCTCCTTTCTCAGCAATCAGCCTCCTGGGAGATGGAAAACCCTTTTGAGTACGTCATCTAAAGGAGACTCCCTAGTTTGCCATGCTGCAGCTACATGTTGCTCAGATCTGTGCAGTACTCTTGTTTCATATTTCTTGCCTGGAAACAAGGCATTACTTTTGGGGGTTTGCATTTTTTCCCATTATTTTAAAATAACTTTGTTGCTTTCACTTCACTGAAAAATTTCCAGTTGGATATTACCTCCAAATGGAAACGCTTTACAGTTCTGACCTGTCTCCCTGACTACCTCTCTGCCTGCCCATGATGTTCAGAAGGCCTCTCTACCTCATGCTTCTGTGCATTCTCTAGAAGTGCTTTCTTGCCTATGCAGATGTGCAAAACAATAAATGTTTTGTGTACAAAGCATACGGTAATAAGAAACACCTACTCTAATCAAGAGAAACATCACTTATTTTCAACCTTCTTAAAAAAGAAAAAGTCTTTTCTTCTAAGACTTTATCAGGGGAGTTAGTTTAATCCTCACTTTCTCAGACTCCTTGACTTCTGCAGCCACTTAGGCTGCCTTTGCAGCATGGGCAATGAAAGAAATCGGCCCTAGTGCTGAGTGGCAAAACATTGCACAGTGGGAAATTTTGGTGTCTAGGATGATACTGCGAACAAGCTCAGAAGTGTGTGGTACACTGATGAACTGGTGTAATGGCTGGTGTGAAGGTGCTTCAGATCAGTACAACTAAACTGCTGTACTTGGTGCAAAGGAACCAGGACGTCAATTTGGCCCTTGCTCTCTTTCACTGTCTGTATCTATTGGCAGTAAAAGACAAAAAAACCCACCCAGTTTTATACTTTTCTCCTCAAAACTGTATACACAACAACGGGTGAACAATACCCACCGCTCTACTTTGCTGCCCTGTGGCAGTGATACAATGCTGGTCCCAGTGTCAGCTGGCAGGGCAAAACACAGGCTTCCTCTTCTGGCTTCCTCCTCTTCAGAGCACCTGAAAACAGTTCAGAAGCCATTTCTGCCCATTTTTTTCTGGTAACACTTTTTTCTCCTCTTTGTTCAAAGGATTGACCTCAAATTTATCCTTTTCATACAGGATACAGGTGACCTGAACGCTTGCCTCTAGCAGTCGCTCTTCCAGGGTCACCACTGGAAAGCCTCTGCTCCCAGGCATGAAAAGAGACTTCTCTTTCCACAGCTGATACTGCAGCACCGCTTGCCCACAGGAAATCTGCCCAAGAAATGGGTAGGACCCAGCACTGAGAAGAGCAGTTGCTGGAGGTTCATGGTGCCCGTGCCCCTGTGGGCATCCTGCCATGCTGGGAACACTGGGTGCCCAGGAAGCTCTCCTGCCCTTCTGCAAGTGAGCTCTGGAGCACCAGGCAGCATCTTGAGCTCTCCTGTGAACCTTGATCAAGGCAATCTGGCAGGCCCTGGGGGAAGGTGATACAATTCTTTCTTTTTTCCCCACTCTGCTCTAGTGCTGTAGCCCAGCAAAGGCCTGTCTGGCAGAGCCGGGAGCAGCACGCAGCCCTCGCAGCACAGGGGCACTAAATAAAACACCTGGTGCTGCTGAATGGCTCCTCAACTCCCATTGTATTGTTGCTGCAGGAATCATACTTTCTTCCCTCATTTGTATCTTTGCCCTCCCTACCCCTTTTCTTTTTAAAAAATCCACTGAGCGATTAGATTTGCAAATGAACGGGCAGGGAAGTGACAACAAAAGGGAGCTGGAGCTGAGGAGCGCAGGTATAATTACTGTAATTAACTCAAGCAGCAGGGGCACAGCCAGCGTTGGGAGCATCACTCAGAGATGCCGTGGGCGAGAGATGGGAGAGGAAGGATGGCCAACCGCAGAGATCGTCCTCTGCCCCACGGTCCCCGTCGCCCGCCTGAGTGTGTCGATAAGCAAAGCAGAGTTGTGCCCTGTCCCTGCGGCAGAGCTGCTTGGACAGGCTGCAGGGACCTGCATCTCCCCAGATGAGCTGCAGCAGGAGCTCGTTCTGTCTCTTACTGAGGTTACTTTGTGTTCTGCTTGGGCAGCTCCTAAGGGGTCGGCCTGAGCCTCCATTTGCTGTAAGTCCCTGGGGGTGGGGCACCCAGCGTGTGGCAGGACTAGCCCCTGGCCAGGCAGACAGAGCCCAGTGCATGGAGGAGAACCCTGCAGCAGCTGAGGCCTTGTGGGAGGAGCTGGGACAACTGAGGCCAGCTGACAGCTTCTCTCAGAAGCTCTTTAGCATCAAGATGCATTACTCGTTGACTTTGCTAGGTGCTGGTCTGTGACTTTATGGTTGGTCTAAGAAATGGCACTAATTATCCTCATCACTGGCACACTGAATACGGAGCATGGCCTTCTCAGTTTGGAGAGAGTTGCCATGGGTCCATACGGACACATGTCTATGGCATGGGAAGGGGTGTTTCATGCACTTCTGATCATCTTAACACCAGAAAAGTTTTATGATCACTTAAGAAGGAAGCAGTATGTCTTTGTCCGCCCTAATTCTGCTAGTTACAGTCCTGTGATCACTTGTTCTCCTCTTGGTGGTATACGCATCCACAACCTGTGTCATGTTTATCTGGGAACACTGCAGGGCATGGTGTTCCCAGCACATGCTCCCTTCCCATTTCCATGGGCATGCTCTGCCCTCCAGCAGAACAATGTGGCAGCTGCCTGCGCAATGGGCGCTGCAACAGCTCTAGTTCTTGGCAGAAGAGCTTCTCCTCTTCTCATAAAGAGATGGGGGGCTGATTTCAAATGGACGTGTTGCAAACACTGCCATTGCTCCTATGCTTGGAGTCTGAGACTGATACTCGTTTTAGCTTTTATAATATTTTTAGATATGACCTTAATTTATTGGGTGGGTGCATAAGATTTAACGTTTGAGAAGTTTCCACAGGAAAACATTAAAAAACCAGAAACAAAATGCCAAACCTCCTTATTTTTGGGACTGCGCAGACCAGTGAGCCTGGGATGTAAACACTTTTCCTAGCCAGGGCTACTGAGCAAAGAAGGCATGTGCAGGGAGCTGCAGGGCTCTGCGACTGTGTAGTCACCCCTAGGAACAGTTACACAGGCTTGTTAGAAGAGGACGGTGTTTTTGTTGCTGAAAGGTTAATGGCCCAAGCTCTGTTCCACATAGGGTTGAAAGCACCTAAATGTGTGTCTGGCATATTTAGAAAATAGATTTGCTGAAGCTGGCTAGGGACTGGTGTGTGTATTTTGCTGTGCTGTAAAAACTTCAAACCTCTCCCTTTTCATTGTGGAAAATATCTGTTACGAGGCAGAAGGAATGCAGAGTTCTGTGAACAGCTTCTGTTTAAACTTGTAACTGCTGATCTAGAAAGCTATAGGAAATAGGATTGGAAGGGGCTTTGAGAGATCATCTGGTCTATCTCCTTGCCCCAGGCATGTTCAGCTGCACCTCCTTTGCCCTTGACAATATTTTGACTGAGCTCTGGGCATTCTATTCCAGTGCTTCCCTATTCTTAACAGATTAACCCAAATCTTCCATGCTGAAGTTGAATTGATTGCCTTTTATTCACCATGGGCATGGAAAACAGATTATGCTTTTCCTTGTAGTAGCTGTTGAGATATTTGAGAACTCTTACAGTGTCCTCCACCAATCATCTTTTCTTTACCTAGACATCCTCTGTATGCTGTTGTTGGCCATGGATCCTAAACCTTTAACCATTCCCCTTCTCTCCCACACGCTCTCCAGTTGGCCTCTGTCTCAGAGTGGACACCCAACACTGGATGTAATCCTCCAGGGAAAAACCTACATCACAGGTCTGTCAGACTAACCTTAGTGTGCCAATATGATACTTGCTTGTCCTGTGGTGGTGAGACATGATTTTTACTGCTTTTCAGTTTGTGGTGTACAGTAACTTCCAGACTCCTTTTTGTAGAATTGCCACCTAGAAGGCTGTTTCTTTTTTTTGTATGTATGAAGTTGATTGTTCCTGCTTAAGTCTAATTACACGACTATGTCCTGGTTGAATTTCATGTTGTGTTCTCAGATCATTTGTCCAATTTGCTGTGATTGTCTCGTATTCTATTTCTGTCCTCCATGTATTCAGTCCCTCCCGGCTTGATGTCATCTGCAGATTTAATAAGTATACTCTTAGTCCATTATCCAAGTCATTAATGGAAACATTGACTAGTGCTGGACTCTCCAATGAACACCTGTAGGATCCACTCAACACATCTTTCATCTGGCAATGAAATAATGATAACTATTTTCAAGAAATGTTTTTTCTAACCAAATGCTATTATCCCACAGTAGATTCACCTAGACAGTCTTTTCTTGAATATCGTGAGTCACATGTCAAAATGTCAAAAGCTTCACTAGAGTCGAGACGTAGCACCCACTACCTCCCAAGCCCTGTAACTCTGTTGGAAAAGGAAACTAGATCACTGTGACTAGAGCTGCTTTTGTAAATCCATATTGGTTGTTATGCTTGTCTTTAAGAATAATTTCTACCTTGGGTTCAGGGCTCTCCTGCTGAAAGGATATGGTTCAGCACTTTAAAATAATAGCTCTCAGCAGCTTCATGTGTACTCATAAAATCCACTTCATGTTTGGAGGTGGTTACTTACTAATAGTATTATTTATACTGAAGGGAAGACTGAGACCCAGGAAACACTCATCATCAGTCACACACAAAGAAGGCTGGACCTAAGAACTGAGCCATGGAAACTTGTTCCTAGGTCCTGGTCCAAAAATGTGACTGAAGTGAGCCAGGTTGCACCCTAATGCCTGTGGCCAGCATGATTCCACAGCAGCATCAGCAGCTTTCTTCAGAGATGCAACCACCAAACAGGGCTGGTTGTGACAACCAAACCTCCTCAGGCTGAAGAGGCTCACGGCTCGTGCCTTCAGCTTCCCAGCCAGCTGCGCCGGGCACTGGGCTCCCTAACAGACACCATGTAGTGGCAGTGCTTAAAAGAAGCAGAGTAAGCATAGTCCCACATTCCCTAGAGAAATTACATCCTAACCCAGGAATGAGGATCAGGCTGTGCATCCCAGTTGCTCAGAGGTGTCCTGGGCTAAGAGTTTGGGCTGGCACCTTGCTCCAGGCATGTCCTCCCTCCCTGTGCATGCCCTGCTGCTGGCTTTGGTGGCCTGTGGCCCCATCCGCTCTGCCTTGCCCAAGGGGTATGTGGGTGCCATCTTTCTGCCTTGGGTGAGGAGTGGTCCTTAACTCCAGACCACTGCCTCTCTGGGCTGAGCATCGGCACACCGTTCTGCTGAGCACCTCAGCTGCGTGCTAACCCTGACGGCAGCCTGCTTGATTGGGTTCCTTGCCTCCTTCTGCAAACATGGGCATTTAAATGCCATACGTTCAGCAGACAACTGCCAGGGAATCTCGAATTGCAATTGTCTACCTCTCTTGTTGCTGGGATAATTGGATGGTAAAAAGCAGAAATACTGATTTCCCCCCCAATAAGTGCATTTAGGTATTTTTAGCAAGCAAATGTGTCAAAATGCAGAAGCTACTAAATATAGAAAGTCTCTGCTTTTTTTTTTTTTTTCCTTTTCTTGAAATCTTATTGATGAGAACTCTGCCTCATGTACTTAGGAAAGAAATGAAGCAATCAACAGCAATATATAATTTTTTCCATTTTGGGGAAAAGTTGTTGTTCTGACCCATTAATTCCCAGCTGTACTCCAACATCACACTGGGCAGTGTTAGTGTGACCGAAGGGATTCTTTCTAAAGTTCTGAAAATAAGGTTTTTAGTTTCTTAGCTCTGCCAAGGAAAGACCCACCTGTCGCTGAACTATGTTGTGAGTGGGTGAGAGCTAGATGGAGAATTCAGGAGAAAGGGAAAAAAAAAATCACAACTGCTAACATGTAGAATGCGCTCTCAGTCACCCTTCCTGCCTGTCTCTTGTCCATTTTCATATCTGAAGCCCTGGTGCTGAAGTCAAGCCTCCATGTATATGCGTAGGATCAAGGGGCTCAGACTGGAACTTTTCAGGGCAATGATCCCCTAATTAGATGCTTGAAAAACTCATAGCATGCTTTTAGAAATAATTAGAAAAATAAGGGCTGATGCAAATTTGTGATAAAATGGTGTGACTCATCAAAATGTCATCAAATTACTTTAAAAAATGTTATCCTGTTGCTTCTTAAAGTGACTTTAAGCCCAGTAAATATGCTTTAAGTCATGGGTGCTACTGGAGCATGTAATAGTGCCAGCAGAACTGGGATGCACGTTTGCTGCTACAACAGATCAGATGGCCACAGTGGGTCTAGTTTTCTTGTGGCTTATACTATTAGAAGTTGACAGTGCTTGTGAGGTAGGAAAGAGGTGTTCTGCTGTAAAAAGGAGAGCATCTGGCCATGGAAGACCTGCTTTCTTCCTCATGACTTTTACACTTTTTTTTCTTGGATGTTTCTGAAGTTTGAATATTCCTTAATTTAGCCAGAGTCCTTAAGACAAGGCTGGGGAATGTATTTGAAAAGTGCAAAAGGTGCCCTTTTTGGAGCCACCTGAATGTAGAAGAAACATCTAGAGGTGCTTAGCACAACAGGCTTTCCCAGCTCGCTAGGGAATTGGGAGCTAGATGCAGGTGCAAGCAATTGAGCTTTATTTCCCTTCTGTACTGAAAACCTCTTCCCAGATAGGCATAGGCCTAGCAGCAGAAAACAGCAGATTAACTGGGAAGTGTGGAAAGCAGTGGAGCCCTGTGTTCCCTCTCTGGTGTGCAGCACCCTGGCCACATGCAACCTCTCGGGCCATGCCTCTGTCAGAGCTGCAGCAGATTCTTGGTGCAGTGCAAGACAGTGCAGTAAAGGCCCTGCTGTCTCAGAGGCTCTGCACAGATCTCTGTAGAGATCCTTCATAGGATGCAGCCATCCTCTGGTTGTGCGTGTGTGGGCTCGGTGGTTGCAGGGCAGGGAGAACTTCTTCAAAGATGATGATTGCTGAGCACCTGGGTTTTACACTTGTTCTTAGTGGGTTCAGCTTGCTGCCATCTCTGATGTACACCTCAGAAGGGATATCTCTAGGGAATGGGCTCAAACAAAATCAGAAGGAGAGCAAGTATCAGCATGGAAGAGAGCCTGGAGGTCCATCTTACTCAAATCGTTGTGGTTTTGCAAAGTTGTTGGCTGAAAAACTACTTTTCAGAGAGTTGGAGTTTGAACTTTGTTGTGACAATTATTCACTGAAGCACTCTCCTGTTTGGGTTCTCTGCTTGGTGATAATACTGTTGAATTCACATTTCACATGTCCCTTCATAGAAACTTGGCTTTTCTCTGCTGTCCATTTGCCTGTTTTTGTGAAACTTGTGAAAAATGTAATACCTGCTGGAGATGTAGCAATGTCAAAGATTTAGCTGAAATTTGCCCACAAATTTTTAAGCTCTGGGGAGGTAGGAGAGGCAGGAGGAATGTCAGGCTGCTGCAGTTGCAAGCAGTATATCTCTGTGAGCCAGGCTACCCTAGGAAGCAGGCTTTGTAAAGCCTTAGTGCGTTTAGCAGAAAGTCCCAGACAGGCTCTTCCTTGCTCTTGCTGTTAGTTCCCAGAGGGTGCTTACAGCTTGCATGCTTGGGAGACCTTGGGGATGGAGTCTTCTTCCTCTCATGTGGTTAGCTCTTGCAGGGACTCCTGTCTCTACACACCTCCATGGCCTCCACACACCCCTTTCCCTAGCCATCATGTCATCTTCCCTTCCCTGTGTTGCTCTTTCTCCTCTACTTCCAACAGCCCCTTGTTCTTCTTCCCCTCTCTACCCTCTCTTGCCACTCCTTCCCGTCTTCTTACAAAAAGCTGGCTTGGGGAATAGCAGAAAGGGTTAAACCTGCAAGGTCTCACTGCTACAGAAGCCTTGGTGGCCTCACGAGTTGTAAAGTGCCTTTTTGGCATGCAGAGCTGTGAGCAGCCTCCCTCTCCCCCTTCTCCTCAAGCTCTGCGCCAGCGGGCAAGCATTTGCAAAGCAAAATTACAGAGCTCTCTGGGTAATGATCTGCCCGTTCCCTACAGCAGGTGGCTGGAGGCTGAATCCACACCACTCCCTCTCAGCTCTATTCCCATGCATGTCAGGAAGAGACAGTTATTCCTCCCTTACAGCTGCTTTCAGCCGAGAGAGGCCAGGGGATTCACCCTCCCAGCAGAAGGATGCCATGGGGGTGAATCTCTCTCTGCAAACAGCTGCAGTGGGCTCCGACCAGAAAGGCCAGATTCAAATGCCAGCCACGTGCATGGGCAGAGAGGAGATGGCATCGTCACTCTGACTCGTACAACATGGCTGTGCAAAGAGCAGCACCACTTCCTGCCTGCCTATTCTTCTCCGAGCATCGGGGGCAGAGAGGAGGAATCCGGATGCATTGGGCAGGTCACTTTTAAAACCCCTGTGAGTCTTAGGCTGACTGCAGGGACCCAACAAACTCTGCTAGCATTGCTGGGGAGGGGTTTGGAGGCTGTCTTGACTTTCCTGCAAAGATTTAGCGTAGCCCATGGTGGTCACTTCTAATCATAACTGCCTAACCTGCTGCATTTATCTCTATTTCTTCTGTCATTTGCTTACCCAAAGAAAGGCTCAGCAGGTGTGTAACGCAGCCCACAGGCCCACGGGTGAACAGGTTAATCCTAGCTCTGCTCCATCCATGCAATTCCCTTCCCTTCCCTTCCCTTCCCTTCCCTTCCCTTCCCTTCCCTTCCCTTCCCTTCCCTTCCCTTCCCTTCCCTTCCCTTCCCTTCCCTTCCCTTCCCTTCCCTTCCCTTCCCTTCCCTTCCCTTCCCTTCCCTTCCCTTCCCTTCCCTTCCCTTCCCTTCCCTTCCCTTCCCTTCCCTTCCCTTCCCTTCCCTTCCCTTCCCTTCCCTTCCCTTCCCTTCCCTTCCCTTCCCTTCCCTTCCCTTCCCTTCCCTTCCCTTCCCTTCCCTTCCCTTCCCTTCCCTTCCCTTCCCTTCCCTTCCCTTCCCTTCCCTTCCCTTCCCTTCCCTTCCCTTCCCTTCCCTTCCCTTCCCTTCCCTTCCCTTCCCTTCCCTTCCCTTCCCTTCCCTTCCCTTCCCTTCCCTTCCCTTCCCTTCCCTTCCCTTCCCTTCCCTTCCCTTCCCTTCCCTTCCCTTCCCTTCCCTTCCCTTCCCTTCCCTTCCCTTCCCTTCCCTTCCCTTCCCTTCCCTTCCCTTCCCTTCCCTTCCCTTCCCTTCCCTTCCCTTCCCTTCCCTGTGCCATCCTGCTTCCCCCTCCCACCCTGCCAAACCCTTTCTGTATGGGCAGCAAGGATATGGAAGCCTGTAGGATTCCTTTTCACTGTTTTGGGAAGCATAGGCATTTTACATCAGCAGGAGGGAAGGAGTGGCAGACCCCAGGCAAAGAAGAGCAAAGACCCCAAAGCATGTCAGATCCACTTTCTTTTGGCTGCTGGGGGTAAACTCTGAGAATTAGGAAGATGAAACTGTTTACCTTTTACACTGTTAGGAAGGATGGGTGCTGTATGTGGTTTTGGATAAGAACCCCACCCGGATCTCTATACCCATTTTATCCTCTGGAGTCTTGACCAGAGGAGAAATCCCAGAAAGAATCCTGGTAGGAGCCCCGTATCCGCATTTATCTCGCAACATAAATATTTAATAAACAAAGCCAAATACTGTTAAAGGGCATTCTGAGACATTAACTTATTCCCCTAAGCAATAGAACAAACAAAGCAACTTCATTGGCAGTAATATATAACATAGTGTCTGAGTGTCTCCCTTTGGGTGGAAGAGCCGGGCTTGCTCAGGTAAGTTACGGTCTCTGGGGACTGGAATGGATCAAATTGCACTCACAAGGATGCAGGATTTCCAGGATCTCCTGCACTATGAAAGTGAAGCTCTCCTTGAGGGGGACTTCAGCCTGGTCCCTGCAGGAAACCTGTGTGGCCACAGAAGTGACACACAAAGCTGGGAGAGTCCCAGATTCATAGCCCTGTTGCAACTCCCGAAGGCATCCAGAGGAAAAGAGTGAATGCTGCCGCCCTGGTGTGGTTGCCTCTGGGGCTCCATGTTACTTCTTATGCTTTTTGACTTCTGGATGAAAACAAAACTCAGTGAGCAATAACCTCAGTCCAGCAGACAGAAAGACAGGGTGAAATGGGGGATAACAGAAATGTGGATTGTAGCGAAAGAGGAAGCAAGGGGGCAGAGACCATGTGGAGGGGATGAGTCTAGGGGACAGAAATCTGTGAGTTATGCCCTCTTCCTAGTTTCCCTTCAGAAGTTTAGTTCTTTTTAATGCTGTGTGGGTCCTGTAAGAAGTAACGTATGATAGAGCACATATCTATATAAGATTGGTGCGTGAAGTACTTTAAAATCTGTTATAATTGATAAAATGTCACATGTATTGCAATTTTGCCTGTCTCTTGTATCTTCTCCCTAGTGATCTTAAAGCACATTGCAAGCTTTCCATTCATTGAGTTTGCCAACATCTTTGTAAGTCAAACTTATTCCTGGTTTACAGATAACAAAATTTAAACTAAAAGTTCAAATGGTGAAGCTGAGAAAGCAGTGCTGGTTGACTTGAAGCCTGTCCATCCAGGCAGTCACCAGTACAGCTGTGACTTGTGCAGAGCCCAAGGAAGAGCTGAGGAAGAGGAGGCTCGTGGTGCTCCCTGCTAGCAAACACTGCTACCTTGTATTTGCACCTGCACCTCATGGGAGAGCTTCATTTATTGGCACGGGGCTGACTCCAGTACAGATCCAGCCACATGAACAGTCCCCAGAGGGAGTTGTTAAGCTTTTAGGACACAACCAGTTTGGGCTTTGAAGTCTGCGGCTGTGCTCAGGGCAGGTCCCTCATTGCTGGGGCTGCCCAAACTGGCTCAGGCTCCTCCAGCCGTTCTCCAGTCCATTTGTTCCTGTCATTTCTGCATCGCTCAGCCCAGAAATGCTGCTGCCAGGGAGCGGCGTGCCTGTGTACACTGCCTTGTTGGTGGCAGCAAGGCAAGAGGGCCTTGGCCGGTGCTTATTTTGCTCTTAGCACTATCACCCTGCGGAGAAAAAATTGCAGCACTGGTGTAGAGTGGTTGGTGTCCCTTGACATGTGATGTACCTCTGGCAGATGAAAATTTGGTACTTTCAACACAAGAGAAGGCAAAGCTAGGGATGGGTAATTCAGTCCCATTGGACCCCTCCCCTATCTCCATTTTTTTTTTTTGAGAGCAGTGGCTTCTCTGCCTCTCTTTGCTGCTGGACAGCCCTGTCACAGCCTGTTAAGTCAGCGGCATCTCGCAGCACTGCCCTCGTGCTCCCCGTGCTCCCTCATGCTGGCGGACTGTGAGCGCATGTGCTGGAAAAGGACTGAGGGTACTCAGGCCAGATGCCTGTCCCAGGAGGCTCTTCCTGTCTAACTGGGCCAGTCTGGCCAACAGTGGTGGTTTGGTGGTGACCCCTGTGAGCATCACTAGGTTGTTTGCAGTCCTGTTCCCAGGTTTACCTCAACTCAGAGACTGCTATTTAGACGCGCCTCACCCCTTGCCTGAGCTGCTCCCCTCCCTGCTAGGCTACAAGTAGAGAGCAGCAGTGTGGGGCTTGCTGCAGAAGTCGCTCTTGTGGTCTGAGATCAGGCAGGCTTCCTGCACCTGGGGGCTCTTGCTGGTGACTCGGAGCCTGTATCTTTTCTGTGCCCAAAGAGAGAAGGCAGGATTGGATTTTGATCCCAGATACAGCTGCATTGAGCCAGAACCATTGGTCTTTGGTAAACCAGAGCTGGCACAGGTCTTCAGGGCTATCAAAGCAATGCAGTTTCACCAAAATCAAATCCTCCTCAAAACTAAAGATGTTCCCACCCTCTGGGAGGATACTCTACAGAGCCAAGTCAGTCTGGCTTGAAAATGTGTACTCAGTCCAGATCCCAGTCGTCTCCTCCGACTGTTCTGCAGCACGCTCTCACGAAAGTGATTCTTCTCAATCCCCTGCACATGTGCCACTGAATAAGGAAAAGGAGATGCTGCCAGAGTTCACACTGAGTGCCACAGGGATCTAGAATAAATACTGCCATGTAATAGATTTTTATCCACTGCCTTGCCGTAATCCCCATCTGAATCCCTTCCAAATTGCAGTCAGGCGGCTGTTTGTACAAGTCAAACATTGATTCAGCTGCTCTTGAAAGGGATTGGGGGAGTGCAGGCTGGAGGGAGCGCTAGCCAGGGAGCTGGAATAATGGGATTTATTTGTTATGTGCCGAAGGGTTAAACTCTTTTCACAGTGCCCAGCACCAGAGTATCTCCCCTTTCCACACACAAGGAGGAGGTATTCACAGAAAGGATAATTGTTTAAGCAGTGAGCCTGGCACCTCGAGGAGAGCAGGATCTCGTCCGGCTTGAGGAGGCTGTGGGCTGGGAGACCTCCTTGCAGTGCTGGGTAATCACCTGCTCCTTTGGGGTCAGAGCAAACTGCAGTTTCCTCAGCATCCTGATAGTGTGTATGGGGCTTTGCTTCCTGAGTTGTTCCTGGAGCTTCATATATTCCCTGTCAAGGCCCTTGGCTAGGATTGCTCTTCTTCCTAGGGGTGCTGGGTGGCAGGGGAATGACCTGGTGCCCAGCACGTGGGGCCTCTCCCAGGTTTTCTTAGCCCATCTCAGAGCACCTGTGTGAAGTGAAGGAGTCCAGAAACAGTCCCGGAGTCCTGGGCAGCAGCCAGCAGCACCGCTTTGCTCATGTTATCAGCCTTTCTTAGCATCTGCAAGGATTTTTCTCAGGGACAGACAGACCTTTCAACCCTTCACTGTGTTTTATTTCCGCTTCATTTCCTGCCTCCTCAATGGGCTTTGGCATCGTGCTTTTCTCTTTGCCCAGCACTCGCCTGTCAATGGCAGGGTCAAAGCACAGAGCTGTCACAGACTTGGGAGGCCTTGGCCCTTGGGACTGAGACAGTTTCAGGCAACTCATACAGGGGTACATGTGCTGTGGTACAGGCCAGCTCCTCACACCAGCCTTCCAGCTGCCAGAATGATGGAGAGCCACAATGAACACCAAGCAACCAGGACCAGGACTGTTTTGCTCTATGAGTGGTGACTTCTGCAGGGCTCAGCCTCTCTCAGAGTACTTCCATCCCCGTGTCATGCTCAAGCGCAAGGGAGGAAATCCAGCAGAGCCTGTTGCAGGTTAAGTAAGCATATCCCACTTCCATAGACTGGGACAGGCTGGAAAGAAATGCTGTGGTGCAGAGACCAATTCTTGGCCTGTGCTTTGTATGCACTGAGCCCAGAATTTAGTCATTATTAAGTAATTTTACAAATCTTCTTTCCTTTCTGCTTGCTCCAGATGGCCATGCCTGCCACTTACAAGGGTCCTGCTGGTGCTGGATTAGCTGTGCAGCATCTCCAGCAAGTTAAGAGCTCGGTGGAGGTGTTCTCCATGGTCCCCATGGTTCATACATGATTTGTGAGCACAAATTGCTTGGGGACCATCTGTATGGTCCTCGGCGCTCAGCGGTAGTCCTAGGCACTGCAGCCTCAGGTCAGCACTCACTGCTGCTGCCTGGAGTGCAGAAAAATGAACAAGAGAGAAGGTAAGCAGAAGGGAAGGATGCAAATTCCCTGAATGCTGAACATTGTTTTATTGATGGGGGCTAGGTAACTGGCAATGATGGTCTGCTGGACCAAGGGAAATTTCCCTGGCTGTTGATCACTGACAGGCAAATCAGGGAGGTTCAGTCTAACCAAAGCCAGATCTGAGCAAAACCTCAAGTTCAGCTGATGAGGAATGTTGAGCAATCAGTGAAATGGCTGAAGAGTTTCTGTATGGGGTATTTAGGTTCATTTCCACACCTGCAGCAAACAAGCGGGATTATGGTGCCAGCCAGAGTGGCTGCAGCTCAGTGGCTGGGGCAGCCCTGTGTAAGGGAGCAAGGGGCATGCTGGCAGTGTTTGACTCCTAGGTGGCTTGAATCTTGCAGATCAAATAAAAATTCATTGAGGGAGAGGAAACAAATTATCATCCGATTCACAGAGCATCCTGCTGCAACCAGACTGGCCACAGATTCAGGGTCATCTCAGGATGGGGAGGGAGAGGAATGGGGCTGTCCACTCTCCAGGAGAGTAAGAGCAAGAGGCTTAAGGCTCCTCCGTGCTAGAGAAAGTAACAGAGTGCCCTGGAGCTCACAGCCCTGCTTGAAAATGATGGAGGCTGACAGATCTGGGATTAATCTAAAGGTTTCAGCTCTCTGAGCACCGAGTGGAAATTCGCCTGGAAACCACGGTGCAGGAGCTCAGCATGACGAAAGCACTAACTGGAAGCGGGGGGAGGCTGAGGCACGTGTGGGTCAGATAGCTTGCCCCGCCTGATTATGCACAAAGGCTAGAGCCCTTGTCTCCTGCTCTCCCAGCCATGTGTCTGGGTAGGGAGGGAAGGCATTTAGTGCTAATAAGAGCATTGAAAAATAGGCCACTTTTTTTGTACATTAGGCAGACTGTGCTGCGGGTGCAACTTTGCATTGCTGATTAGATGTAAAGGAAAAGCTACACCCACAATGCTCAGCACTCGTGATTGCACCTGGTCACGCTCTTGGAGCAGACGGGTGTTTGACTGGGTCAGGCAGACTGCGCAAGTAATACAAGCTGTGGTTTTGCCTTCGCAGGCATTTGTAGGTCCTAGACTGCTTGTGCAGGATGGGAGGGAGAGTGGGAGGTTAGCTAAGAGCTGGGATCAAGGTGTGCTTTGCTAAGGCAGACTTGGCCTTCTCTTGTTCAGCTTGCCTAGCTGCATAAGGGAAAGGCTACCACCCACTGTGTCTATAGCTTTCCTATGAGGCTAAGATGCTGATCTGTTGCTCAGTTCTGAATGTGGAAGACCAAGGCACTCCTTTTCATCTGTTTCGGCATCCATTAAAACTGCTGCTTTAGCCTATAGAGTTATGGGGACATACAACCTTCATACTACATCCAGGTGTGGTCTGGACATGCATATGTACCCCTTGCCCTCAGACACCAATACCCTTCAGATGAGGCTGACAACAATCTTTTCTCTATGCAAGAAAGCCACAAATTCTCGTACATCCTGCGCTACATGAGTCTCCGAGTATTAGCACAGCTGTCACACTCAGCCACGTCTGCACATTCATGCCTTCATATCCAATTCCAATACAACAACGCCGTCACCCCTGTTGCTCACATCAAAGGACCGAATGCATCACAGTGCACAGTGTAAACTCCTTTCAGTTAACTTGCTCTATAAATACATAACGCACAGTGAGCGGGCGTGTGTAATACGTACCTGTGTACGGTTCTTCCAAGCACTGTGGATGGGATTGCTCATATGATTATTTTAAAGTCACTGGGCTACATCTTCTGCAGTAAATATAAACTGGTGCAGCACAGTGGTGTTGCCAGTTTATGCTAGGTGAGGATCCAGCCTATAATGTTAATCTATAATAGAAAATTGTTTGTGTTCCTGAAAAGCGGAGATATTTTGTGTGTGCAATCAAATCGGCATTCTTATCCAGGCTTCTACATGGTATAATTATAATTTCAAGGTTATAATTGTTATTAAATTATTAAATAAGGTAGTAGTGGAAGGTTAGTTTATAGTTGTGGTGAGATTTTTATCTCTTTGATGTGATATTGCCAAACTGAAATCAACACGGTGATATGTCCCAGTGCATAAACTGGATATGTAGCAGAGATGAATGAACACAGGCACGATTTCAGACCAACCAGCCAAATCTGAACACATGTCCTATTCTAAGCAAGGAGTTTAGGAGAAAGAATTTTCAGCTCCATGATCCACACACCCAGTCATTATCAGAGACATTATGATGGTCTCTCCCTGCTTGAATTTTAGAAAAACTCAAAGGCTGAATTGCAATACAGTCGTTGCTAATTCAGAGTAAGTGGGCGACGTTGCAGCTGGTGTCTGTTTGCCCATCTGATATATGAATAGCAATCGATTTGGATTTTTTTCTCTAAACATGGTGTGTTATTGAATATGAGATCCTTGCCAAATCTTCATGAAGAATTATGCTTGGTTTTGCCAGAAGACCGATGCAGCTTGGTCACCCTGTTAACGGGTGAAGCATACAGTCCCCTCCAGCCTGGGCAGCTGTTTCTCCATGGACATCTTCCTCTGTGTTTAGCTTCAGAAACGATAACACTTTGAAGCAAATAAAGGAAATAAGTGCTCCAGTTCCAATTCCTGTGCTAGATGAATTTCCAACAAATGTATGCTAATACTCATCCTAGGTTTATTTTATGACCTTCTTTTTGTTCTTTTCCATTTAGGTTTACCCTCCTATAAGACCTTATCTCTTCTTCAGAGAGTCTGCCAAGATTTGGAGATTATTGTCTTTTTATTCTGATATCATATGGTTATTATGTATAATGTATGGTTTGTTAATGGCAATATTATTAATTGCTATCACAAACATCTTGTAGCATGGGTATACCAACCGAGCTTTAGAGCTATTTCAAGCTCATTTTATTTTAACTTATAAATCAACTCCTTCAGCCCCATCATCATTTATCACACTTTTCTGAAGTCTGTTCTAAGCTGTTAATCTCATTCTGGGACTGAGGTGTGGGGAGAAGCCCTTTTCACGATCGAGTTGACAGCAAGTCTGCTGCCTTGAGATCTTGGGAGACAAAGCACCACGTAAGCGCTACATACTGTTGGGAACATCAGAGGAGTAACTCTGTGAAAGCACTGCGGTTTGTGTTTATTTTCCCTCGGTGATGTCTGCATTAAACCACTTCGTTTACAAGTGATGACAAAGTTGTTCTCTGCTGCAAGCTGAGCCTGAAGGCAGGAGGCCAGTGTGTGATGGAAAAGACAGAGTTTCTCAGAGCGATACATTGCCTTTACTTTCTCACAGCACACAGTTTTGAGGAGGAAATTCTTTGGCTTGATGTTTAAGTACTGGAGACAGAGTCAGTGATGCAGGGGTGGGAGGGAGGTAATGGGCTTGGATGCATCAATAACAAACTTGAATCTTAAACTAAAACATGAAGTGACATACCTGCCTCCTTCCCCTCCCTCCTGCTGTCTGTGACAGACTTGGATGAGGCTTGGGGAAGTTGGGGAGTTAACAAATCTTTTTTAGCAAGTGACTTTGCATCTCTACACATATGGGGATATATTGTGCCAGTCCCTAGGACGATGTGACGTGACAAGTGAAGAGACAAAAGATCTCTAAACCTCATGCAAGAGACCATGTGCAATTTCTGTCTTTCTTTTCCAGTGTGTATGAAGTGAGCTGTACTGCAGACAGGCTTTCCAGCAAGGGAACAGCAGAGCTCAGGTTTGGCTGCAACCTGTTTTCTTCTGTGCTTGCTGCACATTAGGTTGGAAAAAAGCTCGGCTGCTGAGACCCAAGTTTTGATGCTTTCCTTCAGCTCACTGCTGCTGTTTCAATACTAGCTTTCCTTGCTTAGCTTCTGTGCCTTCCACTGTGGGTGGTTAGAGGCCAACGCTGCTTTCCTGTCTGCCAAGCCTGACGCTCCATGGCGGGACTTCCGGTGCTGCCTCTTCCAGGTGGAGCTGGAGATAACAGCAGTGTGTTGGCTCTTTCCTATCCAGTCCCTGCCAGGGAGACAAAGGCAGCACTTAGAGCAAACGTTGGCTTTTGCAATACGGGAAGCTCTGAAAGGTTGGGATGCTACTTGTGAGAAAAGCAGTCGTGCATTAGAAGCAAAAAGGGCTGTCACCTCAGGCCCTGGGCCAGCTGGATGTCTGCTTGCTGGCACGAGGTCACTGTTGAATTTTGAAGACATGGTTTTCTACACAGATTTGTGAGCTGCTGTAATGCTCTAGCCTCAGAGTTTTGGCATTGTGCTACTAATGCCATGATTTTGCATCATCATTGTGGCAGAAATTAATTTGTGACATTGCAATGGAACTAAAAACAGAGAAGAAAGTGGGTGTGACCTAGCCCAGTGTACCCGACTTTTGAAAGCAGGCTTCGATTCCTGCAAGGCCCTGCTTCCAGTGGAAGCTCCCCTGGGCTTGTACCTATCTCTGAGGCAAAGTCTGGAAAATATTCCATTGAGACACTGAAAACAGCAGCTGTTTATACAGAGCTTGGGAAGGGATTTACAGCTGTGGAAATGCCCTGGTGTTTGCAGTCAAAAATCTGATGACTGTAAGTGCTGACAAAACCAGGATCCCCAAATCTAATGCTATACTCTGAAGAACTTTGAATTTAACTTTATTTTGGCCCCAGGAAATCTAATCTGCAGGACGCCTTTCGGTCCATACTGTGGCCCCTATCACTCCTTGCTGCAGGAGTACGCTGAGCGAAGAAGTCAATTTCACAGTCCTGCTTGTATCTTGGTGCCCTGTTCTGCCACCACCATCGCTCCTGTCTGGGTATCAACCTGTAGTGGAGACTTTTGTTGATTGATTTGAGGTGAGAAAAAATACTCCATCCCTGGCCGTGTTAGTGCATGAGAGCACCCAGCTGTCACCAGGTATTCAGACAATAAATTACCTGCATTTGTTTCCTGGATGAGTCTGTAAAGCTGGAAGTGCAACAGCAGGCTCTGTCAGTGATGGAGAGTCACCCACAAATATGGATGCAGTGGGAGCACAGTGTCAAAGTTTCTCCTTGAGCTGTAGTAACATCCAAGCCAATGTGTGGAAAGGTGCTAAATGGGGAGGAGAAGCTATCAGAGTCGTGGCTGGCACAGCTGGTGTCTCTGATGTAGGGGATGTGCTGGAGTTTGCTGTAGCTAAGTTTCTCCGAAGTTGACATGTTTGGCAGGTCTGAGTTTGAAGCTGTGTTTGTAAAGCAGAGGTGGCAGTGGTGCAGAGTGCAGGAATCGCTGCTTTCAAGCCTGCCTTCTCAAAAGCCTTTGAAATTGAAGCCAATGAGCCAAGCATCATATGAAAAAAGATAACATCTAGGAATTTTCATCTTCATAGCAGTTCAGAAATGTTGCCCAGATAAATCTCGCTACATTGTTGGACTCCATGCTTGCCTCTGCTGTCAAATGGATATTTTCCCTCTGTGCATGCCTTAGTTTCCCTATTTGTCCAGTGGCGAGAATAAGACACTGTCTACTAGTATGAAGGACTTTGACAGCCCTATAGTAAATGTTTAGTGTTATTGTTATTTATTGAATGACAATCCTCTGATGATGAAAATTAAGAGGAAATATATGACAATAAAGGAGAAAAACTGAAACCGGGACAACATTTTCACTTAACCAGCTCATCATACCTACTATGCAAGGAAAATCAGTCTTTTCCAAAGGCCACTCGCTTCTCATTGAGTAGAATTTCTTTCTGATATGTTGTAATACAGCCATAACCAGGATGAAATCAGCTCCTTCTTTGGCTGAAGTCTCGTCTCAGGCCTTTCTAGACGAATCTGTTGTCACATGTGTTTATTTGGATAGTAAATTCAGCTTTTTGTGTTATTAGAACTTAACCATTGTGAGTATCTCTATTTAACTGATAAGCATTGTTTTCCTATTTACTTGGTGGGGAAACTAAGGCACAAAGTAGAGAAATGAGGCCCCCAGCATTACCCCCTGTGTCCCTGTTGCTGCTCTGATCAGCCCTGTGGATTCTTCACCTTCCAGTCATGAGAAAACTACTCCTTATTTTATACTTCAGGCCAGTTTTGTGTTACTGACATTCAGCTGTTTAGCTATCAAAGATCTGAGCAAGAATTTAACAGAATACTGAAAGGTGTTAGTTGCCTATCTGGACAACGGAAATATTTGCAGTTGAAGTATATTAAATATATGCATTGGTTAGTTGTTGTTTGGTGTCAAGAAAGAATTTCCTGATAGGCAACTTGTTAAATAGTTATTCTTCACTTGATGATTGAAGTTTCTTCTGAAGCATCTAGTACTTACAAACGTGGAAGGTATGAATAAGATGAACAAATGGATCCATTATATATGGAGATTCTATTAGTACATGAAGATAGATATAAAGAGTCATGGCTCCGTGGCTCATGTCACAGCCATAATCTTGGGTTTTTCAATAACAGGATGGCCTATGTGGCACCAGGTTGGTGGTGTCAGATGGGATTCACCTTTCTCATAGGGGGAAGAGGGTCTTTGCTCAGGAGCTTGTGGGGCTCATTGACAGAGCTTTAAACTAGACTTGTAGGAGAAGGGGGATAATATCAGGCTTGCCTGTGACAAGCTGTGGGATGACACACCATGGTAAGAGGGACAAGGTGCTAGCGAGTGCCCTCAGCCTGTTGCTCTGAGGTGTGCTGGTACACTGCAGCGCACTTGAAGTCTTACCGAGATGAGCGAGGGCCTCCTGAGGTCATAGGAGCCAACAGGTGACCACCGGTGAAATACCTCAAAAGAATTAAGGGGTGTTCCTCTAAGAGGGTGACATGGCCAACAGCCTAGCTCAAGTGCCTCTACACTAATGCATGTGTCATGGGCCACAAACAGGAGGAGCTGGAAGCCACCATGCTGCTAGAAACTACAGCCTGGTTGCCATTACTGAAACTTGCTGGGATGAATCCCATGACTGGAGTGCAGCTATCGGTGGCTACAGTCTGTTCAGAAGGGATAGGAGAGGAAGGAGGGGTGGAGGCATTGCCCTCTACATCGAGAAATGGATAAAGTGTGAAGTGCTCCCTCTGAAGAATAGCCATGAGCAGGTCAAAAGCTTATGGGTAAGAATCAGAGACAAAAGCAACAAAGGGAACTTTGTGGATCAAACTGGAGAAGCAGGCCCATGTGAATCTCATGAGGTTCAACAAGGACAAGTGCAAGGTCCTGGACCTGGGTCAGGGCAACCCCCAGTATCAGTACAGGCTGGGGGATGAAGGGATTGAGAGCAGCTCTGTGGAGAAGGACTTTGTGGATGAAAACCTGGACATGAGCCGACAATGTGCGCTCGCAGCCCAGGCGGCCAACTGTATCCTGGGCTGCATCAAAAGAAGTGTGGCCAGCAGGTCGAGGGAGGTAATTATGCCTGTCTACTCCACTCTGGTGAGACCCCACATGGAGTACTGTGTCCAGCTCTGGAATCCTCAGTGCAAGAAAGACATGCACCTCCTGGAGCAGGTCCAGAGTAGGGCCACAAAAATGATCAGAGGGCTGGAGCACCTCTACTATAAGGACAGGCTGAGAGAGTTGGGGTTGTTCAGCGTGGAGAAGAGAAGGCTCCAGGGAGACCTTCTTGCAGCCTTTCAGTACTTAAAGGGGGCCTATAAGAAAGGTGGAGACAAACTTTCTGGCAGGGCCTGCTGCAATACTCCTGTTGCAACAAGGAGTAATGCTTTTAAGCTGAAAGAGGGCAGATTTAGACTAGCTATAAGGAAGACATTTTTTACAATGAGGGTGGTGAAAGACTGGAACAGGCTGCCCAGAGAGGTGGTAGAAGCCCCATCCCTGGAAACATTCAAGGTCAGGTTGGATAGGGCTTTGAGCAACCTGATGTGGCTGAAGATGTCCCTGCTCACTGCAGGGGGGTTGGACTAGATGGACTTTAAAGGCTCCTTCCAGCCCAAACTATTCTATGATTCTATGATTCCTGTGTTTCCTTTAAAGCAGAGGTTCTGCCTATAAAATGGACTGCTCCAACATGTAATGTGTTGTCATGATTTTGGTCACTCTGTATGCTACCGTCTTTGAAGCTTACAGTCTTGTGTTGAAGGTAAGAGTGCTGGTTTCTGGTCCGTTTTATACCATGCTGTGCTGTCCTGAGCTAGGGTTGCAGCCTTGCAATGGTGTAGGTATAGTCAGTCATGCCCTGGGGCAAGGGGAAGGATTATATAACCCTTGAAGTCTTCCTTCCAGACCTGTTTTCTGTGACTGCAATGCACATGTACCTTGAAGGAATAACTAACCTGCAGCTCCATGGCACTCTCTCCACTAACCCTTCCCTTGGCACCTCCTTTCTAGATGCAAAGCTCTCATCCATTCTTTCCCCTTGTCTGCAGCTCTCTGCTTCTCCATAGGTGGCTGCAAAACCACTGCTGTACGAATAACCACCACCTGTTCCCCTGGCTGCAGCATAGCTGTGTCCCTGCCCCATGGTGGGGCAACCCACAGCCAGAAGAAAGATGCTCCAGAAGTAGCGTTAGCTTTTTTATGCTGCTGATCTGTGCTTCAGCCCCCCTTCCTCAGTTGCTGCCAGTGAGGTAGCAATTATGCTCCCATCGATCCCTCCTCTCCAGGAATCACCCCGCACACACCAGCACACTGTCACAATCAATAGCCCAGCCCTCATGCAGAGACGGCGAGGGGGCCAAAGAGGCAATTTGCTCACTGGACAGGTTACGATGAAATAATATTGTGTCAGGAGGTGAAGCGGCAGAGCAGCTGGCAGTAAAGATTTCCCTCTGTGGCCACAGGGAAAGCTGGGGCTGGATGAGACTTAAAGTCAGGCTCCATAGATGCTGCTTAGATCCTGCTGGATACTAAGTGTAACTCAAAGAATGTGGGGAAACAATTGTTTAGGAAACAAAATTGATGTGGGCCTTTAAACCCGTCGCTTCAAAGTTGTTCTGACTGGGAAGGAAAGGAGGAGATAAAATACCTTTCATTTTTGACCTCTAGCTGGTAAGTATTAAATACATACAGGGTTCATTGTGGACAAAACTCAGGGCTTCCAACAGCCAAGCTCAATCAATTAGCTTATTAGTAAAAATAAGCATTCAAAAAAAGAGGCACTCGCCTTGGCAGTCACTGCTGTCATCCTGTGTTAGAAGCGTATTACAGATTAGGCAATCAAAGGTACCACTTAGTTTTTCTGCCAATTTTTGACAGACGTGGCAAAGGGAGTTTCCAGACTTCTATGAAATGTTTTTATCTTGTTTTGAGTAGCCCCTTGATGTTGTATCTCAAATGAAATGAGTAAATAGCTTTACGCCTGTTACTCCCTGATCAAACCTCTTGTTTGATAAGTGATAGTCATCTTTCCCATGTAACGTATATTACAGTCTTCAGCTTTGCTGATCATAAGCAGAGGGCACTGTGGGTGCTGCTTAGCTCAAGGGCCTTGGTGCCCATACTACCCATTTGCACCCACTGCCTTCTTCCCAACACATATCAAATACTTAGAAGTACATATAATTACTTAGAAACATAATCTCTGTTCTCTGTCATGGAATCCATGACGTCTATCATGGGATCTATGTTAATATATTTATATAGAATTAAAACAGAGGTTAGTGCAAGAATGGAAACCACCGATAGCAAGGTCTTCAGTCAAAGGTGGGTTCACAGGAAAAGAAGGCTTAGTGGTTAGACCTGGGAAGCTGCCTGAAGATTGTTGCTGCCCCTAGCTACACCTTGCACACACTTTGGCACCTCAGGGACATCATTTAGGCCAGATTTTTCTAAAGTGTCCAGTTATCTGGACTGCCTCATTAGTGATAACCCAGGTGTGGAGCACCTGCAGGTGCCCCTCCATCAGCAGATCTGCACATCTGCTCATCAAGTCAGCTTGCAGTTAGGCATCTCACAGTTATAATAGAGGCTTTCTGCTTTCTACACTTCTCAGCTTCCACCTCTGTGAAATGAGGCAACGCTACAGGAGATGAATGGCTTAGTGGGAAGCCTCCAGGCCAGAATAGCCCATTCATACTACATGGCAGCAGGGAAGTCTTGGGTGACTTGGTACTCTTAAGGAAACCCGGGTCTTAGGTGAGATCACAGGCTGCTCACCCCAGCTGAGCAGCTAAGTTCTTGCAGTTTCCTGCAGCCTCCAGCCATCCCATGGTTTTTCTGGGGCAACACTCTCAGGCTGAGCACAACACAGGGATGGACCCCAGTGCTACCATTGAGAAGGTCCCTGGGTGTTGGAAAGTGGTCTGTGGCCAGTCCAAATGCAGGCTGCCCACAGGGCCCCTGGATGCCTTCTGCTGGCTCTACGGCTTCCAGATTAACAGTGCTCCACAGCCATCCTGTGCAAATGCAACACAGGGCTCCTTGCCCTGTTGTGAATCAATGGGGGCAGCATGTTTGAGCTGGGCCTGGCAATTCAGGGAGCAATTCCCTGGCAAGCAGAGCACAACTGGCTTCTCCTGGCTCTGCAGAGGCAGAGGACGAAGCATGATCCGCCCTCTCCGCGCTGTACAGCTCACATCTCTGCCAGTCCAATGGTGCTTATTTGTCACCATGGAAAGGAAAACCCAGCCATGTGCAAGCGTGACATCTGCTCGGTGGGCTGCCTCTGCTTGGCACTCACCAGCGTGCAGCACGACACTGTTTGCTGGACCCTGCGCTGCTTGCCCAGGGCACTTTGCAGCAGCGCTGGCCACAGTGCAATAAGGGTCAGGAGTGCATGTGCCTCCGCCAGCAGGCTCAGAACTACTGCATCCGAGCCTAAAGCAAAGCCTCCGGGTGGCTGCGTAGGGATGTGAGCAGGGACTGGCAAGCTGAGGCCAGCAGGCTCTGCTGGGGCATGTCACCTCCCTGTACATCAGGGTTAGGAGGAGTTGGGCAGAGTGGGCTGGTATCTGGCGGGCATTCGGCTGCATTTCCAAGGGGTGCTATGAGAATTTGGATGATGCCTCTCTTTCTGTGAGATAGCTCCTACCTGGAAATGCATTTAACAAGGTATTTGAAGAGTTCTTAATTATTGCCCTTTTTCACAGTGCAAATGGATCTGACTCAAATCCCTAATTGCTGACACTTTTTGGGTACTGATTTAGCTCCAGGTGTGATACTAATGTCTCCCCTTCTCCAAAATACTGTGGTTATGTTAAAACATAGCATAGCCCTGCCTGGGGGCAAGGAATGGGTTGCTGTGCAAGGCAGGAAAGCTCTGCCCAACCATGGGGCAGCATCAGCCCCCGAGATGCAGGGCATTGGTGGGGGGCAGGTATCCCCTGCCTGAACTGAAGAGCCCATGCCTCTTATCTGTGTTTGTGTAGTGATGAGGGCTTTCCACTAGAGAGAGACATGAGTACACACAGAAAACCTGTTTGCTATTTGTATCACACAGTCCGCCTGACCAACATGGTGCAAAAGGGAATGGCTGGAGCTGATCATGAAACGAGCTTTTTCCCATGTTAAAATTTTTACTTATCTTTTCTGACTGACACTTGTCTTCGAGACTTTTGGGTTTTGATAAAGAGAATCCTCATTTTTTTTTTTTTCATTATTGCTTTGAAAAAAAACCCATTTTAATGGTTTTTTTAGTTCTTTCAGTAGAGGCCAAAATATATCCAAACATGGTCTTACAAAAATATCAAGAAATTTGCCCAAAAAATTTTTATTAGAAATATATTTCAAAACAAAATTTTCATCTTGTTGCTCTTTATCTGGAAGTGGATATTGCCCAAGCAAAAACTGGTAATTCTCGTGTTCCTTTTTGTCTCTATAGACAAAAACCCGATTCAGTGACCTCTGAAATATGGACAGCTGTTGGAGGACCATGGCGACTATTGAACACAATATGTTTTAAGATCAGAAGTAAAGAATAACTTTCTTAGTTGAAAATCCCAGGGAAATAGAAATGTGGCCAAGGACAGTGGTGTTAATATTTCTATATTTACACGTTATGCCTTAATCCTTGCAAGCAGCCAGGCCTGTGCTTTACACACCAGAAGGAGCTGGTCCTCTCACCTTTTTCTTACCAGAAGACCCATGCAGCCAGCAGAACCAAACCTTCTTAGTGTGGTGTTGGAGCTGCACCCATCTGGAGGTAAGAGCACTGTTGAATGAGATACCTTTAGCACATGATGTATTGTTATATGTATATAGTGTAGGTATTCCTTTGGGGTGACTTGCAGCTATGAGTGCGGAGGGTGTGTAACACCTAACACTGCTTTGTCTGGGATTTCTGGTGAGCATACAACTCAGGGTGGCAGAGCTGTGAGTCACATAATTTCTTCTATTTTTGGTCCTCTCTTTGAATGCTTTCCCCTGTGGTATATGGGTGGTTGAAGGAAACACACACATGCACGCTTCACGTACTGCAAATAGAAAGTCTGCATTTAAAGGCCTCCTGTTTCTTTCTTGCAGACTCTGCCAAGCTTCAATCTGCTAGTCTTAATAAACACACTCTCCTGGGGGGTTGCTCACTGGGAAAAGATGGTCCCATAGGGGACAGATGGCCCCAGAGCTGGGAACTTCCATGGGCTTTTGGTGGGAGATGGGATCCCATCCTTTACCTCAAAGGCCTATCTTAAAGGCACGGTGAGAGCATTCTCCTCTGTTGTGTTTCTGATCCCATGAAAAATCCCTCTTCATTGCCATCAGATGTGAGTGGGTATGTCACTGTCATAGCCCATGCTCAAGTAGGGTGTTCCAACATACAGGCAGTGTCCTCCTTTCTGCTGGACATAGACAAAATCTGAGGAGCAAAGAGGGAAATGAAATAAGGCCCTTTTTCTTTCATACCTCCCAAATGGCTTCTTGCCCCTAAATATGGCTCTTGCACTACCCAGGGTAAGACCGTAACAGATCTCCATCATGCCTGGAGACTGGGGTGTAAATCCATGGCTTTAAGAGTCTGTTGTGAGTCAACATAGATCTGAATAAGTCTCTTTTCAATATTTGCTCTTAAGTTACAGTCACAGCTTTGCTCTACCTTATTATCTTGTGGATCGGAGGCACAGAATTCACTGATCCTGTCACCATCAGCAGCCATACCTGGAAATGAATCACTGCCTCTCAGATCATTTCCCGGATGCTTTCCATAGAACGTCTGATATCTCAAAGAAATGTCTTTTCCTCTTATGTTTATCAGCCCTGGAGCTATTATGATCATAGTAGCTGCGATGGGGGGCAGAAAGCCTGGCTGCATCCTGCCCAAGGCACCCCCTCTCCTCCTCTACGCTAGTTTCTTGTAGCCTTTTCTTGAGGCATATGGCCTAGACCCAACAAGGTTGTTAAGCTCGCAATTCTTATTCGTTCTTAATTTTCTCTAAAACTGCAGTTCTTTGTTATACCAAGGTTTTGTTTGCTCCAGCTTGAAGCCTAGCCTTCCTGTGGGGCAATAATAGGGGACTAACCGTTGAGAGGTAATATAGTTGGGAATTTTTACCTTAGAGTCATGTTTTATTGTAGATCACTTTTTCCCTTTGTAATACCCCTCTGGGCCTCCTAATAAACCCCTCTCTCCACTTGTTTATGGACTCTCATTCTGTTTCAGAAATCTAGTAAATGCAGAAGCCTTTAGACAGAAAATGTAGACTAAAAGCTGCTCTAAACCAATGTTTCTTCCCTCTTCTTTGTAAGCCCAGTGCACGTTAAATGAAACTTATATGCTTCTTGAAGCTGCCGGTGTTATTATTGGAACTGATGCACATTCACTCCAACCAATCTATTTTTATTTGAACCACTTACGCTGTATGAAGCCAAGCATAATAACTACAGTCAATATAGATATATTTGTTTTTATTTAAACTCCTAAGTGTGCTAAAAGCAATAAATGCTTTTCCTCCTGAAAACCAATATATATGTATAATAGGCAGAAAATGTATGTATCAGTCAAAGCAGGAATGACCGGTGGCCCAGCATGCCGCTCCTGAAATCCATTGCACTATCACCCACACAGGTGGCTGCGGGGGTCCAGGGGCTGCAGAGGCCCGAGGGGGAAGGAGGGGAGGGGGTCTGCAGGGGCTGGCAGCTCCCTGCAGGGACACCCGTCATGGTGGGAAGGGAAAGGGCAGCTGAGGGCTGAGGAGACGGGCCTGCATCAGCGGCGCCTCTGCCCTGCGGCCTTCAGGCCTGCCCCGGCCAGCGGCGGCGCTCTCAGCCGCGGAGGAGGCCATGCCCCAGGGCATGGTGGGGCTGTGGGGCGCCCCCTGTGGGTGGAGGCCGGTGCTGCCCTGTACTGGTCCCAGCTGGTTCCAGCCAGTCCCAGGTAGTCCCAGCTGGCTCTGCGGCAGCCCCTGGGCAGGACGAGGCTAGGCTCTCTGGAGAGGTGGCTGCTGCTCTGAGCCAGCTGGGGGAGTTTGTGGCACCTCTGTGAAAGCCCGTTTTAGATCAGGCGGTAAATGCAACGTTCAGGGAACAAGTAGGCCAGGGCAGGAGGGGAGACCAAAGAAGAGACAAAGAGCATGCAGGAGCAGGTGGGGAGGGGAGAGCAGCAGCTCAGGAGGCGGGTGGGCTGGGGTGGGGAGGTACGGCTCTGAAGGGGCTGCTGCTGCTGTTGGAGGAGGCACAAGGCCAGGTCCTGCACTTTGGTCGCAGCAACCCCATGCAGGGCTACAGGCTTGGGGAAGAGTGGCTGGAAAGCTGCCTGGCAGAAATGGACTTGGGGGTGCTGGCTGACAGCTGGCTGAACATGAGCCGGCAGTGTGCCCAGGTGGCCAAGAAGGCCAACAGCATCCTGGCCTGTGTCAGCAATAGTGTGGCCAGCAGGAGTAGGGAAGTGATCGTGCCCCTGTACTCGGCACTGGTGCAGCTGCACCTCGAATGCTGTGTGCAGCTTTGGGCCCCTCACTGCAAGAAGGACATTGAGGTGCTGGAGTGTGTCCAGAGAAGGGCAACAAAGCTGGTGAAGGGTCTAGAGCACAAGCCTTGTGAGGAACGGCTGAGGGAACTGGGGTTCTTTAGTGTGGAGGAGGCTGAGGGGAGACCTAATTGCACTCTACAACTACCTGAAAGGAGATTGTAGAGAGGTGGGGGTTGGTCTCTCCTCTCAAGTAACTAACAGTAGAACAAGAGGAAATGGCCTCAAGTTGTGCCAGAGGAGGTTTAGGTTGGATATTAGGAAAAATTTGTTTACTGAAAGAGTAGTCAAACATTGGAACAGGCTGCCCAGGGAAGTGGTGGAGTCACCATCCCTGGATGTTTTCAAAAAAATGTGTTGATGTGGCACTTGTAGACATGGTTTAGTGGGCATGGTGGTATTAGGTCAACGGGTTGGACTTGATGATCTCAGAGGTCTATTCCGACCTAATGATTCTATGATTCTAAGACACTGACCCTATTTTCCTGCATTGGACCTGGGCTTAGGGGCAGTCCCTGTCAGGGGGACAGAGTATAATGTGTGGGGAGAGGATCTGAGAGCAGAATGGAGGGAAGAGAGGTTCAGCAGAGACAAGCATCGTTTCCCCTCTGGGCCTGTTTGTTTCAGTACTAGAATCAATAATTAGAACTTTGTTCATTGACAGCAAATTAAATTGATTGAAAATGCCCCCAAACCAGTGAACTGTTTTTGCCCATGACACCAAAATGCCTCTATCACTGAACAGAAATTACCACTTTGGGAATGGGTTTTTACCCTCAGACACAGTAAATGGGCAGTTAACAAGCGTCTTCCTTCCGCTCTGACGGGATCTGCTCTTTCGCTTTTGTTTGTCAGGCAGCTTGTCACTTTTCGTCGTCAAGATGTTAGTATGTAGGAGAAAGAGAACTTCAAGAATGATCAAAATGGATGATCAAGGTTGGAGAGACTACTCAAGGTAAAATCCAAGGTGGTCTGTGTCTATCCTTGTTGTTTTTGAAATGCAAGGTCACATCTAGCCTGACCACACACCTCATCAATTACTACTTGTGCAAAGTACAAGTGGCTGCTTTTTGTATCCTTCCTCCACAACTGTATAATATATCAAAGCTAGGAAATGCTATGATCTGATGAGTAACCATGGCTGGGTCATGGCTCCTTCTAGAGCTCGCAGACTGTCACCTGTGTTTTCCTACATTCAACATGTGTCTTTTCTGTGACAGTAGTCCCCTCTTTTTGAAACAGCTTTGTTATGCCTACTCCTCTACAAAGAAGATTGACAATCTCCAGTTTAGTTATTCTGTTCCCATGCCCCTAGGCAGCATTGGTGCTCATTATCAGGCCCTCATTAAACACACTGAATTGTGAATGGCATGTCTCCAATCTTGTGGCCTTTGTTGGGCTTTTAAATAGTTGATGTATCAAGAAAGCTTTAGGAGCATTTCAGTTGGCCAACAGCTGTGGTGTGTCTATATCCTGAATGCCACATGTTTTTGGTTTGTTACATGACTTCTGTATTACCTGGAACTGCTTTCCTCATGTGCAGTGGCCCAGTCCAGGCAAGTGTGTATGGATGGTTCACACTAGTTGGTTTGTGGCACCAACAGTTTTCATTCAATGCAGTTTCTAGCGTTTTAGCATGTACCAATTTTTCAGAGACAGATGTGCATATTCAGCTGCTGGAAGAAATAAAGCAATTTCAGTGTTGCTGGGTGAGCCTGCAGATAACATTTGTGAGTTGTATTACTGTAAGCACTAAATTTACACTTTGCCTGCTTCGCCTGTGCTTTAGAAAACAATATGCAGTGGATTGTCACTCCCAGCGGTTTGGGTTCCTGGAGTGTGTGGCCTGTGCCACATTCTGGCTTACAGAAAGTTGTTTGTTAGCTTTAAAAATTAAAACAGACTCGTGCATGCTAGACAGTTTGGTGCATAATAGGTGTTCAGTAGTAATCAAAGACCTAGAGAGTACCAACATGAATGTAGCTTTGGTTTAGATAGAAGTACTTATGCTAGCCTTGTACTTAATCTTTTACTCTCTGTATAGCTGTTAAGTAGTGTAAGTGCAAGTATACTTCCTTGTAGTGGGCTGTTTTATTCTCTGTCATTAACCACCTCTTTCTGTGTAGTGTGAAGCAAAAGTGTTTTGTGCTAGGGCTGATAGCATCATATGTGGGTGGTTGGAGTGTGGAATACTCCACTAGCCATAGCAGGCATCTGGGTATCTGACCAGCATGGTGCTGAGCAAATCAGTGACACAGTGACACTGTTCTCTTCCCTTTCCCTGAAAAGTCAGACTTTGTTCTGTCACTCACCTGAGCACAGAGTGAGACTGTACATTTAACCTGGTGGCTCTGGTGAGGGTTTCTGCCCTTACTATGTCCCCACCAGCAATATGAGTTGCATGTGCCAAGGCAAGCCTTGGTCCAGCTGTTATTGTAGACTCCGTCAGAATGAGTGTCTGGTTCAGGTGTCAGCTGATGGAGTGATGTCTCATCCTGTTTCCAGTGTGTCAAAGCCCTCACAAACTTTGGTGTACTGTGGTAACCTCCTTGTCCATATTAGCAAAGATCAAGGGCTGAATAGACCTTGCTGCTCGTTCTGGAGGTTTTCCATTGCCATGAAGAAATTTAGATGGTCTCTCCCATACTGCTGTTGGTCTACAGAGAAGGTTTCAGGTAGCAGAGGTCATCCCACGGCCCATCTCTGGGCCTGGAATCAAAATGCCTCTCTTGCCTCTGCTGTTTGCTGGTGGTCTATGTGGGAGTCTTTGAGGGCAGTTCTCTGACTCTGGGGTGTGGGGCACAGAGCCACCAAAGGCACTGCTGGCCTGTACTGCTTAGTCTGGGGCAGAGTAGAGCTCTGTGGAGAGCACAGCTCCAGTTCAGGACACTGCAGCCCAGCTCATAAGACCTCCCAGCCAGCTGGACATAGAAACCTGTGCTCAGTGCCAGTGTGGACACAGACTTTTCTGGCTATGCAAGATGCTGTGCTGTAGGGGTGCCTTAGTCTCTCTGCCTCAGGTGTCTCAGCTTTACAATGCACTAGATACTGAAGTAAATGGTATAATATGGATGGATAGTATGACAACAACAACCACCCACAGGGGATGTTTGGAGGCTAAATTCGTGTCTGGAAAACATGCTGTAAGGACCTAAAGATTGAAGAGCATTATTGCTATTATTGATAATGCAGTAACATCTCAGAGGTCTCATTTTGGGATGAATAACACTGTGCTAAGCTCTCTGTATGCAACAAGAGAAAGGTAGTCCCTGCTCCAAACACCTTTCAAAAGAACGATATGACAGTTCCCAGCATGTGACTATTAACCAGAAAATGGGGGAAAGGACAAGGTAATAATGAGATTATAAAATTTGGCATAATAATCTGCAGTCGTGACACACCCACTCCCTTGCCATTGCCATGTGTTAAAATCCTGCAGTGGTTCATAATATTTCTGAGTAACTAGCTCCCTCTTACAGGTCAGATTTTCTTCTCCCCTTCTACTTTTCCTGAAAGGAAAGAGTTATACCCAGCATGCCACTGGACCTGTCCTGAACCCCCCAGAAAGATCCTGAGGAACTCAGACCATTAGTGTTGGTATGCAGAGCTGATTGATCCAGGAGCTTCTATTCAGGCAGGCTTCAGTCCCCAATACCTCCCAGTTAATCCATTTAGCATTGCGTTTGCATGTTTGCTGAGGTATTCAAAGGGGCTTTATGAAAAGGAGGATTTCTCTGTAATGAATGGAAACAAACAAGATAAAAAGGAAGAGATAAGCAAACAGACAGGATTTCAATCCTAACCTGCATTTAAACTGAGTGGCTGTCAATACTAATAACATAAAAGCAGCAGTGAAGTGTGGCTGACACACGCCAGGTAGAGGATACTCAGAGACATCTGAGAATCCCATCAGAAATTGCAACGGCAAATGTAATCAGCATGTCTGGAATTGTCTTAATTAATTTGGTTTATATTGTCTTGAGAAGCTGGCAGGGATCCTCTGCACATAGCTTGTGCAGGCACAACTTTGTCCTTTTCCAGTCCTCTTACCTGTTCTTGGTACGCTATAAATGGAGGTGGGGGCTGATGGTAATGCAAGGTGTTCCTGCCCATGGCTGTAAGTGTGAAGCACTTTCTCAATGTATTCAGGATTCAGGACTTGTTGAAATCACAGACCCTACATGTCAGTCTGCATGCTAGAAGAATTCGATCTTGATCTGACTAAATGTGATGTGATGCAGGTCAGGGGACAGAGGCATTGTCACAATGGCATGGAGGTCTGTGGTTGGGCTGGCTGGTAGCAATGTAGGCCAGGAGAGCAGAGCTGTATGAGGAAACACAACAGAGAGGCAAGTGATGCTGTTAGTGAAAACTGAGGGTGGTTGAAGTGACTGTGGTTTAGCAGTGCCTTTGTAGGACCATGCCCAAATGTAGCTATAGCACAACGAGGAGTGGAAAACCAACAGGTAGGGGGGCAGATCAGAGAAATTAGTTACAAAGGAAATGCAGGAGCTCAAACTGCAGTTTAGTATATCCACAAGTGCACATTTAGCAGGCAGTGGTTGATGACAACAGAGGGATTTGGGGGCTCCACAGCAAATTCCCAAAGCCATTTTCGCAGTAGATTAGTGTGTGACCCAGGAAGTCAATAGGCAAAAAAGTGGGTTTTGTGCTGAAGCTGGCAAATGGGTCAAAATCACAGTAAATGGATGCAGAATGACTGCACTCTTGTGTCTGTATCAATACGTCTAGTGGAATTGTGGGAGGGCTAAATTTTTCTGATGGGACTTTGGCAATGGAGGGGAGCCTCTGCTGGAATATTTGGCAGGATTTGAAGTAGTGGTGTTGGGAGTACCTTGTGAGCTGAGGGTGCAGAGCAGGCTGCTTCCAGTGTCAGTCAGGGTGCTCACCCTATACAGGGAGGGTCAGCACCACAAAAATCATCTGTAGGGAGACATAATTTGGTTTAATCAACACATCCATGGAACTATAGGGCCAATATGATTCCCAAAATACAAACACTACAGGTAAATCTATTATCAGTGACAAAAATAGAAGCTGAACTGGGGATGGATCACAGACCCAGCTGTCACAGAGCAGTGGTTCCTGGCTGCTAAGCCATGAGCACAGTACACAATGCTCAGGTGAATGGGCATTGCTAACCCAGAGACTCTTGACTAGTTCTGGAAAACATCTGCTGTTTCCAGTCAGGTTTACTAGCTCAGTGTCAGTGTTGGCACTGCTGACACCCCCTCCAGAGCTGGCAAAGAAAAGAGAAGGCAGCACTGAAACACCAAGCCAAGTAGAGAAGCGAGGTGGATGAACAGCACAGGTTGGAGGGGAAGGGAGAAGACAGCTATGACAACAGAATAAATGGGCTCAACAGGTGAACCAAACAGATGCAGAGCATTGCTTGGTTTCTAAATGAAGCTCAGCTGCAGAAGTGCTATTCTTGAGCAAACAAGGGCTGCTGCTGTAGCCTGGATTCACATGCAAGGAGGACTGAGGAGAGTAGTGGGCAAAACCAGATTTGCTATGAAATACCTGGGTGGAGCTGGAGACAAGCCTGTGTGTGCAAGGCCAGAAAGAAAGAGTCTGGAATAGGGAAAAGAAAATGAGATGCTGGTAAGAGACTACAGACCATCTTTCCAGGTAATTTCTAGACATGCATTATCCATGGCCACACTAGCATTGCAATATTGAGTGAACTGCTGAACTTGCTTCCCTGGGGAATGGACAGAGCTGGAATAACTGAAGAGCCCTGTGCTGGTGGGTTTGTTTTCATTTCAAACAATAATGATAATATTTCCCTCCTCCTGCTGCCCTTTTTTCTCAAGTGTTTAGAGTTGGTATTTCTGCTATAACTAGGTCAGGGAATCTAAGTAGGTCATAGTGACTTGCTAAACGTGGCAGATCTAGAAGCAAGGCTGGGGAGGGAAGACCAGACTGTGTGTAAACAAAAGGTGGCAAGCTGGGCCTAGTGGAAGGGATGATCCCAGAATGAAGTGAGGAAACACCCGCATGGGAACTGAGGAGGGAAAGCAAGGTGTGGGGCAGGGAACAGGAGCTGAGGAGCAAGAGGGTTGTGGAATGGAGGGCAGCTGAGGAGAGGAGGAGTGTAGAGAATGGGATTACAGCTGTAGGTGTGAGGAAAGCAGGAAAAGGTGCTAGGTCTGAAGGGTGAGAAAGAGCGGGGTTAAGGCTGAGGAGGGGGAGAGCAAAGAGATGTGTAGGTGGGAGAAGCTGAGAAGGGCTGGGGATGGGCTTGCATGGGGGGCAGGAGGTGAAAAAATGTGGGGAAAAGGCTGAGGTGGTGAAGTGCATTTGAGGGGGAAAGAATGTGATGGGGAGAGTAGGGATGATGTTTAACCAGAGTGTGAAAAGTGGGAGGTCAGGGAGAGAGGAAGGTGGTATTCAGGTAGCGTGAAGCTGCCAATCCCAGCAAGGCTATGGTGAAGCCATCATTGTGTGCCTTTTCTCCTCTCTAGGAAGGGTGAGCACGTTGAAGGCAAAATTACAAAAGAAAAAGGGGCTGTGACTGTGCTTGTACTTCTCAGTTGTACCTCATTTTGCAGGGGCATTGCTCACTTTGGTTTCAAAGCTCTGATTCCTATACAAAGTTTGGTGCTCTTTCACTGTAGTCATCAAAATGTGTTGCCCTCAAAAGTAAGAATAATGAAGCTGCAGCAACAGGAAGAGCTGTTTACACCAAAGGGAGAAATCCACAGGTTTTGAAAGTTAATAACTTCTATGTGTCACACAATGCCTTGCACATTTGGGGTTGTCAGGTTGAAAATGATGCATGCTCCCCATGCTACCCTGCAGGACCCCCCAAACTAATGTTCCATGGAAATGTGAAGACTTTGTTTCCCCATCTGCAGCGTCTTCCCTCCTTTTATCACAGTGCAAGTGTGTTCATGGGTGCAAAATCAGTGCATCCATGCAGGCTGCATCCACTGTGCGGGGGCTTTCTGGCTGTGTTTCACGTGCTTGGGAGCCCTGCTTTCTGAACTGAGCAGGGCACTGCATTGTGTTGTATCTGGTGGGCTCTCAGGCAGCATATGCCTGCCTTCAGCCCAGCTCTCACAGCTCCTCTCTTGATAATGTTTATGGTGTCCCATCATGGCATGCACACTGTTGCTCAGAGGACAGTTTAGAGTAGCAGCCTGCAGGGACGGATGTCCCATTTTATTATTGTTGTCAGTCATGGCTGTAAGATCCACTGCAGTAGTGTCTGCAGAGGGGCAACCAGAGCTGTCATCTCTGAGCCCTTACCAACAGTCCTTACTCCCATAGTTGCCCTGCCAATACTGAAAGTATTTTAGTTCTCTTCTTTCGTGGAGGTTATTAGTCCTGACCTAGCTGCTGCTGAAGTCTTACAGGGTTTATCTCTTTCTATTGGTTTTGGATAGCTGCTCCATGGAGTCCTATAGAAATTTGCCTTTTAGGGCCAGGAGAAGTGGATTTGGAGGAGAAGGAAGAAGCACAAAAAGGAAACATTTGTTATGGAGGGGGTGTGTTCCCTCATGATACCAGCCTGGTGAGACTTTCTTCCCTTTCTCATTAGCAGAAATGTTGCTGTGAAGAGGGTATGCAGCTTTGATTCTAGCAGCAAAATCCACTGATCACCTTTGGGCCGTTGGCAGTTCTTGTCTGTAAGATCTACAAGTGATCTGTCTATAGGCACTGTAAACAGATATAATCAGTTGGTGTCAGCGTTCAGTGGGTATACAGAGTCAATATGGATACAGTGCTGTACTGCTGAGATACTAATAAAAATGTCCAAGATTGTCCTCATGTACCAGCATATACAGCCTCCAAGAACAGGGCAAGAAAAGCTTTACGGATATTGACTTTATTTATGTTCTTTTTAACCAGAACCTCTATGTGAACGAGGAGCAAGACAGGGCAGCAGCATGTACTTTTCACTGGCAGTAAAGCAGAGTTTTGTCTATGGACGCTCTACAATACTCACACAAGAATAGAGGGTGAAGTCATGCTCTTACACAGAACTGTCCAATGTCTCATCTGGGGATGCTCTTTAGGATGAATTAAGCCTTTGGGATGATCCTAACTTGATTGTATTTCCAAAGCTGTAATTTGATGACACCCTCTAGTGACTGGGTTAAGAGTATTAAGCAACAGTTTAAAAAAGATACAGGAACAATAAAATTGTGGGGTTTTTTCAGTTATTTCAGAGCAATAAATGCACTGTTTCAGGGTTAAAATTTTCCTCAATACTTTAATTTACTAGGAAAATTGAACTACAGTTGTTAAAATCCCCTTTGGGCTATAATTTATGGCCATTTGATCTTTTTCTTTACTCCAGATGCTTCTCCTGATCATGGATGCTTACATTGCTTTAAAAAGGCAAATACCCAGTTATTTTCATGGCAGAGGTGTCTGGAACAAAACCATAATAATTAGAATTTTTTCCCAAATATTTTGTCTGATGAAACACCATGAAATTCTGTGGAAAAAGGGATGTAATATGAAAAGCTGAGCTGTCCAGGTAAAGTTGGGAATTAATACCGCAACTTTGTTATCTGAGGGTTTTTTTTAATACAAACACAATTTTTGTGAAATCGGTAGAAGTTTGCCAGAACAGTGATGACTGCATTTGATTTATTACTACTACCTGACTATTATTATTATTGTCAGAATTAAGCTTTACCCATCTGCTTTCTTCTGTGGGCACATTAAGAACAAGGGCCACTCTGGGACTTCACAGCAGAGTTCAAGCAGCAGCAAAGCAATGTAGCTACATGCATTAGACATGAGGAAGATTCCCTGCTGAGACGAGGCAGACACCTGGGATTAGCGATGAGCAGGGCCACTGAAATCCATCAAGGTACTGATACCTCTCAAAAAACAACACCAACAATCAAGCAGTTACAGAATACTGGTGTGCTTTGCCTGATTGTTCTGAAATCAAAGATGGGGCTGGGATCCAGCTGGTGCAGGTCTCCACTTGGATGAGTTTCTTCCTTCTTCTCCCAGCTCTCCACTGTTTCTTTTACCTGCTGCCCACTTGGTGCCTTCAAAAGCACCTCCTCCCTGCCCGGTGCCACATTTGTAGCAGCTCAGCCCTGTGCTGCTGCCCAGCTGTCTTCCTGGCACCCCGTTGCTTTCCTAAGGAGACTTTACGGGTTACGGTGCTCCTACATTTTCACCTTTAGTTCTATGGGGACAGTGGGAATATGTGTTGTCGACCTTAGCTTCAAAAAGTGCAAGAAGGATGGCCCACGTAACTGCTAGCTAAGATGATAATCTCTTTTTGAAAGCCTTATGGTAGAAAGATTTTTAGGGAGAGATGAAGGAAACGTGTTACATGCATGGAAGGGGATAAATCTGATCATATGGATCAGTGGGAAGCATCTGCAAACGAAAGAAGAGAAGGAAGGTTAAAAGAGGGTGCTTAGCAGAGGTTTGCACAGCAAGCAAGAAGACAAGAAGGTGCAGATACATAGTGATTAAACTGTAATCCTGACACAATCTGTAGCACTACTAAAATCTTTAATCTGTTAACAAGCCCTATGTTAAATTGGAAAGGTAACTGCTGCATTTTGTGACTTCTGCATGTTAAACACGGTGTTGATGTCAGATCTTCCCCTGGATTAGTAGTTGTAGTATGTCCAATAGAAGAAGCCTACAAGGGCATCTTTGCCTTATACAAGATGTTGAAAAGGCATTTCATAGCTCTTCAGGTAGATTCTGTGTTGCTTTCCTGTTTCCTTGATCTCTGATATTTACCTGACTCTTTGAAATTTATCCAATTCTTCCCACAGATAAACTGCACACAAGAAGTTCAGTTCATCTCCCATAACATACACATTCCTACAGAGTGCCTTATGATATGCTGAGAGTTTGACCTCTGCTGTGCCAGTGGGGCAGAAAGATTTTGTGTTCTGGGCCTTGACCTGCAGCACTGGAGATCTGCATTTAATTTTCAGCTCTGCCACATACTTCCCAAGTGACCTTGTGAGGGTCATTTATTCTCTCAGCATTTAATTATCACCCTTGTGCAGATGAGAAGTTGACACTTCTCTGCCTTCCAGAGAGTAATGTGAGGATAAATTCATCAACCTTCATGTTCTGCTGTGAACAATGGGAGCTCACTGAGGCAAAGTCCAACAGGGGAGATGAGGCAACACAGAGAAACAAAGCAAGGATGAAGCCCATTTTAGCTAGTTGGAGAGCTGTCCTGTATGACCAGTGTATGATGTCTTCCAGTATTTTACATCAGTCCTGAGTGTGCAGTGCTATGAGTTTATTATCCCATCCTTCCGTACAGTACAGTGACAAAACTGGGGGGTGGGAGGGATCACAAGGTTCCTTGCTCTCTTTTAGTAAGTAGTCATCAGATGGCTCATTCGCTTATGTCACTTCTTTATGTAGCTCCTGCCTTTTCATTTCTGTAGCTAGTCTGAGTCAAGCACGGAAAATGGTCATTTACTGAGATTATGGAATGTGGGTTGTATTGCAAATAGGAAGAAAAGGTGCAAAGCAGAAAAATGCTCTCTTGGTGAGAGAATGTTCCATGTCAGTCTGTGTTGTCATTGTGCTTTATTGTCTTAGAACAGCTGAGCATTTCTACACCCACTGCCAAAGGACTTCAGCTGTGTGGTACATCTCCAGCATTTCCTGAGGAGATGGCTTTCATTTTTATGGGCAGCAGCAGTGAGTCTGGGTTGCATGAACAGGCATCTTGACCTGGGGGTGAAGTTATTAAAAAGTAGGTGCAACTCAGAGAAGCAGGACTTACTTCTGAGGTGTTGGAGTCAGCTGCCTGTGTATCTTCTGAATCACTGTGGTTAGTCACTAACAGCATCCATCTTCCAGTCACTAAGTGCACACCATGGGCACTTAACAGTCCAAGTAGTGCCTCCCTTGACTGGTTTCTGTTGGAGACTTCCAAGAACCACAGAGGACTAGCTGCCCCTTCTTCCTTCGTAGCTGTTCCTCAAAGTAAGAAATTCAACCGTGTTGATTGGTCTCTTGCAGCTGTTGCGCTGCCTGTGTTCAGAAGGGTGGATTTCAAGTGCCTTTTTCATCTTACTGCTTCAAGAGCAGGGCGGCATCCTGTGTAGCTAGTGCATGAGCTCAAGCTTGAAGTCATTTGGGATGCCAAGTTGGCTTCTTTTCAGGTATGGATGAAGGCAATTCCTTGCCCCCAGTACACTGAAATACTATCAGACAGCTCTGGTCTAGTTTTTGTTTCGTTGCCCACAGCTTTTATTAAAGCTAAATGGAGCTGCAGGTTTTCAGCACTTTGGAATGTCACATTACAAGACAGACCTCTCTTCCGTTAATGGAGGTTGCTGACTGTGTGGATGGAAAACATTTATAAGAACTGGAATTCATTATTTTAATTATTATTTCAAGTAGTGAAAAGCTACCTTTCCCACTTGCTGCTTAATATAAGATTTAAAAAAAAAAAAAGCAAAGCCTTGGTAATTGATTTAACCTCAGAATGAAGTTCTCTTGCTTTGCAGCTTCCATCAAATATAGGTAGTCTGTTTGGATGTGTGCATTTTGGGATCTTTTGGAAGCCTTCTGCTTGTGAGTCTCAGGATTATATAAGATGATATTGAGTCTTGGCTAGCAGGGTCCAGGATGTCAACTGAAAAAGGAAAAAGAGATTTTGGGGCTCAAATTTTTGAATATTCAAGTGGCTAAATGTAACCTGTTTCAATTTGAACAAGGTACCTGTATATCCTTAAGATTTGAGATCTAGCTGGAGGAAGCAAGTTGGGTTTTTTTTTTGGGGGGGGGAGGGGTTTGGTGGTGTTTTTTTTGTTTGTTTGTTTTGTTTTGTTTTTTTCCTCCCCACTGTCCCAGTGGCATTTAAAAATCTCATTAATTCTTTGTTCATGGATTCCTGATCTGAGCAGACCCTAATCACCAGTTGCCTTCCCAGCATTTCTGAGCTTAGGATGCATTCCAGGAAAACCAAGCAGCCTGTGAGAAGTAGATGCTCTCTTTGCTTCCTCTTAATCCTGGCTTCTCTGGAGTAATGTTGGAGGGGTATAAAACACATTTCCCACTAGGAGAAAATGTGCTGTAAAGAAGGAAGCCTAAGTAAATATACAATAAAGAGATGTATAAAAATGTCTGTGAGAGACAATTCATGGCTGTGTTAGTATCACAAAGAGATTTTTGTCTGGAGTTTCTATAGGCCCTTGCTGTAGTTCAGGGAGCGACTGTCATGCCAAACTTTACCTTTAAACTCCATGCTAAAAACAAACAGCCAGCATGTTCTTGGCCTATTCAGCATCTCTGTTAAATAAGGGAGTATAAAGAGGTGTGCTGTGGATATTAGAGGTTTGGCACATTCACAATATTGCTGTCACTGGGAAAGGGTATTTATAAAATGTGTCATGGAGCAAATATGGTATTGCTGCTAGTAGTGAAACAGCCCTAGCAAAACGCCTTTGGAACTCATGTGAGGTATGAAAATACAACACAACCTTTCATCAAAAGATTTCAGAGTGGGGGATGAACAAAACCTTCCTCTTCCCGCAGTGTGAGTCTGGTCATAGGGGTGGGTACAGCTGATGCTTAGGCACACGTAACAAAACTTGGCAACAGGAAGTGAAGGGAAGTCACATGCTTAGCAGAAACTTCAAGGGCACACTTGGGAGGCAGAATGTAATTACTCAATTTGGATTTTAGCCATGACACTGAGTTAACCCTCAGAGCAAGTATGATTTTATTTATCTCTCGTCCCCATCCTGAGAGTTCCCAAGACTAGAGGTAGGCACTGAGGACCCTGTATTTAATTGTCTTGATAAGCTTTTTCTATGACCTGCGTTCTTGTAATATCTGAGGCTTACAAACATGAATGAAATTAGTCTAATATTACCTCTGTGAGGCTGAGAAGTACTTTCACACTGCCTTTTTGTGCCTAGAAGTGGTCTCTGAGCGAAGTACAAGACTGGGGGGGTTTGTTTTGTTCCTTGCACTGGGGATTACAGTTGGAGTTGCTGTCCTTTTTCGTAAGGAAAGGGCATAAATATCCAAGTTGGGAAACAATTGGTAATTTAATAAGCCTCAAAAGACTTGGTGGGAAACAGGGCATTTCACCTCGCTGCTGTCCTTGTGCATGGTGCATGAAGAGATTGGGCAGAACGAGGGGCCAATCACTGTATATTTAATGAAAAAAAAAAAAATCAGGTTTGTTCTTGTATAGGGTATTGTATGTTAGGCATCTGGCCTGTCTCCTCTTCCTCCTGTTTGACAGGAGGATTCTCTGATCAGGTAGATTTTTCTGTTATGTGAGCCCTACCTGTGGAGTGCACATGGGAAGCCTATGCTTCCTTTCACTTGAGTGTTGCTTTTTGATGAAAGATGAGATGCATTTCTCCCCCACTTTTCAGACTGTGTCCTGCAGAACAGCTGCACAGCTTCTCTGAGGTCTGCTGCTGGCCCAAGCCCCTGCGCTCGTAGAAATAACTAGACAGGTGGTGACCCAGAATAAAAAAAACCCAAAGGCAGGTAAGCTGGGGACACAGATCCTTGTGTTCCCCCCAAGTAATTTTCGTTTGTTTATTTTCAATCCAAAGCACACAGTTATTCTTCTTGCCTTTCCCTGCCATAGGAATGGACAATGAGTACGGCTTTAAGCAAGGCCATGCTCCAGAGTGCTGTGTTCAACGTGCTCCACAGCAGACTTCCATACCCAGAAAGATTTAGACCCATGCAGGCACAGAACTCTCTGTGACTTCACTGGAAGGAAAGATGCCCACACCGTGAAGTCGGGTGAGATCACAGATCAGTTATGACCTGAGCCGCCCCTCTCATGGGGGAGTGGTCAGGCCAGTGAGGGAGGGCGGGCTGGGACACGCTATCAAGCAGCAGAACGTAGACCCGCAGCTTGGGTTTCCCTGTTGAAATAATCCGACGACACACTGCGGTTATTTGCAGTGTCTCTGCGATGCAGCCCAGGCAGCATACAACGTGGAGTAAATCCCAGTAATAGAGGGGCGCTGGGGAGAGCCTGCCTCCAGGCGGGGCCGTGGGGAAGGGCGGCGAGGCGGGCCGCGGCGGAAAGCCCGGCACGAGTCAGCACCACGGACAGCGGCACCGCCCGCCCGTCAGCCGCGGCGCGGCCTTCGCCCCCCGCCCCCGCCCCCCCCCCCCCCCCTCCCCCCCGCGGCTTCGTTTAAGTCACTCGGTGCTTTTATGAACTCTTTGTGTGCGAAGTGCTTGCCAAACACCCGCCTGTTTGCAGAGAATTGTAAATAAAATAAAATAAAAAAATGAAATTTTTTTTACAAAAGCACTCAGCAAAATGACAAGTTTAACAGTCAGTACTTGGGCAGCCCTTTTCATGCAAGGGTCTTCGAGCACTTTATGAATATCAGTGAAGCCAGCTGCAAAACCAGTCGTCCTTTTATAATCTAGGTGACGTTATCCTCTCCTAGTCTGGGAAACTGAGGCAGATAAGGATGACGTTTTGCCTCAGCCTGTTCTGTCAGCCAATATTTGACCTGGGAAATAAACACCGTGACCTTTATGCTCACACTGATACAAAGCCATACAGCTCCTATAGCTCTGCTTATCTTGGCTTTAAGAAATGTATTTCCTTCTCTAAACTACCATTCACTTAACTGATCTATATTGGCAAACTTATGGCAAAGGAATTTCCAGCTAGCCTAATTATAGCAACTCTCACCTATTGCCCTTCTGTGTCTTGAGGATTGATGCTGTATTCAAAAAAGATAAGAGAGTCACTACCCTTATTTCAAATGCATGTCAGTACATGTGTGATGCTGGGTTTGTTATTCTTATTCTTGAAAATGTTAATTTGCAGCAACAACTTGCCCCCTTAATGCTTAGAATTATATAAATTTCTGTGCTATTTTGCACTCAATTGTCGGGCATGTCCCATGCTGTTTTGTTGTTCCCCTGGACAGGTGGAGATGGAGCAGTTAGGCACTGATGGCTTCTGTCTGGTGAGCTGGCTTTTGATTGACTGATTAGCTTCTTTGTATGGCAGGCACTTCTCTCAGCTCCATCATTAAAGATGCATCATAACCCCTTACAAGAGTGTTTTTTTTCTGAGACAGAGAGAGAAATAAGGACTAATTTTTAATGTTTTACAGTAGGGAAACTTCTGTTAATATGGGAGGGTTTTAGAGATAGATTGTAGCCAGGTTTCTGGCTTCAAAAGTGCCAAAGAGCCCGCAACATGTAAAACTGGTGCATGTATCGATAAGTAACTTCTCTGAAAAGGAAAACTGAAAAAAGACAGTCAGGGTAGCAACTCGTACATCTCCTCAAAAGATTTTTCACATATAGTGTTCCATTAATTTTTGTTTGTAGAAGCTGTCTTTAGTATTAAATAGTTAACGTTTCTAAAATATCTGGGAAAGTGTTGGAGCGGTTCTCTTCATCTTACAGTTGGGTAAGATGAAGAATGGAGAAGGAGACTGGCTTATAGACATGGTTGCAGATGTCTGGATTGTCAAGTTCCAGTTCTCAGTCATTTCAGCTTGACATTGAACTGTGCTTTCCTTGAAGAGGTAGGAGACAAGACCCAGGAGATGACCCCAATTCTGTCAGTGCTGGTATCTGATGTAGCTTCTTTCCAATTTGCTGTGATAATACTATGAAAGTTCCTTATCTAATACATTGTCTGCCTGGAGAAGTGATACTGGTGTGTATAAGCGTGAACTTAAATAGATATGCTAGTATAACTTCATTGTTTCTTTGTAAGAAACTTTTCACAGGTCAGCATGCATCATTTTGGAAGGAGCTTAGCTAAGGAAAACAAAAAAGCAGCTCCTATTCTGCAGCAAGCATCTACACAGGGAATTATAATACTTACTCAACAAGATTTCTGAAGTTATACTGATAAGCCCAGTAAAACTCTGTTTGAGACTAAACATAGAATAATTTATTTGTGATGCAGAACTTTCTGCATCATCCTTGCAGATACTGTGATGAACTCAGTCGTGACATGGCTGCTTCTGCAGTGGTGATCAGTAGTACCACAAGTAGATTGAGCTATATCCTAGGATTGTGCCTGGCAAAAAGGGACAAGGTAATCAATGTCTTCTGTCTGCAGGTCAGTATCTTAACAGTCAGCTGTGGTTTGCAGCTGGATGGGGGAAGGATGGAGTCTTCTGTTATTATGAATTTGCCTGTGCATGGGGTGACTGTAAGCATGCTTTATATGATCACTGTGCCTGCTTGCATAGAGTTGAGCATGGTATGTTCAAGATACTGCAGTTCAGCTGTGACTGATACTGGCCTCACTGTGTCCAGGTTTTAATTGTCCCCTTGACTTAACTCCTGGAGCGTCTTGCTGAGGCAGTGACAGGCTAGGCAGAACTTAGTTAATTAGAACCTGTTGGAAAACTTCTCTTCTATTAGGATGGTAGCATGAAACGTGGTCAGTCTTCTGACTCTATTTCTGCCCTTCAGTTGAAAAGTCAGTTCCTATAGGAAGATTCTAACCTCAGTGCTCAGCACCGCCTCATCATTTAACCAGGTACACCCATTGTTTTGGTGCAGTTCACATCCTGATCCTAGATGTGAAGAGCAGAAAGTTTCAGTGCCTCCAATGCTAACTATAGGCATCCAAATAGCAATTTGCCTAGTAGGAATCCGCTTGTAATGGTCGTTCTGTATTAAGCCCGCATAAGGATTCACATGTCTTTCTGCATGATGGGAATCAGGTCTATGCAGGCATTTAGACATCAGTGCATGGAGCTTTATTGGGTTCTTTATGTAGAGATCTGTGAAATTGTGTTTTAAAATCATAGAAAAAAACCTGTCACTGCAGAGTTCTCCATCGAGAGCTAGACATAGCATAGATCCATCCTGGGATGTAGCATGATGTCTGGTTTAGTTCAAGTGTGGAGGCATGAGACAAAGCAATAATTCAATGGAGATTAACATTAGCTCCTTTTTAATTATAAGCCATGTTGATTGGCTTCTAAGAATGTTTTATTAAGTCATCTTTAGTCAGGGGAATATTGATGGCAATGGACTGTTATGGAGCTGTATGTGTGGAGGTGTGAAAGGTGTGCTGTGGGAGGGCTGTGAAGGCTACTCTATTTTTGGGATATAAAATTGCAGTGCAAGGAGGAATGGGTGGCACCTTGCTGTGAAATAGTATAATTCATACCCATTTCTTTATGGTATTGCCCTTTGAATGGCCAGTGACATGGCAGCATTGTCTAAAGACAGCTGCCCAACCTGTGCTCATCCATGTTCAGTGCAGAGTTTCAGCTCTGTTAGGAATTGTTTGCGTGCAGCAGATCTTGTTCTCTCTGAGTTACATTGGTGCAGCGCCAGTCAGCTTGGGGAGGAAAAGCAAAACTGCTAACTGGAGCTTTTGCTTGTTTACTGTGTATTTTTATCTCCCCTTCAATCTTTTTTTTTTTTTTTAATTTAAATATTTGATGTCAGTTCATTTATTTTTATGACAAATTATTTTTTTTCATTCCAGAAACAGAAAGCAATAGAGATGCCAGCATCACAGGGGCATCTGTTCTCTCCTTTTAATTAGTCCTTTTCCCCCACTCACTTACAGCCCATATAAAGAGATGTATGACACTTTTTTTTTTTTATTTATTTTTTTTTTAATACTACCTGTGTCATCCATTTCACTGTGCCTATCTGGGTCTTATGCCAAAGACAGACCATCTACGAGGTCTTAAGCACTGCTAAAGGATAAATAAAAGCCTTTGTGTGCAGTTGATTCCCAAGCATCAAAGTCTGTGTTCAGTGAGGTGTGCCCTCAGGGAAGATTGTTGCTTTTTCCTTAGAGTGCCAAATACCATAATGCAGATTAATCATGAATCTGTTACTTTGGTTGTTATGTTACACTTCCAACCCTTTGTTTCTGTAATGAAATGCCGTGTCCCCTCCCCTTGCTCTTTTTTTTTTCTTAGTAAGAAGACCTGATGTTGTGCCACCTTTTACCCTCAATGCCTTCCCACAGGGTCACATCTCAGAGACTTAAAGGGATCTAGGAGTACTCCGTACATTCCAGGATTGACTGAGTAACTTATTTCTTCTGGATGTGATGGATTGTGTCTATCCTGGATGCCTTTGTGATTACTACTGTAAGTTTAGGGCTGACTTGTTTGATAGAATGAAGGAAGGGATTCACTGGGACCTGTAGCCAGTAGTCACATCCAGTTTTTGATAGGAGCCTTACACCTATTTCAAGGAAAGAAAGAATGACAAACCTACAGCAGGAAAAGGAAGCATGAAAGTTGGGCCATTAAACCATAACAACATATGAGTCTAATTTGAGCGGGGAAATATATAGATGTAATCGCCCTCAGTTTATGCCAATGGAGAAATTTATGAGGCTGTGAAAGGGCATCAGAAGGGGGAGGTAGTGAGTGTTGTATTGCATGGGAGAGTTTGGGGCAAAAATGGCACCAATGAATAGATCATGGTGAATAGGAGTAATCCTGTTCTGATTGTGAGGGGATCACCTTAGCTGATCTTTCTCACCTGTAACTCCCATGTGGATATGACACTTTGAAGTGCTAAGAATATCCATCAATGTCCATAGAGATCTGTGATAACTAAAGGCACGGATCATTCTGCAGTTACTGATACTGCTTCTGTAGGTTTGGAGTATGCTTCTCTGTTCTCTGCCTCAGACATAGCTCACTTTGCTGCATGTTTCAGCACTCCACATGTTTTTACTTGCCTCACACTCTGCTTCACAGCTGCTGCATTAAATCCATCCATGGACACTTAGATGCTACGGAATTGTATTGCTTGCCTTCAGCAACAGCGGCGGTTGGCCAGTTGCGTTGCTCCCCTAGCCCATCAGCCCCAGCACTGCGATGCTTGTGTTTGCTGGACTGTTCCTTAGGAGCGTACGGAGGTGAACACATGTTCTGTATTAATCTTCATTTCAATGAAGTTGTTTTAGTTCATGCTTTATTGCAGCGCTTTGTAATAATGCATCTGTAATGGCAGCCCTTGGGGCGGCAGTCGCATGTGGCAGGCTGAGTGCCTGAACTGCTCCTGAGAATGACTCCAATCATACAGAATGAGGCACTCCCTGGTGCACCATCTGAATTTATAATACCAATTTATATGGTGCCCTAAAGCAAGCTTTCTATTTGCTCTGGGACACAGGGGCCAGGCTATAGAAGGGGAACTGCTCTCCATTTTTCTGCTGTCCCTTTTTCGAATATATACATTTGTCTAGCTTTCCAACTTGCCTGTCTTCTGTCTTAAAGCCTAGACTGAGCCCAGGAAATGCAAGAATATGCCTTGATACACAGTGATGGGTGCAGAATCTGTAAGTGGTCAAAACACGCCTTCTGCCAGTCTCACGGCATCAGTTAGGGCCTTTCACTAGGTGCAGAGACACGTAGGATGCCACAGTCCTGCAAGCAGTGTAGGGCAGAGGCCTGGCTGCTAGTTCATTATGGTCATGCTTGTGTAGTTGGGAGTCTGTGTTGGCTTAAGCTCCTTTGAGAAATCAGGTGATGAGACCCAAGCCACTTAGAGTTGAGTTTTCAGAACTCAGTTAGGGTTGGATTTTCCAAGACAGGTACCCAGTAGGATTTTCAGGAAGTACTTAAATAGCATGGATATCTAATGCCTATTAACTTTGAAAAAGGAGAATATAGTGCTTTAAAGGTCAAAAGCAATGCTTTAAGCTTGCCCTGGAGATACGTCGCACCTATCATTAAATACAGGCTAAAAGGCTTTTGTCAAAAATAGTGCTCAAGAAGTGAAAAGGTGTATTTTGCTCTTTTTGTCTCCCTGGAGGATTTTGCTTATGCTAGAAAATTCCCACCCTCCCAGTGTTTTATAGCAGCAGGGAGAGAATTTTCCTCCTTCACTCCAGTTTTATTGGAGTCCTGTTTGGCGTTCCTCATCTCACCTTAAATCTTCAAGTTAGACTTATGCAAAACAAGGACGGTTATTGTCATCTGGTTGTGAATGAGAAGTACTTCCTCGCGTGGACAGAACAGTCTTCAGTGGCGCTGTGTTTCTGGCATGTGAGTAGAGAAAATAACAGATTGTTTGATTTTTATCATGTTTATCCAAAATGGTGCACAAGTTTTTAAAATAAGATAGCCCAGCCATTAGAAGGGCGCTGTCTGCAGCAGTTGTTCATTACCCTGAGAGCTTCCCAGCTGATCAGTTAGTTATAAAAAGATGCCTGCAAATGTTCCTCAGGAGCTCACCGGATAAAAGAAATTCTGCTGGGGAAACCTACACTTCAGTGATTGGGGAGCGGATCTCAGCTTAGTCATAAGATGGATGCTGTAGTGGGTGTGAGGGGGCTGCTTTTTGAGAGGAAGAGAGGTCAGTCTGTCTTGTCCTGCACTGATGCTGTTCTGCACGGATGTCCTTATTCCGCCTGCTCTTGTTGGCTGGGAGAGTTTCTGTCTTGTGTGGATCAGTGGCCAGCTACAGGGAAGTGTTTTATGTAAGTTGGCTTGAGGTTGATCCTGAAGAATGAACACAAGATTAGATACAAAGCCTCAAACTGCCTGTGTTTCCTACATTGTTGGAAGTGTTATCTAGTAGTTACAGCAGGAAATGTCCCATCTTGTACCACTGGTCTTGAACAATCAAGGTGCCTGTACTTCAGGGTTGATGAAGGAGTCAAAGGCAAAGTGGAAATAATATTTCATCTTACTTGAGGCGCCTCTGGAGCAATTCAAGGAGTAGCTCCTGTGGATGCATTGGCTCAGCATTTTATTAAAGAGAAGTTTATCTTTCACTCATGTTAAATCCAGCTTTTCCGATCGCAGATCTTTCCATGCTCTTCCTCTTTTAGTACTTATCAACTCCTTTTCCTACCCAACCCTACTCGTTGCCAAGCAGGTATGACACAGTATTTGTTGCCAGGGAAGCATACTGTGATGTCATTGGTTCGTTTTCACAGCTCCACCTGAGGATTCAGAAACAAGAAGAGGAACCTTCAGATGGGAGGAGGCAGTAAGCTGGCAGTAAGGATCTGCTGAATCTTACCACAGAGGGGGCTGATGACATCTCAGAAACTGGAGTGGTCCCATGGAGTTAGAAGACTCAAGAAGCAAGAAAGGGTGGAGTTCAGAACTGGTGGAAATACTTGTTGGAAGGTTTGTGTGTTAACTCTGAACTGTGGCTTTGGTTTAGGCCATTTCACTGGATGCTACCTGCTGCCCGTAGAAGTGGTTTTCTTCCTTTTGGGCCAGCACTGAGTCAAGGTCACAGTGGGATTGTTGGCAATGAGAGATGGTAGTGGATGTTTTTCTGTCTTAGTGTGTATGTCTTAGAATGAGGTGTAGATGTAGGTCTAATATCTGGTAGTGGAGGTCATAAAGCCAGTGTGACAACCACCAGATTTTATAGTGCTGGCTGAAAGAATGTACAACTCCACAGCTCTTCTTTTTTTCTTTTTTTTTCTTCTTCCCTTGCACACTCATCTGTCTCATCTGTTGTTGTTATGCTTATGCATTCCTAAGTATGAATACACATGCACAAGACACCCTTTAACAATGACTCTTAAAGATAGTGGAAAACACTGCATGAGACTTGGAGAAGGGCTTGCATAATTTTTTCCTCAAATATATTGGTTGATGTAATGGAACATACTCCCTTGTCCTTACACACCTTGCCTTGAATGTGCTCCTGAAGCATTTGCACACACACACCACTCCTACTTAAGCCCTCTCACTCCTCCTACGAGGAGTCCTCTCGTCTGAATGGGTTCATCCTTACATGCCTGGGTACACACATCAGGTTTTTTGGCACCTTCTCTCCTGTTCATACACTGCCACACAGTTAAATATGTGTGTGTGTGTTTTCTTTCCCCTGTACACTCAGCTAAACAAAGCAGTGCTCAGAAAATCGCCTCCTCTATACACTATGCAGAGTTTCTGTGTAGCTATTAAATAAATGCAAGGGAACATGGTAGGAGGAGGGAAAGGTCTGTGAATCAAGAACAAATAGATATGTCCTGCAAGTGGACAGAATAACTTGGGAGGTAGAACCTCCCGCTGGAGTGAAAAATGGTGTTTACAGGAGAAGGGCTTAGAACTAAACCTCTGAAATGATGGCAAAGGGAGTTCTGACCAGACACTGTCATGACTACTCTTTTCCCATCTCTGTTATTTCTTTTATTGTAATGACTAGGATACGGTCATCAGTGAGATAAGATCAGCTTTGTTTGGCACAACCAAGACTATCTGATTGCAGTTTGGACTGCAGCTTCTAAGTTCACCTTGGGTATTAGCTTGTGGGCAAAAAGATGCTGATAGCGCCAATATGGCAAAAAAAAAAAAAAAAAAAAAAAAAAAAAAAAAAAAAAAAAAGCCAGAGAGATAAATTGCATTCTTGCCTTGTTGCACAGAATTCCCTGCCACTGTTTCAATGGCAAATTCCCCTTGAGCCTCATTTCCATTAAACAGTACCATACAAATGCTTGACTTCAAGGATCTGGTGAGTGCAACCTAAGGAAAAAGCCCAGGACATTACAGTTATGGGACCATATTGCCATGCAGCCTCTCTTCCACCCCTGCTGCCATACTCAGGCCATTAGATGGAATCTTTTAGATCTTGTGTTGCAGCATTTCAACATCCTGACATGATGGATGAAGCCTCTAACTCCTGCCTGTCCTATCTCTAGAGCCTTTTCCAGGCTCTGATCCCTCTCTCTCATTACCCCTTGTTGACAGAAAACGGGGGACCAGGAACTGATGATAATGGCACATGCAGTTTCTGCTGCACCAGGGAGTTGGGTAGCTCCCATGAGCCAGCTCGCTCCTCTAGCAAGTTGTAAGCAAAACCTATGTCTTGTGGGTCCTCCAGCCGCTGCACTGAATTAGCAAGCCCAGATCTCAGAGCAGAATAAGTACTGTGAAGACAAACAGTCCCACTTAACAATTTATTGAAAATTGCACCAACGGAATCGCCCCAGTTTATCGACAGTATTATGTCTTTTCGTTAAAACAAGCACATTATCTTGGTAAAAAGTTTTGGAAATTTATTCTAAAGGGAGCAAGCGAAAGAAGTTACCACATCTATGCCTGTGTATTCTTGCTTTTGCCTTCTCTCTCTGGTGGTGGGAGCAGAGCGCGCAGTGGGAGGGAGGGAGTGGCCAGGTGCCCAGGTGCATGAATGTGTGCCACTGCTAATTTTCAAGGCCCCTTGGCAAGACAACTGGCTGTTTTCTTGATGAAGACACCAGAAAAGGCTGATGTATCTACTGATCTTCTTATAGATGGGAACAAAATACTTTACCTAGAGCATGTAATACATTTTTACAAGTCTCACCACAATGCCAGTGGTGCATGTTGGGGAGGGGAGCAGTATTAGAGGGGGTTGGTGTGAACTTCACTGCGGTAATGATGTTTTTCCTTCCTCTCCATACAACTTGTTTGCAAACTGCAGGGCTAGAGCTAGAGATGTGAAAGAAAAAATTAGAGGAATTAATCAGGAAAATCCACTCCTCCTATTCAGCAATCAGAGTATTGCTTGCTTGACAAAGAACTTCTACTGCACTGCTTTCCTCTTGCCTCTGTTTTGCTCCACAGCAAAGATGTGCCTTGCAACCTTAAAGAAACTTCCCTGCTCTTCTAATACTTTCTCACTCCTCTCTACCTATTTATAAAATGATATCTGCTATTTTGGTGCCTAACTGTAACCGTTTTTCAGAATTAGAGTTCTATGTGTCCGAGTTATGCACAGTAAGATTTTTTTTCTTTTTCAAAGTAGTTATCTTTCTTGGTTTATATATGTCACTCTGAACAGAAGCTCCTCAGTTAGATGAAGTATCCTATGCCTCTTTCTGATTTATCAACATTTTATATGTGGGGGTCCTTGGTTTTTCTTTTTTTGAGTTGAAAGAATAGTGTGTGGATGAAAACTAGCTTGCTTTCCCCAAATCTTCTTGGGCTCGCTTTACCCTTTGTGGTTAAGCTGGCTATAAGCCGCCATTGCTAATTTGTTTTTCTCTTAGGGTACGTGCTGTTTTCTGTCTGCCAAGCTGAAGAGGTTTAGCTCAGAACTAGAAGTAGATCCAGACTGCTGTTGTCATTGATTTTACATGGAAGATACTCTGGTGATAGACAGCCAGATCAAAATATGATGCAAGCACATACATGGTCTTAGACGACCTTGGAGAGCGAAGGGCCAGAGGTGGTGCAGTTTCAGATGACTACCTCATCAAATCATTACTTTGATAAACTGCAAGCTACAAAATGCTAGATTGCTAGAACTATCAGCAGGGGAAGAAAGGTACTGGAAGCCAGCTTTTGTTGCCAGTTGCATCTGGAGTTAACTATTGAGGTAAACGAAGTAATACCTGATTTTCTTCACAGTAATTGAGACCAGGATCTAATCCTATGCCCTGAGGAGGGATTGATAGTTCTCAGTGCTGCTATGTTGTCCATATAAAACAGGAAGCTTAACAATAACCTGCCTTTGCACAGACATCTAAAGGGATAAATTCTTGGTTTTGAGTCAGGAAGTTGTCTCTTTGCTGGACCATTGTCACCTTCTTGAAATAGGTCTCCATTATCCTCTCTAGGCATGTATCTGAATTTGTTAGGGGATGTGAAGGACTGTGTTTTCCAGAGAAACTTCCCAGGGGGCTCCTAATACTACTTGAAACTATTATTTAGTGTTTCTGTGTGGCTATTATCCACCTCAGACACAGCTGCATTTTGATAGTGGGCAAAGTGATCAATACATACTGTATAAAATAATTATTATTTATTATTTATTGAGTGCTGTGAGTAGGCTGTCTGCTATGCAAAATGTAGAAAAAAGACAAAAACCTTTGAATACATGATCAGAAGGGGAAGGAAAGGCAAATAGCTTTTCAGTCTGTCCCTAGGGCAAATGCATTTCTAAGTGTCTGGCATTGCAGTATGAGCACCGCACACAAATTTTACAAGATCATAGGGTCTGGAGACAGGGGCCAGAAGGTTTGATTTCTCACTTTTGGTTTTGTGTGCACTTCATGTGCATGGTTTTCCTGCCTGCTGGTTACCTTTGAGGTGGAATTTCAGCATGATAACACATTAAAAAACTTTACATAGATATTCCCCACAGAAAGCATTCTGAATTATGTTGTTTACTGGGCTAAGTGCTAATGGTGATCAAGTAATAAATAACAACATTTAGGATACACACTCTGAACGGAATGCTGGCCCCAGCGCAGCCGGTGGTGTCTGTCACTGCCATCGTCTCTGCTGACTTCCTCACTTGCAAAAGTAAAGTTTGAGGTTTGTGCAGGGTAAGAAGGAAACTCAGTGTCTGGTGTAGACAATACAGATACTATATAAACTGACTCAAAATGCCCGAACCCTGAGCTAGGAGGGAAAACTCTTCGTGAACTTTAAGGGGTTTGGGGGGATCGCAGAGGTGATAGTCTGAGGAAGGCGTTACCTCCTGCTCGGGTGGCAGTTCCCTGCTTGCTTGAGCAGTGTTGGCAAACTCTAGAAGGTAAAAATAAGCTGTATCTCCCCGCTGCCTCTGCTGGGACCTGGGGGGCAGAGATCCCCCCCTTACTGTGGCGGCCCGGGGAGGCAGCGCTCGGGGAACGAAGGGCTGACGGGGCCGGGGGCAGAAGAAAAGCCCCCGGCCTCTTCCCCGGGAGGAGGCGGCGGCCACGCCGCAAGCGCGGGAGGAGAAGCCCGGCGGAGCGTTGCTGCCGCTGCCCGGGGCCGTGCCCGCCGCCGAGGCCGGGCGGACCGTGTCAGGGGCCGGGGGCGCGGGCCCGCGGTCTCTTTAAAAGCCGGGGCCGGGCGGGCGGGCGCGGCGGCAGGGGGCGGCGGCGGCGGCGTGCGCGGGGCTCGGGCTGCTCCGGCACCGCGGCGCGCTCAGCCCTGCGCAGCTCCGCCCGCGGCCGCCCGCGGCTCGCACGGCTCGGCTCGGCTCGGCTCGGCTCGGCGCGGCGCGGCCAGCCTAGCCCAGCCTCCCCGGGACCCCCGCGGCTGGGGCCACGCTGGAGCCCCCTGCCCCGCAGCGGAGGCGAGCCGCGAGTTGGCGCGGCGGCCGGCGTCCGCCCGGCTGCGGAGGTGAGAGGGGGCGGCGGGCGGGGGGCGGAACGGCACGACCCGGCTCGGCACGGCACGGATCGGCGGGGGATACCTGCCCGGCGGGCGCTGGGCGCCCCCGCTCCGCAGCTCCGCGGGTGGGTTTCTCTTGACCCCCCATCACAGCAACTGTTTTGGATCGTTTTCTACCTTTCCCCGCTGCCCCGGCGGGGCTGGGCGCTGCCCGACCGGGCGGAGTGGGCGCGTACCGACCCCCCGGGACGCTCTGGCTCCAGCTCCCTTTGCCCGACTTTTTGGGAAATCGCAGTTCCCACGGCGGGGCTTTTCGGAGTGGAGAATGGGGGGGCATCGCGAAAAAGAAGACGACGCTACGCTGAGTTACAGCAGGGAGACGCTTAGAGAGAGCCTACTGTTTGACTAAAGCTTAAGGATTTCTTATTAAAAAAAAAAATTGAGGAAAGAAGAGAGGCTGAAGATGAAAGTTTTTTTTCTTTAATATTTTTTCCTCTTCCAAGTCTTCGGATCTATTACAGTAGTGCCTTTTCTCCCCGCCTTCCATTTGTTTGTATTAATGATTTAGTAGCCGTCTTGCCTGAAAACTTCCACCGTGAACGACTGCTGTGGGTTTTCAGGCAGTCAGTGACCTTAAAGGTTGGTTCAATGCTTTCTTCGTGCAAGATGTATGTGAAATAACCACTGTGGGTTTTTTTTTTTTCTTTTTCTGTAAAAAAAAAAAAAAAATCCACCTGCTTTATAATTTAAAAGAAAACATCATTCAGTCAGGGAGTGATGTAATTCTCCTACCTAAGGGCACTGACTCTGGTGCTTTGCAGGTGACTTGTCTTTTGCTTACTCTTTAAATTTATTTTAATTGCGGTCTTTTGTAGCTAGGAAGTAACATTTAACTAGTGCTCTTTGAGGATGCATTTTGTTAAAATTGAAATCTTTCTCTTTTAAAAAAAATTTTTTTTCCTGATTTCTCCCCCCCTCACCCCGCCTCAAAGAAAACAGTAAAAAAGATTAGGCATGAGACCAGCAGCAGAAAAACCAAAGGATTGGGGAGCCACAACCCAGGCTAAAAACATCAAATCATTTATAAAAAAGACACTTTCAGCCTTTCGCTGTTCCAAGCTCTCTTTCCACCTTTCCATGGTCAAACTGTTCAACGCTTTGTTGCGAATAGTTTTAAGAAATTATTTCTGGTTTTACTAAATATTAATTGTTGTTCCTGTATTTTTTACTGCATGCAATTGTTCCCTGATAAGCTCACAGCCCTCCTAAAAAGGTGAATATTGAAACGACCGCTCACTAATACCTGCTTATTTCATATTTTGAGGGGCTATTTTTTGAGGGGGCGAACTCTTAACTAGACGGGTGAAAAGTCTAAGAGAGATGTTGAGTAGGTGGGGGAAAAATTGGTCACAAAAGGTTTTGTTTGCCGTGATGATACAGTCAGTTATTAATTGTATCGTGAACCAGAAGGGTGTTATGTCTGTCACTGGTTTAAGTTAAAATGGTCATCAGTGTTAAGTTGGGCAAGTTTATCTAAGGGTTAGTAGTATTTTTGGAGGGAGGAAGTTGCAGAGATTATTGCTTTTGATTTTGGGACTGGACACACTTTATCAGCTGAACGAACTAGATTATTGGATAGACATAATTTTCCATTTCTCTATCGGTTTCTTTTCGGTCTTTGGCAGCTTCTTAAACATTCATCTCTCTCTAACAAAGTATCTGGTTTTCAGGAGTAGGGAGGTGCAGCTGGGGACATTGGAAGTTTAGGGATAATGGAAGCAACAGGACTGTATTTATTTATTAAAAAAAAAAAAAGGAAGTTAGGAGGTGAGGATTCTCTTTCTGGAGCATTCGGGCACCTTCCGGTGGGGTATGTCTATAGGCTTTTAATTATTTATTTCACTTTTGTCTTTTAAAAAATGAGGTAGAGCAAAACCAAAACGAAATGAAAGAAAATTAGAGTATGCGTTGAAAAATAAATAAATAAATAAAGGAAGGGAACGGCTGAAAGCCCAATACTCTATTTCATCATCCTGGTGGTGATGGCTTCTCGATAGAAGCGATATCTGCCGATATCACCCCTGTTCCATGGCTGTAGCCTGGCCTCATTTTACGCTGCATTTCCACTGAACATGTTGACGTGCTGCTGCTTATATAAGGGGAAGAACAAATTCAAGCGGATTAGTGCTTGGGATTTTGAGATCGGCTACCCAGATCGTGTTGTGGGTTTTTTCCTTTCCTTGGGGGAGCTGATGGGGGAAGGCTGGAGAATGATGGGAGGGGGTGAAATCGGGATGTGTGGTTGGGGGAAGATGGGGGTGATGCGGGGAGCAGCTTATTCGCATAATGTCTGCGCTGCGTCCCTTTTTCTTTTCTTTTTATAAAACCCATTATCTCTAAAAACACATTATTCTTCAGCCTGGTCTAAAAAAAAAATAGTGGGAGGGGTTATCATAGAGAGGGGGTTTGGTATGGGAGTCATTAGACCCACTGCTGCAAAACCAAGATACAGAAATCCATCTGCACCAACATTTTGGGGGGGAGGGAGGGCGTAGAGAGGGGGGAAGGGATGGATTGTCTATCTTGGATTAGCGAAGTGGAGCTTTGTATTCTTCATTTTCCTCCCCATTTTCTGCCATTTCCCCCCATCCCCCCCCATCCGCACACCCGCTTTCCTTCTCCCAGCCCCCACCCCCCTGAAGGTTTCTCGTCCCTTGACGAGAAAATTCTGTGTTACATCCTGATGGCTCTGCGGCTTTTTTTTTAGTACATCACAACAGTGGCACGATGACCTTTGCTTCATGCCATACAGATTTGGGTTCCCGATAGGACTGTGACCGCAGCTTGGGCATATGTGCACACACTCATACACCCGTAGTTATGTACCTAGGACAGGCCATGATTTAATTCCGATTTTTGCATGTGCATCTTTGTGTGTGCGTGTGGCTGATAAACATTGGCAGAGGGTAGGGAACACAGTAAATGCCAAAGGCACGTCCATCCATTTCGCCAGCCCATCTTGCCGCTCTCTTTTTCCAGGCATTGTGTCACACATCATGAGATTTTGTGTCGGGGAGGGGTGTGCCCTATGTGGATGGCAGGGGCCTGGGGGTTGGAGGGAGCGTATATGTACTGGGGAGGGAGGAATTGGTTGGGGGGGTGGGGGGGGGTGGGAAATGGACCTGACGATGCTAATAACATTATTTTGGTCAAATGAACGTCTGGTGATAATGATTCAGTGTAACCATCCGTGAAATACATGCTTGCGACATACTGGAATAAAGGTTACTCCAGGGAGCTCTGGCAAAGCCAGGCATGCTCGGGGGAGTGAGCCATCCCCTTGATGGGGGAAACAAAATTCGTAAGCACTCCAAGCCCCCTCCCTTCCCAACTCCTCCTTGCATGTCCGAGCTGGAGGGCATTGCGATGGAGAGAGGGGGTGGGCTGCACTGGAGCCAGGACCAAACAAAGCCTTCCTGCCTCATCCTCCCGTGCCATCCTCCTTTGCCCTCTTTGAGCTTATCTGTGCCGTTGATCCAGATGATACAGGAATATCGCCATTTCCGTGCAGTCCCTGCCGGAGGCTGGAGGGTGGTGGATCGAGAGAGGGAGGGGAAAGCTGCTTGTTTCTGTTGTAGGATGTGCAGAAGAGCCACGGCTTTTTGGGTCTGAGTAGAACAGGGGAGACGCTGGGGGCGGGGGGAGCAAAGGAAGAAGAGAGTCTCTTCCTACATCCCTCCCTCTCTTCCTTCTTTCCCCTAGCTAGAACATGGGGAAAGGTGCTGCAAGCCTTGGTGGATGGCTGCAGATGGCTGGTTTGCAGGAGTGGGGGAGCTCGGACAGTAAGAAGGCAGCTTTTCCTGGGTTTCAAGCAGGCCGGGAGCTTCTCCAAGGCTCTCAGACCTCCTCGGCACCCTCCTTCTCTGGGTGTAAAGGACCTCCTTGCTTGGTCGCAGCCTGCTCGCGCCCAGGCGGAGGCAAGCTAGGGGAGGAAGGTGCTCTTGTGGTTCCGCCAGCTGCTGCTTCTCATCTCCTGCTTGTGGCTGCGCCTGCTCAGAGGTCTCCATGTTTCTGGATCTTTCCACTTCATGGAGCAATAGCAAAAGCTGAATAGATAGATCTGTCCAGGGCTATTGTTGTTTGCCTTTTGCTTTTCTCCTTTCTCTCTGACCTTGAGGTGCAATGGTAAACTACAGCCAAGAAGATGGGACAGGGGTGTGTCCAGTGGCCTACACTGTTGGTGTGGGTGATGCCTGCAGAGACACCAGTTTCCCCGACTCCCCTGCTTTGTGTTCACTACAGCCAATCTTGCCTCAGCTGCCCAGTGTCACCAGCAGTTACTTTTTGACCTCTCCCTGCGCTCCCCTTTAGCCCAGTCACTTCAGAAATTGTTGTCGTGCTACATCTTCTGTTCTTGTAGGTCAGCCATGGCTGCTGTTGAAGATGGTGCAGTGGCCAGCTGAGCAACAGGCAGAGGGTGCTGCAGGGCCTGTGTGCCTGCTCCCTCCTGGAGACTGCCTTTCTGGTACCCTGTAAGGTGAAGGTGGGCCCTGGTTTTATGGTTCCTCCATTTCCCAAGCTATTAAGGTGCTGATGTGTTCTCATGGCACAGCGAGCCTCTGTTTATGAATTATTTGTTGGCAGGAATGGGAAAGGTTGGAAGAAAGCATTCTTGTAGGTAAACTTAAACGATTGCAAGGTGGGTTTTGTAGCTCAGCAGTCCCTGACTGTGGTGCTTTGTCCTTCCTTGAGCTTGCAGAGTGAACATCACATAGCGCTGGAACTTACTCCTGACCTTTAAGTATTTGCACCCTTAAAGTGAAGGGGAACTCAGTTTCTGCAGAGCATCCAAAGGGTGAGAGGTGGTGCCGGGGGTAATTTGTAGTAGCCACAATGGTAGATTTTAAGACCTAAGTTCCTGTGCAAAAAGCAAGTAAATATGCCTACTCCCTCCCTTTTCAAGCAAGTTACCAAGCCATCGGGTGCAGACAACTCTTATCCTTTTTTTGTTAGGATTGGATTTAAACCCTCGACCTAGAGGACACCTTCAAACTGCACAAGATCTTCTGGCCCTTGTCTGGCGTATTGCTGGGAAGGGAGAATTTAGTCCCTTTCTTGTCGTAGAAGCAGTTATATTTCAGTGGATCTACTGAACTTCTTGCTTTTGTTTTCTGCAGCCTCCTCCAGGGCTCTTGAGTTTACCTGTCTTGAGAAGCGGAGTGTATTTTTTTCCCTTGCCCTGTTTTCCTTTGCCCTCTCTTCAGCTCTGTGTTCTGGGCATGTGCAGGTGGATGTCTGGATACTGCCTGAGCTGTGATACGCTGTATCAAGGATAAGGTCACATAGTGTTCTGGCCAAGAACAAACTGAAGGAGCCAGAAGCTTCGTGATGACCAAAAGCCGGGATAAGAGATGGTCTTTGATGATTCAAGAGACATGGTGTTTTAATTTAAAAACAAAACGTGTCTAACTTCATCTGCCCCTGCTCCCACCAGCATGAAGAGGAGACAGGCTTTATTTTGGGACTATTGCCAATGCAGCTGGAGCCAGAAATTACCCACGTTTTGGTTAAGCATTGGAAATTTTCATCAGCTTTCTTCTCCCCCTCATCCCCCCTCTCCTAGTTAATAGCAGAGTCTGTCAGTCTAGCAGAGTTGGCTCTTAATTCATACAGCAAGTGGTGAGGAAGATTTGCATTTCGGAAACCAAGATGCTAGAGGGATTGGTAGCTTCTTGAAACCAGCACGCTACATAATCTTAGGTCAGGTCACTTGCTTTTTCTTTTCTTTGGTTCTTGCATTGGCATAGAGAAAGGCAATTCATGTGTGTAAAGTACTCTGAGAATCAAAGATGGTATTTCGACTTCTCACTGCCAATCCGAACAGCCAGACCAATACATGTTTGTAGAAAGGCAGCACGGGAGAAGTTTGTTCTGCCTTTCCCCTTGTTGTGTGGAGTGGATGGCATTTTTAGTGCTCTGCTTTTGTACCTTTTTTTTTTTTTTGGCATGGAAAAGTCATGGCTTTGGGTTGGGCTAGCCCGAGTATGGTTTTGCTGAGATGTAGTAGAGATGAAGTGTGGTGTCCCTGTAGTGACATGCTTGAAAAGTTGAGCTATAGGAGTCCTAGTGGAAATCTGCCAGTGGTGTTGGAATATCCTGCGTTCTTCCTTAAGGGAAGGTGAGAATAGGGTTTCTCTTGTTGCCGTTCACAGAAAAAGGCGCTCTCTGAGCCCTGTGGACAGCTGTTGGGAACTGTACACCATGCAGCCAGCTTGGCAGAGTCCTCTGTCCGGGCTAAACCCTGCAGCCTCTCGGGACTCCAGGCTGCTGCAGGCATTGCTGTGTGGCTTTGCAGAGGGTGGTGGAGGTGCACCCACAGCCATTAGAAGTTCAACTCTGTCTGAAATGTGGCCCCTTGCTACAGAGAGGATTAGCCCTTCGTCTGCCTTGCTTCCTCATGTCTCTTATAGCTTTCACCTTGTCTCTCACAGCCCTCTGCCTGAATTCTCTCCCAGGCATGCTCTCCTGCCTGTTTTTTGTCTGCTGGCAGCAGGGGTGAGCCGGGGTGTTGGGAAGGGGATGTCAGAGATGAGAGGGGCTCTGTCAGCATACCTGTCGTCTCAGCGGTGTGCTCAGCTCCTGTCCTTTCCAAATTCCTTTCCTCTGCCCTTGACAGTGAGGGACGGCTTATTTCAAACACAATCTGCTTGTGTCATTTCTGACCCTGCTGCTTGTCATCCATCACATCACGGCAACTAATTAACACTAGTAGCTTTGGATCCTGGGAATGACAGTGCTGGGACAGTAGACTCTTATGGATCCTGATGTCTCTCTTCATAACTAGGACAGCCCAGCCCAGGAGTTCATGGACTCTGTTCTCCCTTGCCTGCTGTACCAACCCTGTAGTGAGGGTGCCTGTGTTGAGCAGGGAGGGCACCCAAGGCCTAGGCCTGCCTCATAATGCCCTTGACAGTGCTGCAGCATCCCCTGCATCCAGGTACCTCGCAGCAGCCGGATGAGAGCCAAGGAATGGGATAGAATAATAATTGATGAGGATTGGGGGAGGTATGATGTAAACCTTTTGAAGCTACTGGTAGCTTCTCTACTGGCTTTTTTGGGTACATGTAGCTGCGCCTAGTCCCAGAATCTGTTTGTGAGTTTGACCCTGGGAGCATCCTCTGCTCATGGCAAAGCATACTGTCCTGTTTCTTCTGAACTGCTGATTCTATTGCTGTGTTGATGGGGGGGTGTCATCAGGGGAACCAGTGTGCTGCTCCCACGGGGATGGCAGGATTAAAGGTGAGGCATTGGTCATACTGTGAGGCTACCCAGAGAGCATTTGCTCCTCTTTGTCTACTTTGTCTTTCCTGCTGTTATGAACCCCTTCTAAGGAGGGGAAGACTCCCATGGGGGTAGAAAGGAAGGTAACTAAGCAAGAGGATGAAATTTGCTGGCAGCTGAAGGAGGATGAGGAGAGGAAGAACTCTCCAGCAGGGTAACTGTCTGATGAGACCAGCTGCATCTGCAGAGCAGGGAGGTGCTGGCTTCATTTCAGTCTGCTGTTGCAGCCCGTTTTTTTTTTTTTCCCAATAATGTGTTAATTAAACATTGATTTCAGGGGAAAAAGGAATCTGCTTGAACTGCAGAAACTAAATGGAGTGTAGAGGAATGGGATCTGGTGAGGGCTGTGTGGAAGGACCTTCTATCAGGTGTCTTCATGACCACTTATGGAGGGAAGCAAGGAAGGGGCTGGAGAAGAAACTTTACCTTAAGTTTAGAGTTGTTCACTTGCTTTAACGGGGAATCTTGTTCCTTCTGTAACTTCAATTATGCACAGTTTCCAACTGATGTGTGCTAAGGAATTACCAAGTAGCCAACTGTATTTTCTTACAAACTGTAAGTAATGAAACACTTCATTTTTATTAAAAAGCAAAATCGGAGAGAGATTTTTCAAGGCATGTTAGCATTCCAGAGGCTTTCTGTTCAGTTTGGCGCTCTCCTGGTTTTCTACTCTTGTAGTTACTGTTATATCTATAAATAATTAAGCTGTGGTGCAAGTTAAGGCACCAGTCATAATGGTGTACTTGCACTTGTTACTTGCAGATACCTAGTAGCTCAACTGACCTTCATTTACTGCACGTGGATAAGTCAGTCACTGAACACAGGTATAAGATTTTGATGTGCACATTTAACATTTTTTCTTCTGGTCCTCAGAGCACTGGAAGGTGAGACAAGATTGTCATATTTCCCTCCCTTGCTTGGTTGAGCTCCCTTCTGTTCCTTAGACTGGAAGAACCAGTGGAGGCTATGCAGCCCTCTTTTTGTGCTTCCAGGTGTTAGGGATGCATAGGGAAGATAAGAGTTCTTGCTTCAGTCTGAGATATTATTTGGAATAAACCTCACTGCTGGTGTGAGCAATATATTCTTACAGCATTAAACAGTTTGATTTGAATTATTTTGACCACTGTGCTTTCTGTCTTCACTAGTTCTCGGAAATAACGGAAAGGAGGGAATAACCTGTCTGACCTTTCTGAGCATTGCGTAAGTCTGAATTAAAGTGATCTCACAAAGATCTTGGTCTGTTCATGCAATGAGTGAGATGGCAGCATTGTCCTGAGAAGGAACCCATCCTAGCTGCTAAATTCCTTTCTGCACCATCTTAGTATCAGACTACGGAAGGATCTGCTGTAACATCAGGACACATTTGAAAAGGAACAGATTAAGCCATGGAGCAACTGTTTTCCAAGAAAATTTTTGACCTGTTGATGGCTGATGAAACGTGTAGAATCACAGAATGGTTGAGGTTGGAAGGGACCTCTGGAGGTTATCTGATCCAATCCCCTGCTCAAGCAGGCCCACCTAGAGAAGGTGACCCTGTCCAGACAGCTTTTGAATGTCTTCAAGGAGGCAGACTGCAGAACTTCTCTGGGCAACCTGTGCCAGGGTTTGGTCACCCTCACAATAAAAAAGTGTTTCCTGATGTTTATACAGGACCTCCAGTGTTTCAGTTTGTGCTCATTGCCTCTGGTCCTGTCACTGGGCAACACTGAAGAGTCTGGCTTTCCTTGTATTTATATACATTGGTGAGATCCCCCCAAGTCTTCTCCGTGCTGAACAGTTCTAACTCTCCCAGCATTTCCTCATATGAGATGCTCTGAATTCTCTTTGTAGCCCTTTGTTGGACTCTCCCAGTTATGTCCATCTCTCTGTTGTACTGGGGGCCCAGAACTGCACACAGTAGTCCAGGTTTGACCTTACCAGTGCCAAGTAGAGGCGATGGATCCCCTTCCTCAGCCTGCTGGCAGCACTCCTACTGCAGCCAAGCATACCAGTAACCTTCTTTTGTGCAAAGGCACATTGCTGGCTGATCAACTTGGTGTCCACCAGGACTCCCAGGGCCTTTTCTGATACTGCATTGAAGTCCTGGAATCAAAGTCTGCTGGCTTGCCTGGTCAGCTCATGCAGCACTTTGAAAGAGGGTGTGATACAATATAATTTCAGGTATATGTATCTGAGAATCAAATGTTAAGGGCTTTATGGGAAAATACAAGGAAACAAATTGATCATTGATGTGATTTCGTATAAGTCATTGATCAAATTGAGGGTGTATCTAACAACAATGGACCAAAAGGCATAATTTGTTGAGCCGGGTCTTAAGGATTTAGCTCAATATTATTAGTTTTTTAAATGTGTCCCTTGTTGTCTTCTTGGTTGATATGACCTATTCAATGAGTTGATAGCAGCTCTGTTTGGTACTAGCTTGGGTCATAGAATGATGTGGTACCTGTGATGTTGCAATACTTTTTGGCGGCAGATTGTCATTGCATTGAATAAATGTATTTTATGAGGCTAGAGTGAGCTACTGTTTGTGTACTAAGGCCACAGTGTATCAGGTAGAAATGCAGAGTGAAAAGAGAGTAACAAATTGATAGGCTTTTGATAAGACAGTAACTCTTTTTAAGAAGTTTGCCTGAACACAACGGTTCTTCCTTCCACGCGTTCTCTGTTGCCAGTGTGTAACATGAGGCAGGAAGCTGATCTGCTGTCTTGGCACAACAGAGGTCATATACCTATTAAACTGGAAAATGGTCTGAATTTGATAAGAAGAAATTTATTAAAGACAAAAGTACTGCACTTGGGAAGGTGAAATCAAATGCCTACATGTAAAATGAGGGATAACAAGCCAGGCAACAGAACTGCAGAAAAGAATCTGGGAGGCACTACAGTGAGTCAGAGACTGAATGTGAGTCAACAGTGTGGTGACGTTGCAAAAAAAGCAAATCTCATTTTAGGGTGTATTTAACAGGAATGTCACGTGTGGCACACAGGCAGTAGTTTTTCTACTCTAGCAGCCACTGCTGAAGCCACAGCAGATCCCTGCATCTACTGTGAGCAGCAAAACCAGAAATGGTGTAAGGAGATGAGGATAGGACAGCCAGAGTGGCAAGCACCTCCTGTGAGGAGAGGCTGCAAGAACCGGGTTGATTTAGTCTAGAGAGAAGATTGACGAGGGACATGAAAAGTCTTCCAATATTTAAAAGCTTGTTTTAAGAAGACAGTGATTAATTGTTCTATCTGTCCACTGGGGATAGGACAAGAAGTAATCAGCTTAATTTGTAGCAAGGAAGATGTGGCGATAGGTGCTAGGAAAAGCTTTATGTGTATTTGGGTAGTTAAGCATGAAAACAGCTTTCTGAGAGATGTAGTGCCCTCATCACAGGAAATTTTAAGAGCAGATGAGACAGAGAGACACCAAATTTTATCAAGGTTGTTTTATCATAGTTTTTGCTGTTTCAGAAGGGGAATGGTCTGTCTGAACTCCTGATGTCTGGTCCCAACACCTCTTGTGCCCCTGAAAGGCAGCCTTCTCCCCTCACTGGCAGTTGTGGTGGGAGCGTGGGGAGGCAGCGCCAGGGTGAAATGCTTCCTCTGCCATCGCTCCTGCAGCACCTTCCATGCCCCTGGCATGGCCCAGTTTTACAGTGCATGTCCCAAAAAGGCCTGAGGGAGCTTGTGCGTTTGGCAGTGTCACATAAGCATCCAGCACTGTAAGCCTTTCTATTACAAACAAGCAGAGCGCTGGCCCAGCTTTCTGCATCCGTATAGCTAGGAAATGGAAGTTATTTGAGACTCTTATCCCAGTTACTGATTAATTTACACTGGGAAGATTTGGAGATGGAAAAGAAGCCTTACACTTCTGCTTTTACCTGTTAAAAATGACAGGTTTGTATGGTGTGTCACAGTTACTATAAGATGTTTCTTCTGTGGTCTTCTGTCAAACGTAGTGGACAAGGGCAAAGGATTTTCCTCTCTGCAACATCTTTTCTTACAGTTGCCTAAAGCAGAGCCACGTGGATTAGGCATTGCAAGGAGATATGTTAGCACCCAGTGGATTTGAGAAGAGGGAGCCTAATGCCTGATTCAGTAAAGGTATGTCCTTCAGTACTTGTGAAAGGGGCTCATGGCACTTCCAGAGAGAAGGATATTACTTAGCGAATGGGGCTTTTCTTCCCCAAGGGTTCAGCAGAACCTTTCAGTAGCTGCTAGAAAGTAATCCAAGATATATCCTGAATCTTAGATTTACATAACAGCCTGTCTGGAGCCAGGTGGTCCTAGGAATGAATTTCTGAGCATTTGGAGTGCAGAGGGCTGGTTCCCCTGACAAAACTTCCTTTTTTTCAGTAGCTTTTTCCTTTTCATTTAACAGAACATCCAGAAACATATGCCTGTTGAACTTGGACAGTGTTGGGCTTGGCCACTATGTGTGTGCACAGTTTATATCAGCCTTCTTGCATAAACTTGTAATTGCAGGCTCTTGCCATTCTTCAGAGTGAGTGGAGGACGAAGATATTATCCTCTACTTCTTGTCACTAGAATTGAGTCAGGGTTGACACACAAAAGTAGGAGGCAACAGTTTGTGTGTAGGAAGCTTTTTCTGTCCAAGCAAAATATAAGGGTTGTATGCAGGGTGTTAGTCCTGCTGCACTGCAAGGCTGGTCTCTTCTTCTGGAGTTGAATTCACACACACTCACCGTTTGGAGCATATGGAGAGCACAGCCGATTCAGGCCTCAAGGGAAGACTGGTGAAATGGTCGAAAGTAGGCTGGGAAGTAATGATTTGTTTATGAGGCCTCATATTGCACCAAGTAATAATTGTTTATGAACACTGCTGTAAAGTCAGGAAGGAAACATCCCAACCCAAGGAGATAGTAAGATATAACCTAATTATTGTTGTTATTATTATCCCTGCCTATTGTGGTAACACCTACACAATCCTGGTTTAAATGCAGGGCAAAAAATGTTCTCTGCCCCAAAGAGCTAGCAAGCTAAGGATTAGACAGGAGACAACAGATGGACACAGATAACTGGGGGAGTACAGAAAAACAAAGATTGGTCAGCAGGATGGGTGGTATGATAGCATGTTGACAGCTTAGCTGTTGTCAAGCTTTCTGTAGGCATGTGGCAAAGGATTACAACAATAATTCAAGCTGTGGCCTTTGCTCCGGTGTTTTTGTGTGTACATCTTCCATCTGTTTTATTTGAATGAATTCTTGCTTGATGAGGTTTTTCTCTCCCCAAACCCATCATTCATCTGATGTGGGTAGGGAGACACACTGGTCCAGCAATGAAGTGTCCACTGCAGTTCTTAAGGGAAACTTTAGTTTTTTTATTATGGAAAGAGAATGAGATAGTAAGCACAGGAGTTTGATGCTGTGTGTTTAAAAGGATGCTGGGAAAAGATTGACAGAGCTCAGCAGGATGAATATCCAAAGCGGCATAATGCAAGAGGTTTGTTGGCCAAAGTGGTGTCTTACCAAGGTGATGCAAAAACTATCTAATGCCATTCATAGATGACAATTTTATGCATAGAGGTTATGTCCTTGGTGCTGTATATTGGTGAGTGCAAGGGTGCCTGAAAGTGTGGAGGGCTGTGGTTCAGCTGCACAGTGAGCAGTTGTTCCAGATGTGTGGCTGTACCACGCTGCTGGGGAACGTGGGCATGCTTGGCCTTAGAGGCTCTGCCTGTGCCAGTGGCTGCATTCACACGTGTGTCTTGTTTTGGGTGTTACCTTGAGAAGGCCACAAAATGCAGGATAGACATCAGGTAATTTTAGGGTGCCCTTTTTTTCTGAATTTTAATTATATCAGGTAACTGTGTGGTGCTGTGATGTCCTTCCTCTTTTACTTTGTGGTTTGTTATAGTCACACAGTATGCCAACAGCAGGCATGTTATAAATGTGCCCCTTATTAACCCTTATGTTGCCAACACCCTCTTTGGCCTGCCATGCCAATTGTTGTTCAGCAGCCCAGAAGTGATTGTGGGATGTTAGATGCAGCTGTGTGTTTTATAGCATCTGTGTAATGGTGAATAGTTAGAACGGTCTAAAACTTAAAGCTTGAACTGTCCAGTCAAGTTTTATTTAAGTTATTTGGGTGAAGTTGCCAGGAATCCTCCAATACAGACAAACTGCATAATTGTGGGACCATTAGTGCTAGAACACATTTTTGGGGCAAGCATTTATGGAAAAGGGAGTTGGCTGGTTTGGGGTTTATTCCTGTCTCTCCTACAGAATTCTGTGTACCTTTGGAAACAAGTAATTAAAAGCACTGTGTTTTTTGGCTTGTAATGTCTCTATGCTTCAGTTTGTCTTTTATGTTCACTTAAGTGATGGTGAGGTTTCATAGCTGCTTGTAGAGTTTTTAGGTTTGGAGCTGAAGAGTATGGAGAACGAGGACCAAATATTCATCTCTTCTTGAGCTGAACATATCCAGCTTTCACAGCTTCTTTGCATATCATGCTCTAGCCCCTAACCATAAGGACAATTCTTGCAGTGGTGAAAGCATGTACTGAACTGTGTTGGCAAAAGCATAGGTAACAGGTCAAGGTATGGGATTATTTCCCCGTGCTCAGCACTTGTGGGATCATTCCTGCTTACTGGGCCCAGTTCTGGGCTCCCCAGTACAAGACAGACATTGACAAAATGAAGCAAGTCCAGCAGAGAACCCCTGAGGAACACCGTTAGTAACTGGCTGCCATTGGGTTGTTGTACCACTGACCACTAGCCTTTGAGTGCAGTCATCCAGTCAGTTTTCCATGTGCTTTGCAGTACACCCATCTGGTTCCAGCTGCCTATAAATCATGGAATCATAGAATATCTTGAGTTGGAAGAGACATAAAGATCATAGAGTCCGACACCCTGCTTCTCACAGGGCTTCCTAAAACTAAACCATATGACTAAAACCATCTTCCAGACTCTCCTTGAACTCTGACAGGCTTGGTGCCCTGACCAGTTCCCTGGGGAGCCTGTCCCAGTGACTGACCACCCTCTCAGTGAAGAACCTTTTCCTAATGTTCAATGTGAACTTCCCCTGATGCAGCTACATACCATTGTTTACAATTACACTGTTGGAGACTCTTTCAAAAACTGTGCTCTTTCTTTCATTGGGCCCGTCATCTCATTACAGAAGGCAATCTGGCTGATTTTTTCCCTTGGTAAATCCATGCTGGCTGTTCTCAGTCACCTTCTGGTCATTTCTGTGCCTGGAAATGAGTTCTAGGAGGATTTGATGCATAACATTCCTTGCATCTAGGTTGACCAGTTTAAAATTCCCTGAATTTTCTTTCGTGCCCTTTTTGAAGATAAGTGTGACATTTACCTGTTTCTGGTCATCAGGAGCCTCCTCCAGTCACTGTGACCTTTCCGAGGTGCCTGAGAATGACCTCACTGTGACCTCAACTATTGTTGCATCCCTTAGTGCTGTTGGGGCATCTTGTCTGGCCCAGGGACTTGAGTATGCCCCGTTTACTTAAATGGTCCCTAACTCGGTCCTCCTCTGCTGGGTAGTTTTTCAGTCCCCTGGAGCCTTCCACTGGGCACATGGAGCAGGAGGGCTGAGAACAGCCCTTGCGAGTGAAGACAGAGGCAAAAAAGGCATTAGGGACAAATTGTTTTCCTTTTACCACTAGTCTGCTGTCCCATTCAGCTTTGGGTCCAGTTTCCTTAGTTATCCTCTTGCTACCAGTGTGCACTTAGAAGCCCTTCTTGTTGCCTTTCACGTTTTGTGATTTTCCATGCAATTTCAAGCTTTTCTAGTTTCCATCCTGACATGCCAAGGCACAGTTTCAGTATTGCTCCTGGGGAGCACATCCCCACTTTCACTTTCCGTTTGCTTCCTGTTTGAGCTCTGTCAGGAGTTTCCCATTCAGCCGCCTGCTTTCCACACCCGCTTGGCTTCCCACACATGGAATTGGCCTGTTCTTGTGCTTTGAGGAGTTTGTTCTTTAAGATCAACCAGGTCTCCTGGGCCCCTTTGCTAGATTATCCCATGTAAGGGCTCAGTGAATGATTTCTTAAAGCTCTCCAGTGATTCTTCTGTCTCCATAATTGTGCTGGGAAAATGGTTCTGTTTGTAAACTGATTTATATGTCATTTCAAATTTGGTTGTTGTTCTCTGTAATTTTTGTCTTTCTCCCTGTTAAACACATTATACCTCTTCTGTCTATTTCCATGTAAGTCTTTTCTGTCTGCTTTATCGCCTGTTATTGGTGGCCTCTGCCCAGGTATTTTCGTGTGCTTTATTTGATGGTTTTTGGTTGGGTTTTTTTTTTTTTTTTTTTTTTTTTAATTTTTCCTGATGCCTTGCTTCTTTATGCTGTCAGAGGTAAATAATCAGATGGAAAGGGCAGGAGGCAAAATCTTCTCTTTTTTTTTCATTCTGCCATTGAGTTATTTCATGACAAAAGCAAATTGCTATCTCTATTTCTTATCTCTAAAATGGGTCTCAAATTCAATAGAAGGAGTTTAAATTATTTTTGTTGAAGATCATAGACAACAGACCGATTTATTTAATCACATGTAGTACACTCTTCATCTTAGGATTGGTTTGAGATTCTATCCCAAACTGTTCTCTCATTTAATGGTTGTCAAACTTATCAGCAGATGCTGCCAACCTTCAAAATTCTGTGCTGTGCACCATGTACCTTTATCCTCAGGCTTTTAATAACATTGCTGTTGAAAATCCACCTGAAACGATACTGTGGACTAACTGTAGATTAATTACCAAGACCCTGATGATCACCACATATTTAGAAACTGAACTAATCCACTTACATATTCCATCTAACAGTAAGATTCTGTGCCATCGCTCAAAAGAGGAAAGACACAGGTTCCTTGTTTTAACCCCTTTGCCCCCAACCCTCCCATGATTGAAAGAACAGGCATTTGTCAATACTCTAGTCTGGAGAAAAATCCAACTTTATATTGTAATTATATGGAGAGGAGACTAGCTTTAGTGACTATTAATCTATTTAATTATATTACTGTATTCCCCAGTCGTACACAAGAATCTTGTTGTGTGTGGTGCTGTCCAAATGGAGAACAAAAGATTTTCATTCTAAGTGATTTGTGTCTTTAAAGTGTTGCCTCTCTGTAGCCTCTAATAAAGATAGCTTTCAATAATTGATTGAGCCTCAAGTACTGCACCCAGACAAAATGTCTTGGAAGACTAACCTGCAGGAAGAAGTGAGTGAGATGAGTACTTGGTATAGTAGCAGCACGCTGTATGATAACAAATTCTTGTGTGCCTTCCCAGTTCAGGAATTTGTTGCAAGAGGCAGAGCGCTTAAGTTAGAAAAGTTTCTAGATCAGAGAATTACTTATACCTTCAGACAAGTCTCTTCTGGAATGAATAAGGTTAGAGAGGGGTATACTGAGTGCTGTGGAAAGGGTGCTATGACAAGGAGTTTAAAAGTGGTACCAGGGCATGCATGCAATAGTAAAATGTTGCTTAAACCCCTTAATTCATCTTGTCTGTATACTTGGCTTTCCCTTGAACTCCTTTTCCTATGCTAGATGGTTATAGTGAATAGTGGCAGTATGTGGTATGCACCTCTATGTCTGTCTGTAAGATCGGGTTTCATAGTAGCCTTGCGGAGAGGGAAGAGAAGACGGGCAAGGCAGCCTTTGTTTTACATCTCAGCTGAAGTCAACCACACAGTACTTATTCTAATGCAGTTGGTGTTGTGTCTAATCTCAAACGTGAGCAGACATAGGGCTTAGTAAATTGATGACTTCACTGTCTTCCCATCTTTCTCTCCTGATATCTAGATGGTTAAGAGGCAGTGATAAAGCTGGAAAACTCAAGCTCACCTAAATAAAGCTAGCGGTTTGGGTAGCTTAGTATGATTAATTTGTTCACTGAAGTTCTGGCTTCAAATCTGGTGAGACTGTAAGTGAAAAAGGCATGTGAAAGTCTTCAGTTATTCTCTGCTTGGTGTTTATCTCTATGGCCGAAGTAGCCCAGAAAATTTGGTGTATGGCAGGCCTAGGAGAATCAAGAGGATTGTGGGAGAAGGGTTGTTGGAGAAGATGGGTCATGGGCTGTTTGGCACACAGCTCTCCCATACATTCCCAAAAGCCAAGCAGGCATGCGCTCAGACACTTACAAAATTTGCATGTTTGCACACACTGGTTGTGTACCCTCCCTGAACTCTCTGCCCCTGTGTCAAGATGGTGCTTGCTGGCTCCTCCTGTGATAAAATCTGCAGGCTTCTGCCTGCACCCAGCACAAGTGAAGCTCTTCATGGAGCTGAGGCTCATGCTGGCTGTGACAGTGTTTTCATAAGGCTCAAACTTTTATACTCCACCTCGTTCCTTTGAACTCTGCCCACTGCTTTGTGAATACTAACACCAGCCTATAAATTATCCAGCAGGGCTCTGGCACTTTAGCAGCCTGTGTTTTCAGTGGCTTGCATGCATAATCGATCCAGGAGACTGCCTCTGCTTTTAACTCCAGCATTTGCAGAGATCTTAGACTTTCAGAGTTTTCAATCACAGCTGCCTGTATGTTCTTTCACTCCTCTGCCTGCCTTCTCCTCTGCCTGCCTTCTCCTCTGCCTGCCTTCTCCTCTGCCACCCACAGAGCTTTGCATCTGGCTGAATAGCATGTAGTGTCTCAGTGTAACCTGCCACAAGTTTGGGGGTGATGCTATAGGCAACCTTCTTACGGGGTGCTGGAGCAATGGGTCACTGCAAGCAACTTTCATGTAGACTATCATGCATCAGACTTTGGAAGGCTCCATCCTGACTCACTACTTGGGAGTGTGTGTGTCTTTGTGCCCTAGTGTACCTTACCGGTCAGCCTACTGAGCAAGTGCTGCTCTCCTTTTCTTCTCTCATTTTCCACGTGAAACTCAGCATCATAAATGCTGCCCCTGTGACTCATTGCTCTTAGCTTCTTTAAGTAGCTGCAAAGTTGCCTTACACAGTTACCTGCTGACTATGTGTAGAGTTTGAAGTCTGAAGAGGTAAATGGCTGCTCTGGTATTTGGCTGCTGAGGTCGACTCCTCTTGCCTTGGAACTTCTCAGTATTCTTACTCAGCTCTGTCCGCAACCAAAATGTCTCAGCTGAATCTCTTTTCTGTTATGTTTCTAGGGATAAGTTGCCTCAGAACAGTCAGCCCAAACCTTTATCTGAACTTCAGATGGGGAGTCAGCCTTGATTATCAGGGCTTTAATTGTCTCCCAATCAGTTCTTAACCCTCTTAATGCTGGCACATAATCATGCACTCCTGTGAAAAGGTTTGGTAATTGCTTTCTATATGAGCAGTCAGTTCCCAGTGAAAGACTGTGCTATTTGAGAGGAGGAGGAGACAGGGTATGGGTTTGGTGTGTGTGTGACTGGGAACTGGCAGTGCTAGGGCTCAAAGGAGCAAATGGGGAAATTTAAAGGAGTCTAATAAATGATTTAACTGTAGAGGTATGGAGATGTGGTTGGGACTAACAGCATAGATGACAGTCTAGTAGCAAAAGAAGCAAATGGGTGGAGAATAGCGAAGAAAAATGAAGTTTTAAAAGCAAGAGAGAAAAATGTGAAGAAAGTTACCAAACTTTCGATGAGGAAAAAAGATATAGGGAAATAGGAGAGGTGGGGAGGGAGTAGGACTAAAGAAAAAGTTTTTGAGTGAAGAGAGTGAATAAAGAGACCAGAAGGCGGCTTTCTGATTTATGAAGTGTACATCTAACAGAGCTCATGTGTGTGCTGACCCTGCTGACATCTGCATAAACTGGACAAAGAGTCTGACTGACTTGGCACAGAAAGGGAGAGGGGAGAGCCAGGAGGCAGCACTGAAGGGGGTGTTTGGAAGGAGCAAGGTGAGAAAGATGACAATCTCTGCGAAGGGAAAGAACGGCAGGCAGTGGGCTGGACGTGGGGGAAGTGTGGGGAAATGCGGAAGGGAAAAAAATTAAGTGACGAGACTCCTTTTGAGGAGGAATAAAATCCCCAAAGAAATGCAATGCTTTTAATAGTTTTATTCCTTGATGTAAAAACAACCCCCAAAATATTCAACGTGCCTTCCCCCTAGGTGTGTGATTGGAGAGGCTGCAGAATGAATCATAGATGTCTCATGTTTCTAGGGTAGAGTGTGTGTAAAAGCAGATCGCATGCTTTACTGAAATAAGAAGAAAGAGACTGTAGCCAGTATTGAGACTATCTGTTGCATCTGGTTTTGTGCCTGATGGGAAATGTGTATTTATTTGAGATGGACGGTTTTCAGTGCATGTGTGTTGTTTAAGGAATGCCCAGCAGCTTCATTTTACTTAGCTGAAAATAGAAGTGCTCTCCTTGGGCTCACTTGCTAATATTTGAGTTTCTGCAATTTCCGTAAGTATTTTTCCTTCCCTATTTGTATGGGTCTAATCCAGTTCAACTAACAGGGGATCTGACTGCTTACAAGAGAAACAGTAAAACTGACTTGACACAAAATGCTGTCAAATGCGTGGAGTAAGCATTTAAGTGAAAGGCATTTTCCCTTCTAATCCTTCAGTTCTATTAATCTTAGGTGTTGCTTGTAACAATAGCAAATAAAAAAGTACTCAAATAGAATGATTTTTCTTTTGGTTGGTAGTATAACGGAATATAATTTGCCAATGACAACTTATTTTAGAATCCAAGACAAATAGCAAGAAGACTTTGTAGTTTTTGTTGTTAAATATGCTTAAAATGAGCACGTAAGATCTGTTAAAAAAACAAGTGCAAGTTTCTAAATTTTAAAGCCTGGTAGGGAAGATGATGTCAATTTTTTAAAATTCGATTATTGTCAATGGCCTTGATCCCACTTTGTTGTTGTGGGTTTTTTTTTAATATCAAAATCTCTGTCCATGGTGAAAAGGTTTGATGAATTGTATCATTTTGGACTAGTGAAATTATTGGACAGGCTAATAATTCATAGTGAGGAGAAATACCTGGATCAGCTACATAGAGGACTGCAGGAAATGAAGAACATGGAAAGGCATTGTGAAGAAACACAGGTTTGTATGGGATAAGGGGATAATGTTCCTTCTTTCATCTCATCTACTCTTCAAATATTACGGTCTGACCAAGTTCCTGGGAAGGACTCAGCATGCAGCTTGTGACTGGAAGGGCAATGCATGGATGTATGGATTGGGAGGGAGGATATTGCGGGCACAGCCCCAGGTATGGACTCTGTAGCATTATTATGGTGGTACTCCTTCATTTCCCACTGTGGGTCTCTGCAGCCAGTCCTGCCCTTCTTTCCTGGGGTTGGCTGCATCTGCTTTTGGTTCATTTCCTTCTCTGGGGGAAACTGTAGAGTCAGCAAGAAGATTCATGCTGGTCCTTGCCACTTTTCTTCTGGATGCCACTGCTTTTTGGAGTCCCTAATTACATTTTCTTTGGTTAAAACTCAGATTGAAAAACACACCTTCCATCAAATGACCAGCCTGAGGCTAGAATCTGTAATCGTGTACCCTCACCCCTCCCTGGCTTCTCTGGATGGAAAGGGAGAGGCTTGTACTTACTCTTGGAAGAACTCAGCTTTCTCTGCTTGGTGTGATTGCAGAAGGTCTCTTGAGGAGCTGACATTGGTTGGTAATACCTCCTGACTGCAACAAGGAGGCAGAGACTTGCATTTTGGTAGTTGGTATGAGAGTGGGAAAGGAGTGAGGCCCAGCAACTCTGCTGAATTTAATAGGGAAGCATAAAATTGGAATGACTTGGAAATAGCATATATGATGGAATTTCTTAGTCTGTGCAACGATTCTGTAAATTTAAAATATAAGTTCTACCTGTGATCCCTCCCCTCTCTTCTCTGATGAGGGAGGAGAGGAAGTTGAGCATGCAAGGGAACACTGTACATGCAGATTGAGACCTTGAAGACACCAGTGAGCATGTAAGTATGTTGAAAGCAATGAGGGCTACAAGACCAAGAAATGCATTCTTGAAGCAAGACTATGGGAAGACTTGAGAGCATACTACCTTCTTCAGCTGAGAGCTTTGTCATATCTGTCAGGGTTTTTCTGCGCAAAGTAGTTGGTGAGGCTCCCCAACCTCTCCCTAACAACTGAGATCTGTTTTGTTGATAATAATTAGCACTCTACTGTCTTACTGATTTGGTTGGCATGGTTTGCTTTCATCCCCTTCCTATCCATTTCTTCCACACTGCCTTTCCTTCTGCGTAGACAAAAACCATTGTGAAGCAATGGGGGCAGTAAGGGTCTGTCTTCTGGAGATAGCAGGCAGTCACTGTATTCCGAGAGGGAGGGCTCATGCAGAGTTGTTGATTCACACATCAAGCTGGTGGCTTAAAGAATTAACAGCTGACCATACCAGAGGAGAAGAAACAGGACATGCCTTTTTGCCAGCAGTGCAGCTGCTTTTGCATTGGTAATGGCTAGATGGAGAGAGGGGAAACACTTTGGATTTGTCTGACCTCTGCTTCGGTGTCAGCTGTTGAAATATATGGTGGTGAATTATACACATGCAAGACATATGAAGTGAAGTTGAACTAGATGCTTCTTGTCATATTGTTCTCTGATATCCATGTTTCTCTCTTCAGCCAAATATTTCCTTTTGCTGAGGCCTGTGCTGCCTGTAGCTTGCGCTCCTCATCTGAGGCTCAAATGACACTTGGTTTCTTGGCACTGCACCAAGACAAAGACACTTTTCTTCACTGGGGACTATAGTGCAACAATTACTGGGAGTAATGAAATTACGCTTTGTGAGAAGAAAACATATGATCCTCCCTTCAGTTCCTGTGAGTTATATAATCTAAAGACGTATATGGAGAAGCCAGCAGAGCCTTCGTAGAAAAAGCCATGCTGGAGCGTGCCACCCTCAAAAGCAGAAAGAAGCCGCTTTCTGCAATCTGCTGGGGTTTTTTGTGTTCCTGTGTCATGCTTGCAGTCTTTCGTCCATTGAAGGTTTTAAAAACTTTTTCTACCTGGTCTTTCTGCTGTGGGCACAGTGCCAAAGGGCACACCTGATTAGTGTACTGGGTCACCCCCAGGAGTCCTGGATTAAGATTGAACCCAAGTCCCAGGCACAGCACGTTTGATGAGCTGTACTTTTCTGTAAGGAGCTTTTTTCCCCATCTTGCAAAATAGCTCTTGCAGATTGGTATGACTGATGACATCCACTCAGGAGAAGCAAATGGTTTGAAGTCAAACAGGTTGGCATGGATAGAAGCAGAAGTGTTTTGGGATGGAGCCAGACAGTGACATAGAAAGGCTTCAGATTATGTCTGCCATCTGTTAAGGGCCTGGGAGCTGTGGGTCAGCACAGCTTCCTTTTGAACTGTAGACTTTGATTTTCATTGTGGTGCTGTAGCTAATTTATTCATGTTGTTATGGCCGTGTTGTGTGTCACCTTGCCCTGTATGCCTGCACTAGGTATCCCTCATTTCTCAGCCTTTTTAGCCGTATTGAGAGCTGCCTTCTTTCTCAGACTGACCTGCCAGTGTTTATGTACAACAAGTAGAGGAGGGTGAAGTAGTGATGGTGAAATTGGGCAGCATGAGCCAGCCCTATAAGCAGAGGGAAAGAGTGTGTTTCCTTGGGCTGAGCTTCTGTTCTGCCTTTTCTCTTGCTGCTCACTCCTTTCTTGACAGTCCTCTGTGGTGTCGTCTCCTTTAATCCTTGTGCAGTGAAGGTTAACGTTAATGCTGTGTGAGAGGGAAGGAGTCCCTGCTGGCACAGGAAAAGAATCATTTAATAAAAAAGTAGTCATTGATCAGTGGCTCCAGTCCGTCAAAGGTCACTTATCGATCCATCTCTCATTGTGAGTCAGGCCCTCTGTTTTAATGACCTAATTCCCAGGTAAGTTTCTCTGTTATTTGGCAGAATTGGTGCTAGGAAACCCTGCCTCTCATAGGGAAGTCACCCTTGGCATGTCATGCCAGGGAAAAAAATGCATTACAGTAATCTCAGCTATCCATACTTTAAAGTGCTTCTACCCTGCTTGTTTTGTATGTTTGCTATCTCAAAGAAACAAGAAGTTGCAAGGATCATGGAAGTAAAATGGTCTTTTGCTGCTGGGAGAGTCTCTTAAGGCCAGGACTGAAGTACAGTAACAGGTATAATGCAGAGGAAGCTAAGAGTCTTGTGAAGCTGTAACTGTTCCTTGTGCCCTAATTTAGTTTGAAAGAAGTAAGGGCAAATATGAGAGAAGGCTCCAAATATCAAATCTTGTTGGAAGTGTCTGGCAGGCATTCTGGCCCTCTAATCATACAATGAGATGTAAAGATTTTTCAGTGGTTACAGAGAAATTGAAGACCACCGTGTAATCCACTCACTGCAAGGGACAGCATTCACCAGCACTTCTAATTTGATAGCCCATTGGTAACCTCCTGAGATGTAAAAATCCTATAGAGTCAACTAGCTGTGGTGCTTGTAGGAAGATAAGTTTTACAACATTCTCTGCAGATCCCATCCAGATGCTAGTTGCCAAAGGCTGCTGCACCTGGATGGGAGCATTCCCTCTTGCCATGTCTCTCACTTGTACCGTATTCCCATACAGCACAAAAATACATAATCCAGTCTTTTGCATAGAATCTTTTTATAGGCACACTAAAAGTGGCATTAAAAATATAGGACTTAATATATCCTTTGCTGCAAATGCTGCTACATGCAATATTCATATTGTTCTAAAGTGCATGTGCACAGGTAAGGTGGGTAGCTGAAAAAGGCTGCAGCCTGCAGTGCACATGTGAATGGAAAGAGCAAGAGGAACCCAGGCTAGAAGGGCTGTGGCATAAATTGACAGCAGTGGAAACCGAGATGACATTTCATGACATGATGTTGTAAAGTTAATAGAGTTAACCAGGTTTTATGTCTTGATCTACAATCGCAGTTTCTGAAACAGGACATAGAGTGTTGATCTGAATCAGGAGGATGCTGGCCTGGAGAGGAAAAGTGTGAGTTTTGGTGGCAGTTTGCATCTGCTGTGGTGTAGGCATCCTTGAGGCTTTGTCCTGTGCTCCAGAACTCAACGGAACACAGAGGAACTTCACATGTCTGTCAGAAATGCCCAGGTTAAACTTCAGTAAAGAAAGAAGAGCTCAAAATTCCATCTTCAGGGCTTGTTGATGTCTTGGATTATAAAATATCCCCTGCCTTAAGCATCTAATAAAAACTTTAGGATAAAAAAGTACTTTCTAGCCTTACTGAAGTCAATGAAAATTGCTTCTGACTTCAATAGGGCTGAATATTACTTTATTTCTTCAAACTCTGGATAACGTCGCTGCCTTCTCCCAAGGAAATGTAGACTCTCTACACTAGAACTCTGTGTGTCTGAGAAGAACAACAGTAATTGAGGGAGGACCTGTCATCTGCTGCAGCTGTGACTTCTGGCCTTCCTGTTGTCATGATGGAGTAACGAACACCTCTGATTTGTTTCTTTGCACACTCTTGGCTGCTTTGCTCTTAGAGGCTGATATTTAACTTCTGAAGCATTTCTCCTTGAATGTCATATGCCTCACTGGAATTTCCCAAAACGTGTTGTGTGATAAATATACCTGTACCCTCTACAGGCAGGTTCAGTTTGTGCAATTCTGTTTCACTATGTGCTGTTAGTACATGGAGGTCACTGATTTTTCTACTTCTTGTCTCTTGTGGGAGCACGTATGTGTGGCACCTCTTTGATATTCCACAGGAACCAAGCTCTCAAATATGTGTGTGACGGGTGCCTCTGTGTGTGTCTGTTTGGGGTCTCTTCAAGCAGACGTGTAGAGTTGCAGAAAGACTATAAAATTTCTCTGGGGATTGCATTGCGAGCTGCCGGAGCGATTAATGAATAGCAGCAGGGTGCTATGTGGGTGTTTGCTCCAAGGCTGTCTCTGATTATACAGGACAGGGACTTGCACTTTTTCACGCAGAAGAAAAACGAAACAGTAGTATTGGAGAATTTTTTTTTCTCTTTTAAAGTGAACATGCTGACACGGAAGAGGAGTGCTGCTCCTCACTGGTGCGTGGGTGTCAGCTGAAGCCTGTACTACTGAGCTACTCAGTGCTCTGCTTCACTGCAGACTACATAGGTAAAGAAAGATTTCGGGAAAGGAGGTTCTGCTCTGGGCTCTCTCAGGGTATGTTACTTTCCGTGGTTATTGACGGTCTTCTAACTATAAAGTGGCAGAGCAGAGTGCAGTCCTTAAGTGAGTTATGAAAGGCCATTAATAACTGTTGGAAATAACTTACCAAAAGCTAGTCTCTCTTAAACCCAGTTAAAAGCAAACCACGTTTTTAGTTTTTGAATTGACAGTTTGTGGTTTGGTTAGGTTTTCACTTTAAGGTCCTGGAGCGGCCAGCGTGGCTGGCTATACCATGGAAAACAACTGCTTTGGAAGATGGCAGAGGGCAGGCCTGGGAGTGGAAAAGGAACTTAATTCTTTTTATTCTGACGATTGAGGGGAGGAGGAAAGAGCAAATTAATTCCATGGCCTACAGCACAGAGAGCACAGAAATGTGGTTATGAAGTGGTTTGTGGGGTGTGTGACACGAGGGAACGCTTACTCTATTTCCTGATGAGCTTTTTACTGCTGGGAACCAGCTCTGGCGTTCAAGTTCTCTACCAGTGGTGGAGGACAATGTTCATCCTCATGGCATCTGATGCAGGCCAAGAGATAATACCTATGGAGTTGCCTTAGCAGTACCATCAGCTATTGACACAATAATACATGGTTCTGCAATGATACTCTAGCAGGCCAGGGAAAGAAAAACCAACTACAACCTTTTTCTTTTTTAAATTGAAAGGTGCGGCAGATAGTTTGTGGCTACAATTGGCAAAACAAGTGGGGAATAGGATCCACTACTTCAGCTTTGGCCAGCTTTTGATCGCTGAATTGCTCTGTTACCTGTAGACAGCTTATGACACACAGTTCGGTATTGCCAAATTGGATAGAATTCAGTAGTGGCATCACACACTCTGTCCAGTTTATTTTGAAAGACAACTGTTGCCATTAATCTAAGTAGAACGTCCCATTGATGACATACGTTTTTGAATTCTTAAATCTTTATTTGAATGAAAAAAAAAGCCTCCATACTAATCACAGGACACCTTTAAAATGGCCTGACCTGTGATTTTGGAAGTGTCAGCCTTAATAGCTTTATCCATTTTCTTTCTGTAAAACAGAACTAGTGTTGTTTTAGCCCCTTTCCTGCTGTTGAGGAGTTAAATTTTGTGACACACAGTCAATTGCTGTATGGGGCATCAGTTGGTCTGATGGTCACCGTTCTTGTGGCTGCTATTAGCTGATGATGAATATGAGGTAAACTCATTTGGCTTAAGCCTTTCTTGTTATGAGCTGAATTAAATTGGATTATTTGCTGTTGACCAGGAACATTGACCTGTGAACCCCTCAGCTGATGGGTGCTGTCTCGGTAAGCCATAGTGCCTTAACTGTGTGTCTATGCCCCTCATATGTTAACCAGTTCTCATACTCCTCCATCCAGCACTGTCTCTTCTCCAGTATTTTCCCTAGCTTACAGTAAGAGATTTTTGCATCAGAGACTTAGTACAAACAAGCTGTGATTGACCTTTTAAACCAAACAAGCTTGCATGTTTCCAATATGAAGAGACAGCAGACAAGCCTCTGGCTTGAGGCAGAAGATGGAGAAGAAAGGGAGGGATAAATATCAGAGGAGTCGGAATAAAGAACATGGCCTTGCTATGCGGAGCAGAGAAAAAACCCCAAACTTCTGCTTGGTTTGTCAATACGTCTGATATGTTGTAAGGCACTTTGTAGTGGGAGTCTCTGCTTTGTGGAGAGAGAAGGAAGAATGTGCCTGTGTGTGTTTACAGACCATAAATACTTGGTTTGTTCAGGTTTTAGATACTCTCTCTGATCTGAAGATCCCCAAAGTTCTGCTCAGACTTGGCATCTGTTCAGCCGTGTAGAGGACTTGTGTGCATGTAAAGTCTGCTGTAGGAGTCAGCATGCTCTGGTTACCCCTAGGCAGGGAAAGTTTGAATTTCATATAAGAGTTCAAAAAGAAAGATGCACTGCATTAATGTCACGTGTCTTTTCTGGCCCTTGCCCATCCTGATTGTTTTGCTCGCTCTGTCCAGATTGCACTTCTCTGAGGGTATTCTAGAGGATGCTCGATGATGACTGTACTCTTGTTTTTTAAGGGATTCAGTGTATTTTGTCCCTGGAGTTGGGCAGCAGAGCTGACTGGCTAAAGACTGTGCTGGCTGAACATGCAGAGGGCAGTTGGTAAAATGGAGCATTGTTGCAGGAGGTGAAATGGGGGTGAGGCAGGGATTGTGTCTTACCTGTTCCTGTGGAAGGGCTTCTAAAAGTTGTAGTTATGATTTTGCTTTGAAAATTGTCTGAAAGACTGCAACTATACAGTCTTTTCATGCTTTCTTAGGATAAGTGCTTTTTGCCCCTTATCCTCATGTTAAACTACGTTTACCATATTTACTTTGCACCTTTGACTTCTAGTGGTGTCTCCTTTTATCTAAGGACTGATGTTTCTCCTGATCATGTTAAATGACGACAAAGAAATGCAAAAACAAGTGCTGTGAAGGTGTCCCTGGGCTCTTACCAAGTACAGATCAGACATTTCAGAGTTTACATTTCACCTTGGCGTGAGCCTTAGGTCAGGCTGTGTTTCCTGGCTGGGAAAATCTTTGATATCTGAATCAGCTGTCAGGTTCTAAGTGCTGAGTGAATGGCAGTAGAATTCCAGTTTTTTTCTGTTGATGCTTGCATCGTTTTTGCCTTGCCTTGTGATCCATGGATTTTAAGGCCATAAGTGGCCATTATAATGATCTACTCCAATTGCCTGTGTAATGGGAGAAGCTGTATGACCTACTGCATATGCTCATATACAGTGAAGCTATTTTGGACACTTAAAACATTCTTGAGAACAGTACACTGGGGACAATTTCTCTCCCCCACCCTACTTCAGCTTTGTCTTAAATCCTTTTTAATAGTTATTGGTCCTTTGGGGCTCAGACTGTGCCTTCTTGTGTGGCTTTTTTACAATATTTACCTTGATCAGGATAGGAACACAGGACTGCAGAGGACATCCTGAGTCCTATGACGTGCAGCTGTATATCTTCTAAAGGAAATAAAACCCATTAGTTTCAGAACTTCAGTCTGCTGATTGTTAGGAATGCTATTTTAATTCCCAGTGTACACTTACTTATAGCCACCTTTGTCCTGCTGCCAGTATTGCTGTTCAGCTTAAATCTCTCTTCTTCACTGTCCCCAAAGTATTTATAGACAGCAGTCATCTCTCTTGGCCTTCATCTTGTTAGGCTAAAAGTGCCATGTTGTCTTAGTCTCTTCTCATGAAATAGGCTCTGTGTTGTCTGGTTCATCCTCAGAGGCTTTCTCGAAACTTACTTAGTCTGACTTCCTCTTCACAAGCACAGGTGATCAGAATAGCATGTGCTGTTTCAGAGCAGGTTTAACCAGTGTCTGGCATGATGGCTGGGGGCAAGCCTCAGATGTGTTAGGCCTCTGGGTGCTGCTGGTAAGACAACTCATTGCCAGGTTTGTGTGCAGATCCATCTGTCAGGACTCAGCACAGAACCCTCGCATTTTAAATCTCTGCACAAACTGTTTTAGCTGTGGTATTTACAAACCAGAAGGATCTGATTTTCATGGCATGGATGATGGATGCTAGTCCTTGTGGCAACATGGACTCAACTCCTGTCCCAGGGGCATTGATGGAATTTCCTTAGCCCCATAGATTGGGGATAAGGTGTAACTGGGCAAGTCAGCATGCTGCTGCTTCCTGTTATCATGGAATCATAGAATGGTTTGGGTTGGAAGGGACCTTAGAGATCATCTAGTTCCAACCCTGCTGCCATGGGAAGGGACACCTTCCACTAGACCAGGTTGCTCAAAGACTCATCCAATCTGGCATTGGACATTTCCAGGGAGGGGGCAGCCACAGCCTCTCTGGGCAACCTGTTCCAGTGCCTCATCACCCTCATGGTAAATGTTTTTTTTTCTAATATCTAACCTTCTTTCAGTTTGAAACCATTACCCCTCATCCTATCACTACACTCCCTGATTAAGAGTCCCTCTCCAGCTTTTCTGTAGGCCCCCTTTAAGTACTGGAAGGCCGCTCTAAGATCTCCCCGGAGCTTTCTCTTCTCCAGGCTGAACAACCCCAACTCTCTCAGCCTGTCCTCACAGGGGAGTTGCTCCAGCCCCTGATCATCTTCGTGGCCCTCCCCTGGACTCACTCAAGCAGGTCCATGTCTTTCTTATGTTGGGGGCTTCAGAGCTGAACCCAGTACTCCAGGTGGGGTCTCACAAGAGCAGAGCAGAGAGGGAGTGCATCTATGTTAAGCATCTGCCTAATGTAATTCCACAGACAAATTGATTTATGACATCAAATAATCAGATAGACAATACACTTAATACAAAATAGGTCCTCCTTCAGTGTAATTGAGGGCAAGACTTTTTTTGATAATATGTGGATCTGAACACATCAGCTTTTTGAGAACATGGTATTAGTTGCATATAATATTTCACACATGAACTTGCACGTGACTTAGGGATAGATGTGAAGTGGTTACATATAAATGCACTTCTAGTGTGAGATTACATATACATATCAAAATATTTGAACTTGTGTTGATAACGAAGAATGAACGTAATAAGAATGAAGCCCCCATAATCCAAGGGGAAATGGTTAGCGACCTGCTACACCACTTAGACACAGACAAGTCTATGGGGCTGGATGGGATCCACCCAAGTGTACTGAGGGACCTGGTGGAAGTGCTCACCAAGCTACTTTCAATCATTTACTAGGAGTCCTGGCTAACCAGGGAGGTCCCTTGGCTGGAGGCAAATGTAATGCCCATCTAGAAGAAGGGCCAGAAGGAGGATCTGGCAAACTACAGGCCTGTCAGTCTGACCTCAGTGCTGGGTAAGGTTATGGAGCAGATCATTTTGAGTGCCACCACGCAGCATGTATAGGACAATGCAGTGATCAGGCCCAGTCAGCATGGGTTTATGAAAGGCAAGTCCTGCCTGACTAACCTGATCTCCTTCTATAACAAAGTAACCTGCTTAGTGGATGAGGGAAAGGCTGTGGATGTTGTCTACTTAGACTTTAGTAAAGCCTTTGACGCTGTTTCCCACAGCATTCTCCTGGAGAAACTGGCTGCTTGTTGCTTGGACGGATGTACTCTTTGCTGGGTAAAAAAATTGGCTAGCTCGCCAGGTCCAAAGAGTGGTGGTGAATGGAGTTAAGTCGATGACCAGTCACAAGTGGTGTTCCCCAGGGCTCAGTACTGGGGCCAGTTCTGTTTAATATCTTTATGGATGATCTGCACAAGGGGATCGAGTGCTCCCTTAGTAAGTTTGCAGATGACACCAAGTTGGGTGGGTGTATTCATCTGCTTGAGGGTAGGAAGGCTCTGTGGAGGAATCTGGACAGGCTGGATTGATGGGCCAAGGCCAATTCTGTGAGGTTTAACAAGTCCAAGTGCCAGGTCCTGCACTTGGGTCACAACAACCCCATGCAGTGCTACAGGCTTGGGGAGGAGTGGCTGGAAAGCTGCCTGGCAGAAAAGGACCTGGGGATGCTGGCTGACAGCTGGCTGAACATGAGCCAGCAGTGTGCCCAGGTGGCCAAGAAGGCCAACAGCATCCTGGCCTGTATCAGAAATAGTGTGGCCAGCAGGTGTAGGGAAGTGATTGTCCCCCTGTATTCGTCACTGGTGAGGCCACACCTCAAATACTGTGTGCAGTTTTGGGCCCCTCACTGCAAGAAAGACATTGAGGTGCTGGAGAGTGTCCAGAGAAGGGCAACAAAGCTGGTAAAGGGTCTGGAAAACAGGTCTTATGAGGAGCAGCTGAGGGAACTGGGGTTATTTAGTCTGGAGAGAAGGAGGCTGAGGGGAGACCTTATTGTTCTCTATAACTTCCTGAAAGGAGGCTGTAGTGAGGTGTCTGTGGGTCTCTTCTCCCAAGTAACTAGTGACAGGACAAGAGGAAATGGCCTCAAGTTGCACCAGGGGAAGTTTAGACTGGCCATTAGGGAGAATTTCTTCACCGAAAGGTGAAGCATTGGAACAGGCTGTGCAAGGAAGAGGTTGAAGCAGCATCCCTGGAGATGTGTACATGTGGTGCTTAGTGATGTGGTTTAGTAGTGGACTTTGCAATGTTAGTTTTAAGGTTAGGCTTGATGATCTTAGAGGTCTTTTTCAACCTAAATGATTCTATGAATCTGTGATTCTTTAATCCCATTGTGTGTGCATACCACCCTATAGTGTGTTAATATAACAGAGAATTTAAGTACCCAAAGTCAGGAAATTCAGTTTCTGTTCCTGTAACGCTACTAAATGTTCTTCTCCGAAGGGTGTGTCTAAGCTGTAATTATGATAAAATCCACAGGAAAACACAAAATCTTACATCTGTACTTGGGGCTAAATCATGGTTATAGTGGGAACTGCGTGTTCATAATCTCTGAATTTTACACAATTAAATACTCAACATAATAAATACATTTGCTTTGTATATGGCACAATTGTAAATGAAGAAACCTGCAAGGAAGACTTCTATAGCATGCTGTGGTTGCATTGTTTAGTATTGTGTTTAATGGTTTTCTTGTTTGAGTTTGAAACTTTGCTGAATTTAGAGATGCCAGGACACTACAATGTGAGTCTCATCCCTCAGCAAATGCATGTTGCATATTGTCTTTTATCCTTAAGAGAGGAAGAGGGGCTTTTACAATAGAGAGTTCTCCAGTTGAGCAGACAAAGGTAACAAGATCAAGTGGTTAGAAGTTGAAATAGATAAATGTGGACTAGAAAAGGTACCCATCTTTAACAACTATGATAGTTAGGCCCTAAAAATGTTCTGGGAGTTGTTATGAACTCTCTGTTAATAGAAATCTTTAAGACAGGATTGGATTCCTCCCCTCCCTGCTTCAGTCAGAAATTAATTCAGAGAAGTTCTCAGGCCAGATGGCCCCCAGGGATGTTCTCTGACTTCACAATTTGTGAATCCTCTGTGAGTCATATTCCAACCTTGGTTATACAAAAAAGTTGATCTTTGTGGTTGAGAGAAACAGAAAGGTGTTTCCTCCACATGGTCCCTGTGTGACACTGGGAGTCACAAAAATTGTCTGTGGCTCGCATTCCTATCTATAAAATAGGTGTAGTATATTTTTCCTCATATGGGTTGAGAGAATTGAGATGCTTTTGTGCAGAGAAGTTTGGGGTCTATAGGGCTGTGTCCATCTGAGTCATGCTGAGTGGTTTTTTTTCCCTTAGATGTTTGCAAGTAGGATTCAGAGACACTCATCTGTCTGGTGTTAAGTAGTAATGGATCATCTGCCAGAATGTGGTAGGGCAGAGGTAGAGTGGATCACTACAGCTTTTGATTGCCCACATTTCTGGCATGTGTATGTGGTGCCAAGTGAGAGGATGACCCTGGCCGACACAATTACTCTTTGATGATTGCTTTGATGCAAAGGCCTGTGTTCAGCAACGCCAGGCTGACTGCAAACAGAAATGGGGGGGGGCGGGGAAGTATCCGTCTGTTTTTGGCAGTGTTTTTCTGGATGATTCAAGCTCCTTAATTGCTAGTTCTTCATCAGCCCATTGTATACCTGGGGGTATAATGGAAGCTGAGAAGTGGTGGGAATAGTGGACATGGTAGAGTGATAAATGGGCCTGAAAGCTATTGGTAATTCCTCTGACCAGTGTTTGAGATCTTTTTCACTCTTACCCTCTCTCTGGGAAAATGGCATAGACACTGAAAGTCACCGTGGCCCTTTAAAATGTGGGCACATAGAATTTACAATTATTGAGTCCTATGACATGGGCAGTGAAAAACTTCTGCGAGAACATGGTAGGGCAGGGCTAGTTTACATTTCTGCCACAGCACTGACATTAGATTCCCCTTTGCTCCTTTTCCTGCCTGCTGTGCGATGGAAGTTCTTAGTCCCTTTTGGTCCTGGGGTTGCCCTTCCCAGCTGCACACTGCACAGCACAGTCAGCCTGCCACCATGCACCGTCAGCTTTTCAGGAGCTAATTGGATAAACCCTACTCTGGAGCCCATTGAACTTGCATGTAACAGTGCTTAATTAAAGTGCAGAAAGTTTGAAGAGATAGCAAGTTAAGGCTTAATGCAATAACGAAATGGCACTATTCCACCATCTGCTTCCTTCAAGACGTTAATTGCTTCCTCATATTTGTTTGTTTTAATTAGGAAAGAACCTTGATTAAAACGGAATGAGGAGGGGTAAGGGCAGAGGAATGAAAGGCTGGGAGAAGAGGGGAATGAAGGAGAGGAAGAAAGGAATGGAAGATGAAGGTTTGACCATGCTGCTGAGTGCTGATTAGCAGCTCTAGAATAGCCAACTAGGAATAAATATTTTGGCACTTATGGATACAGCTTTAACAAGCAACATAGTGTTGTGTCACTGAGAAACTCAGGCATAAAAAATGAAAGGAACAAGTAAAAAAAGCAAAAGCATTTTTCATTGAGCAGTCTTTGTTGTAACGGCTTCTTACCCACTTCTGCAGAATCTTCTCTGACTGAGCACCATGACTGCAGCGTTTCATTTTTTCGGTCTTGAGTAATAACACATATGGAACAAAAGGTAACCAGACTTTCCCTATGTTTACTTCTTTTTTCCTCTCCCTTGGACTACCGTCCGTCTGCATTAAGTTCATCTTGGAAAGACTTCAATTTCTTATGGTCAGCTCTATGTAAAAACATTTTCTAATGATTGATAACCATGTCTGCTTGAAGAATAATGCAGCAATTTTATGAATAGATGACCAATAAAAGAAAACTTAAAATAATTAAAAACCACACTCCCACATATTCCTAAGTAGTAGCTTTGGCTGAAACTTCAGGGATAGGAGTTTAGAAGCTTTTAATTAGATTTATCTGACTTACCTTTGTCTCCCCTTTTTCTGTTTCTTTCTCTCCATGTCTTTTCTTTTCCCCTTCCCTTTCCCCTTTTTAAACCTCTTGAGAGTGAAGTCTGATTTCCCAAGCAAGTATAAATGTAATTAAAGTCAAACACAGCTCTTAAAAAAGAGGAGCAACTAATTTCTTTTCTGGGCCATTGATATTGTGGACAGATCTTGATAATGGAAAAGCACCAACCCGGGAGCATGAAATGGGGATATTGGAGTCACTGAAATAATAAAATGCTTAATAGCATGATGAGTAAAAATGCTTGCTTTACAGGAGACTATAGGCCTCATGTTGTTCTGTTCTCACCTCTTCTTCCCCACCCCACTGTCTGTCAGAGGCTGTAGCTTTGACATACCCAAACCTACTGTCCCAGGAACTCTCACTCTTTTTTTTTTATTTGCCAGTCAGGATTTTTTTTTTTAATTAAAAAAAAAATTAAAAAAAAATCTTTCATTAGTGGAAAGCAGTTCCATACCCCTGTGGCAAGTTTAAAAAAGCTCGTGGTCAAAGAAAAATCCTGAACTTCTATCATCTCTTACCTAAAAATAGAAAAAAAAAATTAAAAACATCCCCAAACCAAACCCCTCACCTGATCACCTTGAATGGATTGGTGAAAGTTTTCTTTGATAACTGTGGAAAATATGTATGCTTTACATTGCAGGCCCGTCCCCTTAGCTTAGCTCTCACCTGTAGCACTGGCTACTTTGTTTTTTGCTGTTCTTGAGCTTTTATCAGTATGACCAGTCACCTTTGTAGCAGACTAGCAATATATATAAACAATTATTATACAATATGTACAGACAAATATTTTGTGGCTGCGAGGTTTAGTACAAGGATGGGAGCACGGCTTTTCACCTGTGGATCTCTGGTTCAAAATCAAATGCTTTAATTTTGTTCTTTAAATATAGTGTAATTGTTCCCTTGAGGCAGGACAGGAGACTCACTGGATCGATTACAATGACATTGCTTAGTGTTATGCACTGGAATACCTCTGAGATGTAAGCTATAAAAGAACCAAAGGACAACCCAGGTTAGTAGGGGCAGCAGATTAGACTGACTGGTAGGGTGGGGTACCTTAGGTTTTCTTTGGACATCTATTCCTAAATTAACTTGGTTTCTTTTTGCATTTTAAACCCCATCAAGATCCCAACTCAGTAGGATACAGTTCCTAGCTTCCTGCAGTTCTCGTCATCCCACCTAGAAGTGGTATGGAAAAAGTTCATCAGATCCTCAGTTATATCTCTGTGGAGAGACCTGGAAGGGCTGGGACTCCTCAGCCTGCCCGAAGAGGGCTGGGACAGGGAGTGCTGTAAAAGCCGTGGTGGTCTGGAGAAGGGGGATGTGGCCTACAGACTGAAGTGGAGAGGAGAGGGCGAGTAGGCTTTCAGTCTGGCAGTCGGCAGTATGTATGAGATGGCACTAAAGCAGTAATCTGGTGAGGAGGAAAGAAGGGAGAACACACCAGCCCCTCTTAATGCAAACTTACTGCAATAGACAGGCTGATTTCAATGTGCAGGGTATTAGGTTTTGAGTGTGAAAATTCTGAAAGAGGCTGTGCACTGGCTGCGTGGCTAGAGGCATCAGTATCTGGCTGGTGTCTTGGGAAAAACCTTCTACAGGAGAATGTTCTCAGCCTAGTGTAGCAGAGTCTGTTGGGGATGAATGTCTTGAGAGGAAGATGTCCCTGTGGGTTTTGGGATTCTTAGCTTTTATGGGTGTGAAGATTAAGGGAAGATTGTTCTTGAAGTCTGTGAAATCAATTGAATCAGAGAGTGGTGGTGGTGTGTTGTTTTGTTTGTTTGTTTTTTTGTTGTTTTTTTTTTTTCCCCACAGCAGTACTGCTTAAATAATTTTTCTGACTTTATTGCTATTACCTACCTAAATAGCAAATATTCTGCTGAACACCACTATTGCCTTCCTCCTCTGCTCAATCATTTAGTCTTGCCTCTATGGTACTATTACCTCAGACTTTCTTTTTTATCATCGTGAAACATCCTGCAGTCCTGTGGTTTAAAATCAACTAGTTGTAGAGTGGCAAGTGTAGTTTGGTACAGTTGCAATCTTGATCTCTCCCACTAGTCAGAAAGAGCTATTGGGAATGGATATTTTAGGAGATACAATTTGAATGCCTCCAGTTCTGCTGCCCTGGACGAGCAGTGTTTATCATAGTGAAGCTGTACAGGATTCTCTTGGGATACATCTGACAGAAAGCCAACAGTGAGCTGTAGTCCAAGACAACAGACTGGCTCAGTGCTGCAGAGTAACTGTATACCTTTCATTGACATGTATTTTTTAACAGGTGACTACTTCTAGCCTGTATTTGTGAGGTGATTGGAAGACTCCAGTAGACTGGGTTTTCCTTATCCTTTCCGCCTTTTTATTTAATTCTGTAAGAAATCCTGTGTTAAGGATTCTGTAAAAGCAGTTTACCGTGATGTATGTCTTCCCTTTCCTGTAAACTGTGGAGGCAGTTTTACTTTTTGCAGTAGTACATATTGCACATGTTTGAAAACTGGCTGCTTTGAAAGCAGCTTTTCATTTTTTAAAAACCAATATTTGTAATGAAATGTAGCTAAAACCTTGTATTTTCTCAGAAGGCTAACTTAAATATACAGGTATATGTGTTGTAGACTTTTTCCTTTATTTACATCTTAATTAAATGCATAGAGAGATTTTTCTCCTGTTAGATGCATGTCTTTTTAACATGCCTTTGTTTTTTACTTTTAAAAGCCCCAGAAAAGTGGAGGAACATGCAGGAGTTTATAAAGCAAGCTTACATAGTTGTTCTTAGCTGATCCTTAGTGCTGGGCAGTGCCGCATACAAGAAGCCTGCCTGATTTTACATCTTTTCCCTTACTCTGAGCCCTTCAGATGATTTAGGTGACCACTGGTGAAAAATGAAGTTAAACGTACCTATTTGTTCCCCCCACGGTCTGTTTTTAGAGCCTCAGAGATGAGTTGTCCCTTAGGGCGTTTTGGGTGAAAAAGAGGGTTTGCAGGTATCCTGGCTGAGCAGTGCATAAACCTTGGGCTGTGATTCCCATTTGGAACACCGAGCAGCCAACATACAGATTCCCTTGATTTGTATTTAAACGGGGAAGTGCCCCCGTTTCCCATCTTGTATCGCAGGAGGGAGGTATCATAAGGCTGGGCATGGCAGTCCCTGGGGAGGTGCAGACCATGTTAGCTCTCCACTGCTGGTGCCTAGGAGCTTGGGGGAACCTGTTGTGCTGTGAAAAGCTGTCTGGTGCTGGTGGAGTGAGAGGGCAGCTGGAGATGGGTTCAGGAGTTGAGGCAGATGAAGGCTTCCTCTTTCCCTGCCATTGCCCTGCCTTTCTCCCTGGGCACTGAGTAGAGCTGTGCCTCTTTGGGGCTGAGCCATCAGGAGTAACAAAAGAAAATCTGCTATGTTTTATAGATACTTCTTCCCTTGCCTAATTTGAAAGGGGACTATTAATGACATAAAGGAAAATAGATTGCTCTTATGTTGTTAGCTTGTCTTTTGAGTGGGTCAAGCACTTTACAGTCACTAGTTAAACTTTTCAGTGTGGCTGCTGTAGTCCTAGCTATATCCCCTGAAAGAGCACTTTGCCTAAGGCCACACAAACAGGTCATGAGCCGCCTTCTTTTGACTCATGCATGTACTCTGACTGCTAGAACATGAATGTTATTGCATGAGGAACTACTGAGCCGCAAAATATTGGCAGCCAATACCTAGGTGCCATAGATAAAATGAGTTAAATTAATGTATGATGAAGTTACACAGGGGAGAAGTTTGGCCTAAACTGGCAGGTTGCAGGAACCATCTGTTGCCTGTGGTACCAAGTAATCATTTTCCTTCCTTACTTCTAAATCTCAGTTACTCAACACAATTTGGTAACAGAAGTTCTGCCAGGTTATTAAGAGCACTTCAGGTATCTTCCCTTTAAGTGTTGATTAGAAATGCTTTCCCCTCTGTTTCTCCCAGACTTATTTTTGTACTTGTGACAGGTGTGGGGTGGGAGACTGGCATGCTCAGTCTACCCAGGAATGAATGCTTGCACTAGTGAATTTTTTTTTCCCACCCATATGTTTTAGCAGTATCATAGACAGAGTGTCTCCTTAGGTGTAGAGAGGAGTTTTACTGGTTTTTTTCCTTGCTTGTCTTACTGTTGGACAGTAGAAGAATCATTGTTGCTCCTGGTGAGGGGGTTTGTGGTGTTTAATTTAGAAACTGGGGCTAACCCTGCAGCATTTCTCATTAGCTTCCAGTTTGCTATCAGCTAGCAAAAGCTTTATGTGGAAGAAGGAGATGAAAACTGGTGCCAAAAAGGAGCGAGGCCCATCACTGCCTCATCGCTGATCTCTGAAGCTATGCAGAACTTCCCAGCCAGGTGCTGAGCTGAGTGTAGGGCTTGGTATGAAGGGGAAAAAGTAGGTGCTGTTAGCAAGAACTCCTTATAACATTTTTGTCAAAATAATGGCTTTTCAGACTGTGAAAGCAATGTTAGCAGAAAGGATGTATTATTCAGAATGTTCAGATTTTTTTGTTGAAAGGGAGGGAAATATATTTAAAATTGATTTGAAATGAAAAGTTATGCAATGGCTAGGAATGAAGCTATTTGTAGCACTCTCAGTTTTCCCACTTTTTCCTATTCTGTGTTCCTTTCCCAGAAGAAATAAAAAGAAACAGCAAATAATGACTGGAAGTTGCTATAACCAAAGCCAGGTAAATTAGAATGCTTCATTTTTAAATTAAAACCAGAAAATTCAATGAAAATGCCTCAATACAATAAATGTTTTTTCATTTTCACGAGTGGCTTTTATAGCAAACACTTGTCCTTTGTCAGCTGTATTGCTAACCGTACAGAGATTTGTATTTAATACAGCAAAGCACAAAATATGTCCCATGCAGATACTGTACAGAGATATTCCCTGACCCACTATCACATCTGTACCCTGAGAGGCTCTGTCCTGGGAAGCTGCAGGAATTCAAGCCTTTTCCTCATTCTCTTTTTTTTTCTTTTTTTTTTTTTTCTTTCCTATTTTTAAAATATGTGAGTTTGAATCCTGACTTGAGCAGGTTGAGTTGGGATTTTGAATTCGCAGCCCAGTCACTCAGAATGTCAATTGTCTTCCAGGGCACTGCACTGAGTCCCAAGGCTGGAAGCTCTTTGAAAGACCATCTGACTTTTAAAGGAATATTTTCAGGAGAATATATATCTTTTAGGTCTTTCTAAATCTACCAGGTGTGATCAATTTATCAATATGTAGCAACTAATGCTTAAATAAAGAGACATGTCTTCTCCAGAGGTGTTGAAATGCTCCATTAGAAAATTTGAAATAATTTCTAAAGGCATTAATTTCCATAATGCTGCTAGTTAGCTTTTTTTTTTTTTTTTCCCCTGGGCTCATTTGAGGTATTAAGCTGGCTGACAGGCTTTGCTTTGTGGGTCTGTGGCCCTTGCACAATGCTGAAAATGCCACACTAGGCAGCAATGAGTTTTAATCCAGGGAGAGAATAGAAGAGTGCTGGTGCAGTGCCCTCAGTCTGTTTTTTTGGGTGGTGAAGGGTTATTCCCTGTTCCATTATTTCCTAGTGTTTTTATCGAGGTTCATTTTTAAATGTATCGGGCAATTGTGCTTTCCCCTCACCTTCCTGCAGTCATGCCCAAGTACTTCTGACAGCCCAGGATGTGCTTTCTGGACTACTACTTTTAGCTAACGTCTGCCTCTGTCACCCTACATGTACGATGATTCCTTTTACACTTTTCTACGTGTGCTCGTTCCCTGCCTTTTTGACTACTTGTGTTTTTCTTACTCAGGGAAATGTCTTTACCTCATCATTAGGTGGTTCCACTGAAATAAGCAGATGAATCCTTTTTTGGAAAAATCCTTCTGTTTTGTACATCTTAATGTTTATTTCTATATTTTACAGTAGCAAGTCTCTGAGGAAAAGGCATAACTAGAGAGAAAATTTGTAGGTCAAAATAGAGTGAAGCACAGAAATACAATCCAAGAAGATGTAAATGAATTAAAAAACAATAACAAAACCCCTGTCCTGTGCGTAACTCCTCCCACTCTCTGGGCTCTTGGGCTCACAGGGCTCTTACGCCTAAATTTGTCTGACCAATAGCCTTTCTTTCAAAAGATATTCTGCCATAAGCACTGTATTTCTGCTTTGAGGGTCCCTAGGGCTTGGGAGCCTAAGTAGCCTTTACCAGAACTGTCTTGGTCCTTGGTTGTGAGGCCACTTCTGTGGCAGAGCGGCAGGCTTGTTATTCCACCCTTGCCAGCAAGCTGTCTGGGTTAGGTGGAGGATTGCTTGGTGCACACTGATGGGTCACCACGTAGTGTTGCAGGCACAGGCCAGGCTGAAATGAGTCCTCGCAAGTACGGCAGGCCTAGTGTGTTTCTTACCTGTCCCATAAAGGCTGGTTAGTTTAGAAACTGGCCCCTATCATGCAAAGCTAGAAGCCATTTCCTTGATGATCTGGAAAGTTTTCAATATCCTGAGCCATTTAAAGTATTATCCTTTTCCAGCCAAGACACTGATGCTTAAAGATTTTTGCTAGCAGTCTGTCTTGGCAAAGACTTCCACTCCCCAGCATGCTAGAACTGAGAAACCTATCTATGCATAACTTCTCATCATGTCCCCTCAGTAACCCTTAGGTAGAAGTGGGGAGGGAAATGGGATGGAGTGAATTTTGACAGGAATGTTCTATATCAGAAGATGAAAAGAGCAGAGAGCTGGAAGAATGCAATGATTTCCCATGGCAGGGATCCCCAGCCTGCTGTTGCCTATGTACCCACAAAAAGCAACATGTTTCTGGAGCTAGCGGTAAGGGAGGACTGTGGTTCTGAAAGCAGACCTAATTCACAGTGGCTGTAGTCTTTCAGAGTGCTTACCAGTCGCTGCGAGAGCTGTGTGAACATGGATCCCTCACACTTCAGTTTGATGTTTAACTGGGCTCCCTGAAAGGCATTCTCATTTGGTCTGTAAACAGAGCATCAGCTCTTTAAGGAGATTAGGAACTAAACTGAGGATTCTCTGCACGGTGGACAGCTTATCACACCTGTTTGCGAGGTTTAGGTGTTCATGTTTGCATTGTGGGAGGCTGAGTAGGAATTTCAGCATGAGATTATGAAGTTGCAATAAAACATAGATAGTGCTACATGTTACATAATGGGAAAACCTACTGTAAATTGCCAAATGTCCATGAGCCCTTTATTTTCTTTTTAAATGGATGCTGCTTATCTTCCCATGAGCCAGGCTACTATAGGGAATGACCTAAATGAATTATTGGCCAAACTAATGACAGGGAAGTCTGGCCAGGTGCAGTGTCCTCTTCTATGCATGTTATGTTTTTAGTGAAATAACCAAACTGATTGCATCTGTCTCCCCTCTCTGTAATACGCTATCACAACATTTAAAAATATGCAAACTTCTCTGACTTACTGGCAATCAGATTCAGCAGTGTAAAAATGTTGAACAAAGTGTGAATTGACTGTGATCTGTAAGTAAAGGAAAGAATGAATTTAACGTTTGTTCTTGTTCTAGACTTTCTGATGGTCCTTTTATGCTTCTTTCCTTAGGAACTACTATATGCCAACTGGAATGTAAAGACATTTTAGTGCTAGCTCAAGTACAGAAAATCACAATTATTAATGTGTACATGAGCAGTGCCTGGGAGCTCTGTTCTTGACTGTTGTGTTAGATTCTGTCAAACAGAAAACAAACTGTTCTTGCTCATGAAGAACTTTAAAAAAAAAAGCATATGAAAGGAAGAAGCAGATGGATAGACAGACAGCTAGGAGGAGCAAGGTGTTATTGGTTGGTGTGCCAGCCATTAGTTTTATTTTGTTGTTCCTTTTTATGCTCTCTACCTTTCCCTAATGCTAAGTAGCTGATAAAGAAGTGCAACAGTGACTTTTTTCCATTTCTTGCTTCAAAGTTGGGAGCCCCCCCTACTCCAACTGTGTCTCTCCTCTGAGTAGTGTCTAATACTAGCCTGTATCTGCAGTATCAAATACATTTTTGGGGAAAAGTAAACCCATTCCAGACTGTTAATCTTAGGAAAATGTTCTTGGAAGCAGCCTCATTTTCAGGCATTGATGCCATGGTCAAACTTCAGTTTTCAGTAATGATGAGCACATTTTTAAAAGACTTAAAGAAAATGGAAATGTGTGTCATACAGGATCTGGAAGAAGTTTTGTCATTTATCAGTAACGCCAGCACTGTGAATTCACAGAATTCCCTGCTAACGTTCCCTGCTGTGATGTGTGCATTGCATTTGATATATTTAGGATCTGGTAGAATAAACAACGCTACAGATCTGCCCAGGTTTCTTGGTGGCAGAAAGGAGAGGATGCCGGGGATGGAGGCAGACCAATTACAGAAAGAGTAAAATAGATGATAATGATTCAGAGCTCTCCAACTGTTGAATTTCAAAGTCTTTAGAAAAGCAGGTACTCTTCATTCTCTTTCAACGGTGGTGGAATTAAGGAAGGCCAGTGTTCCCAGCACAGCTGCCATGGGAATTAGAATAAAGGCTTGTTGAGTTTTGCAGAAATCGCTGTCCTGGTTAGTACCAGCTTAGAGATGGGGGAGTCTGGTTTCTCCTGCGTGGCAGTACAGTGCACTAACTGCTCAGCTGCTGCCAATGCTTCCTTTTAGCTAGTCCTTGTTAGTGGAGAGTTTGTGGTAATGGGAGTAATTAACACACTGGGAGTCGTTTCTGTGTCCTGGAAGGGAACAGAAAGCTATCAGAGCCGCCCCAGACATGATTGCTCTGCAGGGTTATTTTCTCTCTCTCTTTCTTTCTTTTCCATTGTGCTTGGGTTTTGATTTTTCTTCTTTGTGTTAAGAAAGCTGGAGAGCTGAAATGGTCTGTAAATTGCATTCACGCTGAGCTTGGGCTAGGTAGGCTACTTAAAGGTCACTCTTGTGGACTGCACCGCCCCCTCTTGTGGGGTGGGGAGAGTGTTTAAGAAGGGAGTCACACTGTCCCTTGTGGCTTTTTTTAACCCTTTTTCTACCCGTATAGATTTGAAGAGCTCTGGTTCTGAATTAATCTTCTTTAAATAGGCCCAGGAGGTGAGAACCTTGAAGAGTGATTATGATAAAATATTAACTCTTCCAGCAGCCAGATGGCTTCCCAGCCTGACAGCTCTGAAGTGTGAGGCTGTGCTGCCATGGTCCCATGTTTGTTGTTCAACTGAGCACATTGCTAGCTTGCTCATATCCCTTCTGAGGCTGCTGGTGGCGTTTCAGCTGGGTCTTGCAAGTGCATGTGAGCTTAGCTGCCCCATGCATAGTACCTAGTTTGGGTATTACACAGTGTTTTGTTTCTAGAGGTGAGCTCCAAGAGTAGACTTGTCATAAACAGTCATTCTTGCCCTCCCCAGGTGAGAACTGGGGACAGAGAAGGGCAATGGGCTTAACCTGTCTGATGGCAAACCACATGCCCAGGTACCAGGAAACCAAAACAACCAACCACTTACCTGCAGATCACAACTGGCAGTATGTGTGTGCGTGTGTATATCCTAATCCACTACAAGGGGGCAAAGACAAAGTACTTCTAGCTTTTTAGTCTAGCTTTTAAATTTTCTTTTTCTTTTAAGAGGGCACTCTTGGACTGCAAACCTAGACCTCCTTTTCTTGCTTTCTGCTTTGATACAGGTTTTTTGCAACTGTCTGAGAATTGAGCAAGTCCATATCCACTTTCAAGAATGGAAAAGCTAAGCCTGCAAGATACATCAGTGGTGGGAAGAACCTCTTCTCCTTGGGCTTGGGGTGGGGCAAAGGCGCATGCAGTTCTCACAATGATGCTAGAGACTAGCATGAATACTGTATCCCTGGAAACCCTACAGAAGAGGTCACCAAGTGCTTCGTGTCACCCCCAATCCCCAATTTTAAGATGCTGGCCTTCATGCCCACATGTGTCTCTACATCCAAGATAAAGCCTTAAATCTCTCCTCTTCCACTTCTCTCCGTGCAGCTGTCATGTAAGATGCTGCATCCCATGAAGTTCTGCCAACTTCACCAGGACCTGGGTGTGTTCAGCTCTTTGCAAGGCAAGGCCTCCATTTTCAGTTGCACTTCCAGCCTCTTCGCTAGGGAGAGCCCATCTTGCCTTACCCCGACCCCTGTGAGCAGTGAAGTGCTACCAACTTCCTGGGTAATAGAATCATAGAATAGCTGTCCTCTTCTGTCTTCAGCCTAGTTCCTTCAGCTCAGCTGCACTGGCACTGCCCCAGAGTCCTCTCCATCCCAACAATGGGATGATGCCAGCATCCAGATTTATAGCTGAGATGCAAATGCTGCTAGAAAAACTAAAAATTAGATTAATCCATTTGGTTTTCTCTAGTCTCTTGAATTTCAAACCTTCCATGTCCCTCCTCAGTTCTCTGTAAACATCTCACCATGCATCCTTGCTGAGGAAGCTATGTGATGGGAGGATTTTTATGTTCCTTTTTTCCCCCCAGTGACAGTAGCAGTTCATAGTTTTCAAATCTGCATTTTTCATCGTAAGGTTTTTGGCTTTTGTTCCCCTCCTTGCCACTGCCCCCTTCTTTTTTAGCTGCAACTCAGCTGGGTATAGACCAGGCAGAAAGATTTTTGCTTAAGAGACAGGCGTCCCTGTGGAGACCCAGACTCAAGGCATGAGCCAAAAGGAGCCCATTGCTCACTAGAGAACTGGATGAGTGAAGACAGACTGAATAAATACTATTAATTCTCCATTTCTCTGCCGCTGGCAAGCTTGACTTTTAATATCAATTATTGATTGTGACTCTCACTGGATCATTTTGAGCAGCATATATCATAGAGCTGTAATGATCTGATTGCTGTGCTTTGGGCTGATTGTGGGAACACACATGGACACAGAGTCCTCTTTACCCCTTCCTAAAACTCCTCTGCTTCATTAGGGCCTGGGGAATAAAGCAAACTGTTGGATTTTGTGGTTTTTTACAGTGGAGGCAAGGACAAGCGTGAGTTCACATGGGGTATAAATGCATGGATCCTAGGTGATCCATGTATGGTTTTCCCTCCACACAAAGTATGGCATAATGAATAGTTTCGGTTGTGGAAGGGGATGGCAGACTAGGGGGACTGTAAGCCCCTCCCATCAGTGTGTCAGTGGGATTTTGTCCAGCATCCTTGAGTGGAAGAACAGGATTTACACAGACTTGCACTGGCCTGCAGTGGCAGGGATTTGTGAGAGAAGCTAGCCTGTCCTTGGCTTCATTTAATTCTGTTATTCTTTCTACACCAGGAATTTCTGAAAATTACACTTTAAACCACAAAAAAGTCCATACCCAAGCAATTAGCAGTCAGAGAGGGAGGGAGGGCAGGGAGTGACAAACCCATCTCCTGCAACCTTTCTGTGCCATTGGGTAAACAAGCTGTGGAGCAGCACTGTGCCCAGCTTCTCACCCTCTTTCCTAGGCAGGTGTGTTGCGTGACGTTTGCAGAGATATTAACCCTGCATACAGAGTGTGCTAGTTAGTAATTATGGTAATTAGTTGACAATTAGATAATGTCACTCACTCTTGGAATACAGCTGATAAACAGTTGAGAGCCACTCCAAAGCAAGGGTGAGACCCTCTCTGTGAGCTGCTGAGCAGATGGCTCTGACCTGGCATTAACATGCTGCTCTCAAGTTTGGGAAGCTGTGTGGTGGTTGGGTAGCCCTTGCTCACGGCACTGCGGCCGAGCTGCCTCCCTTCCCTGGCTTGGGAAGTTGTGCAGCTCTATCAGCCCTGTGAGTGGGATGTTTCAGTAGTGCAAGTGGGTGTGTTTCCTACAGCGGGTTTTGCATGTGTGACATGCTGAGCCGTCTGTTCAGCGTGCGGGTCCCTCGCTGTCTCAGCTCCCTCGTGGGCCAGGGGGCTGGTACAGGCTGGCTAATAACTTGCTGGCTCTCTCATTCCTTCAGGTAGCTCTGCAAAGACCTTGCCTAGCAGTTCATTGAAGGGTTGATCAGTCAGACTGGCTGTCTTGTTTCGTGCTGCTAGATCACATTAAGCCAAAAATAGAACACGGAATATATTTGTTATGTTGCTTTTCCTTGTGAGCAATAGGTGGAGTTAGAACAGGAGTGTTGCTAATTCATGACTGAGAGAGGCGGTGTCCATCGTGAAGTCTTTTTTTTTTTTTTTTTGTCAGATGTGATCATGCTGTGAGAAAGTTTGAGATTTCTCAGAGATAAAATATATAAGAAAATACTATGGGATTCTGTAGTTATTGTCCCAAACTGTAATGTATTGCTATGGTAGCAGTGTGCTGTGTGAGGCTGCTAGGGTAGTACTTATGCTAAAAATAAAATGGTAGCAGCAGAAAATTATTCGTTCTCAGTATGTCTTGGAGGATCGTTGTAGGAAACGGGTGAGGCACAGACTTGTTGTGTAAGGATTTACTCTCTCAAGGTTGGGATTCAGATACTGGCTACTGCTAAAAAGGACACTGGGTCTTCTGAGCTTTTCTTGAAGACTCTGCTACTATGTGGTGAGGTTTGCTTTCACAGGCATGAGCTGGAAGAGTGGGAAGCACTGTGGGTCAGGGCTGACGGGTGCTGACAGAGCCCTGGAGCAGCCTCAGATGGCCCCAGCTGGCTAGCAGCCGGGTGCGGGCAGCCTTCCGAAAACCTGAGCTGCAGTGTCTAAAAGGCAATGAAGCACCCAGAAGTGACACCTATATTTCATGTTTTTTGTGTCGTCTTCATCTTCTAAAACAGAACTGGCAGTGTCTTCTTTCAAAACAGCTAGAAAGGGATTACCTTGGCTTCTCTCATTGAAACAGAGGGGGATTGCCTTGGCTTCCCTCAGTCAACAATGCTATTCCTCTTTAACCATTTCTGCCTGGTTTCCCTTGTTGACTGTGGCCCTTGTACTCTCCTAATGAACGTGTATTGATGTTACAGAAATCTGTACCACAGAGGTAGCCTGCTGCATTTACTGTGCCTTTGAAATATCTCAAGGATCGAAATGACCCATGGAGACTGAGATTTCTTTGTGTGTGTAAAACAGCAGCCTGGGGTTGGGGGAGATTGGTAGGCTTTTTGGACAGGCATTTGGGCTGTACATGAACATATTCGTCTAATCTGTGGTTATCTGTAGATGGTTCACAGCTGCTACTGTAATTTACAGCATCTTTCATTGGTTCTCAAAGAGTTCGTCTTCGAAAACAGGGAGACAAGAGTAGTAAGGCTGAGGGCTACTTCTGATGCAGATAGTGCAACCCACCCTGCCCAGCAGAATTGAAAGGTGTGGTGAGAAACTTGTTGTGTCAGGATTTACTCTCTCAAGGTTGGGATTCAGACTTGGGGGTTGTACTGGGGTCTCTGTGTGTGCTTGGTGCCATGCTGAGCTTGCCTCCCTCCCTAGCTCAGTCTGAGCACAGAGCTGTCTGACGGAGCAGTGAATTTTGCTGCGGTGGTGGTAAATGTTCCAGGGAACTGTGAGCTGCTGGGAGCACGTCACTAGCTAATTTACACACATTATTATATTCCTATTCCCATCTCATCAATAATTCTGGGCTTGGGTTACCACTTTTTCTCTTACCTCCCTCTCACTCTATTTTCCTTCTCCATAAATCATGGGCTATTTTAGTGGAGCTGCTAGGGAGCACAGAGGAGAAAGGTAAATGTACAAGAGACACATAATGTTTTTTTCCAGTTGATTTTTCAAAATCCCCCCAAACCCCCATGAACGGAGCCAACGTGATTATTGAGAAGACAGATGATTTGAGCATTTGGATCTGTGTGGTGGTTTGTGGTTTTTTTTTTTTTTTATTTTACACCTCTCCTGACACCTCCTTTTTCCTCCTTCCATTCTCCTGAGACAAGCTGTTAACAATTAAAAGGAATTATCTTCCCTCTGATTTTGACTTGATTTTATTTGTGTTTATAGCAGTTTAGCTAACATACTCCACTCAGGCAGCTGCAGGGAGGGAGCAGGCCTGGTTTCCACTGGGCACTGAAAGCTCATGTTTCTCTCCAACTTGCAGGTTTTCTTTTAATTGATCCCTTTTGTTTTCGGAAAGTGACTTATTTTTCGTGCTGGCTTAATTTGCCAAAGTGGCAGCCCTGGAGACTTATGGCTTCTTCAGGTTCCTGGGGCAGGTAGGGTGGAGGCTATGACTTATGTGAGCTCTTCTCTCCATTGCCTAGCGATGCTCCTCCAGCTCAACCTCTGCCCTTATCAAACGGAAACTTTTCTGCATTGTCTGTTTCTGCAGTGTCTGTGGGCCTCCTCCTTCGGACCAAGGTGGGTGTTGGGGTTGGAAAGCATCTGCTGGGAGCAACAGCAGCCCCAGCAACCCTCGTTGTCCACAACACAAAACACTTTTCCCAAGCAAATACTGTCTCACAATATTTGTGATCCAGTTTGGGAAATCTGTGTTCATATTGGCTTCTGGGATGTTGAAGGCCTTGATTCTCATCACCTGCTGTCCTGCTTTGTATCTGTGCTAATGTTAGCCATTCCCAGAGCTGTTCGTGTGCCCAACCCATCTCTGAGAACAAGCACCTGTGTTAATGGAAAACTTACTTTCCTTTTAAGCAGGATTTTCAAAGGCTGAGCCTAGCTTTGTGCTGTCTTTACTTGTCATCTTAAAACATCTTCCTACCCTAGGCATACAGTCACCCACATGCAAATAGGCAGAAGTGAATTAAATCCTGGCATTAACAGATGTAACTTCTGCTCATTGAAGGCAGTTGGAATTGCTTGCTGTCAGCTAGGGGTGAATTTGGCCTTTATGCCAAATCACTAGACCAGGCTAAGTGGTTAAGTGCTTAGACAGTTCTTATCATTTAAGTTACAAGTTTCTTATCATCTAAGCTGCGGGTTGCCATATATAATTTGCATAGCACATGCTTCCAGGTTGCAGAGGTCCCTGTTGGAGTCTCTGAAGTGTGCAAGATGTGTAAAGTAAAAGCAGCTATTGCATGACAGGCTGACAGCAGGGTTGTCTTCTCTAACGCTTGCTTGGTGTGCTAGGAAACATAATGAAAGAAGTGGAATGGGAAGTTTGGATAACATCTTCTGTTGCCTTGTATCAGCTTTTAAACTCTAAGGAACTCTGATCTTTGCCCTAAGCATTTTCATTGAGAGGTAATTGTTACTGGGGAAGCTTCAGCACCATTTCTCTCAGTAAAGTCAATGAGATCCTATCAAAGGATCTAAATAATTTGTTGTAGTTTAATGTTGTACACCTTTGTGGTGTGTGCAGATCACTTGAGTTCTCTATTTGGTCCTCTTGGTTTTGAGGATCATAGATGTCCTTGCTGCTTTGGAGTATAGCCAACTGCAGGCACAAAAACGTGGCCAGAGTATCAAGAAATATGAATGAGTTACTGGACAAGATGTTAATCAGCTTCATGGTAAAGGTACGGTGAGTAGTAGGACTAACTGTTTCCTTTCTTTTCTCCTCTTGACCCCATAGGTCCTGCAAACTCCGTGAGTTCCAAGCAGTGAATTATGGGCTGGGTAGCCACCAGTGCATCATGAAGATTGACTTTATTTTTGCCCTCTCAAGGATCACGTGCTTTATGAATTCACTCTCTCCTCCATCTCACTACCACCTCCCTCAATATTGTCATCGCTTCTAGGAAACCAGAATTTGAGGCTTGGGCTTCAGCTCTGCCTTTCCTTTTTCCTTGGAACAACCAGTGTCACCTTTGTGTTCTACCAAAACAAATCACTGTGGGTTATTTTGCTCTTCACAAAAGTACACCAACTGGAGAAGTACTTCATGTACCCTGTACTTCTGAGCTAAATGTCTCTGGATCCTAAAGAATAATTCAGATCTTTCTTTGGGGAGGAGACATTTCCTCTTTGTCACGTGCACTTGCTATCTCACTTTCCACTTACTCTCCCTCTCTGTCACTTTCTGTGCTCTCCTCCTCTTCCCGTTGGATTTAACATTTTGTGTTGACTGCTGGGGTTCTCCCAGTAGTGTGGCGTTTGTTTTTCTCCTAGGGAAGAGCAGATTCTTGAAACAATGGGCTTCACTCTGCACTCCATCTACTTCACCTTGAAGGTGAGTTTGCTGCTGGGCTCCTTGTTGGGTCTCTGTTTGGGTCTGGAGTTCATGGGCATCCCCAACCAATGGGCCCGCTACCTCCGCTGGGATGCCAGCACTAGGAGTGAACTCAGCTTCCAGTTCAAGACCAATGTCTCTGCTGGTCTGCTCCTCTACTTTGATGATGGTGGTGTCTGTGACTTCCTCTGTCTGTCCCTTGTCGATGGGCGCATCCAGCTCCAGTTCAGTGTGGACTGTGCAGAGACTACAGTTATCACAGACAAGCAGGTCAACGACAGCAACTGGCACTTCCTGATGGTCAGCCGCAATCACCTTCGGACGGTGCTAGTGCTGGATGGTGAAGCCAAGCCGGGTGAAGTGCGTCCACAACGCCAGTATATGAATATCGTCAGTGACCTTTTTGTTGGTGGAGTCCCATTGGACATCCGTCCTGCTGCCTTGACCCTTGATGGTGTTCTGGGTGAGCCTCCATTTCAAGGATTTATCCTGGATCTGAAATATGGCAACTCTGAGCCACAGCTCCTGGGCAGTCAAGGAGTCCGACTGGAAATGGAAGGGCTTTGTGCAGAAAACCCCTGTGAAAATGGTGGCACTTGCTTCCTTCTGGATGGCGAGCCACACTGTGACTGCTCAGCCACTGGATATGCTGGCAAGCTGTGTTCTGAAGGTAAGAGAATGCTTCCCAGCTTCCCACTGATCTTTACATAATCCAGAGAGTTAATTTGTCCCTTAGCAGGGCTATGACTGAGCTCTTATCCCTGCTGGTGGCTATCAGAGGAATTAAAGTTCCACCATTCTTTTTCCATCTGGAAGTAATGAAATGGGAGTAGATAGAGGGCATGAGCAGTTGCAAAAACTGCCTTTGTGAAAGGATGCTGCATTTGTAGCATGGGCAGATTTTCATCAGCAACTTATTAATAAGGGTAGAGAACATAAATTGGTAAATGCAGAAGTACTCTGGGTTGGTAAAAGCAACGGTAAGAAGTTATCTTAACTGTATGGGTGAATTCCACTACCCCATGTCCCTGAAAACGGAGTGAAGCATCAGTAAACGGGAGCCATGTATGCACAGCTAACATAACTGTTTGACAGGACATTGCAAAAGTTAAGCTGTCTTTGATGTTACCTGTTGCTAGTGTGTGGAAGCCCCATGCTCCCCCTCCATTGCTTGCATACTAAGCACTGAATGGCACCTTGATTGTTTCAGCATCCTTGATTAAACTGCTTTGGAACCTGCTGAACAGTCTTACTTAGTATTGTGAAGCGAAGAGGGATTTCAGTGTTTCTACATTTGTTTCATAGTCCGTTTTAAAATTTGAGTTCAGAAGTTTTAAGTCATGCAAACGACACAATCAAGTGTATTTCAGGGTTTTTTCCTTGGTCTTTAGCAGTGTGATGGTGATTAACTGTGTATGTGCAAGAGACTTAAGTCAGCCAGCTGGAAATCCCAGTGTGAATTTGAGAATCTCATCACAGCATTTTTTATGATATTTGGGTTTAAACACAACAGTTTGAGCTTAAGCCAAAGATGAAACCTGGGCAAAAAGTGTCCAATCTCAAGGAAAAAAAACCCTGAAATTTTGTCAAAATGGAAATACTTGCAATAATATCTTATCCCAACTAGCATTTGTTTACTTCTTTTGGCAATGAAAATAGATTAACTGGAATTTAATATGTAGAATGTGAGCAGTGCTGAAAATAAAGTCCCTATGCAGTTGATATGTAAGCAAAAAGCCCTACAGAAATACTGTGTAAATACAGCTCTACATTTACAGTATAGATGGAGAAGCAAGCATGTTTTTATAGGAGGGGAAGGTTTGGAAAATAAACATGACATCCATGTGTGCATTCATTTTAAGGTGCTTTTAATGATACCAGAAAATTTGGCTTTATATCCAAATATTACAGTAACAGTACATGACCATTAGATAGGAGATTTGAGCCTGTGAAGTGCTGAACACCAGAATTCTTCCTAGCTCTTTTCTCTGCACTGATCACATCCAAACTGATAATGAGGCAGAACTATTTTCTGTGCTTGAACCATGAGTTACATGGAGCTGGAGGACTGCTGGGTGTGACCGGGCACTTCAGTAGCTGGGCCACCAGGCTTGATCCTCATACGCTCACAGAACAAACAGACCTCATGTCTATATGCCAGTTTTGGGTGATGGAAGATTGCAAGAGCCACACAGGCATGTGGACCCTGAAACATAAAGATATAAGCCTCTTTCTACTGCTGGGCTAATGGATCCAGACCCCATCGGGAGTTGCTCAAGACATCAATAGCATATGGTTTTCAGTAAACACCTTGAGAAAATCCTGTAAGTGAGCGAGGCTTTTATGTACCTGTGGGGCAACTGTGAGAGCTCTAACTAGGGCTCAGGTGGTGGAATTTCTGCATTTCCTGGGTGGGTGGAGCAATATGAAATCCATCTTCTAATGAATCCAGAGATATTTCTGTTGTAGACATCACAGCTAAAGCAGTGCTATTGTTACCTTTTTGAAGCCATGCGTCACCATTGCTGTTTGTTTCCTATAGTGATTCATCAGTTTCCAGCCCAACCTTCTATTAAGGGTGAGCAAAGAAGTTTGTCACGATGTGCCTTTTTTAGTAAACATTTTTAACTCATCATTAGCTGTGGTCTGTTCGCTTACACAGAAGATTCTGTGCAGAAAACTTTTCCAATGGAACGAATGTAGAGATTTCCAGAAACAGTCATTACCTTGTCCAGTTCTTCAGTTATCTCTTGTATTACTTCATGGTGTATATTTGGTTTATGTTAGAATTTTATAATTGGCGTTGTTTTGTGCCTCCTTTAGGCTGCAGCAATGGTGATTGTGTTAAATGCTGTTACCCAAAAATGTTAGTGTCTGTACAGATTGTGAAAAGAAGGGGAAAAACTGAAGAAAAGCTGTTTAGTAAGTGGAAACAAGCAGACAAAGAAAAATGGCAAGGAAACAAAACAGGAACCAGGTATAGCTACCTTTTTATCTGATTTTGAAAAATGTAGCAAACTCCAAAGAAGCTCGCTTTCAATTCCATGAGCGTGGCAGAACCTCCACTGATGAACAGTATGATGTGATAGGAACAGCAGAACTAGATGCATACTTTTCCTGCCTGTGGCTTCAGTGGCCATTAACCAACTTGTATTTTCTTTGTCTGCTTTTTCTTTTTCCCCAAGAAATTGAGATGTTTGTTGCCAGAACTGTTCCCTTTTGTTTTGTTTCCTTATCCTGCCTTTGGTTATTTGCAGAAGTGACATGGTTATTTTATTCCCAGTCTCATTTTTGAAAAAGACCTGCTTTTTCAACTGGATATCAACAACTCCTTTTTGGGGCAGATCCTTAACTCCATTACAGTATTTACTAGTTTGTAGTCTTTGTGCGTATTTTCATTTCATCACTGGAGTTTGCTCTTTTACTGGGAGCTGATGGGATTCAATCAATAACAGCTTCTGTTTGAACAGCTAAATGCAATATGTACCTTTTTAATAATGAGTTCTCTTGACAGTGTCCAGGACATTACTTGGCTATTGACTGATACCTATGTCTGCAGATGGTAAAACCACAGCAAACTCATTTATTCTGTGGCCAGAGAAGTAAAAAACAGTGTGTGGAACGTGCTGATTCTGTACTGTGGTGGAACGAAGCTCCATTTACAGTATTAGCAGTTACTGTAGTGCAAAGTGCAGTTCTAGTTATGGTGAACCTTGGCAGGTAACAACCATTCCACACTGAGACAAAACTAAATCCTGACCAGAATTGGCCCCCAATGTGCATCTGGAGTTACCAGGACTGTGAATGTCATGATAGCTACGTGCCCAGATGGGTAGCTGAGCAGGTCATTGCTGGTCAATGAAGTACAATTTCTATGTCTATGTACAGTGGGAGTGCAAATGCATGCACTTTGGAAGGTTTGGCTGTTTGAATAAAATGTGATACTACTTGTATTGCAGTTGGAGTAAACTGCTTCATTGAATCTGACAGTTCTGTAGGGTATGAAGGATGTCTGATATGAGTAGCAATTAATTTGTATGTTTCTGGGCAATGGTGGCATTAGACATGAAAGCTCAAGTCAGAGACTCCTTCCCCTCTAATAAACCTTATCAGTCTCTGAGGGATCAAGCTGCTGCCAAGAGAATGAGGTTCCTGTAGAATTTGAGAAGCACAGATACATTCATGTTGCTGGAAAAAAAAAAAAAGAACAAGCAAAACACCAACAAAACCTTCCCCATTCAAATTTTGAAAACTATGCTGCTGTAGCAGCCAGATGAGCATGTTAATATCTGCTTATTCAGGATCACATTGTCTTCCTTAGTCTCTCTTCCTGAGACATTGCGGTCTAGAGAGTGAGTTCACTAATGTGGACAGTGGGAGTGCAACATTGTATGTACAAGAGTATTTTGGCCCAAGACCTCATCCCTCTCCCTAGGCCCCTTCTGGACTTTGTGAGGAAAAGCGAACAAAACGTGTGCTTAGAAATTACGATAACTGTGCTTGTAGTTGCAGAACCAGATCGTTGATGTGATCACCAGCTTCACAAAGCACCATGCTGAAGCCTTTGTGTTGCCTGCAGGGGCTGTTTCTAAACGAAGCCTGAATAGGGGCTTGATTGCACCTCTTCCCTTGATTACAGAGCAAGATTTCCTGGGGATGTTGCCTGCTGAATGACAGAGGAGCCCGTTGCTCTGTAATTATCACACTTTTAACTGCAGAGGGAACAGATTTTTCTATAGCCCCTCAGCTTCGTTTTAAGTGACAAGTTACTGCAGGATTTATCCTCCACCTGTCCCTTCGGAGCAGCCCAGTTTTGGCTGCATCTAAAGGGACCGCCTAGCCTCACTTGCAATCACTGAATCTCCCTGCCAGCCGCCCTAAACTTTGTAATACTAAGGGCTAATTTGGCACTTTGCCATGAGCCCGATGGGTGCACTTAATTTGCATATGCATTTACATACATTTTGTAATCAGAAACAAATGAACATGACCATAATATTTGCTTCCACTTGCACATTCCTTGATAGATGAATATAAATTAGTGGTTGTTGAATTCACCAGCAATAAACAGCTGCAGACCCTCTATTTGGTCTCGTGCTCTGTTCCCAGGACAGCAGGCAGTTCTGGGACACACTGGGGGGGCCGAGATCTTCGCGCACCAGTGAACAACTCTAGAATTGATGGTGTCCAAGGGCTGTGGAGTAAATACTGCAAGGGGCAAATCAGCTGTTTTATGCCACTTCTTGTGGCTCAGCTCTGGCCAGTGGGCAGAAAGCTGGTAAGAGCTCTGCTGTGACTTAGTTTTGCAGCAATTTGTTTTTCCCCATCTCTTTCTCTTGCTCATTCTTCCTGGTTTAAGTTCATTTGGTTCTATTAAAAAAATTAATTGTTTCCCTCTGTTTGTAATTTTTTGATGCATTGCCAGATGAGCACCAGAGAAAGATGATGTGTTAAGACCTTAATTAGTGTTTATAAAGTGCTTTGAAACCCCAAAGTGCAGTTTAAACACCATTTGTTATTCTTAATAATAAATATTAAACCCGAGCAGGAGCAGCAGAATTTCAATTTAGATCCTACATAGCCCCTTCACAGAAATGGCCTAGGGCCCATCTCCACTTACTAAGCATGGACTGCCTGCAGCTCACCTAGCTGGATTTGTTTTGCACCTTCCCTTGCTTTTAGTGCAGGGGAGCCACAGGGAGATTACAGGCCCCTGTATGGAGTGTGCCATTGATTCAAACAGCCGAGCTGCAATACATGCTGACAGCTCTATTCTTCTTGTTTCACTCTTCTGTATTATAGATGACCATGAGGCTACAATCCTTTTCTGCTTGATTGCAGATCAGCTGCAGACCTCAGGCAACAGACAAGTTATAGCCCTAAGTTTCGCAAAGCTTGGACATCTCTGCTGAAATGAAGCAAATTGTGGTTGGGTACAAAGGAGATCGCTATTTGGTGTGATGTGGAACTGGTCAAGAGTGAGAATTTGTGGGCAAGAAGTAGGTGGGACTTGGGGGGGCGGGGGGCGGGGAAACCGTGATAAAAATGTTACTTTATAAAAGGGTGAGCTATAGTTCACATAGGCTGTTCACAGCAGCTGTTCGATCTTGGTTTTACCTGCCTGATAGTATAACAGAACAGTTCTTGGCCATCGCAAAGAGTAGATTTGAATGGGCTGAGTGAGCTTCTGGACGACTAAATCTATCTGGAGTCTGGATACCAGCTTTCTCTGTCATCCTGTAGACCAGCCTGCTGGCTCCTGCTCTGTCCCAAAGTGTGCGTAGCTAGGATCTAAACTGGAATTTTTGGGTGTTACTAAATAAAGATTTAAATAAAAGCAACTAATAATAATTTAGAAAGTGAGCAGAGCCAGAAATTCCTCTTTCCAACTTCCGGTCAGGAGATAATTTGATTTCAGAAGGAAGGTTTATTTTCCTTTGGTTTTGCCCTAAAAAAAAAAAAAAAAAAGGAGGGGGGGAGGGGACACACCAAAAGAAAGAGTTGATCTAGTATTACTGTCCAGGCTTCTGCTGAGCTAGGCAGCCTGTCATGGAGGTCAATCAGCAGTAAATATAGCCCCAAGCAAGACAGCACATGCTGTGGCCTTGCTTTCATCCTTATTCCAAGATGGAGGTGTGCAGGTCATTTGCCACAGGGTAATTTTTGTTAAGTTTGGATGGAAAATGGAGGGAGGTAATTCTCCCAGATACCTTGAGGATGCTGGAAACGGCGTGACAAAGCTACAGGGAAGGAAGCGGAGGAGGAGCGCATCTGTCCGGCGAACTTTGGCACTACTAAGAGAAGATCAGCCTCTACACGTTGACCTCAGCACTGAGTGCCCCAGGTGTGGGAGAAGGTGGTAATCCATGTAACGAAATGGTAGAGCGGCCAACTTCTGATTTCACTTTACTTCTTGTTCCTTTGCTGACTCACTTTGAACTTGACAGATAGCAAAGCTTCTCTCTCTCCCTATAGAAAGCAAGGCAACTGCCATGTTATTGCTGTCCAGGCACAGCAGTGTGATTTTTGGGTGTACGTGTGTGTTTCTCCCAGAATCCTTCATTGCAGACAGGCTCACTGCCATTGTAAACCTACCCTGCAGAGCAAAACATTTGACCTTCCTTCTGCGAACAGGTCCAGGAGCTGTCAGCTGGGTGCAAAACAGACCAAGGACTCAGAGAGGTAGATGTGGGGGGGTGGGGAGGACTGTGGATGTCACAGATGACTCAAAGCAGAACTGGTTTGCATTTGAACATGTTTGCTCTGAGATGGAGCTGGGACCTGCCTACACTGGATTCACATTCTGTGTTGCTGTCAACGTTGCCAGTCATGCCCTGCCAGCTGTCCAGGCCCTGCCTCCAGGTATACTTGCTCACTTCATTATTCTGAGAGGAGACCAAGGTATAACATGTAAAGAAAGTGGACTGGGGCAGCAGAACTCATAAGAGCATTAGCACCTAAGAGACTAATTTCCATTTCTGGCACAGGCTTTCTGCATCCCCGGGATGATTTGCTGGCAGACTAAAGGACTCAAGATTGAATCAACTGACCTTTCTTTACAGGGAATATGTACCTGGTCACCCTCCGTGTCTCAGTTTCCATATCTGAAACATGTAGCCAGTGGGGCTTCCTGTACTCTAGGTATTAAGAATCCCATATGCTTCTGCATGACAGTGACAGAGATGTATAAATATCATAGCAGAACAGGTAAATGATGATAATCCATAAGCGCCTGGTAAGATGACCTGGTTTGATTGTCAGTTTTCTGGCTAGGCTTGCAGTTATAAATTAAGGTGTCTTTCCTTGTTAAGTAGCCATCTTTGAGGAGAGTTCCTTATCTTTCTTTTCAACTGAAATCTCCCAGTTTCCTGCTGCTCTGTGCCGTGTCATGCTATGAGTACTTAGACCCTTCCTGGGCCAGGCTGCAGTTGCGGTGGTAAAGACAGAGCTCAAGCAGCAGTGTAGCCTATTTCCTGTCGGGTGAAACAGAGCAGATGCTGCACTGCAGGATGCTGATAGGAGCAATGGGAGAAGGACAGCTTTTGACTCTTCTTTTTTCTCTCTTTTTTTTTTTTTTTTTTTTTTGGTATCTATTTCATGTGCTCCACTGACTTCCTGCAAGTGCTCTCTGTTGTGAACCTCAGATGCTGACCAGATGCTTTTCCTTGTGCGGTGACTCACCTCTGCCTACCTGTCTGCATTGGCACTCTCCCTGCTGTGGCTGCAGGTTCCAGCCTGCCCCTTTCACCCTGCACGCTTGAGGCTCGCCTCAACCTTGTGCTGTCAGGGAAAGCAAAGAGAGTATGAAAGGTTACCAGAGCAGAATGGCAGAGTTTTCACTTCCTCTGTTCCTGTATGAATCATTGCATGAAAAGCAGGACAGAAGAAAAAAGCCCTTTGGATTGGTTTTGAGTGTTTAATTAGCCCAAATTTGGTAAGTGTTTTGTGTTTCTAAGGCACTGAAGGGGTAGGTAAAATAGTCTTTCTCTTCCTGTTAACTCTTGTCAACACAACTCTAACTGCTGCTTCGATACAGCAGGTGTATTTGTAGCTGGTCTGCAGTTTGCAATGCGGGCCAAGGAGGAAAGGGGTACTTGGCTCTCGGGATTTTGCTCTGAGGTGTGGTCTTCCTCCCCTTATTCATGCAGTTTGACCAGTAAAGTAATCTAAGTGAATATAATGGACTGGGTTGGGCTCTGAGTATTTGACAGGGACCTTTATCAGAAAGGAAGAAGCGGTTCATTGGTAGATGTAGAAATCTGAGCTGTAGTTTAAAACCAGGCCTCAATCTGTAATGCTGCTGGCAGGCCCCAGAGTTTGCTTGGCTGCTGCATTTGTTCAGAAGCCTTTCTCAGGCTCTGTAGTCTATCAGGTGGATTTTCATTTCTTCTCAGTTTGTTGACTTAGTACTTGAGAAAAATGACACTCACTGAGTTTTCCAAACCTCTGGTGTGTCTCCACAGGCATGTGTTTGATTTTCTGGTCTTTCCTGCTGCTTCCATCCTGCCAGCTTGGTTTTCAGGGTCAGAGTGCCTCTCGGTACCTTTCTCTTCAAGGTAGTATAGGAGAAATACTTGGAGCTAAAGGCAGGTTTGTCCACTGAGGTTGGTCAGAAACCATAGTTGAGGCGGAGATGGCTAGCAGAGGTAAGAGTGGCTTGTGTTGTCATTTGCAAATTTTATAGCTCAGTGGCATTTGCAGCTAAATTCCTTAAGCTCCTTTCTGTGTGTGGCTGAAAATACATTGCTTATATTCCCCAAAGATTTTTTTTTTTAAATGGGGAAGAAGCCTATGGAATAATTCCTTAATAAATTTCTGTTAAAAAAAAGAAGGGAAAAAAGAAAAAGGTGAGGTTTGTGAAGAGGAAAGGAGATTAAATTGCTTGTCTTGGACCGCCTAAAAGAAAAAGCTGGGAAAGTGGCCAGGTTTTCTGTGCTTTTTCTTCTGTCTTTTTGCCTTTTCCTCTGTGGCTCCTGTGAGAGATGTCTTGGGACTTGGTGCAGTAGGAGGTATGGGGCTGTGCAAATGGACCACCCTGCGTGTTGCCTATCAGACCTCTGATGTAATTGGAGACCTGTGTAGGTCCTTGTTATTCACACAGCTTTGACTTTTAAGGAAGATAACAGGAGATCAATGAACATTAAAAACCATGGATTGGATATATTGCCACCGTGAAGCAGTAGTGTTGTTGCATCTCCTGGGATAACCAGAGCTAGAGTTATATCAATGTCAAAGATGAGGTGCAACTCATAGAGGCATATCTAGCTGGAAATTTGCCATCTTAGTTACTGGTAGCTGTGTGATCACAGCAGCTTGGAAGGCATTGTATGATGATAGTGGTATGGCTATAAGTTTATTATTGGGTAGAAGACCCTCTGAGAAAACACTGGATGCTGCAAAAAATGGCAAAATCCTCTTTCTTCAGTGTTCCTCTAGTGGGCACTGTGCTGTTGGAGATCTGATTTTTTTTTTTTTTCTTCATTGAAAATAAAAAAAAAATAGGGCTCCAATGATCGAATTGTTATTTAGGTTACTGGCTTAGTTGTGTCCTTCTAAATTATTTATTTTCCTTCATTACTTAAGCTGAAATGCTCAGCTGTGTTTCAGCTGCAGCGATGAGCACATCTACAACAAATTCCCAAACCTGCTGGTTTTGAACAGATGAGACCTGTATACCTATACATTTTGTCTGTACTTCACATCTTACATAAATATATCTATAAGGCAGTCTGGTTTTTTACTGCCCTATCTTGTGGCATGTTCAACTGAAAGACGTGTGAAGCAACATTTTGACCAGCTAAGACACATCAGAATAAGACAGCTTGGAAATGTTTTCCTCATGAGAAATGGTGTTTTCATTCAAATCAAAATATTTAGAAAAAAATACTGGTTTTGATGACAGTCTGCAGAAAAAGTGATATATTTTTATTTTGTAGAATTTCTGGACTCTGACTTTTTAAAACATGTAATCAATTGTGCATATGTTTGTAGCTTATTTTATAACTTACTGACATTATTGTCCCTAGTACGGACCCGCTACTGATGAGCTGCAATACATGACAAAAATGTTGAAGTGTTTTAAGGAAGGGGCATATGCTCCCACATTGGCTAAAAAGCTCTAATGAAAACCCATGGACTCAACCTTGCTGTGCTACAACTGTGGTAACTGTTAGGCTCAGAAGTGGAGGTAAAAGGAGACCTAAGCATAGGTTAGACTTGACTGGAGAGGAGAACAGATTTCCAGCTTGCAGACAGCGAGTGGAGCCTGGAGCACAGGTAGGGCGATGAGTCAGGTGGATGTCCTTTGAAACCACCCTTGGAGAGAAGAGTGGTGTGAAGCACTGTTATCATTTAAGTTCATTGGAAGTGACAGATCTATAGGTACTGTTGTTTGTCAAGAGCTCCACTAAAGGAAGGGCCCAAGGAATGATCTTTAGTGGACAGGACTTGGGTGGGTTATTGCCTCTTTGACTTCTCAGATGTGCCAGTATCATTGAACAGTGCAGTCTCTGAGCAGTGACAGTGAAGGCAGCAAGGCTGCATATATTAAAGAACCACAGCTGCTGATTTGAGAGGTTGGGATTGTCAGCAGTTTGGTCTTCACCTTTTAATGTGTTGGATTGACCTGGAGTAGTTTGCAATGTAGCTGGACCTGAGGACTGGGCAGCGAGCATTCCCAAAGAAGAGCATAACAAATACCTCTCAGTGCAAGAAACCCTCTTTGAAATGCAGCCAGCCCAAGCTGAGATTTGGGCTGGATGAGCAAGGCTCTGCCTCTGAAAATCACGTGGGAACTGCACTAGTATGGCATGACAGCCATTCTTGAGCTCTGGGATGTCTTTCCTGTCATTGCTGCTGCCAGTGTGGTGACTCCCAGTTTGCCTGAGGCAAAAGATAGCTAAACCGAAGGGCTAAGTAACAGATCCTCTATCTCGGGAGAACAATTGGCTGTGATTTCAGACCTCATTTGTCAATGGTGTTTAATTATAGCCCTTCTGCCACTTACAGTGGAGGTCACTGCTGTGTTGTAGGTCTATTTAATGCTCCCTCTGGCCTTAAAAATCTATGAATCTATATCCCACTATTTGGGAGCATTTGTCACAGGCTCCACTGGTTTTCTTCCAGAGCTGAAATTGCTCAAGTTTCCTCTTGGTTACTTGACAAAATGTTGTTGTTGGAAAGCTGACTAAAACAATTTAAGCCACTTTTCAGGTCTGGGAGTGAAACAAAATGTCGGTTCCATCTGTGTTAGTTTCTATCCTTACACTTGCGCTGTTGTTTTCTCCTTGTGAACAGCTGGCTGACTGTGCTGCAGTGTTGGGTATGTGAACTATTTGAACCTGCAGATACTGTGTCATTAATAAACTGTTCTGTAGAAAATACATCAAATGTACAGATCATTGACTAAAATGTGTTCTTGCACATTGGTCACATAAATAATATTCAACTTAAAATTAGCCCAATACACCAAGTACCCTTTAGTCAGGCAAAGCGTTCATTCGTACTGATGAAAGATGTGCTTAAGTAAGAACTAAATCCAAATCTGTATAGATTTGTTGATCTTGTCAGTTTAAAAAAATACTATTTTTAAGTCCCATTTTGAAAAGTGGTTCAGGCACCTTGGAGCCTTGTGATTGGTTTGGGCTTCTAAATAGTAGTTTTGATCATTTTACTTTGGTATTGTATTTATTTCCATTCTTTTTCACCTCTAAAGATTTGGCCTAAAGAGCACATTTCTGTATGAGATTCTTTCCTTGCTGATGTTTGCCTTTAATAATTTTAATGATCTGATACTGAACTAAAACCAAGGCCATTCAAATGTTTTTTTTAAAACTGAGCAAAGAAGGAAAATTAATTTCAAAAATCCTGCTTTATAGTTGTGAATTTCAGAATTAAATGGTAGTACCTGCTACAATCAAAATGCCACATGGCATCCATTCAGATGTGCTTCAGGCATCCTGCACTTGAATTGTGTGCAAGGCAGGAAAATAAAGAGCTAAAATGCTGTCAGGTTAATAATAAATTGTGCATACATGTGGCACATTTCATCAGAGTATTCCTGAGCTTCTCACAACTACTGATAAATCAGTCAGCCTTCACATCACTCTACCACGCTGTGAAATGCATGTTATCTCCATTTTACTGATGGCAAAACTGAGAGGCAAGCAGAATGTGAATTATTGAAGGGTATCAAGTCAGAAACTGCCTGAGGATTCCAGAATGCTAAATCTCAGAATCACAGCATGGTCAGGGTTGGAAGGGACCTCTGGAGATCATCTAGTCCAACCCCCCTGCTGAAGCAGGATCACCTAGAGCAGGTTGCACAGGATTGCATCCAGGCAGGTTTTGAATATCTCCAGGGAAGGAGACTCCACAACCTCCCTGGGCAGCCTGTTCCAGTGCTCTGTCACCCCTAAAGTAAAGAAGTTTTTCTTCATGTTCAATATAGTAGTTTATCTAGTTTTATCCAAGTGTGCTAGAAAAGCTGCAAAATACTGTGGTTTACATTGAATATGAAGCTAAAAGTGGGGCTTTGGATTTTAGGGGTTCTTGTAAAATTTCAGTTAATTGAAATTCAAAGAAAGATGTCTTTTTATTCTTTCTGGTTGAATGGATTGTCTATATCCAAGAAGTTCTAGCCTTTGTGGCTGTTGTCGTGTAACTTTGTTAGCTAAAACCATCTTGAACCAGCTTATTCCCTACCTCTTGCCAGTGTGCTGCACTAGTTGGGCTATGCTTTATGGATTCCTCTGTTTAGTGTTGGTTTATAGTCAGTAATGAGGAAAAATAGGTTTGTAACCATAAAAGTTTTAGCTGGTTTTGCCCATCTGTAGTTTACGTGCTCTTCAATATAACTTTTCAAAACAGGGAAGAGAAGATCCAGTTTCTTTAAATGTTTCCAGTAGAGAGAGGTTTATAGTTTCACCAAAAATACCGAAATGGTACACTAGTTCTAAGTCTTTGAATGCTTTACTGAACATCCGCTTGGATGAAAGGTGACAGGAGAAAGTGTAATGGCACCTTACACTTCCCCTCCTCTCTGCATTTCTGCAAACTTGCCAAGGTGATGCTTTCACATAGCCTTCTCTTCCTGCCTGGCATTCATTGTCAATATAGACAGTGAGTTTTACTGGAAACTCTGCTCCAGAGTGGAGTGACTCCAATGAACCACTGAAGGCAGGATTCTTATGTGCTTGGCTTCCAGCTGAGTGATAGATCTGACTTTATGGAGGTTGTTCATATGTGATGGAGTTTTTGATTGGACTTTTTGTTTGGTTATTTTGAAAGAAGATCACATAGAAAAACAAATTCCTGAAAAGACTTGGGCTTTTTATCTTTGCTGTCTTTGAGCAACGTAAAAAGAACAGTTTAGAAGAGTTCTCTCTCTGTGTTTGTTGCCCAAAAGTCTCTTCTTGAGACACTGAAAATGCTTCCAGTATGTCCCATTTCTAGTGTTACCCTTGAAAACAAAGTTGCCTGTCAAACAACAAGCACCCAAGTGAGCAGAAAGTTCTGCATGGAACGAAGGTGGTGGCAGATGAGGCATGATGACTTTGTGCTTATTCTGGAAACAGTAAAATAATGAGAAGACTTGAGTAGAGACTCTTTACCCCAAAAGTGTTCTCTTATTTTCTGTGTGATCATGACATACTGCATTTAACCATACTGTCCTCCAGCAGATACTCTGTTTTACTGCATAGCACACAGGAGCGTGAGTAGGACTCCTCTGCTCAGGGGTAACTAACAGTTCTGACCTGGCATTTGTTACAGAAGCTGTTTAAATTAAATTATTAGGAGTTGTAAGCATTACTTATGGATTATTTTAGTGTAGTGCACAACAGAATTTAATTGTTGGTGCTGTGAAGAAGCATGTCACTGGAATTCCTTCAGGTCTGTAATAAAACTCATCAGCAGAACTAGGCCAGAAGGAAACAGATCTAAACTAACAGGCAATGCCAAGATCAGGAGTGACATTTGTTGGTAGTGCTGTCAAAGTGGATCCCCAGATACTCGCAGAAAAGAGAGTGGCCAGTCCAGACTGAGATGTGTTGCTGGAGCTATTAGCTCCATGATAGATGGTTGGAGAGTGGTGCCTGGACTTATGACTGTGTGCATCTTTTCCTTAAATCTTTCTGGCAGTCTTTTGTAAGCCAAACCACACTTAAACATCAACACTCTATCTGTTCCTTCCTCAGAGCAGAAATACAATTAGTTGATTTTTGCAGCTGCTTGTAGCTCTGCTGCTTTTTACTGCTTTTCCTTCAGCCTAATTGTCCTAACCTGGCTCTGTTGGGCTCATCACTCTGTTGGGACTAGGAAGGAAGCAGATAGCACTCTGACTTTGGCACTGATTCTTGCTCCTCTTGCCCCCAACCCTAACATGGTAGATGGAGGACGCTTATTTCAGGAGGGGGAGGTGGACCGAGAGAGATGACAGATGATGTGAGGAGAAAGCAGAACTGTCAAGACGATCAGAGCTGGCAGGGGAAGAGCCTCCTGATTGTGACTGGCCAGGCCAGCTTTTGCATGCTGACACTGGGAGGCAAAGCGGTCTCTCTGAGGCAAAGCTATGGGAGGCTGGGGGTTGGGCTCTGCAACTGGAGAAAAGAAAGCAAGTCAGCAAGGGAGAACCCAGTCATGCTGTGTGTTTGAGGTGGGAAGACTGCCCAAGCATGGAAAACTGATCAGCCTTCAAGGCACCGAGTTGGAAGGTAAAGCTGTACTTTCGCATTTGTCTCCTAGCATTTGTCTTCAGCTAAGTGAAGTGTCAACATCTTTTGAGGATCCTTTCCCTGAGCATCTGTTGGGAGGGCTTGAAATATCTCTCCTTTTGATGTTCGATTCCCTTGCTGGAATTGGACACCTGATACTGGAGACACACTTCTCACACCTTCCTAGCCCTCATCAAATGTGTCCCAAGAATCTTGCCAGCTATATGAACAGCACAGCAATGCATGAATCTCTTCTATCCTACAGCAGTCTTCTTTTTTTTTCATCCCTCTGCTCTTGGTTTTGGGGACTGAAGTCTTCTAGATTTTCAAATGTTGCTATGGATCGTATTGGGCCCACACATTCCGCATACATGAAGTTAGAGAAGTTGTGGGAGCTTTGAGTCTCCCTTTCCTTTAATAGGATGATGTAAAGGTGCTGTGACCTTCTTTCCTTTCCCTCCAGGTCTTATGACAGAGAACTAGACAGTGGAACGTGGCTAACACACTCAAGCTAAACTAGTTTCTGAGAAAATATTAACCTCTATTGTCTCCTAGACCATTTGCTATGAGTTGCTTTTGTCTGTCTGAAAGGATGACTCCTGACCTCACTGGGATTCAAAGCCCTGCCAGCTTTAAGTGCTCTATGTTTTCCAGGGTTAATCACTATATGGGATGGATGCAACAGGCATTTCTTATGTGTGTAGGAATCTCAGAAAGGAGCAGATGCCCAATTGTCATTCTCCACAAGAATGTGTAAATTGCAAGACGTGAGGTAAAAGCTCCATCTGCTGGAACAGTCTTTGGAGGCCCTGTTGAAGATAAGTTCCAGCCGTCTGCTCTCAAATGAAGTGGCTTCATTCAGGGCTTTCTGTAATAGACAGGAAAGCAAGGACTTGTGTGGAAAAGACAGCAGGCAGAAAAAAAACAGAGCTGATGCTATTCATGTTCTGAGGCAGCACCACCAAGGCTGTCTTGGTCATCATTGGTGTGGGAGCCAGGTCCTGTATTTTCTAAGGTCAAACCTTCTCAGGAATAGCCCAAAGTTGGCCAATATTTAGCAGACCAATGATAATCTGTATGTCGTAAGACTGTACACTGCTGAATGGTCTGGACTCAGTAAGAAGGTGGTCTGCACTGCATTTAGAAAATGGAAAATGTCTTTCTCTATTGATATGGAGAAACACTGAAGAGTAAGATCTAGTGACAATGCAGTACTAATGCTCACTACCGAAGGACCTGTTATATCTTTGTCATTGGGTGAAGTAGCGTCAGGCAAACTGGGGCATATTAAGGTGCTATTAAGTGTCCAGAAGTTGTTCTTAAGAGTTTCAGAGTCTCTAGATCAAGATATTGAACGTGGTTTACAGGATGTGAGATGGTCCAGCCAAAATAACCATAGCTTTTTGCCAGCATCAGTCGAGTAATCCAGTGCAAAAGGAGTGGAGAAGGGATTTCACTTCTTCCTATGGAACTGACTATGTCATAGTCATTATTCTGGCCACATATGATTTCTTTATATGAGCGTCATGCAATTCCTGAAGGAGATCCTGTAGGGCCTAAAATCATAAGGAACAGTCAAAACCAAATGTGACCCTGAAGAACTATTGAAAAGTGGCAGCATGGCATTTACTACAAGACACATGTTTAGACATTATTAAAAAGGGGATTGGCCATTGACCAAATGGTACTGGACATCGCAATCACTATGGCTACGTCTGCCATGGTGGCAAGGTGCTGCTATGAAATATTAGACATTAGAGGTTCAGAGAGGTTCAGACCAACTCTGAATGTTTTCACTTGAGACTTTATAGCTGTAATACAAGACAGGACTACATGTTCTGGAAAACCAGAAGGCCTAACTTGTGCTTTCTAGGGTTTTGCGTTCTGTCGTTGAATTGTAGTGAATACAGTTCTCAGATAAATGGAATTGACTTTCTTAGCAACCTGAATATCATGCCAAGAAGTTTGGTGAGATATTGGAGGATAACAGGCATCTTCTTCCCTAATAATACCACCCACACACATTATACACCTGCAAATTTGCAGTGGTGGTTAGGACCATTTTCAGAGTTTAGTGAGTAAATCTTTGGAGACAGCCTCATCCTCTTTTGTAAATCATGGTATGGCTGTACCTATCTGACCAGTTTAAACTTTTGTATCTTTTTCCCTATTCTTTTTCAGGGTGTCACTCACTCATAAGAAGGCTTGTCCTCAGTAGAAGTGGGTGTTGCTTTCTCTGGGAGTCATAAAAGAGACTGTGTAGAAGTGAAGAAGCAGCTTTTCCTCATGCTACATTACACCAAATAATAAGGGAGGTTATTTCCCTACTCTAGGTCTGAAGGAACCTAGCAGGTGCATGCATATTGTCTTCTGTCTGAAGTTTAGGGTAGTGAACCAAACCTTTATCCACTGACATCTCTAAGCTCAAGCCTGGCTCCCAGTTCTTGCATACATCACTCAGTCTGTAGGACATACCTTGGAGTGGTGCTGTTGACATCAGTGGTCCTAACATGAGGCCTGTTTTTTTTCCTTGCTTTTTATGTTCTTGTGAAGGCTTCATCAAGCATTCAGCATTTGGAGTAGAAGAGTGTTCTATTTCCCCCAGTAGATAGAAGCTACAACAGTTTCACCCATAACAAGTAGTTAAATTCATGGACATTATGGCTGATAGGCAATATCCTCCTCTTGGACAGTTTCTTTTTCTCTAGTTATTTGCAAGTGGGGATTAAACTGTATTACATGGGTAAGAAGGAATCAGTGCCTCTCAAATGGTGGTGTGCAGAACTGATACTATTTGTTAGGCTTCACCTCTGGCATTCTGCAGCGTGGCCAAGGTCAATATATTATGTCTAGGCACCATAAAACCAAAGGGATCACATGTTTCCACCTCAACTTCTTATGGCTGATCCTGGAGAAAAAGGATGTTCTTTATTGTCCTCCCCACAGCGAAGTGGTCATGACCATTCCAGGGCAATATCACTATGAGGCACAGATACCTGCTTGAGCTATCTGCAGTGGTGAGTAATGTGCTCTTGGAAGGAGAAGAAGCTACAGCAACATCCTGGAATAGAAAGTTTGGTCTGCTTAGTGTTTCTGCTTGTTTTATAGAGTTCTGTTGTGGCATGGCTGATAATGCAATATGTCCATATAATGTTACATAATATAAACAGCCATAGAGATGTACTCATTTGTTCTCTCACTGGGAAATCATCAGAATCTGGATATAGTGTTATTAACCTTGCTGCTCTACGCCTCCAGGCTGGCAAGCTTCCTCACCAGACTTTTGATATCCAGCAACTGGTGACTGCTGAGAAAGTCCTTATAAATGTTCTTCTGTACATTCTGCTAATACAGATATTTCATGACAGACTTGTTTACAAGGGAAGATACCATGTGCTCCATCTGCTGCTCTATATACTGCCTGTACTAGGTTTCTATTGGCTGAATTTTACACCTGTGTTGTTTTCTGCAACTTCCCCATGTATGCTGCCTATTATCTAGGATTAGGTGGTACAAAGCTATGATTTTCCTGGTCACCTTTTACCAAATGACAGTGTTTGGGTTGTCATACCTGTCTAGATACCCAGCTGGCCCCCACCCTTTTTCCATCTTACATGGATGTATACCAGAATGACCTGCTGATAATGTTCCTAGTTGAGTGGCTGCTGTGCCTGACAGATGGGAGGTGAACAGCTGAATATGACTACCAGTTTGCTTCTTACATATTTAGGAGATTTTCATCCAGGCCAACAAGTTCTCATCCAGGAGGAGTCACTTCTTACATACGAGTTTTAAATAAGGGCTGCTTAAAGCTATCTGTACCTGTTCAAGCCCCTGGTAAGAACATGGCTGCTACATGCTGTTCTTGTAATGTGCTGGATTAATGTTCAATTCTTGGGGTTCACCTTGCAACAATATCAGCATATCATGTACTTATGCAGTTAGACGCAATCATGGAGGTGTTCAAAAAACGTGTAGATATGGCACTTTTGGACATGGTTTAGTGGGCACGGTGGTATTAGGTCAATGGTTGGACTTGATGATCTCAGAGGTCCATTCAACCTAATGATTCTATGATTCTATGTATTCTGTTTTAAATTTAGTATTATCAGTATTAGTAATCCTTCAGGATTTGCATTATATTGACTTTTTTCATTAGAGACTTATCTTCTACCTGAAGCTTTAATGTCTGCTTTCTAAAGTTTGCTTTGAAGCAGCCTTAGACTGTACTATATTTGAATGTGTCTTCTTATGGATGTCCTCTAATACAAAGACTCATGTTCAGCTCCTTCAGCTGTATCATGCAACATACAATTGCAAAAAAATTATACTGAAATTCTGTAACTCCATAACTGAAACTGCAGCTTCATTCCTACTGTGTCCTTGGGGTTCTCTGCAAATCATTATCTGTGCTGTTCTTCTCAAACTTGCATTCCTCTGTGGAGAGGAAAGGACTACACCTCTTGGACCACCTCTCTGTGTATTTATGGGCTATATCCAGCCCATCAGAGATACACCTTTCTGAACCACTTGGAGGTTATATCCAGCTCGCTTTAAATGAGTGGGGGTTTTGCATATCTAGGCACACTTCACCGACTGGGGCATAGTCTTCCATCCTTGAAGACAGTAAAAACCTGGCTAGTGAAGGTCCTGAGCAGCCTGCTCTAGTTTGACCCTGAGGGAATTAGGGGGACAGAATAGATGGTTTTGAGAGGTCCCTTTTAACCTCAACTACTTTGTGATTCTGTGAATTCAGAAGCAGATGTTATTGCCTGTTTCTGCAACTCGTTGTGAGGTGGCAATACAGAATAGTCAATTTTCTGTCTTGTTAAACATTATGTCTTTGAAAAGGCAGCTAGGTCAGATGCCAGTTCAGGAATACCCTCCTTCAGTCGCTCCTTGATATAGCTGAAGTACTTTTTCTTCTATAGTTTTGGAAGACTACTGCTTTCCAGTCATTTCCAGTTGGATCCACACTGACATAATCTTGAAGAAGAGAGGACAGATATTACCCTTTTAATAATTAGAGGGCATAGAAAAGAATGTACAGTCCCTCTTTCAAATCCCTCAGCAACAGTGCTTATGACTGTCATTGCTATCCAAAGATGAATTGAATCTCTGCTCCCTAATGGTTATCGTTTTGTTTCAGGGCTGTATCCCTAGTGAAGGAAGTTTTTATTAGCTCTTTTAGTATGGGACTGTTTACTGACCTGGCAGTGAATGAGGCTCTGTAAGATGTAATCAGAAGAAGCTGAGCAGCTTTCCCTGGTTCATGCTGCAGTTATGGGCCCTGAATTGTCTGGGGAATAACAATTTGTGGGGGGGCTGTGGCTCTCCGTGACCTCATCATAGACATGGAGGTACAGACATCCTGGAACAGCCTGACATATGCTGGTCCTAACATCTTTCTTTTCCATGCTTTTGGTGCATGAACAGTTAGAGCTGGATCCCAGCTGGTGAGAAATAACAGTTCCTCCTGAAGGAGAGGTACTAGCTTTTACTCATGCAACAAGCGTTTAGTGGAAATTTTCTGCAAAGAGATTGCATTTAGAAATAAGAGGCTAAATAGTGTTCTTTCTGTGCTCAAGACCCAGGTGAGATATCAGTTAGTGCTAGTGTTTGACAGTGTGTTTGGCAGTCGTCTTGGTGGGGAGGTTGTGCTTTCTCAGTTTATACAATGCTCGATACGTTTGTGTACTCTTGGAAGCCAATTATGATGGTGGCTTTTCTGGATTCAGAAATCAGCTAGGATATGAATTGAGGGCTCCACTCATCTACTTTCAGTTAGGTCATGGAAGGACTGCTAGATGGGAATAACTTTGAATCTTTATTGACCTACAGTGGATTTGAACTGGTGGCTTGGAGGTAAAAAGCTTCATAATGCTCGGCAGTGTCTTTTGTATAACAGATGTGAGAAAATGAACATGAAAGCTATTTATTGCACACACTCCTTTTCACAGATTTAGGAAAGAGTAGACATTTTCAAAATTTTTTCAATACCAAAAAGATGTACAGCTCTTTCCTACACTTTCTCTGGCTGTTTTCTGTTGTTCTGGGTATGAGCTTATGTGTATTATGTTAACATATTAATCAAAAGTGTTTTGGAAAGCGTATAGAAAAAACAATCTCAAAATTCTTCTGCGTGCAAGTGCTAGTAATTTTAGGGGCCTGATCCTAGTCCATTCAATGGAGACATCTGCTGAATTCAGTGGATACAAGGTCCTGCCCTGCCCTGTGATTATGCACTCGGGTCTGCATCTGCGTGGATCCCGCTTTGGGCTGGAGGTCTACATTTAGACATTCACACAAGAAAATTCAGCGTTTTGAAAGATGCAAAATGCAGCTGTTTCCCATCGTTATGTTTTACATTTACTAAAGTCAGCAGTTACTCTTTTCCAAGCAGCGCCTTTCAACAATAAACAAGGCAAATGCTTCCAATAGAACCTCTTGATGACTTCTATTTAATTTAAATATATATATTGAAGCAGCAAATACAGCAATAACATGGAATATAAAACCCACTAACACATACTCTAAAAATGATATGTAAGTGTAGGAGGGTGAGCAAAAGAAGATGCATTTCTTCTGATTACTCATGCTGTATTTAGGGTGATTATTGTAAGCTGGAGAAGCATGCACTATATATTTTTATGTGTAATAAATAGAGTTCTCACTTTACAAGCACACTGGAAATCCATCCTAATTGGAATTGGAGTAAATGAATCAATAATTAGTTGATACTTACTTATACCAAACCCAGAGGCGTGCTAAGCACACTATAGGTACCAAGTAAATGTCAAGATTATGGTCTTTATTTTCAAATCAGTAGGCAATTCACAGAGATGTGTGCTTAGAACAGGAGACTGTGAGACCTGCTGAAGCACAAATCTTAGCACCTGATGGCACCAGGTGGCTAACCAGCACTGTGGCAGCCTTTTCTGAGGAGTCTTTCTCTTAGAGCGGTTCCACGCTGGCGAGCAGGTGGGTGCAAGAGATAGTGTGCAGGGATTTTCCAGACCTAAATAAGAAGGCTCAACAACAAATGGTGTAATAAACCAGACATTTTAAAAAGCTATAATAAAAAGAGGAATATACATAGCAAGTAAGTCTTATATTACTTCAGAGGCTGGGAGCTCTGCTTTCCTGCAGCATCAGATGGACCTTGGATGGATTTTCCTTCTACTTCCCATGCTGTAGTGCCTTTTATTTTGTGTAGCAAATAGAATCATGTGTCTTTTCCTGATGCGCTGGAATGTTATTTCTGTCATAACACCCACCAGCACCCAGCATAGACTGGCACAAGGCACTCCTGCAGGTTCTGATGCAGTGGCTGCTACTGCTAACGTACGGGCTTCTCAAGCCCCAAGTACAAGTACAAGGCCAACAGAGCAGGCATGGCCTGGTCAAGGCCACTGACTCCCCAAGTATAGTGTTTTCTGCAAGGCTCCCAATACAGAACTGAGTTACAAATTAATCCAATCTGAATTGTGTAATAAACCTAGAATTGATTCTATATTAGCTATAGTCAGCATTGAGAAAGAAAGTGGTTTTATTTCTCCCCCTTTTTTTTTCAAAGAGAGATGTCTAATCTCAGGAATCTTAGGGAGGTGTGAAACATTGTATGAGTTGGATTCAGTGGTGAAACGCTAATAATTCTACTTAGACCTTCCAACAAACAAGTACCATGATACTGAAGATACAATGTCTGGGCTACTGGGTGGAGCCTGCTAGAGGTACCTTTTAATGTGGAAAATGACACTTCTCTATTTCTGTGGGACATCTGTGTGCATTGTAGATGGATATATTATGCTATTTCTCTCTTGGGATGCTGCAATGCAGCACAAGGAGTGTTGGCATATGACATTAGTAAGTGCCAGGTGTAACTGGGCAAAGGAGTCTTCCTGGCCCTCCAGGGCTGCACAAGCTGCTGCTTCTTCAGAGCTCAGGTGGTGGCCTCTGAGGCCAGTGGTACGGGATAGCCTCCTTGCTGTGGCTTGGCACCCAGGCCTGCTGTGAGCAGGGAAGGGCTCAGATAGTACAGAGCTTAACCAGTAGAGCAGCATCTCTCTTCCTGCCTCATGTAAGATTAGGTTGACAGCAGAAGTGGGGATGGGGAGTTTTCCTCCTTGCACATTTCCCTCTTGTTCTGCAGCCTCTGACCCTTTCCAGAACAGGCTGGGGATGAGTAAGCAATGCTGACAATGAGAGAGTCAGGTGGGTTTGGAGAAGGGTCCCCCTTCCTCTCCCTCCACCCTTGCCTGACTAGGCTTGTCACAGCCTTCTGTGGTTCCAGCTCCACTTCTTGAGATTGCTCTGAGGGGAATATTAACATCCTCTAATAACTCTGTCAGACTTATCGAGGGATTTGTTTTATTAATTCCATGACTGGGTACAGCAAATAGATTATAGCTTGGGCTACTTCATAGGCTTAACAAGCTCTTTCTCTGCTTACTTATCACTTTTTTTCCCAAATCTCCTTGTGTTAACTCCTTTTTCTGTTCTTTGTGTTACTATTTATTGAATATCCTCAGTGCTGTATATGTCACAGGGAATATGCCCAAAGTTCATTCCTGTCCATCTTTTTTTGGATGATAAGAGAGGAGTGGAGGCAGCACAATTTGCAATCGATTTGGGATAGTAAGTGCCTTTGGTAGCTTCTGAGAACAAGACAAAGATGAAAACGCTCAGGATGCATGCAGGTTCTCGCTCAACAGGAGAGGTACTCCCTTTCTGTGGCATATGGTGGGTAATGCTCTGGTTTCCAGTCAACTGTGTCAGTCTTGCAGGTGATGCTGACAAAGGTGAAACCCCACAGGTCTGATTTCAGTGCTTTGAGCAGATAGCAGAGTGCCTGCAATAAGACTGGTTTTAGCTTCTTGGGTCAGACGATTAGTTCACTTTAGTGTAAGCCACAAGACTGCTCAAAAATAGGTGAATTTTTATGGTAGTCAGCATGGGAAAGTCTACTGTTGTGCACCACCATCAGCAAGCTCCCTGTCATTTTTATGTTCTGATAACTTCTAGCAGTATTGCCTTTCCTGGATCTGAGAGCTCTAAGAGGAAGTAGCAATGTCGGTGAGTCCAGGGAAGGCATTCCTGGCAGGGAGGGTATTTCATTTAGGGACATCCATCCAGTTGCCATCCTTCCTGATGCCTAAATCAATTAAAATAGGAAGGCTGCTCATGGGAAACTTGCTCCTGTATCCCTAAGATCTATTGTATGAATCACCTCCAGTTTACAAGAACATCTCTTGCTATGATAGGATGCAGCCACTGAAGTGTCACAGTGGTTGATTTAATCCTTGTTAAAGTCAGGAGAAAATTTGGCTTGTAGTGGAAGCTAGTTTCGGCTGTAATTAGAACATGAAGAAGCAGCTGTCCGTGGGAATGTAACTCTCTTGCAACTAGTTTTTGAAAGGCTTTGCAAAGCATGAGTCTGTCTCACCTTGAAGGGAAATCTGAATGAGGATAGGAGTTTCCAGCCATAAGTGTTTGCATGGAAGCAGTGTAAAGATTCCTAGGTAACGTTACAGAAATGTGAAAAAACTGGCAGAAGTATAAGCAATGAGTGTATGCTTTCAGAAGTTCATAGTTTCTTGTTTCATCTGAGTTGGGAGGGAAAGAGAAATCCTCTTCCTCTTTTTACCACTGAAGATGACCTGTGAAAAGGCAAAAACAACTTCTATGTAACCCTGCCACTGCTCCTAATGTTTGAATGGCTTATAAATAGTGGTCCCAAATATTGTAGCTAAAGGCAGGAAAGTTGTTTAGTTCCCTTTTTTTCTGTGAGTGCCCACTTAGGTGGAAAAAGCTTTGGCACTTCTAGTATGTAATATGATGAACCATATGGCGGCTCTTGCTGTCTGCTTGGGACATTGAGTGACAAATTGTGGTGTTTGTGGAGGAGACTGTGTACTCTATGTGTGTAACTTGGGCACACGCTATCAGAGTGTCCATGTTTGTCTATGACGTGCTTTGTTTGTCCTCTGGTGTCTATTCATCCTTTGCAGGAGCTTGTTCTTGGCCCAAGTGTTGCAAGTGAATTCTAGGACAGATGAGTGCTCTTTATAGGGCTGTGTGCATGATACTGCTAAACAGAAAGAGGGGGTCTGGATCTGCACCAAGCCCTGGTGAGGAACAAGGGTCTCCAGAGAGTTAGAGTGCTTTTAGTCTTATTTGTTCAAACACAGTCTGTATTTCTTATTCATAAGCTTATCAGCTTGCATTTCTGACAAGAATAATAGCTTTGTTCTAGTGGATTTTGGGCCAGATTGTGTAGTATTGTATGCCCCTAGGGGAGGGACAGGCTTCTGATGGATTTAGACCTGTGCTAAAATATACTAGGTACACAAATGGCCCAGTACAACTGACCCAAGGAAAAAATTCAAAGCCGGTTGTGCTGTAGATAACTTAGATGTCCTTTCACTGGAGGCACAGAATGGCTGCCACATGCAGAGGGTCTTGATGGACCAGCACTCTTCAGTTTAGAAAAGAAGTGGCTAAAGTAAGAGGTGAAGTACACAGTTGCAGTCAAGAGTGCTGTGAATGTTTATTCACAATATTTTCTAAAGCAACAGGTAGGGGATGCCTGGTGCGATATATTCCGCTGTAGGTTTTAAATGAACAAATGAAATTACTGTTTCACACCACATCAATTCTAGTTCCAGAAGAGACCAGACAAATTCAAGGAGGGAAAAGTCCATCAAGGACTGTTAAACATTTTGATCATGATGCAACCTTCACCAGTCTGTCATTGCTGGAAGCTGCTAATAAGGGCACTGTGTATTTTCTCAGTTCCTTTGACTCTTCCCTGAGTACCTGCGCTTGACTGCTGTCAGAGGCTTGGCCTTGGTGTCTGCCCCGCTCCATTGCTGAGGCTCTTAGCTTGTGATGCCTGGCAGCTGTTACTGATGGGATTGTCTGGGGAGAGTGCCTTTTGAATTAGAATAATAAAATCGTAGAAAATGGAATTGGAAAAGGTCTCAAGGGCCAACTAGTCTTTCCAAGACAAGACCAGGTGTATCTGAAAAATTAATGAGAAATACTTGTCTAGTCTTTTCTTAATAGTCTCCAATGCTGGTGGCTAAATCCCAGTACCCAGGCAATTCCAGAGCCTCACTACCCTGTTGCTAACAATTTTTTATAAGATTAACCCAAAACTTCCCTTTCTGCATCGTAAGTTTCTTCTCATTCTATCTATGGTGAATAAGGTGAATAAGGAGGACACTTTGTTTTTTCTGCTTTCACCTGCCCTTCAGAAGTTATACAGTTATGTATCTTTGCGTGCTCCACAAGATTGTGAACACAACCAGCTGAATGGACTTGTATGGGGGTGCTGTGCAAAACAGCAGGGAGCAAATCCTCTGTTTCTTTCAGTGCCCAGGCACCTAGGATGAAATAGAAAGAAGCTTCATCCTGGAGTTCTGAGGCAATGTATCTAGGCAGTTTAAGTGAAGATCAACAGATGTTTGGAGGGCACTGTGTAATTAAATTCCAGTTGGATTTTTACTAGTAGTAGGCAACAGAACTGCTGACTTTTTACCCAGCAATGTAGCCAGGGCCCCAAGGAATGTACATAGGCATATTTGTTGGGATGTGTGGGAGAATGGTACTTTCACTGAAAGCCGTGAAATCAGCAAGCAGCTTTATCTAAGAATAGTAATGATACAAAGTTAATTAGAGGCATTATTATGAATTCATTTCTCTAAGATTTTTTTTGTTATTTTTTTTTTTTACTCTTACTGGAGCTAAGTAACTCTGTGCTTTGGTTTCTGAAAGCAGTAGGCATACTTAATCCATCTATAACATGTTGACATGAAAGCACTCTTCTAAATGGCCAGGCCATTGTAGTGAAACCATAATGGCCTGCAAATGTTTCCCCAGCTATCTCTAGTGCACACTCTGCCTGAGTATCTTGGTTGCCTGAGAGGAGAAAGCTTGGCCCCTTGAGGTAAAGGGTCCCTTTTCTTTAGTAGGTATAGGTTCCACACAACCTTCATACACCTTCGAGGGTGACATGCTCAGGCATGTGCCTGTCAACCTCACATTTGACTCTGTGGAGAGGGCAGGCTGCCCATGACATTAATGCACACAGTATGGAGAAGAGCATTGGAGGCATCAAATCACTGTTAATAATTCAGATAACATTTGAAATCAAATCACTTCACCTCATTTAAATCAGGAGTGCTTTAAAATCACATGGCACTTTTAGCAGAATCAGCCAATTTTCATTCTGCTTCCTTAAGTAGTTCTTGTTGTTCTAACTCTGACATGCTAAACTGCTGTATGGCCTTCCTATAAGCTGTTAAACATCTGTCTCTTTCACTTCAGAGCTGGCTGCATTTCAGTACTGGATGAATGATTCCTATATTCACAGCTAATAAGTGCTTCGGGATCCTGGGTATTAGCTGTGCAAAGGCGCAGTACCACAAATGTCTGCAATTCTATGCAACATATCAAGTGAGTACTATTCCCGAGGGACTGAAGCCTCAGCGATCCCATAGGACAAAGGACACAGAGAAATGTAATTGATTGTAATGAACTTGTTTGTGTGTCACCACTTGTCTCTACTGAATAAAATCAGAAGTGTTCAACACTCCATTAACACAAATTACAGGGTCCTATTCTTCTGGAGTGAGACAATAAGGCCTACACCTGCTAGTACTGTGAAGTTCTTCATCATCCCAGCATGTAGCTCAGTGACAAACATCATAGGCTTGGTCTTGCATTTGTTTCAGTATCCTAAATGCTTAGCAAATTAAATAGAACTGGTCAAATTTATTTCTGTGGCAGTTTCACTGGAATCAGTGAATCCTCTGTGAGCATGGGCACTATAGGGATGTTGCGCTAATGCTTGGAACTGATCTCATCAGAGCCCATCTTTACCCAAGCAAATTGTTGTTAGAAGAATTGTTAGAATTGTTGTTTATACAATGTAAATGCTATTTCTTTTTATGTCACTGTAACCCTCCCAGTGGCTTTGAACCACTGTGTCCTGAAGAGAAAGACAAGGAGCCTATAGAGTTCTGCACCAACAGCAATAGTCCCCACAGCTTGATGTAGGAGGTGAAGTAGGACCATGTGTTCACCTTAACAGATCTTTAACTTAGCAGACGGGGTTAGGATGGAATGAGACTGCTTGCCAAATCAGCATCTGGAATTAACATTTTGATGGAGTATCAAAGTAATGAAGACTCTGCTCATTGCAATTTGAGGGGTTTCCAGCTCAGCCAAAATGCAGCTCTTCATCATATTGTTAAAATGTTGCATCAGAGCTCAGTTAGGAGGAAATCAGCTGGTTCTGAGTCACCAGCATCTCTTTACTACCACACCACAGGAGTCCAGGCTGGCTCATCACCTATCTTTTGAATCATTTCACAGACTGCCATAAATGCATCAATCAATCTGAACTGTTTTCATATATATCAGCAAGTCAAAGTACGTAAGAGTTCCCAACCAGTCATGCTTCTGCCAGTGAAATTGTACCTATGTCCGTCTTGTGTATTTGTGGCATGATGAAAGCCAAATCTGCCTTAGAAAACCTTTTTTTAGGTGTTAGTAACTGAATGAGCTTCAGAATAAAGTCATTTTCCTGTCTAAAGGCAGGATCTCTTCTTATTTGGGAGTGGGTCTCCTATGACAAAAAAACGCCTTTAAGTGCCCTCCTCCTCTCCCCAGTTTCTGCCTGCTCCCCAGTCCTCTCCACACACCAGCATTCAGAGAGAGGGTAACCAGATAATCCTGGAGGGCGATGCCAGAGATCTTGAGGGACTTGTAGTACAGGAGAGTGCCATTCACTTCTATGTGATTATTTCCACTTAGCTTAGGATGCTTCCACCTGACAGCTGTTTTCTGATATGTGAATACAGTCAGTGGCTCTCAGTTTAGCTGGCAGAGAACAGGTGTCCACAGCCCTTCAAAGTGGGGGACAAGATTGAATGGACCGTGGAGACGGGAATGAAAGCAGTTCTCTTCAGGTCAAGGTGGTGTGTAAAGGCTAGTGTGCGTAGAAAATCTGTGCTGTCCTTGTCTTCCAGTTGGAGAGACAAGTGCACTCTCGTGACAACTTCCCCTATTGCTGAACTTCTTGTTAAAAACGTTAGAATTAAAACCACCTCAGATGTTTCCTCTACAGGCACGGGAATGATCTGAGCTATAATAATGTTTGCTTTGTTCCTTCCGCTCCCCTTCATCCTCCTCTTTCCTTTTCCACCCCACCCAGATGGCTGGGGCTGCACCAGACAAAGGCAGCAGCCCTCCTGATCCCTCTTTCAACCCAGCTATTACTGTCAAAGAACAAAAGCAAACAGCACTGGCTTGCGGATCAACCCTTTACAAAGGAGCAATAAATGGACTCTTGTGTATATGATAAAGCAAACTCTGCCTTGTCTTTTGTTAAGAGGCAGACCTTTCTGTGTTTGAACTGCTCTGAGCTGAAGAGAGTGGAGAAACCTCTGTCTACATGGCAGTAAGTCCCATGGTCAGTGGCCTTTTTGTTAGCCGTGGATTCTGCATTCTCCCTGTTTAATTGGGGAATGCTGTACGCCTCAGTCTCTGTGGCAGGTAGGAGGTCCCTATGGGGGGAGGAAGGTAGTGCTGATGGGAGAGGAAGAGAGTGGGGACATGTTTAATGTAACATGTCTTCCTTTTGAAGACAAACCAGAAAAACATGAAGAGAGTTTGAGAGAACATCGCAGATGACAGGGTCTGAAGGAGAGTCATCTCAGCTCCTCAGATCTGGTCACTCTGCCTATTTGCCACCTCTATCTTCTACCTTTCCTGAGGCATTAGATTTCTTCTAATTGTGGAGCCACCAGCCATAAGATGCTACATCAGAGGTTTCTTATTAAGGGTCAATACATGCAACCACAGTTTTAGTTGTGCACCGCAGTGGAGTGGCACACCACACTGCAGAGGTGTTACAGGGTTTCCTGGGAGGACTTGCATGGCAATTTCAATTGTATGGCACAGTGGTATTCATTGTAGGGTCTTTTGTGAGGAGTGACTGGCTATATGCCATTTTTGTCTTCACAAAGAAAGCAGTGCTTTCTCATGTGTGTTTTAAAATAAAAACCAAGTACTTTCACCATTTGAACATCAGCATTTGCCAGCAGATACCACATGGGGGGGTGTCTGCAATACAAGAAACTCCGTTTGTATTTAGTATGGGAAGTGACGCTAATGACCTGGGCTGCCACACAGGTAAATACTGCAAAAGTGTCACAGAGATGCAAACAGTGATTTCCTGATGCAACTAGTGTACACAGAAATTGTGTTGGGTGGACACTTTCCAAAAAAGATGCAGCAAAAAGAAAGCTAAGGGTAAAACCAGTCAGAATTGTGGATGCCTGTTCCTAGGGCCATTTGAACAAAAAATGTGGGTAAAAGGAAATCCCCTTATTGTCTGCCCTCTGTTTCTTGTCATTGAGAAACTATGGTTTAGAGATGCTTGTGTAGCTCTTAACACTTCGTTTTCCCCCTTTTTAACAGCTTCATGATCTGTTTAATTCACACACAGTTAAATAAGTATTATTTCAAGCAGTGTATCAGTCACAGCCCACTGCCTCTTCTCTTGCTTGCTTAATGTGTTTATCCCTTGCTCAGCCTTGGTTAGCTCTTTCTTTTGCCCTTTCTATATGCTGATCTTTTTTACTCCCTAAATATCCCTCAGATTTCCTCCTGGAGCACAGACACCCTGGTGAGGCTGCCTGCTGTTCCCAGCCCCCGAGGTAGCCCACTGCAGCTGTGCCTGCTCCTTTGTCAGACATGCAGGAAGGCTGAGGGGACAACATGAGTCTAGAGCTTTGTACCTGCGTAGAATAGGCTTTGGGGCAGTTGCTGGATTATCAGAAACATTTGCAGTACCTTATGTTGCTCCCTTCTTCCTCTTCTGAAATGCGTGGTCATCTCTGACTGCAACTGGTTTTCCCAAGCAACACCTCAACTCAAGTCCTAGCTGTGGACTTGCAAATTCTTTCGCATTGTGCTCACATTCTGCAGTGGTGTTTAAGGGTCTGCTCCTTCTTTCTGCCCCTGCTCTCGCCTCCTTTTGCCTTCCACCCTCAGTGCATGCATTGCTGCCTGACACTTGTTTTCTTTTCCTACCTAAAAATAACTACTTTCAGGCAAACTTTCAGTGCTAAGTGTCATTCCAGGCTCACATGCCAAGACACCAGTTCTTAGGCACAATTATGTGTTACAAGAGGAAAGGCAGCAAATAACACTCATCAGATCTGACATATATGTTTAGTAGAAACTACAGAAATTAAATGAGATGATGCAACAGTCTCTTCCCTCTTTGTGCATTGTTTTATTTGGGTTATTACCTCTTTAGGGAAGAATGGCTTGATATAAGTGTGATGTACCACAGGGACTTTTCCTCAAATGATTCTGGAGCCATTACAAGGTGATAAACAAAAAGCAACAGAAAGTGATAAATAAAGAGCAACAAGCACGGGAATCACTCACTCACCACTGAAATGCAAGTGTCTCGGGAAGACAAGTGGCACCGGTTTGGCAGCAACACAGGTGGTTTGGATGGGAAGGGGCAATACTGATGGAAAGTGAAGTAGATATTCGGGGAAGGAGAATACGTTCTTAGACCTTGGTGTGTAGCCGAAGCACCCAGCATGTCGTGCTCCTAGACTAGTGGCAGAAGTGTTCTGGGACCTGTAGTAGTCCAAATCATTAACGTATTGCTTTGAAGTCATACTGGAAAGATGATACCTGCAGCAGCACAACTCCTGGGCAAGGTACAAGCCTTCAGGGAAGAATGCTACCTATAGAGCTGGCCTCACTGTCTCTCGAAGCAAGTTCATTTTTTTTCTTTGGAGGACTGCCTTGGAAGGAAAATGTTAAGTGTAGCTATTCAGAGCAAGACTAAACTTGGGATGCTAAAAAACTTATGAGAGACGTTTTTTTAAAGTACATTCTCTGGGATTGGTGGGCTCTGCCCCAAACAAACACTACATTCAAAGATATGCCTTTTCTGTGATCGATGCTATCACTGACATAGTCTTGCTTCTCTTTCTTAAAGGACTGATTTACTCTGGGATTTATGTGATTGATTCTGAAAAGTGGTCTCGTGTCACAAAGAGAAAAAATACTGAATGACATTTGGTCTGAATTCAGCATCTTGTAAAAGGACAACATGTGGGATGTGCAAGCCTCTGGCACTCCTCCCCCACCCCTGCTGCTGTCTGCAATGAAGGATGTTATTTTGGGAATGATAGGCAGGAGGAATGAAAAGGAATGGTCTCTCTTCTAGACTTTGGGACTATGTTGAGTGTCTTGCATCTGGTCATAAATTCACATGGCCCCTCGTAAAAGGGGAGCAGGTTCTTTTCTTTTTTTCTGAAAACTTGCTTGAATTTATGTGCAATAGAAACCTACCGCAGGCAGGTTGTTTTTTTTTTGTTTGTTTGTTCCCTTTGCGTGTGAAAAACAGTAGAATATTTTAACCAATATTCTTACAGGAACTGACATGGCTTGGTTCTATCTGATTCCAGGAACTTTCTCTCCAGACAGATACGGTGGTAGATTTACTTTTACATGCACAGCGGAGAGGGAGCCAGTGTCTCCTCCCTTGCATGGCTGGCTGCTTAGCTGCAGATGGGTGGCCTTCAAACAAACCTAATTACTTCTGGTTTTGCATGAAATTGATTTCCATGCAAGGATGCTGAGTTGCTGTGTGGCTAATGGCTTTTTTCTCTTCTCTCTCTCTCTCTCTCTCTCTCTTTTTTCTTTTTCTCCCTTCTGCTTGCCATGAAAACACCTCGACAGATGTCAGTCGTATTCCAGGTAAGTGTTGCTTTTCCTGAGCTGAAAGGCTGCTCTTTAAGGAATGGTGGTGGGCAGTTGCCAGAGGCAGAAATCTTGTCCTGCTTCCTGAGAGCATTCAGAACAAATCTTCATACTGGACATCACAGGGTCTAGATTGCAAAAAGGAGGTCTTCGTAGTAGTAAAGGTCACAAACATCCCTCTTCAGAGATTACATTGTGTTGGTTGGTTAAAGGGATGTTTTTCTGAATGAAAATTAAGTTATAAATTGTTGCTTGTGTTGCTAATTAGCTGGCATTGAACACTGCATTATATACAGTTTATTTCTGATGTATCTGTGTGTAGTCTGGAGTACAAATCTAGTTCAGTCATTGTCCACCTCCTGCTGCAGTCTACTCTATTTGCTAGTCCCACTGATAATCTGTTGAGTTTCGTTTCCACTAACAAAGGGGGTTTTTGTGTTCTTTTATTTTAGGTTTTAAAAACCAGTGAAATCTTTCTGCCTGAATGTGAATGTGTGATCGTATTTAGGTATCAAAACTTTAATTCCCATCAGGGCACAAATGATTTGTTTAAAAGGAAAAAAAAATAATGTGTGTTTTATGTGCTTGTTTATGTGGGGAGTTCTTCCAAGGAAATGTTTTACCACAGAGAACTCCAAACCTCCCTCCCCAGATTGCTCTCTCATTGCTAAAAGGATCAGAGTCCCCCAACTTCAGCTACAAGGGTTAATCGAACTAGGCCACCTTACGCTGTAGTCCACATGCTGTTGCCACTGAAGCTTAAGAAACTGATTTTTACCTCATGCTCAGGCAGCTCCACCTGGTTTATCATTATGTGAAATGGAAATGAGAGCTGAGGGAAGCAGCTGGCATTGCCCTGGCTGGAGTGGGATGATGGAAGAGTCGGGGCCCTTTTCCTTCTCAGCTTTCTGCATAACTTTTGCTAAAGTCAACCTGGACCTGGAATGAGTTTTCCATTCAGTTTGCTTCTTTTCTACACTTGGATAATCAGATTTTGTGAAACACTTCAGAGAGATGCAGTGAGGGCCAGCCGCTCGGGTAGTTTCCCTGCATATTTAGCTTTTTGGCTTCTCTTGTCAGCCCCCTTTTTGTTCTGCTGAGGTCCTTTGCATTCTGTGTGCATCTCAGCTGGCAACAGTGGGGATGGAAGTGGCCAAATGGCAAATGCTGCCTGGCATGCCTTGGAAAGAAAGGCTCTGTCAACCGTAACACTGAATCTTTTCAGTGACCCATGGGGCTGAACATGTACCTTCTCTGCCCTAGTCTGAGGTGTCCAGGAACTCCTGTCTCCTCTCATATTGGCAGGATCTGACAGGACGTGCACCAAGGGCTCGAGGTCATGAGTCTTTCCACCAAATCCTGAAGCTGTTGGTGTCTGTGGCAGAGGAGGATGGTTGAACTGGGAGGGCATGGCCTTGCTATGCTCTACTAGTAGGGCTCATGATATGCCATGAACAAGTGTTGCCTCAAAGAACATCAGGGCCATCTCAAAGGCCTGTACAGTGTGTAGGGGACGATAGCATCACTAGTAGGGGCCCAAGCAGAGGTGGCGCAACCAGGACAGGACAATGCTGCTGTTACTGTGGGCACCCTGGAGTGGTCTATCCTTCTGCTCTCTGAATGGGCTCCTCTGTCCCACTGCCCTCTTATTCTCGTAATTTATATGCTTGGGTGTGTGTTTTTTATTCTCCCCATTGCTCATATACCTGTTCTTGTTCTCAGGACTGCCGTGTACTTTCTCACGTGGATTCACATGTGAATGCTCTTTTCCATGTGCTTGCACACTCATCTGTAAATTTTCAGTCTGACAGTTACCCACACCTCATTATTTGGCTCTGTAGCTGTTTGCTTCTAGTCTAATCCCTCTGCTCAGCTCCCACTGGGAAGGACACTGGCATTGCTGTGTGACTGGGCAGCGACGTGGACTACCAGGATTTGGGTGTGCACTTCTCCTCTCTGTCTGTGCAGACACTTGTTCCAATTTGGCCATCTGGCTATCTGTATCGTGAGGACAGAGCCCTGGGTCCCTGTCAAAATGGTTACTTTCACCATCCACTGTTTGCAAGACAAATTAGGGATTTTATGAGCTGATGGTAACTACCCACAGGCAGCAGAAGTGCTGTAAAGAGCCCATTGATTAACTGAGTATTTTTTGTTGTTGAATAGACTGGTTAGAATTCCCCCACAAGAGAAGGTAGCTCTGAATACTCTAGTGCTGGCAGCAGTGGGGACCACAGGGCTCTGCTGGGCGCAGTTCCTGCAATGTGCAAAAAAGTTGGTCTTGTTCAAAGTAAACAGAAATGTGTAGTATGAGCCTTCCCTGGCTGTGAGATCTCTGCTTATGAAGAAGGGGTACTCAGGCAACAGGGGCTGGTGTGCTACTCTCCTTTCAAGAGCCAACTGAAGATCCCATCTGACTTATTTCACATGTGAAAGGAGTTTGTCAGATGTTAGCCCAGCTACCCTGCAAATGTTATGTCCCCAGTCACAAAACAGCAACACCAGACTCGAAGCAGCAAAGTCAAGTATTTAGAGCAGGGCCATGGAATTGGGACTGCTACTGTCTGTACTCTGCTGGGTCACTGATTCACTGTGTTGTGTAGAGGAGAGATACCTTCTCCTTTCAGTACTTCAGTTTGCCCTTTGGACTTATAGCTACAACTTCACCTCACCTTCACAACATGCTTGGAGATCTTGGGCTGAACATTATGGAGGTTAAGAGCCTTATTACAGAGGTTAAGTGCCTTGGCTAGGAAGTGGTGTGCAGCACAGACTAGAATGGATGCCTCTGTCACCTCTGCACAGTATCTGCCCATTTCTTTGGACCTTCTACTCTTTGCCAGTGGTCTAGGTTCTGAAATTGTTGGGAAAAGACCAGTAGATCAAGGAGCAAGTGATATGCTCCTGTCTCACTTAGTTTTTTGGGTTCGGTTTGGGTTTCTTTCTTTTTTTTTTTTTTTTGATGGAAGAATATATGCAGGAGAAAGAGCTAAATATGGGTCGTTGATATTATGTGACTGGTACTGATACCCGGGGGTGTCGAAGTTTAAATAGTGCTTTTACTATTCATGCCATGCTTATCCCCTTTGTGTGAGACATCTTTATCTATTCATGGGGAGGAGGCTAAGAGATGAAGTTCTGGGCATTTTGCTGGCATGATTTTATTGCTGACTAGAGTTTGCATGTAACTGAATGGACACAACCCAGTAGAAATGACCTAGTTAGTTGGGGCCCTGAGGAAAAATTAGTCCTTGTTTGCCTGAACAACTCCTTCATAAGGATACAGACATCCTTCAAGGCACAAGCATACTAGCACTTTTTGGATCCAGGTCTTTAATCTTTCAATCTCCATCTTTTAATGCTTCTTTCCCTTCTTCATCTCAGGGCCTGTTATAGTCTGTCTCCCTAACTCCACGTCGTAGGGTCATTTAAGCAGTACCTGTGTGCTGGCTTCTGCTTCCTTGAAGCTGAACTCTGCTTTTTGGGCATGAAAATGTGTGAATTGTGTTTCAGCCCATCTGAAGTTTCCTATTTCCAGAAGGTACTAGGTCAGAGTAAGAATCCAGCCATACTGTATCTTCAGTGCCACTCACACAGGTGTTTGAAACCAGTTTGCACAGGCTTATGTTCTTCTTCATAGTTGCCACCGTTGTTTTCTTTCTTGCATGCCCTTTGCACAGGCACTGTCCCCAAATTGGATTCTCTTGCACTGAAGTGTGAATGTTTTTCAGCTCCATGCACACCGATTTAGAACAATATGGCAACAGCGATCACTGGGGTTGTCTAGCCCAGAAGCATCTTTTTGTGAAAATAGATGCTCTGGAAGAAGTTTAAGAAACTATGTTAGCACTGGTCTTGTCCTGATATACCTTTGTGGTTTCTAGTAGTCACTGTTTTAAGAACTTTCAGACCTGATGCTGCATCCAGATCATGGTGTTGTATAGTCATTTATGGACTTATTTTCCCTGTACATGTCCAGTCTTTGTTTTTCTTAATCCATTTATATTTTTTACTCCACAGTATCCTGTGATAACAAATCCCATTGTTTAATCATTCAAATGTGGAAAGTACTTTCTTTCACTTTTTTTTACACCTATTACTTGAGAGTTTCATTCAGTAAGTCCTATTCCTTGTGTTCTGACAAATAGGGAAAAATAATTCCCTGTTCACCTGCTCTGTATTATTTGGGATTTTACTTGTACCATATTTATTGTGAGAGATGTCTTTTCCAAGCTGAAGAATTCTGTTCCCAGTTTGTGCACCTGCTTGATCAGGTGCTCTGATTTGCAATGATACTCATCTTATAGGTCAGCCATAGAATGCACTCACCCTCAGCTCTTGCTACCTGCACATGTTCTGTTGTGCATGTGACCATCTTTGTGAACACTTGCATGTTTATTTTCGTGCTTTCAAACACTACAATGTTTGTAGCCCTCCTGATAGGAATAGGCCACGTGCAGTATCAGAATGCTGTTTCTGCCATGGGGGAAAGGAGATAGCATGGTTTGATCACTGTTTCTGCCCATAGACATTGGGGTAAATGACTTTCTCGTTGGCTTCTACCTCATGCTCTTATTCCTTTGATCACTCAGAGTAGGTGTCACTCACCCTGACTCACCGCCCCCGATAATGACAACACCTATCCTGCAGTTACATAGCAGAGGAAGCAAAGTGGATGGAAAAGCAGAGCTAGCACAGCTGTTGTGTGTAATTGGATTGGAAGTGGGCCTCCGGCTACAATAACAAAAACTGCACTCCCGGCTGGCCTCACTGCTGGGGCCTGCGAGGAGCCCCTTGGCTGTTGGGCATATCATGGCTGAATCAAACAGAAATGACTACTCCCCAGCCTGTGCTAATGCTTTGCCCAGTTAGAAAAACAAGCACCGTGTATGCCAGCAGCCAAGGAATCAGGTCATCCTCTTGGCAAAGCTGACATGTCTAGCAGGTAAAAGGTCTGAACTAGGCCTCAGAATGATTTTTCCTCTTCATCCATTCTTTATGTCTCTCAAGACAAGGGTTTTGCTTCTTCTGCTGAGTCCCATCCTTTGGCCCTGCTGGAATGCCCTCTTTTTTGGTACAAGGGGACTCTTAGGGGTCTTCCTTGGTCTTTGGGTTTTAGAAAACCTCATGATGCCTATTTTAAGAAATACCACATGGGAGATGAGGTACTTAGGTCTTCTCCCTAACTAGAAAAGGGAACTGCTGGTGGAGCTGGGGTAGGAGGCTCAGAAGAGGAAAAAAAGCCTATTTCTTAAAGAATTGCTGGGTTTTGGAAATTAGTAAAGGACAACAGACTCCATCACTCATCGGAGTGTTCTTCTGTGTAGATGTCATTTTATTTTTCGGAGAATCCCTGGTTTGCATGATTCCTTTATTCAGCTCTGCTGTAAAGGATTTGCGTGTATATCTTGGACTAGAGGGCATGATGCCCTGCCTCAGGCATACATTGCACCTGGCCCTGTTATTGTTTGAGTAGGTCATGGAGCCTGATACCCAGGAAAGGATACTCTGTGGGCAAGCCTGCCCCTGGGGTGCGCTGGGCTGATGCTGCTGCCTGGCAGTCTCTCTGCCCGTTCATTAAGAGCTTTTGGGCTAATCATCTAGCAGCATCATTAGAAGGGAAATGCTGCCCGCCTTGACAGAGCAATTCAGCAGTGCATGGACACCTACGCACATGTGCACAGCCCCAGAGCATGGGCCCAGCAACACGGGACAAGATATAAATAACTAAATGAAGGAGCCCATCTTCCTTTGTTGCCGCAAACAGTTGTCACTCTCAGCTGTGTTTTGTGCTCTCCCCATCTTCTTAGATTTTGTGGCTTTATTTTTCCGTTTTATGTGCTAAGTACCCAAACATAGTGCTGGGGTGGGGGCGCAGTGGGGACAAGGTTCAGACTGCCTCCAAGGTTTTCTTCATTTTCTCCTCCACCCTGAAAACTGTCCCCAGTAAATCCTTAAAGATGAGGACTGCTGTTTAACTACATTGCTCTTTCATATCATTGTGCTTTGAAGCTACTTTAAAAAATATCTTTCTGTCTTCATAAGAATCCAGTGTTGGCCCTTGATACTTTGTACAATTAGAGCCACTTAATCTTACTATTTTGATATAGAAAACAGATGGTTTACAATTAAGAAAAAATGTAGTTCTTTGAAATGCTGCTTTGAGATCAACAGAGATGAATGATAACCTTTATGAAAATAGTACTGATTTGGTAGTAGGTTAAAGAAATACCAAAAAAACTCTCAGACCTAAATAGGAAGAGTCAGTTGGCAGGCGTAAATCATGGCCAGAGAGCAGAATTTATATGTCTGTCTGCCCTCAGCAAAGGATGTATTATTTTAATAACAAATCAATGTTCTGAAGAAGCAGGCCACTTTCTCTTCATATTACTGCTGAAATTTTGAAGAAGCTGGGGCTCCAGAGGCTGAGCAGATGCTTATGATTACCTAAGAAACCTGTTGAGAGCCATCTTCTTAAGCCATGCACTTGTCCTTACTGTCACTCACGTTCGAAGTTTAGGAATAGCAAGTCACCAGATTCTTGACTTTGACATAAAATTTCTTTGCAGACAGATACTCTGAGGTTTTCCTAAACCTTTTCCAGAGCACTTGCTATCCACCATTTTTGTTGGGCAGCAGTTGTGCCCAGCCAGTAGATTATTGTAAGAATGACTAGATTGGTTTAGAAAAACCATGCAACCCCTTGACCATTGTGGCTCATGCAAGTTTGTGTCAGCCTTTTCCCAGTTCTACACTGGCTGGGTTTGCAGCCCGGAGGCTTTAGTCAGGGTTTCCTGTTGAACAAATCCAAGACTAAAAGAAAAGCATGTTTCACCTGGATTTAGGTGGAAACTCAGATTTTCTTACAGGATTCCCCTGGATGGGGTGGCTATTGGCACAAAAAATGGTTGTGTATATAAATAACATGCTTTGGGGCATGATGAGTTAATTTAGCGTCCTGAGCCTGCAGAAAGCTTTGCTGGCCTTTATGGTTGATGCCCAAATAACATGGTGATAAGTGTCCCCCCAGTTCTGGCAAAATCTGGTCTAGTTTGCAGGTCTGAACAATTGTCACACCTCTTGCATTGGTTTGTTGGATGCTCTATAAAATTATTGTAGTCCAATAGAAAGTGCTACCCCATGCCACCTTAAGATGACTTTGACTTTTATGATTTGAGAAGAGTTTTATTGTCTTGTCATGTCTTGGTTCTGTTGTAAAGCTGAGACAATGATGTCAGTTCACGTTTTCCTTGTTGATTTTACTGTGACTAATTTGGGGCCTTTGTTACACATGCTGCAAATGTCACAGATTTTAGATCTCAATGGTTGAAGGTTTTGGTTGTTAATGACATTTTGTTGGAGATAAATACACTCATTTTCACTCCTACTTTAAATTTCAAGGGAGGAAAATTTTCAGATGAGAAAAGCTGATATGTTATTTCATTATTTATGTTATTATTCTATCTAATAATGAATCTGGAATTCTGGTGGTGTTCTCTTTGTTAAAATAAGGATCTGTGTTGATGGACAGCTTTACTTAAGAGATAATATTGCGTATTGGGGTTTTGCTACATCTCCAAGTCTGCCCTCCTTTTTCTTCCTGTTTTAAAAAGGAAGAAGTAGCTTTTTTTTGGGGGGTGGGGGGGGTGGGGGGGGGGGTGGGGGGGAGGCATTTTTTATAATTAATCTCCCTGCTTCCATTGTCCAGTTAGGACTAGAAGATCTGGTACACACAATACCACAGCTGGTGTTGTATTTCATATTTGTCAAGAAGCAGAGAGAGTCGGAATATTTCTTAGGCATACTTTTTTTCCCAGTCATTTGAACCAAGGCCAAACCAGGGCCAGAATAGTGGGTACATTTGACGTGTGTGCCCGTTCCTGGACTGCAGGCAAAAGGCTCTGGGCTGCTCCTGGCTGATGCACCTGACAGATACGGCACACAGCATTTGCCTTCGGGGGATAACGACAAAAGGGGAGTTAACAGTCCTGACATTTTGGGGTTTTTATAGCTCCTCTGCGGCTGGTGGAGAGAAGGGGTCTTCTCATGGTATGATTCAGTGTGTTTAATGCAGACTGTTGCTTTGAACCCTGTCAGGATGTTTCTCTTTGTCAGTGTCCCATCTCCTCAAGTAGACAAGGCCCCTGCCATCCCCAGCAGCTGCACCTGTTGTGTCTCTTAGCCATGGCTTTCCTTCCCCACAGTGTAAAGGGCTGAGGGCTTGGGACTTCTATCTCTACTCTGCGTCTGATGTCCCTTCACTGTTCCGCCAGCTTCAGCTCCACGTCATACTGCCACCTTCTTGCCTTTTCTCCCTTTTCACCATTTCTACAGGGTCTCTGTGCTTTGTAGATCCTAACAATTATACTTTTGTCTTTTCATCTTTTACAGTGCCTTTTACAGTAACTTTCAAGTGCCCATTTGTTCAGACCTAAGATTTGCCTATCAAGAATGATGGGGTCAGTGACCATAAATAGAGACACAAATTCAACCCACTTTACTAGCAGAGCAAAACAGTTCAGTGAAATTATATCTTGTAATTTAGACCAGAAATATGTCCTACAGTATCAGATCTGCTATGTTTATTTATAGCTAAAAAACCTAAAAAATTCTAAACCTATGTTGTATTTCTGATTATTTTTTCTAAATCCACAATAATCTTCAAGAACATTAAGATATTTGCATTCCTTAGACTGTACAATTATTAATCCCCTTATCTGGTTTGGAGTTCTCTGTGGGTGAACATATTCTTGGGATGATCTGGATTTTAGATTTCTCCATCAGACACAAAGGAAAAATATAAAAGAGAGAGAAATAAACAAATTCAAACTCAGCATGCTGCTTGTTGAAAATTCTCATTCTAATAAATTCATTTGACCTCTCAGTCTTCGTGAAATTAAAAAAGTCACAGCCCTGTTTGGTTAATAAACTGACTTAAGAAGAGTGTGTGTGGGGGGGTGTGTGTATGCATGTATCAAAATCCCTGCCATACTAAGTGCTATGAGAGGTAGGAGATACGGAGAAGGAATCAAGCTAAGTGAAAAAGGTCAGGAAACCAAGTACAAATGGACTGAGTGGGTAGGACTTGATTTTTATTATGTTAGTTCTGTGATATCATGTGTCACAAAATTAACTAATGTGTCAGTTGATGCTTAATGGATTGGACATGAATATATACAATAATATCTAAACAATATTGTGTGAATACAATTGTAAATATATTTGAAAATTTGGGCTAGAAATGGATTTTAATTGAAACAAAAAAGTTTTATACCAGAAAGAGTTATTGGACAGAGACTGGAACAGCCCAAGTGACCACCACAGCCCCATCTACAGAGCTGACAGTGACTGTCACTGCTGAGGGGAGCTGTGGTGCTTTCTGGCTTTACCTTGCACTATGAAAACAAAGAGCAGCTTTAGCTATAGAGCCTTAAAGTAACACACTGCCTTCGGAAGTCGAATCTCGAGTTCTTCCCGGAAAGGAAATGGAATAGCGTTAAAAATAGGTTACAGGTAATTTTTTTAGTCCTTGCCAGGTCTAGTGTACTGGTGTCTAATTAATAAGTGTGACCAGTGTTGACCAACTCCTAAAAATACATGCTGAAGCCACCATGTTCAAGAATGAGGATAGCTTTGTGTGTGTATGTATGCATTTAGCCCAGATGTTTTGTCTGAATCAGATGTGGTGGGATCGTGGCCTCCCTTTCACTGACCACTGCAGCTTTGAATTTTAAGTCTTTAGCTGAAGAGAAGTTATTTCTATAGCTCTCCAGAGGAATGAATACTCCCTGCAGACCTTGGCTTTCCTAGCTCATTTAGCCATACCGGTGTGCAGTGCCTCTGGAGTCTCTCCCCAAGGGATAAGATGAACCTCAAACACAGTTCTGCAACTGCTAAGAGGTTTTTTCTACCTGTGACAGATGCTTTCCTGCTCAGTGTGGAATGCAGCACTTGCACATGTGTGTGCCCTGTGTGCTACACCCGTACTTGATCTAGTTCAAGTATGTGAGCTCCATGGATATTGCTGCTGCTTTTTCTGTTTTGTTCTTTTTTTCTTACTTCCTTTCTCTCTCTCTCTCCCTCTCTCTTTCAAAGGCCTCTCACACCTGATGATGGGTGAACAAGGTAAGTGCTTTGACTTTCTCTTTGTTTCAGTCACAGATCATGAAAGAGTTTTGTCCCTGCTGCTTTTCTGAGCTGGGCTTTGCATGACAAAAGCAACTAAGCCTACTGGGTGCCAGTCAAGCCGTTTGCATTTTTGCCATGACTACTTGTTAGCCTGGGACTCAGGTGCCCAGGAGGGAGCATGAAATTATTCCATGGACAGTAAAGAGGTATGCTTCCCTCTTCCATACAGCCCACCAACTATTTTATCTTGGCATTTCTTTCTTCTTGTGCCAGCTGTAATGACTCCCGCTTCTGCCAGGTAAATGTGGACCTCAATGTTGGTCTTTATTTTTAAGAGTGCAATTATTACAAAAAATATGTTAGTAGCCCTCATGGCATGGTCCTAACACATTATGAATCCTGAGGAAAATTTCATATAATGGCCTGTAAGTCCTGTGACTGCAATTTAAAATATTCAAATATGCACAGAGCAAAATGGTTTAGAAAAAGAGCAGGGCTAACCCCAGGTTGGGCTACAAATGGGATCTAGGCCTTTATCAGAGTTCACATTTTAATATCTCAACCTGGATTATGTTACAGATCTATTGGCTATGACATGATGGGATCATTACTCCCATTTTGCACTATGGAGGTGTGGAGCAAAAAGCTGGTGAGGAGAGGCAAGGTGAGAAGAGGGGTGATTCTGTTGTCCTCTGACAGAGTCAGCATTTTGCTGAGGGAGGAGCCAGTAGTGCTGGTGATGCATTCTAGACTTGCAAATGCAGGCGTGAAATGGTTGAAGACTTAATGCGAGGTGTGTGCACATGGAGCACTAGGAAGACCAAACCAACTGTTTGTCTGTGGGGAGAAAATGTGAGTTTTGACTCTAAAGCCTGATGAGGCTTTCCTAGGCCAGATGTACACAATAGTGTTTTTGCCATTAAGTGAACATGTATCTGAGGTTAGGCAGTCCAAAGAGTTAGTAAGATAGAGCGTAGTGCCTGTGAAGGCTCAAGAGTAATTAAGTGAATAAAAGACACATAGTTTCTATGTATCCCGCTGAAATGTAGAGGAGTTTAGGACATAATCCCTTTTTATTCTGTGGTTCAAGGCAGATGTCTGCTCTGAAAGAAACAGTCAGAAGTGAAGTTGGAGCTCAGTCTTCAGTTTCTGTACTGCTTAGCATCCCTATGTGGTGGGAAAGGCAGGAAAACAAGGCTCTTCATGAGCACATGTCAAACCCAAGGTATTTCGCATGTGGAGTATCTGGCTGAGCTCTAGGAAACATTGAGCTCCTTCTCTATTCCCACTTACTGTTCAGCTGGGCTTATGGCTCAAAGGTCATGCTTGTTGAAGGAGTATCCAGCAGACAGGTCCCTTCAGCATGTGCTAGTTGCTCAGGATGTAGTTGACTAGGGCAAGCTGTTTGCAGAGGAAGGACGATGGCATGTTGGGAGTGATCAGCACAGCAGACTTTCATGGCCACTTTCATTCTCAATAACACTGAGCATATCTTTATAGCAGTCTGTGATTTAGCACTGGATTATATAAACAGATGCACTTGGCCATTTAAATTACAAGTTGCAACCCAGCTGGCTCATGAAGACTTGTGTGACCTATTCAGGCCTGTATGATTGTCATCAGCCCTTTCTATACATGCTCCCTTGCCTGGCAAAAAAATGTGAAAACTATTTGCTTCTGGCAACTTTAGCCACCCTTATTTATCCATGACACATCAGGGAACAGCGGCCTCTCTTTTCTTGCCAACCAACTCACAGATATTCCCTTTTGATAAATATTTACTCTCTATAAAAATACGATGGATATAAAATATGTAAATGTATATGCGTGAGTAAATATGCAATGTCAACATTATATACAAATACATTAGCTCTGGTAGGTGAAAAGTGTTTAGCAAATATATTACCATGAGATTTACTTTTTTTTCTGTCCTACTGTGTTGTTTCCCTTGCTGTTTTGAATTTGACGTGGAATGAGGCATATCACTGGCGTGCTATTGCATGAGGGGTTTGCATTTCTCAGTAGAAAATCAAATTAAAGCCAAAGGGCTTAACCAGGCAGTTGCTGGTTGTGCTGTCAGTTGTTTAAGCCTTGCTTTGTGCTTTAGTTGTGGTGTGCCTCTCATTTTTCCCTTGACATTGTGGTTTGTTGGGTTTGGCTGCAACATAAATATGCTTGTTTTCTTGTTTTTGTAAGTATGGCCAGTGACATAATTTTCTGGTTTTTATGCTTCCTCCTTCTCTTCTCTTTTGCTTGCTCCATGATGGACACCCCTCTTGTTCCTCCTTTTAACTGGACGCACACCTTCCTGTCTGTAGGTAGAAGTAAAGGTAGAGATTGCGTTCTTTCTAAGACTTAATTGCTTGTAAAATGTTTGTTTATCAATGGAAAAATTGTATTTTTATGACTGTGATTCATATTGGAACTCAATGCCTTTACTTTTAAAAGTTTCTTAACAATCTTTTGTATTGAATTACGGAAGAAATATTTATTAAGATGAATGCTTTGAGGCCTTCTTAAGAGATGTTTTCTCCCTGTTCACACTAAGTATGTGCTGCACAGTGTCAGGCTGCCTGTTGCTGGTGATGCTGTGGTGCAAAGAGACTGTGAGTTCAGTCGAAGACAGAGCCAGAGGCCAGTGAGCTGGTACTGCTGACTCTTTGACTCTTGCACTGGAGTGATGCCACTGCTTGGGATTTGGCACTGTTGTTGGTGGAAGCAGACCTGAACTTGTCCAGTACCCTTCAAAGATGGAGGTCTTTTGAGCTATCATTTCTCCCCCAACTCTGCTTCCCATCCTCTCTGTTAGCAAAAAGGTGTTTTTCGAAGAGAAATTGAGTTGCAAAAGGCTGCAGAGGAAACAGAAGTAATCAGTACTGCTAAACAGAGAGGACCAAATTCAGCAACAGGGCTTGTAAGCTGCTCTGGGGCTCCAGGTTGCTCTTCAGCAGTTCACACCTATCTTTAGCATGCAGAGGGCAGTCATCCATCCCTAATCAAAACTGCCAAAAAGGCAAAATGCTGCAAACCTGCTGTGGGTCTCCAACTGAACTGGAGGGAAGGGTGAAGATTAATTGATAAATTATAAGCACTGCTCAAGGAAAATCCATTTCCTTGTCCTATTTTCCAATGAGATAAAGAGAATAGAAGGTTTTATTGTGCTGGGTCTTACTCCTTTTCAACAAATACACTGCTGAAGAACCTGATCTATTGATCAGCATGATTTGAACACTTTGGAGGATGTTGTGTCTGTCCATACCAATAAGACATTGGGGGATGAAATGACTAATTGTACTACTATGAATTTGGGAGGATAGGAGAGCTCAGAGGATTTGTTCATAATAATGTTCCTTTGAGGCAGAAGCAGTCTTTGCCCAGTGATCACTACTTCTGTAAAACCTGAATTGTGGGGAGCCCAATAGCATATTAAACACTTTCTCTTTGTATGGTTCCTTTTTTTCTGATAACCTGCCTTCTTCTAACAAGTTTGTATTGTTGGATTATCTTTGATGGGGTACATCATGTATTCCATATTACTTGTCCTGTTTTGAGATTGAAAAAATATTCCAACAATTAATTTCATAGCTTTTCTATTCTTTCCAAAGCTGGGTGGTGGAGGATAATACATAAGATGTTGTCCTAGTTTGTCTGGGACAGAATCCTAGGCCAGCCATGCCATTAGCAGTTTCAAGTCAGCCAGGGCAGCTGACCTGAGTTAGCTACAGGTGTAGCCCATACCAGAACGTCACGGTCATTAGAAAGAGGGAAGGTTTGCTGAGGAGAGAGAGCTCATGTGGGGGTCCTGCTGAGATTCCTCCTGCTCCTCCTCTGGCTCCTCCTGAGGACTACTCTCCTGTTAATTGTGATGATTGGATATTCCTTTGTCTGAGTATATCTCTGTATATCTTTATTGGTATTGGTGGTGTTTCATTAAATCTGCTTCACTTCTACCCATGGGTATGCTCTCCTTTTCCTAATTCCCCTTCCTGGCTGGTGAGGGGTTGTTGGGTGACAGAGCGACTGTTATAGTTTAGCTCTGGGTACAGGGTAAATGTAGACAGCTGTATTCAGAGCTATCCTCTTAGCATGAGGTGAATGTCAGAACATAATTATCACATATAGACACTGTAAAAAAGGTGAGAACCTAAAGCTCCAAGCACACCATATAAAATGTTACTGTGCCTCAACACAACTGTCAATAATTGAGTTAGCTGATGTATGGCTTAGTGTGATTTAAGGGTCAGTGTAGATCAGAGTGGGTCTTGTGTGGCATGATGTTAGCTCATGTTGCTCCCTTCTTTTTTTTGGGTGGCATTTGTGCTGCAGGCCAGTCTGTACAGGACTAAAGTGAATGTCTTTACTGAAGCAAAACTCCTGGTTGAGCGTGTAGGAATGAGGATTATAATATATAGTCCACAATTAATCCATATGCACTGAAACAATTTATTGTGTCATTGAGAGAAAATATTGTTTCGCCTTCCAGCTATGTGTAGTTTTTAGCTCTAGTTATAGTAAGTGACTTCATCAGAGAACCATCACTTTGTATGAAAAATGGTATTACCTTCAGAAGGCTCAAGTGGTGTAATTTTGAACCCACACATGACCTTCAGCTCATAGAGAAGGTGGTACCAGGTGCCTTAGTGATTGTTCATGGAAGTTTCATATTTTTTTTGCATTCTCATAGTTTTTAGTAAAATCTGGCGGCCACTCTGTCTCATGCCACATAGGTAGCCAAAGGATACGATGTATTTGATTTCATAAAACCTTTTCACAACATATAGCAGTCTGTGACCTTGCATTCATCATTTGTGTCACGGTTTGAGGCTGGGCCAGCCACTAACGAATGACAGACGCTCTCTACTAACCCCTCTCCCCTCCCAAAAGGGAAAAGGAAAGAGAACAAGAGAGAGAGACTTTACAGTTTGGAAAAGAAAACTAAAACAGCTTTAATGAAACAATAACAATAAAAGAAAAGATAATAATAAGCTGGACTCAGTCACTGGATTCAGGGATGCACGGATTGGGATCGACGACAGAAGAACAGACAGAGTCCTCCTCAGATGTCGGCCATCGAAGAAGAGAGGAAGGGACGAAGAGAGCGAGACCCTCGTGATCTCTCAGCTTTATACTGAATATGACGTATATGGGATGGAATACTCTGTTGGTCAGGTTTGGGTCACCTGTCCAGTTCGCTCCTCCCTGTAGGTGCGACCCTTTTCACTCCCGGCACCCCAACACGGAGTACAAGATTTAGCAGTGACCTTGGTCGCCATAAGAACAATTGTAAGTAAGGGCCTCTCGGCATCACATTCCTTGGTATGAACTATAAACATCAGGCCTTATCGCTGCTGGGAGCAGTCACTGTCTGGAAAAACATGCTGCTGTTTCAGAAAGTGCCGTTAGTTAGAGGAGACTTAACTGAAAAGTTAAAGCACTAAAACAGAATTAGTTCTGATTTAGCCCAAACCAGGACAATTTGAAACAAGTCTTTCATTAGTTGCTTCCACTGTAGTAAACAGGCTTCTTCTGCATTTATCCTTTTTTAAGAAGTTGAGGAGTTTTTTGGGTTTTTTTTTAATAAGTTCCTGGAAAGCTGAAGAAGATGAAGTGTAGATGTTCTGCGGTAATGGCTGGAGTAGTTGAGATACAGAAAAGCACCTGTGTACCACTTGCATTTTAACCTGAGCTGAGTATATATGCATTGCTTGTGTTTTTATTAGGTGTATGGAACTGGTCACAGAGATGAGGTAAATGTCTGATGAGCGGAGTTTGGCATGACTTGCTGAATACAACTTCTCTTCTGGAGAGGAACTGACTATTAAGGAACAGTTATATTTAGTTTATTTCCCTAATGCTCCTCTACAAGTAAATGATACCAAAGGAGATCATAAATGTCCAACTCTAATTTGCTACTGAACTGGAGTTAATGTGTAGTCCAGTTCTTCCATATAATTTGTTCTCCTGACAGCCTTTGTTAAAGAAATGATAATTTACCTTTATGCTACCTTTCACCATTCTGTTTTATATGTGGTGGATTTTATTTTACCATCGCTCTTGGTTTGGATCTGGCTTCTATTGAGGTTCATGCCTGCAGAGGAAATTTGCTGTATTCCTGGTGGCACTCTGCTGGTTTTGGTGAATGAAGTCCTGTGTCTTCTTGAACGCAGTAGCAAAATTCACATTGAATTTAGTGGGCCAAGATTCACCCAAAGAACTGAAAAGTCCCAAATGTCCCCTTTGCCACAAAGAATGACAGTGAGATTGGCTGGCTTCTGGATATGTGCAGAACACCTCTGTAGCACCTGTGCAGTCTGCGGACTGCTGCTTCTCTTGGAAGGCGCTGAGCTCCTGCCCTCCATCAGTAGCCATGTTCAGGATGAAAAACTGCACAGCCGCACACTCATTTTCAACATGAAGCAGATTTTTTTCTCCATTCTCAGAGAGAAATGAAAGCGTACTCGTGTATTTCATGGGTGGGACATTTTTTAATGCATGTCGTGTAGACCAAAGGCTGCTGGAAAATTTCCTGTGTAGTTCCCAGCATTGCAAGATCAGATTATCTCCCTTGGTCCTAACTGCTCTAAACACAAATGAGTCTTTTAAGTCTTGTAATGTTTAGCATTGCTCTCAGTGAGCAGTGTGAGATGGTTATTTCTTCGATTTGTTCAATAATATTGACCGGGAGGTAACAGCACAGAAAAAAACAAAATAGCATTTGTGGACTTGGATAGAAGGAAATAACTGGACCTTACTGATCTGGAAAATAATTTCAAGTTATTCTTCACCAGTAGAACCATTAGGATTACAGAGTGATGTGAATAAGTCCATCTGAGTGGCAGAGAGTTTATGCAAATGTTGAAGTGAAACATCAGTGACAAATGAAATCATTTGTGCTTATAAATATCTAATTATAGAAGGAGAAAAACAATAATACATTTGTCTTGCCAGCCTTGGCTGTGGTTTTTAAGCTCTGCTTTGCCCTGTAAAATATCTTAATACTGGGGTTTTATATGTGAATATTGTGTGGTTTTGGTTTCTACACTTATAGTCCTTTCCTTAATACTTTTAAAATATGCGTGGTATTTGGTTTGTTTTCCTTTTGGTGGAAAAAAAATCCTGCATTATTGTAGGCACAGTGACTTTCAGTTTTAACTTTCCTCTTAACAACTGTTTAAAAAATAAAGCATTTTATTTAATGGTTAGCAAATACCAAATCTGTAAAACCTCTTTGACAGAATCAAGGCCCCTTGAATGTAGATGTCATTCTTCTGAAACCATTTTTTGCAAGCAGGTTTTTGCTGCTATTTTTGTATTTTATTTAGGGAAGAAACAAATATTTTAACATAGTTCTTATAAGTCTAATTAGAGATGCTTGAAAGTTGATGAATTTCAAATGTAAGATATTGGGGGACATTTCTGCAAGGCATTCATCCTATTTCTTTATATTCTAGAGGTGATGACATTTTCCAGACTTTGGTTAATAAAGTCACTTAAATGTTGGATATTGGCTAATGCAAAGGAAAAGAAGTCTTATAAACAGTCTTCTTTTTATACCTCTTCATAATGTATTTACGAAGGCAGACAAATGAGACATTAAATAGGATGTTTCTGGTAAATTATTTTTTGTTTGTGTGGTGTGAGCATGTGTGTTTACAAATAATGTGTATACATAAAATATTTAATAATGTGTTAAGTATTTTGTAGTTTGTAGATAGTTTTTCTTACATGCCTTCTTTTTGCCTTATTTTAAAACTGTGTCTTTCTAACGTGTGAATAAACAGCTGATTCTTTATTGGCTTTCATTTTTTGTTACAAAGGATTCCTGTGAGAGTTAAAGGTGTTGTGGTCATGTTGTGTGTAAACAGGAGCTAAAATATTGTCCTCCTATGCTGTATTGTAGTCTTCTGTTTTCAATGAGGCTCAGGTTTCACTCTGCCCGAAGACAATATTTAATTTATATAGTTGAAAGGCTTTTTTTTCTTCCTCTATTTTCTTCATTTGAGGTATTCAGTGGTGTGTAGAGATGCAGAGGTAGAAAAACAGGCCATATGCTTTGTAAAAGACAGACTAATAGCACTTTTGATGGACGTCTGATTTTTAAAGTGCTGTATCTTTCATTAAAATTTACATGTAAAGTAAGGGCAAGCACAGTGACATGAAAGCTAATGCAAGTTGCACATCTTGACATAATAACAATCACAAGAAACTGGAGATCCCAGATGGCAGCTTGGCCTTTGCCATCCTTTTAATAAGCTACTAACTGCTAATTATTGCACTCTTATGGGCAAGTTAATTTACTGTTGACTCTTAAAGAGACATTGTGCCTTTTCCTGGCATTTAGGTTTTTCAGTTTAGGTTTGAGAGTGTTTTTTCCCTGCAGATTGGAGTCCTTCCAACGGACAGTAACAAAGAGGCAAAGAAGCAGAGAGGGAAATGGAACATAATAAGCAACGTTTTCTCTGATAATAGCAGAATATAGGGTTGTGGGTTTTTCTCGGGCATAAGCTTACAGCTGAAAGGAACACCAGCGTGTGTATTAGATCCAGGATTTAGGTTTTGTTTTTAAAAGAAAGCCTTTACTGCAGAGTTAGTATTATCGTTAAAAATAAACAGAATATGTTTCTGTCCCTTAAGTAATTGAAGCATGAGATTCTGAAAATGAGATAAACTAGAAATAGAAAATCAAAATTACAGGTTCATTTCTGTTGCCAGAGATGATTTGAAGGCACAATTTCAACTCACAATTCTGAAAGCTAAAACATTCCACTGTATTTTTGGAAAAATTATTCATTTTAATGTTACTTACCTGGTTTTCATAATAAAGGGAAGGAGAGTTATCTGCAAGACATAGAATTTTTTAAAGTGATTCTTTTTTCTTCTGGTTGAAAGGGACATTTGGTAATGAGACCAGTCAAGGAGAAGTTTTGATCTAAGAACCTATTTAGGAATGAAGGAACAGCTGCAGTTTAAATGGACTCTAATTCTCACAGTAAATGCTGTTTTGTGAATGCGTGATTCTCTGTGATAACATTTGGGAGGAGTGATGGTGGGTAATAGCTTATTTCCTGGGCTTTATGGTAATGCAGCAACGTGGTGATAATGCCATCAGCAACTGAAATAGACCCCTGTCACACACATCAGACAGCCCCGCAAAAATACGAAACCCAGTGAGAGAGGGGAGTTTCCTGTTTTAAGGCTCATTGTGGCCTTTTGTGGACTAGGGTGATAACATTATGGTACTGAACAGTTCAGAAAATACGTGCTGTGTAAGCTGGATCTTACGCATTAAGAGTAAGCGCTCAGAAACAGCAGCCTTATTTGCAGTGCTTTACCAGATAGTAAATATTTTGACTAGAGATTAGTGGATAACATGCCATACAAATGCTTTTAAAACTATTACTGTGAAGAAGGTCATGCTTTCTCAAATCATCTGGTATAACTCACCCAGTATCGTCTATGTCAGTTATTAAAGTAATGTCTAATGGTGTGTGATTTCCCCCTACATCAGTATTCTGGTTTTTGATTCTGACTTTGGCAATGTGCCACTGGTAGTTGCTGGTCTTCCTGTGACACCCACCACCTTTCATTTATTTGGCCATACTCACCTCTTTCATGGAGCTAGAGCTCCTTCTCTTGCTGGCTTTCATTTCCACATTTGTTTCCAGAGCCTTGATAGTTCTGAGCGCACATATCCAAATAGAGATCAGTACTGTTAGGCTATGAAATAAGGGAAGATAACAGAAAATACCACTACAGAAAACAAGAAATCAGATGTGAATCCAGCACTCACAGGTTGTAGTGTATTCATTTGTTTTTGAAGACTTTTAGTTTTGAAATTTATGTTACAGGTGACCTACCCTGCAAGTTGCTGTGCTTAGGATACTGTGTTCCCTAAACAGCCAGTGAAGCCTGTAGAACTTAAAGGTGTTTTGCACCTGGGGATGTGTTGTGTACCTGTAAGGATACAGTCCCCAGATTCTTTTTTAGCAGGATTTTCTGTGAGATGTTGACCTTGTACTAGATGTGTTTATAGACCAAAAGGTTTGATGTAATTGTGTTAAAAGCCATATTCTTCACTGCACTGCAAGGATTTTAATGTGGTATAACTGATATCAAAGCAGAGGAAATGCACTGATCTAAAAGAAATAGTGCAGGGAAGAATCTGGCTCAGATTTTTCCAACACTAACCTGAGAGATTCTGGATCATTCTCACTAAATGATGGCCTTAGTTCTCCTCTTGTTAAAGTAAAAGACTGCAAAGCATTTCATAGAAACGGTCCTTTACCAGCGCTGCTTTGTGGGCAAAGGCTTTAAACAGAACTGGTACTTTGAGAATTTGTGTACACAGTTGTCACCATTAAAAAAGTCAGTAGCATTAGCCAAGCAGTACCACACCGTGGTGCCTGAGATATCACTTTCTCTCCTACAGTAGAGCAAGAAGAATGTATGTAGTATATGTAGGTAAGTGTTTACAATTTGATTCTGTCAACTGCATGCATTTTAATTGAGCTTTTTACTCAAATCACAGTTTGATTGGGGAACTGCTTATGGGTCATATTATTTCTAAAGCAAAACATGGTTCCTTTTAATTGACCAAATTCTTTTTACTGAAGACTCTAAAAAAACATTTCAGTATTTGTTCTAAAATCATGCGGCTCTGTGGTTGTTAGTTGTTAGTAGTGGTAACAAAAATGTGTAATTTGAATGTTAAAATAATTGTATTTTAAAAGGAGCTGTGGTTTTATTAGGTACGGTGGAATTGTATTATGCCAGTGTTATAAAGCACACACCTCTATTCCCCCTAATTACTGGTATATTAATAATGACCAGGTTGATGATGAATGTGCTGATCACCAGCTGGGATCAGACAATTACATTTGATTATGTAAAGAGTTAGTTGCTATAAGCCTTGAAATATTAAAACTTGGCTAGAATAAATATCACCGAAGAACCTTTGTCTTTTACATGTGTATTCAGCTGCCAGTTCTCTGAGCAATTCTTGGTTCACTCGGTGATGTTGGGAATCAAACTGTGAACAGTTATTTTCCAGCCCTGTGAATGTTGATAAAAGGATCTTGCATAGCTGTTGGCTTGTCCTGTGAGGGGAGAGCACATTGCTGCATCGCGGCACAGGGATTACAGGCTCTCGCTTAGCTCTGCATTAAAGATGTTGCAAGCTTTTCTAAAACCCAGGGCAGCACCTAGCATTACCGTGCATTTGCATTTCCCAGCTCTGATGAAGGGCACACGTTTCGGGCACTGGTGCCTTGGAGGACTGGCCAACTCCATCGTCCAAAAAATATATTTATCTGACCATTTTCAACTACACATTTATTTTGGACAGTCTTACTCTGCAAACAGTCTCAATGAAGTCTGTAGGCATGTAGGGCAAGCTGTTCTCTACATCTGTGTTTTGTTCCTCAGTTTACCAGATTATTTTTTTCCCAGAATTTGTTTGGTTCCTAAATATGCATTGATTTATCTTTCCTCTGTTGCTAAATGCCTGGAAAGACGCATAACTTCTGTTATTTGTCTCCTGGAATACTGACACAAAGAACACTTTCTGGCATTGATCATCTGCAGTTCAACATAATATCATTTTTGACATAATGTGACAGACCATTTGTGCCAAAAGTGTTTTCCTAAAGTTGGAAAAATCAGAACGTAAAGATTGTAAGGCTCTTGTTAAAAATGACTTGTTATACTTAAGGTACTCAGTTCCAGGCTTAGCATTTCAATTTCTCAGTCAATTTTATATTGCTAGATATGATACTAGAGACATCATTAGTAATTTTCTTTGGTACGTTCTTGTGCTTTATTTGTTCTATCTATTGACTCCATCTTTAAAACAGATGTATTTTAAGAGAAATCTGTGGACACTTCATTTCCTGCCATGCTGCACTGTATGTCCATAATAGAATAAATGTGTTATGTGGTAGATGTGCTTATTGTATTGTCAGACAAAAGTACGACACTTTTCTGTTAGTGCCAGTTCCTTCTGACTTCCCAAATACTGATTCTTTTTTTTATTGTATTTTTACTTTTTCTTTCGTGGGGGGGAAGAAGCGAATGGAGAGATAATCTATGATTTTCATTCTTTTTCTCTCCTAAGATACTTCTATTTAAACCACTGTAGTTTTCTTACTAATTTTCTCCTTCAGGTGTTTGCTATCAATCTGCTGGGTTAAACTTTGTGCTGTTCCGTCAGGCAAGTTTGGTAAATGTTGATCAGTGCATGAAATCAGTTCTTAAATGGTTGCAAAATTGCCTTCCTTCAGACTGTTTTGATCACAAGGGCTTTCAAGTGTCAAAGTCATTTGGAGAACTAGATAGATAAAATGCATGAGCACTAAGCTTTTTCTAGGATAGAATAAATAAATGTGTTTTCTACTGTGTACTCTGCCTTTGATAGTGATTTGTTAAAAGGGAAAAAAAGAAAGGCAATGATATTAAATATTTACAAGAGTGATTTAGTTGTGTAATCTTGTGCTATGCATCCCTGTTTAATAGTGAAATCAGCTACTGCTGAAGTAAATGCCATTAAACTGGTAGTGCTGTGAAGGTCACTGCCTATACAATGTCAAAGCAATTTATAGAGAATAATGATTTCTGTCGGCTTTCCAATGTACCAACCTCCCTCCTTTTTGTCTCCTTTTCCAAAAATAACTGAAAAGAAATTTATTTCAGGAATCACTTTCACTCTGACTCTTCTCCCATCTGACTGATTCGGGAGCTTAAAACCTCTTTACAAGTTTTCCTGTTGATGTGCTCAGTGGATAGACACTGATTCCCTTCTTTCTAGCCTTGAGCTCATTACAGCTCTATTTGCTGGGATTTCCAGTTGGCCATTTCTCGGCAGTTCATTTTAAGAGACGCTGGATTATGACCTCCACTCTTTTGAGTGGTCGCTTTTCTCCCCTGTTTCTCCCTATCTGTCTGCGATTATCCTGAAAAAGACTTTTTTGTGTGCTGATTGTTTGTCATCAGCAGTTTGCGTGTAGTGTGTTGACATCCCACCAACCTCCTGTCCTGATAAGTGTCTCATAAATGCTTGGAGTACATTCCTAAATAGTGTTGTGCTTAATGGAGAGGTCTCAGAAGTGAATGGTGTGTTCTTGGCTCCGCGGCTGTCTTTCGCTGCAAATCGTCGGTGCTTTTGTGCCTCTGTGGCAGTGGAGTGGGGACAAAAGCCCTTCACCACTGCACAAGGAGGCTGTTGCACTGACGCTTACAGAGTGTCCTGAAAACAATACATGATGAGTACAAAGCTTTATCATTTAGCTTCACATCCATCCAGTAAGAAGGTTAATTATTTGTTTTCCTTGTTTTATGGTTGAATAAGCAGAAGCACAGAGAGATGGAGAGAGCTGGAGGAGAACAGGCAATAAATGCCAGAGTTCTCCTGTCCGTTCCTGTTTCTGTAAGCACCAGTGCAATCTATCTTATGAACCACCAGATAACTTGCTTGTTCTACCAAGGACTTTCACAATTAGGTTCTACTTGCTAAAGCAATTCTCTAAGAAGATTGAAGTTGTATTTGTCTATTGATAAACACGTGCATGACCGTAGAAATAGCAATCATGTTTTACAAAGGTAACAACATGTATTCTCTGTGACAAAAGTCTACAGAATGAAAAAACCCATGATGCAGAGGTGCCCTATATGTACTGTGTAAGGACTTCGCTGGGAAAGTATATATAAGTGCACAGAGACAATGTGTGTTTCTCCTTGAAGGCATGAATTTTAAGTACAAGTGGAAAAGAAAGAGGGTACTTAAATAGTCAAGGAGTGGAAGTGATTTCTTCAGTTATGAGGAAGAAGGGATGTACTGCATCAGCTGTGGAAAGATGGGGCAAATGGAATGAATGGGAAGGGCAGCAGAGGGAAGATTAGTAGAAACCTACATACTCTTATCTGGCAGGAGTGTCCCAGATAAAGAGGTGGGACAGGAATCCGCAGTGAACAGGTCTTCTGGACAGAATGAGGTGGGAAGATATCCCTACACTTCATTTTTTGCTTAATATTAGGCAACTAGGTATGACTATTGGTAGCTTATTTTGGTTCTTTGATTTTTGTGGCATCTCATTCCACAATGCACACAGGAGAAGACTAAAGCCTTCATTTACTGACATGGCTTTTCATGGTCTTCTCCTCCAAGACCATTACTGGACCTCTAATCTGTTGTGAAAGAGGCTAGTTCAGCAGGGTGTCTGGAATGGATGTGTATGTGCATGGTTAATTCAGGCCTTGTGATTTTGGTTAGTCTGTTTTATCTGGTTCTTTGTCTCTTTTTATGCAAGTCTGTGATTAGTATTGAGTTCTTCCCAGAATGATGGCAATTATCTCACAGGTGAAAGGATTAAGAAAGAGCCATGAGAATTACACTGGGATTAAATAAGACTGCCTTTGGAGTCTGTTTGTGGATGGATTTTTTTTTTTTTTCCTCTAAGCAAAGAGAAAGAAGAGAAGCCAGCTCAGCCTTCAGGTCTCTCTAGGGAAGAAAGTAATACCCTTGAATATGGAAAAGTAACATCTCAGCTTGGGAGGAGGTCATGCTGAGAAAGGAAAGGTAATGTTAAGGCACAAGATTTAGAGTTCTTGGTTCAGTTCTTGGTTGCTCTGATTTTGCTTCAGGGTGCCCTGATTGCCCACAGTGAACCTCAGCTTGTCCATGTGTGAAATGGAAGCAGTGATAACTTTCCTGTCTTATGTCACATGAAACTAAATTAATTACTTTGTAAGTGTGCTAGTTTTTTGAGTAGTAAGTACAAAAGAGGAGGAGAGAATATTCCTCTCATGCCCCATGCTGTGGTCACATATCCAACTACATGATATTAAATGTGGTTAGTGGTGGCTTTATTCTCTCTCCCTTTGTGTAATGAGGGGGGCAGACACAATGCTGATAGAAACCAGGGGCTCAGCCCCCTTTTGGGATGAGAAGAGGAACTGGCCCATGGAACTGGCAGGCTATGTATCCCAGACTCTGAAGGGGCAACACAGCTTGCAGGTTGGGCCATGCCGCACCTTGTCTACAAACTGGCCTGGAGACCGGCTTATGCTCGTACAAGGCCTGGCAGTTGTCACGGCTGATGGGAGCCTGGACTTTGGGCTGTAGCCTTGGGCAAAGAGCTTAGTTCACCTTTAGCCCTGTTCTTCACCTCTTCTGACTGTGGCACCACTTTTGTTTGCACTGCAGCACTGCCTGAAGACCTTGAGAGAAGTCGTGCTTTGGTGTTGAGGAAGCAAATAATGACTGGAAACAGGGGAGGGGTGATGAGAATGGGGCAAAATCTCCATGAGTTGCCCTGCTGAGTTTGTGCATGATGGGAACAGTGGTATGCATGGTCCATGCTAATCTCAGTATTGCTGGAGAGGCTTGGGTGTTTCTCAGTAGGATATAGCAGCCCTGCTTTCAAGTGAAATTGAGCTTTTAGCCTGAGGGCAGTTCATTTTTCATTGAATAGTTTTGGTTGGAAGAGACCCTTAAAGGTCATCTAGTCCAATCCCCTTGCAGCGAGCAGGGACATCTTCAACTAGGTCAGACTGCTCAGAGCCCCATCCAACCTGACCTTGAATGTTTCCAGGGATGGGGTTTCTACCACCTCTCTAGGGAACTTGTTCCAGTGTTTCACCACCCTTGTTGTAAAAAAATTACTTCCTTATGTCTAGTCTAAATCTACCCTCTTTTAGTGTAAAACCATTACTCCTTGTCCTATTGCTACAGGCCCTACTAAAATGTCTGTCCCCAAGACTAATTAGTTGCAGCTTGTACTAGTCAAAGGAACAGACTGGAAGGTTGTTCTCTATTCCTAAGCAGAGTAGCTGAAGCCAGAGACAGGCAAGTTACCTTTTGGGATGCTGGCTTCCCACCTTGGGTTTGTGTCTCACCTCTGCACAGCTTCCAGCTTCTGGGAGTCACTGCTGGCTGCTCCCCAGGCAGCAGCCGTGGCAGCAGCCACTGACAGGCACTTGATGTATTTTTCCCTGGTGTGGCATCCTCCTCAGAGAAGTGACCAGAAACTTTTCTTGTCTTGCCTTTGCTATGATCTCATTTTCTGTTTTCCCATGGTATGTTCTGTCCCCATTCACTCAAGCCTTTCAGCCCTGCCCTTTGGGGAATATGTACACAATGGTGACTATGGCTGTATGGTCTTTGCCTGCTACATTACATGTACCAAGGAAGGGCCAGTTAATGTTTGTTGTCATTGCTTTTGTGATAGGTATCAGGCACATCCTGATTTTACTCATTTTAGTCTGGTTCTAAGTTGGAGTATTTTTCCCCCCTTCTGTCGGTTAAGAGTCAGGCATCAGTAAGATGTGACAGGTGGAAATGGGGAGATTATGTCCTGTTGAGTCCACACAAAGATTTTGGATGAAGTAACTACATGGGCATTCCTGCATGCTTTTTCAAGCTCTCTGATATTTGTTCCTTACCCCTTCATGTAATTCAGTTAATGCTAATTTTTTTCTCTTATAATGCAGATTTGTTGGCTTGATTGGAGTGTGTTTGGCTGATGGGGCACCTTGGGGATAGGAGCACAGAGTTTCCAGAGCTTTGGCCATGTAGAATATGAACTTGCAGAAGTTATAAATAACAGTTTTCCATAAGAATTCCAATATCCTGGTACTACTGTTCCATAATGATTGCCTAAGCCGCTGTTCTCTTTCCATCTGGTGATCAATATTTCTGTGGTATTTTTTTATTCTGATTTTATTCTTAGTATGTCAGTTTGTTTTACCTTGTTTGTGTTGATGGATAGCTGTGATTCAAAAATCTGTTTTGTTCCGAGTATATTTTTATCAGAATAACCCTCAGCATTCTTTCCATCTCAATTATCTATGCCAAACATATTTTTAAGTGTCTCCTTATGTTGCCCTGCCTGAGTGACTAGATTTGGAGCTGTAGTACAGCTGTTTTGTCTTGCCCCACAGCTCCACCACACAAACCTTGGCTTTGACTTGCTTTGACTTTCCATGCCTGACAACACACCGCAGGGTCCCTCTGCACCCTGATCTAGGGCACTGATGCTGTCCCACTGCTGGGACTCAGAGTTAGGTTAGTGCACATGACTCTGGACCTTCAGCAAGTAGAGTTTACTGGGACAGCAGAGCTAGAAACAAGACACAGAGCTGTGAACAGGAGGTACTGTGTAGTTGCTCAGAGCACGAAGTATTTCCCACTTAACTAGAAAAGATAGTGAAGGACAGAGATTACCTGATTTTCCTCAGAGATAAGGGCAACTACTCCTGCCAGGAACAGAGCCCAGGGCCTTAGATTCTTGTTGGTGCAGAGCTCTGAGCTGAGCCTGCTTTCAGTTGAACACGCTAGGTATAGCGAGTCATGTCAAAGCCATATTTAGAAGTGGGCCTAAGCAACAATATTGTTGTTAGACAATGTAGAATTTGCTTCTGTTGCATTTTTTTTAGTCTTTCACAGGCAAATAATATTAATTAAAAAGTCCCTACTGCATTTGAGACACTGGCTTGCCAAGAAATGGGGATGTTAACTTTCATTGTACATGGAGATTTCACTTTGTTAACAGAGTGCTTTAGAGAAAGGAAGGAAACATTGGAAGAAAAATACTGATTCAGGGGTCTCTTATTACAAGATTATCTCTCTCTTTACTGAGCTGTGTTTTTATTACATGGCGAGGCTCTAGTTACAGGCCAGTGATTGCCTAGGTTCAGGTGTTCACCTGGTGGCTTTTGGGCTGCCACATAAACAGCTGTAAATAGAGCCAGTTATTCAATCCACTCATAAAGAGGTTTGCTTGTAGGTCTCCAGTCTTCTCAGGGTACAATGTCTGAGCCAAAGCAGGCAGCAGGCTGTCCTGCCAGCTGACAGAGCTCTCTGCTGGTGTTACTACTGCTGACACTTCTGGAAATGTTTAGAAATGTTAATATGAATTTTCAACAGCTGCAAAACAAAAGGGTCTGGGGGCAGTTGGCATGGTGGGGATGGGGCATGGAGAGTCAGAGTCTCCTTTTTTATCCATTCATGGTAGCCCTTGATGTCAAGTGTTGGCATGGTGAGCTGCTCAGGGAGGGAAAGTGCCAATTGATCTTGTCCTGTCACAAGGCCCTGGGGTTCATATTCCCCCCTTTCTAACCCTTTCCCCCCACCTTGCTGGCATTACTTCAAAGAGGGAGCTTTAAGCGCATATTTCCTATTAAGATTTCTAGTATCTGAGACTCTGAAGTCCACAAGATATCTTTGTGCTGTATAGGATGATAATGAAATATGTAAAAATTAGCCAAACCTACAGGCACTGGGATCATCAGTCTTTTGTTCTGTGAGGCTGTCAGACCTTTCTGGATTTGTCTAATAGTTGTGGTGGATTGTGTGTAAGTCTCAACTATATTATCAATAATATAACCATCACAACATAACCTCTAGTCCTTGTCTGCTGTTGTTTCTTCTGGTCCTGAATATTATGTTTAGGAGAATAAAAAGCTATGGCAGCTTTTCCACAGTTAGATTCTGTGAATAGCTAAATTTTAGCCCATCCCCAAACACTTCCATGAATTAACTTTCAAACTGTTTCTTAAAAGCCTTATCAGACTCTAATAAAATAATGGAAGCGACATTAAGAATAATGAATCTGTAACTATACAGAGTAACAGAACCATGAGCAATCAGCAGCAGCATTTAATAAACAAAACTCATAGAAGACATTTGATTACTTTTGGACTGAGTTACAAAATTAATGGATGAAAGGAAGACAGTGGTTGTGATAGATCTAGACTTCAATGTGTTATTTGACAAAAAGCCCTATATAATCTTACTTGAAAAAAACAATTAAAATTTGGCTTTAGCATGAAGAGTTTTCTAAAATAAATTAGCAATACAAAATGCAACAGCATTTTCATGAACTGGGAAGGCTAGACAAATTGAAAGTTACTGTTATTTCTGTCTAGCGCTTTTCTCAGTGATCACAAAGAGGAGAAGAAATGACATATTAATGAAATGTGTAGATTTGACTAGAATGGGAAGAATTGCAATCATCAGTGTAGATAGAAAACAGCGTAAATGTCGCACAAGTGCCATGACATCCTTCATAAAGCAGTAGGTGGATAATTCATCTGCAAAGAGATCTGATAAGCTGCACCTAGACTAAACTGTTAAGGGCCTTAAATACTGTAAGGTGGAGATGTGTCAAACAATTTGTGAGAATTTTGAAAGGGCTTGATGATTAAGATCATGCATGGCTTGATTATGAAGGAACAGTGAAAGACCTAGTATGTATAGGTAAACTTTGTGCTGAGAAAATGGCAAGTTATGAAACGAAAGCCGTCTCCAAGCAGATACAGAGCATAAATGCACTGAAGAAAAAAGTGTTATCCTGGTGTTGTCTCAGAGGAGTTACCTAGAAGGGGTGCCACTCAATTGTACAAAGGTGTTCGAGGCACTGTATTAAGAGGGGAAGGTCTTAACAATAAGAACTACAGCATTAGCTTATAGAATACTTTACCAAGTGAAAAGATGCGAGCCACTGAGTTTTGACAATTGTATTGAAAATAAACCAAATGAAGTTCCTATTCTTGGGAGCCAATCTTTCTCTTCTACACCTAGTGAACATGAGATGGTGACTTAGAGGAGGATAACTTAAGCCTTTTCCTTTTGTCGAAGTTCAAATGTACCGTGATATAGATATATAGTTATCCTTCATTCTCCAAAGGGCCTTTTATCTACTCCACATTGAAATCCTGTGTGTGTTGCTCTAGTTGATGTCTGTATCTCTGATGAAGCAATATTCTGTTGTTGTATCAGCTAGCAATATAAAAATAGTCCACCAAATGCAAACAAAATGTTTTCTAAAAGGAAACTGGATGGTTTGCCATAACTACATTAGTGCTAATGCACCACCAGGTCTCTTTTTTTTTTTTTTTTTTTTTTTTTTCCCCCCCTCTTTATCCATGTGTTAATTTTGTTCTTCAGTATCCCCATCTCTTCTAGCTTAATTGCCCTCCTCAGACTAGAAGCTGCTGCTGCCTTTTGGCTTCATTACCAGCTTTCATTTTCATTAAGAACCTTGTGCTAATGGACTGTTATAAAACAGTCATCACTGGCAGGTGTTGCCAAATGACTCTCAGCATGATGGCATTTCTGTGCAATGGAGCAAACAGTCTGGACATTGGATTTGTGGAGCATCCAAAGGCTTGGGATAGAAGGCGAAGAGAGACAAGTTTGGCAGATGAGTACAAAGAAGCCCTCAAATGTTCACATGAACATTGATGGAAAAAGAGCACTATGAGAAGTGGGCTTGTTCTGAGACCTCCAATAGTGTCAGCATCTGCTCAGGTTGCAAATATCACAGAACAGCTTCCCAAACAGCTCTGTAGTAGTGGTGGAGCCCATATCACAAAATACTAATCATTATAGCCTTCTAGTTTAGAAGGGAATGAAAATCTGAATACCACCACACTGACTGAAGTGAAATCATATATCAAAATAAACTCTGTGGCTCATGTCATCCAACATTAGTAATTAGAATGCGTATTTCTGCTGCAGAGGTATCGGTTGTGTGCCCTCTGAACCGTAGCGAACCAATGTTCCTCAGGAAAGAGCAAGAACTTCCTGTATTATCCTGCAAGGAGCTGATTGTCCCAGGCAGAATAACTAGAGGCATGTCCCGGAAGAAATAGTGTCAGATTTTGTCTCCTAAGAGGGGAATAAGACTCTTTCAGCACTGAGGAACTGTAATGAAGAGTCATTATTCTGTGTTGATCTAAAGTCCCTTAACTTTTGTTATTGTCTCTGAAAAGAACCATAAAAGCTCCCGAGTTATGTACCAAAGCAAGTACTGAGCAGGGGGACATGGTGGCTCCACTTGCAGACAAGCAAATGATCCATTTTGCATATTCTTTTCTGGCTCCTTTTGGATTTGGTTATGCTTCCCATTTGTCCTTTTCTTTCTTACCAAATGCAAGTTTTATGTCAGCTAAGTGATCTATCGATAATTTAATAGAGAGTGACAACATGGTATCACTTGCTGAGAAGAAGAGTCTCTCTCTTATTGGTTCTTTTTTGTCCTTTCTCAAGGCATTGCTCCACTGCAGTAGAAAGCCTTTTTTGCAGATCTCTGTCTCACACAGTAGGCAAGGAACACTTGATCTGCCTGGCTGCAGGATATGCATTTTGGCTAAGTGTAAGAAGGTGTGCTTTCATCTAATTCTTGACCTTTTAGCAGTCCTTGGGTCAATTCTGAGAAAGAATGGCTTTTCACAGGCTAATGCAGTTAGTCTGCAGCTGTTACTGAAAGAGTAGTGTCCATATTGACATGCAATGGCCAAATCCAGTAGCTCTTCCTGAAGCAGAACTTCTAATGATTGTGTGGCAGATGGGATTTTTCTCACTGCTTACTATGCCATGTGTCATCTAGTCCAACCTTTCAAGGTAAAAATGTAGTTTAAATGATATGGCCCAGCACCCTGTCCAGTTGAGTCTTAAAACTGTCCGAAGTAGGGGAATCTACCGCTTCTCTTGGGAGATTATTCCAATGTCTAATTGTCCTCATTGTGAAAAAGTTTCTTCTGGAGTCCAATCGGAATCTCCCCAGGAGTAACTTGTATCCATTACCCCTAGTCTTTTCCATGTGACCTCTTGTAAAAAGAGAGTCTCCATCTTTTTGGTAGCCACCCTTTTTGTACTGGTACATGGTAATAAGGTCTCCCCTAAGCCTTCTTTTCTCAGGGCTGAATAAACTGAGTTTTCTCAGCCTTTCTTCATATGGCAGGTCTTCCAGTCCTCTGATCATCTTGGTGGCCCTTTTCTGGACCCTTTCCAGCTTGTCCACCTCTTTTTTGTATACTGGGGAACAAAACTGTACGCAGTACTCAAGGTGTGGTCTGACCAGTAAGACCCTTCAGAATAAGGGAAAATGTCTTACATTAGGGGGCCTGGATCATGTGGCAGAGGGAGAGGACCCTATGGAGTGTGCAGTGGGGCTAGCAGAAGAAGATGACTTCAGTAGGCAGGGGCTTTGTGGCACAAGGAGTAAGCAAAGAGCCAGATTGTAGAGGTGGTGGAAGGACAGACTTTTTCGCAGGGACCCTGTTAGGGCTGTGCACAGTGTGCTGCAACCTAGAAGATTATGAAACTGCATGTTGAAAGTGGGGTGCAGTGGGAAGAAAAGGCCCCCAGCAAAGGCAAGGCAGGTAACTTTAAACCTCTTTTTTTCTAGTCTGCCTTATGTCCTTGCTTTTCATTTTCTCCATCTTAAATATATAATTGGCTTAGTTCTGAGCATGAAGCACCTGTGTCCTGCTCACTGCATGCACAAGCCTTGGCTGATCTACCTTTAAGCTCAGATCACATCAGAATCCTGTAACAACTTGAACGAGACTTTTTGAGTGAGTACAGTGTGTGCATGCCAGCATGTGATCACCTGAGTGCCATCCCTGCGGGTGACAGTATTTGACCTCGGGCTCTGCTGGTCTTGTGTGACTCTTGCTTTTTGCAGCACTGAATAATGCCAGAAACTTTTTGGTCACCTGAGCTCCCCTGTGGAGGTACAGCTGCTGGACTTCCCTTCCGCTTTTATCTCTATCTGATATTATCTCTGTGTCGTCATTTTCTAGGCTGAAGTGGCTGCAGCTGAAGGCTCATTTTCCGTCTTTTATCTAAGCAAATCTCATAGGAAATTTCAGTTATTTTAGAATAAGGGGAAATTTATTTTAGAATAAGGGGAAATTGCTCCTGGTTAGAAGCAAGGTTAATGTAAATAGGGGTAAATCTCACTCTCCTCCAGTAATTCTGTCTAGGTCATATTGTAGAGCTTTGCCAGTACATGCTTAACTGTGACCCTGTGTTTCTTCTGTGTCTTTTCCTTGTACTTGCATAGCTGTTGTGTATGTCTGGAGGATTCCACTTGTAAGTGATCAAAGTTAAACATGTGCAGAAATTGGAGCTCAAATCACTTCAAAGTGGATTAGACTAAATAATGAGAATACATCGCTGGAGAATAATCTTACAGTTAACAGCAGGTGGTTTGGGATGGAACATAAGTTTCTGTAACCTGTTAAGACACAGGGAAAGGTGTTAAAGAGCATTCTAGTGGTGAGTATCACTTATTAACACTGTTACTTTCATGTTGTGTCACTTTTCCATGTTTTTTTTATTCTTCTGTTAGGCTCTTTAGTACTAGGAAGAATTTTGTCTTAGGATGTTTGTCAGTACAGATGAGCCCTTTCTCCTGATCCTGGCTCTTCTATTATGTTTGAGTTGGAATAGTAGAAAAGTGGAAAGGCCAGTACTCCTTACTGTCTCACTGGCACTTCCCATCTGTGAGTCAGATTTCTTTGCCAGTATTGATTTGTGTTCCTATAATCACTGTGTGGGTTAGAGAATGATTAGTATCTTGTTTTCCGGGGGGAGGAGGATGAAAAGGGTCCCTTAGGGAATTAGCAGCATAGAAGGGAATAAACCCCAGATATTCTTGGCTATTTTGTGGCATTAATACTATATGTACTCTGAACATGAGATTTAACTATTCATCAAGAATGAGGTAGAAGTTGTTCTGATGGATTTAATAAAGCCCTATGATGGGTAGAGCCATTATCTTCTTCCAGAAGGTGATTTACTTGTTGTGACTCAGGCCTTTCCTTCTGAATGGATAAATCATTCCTAGCAGAGTAAATGTCACACAGAGATGTATCGGTGACTCCAGAAAAAGTTGCCCTTTAACAGCATCCTGGTAACATTTCCCTTGTAGCGCTTGGGTAAATGCAATGACAAAATAAAGGGAGCATCTATCCCCTTCTTCTGCCCCTCTTCATCACAGCCTGTCAGTCCCACCTCAGGGCCATTGCATCTTAAAGGGAATGACTCAGACCACTGGCAAAGCAGATAATTCCAAGCCAAAAGGAGATTGGGCAGCATATAAATCTCAGGCCTTGGGACAGGAGCCGACTGGGACCTCACTGCGTAATCACAGAGGCCATGCTCTGTGGTGGAGTACATCAAGACAACTTTCTTGGAGTTCAGGGGACTAACACTAATTAACACCAAAAATGAATCTTCTTGACAGATGAATGGAGTAGGGAGCAGGTAGTGCAGGGAAAGTGGGAAGGTCACAAGGTGGAAGGCCACAAACACTGATGAACCTTATGCTTATGGTTATGGTTGTGAGCCAACAGAGAAATTATCTTTTTCAACATTCTTGCATGTACCATCCTCATCACTGTAATAATGTAGGATTCTTTTATGGCAGTGGACTTATATAGAAGGATCTGGTTAGATCAGGGAACTGAAAATGGGATCTTTACGCTTTCTCATGCAGGCCATCACTATTATAGTTACCTTGGCTGGCAATGGCTGATTACTCTTTCCTTCTGACAGCAAAAGTAAGTGATGGATTTTAGTCCTGCTATGAAAAGGAAGAGTTAGGTGTTCTCATTATAATGCCTTGCCTCCTTCCCTGTGGTTACTTCAGAGAGGCTCAGGCACTGCATGGCTGACCATTTCTCTCTCTCTCTCTCTCTCTCTCTCTCTCTCTCTCTCTCTCTCTCTTTTTTTTTTTTTGGTCTCTCAGGAGGCAAAGGTAGGCCTATTATATACAGGCAAGTTCCAGCTTGAGGAAGCAACATCAAATCTTTCCTCTGAAATCTGCAAAAACGTGCGGCCAAAGGCATATCATTAAGAATGAGCACCTGTAGATGAGTTGTGTGAATATGTGAATAGGTACTACAGTGATGGACGTTGCTGCAGAAGTTGACCTGTATGCAGGCCTTGGTATGTCTTTCAAGGTGCAGAGCAAAACTGGGTCACGTAAAGCTTTAGGTTAATGTAAATATGTTAAGACCAAATATAGTGGAGGTGTTAGCATAGTAACATGTGTAATGAGATTGATCATCAGTGGGATTTTTCAGGGAGAAGGGAGAAAGGGGGAATATTCAGAGTTGTGAGAAAATGCTGCTGAAATACTATGGAGAGAAAAGAGACTTTCTTGCTTTACTCTCTGGAGAAAAAAGGCTTCCCATGGGTGCAAGTGCTGCCACACAGCTCTTCAGATAACAGAAGTGTTGTAAGAGCATAAAAGTAGTTATAGGAGTTTATTGTCTGACTAAAATTTCCAAAAATGGAACAAATTTCTGGTTGTAATGTTAAACACCTTTCCTAACAGCAAATGGAGCTTACTGCCAAAATGTTGCAGGCATAGAAACTGGGAAAATAACTTGAATGCAGAGATGTTTTACACAGTTGTGTGCCCCAAAATACTGCTTTTTGAGCACTGCAAGGCAGACCCTACAAGAAATGGAAGAGTAGACCTGGACACTTGCCCTACAAAATGTTCTCTCCTTGGGTCTAAATGGTGGCTTTTAGATTTGTGCAGCTGTAGTGATTTCAGCTGAGTAACTTCTAGAATTGACTATTGCATTCTCTATTTTCAGAATTCCTCCAAGTTTTGATACTGGGGGCTACAGCAGAAGTCAGTGAAAAAGGAAAGTGAGCAATTTCTCTTGGGAACCTTGAATAATAGCTCTTTAAGGTAGTCTTAGTGCTGCAGTAAATTACTAAAGTTCAAAATTTCTCTCATTTTTCAAACTCTTCAAGATGTTCCAGCTGAATCAGGCCTGTATCTTTCTGTTTCTTCTGCTGGTATAGCTTAGGTGTTCCCCTCCTTCTCTTCCCCCAGTCCTCGAACTGCTGGCACAAGAATGTTTCCCTGACCAGCTCCTGTGCTTGAGGCAGCATTAAGTGTTTCGATTTCCTATTTCTTTTACTCACTTTTTAACTCTAGCTGTTGTATTTTATTACTCAAAACTTTCTTCAAAGTAGAGGTGGTATGAAAGAGACAACAGAAAGTTTTGTTGCACTGATAAAATCTTAGACATTATCTCCTCTTTTTGCTCTCTTTGGTAAGAAACCAGGAAAAAACCAGAACCATTAAATAAGTAAGCTAGATACTAAACTAAGTGTGTAAAGAGAAATGTGAATCATAGGAGTTAAGGATCTGTGAAAGCACCTCATCCATCTCCCTGCCAGTGCACTACTGCTTTGTATGGCGTGAAGTGAAAATAGTAGTGTCCTTTATAAATACCCTTTCTGCTGGTGTAGGTATCATGTGAAGAAGAAATGTTTGTGTGTATGTGTGCACATGTGGGCAGCTGGCTCATTTGGTGCTTAAGTATTCATTGGCAATTGCTGTCATTGTTCCTCATTTTATTAGCTTTTGACAAGTAGTTCCACTTTTACTAAGGGCAGCAGGGTTTATGGCAGCGATATTTCTCAGTGTCAGAGATAAAATATCAGGCTAATAACAGACCCTCTGGTAACGTAAATTGCAAAGGGGAAGCAATCTTATGTTGAAGAGGTCCTGCTTGGGAATGTTAAGTTTCCTGTTACAGAAGCAGCCTGTGGAATTTGGTACACTTCATGCTCTCTAGGAAGATGAATGATTTGTCTTAAGTGATGGGGGCAGAGTCGGGGAGAGATCTAATTTCAGTTACTGTTTTCCTTGCTAGATAATAACTCAGACTCTCTCATACCTAGGGCCTCCTAAGAGGAGCTAAGCACCTAGGACTCCACGGGTGTCAGAAAGAGTTTGGAGTTTGAGATGTTTGGTCTCTTAAGGAATAAAACCCCTGCAAACAAATGCTTTCCAAAAAGGCTTTCTCTTGTGGAAGGGGCAGGTAAGGAAAGGAAACAAAGGTGAAATTTTTCTCACTAGTTCACTTCCTTTCCCCTTTTGTTCTCTAAAAAGTTTTTTTTGCAAGATGAAGAAAATCTCCTCTCTTGGGCATCGTGTAGAGCAGGATCCCACAAAGTGATGCGAAGAAGGGGAAGGGGTGGTAATATATTTGTTTTCTGGGGGAAAAGACATTGTTTCTACCCTTAAGTTAGGCATGTCCCCCAATATTAGAGCTAGACTACAAAACAAAATCTCTTTTGAGGAGTGGAGGTCTAGGTTTTTTTCTGCTAGGACACCTGAGTGTCACACCCTACACGTCGCCTTGGTTGTTCCAAGGTCTTACAACCTGATTATTCTGAAGACTTCCCTAGGATAACACATATGACTATAGGATAACATATAAATACATAGCATACAGTATCTAGCATGTGCTGTGTGTGTATGCACACATTCTGGGGCACTTGGAGGAGCTGCTGTCAGTCATACCACTGTCAGGATCAGAGTAGTGTGGAACCTGAAATTTCGTCTTGCATGAAAAGCAAGGCCTGAACACAAAAAAAATAAAGGGCAGAGTATGTTATAGTAGCACAGAAGAAATTACAAGCTGGTGGGCTGGGCACCTTCATTTGGAAGAAATGTCAAGTTCGAGAGGGAGAAGGTGGTAAAATCCATTGCAGAAGGCAGTCTGAAGAGCAATCTGCCTCATCTTGGCAGGAGCACAGGCGCTGAGTTTTCAGAACATTAAAACAATGATGAATTTAGGCCACAGATTCTACTAATTCAGCCCTGATCAGCTTCCCCATTTCTAGTAACAATTAAATGCTTATCTCATCCTTTTGCATTCATTAAATTAATCATCCATGAGCTAAAGTAATACAGTGCTTAGGCTGAGACCCACCACATTTTCCTTGTAGCTTGGACCTCTGTTGGCTCAGTACATGCGCAGAGGACTGAGAGTATCTGTGAAAAAAACCAGTACATTATTTCTTACAACAAATGCAACATTATAGTACTCAATTGTGCCACTTCAGTGAGAGGTCACTGGAGGGGGGTGGGATGTTGTGGTATACTATTCAGCTAGGGAAATTGTGATGATGTATGTTTCAGCAGTGCTTATGTATTAAGCTAGGTACTATCCATCTGCTCAGTAAGACACAATCTTTGAACTAAAAACTGTAAAGCCACAGAACAAACAGTGATCAGAAGAGGAGAAAGGTCACTAGGAGAAACAGAAAAGGAAGGAGGTACAATTTGTCTGCCCCAATGTGTATCCCAACCACTTGATGAGCTTGTGTCTCGGAACCACTGAAAAAACATCTACTGAAGTCGAATAGATTTGAGGGTAGATGTGTTTCAGGACTAAGTTTTTTCTAAGGCATAGCTGTATGTTCTGGTGGAGGCAATCACATGGTCACTCACTTCCTAATCTGAGTCATCCAGATGTGAGGATTTTCTTCAGTGTTGTAGGATGGTACCAAATAGGACTTGACACTTGATGCTCAGGAGTTGTATTTGACTACTTAGTGTAGCACCACACCTGAGTTAAAGTGACCACACTGTTTCTTGGCCAGAACCGGCTCACATCTAGCCAGCTCGGAGCACGGACAGAGCCACCTACCTTATGGTTGCCTGTTGGTGACCAGGTAGATGCATCCTCAGTTTCTAGTGTCTTTGTCCCTCCTTGTAAGTCTGCACACACAGTTTGAGAGACAGTTAAATATCTTTTGGGATAGATATTAGATCTGTACTTTCCAAAGTTGTTATAGTACCAGTTCTGTCACTTTTTATATAGCTTTGGGCATGCCTCACAACCACCCCCTTATTTTTTGCCAAGAAAGTGGAATTAATACATGTAGTCTGGGATTCTTTGAGGATTAATTTCTTCCAGAGAGCCACTAATGCACAGCTATGAAGATCTGTACATAAAAAGAATAGTTAGTAAATTGTTTTCTTGGTGAAGCACCTTGGTGCTTCAGAACTTCAAAACACCAAGGTGTTTTGAAGGACCTTATTAGTTTAAAATTACAGTATTTGTAATTCTTTGTCATCCTTTTCCTAAAGAAGACCCAGCACTGCAAGTTCAGGAGGTAAAGTGTTGCAATTAAGGTGTATCAAAATACTGTTGTGACATCCAAGCCTGGAAGCTGCAGGTCAGATCACAGAGCCTCTGCAGAGATAAGTGTGGGACTCGAAAGTAGAGCTGAAAGAGGCCATGTCCAAAAAGACCCACCATTTTATTTACTGTGTCTTTACACTGCACACAGGCTTCTGCCATGTGTCCAAGTCAGGCTTGGATTTTCCTTATGCCAGGACGCAGCCTCTTCTTAATGTTACTCTATCTCATTTGAAATGGTTTTGGAAAGTCTTCAGCGTACATACAGTCATATATATCTCTGGAACTAGCCTTCCATAACTTTGGATGCTATAAAATTAATGACAAAGGTAAAAATATGTGCTACATGTAAATGTTGAAACATACTACGCAGGACTGTGGGTCAGGGAAGCTTACCCAGCTTTGTCTGCCTCTCTGATACTATCTTTTCAATTTTAGCTACTTTACAACTACCGTAAAGGAATAGTTTTGCATAGTGATTTTCCTACTGATTGGAAAGAACACTACTGCCTCCTTCAACAGTATATTGCTCTTTGTGCTCCCAGGCCAGGGTAGCAGTCTGCTCTGATTTACATCTGTGAAATACAGAGTAAAGCTGATGGAGCTGCTGTTTAAATGGGAGGAAACTCAGCCCCTGAGTTTTCCAGGGGAGAAAAATGTGGCAGCAATGCTGTTTTCTGTGTGAAACATGTAGGTCTGTTGGAAGTGACTACTGAAGAGCCGATTTGGATGCAGTGGACTAGGTTGGGTTTGAGGATAAGAGAAATTCCAAATGAAGAATGCAGGATAGAGTCAGTCAGGGTTGGAGGGTGTAAGTTAAGATTTGGCACAAACCCTGATGTGTTAACGGTATCCTGGCTGCCATCATCAGGCCAGAACGAGGACTTTACTGATAGGCAGGGGTGACAGACGGCCCCAGGGAGTATATGCAGCATAAGTAGTAATGTGATATTGGGTGCACATTACAAGCCATTACAATTTGAATACATTATCAATAGAAGGAGGTAGAGGACTGGAAAGCAGCTTTATTAACCCCCTGAAGTTATGTTCACAGCATTTTGAAAAAGTTTATGTATTGCTGTGAATTACTATCATGGTGACAAATGCCAATGCCCAGAGAGTTTGTGATTGCAGCCTCTCTAGTAGGGATGCTTTACCAGAACAATTCTGAGCGACAATCTATATATACTTAAAATAAAAGGAATGAGGAAGATGAAGCATAAAACCCTGGACAAGGACAAACCTTGTGATAAATCCTGCCTCAGGTTTTCTTATTGTCTTCTTTGGCTTTGCTGTCTCATGAAACGAATGTTCCTGGTGCTACCTATCCCATCTTGTGCTGTGATACGGTCATTTGATTCCTGCTAAGCTGAATGCACAAGGGTAAAAACCTGGGGGAAAAGCTTAGTGACAAAATTTTGGTCCAAATCAGTGTTACATCTTCAGGAGGAGCAACAGGGAAGGCACCAACCAGTAAGTAATACAGTAATGATGGCTTTGTACCATCTTTGTGCCTCCAGAACATCTTTGGCAAGGAGGGGTCCAAGACTGCCTTGTGTAACTTAGATCTATCAGGTCGCAGCTGCTCACTTTGGGTGCTCTGTTGATTGTGGTTCAACCCAGGAGCCATGTCCTCTCTTTTCATCTGCGCCTTCTTTGGTGTATTGCTTGCTACAGCTTGTGAAAGGGCAGCACAGTGACACGTGCATTATTTGTATCCCCAGGGTTCTGACTCTCTCTCTTTTTCTCATTGTGTTGTAGGATGTCCATAGCAGGGCTAAAGCAGAGGTGATCAAATTATTCTGCAAAATATGTTTTTGACAGATTTCTTTAATGAAAATCAGTTTGTCTCAAGGGGAGGGGAGTGAACCTGAAAAAAATCTATTAGCAGTCTAAATTTAAATGCTTAGTTTTGTTTTTCTAGTAGCTGCCTGCAAAGCCACCTGATATATTTCAGTGATCAAAACGTTTCTCTGAAGTTTTGACATTTAAAAAAATTTTAAACAATAAAATAAAGCCGGAAGAATCACTGCATTTATGACAAGATCTGCTCTAAAACAGATGGCAAAATCTGTTATGGTGATTTCATAGAATGATAGAATAGCCCAGGTTGGAAGAGACCTTGAAAGCCTGTTAGGCTTTTTGTTAGGCTGAGGTTGCTCAGAACTCACGCCCAGCATCACTGCTAAATGTACCATGACTGGTGGTTAAATATTTCAAATGAGGGCCTTTTTAATTATAATCATTAAAAATGCAGTGAGATTTTTTCTAGAAGTCTTGGAGTTTTCACCCCGGAGTCTTAATTAATTTCCAACTCGGGTGATTCAATTGCCGTTCTTCGTTTCCCCCACTGTTTCAATTGATTACAATTCAGTCGGTACACCTGTCTTAAATATTCTGCAGTGTGCTTTTAAGCATCATCTATGCTGTAATGGAAGTGGCTGCGTGTCAGTGATGGGAACAGTGATTTAATAGTTTGTAAATAAGATTCTTGGAGATCCCTGGCATGAAAGTTGATAGGTAAACAGAGTGCTGTGTAATTATTGTTCAGTAGCAAAAACCTTATTAAGTTTATCTAAGTTTAGACTTAGATAATCTCAAAATTTATTTGTGTCTGCCTGTTTCCTGAATCTCTGGTTCTCTCTTTGTCATCCTAGCTGTTACACTTGCAAAGAGTGTGGCTGAGAACCTTTAATGATATGTTGTTTAATTGGTAAAATAGTTTATTTACATCTACTTGGAATCCATTTTTTTTTCTTGCTGGGGAAGTAACCCCTTTATCTTCCCTTTTTTCTTTCACAATTAGATCCCAGGTGTCACTGCACAAAGTGAGCCTGGGGGAGAAACTGAGGCCTGTTTTCATAACAACATAGGAAGACTTTTCTCTGGTTTATTACCTGTTGAATAATAGTTTCTATCTTGGCATGGAGAGACTATATCTGAATTTACCCTTCTGTAAAAGAGATATGTCAATAGCCACCTTATGGCGATATTAATGTTTGTTATTTTTTATTGTTTCCACAACACCACAGGTGTGTAATCTGCTTTTCTTGCCATTACAAAACAAAATCAGTGACTTGAAGAGTTGTTGTCAAACTGACATACAAATCTGTAGATATGGCTTACAGGAAAGATATTTTATTTGTTTTCATTGAGATTAAGCAATGTGTGTGTAAAACTTCACTTTTACTGTTTATAAAGAAATTGGCATGGATTTTTGAGGGGTAGACTCAGACACTGCCCCCTGTGATGTGCAGAACCAGAGCTGCTGAGGCAGTGACTGTATGACTCTCTTGGCTCATCTCTACAGCCCTGTACTCAGAGGCTCTGGCTGCCACCCCTAGAGATGCCACTGCTGCGGGACATCATTTGCAAGTACAGCATTGTGTGTGTGGCCATAGATTTATGACATGAAGTTAGAAAACACTGAGTAACACCTTTTTCCTGAAAATGGTTTGTAAGGCCTCTGAGATTCTTGACCGCAGGTGCTACAGAGAGGAGGAGGGTTGTTCTCCTGGTGGCCTTGGTCTGGTGGAGTCACATCCTGAAGAAGCTGGCTGGGATCCTGCAGCATGAGAAGAGGAGGCATTGCAATTAAGCCAGCTTTATGTGCGGTCAACACACAGAGGACAAACCAGCAGCCGATGCATTAACCGAGAGCAAGTTCATTCAGATTAAAAAAATGTTAATGATCACTTTTGAAACACTGAGAACCTATGAGGGACCACCTGCCTGGAATGAGCATTTACCATATGGTGTCTTTGGAAGCTAATATTGATTCTCATTATTTTAAACGATTACAAACATTGCAGGTGTTTTGTAATAATCTCTATTGTCTAATTAGAACACTCTAAAAACTAGCTCATTCTGCCTACTAACGAATATTGATTTGAGCAGCTGAGTTTGCCTTGTATGACTGATGGCAGTATGCTAGCTGACACTTTGTAGTCTCTTTTGCTGACTGATTAATCCAGGAAGAAGAGGCTAGAGCTGGGTGAGTATATGTCCCCATTCACCCAGAGGTCTGATCATCCTTGCCAGGAGGACCTACAGCTTGCACCAGAATTTTCCAGTTAAGGAAAGCATTAATATACTTATGATTTTTTTTTTTTTTCCTAATGGGGATTGAAAAAATAGTGAAAGCAGTTGCAGAAAAGTTAAGCTATCACAGAAATATTTATATAGGAATGGGGTACTTGAGTTTGCACATTTCTGTCATTCCTGACTCAGAGTTATTATTTCTGTCATTGCTGATGCACAGTAATTTCTTGGAAAGTACTGAAGAAACCTCATGAACAAATATCCCTGGTGAAGGCCACCTACAGAGGTAACAGAAGTGCTTTTCTTCCCTTTTGTGGTTGATACTACTTCTGACAACATGGATACGAATAATCAACATAGATGAAAAGAAAGGCTTAAAGGTTTCTGGAGAAATGGAACTTTATTAATTTGTTTTGGTGAAATTCAAGTGAGTAAATGTGAGAGATATATTGGAGTAACCTGAAGAGTCTCCTTTATCTGTTTTCCCTCATGTAAGTTTGCTGTCTGTTAGTGCAGGCATTTCCCTTCCATGAATAAGGTCATACCTGAATTTCCAGCAAAAATGGAATGCATGCACTGTGAGCTCTTTGACTGTTTAGCTTTTCTAGTTCATAAGGACTTAGAAATGCAGCTATCTTAAAAAGATTTCTGATAAAGGTGGTGAGGCAGGCTTTAAAGCGAAGGACTCGGGGAGGTGGGGTCCAGAATGGTGATGCTCATGCCATTGCACCCAACTGGGGAGTAAGCCAGGCCAACCAGAGCAGCAACAAATGTTCCTTAGATGCTTTTCAGGATGAGAACCAAAAGGCCAGCCACCTTAAGGGCGTGTATCCTCTTACACCCCTCCAGGGAAACCTGCATGCTCAATTACCTCTCTGAAATGTCTGTACACCAACACACGCAGCATGGGGAATAAACAGGAAGAACTAGAGATCTGTGTGTGGTTGCAGGGCCGTGATCTCATTGCAGTCACAGAGACATGGTGGCACAGCTCCTGTGACTGGAATGCTGTTATGGATGGCTATGTACTTTTTAGGAAAGACAGGCCAACAAGGTGGGGTGGGAGAGTTGCACTTCATGTGACAGAGCACCTGGAGTGTATTGAGCTCTGCCTAGGGGCAGAAGAATAAGGATTCAAGAGCTTATGGGTAAGAGTCGAGGGGCAGGCTAATATGGGTGACACTGTTGTAGGTGTTTATTACAGGTCGGGAAGTTCCACCTCAACATGAGGAAAAACTTCTTTACTTTGAGGGTGCCAGAGCACTGGAACAGGGAGGTTGTGGAGTCTCCTCTGAAGATTTTCAAAATGCACTTGGATGTGATCCTGTACATCCTGCTATAGGAGAACCTGCTTTAGCCAGGGGGGCTGGACTAGATGATCTCCAGAGGTTCCTTCCAACCCCTACTATTCTGTGGTTCTGTGGATGTAGATGACTATTAGTGTTTGTGGGCTTCTGAAACTTCAGCATGAAAATTCAATTCTGGTAGGGACATCATTCAGTTATGACCTTCCTTTCTTTACAGGTTTGTGTATTTCACTGGTTATTATAGTATCAGAAAGTAGTGTAGGCTGTTAAGTTGTTGCGTTGTGAAGTCTCAGAGTGTAATGGATACATATTCTCCCCCACATTTGCTTTGAGAGGCTCATTTTCACAGTGTGATAGAAACGTACACCAAAAAATGATGATCATATTTTCAGAGCTGCCAAATGTTGTTCATATGCCTGCTATGATATATGCATTTTTGATGGTCTTTCACAGTTTCCTCTGTGTCAGAGAAGATGTCAAGAGGAAAAATTAGTAAGGTACTGCTCTATAAATTAGCATGTTGCATAGGGTTTGTGGTATTGTCCAGTCTAGTCTATCCTGCTTTTCTCATCTGATTTTAACAACTGTTTCTGAGTCCCTGGTAAACATAACTCTATTTATGGAGGAGTATGTATTCCATAGGGATAAACTAAGTGCAAGGCTGCCTAACATCAGGTGAAACAGAACATGGAAGAGAATCTTGTTCTCTGATAAAAACTGACCAGCAGTTCATTTACTTTGCCAGATTACTTCTCAGGGAAGGAAAGTCTAGGGGGTTGCCTGTGTACTGGGGCATCTAATGCGTCTCGCTGTTAGACAGGAGGGTGCACTGAGAACCAAGAATCTGTTTGCTGCCCAGGGCTGACTTGCCAAAAGTAAGAAAAAAAGGTGGGGACCTGGCACCAAATTGTTGATGTCTCCTCTCTTTTACACAGTTCAATAGCAACTAAAGTAGTTGCAGTGAAAGAGGGGTATAAATCACAAAGATGTGGGTTTAAATCTAATAGTGCTACCTGATAAGGAAGAAAAGGAAATTTTGTGTTCCTTCTTGGTTAGTGTAAGTGCTTATTTTTAGTTGTATTTTAATGTGGTGTTTTTGGTGTTTGGTTTTTTTTGTTTGTTTGTTTTTTTTTTTGTTTTTTTGTTTTTTTTTTTTTCATTAATGGAACAGGGTTAGGCAGTTGGTTAGAGGGAGTTTGAAGGACCTGAAGAATGAGGATGATTTAGAGAGCAGAAGAACCTGCCTAAGCTCCAAAAAGGTTGAAACTCAATTTAATAAACTTGCATTTCTGGATGAACAGCCTTATTCCCCAGGTGCATGATATTGGCATACCTAATAGACCAGATGCTGCAGGACATACTAACTTGTTATGGTACTGTTTATCTTCAGGTATTTATTTCAATCCAGACTAGCTCATTAGAAAATAGAGGATGGTTCTTGCTCATGGATGTTTGGTGACATCCTTTAATGATCAGTTTGCAGGGTTTCAATTCTTAGTTTTGGGCTGCAAATTCATTACTGTTTTTCAGGCTGCTTGACAAACTCAGCGAAAGGACCAAGATCAGCCTGATAAAACATTGAACTGTTCATGTTTTTCTGAAAGTAAATCACTTCTGCTCCTGCTATTTTGAAGACTTTTGGGAGGATGGAGAGGGTGTGAAACTAGCTTTGTTGCTATTCTACTACTGATTTGTCCTGAGTTTAGAAAAGTGTGAATGCTTTTCTTCTGTTACCCAGAGTCTCCGTATATGCGGATCCTAGCCAAAAAGGGGTTTCATTTGGGATTTTTTAAATTGACTTGATATAGCAAGTTCAGCGAATTTCCTCTCTGTTTTAATCAGGACTGTTCTCAGGAATTCCCAGCCTGATTTTTGCATGGAATTGAGGATTTCAGCTGCATGAGTGGAAAAAATTATCTTTTCTTCTCTGTTCTTTTGTTGCTTCAAGAATGTCAGTCTCATTTCAGAACAGGGAAATGGATAAAGCTGACACTTGGTTAATCCATGCATTGTTTTAATAACTGTCATGTTTCTCTTGTAATTAATTAAGCATTGTAGCTACATCACAGGTTCGGCAGTATGGTACTACTTAAGATACATGTGATATTACGTTGGTGAAAAAGCTGGGCAGTGTTTTATGCCTTGGACTAGGGTTGAGAATATGCTGGGTTTAGATAGAACCAGGGACTGCTGTTGTTTTCTCTTGGGTATGAGGGTGACACTAGGTTTTTCTTGTTTTGGGAGCTGGAGGAAAGGATAAGGATAGTGAAAATTACTGTGTGGATGTACCTAGAAGGTGAAACATGAAAGATGGTTTTTCTTGTCCTTAGTGGTTTCCATTGATAAAATCTGATATGAGACTGTATTTTTAGCTTCTACTTGGGGTTTGAAACCTAAGAACCCAGATGGTCAAGAGCACTTTTTAAGCTGCTATTTGGAGTTAGATGCAAAAACACACAAGGCAGTTTCAGCTGGTGGCTTCTTAGAGGCAAAAGCATTTCCAGATCCATGCTCCGGACAGGTGTCACTGCAAGGTGAAGCTGACAGTGACCCTTGTGGAGAGAGCTCCTCAGACCAAAAAACCTGCAGTACAAATGCATGATTTTGTATTTCTATGTGCAGCCAAGAGGGTTGGAAACAACAATATCTTTTGCTATTGGTGATGGTTTTATTCAAATACTGTCTAAGAAATGTGAGAAATCTGGAGAAAATGATTGCCCATAGGCCGCTATTTCCATTGCTGCAAGACAAAACCCATCTTTGGAAGTGCCAGTCACTTCCAAAATGCAGCTTTCCTCCCAGCAGCACTGCTTAGGAGAATTCTCTTGCCCAAGACAACGTGTAAATGTGGGACAGCACCCAGTGGAAAGATGTGGGCACACACTGATGCTGTTTGTGGGTGTGTAGTATACTTTCATTTGGCTTTAGCTTCTGAGACAGAATCCTCTCATTTCCTTGTTAACCTTCTCCATTTTCCTTTGTCTTCGTGCCCCAAATCCCAGGTTAGGGGAGCCTTGTCGATCTCTGGCTCAGATTAGGTTTGAATTCTGGACGTCTGATAAACCCCTATCATGGTGTTTGTTGTGGCGTGAAGGAAGAACATATTTGAAATTTGTTCCAAGAAAAAGGGGATGAATGGCCTCATTTTGGGTGAGAGGCAGAAAGTGGGCTTTGATGGAGCAGGGCTGTTGCAGGCAGGTCCTGCCAGAGGTGCTAGTGTGGCAGCCAGGCCATGTGAGGGCTCCCAGCATGGGCTTGGGGGCCAGCCGGCCTGGCAGTGTGGCCAGGGGCAAGCTTGGCTTCACACATCTGTGGCTCCATTTCAGTGCTGATTTGATAGCCACAGAGTTTTACAAAACACTCGGCTCAGAGGGGGAAATTAGTGTCACGGGGACTGTTTTCATTATGGGAAAAGACTCGGTTGGATGGAGCGGCCAATAAAGATGTTAATGTATTTTCTCAGTGCATAACACACATATTTCAGCTCCCTGGATGGGGTCTTTATTTCTGAGGTGAATGACTGAGGAGCACTTAACTCATAGCTTCCAGGGGATTGAGAAAGTGTAAGGTTTTCTGGAAGGTGAGGTCTTCCATTTTTAAGATCTAATGTTAACTTTTTGGGCTGTGACTTTGGCTGGGGGAATAAAAAAGCATTACTTTCACAGACAGGAAGATTTCCCCCTGCCTGAGCTGTTGAGCCTATTGATACAGCACTCAGTTATGTCTCTGTCAAGGCTTACATTTACTCTCACCGTTGCAATTTGTCAATCATTACTTTGACCTTGGAATGCAACTTTTTTTTATTATGTTTATTATTATATTATTATTAAACTATTATTATTTTTATGTGAATTATGCACTGGTAACTGGACTGTGATGAACTGAACTGGAGATGGCTTGAAACCTCTCTGTCTAGACCTGATCAGAAGTAGCTTCCGTCCCCTGCTGATTGCATCCCTTCCCATCCCCTCCCCTTCTCATCCCCCCTTCTGAGGAGCAGAAGTTCCACCCCTGTCACTAAGAGTGCAGGCTGATGTCCAAATTCTACAGATATTACATATGCTTTGTTTATTATTGAAGAAAATGAAATGTCAGCCTGTAAGATTATCCTGTCATTTCCCCCTGCCTTCCCTATATACTTGCCATATTTGTTGCAAGTGATTTCTAAAAAGGTTGGCACTGCTAGTCTTTACTAAAGTAATTGTAAGTGCTGAACTCTGGTGCACAGCACAGGAATCTGGGGAGGTTCTCATGAGATGGTAAAGGACTGTTCATTATATACATTTCTGTGCCTACGTTGAAAGTTGTAGAAAATATCTTGGGTGAGGACTGAGTCAAGAATGGATGTATGTCTGGTTAAGAATGCCAGATGATCCAACTTGTATTGGTTTGTCCCAGCATCCTGAAAAAAATTAATATGATAGCTTGGTCATGTGCTGCATAGACTGATTCTTGCTGCAAGGCAGGGCTTAAGACAGCTGGTGGCCAACCCATACTGTTTGGAGCAGGCACACATCACTGAGGGGAGGCTACTGGGGCTGCAAAAAGGGGTTGTCTTCGTTTTGTCTGATTTGTTGTATGGGAGGGCAACCATAGTTGGGACTTGTAGGGTAATTTATGCTAAGGTTAGGTTTGGGGTTTATAAGTCTCTTGGCTAAGATTATATGGGGATTCAAGGGGTTCTCCTAGACTAAGATGAGGGTTGGAGCTTGTAGGGGCCTGTTGGGATTGGACACTGATACTGGGGTTTTGTTTTGCCTTTTAGACTTCTTAAGGGTGGGAACTGCAGGTGTATTGGTGTGTCAGGGCTTCCAGTGCACTAACAAGCCTTAATAGCCCTGATGACTTCACCTGAGGCCCACACCTGAGCTGTCCTGAGCTTACAGTCTGAGCTGTGTTTGAGAAGGACTACTGATCTTTAGTTCAGCTACAACCATGTCAGTGCCTAGCTATGGAGCCCTGTGATCTGGACTTCAGCTTGCAGACTCACTTGACTTTGACCTCCTGGCTTGATTTTTGGCCCAGCTTCATCACTATGGCTGTGCCTGGCAATTGCCAGACCTCATCCTAGCTCTGACTTATGGACTGACTTCCCAATCTGCCTGTGGAACTGCCTTGTCACCATGATGCTACCTTATGATCTGGACTATTCATCGGATGTGGCTGCCATGTCCAGGTGTGTCTTATTTGTGTACTGTGGGTCAGGCCCTGGCCAGTAAGGCTCTGGTCTTGCTGGTCATATTATTCCCCTCAGTTCCCATCCCTTAGGGAATGGCTGTCCTGCAGCGCTCCCTGATGCTGAGTTAGGATTTACAGGGCTCCTTGTTTTACTGTTAAAATTGTCATCTTTAGGATTTCCTGGGATAAGGCTGGAGTTGTAATTCACAGAAGGCAGCGTTTAGGGTTGAGACTTTAAGGCTGTTCTGGACCAAGTGAAAATGGTAATCTGCAAGGAGCTACAGGTAGCGTTACAGACTGTTATGATGCTCAAGCTAGAGTGAGGGAAGTGCTCTGGAGGACCTTTCTGCTCCCTTCTCAAAAGGGCTGTACAGGATGTTTTGAGACTTTGGTCTAAAGGGTTTCCTAGAGTAGAAGCAGTTGCCTGCACTGATTCTCTGGGTATTTCTAGGTTTGGGACCCCAGGACGAATTTCAAGGAAAAGATTAGGTGCATAGAAGTCCACAGGCAGGGTACATGCCCAACTATTTTTTTTGTTTTGGGTTTTTTTTTTTGTTTTTATGATTTAGGTTCTAGGCTGCACTTAAGCTTGAGGCCCGGAAGTGTTGTTAGGCTAGGTCAATTATACTCACATTTTCTATCGTGTGTACCTAGGGTAAGACATCTTGACTCCTGAACTCTTTCCTTGCTGCTCTGTTTATCTATTAAGTAACAAAACAAGATAAGAACTGGAGAACTGAAGTATAGCTTTTATTTTCCTACTAGTTTGCTACATGACTGTAAGTTGCTTATCTCTAACTTTCATGAAATCTTTCTCTTTAGATAGCAAGGGATGATGGTAGATGTCACTTGTGTTTGTACTGCACCTCTACCTAGTGAGATGGAGATTACTGGGGACAGCTCTAAGAGTTACTGTGATATATGTAAGAAAAGAATACAGTAGTAGTAAGGAACTGATAATATTGCTGGTGTATTGCTATGGAGACCTGGTCTCTAAGAATCTGACTATAATAAACAAACTTATTTTATGGTAGTGGATGCGGGCCACACTTGAGTTGGAAACTATGTGATAAAAAGGATAAGAATATGTAACTGGCTGCTGAATTGGATAGTCCTAGGAATGAATTTCCTGTCTACTTGAGCATCTGTCTTATTGTTTTGGCCTACCTGGAATAGAAGAGTTCTATCTGAGCTGGATAGAGTTAGGATGGAAGGGGAAGCGAGCTGAATTTTGCTTGCCCACAGCAGCTTCAAGCGTTCCCCCGCTGCCATCAATGTGTTTGGCCCTCACGCTGCTAGCAGTACTTGAACATCTATCTGTGCACATGCAGTCTCCCAGGGAAACTAGTGAGAAGATCTTTTTACTGCTATGGAGACTGAAAGCACATCAAATGCATCACTGGCCTTTGCTGCTCATTTAATGGGAGGCAACAGCCACTTTTTGCCCATTTCTTATTGCTCTTTTATGCACGTTGATGGCTGAGAGGGCTTGCTTCAGAAAGAGGAAGGTCTAATTCCAAGTTTGTTCCTGGATCTTCCATTGTTTCCTCTTGGCTGCTGGTTAGTGGGAAGCTAGGTCATGGATATGGAGGGAAGACTGGTCTCGTTTCTGTCTTAAAGGAGAAGGGATACTAAACAGGTAACTCTTCCAGTCAACAGGAAGCAGCTGCTCCAACATGGAGGCTCCACTGGAAGCATTGTTTTTCCCTACTTCTGGTTACTCTGGCAAGTGCTATATAGTTGCTGCAGTAGTGGTGCTTTTGTGTGGGGTGAAGAGTTATTTCTGAGGATCAGTCCTTGAGCTTTCTGGTGTCCTGCTCTGCTGCTGTTCTCGCAGAAATGCCTCTCTTTGTTTCTTCCTTGACTATCTCTACATGGTACTCACAGGAGGCTTACTTGTAAATATATCCTCTGTACGTTGGCAATGAGTCTTCCTGTTCAGGTAGGAGTGGCTTGGGACAAATGATTTTCCTGACTTACCACTGACCAGATCTGTTGTACCCTGTGCCCCTGCACTTAAACAATCCTCTTGCCTAAGCTCAGCTTCTGTTTTTCTTGTGCTAGAAAGACTGTTGTAAAGGCAGCCTGGTGCCATTTGAGCTCCAGAAAGACAAGTCTAGATATTTCATTCATGAAATGGTGTATATCAATCTAACTCCTAATTCTTATTGATTTTTATTTTTTGTTCCAAACTATTATCTGTTTGTTTACAAGGACAGTAACTGTACAACCTGTGTGACTTTTTGCCATTAGATATCATTATGGCCAAGTGTTTAGTATGTTAAAACAAATTATTGTCCATAAATCACCATTGTGTAACTAGATCTCTGGAACAAATTCTCAGAGCATAATTTAGTTGCTATAGAAATACTTTGTTTCTATTAATCCCTACCTATTCCTATATATGTCTCTGATGATGCTTTCCTCCAGTCTATTCTGTGGTCTTTCTAGAACAGAATGGGTCACAATCTTGGACAAACATCAGCAAAATTCTCCCTAGTAAAAAGACTTGCTTGTTTTCTCGGTGGAGTTTGTACTAATTGAGGACCAAAAGTCCAGTAGTCATGGGTGATGAGTGTGAAAGGAAAGCAGACAAGGAGTTACTTTTTAAGTTTTTTAGAAATGGTGCCTCTGTGAAAGGCCTCTGCGAACAGACTATGTATTTGAAATTCAGCAGTGGAATTCCTTTTTCAGAGAGAGACAAAATGGTTTGGTTACCTTTTAATGTACAGAATAAGACAGCAAGAACAGTTAATGGAGAAGGAGCCTACATTGTGCTTCCTCTTGGAAGATCACTCAAGATAAATGCTGTTCATTTGGCAATCCGGTTTTGAAAGAATTGCAGAGCAAAATAATGGGAGAAAGAATGTGCAGGGAATCTGAAAATGAGATAGTCCCCAACTCCTGCAGAACTGGCTGAATAGAATTGATAAGAGAAAGGAACGGGCTACCTGCCTCTACTGAATTGCCTACATGAAAAACTAAAGCAAGCAAGCTAGCTGTCCTTGATAAAATCAAGATTGGCAGCTTACAGAGCCAGGATGATGTTTGCTGCTTAATGTGTAGCTTAGCTAAACTCAATAGATTTTTGAAATATGGCTGCATTTAAAATTTGGTTTTGCTTTTTTTGGTTGTTTTGTTATTTCTGAATGAAATGGAATGAGGCAGTGAAAACTTTTAAAGCGGTGACAGCTACAGAAGGATTGCAGCAGGGATCTATAGAGCTGGAAGGACTTCCCTGAGCGTCTGCCTTCTTCCAGCCACTTGTAGGTGAACCATGGCTGATGTTCAGAGGGTTTGGAATCTTTAATTTGACTTCTAAGTGTGGTATTCTTGGGCCAGGAAAATGGGCATGGAAATCTCCTGAGAAGTATGTTTGAGAGGTTCTTGGACAGATTCTCAGCAAAGTGTCTTGTGAAAATCTAAACACTCTCCTTTCCTTTTTAATCAGGTCTTACATTCCTATCACAGTTCTGAATTGAAATTTAGTTTCCTAGTCTAAAGGTCTTGGTAAGCTTCTTGGGCTTTGAGTGAGGCATGAAGTTGCAGAGAATGGTGGTTGAGTGAGTCTTTGGAATAAACAAGTGGGAAAAGTTAGCATGAAGAAAGATTTAGTGAAGTGGCTAGGGATAGATTTAGAAGTGGAAAAAGAGAGAATGTGTTGGACAGAAGGGGAAATGAAGTGGTAAGATGAGAGAATAAAAAAGACACTGCAACAAATACATGGAAAGATGTGCCATATTATTTTGCAGCAAAAAGAAATTCAGAATGGAGACAGAAATAAAACAAAAGCAGTAGGTTTTTTTACTAACTAGAGAGCTGCATGATGTTACAATTGTATACAGTTATGGTTTGTTTCACTTTAATTAGAAGAGTGACTTAGGGTGAATAGGGGTAGGCCTTGTCACATAGGGATTAATTTGAACTAGTAGATAGTTTTAGCCCTGGATTATAGTTTAGTATATGAACGGGAGGTGAAGACTCTCAGCTCTTCCACCCCTTTAAGGAAATGCAATTCAATGAGTACAACTAAGACTGTAGGTGTCACTGGCCCTTCTGGAGGTGGCAATCCAAAGCATGGAGAGAAAGACAGCTGTCAAAAGTAGCTGCAAACCTGCATCTTCCTTGTGACATGACCAGTGGAGCTTCTTTGGGATTTTTTTGTGCAGTGATTGAGCAATCACACTTCCAGCCTCAGTTGCTGGGTTATGTGGATAATTAATACCTGTAAGCTTCAGGGCTAATGTGGTTCAAATCAGAAACACAAAATAAAGACTTTTGAAAACAGTAAAAATTTAAATACTGGACTTAGTGACTTGCTTACTGTCACTAACCACCCATGACAGAGTTTGGAGCAAAGCACAGAAGTCAAAACTCCTTTTACTTTGCTTTGGCTGTTATGTGCATTTTGATCCACTTGTGCCATTCCAAGAGAGGTCTTGTGACCAACAGAACTGGGGATGTTAATAGACTTGTATGTCTACAATTCTCCCTTAATTATACTTGGACGTGGAAGGTTTATACGGTTCTGTGTGATAAAGAAGTGTGCAGACAACCCTCCCCCCAATCCCATCTTGGCTGTTTTGGGACCAAAAAGGAAAGTGAGGTGAGTGGAAGAGAACGCAGTCACAGTTTGGTCAAAAATAATAGCACTGTAAGTTAACAAATAGATATTGACTTCCTGGTAACTTTGAATATTCCAGTTGCCATAACAACACACTGAGACTGTGGCATATTTTACTTCACATGCTTTTAAAGAACTTTATGAGCCATGACCAGAAAATTCCATCAGGATAAAAATCAAACAAAACTGAAAACATACAGTTATTAGGTTCCTAGCAGCCCATAGCTTGTGTAAAAGCTAGGAAATGGAGGGTATGTGTTCTGTGCTCTGATGGAAGTGGGCACACTGAAAAGCATGTGAAGGGTATGTTGTTGTGCTGGTAATGCTGTTGTCCATAGAAGCTGTATGACTTTGGACGCTCTGTGTCAGAGGAAAACCACCTCATTTGTGGGGACCCCCTTGTCTCCCTGTCCTGGCCCACAAAAAGGACTCGGGGGAAAAAAGGGTGTTGACTGCCTAAATCTGAGTGATTTTTGGCTTTCATCCCAGTGTGAAATTCTGCTGGTTTGGGATTAGAGCTCGAGAGTGGCACCTCTAACCATTCTGCCAGCTGGACCAGACTGAAAGCTTCATGTGCCGGCTGTTGGGTTGGAAGGGCAGCTATCACTGTGGAGTGAATTGGTATAATCCAGTCTGCCTTGAGTTTGCCAACTGAAAATTTAGCTGAAGTTTTTCTAGATCTTCTGTTAGATGCAGAGACCTTAAAAACACTACCTGAAAAGAACCATCAAAATGATGCCTGTCTGTGCCTGCAGCCTGGCTGAAAGAGCCATTTTCAGAAGAATGGGGCTGCCAGGGTCCCAACCATGAGACCAGTGGTTGAACTTAAAATGGGTCAGTTTAGTGGTCAGCACTGTTGGCCTTCCCACTGCTGATCGCTTTAGCAGATGGACCTGCTCTGAGGAAACATATTCCACAATCTGAAATTGCCTCCCTGTCTCCTCACTGCCAAAAGATGCTATTGTGATCTAATTGGCTGCCAAAGCACAGTTTGCTCCCTCTCCGTTTCTTTGATGGACTTGCTTAGTGTCAGTTCAGAAGTCTGTGACACTTAATAAATATTTGGACAGCACAAAGGAGTGGATTTTATATCAAAATAGATAGCACAGAACAGTCATTGTGTTGTCTGTATGTGTAGTCTCCTTTTTCTTTTTTTAAATTCAGGTCTTCTCAAAACTTCTGTGATAAATCACACTTTTAATGCCGTTGTATTTAGAATTTTCTATCTTGGGAAGCAGTGTGTTTATTTTGAAGATTTCTTGAGGTTTTAAATTTTGTTCTGAAGTTATATAGGTAACTATAATTACTCTGAATATTTAATTTCCTTTAGAAAAGAATGTATTTAAATTTGCATAACTTAGATCATGACGCATTCAAGTATTGTGAAGACCAAGGCAAGACTTAAGATTATTTTGTTTGTTTGTTAAAGTGAATGTACATGTAATTCATTACCATCATTAACTTCACTAGGCTTTGGGCTGGGTTCTTATGGCACACATGAAGCACTACAATCTCTAAAGATTTTTTTGCTGTATCCGAATAATCTAACAGGTAAGATTAGCAAGCAAAGATCTGTCCTGACCTGTTAGTGGCATGCAGTGATCTGAGAGATGGTTCCCACCATAGCAGTAAAAAGCACAGCGTATTATGAGTAAATTTTCACAGTCAGAGCTGTTATTTTCAGTGTTACAGATTTCTTAATGCTTGTTGGACCACTGCTCTGGTGCTTCCTATTATGCAACATTTTAATATAAATATTTTACAAGCTGAGACTGTTTAATTTTGATCTGTCTTGGACTGAAGACCTTCTTAGGGTATGCAAACTGAAATGTTTTAAATGAAGACTACTTAGCCATACAGTGTATCATCTCTGTAGTTTTCCAAATTCATATGAACTCTGAATTTCTTTGAGTTTTTTTGGACAAGCTAAAACACTAAGGATAGGGTGAAGGCTTTTCAATTGCAAAATTTGTTATCAATTATGTGTGGAATTTGGGCAGTTACTTTCATTATCCAGACAGTGCTTTTTGCAGATAAATTGCTCGCCTATATTTTTTTCTGCTCAGCTTCACAAATGAGTACTATCTTCAGTTGAACTGGTAAGGTGTGGGGTGGGCAGGTAAAGGAACCCATCTACAGTCACACAGGAATAATATTTCCTGCTCTCATTTTGAATGTATCAGCGGATCAGATGTGTTCCTGACACAAATAAACCAGTAATGGTGAGAGTACTGTTGTAAAAGGAGTCTAGGGTTGTCCTGCCTTGCTGCCTATGGCTCGTTTAGCCAGTGCCCACTGTGTTGGTTCTGTGGTGTCCCTCATGCTCCTACCGCTGCTAGCACAGGAGAACTTGAATCATTTTTTATTTTTTTTTTTGTTAAGAACCAGGCATCATTGTTTAGTATTGCAGGTGCAGCTGAAGGTGTTGTGCATGGATGAGTGCTCAGTGCTGTACGCAACCTGAATGAGAAGATGATGACACATAAGGAGCTGACAGTGGGAACTGGAAATAAACCTGACACCCATAGGATGAATCTAGGGATGGAGTTTATGGTATTTGGCTGGAGGTGTGGCTATGCTTGTCTTGTCTTTGCCTTTCTGATGGAAACCACACAGCTCTCTTCTTTTGGAATCGGTCAGGATGCAAATCCCACTTTTACTGGTGATGGACAGGTGAAGATGCTGCTTCACGTGCTTGTCAGTGGTAAAATGAACAGAACCAGGAAAGAAGCTAGTATGGGATAGGCAGCCAGGTCTTGGTAATATACTATTAAATATAATGCCGTGCAATTTCCTATCCCCTTTATCCACATCTTGTTGCTGCCATCTTTGCCACAAGTCTGTGACTATTGCCATTTGGTCCTTCCTTTTCTGATAAATCATCTGCATCAGTGCCGTTCCTGTCTCTGGTGAGATGCCAAGGCTCAACTCACCAAGCCTCAGAGCATGCAGAAGTAGTCTGGGACTGGCTTTTCCATAGTCATCAGGAGGTCAACCTGCAGCATAATGTTGGACTTGGGCTTGCTCCCTTGGGCACAAGAAGAAACACAGTCAATGTTTGGACAAATAACTTCATGTCTTCCCATTCCTTCAGTAATTCATTTTATGGTTATGTGCTTTTTGTTTTAAAATTCTCCATCTATTTCTTTCTCTAAGTAGAAAAACAGCTGCAGAGCTTTCATGTAATCTGGTCGTTGTGTGAGCAAAAGCCAAACGAGAGCTCTCTTTTATCTGAAATTATTTTCCTGCATCACACAAACTTTCCTTGTGCTGTGAAAATCTCTTCTGATATCAGCTCTCTTTTCAACTTCTTTCCCTTCCTTGTTGATATGCAGCCCTGTAATTGCATCTTCACATCTATACAGACATTCAAGATGTAGAATTTAGGGAACTACAGGATTTAGGTCACAAGTATATTGCCCATATACCCTTAACTACCCGAGAGGAGCATAAGAAAGGATGGATCAATAATTCAGAATAACTTTGGAAGCAAACTTTAAAATTATTAATTTTCTTCTTTCCTATGCTAAATTTATAAGAAATAAAAGATAAGCAAAAGAAAGAGGGGAAAAAAAGCAATTTTCAGGCAAAGTGTTCCAGTCTGAAAATCAAATATAATATGGTGGCAGTGGATTTGTGGGGTTATGGCCACCATCTCTGTCTCCCTCCATTTTCCTTTCCAGCTGTTATCCAGCTGCCTTTCTTTAAAGGAGCCTTTCTTTATTGGAAATGGAGATTTTGTTCATCTCAAATAAAAACATAATTATCCTACTTTCTCCTGCCTAGATCAAAGGAAGAGAGATTGTAAGAGTGGGAAGTAGAGACCATGTTATGCTGTTTCATATAAAACACCGTAAAGAGAGAATGGGAGGTTGTATGGTTACAACAACAAGAGATCTGTGAACCAAACGCAAGACACTTCACTTTTAGGGCACTGAAATAGAACTTCAATCCAGCTGTTGTCTGAGGGAATGGAACAGTTCCAGGTGCTGGTGATGGAGATACGCAGCATTTGACATTCCAGCCTGACACTTGTTTAAGCACTTGGCTGGCTGTGAGGAATTAGGGTATGGTTTATAAGCTCTTAGAGAATCTAATTTAAAACAAGGCCCAAAGCAGCTCTATGGTCACAAAATTATCATCTAATATTTGTAAGAAATGGATTGTGGGTGTGGGTGTGCATATAGGTGTTGAATGGGCTTTTTGATTTACTGGCTACTGTACAAGTTCCTTGCTGAGTTTTTCCACAGTATCAGACCCCAGGCTGACATCTGGGCAAGACAATGACATTTGTGGATGACCAGCAGCACTGACCTAGGAAAGTTATTGCCATCCAGTGGGCAGAGTGTTGGACTGGGAAGAGGAAGTTTATCTTCTATCCATCATGTGAATTAGGTGACTCTTGAGACCTGTAGATTGAATCCTCCTATAATTACACGTTCTATCAAGTACCTGATTTAAAATCTTGCTCATAACCAGTTTATTATCTGCTGGTTTGACCACCTCTTTGGCTGCTGCTGAATCCTCCCACTGGTATTCCCTTTTCAAAGCACTAGTCTTAACCTGTTAAAGCTCTGGGATCCATCTAATGGCTGTTGCACTTCCGTAAATAAATGAGGAACTGCATGGGTTGGTTTTTTTTTTTTGTTACTTTGACTTTCCCTAGGAGTAACTTAGTCTTCTTGTCTCAAGTTTCCCTACAGGTGAGAAGATTCTACTACTAAGATTTCTGTTAAGCAATTGTCTGGCTGGTATGTAAAAACAGTTTTACTAATTAGTGCCTCTGGGTGGATGCTGCAGGGATGCATTTTCAGTGTGCTGTAGCTGCAGATGCTCCAATGGTGTTTTAGTTTGCAAGATGAGACTGGTCACTTGTTCTGGCCTTCTTAAGTAGATTTGATGGATTCTAGAGGACTCGATAAGTGCAAGTGTGTGCCAGTGTACCAAACCAATAAATCCTATATGGCTTATTTCTTCTCCCTCCCCCATATCCAGGCTTTCAGCTTCTTCTAGGAACACTTGCTTTTGCATGAATGGAATCAAGGTCATTGTAGGAAAAAGTAACCGTGTGTCTGATTTTTCTGGGTGTTATGGTGTGACTCATAGATTTAATTTGACTACAGTGTGTTGCTCAAGATGCTTCTCTATCCAAAAAAGATTCTTCTCTCCCCTATGCTGCTTGGGGGAAGACAGATTCTTCATGCTGCTGTAGATATGAACAGAAGACACCTAGTAAGGCTGAGTTTGCCATTCACCCGGTTATGTCTAGTGTGTATGGGAGCTTGCTGATCCTATCTCACGTGACTCAGACAATAGAAATTCCACCATATTCTATCGGAACACTTCCAATTTCAATAGGTCTTTCTGTATCAAAAGTATCCTTATTTTGAAACTCAGGTTTTCTTTTTAATTTATTTTTCCCTCTGCTTGTGGAAAAACTAGTTATAAATGACAAAGCAAAACCCAAATGCTATGGCTTTTGTAGAAGAGTTAGACACAACCTGTTTGTTTTCGCTTTTAAGGAGGCTTGTTTGTTTAGAATGGAGGTGTGGCGGTTTGGTCGCGATTGCAGGGCTTGAATCACATAAGGCTTTACTTACCTGTGTAACAAAACCAAGTTAAAAAAAGGAGAATTACTGTATTAAAAAAACAGTATGTTCGGCATGTAACTAAAATACATAGATATATAACCTTAAAAAAAATCTCACATAGCACTAAGAAGATAATGTACAGACTCTTAAGTTGTCAAATGAGGAACAAACTACATATATTTCAAGCCTCCATAAGGGATTTTTTTTTTTGTGCATGTCAAAGAATTTTTAAAATGAGGAATTTTAGAAGACTTTTTGAATGGCTTTCAAGCATGCTCTCTAAGAAATTTTATTTGTAGCCTTCCTTCTGGTTTTTGAGAAATTTGAACAAATTTAACATTCTAGTACTATGGTTGTTTGTTTTTCTTTTGTCGCTCTATACTTGCTGAATTTAAATTCTGTGTGATCAAACAGTTCTGTAGTACTACTGATCAGACTGTTTGTATTTCATCTTTTTCCTTTAAAAATATATCTAGTGGCATAATGATGCTCTCTATTTTGGCAGAGATCCTTTTCTAATAATATCTAAAACTTCCTTTGATTTTTTTTTTCTGTTTTGTTTTGTTTTGTTTTTTTCCCCATTACCCCTTGTGGGCATTCAAACTGTAAACCTGGAGGCGTTTTCCAGCTTTTAGGTCTGGATGTGACCACAGGACGCTTGCTGGGCTGAGGCCAGGATGAGCAGCCTTCTCTCCGTGTGGTTTGGTTTCCATCAAGCAGAAACTCATAGGCATATAGAGGGCTGGAAGTGCTGTGCACTCCAGTAAGGCACTAGGGCTGTCTCTGTGTGTGACGCATGGCACCTTCCCTGTGGCTACAGCTATGATCCTGAGACGACTGTTGTCCTAGCTGCTCCCTACTGCCACTCTTTCATTCTCATTGTGATCATTACTAAATCTATATGCAAAGGTGTGTGAGTGTGTGTATATTTATGTAGATATAATAAAAATATATAGTAATTCTTTGATTAGTTCTGGTGTAGTGGTTTTGATATAAACACTTGTATAGAAGAAGATCTGTATATATATAAAAACACACATATATGTATACATACACACAAAATGCTGATGCTTTTCTCTTTGTTTTCCTTCTCAAGTCAAGTACAGCTCATAGGATCATCCAGAAGGAGGAAAGTTTAAAAGAACAGAAAATAAAAAGGGTTAGGGGAAGGAAAAGGGTAGAGGAAAATAAAAAGTCAAATGCTTGGACAGGACATGCATGTATCTTTTCTTTTTGACTTGAAAAGAAATAGCAGCTAAATTCAAACCAACCCTTTTGTGGCTGGGAATTACGAGTATAGCCTTTCCAACACGTTCTTGCTTATCGCTTGGTTTCAGTCCTTGGACCCTCAATTCATAAAAATACAACTAGTATCATATCTCTGGGTTGGTGTGTTTTAGCTATGTGTGAAAGACTGTCAGTAGGTGTAATTCCTGCATTAGGGGAATAGAGGGAAGACTGAAGCAAGAACAGCAGCAGACAAAAAGTTGTTGAAAGTGTTAACAGAAGAATGGAGACTAATTTGCTCTGAAGGTAGATATTATCTTCTTCCTTCCCTACCCAGTCCCTGGAGGTTAGTGATATCCTGGGTACACAGGCTATACAATGTTGTCTCCTGTTTTTCAGGATCAGGGAGCGCATCAGCTTCAGCACTTGAACTTGGGTCTTGATGTTTCTTGGGTATATTCTTTTTTTTTTTTTTTTTCTTTTCCCTTCCTCTTTCCCTCTCTTTTCCACAGGGCTGGACTGATGAAGGTGTTTTGGGATGTTTTGGGCAGTTATCTAAGTGAGGTAAAATCTGTTCTATGGTTTTTATTCATATTGAGTTAGCTCAGTGGCTTATCATGAAAGCAAGAATTTTGTGCTGTGTGTTTCCTCATTGACCCATCTTTATCCCTCCCAGGAAGAGGCAGTGCTGGAGGTCCTCATAGTAATTCACTGCTTCACCTTCTCCTCACTCCTCTCTCATATTGGTAGTTACCTTTATGGAGGAGAAAGCAGTCAGGTAGCTACAAATTGTCGATGAAGGCAGAAGAAGTCAATAAGAAGGCAGGCAGAGAGTAAGATTGAGGAAGGCAGCTATAGATTTCTTCGCTTATTTCTCGTGAGTTTTTCAGAACTTGTGTGATTCACTCTTGTCAGATACTATTTTGAGCCAAGCAGAGGTGAACACATTCCCATAGTGAACAAAAAAGGCTGTTGTCTGCATTCTTGCTTTTTTCCTTGAAACTCTTGAGCATTTTTAGCAGATCTTTTGGTGATAAGGTATGAATGGAAGATGGCAAAGCTGGCAGAGAGCATCTCTACTTTTTCTACAATGAGGTGCTCCACTGAAAGCCTGTAAAACAGGGAAAGGCAAATAGGCATCCTACAAAGTGCATGAACAGGGCAAGAAAATGATGTTTTTGGTGCAACTGAAAGTGAAGTATTGGTAACAGGAATGCCTGGATGATACTGCCTGTTTTAACTTTCTAAAGGGTACTTGAGAATTGGTTTTACTGAAAGTGTTTGATTTGGATCTGATTTGTTTCTTTTGTCTAGAAGCTTTCTTGATCTATCCAGTCTAATTTGCTGTGGGGAGGGAGCAATTGTTTATGTCAATTTGCTTTAAAGAAAGTGAGGAGGAGATGAAGAGAAATCAAGGTTTCATTTTTGCTTTCTCAATGTTGAAATCTTGGAAAATGAGAAAAGTCAACCTTTTATGTCATACTTACAGAAGAAATAAGGTAAGCTGGAGGTGGAGAAGGTCTCTTCAGCTATCCTCAGTACAGGAAAGCCTAAAAGCTTTTCTTGGAGTACTGGGCCTGCAGGGACAGGCAGTGCCAGAGAGCAGCAGGGTAATACAGTCGTGTGGGAGAATTGGCTCATTGCTTTGCTCCTGCCCAATTGGATTACCTGCTTACTCATCCGTTCTCCTGAGCAGATGTCAGAGCAAGGAGGTGAGAGAGGAATTCATTAATACTGCAAGAGGTCAGTAAGCTTGCACGGGAAAAGCTGAAAGGAATAAGAGATCCTCTGTGTGAGTATGTACAGGCACATGTCCATCTATGCCCTCCTCTGGGCCCAGTGGAATTTGCTTTTAGGAGCAATTACAGCAAGTCTGCTCTCTCTATGGAGAGCACTGGCATTGCTCCCTCCTCTGCTGTGGGATTGTGTGGCTGACAGCTTGCATCACCCCAAGAGCTTGACAAGAGTGCAGGGAACCAGAGGCAATGTGTATCCTGTAGGCGCCTCAAAGGTGCTTATTTTAGAGTTGCAAGACAAGCAGTTGCTTGTAGAGAGCACGAGTGTTAATCCTCCCAATGGGGAGGGAGGAAGCTGTATTCCTGTAGGGACTGAAATCTGCTACAGCTAATGCAAAGAGGCACCTGCTACAAGGAGGAACAGTCTTCCTCTGCCGTTCCATCTCTGAGCAGCAAGGATATGAAAGGTCTGTACAGCTAGGCAAAATTTGAATTTTACAGAGAGCTCGTGTGGAGGTTTGGGATGGAATGCTTGTCTCTGTGGCTGCCCAAACTTGGTTCGTTTTAACTGCTCATGAGATGAATTGGGTTATCACCTGTTTGGGAGACCAAATGTGTTGCTTTTTCCTTTTTATTTTTTGTGTCTCCTTGTGGTGTGATCTCTGGGAAGAAGACAGCATCATTAGTTCAGTCTTCCCAGTCCTTTATGTGGTACTGCCAGTTTCTTATTTACAGAGAAAACAGAATTAGAAATCTGGTTTGACTGTCTTCCAATGGAATGTCAGCCCAGAAGTTTACATGTGAGCCATCTCTTTCTGATGGAAGAGATATGAATAGAGAGACTATATATTGAACTCCTCCAGGAACTGGTTTCCCTTAGCCAGATCACCAGAGGGTATGGAGCTGCTAGATAATGTGGGCAGAGAAGGGGACTATCTGTTGGGAGACCTTTGAAGAAATTCTAAATACTACAAAAAGATATTTCAATGAAGTTGCTGAAGGCTTGGAAGGATGTAATAATAGGAAACTGAGCACAGCAATATACATTTAAATACCAAAAAAAACTTTGCAAGCTGTGAGACCTGTTATGTTACTAAGGAGTTGGCTGCTTAATCCATCTGAAATTGGAATGAAGTAACCAGCAAAACCAGTGAGAGTATGCCAGAGGGGCTGGTACTGAGAGTATCAGATAAGTGGTCAAATAAGTCTTCTCTGTTTATCTGCATGGATCTAGTGGTTGTGTGAAGCACTCTGCTGAATTACCCAGAGCATTCTTATCTTACAAGTCAATGTTGACTCCAGTGTACAGGTAGGATGGGATGCAAAGGGGTGTTGCTCTGTTGAGTGTTGGTTGACTCAGTGAATGTGTATGTTGTATTAAGGAGCAAGGATCAGATGGAGGAACAAACAGTGGACAAACTAGTTGAGGACTTCAAGGCAATATAAGCCACATCCATGCAACATTGCCCCTCCAAAGAGCCAGCCAACTGGATTCAAAACAGATTTAGCTCACGTGGAAGACTACAGCAATGCTGCAATCCTTCCAGTCCCAGCTTGGTATCTCTACAAGATGTCATGCTGTGCCAAGTCCCATTCTGTTCAGAGATAACCTGGGGCTCTCTACTGTGTTCCAGTGCATGCAATAGCTATACCTGGTAATGTCACACCAGGAAGAGCCCAGGTAAGGAATAAACAGCTGCGTGTTGTGAACATATGTTTGCATGCACACGCATGGAGCCAGAGTACATTTTGCAGAGGTGGGCTAGCTGCCCATTCAGTTCTGCACTTATTAACTCATTCAAAAGAATACAAGATTAGAGAGAGGGAACTCAAGTTTGGATACTACTTTCATGGTAGCCAACCAGAGAAATTTATGTGAGTTTAAGCTATATGTTGAGGAATTGAGGCATCTAGACCCACTTCTGAGGCATCAGTAGCTCAACGAGGCAAAACACATTGTTCAGAAGCTGTCAGAGGGGATAATTTAGCCCCTCTTCTTCCTCCCACCCCCAGTAACACTCATTTACCCTGTGCACCGAATTCAGATAGCATGGTAAGTCACACTCCAACTCTTAAATCACTTCTAGTACATACTTTAAGTGACAACATTGTATTTTATTTCTGAATTACTGTTTTCCGGTAGTCACTAACATATGTCCTCTGTTTTGGTTGCCTTGGTGCTGCCTGATGGTACATAGATATCTGTAGCTAAGCCTGGGAGTGCTGCCTAGGTGTGCCCATCCTGTAGGTCTGTGAAAGTGTTGTGTTTCCCAGGAATGAGGCGTCATGCCAGTGCAATGCCTGGGAAATAAACTGAAGATGAAAACCTTTCATTACACTGCCTAGGGGACCAGATGGAGCAACTGATGAGACAAGTTTAAATGGCTAACTGTGTGCAGCTTGGCTAAGCATTGACTGAGGGTGGGTATGTGAATTCTGCCAGGTACTTCAAGGGCACTCACACCAACCAGTCTGTCGTGCCTTTTAGGCAAGGCTCCTTGTCAGGAAGCAAGGATGGTGCCTACTGGGGAACTGGGAAAGCAGAGATGTGCTGTTTCCTACGTACCCTTTAGGAACACAACCCATCTGTTTAGAGCACCCCAGCAGATCTCCTGCCATTTGTGAGTGAACGGAACAGAAAGAGCTTATCAACATAGCAGGTCTTCACTGATTTTTTTTTTGTTTGTTTTTGTTTTGAGATGCTTGTGCCATAGCGGTTAGGCCGTTACTACTGGTTGCCTGCACAGGCAAAAACAGGTGCTGATGTTTTCTGTGATGTTTAAAAGCAGGGGTAATATTGTGCCCACCTTCTATACATAAGCTGCCCAGCAGTTTCCCTGTCTCTTGCAAACTTTTTACAGACAGAGAGGACTTTTGCAAGGTAAGGGGATGATATAAGAGGGTAAATGAGAGACCAGTAAGAGAGAGTGAAGTAAAAAATAAACAAACCCCACCACCCCCCGATACCAAAACCACACACCACAACAACCCAAAACTAAAACAACCACCACTTTGTAGTGACTCTTCCATGCAGCAATGCTTGTGTTGTAGCACTGATGAAGGTTGGATTGCCTGTATCTTCAAGTACTCGTCTTGGGCTTCAGTGTAACTTCCTTTCTTGGTGTTCAATGCCCTTCAGACCAGAAGCTTGCAGAGCAGAGTGGCACTGCTGAGGCCAGGCACAGCCGTTATGCATGTGAATAAATTACACAGTCCCTCCTGCAGCAGGAAATGGGTCACTACTGCACGTGGCAGCTGACTCTGACATGCATGGCTTTCTTAGGTGTCTTGCAGCCTGCACAACAGGCTATATTGGAGAACAGAGCATCTTGTCTAATACATGAGAGTGACTCCTTTCATGCCTACAAGCTGTGCCCAGGACCTGCCTCTCCCTGCAGGACTCACCTGACTCCCAGGGCATCTCCTGTGCAGGGTGAGGTGCCTGCTGCTGCAAGGTGCACCCAAAATGAGGGGTGTCCCCTGTGAAAGGCCTATTTGTGAGAATGTAAGGTTAAGGACCAGGAGAGAAGAAAGCCTAGAAAAATTGCCATATTATGAAGTTCTGAGGAAAGGATTGGGAAGGAGGTTGCTATTGTGCAGATTAAATAAGCGGGGAAAAAAATTCCCTCCACTGCTGTATTTGAACTCCATTATGCTTCAGAGTTCTTTCTTGTGTTGAAATAAGGTGGGTGTGATAGTACTATTTTCTTTTGTTGTATGTTGGTTAACAACTTACCACTGTATCATAGA